>NC_140916.1:7591167-10302885 GCF_045865225.1 Trachurus japonicus
AAGGAAAGGTAGGAGGATGGAGTCTTCATTTTGTCTCTCACAAAGACTTGTGTTGTTGCTCTCTGTCTCGATTTCACATAAAACGCCTCCCTCTCTGGGGCGGAGTCACGTCTTGGGATCTAAAAAGGGAGGCTCCTTGTTTTTTTCTAAACTGGTTGACACCATGCTTTCCTATCAATCTGTCTGGACTGGA
The DNA here is from genome assembly GCF_045865225.1 of Trachurus japonicus. Classification (NCBI taxonomy): domain Eukaryota; kingdom Metazoa; phylum Chordata; class Actinopteri; order Carangiformes; family Carangidae; genus Trachurus; species Trachurus japonicus. The sequence goes on from NC_140916.1 coordinate 7,591,361, forward strand.
CCGAGGTGGAAACGAGGGCTTGATTGACGGCGATGGCTGCTTCTGGGAGTCAGAGTTTCGGTCATCTCAGCTGTGTTTGTGTGCTTGAGTGTGTGTGTGTGTGTGTGTGTGTGTGTGCGTATGTGTGTGTGAAAGAAAGTGGGGGTGTGTGTGTCAGGGGAAGATGTCGTCAAAAACACACTGTTTCTGTAGCCACCACCGCCAAACAGGATTTTCAAGCACACTTGATACCATCTGCATTAAGATGTGAAATTGTCCTTTTTTCTAAGAAAATCTAAGAAAAAAAGTTTATTGAAAAAAAATATTTTTATGTATTTTCACAAAATAGCTTTTAAATAAACTTGCTTACATACTGGTTGGATATAAACATCTTAATGTGTGAGTATAAAGAGAGAAAAAATACTAAACAGCTTCTAGTTCCATATTTTTAAAGCCAAATACATTGCATATGGGGGTGAGATGCTGAAATCATGTAATTAATTCCTATTCTAAACTTTCCTGTATATTTTATTCTTTAACATTTGGTGTTGATATGAAATATATGTCAATGCTTGACATTTGGAATCAATCCTTCTATGTTTTTCTTGTTAGAGTCAGTGCAGCGAACTTTGCTTTTCTACTTTTTGTCTCTTCGTTTGCTTCAGTGCTTTTGCTGTTTGTATTTTTTCTGACGAAGACCAGGGTTGATGTTCTACTTTCAACAGGAGATTAATCTGTTTACACGCCATGAATGCAAAACAAAAAAAAAGAGAAAAAAAAGAGGGGGAAAAAACCCAACAAAAAATAGTATGGTATTATCGCATCACCTTTTGAAGTGACATCAAAAAGAGGCATCGACATCCACATGGTTTACGTGGTGGTTTTAAAATGCCAAATAAGTAAGAGTGCCAAATTCTAGTGCCAGTAGATATGAATATAGTCTTAATATAATCAATCACTGTCATCTCAGTGAATGTAAATGAGACATTCTGTAACTTTTGTAACTAGCTGTACAGTTGGTGGCAATGACAGTGCTAATACAATAGCCTTTTCGCTTTGTTTTCCAGTCTCCATGTTTTTTTGCATTGATCTGACAATGAAGTAGCACCGGTTGCATGTTGTTGCCGCAAATACTACTACATGAGTTTATTTCATTACTGCCAAACATGCGTTTTCATTTTAATGTTGAAGTTGTGAGGTTAACTGTTTGAAGTTGGAAATACAATGTTAGACATATATACAATATAAACATATATACATATATTTTATATAAAAAGTTGAAATATGAAAATTATAGCCCCTTTGCATTAAAGCGTAAAAGCTACTTTGCTTCCATTGATACTAAATTTGACTTATTTTTTTTCAGAATATACAGTTGTTTTTTGTTTATTTGGGGTTTTTTTTTCATTTAGGTCAAATAATGAGAACAATAACGACTTCTAATAGATTTAATTTATGTTTTTCCCTGGAATTGACCTATTGAGATCCCTCTACTGCAACAAAAAGGGAGATAAACTGTACTATTATTATCACTGTTGTTTTTGTAATCAACAATAGAAACATATACCGTAGTTGCTTATCAGTTTCATCGCATATTCAGGCTATTCTCACTGACATTTTGTATATGGAATGTGTGCTAACTTGTTTATTTTTTGGGACTCTTTCTAAATAAAAGTGGCTGATCTCTTGTTATTTTTGCAATGTGTGACACTTATTGAGGGTGAGGTGCTGTGAAAGGTTACATTAAATATAATTGGTGAAAAAATGGTTCAATCTTCCAACACTGAAAAGATGGTAACAAAAAGGCAGGATCAGGTTGTTATTTGAAAGAAGTAGAGGTAAATACATGCTCATAAAAGTACAAAGTAAGTCAGTAAAGACATTTAGTAATGACATGCTGGTTGTTTCAGAGCCAAAGGACAGTGTTTTGATTGCAGGTTTAAACAACAAAACTGAGTTGTAGAATCATAAAGCATTCAGCTGCTTTCTGAGACCGAGGATAATCACTGGTGCACTGACAGAAAATCTCCTCAGGGATTTCAGCCAAGGAAAAATATTTACTCTAGCAGTAGTCCAACAGGACACCTAAGTTTGTTATACTTAGCAGCAGGAGACGTGTTTACAGCCATCAGTGATTCTTTATGAACTAACAATAAAAGAGATTAATGAAAGAGCTGTTAAACAGTGTTGATTGCGCATCAGTCAGTGGGACTCAGATCTGTCTTTACGGATCATTATTGTTTTTTCTGCAAACCATTTCTTTCGTTGTACTTGTTTCACTTTGCAATTTTACAGTAATACGAATAGTTAAGTCCTAAATCCCATCATTAGCACTTCCCAACTTCACACCGAGCACAGGTCTAATCAGCCATAAGTGAGAATGCATTTGCAGGTGTGCAGGGTCTGAAATAAGCCCCTATTCACTGAAGACTGTGACATATCACAGTCAGGAGAAGCACAGGTGGAAGTAATAATAGTAACTTGTTGAATTCCTTGTTTGCTCATTGTCACACTACAGAGTTGTGCCATTAGTAACATCTCTGCTTTTTGTTGTCTGAAGTACCTACAGGCCTATTATGCATGATATGATTTTTTTTTTTTTGGATAATTTTCACATCTTGTCCACCAGCAGCACCATGGTAGCCCAGGACTAAGCCTTTAGCAGAGGCCATGGATGAGAATAAAGCTCATTTATGAGTTTACCTGCTGAGTGGCGAGATGTCTTGCATCCACCCTCCCACTGTTGAGTGTTAATGAATGTCACACATCTCTAAGAAGATGACCGACTCCCCTCTGCTCTATAAATATAATCTGTCTTTCCTTCAGCACATGCCACGTTGTTCATCATCCAGTTCTTTGTGTTAATTTCCCACATACCTTGGATTGAAATATTATATAAAATCAAATCATGAAAAAAAGAAAGAAAGATAGCCTATTGGTCTTGTTTGGCAAAGACATACTTTTAGTTAGTTCTTGATAATCTCAAATCGGACTGTGATAAAAAATGAATTCTTGGTAACTGAATAAAATAACTTTTTCGTGTCAACACAACCTCAACTAATTGTTCCTGGCCTAGATAAAGACTTATAGATTACAATATAATTACACCCATCTGTTCTGATTGCTCTGGAGTTGACTGAAAGTTTCTATCTTTACTGGTCATGAGTTTTACTCTTCCTCAGGCCAAGCCTCTGATTTGGACACTTCTGATTGGCTGTGACCTCACCCAGTAGAACCATGAATGAACGTCGAATTTAGTAACGTGACGTCAGGCGCAAAGAATGCGGAAGAGATTGAAAAACGGAGAGGATGTTTGGCAGGAAGTGGTAAGACAGACTCCTAATCTTATACATTTTGGAAAGAAGTCGAAAACTTACACGGACGCACACGGGCTTGATTGAAAGCGCCGACTCCCTGGTTTAACAAGAAACAAACGCTGAGTCTCCAACCGAAACGGTCGCGGAGTAATGGCGTTGTAACGACGTTACGTTATTCATCATGCCAGGCGACTAAAGGCATTCATATAATATGGTGATAGTCCAAAATCCACATAAATAAATTATTGTAGATGATGGACAAATTAAAGGCTGATGTAACCATAGTCAATAAGGAACTCCTCAGTAAGATTGGGAGTTGATAATGTCATGTTCAAGTCATAGTGGGACATACACAGGTGCTTTGAGAAGTGTTTATTCTGCCAATAAAACTGGCTGCATCTTGCTAAATGTCTTTCCGCATCACATTAGCTCTGTGGACAATGTATTACACACTCTTTCCTAACCCGTTCCTGCAAACACTTGTCACACACAGGAGGAAACCTGCTGCTGTGATTCCACTGTGACTTTCCCTCGGGGGGGGTGGGGGGGAATGAATCAAGGTTTTCTGTCAGTGTTTGAATTCAGCCCAGATTTTCAAACTTTGATGTTTTTTTGTTTTGTTTTTTTTCTACCTACCTACATACACTGTACAGTAGGCCTATGTGCATATGTGATGTGTGTTGGACTCCTGAGATGGAGGCTGGTGTCTTGAAAACACAAAAACACTTTGACTTTCTAAAAAGCCGCTTCTCGCTCCAGGCAAAAATCACACAGCTCTCCTCCCCACATCCCCTCCGCCCCCCCCACCCCTCCACTCTCATATCCTGATTTAAACAGTTTGGTGGAGGATTCAGGAGAGCGACTGCTCACCATCTGGTGCTGAGTTGCATCAGATGGCTTTGCCACTGGACACATCTGGCCAACCCCAAATATGCTGCATAGTGAGACTTTTGTCTGGTGGCTCGCAGCCTGGATCGAGTTTAGACCTCACCTCCAACAGGCGTCTTCTTTTGTTTTTGTCAACATGCACATTTTGTTTACCCTCGTGTGTTTGCACTAAATCGCTGCATAAAGAAAAAACTGCTGATGCTCTGGAAGCATCAGTGAAACTATGGACCTGACTCTCATATCTCAAATATCTTGTGATTTTTTGACCAGTCCAACCATCAACCATGTTTATGGATATGGAAATTTCAAAATAATTTTAAGTTATGCCTGATAAGTTATCTGTTCAAAAGAAAAAGGACATACACTGAGTGGCTTCAATATGAAACCACTTCATAAAATGAAATGAAAATAGAAAATAGATAAAGTCTTGGAATCTGGGAGACAGAGGAGTGTGAGAGAGTTAGTGTCACTTGACAGCTTAAAGGTGTTGAAGAGTAGGCCTAAGCCTTCCTATTGTTTGTCTTTTTTGTCCTCATCCCTTTAATAATGGAGGGATTTAGCAGCAAAATTAGAAGTGAGTACCACACAGTCTGAAAACAAGAAAAGACCAAAAATGGCCAAAAAACTTTAATTAGATGATAAAACTGAATTTCTTGTGTTGGTGCTAAATAATTCACTGGTTTCTCTTTTGTTTACAAAGAAATTTGCTGTTGGACTCTTCAACCAAAATAAAGAGATTTGCATAACCTTAATTAGTTTTCCTTGGAGCCCACCACTTTGCAGCTTCAGCCTTTTACTTGAAGACCGAGGGATTGTTAAAGGTTAGCATTGTCTCGTGGCTACGCTGCACGCATTTGCCCCCTTTTGTTCACATTAGTTGCAGCCTGAGGTTTCTTGCCATTTATTGCTTTTGAAGTAATTTCTCAACCTCATGTGCAAATTAGAGCGGCGTGCTACTGCGACCAGCTCCGCGTTGTTGCTGTTGTTAGAAAGTGAACCAACCTTTGACACAAATTTTTGCTTCTTCTGCAACGTGGAAATGACTTATTGAAGTTCCACTCCCCGGGAGCGATGCTATCATTCCACCAAATCAGTCTCACCACCTTTGTGTAATCAGGTGTGTTTATGGGCCATTAGTTCAGCCAATCACGGCACGGAGGGATGGTTAACCAAAATGAATCTTCACCCGTGTGAGCAATCAGCCCATGAGGCGCCAACTTCCTCTCTCTCTCTCTCTCTTTCTCCCTCCCTTCCTTCCAGCGTTTCTTATTGTTGGTCGTCCACAGATATCCTGATAGGATCCTGCCCGGGCTGAGGCTAACGATGACAGAAGGTACACAAGGAATGTCCTGAATCTGCCACCTCGTATAGGAGACATCAATAGAGCAGCCAGGGCGATGTTTCATCTTCAGGTTTATTAAGTGAGGCCTGAGTGTCTTCCTCGTCCTCATTAAAATGCAGCGATGGCACAGAAATGCTCACACAGCGATGATGGTGCAGATTTAAGATGCAAGACACTTCTTTTTCTTTCTTTTTTTTTGCAACCAGAAGGGGTTACAAATTTCATTAACTCATTGTCACTCCACTATTATATATTTAAAGCCATAGCCCCACCCCATACGTAATCTTTTCACAGATTAAAATGAGAAGGTTTATCCTAATTTTTTTAATTTATGATTAAAAAAATATCAAGTGGGAAATCACCTTTGATTTATCTTAATTTCCTTTTCTCTGCTTGTATCCAGCTGAAAATGTTCAGCTCCATCTGTAGTTTGTGCCAGAGCTCAGCTGTCAGTCTGCCGCCTGCTAAACTTAATGAAGGTGACACCTTGCTTAAATGTCACCCGAATGCAATCAAGGTGACGTTTCATGTCACGTTGAGGCGCTTCACCCGTTTAAGAAGTCAATGAAGCGTGGGAGATGTTATGTAAATGGCAGATCTCCAAAAGCTGTTTAGTTTTGTTTAAAAAAAAAAAAGTCTGCTATTTAAAACAGCTCCTCAACAGGTTCACTGCCACAGGGGATGAAGGGCAGAGGACGGCAGCGCCCAGTCCTCCTGCACAGACCTGTGCTTATAAGACAGCGATGCTAATAGACGATCACATTCATTTACATCACAGTGACTCCAATGGACATGGACAGGGATTTGTTTGTGCCCCGGCAGCAGAGCACTGTGTTACTTCTCTAGTGTTACGAGAGAGAGCGAGATTACAAAGTTTAATTCCTAATGTTTGTTCATCAGTCTCCTTTTGTGGAATTGTTAAATAGCTCTCTCACTTAATTGTTTAACTTCATTAATTACAGCACGATAGGGATCAATACAGTTGATTGTATCGTACGGTAAGAAGCTTAAAGATTTAGAATCGTTCATTACGACTCAAATGAAGACGCAGACGTCGTGTCAAAGTAAATGTTTACACAGTGCTTACATTGTCATTGCATCAGATTACATGAAGAGTTGTCGTCTTTGATCGCAGAAGTCATTCACAACTGTGCCTGAAAGACATTTTCAAAACTCCCAACATTATGCAGCTCATTTACAGAGATTGTTAACACGGGCTGAGATGGATGATAATTGATTCACTATTGGAGTAAATTAACCCAAAATGCCTTCTCCCGCTGGCCAATCAATTATCTAGTTGTCAGGGTGAATATGCACACTGATTAGTGTTGTGACATGAAGGATGATACTAAAAGCATGTATTCAGTCTATACAGGGGGGAAAAACAGGCCTCCATGATTTTCTATTATTTTGTAATTGATCATAGTGGCACTATCAGGAGGACTAGTGGTATATACGTAAATAATAATAAATAGAATAATTTGCAAACATAGAAAATATCCCTGTTAAAAAAAGGGGAAAAAAAGCTGGTTATAATGAACCTTTGTTAAGTTTTGTTCCTAGGCAACATCTAGTAACCGTTGGGCAAAATGTACATTTCCACGTTGTTGTAGTGTACAAAGTTAACCTATTATTATTATTGTAACCATGACAACTGAGATTGTCTAACCTTGAGGAAGAACTTATTTCAACCCGAATCTCAATCATTTCCTAAACCTAACACACCATGGCCATTTTTAACATTTTTACAAGGTGGACCACCCTTAGACTACCACTACTATCTCTATATAGTCCCCCCCTTTCCCCCCTGCTGTTAAACCAGCCTGCCCTCCCTTCCTATGATCCAGTCTACCATCCAGCCCTCCCATTATGCTCCTCCCTGCGGTCGGAGGTGTTTTCAGAGCCGCTCCGTAGACCATGTAGGCTGCGTCCTCTGAAGGCTGCGGCCACTGAATTGGGACACAGCTTATTAGAAGCTCTACAAAGTGTAGTAGTGCTGGACAAATTATTTAAATAGTATTGAAACCAAATCTCATGACAGCCCAATGTAATATCCAGAATCAGAGCAGAACATCATCACTGTTTGAATAACTTGAATAACTAACTATTGAAATTGCAGTATTTGTCATGATATGATTTTTTCTTTGCCATTCCATAGCTCTAATTCATTGGGGTTTTTTTTGATGCAAGACTGATGAGACTTTTATTGTCTACATTTCCTCTGCTCTGCCACAAGCTGCACGACAACATGATAAACCGAAGCCATATTGTCTAACAATGTCTGTAAAGTGATTCAGAGGGATCAGGAGATAATGTTATCGATGGGGGTTCATCTTTTAAAATTCAGTGACATTTACCATGCAGATATGACATTTTCTATTAATCTGTGCTTGTATTAGTCTAAAAATAGGACGGTTGATTAGGCCTAGTGTCTTTTTTCGCCTTCAGCTGTGATGTGAGTGAGAATTAAAGCAACTCTCGTCAGTTGAATGGGTGCAGGTTGGATTTAGGAACTGTGAGCGACGACCACAGCGTCTCACCACCGCCACCACCACCGCCGCTGCTGCTGCTGCTGTACAGAGGAGAGAGGAGCAACATACTTGTGAGGCAGCCAAGGTGGTGGGTGGTGTTATGTGCTGTAAAACAGTTATCCTCTGGCTGGGTTGTCATGGCAACAGTGTTAGCTGGGTTTCTCATGTTCCAGTACAGCGTGTCATCCCTGTAGCTGCATGTTGGCGCGAGAAAGGAAGGGAGGGAGGGAGGGATGGGTGGGTGGGTGGGTGGCTGAGAGGCGGGGGGAAGGGGCTGCTCTTCCATGCATACCACCATTTTAAGTCACCCTTGAGAATAAAACAAACAGCTGTTGTGTTTTATCAAGGGAGCGACTACACAATCATGTGTGATTCAGGATGGATTGAAGCTACGCAATGCTTCAGAAAAGAGAGAGAGAGGGAGAGATCCTCTTTTGAAGGAGGTCGAACACATTTCCATGGTAACGGACGATGGCAAGCTGTTGTTCTGTTGTTTTCCATTGCTTGGAGCACGTCGAAGGTGTGCGAGCGGCTTTGAGGTGGCATTTCTTCTGCAAATGTCACAGATGCAACTTAGCAGGCGCGGCAGCTGGTTTTAACCGCAGTGACATTCACGTTAACGCAAACTGAAGATTTGCACTCTGATCAAATTAGTTTAATTTATGACTTTCCACCCCCCCAGTGCTGGTGACAGGTTGGGTTCACTGCATGTGCAGCAATCAATCAGATGTGTCAAAGTAATCTTTTATCATGTCTGTTGTCCAAATACCCCAAAACAAAAATCGCTGGTCAGTCACAGACATATCTATCTTTCCTATCAATTCATCAGTCCAAATATTTTCCCACTCCCCTTCAATTTTGAACGTTGTTCACGCTCACTTGCTTTGCCAAAGCTGGCTGAGCAATAAACTAATGGTCTGTCTCTTAACATTGTGGGATATATATTGCGATGTACATACAGGCCATCTTCAGATGTGGCCTGGGAGCACTCACGGAAATGGATCATACCAACAGATACGACTCAGCACAAGACGAATGTACTGTAGTGATGAATTAAGCAGACTGGATGTATTTCCTCCTATTTTATCCAACCCAGGGGAGAACAAACCCTGTATGAGCCAATAAATGGAGTTTTTATTACAGTGTCAACAGCCCAGACTCTGTTGGCTTACAAGACTCTGCAAATTGATTCAAGTTAGACCCAGAGTGAAGAAAATAAAACATTTTAAATTGCTGTGTTATCCTATTAGCACCTATAAACTCAGAATTAAACAACATCTTCAGTTTTTGTGTGACTCTCTGGGTCAGGATATTTCAGATTATAGTCAGCTCATTTTGTTGAGAGTTTGACGTTGATATGTCTCTCTCTCTGTATAGGTGTATTTTGTGCAAAATGAAAAAAAGTTTACATAACACAGTTTATGTTCTATCAGGCTTTGAAAATGTAAGCAAGGCACGGTTTATCCAAACAAAAAAAATGTTATATATGTACTGAATTTCCATATATGAATAGGTAACTACATTCCCATCCCAAAGCCTTTCACAAAACTGCCCAAACTTTCTGAGACATTTTCCCACAATGGCAAACACATTATATGACATGAGTCATAGAACTTCTAGAAGTAACATATAGAACATATAGCAGTTCTATGTTATAACCTGATATAATTCATGTCATAAATGTGTTTTCCATTGTGGGAAAGTGTCTCAGAAATTGTGGGTAGTTTATATGAACAGGTATGTTGTTTTAAATGACTTATATAATCATACACTATATAAACCTTTATCTATATAAACCTTTATCTATATATATATATATATATATATATATATATATATATATATATATATATATATATATATATGATATGATATGATATGATATATGATGATATATATATATATGTCATTTTGTATGGGAAATGTTTGCATCCCTCTGTTTGAGAATACATTTTTAATATATTTTGATAACCTCATCTCACAGTCAGTGAGGGTCGATGTACTGTAAATCTCCATTAAAAAACCTTGAAAACAGAAATCATCCCCCAACATGTTAAGATTTCTCCAAGGAGATTCAAAACAATCAGCAAAGAAGCCACCGAGAAAACATCAAGAACTTTATAAAGCTGACTCCTAATTCAGCAAAATGCCACCGTGAGGTGATGCACTATAAATGATAAATGAAGGAACCTTCAAAATAATGATGAATGTGATAAACAACATCGAAGCTCATCTGACGAAGGACAAATTATACAGCAGCTGTGTGGGGTGTGTCACAGTCAGTCGCCATCTGCACATAAAAGTCTCGAGCTGTAAAAGTCAGTCCCTGCTATTTGAGTCCACCTTTATTTAAAAATATTGATCTACCGATAATGGCCCCCAATTTGGGTTTTTTTAACACATAGATTGATAGATTGATGCCCAAAATGATTATCTGTCCCTGATGCTGCATTCAGGTCAACGTTTCTGGAAAAAAAAAAAAGAAAAAAAGAATTCAGTTGGAATTGAAATAAATAACCAGGTATCCGAGGCCATGGGATTCATCTGGTTTCCAAAGGAAGAATCCAGTTTCAGACAGACGCCATCTGCCTCAGAATATCTGACTTGCCAATGGAGCTGCCATTGTCAGGGGTGTCAGGGGAAATGGACCTCTCGTCTGGGAAGATGGATCTTCCATGTCCACTGAAGACCACCAAGATTAAATCTTTCATCACGTTGGCTTGGCCTGATTTATGTTGCCTATGTAGATTGCGATGCTATTCACATGGGCAAACTACCTTTCAGCTATGCATGAGCAAAGGCTCATACTGCTGCTGAATGTATGTGTGTGTGTGTGTGTGTGTGTGTGTGTACATGAGGGAGAAGAAGAGAGGGTGAGGGACAGGGTGGCTATTTGTTTGTGTGTGCATGTACTTCCATCTTTGTGAGGACCTAATGGCATTTTTGGAAACTGAGGCCATTACTCGCTGCTTCGAAAGGCCGTTTCAGGATCATGACCTCTGGAGCAACATGGTTGGCCTGAGATGAGGGTTAAAATATGTAGCTAGGTGTAGTGGCTGAGGTTAAAGTTAGAGCTCTGTTGAACCAGAAAGTGACCCAATTTAATTTATCCATAAGTCTTTAGAAAACATTTAGTTTAATGTGGGGACATGACAATGCTGATGGAGCCTGTCCTCTTGTAAAAAAAAAAAGAAAAAGTAAAGCTTATCAATCATTTGTATAGCAGGTTGTTTCATTTTGTTGTTAGGTGACATCTAGTGGTGACAGGAGCAGAGTGCGGTGATGTAGTATAATGACGGTGATCATATAAGAAGGAGGTTGAGGTGGATGGTGGACGGGACAGAGTTTTTTTTCCCACATGAAACTAACAGTTGTTTGGAGCCTTCAACAAATTGAACCAAGTCCTTATTATGGTAACCATGGTAACAAAGACTGTCAAACATTTAGTACTTATTTTGCTGAAATCACATTTCTCTTGGAAACCTAACAAGGTTTTTTTATTTTTTGCCTAGACAAATGAAACCATGAAAGTCATAACCTTGACGACGGTCTGTGTACCGACAAGTTCATTATATTACCCATGACAACCAAGGTCCACCTACATGTGTGTCTAGGTGCGCTTTTTCAAGGATCAGAGAGATGAAACATGAGCTATACAATTTGTTTATTTTGGAGGATGTGTGCTAATCAGTTAATCATACTGTTGTGTTTACTGCCCCCTGGTATTTTCTTGTTATCGTTCAACTCAATAAAGAGTTGTTAAAGGTGGTAAAGAGGTTTTCCAAGACGGCTAACTTGACCGTCAGTCAAATTTCTCTTATCAAGCTCATTAGCTTGACCGCTACCCAGACAAAAGCCCATTTCCCATTTATTCCTGTTCTACATCTGCAGACCATTCCTCTTTGATGAAGCACAGACAGTTCTCAGCTGTGAAGCATCCTGGTTCTTGATTCCCCTAAAGGTCACCACAGTCATGACTAGTTGACAGATTTTATGCCTAAATTCACCAACTGCTTGTGTGACCTGTGTATGATTGCATGTTTACATTATGCCCAAACACGCCATTCAAATACAGTGAATGCATTGTAGCCTATATGGTAGGGTTTTTTTTCTGTATTTTTATCCTCTCAGGTGGAGGTCCTAGGAGAGCTAATGACATATGGACTGGCTATAAGAGCCAAGGTATAACAGAAGGCCAACACTTGGCACAGGGGAGGTGAAGGAGGACTGACACTGTGTCCATGGATGGAGGACCAGTTATACAGTCTCCTCACCAAGATCCCATCTCTGTTTTCACCCTCATAAACACCTCCTCAGAGGGAGGTCCATTGATTTTCCTTCAGAGGAATCTAATTCATTCACGGAGGTAGCCTGCATGCAGCCCTGGTGTATTTCTTCCACAGAAACATACCGCCAGTTGTATGATCTCCGATATAGGAGTTCAATACGGCCCCTGTCTAATTTCACAGTGGAAAGTATTTGACTATGCACGTTTGCATGAATATCTTCTTCAGCCTCAAGAGATTCCTGCTGATGTGATTTCCAAGTCATGGCAGTAAAACATAAAAAAAAAACACAATTTAGTATCAGCCTTGTGAGCAATACTTTGTAATCATTAGATCATATTGAGTCTTTATTACCTGGTAATTTGCACAACGGCAGCCTGAGAGGTTCCACTGTGAAGAAACATGGCCCTGGTCATTAAAGTGTTGCCCAGCAGAGATATAACAAACATGATATGACATAAAACTAAAGGTGGCAGTAAAATCTATGTTAGAGCAGCTCAAAAAAAGAGAAACATTTTTAAGTTGTTGGGCAAAGATCCCACCCATTAAATCACAGATCCTCCCTCAGCTCTGGCTCACGCTGCCCACCATGAAAGACGCAGCTGGGCTTTAGGACAAACAACATAAATTAATAGACTGGGGACGGGCTCTCAAAGCCACGTAGCCTAAAAACTGGTAAGCTTGTTGTCAGAGGATGAAAACAACCCCTGTGGAACAGCCCCTCCAGCAATGCACCCACCTGGTGTTTCCACACTGGATTAAAAGTTTCGACTGTACTCAGTGGCTCTCATCAGGAAACTGTCAGTGTCTCATGAGCATAATAAGATGCTAATATTAAAGTATAAATGATGTACGTTTCAAAACAGAGGTTGAAACAGCTTTTACACAACGTGGGGATTGGTCAACAAGCCAAAACAGTCTTCGCAATTAATTTTGATGATTACTGTCAAATTATATATGTGAAAAGAAAGAAAATACAATTGCCTCACCCAGTACCAGGCTCATTTTGGACAGACATAAAACAGTTAGTTACAGAAACATGTGTTTATCAATACAACATCTGAGTGAAAGTGCCAAGTAGAAACAGATTAATATGCTAACAATTAATAACAGGAAGTTAAAGAGCCTGTAATGGGATCAAGCTGGACAATTTCAGATCCTGCTGTAGCGTATTCCAGGTCGAAGGGGCACAGAGAGAAAATGCCTTGTGATATGATAGATTATATCGGTATCATGTCCTTGAGTTCACACCGTGTTCTGCCCATATTTCAGGCCTTTAATTTAAATGAAATCTCTGCCTTGTCACAAAGGTTCAACATCAGAGCGCTTTGACATGATAGATTTTCAAAAAATGCATTCAGGATGGGAACCTTTCAGAGGATGATTGGGTTATCTACACTGAACGTTAATAACAGGACGCAAATGGTGTCATTAAAACTGACTTTTGACCCCTGAAGAGCAAAATGGTTAAAAGAGAGATGCTACATTGTCATGTTCTTGGAGGTGCTCCTGTTCAGTTCAACAGACCATGATTATGAGAAAACATATACGTATCTATAGCTCTAATGCAGGGGTATTCAATTAAAATTCCTTGAGGTCCAGTTACTAAACTTTCATCCAAGTAAAAGGTCTGAACCTTATTAACCATATTTTCAATTTTCAATGCAGGAAACATTTAACATCGTGCACTTGTATAGTAAACAACTAGCTATTTTACCATGAATAAAAGTAGCCCCAAGGCAAATAATCTTGAGGCCTGCATTTAAATAAATTCAAGAGAACATGGCAGAAACCTCAGGATAAGATAAATAAGGGGTTTTCCATGCTGTTCTTTTTGTTTTGTTTTGTTTTTTTAGACCAATGTGGCAAAGGCAACTTGATAGCTGCACTGCCAAGCATTGCCCCCCTCTATTAAATATGTAAGGAGGCTGAAAATCACAGGACATGTCTGTTCTGGTGATACAAGTCAGCGGTCCTGAAATGTGTGTTTCTCTTCTATAACACATATTCTACATCTCGAAAGCTACGTCTTCCAAGTTCCCACATACAGGTTGTAGAGGGCAGTTGCAACCTACATGTATTAAGCAGCTTGGGTAGAAGGCCGGCTTGTTAGTTGTGCTTGTTTTTTAGTATTTAGATTTCGCCTCTTTCCCCTTGTATAATCATATCCACTTCTAATCATGTCACTGCCAACTCCCGTTGTGGGCCTCGGGAACCACTTCCTCTCACCTGTCAGCATGAACTTTTGTGAGTGGGGTGTAATGCAGGTGGATATTCATGCTCTCCCCCTCCAGACACCACAGGAAGTGAGAAGGACACAGTTTCTGGGTGGAAAAATACCCGTGGGTGGGGATGAGTGAGGACACGACGTGGCCTGTTGCTGCTTAGCAGGATGATTCCCATCAGTGACGGACGAGACATGGCACCGTACTCACCAATTTCCCACTTTAGTTGGCCATGGAAAGTCACCGCTGACGCCAAGACCGCCTCCATTTTCTCCCCTCAATACCAACCAAAAATTCTGTCTTTTTTATTCCCTATAAAAATAAGAATAGTAGGGTGAACAGGACTAAACTGACTGAACAAGGAAGGGAAATAAACACCCTGAATGATCTGAATGATGAGGTATTAGACCAGTAACACCTAAAAGATCTTTTAACCAAACAATTTTCTATAGGCCTCCAACCTTGGTAACATTTCTTGTCTGCCAATGCATTGGACAAGAGGTGGTTCGACAGCTGGGGGGGCTCACAGGTCACAGCAGCACCAGGTTTTTGGCTCCATCACTGATTTGGAGGCCAGGAGGAAGATCCTATTTATCGGTGCTAAGGACAAACACAACACAGGTGCACATGGCAGCTCTGGTGATCAGGAGCTGTGGTGGTTTCCTGAAGAGACGACGAAGAAAGGCTGAAACGTAGGGTTGTTTTCTGTCGAGCTGAGAGGAAGTCGTAACAGCATTGCTCATTTATGCATATATTATATTTGATGATGACATCAAATGTAAAATATTCCAGTGAAGAGAAACCATCAAACACTGGATATAGGAAGTGAGTCCTCACTGCAACTTGAGACAGTGTAATACTGTTTATAAGATTGTTTCTATGCCCACAGCAGCTGTAATTGGAAAATAAAATAAATATCTGTCTATTTTTTATTAAATATGAACCTTCACTTACTCCCTCTTGCAGCATGTAACCTGGGCCAATGTAGGCAGTTTAGATCATAGACTGTAGGTTTAGATGTAGGAAACATGGTCACCAAAACTCATACTCATACAAACTAGTCTCATGACCTTTTGACCACAGGACGGTCTCTCCCTCTGCTTGGCTGCATGTTACTCAACATAACTTCCAGCTGCGTCCCAAGAATGCTCCGCTCCGACACATCTCCACTCGCGGTTAGACCATTGCTCCTCATGCTGTGTGCTAAGCAGAGCCCTCTTTATTTATTGATAGGGACATTATTATTCTGCCTGTTGAGGGCTTGATGTTGATGGCAGCGTGCTGTGCATGTATGCCTGCTACCTCAGCACCGGAATGGAGACAAAAGTATTTCCCATAACGTGTTTGTTTTTCACACCTTTTAAGTGTTTTTATTTTACACGTGTCACAAAGTTTTTGTTGACATGTGCAGTCAGTTTGATTGACAGGTATTTTCTTTTTAAAAACACAGCAGAATTCAAATGAAAGCCTCGTGGCCCCGGTAAGCTCTCACATCTCTGTTTCTCCGGGTGTGTGTGATCACTCTGGTTCATTTTGGGATGTTATAAACACTCCGCCACCGCCGTGACCGCCCGAAAACCCTGACGGGTCTGAAGCCGCCTCCGTGGGTGGTCGACGAAATTATGCAAGATCATTTGGTAACCATGGTAACGCACATACCTGGCAGCGAGCGAGTGCAGGGATTTGATCGCATCAGACAGTAAAGAGAGGTGAAAACAAAAGTGTGTTGTTGCTTGTGTCTGACTAAATTATTAACACACTCTAACAGCACAAGATGCTTCCCTGTCACTGTGTCTCCACCTGTCTGTCACCTCTGAGTGATGACGTCCATCTCATTGCACTCCCAGCTAATAGTTCTCATTATGAGCTTTCTTCATGAGCTTTTATGAAGGTCTGACTAAATGACTTGTTTACATCTCCTCATTTATTTGTAATAAATGCAGCCTGTCATTCTTTTTATTGATCCAAGTCAAAATACAAAAACTATTTTATAGATTTCAGCCCACGATTTCGTTCTTTATTAGTTCATGAATGAATGATCTGACCAGGTTGTGCCGATTAGGCCTGATCGGAAATGCTGTCAAATTCTCTCACATCTCTTTTATCCAAATCCACCTCCAGTCCATCCAGATGTGGCTGAAATACCACTGAGCCGCGTTCCCTCCGGGTTCAACTTTGAAGCTTCTTTGTGGCAGACGCACAAACATCCACGTTGCATATTCACACAAGTCCAGAGGGCAAATCAGCCCTCACCTTGTGTGAAGCTTGGCACTCGGCGGATTTCTGTTTGCCAGCGATGTCCCCCCTCACACACCACCCTCTCTAAATCTACAAACACACACATGCACACGGGCTCCCCAGAGGCTGATGGATCTCAGCCGCAACTCTCCTCTGTCAGGCTGTAATAAGGCTTTCCATGCCTGCAGCCTTTGTCTATTTGGCACCTGATCTATCAAGCCCATGCCAAGGTGTCAGAACCTATTAACCAGGAGACCCAGGGGCCACTCCCATTAATGTTATGTTTACACTCATTGCTCCAGATAAACTTCATCTGTCTACCTTTTTGAAAGACAATGATTCAAGACACAGCAGCATTTTATAGAAAAAAAAGGTGGAATGGACTGAATGAATTACCTGCTGAATGTGTCCATAATGGAACATAAGAGTAAAGAGGAAGAAAGAATGAGACCAACACACACAGCCTTATTGTGCTGCAAAACAAAACAGAGCATGAGAGAAAAAGGAGACTGAGATGTCGTGTGTGTGTGTGTGTGTGAGAGAGAGGTAGGGATGCAGTTATTATGAGATACAGGGAAGCAGAGATACAAATCGACATCAAACATTTCAGCCGAATTCCACAACCACAGCTTTGAAGCAGCCTCTGTCTGAGCAGACTCTGAGAGCTGCTGCACTGTGGAGGTGGACAGATTGTGACGACAGGTGCTCCTCAGCAGTTTTCTGTTTCTAAATGGAAACCCACGCCAACCCCCCACCCACTACTTTATTCCTGATCTAGCCCAGCACCTCTATTTATCTCAGCTTTAGTCTCCTCTTCTCTTCTCTCCCCTCTCCGTCTCTGTCTGCGTCTCCCCCAATACGCTGCCACAAAGACGACAAATTCACAACCTGCCTTTAGTTTCGAACCGACAAAGGCATCAACAATAAACCATTCACTATCAAGTCATCAGCGGTCGCATCAGATCAAGTCGACAAATAACTCTTTTCACCCGCAAACATTTATCCACACTCAACAGCTCAGAGGGAGCATTTATCCTCCTGCGTCAATGTGCATAGTGAGATAGATACTGCTGACATAGGACGTTAATTCAAGTTAAATCAATCAGTGATAGGCTAGCACCAGTGCAAAACATAGTCAGTTAGGTGGAACAAAAGAATTGCAAAACATTATTCTGTTATTATTATTATTCCATTGTCACTTTGAGATAGAGAACAACAAACAACTAAAACAAGGATAGGGTATAGCCCTTTAAACAAAGATTGTTCATGACCACATCATAAACCAATGGGTCTGACAAATTTCCCGGAATGCCTAGATACACTAACAAGATGTTACATGTACTCCCGCACAAGCAAGAGATGCATAAATGTTAACATTTTTGCCATTAGGTACCAAGGGATTTAAAATTAATGCAAACATGTTACGTTACTTTATGTTACATTTATTACAATCCTGTTCTTCATAGAAAAATACATTCGAGTAGCTGTTTGTTACGTTCACTAACATTACATCATTATCACTTTAAGTCCAGCAGCAGTGAATTATTAGGGCCACGGGCAATCGCACCGGGCACTGGTCCCAACAGCTATGAAATAGCTGCAGGGACCAGTGCCCGGGCGAAGCCCGGGCACTACTGTTATTGTGTGGATTTTTTCCTAGTTATTATTATTTTTCCACTTCCGGCCAGATTTCGATGCGCTACTAGTCCTGCAACTCGAAGAGTTGCAGGACATATTATATATCAAAACGTGCGTCTTGATCGGGATCGCTGTGCTATTACTTTTCTCAACAGTTTACGAATTTTTCGCGACGTAGTCGCGAAAAACTGCGCAAAAATTTTGCATGTAAGTCAATGGGACGGGCGAAAAAAAAAGACCGAAAAAGACCAATCATTGGAGTTTAACAAACGTCTACTGCTCAGGCATACTTTCACCTAGAGACTCCATTTAAACTTTAAACAGTAGACACAAGTCTTGTGTATTGTCGTATTACTCCACGTTTTGATAGGTCATATAGTTTTTGATCAATCCCTGATCAATGACCATGATCATTTTTGGAGAAATTATGAGTTTATAATGGGTGTGTATTGCATGGAATGTTCGTGTCAGAGTGCGTGACATCATCGGTTAGAGTGGGAGAGAGTGAAGAAACATTCTGTATTTTTTCTGGATAAACTGTGACCACGGCCACAATTTACACTCTACAGACATAATTTTTTCAGAATTTGTAAGACAAACTTGTTATCTCTCATGTCATGTGCTCAAAATATCAGAGAGACTTACAGAATTGACAGAATCAGCCTCTGAGTGCGGCCACGTCTGTCTCTGCTCCTCATTGAGTCCAATACAAATATTTTCTGAGAGGAGCAGAACGGCCTGATGTTTTAAAACTGCCAGCGTCGCCAAAATATTTACTGTAGAAACACCAAATCGTACCGAAATTTTCAGTAAGTCCTTAGAGCAACGTTGATCTGTGTTTTGTTCTGATAGGAGTTACCGTTTTGTCATGCTAAGCCTAATTGTGAGACCGGTTTAGAGGCAGAAAATGGCTGTTTTTCTCCACGTTTCTGTCTGCCTCAGCCTGCGGGGGCCCCTATCGCCATGGTAACCTCTTTGATCCTCAGGCCAGAGCTCGTTAACTTCATAAACAATCCACCTGGCGCTCGTTTAAATGTTTATAAACACAGACACAGCTAAATCAGACTGACACAGGATGCAGCTACTAACTAACTATGTGTCAAGTCAGTCACACACACACACACACACACACACAGACTCTAGAACCAGCTTCATGTGATTACAGTCACACACACACACACACACACACACACACACACACACACACACACACACACACACACCTTCATGTGATTAAAACACAGTTAACGTGCAACAGAATTTAAACTTAAACCATGATTTAATCTGGTTTTAAAGTTAAACCTTGTTGGTGTCACACACACACACACACACACACACACACACACACACACACACACACACACACACACACACACACACACACACACTTAACCTAATGTGGTTACAGCTCCTCCATATCAGTGCTTATAGAAAGATGATCATGTGTCTGTCTGATCAGCTCTGTCTTGCGCTTAAGATCGTGGGTTTGATTCCCATGTTGACAGAGATGGCAAAATCGGCAGTAGCCCCGCGGCCCATTCAAAATTTCCCGAGAGGAAATTTTCTAGTTTGAACTTTTTATTGCTCATCTGATATAAATGCATTTTAATGCAGGTGAGGTGGCATATCACGGTAATATTCCTGTTGTGTATTTGAAAGGCTACAAACGAGAATTGGGACTGAGCCATAAATGTTGTATATTCAAACCACAGCTGAAAAGGTTTATAACATGACAAAGCAAAAGAGATACGAATACATTCACAGTGACTAATGGCGCACTACTGAAGTGTGGAAAGTGTGGTTATGAAATGATTTTCTTGTTGAATTCATGCAGTCAAAGCAGGAGAAATATACATTGTGAATAACCAGTATGAAGGTTATACAGTATATGACAGGCACTTGTTCGTGTCGACCACGCCCTCCAGGCCATTATTGGAAACCTGACTTTTATTTGAAGAAAAATGTATCTGTGTGTCATTCTCTACTGAGTTGATGGAGTAATAACAACCAGCAGAAGCTATCCTGTGGGAAACGTGGGACATTAGCATTTTCTGCATTATTGAATTTTTGTGTTCTTTTCTCCTCTGCCGTAGATCCCCGGTAGTCTTTGCAATCACCTCTGTCGTTATACAGTTGAATGAGCAAAAGATCGCCCACGGCATTTAGAGAAAGGGGGAAGGCCCTCACACAACTATACAGCTGAAGCTCTCAGGGTGGTTCGGAGAGAGAGAGACAGATTGAAACACATCAGTGGTTTGGAGTCCAATACACGCCCTCCTCACATTTCGAGTAGGAATCACACTGATGCATTATTTAATTGCTGAAATTGAAAAAAGCAAGATACGTTTTTCATTCTTCTTTTCTTTTTTGGTTAAAGTGCAGTCAGAATCTCATCTCATACGGGATTTGGCTGTTTGGGGATGTCATTTGACAATTTACGTAAAAAGTGCTGCTCAGCAATTATTAAAGTAGCCTAATTAGCAAATGAATAATGTTATAGCCTCAGAAGAACTATCTATGACACAAAAATGATGCCAATATTGATTATAATTATATCAGTGTAAATCAATCAATTAAATCCCCTTTAATATGACTAATTTTGTATGTCAGTGATAGCAAAGGAGACATTCATGTGTTAATAACAAAGAATATGAGCACATTAAAGAGAAAAGAAGAGGGTAACCCTTTCTTTTACAGTCCCCTAATTACTGTGTATTTACTGTGTAATTACAAGGTAAAAGAAAGAAATTACAAGGTAACTAACACTGGTAAAAATGATGGTAACTACAGAGTAAATACTAACTAATTGCCTTGAAATATCTCAACTATTACTAAAGAACAACACTGCATTAATGGGTAATTACTACCGTCATTATGAAGGTAACTACAGTAAAATAATAACGCAATTACAATGTAAAAGGAGAGAAATTACATCCCATTTACCTGGTAGTATAATCCAATATCTCACCTGTCCATCGTGTTACTAAGTTATTGAGCTGTTTTGGCTGGTAATAACTTTGCTCATTCATTTATCATGCCTGATTTTATTTAGTACTTACCTGGCAAATATGCCATCAGGGTCCTCTTGTTAATTAAACCTTCTGTAGTGTTACCAGGTAAAACACATCTATTTACCAAGTAAATAAGATGAAAGTGTGCTGTAAAAGAAAGCGTGGCTTCTTTCCACAGTATTACCAGTTTATTACTATGTAATTAAACCAAGACTGTTCAGTTTTACACATTTTCGTTTCTCAACATTACCATGTATTTTCTGTAGTATTACTAGGTAAAACACATCTATTTACCAAGTAAATAAGATGAAAGTGTGCTGTAAAAGAAAGCGTGGCTTCTTACCAGTTTATTACTATGTAATTAAACCAAGACTGTTCAGTTTTACATATTTTTGTTTCTCAACATTACCATGTATTTTCTGTAGTATTACTAGGTAAAACACATCTATTTACCAAGTAAATAAGATGAAAGTGTGCTGTAAAAGAAAGTGTGGCTTCTTTCCACAGTATTACCAGTTTATTACTATGTAATTAAACCAAGACAGTTCAGTTTTACATATTTTCGTTTCTCAAAATTACCATGTATTTTCTGTAGCATTACTAGGTAAAACACATCTATTTACCAAGTAAATAAGATGAAAGTGTGCTGTAAAAGAAAGTGTGGCCTCTTTCCACAGTATTACCAGTTTCTTACTATGTAATTAAACCAGTACTGTTCAGTTTTACATATTTTCCATTCTCAACATTGCCATGTATTTTCTGTAGTGTTACCAGGTAAAACATGACTATTTTCCAAGTAAATAAGATGAAAGTGTGCTGTAAAAGAAAGCGTGGCTTCTTTCCACAGTATTACCAGTTTATTACTATGTAATTAAACCAAGACTGTGCAGTTTTACATATTTTCGTTTCTCAACATTACCATTTATTTTCTGTAGTGTTACCAGGTAAAACATGTCTATTTACCAAGTAAGTAAGACGAAAGTGTGCTGTAAAAGAAAGTGTGGCCTCTTTCCACAGTATTACCAGTTTCTTACTGTATAATTGAACCAAGACTCTTCAGTTTTACATATTTTCCATTCTCAACATTACCATGTATTTTCTATAGTGTTACCAGGTAAAACATGACTATTTTCCAAGTAAATAAGATGAAAGTGTGCTGTAAAAGAAAGTGTGGCCTCTTTCCACAGTATTACCAGTTTATTACTGTGTAATTGAACCAAGACTCTTCAGTTTTACATATTTTCCATTCTCAACATTACCATGTATTTTCTATAGTGTTACCAGGTAAAACATGACTATTTTCCAAGTAAATAAGATGAAACTGTGCTGTAAAAGAAAGCGTGGCTTCTTTCCACAGTATTACCAGTTTATTACTATGTAATTAAACCAAGACTGTTCAGTTTTACATATTTTCGTTTCTCAACATTACCATTTATTTTCTGTAGTGTTACCAGGTAAAACATGTCTATTTACCAAGTAAGTAAGACAAAAGTGTGCTGTAAAAGAAAGTGTGGCCTCTTTCCACAGTATTACCGGTTTCTTACTGTGTAATTGAACCAAGACTCTTCAGTTTTACACATTTTCCATCCTCAACATTACCATGTATTTTCTATAGTGTTACCAGGTAAAACATGACTATTTTCCAAGTAAATAAGATGAAACTGTGCTGTAAAAGAAAGTGTGGCTTCTTTCCATAGTATTACCAGTTTCTTACTGTGTAATTAAACCAAGACTTTTCAGTAACAATACACAAAAATCACATTCGATACGTACCTCGGTTTTGAGGTCTCGGTTCGGTTAATTTTCGGTACAGTAAGATAACCAAATGCAAAACATAAATTTGATTGTTGTTTATTAGGAATTTTTCTCAACCAAATGTACAGGTTTTGGTCAAATGTAATTATTTTACTCACCGA
Organism: Trachurus japonicus; assembly: GCF_045865225.1. Lineage (NCBI taxonomy): Eukaryota > Metazoa > Chordata > Actinopteri > Carangiformes > Carangidae > Trachurus > Trachurus japonicus. The sequence continues at coordinate 7,614,732 of NC_140916.1, forward strand.
CTAATGTTATGTTGTACATTGTCCCTGATACAAATAAACTTATTAAACCATTATACAAAATATAAAAAAAGAGAAAAGAATAGGCCTAAAGTGCTGCCTAATAAGTCAAATAAATTATTCTCAAATTAACAAAATACGGTATAAATAAGCCTTACAATGAATAAAATATTCACAAATAAACAAAATATATAAAACATGATTTAAAAAAAAATTCTCACACAACTTTTGCAACACGGCCAGATAGAGAGAGAGAGAGAGAGAGAGAGAGAGAGAGAGAGACGGACAGACAAAGGGACAGGCAGACTGTGCCTACAAGCAGGGGGGTCCTCAAGCCTCTGTTTTCTTGCTAGCGGTAGCATTAGCCACGACGCAAACGGGCTGCACATGTAGCTGCAGTCTGACTGTAAACACACACAACTTCTCACCCGTGCTCAGCGTTGTACCGAACCGAACGCCCCGTACCGAAACGGTTCAATACAAATACATGTAGTGGCGTCGCCTGGTCTGGGCATTCCTGGCTCTAGCCCCGAACATTTCTTATTCAGCCCCGGATGTTTTCTCAGACGGAGTTAAACAGAAAGTGAGATGGTAGTTTTGTAATTTCCCAGTGACAGTGAATGCAACACAGGCACGACGCCACGACCAATCAGAGAGAAGTGTTGTGGAAGCGGAGACTCCTCCTCCGTGTTTTATTGGCTAACAGCCAGGTAACCAAGGTAACTATTTGAATTGTAGCGACGACATCAGGCGGTTTTTTTTTTCTCGGCACGAACCAGCGCTTCTGGTCGGATTGGGCCGTCCATGTTCGCTTGAGCCCAAAAGAACAACCAGGCAGCAGAGTACAAAAACAGAGGAACAGAGACAGCACAGCAACAGGTGTGTGTGTGTGTGTGTGTGTGTGTGTGTGTGTGTGTGTGTGTGTGTGTGTGTGTGTGTGTGTGTGTGTGTGTGTGTGTGTGTGCGTGTGCATGTGCGTGTGCGTGTGTGCTACCTGCTGCAAAAGGTAGGCTAATAATATTCTATAATCAAAATCTTAGGACGTAAAGCTCAAGCATGTGTTCTTGCCATTACAATGATAGGAACCGTTCTCAGTCAATAATAAATCTGTTTTTTATTTTATCTAAAGCAATGTTGTCCTTTATTTTCTCCTCAGAGTAGTCTACACCAGCATGCCTTCCTGCTTGTAGGAGGGGTGGGGGCGGGGGCGGTGGCTCCTCTCTCTGTGTTTGTCTGTCTGTCCGTCTCTCTCTCTTTCTCTCTCTCTCTCTGGCCGTGTTGCGCACGGGCTCCAGCACCTGTGGATCTGCTGCAAATGTGCCAAGAGCATCGTCAGGCAGCCGTTGTGGCATTTGCCCACATTGCCCTATGGTCGGTCCGTCAAAAGTTGTGTGAGAAGTTTTTTTTTTAAATCATGTTTTATATATTTTGTTTATTTGTGAATATTTAATTCATTGTAAGGCTTATTTTATATACCGTATTTTGTTAATTTGAGAATAATTTATTTAACTTATTAGGCAGCACTTTAGAACAGTAGGCCTAGGCCTATTCTTTTCTCTCTTCTTTAATATTTTGTATAATGGTTTACTTTTGTTTAATATGTTTATTTGTATCAGGGACAATGTACAACATAACATTAGTAGGTGAGTAAAATAATTACATTTGACTAAAACATGTACATTTGGTTTAGAAAAATTCCTAATAAACAATCAAATTTATGTTTTGCATTTGGTTCTCTTACTGTACCGAAAATGAACCGAACTGACATGGTAATGTTGAGAACGCAAAATATGTAAAACTGAACAGTCTGGTTTAATTAAATAGTAATAAACTGGTAATACTGTGGAAAGAAGCCACGCTTTCTTTTACAGCACACTTTCATCTTATTTACTTGGTAAATAGATGTGTTTTTCCTAGTAATACTACAGAAAATACATGGTAATGTTGAGAAACGAAAATGTGTAAAACTGAACAGTCTTGGTTTAATTACATAGTAATAAACTGGTAATACTGTGGAAAGAAGCCACGCTTTCTTTTACAGCACACTTTCATCTTATTTACTTGGTAAATAGATGTGTTTTTCCTAGTAATACTACAGAAAATACATGGTAATGTTGAGAAACGAAAATGTGTAAAACTGAACAGTCTTGGTTTAATTACATAGTAATAAACTGGTAATACTGTGGAAAGAAGCCACGCTTTCTTTTACAGCACACTTTCATCTTATTTACTTGGTAAATAGATGTGTTTTTCCTAGTAATACTACAGAAAATACATGGTAATGTTGAGAAACGAAAATGTGTAAAACTGAACAGTCTTGGTTTAATTACATAGTAATAAACTGGTAATACTGTGGAAAGAAGCCACGCTTTCTTTTACAGCACACTTTCATCTTATTTACTTGGTAAATAGATGTGTTTTACCTAGTAATACTACAGAAAATACATGGTAATGTTGTGAAATGAAAATGTGTAAAACTGAACAGTCTTGGTTTAATTACATAGTAATAAACTGGTAAGAAGCCACGCTTTCTTTTACAGCACACTTTCATCTTATTTACTTGGTAAATAGATGTGTTTTACCTAGTAATGCTACAGAAAATACATGGTAATGTTGAGAAACGAAAATGTGTAAAACTGAACAGTCTTGGTTTAATTACATAGTAATAAACTGGTAAGAAGCCACGCTTTCTTTTACAGCACACTTTCATCTTATTTACTCGGTAAATAGATGTGTTTTACCTAGTAATACTACAGAAAATACATGGTAATGTTGAGAAACGAAAATATGTAAAACTGAACAGTCTTGGTTTAATTACATAGTAATAAACTGGTAATACTGTGGAAAGAAGCCACGCTTTCTTTTACAGCACACTTTCATCTTATTTACTTGGTAAATAGATGTGTTTTACCTAGTAATACTACAGAAAATACATGGTAATGTTGTGAAATGAAAATGTGTAAAACTGAACAGTCTTGGTTTAATTACATAGTAATAAACTGGTAAGAAGCCACGCTTTCTTTTACAGCACACTTTCATCTTATTTACTTGGTAAATAGATGTGTTTTTCCTAGTAATACTACAGAAAATACATGGTAATGTTGAGAAACGAAAATGTGTAAAACTGAACAGTCTTGGTTTAATTACATAGTAATAAACTGGTAATACTGTGGAAAGAAGCCACACTTTCTTTTACAGCACACTTTCATCTTATTTGCTTGGTAAATAGATGTGTTTTACCTGGAAACACTACAGAAGGTTTAATTAACAAGAGGACCCTGATGGCATATTTGCCAGGTAAGTACTAAATAAAATCAGGCATGATAAATGAATGAGCAAAGTTATTACCAGCCAAAACAGCTCAATAACTTAGTAACACGATGGACAGGTGAGATATTGGATTATACTACCAGGTAAATGGGATGTAATTTCTCTCCTTTTACATTGTAATTGCGTTATTATTTTACTGTAGTTACCTTCACAATGACGGTAGTAATTACCCATTAATGCAGTGTTGTTCTTTAGTAATAGTTGAGATATTTCAAGGCAATTAGTTAGTATTTACTCTGTAGTTACCATCATTTTACCAGTGTTAGTTACCTTGTAATTTCTTTCTTTTACCTTGTAATTACACAGTAAATACACAGTAATTAGGGGACTGTAAAAGAAAGGGTTACCAAGAAGGGTCCTGCCATCTTATTAAACTTCCTGCTGCTGTATCTCCTGGTGGCCACGTGCACACAAGTTATCATAAGACTCTCAATTGAGGCCTCGGCAGCTTTTGTCATCTTCACAGCACAGTGGGAATTATCATCGCTCTGTTAGCAAATGTGCATAATGCTGCAGCGTTCCTGTATTCAATTAAATGGCCATTGTTTTTGAGATGATGGGCAGGTATGGTTAATGGTATTAATATTAGAATAAATTGTGGTCGTGACTAAAAATACCCATTGTCGTCCTGTGTTAATAATTTAACCCTGTAGAACTGAATTTCTCTCTTGCTGAAAATATTCTTTCCACTGTCTACATCAACTCCCTTGAAATGTGCGCTAACGTGTCTCAGAGCACAGGCTCAGTGTTTTAGCCACGGTAATAAGGGCAGGAGCATTACATACTTTTCATTTGAATAATAAGCTTCAGAGCTGAGCTAAAATACTCAGTGAATCACTTTGTTACCTTAATAAATAATTCAAACTTTATTCATTGATGGGAAAAAAGGTCTGAGTAAACAACAACCCTATTTGCAGCTGCAACATGCATTCATTGATTCATCAGCATGGTTAGTGTCCTAATTGCATGAATGTATTTATTACACATGGATCTACACACACATCCAACCCAACAATACATCTCAGTATAATTGTGTGAAATGGTGTAACACTGCTTTAATCATATCATGGCACTGTAAACATTTGTCAATTATTTAGCATCACACTGTTCCCTCTGGTGTCCCCCAAGGTGCCATTCTGGGTCCCCTACTCCTCTCTATTATCTCTCCTCAGGGGTTAAACTTTATGAACAGATTTAAAGTGCCTGTTACCTAGCCTCGTAAACCAGCCTCTCACGGAAATCCATTTCATTTCATTTCGACGGAGAGTCTGGTCTCATTCCCGCTGTAAGCGTTTGGCCTGAAACCCTCAGAAGGCCGAGCCAATCAGCGTCGCCGCTGTGATTGACACAGCACGTTGGCCAATCAGGGACCGACTGGTGCAAAGCCCCGTCACTACACCAACTTGCTGATTGGCTGAATGGGGTTGTCTGTCAACGCTACTACTCCCGCCCAGCTCCCGCCCACCCCAAACGCTTACAGGGGGAATGAGGCCAGACTCTCCGTCGAAATGAAATGAAACGCATTCCTGCGAGAGGCTGGTTTACAAGGCTACCTGTTACCAGAAGAATTGGAGTTCTTAATTTCAGCACTAAATGTATTTGCTTTTCTACTCATGCCATGTTATTCTTATGCTCTGTCTTGAGCAGGGTGTAAAATTTTGACCTCCAAAAAGTTACCGGCCAAACATATTTTTTACTGGCCAAATGAAAAATGGCAATGGGCCCATTTGCCAAATGTTGAATGTTGAAATTTAGTCAGTATGTGATGTAGCCCATACTTGTGCTTTTTTTTTTTCTAAGATTGCATGTTTGGATGCCAGGGATGAAAACCTATTTGTCCTTTAGATGTGGTATCAGTTGTATTACAGTTAAAATGTACAGTATTGTTGGAAGAAAAAGAGCTGGTTTTAATATTGTTTTTTGGAAAGAGATGTAGAGAAGACACTAATTCAAAACCCACTGTACTAAATGAATCAGGGTTGAGATTTGCTCATATTTTATTTATTCTATATGTCTGGAAAGACAGAAAAAGAGACTCCACTGACTGACAGGCAGCCAGTGAATGGACCACTGCCCGTAAAAGGAGTACACTGCCAGTTAATTAAAGGAACATTGTGGGTTTTCTTTCTTAAAAGGTAAAGCTATACTCATATTCAGAATTGGCAGTGATCTTTAATAGTTACTTCCCTTTCAAATGCACGGACAAATATTATATTCAGCCTGTCTGGACCTCTGGAGCACCGCCAAGACAGCAGCTTTCACATTGTCATTACTGGACCTACTGTATAATGGAAGTACCAACTGGCTATTTGGACATGAATGTGAGGAATGGCACAAACAAGGAAACTACATGATCCAACATAATGACAAAAATAGATTTCTGATGTGGATGCTCCTGCTCCAATAAATTACACAGGAACCTTGAGAGTCGGCAATTAAACATTGTTCGTTCCATCCTGTTTCTTAAATGACAAAAACTCAAGGAAATAAAAATCGCTGATTGCAAATCCTCCTCTACACTCAGCATTGATGAAAAATAAACAAATGCAAAAGGATTTCAATCAACAATAGCAATCTCCTCCTCCTACGACAATCACAAACAATCACTCTGTGCACCTGAATCAAGGCTTGAAATATGAACCGACTAAATATGGTCTCATCCAGCTTGATTATAAAAAAAGTTATTTTCATTTCTACCTTTCTTTTCTTTGTTCTTATTGCTGCTTCTAACCTCATACAGTACATCTCTCCATCCAACCCTGATTATGAAAATCTACATTGTGCTTCATATAACTACCAAAAACCCTGGCTTGTACCCTCACATTGATTGATTGTTGTTGAAGACATTAGTGCACTTTGTGTGTGTTACTCTACGTAACACCTTCAACTGAACCAAACCGTTGTTCTCAGTGCAGTAAATCCATGAGCTGTAAACAGAGCTTTCCAGAGATCAAATATTCCAGCACTCATTGGAAAACAAGGCATCCACGTTGAGAATATGGCACAGATAAACGATAAGTGTTCCAGTGAAGGGGGGAAGGGTCTGTGAACAGTCTGCTTGCACAGCCCCCAGGCTACTGGAGATCTGAAAATCCCGATCACTGCACAGTTACAGTTACTTGGACCAATTTGTAGTTCATACTGTACAGTACATCAGAAGGAGGGTAAGATGAGGATAAATATAATATCCCAATTTCTCTCTCTTTCTTTTCCCTAATGAAGGCCCATGAACAAAACCTCCATAGTTACTCAACTACTATACTTGGAACAACCAATCAGAGTCAGTTCCTTGTTTTGTCTCACTTTTCACAACACATTTTCATATCAAATAGTCTTACTGTGTGGTTTATTATTAATAGTATAGAATGCAGTTTTTGTCACTTTGCAGGACATTGAATTGACTCTGAAATGTCTGATGGAAATTTACTATAAGAGCAGTATCACTAATATTATTATACTGTATACAGGGCTCTCAAGTTTTGAACTTAGCTTGGAGAGAGATTTTTTCAAATAGCCCCAACAAAGTAGCTATTGAGTGCAAATAGATGGCCATACTTTGGCCAACATTTCCATATTAAATATGCTTTTTTTGTAATATTAAATTTAGCCTACCGAGATGAATTACCGACATTGGCTAAATAAACTTTTCCATGATATTCTAATTTATTGCGCCACAGCGGTCTCCCAGGCTACCGTAAACTCTCAAATAAAAGCCGAGTGCTGGTCTGCTGTATAACCTACTGGTTGAGTCTGGCTACAAGCAAATAAAAGCCAGTCTCAATTAGATTAGAGGCCTGGTCTATTTCTATCTTCTGCAAGTTATTTCGAATGTACACCCCAAAGCCCACGATCGCCTGTTTAAGCAATTTCTGAGCTGCTTCATTTGTGCAAGAGTTCTTAAAGCCCCAACAAGGTCCGATCCGCAGGTGTTAAAGCTTGGACCCGATGCGGCCGGACTCATGAGCATTAGGTTTTCAAGCATTCATAGGACGTGTGCTGGCAGTGTTGCAGAAGCCCAGACTTTACCCGGCAACAAGATACTATTTTCTGATAGGCTGATAGGTCGCTGATTCAAGCCAGCTGTATGGATGGACTAAACGGAACAATCTGCCTTTGCACCATCCATTCATAGATAACGAATTAATGTGCGGCGAGTTTTATCACTTCTCAGCATGAAATATGTCATGTGTGGCATGTGAGCGTATAAACTGATTGAAATGAGGGTGTCTTACGCTCAATGCGTGAGACTTGAGAGCCCTGTATATACTATAAGTTAAGTCTTAATGATTTACCACAGGGACTGGATTCAAATATATTTGTCCCTATGATGTGAAACAAACACGACACATCATACATACAGAGGTCTTATTATCGAGGTGCTCGACGTGCTGGAAAATGAACTGATGATGTGTTGCATAATTTGAATTTAGACTAATGGTTAATGGCCTGGAACTGAAAATAACCATTTGCACATAATGTGTTTTTGGCGCCATTATCAACACCCGTTCACAAACACCTGAACAGATTTGTGGAACAAAAGACGTCCCTGAGTTTTTCTTTTCATCCTTCCCCTCAGATCGCAGAAACTCATCTTTCTGTTCATTTCAAAGTTGGCCACTCAGGGCGCTTTGTTCATTTCAAATGAAAGAACAATTTCTCTGGCCCTCAGTTTATGGTAATGTATTTTACTCAAAAGCACCTTGGCCATTTAACTTAACTTAGGAAAGTCTTAAAGTTTTTCCAGCTCTGCAAAAATATAAATGGAGGTAGGAGGTTGTAACCCAGTGTTTCCAGCCGTTAGCTCCGACCACATAAAACCACACGTGACTAATCTGATCTGAGCAGCTCAGTAACCTATGGTTCTTTCACTGTACGAAGCATGACATCAGTCGGGGCGACGCTTCTCCTCTCCACCTTCAGGGTCAGTTCAAATAATTGCATTCAAAGTGCATCATGTGACCTATTACTCCTGAGGGGGAAGTGTCCTTGATATGTCTATTCATATGCTCTCAGAGGGACGCCACTTGACTCAAATCACAGATGTAGGTTACAATAAGAGCATCAGTATCATTAGAGGGGAGGGGCAGTGATTCCAGTCACGAACAGTTTTTTTTTTTTTACACATATCTATTGATTTAATGACGATGATCTGAATTAGTGGTGTATGCGCTGCAGGTGCCTCTTAGTGTGACTCTGTAGCTCCTGAATGCACATTGCATTGAATATGAATACATATTGATGATGATGTCAGCGGCACAGCAGAATATTTAATTCCTTCCCCAAGCTGTGCCTCAGTGGTCTCCTTTTGTCGATGTGTCTGCTGCTTTTTTTTCCCCCAATCATTTCCCCTGAGAAAACATCTGAGCTGCTTTGGTCCCGATGGCCCTAATTTAGCAATACAATCTTTAATAATGGCCCTTATGAAACTCTGAGCTCGTCCGTTAGTACAGGAAACACAATGAAATGTGTTAGGAGGCGGCGGCTCCAGGTGCCAATCAAAAGGATGGGGCATGAGTCACATATGATGCCAAATATAGACATGTGTAGATGAAGAGAACCATTTGTGTTTACTCAATTAAATTTTAACGAATACAATGAGGGTGCTTAGTGAAGCTCAGTAATGAATGATGCACTTAAAGCCAGAGAGAGAACAACAACCTGCTCCCTCAGCACAACTGATAAAGACTGTTATGTATATGGACGTTCCTCCGCTGTTGTTTTTCTCCTCCTCACGGTAAAACCCTATAGGCCATGTGTGTCTTTAATATAGTGAAGTGAAGACGCAGCACGTCTCTGTCTGGACTTGACCCAAAATGATGTTATTTATCACAAGGAAACCATCTTAGACCTCGAGGCCATCAAGATAGTCCCGAACTGTGTTTCTGATGTAATTTGATGTAATCTCTAAGAGGCTTTCTGCAGCTTCAACCACTCCATGCTGATAATTGCCATGCAGAACAAACTGCCAGGCTTAATCACAAAAGACTTCAGTTTCTCCTGCAATTACATGACGTTCAAATGCTGTTATTATTCCTTATATATGACTTTTTCTTTAATGTAGGTTCATCAGCCAGATTGGAGATACAGGTTTCAGTTTTCTTTCCTTTATCAAAGGGTAGAATCTCATCTTGAATCGAACTCTCAGCCGACTTTTCATGTCCTTTACCTTCAGAGTTACAGTCTCGTATACTGTGTCCCAGCTCCCTCCCTCCCTCCCTCTGGATGGACAGAATTGTGGTCATTAAAAAAGTATGAGCAACGAAACACCCCCGGGGGCCGCAATATGGAACTGAATCACTCTGATTTCCAGCCGGCGGATTAAAAATAAATTGTGTCTAAAATATTCAGGGGGACGTTATTAGTGCAGCTTTGCAGTTTCTTTCCTCTGCCGAGCAGCTCCACGGTCGAGCTGCTTTGCCTGCCTCGGGTTTTGGGTCCATCCACGCGCCCATCAACTCTTAACTCTCGAAAAAAAAAAAGGGGGACAGAGGGGGAGAGAACAAGGGAAACACATGAGGGAAAAAAGTAACAAGTATAGAAAGAAAAGCTGTGAGGGGAAACAAAAAGAAAGAAAGGTGGTGAAAGAGAAATAAGAGGGTGGCGCAACTGTAAAGACTTCATTACCCAGAGGTCATGCATTTCATCAGCAAGGCGCTCACTGTTTGGATATTAACGCCCTCCCTTTACTGCCGGGTCAAGGTGGACGTTGTGAAAGGTTTGGGACGGTGGTGATGAGTCTCTGCATGGAGCACTTATACTGCCTGCTGCCGTTAAGAGGCAAGGTTATGTGTTCCAGTCACATTGAGTAGCGCAAATTTATCTGAGCACAAAGGGCAAATCTATAGCGCTTCACTTAAAGTGCAGCAGCAGCAGCAGCAGCAGCATTTTACGTTACAATGCTGTGGTTAGTGTGAGAACAGAAATATTCAGCATAAAAAATGTAAAGAAACTGGCGGCGATGCAAATAGTCTGGTGATATCAACAAGTTGTCCAACCTGAAGTGACGATATCTAGAAGATGACGGCATGAACTGTGGCACACTGATTGTGACTAAGAGAGGAACACGGCATCCGAGACTCAGAGAGAGAGAGAGAGAGTGAGAGAAGCCGGATGACCATCCTGTTAGCCGTTACAGCTCCTATACTGTACTCCGCATGTCACGGAGCATAAAGCCTCTCGCCTAATTGGACAAGAGTAAGCATGAAGGGTTTTTATCTTTAGCATTCCAGTTGTATTGTGAGCTTCAGCGCATCAGTGTTGTCCAGAGAACCGTTCACTCTGAGAAATAGGATTACAGCTTTAGAAAAAATTCTGGAAATGGTCTGATAACTGAATTTCCTCCTTGTGCATATACTGTACATGGATGCCCATAAAGATGGAATATATATACGGTACTATATATATATATTTTTTTACCTCTTCTCATGTAATGATTGTGGCTAATGTGATTTATTATTGAGATAAAGTACATATTTTCTCAAAACTTTATTGACCAACCTCTTCCAAACATATCACTTTTAATTTCAATTAATTAATTAATTAAAGCAGAAGTAAGTGGTCCGGTCGTTTTCGCTAATGCTGCGTTCCAGGCAGGCTTTTGAAATCGTAAATTACAGCTTCAAGTCACAACTTACGACTTTGTAGCGTTCCAGGCAACCCACTCGTGTTTTTCCGACCTGTTTTACCGGTGAAAGTCACTATAACGGCCACTCGTAACTTCCGACCGGTGAACTCGTACCAGATCGAACTGGTACCACTTCACGGTCGGAAAAATACGAGTTTCCTTGAACGCACCATAACAGTCCTCGTCGCTACGTCGCCACATTCACGGCGTTCCTTGGCTGCACACACAGCCGTGCATGCCGTTCTCTCTCCTCATTGGATAAAAACTGTAGGATACGATAAATGTTTTCTCCTGGGCTCAGAGCAGAGCAGAGTGACTGACAGACCCGTGTTTCAGACCAAACACTCTATGTAAGTGATTGCTGTCGGAAGATATAACTATTTAAGACTTATATTAACACAAATATATCACTTACTTCTGCTTTAATTTAAATTTTTGTCTTTAAAGGGATAGTTCACCCAAAATTGAAATTTCACTCATTATCTACTCACCCTCATGTCGACCAAGGGCTGGGAGAAGTTTCAGAATTGTCCGTGGCTTCTCTGAGTTACAGGGGGTCTCGGCATAGCAGTGCATGTCCATATAACGGTTGCAAATGGATACCAACTGTCTTTGTAACAAAAAGACACACCAAAAAACATCCAAATACCTCCATGCTGCCCGTGTGTGATGTCCGTATTGTATTTAAGCCCCGAAATGTGAAATTGTCCCGAAAAAAAATTAAGTAAGTCTATTTTTCAAGCTTGTTTGTAGAGGAAGCTCCTCTTCCCGGTTCCTCAAATTTGGACGAACCAGGGTCTGTCCTCTTCCCAGTTCGTCCAAATTTGACGAACCAGGAAGAGGAGCTTCCGCTACAAAACAAGCTTGAAATATAGACTTATTTAATTTTTTTAGGGACAATTTCGCATTGATAGATAATGAGTGAAATTTCAATTTTGGGTGAACTATCCCTTTAATATTTTACTTGCTTAATGGTACTTTAGTCTTTTTTGATATCTTTAAGTATAGCTTTAAAAAAAATACAAGGTTGTGTGACAAGCTGCCTGCTATCAGAAATACCTATCTCATACTGGAAATTACAGCCATTTTGGAGAAATTCACACCTCATAATTTTGTCATATGTCATGAGATGGAAGGTATGTGAGCATGTGGAGGTCAGGGTGGTGTATTTCATGCAGGAGACTAGTTGAATGCATCTAAATCCTATCATGGTAATGTAACGGGCATGCCTGCATTTACATGTACTTACACACAAGTAGCCTCCTCTACAGTCATTATGTGCAGCACATGTAAACGTCTCAGAGCTACATTACAAACATAAACACAGTATTCTGGGTTCAAACAACGTCTTCATGACCCTTCGTGTATTTCTGGTGTTAGCTGCTTTAATAAACCAAAGCTGACAAGTGCAACCAATAACAAACAAGGTACATACAGTAGGTACATGATTTATACACACAAACACACACTGAGTGGAAGTGATCAAGCTGTTATGTATATTTCATCACCTGTTTCTCCATTTAACATTAATGCATTGCTTTAGTGAAGCTGAACACCTGCTCCTGTAGCAACTCAGTTGTTCGTCTGCATTTTCTGCCCCAGCCCCCTTCCCAACATCCCACCCACTCTGTCCCTTCACAATAAATCACTCTCCACCCACTCTCCATCTGCATCGTTCTCCACCACCAGCAGCCTCATTCAGTCACTTTACCTCTTTGGCTGCATGGGAAGGAGCCTGGGCTGCTGACTGCTCTTCATGGAAATGAGCATGTGCATTATGTCTCTGACACCTCAATTATATTTTGAGTTTGATATTTTTCTGTCATGTTTTCTATTTTGGTGCAGTCAGAGAGAAGAATATTATTTTATTTATTTATGTGTGTTCATAAGAAATAGGAAGTAATGTGGTGCCAGAATAATAGTAGCTTTAATGCAGCCATCAGTGTAAATGTCAACATACCTTTTGGCTTTTTATGCTTTGTGTTACAAACGTTTTATGTGAAGTGGAAGAAAAAGAAGGAAAAAAAAGTCATATTTTCAGGTGCATGTAGATACAGCCCCAGGATTTAGCAGCATTGAAATATAAAACTCATATCAAATAAGAAAGAATATTTCAAATGCTGCATTATTTCTGGGTTGTCATTATTTCTGGACCAAAATGTTGTAAGGTCAGATATTCTTCAGTTGTAGCCTATCCATCCATTGAAGTTTATGTTTAGGAGACACTCCTGTTTAGGAGAGATCTACTCATCAGGAGCTTCATCAATTAACTCATCTCATAAACAGAGTTAATCTATTATAAATAAGACTGTGCCTCGAGTCTCTAGCAGATCATTACCCTCTTAGCAGCACTGTGAGAGTGGGGAAATGGCATCATAACTAAGTGACAGAAGTTAAATGGTAATTCAAAGTAAAGCGGTGCTTTCATATTAAATAATGTCGAGACTAAAGGGAGCTATGTGTGGAAATCTAAAATCCTTTGCAGAAACAGGGCTAGTTTTATCTTAAGCACAACCATGCAGACCCAAAGTGACCACACCATCAGGAGATCAATAGCCCACATTAAGCTTAGTTCCCTAAGAAATAGAAAAGCAATTTCAAAGATACAGATTTGCTAAATAAAGAGAACAAGACTGCAATCTGCAAAAGTCATATCAAAAGAAAACTGGCTGGTAGAGGTCTCAAAAGGACCAGTGGCTGTTTCTAAAGCTTTTCTCAGGAGAGTAAACAAGGGGTTGGCTGAGAAATACAGCCATCTCACAGTGGGTGAAGTGGAAGAGAAAGTTACTGATGAAACCAAGTTTGAGATTCATGCCAGTAATAAAACCATGTTTGATAGGAAAAGAAAAGTTTGAAGTTTGGAGTTGAAGTACAGTCGTACTTCAGGGAGGCAGAGGAGCTCATGCTGCAGGACAATGACCCCAAACATCACAACGCTCTGCAAGATTAGACCAGAGAGGAGAAAGGTATAGTCACAATCACCTGACCTCAGCCCCTCTGAGCATGTATTTTCAGGACTTGAAGACTAAGAAAGCTAAGCACTGTGTGGCATGCAGCTTTTTGGATCACTGTCAACTCACGCTGGGATAACATGGGTCATCGGGTCTCGAACACACTAGCCAGCTCGAGTGTCTGCTGCCACTAAAGCAGAACGAGAGACAAATCAAAAAACTGAAGAAATTCAGGCACTTCTTTCAGCTGATCATCACTTGTGAAAAACAAAACATTTTACATTACATTTGAACCAATGAAATAGAGAGATTGTCTCAGACATTTGAACCACCTTGTATCAACACACATTTTCTCATGATTTCCCCTGGTCAAGGTGACTCAGGTCCTTCAGGCCTTTTCATTTCATTGCCGAGCTTGTTAACACATTTTATGGTTCCTCTTCTCCAACAAAACTTGGTCCAATCTTCGCCCTAAATATTTACTATCCCTTGTCAGATCGAAGAAACCCATCACGTGAGACGAGCTCATCTCAGTCGCTAAGCTGGTCAGTCCCTCAGTGGCGTGTGACATCTGTCCTTTAATTACATCTGTGTGGAGCTGGGCGCTGCCACGCAGAAACAGGAAGTGAGCTATGTGTTGTGTCCAGTTGAAATCAATACTGTCACACAAGATGAATATACCAATGTGCAGGTACACGATGCACCTTCGCTTGGACGTCATCTCACTGCAACATTAACACATATGTCTCCCCAATTTTCACATATTGCAGACGCTGCACACGCCGTTGCCCTTGAACTATTTTCGGTGCCATGTAAGACTCACTTCTAATGGAACTGGATGGGCAAGCAGGTCATCACTAAACACATCAAACCTAATCAGGCATTCAAAATGGCCTCATCCCTCTGTGTAACCTGCAGCCCAACACTGTGTACTGATTAATCTCACCCCGCAACACTATTTGTCCACTTCACCATCCTCCAGCTCCATCTCCGCCCGCTTCCACCCTCTTTTAAAAGAGAAAACAAACAAGGGTCTCAGTGTATCAGGTAAGTGCATGTTCACCCACCTCTATGTGTGTGTTTGTGTGTGAGAGAGAGTGTGTGTACGCGCCATCTGCTCTAGTTGTGCACATCAGCAGTGAGTATTGCAGGGTGAGATGAGAGGTCCGGGAGCAGATGTGCTGCAGGAGCTGGTTGACATTGACTGAAATGGGAGCAGAGGTGAGATAGCCAGAGGAGTTTATCATTGTTTCACTGAATCCATTAACGAAAAGCAGCATTTGTACATTTACTGTAAGCTGTAAGCATATATTTTTCTCATGTTCTGAAAGCATCAAAACTCTTGAAAAATGATCGTCTGACCTGTGCCTGGGGTTAAGCATCACACATTTAGCTTCTGTGGAGCTTGAAAGAAATCACAGAAAATCACCACCAACTAGGGTTTTAGGTTGTGCATGTACGATAGATAGATAGATAGATAGATAGATAGATAGATAGATAGATAGATAGATAGATAGATAGATAGATAGATAGATAGATAGATAGATAGATAGATAGATAGATAGATAGATAGATACTGACAAAGACCTCTGAAATATGGCTGAAAGCTTCAGAAAAAGCTGAATAATGGACCTTAAAGCAGAAGTAAGCGATCCGTCGTTTTGGCTAACTTCCTGTCAGCCGATGGAGTTAGCAGTCCCCCACCTCGTCCCTACGTCACCACATTCACGCGCATCCCTTGGCTGCACACACAGAGAGGACCGCCCCTTTATGCCGTTCTCTCTCCTCATTGGATAAAGGTTGTAGGATACAAGGAAAGTTTTCTCCTCGGCTTACAGCAGAGCAGAGTGACTGACAGACCCGTGTTTCGGACCAAACACTCTATGTAAGTGATTGCTTCGGAAGATGTAACTATTTAAGACTTATATTAACACAAATATTCCGCTTACTTCTGCTTTAAATTGAAATGATATCAGAAAAAGTTTTTCTCTAGGATTAAAAATCAATACTGACACTCTCATTGTTAACACATTTCCTATTAAGTTTAAAGTGCTGGGCCCTGAGCAGAACAGTGAATGAGCTCTTTGTACAACATTTCAGTTCTAATCCTAAAAACCTCAGTCCTGGTTGACATGGTGACAAGCTGTGGACACTGGTGGTTACAGCAAGTGCAGTTTAATGTCACAGAGCAACTCCTCCTGGAGCAGTTAGTGTGTCTGAACGGCAGCAGGGGAGCAGCTGGGCTATTAGTTTACAATGCACCCAAACAAAGAGAGTAGTTTCCGTTTCAACAGCAGGACAGGGTCCACCTGTGCTGCTGATCTTGTTGGATCCCATTGCAAGAATGTGATTAAGAAAAAAGATTAGTTTTCTCTGGACCCATGAGTTACACTTTGAGGCACACAAGCTGGATGCAGAGACCTCTCGAAAAAAAAAAAAAAAGGTCAACCTGCTGTTATGTCACCTCAGCCGTACTCCAACCATCCTCCACACAGGGTCAGTCTTTACATTCTGTCACCCCAGCCTCCTCCTTTGACCCTGTCATATTCACCACGACTGCTAGAGGTCACTTTACAATCAAACACAACTACGGGTCATAATAAGCTGCTTGCACAGACGACCTATGTGTCGTTTTATTTACCAGAGGACAGTCTCAAACAAAGAGGCTTAGGATTAGCTCTGCCTTTTGTGTGTGTCACTATGTTCATAAATATAACCAGCAGCAGCATTTCTGGTCCAATCAACATTCGCAGCACATGCAACGGCATTATAGAAGCATGACCACCATCTTCTGCTTCAGAGTGTGGAACAGACACTCGACGTGCATTTTAATTTTCTAAGGCCGGTAAAGGACACTCCAATCATATGTGCCAGTTTACAAGATCAGTTGTTAAATTCTGACTCTCATTAACACTTTTAGCTGCAAAAGTAAAATGTTGCTTCACCACTGTCCGTAGGCACAAGTGTAATAGAGAGCAGACATGTTTGATAGTATGAGGTTATAGCTGTAGTGGTGCGGTCGCCTGGAGTCAGTTCACTGGCTGCTTTAAAAGGCAGTGAAGGGATGTCTAGTAGTGTTTTTTTTTTTGGAGGTCAGTGTGGAGATGGTTCTTCAGCTGAAGTGATCCAGGTTCTAATCTACACTTTCCCATTTGATAAGCATTTCCCTCCTAGAAAGTATGAAAGTCCCATTTGGAGTGAGATATTTGGAGCTTTAAGAATAAATCTACTGTATTCCGAGGATACATTTTCATCATGTCATCATTTTTGTCATCAGAAGTCAACACTGCACAATTGTGTCCAAAGAAAGAATGTGTGAAAATGGAAGGTGCCAGTGACAATGACCCTCTTGCTCCAGTATATTATTCTGTAAAAGTCCACAGTGGATGAAACTAAGGTGAAACTTCAATTACCCTCCTGTCTGCAGAGAGGAGTTTTTTTTCTTTTATTTATTTAATTTTTTTCCCTCTTTTGAGTAGAGGAGGGCTGAGCTGCAGGTGAAAATGTTTAATCAGCTTTCGCACTCTCTGTGAGATAAAGTCGTTCGCGGCAGAAGGAAGGGGAGGAGTGAGCTGAGTGTGCTTGCTACAACAAATCAGCGTGGCCTTTTGGTTTGAGCAGACAGTGAGGCTTTTTCTCTTTCTTTTTTTCTTACTGCGGGGCGATGTTATCAAGCAGCGGCGGGGTTCCCCTCAGCTAACTCATTGTGGAGCTCTGTCAGCAGCCGCACAGTCAGAGTCTCTGTGCATGTATTTTGTTGGTGCTGCTGAGCGCACAGTGTGTTATAACTGAGAGCTGATATGCTTGTGTAATAACAGCTATTGTGGATGTGACGTATTCTTTGCTTTGATAGCCATTCATTGATTTCAATCTCGCTGATCAATGAAATGACTCGTCATTTATTTTCAGAGCATCTAGTGTCAGGGGAAAAAAAGACTCATTCTCACCCTGACACTTTGTTTCAAAATCCAACAACAATACAGTGAGAAATCTATCATGGAGGAGGCAGAGATACCGCAACATGATGCTGCTGTAAGATCCTCAAAGAGAAACCTTCAACTCTTGTTGATATTTTTTAACACCACTTCTCTCACAATTGAAACACAATCTCTCAAATAGCCTACATATACCATGATTTAGTGTTTTTGTTGTTGTTTTTGCAATAGGGCCACACTGAAAGTTGAATTTGCTTCATAGCTTAGCTCTTTTTAATGGTGAATAAATTACTGCAGTGATACAAATGGGTCATACTTCCAAAAATCTCACTTGCTGCAATGTAAATGTTTATTTTGTAAAGTGTAGGCTAACACAGGGTTGCCAACTTTTGGTCCTGGGCTGGAGTGAGATTCTGTTGGTCTGTTAGCAGGGGGGGGGGGCTGTCTATAATAATAATAATAATAATAGTTATGTTTATTGTAGTTTTTCTCTCTGTCTCTCTCTCTCTCTCTCTCTCTCACTCACACACACACACACACACACACACACACACACACACACACACACACACACACACACACATTATACCTGCAAACTGAGTAGGAGGTGTAATAGGTGACAAAATACATACATCCCTCTAGGGGGGTCTGGGGGCACCCCCCCAGGAAAAAATTGTGATTTTAACATGTATTTGAAGCATTCTGGTGTACTCTGAGAAGAAAATAAAGGGAAAACACAACATTTGCTTCAGATAAGAGGGAAAAAAGCATATCTGTGGTTCCTATCATTGTATGGCTGGAGTGTGTGAAACTGGTCTAGTGGGGAGCTGTGGCTTTTGGCCTGGACCAGCTTATTTAGCCTATTAATATATGAAAGGACAGAACAGACATGTCCTGTGATTTTCAGTCTTCTATTACAGCCTGATGATACAAGTCAGGTCCTGAAATGTGTGTTTCTCTTCTGTAATAAACATTATAATAAACACCCATTCGGAGTTTGCAGGTATGGCACACGTGCATGCATAGTTGCGCACACACGTACACACAGACGTACACACACACACACACACACACACACACACACACACACACACACACACCACACACACACACACACACACACACACACACCTGTTGCTGCGCTGTCTCTCTCTCCTCTGCTCTCTGGACTGAGCTGCCTGGCTGTACTTTTGTGCTACCCAGTCTGCATCTTGATTTTATAGTTTTCAGCGGACTGGCCCAACCAGCCCGACCGCAGGCGTCAGTTCGAGCCGCGTTCAGTCTGAAAACATAACTCGGTCAGGTCAGGTTGTGTCTCGGGCTTCGCTCTCTCCCTCTTTTTTTTGGCCATCGGATTCGGACCAAGTCGGGTCCAGGCTTCAGCACCGTGCCGCTGTTGGTGGAGGGGTGGGGGGTCGCGGATTGACAACTCCCCGTCCTACTGTGCTGTGATCACAGGCTTGAGCAGCCGTCCAATCGATACGCTGATAAGCATCGCGCACACCAATCAGAGAGCCTATTGATGAGTGCCAAAGCTTGCTTTAAATTTTTTTTTTTTTTTTTGCCAAATCGCTTGATTTTGGCGTGAGAATTGTTTGAGTGGCGTGAGAGCGTGAGACAGGACCTAAAAGCGTGTGACACACGCCAGATGCGTGAGAGTTGGCAACCCTGGGCTAACATGTCGCAATATCATAAAGTGACTAAACAGGGTGGAGCTAGCTGGTGTGCTAGCTTCAGTAGCTACAAGAAAATATGTGAAAGAGAAAGTAGGTAAGACTGGTGTTGTTGCTTTCCACCACTGAAGACAGCTTTTGTTGGGGAAATGGACCTAAGTTAAAGGAGTCATCACCTGGTTTTTTACATATCCAATCCCCCTTAAAGCTCCAGTTGGTAAGTTGACGAAAGTGAAAGTAAACTCCGCGACTTGGTCGGAAATTTCAAGACAATACTCCGTCAGGTCCCTTTATGAACCTCTGCCAAGCGCCCCACACACACACAGACACACACAAAGTAGCCATAAACGCACCCACAGAAGATGTACCCCGGATGTACCGTATCCATAGCACGACGTGTAGGAGCGGCGATTGGCTGCTCCTCCTGCTCCCTCTACCTGACTGGTGGAGAATCGTCGGGCGCGGTGGATTTTGGCAAATACGATTACAGGCTGTAGGTGGAGCCAGAGGAGTTGGATTTTGTCCTAAATTACTCATTTAATGTCTGACCATCAGAATATAGTGACAGTTCCAGCAAATATGACTGAATAATTGTTACCAACTGAAGCTTTAAATTGCTTGGAAACATTTTTTTTTTTTTAATTCAAACATAGAGCTTGTTCTGACACTTTTTCATACGGCAACTTTCTCTCGTGAGACTAAGCGCGAGGTTTTGACTGGTCCGGATGTTCATTGTATTAATATGTAATGAGGCGCGCATTGATTGGACGCAGGAAGGACAGAGCCGGAATGGTGGCTGGCCCAGTGATCATTAACAGGCTGTATTGGAAACCGCATACTATGCTGCTCTCTGTCGTGTACTGTAACATGTTATATAACTTCATCAAATAAAAGAACATTTTATCGGTTCATTGTAAAACATGTATTTATTGATGCAAATGTGGTGATTTCTGTATGTAGGCTACAGAGCCTCGGGGCAAAGCTGCTGCTGCTCTGTGTGAAGCTTCACTTTTCATTCAAACAAACTAATACGACTGCCACAATTGTTAGATTTCATCAATGAGACCAACATTTATCTCCTAAAAAGAATTTAACCAGTCGGCGGTAAACCTCTACAAACCTGCGGGTAAGTTAATTAACGACCGTTTCCTCCGCAGGCATGACAACGTAGTTTGACCGGTTAACGAGCAGCTGCAGGCAGTTGCTGACGAGTCACTCTCCGCTCCTCTGGTGC
The DNA here is from genome assembly GCF_045865225.1 of Trachurus japonicus. Classification (NCBI taxonomy): domain Eukaryota; kingdom Metazoa; phylum Chordata; class Actinopteri; order Carangiformes; family Carangidae; genus Trachurus; species Trachurus japonicus. The sequence goes on from NC_140916.1 coordinate 7,635,476, forward strand.
TCGCTGCAGCTCTGGAGCTTCACTTCTCCCAACGCGGAGCAAACTTCTGAAGAGCCGTCATTTGGATAAACTAACCACACATTGGGGATCTAAACCCTTACTTTCTCGCATGAAAAATTATCAAAACTTAAAGCAGAAGTAAGCGATCCGGTCGTTTTGGGTAATGCTGCGTTCCAGGCAGGCTTTTGAAATCGTAAATTACAGCTTCAAGTCACAACTTAGTACGACTTTGTAGCGTTCCAGGCAACCCGCAACTCGTGTTTTTCCGACCTGTTTTACCTGTGAAAGTCACTATAACGGCCACTCGTAACTTCTGACCCGTGAACTCGTACCAGATCGAACTGGTACGAGTTCACAGGTCGGAAAAACACGAGTTACGAGTTGCCTTGAACGCACCATAACGTCTTGTCAGCCGATGGAGTTAGCAGCCCCCGCCCTTGTCATGGATCTATTGGTCCTTGTCCCTACGTCACCACATTCAGGCGCATCCCTTGGCTGCACACACAGCCCTTCATGCCGTTCTCTCTCCTCTTTGGATAAAAATTGTAGGATACGAGAAAAATTTTCTCCTCGGCTCAGAGCAGAGCAGAGTGACTGACAGACCCGTGTTTCGGTCGAAACACTCTATGTAAGTGATTGCTGTCAGAAGATATAACTATTTAAGACTTATATTAACACAAAAATATCGCTTACTTCTGCTTTAATAAAGTGACGAAATAACAGCGCTACAGCAGGAAATAAAACAATAAGTAATGGCAGCGCGGCAGAAGTCGGGGTGGTGGAAGAGAGGTGTGTTTATGAAAGCAGGCTCCACGGTGACGTCACCATAGGAGCAGAGTCAAAAGCTCGTAATTTTGCGGTATGCAGCCTCATGAGCTACTCTGGCTTAAACAAAGAGCCCAAACGAAAAAACTCAGCCACTTTCAAACCCCAGATTTTCTGGCAAGTTTCCACTGAGGTCCAACACCAGTATACATGTTTTAACAAAGAAAAATGCGATTTCCGGGTGATGACTCCTTTAATGCATGTAGCAGTGTGCATGAGTGAAAAAAGCTCAATATTTAGGAAGAGTTAAAGCTATGATTGATAGCTAAGGACACTATGGGCAGGGTTGATGTTGTGCTGCCCACTGTTGGTCAAAAACAAACTAATATTGCAACATATTAGAACTAAAGCCCATAATATGCCACACACCACATTGCTGCTTAATGTCAGTACTTTAACAGTTGTTGTGATCTAATCAGAGCAAAGAGTGTCATGTTATTCATTATTCTTAGTCATGTAATGATCCAAATCTGCCATGGAAGACTTAAAAACTGGCTAATGACTGATTGGCCTATATGCTGATTCTCAGTGAGCATTTCACTGACAAGGAGATTACCCTGGAACAGAGTGTAAATGTGACTGCTGTGTTAGACCGTCTATACAGGCTCTATAATTGTAACACATCTTCAATGAAACATTGAAGCCAGTTAATAGATCTCTGTAATTATCTGCATGTAAATGCCAAGTTTCACCTCATAAAACCTGTGTGGACTGTTTTTCTAAATTCCTTTTTGGAATTGGCAGATCGGGAGCCTTTTGTAGGGAAAATGTCTGGCAAGGATTCAGCAGATGAACCAATTTGTAGAAGGAAAAAAAAAAGTTAAATATAGGCAAGATGTCCCAGTTACTGTGAAATATATCCAGGCTTCAAGACCAAATTATAAAACACTGAACATTTGACAACTACAGAATTACATACTAAATACTACAGTTGTTATGGAGACATCATGATGAATCACTGGCAGATGAACTGTCTCATTGCTGTCTAAACGGGCTCAGTTAGGCTGAAGAACAGACGCCTGCTTAGTTAAACAACAACATTCAGATGCGACCTGTGGTTGCATCGAATAAGAAGTCACAAAAACAAGATTTATCATCCTTTCTTTGCAATTAATCTCACTTGATGCTAGATTTTTTAATTTGTAGCCTATATCTTAAAAACTCAGATACGAGTGGCATCTTATTCACTTAATGTTATTCAATTAATTCTTAAACTTATTTAGGGGGTTTGGTTTATGAGTTAAACATGCAGTAAAAATAATTGTGGCTTGATCACATATTTAAGAGATGCTGTTCGACCATAGTTACAGATATAGGTTGGGCTGGGCTATATTAATTCATAGGACCAAAATCTTGAGGGAAAGGGATGAAAACCCCTTTGACATCCCTCAGATCTGGGCAAATATGAAGAAAAAGAAAATCAGATAGGTTTTCTCTTAATGTTCAAACCTTTCTGGAAATCTTGCCCTGCTTTTAAATTCTTCAAAGTAACTTTTGGAATATTAAGAAGACATTATGCTTTCATGCATAATTTCTCGTGTTCATCCTAAACTCAATTTCAAGTGTCTGGATGAGCATGCACATATAAATGCATGAATGACTCCTGTGTTGGGGCATTAAGAGAACATCTTTTAAAGTCTTTATTTCATGGGGGTGCTAAGTCATATTCTTCTTTCATGAATCATTTCTTTCCAGCGACTATCCAGCTCATATCTTCCACTTCCCCCTTCACCTCTTTTAACATGCACCAACAACTTCCTGTCCCCTCTCCTCTTCCTGACATCAGAGTGCAAACCCACGTGGTGAAGCCTAAGTCGTCCTCAATAGCTGCCGCATGTTGGATTCACCTCTGCCGCACCAAAGGGGATTATGGTTAATGGAGTTGTCCAATACAGAGACAGAATTAGCCCTTGCTGATCTTTCTGTGTGGTTTCAGCTCAGGTTCATTGTGTGCCCACAGTTGGAAGCAATAAAAAGAGATGAGATTTGGAGGTGGGAGGAATTTTCTGGTCTTGTAGCTAAAGGAAAATGCCGGTTTTATGTTTTAGCTATTCATGCTAACAATGAGGGTCTGGATTGTTTTGTGTTGCACAGGAAAATACAGACAAAATGTGTTCAAAGGCATTGAGGTGCATGCTGCATGCATGTAGTGTATGTGGGCAAAAATAAAAGAACATTGTGTAATTTCACAATCCATCAAAGGTTTTCTTTCCTCTCAACAGCCAATATGAAACATCTAACATATCATCTGCAGTTAAACGTTGTTATACCTACCCAACAAAAAGTGAGGTACTGTATCTAAATTGAACACTTGTTTATCAATCTTCACTCAGTCTATCAATTTTTCTGTTTTGGCAGGGACCACATCAGTGTTGTCTTTTCGTGTCTTTCTTTCTTCACTCTCTTACACTGTGCTGGAAACATGAAGTACACAACTCATCTTTCATACATGACCCCGAACACCTACCATGTCAAACACCATTTTTATTGTTGTTGATATTATTGGTAATGTTTACCCCTTGAGCTGAACTTTCCAGACGGACGTTTCTCCCAGGCCTCGTCTGACCCTGACGACCTCGAACAATCAAATGTTTTATAGTTATAGAGGGTTAAAGTCATTGGTTTCATGCTGTATAGTTGAGGTTATAGTTTGTCAGTCCAAGTGGGCAGGATTTGTACTAAGCCTGCAGAGAGAGGGTCTGCCTTTGTTGCCCAGGGCTATAACTGAATCCATACAGGACTAGACCATAAATAGCACCAGCTTTAGCCAGTGAGCTCTCTCTCTCTCCACCTGAATTGAAATGTTGGCGCGCTCCTTCCAGCCGGATAGTGCACCAGCTTTATTCAAAAATTCCCAGCGCAGTTTAATGTAAGATGACATGGATTTGAGGAATCACAGGGAATAAAAAAAGGGAAATGTGGGACTGTGGCACATGAGACTGCTGCTTGCATCCAGTGTTGTTTTCTTTTAACTATGACTGCAATCTTTCCCCAATTAACGAAGTAACTCTTTTATCTTAAAGTGATAGTTCAGGTTATTTGACACAGTTGTGCAAAGCTGTTATCTCTAGTCAGTGTATTACCTGCACTAGATTCAGATCAGAGCTCCCAGCTTTACCAAGCAGCACCACAGCATCTTTATCTTGCCATCCTGCCATTTTTTTGATACGCTGAACTACAGCATCGGTATGCACAAGCGCGCTCAAGCTTCCCCATAGAAGTCAGGCGTTGCAGTTTAGCGATAGGATGAAAGACTAAAATATTAGTTTTCAGTATTTATTTTTGCAGATTGCCGTCCACAGCAGCACATCTCTCAGCTTCAGTGCCGGTGCTCCCAGCTGCTTCTCCAAACTGGATGTGCACTGATCCAAATCTATTGTAGCTAACGCACTGACCAAGGCAGATAGGCACTTCATACTTTATCACTTTAATACATTTTGCACCTGTCTACAATACATCATATTACAGTTTGTCTGCGCTCTGTTTCCTGTGTGTTGACGATTATTGTCCACGTTTATTGATTTATCAGTCGACCTCGCATACAAGTTATAGAACACAGGCTCGTTTCAGTCGTGGTGGGTTTATTTGTGTTATGATCTGCAGAAAGGGGTCAGCCTCATTGTTGTGATGTATGATGTTGTTGTTCTCTTTGTGGTGTAGGTGTGGAGCGTCTGCTCAATCAGTGATATTGGAAACAGGTGTGCATCATTAGCTCCTCTAAGCAGTGACTGATGGGCTACTGCCAAGTGGTCAAAGAGGGGTAATATTGATCCGCGGTAAATGGCATTCTGGTCAAGTTGGTGCACTCGTGGGTGTGCATGTGTGCCCGTTGGTTTAACAGTGATTTCAGTAGTAGATTAATTATTTGGGCTTTTTTTGTATTTTCTAGTATCTGTGAATCCTCACTGGATGGAGGGAAGACAGAGGTGTTTAAAGGAGGAGTGGGTGGCAGCTTACTGTGAGGTTCATTTCCCCCTGATTTTTCTTTCTTTCTTCCCGTCCCTCAGTTTTAATTTGTTTTTGCCAAGCATCCAGGGGTTTGAATTTGCATCTGTTCCATTAATATTTTTAATAAACACCACATTTTGATACACAAACTCTTGCCTGAAGAACATTTTCCCTGCGTCAACCAGCATCTACTGCGCCTCATAACATACAGCTGTGTTGTAACTTAGTGCAGAGGATTTTAATACACTGTCTTCAAAGAAAGCAAATTATATCACACATCAGAAACAGAGACTCTCCATGTGGTTCTTGTTGTTTTACATGTATCTGAGAAGTTCTCATGTGAAATAAAATGTATTGCCAGAATGTTGGTGATGTCCAAACCATCTCTGAGTGCCTCTCTCTAATTATATCTTCTCCAAAATTGTAAAGAAACATCATTTCTAGGAGACACACTCAGTATGTGAACATCAGAGCACACACTAACACACACACATGCACAGACCTCGGAGTGGGTTCTTGAAAGCAAGCAAACAGTTTCCTTTTACTAGCTTTCTTTCAATTTACATGACAGATGGAGTGTATTTGTTAAACACACCTGACTCCACAGGACACAAAACAGAAATAAAACAACTGTGTAGAGCGCGCTGCCCTGCAAGGTGTCACGTTGCCATTCAACAAAAAGGGCACAAAGGTGCTGATCCGAACTGACATTTAAAGTTGTTCCATCAGGGCAGAATATATGCAGCCAAGCGTTCACTTATAATCTGTCACTGTCTGCTATTGTTGCATTTAAACAAGAAAAGAAGATAAGACCTACGTGACACCGAACAACTCCCAGAAACACAGCTGGCTGTCAGCTATGTTAAACTTTGTCTACACCCTGCTTCAGTTCAAGTGTTACCTAAAGAGGCGTGACAATGTCTTAGCAAACTTTGATTTGTTTTGGTTTTTTTGTTTTCTTCATATACATATCACAGCAGGTTGTCAGTTTCATATTATTTATTTCGGCTGTGATTTACTTTGCTCAGTCGAACTTTTCAATTTTCAAATTCAGGACTTTTAATTTCAGCTGTTATGCAGTCGTGTGCATGTGTGTGTGTGTTTCATGACTGGCTGAAGAACTCGTCTGCTGTGTACACCTGCTAGGAGTTCCTCCGAGGGCCAATGCTGAGCTTTAATTGAATCTCATTCTCTCTCGGAAGCGCTGTGGCGACAGTGGAAATCTGATCTTTGACTTGGCGTCACTCCATGACAGGTGGAATGCAAGCAAACTGCTGGCACACCAGCTGTCATAAAGTTAGGACTGGGACTTTAATATGGGCTCTTTCTAAAAGTCTTTGCCACCGGTTTTGATGATGACATTTTAATGAAGACTGTGTATGAGCCATTTCTGGTTTTTGTGTGTATTGGGCCAGTAGGTGTCCTCAGTGTATATAGGTGTATAACTATCCTTCAGGTGTAAGGTGTTGCTAGACTGTTTTCAGTATGCACAAGCGCGCTCTCTGACTGCAGTGGGGACTGCTCATCATGGATTTATGGGACTGTTCCATGACACTACTGCGAGACTGACCAATGGTGAGTGCTTTGGGACGGGGACGGGGACGGGGACGGGGTCGCTAATCGTTGAAAACAGCAGTGATACGTGCGCTTTCACATCAGAGTCTAGTCAGAGTCAAACCAGAAAAGTGTGTAACAATATCGGAAAAAGTCTCTTTTGACAAAAAAAAAAGAGAAAAAAAAACTGACAGTGAGCGAGTGTCACGACTTCCTGTATCTGGCCCTTCAAATTAAAAGCCCTATAGCCTTTCATATACAGTTCAGTCATATTGATTTTGACTTGACACAACTCCAATTTTTTTTTTCCTGTGACCAATCGACCAATGACATTTTGGTCGACTAAGCTTGGTTGACTATTTGGGGGCAGCCTTAGTCTGTACTACCTCAAACAATTCACTAGAGGGCAGCCACGGAACATGGTGAATGAAGGGTCCAAACTTTTTGTGCAAACCAGAGGAGGGCTGGCCAGCAAATGCCATAGAGACTCAGACTGCAGTAGCTCTACATAGATGACGTAGAGGTCAGAAAGGAAGCCATGGTGAATGTTATCAATGTGGAGGGTTCACCTGATGCCACTGGACAGCTGATGACATACTTCTCAGATTGGATGAAGCATCCGTTGCCTGGCTTCTTAAGATGAAATGCATTATGCTGGAAAGGTGGCGCAGGAGGAGCGAGGCAGATGCTTCCAATACCACCAAACCAAGATCTCACGTGCCAGCAGGACATGCTTTGTCAGCAAAGGATCCTCAGGAGGTAGAGCTTGCCATCATCCAGTACTTCCAGCAACAACGATTTGGGGAGGAGATTGCTGTTCTGCCATCTGGGGGAGCTACTGTGAGCAGGCAGAGGTATCTACAGGTTGGATCCATATTTCGATAATGGGCTTTTGAGAGTTGGAGGGCGGTTGATGAGAGGCTCCTTGCCAGAGGAAACTAAACATCCATTTATCCTTCCCAAGGATCAACACGTTGCCAGCAGCTTGGTCATAGTGGTCGAAGAGGAGGAAGTTTTGGGTCACAAGTGCCAACTCAGCCGTGAGAAGGGTCATAACAGAATGTGGTTTCTGCAGGAGGTATTATAGAAGAGCAATGGAGCAAAAGATTTCAGATTTGCCAAGAGAAAGGATTCTTCCGGACAAGCCACCGTTTACCAATGTTGGGATTGACTATTTTGGACCTATTCTTGTGAGCAAAGGAAGAGGCACGGTAAAGCGTTATGGTGTGATTTTCACTTGTCTTGCTGCAGAGCTTTCCATTTGGAAGTGGCTAAGTCTTCAGATACAGATGCTTTTATCAATGCTCTTCACCATTTAATCTGCAGGAGAGATCAAGTTGCCCTCGTTCGGTCCAACAACAGCAGAGATTGGATGATGATGATGGACTTCAAACAGTAATGTGCAAAGCTGATGCCATTTTTAATGATCAGCCCATCACCAAACTCTTGGATGATCCAAACAATCTGGAGCCACTCACTCCCAATTATAACAAGATCTGTATGTAAAAAGAAGATAAAGATAAGTTCAGTACATATCTCTGACCTTTTCTGGAAACAATGGGTATGGAAGTACTTATTTATTTATTTATTTATTCATTCATTCATTTATTGCACATTTCATTTCGGACATGTTAGTTAAATCAGACTTCATCACACATCATCTCAGTTTAAGTAATCCAGCAACATTGCCGAAAGGGAAAGCGGGAGAAGCAAAAAAGCTTATCTAGTCCCGCCCCCGGTACCCTCAGAATACATTCTCTTCATCAAAACTTAATGGATGCTACAGCTCCATGAGGTCTTTGACCACTAGGAAGAGTCTTGGAGGATTTTTATTTTCATGACAATAGGGGACTTGTGCGCTCAGTGCGTCTGCAGACAAAGTTCAGTGTTATCTAGCGTCCTGTGACAAAGCTGCATGAGGTTACAGAGTAACAGGTCATCCCATGGTTTTGTATGTGTTATGAAACCATATTGGGTAAAGTGTGTTCATTGTATTCATTTTTGATTATGGCTCATTGATGTGTATTTGAATTAATTGTATGTCTGTAAGCCATTTCAATTAGGGGCCGGTATGTATGAGTCATTTGTGGTTAGTATTGGGCCAGTAGGTGTCCTCAGTGTACCAGAGAAAGTGGGTACATACTGTAGGTGGGAACTATATTTCAGGTTTAAGGTGCTGCTAGACTGAGGAGCACACAGTTTTTGACTGTTCCGCTCCACCACACTACAGCAAGTCGAGAGTTGTATCTGGTGAATGCTGCACAGACTTTGCTCACAATAGTAATGGATCTAACACATCATTATTGTGAGAAATAAAGAAGCTTTGCTGAAGATGCCAACCCGGAAGTCGTCTGTCTTCTTTACTAGACACATACAGACTTGCAGTAGCTGGTAAGCGAGTCGATTTACGTTTATCCGCTCTATGCAGCCCCTCAGTGGCTTTAAGCTTTGGGCTTAGCCTCTACACTGAGTCTGGTTCATAAACTTACCGAGGGCATCAGTAATTTCACATAAAAACAAACTGAGTCAAATGCATCTGGAACAAACATACCATCACGTGTGATAAGCAGGTATGAAAAATCAAAGTTCCTGTGATGCTGAGGGGTTCGATCACTGCTAGCCTCTGCATTTCAAATAATTTATAAAGAGAAATTTGGCTTAAAGGCTCCAGAAGGTTCAAAAAAGAATAAAGAAGTGAGAAGACAGTGCAAGTTATGAGGGTGAAAGCAGCTTTTACTATAGAAGAGAAAAGAGAGAAGATGTGGTTAAAAAAGATGATAAAACCAGGGTTCATTATAGAAGAACAAGCAAACAGGGTCGTTCAGTATTTACCATGGCTGGCGCAGGCTGATGGCAATGCATTAAAGACCTCCTGTAAAAAGGCACTTGTTAAATGAACTGCTTCACTTTTAATTATAGATGATTCACTCAAGAAAGCCTTGACAAAGCACTTCAGAGCATCACCACCACAGATATAAGAAAAGGCCACTAGTGAAATCTAATGCCATTGACTGCGTTTGATTTTCTTTTGGTGGGAAAAGAATAAGATTCATCAGAAACATGCTTTTTCCCCCTATATCTCTTTGTGAGAAAGTAAGAATGACACACTAATGACTGTGCCTCATATACATATACAGTGCACAGGAAGACAGAGGGAGCACAGCAGAGCCACATAGATACTTGAACAGGTATAAATTGAATTGTTGAAAGGTCCAGGCTCAAGCAGAATTTTTCACTGCCGCTGCTACAAGAAGTGAGTGGGCTGGAGACAGAAGTCCCAGCATATGATTAAGACTTTAAGCGATTATTCTGGCACCCACTCCATAGAACTTTTGAATTATGTTCTCGGTAGAAAATGAATCATACATTTAGCTTTGTTAAAGTGAAATATCACCCAGAGAAAGAACTGGGCCAAGTCATGATCTCTGGAAAGAGGAGATCTATGCAAACTTTTCTGTTTTGGATGAACATTTGGAGAGGTCCGGCCTTCGGTGAAAGAAAGTTTGACTTGCTACCACTACCTACCCTTGATTTTTCTCTCAGTTGTGTTTTACTTTTGTAAACAAAAAGTGGATAGTTGATTCTGTGACTTTAACTTTTAGCTAGCTGTGGATAAACAAGTCGTGATTAGTAATTGTTTTTTGTGCCTAGTGATTTGCGTGCTGTTACATTCTGTATCCATGGTAACGTCTCGTCCTGAGTAAAGATCTGTGAAGTGAAGCCGTGACACATTGTGTCCACCACTTCTCAATTTTGAAAGGGTTAGTTCAGCATTTTTGGCAAATTCGCCTATTGCCATAATCCCTATAGTCATACAGGTTCATTACCTTTAATCATTGATGCATGTTGTTTTGAGATCAGCGGGGCAGAGACGCGAGCTGCTCAGCGAACACAATGGGTTAGGTGAACGGTACAGGTCCCCTGTCCCTCATCCGACTCATCAAATACACAATCCAACAACTCCAAAACGCTCAGTCCAAGGCTGTCTGACTTGGTTAGTATTTCCTGAGAAGCAGCCCAATGAGTGGTGAAAGGAACCTAGCTTGACCGTGAACTGGTCTTTCTTCTCTGGTCTGGTTGTTGCATAGTTGTATGTGTACACCATGTGTAATATATTCTGTGTATTATGCTCTGTGTGTATATGAACATATATGTGTACACCATGTGTAATTATGTTTTCTGTGTGTATGTGGATGTGTGCATACACTATGTGTGGATGTGTGCGTACACTATGTGTACATGTGAATGTGCAGATGTATGAGTACCATGTGCTCGCTATGTGTGGTTTTAGATGCAGCTGTGTCAGCACTTGTGCCCAAGACAAGTTTCCTGTCAAGGACTAATAAAGTATATCTTACTTACTTACTTACTTACTTACTTACTTTCTTTCTTTCTTTTAAATTTATTGAGCAAGTATATAGCCTACAGAACCAACAAGGTATAGTTATCTGTTTTGTGACGTCTTTCGCTGGAATTCATAATGGGTATATGGAGGGGGGGCGGGGGGTGTTGTGAATGTTTAATCTTGGTTTTGGATGACATTGGTCTAGTGCGACATCTGGTTGCTATGGATGACCATTAACAGCAGATTTAATGAGTATGCAAAGGAAACATATTCATATTTGACCACAATTACCAGATCTTAACAATAATTAAGGAACATTTGTGGTTCAAATCCCTTCAGTAGAGTTCAGAGATTTAATATAATGGAGCTAGTTCGAAGTATGACTGTGTACAGGTCTTTTGACTGTGTGTAGGTGGAGTTTTAAAATAATGCCTGTAAGCTGTCTGGGTTGAGCCTGTCTGGGTTGAGCCCAGCAAAAATTGACCATTTCAATGCCTATATCCTCAAGCAGTGAAACAATCATGAAGTGATTGACTTGAGTAATACATTTTACAGTAGTCTGACTTATTTTGTAGCTGAAAAATATTTAGGGAATCAGGCTCCTAAATGCCAGCATTTAAAAGTGAAAGCTTTTGCTAAATATTTAACTATGTCTGTGTTTCTCTAGGTTCCCAGCGGAGTTACAGTTGTGTGTACAGTAACTGAAGCTTAAAAATGTTTCTTTGAAACAATACACCTGTTCTGTCAATCTAAATCACAGTGATTTTTTTGCAGAGGAAAAAAGTGTCCTATTACTCATTATAATTAAAACAATTCATCAGTATAGAGTGTAATTTCCCCAAAGTGAAGGACAAATTAATACCTCAGAAGCCTTGTCTTGGAAACAGCAGCAATCAGACCGTTCCATCCAGAAAATGCCCAAGTCGACCTTATTAGATCAAGTACATCTTTCATCTCAAAGCATCACAGGCTGGCTGAGCTGGTGAACATGAGCAAGCTAGGTGTACTTCACAGTGGTTTGGAGTATGAAGTGTATTTTCTTTTTTCTTTTTCATACCTCGAGCTGTATTCAAAGTGCCCTCCACGCACTCGAGCATTTATGGTGGCATCTGTAATTAAATCAGAGATTTGATTTCAGTGGTCCAGCAGTTTCCTTCAAAAATGTCAAGTTATTCTTTTGTGATTGACTGGCTGCGTTGACAGCTTTTAACTGGACGTGTCCGATGGAGCCACAGCTGCAGAGATTGTGGTTGAGTAGCTCAGTTTATCCTTAAAATGATTAAGCTTCTGTGGGTCTCCATCTCTGTCTCTCTTGTCACTTCAGTTCCACATATCTGCCTCTCCCTCTCTCTCCCTCTCTCTCTCTCTCTCTCTCTCTGGTCTAATTCCCTCTTCAGTTGGAGTGACATGTCTTGTGGGAGGGAGTGTGTAACAGTGGGGGTTAATTTAATCAGCATCATGCTTGGGTAAGGCAACCATTTCTCAGCCAGTCCACTCACTGACCTCAAGGTAGTGTTTGTGTTTGTGTGTGTGTGTGTGTGTGTGTGTGTGTGTGTGTGTGTGTGTGTGTGTGTGTGTGTGTGTGTGTGTGTGTGTGTGTGTGTGTGTGACAGGAGATTGATAGGAGGAGTTGATTGTATCTCCTCACTATCCCTGGAGACCTCAACTCTCTATACCTCGATTCACCTCCCCGGGTCCATTGGAGTTGGGTGGTGCTTCTGGGTCTCGAAGTCTCCAGCAATGGGAAATTTTCTGTCAGGAGTCCAGGAGGGCAGTGTGTTTTCTGACTTCTTTTTGTGTATCAAGGATTCTGTGTGTGTGTGTGTGCATCAGAGGGGGGCTCAGCATGGAAGCTGTGTTGTGCAGCAGCTTCTCCACCTCTCAGTGTGTGTCTGAAGGTAGCCAGCTATCCAGGTTCATCTGTGACGTGCAACACAGTGGGGCTTTGTTTTTCCCTTAAATTGGCTTTTAGAAAAGTGGTTTGCTCAGCTTGAAATGGTATAAATTAGGGATGCGCCATATTAAAATGTTCACCAGTAGACAATAATTTCTCTGGCTGTTCCATCTGATACGCTTTTTAATTATAATTATTTGCAATAGCACCACTTGTCTGTTTTCCACCAGGAGAGTGATGCTTGGAACAGGTGTAAACACCCAACAAACACTGCATCATTTCCAGCTGTCTGTAAGAAAACAATGAGTGTTTTTTTTTTTTTCTTTGAAAATTTCCTAGATCTGGTTATTAGCAACATTTTTTATGAAGTTAATGAGCACAGGGAAATTAAAGCAGATAACAGCGGCACGGCCGTTTCGGCTAATGCTGTGTTCAAGGCAGGCTTTTGAAACCGTAAGTTACAGCTTCAAGTCACAACTACGACTTGGTAGCGTTCCAGGTAACCCGTAGCTCGTGTTTTTACCGTCCTGTTGTCTGTGAAAGTTCCCTATAACGGCCACTCGTAACTTCCGACCCGTGAACTCGTACCAGATCGAACTGGTATGACTTCACAGGAAGGAAAAACACAAAGTACGAGTTTCCTTGAACGCACCATGAGTTAGCAGCCCCCGCCCTTGTCAGGCATCAATTGGTCCTCGTGCTACGTCACCACATTCACGCGCATCCCTTGGCTGCACACACAGCCCTTCATGCCGTTCTCTCCCCTCATTGGATAACACTTGTATCCCACAAGGAAAATTTTCTCATCGGGTTACAGCAGAGCAGAGTGACGGAGAGACTCGTGTTTAGGCTGAAATACTTCATGTAAGTGATTGCTGACGGAAAATAGGACTATTTAGGACTTATATTAACAAAAACATTCCACTGATATCTGCTTTAATCAACAAAAACTGTTAGGAGTAGTCATAAGGGAAGCAATCAACTTGGTTTTCAGCGAAGAAATATTTAACATTGTGGTTACTATTTAATCCAGTCTCTTTTTGAGGGTTAGATGAGAGGATTGATACCACTCTCATGTCGCGTTAAGTTTGGAGTAGCTGTAGCCGGGAGGGGATTAACCTAGTTTAGCATTAAGGATTAAAGCAAGTTGGAAACAGCTAGGCTGAACGTTTAAAAATACACCTTCTACCACCTCAAATATGTATTTATTAATTTTCTTAAATGCACATATAAATTATATTTTTCCTCATCCATTCCTGGCACTTCTGTTCAGCATTTATAGCTATGTTTAAGGTTGCCAGATGTGCTCACTGAACAAAGATTGCCAGAGGTGCAGGAATTATGGCACAACAGCTGCCAGTTTAAAGAATGATTTGCACTTCTTTATACATAAAAGTAAAAGAAAGGATGTGTGTGTGTGTGCATGTGAAAATGCTGGGAAGAACTACTGCATAAGCTTCATGTTTGCTAAGCTAAGCTAATTGTAACTTAATATTTAATGCAAAGGCATTAGATTGAATCAATTAACTCATGTAGTTGAATGGCTCCTTCTGACAAAAATAGCCTATTGTAGCGAAAGTCAACCCAGAAATGCACACAGATGTACTTGCAGTACATGAATGATTTAATAAAAATGACCATATAACCTCCACATAATGTTTACCATTTTACCAGTTTTAGAAATCCAATTGAATGAAGAATGATAAGTCTACCCTGGACTATGCATATCAAGGGTTTGTGGTCAAATGTTGTAACTTGCATTTATGATATAGCCACATTTTCTCAATCCTCAATCCCCCACAGTGCTCTTCAACCACCCCCAGAGAACATGCTAGACTTGTATTCAGCTACTGAAGAATTCATGTGTAGGCGGAGGGAGCAGGAATAAGAGCAAGAGTTGCAGCTTGAGAGAAGAGCAAGGTAATGCGACTGATGTTGGAGAAATATTTCTCCCTGATAGATCATTTCCCATCTCACTGTAAAATATTGACGCTAATAGTGAATCTGGATAGAAGCCTTTTTTGTTTATGTCTGAGGGACCGACAGATGTGGACGTTCTAGATGATTGAAAAATGCTGTATAGCTGTATTAGGACTATCTTTTCTGTCTTTATAGAGTCACATAAATAAGACAAATATACCACGAAACATCACAGACACACTGATGCATCTCAAACAGCTGTTTGTGAAGCGTTAAGGCATTTTATTACCATTACAAGGGCGTATAGGCCTACATGTTGCATTTAAAGGTCTAATCTTTCATTCATATTGTGCAAAGAGAAACGTCAGTAAGAATCATGGGCCAATCGTATTTTATTTGCAAATATACACAGGGTGTCTGTTACTGCAGACTAACACAGACAAAGAGATGTTCAAATGCGACATCTCAAGATGTGATTAACAAGCCGTGGTTTGTCCTGAGCTTACATTGATCCCATGGGTTGGAGGGTGCGAATAGATTTTTAGTTGTGCCGGAGCAAAGTTCCTGTTTTGGGAGTGGCAGTAGTTTTCTGATAAATTAGTAATCTGGGTGAGCTTGTCAGATCAGGCTCGTTGCTCTCAGACAAATTAAACTTTGACAGGAATCCACAGCTTTTAGCGTTTAAATGTTCATTACACTGAGTCATGCAGCTGAAACATCCTCGGGGGGTGTATCCTCTCTGAGAGTAAAAACGTAGTTGTATGTATGTTGTAAATCTGTTCCAGCTTATCCAACAGTGCAGGTTTAGCATCATCAGACTTATGACTGCAGCATATAATTGCGGTGGCGTCTTAAATCCACAAAAATGCAATCACTCTTCTATATTCTCCCTCATGCATTCACTGCTTTGTCAGCATTTGCCCACGCTAATATATTGTCTCTCCAACCTGTTGATTCAGATCTATTGCCGTCCTCTGCTGGCTGCTGTTTGGTTTTAATTGCAGCCGTGTCCTGTAACCTCCCTTCTAACATATATTTTTCAGATTCACTGCCTATGTAAATCTTTGGAAATTGCTGTGCGAACTACTCCTGCTCCCCTCCTCCCTCCCTCCCTCCCCTTAAAGTGAGGTCAAGCCTGTCTCCTCTCTCTGAATAGGGATTGAAGTGCAACAGCACAACCTGGTGGATTCACATTTCTCAGTTATAGAAACATCAGTATGTGTAGTCTTGCTTCATCTTTAAATTTGTATTCCTCTTCTTCTTCCCATCCCATATGTGTCGCTTTCATCATTCGCTTCCCATCCTCCAGTTTTGTTTCTTTTTTCCTCTCCACCCCCTTGTTCTCACATGTCCCCAAAGCCTTTCTTTCAGATCCTCTGTCTGTCCACCTTCCCCCTCTGTTCTTTTTGCCATCTCCTTTCACAAATTTTATATAGGATTTTTTGAGTGGGTGATATTTAAAGCATTAACAGCTGGTGGTTCACACGGTGTGCCTCATGCGGCACAAAGTGTTCCTCAGCGCCACATATTTGGCAGATGACTCATTATATCTGAATCCATTTTTTTTTTGAAATCTTCATCTAACAGCTAACTGATGATGTGATACATGCTGTAACGGAGCATCATTAAAATTGTAGCTTGAAGAACAATACAGTCTAAGAGGGTTGCTTTGATGATTTTAACATGATCACCAAAATAAATACCAGCGTAAAGACTTTAAAGCATTGCCAAATGGTGCTGGTGATAATGATGCTCTGGTCTGGTCTGTTACCTGTGTAGATAAACCTTAAGTTTGAATTTGTACACTTGAACACTTTATTTGACTGCAGTCCATACAAGCCATTACTATAAGATCCAAATTGATATTGTTTATAATGGTTTAGTATAGTTTTCCTTTAAAAATGTTGAAATGCTCCTTTAATGATTCCATGCTGCTGGTGACATCACAGCCACTTAGTTCTCAGAAAAGGGTTGAGCAGCCTAAGGAGCAAGGCAGGTTTTTTTGACTGACGCACTGTTGAGCCAAGAGTGATTTTTGTAACTTTGTTTTTGCTTTTTAAAGTTGTGGTTGAAATTTTAATGGAGTCCTATTCTGGAAATGTATGTTAGAATGATCAGTGTTAACCAATTGTACCCTGGTATGGTGAACCCTCTGTTTAAGGTGAAAGCAACAGGATGAACTCTGTATAACCTCCTCTGAGACTGATCTAGGTTGTAAATTGCTAAAGTTAAGCAGCAACTGAGGTTAACATAACACCATTTAGGGGCACACATCCGTTGAGCATTGCACCCTGATTGTTTATGTGAGCTCATCTTATGACTGGGAATGAGATAACCAGAGGCATAGGATGGAGTGTAAGAAGGGGCTGCAACCACTGCTCAGTGGGCACAACCCTGAGCTACTAGACTGCTGTGTGGTTCTGTGTTGTGTCCCTGGAGATCCCTTCTCTATACCTCTCTATAGAGAATAAATCATTGCGCATGATGTTTCATTGGTCTTGTTTTTTGACTCTCCCCAGGCAGGCCTAAACATTTCCACAACAAAGTCAAGTTACTGCCTCAGAAAATTCTTTTCGTGTCAAGCTTATTGCCAAGGTGATCTGCTTAATAGTGGCGGCAATGTGGGGTACTGGGTGGATGAAAGATTAATATTTTTTTATTGATTTGAAGCAAAGGTGATACATTTTTTATTAGTGACAGAATTTTCTGCTGCCAATGCCATTTACTCTGCATTTTGAATTGATCACACATCTTGTTAAAGTGGCAAATAGCAACAGAAGCTGGGAAACTCAAGCTCAAACTCAATTGAAGATTGATACATTTGGTCCTCTAATGAGATTTATTTGCAACAGGACAGTGGTTCACAATCATGTGTTCATGGTAATGACAAGGTATATTACTATGTTAAATGTGGCTCATTGGTTTGTTCTAGTTTGCCAACCCGGTTGAGTTTGCACCACTACCATTTGAACATACATATGTTGGCTATATCATTAATTAAAACATCAGCTGTATTCAATTACTGTGATCTAGCTTAGTTAGACAACAATTAGTCATTTATTCAGTTGTTTTAGATAATCGAGAACTTATTTTCTTTGTTTGTCTTAAAAGGATCGTTCAACATTTTGGCAAATTCGCCCATTGCTGTAATCCCTAAAGTCAGAGGAGTTGGTTCATTACCTTCAATTATCGGTTCATGTTGTTTTGAAATCTGTGGGGCAAAGACACAAACTGCTCAGCGAACACAAGAATTTAGGTAACGGTACATTGTCCCTTGTCCTTCAAAACTCATCGAATACACAATCCAACAACTCCAAAACATTCTTGTGGACAAGTTGTGACCTGCACATTCACCACGCTGTGAAATTATCATGTATAATTATGTAATATTACGACACATAAAGCAAATACTCGGAACTTGTGCTTTTGAAATCACTCCTTTCAGCAGCTGTGTCTGCAGTTCGGCTACGCATTTGCCTCGAAAACAACTCTGTCACGTAATGTTACATTATTATTTCATAGCGTGGAAAATGTGCAGGTCACAACTAGCGATTTGGAGTTGTTGAACTGTGCAGTATATTTGATGAGTTTTGAGGGACAGGGGACCATGTACCGTTACTTCAATTGTTTTATGCAGCTGAGTAGCTTGCTTCTCTGCACAGCACAAAACAACATGCACCGATAATTTAAGGTAATGATGAACCAACTCCTTTGACTATAGGGATTGTGGCAATGGGCAAATTTGCCAAAATGTTGAACTATCCCTTTACCTAGTTTTTACAAACTCAGTGGTATCAGAATCTGTAGCTTCTTTATGCTGACTGAATGGACTTTTATCAAGTCATCATTGGTATATCAGACTTTTTTTCTATCAGACAAATGTGCAGGAAATACTTCTTGCCTGCATTGTTGTGGGAAAATATAGAATTTCACAAACTAGATGTTTTGGCAACATGGCGATAAAGGAGCCTGTAACATGTGGGGAAGATAGCCTACAGTGTGGGTGGATTATTACTGAAACAGTGATATGATATAAGATTTCCTCAACTTATTATCAGAGAGAGACGTGACCATCTTATCAGTATGGATTTCCTGGGCCACACGATCAGCACCATGCAAATTAACAAATATATATATAATGTTTGCTGTGCTGCAGGTGGGAGGAAGTAATCTCATTCTCACTGCTTCATAATGGATATTCTCCCCACAAATCCAAGCTCTCAGCCTTGGCCTGTGTCATGTTCAGTCCCCAAAGCTATGACATCCATCTCTCTTTCTCTCCCTTGTCGTTCTTTCGTTATTGTGTTTGTGTTGTTATGTCTGTGTCTGGTATTCCTCCTTGTTCTTTGCCTTTGACTGTATCTTTGTCTTTGTTTCTTGTCACCATTTCTGTGGATAGACTTTTTTTTCTCTATACTCTGTCTTTGTTTTTCCTGTTGTGGTGTCTACTGTGTGTGCAGCTTTAGTGTTTGTGTCTTGAATGTGTTTATGTGTGAGGGGTGAATATCTTGCAGTTTCAACTTTTAAGGTAGTCTCTCTCCATCTCTGAGGCTCTTGTATATATTTTTACATTCTGTGCAAAGTTCAAAGGTATTTGCACTATAGTGTTTACATTCAGGTATTCAGACAGGAATCATCTCTCATATTTGTCTATTAGCGCCCATCGGCAGCTGGTGAGCTCAATTGAAAGAATAGAAATCAGTGTAAAGAAAACATGCCTTTACATGAAAATGTCTTACACAAAACCACTGTAAAATCACAGCTTACCATTTTCACACTTTCGTGTTTTCCTCCTTATACTAAACTAACCACAAACTTGTATTGTATCTTGGTGCTTCTTTTGAATGTTCTGAGCACTGACACTTTCTGTTTTTGCACTTGCCTTCTCTACTGGAAATGTTTTGCAGCTCTTTTTCCGGCTTTCTTTGTTTTCATCATCTTTCTCCTTCCTCAACTCATTGTCCAGTTCTGTTATTATTCCCTCCACTCCCCAAAGGAGAAGAGAGGAGAGAGGAAGGCCCCGCTGTCGACTTTGTACTGTCTAAATGTTATTTCATCTCATTCATCAGCGCCAGCTTGTACCCTCGGTGGAGAGGCAGGATGCTGGTAAGAGGGAGGTGATAAAAGCGGTTTGATAGACACGCTAAATTACCGGCTGTTCCCAGTCCCCCTGGACTTTTTTTTTTCTTGTGGATACTCTGAAATCGCTACTGTCATGATTTCAGTGTTAATTAAGTTTTCTTAAGATGTCACTTGAAATATAGCAGCACTTAAAAGGAAAAAAGAAATCACTTGAACATCCTCAGATTGCTTCCCTGTGAAGACTTTCCTTATAGCCATTAGTAAAAGAGATCGCATGTATTGTGAATTACCAGTATATCTCAATTCATATCATCAATTCAAGGTGGAAACCCACACAATGTCACAAACACATGCATATGCCTGTGTGTGTGCTGTTGAATTCAGATAGTCCATTTCAAGCAACAGAAGGCGTCTTGTACACTGATTGTGTCAACCCTCCCTTCCCTTTTTTATTGCCATATCTCTTGCAGATAGGAGTTTGTGCTTAATGTGTATCTTCCGTCATTGCACCAGTGGCTCAGCCCATCTGCTGTGCCACCAAACTGAGCATATTCTCATGTGAATGAAACAAGATTCATGTGCTGTCGTTTCACGTGTGACGATTCAATCAGATTTTGTTGCATGTAACCTAATTTTGACTCTGAAAATAAACATGAGATTATAGCTCCAGGCTCATAAAAAAAAAAAAAAAAAAAAACTAGGGACGATCTTCCAATGGCATCACTCCTGCTGTGACAGCCATCAACATGTTGACACACCAGCACATGGGGACTCTGTATTCATGGTCAGTGGACCACATCCACTGTCAAACCTGCCCTCCGTGGTACTTGCCAACTGACAGGTCCTACATACTCATTTTCCACTTTTTTGTTTTGGTAATAAAAACAGAAAACTGGTCATTTCCTGTTGTTGTTTCTCAGTTTCTAAATCGCAGTCAGGAAATGAGTCTTTTCTCTATTTTGTTTTTCTCATTTCAAAATTGTGACCATCAACTCCATAAATGACTATTGGTTTCTGTTGATAGAAAGACTTATACCAAAGGTGAAAATATTACTAATACCTGTGTTGTGAGGAAGATTCAGACACATGAGCAGCTGCGCTGTGGAAGCAATTCTCAATAATATTTTACTGTCCCTGCTGCAGTGTGTGCCCATGAGAATATCTGTTTCTCCTTTGGGCCACACGCATCAACATGCATGCTGTTTAAATCAGCAAGTGGGTAATTTTGACACATCTGAAGCCCAATGTGAAGCAATTAAATTCATGAGATCAAAACTGCTGTTCATGGGTGCATATTTAGCATTTTCCCTCAGTTCCTGGAATGAGGCCTTTGTGTCAAACTGTCTGTGTAAAGCGGTGACAGCATCCTGCCAACTGGTGTCCTGTCTCATTATCTCACACCTTCCTTGAACTCATGCTGCAGACGAAAACTACCTGACATCCTCAAAGTCAAATGAAGGGGTTTTACTGTTGGATATATATTGTTGATTTGAAAAGAAATGTACAGGGTTTTAACAACACGTTCGATGTTTTAAGTCCTTAAAAAGACGAAGTGAACAGTGAGCAACCTGCAAGTGTTGTGATTGGTCAGCATGGGCTTTTTATTATACTGGAAGGGAATATTCAAATGGAAGACTATAGAAATCATTTAGGGAAAAGGCCCAGCTGTCCTCTTCTGTTCAACAACACACATCCGACACGGCCATTTCCACTGTGAATCCTTGGCAAACTGCATCCCCCATGAATGAATGAAACAAGGTAAATCGGACAAACCACAGGGAATAGACTACAGTCTATTTGGCAGTGAAACAAGGCAGGCACAGTTTCTCATGTGACGGAAAACAATGGAAATTAAATGAAATGAAATGAATACAAATCATGCTTCCTTTCGTCTATGCACCCATTGAGAGATAATATCAACAATTAAATATATGTTAAACTTTACGAATATCATGTAAATTTAAATAGGCGTGGCAGTAAAATAAAAAAGAGTATTGATATGTACATTGCAAATATGAATTAAAGTTTTTGAAGTACTTTTCTTTTGAGACTGTGTTAGCTAGTCTCTCTACTTAACACATTTGATTTAAGTGAGCTAATCAGATAAAGAACTGTGACTTCTTAATAAAACAGATGTAGACAAAGTTTTCCTCTCGGGATATAATGTGTGTTTGCACAACGGAACAAAATGTCATCTAAAATTGCAATAATAATATATTGTGACTTAAATATGTAATGACATCATCGTATTTTGATTATCGTAAAGACAATCACTAGTAGTGTAGGACTGGCAGACAGTGGCACCCATAAACTCGAGCTTCCAGTCTGAAATATGTTACTGGAGTTCAGAAATCTGCAGCAGCTGAAATTTATCACCAAGGTTACAATTCAGCTTCAGTTTTTGTGTTTATTTTGATAGATAGCATGAGAGACTAGTGAGCCCTGCAATCTCCAGGTGGTCAGCCATGTGTCCTTGAGCAACACGGTGCAGACCTGTGTCATATCTGTCATATTAACCCATGTGTCTTCATGGAAAAAGTCCTTGGAGGGCTAAAAGTTATTTTGCTCGGTCAACCTTTCTTCTCCGCCTCATCCAGTGCTTGAGTGGGACGTGAGGGTGTGTGCGTTTTGTGGAGAAAGGTTAGAGATGTGAAGTGGAGCATTCAGCCATTGTCAGTTTGTCACTGTCAGCCAGGGCCACCAGAGAGCCTCGCCCTGCGTGGCGGGATGGGGTTGGGGGGGTTGACACAAGGAGGTCGAGGTATTTCTAGTTTCTCATCTCCCAGAGGAGAAGGCATCATGTCAGAAAAACTGCATGAGCAGAGAGACGAGCGAGAAGACACTTTGTGGGTCTAAACGATGCATTTTTCATCACACAGTGTGGACGGTGGCCGTGTTTAGCTCTGTGGGTAGAAGGTGGCAGTGCAGGGATTTGTGCTTGTGTTTGCCGACCAGTTCCAAGAGTTCCCAGAGGAGGAGGACGCCATCGCCATGCTACCTGAGGATGATGCAGGTTTTGTTTTTGGTTTTTTTTACACCTGCAAAAGCACTTGAGGAATTAAAAGGGATAGTTCAACATTTTGGCAAATTGGCCCTTTGCCACAATCCCTATAGCAGTAGGTTCATTACCTTTAATTGTCGGTGCAAGCTATTTTTAGAACGGAGGAGCAGAGCCGCAAGCTGCTCAGAGCTACGCTACGGAGGCTAATGGGATTTCTTGGTTTCCCTCATCAAACTCATCAAATACACAATCCAACAACGCTCTTCTGGACAAGTTGTGACCTGCACATTCACCACGCTGTGAGATAATAACGGAACGTTACGAGACGAGTCATCGAGGCAAATGCAGAGACTGCTTGCCGAAAAAACTGTCCCAGACAGGAACGCGCACAAGCGGTTTTGCATGAATTTACCTCTAAAACAACTCCGTCTTGTAACTAAACTGTTGTAGCGTTATAGCTAAGTCAAGACGTAAGGAGGCAGGAGCACATCAGATACACACCAGCTGTTAGGTCCAGGAAACGTTGCTCTACTTTATTGTCACCATGACAACCCTAACATTCTAAAGTCTCCTAACAGGACTAATGGTGCGTTCCAGGCAGGCTTTTTAACCCGTAAGTCACGACTTCAAGTCACCGGTTACAAGTTTGTAGCGTTCCAGGCAAGTTACGAGTTACGAACTGGGAACTGGGAGTAGATCGATCTACGTAGTACGAGTTCACAGGTGGGAAGTTACGAGTTTGACTGTACATTCTAACGGGTAACCATAGTAACAGGTCGGAAAAATACGAGTTACGGGTTGCCTGGAACGCACCATTATCTCTACAGTAACGTTCTGTTATTATCTCATAGCTTGGTGAATGTGCAGGTCACAACAAGTCCATGAGAGCGTTTTGGAGTTGTTGGATTGTGTATTTGATGAGTTTGATGAGGGAAACCAAGAAATCCCATGAGCCTCCGTAGCGTAGCTCTGAGCAGCTCGCGGTTCTGCTCCGCCGTTCTAAAGATAGCTTGCACCAACAAATAAAGGTAACGAACCTACTGTAACGAACCTACTGCTATGACTATAGCGATTATGGCAATGGGCCAATTTGCCAAAATGTTGAACTATCGTTGAACTATCCCTTGGGCATATTTCTTTCCACAAGATTGCAGTTAGAGAGCACAGACAGGGTCAGGCTGGTCTTCCATGTTAATAAGATTAGCACCGGGGGGGTTGTGTGCCGGTGCCATATTTATATGGGAAATATTCCACATTGTGTTCGTGACGGGGTTGCGAGTGGACATGTGCACGCAGTGATGCATGCGTCTCACACTCGTCTGTGACACAGCTTCCCACGTCCTGGCGGTTGCTATGGAAACAGTCCCACAAGCATAAGAAACACTCCATCACTAAAGTGATTTGGTGCAGATAGAGAGCGCCTTCTGAAAAAAACTCACTCACACACAGGTTATTTCTTCTGGCTTATATTTCACCAGACCCTCGGGAAGCAACAGTTCATCAGTCAGTCACACCCGGAGCGTATACTGTACTGCATGCAGAAGTTAGCAAGAGCAATGACAAATGGTAGGGAAATGCAGTTTCAAGGCATACAGCAAGTAATACAGCTGCAGACATCTTGGCAGCGTAACTTCACACTGTAAAGAACATTTTCTGTGTGTGAAATTTCCAGGTCTCTCTCTGGCTGAAAGTGAAATACTGATGTGACTCATGACTCCACACAACATGAGCCAGTTAGTTGTCTCAATCCTTCCTCTCTCTCTTATGTCGCCCACTTTTTTTTTTCTTTTTTTTTTGCCCCTGTTCACTCTGTGCATAAATAATGGCAAGCATTCAGTAAGTTCCAGCCTGATATCTTATTTAAGATGCTATTTATTCCACATTCATGTGTTTCAGTATAATATGATTTTAATATGGGCATTAATGGATAATTAATTAAGCACTTAAGCAAAATCCCAACATAATTAACTTTAACTGGGAGTGAGCAAAGATGAGGGCTGGAGCAGAACAAATTAATAATTTGTCAGTTTAAAGAGAAATACACAAAACGATTGTTAAGAAAAAGATAACAAAGTTCAGAAGTAGCATAATCATGAATCATAAATCAAATCGACTTTTATAAAAGGAACCCATGAGGGTATTCCATGAATGGCGACAGCTCTTTGCAATTAGAGGAATGATGTTTGATGCTGAACTCACAATGTTCACACTAGACATCTAAGTTAACAGGTGTAAACTTTAACACTGGCCATGTAACAGTAGCAAAACCTACAAATGGCCCCTTTTAAATAGCTAATGAGTTCACCCAAGAGATACAGAGCCATTATGGAGTGCCGCTGGGAAAATGGCCTTTTCAACTCATAGGACAAAATAAACATAAAATACAATGAGCATACTTTGAAAATATATTCCTCAACTACAACATACTGCAAATTGTTGCCATTGCTTTTTAAACCCACCCATAAACCTAGTGCAAAATACAAATGGGGAGTTTAATGTAAACATCACATAACAGAGATTCCACCAGTTCCATTTCTTTTTCATCTTTATAAGCTTCTGTACTGCAGGGACCCTAAAGGCCAATAATCTATGATAGTGCTAACTCAGGCAGCAAGCATCTTTTTTTCTTTTTCTTCACAGCCTAACATTACACTCATTCCACCACTAGATGGCAATAGAGTAACTCTTTAAAAATGGCACTCCTTCCTCCGTTAAAGCTCCAGGTGCTGTCAGTGAATTCACTTGATTAATAAAACCCTGCTTCCATAGCCTACTGAAGCAGCCTCTGCAAGTTTGTTCAGCTTCCACAGGGACATTCCTGTAGTTACTGACTTCACTGGAGCGGATCATTTTACTCAGCTACATACCGATGTCAAGCTCCTTCTGCTCACGTGTTCGGGGTCAGTGGCATGCAGCATATATCTAATCTGGCCGGGGGATATTTTAAGCTCCACAACCACTGTCAGTGTGAAATGTGATATTTTTTCAGGCAGCTGTAAATATATTGAAAAGAGACATAATCTAATGGTTCGAAGACTGAACCCTCCAGATCTCAGTCAGATCTGAGGAGATCAAACAGTACTGTGTGACCAAGACACTCATGTTTTTCCTTGATGTTCTGTTTGAATTTCTCTAGATGGCACTGTTTTCCTGCATATGGGGCAAATTGTGCTCATGCTGTTGAGGACTGTGCTTTATGATATAGACTACAATATATTGTTCTCTTCCTGTTAAATAAAACAATGCATAACACGTTTGAAGTTGCTTGAAAGTGCATTTTTACATTTTTGATGTACACTAACTAAACTTCTGTCTTTGTGCTAAGACTAAATACTTTATGTTCTGGGGCTGTTACCCATTGATGGAGCAATGAGTAATGAATTTCAGCAGTGAATTTTAAAAAAGTGTATTAAAAACTCTAATTTGAAACAAGATGGACAATATGAACAAAGCAAATGAATCAACCAATAAAGAAAAACAGGTTAAAAAAAAGAAGAAGAACTTAAATGTACAGTGACAAGCTTTTTCCAACAAATTTGACTTCAGCAGCTGCGATGAAAGAACCTCTTGTTGCGAATAAAGACCAAGTGTCTGGGGTCATGACCCATGTGGATGATGTGTGCCAATTGTATGTGGTTCTGGTCCACATTCAGCCTCCATGCTGAGTCATTTTCAGCATTTTGAGCTTTTAATCTGAAACAGAGGGGTTTTTTCAGTTGATGCTGTGAAAGAAAAATCAATGTTACAAGTGGTATTTGTGTGGAGGTGGAGGTTTGAAATGTTGCCACCCAAATGGGAGGACACCAAGGATGCAGCGTCTGAGATGTCTGATGTCACAGGTTTCAGATTGCACTTTGGAAGCAAGAGTTAGAAACCACTCAAGCACTTTTTTTTGAGAGTGAGAGACCTTGGGCATATAGGAAGACTTAGATGAGTGAGCATCCACCAAGACATGAAGTGTGATAAGCAGATATAGAAAAAAAACCCATATTGTGGTCTCGGTTACAGTGGTCAAACACTTGCATGGATGAAAAAGCAGAATCATTGCTCAAAAAATTGTGTTTAAATACAATGAGAAGATAAAAAAGAACAGGTTTAGAACAGTTTTACCCAACTGCCATATAGGCTTTGACTTATTTGTCTGGGTTTATTGGACTCCCCGTTGTAATGTTTGTCCCTGTCTGCTCTCCCAAAATAGGTGAACTTCACTGTGTGTGGATGTCTGTCTCGTGTGTGTGTGTGTGTGTGTGTGTGTGTGTGTGTGTGTGTGTGTGTTTTTATACGCAGTCACACACTAAGTGATAACGTCACCCTGAGTTATTCTTCCCTGCTGTTTCTGCTCTGCGCACGTTGTGGGAGCCGCTCTCTCACAGCAGCAGGTATATTACATTAGTAGAGTGTAATGCTTTGATATTGACCTTTCATACTGGGCCTGCAGCAGGAAAAGGCCACAGTGCACAGTTTATTTTCTCTTTAATTCAGCAGATAGCAAAGCTGTCCTTTTCATTTGTTGATATGCTGTATATTTACATAAACAGTAATCATTCGAATGTCAGTAAAATGATAATCAGCATGAGAAACAAAGAGAAAGGAAAACAATTGGTTACGATAATTGTACATGTATAATGGTCAGTCTGACTCAGATAGAAGTGATCACTGTGATCTGTGTCCCCTGCAGTTATAGCAGCAGCGAATAGCAGGCAGTCATTTAAATCTGTTTCAGTGATATTTAGTCAGTTTAATAGTGCTGCTGATAGTTTGGCATTTTCTTATTGCTGAGGTTAATGGGTGTCTGTACTGCCCTGACCTGCACAAAAGACTCACACTGACATGCTTTTTATCTTGCTCTTGGCCTCCAGTCTGCCCAGGAAGTTGTATAATTAAGAAAAGAAAAAGAATTAATTAAAATGACTATCGTAGCACTGTCAGGGGAAGTGAAAGTCTCCTATTAATTAACAGCAATTTCAGTACAAGAATAACAGAGCACGTCTGCAATGTAGAGAAACATCAGAGACAGAGATGACCAACAGCCTGATGATGTTCAAATCCTATGAAATGAGTCATTGGGCTACGGTCTGCACTTTATCCTGAGTATGGTTAGAACACAGGATAGGGAGAGGTGGGTAAGCAAAAATATTGACTGGCACTGATGATGCTGTTAGCCTGACAGAGAATATAAGTTTATTTCAAGTTGAACTTTAAAAGATAAAGTCTAGTTCTCATAAAATATTGTAATTAAGAAGAAAAAAAAAAGTCAGACCCCTCAGAGCCGTGGGCACCAT
Organism: Trachurus japonicus; assembly: GCF_045865225.1. Classification (NCBI taxonomy): domain Eukaryota; kingdom Metazoa; phylum Chordata; class Actinopteri; order Carangiformes; family Carangidae; genus Trachurus; species Trachurus japonicus. The sequence goes on from NC_140916.1 coordinate 7,663,327, forward strand.
GATGTGTGAATGGTTGCTTCCTTGATGTGTTTGGAACTCAAATGAGGCAGTCAGTGACTGGAGCAAACCGATAAGCAAACATGACCCAAGGTGACATATAGAAGTGTATAACAAGTTGCAATAAGCCTCTGTCGAGCACTTTTTAAGGGGCTGATATATACTGCTTCTGAAAACACAAACTAACTACAGTAACTTGTTGATGGTTTTCTGAGCTCGTGATGCCAGTGAGGCTGGAGACTAGTGGGCATGACCATTAGACTGAACGCACCGCACCCTGAGGCCGGTCTCAGTCATTTCCTTTCTGCCAGCGCAGGCCAAGCTGTTCCTGTTTGGAGTCTCGCCTCAGCCACAGTGGTGCCACATTCTTTCCTCTTCCCTCTTCATACATACCAAGGATGAAACCCCGTCTGGAGATTCATGTGAAGAGGAAAGAGGACTTTTTTTTTTTTTTTTTAGATAGGAAGGCAAACAAGCTGGTGGAAATGTATTCCATTGTATTTCCAAAGCATTCTTCTGCTCTGCATAGCACTGTCTGGATGGAGTCACTGTCTACTTTCAAGTGAAAATGTGTGTTTCAAAGATCTTTTTTTTTTTTTTTTTTGATGGTGAGCTCTCGGACAGATTTTATAGTCGTCTCTGGTAGTGTGCTATTTTGTTATCAATCATAGCTGAAAGCAAAAATAAGTATATTTTTTTAAAGCGTACAAGTCTTTCCACAATCATATTTTTTTTAATCCAGGCAATGAGCTCAAAGTCACAGTGATAATGAAAAATGGAAACAAGAATGACTCACTTTTTTCTCTTTCAGACTAATCTCAAATAATAATTTCTTTGAAAAAAGCAGCAAATTATAAATTCTTATGTTGCCCCGCAATTCTGCCATGAAAATTTGATTTGCAACTCCACCACATTGCATTCGTATATTATTAGGGACATTTCCTTTTGAATGCAGTCCTGTCAGTTTTACAGGGGAGTTTGCAGAGCGCTTACAGTGTCTGGCCCGCCTCTGATTTATGACCACTTTGCTTCCAAAAGAGTGAGTGGTGCACCGACCAAGGCCCAAGGTTTCCCACTGAACGTTTTATGCTCATGGCCTCTCGTCTATGCAGCGTCAAAATAGCACCTCCTTCAAAGGGACGAGCATGGCGGGACTAACTTTACTGCTTTAGCTGTTATCTTGGGCATTAAGACCTCAATGAATAAATCACCCCCATCAGAGCTCTCAGCACTGTGTATATTTGCATAGTAACATGAAACATTTTCCACATGAATAAATGTCTATTTTTGTTGTGCTTATTTGACTTTTAGAAGAAGTCGCTGTACCATCCCAGATAGAAATATGGTTATGAACAGTTGTACCTTTTCCCCCGTCTAAACAAACACAGTATTGGGGAGCAAAGGATAAGTTATTTTGCAAATAGACAGTGTTCTATAAAACCCACAACAACAAATTGTGGAGGCATTTAACAGAAGACTCTAATAATAAAAAAGGAATAAGATGTAGACTTTCACCCTCATTGCATCCCAGTTAGATGAAGACAAAACTTTGAGGTTTGACCTTCGTGACTATTTGTGTTTCTCTCCCATGGTGCTGTAAGACACTGCACTAATTTGAAAATCTGAAAGCAATTCGTCTCTGACAGCAACTGTTTTGAAGTCTGCTCCTCAAGATGAATTGGGAAAAGAAAGTTTGTTGTGCTGGTTAACAACAGAATCACCTATACGAGCATTTTATTGATCTGCCAACAGTACTTTTTTTTTACTTGAGGCAGCTGATTTATTGTGCAAAGAGGCCAGCTTTTTCCAAGATAATCCATTTCCTTGTCAATGGGTGTATTGTGTATTTGATTTATATATTTACAAGTTCCCTAACTTTATGAAAGTGCAATAATAATAATACTGGAGTAGGATCAGTGCCTCGCGGTAGGAGAGCGAACATGAATCACAATTTCATCCCCGATGAGAGGAGAAGAGTGCTCCATGAAACACCTTCAGTAATCATCTCATCACTCTGATGCATTCAAATATGCTTCAGGGGCTCCTTTCTCCCCTCAGTCATTTTCTCAGTGATCAAACCATTTAGTGACCCCTCGTGCCCTATGGATGAGGCCTTTTCATCCCAGAAGAGACCACCACTCCCATCAGGATAGAAAGGTTAATCGCAGCATGAAGGTGATCACTCAGAAGAAGTTTTTCTGATTGGCAGTGACTCTTCCCTCTAAAAAGGACAAGTGGACCTAAACCACAGCATAACAGCTTGAGCCGATCTTTTCACGGTGGGGGTCAAGTATACTCTTTTGGTGTGCACCAAGCACACTCCCACTTAGATGACTCATCTAATGATGTCATCTTTTGCTCCACTAAGTTCTCAAATGTGCATCTGTCTTTGTAATGAGTCTGATCCCATTGACATGAGAGCCACCTGATGAACAGCTTTCATTCTGTCTCTCCTTTTACATTGCATTTGTACACAAGCATTTTGTTTATCACACACTGCACTGTCGACCACAGTGCCATACCTCTAAATGCAGATGTCATTTCAGTCACTTTTCTTATTGAAACACTATCCAGTCGAGTATTGTTGTGACTGAAGCTCCCGCCATCTTCGCCCAAGCAATGAACCCTCGTTCAAAGTAACTTTGATCTTTTCCTTCTTGCTGCCATCTTGATACAGGATCAGAATCAACCGGGCCTGCTCAGCATTTTCATACCTGCAGCAAAGCACGATCGAATGTTAACTGCTTTACTGGGCTACACAGTGCACCTGTGTGCATTCATAATATTACTCTATTCATTTTCCCTTTTAATTTGTTTCCAGTTAGAATTTTAGGCTATACTATGTGCTATTTTTTTTTTTTAATTTTCTGTATTCTAGGTCTTTTCCTTACAGTATCTACCATGTCTTTGCAGTTCCTTTTACACATCTCTGCTGCTGTGAGACAGCACTTATTTACCCCCACTGGGATAAATAATGTGCTATCTGTCTATATATTGTAGTTTAAATCTATTCATCCACACTGACCTCTTTCCTTGGCAGTGTGCGGGATTGCAAAATTACTTCTTGCTATTGAACATTACTGTTTATCCCGGTGTGAAAATGTAAACATTGGCTTTTTCCTGCTGTTTGAATAAGCTTTCCTGCTGTATATAAGCAATCGATTTCAAAGTACATTGAGCCAGCACAGCCAGGATGTCTTCATTCCAACCAAACTAAAATTCAGCAGATGGCGAGAATATGCAAAATGTCCCAGTTTGCCATCCCTTAAAGGCTATAGGCTACTTCCTCTAAGACATGCCATAATTTGTTCCCACAGGTATAGAATATACAGTAAATTCCTCCTGTATGACTTGAGATCTTTCTATAGCTCATGGATGAGGCCCAGCTGAGTTAAGATTCCTGCTGCTGGGATGGTTTTGACCCCAGAGAGACAAGCCGGCGATGGGGTAGGTGAGGAATGTTTGGTGCCTCTCTCTCTTCAGGCTGTTTACGCCTTCAACATTGTTGTGTCAGTTTAATAGAGCACACTGTCAGTTTTTTCAGAGTGGCTTCCATTAGCTTGGTTTTACACTGTATGAGTTGTTTTTTTTGCCTTTTCCTCTCCTCTGGGTCCTTGTTTGTTTTTGCTGGGATGTTTTCCACCAGAGATGGCTGTTGGATGGATGATCACCAGCTTCAACCATCTCCAGCTCAGCCCCCCAGGGTTCATATTTGGATGCTACTCAAACTGTACACACAACACAAGACACATGTGGGAGAAGATTAAGTACAGTATCCTCCTCTGAAAGGGATAATTCAGTTTGTGTTGTGAGGCAGTCATATTTAGATGATACATTCACCTGCAGGAGAGTCTAATCAGTACAGTGCACTCCATAGGTGTGCTTGTTTATGTGTAGGAATATGGTAATTATAGTTGGAAGAAAAAAATGTTAAAGAGAAGTTCTGTTTCTTCTGAATATGTATATGCATGTACTCAGCCTTACTTTAAACATTTCTGAAAACAGCTTTTGAGAAAAGTGGTGGCTGGACATTCGCTTGACTCCCGTGATCTGTTATTTTGGTTTTGAAATTAGGACTTTGTCTGCCAGTTGCAGATATTTTAGAGAAGTGGACGTCACATGCTCATGAAATGCTGCCAAATGTGTGCAGCGGTACAATGCAACATTACACACAGTCCTTTTACTGTGCATCTACAGAATAACAGTTAACACACTTCACAAGTTACTCCTTGAGGAGATATCATCAGATCTGAAACTATTAAAACAGATCTTCCATCATGTGATGAATTGGCAGCCGAAGTCCAGAATCATATGAGGAATCATCCTCAGTGGTCTCATTCAGAGTCTGCTGCATGCTCCACATGCCACACCTCTCTCATCACAAGATCTCTAAATATAGAATGTGACATATTCAGCCCCACAACTGTTTGATTGCCCCATATATCTCTGGGAGCAGATGTTTGAGATGCCGGTCCATGGAGAGGCCTCAGCCCAGTTTTCATGTATGCACTCATCCCTTTAATCTCACATCATAGCTGCTCAGGTTGTGCTTGTGATGGGGGTTCTTCCTTTGATCACAGTTCAGTTCATATTTTATTTTCTTGTTTTTCCCAATTGGTTCTTTAAAGAAATAATTTCAGTCACTTATTTAATGTCTGGTGCATGGATCGATTCAACAAGTTATATTTGCTCTCTGTCAGGGCTTCAACCAGTTCATGAAGGTTACTGTTCATGGGCCTTAAACCTGCAGGTTCACTGCTCAGGTAGTTTCTGGCAGCTGAAAAACTCAACTACAAAACACACCATAAATCAGCGTTACTCTCCTCCCCGTAGAGGAATTTCACCTCAAGGTTAAAATCTAGTCTGATTGCACAAATGAAATTGAACAGTGAGCAAGTTCTGCTCCTCTTGTTGCAGAAACATATTGTTATAGTAGTAAACTTTACAGTGCAAGGAGAAACAATTCAAAGTCAACACTTGGCATTCAGTGCATGAATGTATCGAGGCCAAGATTCAAGAGTATTTGTAGGTGAAGATCAAGACATTTGACAAAAAACTGCTCACGTCTCAGCTGCAGCTGAATTGTTGCTCTCTGGGTTTTGTGCAGGGAAAAACCTTTGTCCTCTTTTCAGGTCAGTAAATCATAGGCATGAGATGTTAACAGGAAAATATCTCCTCTAGACTTTACAGATCAGACAGGTGGTTGGAGATGATGCCATGTAGTCGACACCTAGATCGATTCCGCCCTCACCTCAGAAGTCCTAGTCAGAGCAACACAGTGATTTTTAACCATCTCCGGGGGAAATGCTCTGCCACCGACTGTGCCTCCCCGACCCGCTGGCTTTCCTCAGAATGAAGAGAGGATTGAAAAGTAAGTGGGAAACACAGAGCTTAGTTCTGGGTAGCTACCTGCCGCGGTGGGATAATTTATCCATGCATTTGGCAGGAACCTTCTATTCTCTATAATCCAATCACAGATAGGTGTGATCAGAGATGCACATCATTGCACTAATAGAGCCCACTCACACCTTCCTCTTTATCTGTCGCTAGATGAATCCAAAGCCATTTCCCTTCATCTCTTCTAACACTGTACATGGTCTCTCACACACATATGACATTCATTTTAAAATCAAAATGATCAAACAGAATCCAACTTTGTTAAAAAAGATTTTTTAGCCCACTTTGGGTCAAGCTGTTTCTTGACCCCCACTTCTTTCATTAAGTCGGCTTTGAAAGATAACAGATACTGAGTGTCCGTACGCCGCCTCAGGCTTTTTCACTTGGCTGCATTCTTACCTGACAGAGAGCCTTCTGCTTGAATAGACCTCTCCTCAGTCTGAGCTGCAGCTCTGGTTTTAAAGCACACACAATAGCTGCCCCAGGAGAATGAGCTTTAAAAATTTCTCTAATCACTATTACGCAAACATCATAGATAGAGCACATGTCAAAACTTTTTTTTTTTTTTAGGTCAGGGGTTTTGAAGTGTAGGAAAGTGAAACTTCCCTCTGAGAACATAAAGACAGCTGACCCCTCCCCATCATCCACCCTCGGTTGTACTGTAGGGAGAGTGGGGTAATGTGAGACACCCCCTGTATCTAGAAAACGCAACACATTTTTGGTCATGTAACCATTATGTTTTCAAGCCCCTTCCATTTCCCCATGGCCATGAAGGAGAGGACCTCATGATGCTGTGGAAAGCATGTTTTTTTCACAAAAATATGATTTTTGCATGTAAAAGTAAATTTTCTTGCTGTCAACTTAATCAACTGTTGTGCCAAAGCAAATTGATTCAGGTAGAAAAACTTATATGATACATGATGATGAACTACCAACACATAAAACCATGTGATGATGCTGGCTGAAAATTTGCCTGAATTTCTAAGAGAGGTCGTTTTTTCTAAAATGGGGGTGTTGGGGTAAAGTGAGACAAATGCTGCGGGGTAAAGTGAGACCATGGATGTATTATAATAAATCCATGAGTGAGACTGTGAGCACACCACACACAAAGATTTACACTAGAATCTCGTCCCCCAAGCCAGAAATCTCGCGTGATCAAACATGATCTGTAGCCACACTGCTTTGTTATGATGTGCTCTTCAGTTAGCTCACTTAATATTGGTTACATTCAATTTTAGTCACATTCCACTTTGTCGGCTCCCCCCACATAAAAGAGGACTTTTGATCAAAATGGTCACCATTGTCGGGTCCTACAATCTGACCCCCAGACTATCTAACTGGTTCTATCTGTCATTTGAATGGCAATTAAAACATTCTGTGTTGTATTTGATTTTGTTCTTGAGTCACTTTGTGTCTAGAAACAAAAGTGCTTAATTGACCAATCCCCATGATTCTGCTACTAGTCCGACATTAGTTTTGGGAAGTGTGGTTGTCAAGCTGTCAGGATTCTAACTGTTACAACAGGTGTTGTTATGGTAGTTTCAGAGTGGAAAAAGTAAGTGGATCAGTTTACCCCGTTGATTTCTCTAGTCTGTCTCAGTTTACCCCTGAGCTGTGGTAAAGTGAGACATGAGACCACTTTTTTTAAAACTATCATATTTTCACTGTCCTTCATCCTGAATACATTCTGATAATTTCCATTGCTAGGAAACATCCTGAATTAATGGGAAATGTGTAAATTTTACTGATAAATCATTTTAGCTCGCTTAGAGGGGAGCAAATGTAAAAAGTGTCTCACTTTACCGCGCTCTCCCTATTTCTTAAAGCAACATTGCATAGTTTCAGCTCAGTGCTTCCACCATCTGGTTGAGAAGCGCTATTGTCTGGGGGGAAAAACGAAAACGAAACTTATCAGCGAGCGCATCCAGCGTTTATTCCCATTAATAAACAACAGTATTTGCCACATGTTTGCAAGGAGACTGTGTGGCGGGTGGTCGGGGGAGGGGGGTGTGTGGGGAGGGGGGGCGGCGGCGGCGGCGGCGGCGACGACCGGAGGGGAACCGTTATGTTTCGCTTTTACCCACCACGTCTCTCCCTCGACGCAGAGGGGAGGGGGGGCGGTGATTCGTACCCGTGCAGGGAAGTTACATAGTGCAGTTTCAGCCGACACGACCCCGCTCAGGCTGCAGCGGCAGCACCATTCATCCTATTAACCATTTTTCTACCATTGCAATGAGTCTATTTAAGGCCGAAAAACTCTGCAATGTTACTTTAATGACAAGTTTTTTTGAAAAGATTTTTTTATCACATTTGGAACCATCTTTTGAACCGAAGTCAATGTCACACATTGTAAGGTATTTTTGTGCAATTTTTCTGAAACCTTCACTATGAACCATTTATATATCATTGTCTGTAAATCCTTTTCAGCAAATAACTGATTCTTATTATGTGGCCCTGAAGGGCAAGGAATAGATTAAATAGGTGCACTGTGCACAGCTCCACAAAGTTGTACAGTATAGCCACAAATCTACAAAGAAAATCAATCTATTTCTTTCACATGTATAACTGAGGTTAGCCAACCTCTTTAGAGTTACATTTTCAAGTTTGTTTCTAGTGTCACATTTTTTAAAGCTGTCGTACAGTATTTTTTTTTTTTTTTTTACCATAATCAGATCCTTACTTCAAAAAATGAACGAAAACCAGGAATAAAACTTTTCAGAGATGATATAGAGGTCAGATTTATAAGGAGGGTGGAGGTGGATGATGACACACGAGGAGTGAGAGGTAAGATTTGTAGATGAGGTATTTTCAGTCAGGGCAGCTGAGGTTGAAAGGTCCTGGCTGCATGCCAAAAGCCTGCAAGAGATGTTTCTACACGCAGTTAAAGATGTCAGAAAATTCTCTCATTTACAGTGTGCTCTGATTCCATAAATCTTCAGGTTCTGAATAATGCAGCGTTTTTGGTGCAACAAGCTTTGACATGACTTTATCTGACACATGTTGACATTCTTTCAACTCCTACTGTAAAGTCCTTATCAGCATAAAAAGGAGCTTCCTGCACCGGTGTTATGTTAGAAGCAACGTGGCAGGACATTTTGTTGTGTCTGCTGGCTTCTGTGCTCAAGGAGACAATAAGTCATTTTGATGGTTTTTTTCCACTTGTTATCCTTCCATGTAATCTGCTTGTGGCCACACATGTGCTGTGCTATGTTGAAACGCTCTAGGAGACTCTTGGCAGTGAAAGGAAATGCAGTGCTCTGCTGGATCCAAGAGTTGTTGAGGCCTAAAAAGAAACAACTGCCGGCTTGAATAATAAAGCAGCTAAGGGTGAAATATAAAAGCAAACATGTCCTATCAGGAAAAGAGCTGCAAAAGAGAAAAAGTCAGAAAGCCCCAAACTCATAATCGATAGATCTGCTTTTTAAAATACTGAATAAATGAATAACTGTTTTAAGAGGAAGAATAACATAGTTTGACAGAAAGTGTGTTTAATTCAAATGATGCAACTCTTCTATCCATCTATGAAATATGCAGTTGGTTAGCTTATCTTAGCATGGGAGCTAGCCTGGAGCACAATCTATAATTTTATTGTCTTTTTTTTTAAAACATTAAACTTTCTATGGATTAAACTTGTAGTGAACTTTGACAGGTCCATGAGCAAAGTTTGTTTCAACCTGTCTCCATTTTTATGTGCTGCTAAGATAACTTGCTCTTGGCTATAACCAAATATTGAGCACACAAATTGAAGTGGTGTCTATCTTGTTATTAAACTCTCGACAAGGAAACAAGAAGTTGGATTTCCTATTGTCATAAAACTCCCTGAAAGTGCCCTGGACCATCTGCATTGCGTACTGCCTGTGCAAAAGATTACAACACACTGCTGTGTGTTGTGTGGACTTCTCTGTGGAGCAACAAATGGAACAGTTAATTGTGAGAAAGCCAACGTGGGTTCAACAAGGGTGAGTGGCAAAACTTTGCAGCAAGAAATGGGACGAGTGACATCATGGTAAACCAGAGTGAGTACTGGGGCTGAGCTAAGGTTATGAGGATAAAGAGCTCCTCTGTTTGGAGTCTGACCAGGCAACAGCCAGCTGGGCACAGCTGAGGCAGACTGTCCCAAATTATTCTCATAAACTTCCTCAAAGGCATGATCTTGTAATTTCCCATACGTCCTTGGAAACAAGATAAAGTTCAACTGCCCATAATGAGAAGACAAGGTGAAGGGAAAGAAAAATAAGAAGACATAGTGTGAGGAGGAGAGAAAAGACTCATTATCCGTGCCAACAAGAGTGAACTTGTAGGGCCTGTCGTGTAAAAAAAAAAAAAAGGAAACATCATAGAGAGTAATTGTATACATTTCACAAACCATCCCTGAGGCTTCTCCCTTGTGAAGTTATTTGAAATCTGTTGCGAAAATAATCCCATTTAACAGTTTATCAAACACACACAGACTTCTGTGCTTGAGCCAAAAGACGCTAAATGAAATGTGAAAACTGAAGTACAAAGGGTTAGGGAGGGTTCTTCTTTAACATCCTGAATTTAAACAACCTGCCTGAGGACACACAATTTGGAAACACTGCCTTTTCTTTAAGGCACGGGCACATTAAGCATTAGCTAAGCTTTTTTTTCCCTCATTAAACTTTGATAATATATTTATCTAATGAATGTGTTTGTTCAGGATCAAATATGAAGTGTTTTTCTAAATTTGCATAAACCCTCCAAAAATTAAAGGAATCAAAATGATAAATTGAATTAAATGTAAGTATTGTTTATACAGTATATGGCTATGATAATGAACACAGTAAAGTTGTCATATCACTACATTGGTTCTAAGGGCCAGTAACTTCCTGGAGTCTCTGCCAGTTGCCTGGCAACATGGTCCCGGCCAAGAAAGAGTCCAGCACATAATCCCCCATAAAGCAGTGTTATGCATTTTAAATCAAGAGGATGTAACGTGTTAATTAGTGAGCTTTAGAGGTGCTGGTAGGAGGATTTTATTACCCTTGGGCAGAGCCAGGCTAGCTGCGTCCCTCTATTCCCAGTCATTATGCTAAGCTAAGCTAACCATTAGGCCTATCACACACAAGACATGAGTGTGACATCATTCAAAGATAAAAGATTTTGAGATTCAAGGTCTTACATGTGACTCTCAATTGCTCCAGTCCATGTATGAAGTTATTTATTTAGTGAGCATTTTCACCACTTCAGCATATATATTTCAGGCCCAGTGTGTAAAATGAGGGGAAAAACAGTGACATCTAGCATTCAGATTATATTATTTATCTATTAAATATTGAGTGCTCTCTGGATTTTCCATTCCGTATTTGGCGCAAGATGGCGACACTCTCTAAGCAAGACCCTTGGTATATATAAAAGAAGAATTATAAGGCTATGAAAACCAAACAGATTTAATTTTATAGCGATTATACACTACAAATATATTCATATTCAGATTTTGCCAATAAACCTTGACAAATATTACACACTGGACCTTTAATTCAATTGTTTAGCTGTTACTGTAATTCATAAAATCGCAGCAGAATTGGCAACTCACTGTGTCAACTGTCTCTTATCCAATAAACCTGGTAGAGATTTCAAGGATTTTAATTTGGACAGGAAAATGTCTTTGCTTCCATCTGCTGCTGCAGATGTTTGCTCACTTGAGGAGAGGACTTAACTATATCCTCTGCTCCGGTCATTTTCATGTTTGAAAAGCTGGAGCATGGCAGGGTGAGTCTGAGTCAACTGACTAAGTAGTTTCTTGTAAAGTCTTGTTTGCCAGTTTGGAGTGTGGCACTTGACCTGCAGAGCCGTACACACTGTGCTCTCGTTTCACTGAATGTGGAGACATGGAGAAGGTCCAGGTCCCAACCCTTGTCTATGTGTGTGTGTGTGTGTGTGTGTGTGTGTGTGTGTGTGTGTTTCTGTGTGCTTTTGAATATATTGTTACATATATGTATTGGTCAAAAGTCACCCTTTGTCTGCATTGTGTGTGAACATGCATACACACATTCATGTAAAGAAAAGTAAGTTCCGCTGCAGAGCACTCTGGGAACTACAGAGGTTTTTCTAACACAAACACACACAGGCATGGACCCCACTGACGCACTAATGCAGGAGCAGAGGGGTTAAAACAACAGGCCAGTGAATGCCCGGCATGGACATGACAAAATAACCCTCAAAGCCCTGTCAACTCCAACTCTGAGAGCCCAAAGCACAGCATGAAAGGCAGACGCCACGCTGGAACTCAGATTTCACAGCCACAGACTATTTCTGATTGAGCTTTAAGTAGGTGGCCAGGAGGGGAAAAAATGTCTTTGCTATTGCATTTTCATGTATATACTTAGTACAGTAAGAATGAGCAGGCTTAACACTAAACAGATAATGAAGAACAAGTCTGAAACCTTTTACACAAACGCATACAAAGCGGATGAAAATGAAACGGAGATCCTATCTTTAACTGACAAATTACCTGTCAGGTCTCGGCTATATTGTAAATGAGGTTACTCCTCAATATATCTCCGAGTTTAAATAAAGGTTATGAAATGAAATGAAATGAAATTAAAGGTGCCCTCATCTGTCACGCCATGGCAAAATTCAGTATACCTAAGTTAAAATGAAAAGCTACAGATCATTATTAGGCTGAAGTGTTTGACAAATATTTGTTTTTATTGACCATTTCATGTTCAAACGTCTTCAATATTTAGAAAAGAAAGTACAAAAAATAAATAAATACAATGAAAACGGTTATGATGGAAGAAGTCGCTGTAGTTGAGCTAAAATTAAGCATGTGAGAGTGAACAGCACAACTTGTCATAAAGAGCTTTGGTTTTTTTCACATACAGTCACTGCCCCCAGTTCTGTCCATGTTGTTGCATAATAAAAAATGTTCATGATAATACTTAACAATCTTAAAAACATGAAATAACACAGGTGAGGAAAACAAGTGAAGCCTCCTCAGGGTTTTGGCAAAAGAATATTTTTAAGACTGTGCATGAGAGACTCAAGAATAAATTACTCATTAAAATCGAAAAAAAAAATTCAGCTTAATAATGTGCAGAGTGGATCCTGGCTGTGGCTTGTTTCATACAAAGAGGCTTCACCGACATTTTCATTCTTAGCATCTGCTGGAGGAAAAATAACATCATGAAGAGTCTTCCCATCATACACAGTGCAAATTTCACTCGCTGGAAGGATAAAGGATTTATAACGGCACCAAGTATTTACATAATGACAACAGCACACTGGCCTCCGGGAGAGAAAGTAATGAGGACTTAAAAGACGGAAGTAAAACTAATTAGTTTCCTTAAGTCAAAGTCAGAATCAGTCTCTCTTGCAAATGATTGGTTGAACAGTTTTCCATTGCAAAGTTATCACCATGACAACTATTTTGACAGTTTATAATAAGTCCTTCATTAGCAATATTTTTTTAAAATACATATATTAATTAATCTGTGTCACACTCTTTTGATACATAATATTAAACAATTTGCATTACTTAAACCTAAAGTTTTTAGTCACGACTGTAGCTGATGTTATTATCCAGAACAAAATGTAAATGGATGAAGCTCCAGTGTCTTGTAAAAGGGCCGACTTGGGACTTTTGTTTTGTGTGTGTCTCAGTAATTTGGCTTCTGTCTGGTGTGAATTTCATCACACATTCATTGTGATGACTTTGATCCCGTGGGCGTTGATGTAGGTGAGGAGGACATTCGCCCGCCTCTCGATCACATCGATCAGCTTGTCGATGCCCTGTCGCCCGCCCTGGCTCTCCCAGTACGTCTGGTCCAGGAACAAAGACTGGAGGAGTTTCTCCCTGAGCCTCCGACTCCTCAGGACCGACACCGCCTGCTCTGGGAGCCTGCAAATACACAGAGGTGAGAAAAAAGTCAATCCAAATTTTAATTTCAGACACGTCTCTTGGCTGGAGAGCAGAGGCAGTCTGGTAGTTTGTCAGGAGGTGAAGCTGTAGCATCTTTTTTGCAAGAGGCGGTGTATGTTATAGTAACTGCAGGATGAAACCTGTTGAAAAAACTACATGATGAATAGGATGTGACAGTCAATTTCATCTTTGCTGCAAGTTTATCTTGGTTGTTTCTTCACAGGAATTAGATACTGAGAATGTGAGTGTGACCTCAGAGAAAAAAAGCACAGAAAACAATATCAAGTGAAGGAGCAAGCAGGAAACCGAATGACTCATTGACAGATACCACCTTCTGTCTTCATACTACAGCTAACAGTATTCAGCAAACTAAACACACTGCCATGAAAGGGTTCAAGGCAGGAGCTGGCTTTTCAAGATTGTAGTGGAAGCTTATGTCAAACTGTGAAATAAATCCCCACATATTCAATGATTGTGGTCACAATCTGAAAAAGGAAAGGTAGCTACAGTACCATAACAGGGCTTGCTTCCCCTTTTCTCTAAATTTAACCTTTTTGTGAAATATTAAATAATTGAATGAAGTCTTTTGGCCTTGACAAGATATTGCTTTCCACTCTTGTAGCATTATATTTGTAATGTGTAAAAGTACCTACAATTGTATGGTACAGTAAATGCAATTAATGAATTACAGTATGTATTCAGGATGGGTTGATTGTGGGAAACAACAGTTAAAGCTTGTACCATCAAGGTTTGGCCCTTACCACAGCAGCCTGCACCTAATCCAACCCACAACCCTTCGCTGCCTGGCAAGTGGCAACCCCTCTTTTTATCCCCCCTACCTTCCTGTCTCTCTGACACTGTCACTGTTTTAAAAAAGTACAGTAAAAGTAAGTATATAAATGTTGTGTAAAAGTATAAAGCTGTAAAGAAAATACTAAATTCTGAAGTACAAGCACTTCTCAGGTGTTTAGTGGCTTTCCATAAGTGGTGGAAAAAATAGTTTTGACATTTGAAATTACACTTATTGCCCTGTAAAAAGTTGAAGTGCAGTAAAATGAAAGGTTACTCATAATTGCATATGGAAAGTTAAAAATTATTGTATTTATAGACTTTTTAACAGCTTTTGAGTGGATGAAAGCTGCACTAATGGGAGTAAAATATCAGAACAGACTAAATATGAGATGAATGGGCTCCATCATGAGATGCTGAGTAGCAGCTGGCTGCAGCCGTCAGGTTTGGAGTCGGTCCTGGGCTTAGTCGTACTTTTTGTCTTTTAAATATGAATGTGGGTGAGTGACACCTCCAAGTGTGTTCAACAAGAACAAGACAAATGGATGTGGGTTGAACCTATGTACTTAGAGTGGCTTGAACATGGTTAAACTAAAAGTGTTGTGTGCTGCTTTGATCTATCATCCAGAGATGCAGCTTTGTGGCTTGTCTCTCGATGTGCGATTAGTTAACTTCGAGAACAACTGGGAAAGAGAAAACTGTATCTACTGTATCGTAACCTTTTAAGCCCAACTTTCCCAATTAACTGTAACAGCGTCTGATGGGAACCTCAACCCTCAGTGTATTTCGCTTTGATAAAAGTCAGAGATTAAAACACTTTCAAATCTACAAAGAGATCAAAATAAAAAATCAGGTATAAATGACGCCCTGTGATCTTTAACGTCATCTGTTAGCAGCTAAATATAAACTTAGGTTGCCCTTTTATCTGATTCTGATGCCAGAATAGAAGCTGCAGTTTTGATGAGGATCACAAGGACCTATGTTTGGAGCAGTTACAAGTGCCCATGCCAAACCACATCTCCTTTTCTGTCGCCACTGATTTATTGATCAAAAGATGGATGAAATGAAAGCAATGTCTCTGCGGGACGGGTTGGAATTACATATCCACACAGATCAGTAGGGAACAAACAGGGGCACACTTGTCACGTGGATTCATCTGAGCTTTACTCTGTCAAACCAAAGTTAAATAAGTCTTTGATTGATTGTAATACAGCATTAAATAAGGGTTTATGGTTTAAACTGTGGTTTTAAAGCTCAAAAGGGGATTTCACTGATTAAAAATGACATTTTTTATTATCTTTAATAGCTGATTTGTGCTTAAAGTTGCAGATTATTGTATTTATATTCTTAACCAAAAAACATTTTAGAAATAGTAAAACACTGTTGACATTTTCAGCAACATGTGTTGATGTTTTAAGTACAACAAAAAAGTCTCATTGAAATCTAATCTTTTGATTTAAATGTGCAAGGTAAACAACACTGAGATAATCAGTATTAATCAGATAATAATTTGTTTGTTTTTTCATCTGTTTCAGTATTGTGACTCAAACTCACTCCTTGATTCCCTCCAACAGCCTGAAGTCCAAGTTGTCCTCATTGCGGTCGAAGAACCCCTTGTTGTTGGCGAAGACCAGGTGTCTGGGGTCGTGACCCCGGTGGACGATGTTTGCCAGTGGTATCTGCGCCTGGTCCCCACACTCAGCGTGGAGGCCCAGCTCCACACATGCGTCCTGCTGCCGGGGCCTGAACCCACAGCAGCTCTGATCCAGTCTGTTGTGAATCTGAAAAAGGGAAAAGTTCACATTTCCTCAGAGTGGAGTTTCAGTTGTGAGTAAAGTCAAAGTTACAAGTGGCATCTATGGATTTTCCAATTGGTCTTTCTGTAATTTTCTTTTTTTTTTTTCCCCCATTTTGAGCCATTTGAAAAGCCTGACAAGTAAACTGTTTTTTTAATTCTCCTGAAGCTGCAGTAGATCAGACTGTTGATTGACATGATTGCTCAGTGGACTTTCTCAACCCTGTCAGGCAGCACCTCAAATAAACAAAAAAAAAGGATCTCATCCTTCAATCATTCTCACTATGTTAAACCATTTGATTGGATGAGGTTTTTGATGGTGCTACCAACCAGGCTGTAGGGGGAAGCCCTAAGGATGCAGCATCTTGACACATGGGTCTCAGATGGGACTTTTGAAGTCAGGATTAAGTGACACTCGTGAACGCCTTTTAGAGAAACCAGGGGGATTGGGAGACTTGGATGAGTGAGCATCCACCAAGACATGAAGCGATGTGCAGAAATACCTCCAGGATACCTGTCAATCAAGCCAAAAAGCCATGAAGCATACCTCTCTGTGAGTCCTAATACTTTAAACCAAAACTATTAACCCCTCCTCCGCAGCCAACATCTGTCTCAATCAGAGGAACCGCAGGAGATTCACGCAGCTGTTGCTCTTCACTTGTGGGTCAATTCGGGACAAGTAAATAACTTTCTCTGATATGAATAGATGTGACTTGTCTGTAACTCAGCGCCTGATAAACCGGCGTAATAACTCCATCATATTCAATTCACTTCCCTCTTTGACAAGATGGTTCATGTACTCTCGGGAATGTGTCTCTCTAAACTGCACAATATGAGTTTCTTGTTACTTATTCATTGATTTATTTATAAGAAACCTGAAATGAAGAACTTACAGGAGATGCACGATCAAAGCTGTGGCACTGTGGCCGCAACAACTAATTTACTGGCTCTATCAAAACTGTTTTGCAGTCCTCACTCTACAAGACTTTGCTGCTCCGTGATCAGCGAGCGAATTAAAGAGTTCTCCGGGGACTTGTCCTCAATGCCAAACTGTGATCCAGTGAGGCTTCCCACACAGGAAACAAGGAGTCGCTCCAGCCAAAGGACGAAACCTCAGAGGATATTTAACCTATTTTTTTTTTCAGCAGCAACAGCTGTTGGAGCATATTGCTAATGTCAGACAAAAAGAGGTTAGGAAAAGTCATGGAGCATTTTAGGAATTCAAAGAAGCCCGAGGAGGCTTTAACTTGACAAAATCAAAAACACAAGAATGGAGAAGCTTTTTTTTAGTTCCTTATTGTCACAGTTTAGTGTTCAAACTGCCTCATTTACCTGCAACAAGAAGTCAAACAGAGCCAGCTTGCTCCACTCGTAGTGATGGATGGTGGAGCAGCCGGAGTCGGGCTTCGGGCTGATGTTCTTGTGCCAGCACCTTTGCTTCAGGGAGCTCTGGTAGCCCCCCCATGTTAACCTCACAGTGGCCCAGCCTGCAGCAAGGCCCTCTGGGTACAGCGACGCATCCCATGACACCACTGGACAGGGCTGACCATCTAAAGAGGAAGGACAGAGGGATTTACATCGGTCAGGCTGGAACAACTGCTCAGTCTCACAGAGTTTTTAAACCTATTTTTATCCAGGGAAAGCTTACTGAGCAATGCATGCGCTTCATGAGTGGTGACCTCATTGGCATTTTTTCAGGTTAACACATAGAGAGGCCTGGAGGCTGCACAGTGTCTACCTCATGTTACTGAACAGATCCAGCTAACAGAAACACAGAGAAGGGTTTTTCCCACCCAGAATGTCCGAGATGTATAAACCTGAGTGTCTCTCGCTGCGGGAACTCGCCCTCCTCAGTGAGGACCGGAGCTGTTAATGGACTGATGTGTTTACTTCTCCAAATGCAGTTTATCAAACACGTCGGCAAATGTTGTTACTGCAGTGTTTTCTTTGGAACATGGTGGAATGAGCCAGGGGAACCCGGAGAGCGGGGAGAAGCTAGACTAATGTGCCTCAGTGTGTTTATAAATATTTCATACTTTAATTTTTACATGTTGTTCATTTCCAATCGCAGCACTAACAAATCAAACTCTCAGACACATGATGCCATGCTATCTGAGGCACAGTGGACAAGGCTTTTTATGGTGTGAGGACTGAAACCCTGTTTCCACTACAACACACTGCTTCATTTCTCTTCATTCACTGGAAACTAATTTCATTTCATTTTCATACAGATGCTGTGTGATTAGATTGTCATTTGTTGATCATAATAGTAATTAATTTCTCATGTGCAGGTACTTAAAGCATAATGGTATTCCTTCTAAAACCAGCAAGACTGTGACAAAGCTACTGCTGGATTTGACTTAATCAGGGTGATATTATTCATCTGTTCAATAGGGCTGATTACACCGTTGTCAAGTTAATTGATTTTATTATTTGGATCCTGAGCACATTCAAAGGAGGAAACCGACCAATCAGGCCATGTCATTATTAATCCTTCTTACACAGAAGCTTCCCCACATCCAACCTCACTCTCTCCTCTTCTCTGTTCCTGACTAGCACACACTTAATCAGTGATTGTTAGCATGATTCCCTGTTTGCAATGAAACGCACAAGAATTCTGCTGTAATAAAATACTGTACTGTATATGTGAAATGCACAAGTGAATCACAATTGCTCAAACTTTAATCCAGTTTGGATCAGAGAGTCAATCCTCATCTCTTCAGGTAACCGGTGAACCTACCGTGCAAACGCCTGAATCTCCTGCTGACGGCTGGTAACGTCCTGTTCAGCCTCAGCACCCTGTCCAGGTGGAAGGCGAACACCTCTGTGGTGTCCACGGGGCTGCTGATCACCCCGCACTGCCCCGCGCACACGGTGCCCCGCCGCGTGCCGTGGTCCTGGTTCGCCGGGGAGACCCTCGTCGTCTCACCCTCGAAAATCAGACGCGAGGCAAAGTCTCCGTGAGAAACTTCTCTGATGCGCAAAACTTTGGCATCCGCGAGAAAGCGCATGGCTCTCACGTCCTGTGGGCTGAACCATGGCGGTGCCCTTTGGCTGTAGATCCGTATAGAACTAATGTGAGAAGAGTCTGCTGCTGCTGCTGCTGCATCTAGATGAGATTTATGGATTATATCTAAAGATTTGTAGTCAACGTCCCTGCTCTCTCTCCAGGAAGCCTTATTTGGTTCAAAGTTGTGCTTAATTTGGCCCGCGTCTCGCTCCAAAGTGCCCAGTCTGTTCTGCGTAAAAGCTGAATTAACCGGTTTATCCCTTCTCACTTTCCTCCTCAGTTTTGGTCTGACTGTGCCCCGTATGTTTGCTGGTTTTAGCCGCTTGGACTTGAGCGTTATGTAGACCACGTTGGACCGGGTCGGGACACCAAAGTTGGCACCGGTCTGAAAGTCCACGGAGTCCGGATGGTCAGCATTAGGCTCCAAATTATACAGCCCACGGGTGTGTCGGTACTTGTCTCTGTCAGTCCTCCTGTCCCGGTGCTGCGGCGAGTATCCAACATGTAAAACCACAAAAAACAAATAGACCCCACACACTGTCGCAATTAACAAACTCCTTTTGGAAAGAGGGCATCTCCGAAAGCTGCTTGTCAGTCTTAGGAAAGGGAAGCACAGCCGGTGAGAGCGAGACTTCCCCATTAGAACTTATGTTATTATCATTGCGTGTCTTTTTTTTTGCGCTAAACTCAAAGCAGGGAGGAGCGCACAACTTCCGAAACTCATTTTGAAAGGGAGGCTTTGTGGCCACAGAGACAACTACGCAGCGGATGGAGGCGCTGAGGAAACCTCCCCACAACACAAACATGAGCCTGCGTCAGGTTTTGTTGTTGTTGTTGGTTTTTTCGTCCTTTTTCATGGACAAACTGGATTTGTTGTGTGAATTTGTATATTAATGTGGACACCTCTCGCCAGTCTACATAGTATGAGTGAAATTTAATGAACCTCCCCTGCAAATGTGTCGGATTCACTTTTCCATTGCTTGAAAAAGAAATATATATATATACAGTATATATTCCAACACTTATTTTCAGCCCAGAGCCCGTTTGAGACTATAAATCCCCAAAAATGCGAGATTGATATCATTAATCTAACAGGCATTGTTAGGAGGATTTCAGTAAGGTCAGTGTGGATTTTAAGGTTATTTGATGAAATTTAAATCCAGGGGTTAGAGGTGAGGGTGAAAAGTCACACACACACCTCTGCTCAGTGAGGAACTTCAAGTAGCCTATCCTCATCTATTATTCATCTGCGCGTTTCAGGCGACACCTACTGGTCCAGTTCCCTAATTAAAGAGCAAATGTGTCCAAGTTATTCATAATAGAATAGGGAAAAATAGATGTGAAAAGGAAACGGTTAACATCAGGAGATAAATATTTCCTCCTCGGGCAGGGAGCAGGAGTCCATTTTGCAGGATATCCTGGCGTGAGTTAGAAACCGGTTTAAATATGGAGCTATTGTGTTGTGGCCCATAAAGACAACTGATGTCTATACAAGTGTTGTCATCCTCAACATACCAGCTGCATGAGTCTTCAAATCAAAGGAGGGAAAGTTACCAACAGGTCCATGTGTTTATCAGAGCTGTTCAGTAGAAACCAATGTGTACATAACTAATGTTAAATTAAGGCTGGGGAATGAGGGCTGGAGTTATTATAAGGGTCTGGAGTCTGGAGGGATAATTTTGTGCTTTTGTGTCTGATGTAGAACAAACTAGCCCATGAATATGTGATGCTCATGAAAAAAAAAAAAAGTTAAGTAGGCCAATTTCAGACCATTTCTTCTGCCAGAGGAGAGGACAGATGAGGTCTGACTGAAACGTTGTGTTTAGTATAATCACACATTTCACAGTGTCTGGATTATTTTTCTAATAAAAGACAACGGCTTTGGTTTTTATTTCCAATTATAGTCACAAAGT
Organism: Trachurus japonicus; assembly: GCF_045865225.1. Lineage (NCBI taxonomy): Eukaryota > Metazoa > Chordata > Actinopteri > Carangiformes > Carangidae > Trachurus > Trachurus japonicus. The sequence goes on from NC_140916.1 coordinate 7,684,110, forward strand.
CTTCTCGTGTTATTCTGAGCTGCGGATGGCATGAGAGTGTGGCCTAAAGGCATCTATCTGCACAGTCAAGGACCCTGTTAAATGCAGCTATAACCATCATTATGCAAACTAGCCTATGCTTTGGCAAACTACAGCAAAGTGATTCTCCTGATAAACATCTTTTAGGTTATACTCTTTATTATTTTCGTCATTTTATTGCACACTGTCATGGTTTGATGTGAGCCAGCTGAATGAGGCCCTCATCAATTTATTTATTCATAGTCATTTTTAATTAAACACTACTGTTTTACCTGCAAGCTACAAATATGAGAGTAAACCTGCAGCCTGTAAACAACATTGTAAAGTGAAAGAGAAGAGAAACTTAATTAGAACACAGTTATTGATTAATGAGTTCACTCACGCTCCAACAAACTTAATAACATTGATGAGCCCACAGAGACAGAGGCAGCCCTCAGACGGCTCTGTGTCATCTGCACACTGAGTGATTAGATAACTGGCAGCACCTGAGTGACTCTCGTCCTCCCCACTGCAGACACACGTGGTCTCAGCCGGTGGCAGCTCTGAGGCCTGGCTCCATCACAGGAAACAAAACACTATTCAGTTTTACCATGCTCCAAGGAAAATGCTCACCTTTGCTTTTATTTATAGCTACATTATTGATGGAGAGCTGCCATAGCACCGGAGTCGGACAAGGTGGGGTGAACCAAACTCTAATTGGACTGTATATGAATGATTTAGTGAATGAATGTGGCTGTAGGTGTTCTCTGACGTTTATTTATTTTTATTTGTATTGACTCCAGGAGGCCGAGGCTCTGGAAATGCTGCAGTTGGCAAAGTGGAAACATTTGATTTCACGTATAACTCGACCAACATGACTCACTTCGCCTATGGAATTGCTGCAAATGTAGTTGCTGTGTTGTTGTACGGCAGCAACTTTGTTCCTGTCAAGAGGATAGAGACGGGGGACGGTGAGAACACAGCTTTTTAACATTTTCATCCAAAGAAGTTATTAAGTCTGCTTTTGATTTGATTCTCTAGAAGAGAAATCCTCAAGTGCTTTTTAAAAATGTGATGGCCTACATAAAAGTTTCCCTCTGCTCTGTTGACAGGGATGTTTTTCCAGTGGGTGAACTGCGCAGCCATATGGGCCGTATCTATGGTTGGAGATCTGATGCTTCAGTCGCCCAAGTTCCACCCATTTGCGATGCTCGGTGGAGTGATCTGGGCTACAGGTATTGTACCATGAAAGCCAAACTTGAAGCTCTAATTTATGTTGGTGTGGTTGAGTGCTGTTGGCCTCACAGGATCAAATCTTCTTCAAGTGTCCAGCTGGACATTTGGATGCTGCAGCAGATGCACTTAAAGCATCCATCTTAAAGAGCCCATCTGCTGCAGTCCATGTTAAAGTGATGTTGTCGGAGCATCAACTTTAAGGACGCTGGCGGAATGTCCCAATTTCATACTATTTACCACTGCTTCAAAGAGCTGCTGTTGCTGTAAAATTACTATCCTGCTTTTCTCACAATCTGAGCTCTCGCACCACATTTTACAATCATTTTTCCATCCAAACGAGAATAGATTGTTATTTTCTGTGTCTCTGTGAGAAAACACTAATGATAATATACAGTAACAAGCTCCCAAATGTTTAATAAGGCAACATGTCGACCATCATCAACCTCATCCTGTTAGGGGTTGGTAATCAGGCTCTAGGGTCTTCAGTGTTACTGGGCAAAACCAAGTGATTATTGCTCCCATGTGATACTGTGGACATCTGGAGCACACTGACCAGAATACAGACGCTAATGATGATGCGTTGAAGTAAAAAACGAGACATTTCTCCTAGTTTTTCCCCAAGTTTGAAATAAATATCCCAAGCATCTTAATTCTCTGGTGTAGGTTGTTGTACTGTGTGTCTTCCCTCTACCAATAAAGAAAGAATGCAAGTAAGTCCATACTCTAAGATGTTCATATTGTTTAACTCTCTGCTCATGTCGTTCACAGGAAATATAACAGTTGTTCCAATTATTAAAGCAATCGGCCTCGGCCTTGGGATTTTACTCTGGGGGTCCTCTAGCTTGTTGATGGGCTGGGCCACTTCAAGGTCAGAATCAGTAATGTGGTGTTTTTCCATCCAGAATGGAAAAATAAAGTCTTGCTTTTGGTGAATTTTAACTAAACAGTAACTTTGACATTTTCCCTCCCTTATCTATTTCACAGATTCGGCTGGTTTGGGATAGTTGCTCAGGATGTTTCCAGGCCAATATTAAATTACTGCGGAGCTGGTTTATGTCTTTTGAGGTGAATCTGGAACTAAGGTTTCCAAACTTACAGCCAGTGCTGTTGTCTAAGATATAAGACAACAGCAACACATATGTTCATACTCTGTTGCCTTGTCTTGTTTTGAGTGTGAATTTTGTGTTTTCTGTTCCAGTGGGCTGATCTTTTTCTTTGTCAAAGTGGACGTGGAGCTGCATCCTGATTCTGAATCTATTCCATTACTCATCGACAGGGTGAGCACATTGATCGCACGCTAGTTTATTTTTCTCACCTTCTCTTCAGTAATTTAAATTTCCCAATACTCTCAAGTAAAATGTGAAGGATAGTCAATGCCGCTGCTTTGGTTTTTTTTGTAGCAGCGGTTGTGATGACTTTATCCTGTCTTGTTTACTCCGATGGTGTCATTGTTGTGAAAGACAACATGACTGTTTCTTTCTTCAGAGAACGCATTCAGGCAGCTATGGACCAAGTTACTCTGAGTTCTGGATCGACGTCCTAGGACCAAGGACCAGGCGGTTCATGTGAGTCCAGCTCATTAGCAGTCGATGGGCCGTGTGCAAACATTCAAATACCAAGACAAGGGAGCGTGAATAAAACATTGATTCTGATTAAACTGATATGTTCCTCGAGGATAAAGTTACATATTTTACAAGAAGCCTTAGGCTTTAGAGATCTTTTTAGTTACTCAATCTGAAGGTGCTGACCTACTTGATTTTTAAATATACCTGTGTCTCTTATTAAATGTGACACTCTTCAGGTAAGAAACGGTGAGACGTTACTTTTATTAATGACTCACGAAAAGAGTTGATGATGATTAATGGATCTCTCTGAGAGAATAACCTGCAGCAATAAGGGCACTCAAATACACCCAACGCCTGAAAATGCACATTCAGTCAGTCAGACATTCATTTAGCAGCTTCATAAATGATGCTTGCATTTCTTGAGGGGACATTTAAGACCTCCTCCTGCAGTTCTTCAGTCTGTCCCTTATCCTCTTCCTCAGAGGCTGCCTGCTCGCTGTAATCTCGGGCCTGCTGTATGGTTCCTCCTTTACACCCATCCTCTACATCAAGAGTCATTCATCATGCCATGACAGCATGTTCCACGGAGCCAGCGTCTACGGTATGGATTTTGTGTTCAGTAACGGCCATTATTATTACTAAACCCAAAAGAAAGGAAAAAGAATTTCAAAGCGATTAAAAGGATGTCTCAGTGTGAAGAATGTGGCCCAGTGTTGGTCTATAAATAGCTCTGGACCCTCCAGAGGATTAGATTTAAAATCCAGTTTCCTGAGTGATTCTCTAAAGTCGTGTGTGTGTGTGTGTAAATCACTTACAGTAAGCTCTAACATTGAACTTGCCCATATTGATCAACCACTTGATTTTCAAGCATGTCTTTCATTTATTGCAAACCCACAGAGAAAAACACTTAACTGTTAAACTGTCAATTCTTGTAACTTCTCCTTTGCAGACCTCGACTATGTTTATGCGCAGTGCTCTGGCATTTTTCTTGCTAACACCGTGTACTTTGCCATCTACTGTGCTGCAATGAACAACAAGCCCAGGGTTTACTCCAGAGCCATCCTACCAGGTAACACAGCCTCTGTGTTCACACTTGTGGCATCACCATGATCTGATTGCTTTCACTTTTTAGTGCCACTCACACTTAAGGTTTTTTGATTTCGTTTAACTATATTATATAAACCCTCTAGTGCTTTCTCCCTGTAGGCATCGACTGTGCTCTGAGCATAAAAACCTGTCAGTGGAGTGAAAAGAGTTACTTTTAACAACAACTTTACAAAACGGGGACTCATTTCTGTGAATTTTGGAAACGTATGTAGAAATTAAAGCCAGCTTTTCAATTGGAGCAACAACCTAATGTATTTGATTTTGAAAAAGACTGGAATCAAAAGTTTTATTTTAAGTTTTATTTATAGATAAAAAATGCATTCAGATGTCAGTAATCATTGTCCCTGGGATAGATTTCTTTATTACCGTATCAAATATTGGGCGTCTCTCCAGGTTTCCAAAATAGTGAACTGAAAGTAATGACTCATGCACCGTCAGTGCAGGAACTACAAGCTTTTGTCTCAGGCTGGGCATCTGGTCTATAACACTGCTCTGCTCTCAACTGAGAGTGGAAAAGCTCAGGGGCCTGAATATAGCATTATTTTCCACCAGCTGATTATGTCGATGTACCGCTGAGCTGCCGTGCACCACGACCCACCAGGGCGTCTAATAATAACTCCAGTTTGAATCTCACCAAGCACAGGAAGCATCAGCTGTTGTGGAGGAACTACAGCAACTTCCTTTGCCGAGCTGCATGTGCAAACACATCCAGTCGGGGTTTGGCGGTGATGATTCAGGGAAGACTGCGGGAGCTGAACAAGTCCACTCTGGCCCAAAACCTGGCCTGCAGTGTGGCTTGCGAGTTTAGATCAGACATTTGGTTTCACAGCTGGGTGGATGAGGCTATCAGAGTGGACTTTAATTTCGTGACACCATGCAGTCTCGTCTCTTACTGTGCATTACTGACTAAAAATGAATGAGTGTGTCGGGCAAGTGTTTTTCCTACTAAACTGTATTTTCCTGCACTGTGAACTGTTGACGCTGTTTTTGACTCTGCTTTTCTCCTCAGGTCTGTTGTCTGGACTAATGTGGGCATTAGCTACATACTGCTGGTTCCTAGCTAATAACTACCTGAGTGCAGTCATTACCTTTCCTATTGTTACCGCAGTAAGTAATCATCCCAGCAATTGAGCGGTAATGGAAATAATACTGTCTTTTCACCACCTCTTAATCTGGCAAATTCAATTTGAATATTCACCTGCTACATTGCGAGAGAGCAAGAGCACAGACACACTAGAATAATCTTCCCCAGGTTTTTAATTTTGAGGGTTTTAGCAGTTTTTAATGTTGACATACCTGTGTAGTGTGAAACATCCCTGTGTAGTGTGAAACTCATTTTGGATGTCCACCAACAAACAAGCAGCAGGACAGATGGATCGTTTCTTTGTTAGTTACTAGTGATACTGGATCTTCCTGTTGAGATTCTGACGTCTGCATCAGATTAGAGATTTTGTCATGGGGTGTTGGAAACCTCGCTGTGTGTCGAGGCCATCTGTACACAAACACAACAAACTACATGAATAGTTATAGTTTTCAAGGGGCAAACAAAACTTGACAGATCATCAAACTTATAATGGCATCCTCTCCAGCCAGTAGCTGCTGAGACATCTCATTATGTCTGAGTCTATAATCTACTTGCACAACTACATGTGTCTCATTATTCTAATTCCCCATGAAAAGTGGTGTAAGTTGGCACTGGATGGACTGAATATAGTTGCTTAAACGGCTTAAAGAAAGAAGTGCTTGCTCATGTTTATTGCAGAGTCTATAGCCTCAGGTAAAGTGGTGATTGCAGCATGTATATAAATGGAAGGCACAAAAGAGAAATAAACAGAGCCCGGTGGCCTCAGCTTCTACTTTTATCCATTTTTTCCTTCCTCCTTGAGGTCAACTAATCAGCCGTGCTGCACAACCACATTCACTCTCTGATTCACATTTGACTCCTTGAGGAGCTCGTTCTGTGCAGAATGTGTGCAATTCAACAACAACAACTCCCAAAAAAAACAAAAAAACTTGCCCCTGCAGCACTTTCACTCATCTACAAAGTCAACACAAATACAAGGTGAGTGATTTTAAAGTCAGTGATGTGTGTTCAGTAAACAGCTTGTTGTTGTGGTCTTCTCCTCATCAGGGATACGGTCTGGTTGCAGCACTGTGGGGGTCCTTGGTGTTCAGAGAGATTAAAGTAAGGATCCTAACACTGCATAACACTGATCATGTTCAATAATCCATATCATCTTGCTCACTGGTTGTTTGTTACAGTGGCTCCAACACATAGGCATCGTTTACCAAGGAGAACATGTCTGAAGACTGTTCCCACATTGGCAAATCGGTTTTGATCATTTAGACTGAGATGAAGCACGTTTACTACCTGGACCTGATGTTACACATGTTTTATCTCTCAGGGGGTAGCCAACTGTATCATCTTCTTCTTGGCCTCCTGCGTCGTGCTGACTGGCTCCTTGCTCACCGCCATCTCAAAGCTCTGATGATGCAGAGGTCATTTTTCCTCCATTTGCCTCAATGAACTTTGAGCTTCATGAGATTAGATCCACATGCATGACAGAAACTCAGTGAAATGATGATTTTCTTTTTTTTTAATAGTAAGTTTTGTTTTTGAACCAACAGGGTTAATACTCTGAGCTAACAGTGGGTGGCGGTGTCTCACAGGAACCCCTCACCGTGCTCTGTGGTTGGAGGAGAGGAGGGTTACTCATGCATTTGTTGTTAAACACCTGCTTTATCACCTGTGTTTTGTTCAGGAGGTTGTAAAATAGAAACATGTTTAACACATTGCTCACTATGTTGTACTGAGATAGGCTACTGCACATTTATATTTTTACTATACAGATGAGATTGTGTGTCTATTACATCTATTTGTATTTTTGCAATATTAAGATATTAAAAAATATTTGATAATTATTGTCCCCAGCTGTCTGTTAGTTTTTGTGCAGTGTTACTAAACACAGGTCAGTATCTTGATATTTTTCCCACAAAAACACTGAGTTACTGACATATAACGAACAATATTTTATAAATGTGCCTAGAAATCTGCAGTATTTATATTCCTCTATTTATGGCAGCATGCCTGTCGCTCCCCACTGAGCTCAGCCGGTGTGTTGGCACTGTTGTAACATTAAAGCAGTGCTGTAGTTGATTTGGAGGTTGGGAAAACATGCGTTACAATAAAACTGGCAGGGGAAATTAAAGAGGCGTCAAAGTTGAACTAAATATCACTTTTGCCCATTAATCAGATTCTTCGTACCAACATGTAGCTCCTGCATGAAAGATCCTCCTGACGTGAGACTGAGCTTTTCAGACAGTGCTCATTCAAATAGTTGAAATGTTACAGCACTTTGAAAACCAGAGTTTAGGTCAAAGCCCAGAAAGATGAACAGACATGAATTAAGAGGAATTTGCTGTGGTCTTTTACTTTGTTGGTTGTTAAAACCCAGGTTCATTTTTTTAGTAGGTTCATTTTTAATTTACTAAAGTTAAAGAACCTTTAAGCCAAGGCTCTTTTAGAAGTTAAAAGTTGAAGACTCTGGAGAAAACATTAATGAAAATGTAACTTTTGTGAAGCTTTGTATAATCGAACTCAATCTTATTTCTTTTCTTTTTTTTTCTTAAAAAAACTTTCTCAGCACCATGCCCTTAGACTTTCCGACCATTTCTGAGGAACTGCCCTTTTATATTGACAGCGTTTTGGCATTCATGCTTCAGTAGACTGATGACTGTGACAAGAGAAATGCGAGATGACAAAAGTCCCCTGGATAAGATGGCTTTTCACAGAACGAGACGACATTTGACAGGAACATTTTACCCTAAACATTAACGTCTTTTTATGCCTCGGCACTGACGACAGTCAGAGCTGGAGGCGATTTGTTTTTAGGTCGAACACGACACCTTGAAGGAACTCAAGGACGAACATTTTTGATTTTTGATATTTAATGGTCACAGTGACTTTTACATAAAGTTTTTTTGGCTTGGTCTTCAACTTTCAACAGGAATTGCAGCAACACAGTCACTTGGATTCAAGGATAAACCGATGAACATATTGGTTAAATATCAGTGTGATAGCACAAAATGCTTTTTTAGTATTAACTCAAAACTTATGACAAACTTTACTTTTACACACCTGAGGGAGTGATTCTTGACTAGGCTACATCTGCTGATAAAATGTCCTAGATGCTTGTGGTGGATCCTAAAACAGTTCTGCTCAGTGTCTGATACTCACATTGGGCAGAAAACTGAATCCCTGGGGTCCAGGACAGGTTCAGTTCAGTTAATTATCTGCATAGCGCCAAATCACAACATACATCATCTACAGGCTCTTAACAGAGTATGGTCTCTAGACCCAGTTCCAGCAGTTCTCACAATGAGCATGTCATCTTTCACTGGGGTTAGTGCGGACAGCCATCTGCCGCGACCTCGATTTCCACAAAGTTCAGCATGAAATACAACATTGTATTTTAGTTCTGTGAGTCTGAACAAACTCACTCGTTCACTCATATACGTAGGTAGATAGGAAGAGAGAGCTTGTAGGAAGAGACAAATGGGCCATGTGAAATACAGCTATTCAAATTATGAATATAAATTGCAGAACAGGACATTTTTCGGTCTGTGCAGCTCTTCATGTTTGTCGCCGATTTAAAGCATTCATGTTCAATAGATTTTAGCATCTCATTTAGCCACAACCTGTTCTTGTTTTCACACAGCAGCTCCGGTGAAAGCACCACTTAATGACCTACTCAGCAACAACGGCTGAGAAAATTCAAACGCTAACTCAAAGCAGCAGCCGCCTCAACTCCAGTTTGTGTCTAACACACAAGATGATGCGAGCTGACAAGTTCAGCTTTCATTTCAAGAGTTCTTTCTTTTTTTTGAGACAAGGGCTAAGTTATCTGCTGTTATCTTCGGTTTCATTCATCAAAGTTAATCCAAATGAGCCCATTACGAGGATCTGAGCAGTGTGTGTAATTCATTGCAGAACATATTTAATATCCGAAACTGACTGACTCGACTATCCTCAACTGTTTCAGTGCATCTCTGAAATAGACCAGTCAAGTGAAAATCCCAAACACGAGGTGGCAAATTGGACTTGACACTTAAATTCTTTCTTAATTGATGCAATTTATCTGGTGTTTCCAGCTGTGTCCTCTCTGTGCTCCAGCAGCTTAAGATCAGTATTCTAAGAGGAAATGTAAAATTTGCTTATTAAGTGTCACACCCGAAGGCTTGACACATTTTGTAAGGCACATTCTGCTCCTCTTACACACAGTGAGGCATGAAACTGAGCCCGCCTGGTGTTAAAACTAGAGCAGTGTTTGCCACACTTAGTGAGGAGCTTGAGGTTGGAAAGAAAATTTGTCATAATGCTGTTATGCTACTAAACAGGATTATCACACGGTAAAAGACTATATCCCTTTTGTGATGTAAATCTTGGATACACACAGTGGCAGTATAAAATGCTTTGTCAGCTTATTAAGGCAAATTCATTTCCACACACACACACACACGGTGTATGTACACATGATGCAAGAGGATCATGTTTCTAAATCAAGCTCCATAGAGTAATCTGTTAACAAGGAACAAGCACGTCCATAGTGACTGTTTGGGCCTATATGAAATTATACTTGCAAGACTACAGTGCACATACTGTATTGTCATGTATACAATTAATACATATATAATTATTTAAATAATTACTTTTGGGTATGCACACTAAAATATAACATGTTAAAGGGACAACGAGGAGTTTCTATTTGGTCTCACGTTAATGTGGATGAATCTACGCTACCCACACTTGTTAATGGCTCCATTTTCAATATCGTTTTGTCTCTCGTTATTTTGTTATTTTAATTAATGGTGGAAATGCTGGGCGAGCCGACCAGCGTTTCCTTACTTCCTGTTTGTGGACGCTGCCCGGCGGGTCATGGGAATAACGCCGCCGAATCGTCCCCTAACCCTAACCCTATGGTCGGAACTACGACGGTATCTGATCGTCTTAGAACCTCTGACTTTCATTGTTGATGAATGAAAACATTATTGGCAAGACGTCCGTCTTGCACCGGTCCAAGAATTTCACCGTGCGCGCGGAGGCTCATGGTAAATGTAGTATGAAATCACTTCACTTTCCAAAACGCCTCATTGTCCCTTTAAGTTGTTAAGTGCTGGTTGACATATACTGGACCGGGCCAGGCTAGCTGTATGCTAAGCTAATGAGGCTGCTGCCTCACAGATGTGAGGTGGTGTTGAGTCTACTTTCAGCATGAAAGCAAACAAACATATGACCAGAAATGTCAAACTATTCCCTCTGACTTCAAGAGGAACTATGCAGGATTTCTAATTTAACTATACTACATTTTTACCTTAGCCTAATTAAACAGCTTTGGAGTAATTATGATGGTTTAATAAATGGCTTAACTTGTTACGAGGGAGAATGGCTCTCTGGCTGCCTTTCATGTTTGCGCTGTGTCCCAGCTCTCGTCTCTGTACACCGCGACAGGAACGCGCCCTGTAAACCATAATCTTTTGTTTATGACAGATTAAACTACACAAATATACACGTCATAACATCATATATGATATATAATGTTGTCTACCGCTCTATAGAATGATTTCTTGCCTGCTTCATTGTAAACAAATGCACATGGCCAGGAGGAGGGTTAGCAAAACAGCAGAAAAGTGACCAGACTAACATATTCCTCTTTCATGTCATGTCTATTTCATAATGTATGTCCATGTACATCCAAACAAGTTCTGAGGAGATAAGAGAAGGTCTAATTTATACCTTGATGTGTGTAACTGCATGTAGTCTTTGTGCAGTTTCCATGTTCAAGTGAATGTCAGTCAGTCAAATTGCATAAATTGGAGCCAGAGAAATCACAGGTCAATTTCAAACTAGGAGGGGCGGTGTGTGGCGCAGTGGTTAAAAGTGGCCACCCCATGTAGAGGCTACAGTCCTCAACGCAGGCGTCCCCGGTTCGAATCCCGTGTTGGGTAGACATTTCCTGCATGTCATTCCCCCTCTCTCTGCCTCCCTCCTTCCTGTCTATCTCACTATGTGCTATCAAATAAAGTCAAAAAAGCCCCAAAAAATATACTTAAAAAAAAAAAAATTCAAACTAGGACACTGCGCACCATGAAGATTATAAAGTTTTTTTTATTTTTTCCATTTTGTTCTTTGTCACGTGACAACTGGTAGTTTGCATAATGATTTCATCCTTTCAGCTGAGCTGACACACTTAGTTTCACAGGTTAAATGCATGGTGCCAATAGGAAATAGTCTCTAGAGTTTGCGGCATATTGGTCTGCACTGAGGAGACAAGTCCAACCAGGCACTCACAGGGAAGGCTATAGGCGACCAGACAGTCATCAGGACAGATGCAGGCAGGCAGGCAGGCAGGCAGATGAATGATGGAAGGGGGAGAAGTGACTGATAGCCGTCGTCTATATGTGCACAGAAGCTGCCCTATAAAAGGAGGAGAGGCTGGAGGCAGGTAAAGAGATAAAAGTGAAGACATCAGTAGTGACAGCTCGTGGACAGGTATGGGATGGAAAAGTCTGGAATAACAAGGGAGGTTTGTATGAATAACACAGAAGAATTCAAAGAGTTTAAACCTGACATGTTCTACTAATATATACTGTACAGTACGTTCATGGTGTGCAAAATGACAAGAAGAGAGAAATGAAAGATGAAACAGTGAAACTTTTATTACCCTTCATCTCCATACCTCTGTCCATAATAATTATATTGTAACAAAATGTATTCATCAACAGATTAAAGCCCACACAAGACCAAAGGTTTTAATTTAGATGGTGTCATTGTGGAAATTAAAAGGTTTTATTTAATTATTATTTTTTATTAAAGGCTACAGTCTGTAACTCTCCTCAGCAATCATTCACCCTCTCTTATGTACACAAACGTGATGGAACAGCATCACATGACTCGTTCAATGAAAATGAAGGGGAGAAGCCATGTTTGATTTTAAGGGTATTGTCAATCACATTGTACTAACAGTCGTAACCCTTACCCCTGCTTCTCTCTCACATCGTGTCCCTTTTGAGCTTTTTGATTGGCCTGTCGACTATCGCAGCCTCCACTGGGCCTCAGTTGTTCCACAGTGTGAACTTGTGAAACTCATTTGGTTTGGAAAGGCCAGTTCTTCCCCATGTGCTGTGCAAATATAGTACATCATAGCAAGACTGCAGAAATTGCCTTTATTTTGGACGTAACCTTCGAGCAAACTTCAAAAAGGTGAATTTTAGAGGAACAATGAAATTACCGCTCTACTGACAACTCAGAGTCTTAATTAAAAAGCAAATTTCCTGGCACGTCATTACCTCTAAGCTTTTGATATTCACAGTGTCAGGACTTAGGTGATTTTACAGCACTTTTAGCATGCTAATATATAGTCATTAATTTTTACCTCGGTGAGGGCACAGCTTTGTTCTCTGTTTCTTTATTAATATAGAGCTGTTGCCATTCTTTTCAAGTCACCACAAGACTTCAAGCTGTTACTGAAACTGCTGCAGTGTGTGTGTGTGTGTGTGTGTGTGTGTCTCAGTTACTGTTAACTGGGTTCGATCAACACTGTTATGGTTTTTTCACTCTCCTTCACACGATTTCTAAGATGAGACCAGCGTCTATTCCCCTGCTGAGACGCTTCACACAGAACATGCTACAAAATGAGCCCCTTAGTTCATGGGGCTTTATTTATGATGCTGGGTTCCTAGTTGCTTCTTTGGGCCCAAAAATAACGGTATGAGTCACACAACAAAGATCCAACCCCAAATTTGTTTCTGTGTATTTGACCAACAACACTAGACAGCCAGTTCAAATCACAGGATTTTCCTCAGCCACTGTAAAATATAATTTTTCTGATCATGTTAAGGTAATTTTTCATGGATTGGAATAACCTCAAAAAAGTGAATTTAGCACCGTCCTGTTCTACAGCTCATTGATAACATGGCATTACTGTAATTATTGATCTAAATGACACTGTCAGAAAATTAAATTAGTTTTTCACTTTTTTTACAATAGTTTGCAGTTCCTGAACAGCCCACCTGCTGAGGAGGATTATGTAACATCATCAAAACCTCCAGCTACTAAATGGACTCTGTGGTTATTTTCAAGTGCTTTTCTAAGGTCGGTAATTTATTTTGAATGTTGAACCTTTGTAGGACTTCTTTATATGCAGTGCCCACATTTTAGAACAGTGCAACTCAGCAAGGATCCTCAACACATACCAAGCAAATAGGTCTTTTGCAAGAACTTCTTTCCATGAATATAAAGTTTTAGATGGTGGAGGTGAAGCTTTAGAGCTGGGACAAGACAGAACAACCAACATTCAGTCTTCTTCTAATTAATTGTGAGGTAAGTTTCAGCTGCCCTTTTGAGCTCTTTGTGGAATTGGGGTCTTAGCTGCTTTTAAAAAGGTTTAAAAAAGGTCAGGCATTTCTTAATGCATTGTCACAACTTTTTATTTTCTCGGGAAGATGTTAAACTTTTTTTTATATGTGGAAGCAGTGGGATTCACAATGCCAAGACAGACGGGGGGTAAAACACACTGCCACTCAGGAGATCGGTAATGTATGCAGAGCATATGGACATGCGGCTCATGTGACAGAGTTGAAATGATGCCTTCACTCTGATGTGTTATTTAAAGTTCAAATGGAGAGTTTTTCATCTAAACAAACACTGATTTATTTACATCCTCTTGTGCACAGTGGCAGACGAGCTGTGTGGAGAAGCAGCAGCAGCAGCCTGTGGTGTTTTGGCCTGCATCGACCGTCAACATCCAGCTCTGATATAGCCAGAAAGAGAAGTCGAACCTCAGGAGGTGCGTACAACTCTTACGCCACACCGTTTACCTCATCATGTTTGGTGACATTAAATTAGCCTTTGATATTGGTCAGCAACAACAGAGTGTGATATGATTTCACAATCCAAAAAGTGAAGAGTTGTACTCAGTCAGTTTAGTTATCGCTGTCACCAGAAGGCTGAGTTTTCATCCATGTTTATTTTTTAGCAGGATTATGCAAATGCATGGCCAACATAGCGAGGGCCAAGGAGGAACCTATAAATTAAATTATGCAGATCGGATTAATTTACAATGTACAAGGAATCTAACTTTTTGTCTGTTGTTTGACACTGACATTGGCAGAGCTCTGCAGTCACTCAGCATTTACTTTGAAAGTTTAGTTACAGTGTAGGATTGTTGGGCCTTGGCTGAGCTATATAGCCTACTGTACTAATTGGTTTGTGCTTAAAGATAATGAGTGAAATTTGAATTTTGGGTGAACCATCCCTTTAACCCGAGACCAAGTCAAGTTCAAGACCAGAGCATACCAAGGGGTTGAGACCGAGTCAAGACCAAAATAAAATATAATTTTATATAAAATCTATAAGTTATTTAACCCATAAGAACCCGGACCCATTTATACTTGAAGGAAAATTAAGTGGGGTGAAACACAGACCAAGTGGAATGCATGGAACACATTTTTGAAGTTTTTTTTAAATAGCGCCACCTATTGTCAGAGATCTGGAATGTTGCATATATGTCACATCGGGTTTTTTTGGTAACTTAAATTTTCACTTGAAAATAAATGGGCTTGACATTTTCTTTTGCTCTGTAACACAAATTTGACCTTTTATTTGCATTTCCATAACATATATCAAAATTACAAATTTGCTGGTTACTATTAACACCTTTTTAAGACAAGTTTCACAACAAAAAAGGGCAAACACTATAGAAATGCGAATATTGCCTCATATTGAAGGCTTCAACCAGTTACTGAAGCCTTAAAAGCTGTGCAACCACAATTTTCTTTCCAACTACAAATACCTTGGCATCTGGATGGACAGTTGTCTTCATTTTAAGCACCATATCACCACCCTCATTGCTAAACTAAGAACAATACTTGGCTTTCTATACAGAAATAAGCACCGTTTCCCTACTCACCACAGGAAAAAAATTGGAGACACTATTTTTTCTCTGTTTTAGAGTATGGAGATGACATCTATGGAAGAGCTGCTAGTTCCACTTTGATTCCCCTGGATGCTGTTTACCACTCAGCCTTACATTTCATTTCCAATGATTCATATAATACTCATCACGGCACTCTTTATCAAAATGTCGGCTGGTCATTTCTGACAGTAAGGGGACAACAGCATTGGTTTTTATCAATTTTTAAAGCCCTGTCACAGTTATTGTCTCCTTATTTATCATCTCTGTTAACTATGAAATCACAAAACATTGGTACCCACTCACAGAACTGATAGTTGGGTCATATTCCATTCGTCAGAACTGAGCTGGGTAAAATGTCCTTCTCTCACAATGCACCACATGGGACCCTCTCTCCATCAGTACAGCAGTCCAGAACCCTTGTCTCAAACCTGGTTCATGACTGTTTGACTGAGTTAACTTTTCTTATTTGTTTCCTAATATTTTCTTATGTAAACTCTCATTCTTCTTTGCTGTATTTGTTGTTCTATATACAACATCTATTGCACGTCTGATGATCGTCAGTACATCCTGAACACTGTATTCTATTTTGTTACAAAAAATACAGCAAAAAAGCATAATTACATGAATATGGGACCAGCATGGGATACTAAAATCTTGTTCATTTACTGAGAAGAGTGTCTCTGCTAAATCTGTGGTTCAATTTCCAGACTGATATATCATTTTATTAAATATTGATTGAATTTGACATTATTTTTATGTTAACATTTTTAAATTATGTTTTAAATTGAACAACATAGAGTATATTAATTCAAAATACCTGAATCACCTAATTTAATTGAGCAGTTCTTTCCCATTTTTCTCATTGTGACATAGGTGTCACATGGTATTTTTCCTGACTTTTTTAAGGCCTTAGCCCGATGTGACGTATATGTCACAGCAATATTTTCTTAAGTTGTTTTATATGAGTTTCTTCAAAAAATGAGGTCAGAACAGGTTAAATACAACAAGGGACATGTTATAAAAGGATTTGCATTGTGAAATGGGTGGTGGCTTATTTTATTGACAGAAAGCAAGCTTTTTAAAAGTAGCTGCCTCTGTGAAATGTGCCAACTCTGCTGGCCACCATCTTGGAAATGTTGTCATGGATAGAGAGATTCACAGAGAGTCATGTGACTGCACCAGGATGTTGAGTAGATGTCACTTAGGGACTTCATGAGTTAAAAGTTCAACATAAATATGTGTAAGGGGCTTTCCAGGACACTTGAAGGCGGTGTGACACCCGTGTCACCGTGGGTCCTTATGGGTTAATCAAAAAAAAAGTTTGGATTGAACAGAATAACACAGCACATAACCTGCTGAAGTCTCCCACTGACATGGTCTTGAGACCACAACACCAGAAATCATGGCTCGTGAAGAAAAACTGAAAAAAGAACAACAATGTTTCTGTGAGAGTAACCAATAATCATTTAATTGATTTCATGCCATTTTGAAACAAAAGAATTCCAATGCATATATCAAATTACATCTTTTCTTACTGAATCCAAAGGAGCATTATCAAAATGACTGATAGCTATATCTAAACAGAGAAGAATCAGTTGACTCATCTCTGCAATGCATCTTCATGGATAATGTGACACATTCACAGGTGCACAAAGGCAGATAATGATGATGAATTTCCCTTCAGTCGCCGTGTGAATCATGTTCAAAACCACCTTGAAGAAATCTGATGGTAATTAAGATTCACAGTGTACCGTGTTGTTCTCTTTTTGTGTTCCCTCTTTGTTTTGACAACAAACATCAAGGTGGAAACCAAGTTCTGGTTTAAGGTTGGATGATGAAATGAGTTTTTGTGTCAGATGATCAAAGCTAATGCTTGTTAGTATAGCGTTTTTTCTTTGTTGAGAAAAACAAAATAAACAGAACCACTTACAGTAGTGGAATGATAATGATTAATCAAACTAAAGGAAAAAGCTAAACAGACAGTGTAGAAAATGAACAGTCAAGGTAGAGAGCAACTACCTGACGAGCACAACAACACTTCATCAAATCAACTGCAACCTGAATCTGAAAAACAAGACAGTTCTCTATTTCAGGCCAGGCTCATTTTTCTACCACTTGAGTAAACTCTCGACATCAAAATGTGTTTATATTCCACTGATTTGCTTTGGCAAATATGATTTGGGGGAAACTTCTGCTGCTCCAAATTGATGCTTTCATCACTGGCAAGTGTCCTTAAAATGATCAAATGAAGAAAACACCGGGGTCAGCTCAGTACACACAGAGCTCAGGACTTAAGCATTTGGTTTAAGTTGGGGAGATTTTGTGAGTTTTGGCTAAATTTAAAATAAATGTCAAATTGTTGGTGGTAAACATTACGAAAAATGTGTTCATCAAAAGCCAATTGAGCAATATAAGTTTTATCCAAAATGTAATTTACTAATGCAAAAAAGTTGAATAAACTGGGATGCATGAGATGTTGATTAAAAAATATTGAAATGTGTTTGTTTTTTAAAATAAATTATATGCAATGATGTAAAACACTGATGGGACGCCTAGTTAAATTTTAAACTAATATAAAGGATTTAAATACAGAAGTCAAGAGCCCACAAAGGTACAAGAACCGACTCATAGTGAACTCTATCTGACATCTGACATGATGTTGTTAGACAACTTTTAGCCTTCGGCCCATCTAATGTACAGATGTTGTAAAAGCTCTGACCTCTGCACACAAGCACTTAGATTAGATAGACTTAGAAGAGTAAGAATAATCAATGATAGCAGATGGAAAAATGAATCAAGACAATGGTCAACCTAACCTGTTATACTCTCCTCTAATAATACAATTTCCTGTAGATCTAAGCCTGGATAGAGTTATATATGCCATTCCATAAAGCTCCCTTTGATATTAGTTTATCTTCACATCTGGGGCTGGTGCCCTCAAAACCACTGTAGTGATTGTTATAATGCTGTCCTGTGCATCAAATCAGAACTAAAACAGAACGAAGAGCTGACTTCTGTCTTGAAATTGTGTAATTTGATGATGTTTTTTCATGTCTGACGACTATAGCTTTCAGACTGTGTAAACTGCAAATTCATAATTTATTTATTGATCTATTTTGTCAAATTAAAGTTGACTCTCTTTTTTCTTGTTTCATCTATAATTTATGAAGCTCATTCAACATTGCAGAGGTAGAAATTCACAGCAGGAGATCTGCACTGCTGATGCAACTACAAACACAACTGTTGTAGAGGTCCAATTAAAAGAAAGGGCTCAAAAGGTTCAATATTCACAAAAAGATTCAGCTGATCAAAGTTGGTCTTTGTGTTGTTTTCCTTTAGTCTTTGTATTGTCTGCAAAAATTCAATTTCCAAAAGGAAAAGTTCATTTTCAGTATTAACTCTGATGCTTGTCTGTAACTAAACTGTGTCTCTTACAAAGTCCATTTATAAAAAAAAAAAGCTACTATACAGCAGCAAATGCATTTTGCAAACCAGATTATATTTTCTATTGACATAACAAAGAAATAAATGTTAATTGAATAATTTTGCATTTTGGCTGAGGTTAGGAAACTGTCTGTCTGGTTCAAAAAGTTCATTATCCAGTTCTACAAAGATAGAAATACTTGAAATGGGCAGAGAAATTAATAATTTAACTTGTGAGAGCACAATGTTTACGGCATTGCAGACAGGCTCTCAGGCCAAGCCAGCAGCTGTTTGACTGGTGCGATGTCACTATAGTGCAACAAACACAAAGATGCTGATGATCCCATGATCCCACACAGCAAAGAGTGCAAGATTATTTTACAAACCACACTCTCTCCTCTCTGGTCGCTGTGTTTTCAGACCTGAGGAAGGAGGTGACGACACCCAAACAATTTGAAAATGCACCTCAAGTGCTTCCACAGAGCAGGACCCCGGCTGAAGATGATGATGAAAGATGTCCAGGAATAGAAATAGCTGAAAACACAAGCCTGTTGTTGTGCTTCAAAAAAGCTGCCGTGATTCAGAGCAGCTACAGTAGCAGAGCTGGTGAAGTGCGTCACTGCATTGAAGTGTACATTAAATAAGTTTGTTTTATTGTGAAGGAATTACCTCGATGTATTAAAGCAGAAGTAAGTGGTCCGGTCGTTTTCGCTAATGCTGCGTTCCAGGCAGGCTTTTGAAATCGTAAATTACAGCTTCAAGTCACAACTTACGACTTTGTAGCGTTCCAGGCAACCCACTCGTGTTTTTCCGACCTGTTTTACCGGTGAAAGTCACTATAACGGCCACTCGTAACTTCCGACCGGTGAACTCGTACCAGATCGAACTGGTACCACTTCACGGTCGGAAAAATACGAGTTTCCTTGAACGCACCATAACAGTCCTCGTCCCTACGTCGCCACATTCACGGCGTCCCTTGGCTGCACACACAGCCCTGCATGCCGTTCTCTCTCCTCATTGGATAAAAACTGTAGGATACGATAAATGTTTTCTCCTCGGCTCAGAGCAGAGCAGAGTGACTGACAGACCCGTGTTTCAGTCCAAACACTCTATGTAAGTGATTGCTGTCGGAAGATATAACTATTTAAGACTTATATTAACACAAATATATCACTTACTTCTGCTTTAACACAGCTAGTTTCTCCTCAGAGATAATAGACAATAAGTGGGGAGCAGATTAAAGACCAACAGTAAAGTCAAAATTACAGAGCAAATTAAATAATTATCCTATAAAGAGAATGCATAATGTATAATGAATAAAAAAAAAAGTGGAAAAACACTGTAAAATCTCTGTTGGAAGAGATTATGAAAGATTAACCTTAAAGTTATTAAAATTTTTGATATAATGTATGAGCAGCATACAGGAAATCATAATCTTTGACCATGTGTTATCAGCAGTTAATACATTTCCCTTGAGGAAAAACTAGATTCATTTCATTGCTACTGCTTATATTTACTGTAGGTGCTGTTTTGTTCTATACAGTATGCTATGCACATTTTAAACATGCACATCTAGGCATCATTCAAGTGCAGTTGGAAACACAGGGAGCATTTTCATGAGTGAAAACTACAAAAGATTCTTGGCTTGAATTTTCATCTTTCTTCAGCATGTCAATGTGAGTCACAAAAACTGAAAAAATAGTTTATTATAATTAGATTATTAAAATCAAACCAGAAAATTCAAATTCTTGTATTTCAATGTGCCAATTTCTTTTTACCGCCTGAAGGGAGGTGAAAAAAAAAATCCTCTTACTTTGTAATTTGCCAAATTAGGCCTCAGTCGGGCTGTGTCATAACTTTTTAAAGTTTGATATCAAGGGAAAGTGGAGTGACATGTCACTGGATCAAATCTAAATTGATGTGTGTGTCCAATGTCTCATTTCTTCATATATTCAAGCTTTATTGAAGTTATTTTGTCTCAGAGCAGTTACGCTCACAGTCTCAGGCCGACACAGTTTTCGAAAAAGGTTTTTGGTGGAGAGTGAGTGCAGGAAGCTAAATTTTCAGCAGCTGATGGCAGCAGAGCTAGAGGCACAGAGACTGGACAGATGAGACCAATATGTTTTATCTGATCTGATACGGATTTTATTTTTTCTTTCACCGCATTGAACTTATACAGTACAAAGCCGAGTTATTTCAGGACACAGCAGGTGCAGACTGTGCTTTACTCTTTACAATATTATATAGAGACCTAACATTCCCCCTATGAGCAAGCACTTTGTGACAGGGAGGAAAAACTTCCAGGCTGCACAAACAAACCACAACGCTTTCAATGTATTTAATCATGACCAAACAGGGTTGAGTCGAGGTGAAACCCCGTCCCGTCAAATCTCATCTTCTTTAAGTGTAGTCATGTGTTTGTGTTTAGTTAGTAGGTTAAAGCCAAAGCTCAGTCGGTGAAAGCTGATCAGTGAAACAACCTCAAAGTTTTTCCTCATTTAACGACATTAGCAGAAGGGCACTTTGCAGGCAAAGGTGGCTCATGCTCTGAAATGTATTTTCAAGACACTCAACTTTCACAAATATGCACATGAAAACCCAGAAACATGTCATTAGAATACACTCCAGTCTGTTTAGTTAACACAAGTTTTAACCTGAATGTATTCTGTGTGTCTGATGGTGATAATGTTGAGTGGGAGAAGGCAATGTTTTTTATTTCAGTAAGATATACTGTATAGCGAAAGTATGGCATTGGAGACAGACGTTATACCACATTTGAATGAATGCCATGAAATGTGTCTTCTAAACCTCTATGGACGGGGGCGTCATCTTTAGGGAGCCTATATTACCCTCAATTATTAGTTTTTGTTTTGTTTTTAGTGGAGTTGTTGCCCAAGTCCTTAGATAATTTTTACTTTAGGTCATGTCCAGCAATCCATCTGCTTTGGAGAGTCAAAGCAGATGAAAATCTGATGGGAAACTCCTCACATCATCATCACTGTCAGACAATAGAGACTGAATTGAAATGAATGCTTAGAGACAGGCACAATACGTCACTGTGACTATACCAACACACACAAATAGTTTGAGCATTAGAGTGTCCATAAAATATTCATCCTCCAGTAATTGTTCATCAAATAAAAATGGGAGTTTGTTGTTTCCACAAACTGATATGAAGATGTTGTGGCTGCTGAAATTTAAAATTATTATGTTGATGACTGTGACAACTGATCACTTAAGTTGGAAGTCAGGTCCTCACAATTCAACTAGTGAATAAGAAGTTGGATGGAGATGTTTTATACACTGCAGATAAACTCTAGTTACAGATCTTGTCTGCCCTAAACATAATGAGGCCTCTAAACTCTGCGTCTGTAGCTGCAGGATGAATAGCACTGGATTTAATGTATAATAAATCAGGTGCATCAAAGATATGTATATGAGATCATCGGTCTACTGTATATTCTACATCCCTATCTGATTGAGTATAGGTTTTTGTATAAAGGCTGATCCCGTGGAACTGAATATGCAAATCTAACTGCTTTGAGCTCTCAAGCGGCCGACAGCAGTTGGTGATTATTTTATACTGACTGAGGGTTAAAGTTATTGAAAATGAAGAGGGCTCATCTCTCATTCTTTTAGCATCTTCCAGTCATCTCTGTGATCAGTTATATTTGGCAGGCCGTCCAACTTTGTGCCTGCTTGACATAAGGAGGTCTTTAAGAGAGTTTTCCTGCCAGGAGCAAAGCCTGACTTTGGGCAAAAGAGGCACCTGCTGCGTTCAAGGACTCAAAGTAAAGATGAGAATGTGTCAGGAGAAGTGATAACAATGGTGGGCTGGCGGCAGACTGGAGGGAAAGTAGCTGAATATATTATTCAATATTCACTCTGTTTAGAGTTATGATAATACACATTAGTATGAATATCTGGCTCATCTCCACTAGACCTCGCTTCAGCACTTCACCTTATTAAATCATAGTTTGTTCAGGCTCTAATCATGATTAAATACATGAATGTCAGTAGTTAACCACAATTAATCCAACTTTTTAGTTGGTTATTTTATTTTATTTGTTCTTAAGGGGCTTAAAGACATCTTAAGGGGATACGTTTCAAGTGTTTAATGAAAAAGCTCCATTTCTCCAAATTAAGCTTGATAAGTCATTGAGAAATATTGTCCAGAGACCTCACTGCATTTGGAATAAAAAAATATGCTCAAGTGATAACATGAGTACCATCCAAGTGGAATTCTGGTGATATTCAATTGTTTGTTATATTGATATAAACCTTGAAAAATACAAACATTAACGTGACTGACAAATTCAATGTTGTCCACTGCAAAGTCAGTGATAAAATGACTAATGACTTGAGAAGGACAGCAGGTTTATTTATTATGCAGCTTTTACAGCAGACTGTGTGAACACTTGTTGGAAGTGAATTCACCTTCACCCCCCACTTTACAGCCTTGTACAAAAAAAAGAAGTACTCTTGGTCTCTTTTTCTATTTTCTTTTGAAAATGACATGCTGCTGTCATTTACACTGGAGACATGATTTTTATGAAGTGTGATGCAAATCAGTGTGACCGACTGTAAACAGTTGCTGATATTATGCCCCAGTGTCATGAATATTCCCTTAAATCTGGGGTGAATCCTTTGATGGACCTTCTTCTAGGACTCTGATGGATTGATTTGATGTATATTTTACACTTTTGGTCAAGCACAGTTGGATTTTCCCTCTGTTTACATCTTCACATCTGTTTAAGATGTACCACAGAGGAAATGCTCTCATGCACTGGTTATTCTGCACTTAATCAAGGAACGACAAACAACTTGTGCATATTTTTGTAGAACTTACTTAAAAGTGTGATTGAGCTGGAAGGCAAAACTACATAACAGATGTTAGTAATAAACCATAAAAGATGAGTTAGAGGATGATTTAAGGAGATATTTCAACATTTTCACAGTTATGTTGATTTAGGATTAATTCAAAAGTCTGGGAAATCCATGTAGCTACATGTACATAAATGATGAATAGCATTGTGTAATTGTAAATTAGATATGAGCCTCACAAATTAGATATAAGCCTTCTATTTCATACACCTTAGCTGCATTGTTTTACTTGCTGGGATGCAATGTCGGAATCTTGTTTGTTCATGATTTTTTCATCTTTTTACAGTGCTCCGACATTGTTAACAAGTGGAACCAGCGCTAGGAGAATTTAACTCGAAGTCGATATTTTGGGTTTGCTGCATTGGCTCTGAAAGCCACAAACTAAAATTAAAGCAGCGACATTAAGGATTTACCTCCAGTTGAGGTCATAAATCCTCGGAGGAAAGAAGAAACACTCTGTCTTCCCGCAGCACTCCTTCCCAGGATTATCAGCGGTTCGTCTTCGGCAATTTTTCCCTGCAATTTAGTGCCAATATGTTTGATTCCATCATCAGTCCTGTCGTTCACCAGAGCTGGAAGAAAAGACATATATAACATATATATTGTCAAAATGCCAGGTACTTTGATTAACTGTTTCAAAGGACCAACGTTTCCTGTCACTTTCATTGAAGAGAAAATTGCCATAAACCGGCTGTAGAAATGAATCATGTGTCAGGTGGTAGTTTGCCCCACATCAAATCCAAGGCTGCCGTTCACATCCCAGTAGAACTGATGGACAGAAGCTGCACATGGCACATGTCAACAACGTCAAACCTTCTCAATAACTTCCTTACATATACGAACAAATACTGAACCTGAGGTCACAGTCAGTGTTGAAGACTGGATTTTAGTACTAAACTGACAGAAATGTGTCATGAGTTTTTTTTTTTTTTTTTTTTTTTGGGACAGCCTATTATGCGTGTCGTTGCTCTGCTTCATGTCATGTTTATGGTGTCTTTGTCTGTTGGTTGATGTCACTGATGATCAGGAGTCAGGTTGTTGCTCTGGAGGAAATGAACTGAAACTTAAGTGAAATTGAAAATTCACAGCAGCATGCGAGTTCTTCAGCGAGTCGTAAAACAGCTTTTCTGCATCTCCAACCAACACGCCATTACAGATCCAACCAACACACAGTTTACAGCCTGGTAATATTGTTGTCAAAATTCAAACATTTCCTACTTTCTGCCTTTTTGAAACCACCAACGTGTGAAATAAATCAAAACAGCTTTAAAACCAAAATACTTTGGATCTTTCACACACACACTCACACACACACACACACACACACACACACACACACACACACACACACACACACACACACACACACACACACAGTGTTGTAAGAACACGCAGGACATGAGACCTGCTCAAAACACTGGTGGATTTCTTATTTCAATTCAATCCCATGCATTCACCATCATCCATCATCTCTTCCAGCTCGTGCATTGACCTTTCAGATGAGGTTTGTGTCACCCTCAGGCTACATGGGGTTTGAGCCCAGTCACACTGTTGGGGTTCGAGTTGGACCAGTGGAGAAAAGCTGGACTAACAAGACAATTGCTATCAAAAGGTAAACAATATGCAGAGCGAGTGAACATCAGAAATAAAAAAAAATACATAAAAACATTTAATTAAGTTGTTGTTGTCCGAGTTCAGGAGGAAGTTAAGGTCATTGCTTGTATAATAATCCAATTTCAAACCAGTTTCAGACCTTCAGCTTCTTTAGGAAATGGGATATGTGCCTTTGCAGACTGGCCTATTTGTTTTTGTTTTTTTACTTGGGAACAAGGACAACAGATGAATGCAATGCTGTGTTAGAGAATGCACAGCAGTTGTTGTAAAAACAATAATGCAAACATGCACAATTAATTATTATAAACAAGGCCGTACCCCTTTTGGCCGTAACACCTGTAATATCTACGTTGTGGTTTTATACAGATGCTGTGCTATGTTTAAATGATTTAGTGCAAAATCCAACAAAAATCGCAGCATTTTAACACTAGAACCGCCGTGAGGTCATTTTGACCTCTCTCGCTTCTTAAAATGCATGTAACTCTGTTTGCGGAAATACAGTATGTCTCCCAGTCGATGACTTTTCCTATAAGTACATTCTACATCATCTTATGCGTTTTCACGATTCTAGTATAAAAGAGAATGAAAAAAAGAGTGATTTTACCTAGAACCGCCAAGAGGTCATTTTGACCTCCATTCATTCTAATGCAAAAATGGTAAATGGACTGCATTTACATAGCCATATACATATACTATAATAATGTATATGCCTATATAAATGCAGTCCATTTACCATTTTTGCATGGTAAATGTACTGCATTTACATAGCCATATACTATATATATATATATACACTACACTATATAACTTGGCGGTTCTAACCTGGAATGTTGGCGGTTCTAGTGTTAAATTTCTTATCAAAAGAAACTTAAATCACATTTGCATCTCGGCATATAGTTACTTGGTCATATCGTGCAGCCCTAGTGAAGACATTGTCTTACAATTGTTGTCTCAGAGCGTGCAGCCTTTCACCCAGGGACAGTACAGCAGGTCAACCACACAGATGAGTGACTCAGCTGCAAGGTCACAGGTTCACACTGCAACAGCAGATCAACCCGGTGGATTATGTCTAAATGTTTCCCTTCACCTTTGTGAGTGTGGGGCAAACACAGTATGACTGATGTGTTTTAGGCCTAAATATTAGGAATGAAAGAGATTCTATGTTTGAAGAGGGGATGAATAATCGATAGACTCTCTGCATTTGATACTGTGGTGTGATAAACGCTGTCACTACAGGAAGTCAAGGGCAACAGAAGCAACATGGCTCCTCTGAAGTTGGAGTAAATCTACATGAACATAGTGAGAACACAAACACCACAGGAAAAAAGTCACCTTCAGTTTGAACTTACTGTTTTGGTAACTGTTCAGTTCTAATGACTTCAGCTTTTGTATTTTATTTGACTGAAATCCAATTCAAGGCCTATTATGCTGTATCACAACCTGCCTGAATGCAGAATTAATGCAGAGCCAGCCAGACCAGCGAGAGGCTATCTATATATATGACAGAAGATCTTAGATTGGACTTTTTTTTCCTTACAGCTACAAGTATCCCACAGAAACTACTTAAAATAATATTTTTAATCCAAAAATGGGAACAAGGCGTTCAAAGAGGCAATTTGTCGAAACGTACTTTATCTTCTACTAAATCCAGAAAAGTGCTGTTTTCCCATAGTACCAATTAGATTAAATCACTTATTCAAACCCTGTGGACCTCCGACCTGCTGCTGGTAAGTGAAGTTGGGAAGTTGTGAAAATGCTGATGTCAATAAAAGATCCTTCAAATAAATATTCAACCAGTGTGGCATTTGTGTTCACTTTACATGTATGAACTGTGCCTTTGGCTCAGTGTACTGTATGAGGACCACATACTGTGTGTGTGTCTCATTGCAGTTACAACCCCTGATGCTAAGACACAAAGGACAGGGCTGTAAGGAAGATTGGAGAATTTCAATAACATCAGAGTACAATAAGCATATGAAATAGAGGAGCCGGAGATAAAACATTTAACATGGGCCTTGTTCTCAAACTGGAAACCCATTTGTGCGGCACAGTTTTCATGCACAATACACAAAAAAAGGCAATTTAAAAAAATAAAACCAATTCCAGTATTTCCTAACTGCCTTTGTCCAAGTGTCTGCGTTTGCAATTCTAATACCGTGGTGTAAGGTTTCAGAGAAGGTCAGTCTTGCTTTTAGGACACTGATTAAAACATTTCATTCTCAAAAGTGTAGGAACAGAGTGTAAAATAATAGAGTCAATTAAGGTTATGTTGTTACATCAGTGTCTGATACTAGCCACAGATCACATAACTATGTATTTTGTTGGATGTCAAAAAGCCGTGTGAGCTAAAAGAGGGAAAGACCACACAATAAGGAGGAGGAACATCAGGAAAGTTGCAAGTAACAATTATTTTCATGTCATATTAATGCACCAATTATTTTTTTCCCAGGATCTTATAAATATGTTTGGTCTTTCACAAGAGCCCTCATGACTACAGTAGCTATAGGGAGCTTGAAAATGGGAATTATTCAATGACTTTTTAATAATTTTCTGTCAACAAATTTAATCTAATAATTAGATTTAAACAAAGTGAATGAAACACCTCATGCAAAGTCCTGAAAATGCATTTGCTCATTCTTCTCGTGATTACATTCTGCCCTTCAGTGACGTTCAGAGGAGGCTGAGCCCTTCTCCACTGCACGACACCTGCTCAGCTTGACTCTCTGCTTTTATGTTGTTTTTATTTTTGTATTTTTGGCAACACGTCTGTTGAGTTTCCAAGTGAGCTGCTGAAACGATAAAGGACCCAAAGGTTGACTTGAGGACACAGATTGACAACTGGTGAGAGCTGTTCTGAAGAAAGCACAGCAAGTAGAGCTGATTGGTGTCCAGTGGTGGTGAGTGGTTGAACGGTGAGTTGAGCTGGTCCTGCTCACAAATGAAACCACAGTGGCCAAAATAATTTTTTTGAGTGAGAATGGAGAATTATGTGTTACATCAGTTTTGTAGTAGTTGCAGTAGTTGTTCTCAACCTTATGCAACCTGGAAGTAAGTGTTTCATTGCTGTGTGTGTCTGTATCCAATTAAACTGGTCTCCACACACACACATAAAATAATAAGCCAGTAGACAATCACACACACACATGTGTGCACACACAACAACTTGGAGAATGAGCTGATGGTGAATTACATGCTGTTAATTTGTCAAGTTTACCTGTATCTATGTGTGAAGAAAAGGGGGGGAGGGTGTTGCTTGTCACTGATGATCCATGAGCAAAAACCACAACAATTCATCAGAATGACAGTTACTTTGTTAGAGGTCTACAATCATTATGCTGTCGCTGTTTCAGTCTATTATTATCGCCTGTATTCTCAACATGTGATCATAATGGACAATTATATTAGAGATTTCTTCTTCTAGAGATGGAGGGCTTAGATTAGCTCACTAAGTTAGCTATGGAAACAATTTAACATGAAAACTGCTGTGATGAGAGGGGTTCACTCGCTCAAGTTCAGAGGACATGAGACCTCAAACATATCCCACTAAAGATGCTAAATAGTTCAGGCATTGGACCTACTTGACAATTCATGGATCAATAAAAGATATAAAATTAAAAATGAGCAGTATATTTATTGTTTGGCACAATTTGACCTCAAAGTTTCATATTACACCAACAGATTCAAAATAATTGACTGTGTTGTGTTCACACTGTGCTCACTGCTTCAGCAGGAAATCAAATGCCAAAAAAAACCAAAACAACAATGTATCAGTAGAGAGCACAGCTGCAAATAATGCCAAACACTGGCTGCAGTTTCTTCTTTTGTCTCTGTCTGCTCCATGTGCTTGTACTGCTGGATAAAATAACTCCTGCTCCTGACTGAGAATGAGAAAACCTGAAATTATCCTAGAATTGAAATTTGTGTTTGTGTCGTAGTGCTGTAAAGCAGGCGCTGATCTTGTAAGGTTGTTTTTCGACCAAGAGATAGGTGGAAAGCAGAGAGCCTCCATTCTCCCTGTACCAAGTCATTTAGTCAGTGCGATTACTGACGCCGGTGTAAATCGCGCGAGATTTGGACGGACCAGGAAGAGGAGCTTCTGCTACGAACAAGCTTGAAATATAGATTTATTAAATTTTTTTCAGAACAATTTCTCATGTTGGGGCTTCAATACAAGGCGGACATTACAAGACGAGCTGTGTGGAGGTATTTGGATGGTTTTTGGTGTGTCTTTTTGGATGAAGAAAAAGTTTGCAACCGTCATATGGACATGCAGTGCTGCACGGAGCCCCGCTGTAACTCAAGAGAAGGCACGGAGGACTCTGAAACTTCTCCCAGCCCTTAGTCGACACGAGGGTGAGTAGATAATGTGTGAAATTTGAATTTTGGGTGAACTATCCCTTTAATAATGAAGAGAAATCCTATTTGCCAAAAACTACACAGAAAGACAGAGCTGCAGTTAGTGTGATCTCTCATGTTTGCTTCTCCACAGCAGTTCAGCCATGTCAGCCGCCATGCTCAGGCAGCACAGGCAGTGAGTTCCCTGCAGAAGGACGTCAGGTAACAAAACCGAGTAAATACCAGAGTTTGCTGACATTTGATATCTTAACTGGGGTCAGCACACAGACTCTCTCTGCAGTGGGAAGCCTCAGGACTCGTAGCCTCAGGGCGTGGACTCTTAGCCGGGGGCCACGCGACAGCAAAACACAATTTCCCAAAAAGTTGGCGAGCACCGGGACCGTGTCAATCACTGTGACCGGACTAATTAAGCTCACAGTGTATAGAGCACACTCAGGACAGTATGTAGACTTGTTGCTAACATAGGACCCCAGACTGACTGTACTGCAACACCACTGCAACCATGTTTTTCAGCCACTGGCATCACCCGAAACAGCTTCAGAGGCTCCTATTTGATTGCTCACATACATAATACTTATGTATAAAGCTGCTGGATTAACATACGACTGAACCATGTAAGAGACATATGGCATAAAAAATAACCAAACCACAAAAAGAGAAAGCAAAGCTGTAAACATAAACAGAGAAAGAACAATGAACTGAGAATGAAAGAAAGCAAATAGAGATCCACAAGTGTACGGTGTACATTTTAGGACATCCTCAGGATCAGACTTCAGTGTCAGACCTCAGATGAAAAGGTATATGGTCTGAGGAAAACCTCTGTCATACTCGCACCAAACTTCATCAGGTCTTCATCACTAAGCCTTCAGAGTTAGACTGAACGGCCTCACACGTTACGCTGTCAATTATAAGCTCTCAGAATCAGCCTCAACGGCATCGCACGTTACGCTGTCATTTATAAGCTCTCAGAATCATCATGAACGGCCTCACACGTTACGCCGTCATCTATAAGCTCTCAGAATCATCATGAACGGCCTCACACGTTACGCCGTCATTTATAAGCTCTCAGAATCATCATGAACGGCCTCACACGTTACGCTGTCAATTATAAGCTCTCAGAATCATCATGAACGGCATCACACGTTACGCCGTCATCTATAAGCTCTCAGAATCATCATGAACGGCCTCACACGTTACGCCGTCATTTATAAGCTCTCAGAATCATCATGAACGGCCTCACACGTTACGCTGTCAATTATAAGCTCTCAGAATCATCATGAACGGCATCACACGTTACGCCGTCATCTATAAGCTCTCAGAATCATCATGAACGGCATCATGAAAAAATATGTCACAGTGTGTATCAGGACAACAGCTGATTCGCCAGCAACGACGCTGAAGTTCGCTTCCAACACACACACACACACACACACACACACACACACACACACACACACACAGGAATGAGTTTTGAAGCGGGCCGATTGATAAAACTGTAAGGCACACACAATGCCATAGCCTACAGTACACTATTTTCAACATACATGTAATGTTGTGTGTCGTTTTTTTAATGATTATTATTATAACTCTCAGTTAATGTTGGCTACTAACTAATTTCCACTAATTTATCCATAAATGGACGAAGTGTTTCACCAGCGAGGATTACGCGCGACTATTACGCACAGTTTAATAGAAATTTGCAGCAGTGACAGAACATGCAACTTAAAAGAGGCCGCATCAAATATATATAGCTATACTATATCGACATCCCTCTATCTAGACATGCCGGTAATCCCACACTTTTTGGTACCGCCATTCCGACACATCATATTTCTTTTCTTTCTTCTTCTTCTTCTTTTTTTTTTTTTTTTTTTTACAGCTGCAATACCCAGGCGCGTCTCTCTCTCTTTTTTTCTTTTCAGCATGCCTATCACCAGGGAATTATGTTCTTAATCCCAACAAACTGTCACACACAAAACTGACATGATAAACAAACAGAACTACTGTAGTACTGTCAAGTTAACCTGTCACCTTCAGCACACACGTGCAGGAACCCCCTGGGGCCTGGTGGCGAAAGTTGAGAAATTGTTGCAATGACAATAAAATGATAGATTATTTGTGATTGCTGCATAAAGGTTTCATTCAATATTAAATCCTAGCCGCTGCACCAAAATCGGCCAGTAGATGGCGGTACTGTAATTTGGCTTGTATTTAACTCAACTAACTAATTTAACTCATGAAATCCCTTTTTTTTAATGACATTAACTTTTTCCTCTGAAACGTATGACTTAAACTGAACAAACAAAGAAGTCATTGAAGCCATTTGTAATGTCCTAAGTGTTATAGGCTACAGTTTTTCCTCAATCGCTTTGGTGCTATTCTCAGATCAGAATAGCCTATAGATAATTATTGCTAAAAAGCTTTGATGTCATAGGCCTACATAGGATAGGCTACATAGGCTAACAATAAATCATTGCAACAACTGAATGACTGGCCCCTTAGGGTTCACAGCATTCTCTGGCCATTTGTATCATTTTTGAGCTGCCTAAGTGAATTTCCCTTTAGTCTATCTATCTATCTATCTATCTATCTATCTATCTATCTATCTATCTATCTATCTATCTATCCATCTATCCATCCATCCATCTGTCAATGCTACTCTACAGTAACGTAATTATGTAGTAGGCATGTTACTGTAATAAACAAATTTACAGTAACAATTATCACTACTGTAATCCTATTTGTTTGAATAAAAAATTAAACTGGAACAACAGTTATTTCAAAATATAAATTCTTTATTTGAAACTGCATCTTTTATATTCATGGATTGCAGTGACGTCACGTCGAAGTGACCCCTAATACATCCATGAGTGACCCATACATGTGTATGGAAGTGACCGCCGCCGTATTTGTGTCCAATTTGACACTTCTCATCATGAGAGCATGCAAACCGCAGGATGGAAATGACAGTTTCTTGACAAAATGACAGGGTTTTTCATAGGCTACATCCTGTCTCGGTTTATTTCTCCATAATAGACAAACTCTATATTATCCCAAGTAGGACACGATTCATGAGTGAATTAATTTCATCCCATCGCAGTTATCTGATGGTGAGAGAACTTTTACATTTTTTCTCAATCGCTTTGGTGCTTTTTTCACATCACTCTTAACATTTGCACAACAGTTAGTGCATTTCTCAAAACAATTATTACCAACTGCAAAACCTAAGTGGACAACCTGCAAAAGCGCATCACTTGGTACACTTGCTCAAAATGGATAGTCCATCCCTCAAAAGCAAGTAATTATGTCAGTGAAACTGTCAGTGTCGTCAAAATGAGAAGTCCTGACATCATCGTTTTTGAAGAAGACAGTCAAATGGCTTTGTCATGTTTTCATTATGACACTTTATTCTCTATGTGTTTTTCAATCCAAAAAAAGATACTACCTGAAAATACTCAAGACAGCACCATACACTATACAGCCATGTGAAGTAGGCCTACAGTTACACATTACTGGATGTAGTGGAGCTACTGAATGTTTCAAATTTTTACTATATGCTCTTTGCAATTCTTATTTGTTCACAGCATTGTGCAAAGAGTAGGATTTTCATCTTTTAGGGAAATCTTTACTGTGTTTGCTGTAATACTAGCTACAGTAGGCTACAGTAAATCTGTTCTCTTGTGAAGCTGTAAGTCTAAATGTAAATCTAAAATATGATTGTCCCACTGTGGCTTACAGGACACAATGAGCAGTGCAGATTGTTTAGTGCTGAATTACCGTCCAATGCTATAGCTACCTGTTCTTCCTTATTGCAGATGAATAGTAATTTAATTTGCAGTGTTTCTCCCAACATTTACAATGAGTTTGACAGATTTTTAAAACTAGTTCAACAATTTTCTATGTAATGACTCAAGCAATGAAATGAGGACTATTAGCCTAGTTTTTTAGGGAAAGACTATTCAGCGTTCAAAAGTATAGTTCATTTTGACTGATGTTACACACTACTCCACTCCGTGTTTATTAACACAGCAATCTGAAAAACAAAACAACAGACACTTAATTGTGACTTGTAACATTTGTTGCCAAAGTAGCGCTGGACTTCCCTCATATCCTACTGGTTGCTACGACAACGGGGGCAGCCCGGCAGCAGCAACAAGAGCGACCATGTAACGTTTAGTACAATACGACACAACCAACACGATCCAACCGTCACGAAACAACCATGTAAACAACACAAACAACAGCGACTATGTCAGCACGTAAAGACGATACATTTACAACGTCGAGATATTGACGACATACCAACAACATACAACAACGGCCGCCAAATGCAGCCACCGAACTCTCACTAACTATAACATTTCTAACACATAGTAAACACAACGAACACCACCGCGATTGAAGAGAAAATACAGAAAACAGAGAAAACATCTAGACATGGGTGCTTGTGTGGACTAACGTTAGACTCATCTGAAAAAAACAACAACAACAGGCACTTAATTGTGGCTTGTAACATTAAGTTGCCAAAGTAGCGCTAGACTTCCCTCATATCCTACTGGTTGCTACGACAACGGGGGCCCACAGCAACCACCCGCGGTTACCATGCGCCATCTACTGACGTAAGGTGGTAAACCAGGTCTGTCATTCCTGCAATCTATTAAAAATGTTCAGGGTGCCACACTGACATGACATTAACAAATGATAATGTTATAAGAATTTAATGAAAGAAACTTGTCCAAAAGCATTTGCTATTTGTTCAGAGGAAGGAGGAACTGCTACTATGATGTGAACAAATGACTAGGCTACATGTTGTGGAGGTTGAACTAATAGTTATGAGAACTTTCATTCTGATCTGAGAATAGCACCAAAGCGATTGAGGAAAAACTGTAGCCTATAACACTTAGGACATTACAAATGGCTTCAATGACTTCTTTGTTTGTTCAGTTTAAGTCATACGTTTCAGAGGAAAAAGTTAATGTCATTAAAAAAAAGGGATTTCATGAGTTAAATTAGTTAGTTGAGTTAAATACAAGCCAAATTACAGTACCGCCATCTACTGGCCGATTTTGGTGCAGCGGCTAGGATTTAATATTGAATGAAACCTTTATGCAGCAATCACAAATAATCTATCATTTTATTGTCATTGCAACAATTTCTCAACTTTCGCCACCAGGCCCCAGGGGGTTCCTGCACGTGTGTGCTGAAGGTGACAGGTTAACTTGACAGTACTACAGTAGTTCTGTTTGTTTATCATGTCAGTTTTGTGTGTGACAGTTTGTTGGGATTAAGAACATAATTCCCTGGTGATAGGCATGCTGAAAAGAAAAAAAGAGAGAGAGACGCGCCTGGGTATTGCAGCTGTAAAAAAAAAAAAAAAAAAAAGAAGAAGAAGAAGAAAGAAAAGAAATATGATGTGTCGGAATGGCGGTACCAAAAAGTGTGGGATTACCGGCATGTCTAGATAGAGGGATGTCGATATAGTATAGCTATATATATTTGATGCGGCCTCTTTTAAGTTGCATGTTCTGTCACTGCTGCAAATTTCTATTAAACTGTGCGTAATAGTCGCGCGTAATCCTCGCTGGTGAAACACTTCGTCCATTTATGGATAAATTAGTGGAAATTAGTTAGTAGCCAACATTAACTGAGAGTTATAATAATAATCATTAAAAAAACGACACACAACATTACATGTATGTTGAAAATAGTGTACTGTAGGCTATGGCATTGTGTGTGCCTTACAATTTTATCAATCGGCCCGCTTCAAAACTCATTCCTGTGTGTGTGTGTGTGTGTGTGTGTGTGTGTGTGTGTGTGTGTGTGTGTGTGTGTGTGTGTGTGTTGGAAGCGAACTTCAGCGTCGTTGCTGGCGAATCAGCTGTTGTCCTGATACACACTGTGACATATTTTTTCATGATGCCGTTCATGATGATTCTGAGAGCTTATAAATGACGGCGTAACGTGTGAGGCCGTTCATGATGATTCTGAGAGCTTATAGATGACGGCGTAACGTGTGAGGCCGTTCATGATGATTCTGAGAGCTTATAGATGACGGCGTAACGTGTGAGGCCGTTCATGATGATTCTGAGAGCTTATAGATGACGGCGTAACGTGTGAGGCCGTTCATGATGATTCTGAGAGCTTATAATTGACAGCGTAACGTGTGAGGCCGTTCATGATGATTCTGAGAGCTTATAAATGACGGCGTAACGTGTGAGGCCGTTCATGATGATTCTGAGAGCTTATAAATGACGGCGTAACGTGTGAGGCCGTTCATGATGATTCTGAGAGCTTATAAATGACAGCGTAACGTGTGAGGCCGTTCATGATGATTCTGAGAGCTTATAGATGACGGCGTAACGTGTGAGGCCGTTCATGATGATTCTGAGAGCTTATAGATGACGGCGTAACGTGTGAGGCCGTTCATGATGATTCTGAGAGCTTATAAATGACAGCGTAACGTGCGATGCCGTTGAGGCTGATTCTGAGAGCTTATAATTGACAGCGTAACGTGTGAG
Organism: Trachurus japonicus; assembly: GCF_045865225.1. NCBI lineage: Eukaryota > Metazoa > Chordata > Actinopteri > Carangiformes > Carangidae > Trachurus > Trachurus japonicus. The sequence continues at coordinate 7,719,783 of NC_140916.1, forward strand.
GCCGTTCAGTCTAACTCTGAAGGCTTAGTGATGAAGACCTGATGAAGTTTGGTGCGAGTATGACAGAGGTTTTCCTCAGACCATATACCTTTTCATCTGAGGTCTGACACTGAAGTCTGATCCTGAGGATGTCCTAAAATGTACACCGTACAAGTGAAAAACCTGGTAGTGTTACATACAGGAATCAAAACAGAACAAGTCATTTCAATTGTTTTGTTGTTCCTTTTGATTTTATTCCTCACTCATCATTTTGCTTCTTCTTAGATGCTTTTACATTCACATTTTTTGGTTGGTTTGTTCTTGTTCCCTTTCTGGCTGTCAAACATTTCTGGCCCTAATTTACTTTCATAGCGATCAAGCATGTCAAGCAGTTCAAACTTCCGCCCTTATTATCAGGAGAAAGTCTAAAGTAGAACTTACAAGCTGCATATCAATAAATGACCTCCGTGGAACATGTTCCCCTCTTGTAGTACTACATGGATTAAGGAAGCAGAGCGAAAGGATCGTCAGAGAGCTCTCACGTCTTTAAGCATAATACGGTCTATGTTAGTTATGTTATTTATGTGAGAATTGATCCCTTTAGCACTTCAGCAAACTGTGGCAAGGACATACAGTAAATAAAGAACTGAAAGTCTGACAGATTAAGGAGAGAAAAAGAGGCAGGAAGTCAGGGTTACAAACTCACCTGAAGCCAGGAGTAGGCTTCTGGCTTTCAAAGGTTCCCTGCTGCCTTGTTTAGGATGAAGTTGCTGTGAATTCTGTTCAATTCTGAAAACACACAAAAGAAGCTTGAACGACGACGTGTAAAGAAACTGTTTTTACAGACGGATGCCTTTATCAGAGATCTGTTACGGACACTGCAGTTTTAAAGCAGGACAATTCAGTTCAACTCAGCAGAACAATGAAAAGCTCAACCTATCCTGAAGTCTAGAAGTTAGTGGTTTTACCCTAGAAAATCTTCTACAAGTGTTAGCTAACATGTCCATACTTAAGAAGTTTGGTAGCTAATGCTAACAATAAAGTGCCCATACTTTTTTACTTATTTCTACTATGCTTAATTGGTTCATTGTGTTTACCTTGAATCTCAGTACCAAAGACGGGTAAATAGAGTATCTTTGTCAGTACTCACCTTATGTAGTCAAAGGAAGTGGCAGCCAAGCACCTCCCTGTTTTATGCTTGTGATGTCACAGGTCATACCATGACTGTGGTCTCACAGGGGGGGTCTTGGGTTAAATACACACATTTAAATTTATTATATGTCTAATTATAAGCAAACACTTAGTTTGTAACACAATAATATTGTACATCGTCTTTGTGCTGCTGGTGTTTACTGAGAAAACACATTTTTGTCAAGTCATAATTTAAAAAAGACAGACAGACCCCTGATTTAAGTGTGTCTGTGCAGTCGAGAACATTATTGTGGTCCTATTTCATTACTACTACTACTTCATTTTCATTTTCTTCTTTGACAGATTTGAGATTTCTTCATAGCTTTTATGTAAAATAATTTTAATTTAAAGCAGAAGTAAGCGATCCGGTCGTTTTGGCTAACTTCTTGTCAGCCGATGGAATTAGCAGTCCCCGTCCTCGTCCCTACGTCACCACATTCACGCGCATCCCTTGGCTGCACACACATAGAGGACCGCCCCTTTATGCCGTTCTCTCTCCTCATTGGATAAAGGTTGTAGGATACAAGGAAAGTTTTCTCCTCGGCTTACAGCAGAGCAGAGTGACTGACAGACCCGTGTTTCAGACCAAATACTCTATGTAAGTGATTGCTGTCGGAAGATATAACTATTTAAGACTTATATTAACACAAATATTCCGCTTTCTGCTTTAACTCTATTTAGGCTACTCTGTTCACGTTAACCACTACGCCTCTAATTGTCTTCACAAGCCCCATTCGTTGATAAACAGGCTAATTATGAATATGACCTCTAAGTTAATGATGTTCACAAACATAAGGGAAAGATTTATGAGAAGAATGTGCTGACATATAAATAAATGTACATGTGTACCTAATTATCTTTTGCATGTTATGAAAAGACAGAGGCTATACTCACCCTCATGTCGACTAAAGCTGCGTTCACACCGGACCTTTTGTTTTTCGAACGAGCGACGAGTTTACATGTTAAGTCAATGCAAACAAGCGATTGAGCGTTTAATCGCCCAGGCGAAAAAACGCTGGGGCTCGGAGCGACGGAGCGTTTTTTTGCTCAAGTCGCTCCCGTCGCTCGAGATGAGAAATCCCAACTCTCCAGTCGTCAGTCACTCGTCGCTCAGCGCTGATTGGCTGCCGTAATCCTGGTGGTGCCGGTGTAAACAGAGACACATGGCAGTGGGCATGACGTCATCAAAGCGAAAATGCGAGTCTGTGTCTCTGTGCCAAATTGACGAGCACCTGCAGCTGAGCGACGGAGCGTTTTTTTCGGAGCGATACGAGCGACAGCGACAAAAATAAAAGGTCTGGTGTGAACGCACCTTAAGGGCTGGGAGAAGTTTCACAGTCCTCCGTGCCTTCTCTGAGTTACGGGGGGGTCCGCGCAGCAGTATTTGTCCATTAATGGTTGTGAATGGTGCTCACTTTTCTTCGTCCAATAAGACACACCAAAAAACATCCAAATACCTCCACACAGCTCGCCTGTAATGTCCCTCTTGTATTGAAGCCCCGACATGAGAAATTGTTCCGCCGGATACAGGAAGAGCAGTGAACTGAGACACTGGGAGCTTCCGCTACAAACAAGCTTGAAATATAGACTTATTTAATTTTTTTCGGAACAATTTCTCATGTCGGGGCTTCAATACAAGAGGAACATTACAGACGAGCAGTATGGAGGTATTTGGATGTTTTTTGGTGTGTCTTTTTGGACAAAGATAAGTGAACACCATTCACAACCATTATATGGACAAATACTGCCCCCCCACACCCCCCCTCGAGAAGGCACAGAGGACTCTGAAACTTCTCCCAGCCCTTAGTCGACATGAGGGTGAGTAGATAATGAATGAATAATGAAATTTGAATTTTGGGTGAACTATCCCTTTAAGTGGTCTTGACCACAACACATGATTTCTAGGTTTTATAAACTGCAAAAAGAGGGGTTTTTATATGCACATCACAGTTTTTTAGGTGCAGGGCCATATAAAAATGCCATAGTGGTCCACCGTGATGGCCACTAACATGATGGACACAAATTTCATTTCACCTCCTGCAACCAGTGAAGACGGATGTGTGTTGTTTTTTTAGTGAACTTAATTGCAAGATCCCAAATATTAATTTACATGTTGCACAAATGCTGATACTAAAAGTTCAGTAAAATGTTCGGACATATAAAAAAACTTCTTGCAGCACTCGGTTATGTGAGCTTCCAGATTCAGAGTGCTTCATTATGTTTATGCAATCTGTCAGTCAGCCCTGCCGCAATGCTACAGATCACTGCGTATAGATAACTGAGAGAATGAAAAGGTTGAGGTTGTTTCGCTGATCACAACCCCGACCTGCCATCCCTCGAGTTCAATTTCAGTATCTCTCCTTTCTTTGCAGCATTTGCAGAGACTCTGGTAATGCATTCATCACCTGCCTGTTCACTGTGCTTCACTGTAAGAGAGTTGACTTTAGCCGTACATTCATGTGTGCACAGGAACATGAACATAGCACGGGAACAGATATTCAAAACTACACCAGATAAAACATGTAGGCAGACTAGTAATCACCTTCAGATATAGAATTGTCCTGCACATACTTTAGGTTTTGAATTAGGATAACACACTGCAATGACCTTGCTTCATAAAGCGGTTTTAAAAAGTTTGGAATTAAAAACTAAAAGGGATCTCTTCTGAAGCACCTTTCAACTCATTGGAAAAGAGTAAATCTCCTCTGTATGGGCTCCTAATGAGCAGGTACAATAAGTGTAGTGTGACTATAGAGGACAGTTGTATGGCCTACAATGGATACATAAGACTAGAGATTAAAAAGACAGTGAATAATGCTGTTTAAAAGATACATTGATTAATAGTTAATTCACAGATGAGAGACTTAGTTGACCTCCCCATTACCATATATATCATGTTCTTTTTCTACTCATATTTAATTTCGTAGAACAGATCATTTAGGGTGGGCCATTATTTCCCTATGGGGCCTTTTTTATTGTATAAAAAACTCAGTTCTTAGTGATCAAATTAATGCACTTTTTTATAAATGAATGTGAATCATTGTTTCCTGAACCATCATCTCATGTTCTCGACAGGGCTGCAGTGATCTGATCCAGGAGACCTCACCAAGCAGACTGTGTCTCTGTCATGACATCACTGGTCCACAGTCAATGCAGTCCTTGGAAAAAAAAACTTTCAATCATCATTTAACAGTGCGATGCCACAGCCTCACGATCTCAACACAGTGAGGTGAGCACATTTTTAACTTGACTAACTGCACTTATTTTAATTACAAAGAGACCCGCTGATGATAAGGCTGGTGTTTGGTGTTAAACAGCTGTAAGGGAAGAACAAATGACAATCCTGTAAGGGTAAAACACAGTGGACTTAATGATGCACACAACTCTGTAGTTAATGAATGAATGAAGTGGAAGTAACATCACACTGAATAAAGGCCTTTACACTAACTTCATGTGCTTTTGTGTTCAGATTTTTTTTTTTAAGGTTTTTTAAGTCCCTGACAAAAATCCTTGTGCTTCCATAGTTAACAATACACGGCCCCTTAGAGAGCAGAGCTCTACAGTAGGCTGCCTTTTTAAAATCACTGAATAGTGTTTCCAAAGCAGTAAATAGTTACTCAATTTGTTCTCAATATCCTGTCTTTTTCTGTGAAAGCATCATAGCTAAAGCAGACATGTATCAAGGTGCAGCTAGTTTACCCCCGCAGGAACATACCGTATCGATCAGCACATATAGAGTAAGGACATCAAATACATACCTTTCATACCAGCTGCAGGCCATATCAGTGTATGTGGTTTGCATGGATGATGAGAAACCTTGAGTGCTGACAGTTTCCACATATTTGTGTACGCTCAAGTCACTAATGCTGCCTTCACAGTGACGTCTGGGGCTGCATCCATATGCTAATGCTCCTTCACGACCACTGTGCTCCACCAAGCAACATCTTCTGGTAGTGCCACCCCTACAAAATGATTTATCTTCGAACAAATAAGGAAGATAATCAGCAGTAAATGTATTATCACTTTGTGAAAGCCTTGGTAAAAATACATCTTTATTTCAGGTTAGCTGTTATACGTCTGTAACGCTGGAACAATGGAGGAGGAACATTAGATTCTCCAGAATGAGCCAAGGTGAACTTGAAGAAAAATAGGAGAAAAGTATAAAAGAGAAGTATAATGGGCCATGAGGAATGGACTGAGCTGAAACATTTTCCAAGGACTTCATTAAAGGGATAGTTCACCCTAGAATGATATTTCACTCATTATCTACTCACCCTCATGTTGACTAAGGGCTGGAAGAATTTTCAGAGTCCACCGTCCCTTCTCTGAGTTACAGGGGGTCTTGGCGTAGCAGTGCATTTCAATGCAACGGTTGCAAAGGGACACCAGAGCTCTTCGTAAAAAAACACACACAAAAAAACATCCAAATACCTCCATGATGCTCGTATGTAATGTCCGTCTTGTGCTGAAGCCCCAAATTGCGTAATTGTCCCGAAAAAAATTAAATAAGTCCACATTCCAAGCATGTTTGTAGCATTAGCTCCTAGTGTCTGTTGTCCGGTCCTCCGCTGCCAGCGCGCATGCAAGGTTCGCACTGAGACCGACTCGAGTCTCAGTCGGTCTCAGTATCAGTGCGAACCTTGTGCATGCGCGCTGGCAGCGGAGGACCGGACAACAGACACTAGGAGCTAATGCTACAAACATGCTTGGAATGTGGACTTATTTAATTTTTTTCGGGACAATTACGCAATTTGGGGCTTCAGCACAAGACGGACATTACATACGAGCATCATGGAGGTATTTGGATGTTTTTTTGTGTGTGTTTTTTTACGAAGAGCTCTGGTGTCCCTTTGCAACCGTTGCATTGAAATGCACTGCCACGCCGGGGTCATTCCCATGTTCCCTCATTTCTAACTTTTGTTGTCACTGAAAATTAGGCCCTATGTTCCCTCAGCCCTTTGGTCCCACCATTGGTTGGGTTTAGGCAATGAAGAAAGGAGTTGGTTAAGTTTAGTAAAAAGACCAGGTAGAGGCTAGATAGGCCAGATAGGTAGAGTCCAGATAGGTAGAGAGAGTCCAGAGGGAACATAGGGCTGAGGGAACATAGGGCTGTGGGAACATAGGCACGCTCCCGCTACGCCAAGACCCCCTGTAACTCAGAGAAGGGACGGTGGACTCTGAAAATTCTTCCAGCCCTTAGTCAACATGAGGGTGAGTAGATAATGAGCGAAATATCATTCTAGGGTGAACTATCCCTTTAAAAGAAAGTATTACAACCACTGTTCAAGAAGAACTATACCAATGTACACTATTGCAATGAGGGGTTTAGCAAGTAAAATGAGAATGGATTAGATGCACTTGTGTTTCCCTCTCTCTGAAGCATCTCTGAAGTGCATTTAAGGGAGTACCAATGTTGATAATTTTCAATAGGCTGAAAGGCAAAGGACTGAAGAGGATAGTGACTCAGCTGCTGGGCTGAAGAGCAGCAAGAGGAAGAGGAGGAGGATGTGGACACAACAATAAGAGGAATTGATTCAACTCTTATGTTCAAATTTGTAACAGTAGTTTTAAGTAGTAATGTAATGGATTATATTGTGTGGTGTGGTGCATCACAGGTTTAGGCCTATTAGAAATGCCTATTTGTGTTATACCACAAAATTTAGCACAGAACCGAAGCTGCATGCTCATCTCTGAAACAAACACTGGAAAGCTTCAAACATGTAGCATACTGTATGTTGCAGGAATCTTGCATCATGCAGGTGTCTGTTTACTGTTTGCAGGTTTCTTGGGATAATGTCCTTAAATCACACACATTACTCACAGCCTCTCAACAAGAACAACTTTACCTCTTTTCCGTTTGCTGTAGAGGTGTGATACATTTTGATATGAGAATTAGGAAAACTGATATGTGAGGGTCGAGGTGAAAAGGAAGTGAAAAATGAGGAGACTTTTTTTGGTACTTTATCTTTAGATAGCGGTTTGTTTTGGCTGTAGATCTCAATTCTTTGCTTTATCTGACGGCTTCAAAATCACCAAATTTGGAATTGCATGGCTCACTGAACAATAATGGGATTTTTCAGAATATGTATTTGAGTCTGTTGAAGGTGGGGAGGGAAAAAGATCTTTTGGAAATGTAATAATGTGGCGAAGGTTGTAATGAAGGCCCGTCTGTTTTTTTTTGGATCTGGCAAAGAGCAGGAGGAGCTCTTGGCAAACCATGAATTGTTTTTCTCCACAAATGCCTGCAAGGAAGAATGTGTCGATCTATATTTGCCTCCTACATTGTCTCAGGGCGGACACATACGTCCCCATTTCTGATGCATGAAGAGCACAGTGTTGCTTATGTCCTTATGTAGCTACAATATGTTTTACAGAGAAGGCGCTTTATAATATTGTATCAAGAAAATGTTGAGAGTGGTGCACTAAGGTACGGAAGCCGAGACCAGTCATGTCCATTTTTTAAAAAAATGTTATTACTATTTTCTCATGATAGCGACTTGCATTATTATTTCGTTATCTCGGGATAACAAAGTCTGTTTTCTCGTGATAACCGGCCAGTTATGTGGCCAATTGGCCCATAATCTTTTGACACATCCCATTAGTTAATTGTCATTCAGTCAGGGGCTGTCAATCACCCAGGTATACTAGATTGGTTCGCTAATGGCAGTGTCACAGCAAGGCTGGTCTCAGGTGACAACATGAAAAATCAACCTACACTCAAAAAACTGACCCAGGGCATGTGTTCGATTAACAAACTAGAAATATGTTCACATTAAATGAATGAATCATGTTTATGTTCATTAAATTATTTGTTCTTGTTGGTTTAACATGAATCAAGGAAAAGTTAGATGAATTAGATTCATTCATTTCAGTCCAATGAGACTGAGGTCCTTCAAATCAATGACTCTGATAGGGACAGCTACTGCGCATGCGCCACACCCACCGGAAGCAGAGAAATTTCAAAAGAAGAAAAAAAAGTCGGAGTGGAAAGTTTGATGGACGTTTGCCACAAGTGATATTGGTAAGTAATTTAGATGTATATATACAAGAGTGTATTGAATTAAACAGCGTGAGTGATGTATTGTACACATTAGACATTTGTGAGACATATTTTAGTCACTCGTTTTTCTCAGTTAATGCTAACTTGCTATGGCTAACAAAAACGAGTGGAGAAGAGGGGAAAAAAGCGCATCATGTTTATGGTTTCTGAGTCCGTTTAGCATGTTAGCCGGTGTCCGTTCGTGTGTGTGTGTGTGTGTGTGTGTGTGTGTGTGTGTGTGTGTGTGTGCGCGCGCGCTCGTGCGTGCGCGTGTGTACGCGTGTGCTCGTGCTCGCCTCGGTTGTGTGCTCTGGTTAAACAGCGTGTGACGTGCCAGGATGTAGTCATAGCCACACACAGTTACAGCGCTGCTCGACTACCGGCGTTTGTGATGGCTCGTCATTTTTCAGCAGGCTAAATAACTGATAGACGACCATGAGTTGGAGCTGCAGTTCTGGGAAGGTAGCAAACGGTCTAAATCTGTTGATGCTCTATGATGCTATGAAAGCTGTGGTGCAGTAACTTAGGCTATGTGTCATCTCGATGAAGACATGTCATGTCTTCAATGTATGTAATTGCAAGTATTGTAATACTTGCTATAGATTATATCTATAGATTATTCACTATAGAAACATTATGTTGTATTAACCTTTTTTAAACAATTTCTCTTTTTACCAGAAATACATCCCAAAATAAAGGAGTGTCCCCATGCCCTGAGATTTGTGCACCTCAAAAATACATGGTAAGTTGTTAATATTTTTGTCTGTGTGTATTCATTTATCATTTGTTAATGTTTTTGATTTTCTTTCTTTTCTTTCAGTGACGTGTATGTGGCAGTGCAAGTCTTGTGTCGCCAGAGAGAGTAGTAGGTAATTACTTAAACATTATAAACTACATCATCATTATTATTCTGTCTCCTCCTCCCTCGTCTGTCTTCCTTCCTTTTCTCTATCCTCCTCCCTCGTCTCTGTCCTCCTTCCTTTTCTCTATCCTCCTCCCTTTTCTCTATCCTCCTCCCTTGTCTCTGTCCTCCTTCCTTTTCTCTATCCTCCTCCCTCGTCTCTGTCCTCCTTCCTTTTCTCTATCCTCCTCCCTTTTCTCTATCCTCCTCCCTCGTCTCTATCCTCCTCCCTTTTCTCTATCCTCCTCCCTCGTCTCTGTCCTCCTTCCTTTTCTCTATCCTCCTCCCTTTTCTCTATCCTCCTCCCTCGTCTCTGTCCTCCTTCCTTTTCTCTATCCTCCTCCCTCGTCTCTGTCCTCCTTCCTTTTCTCTATCCTCCTCCCTTTTCTCTATCCTCCTCCCTTTTCTCTATCCTCCTCCCTTGTCTCTGTCCTCCTACCTGTTCTCTGTCCTCAGACGGACAGCTGATACTATTGTGATAGTATTGTGAATCGATTTTTTTCCTTCCACCCATAATATCATGACGGTACAGCTACAGTAGTAATAATGACAAGTGTATTGTTGATGTTTTTCAGATCGACAACGAGTTCATACGCATATGAACTGTACCTCTGCTATCAACATTTTGCTGAGCTCGACCGACACTCTCCACGCATGATGGAGCTCTTTCGAGGGAAAGGTGGAGCGGCACAGGAAAAAATTAGAACTATGGTGGCCATTTCCAAGGTTTGTATTTAGTTTTTGAAAAGTTGTGCAAAAGTTCAGAGAGTCCGTTAATACTGTGGAGTTTCTTTTTGGAACTGCTGCCTAAAATGCAGAATATTGTTAAAATGGGTTCCTTTTTTTTCCAGGATGACACTACATACAAGATGAGCATGCATCCTCAAGTCCTTGCGACTACCTGAACGCAGACCATGAGAAATCCGTGAAAGAATATATGGTGAGTTACATGCACGAGGTGTGACAAAGTAGCCAGTCAGAGAAAGCACATATTTACTTGTTGGATGTGTTAAATTTGCGCTATTTCTCATATTTCTGCAAGGTTGAAAACTAGAGATATAATTGGCTGAATGTATGTTTTAAATGTCCTAAAACAATATTATTAACCATTTTAATATATTTAGTACAAATCCTGGCCAGAATTGAGCCTGTTTGTTGTGTAACATTATCATTTTACATCCCTCAAACATAAATGACATCTGTTGTTTGATGCTAAGTACTGTTACTTTGAAAGCATAAATTAGAAAAAAAAATTTCATACAATTAACGTTTATGCAGTGTTCTTGCTGAGGTTGAAGCCTATTTCCACATTTTGTCTAGACTCATATCAAATGTATTTATTGTCATATTTTACTCCATAGAGTGCAAACACGGAGGCCAAGACTTCAATGGAGCAATCTGTGATGGGAGTGTACGTCATACAGGAGGGTGCAGAGCCTGGAGATGATCCAGAGGACATCGGCGTCCTGATTGAAGGTGTGGGGATCCTCAGTGGTTTGGGGGACACTGCGATTGCCTGTGCTCTGTTATTTGGACTGTCTGAACCTGAGCTACCCACGCTCCAATGCACTTTGGATGGGTGGAGGTTGTCATCCAAGGCACAGCTCCTGAAAAACAAGCTTTTGAATAAGCTTGATCAAGACTGATTCAAGGGTGGCATTTGCCCACATATCTGCCAATGCAGATTTTTGTTTTTGAAAGTTCAAGATTAGAAGAAAAATGTTTCAACAGGCAATTTAGGTTGCACAGTGGACTGAGATTAAGATTGTTGTCTCCTATGTTGAAAAGTATCGTGTGTGTGTGTGTGTTTTTGTGTTTGACAAAGGTTGAAAAAATGTTGCATGTTAAACTTTAAATGCACATATTTTGCAAGACTGTACTGTATATGCTGAACTCTGAATACAGCATTCCCAAATGCATCATATGGTTAATGGAATACTTCACCCAAAATTCAAATTTTACTCATTATCTACTCACCCCCATGTGGACTAAGGGCTGGGAGAAGTTTCAGAGTCCTCCGTGGCTTCTCTGAGTTACAGGGGGTCTCGGCGTAGCAGTGCATGTCCATATAACGGTTGCAAATGGATACCAACTGTCTTCATAACAAAAAGACACACCAAAAAACATCCAAATACCTCCATGCTGCTCGTATGTAATGTCCGTCTTGTATTGAAGCCCCGAAATGCGAAATTGTTCTGAAAAAAATTAAATAAGTCTATATTTCAAGTTTGTTTGTAGCGGAAGCTCCTCTTCCCGGTTCGTCAAATTTGGACAGACCAGGAAGAGGAGCTTTTCGGGGCTTCAATACAAGACGGACATTACATACGAGCAGCATGGAGGTATTTGGATGTTTTTTGGTGTGTCTTTTTGTTACGAAGACAGTTGGTATCCATTTGCAACCGTGATATGGACATGCACTGCTACGCCGAGACCCCCTGTAACTCAGAGAAGCCACGGAGGACTCTGAAACTTCTCCCAGCCCTTAGTCGACATGAGGGGGAGGAGATAATGAGTGCAATTTGAATTTTGGGTGAACTATCCCTTTAATATTTGACACAAACAACATGAGTTTTGGAGAAAATGTGCTTTTCATTGAGTGCTGGAAGGATTTAAGACACTGTTAAGTCTGCAGTTAAGTTGTACTGTGGCATATTGTGGAGATGCATCAAAGACAATAAGACAATGGTAAGGTGTCAATTCTATGTTGCACCCAAATGTTAAATAAAAATTGTAAACGTTTATGCTTGTTGTTTATGTATGTTAGTTAAACATAATGCTTACACCAGCAGTGAAAACAACACTAAGACAAGATATTAGTATAACAGACAAAACCTATATTAGTTAATCCAACATGATTTACATTAGTTTAACAGACAAAACCTATTTTAGTTCATCCAACAAGATTTATACTAGTATAGCAGACAAAACCTATATTAGTTCATCCAACATGATTTACATTAGTTTAACAGACAAAACCTGTATTAGTTCATCCAACACGATTAAATTGTGTTGCACTAACGTAATTTAATTAAATCAGACCAACACAATCAAGATAGACTGACTAAACATGATTTGTTTAGATGGGATATATGTGGCATGATTAAATTACGTTCATCCAATGAATTATTTTTTTGAGTGTAGTCCACCCCTGCATGGAGCATGTCAGCCAGTTGCCATCCCTTTTGTGCAATGCATTATGAAACAGCAGAGAACATTAAAAGATAACTCAACAATCATCTTTTCATTGTGAAAGTGCAGATATCAAACTCAGAATGTGGCGAAATGAGACACTACTTGTGTGCAGTAAATGTACTTTAAACTCCTTGGTATCATTGGAAAAATCTCCACCAGCCAGATGGCAAAACAGTTTTTCTTTTTAGAGCTGAAGATTTACAGCACATTTTTAGAAATACAAAAATATACCAAACATACCATTACACTGTCAGCCAACGAGGGCTGACGAGCCCCAGATTCACGACAGGGACAGTTTGTATAAGTATCGTCTCTAATGTAATGGACAGATTTATTTAAAAGTGTCACCTTAACATAGTTTATCAGTCACTGTTTTGACCAAACATCTCTATGAATAGAAGCTGCAGTTAAGACATGCAATGTGAGATGTGTGTCACCACCCACAGCGGGAAACAAAGTAAAAAGTTGTGTCAGTTTAGACAGTTTCATCACCTGTGCTTTTGTAACTGCCGTCTATTCTGGGTGTATGTAAGGGCTTTTACATTTGACACAGTATTAAACAATCCGTGTCTGTAAAGCAGAAAACATCAGCTCTTAAAGATCTAGTGAATTAATCAGTTTCATTTCCAACTCTGTCACAGAGAGATTAGTTTTGCATATAAGTACGTCGTGCAACAGCAAATGAGTTTTACAGGAATTATAATTGATGGCTGGATTATGTTCACAGGTGTGTCTTGCTGTCCTGCTGTTAAAGAAGCTGCTTTGTGTGGATGGTAGATGACTACGACACTAGTGTTTGCATCCAGAGTCCTGCCTGTGTTTACTTCTAGGAAACACAAGCAGCTTTTTGTAAAAGTGTGTTTGATAAATGTAATTAAATGTGCTTTTTTTAAAGATTAGACTACTGCACATGTGGATACAGCTGGGGAACTAATATACGTATCATGAATGTGTTACTGGTAAGCTCAGCAATACATAAATTAACGGCAGTTAAAATGTATAGAAACTTAACTTCTAAGAGACAAGAGATGCTTAACGAAAGTTTGAACAATGACACACATGACCCTGTGGAGTCATTAACTATACAAATACCAGTAAACAACAGATTTACTATTTTAATTTTGTCGTACCGCTTTTAATTTTCTCTTGGCATCTTCTCCGAACCCTCTGGCTTCTTAGTTTAACACAAATAAAATCTGTTCTGCTTAGTATTCAGCAGGAAATTACAGGATTACGTCCTGCCGGTGCGGTTTTGCCTTTGTCCTTTTCCTTAATGTTCATCCACAGTTTGTTCAATGTGTGTATCAGCTGGGTCTGGCTATATGGATGCTGCTCACTCTGGTCTCCACCAGCATCCCCCCTTCCTCAGGCTATGGACAGGCTGTGAACAACCATCCATCCATTAGTTATACTGCTAATCCATAAAGGGGTTGTGGGACCATCCCAGGGCCAATGTAAAGAGACAATGGGCACTTTGAGAGTCAAACCTCAGTGTGAATGTGTTTGGACTGTTAGAGGAACAGGGAGAACAAACTCCATCATGCCACCTCATTTCAAACATTGATAAATAATTAAAAAAAAAAAAACATCAAATGTAAAACCAGCAGGAACTGTGAAAAACAAATTGTAGCACAGGTTGTTACTTTCTTTGCCTTAGCATTATGGTCATTGTAAGGCTAGTGTGTTTCATTTATCAGATTTACAGGTGTTCCATGTTTGTACTAGTCTGCCTGATTATCTGCAGACTAAACTTAAGCAATATTACCCGAGAGGGTGTGCTTTAACGTCATTTGAGCACGACGGTGATGCGGTCAGGACCGAGGCGCTTGCGCCGAGGTCCGCAAGCATCACCGAAGTGCTCAAATTACGTTTAAGCACACCCTCGAGGGTAATATTGCGATTATACAACAATTACCAACAAAATAAAGCGTATAATTAAATAAATATTCATGTTGATGGACGTTTTGCTCTCAAAATGTAAAGTTTTTTGCGAGTGTGCTTCCCGTTTCCATGGAAATAAATGGGGTCTGACTAATAACTGAAACACAATCAGTCACGTCAGTAGACTCCTATGTGTAATGGAACCTAGTTCACCTCTACAGCAAATAGTCCGAACCTTAGTAACGACCTAGCAACAGAAATGATTTTCTAGTCCCAGATGAGTGAACTCTGAGCTGACGTTCATGTTTTAACGCGGTCTCGGACTTTCCCGAACTAAATCAACACTGCACAAACTCGCACAAGTTATGACAAAGATGCCGTTTTTTTCCTTTCACAGATGTAGCTTCTACAACCGCAAACTCTGCATGTAAATGAAGTTATAGCGCCGTGTCGCCGACACAGCTGATAGAGAAAGCCAAACGATTACTCCAGATTATTTAAAAGCCCAAAAGGCGCAAGCGAGAGAGAGGGAGAGAGAGAAACATACAGGTAATCACCTCCGTTTTATCCAATGAAAATATTCAGCTCCAGGCCATATTTAAAAAAACATATTCACCGCGATCACAACTCGTGTCTCTCCGACTTTGTAACGTTACACACATGGGAGGGAGACAATCCTCTCTGCTGTAACGGGGAAGTTTACAATATATTAACAAAAAATAAAACATAATTGTTCTATAAATGTGACTTTGGCAGCTGTCAGGAACAACCTACAGGAGGTCAATGTAGTTTGTGATTTATTTTCACGAGTAATAAATTACGAAAAATCAATGTTGCCATGGAGATGTGTAAACAACATCACATGGCGAAGTAATATTTTCAGTGATGAGTCAGCCGTGCTGTAATGCTGATTTGAGCACGTTCTAAATGTCTTATTGACCAATCAGATTGCTTGGTCGGAACTACTTGTTGTATAATATAACATATTGGCTTGCTTAGTGTTCCTCTGTAGCAACAAGCTCCTATAACAATAATTTATTTGGTGCTGGGAGAACATCAGCAATCACATTAAGTAGCAATTATTATAAATGCTATAGTCTTTGAAAGTGATCATTTAACCTTGAGAACGGCGAGATTTAATGTTATAAATGTTATCTTGCAAATATTGTGTAAAGAAAGCTCAGCTCTTCAACGTAAATATATTCTATTTTTTTTTTCTTATAAAGGAAGGCAAAAGCATGCAATCTTTTTATTTATCTGGTCTGAATATTCTTCTCTGGCTCTGAAAGACATGGGGGATCTCAGATCATCTGTGCATTAGATTCTCTACCCTGCTTCATTCTATTACCAAACCTCAGTCATCTGCCTCATACTCTCACACAATAAACACCTCTTCAGCTAGTAAATTCTCTGAGGCCTTTGCAGCCTCGTCTTTATCCCACAATGTCTAGTTCCCCTTATATCAATACTGAGGAGCTTTTATAGTAACCCAATTCAACTCTATCTGTGCTCTTATTTTAGACTCTGTTGCCCCCCTTAAGACTAGGAAATCTAAAATTAAAACTCAGCCCTGGCTTAATGCTGACACCCGTGCACTGAGGCAGCCAGGAAAGCTGAAAATAGATGGAAAAGTGACAGGCTACAAGTCTCATACGACATCATGAGGGGCTGTCTTAACACTTACCAGCAAGCTGTTAAGGCAGCAAGGGCAACATATTTTGCCAATATCATCTCCAGAAACTCCTACTTCTCAAAATCATTATTCAAAACAATTAACACAATTCTAAATCCTGTTGCTGCCCTTTGCCTCCCATGGTCAGTTGTAAAGATTTCCTACATTTCTTCATAAATAAAATTGAGAACATCCGATCTGCCATTTCACCTTCAACTTTTTGACCCTTCTCCTTCCTGCCTTGCTCTGCTGTTCTAACTAAGTTTGAGCCTGTGTCCCTCTCTCAGATTGTTGACATTGTCTCCACATTGTTCCCACAGCCTCACTCCTCCTCAACAGTAGCCTGGTTAATGGTTCTGTTCCATCATGCTTCAAACACGCAGTTGTTCAGCCAATTATCAAAAAAGAAAAAAAAAAACCTCCTGCTGTTCTAAATAATTTTCGGCCAATCTCAAAGCTCCCTTTTCTATCCAACGTCATGGAAAAAATTGTCTACTCCCATCTTCTGTCCTTCTTAGATCAATTCCGCCTTTGATACTGTTGACCACTCCCTCCTGCTGAACCGGCTTGAGCATCAGGTCAGTATCCAAGACAGCGCTCTCCAGTGGCGTGCCTCCTACCTTTCATACTGATCTTTTTCTGTTAACACTGGTAATCGCTACTCCTCATCCCCATCCTATTTGCCCAATACTTGCTCCCTTTAGGCTCCATTTTCCAAAAGCACAATATCACATATTATTGCTATGCCGATGACACACAGTTATACCTCCCACTCGAACCTGGTCATAGTAACAACTCCACCTTGGAGTCCATTCTTGACTGCCTCCAACACGTTAAACTGTGGTTGGTAAATAACTACCTCCAAATAAATGACGGGAAGACAGAAGTGATCTTTTTTGGCCTCCCCAAAATCACTTAGGTCCCCTGGCACCCAATCTTCATACTCATGCCAGAAATCTTGGTGTGATCTTTGATCAAGACTTGAAATTTGATAGATAAACTCTGTGGTGAAAAGTTGTTTTTTCCAACTAAGAAATATTGCCAAACTTAGATCAGTTCTTCCCCTCTCTGATCCTAAAACAGCTACCAACGCCTTGATTACCTCTTGTAACTCACTCTATTCAGATATCAGCCAGACATCTCTATCCAGCTTACTGTTGGTTCAGAATTCTGCTGCCAGATTGTTAACAGGCACAAGGAGAGAACAGCATCTCTTCATTGTCAAAACAGGGCAGAGTTTAAGGTTCTTTTATTTGTTTTTCAAGCGCTACATGGCCAATACATTTGCGACCTACTCTCCCCCCATTCTAACCCAAGAACTCTTAAATCCTCAAATCAGCTGCTCCCCGGTCTAGGCTACGAGGAAAGGGTGATTGTGCCTTCGCTGTTGCAGCCCCAAAGCTGTGGAGTAGCATACCCATCTCAATCAGGTGTTCCTTCTCTGTAACCACCTTCAAGACCAATCTTAAAACTTGTATGTTTTCCTAGGCCTTTAAGTGTCCTTAATGGTCTCAAGTGTCAGCTCCCCATGTATGTCCTTTTGTCTTTTTTGTGAAGCACTTTGTTTGTAATTTGTGATCATTGAACTGTACAGCACTTTGGTCAACCTTGGTTGTTTTTAAATGTTCTTTATAAATAAATTGATTTGATTTGATAACTTCCGTTGGGACTTTTTCCCTTGCGTACCTTTACAGCTCAACAAAAGAGAAGATGATTGAAGTGCAGCATAGCACTCACCTACTGATTTGTATCTTCCGGTTATTTAAACAATCTTTTCAATTTACCTGTCGTCTGATGGTCAAGAATTCACATAAGTCAAGAAAGGAGAGACACAAAAGGCTGCCAATGCAGTTTTCCCATGAATAATGACAGATTTTTGCTGTTGCTGTAGGGCTATTATATTCACATAACCATAGCTTTTCAGCACATTAAATACTGGAACCAATGGCCTGTCCCCATTACTCTATCTTAACATCCATCAGAACATTAGCTGCCATCATCAGTGGGTGAAATAAGGCTTCTTATCTTCTCAGCACAATGCGTACTTAGACTGAAGAGTTTTTCCAAGAAGCAGCAGATACGGTTTTTACATTTTCTTCCACGACTTTATTAACAGACCTCCCTGTCTTTGCGTAGTTGTAAGCCAAGATTTTGTCTTTCTCATTCTCTCACAATGCAAGCATCTGATGGGATGATTTGGGAAGGTTATTCTTGGTAAAGTGTTTCACCTTTGCATTTGATATTTTTTCCCTCCAGGCTGGAACATTCCCCATAATGTTTTCCGGGGATTTAAGAGCATATCTCTACACCACAGGCCTCTACAGACATCGCTCGAGTCGTATATAAGAGAATTGATCATAAATACAAAGATGGAAATCAGGAAAAATACAGTGAGACTTCTACATATCTTTCCTGATATCCAATGTTAATATATCAGGGGAATAAGAGTTTGTCAGAAAGTGTAGATCCTCTTGTTTAATGAGAAAAACCTGTCATGTCTGTAGTTCAAACAGTCACAGAGTAATGACGCTCTAGAGACAACCTGAATGTCAGATACATGTGCTCTCACGGGCCTTGATCTTTGTCATTCATACATAATTGTAAAATCACAGTTGAAAACTAGGTTTCATGTAAACATGACCAGGAAGTCTGTGTTTTGTGCTTCCTCTAAATTGCAGAAACCTGGCTTTTCATCTATTTGATGTTCAATGAATCTGACAAAGCTGTATCAGGTGAAAATCCCCCCTAACGACTAAAACCAGCAATTAAGAACTGATATGGGTATTGTCCGTACCATGGCTTATTCCTCATAGAGCCATGGAGCTGTTGAACGAGCCTATTAGAGGCCTGCCTCTTCCAGCTGACAGATGACTCTTGACCCTTTATGGCTCCTGCTGCCTGCCCCCACTCTTCATCTTTCACACTCGTCTATTTCACACTGTTACGTATTGGCCGAAGCCTCTGCTTCGTTGCGTCACTTTCTCATTTGAAGGTATTTTGAATTTTAAACCTTGGAAATATGAACACGCTTGATGTGTAATTTGCTGTTTGAATGCGTATAGCCTCTTTAAAACAATCATGAATATCAAAGTATCTCTTCTGGTAATTTGTTAAACTAAACCAGATGTTCTTTGGGTGAGTTTTTACATAATGAGATTATTTCAGAGTCAACAGTGCTGCCTCCCCTCTGAGGAATGTTTATGCAACAACTAAAATCTTATGAAAGGGGTTACTGATGCATAAGTCGAGCACATGCATTAGCAAAATAGAATTATTCACCAGTTTTCATCAAATGCAAAATAAACAGCTGGGTGTCTGTCTTGACTTTGTTAAGTGTGTGTGTGTGTGTGTGTGTGTGTGTGTGTGTGTGTGTGTGTGTGTGTGTGTGTGTGTGTGTGTGTGTGTGTGTGTGTGTGTGTGTGTGTGTGACATTTTTGCTTTGAAATGATTGGTGGTGGTTATTGAGGAGGTAAAATTACACCTTCATGACCTATATGCACAACCTCACAGGAAACATCCTATCCCTTTGAAAAACAATTCCTCTCAAATGACCATTTTGTTTTGTGTCTGAGGCCGATTTACTATCTGGTGGCATACTTTCTTATTTCTTATCCCTTTGCATATCTCAAAATATGAAAATATATTAAGGTTTTCCCAAAAACAAAACACCATCTTTAGTGTCCAGATTAAAAGGGTTAGTCAATTGCCCTTGTAATAGCCTTTGTGACCCAGAAAGAAAAGCAGCACCACGCATGATACATCACATCTTTTCTGACTTGGATGAATGCAACAAGTTCACTCCCGCCGTGCCTTTCCTTCCTGGGTTGTGCAGTAATTTAATATAGATGTTCTTGAATTGACGAGGAATTGGGGCACACCAAAAATCTAAACTGCTTCACTGAGTGTTCAGTGGGGTTTTTTTCTACCAAAACTCTCATCATTTTTGTTATGTCATGTCATGCTGGCGTGACAGCCGAATATTGAGGCTGGCTGCAGGAGATGTCTTTGCTATCAGCTTATCCTTCATTGCTGTCTTGTCCATCACATGTATCTCCCCTTTTTGCGACTGATTCTTCTCTGCAACTTTTTTTTTTTTTTAAGTGTCTCTCGCAGCCCAATTCACTCACTTTGATCACTCTGTTTGACTGTCACCGTGTGAAGCCGGATGGAAAAGCAGGTGTCAGAGATTATTTTAAAGGAGTGTAGGCAGGCAGAGAGAAGAACAGACAGAGGGGAAAGTGATGGAAAAAGTGAAAAAGCAGCGGTTTGCACATCAAAGACCTCCTCTTAGATATTATACAGTACTTGGTGTGTTGACACTGACTCTCTGGTTTTTTTGTGGAATATTTTTGGCCTATCTTTCCAAATCCTATAAACACTTCAGAGGAAGGCGTGTCTCGTGTTTGAGATTTGAAGAGATCACTTTGACTTGTGTGATGTCGTTGTTGATGCATGTGGGAAAAGCTCAAATCTGTCAAGAAAACAGAAAATGAATAAATATGAAAGACCAGTCTGTATATTGCAGTTTTCTTCCTGCACACTGCATACATCATACTGTACTCTTACACTCACTTCTACTGCTGTTTTATCTTTTGCATCTACAGTAACAATTTTGGCTAAAGTGGTGCATTTAGCTGGCTGGTTGAGGTACTTTCAGCTTGTGAGAAGGCCGTCAGTCAAACTCTGATACGTACTTTAAAACTACACTCATATCACCCAGGTTCAGGATTCTGTGACAGTCGATAAAGCCATACTTGATTTCTGTGAAATAGTGTTAAATCCACTTTTTTGGTAGGGGATTTAAGTGAGTCAGAGAGTGTTTTGCAGTTTCTCATGGAAAAACTGAACACTCAGTAACTTCCCATCTCCCATAGTGACCGTCTCCTGTTTCTCTCTATTCATCACAATTTATGATACACATGCGGGATGCAGCCATAATGGTTACTGTATAATCAATTATTCCTTAAATGTTACCTGTTTACCTGTCACTTCCTCTAACATGTTGTTTGATATAAACCCAATAGTACCTTTGCATACTAATCTCTCCCTTCCTCAGTATTAGTCATGCAGAAGATGCTTCAAGTATCCTGCTAAAAATCATTTTAAGTGTTCAGGAGAAGAGCTTGCACATAAGTAGATCATAATCTGCAGGTTTATACATTAGAGCCTTCCACCTGCTCACGTACTGCGAGTTGCCCTATAAACGACTGTCGGCTTTATGCCAAGATGGTGACTTCAATTTCTTTTCGAGTTGCCTTCATCGCTACTGTGTATCTTGTCGGTGGGTGGTCGCCTCTGGAGTCAAACTCAAAACTGTGGGTGGTGTTGGTGTCACTACTGATCCATACAAGATCATTTTTTCCTAACTTGAGCGTTACTGAGTTGCTGCAGGTCTTGATCAATATGTGAAAAGTTTTTCTTTGATCATATTATTAGAGATGTCAACCAGCAGGAGCCCTCTCCAGGCCTGTCCCAGTAGAAGAATGAATGCTATTTTTCCCCCCACTGAGACTTATCTTTTCTATTGTTGTTCTGTTATATAATATAAATATGTTCCAATATAACTTTTGGATGCAACAGAGAACCTTTCTGTAATTAATCTTTTTTGTCTTGCCAGTTCCTGGGTGGAGGAGAGCCACACTGGTGTCCCATGGCAGTCTGTGGTAACCCCATTTCAGCCCACACAGGTTGGTGGCCGCCTTTTTATATCTAGTCGTTTCTGATGCATGTGAGCAGTTGTCTGTTTCTGCAGTTGGAGCATTTCAATATAAGATGCAACAACATCTTACATACAAGTGAGACACAATTCACAACATGTCAAATTTACCATCATCTCCATGTAGCACATAACGTAATTAATTAATTAGTAGAGAGTCACTAAGCAGCATACAGTGATGTGGAACAAGCTACAAACAGACCTGACCACAATACAACCTGAACACAGCTATTTAGAGGCACTATACTGTAGCTCTACAGTATGCAGCTCTAGTACAATGCAGGTGGTGTTGTACTTGTTTCCCTATTTCAAGGACTTCCAACGGCAAGACATTTCTTTTATCAGACAACAAATTCTAAGACCAAATTGTATTTCCAGCTATTTCTTTTTCTTTTTTTTTTTGTTATTCAGCCTATTCACTACTAGTAAAAGCCCCTTTTTTCTAAGTGGGCTGCAGATGAAATATAAGTAACAAAAAGGCAATGAACACTGAACATACCATGTATATGGAAGTGCAAAGAGCTATGCATTTTAAATCCTCTATTCCATGAATAAGAAATTTTATCTGGCTTTAAACAGGCGCAGAGAGAGGAAAGAGAGAAAAGTTAACTTCTCACAGAGTTTTGATGACAAAAGGTGAGAGTTCATGACCACAATTAAAGATGTGAAAAGAACAAAGTTTTGCATATTAATGATGGTGACAACTGGTCTACTCCAAAGATGTGCACATGTTCTGACAGCCACACACACGCCTGCTCTTTCTCTTCCCCTTTCTCTCTCTTTCCCTCTCACTCTCCTGACACACACAAACTAATACAATTCATTTTTATTTTCACTCCACATCAGTTTAATCACTACATGTTTTCAAATTCATGGATTTTCAGGAAGTGATAACATCAAATGTATAATTTATTAGCAGCAGTGACAGCAGACAAAGTTGATCCAATCATGCTGCTGGGGTTTAAAAAAAACTTTTCCTCTGTCAGTAATTCAGTTCTAGGCCTGAGAAGCATCTCTTTTCTCCTGCACTGTGTAAATGCAGTGAACTGGAAAAACAACTTCAGACATTAAATGCACTGCAGAAATCACAACTTTAACTGCAGCCTGTCAAACACCCCTCATCATGAAAACTGCTCCAACTCCCGTTCTCTCGTAGAAGCTTTAAAATCATTTTCTACAAGATGCTCGTTCTCTTTTAATAACTAATATTCTTTATCTTCAGCTACAGGATCCAAACTCATTTTTCATTCAGTTTTTGATGATTTCCCATGTCATTAATATCTTAGAAAATATGCCAGTGGAGCTTTAAAGAGTCCCCCCCCCCTCAGCTGATGTGAGGGTGTGAGGCTTTTAATTCTGCACATTCTGTGTTCTTTATCTTTTGCGTTTCTTTAAATCTGTCATTCAACAGAAATTGTTACACACAGAAAACTTGCACACTGAGTTTGGTGCCTTTTTTTATTATTAAATACTATTTATGAATAATTGACAAAATAGTTGGCAAGTGGTCAGGATGATTTTATCTTCTCACTCACTTCATTTACCAATTGTTCATATCCTATTTATTCAAATCAATTCCTGAACATGAGGGTCTGTTTTCTGTTGCAATGCACTTACAGTAGCACAATGCCAGGAATAAAGGGCTGTATATCTGTGAAGGTCGGACAGTCTCTTTCTCCTCTGTAAAGGAGCACAACAGCCAAGAGAGATATGAGAACGTCTGGCAGCGGCACAACAGATGCCTGGGTAATAATTAACACAGCTTAGAGCACAAATGCTTTTGAATGCTCATAAACTTTTGAGCCAAAAAGGGTGGAGGAGGGCTGCAAAGGAAGCAACACCCTGCATCCCTTTGAGATGACTGAAAATGTTTGGTAGAGTTATAAGAGAGAATACAAACTTGTAGTTTACAGTCCATTATAACAACAACAGCTCTGTGAGATCTAAAGCAATATGTTTCCTCAAGTTAGTGATGTTACTTTTTTTTTTTAGTTTGAACAAAGCCTGATTGCAGCAGTAACAAAGCAACAGGGTGGAGGAAAGGAAGCTGAACAGGAGCAAGGTCAAATAGAAATTATGAGTCAAGAGGTTCAGGCAGGCAGGCAGTTCAGGAGGAGAAAAAAGGGCAAGAGTGCATCCACGGCCTGGAAGATAAAGCAGTTTAGTTTGCAGTCAGGTGAAAGCTGCTGGTCTAGAGTCAAACTGAAGACAAAGGGATAAGTGCGTGTATCATTGATTACAGGAAGTGGAAAGCAACAGTTGCTCCAGAAGAAAATACAATCGTTTTAGAGCCTTAGACTTTCACAACACAACTGAGAAACAGTGGACACCTTTGACTCTGAGGTCTCTGATCACAGATTCATTGTGTAACATCAGGGAGGCCAAGCACAGGCTTACAACATAGATGTC
This sequence comes from Trachurus japonicus, assembly GCF_045865225.1. NCBI lineage: Eukaryota > Metazoa > Chordata > Actinopteri > Carangiformes > Carangidae > Trachurus > Trachurus japonicus. Next base: position 7,743,763 of record NC_140916.1, read on the forward strand.
TAAGTCCTTAATGGACTGGGCATGATGAGTCACCACCATTAGCAGAAGATGACTGGACATCATAGAGATCCAGCACTGTGGAATAACCCACCTCACCATAGCTCTACAGAAGACAAAGAAGCAGCTTGTTTGTTTTTTTTTGAATGAGACTCAGTCTTGCTTACAGGCAAGTCCAGTCTGTCAGTCACCTTTCTGACATTGTTGTACTCTACTCTTATGAACCACTACATTGAGCTGAGCTCTAGAGATGCTGCAGTCAATCATTTTCAGCATCCTCAATCACGCTTCTTCTAAAATCCAAAGAGAAATCGACTGCATGTTGTGAGGCAGAGGTTGGATATCTAGCAGTGGATGACTTCCAACTGCAGAGCTGTGAAAGCCGTGGAACAACAGTATCCTGCCATTTACAAGAAGCATCTGTGAACCCGAACAGAGACTTTACATAGAAGCTCATGTTTCGTGGGTTATGCCCACAAGCTCCTTGGTCCTGTATTTGTGCTCAAACCTAAACCACTCAAGTTTAATGCCCTGGAAGAACTGCCTGATTCTCCTTCTCCCTGCAAGACATCAGTATAACACTTCACAGGGCCCTTCACTCCGTCGACTGATTTGGGAACTGAAATCCATGGCTGCCTCCCAGGGTCTGAACACACATGAGGCGCTGAGGGCAGTGGATTAAAAAGTGCGAAAACAGTTGCAATAGAGCAAACAAATGTGAGATCGTGCACTCTGGGGTTGGGTTTAATACCCTGGCTGGAAGTCTTGAACAAGAACTGGGATATCTCTACAAGGCAACCAGGCGAGCTGCATCGTGACAGAGATAAATATCAGCAGATCCTCACCAGTATCAAAACCCTGCTGACTCCAAGCTAAAGCTTGAGAGTCAAGAGGCAAGACACAGGAGAATACACTGATGCAGGCAAGGCCAGGGGGTGAGGACCATAGGCCTATACGGCTGCAGATGGTCAACATAATGGTTTTCTCCATCGCAGAATGATAAAGTAACTGCAACCACAGTGGCAGGCTGAGGTTCAGGAGCGGGTGGTCCACTAATCAGAAGGTCAGCAGCTAGATTACCCGTTCCTCCAGTCCCATTCAAAGTGTCCTTCGCCAAGGCACCGTCCGAGCTCCAAATTGCCACTGATGGAGCATCAGTGTGCGAGTGTGTGAGCATGTGTGTGTATGGGCGAAGCGTTGTGTGAATGAAATGATAGTGATGTATGAATGTGGTTCCAATTGTAAAGCACTTTGGGTGGATAACAGAACGAGAAAAGCTATAGCTGCAGCCCATTTACTGTACCACCATTATAACTGTAGCCTGGCAATGAAATAGCAATGTTATACTAGAACTTTTTACACATTTTTGTCCTGATATTGTCACTCTGTGCTATCGTGCTTTTATAGTTTTGATTGTAAGCTTTCTGATAAGTAATATTGAGTTTTAGATCGTCTGTATGGCTTATATTCCTCAGTGTGTTGTATTGCGTATTTACCCTTAGCTTCTCTGACAGAGAACATAGTTTTTGTTCACCTTTACTCTTGCCATGTCACCACGTTACATGACCACTCTCAAGTGTTTTCAATTTCAGATCTATATCTCATTGTACTTTTCTCTTTGACTCTTTGTGTCAAAACACAATTGTGAGTCATCTGTGGGTGAAATAAGGATTTTTGCCTTTTGAGGAATTTAGATGGTAATGTGTGTCACATAATTTCAAAAAGACCTGTCATGTGAGAAAAGGAAGAAAGGTTTTTCACAGAGGGTGCATCGAATGTGAGGGTGAAGTATTTTTCTGGCACCAGTATTGTCCTCAGCTCTATAGTCTTTATTTATAAACTATATATCCGTGCTGTGTGTGTGTTTAAGAAATGACCTTGCTATTCTCAATGGTACTAGCTACAACACATGCTTGCTTTACACATTTTGCCTTTTAAGTCATAAGTCAAACCATATTTGATATTAATCAGGAAATCTCTCCTTATTTTTCTCCGGGTTTTGAATCTGTAAGATCAGAGCTCTAACATGCAACCAAAAACAACCGAGGGACATTTTGCATACTAAAACAGCAGAAGCCTAAAAATAAATGAGCAATCCTCTTTTCCAAGAACAAAGAAAAGATTTGAAGATACATTTGAGGATGCCTTCAGTGGTGTAATTCGTAATTCATTGACTTGACTGCCAAAAACATCACAAGCTACCGCAGCTTGCCAAAGCCCCCACAGGCCTTGTTTGTATCTAATGATCTGACAATCGGAGGCTTGTCAAAGATGTTAAACAGCCAGAAACAAACACATGTAATGCATTGAAAACCAAGTGTTGTGGAAAGTTCAAAAACATCCTCGAACAAGCCCTTGAAAATGTTTCCGGCCTTAGTTGGTTATTTCATACACCCTAATGGTGCAGCTCGGACAAATCCTCAGTGATGAACCCATCATCACTGTCATAAGGTGTTTCGAGTCGTGTCCGAGCAGCGCTACACCATGGATCTGCCCTTTTGATCCGCAGCCACCTTGAGGCTTTTTCCTGATGGTTTTGGTGGTTTTCCTTTCCTGCAACCCTCAGATCCCAAGGACCCTGAGTGCCCGGTGCAGAAATTGCCTTGGGAAACCCTTACAGCCCACCTCGAAAGGCTCGCAACGAGCCCCCCAGCCATTCTCCCTGCAGGCTTCCACCAGCTCCAGGTATTTGGCCTTCTTGTGCTCATAGGCTTCGCTCATCCGGTCTTCCCAGGGGGACCGTAAGTTCCAGCAGCCCAACTTTCTTTGTGGAGTCGGATGTTAAAATCAGGTCTGGCCTGAGCGATGTCTTTACAATGTGCTCTGGAAACTTCAGCTTCCTCCCCAGTCACGAGCTGAGGCTGGCAGCCCGGTTGAGGCCTTCCGCTCTGCTCGAGGTTTCTCTCCTGCCCTGATGAAATGGATGTTGTGCCTTGCTGGGAGCTGATGTTTGCTCTGCTGGGTTCCTGTGCAGATGGTGTCAGCCATTGCCCTCAGAACCTGGTCATGGCGCCAGGTGTACCTCCCCCTCTCCCAGGGCTTTGGGGCAACAGCTCAGAACGTGCCCCAGGGTGCCTATTGCTGGACACAGTGGGCATGCAGGCGTTTCTGCTATAGGCCCCAACAGTGCAGGTTGGACAGGCTTGGGATTGCATCATACACCGACTGGATCAAAAACTTGAGTCTTAGATAATAGTTGTAAAAACATCCACAATATCAGAACAAGATGGTGAAGCTTTTTTACCCAGTTCTGCGTATACGCTGCACATATAAAAAGAAAATCATTGTCAATTGTCAACTTCCATGTTTCTTTTTGTTTTCTACAGATTTGTCATCAACAATTTGCTACTCGAAAGAGTACACACACTATGTTTGATTCCCTGAACATGTTTGTACATAATCTTTTTATTATCTTTTTCATTATTATTATTGTAAACAGCAACTATAATGATCGACAGAAGTATGTGGGCACTTCCTTTTGAATCGGTTGGTGGGGGGCATGGGGTAAACAAAGCCTTAGGTTTGTTCTTTAAAGCAGTAATAATTGATGGTGTTTTGTTTTGGGGTTTTTAGCCTATTTTTTTTATTGAAGGCACTTGTTGGCAGTGGAACAAGCTGAGAAAACATTTCATTACCAAAGAAAGTTGTTGTTGTTATCATAGTAAAATTGTTAGTGCACAGTTTGCACACCCAGCAGATATGGAGCAACATTAGCATTTATTTGAAGTCATGTTCCTGGCTGTCTCCACTGACTCATGAATAATTTCTGGCTCTTTAACTACTAAATGCTCCACTGTTGTTCACATCAACGTCTTGCCGACTTTGTGTACCTGCTGTGTGGTGCTGAACAGATACTAGACAGTGGGTTTGTCTTTTTTCACTGGAAATTAAATTGCTGAAAATGTGAATGAGGAGGGGAAAAACTTAAAGCAGAAGTAAGCGATCCGGTCGTTTTGGTTAACTTCTTGTCAGCCGATGGAGTTAGCAGTCCCCGCCCTCGTCCCTACGTCCCCACATTCACGCGCATCCCTTGGCTGCACACACAGAGAGGACCGCCCCTTTATGCCGTTCTCTCTCCTCATTGGATAAAGGTTGTAGGATACAAGGAAAGTTTTCTCCTCGGCTTACAGTAGAGCAGAGTGACTGACAGACCCGTGTTTTCAGACCAAACACTCACACTAAGTGATTTCTGTCGGAAGATATAAATGGTAAATGGACTTGCACTTATATAGCGCTTTTCTAGTCACTCGGACCACTCATAGTGCTTTACAATGTAATGGTCGCATACACCCTTTCACACACATTCATACAGCACTGTTCACAGACAGGCTTTGGAAACTAATCATTCACACACATTCACACGGGCAGGTGTGGGTTCAGTGTCTTGCCCAAGGACACTTCGACATGCAAACTATTTCCGCTTACTTCTGCTTTAAGGTATAATTCACAAAAGTATAACAAGCAGAAAGACCTCTCCCACAGAGGCTGCAATGTATTTACAGTAGCCCAAAATGGACAAAATAAAGAGGTATAGTGGGTTGCAGTGTGCAGCATCACCACTAGATGCCGCTAAATCCTACGCACTTGCCCTTTAATAGACCTCTGATGAAATAACTTCTCAAACTGATGAGACTGAAGTAATTCGGATCAACACAAACAGACAGAGAAGAGAGACCGAGTGAGTGGAGGAAAGATGAATTGAGTCAATAAACAACTGGGAATAAGATTTCAGTCATGGCTCGTTCTGTCTATCGGAGCAAAGACACATACACTCCCTTAAAGCAGGTCTTTATCAGTGAGCAAATAAACAGCAGCCGGGGATAAAGCAGCAGAGACAGGACAACACATCCTGCTGCTGATTACTTAGGACTTACAGCGCAGGTCTGGCGCAGGAAGGGGAAATTCTCTCAGGTATAATGGTGCCAGGTTTTAATTTCCCTGAAGAATAAATCATGAAAGGAATCCCAGGCTTACAGAAATTACAGGTTGTGTTTCACTGCCCTGAAATACATTGGTCATGCACTCCGTGAATTGCTGACATGGTGCAGGTTTAATGTGTTGATTGTGCCTCTATTTGTCATTACGCAGGACTGACCCACTGCACCTGATGAATGCAAATCAGCTGAACAATTTGATGAGCAGGTCAGTTCTCATATTTCCCTGTTACACTCAATACTTCTTCTCCGCCGCCTCCCCCCTCTCTCTCACTCCTTCCTCTCTCTCTCTCTCCCACCCCTCTCCACGCGCTGCACCTGTGCTGCTGCTGCTGCTGCTGCCGCCGCCGCTCGTGCGTCAGATGATGGCAGCTGATTCTTTAAATCTTTCTCTCAGTCGAACTGGCGGCAGACCGCGTCCACCTCGCGACGAGGCGCCACTTCTCCTCCTTGTCTCCACTCACTCAGCGTGTTTTCTCTCCACGCTCCTCCACGCCTTGGTGCCACAGCGGCGAGAGGCGAGCAAACTTTTGGTGATATCTTTACGCACAGATTTGGACAAGTAACCGAGAAGAGCTCTGTTTCCCCCCCTTTTTTGGGGCATCAGTCACGATTTTCCACAAAAATAAACTTCGGAAGGAGCCATGCAAGTTTATGTGGCTGTGATTTTCGCTTATGGAGTGTCGGGTAAGTTCGCCAACTTCTATTTTTGACCAAATCGTGAACTCATTGCATGTGCTGTGCATTTTTCCGGGCGGTAGCGAATTCACATTAAATTCCCAACATCCAAGAGATCTAAGAAGTAGCCTCGAGATTAGTTCTTTGAACTCTGTGTAATTTCAGAAACCGGGAGGCATTTGAGATTTGTTTATGATGGCGAAGCGGCATCATCACTAAATACTGTATGAGGAGGCTGTGGTTTGCACAGTAAACTCAATGTGCTGGTGTTGGAGCACCAGGGGAGCATTGGCACGTTTTCAGTTCAACACTGAAGCCACACGCTGCGTGGTAACTCCCTGCATATTATTGAATTGTCTGGAGGTGGAGGAGAGGGAGAGTGATCAGCGGGAGAGCTCCCTCAGGATGCTCAGTGATTCTGAAATGAGATATCTTAAGTACCAGACTCTAACTGTGAGAACTGGCTCTACAAACAGGATATATTTCCTAATGTGCAGCTGAATGTAAATGAGAGCTTAAGTGTTCTTCTCACCCACAGTGCTGGTGGTACACCTCATTATATCAGTGGTAGGTGGTTTTCTGTCTGTAAAAATTGGGTCTCAGGTCCATGGAAGTGTTACATCAGTCACTGCCTTCAGGAGTCAGTGAGATGCTGTCAGTCACTGTCCAGTAGTTCTGTTGCATCTGGTTCGGATGAAGCAAGCGCAGGGTTAAAAGGTCTGTGAGAAGCCTGAGGGAATAGGATTCAAACACTGAACTCGCTTTGCCAGTGATGTTTGGACTTAAACTGACAACATAGTGCGTAGTTCACAGAGCAGAGGGACCTGAATTCATTTTGTTCTCCGAAATCAAATTTAAACAGCTAATCACTGTCACAAATTCATGGACACGATAACACGAAGAGCACAATTACATTTGTCAACTAAACAGCCTCTGGAAACTGATGTGTAGCTTAATCTTAAATCATACTTTTATTTTTCAATTAGCCACAGACAAGTTAAGTGCATTTCTCCTCAGACTTTGGTATCTCACAAGGATTTCACTTTGCTGAACACATTCATTCATAAACTCACATACGCTGTTGCATAACTGTGTCTGCCTGCACTCTGACTGGAAGCATCCAAAATCTTAGCAGGGAAAAAAAGAAAATAAAAAAAAATGAAAACATTAATTGGCCAGACTGTGTGCTGGCTTGTGGGGAATGGATCTCCAGCAGAAGGAAGCAGCCCATTATGTTTTTCTCTCTTTTTTTTTTTTTTTTATCTTGTCGAACAGATGATAGACTGCTCCTCAGACGTTCGTGCCCTAAAGATCTCTTGGACTCTTATTCTGTCAGCTCTTGGCAGTGCTGCCTGTCGTCGCCCCTTATCAGCTTCTGTTTGGCTGTCTCAGCATATTAAATCAGGGGAGGAGAAGATCAGAGAGAGGGAGGGAGGGAGAGAGGGAGGGAGGGAGAGGGAGGGAGGGGGGGAGACATCTGAGTGATTGACAACCTTGTGAATCATTCTTCCCACTCATTTAGTGCTTTCTCATGTATTTCCCCTTCCCTTAAGCAAAAAGACAATGAATCAACAATGCAAAGCAGACTTTTCCAGGCAATTTTGATAACAAATTTCATACGATATTGAACATTTACAGTGCTAACAATGGAGTGAATCAGAATAATCTGAATTTGTTTGTCTTTGGACAGTGATAGTGAAAGTTGCTTCTTCCAATGCAGGTGCACAGCATGCAACATGTTTGCAGTTGGCTGGCCTTCAGCTGTGTTCTAGTGCAAAACACAGAGCAGCCTGGCTTCTCCACATTAGTCAGCAGAACAGACTTTACAACCAGAGGCTCAACGGTGGTCAAATGTGATTGTGTGGTGTAATTTGTGAGTGATTTGTCATATTTGTGTTAGTCTGTGAACACACTATAAAAGAAGTAGCAGTGAAATGTCCATGACAAGTTGCAACAATGTTCCAACGCAAACATTTTTTCATTTATTTTATCTTTTTAGAGCGTTGCAGTTTATTTCCTCCAAACTCTGACAGTCCACAGTTGTCCACAGCTATTTCTTGCCAAAACAACAACAAAAAATTGACACAGAAGGGCACTCATGCGCTTCAGCCAAACAATTGTCGGTGCTCCTGGCCCAAGACAAAGGTGCTCGATTAAATGGGCCACTTTAGACGCTACTGTGGCTTCATCAGCGTCAAAACGTTTGTTTGTTTGCACCTTATTTAAATCTCGGCTATCTATCGAGTGCTGCAGCCTCTTTTCATTTGGGTTCAGTCACTTTGAAGTGGCCCATTTGATCCAGCACCTAACAAAAAAATGACCTCATACTGTTAGAAGTCGACTCTATTAGGAACATGCAATAATCAGGACTTTATAAACCAAATACTTAAAAGAAAAGTAACCAGTAATATTAATTTAAATTAAAGCCGCAAGCGGCGATGGCGGGCCCTCGCTCGCCCATGCCACCACGGGGCCTGAGGCACGCCGGGGCTGTGGCGCGGAGCAGAAATGGAGAAAAAACCTGGAAGGAGGCCAAAAATGCAATGTTTCGTTCATCCACCAGGGGGCAGACACCGCATGTGGTGTGGTGCGTTCAAGGGGCGGCTGCTCATCACTCATGTGAAGTTTGGAGTGAATCGGACAAAGCATGAAGGAGTTATGAGCAGTTAAAGGTTCGTCCACCAGGGGATGCGTGCAGGTGTGTTCAGGGTCAGTCCCTCATCACACATGTGAAGTTTCGTGGAAATCGGACAATGTTAATGTAAAATATGGCACTTCCTGTTTCCACTAGGGGGCGAATGAGTGAGATCGCCTATGAGCATATGGAGACGTTGAGGTCGTGACCCTGGACCTGTGTACCAATTTTCATGTTGATACGAGTTCAATAAAGCCATCCAAAGGGCAAACGTATTGTCATGGCGAGGAATGGTCGCCGCGTCGCCACAGGGACGCCATTACTCGTAGCTTCACAGCGTTCATAATGTAACTTCACCAACTGGTTCTGCATGTTTTAGAAGTGGAATGAAGTTGATGGGGCAAAGTATGTACATTTTCCAAATTTTAGTACACTTCCTGTTACCACCGGGGGGCGCTATGAGTTACGTGGGAAGTTAATATATCGGGACGTTCAGGGCGGAGCCATCATCATGTCCAGCAAGTTTGAAGTTGATTGGATGAAGTATGTGGGCGTGAGAGCCACTCGTATGGACATGGCGAGCACGCCACAGTGAATTGAGCGCTGGCAGCCACGCCCTTTGACCTACGGACTCACGGAGCACAAGATAAGCTCAGCTAGGTCTGGAGATGTGGTGTACCTAATTTGAACTTGATCGGGCGAACGCTGTGGGAGGAGTTCGTTTTGAGTGGGAAAAATCAAAACCAAAATGGCTGACTTCCTGTTGGGTTGAGGTCATGAGGTCAAGAGGCTTTTTTGCATATCTGGGTATAATACATATGTGTACCGAATTTTGTGTGTGTATGACAAAGTAAGACGATGGCGATGCCATTGACACGTGTTTGTAGGGGGCGCTATTCGGTCATTTTGCGCCGCCCATGTGCGGCACCACCAAAATATCGAATTTCGGAGAAGGCCGGACGTCCGTGCAAAAGTAGACGCATTTTCGCATTTGGGAAAGGGGCGAAATTGGGGCATGAAGTTGCGTAAGATTAATAATAATAATAAACAGCGCGATTTCAATAGGGCTTTCGCTGGGCGACTTGCAGTCGCCGCTCGGGCCCTAAATATATATCTTTCTGCAATATGTTCTGAACAGATAGCCTGTCTTAAATATTTGCATAAACTTTGTTAGGCAAATGTACAGCATGATGTAATCACTGGTTTTCTCTTCCTCTAATCCTATATGAGGTGACTCTTCTATTATAATCACAAACTTATCATTTGCATCGATGAAGATTCGTAGTGGATGCCACACATTCTCCTGGAAAAATGTCACATTTGCTGATAAAGAAAGTTTAAACTGTCGGAGAAGGTGATTTATGTGGAATGTGTGTGTTTGGAAAGCAGAGACCGGCTTAAACCTTCCTCCTGTCCTATTAGGAGGAAAAATTGCTCTTGATGTTGGTCATTAGTTTGTCTCCTGTCAGGTGGGAGCATCACAGTTCAGTGCCAGATTTTAAGTGAAGATGTAAAGTAAAGAAAAGTCAGTCATGGATGATGGTTTCCCACATCATACGGGATCATTTATTTAAGTTGTAAGTGGAGGTGGAGGTATTAGTAGTGACAGTTTTATTGTTTTTTGTTTTTCCATGAAAAAAAGTCATAAAACTCATCTATAAATGTAGTTGCAGTAGCTCATGCTGAGTTTGAAATTTGCGAATGGGGGAGTAGTCACTCAGAACTGCTGCTCTCAGATCCCAGCCACTCATAAATACTGTATTATAAACTTTAGGCAAACTGCAAGTTAAGTTTAGTTTTGGCCCCCGACTAATTACATGCAAAGTAAATATATAGGTCCGACATCTAAATCAGTGTTCATGCTGCTGTTATTGGTCGCCATGGTGGATAAAAAGTTCATTAAGTTTATGAAAATGTTGCTTTCTTCAGGTTGTCAACTACAGTGCATCCAGTCATTGCCTATCATGCTGAGTGTCAGTTATGGCACACAGCAACAACACTTTGGTTTTCATTAGCTGTCGGGGTCAGAATCACCCGTTGTGGTTTCACTGCTGTAACATGGTGAATCATCTCAAATTATACCGTGGGCAGACATGCCATGTGACTGCATTACATTATGGATTATTACTGCCCACAGGGTTCCTCCTCTGTTATTGGTTTCCACTTACGTAAATGACTTAAATTCAGATACTGAATGAATGGCTCCAGAATCAAGTGTTTTTGACATTAGTCCTATTTTGTGTTGTTTTGTTTTTGTTTTTGTTAAATTTCATTCCTTATTCAAGGTCCATTATTCACCCCCGTTGCTAGTGGTTCATGAGCCCAGCAACCTCAGATGGAGTCACTCTGCACGTCTCTTGTTCCCTCATTTCCTGTCTTATCTCCCCTGACGACTTAACTAATAATGATGCGTAATTATAGTTGATGCTTAAAATATCAGCTTATAATTTTCCATCACACCACTGATGTTTGACCTTTTATTATAAGGAGCAACAAAACACATCCAAGACACGTCCCCCAAAAGTTTCCTGTCAATGAATACTGAGGGTATATGTTAGGTGTTTGATGTGTTTTGTAGTAAACAGGGTGTTGTGACTGGAGGGAGTTCTTCGTTTCACATGAGTATTTGTATGATTGAAGCAGCCATTCGATTGCTTTAAAATCCCTGTTTTTATTGGATTGGAGCTGTATTTATGCCCCCAACAACAAGATATTCTGCTGAGCAAATCTGATCATTTTATAGATAAAGAAAGCATGGATTTTATTTGAACATGCCCTCCAAAATGTATGTTTGTAACACAAATAGTAGGCCATGTTTATATATAACCTAACAATACTATGCCTGGAGAAACTGGTAAACAACATAAAAAAGCTATTTGTGTTGTCATGGCACCCTAAACTCTTGAGTTGCCACTAGGCTATTACGGGTTTCAGAGCGTGTTTGTGCCGCAGTGCGCAGAGACGAGAGCTGGGACACCAGGGTGGAAGCCAGGTACTACACTGATGTTGCAAAGTTGGTTTTCAGCCATGAGACGCCAGGTGGAAGGCAAAGAGCCACCATTCTCACTCGTAATAAGGTACAAGTCATGTAGTTAACTATCACAATTAGTCCTGAGCTTTTTAATTAAGGTGAAAATGTAGTATAGCCACACAGGAAACATCCTGCTTAGTTCCTCTTCAAGTCTGAATAAAAGTGGTTAACATTTCTGGGCACATCTCAGTCACCGGTGAATGTACCCCCTAAACAAACACGATGAAGGAGGAGTAGGTGGGGGGAACAGATGGAGAAGACAAAAGAGGAGAAGCAGATGGAGGATTCTGCAGAGGGTTGAGCTGACATCACCACCGAAATTCGTGAACTTGGGGAAGAAATTAAAAAAGACTGAAGGGTCTAAAAATAAGAACTTCAACAACCTCAAGGATGAAATTAACTGGAAATTGTTGGCAAATTTTATCAATGAAATGTAAGATCCCATGTGAGGCTACAGGAGAAAGCTGGAAACAAGAAGATGGAGAAACAAGTAGGAGTATGCAGAGGGTGCAGAAGGAGACTCTTTACTCTAGAGAAAAAACAGAAACGTCAGACGGGACCTGTGTGCAAAATTCACACAAGCGCTGAGGAAACTTGGCCCCAGGAAAGCATCGTGATCTGCAGTGGTTCATTTCTTAACAGTTTCTGAGCATGACTATGTGACAGCGGGGACCTAGGAGCTCATCTAGACACGGTTAAGAAGGAAATTAAAAAAGGGAACTGGAGGAGAAAAAGTTGTTCAAGTTCCAGAAACTACTTAATAAAGGTGAGATAACAATGCAACAGAAATGGCAAGAGAGTTGACGAGGGGGGAACTGGACATCCAGGTGATTAAATCCAGCAAGAACATGAGATGGAGGACTGGATACAGAGAGCGTCGTCATGACAACATGTACGGGGTGCCAGGAGCTCAAAGTGAGATGACTTGACGAGCAAAGCAGGAACTGCAGGAGTTTGAAGAGGTGAATGAAGAAAACAAGTGACAGGGATGTGAGGCGGTGTTGTGTGCAGGACACGAGAAAGAAACCGCACTGAACAGAGAGAGAGAGAAGCTGAGATTTAAAGAGTTATTTATCAGAACACACCAGGTTATGGGGCTATATATTGTCTTCCAGGTATTGTTAAAGCTGAGCACAGAGGCTGGATATAAAGAGGCAGCTGCAGGTTTCTCTTAAGAGAAGGTGCGAGTGGGTCAAACAGAGGGAAGTTTGACACAAAGAGAGATCTTTAATATCCTCTGTAGATACCTCTAGTAAGGAGCCCTTCCTTCAAAAGAGGGTTATTCTTGTTAGAGGTCAGCAAGAAAAGCATCCTTTTTAAGAAACAGGTTGAATACAATTTGTTTGCCTTGAAATAATCTCTGTTTAATGTGAACAATCTAGTGAATAGGGGGAAAGAAAAGAGATGCACTCTGCAGGAACATGAATCATTCAAAAAGTGCGGCTTTAAAAATGCATTCCATGACTCATTGAGATTATAAAAGAGGTTGAGCTATTCTTCTCATACAAATACAACAAAACGTTGGATGCCTGAGACAAACCTATCACAGAACAGGCTTTGAAGCAAATAAAATATTAGCCAGGTGAGTTAGAAATAAAACAAATGTTCCTAAAAACAGAGACCCTACATCTAACACTTAAATATTAATTCAGACGCACCTGTTGTGGATGAAAGGTAAAATAAATTCATCCAGCAGTAATAGGTGAGAAATAGAATCCCATTATTGACTCAAATATCACAGGAAAGAAAAATGGTAAAAGCAATTAATGGATGAAATTGAAAACTGAAGGAGTTTCACTTCTGAATGGTATGAAATGCCAACTTCACTTCAACACTTTTTTGTATTAATAAAAGGCAGATTGCTCTCTCGTGGAACTCTCCCTCATGTCTAAATGAATTAATGAAGACCAATCAGGCCTCATTAAGACAAATACCAAACACAGTTAACACAAGATTAAGAGAAAGATGCCAAATATAATTGAGGAAATGCAAAGAGAGCTGGAGAGTGCCATCCTAATTTGGGTAGTAGACCCAGAAATGGTTTTCGATATTGTTTGTTAGAAACTTTTAGATCTCTGGAAAAATGTGGCCTCAGTCAGCTGCTTTGAAACACTGCGTCAGGATCCAGTGTCAAGGCTAGAATAGGGAAAGAGAGTATGCAGTTGCAGTCTGTCCCTGGCCCTCTTGCAATTTTTCAATGCAATTAAAATATTTAGGAGCCAACGTGCACCAGGAGATACACCCACTTTAACATCCTGTAGGGGGTGTGCTGGGAGGTTTTCACTAATTAAGTTTGCATTTATCAAAAGTCTTGTCTGGTATTAGCATCTAGATGATATGATTTGGTTCAGGCTATCTTTCATCGTTTCGTCAGCCTGATCTGAAAACATCATGGCTGCCAGTGGTGGAGAACCTGCTTCCTTCCGTGGAACTAATCATATATTAGTCATACTTATTTTCAATAAAACAACAGTATAAATTCCTAAAATGAATTAGAACAGTTGTCTAAACATTCTCATGAAGAAAAAATGTTCCAACTGTGTTTGTGGTGTTACTTAGCAGCTTTTGAAATGTATGTATCCCATGAGATACGTTGCCAGATTAGGGGTAGAAATTTGGTCAATGTTCATTATTCAAAATGTTGTTTCAAACTGGAAGGCATGCTAATAATTACTGCAGTATCAGATATTATCATGCACAGCTTTGCCCATTACAACAGTATAACTGTATTTTACTTCAAGCAGGGCATCTCGGCTAGGTCATTTTATGGGAAAAGAAAGGATGTGGTCAACTGCTGTCACAGAACCAGTCACACACAACACAACAATAAATACAGACTATAAATAGCTAAAAATAAATAATAACTGGTGGTATGTATGTAGTTAGGGGTGTAACAAATAGTCAATTCACGATACTTTACGAAATACGACATAGGACTCACGATATGAAATAGTCACGGTATAATGTAAAGTGTGTGTGTGGGGGGGGGGGGTACCCAATGAAGATCTGTGTGACAAATTTTTGTTGATGAAAAACAATTTGACTGCAAATGGACTTTATGCACAGTTCCATAAGCCAGCTCGTTTATTTCCTGTCTTACATTATTGGACCCACTAATTAATCCAGGTGTGTCTGACCTCACAACAATGGTCAGACACACCTGTATTAATCAGTGGGTCCAATAATGTAAGACAGGAAATAAACGAGCTGGCTTATTTCAGGAAGTAGTGGAACTGTGCATAAAGCCAATTGGACTGCAAAAGTTGGAGAGAGTGTTTTTATTCTTTCTTTGTGAAGCAAAACACTCCTGCACAGATTTATCAATCTCATTAGTTCGTTTTTATTATTTCCTATACATAGAAGTTTTGAAAGCTTTTGACTTGGGGCCTTTATACTTTTGGCTCAAAATGCACAACTCAAAATCATATCTCTTAGCTTATAACAATTATAACAATTCTGTTTTTAACAAGTAGATCCCTACCTTGCTGAGGCTGAAACTACAGCGAAAAAGACATTATCTAAGACACAAACATAAAACACCTGAGTCAGGCAGCCCACAAGACCTGGGGCCTCATTTATCAAAGAGGGTGTAAAACTGCTACTAAAGTTTTGCGTACGGCGAAAAGACGAAAATGGCGTACACCCGAAATATTTACACCTTTTTCAGATCAATCAAACTGTGCGTACGCACAACTCTCCGCAATAAATCACACCGGACCCAAGAATGGTGCACACGTGAACACACCTCTTACTCCACCCCCGAACGCCTATATACAACTATATATGGTCAGCACGTGCATATTTAATTAGCCATGTGCTCTCTGTGGAGCGGCAACAAAGTGACAACAAAGTGACAAAGGAGACAACGGGCGGAGGGCGGGGGAAAGAAGCGGAACTTCTCCGCTTCTCCGAAAGCAGATACACAGGCAATAAATCAGTCAGAAAAATGATCTTGCATTTTAATAAGCTACAATAAAAACCAAAACCTCCCAAATCTCAACAAACAGGAGCAGAAAGAAGAATAATCTTATGTAATCATCTGCCCCTTTATCACAGAAAATCTTTTTTTTTTTTTTTTTACACCTAGATGTTAAAACAATAAGCAGGGTTTCCACGATAGTTACCATTACTTTGAACGGTTACGTTGTCTCAGTCTTTATTCTCTCGTCAGCTCCAAACTCACGTGCACCTCGTTAACTCAGGTGACAGATTAATAACAGTCTCAGTAGCTGCAGATCAGTGTGCGCTGCTGCCGGTTTGTTTTTAAACTTGGCGAGTTTGATCCTTGTCGGACGTCACACTAGAGTGTGTAAAAGCAAAAAAGCAAAATCCTCAATCCGCTCTGTTTATCAATTAACATAAAGCCTAGTGTTATTATAGAGCGGGTTGGATTGCCAGCATCAACGGTCCACCACTACCACAATTACTACAAAGAAATCCTACTGTCTCTTCTAAATGTACTCCGCTCCTCTCTCCCTCTCACACTGCAGTTCTCTGACTCAGCAACGGTGTCGCCAATTCCTCCTGTTCCTCAAAAAAGGCGTAAATCACGGTACGCCAGGGTCAAAATGGGTGTAAATGTCCGCACTTTTTCCCGTCAGGTTTTGGCTTGATAGATCAAAATTTGGCGGAGAAAAGTGCGTACGCACAAAACGGGGGAAAAAGGGTGTAAAAAAAGGTGTATCCACAATGATAAATGAGGCCCCTGGTCTTTTTGTTTTTCAGTCTTTTCCTAACTATGTGCACAAAACAAGCAAGTATTTTGCCATCTTCTGCCATTCCCATGTGCAAAATGTTAGAATACAATGTTATTATGAGTTAATTTAAGATTAGTGCGAAATACAAACATAAAATTCTGTCTCTCTAAAGGTAAATGCAAAAATATAATTTTTTAATTTCTCCCTTATGCAGACTTAGAAACATACAAAAGTTTGTTGCCTGTCTTCACTATAAAACAGTGTTTCCACTAGGATTTTTTTATGGAGTAGCAGCAGTGGCGTGTCACTTCTTTATGAGACTGCTTTCTAATGAGATTACAAAGTTGGATTGGAAAAAATTAATAAAATCAACTTTAAAAGGTCTATGTGTAATGTAAATGACCAAGGAATATAACAATGTATAACTTATCTTCATCAAAATGAGCATTAATATGTTTATCATTTGGGCTCTTTTTATACCTTAATAGGGCAACGTATCCCGGGAGATACAACTCATAAAATCCAAAATATTTAATATATATATATTTTGAATTTTGAAATATTTTTCTTAGGGCCTAAAGAGATGAGTGATAACATTAAATTATTTTTTGCAACTTATTTTCCACTCCTGCCTGTTTAAGGGTTAAGATAAAGGTGTAGTTGACAAGTCTGGGTTGTTCACAGATGGGATCATGAACTTATTGCGATAGTTCACCAGAGCTTTAACAAAAAACCTTGAAGCCTTGAATTACTATGCAGTAGGGTTGTTCGGTATACCGGTACTAGAGTGGTACCGGGGTACTGACGCATTTAAAACGGTACCATACTGCGCTTAGATGGGACCGGTACTTTCATTCTGCGCCGCCGGCAGCGGTGACGTCGCCACGTGAAGTCGCCGCATTGTAATTTGAGCCGAGGCGAGCGAGTGAGCGAGTCACAAACGAAGCAAGGTGCTGTTTTTATTACCGTTACAGCGCCACCTGTCCATGTGCCTGTGTTTGTGTGTGTATCTGTGTGTGTGTGTGCGCGCGCCGCGCGCGAGAGAGACGGGCCGCCACAGACTCGTTAATTAATGCAAACAGTGCTGGTTGATACGTTTCGTTTGTACCGCGGATCACCACTGGCATGCATGGTCTCTCTCTCTCTCTCTCTCTCTTTCTGTGAGTGAGTGAGCACAGCGAAGGAGCGCTACGCGGGGGGGGGGGGGGTCAACGTATGGGAAACAATAGGTGTGTGTGTTTGGTGTTTGAGTAACATGAACATTTGTGTTTCGTTCTATAAACTACTGATGACAATTTCTCCCAAAAATTACAACTGGTCAAAATAACCAAAAAAGATGCAGTGTTTTCAGACCTCAAATAATGCAAAGAAAACAAGTTGATATTCATTTTTAAACAGACCACTAATGTTTTAATTCAGGAAGAGTTCAGATTAATATAGATGGAATTTTACTCCTGCAGCAGCAGTGACTGTTTACCGATTTACTGATTATTTAGTGCTGCATATGTTATAGTTCTAAGATTTTCTATTAAAATAAAGCCAATAGTGACATTTTTTGTGTTCTCTTTTTATTTGGAAAAGTACCGAAAAGTATCGAAAAACATGTTGGTACCGATACCGGTACCAAAATGTTGGTATCGTGACAACACTACTATGCAGTTACTGTACGCGTTGCAATGTAGCAAAAACAATGTCTTAGACATTTCTGAAAATGATACAGCCCTAAACCAGGAGCCCAAAGAATATATAGAAAGATGTTCGGCACTTACATTGGACTTTTTCTTAATAATTTATTGCCAAGATTGTACCACTCTCTTCTGGTATCAAGCTCTAGGAGAGGACAGAAGCCAAGGATTAAGTGTACTATCCCTCCGTTCTTCAAAGATAGGGCAGCTTGGGCTTTAGCAAATCCTAAAGATCACTAACGATGCTCCACAGCTTCAGCCTTTGGTCGGCCAGAGCGATACGATATCTACTACAAGATGGAAAGATGTTGAATTGAATGTGGATGGATGTCCAAAGACGAAAGTGAGGAGCAGCTTGGCTCAGTCATGAGATTAATTTAGGAAATTTGGTATTCACTGTTTTTAGAAGGGGAAAAAAGTTAAAAGTTCTGAGAAACCGTCACAGTGATCAGCACAGTAATTTGAAAATTTCCCCAAATTTTAGAAGAATTAGAAGAACCGCCTCGTGGTTGTCTGCTTTTACCACTAAACCCTGCTCCAGTGTCACATTAACCATTTGTGTGTAGCTTTTGTCTTGATTAAAGCCACAAAACAAATAGCGAGTTTGTTACTATGACGATTGTTGACCCTTGACCTCCAAAATGTCATTTGTCTATGAGTCCCACACTCTAACAAATGATGTGCTGGTTCAACGCGAAAAAAAAATTGAGGTAACAATTTCCATGGATATTTTTAAGTTATTTCAACTTAGCTAGTATTAAAGCAGAAGTAAGCGGAATATTTGTGTTAATATAAGTCTTAAATAGTTTTATCTTCCGATGGCAATCACTTACATAGAGTGTTTGGTCCGAAACACGGGTCTGTCAGTCACTCTGCTCTGCTGTAAGCCGAGGAGAAAACTTTCCTTGTATCCTACAACCTTTATCCAATGAGGAGAGAGAACAGCATAAAGGGGCGGTCCTCTCTGTGTGTGCAGCCAAGGGATGCGCGTGAATGTGGTGACGTAGGGACGAGGGCGGGGACTGCTAACTCCATCAGCTGATAAGAAGTTAGCCAAAACGACCGGATCGCTTACTTCTGCTTTAAGTACATGCCACAGAACGTCTCTAGTTAGGCCAACTTAATTACTTAAATACAAGCAACATAATTTGCCTTGTCCTCTACAAGCTTATTTAAGTCAAACCAACTTAATTGTAATTGTGTTGTTAATAAATTGTGTAGTTATTCTAACTTATTTATTTTCATTTCATTCTACTCAGAAAGGTCCATGGAAATTGTTACCTCAATTTTTTTTAGTAGTAAGAACTTATACAAACTAACCCAATGAATCACTTTTACTGCAAAAATGTTGAAGGGATTCCTTTGAGGAGTTCTGTAGCTTTTGTATTTATAAGGCAAAAAAACCAAACATGTTTTGTGAGGTCACTGTGTGTTAACCTTTGACCTTTAGTCACTAAAATCAATTTGTTCTTGAGTCCAGTTGAACAATTTTACCAAGTTTAAGGAAATCCCCTCCAGGTGTCACACAGATGCAGTGTTCACTGGGCCAAAAATGTTGACCTCTGAAGCCCCCCCAGGCTTGATGGCATAAGAAGTGATGATGAATGAAAATGAGATGAATTCATACATTTAAAGACAGTAACAGTATTCTGTTTGTGTTGTAAGTGATGTCCACCAGGGATGGACTGGCCATCAGGCAATATGGCCAACGGCAGCGTAATGATGCGGCCGGTGGAAGTTCTGCCTTCCTGTTGCAGTTTTCACAGTCCCCTCGGAGAAAGGGAACAACAACAGGAAGAACCATGGATATTTCGACATGACTGTAAAGATATTCTAAGCGTATGCTTTTTGGTGCCAGTCCGTCACTGATGTCCACCCACCCTGTGATCCATGGTGCTCAGTGTCGAGGGGCCTGAAGCTGTGGGCACCAACATGAACATAAATTACACGCACATACTCAAGACCCTCATAAAAATGTTGCTTGTGCAATCAGTATTCTGCTGTGAAATGAAAGGCACCACTTGATTTAAATTAAATCAATCTTAATGTGATCTTCAACAGGAGTTTTAAAACCCAATTTTTCTTCCAATCAGATGCAGGTACTTGTCACAAGTGGATTTTGTAATTTCAGTAAAACTTTCATTTTTCATTTGGGACCTTGTGAAAAATGTAACTGGTTGGTGGATTTCAATCAGGTCAGTTCAGACGAACTTTAAATTAGACAAACTTTGTCATCAGAGAGCGCTGATGTGTAAAATCCTGTGGTAACCTCCATCAAATATTTTTTCAGTAGCCTATCTACAGGTCAGAGATTTTGAGAAAGACATGAAACCAGGTTTTGTTGTGATTCAGTTCAGTTCAGTTCAGTTTTATTCAAAGTTTTATTCAAGTTTGATTCAAATAGTGATTGTGACACTGAGCAACACACATAAGAATATTGTTAAGTGATTTCTGTGTTTTACTCCAAACTAAAGTCAAAACATAAATATCCAAAAGTTACAGGTCTAATTTATATAACACACAAAAAATTAAAAAGATTTTGGCTCCAACAGGAATTCTGCTGGGGGAAAAAACGGTGGCTGGATTTTATTCCTCCTAAAAGGAGAGGTAGATATTAATCTACACTGCCATGATGGATGTTGTTTAATGTAGATCGCACTGTTTGAAAATGAGAAAGTATTGGGATGATGTATGGTGCAGGCAGCTAACAGCAATATTACTGTATGTGATGTATCACCCAAGACCTTAGTGCAGCTTTATTTAGGAAAAGTGATGCACAAAAGGATGGATGACATGCACATAAACTGAGGAAATGTTGTTAGGGACACCTGCGAACTGGCTGCACATATTGTCGAGGACATACATGAAAGACTCCTGTTTTTAATTCAACAGCTGAGTGAGATGTGCCCCTGAAAGGAGGCTGAACGAGACTGAAACTATGTTCACAGTAACATTTTGAGCTCCATCATTAACTTGTGTACCTCGCTGGCTTTAGTGCTCTTGTATGTTCAATAATAGCAATGAAAATCAATATAAGTATGTGCAAAACAGTCAGAAAAACGTATTAAACCTACAGTAAGTACAAACCTAAAATATATCACCAACTTGCTCTGCATGTAATGAGACGATGTAGTATGAGAGTCTCATATGAACATAACATGATCAGGGATTTAACATAGAGCCAGAAAGCTAAATAGAATCATAAATTCTATTGTGTTTGTAATTGAAGGCAGCACAGGTGGAATATCTAATCTGCAGCTGGCAGATTGAACAGGTTGAACGCCTGTTTGCTTTGTAATGAAGGAATTTTCCTCCTAATCAAGGCCGGATAAGTTGAGGGAATGAGTCGCTCTCTTTCTCTGCGCTTTGCTTTACTTTCCCCCACATTTGTCGTATCCATCTGTTCGGTTTGTTCAATGTCTCTGCATTATTTAGACTGCAGAGTAAAGAACAACAGCAGTCACAAGTATGTTGATTAAAGAAACGCAGCAGCTCAGCACGCACAAAGAAAGAAGGAGAAGCGCTCCCTGAAGGGTGGATGAAGCCCGACGTGAGATGGTACAAAAGAATAGCAAAGCCTCTGTAATGAGATGCACAGACTCCCCATATGTACTCAGATCTTTAATAAGAGCTTTTAATATGCACTCTAATGAAAACAAGTGGATTAAAATGATGCAACTCATAATTGTGTTTCTGCTTTGTTTATAGCACTTAATGTCACAGAGGAGAAGGCAACATGCCCCCTTGGATATTTCCCCTGTGGCAACTTGACTATGTGCCTTCCTCAGCTGCTGCACTGCAACGGCATCGATGACTGTGGGAATCAAGCGGACGAGGAGAACTGTGGTGAGTCACTGTTCCTGCTACAATGAATGTTAATGTGACCACGTCTGTTTAACTTCATGCCCACGCCTGTAATGAACCAGCTCTGTGGGGGCACTTAGGTAATGATGTGTCTACATGGAAAACAAAAGAAAAATCATAATGGACTCTGAATTTGAAAGAACAACTTTCTGCACTAAATCTACTTTTGAGGTAATTATATTTGCATCCACTATGTTATCACTTTTTCAAGCTAAAACAGGGTGTGAAGTTGCTCTCTGCAAGTCAGCGTAAAGCCATGGTAGACTTTAAATATATATATATACAGTATATAGAGAAATATGCATAAAAAGTATAAATACTTACTGACAAAAGCAGCTATTCCTTTTCTGCAAAGCTTCTGCAAAGCTCAGTGCTGAACTTCACTTGATCTATACCCCCAATCAGATCAGAGTGGTGTTGCTGCCGTAGGCTGTATAGATAAAACTGTGGGGCATTGGGGTTCTTGTAGTGACGCACAACTGCGTGGAGAAATAAACAAATGTTAAAGTAAATTTACAAAGGGAACAAAAATTGCAAGGCGTGATCCATTCTATTTCTTTTTTTTCATTTTTACTGGATTACATTCCCTCATGTTCGTGCCTCGTCAGTGTTACAGTACTGTTTCTCCAAATCCCTGTGTACTCTATGCACAGCTGGTGTGGATACTTTCATTCATTATTTATTTCACCTGCCACGGCCCCAGGATTTATCAGCAACTGACCCCTGTAGTTTTGTACACAGTGGTGAGATGCTCTTAAAGCTGTTAAAAAATCCAATTATATCAGGAAAGGTGAAAAGAACACAAAACAGTCTTTCTCTCGCTCTCTCTCTCTTTCAGAATAATTTCAGTCGTGACTAATTAAGTTTTACCCATTCTCAATTGTTAAAATATATATTTTCTACAAGATACAAACAAGAACTCAACTCAGTTTAAGACGGGGTCATCCCTATGTTCCCCGGGTCCTATGTTCTCCGCTGTGTATGTGACCGGGAAAAATAGAACCCTTTTTTAGAAAAAGGATCCTATGTTCCCCGCTTTTCCCCCAAAGAACCTGGGGAACATGCAATTTTTGGGGAGCGTGCCTATGTTCCCTCTGGACTCTCTCTACCTATCTGGACTCTGTCTATCTGGCCTGTCTAGCCTCTACCTGGTCTTTTTACTAAACTTAAAGCAGAAGTAAGCGATCCGGTCGTTTTGGCTAATGCTGCGTTCCAGGTAGGCTTTTGAAACCGTAAATTACAGCTTCAAGTCACAACTTGCGACTTTGTAGCGTTTCAGGCAACCCACTCGTGTTTTTCCGACCTGTTTTACCTGTGAAAGTCACTATAACGGCCACTCGTAACTTCCGACCCGTGAACTCGTACCAGATTGAACTGGTATGACTTCACAGGTCGGAAAAACACGAGTTACGAGTTTCCTTGAACGCACCATAACAGTCCTCGTCCCTACGTCACCACATTCACGGCGTCCCTTGGCTGCACACACAGCCCTGCATGCCGTTCTCTCTCCTCATTGGATAAAAACTGTAGGATACGATAAATGTTTTCTCCTTGGCTCAGAGCAGAGCAGAGGGACTGACAGACCCGTGTTTCGGTCCAAACACTCTATGTAAGTGATTGCTGTCGGAACTCGGAAGATATAACTATTTAAGACTTATATTAACACAAATATATCACTTACTTCTGCTTTAACCAACTCCTTTCTTCATTGCCTAAACCCAACCAATGGTGGGACCAAATAGTACAGCGGTTAAGCCCTCAAATCAAGGGGAATTGTGCACTTTTTGAAAGAAACATGAAACTTCTACCATAGTTAGTTTATACCATGAGGTTTATTTTAAGATCGGGAGGGAAGTCAGATTTGACCTCTGAGGCCCGGGAGAGGTCAAATCCAAGATGGCCGCCAATAATATTCAAAAATGCCTATCGCTGGAACCAAACACAGTAGAAAAACACTTAAGGTGTCATTTCCCCCACTAACTTTTTGGGTGCCCATTCTGTTGGTGATACCTTTGAGACCAATATAATTCAAGAAAATGCATTTAGATCAATGTGGAGGTCAAATTATGCAGACATAGGGAGGTGAACGGTGCAAAAAGGTAGTTTATTTCCAAAATAATAGCCCAACAGTGATGATGATGTTAAAGGGATAGTTCAACATTTTGGCAAATTGGCCCATTGCCATAATCGCTACAGTCATAGCAGTAGGTTCATTACCTTTAATTGTAGGTGTAAGCTATTTTCAGTACGGCGGAGCGCAGCAGCTGGCTGCTGAGAGGAGGCTAAGGGAATTTCTTGGTTTCCCTCATTAAACTCATCAAATTCAACATCCCAAAACTCCACAGCGCTTTTGTAGACAAGTTGTGACCTGCACAACCACCACGCTATGAGATAATGAGGGAACGATACGAAACGGAGCCGTTTTCGAGGTAAATACAGGGTAAATACGGAGACTGCTTGCTGAAAAACTGTCCCTGAACGCAACGCGCATCAGCGATTTTGTATGAATTTACCTCGAAAACGGCTCCGTCTCGTATCGTTCCGTCATTATCTCATAGCGTGGTGGTTGTGCAGCTCACAACTTGTCTACAAAAGCGCTGTGGAGTTTTGGGATTTTGTATTTGATGAGTTTAATGAGGGAAACCAAGAAATTCCCTTAGCCTCCATAGCGTAGCTCTGAGCAGCCTGCTGCTGCGCTCCGCTGTACTAAAAAATAGCTTACACCTACAATTAAAGGTAACGAACCTACTGCTATGACTATAGCAATTATGGCAATGGGCCAATTTGCCAAAATGTTGAACTATCCCTTTAATAATGATGATAATAGTGCCAATAATAATAATCATTATCATAATAAGTTCTTTTTTTTTTAACTGATTTTATTATGAACTCATTGCTGCCAGCCATTTTCAGAGCAGAGAGCTGCATACCATTTTTAGAGCATTCTTTACAGATCTTTCAAGACCCACAGAATATTGGGTTTCATGTAAACATGTAAACACCAAAACTACCAAGAGAAAGAGAAGACTCTCTTCTTTCATTAGGAAAAAAAGTTTGTTTCTACCTTTTTCCATTCTTTAGTAAACGGCAGTAGAACATTGACTGTTTTCGCCAAAAACACCTGTTTTTGACCAAAACACTGAGAAAACAAACTTTTTTGTGGAAAGAAACATGTCAAGCAGAACAGTGACTTTGAAGTTAATATAACAACAGAAACAACACGTATATAGACATCAATGGCACCAATGAGTTAAAGAGATACTGTCTCTCGGCTCTGTTCGTGGCACTAGTACACCACAGCCGCTTGTTACTCTCCCTGGCTCTCAGGCTCTGGTCCACTTGGTGCTCCTCCTCCTCTATCCTTGCCTGACTGAGGGCTGCCACCGTGCCCCTGGTCCACCGGTGTGAGGGATGAGGGGACTGCCAACTGGGGGCCCACGCCCTCAGAACCGACAAAAGCTTGGATCATGGGCTGACTTTCAAGAGATCGCAGCGAGGGAGCTGCTCTGCTACGTACGAAACCCTGACCCAGAATCAGGTCGTCTGCAAGTGATTTAGCACCAGGTTCTCCACAAACATACGGTGCGAGATAGGAGGAGGGGGCGACCAC
The DNA here is from genome assembly GCF_045865225.1 of Trachurus japonicus. Taxonomy (NCBI): domain Eukaryota; kingdom Metazoa; phylum Chordata; class Actinopteri; order Carangiformes; family Carangidae; genus Trachurus; species Trachurus japonicus. The sequence continues at coordinate 7,768,894 of NC_140916.1, forward strand.
CATCCGGCCGCGCGCCAACCCTGTCACCAACGGCTCTACTCGCTGTAATCAAAAGCCGGTTGTCAGGGGCCAACCGAAGATCCGTTGGTACTACAATTCTGACTTAGAGACGTTCAGTCATAATCCCACAGTTAGCTTCGCAACAATTGGCTCCTCAACAAGCACATACACCAAATCTTGGATCTTGGCCGCCACAAGCCAGTTATCCCTGTGGTAACTTTTCTGACACTCCTGCTTAAAACCCAAAATCGAAGGATTGTGAGGCCCCGCTTTTCACGGTCTGTATTCATACTGAAGATCAAGCAAGCTTTTGGTCCTTCTGCTCCATGGGAGGTTTCGGTCCTCCCTGAGCTCACCTTAGGATACCTGCGTTACTGTTTGACAGGTTAGGGTTAGGTTTGGCTAACCCTTAACCCAGTCATACTCCCCACCTGAAACTGGTCCCTTGCCACCAGAAGCGAGAGCCCGCTCAGGGCTTGCCTCCCCACCTCACCGGGTAAGTGAAAAAATGATAAGAGGAGTGGTATTTCACCGGCGGCCGAGGCGTCTTATTCTACACCTCTCATATCTCTCACAGTGCCAGACTAGAGTCAAGTTCACTTGTCTGTTCCTCGATTACGGACCACAGCGTGGTTTTCCAGACAGCATCATTTAACTCGGGTGAAGGAATAACAACGGTCTCGGTACAGATGAATTCTCATGTCGGACATCGCGCTCGCGACTCTTTCCAGTGACAAACGCTCTGCCCAATCAGTGGAAGGCAGTCGGCTGACGTCACGTTTAGGTATGGCTGTTCCAGGATTGAGGACTATGGCCCTCTCCGGGAGCCGAGCTGGCCTTCAAAGGGATGAGGGGACGGCCGCAATGTTGGGGGTGCCCTGAGGGGTCCTTTACACAATGCTGGCTGGCCCTCTATAACGGGAACCCACCCGCCTGGCTGGCGGTCAGCTGGGGGCAGTTTGGCTTGTAATGATTATAGAAGGTGGCGGACCAGCTGCTGATGCAGAAAATATGGGTCCGTGTGGGCTGTATCATGTTGCAGTACTCCCTCGATGGCGCCTAACGTGCAGTAAACACGGAAAGCCGTATGACCCAAAGTAGCCAAATGCCTCATCATCTAATTAGTGACACGCATGAATGGATGAACGAGATTCCCACTGTCCCTACCTACTATCTAGCGAAAAAACCACAGCCAAGGGAATGGGCTTGGCAAAATCAGCGGGAAAGAAGACCCCTGTTGAGTTTGGGAGCTGACGAGAAGATCGAAAATAGAGAGAGAAACAGTGCGGCCTTGCGATCCCCCCACACTGCTGAGGAGGAACTATAAGAACTCAGCTGTAATGGAAAAAAAAAAGCACCTTTACTGAGCCGTGCCGTGACTGTGTAGTGGAAAAGTGCCAATAGGTACTCCCGCCGTTTTACCTGCACTCATTGAATTTCTTCACTTTGACATTCAAAGTAGAGTTCTCAACGGGCCTGAAAATTACAACCCGACCTGAACCCGGCCCATGGGTTTTAAAAAAGCCCGGACCCGACAGAGGCTCGATAAACCAGCATTAGTTGTCTGGCCAAACCCAGCCAGCCCAACAAAAAAAAAGAAAATGAAACTAAAAAAGTGACATCTTTCTTTGCAGCGAGAGCAGACGGTGCCGGTGACGCAGCAGCACCTATCAGCGGGTGAAACTGATTAAAATTTCGGCCACAAAAACATTGTGGTTTTTTTGAAGATACATACAGCATTACAGACACACTCTCTTTCTCTCTCTCTCTCTCTGCTGTGCCAAACCCGACCCATCGGCCTTACTTGGGTCAGACTCGGGTTGGGTTGAAATTGGAGAACTCTAATTTCAGAGTACTGGGCAGAAATCACATTGTGTCAACTCCCCCCCGTTGGACCTTCGCAATGCTTCCACGCAGCGTCGGGACACCACCCCCTCTCGGCACGGAAAGATGAGGGCGACAGTATTATTAAATTGCAGATTTTACCTTTTACATAAAATGCATTTTCTTTGAATTCTAGTGGTCTCAAAATATAACGTCAAAGTACAGCGTTCTGCTTGACATGTTTCTTTCCCCCAAAAACAGCTTGTTTTCTCAGTGTTTTTTGGTCAAAAACAGGGTGTTTTTTTTTGGCGAAACCAGCCAATGTTCTACTTGCCGTTTACTAAAAGAATGGAAAAAGGTAGAAATAAAAAACTTTTTTTTTCCTAATGAAAAGAAGAGAGTCTTCTCTTTCTCTTGGTAGTTTTTGGTGTTTACATGTTTACATGAACACAATATTCTGTGGTCTTGAAAGATCTGTAAAGAATTTGCTCTAAGATGGCTGGAAGTATTATGCAGCTCTCTGCTCTGAAAATGGCTGGCAGCCAACGAGTTCATAATAAATCAGTTAAAAAAAAGAACTTATTATGATGATGATTATTATTATTGGCACTATTATCCAGGGATGCAAACGGGTCAGGACCAAAAAAGAGAGGAATTGTCTGGCGTGGGGGGGGGGTGCTCACCATTAACAAATGATTACATTACAATATCATGGAAAAGTCCATTTCCAGTAGTTCAACCCCAACCAAGTACTGGGTGCATATAGATGGACATAGTTTTCAGAAGGCCAACATTTCTATATTAAAAATGCTTTTAAAAAAAAAAAAATCCTTTGCAATATTTCACTGAATGATACTGAATTTTAGGTCTTCACTGAATGTTAGTCATAATTATTACTATTAAAATAAAACTGAATAAATTGAAGACATGGATGTTTCATTCAGTGTGTAATTGGACATATAGGCCTATATAATGTGTTAGTTTCACTTTAATTGAACACATTCTACATCGCGGAGGCGACGTCTTTCCACTTAGGGCTTCCTTCACCTCTGAAACGGGGCAGAGCTGCCTGACACAGCAACGTAGGGAACCGTTCATGTCCGCAGCGCACAGCTCCACGACATCACAAGCTCCAGACATGCACGGGGAAAAACGGCGTCGCCGTCGCACCGACTGCACGGTGGCTACGCGCGCTTTGGGTAACGAGCGCAGCGCGCACGTCGCGCGTTAACATTGGAGGTAAGGGTTGTGTATCAGTATAATCAGAGACAACCATGAATGAGTTCGCCTCAGTTTCACATGATTGTCACTGTCAGCCTGTTAGAAAAACATTTTACTGACCCCAGCTGAGACGCTGAGACCCCCCCTCCTCCCTCAAAAACAAAAACTCTTCGGATCTGAACGATTCACACAAGTCACCTAATTGGTCATGAAAAAAGCGAGTTTCGCTTTTCGGCGCGCTGTTTGCATCCCTGATTATCATCATTATTAACATCATCATCACTGTTGGGCTATTATTTTGGAAATAAACTACCTTTTTGCACCGTTCACCTCCCTATGTATGCATAATTTGACCTCCACATTGATCTAAATGCATTTTCTTGAATTATATTGGTCTCAAAGGTATCACCAACAGAATGGGCACCCAAAAGTTAGTGGGAAATGACACCTTAAGCGTTTTTCTACTGTGTTTGGTTCCAGCGATAGGCATTTTTGAATATTATTGGCGGCCATCTTGGAGGTCAAATCTGACTTCCCTCCCGATCTTAAAATAAACCTCATGGTATAAACTAACTATGGTAGAAGTTTCATGTTTCTTTCAAAAAGTGCACAATTTTCATGCTTAGCCGCTGTACTAAAAGGGCTGTGGGAATAGGGCCTAATTTTCAGTGACAACAAAAGTTAGAAATGAGGGAACATAGGGCTGAGGGAACATAGGGCCTAATTTTCAGTGACGACAAAAGTTAGGAATGAGGGAACATAGGGCTGAGGGAACATAGGGCTGTGGGAACATAGGGATGACCCCCGATTTTTGTACCCATACCTGGAAGTGGAGTTGTGACTTTGCAGATTTTTGCCTATTTCTGAATGAGAAGTTGAGTTGTGACTTTGAGTGAGAGGTGTAATTGTCCCATTGGTTGGGTTTAGGCAATAAAGAAAGGAGTTGGTTACGTTTAGTAAAAAGACCAGGTAGGACAGGCCAGATAGAAGAGTCTAGATAAGTAGAGAGAGTCCATCGACCAGCAACAGCGGGGAACATAGGACCCCTTTTTTGAAAAAAGGTCCTATGTTCCCCAGTATCTATTGTGACCGGGGAACATAGGACCCTTTTTGGGAAAACCGGGGAACATAGGACCCGGGGAACATAGGTACGCTCCCGTTTAAGACTGTGGTTGTTGAAATAACAACATTTCAACATTTAATCACACACTTGAACTGCATAACTTACTGTAAGATACCCAATACCCAAGACAGACAGTCAATTTCAATACAGAGAGAATAGAAAAATTGGTTAAAAAATGTACATGGTTACATATTGAAACACTTTGAAACAGTGACCTCTGTAACATCTATGAGCCTCCGCCTCTGCTCCACACAGGATTGTGCATGACTGATCGGCTGAATTTATCTGACTCTGACTGTGATGAAACAGGTGCAGCTTGAAAAATAGCTGTCAAATTGTAATAAACGACATTAATAAAATATATAACTTCCGTCCATTCCCCAGGCGCTCCATTTAGTCATACCACAGGAAGTATTATGATGTGATGTCGGCTTTTTGTCAAGTAAGTGCTCGGGGTTTAAAGTTAGGACCATTTCATTTCGCCGCCTATTAAGCACACCACACTACCATTCAGTGGAGTACCACCACAAATATGATTTTAGCGTATTGGTGTCCGACAGTGTAATAGATTATAGGGAGATGTACATGTTAATTTCCTGTTGCTGGTTTGAAGCTCCCCTCCCTCCCTCTCAGGGTTTCAGTTGCACAATCCACACACACACAGCAGAGTGAACGTCACAGCAGCACAATAACCTGGTCGTGGGTCGCAGTAGTGGGCAAGTAGAGCATAAATACTATTCATCTTTTCTATCAGCTGGTGTTCATGCAGCACCACAGGTATTTTCTGGGCAGAATGCCCAAACGACTGACGGGCTGGACTCAGGCCAGGCAGCGGCTCAGCAGAGGCCTCTATTGTCTTCAACCTCAAAGTGGCATTACTTCATATTTTAGATCCAGTGAGTGAGGAGTCTGTTGTCTTTGGCCTGCGTTGGTGAAGACGATAAATCAATATTGGACTCGTATTACAGTTGCTTGATTGCCAGAAACACAACCGTAAATAAATGCAGTGGAAGTTGTTTAAACATGTTGCTAACCCGTTTTGCTAAATCAGCTTCATAGTGGAAGATGATTAAATATTAGTTTGGTGTTTGCATTTTGTTGCACTGCCCTGATGTGTCAAAAAATAACTGCAGGTTAAATAACATAAGCTGTAACGTCATATACTCCTGACAAAACAGGAAATTTAACTAACATATCCAGGAGAGATGCAGCACTTTGCAATTCAAAATACAGATAAATAAATAATATTATTTGGATCGTTTTTCTTGGTTTTTAGAGCCCTTTCTACGGAAGCTTATTGCATTCATTCAATAAAAAAAAATACAGATCCTGTTTTTCTGAGTAATTTTTTCTGTTTTTCTGAGTAATTTTTTTTTAAATCAGTTTTTCTGAGTAATTTTTTTTAAAATCAGTTTTTCTGAGTAATTTTTTCTGTTTTTCTGAGTAATTTTTTTGGATCAGTTTTTCTGAGTAATTTTTTCCTGTTTTTCTGAGTATTTTTTTTTGGATCAGTTTTTCTGAGTAATTTTTTTCCTGTTTTTCTGAGTAATTTTTTTGGATCAGTTTTTCTGAGTAATTTTTTTCCTGTTTTTCTGAGTAATTTTTTTTGGATCAGTTTTTCTGAGTAATTATTTCTGTTTTTCTGAGTAATTTTTTTTCCCTGTTTTTCTGAGTAATTTTTTTCCCCCTGTTTTTCTGAGTAATTTTTTCCCCTTGTTTTTCTGAGTAATTTTTTCCCCTTGTTTTTCTGAGTAATTTTTTTCCCTGTTTTTTTGAGTAATTTTTTCTCTACTTCGAAATCTCGCGATAACTACGGAAGCCGGTGCTTGGCCGCCGCCGCCGCGGTTCATGAAGCCTGGTTGTCCCGACATGATTCACTCACAACACTGCGGCTGTAACGTTATGTTGTGTGTGTTATAGCCTACTTTTCGGCTACAACACACCAGAGGAGGCTGGTCCATTGAGGCAGAGGAGGTTGGTCCTCCTCTATTTTTGAGAGGCAAAAGGAAAATTTATTTTTTATTTAAGAAAGAGTAACTGGTTGAAATAAATCATTACCAAATCTCAGTATAATTTATAAAATATTATATATGTATTTTATCATAAAAAAAGTTTGTTTTTTGGAAGAAAATCCACTTAAAACGGCTCAACTGCGCCGCCAGCAGGCTCAGGAGACAGAGCAGGGCTGTGTGAGGAGCAGGGAGCAGGAAGGTGGGGGGCTCTACGGAGGTGGCAAGATTTTTACTTCCCTAAACTGCCTCGGGGCGGGATCTTCTTCCATTGACTCAATGCATTTAGGATGTCTTCATCCTGACCTGTAATTGGTCTAAGACCACGTAAAATGACGTCATGGACGGAGGAGGCTCTTCTGTACCAATCAGCAATCAGAACACAAGATTGACAGCAGGTTGGTCCAATAACAGTTCCCAAATTTCATTCTCACATTTATACAGCTGTAAACAGGAAAATAACCGCTATGTATTTTACAGCTTTTTCACTACCAGCTATGCTCGGACAAGAAATATGGAGTTTTCAGCGATATTGGAATCGGTTGGAGGACATAATGTTAGCGGCACGACCGGGACACAATACGACAGCAACGAAGTTGTTTTGTTGTGATATGCTGCTGTCGTGTGTGTAGTTACTCTGACAGCTGCATTCGCGTTGACTGTCACAACGGTAACCTGGGGTCGAGGCGCGGAAGGAGAAGATATTTTAGCGGCACAACAGCGGGACATAATACGGAACAGCAACGCACTTTGTCTTGGGCGAGTGTACTAATGAGTGTTGTGTGATGTGCTGTGCTGTCCTGCAGTCTTTGTAAACTGCTGCGGTAGCGTAGTGGGTAGAGCAGATGGCTGGCATGCCGGTGACTGTCCCGACGGTCCGAGCCCCACTAATTACCGTATTTTCCGGACTATATGTCGGCACCTGAGTATTAGTCGCATCTGCCTAAAAATACGTCATGAAGAGGAAAAGAACATATATAAGTCGCACCGGTTTATAAGTCGCATTTATTTTTTCAAACATTTAATTAATAGCCGGGTGTCATATAATGACCAGGCTTTGTTTACACGAAAGGCCGGCACCTATAGCGCGCGCTGCTGTTATGCATGCGCGTTTCTCTGTGGTGTGTAGCCTATGTGTGTGTGAGGATGCGGAGATGAATGAAGGCGATCGTCCCAAGGGGGGCGGCGGCGGCGAATATCGCTACTTTTTTTTTTTTTTTAACACGTTAGTTTAGGCGGCAGCGCTGGAAACCCTGTGATCAGAAACCCTTTGTGGACTCTGTGAAGACAGACGGGAGTGAAGCCGACCTCTCCTCTGCTTCAGAGAGGGACAGCCCTGCACTGTCGGACCTGGCTCTCTGCTCCGTGTCCGGAGCCCAGTCGGGACCGGAGCAGAGACCGAAGACTGACCGCAGAATACGCTGTGAAAATACTCTGAATTGACGGAGTGAAGCGCTACGGCGCAACGGAGACAGGTCAGACAGCGCAGAGAGGAGAACAGCACATGAGGAAGATGAAGATGAGCCACTGAATGAGGAGGGATGTCAAAGTCACTGCTCCTCTCATGGTCCTGATGTCAAAGTCACTCACCTGCTCTCATGGTCCTGATGTCAAAGTCACTGCTCCTCTCATGGTCCTGATGTCAAAGTCACTCTGCCTTGTGGCTTTACAAATTCTAAAGAAAAGGTGAGTACTTAATAGTTCAATTATTTTTTTCCTCAGTGTTTTTTCCAATTACTATGAAACTGACAAAGTTTGATTTCTGCTCACTCTGCACCTCTGATGTTGTCAACAGGATCTCTGCTCCTCTCATGGTCCTGATGTCAAAGTCACTCACCTCCACTCATGGTCCTGATGTCAACAGACTTTTATCATTTAATAAAATGTTTTTTTAAAGAAGTCTTGTACGTCATTGTTTTATTACTCAAATTAAATCGAATATAAGAAAGTAGAGATAGGTAGTTGACTAAAATAACATGACACCGTGGACTGGTTTTCCTCCTGTCCTCCCCAATTTTTTCAGTCACCAGCCGCCACTGCAACACACACAACATAACGTTACAGCCGCAGTGTTGTGAGTGAATCATGTCGGGACCAGAGCGATTGCTGGTCTGGACAACCAGGCTTCATGAACCCGCTTCACAGACCCCGGTGCCCGGCCGTAGGTGGCTCACACACCCGGGGAAGGCCATACTGGCAGCATAGTTAAGAGGAGAAACTTTCTGCTTCTAGTTTAGGAGCAGCGCAGCGGCTCGCGGCTGCAGCTCTGTTCACTTCATACACTGAAACGTTATGTTGTGTGTGTTGTAGCCGAAAAGTAGGCTACAACACACACAACATAACGCTGCTGCTGCTGCTACGGCGGGGGCGGCCGGGCTCACACACCCAGGGAAGGCCATACTGGCAGCATAGTTAAGAGGAGAAACTTTCTGCTTCTAGTTTAGGAGCAGCGCAGCGGCTCGCGGCTGCAGCTCTGTTCACTTCATACACTGAAACGTTATGTTGTGTGTGTTGTAGCCGAAAAGTAGGCTACAACACACACAACATAACGTTACAGCCGCAGTGTTGTGAGTGAATCATGTCGGGACAACCAGGCTTCATGAACCTGCTTCACAGACCCCGGTGCCCGGCCGCCACTAGAGCAGCGGCGGCGGCGGCGGCCAAGCACCGGCTTCCGTAGTTATCGCGAGATTTCGAAGTAGAGAAAAAATTACTCAAAAAAACAGGGAAAAAAATTACTCAGAAAAACAAGGGGAAAAAATTACTCAGAAAAACAAGGGGAAAAAAATACTCAGAAAAACAAGGGAAAAAAATACCCAGAAAAACAGGAAAAAAAAAATTACTCAGAAAATCAGAAATAATTACTCAGAAAAACTGATCCAAAAAAAAATTACTCAGAAAAACAGGAAAAAAATTACTCAGAAAAACTGATCCAAAAAAATTACTCAGAAAAACAGGAAAAAAATTACTCAGAAAAACTGATCCAAAAAAATTACTCAGAAAAACAGGAAAAAAATTACTCAGAAAAACTGATCCAAAAAAAATTACTCAGAAAAACAGGAAAAAAATTACTCAAAAAAAACTGATCCAAAAAAAAAACTCAGAAAAACGAAAAAATTACTCAGAAAAACTGATTTTAAAAAAAATTACTCAGAAAAACAGAAAAAAATACTCAGAAAAATAGGATCTGTATTTTTTTTTATTGAATGAATGCAATAAGCTTCCGTACCTTTCAGTGTATTTTAAAAAAAAAATCTTTTACCACTTTTGCTTTAGCTGCATTCTTTCATGACTTTTTATTTATTCATTAGTAGGAAATACTTAACTAGATTACAGTTTGTTTGATTTTTAGTATAAACATTTAAATCTGCAATTAGAGAATGAAGCAGTAGAAGTTGAAATGTTTTCTGCTTTTCTACAGCAGCTATTCACATTCACAGCCTCAGACTCTGGACCTTTTGGATATTGCTCTTGTCAGGAAAAACACATTTTTCACCTCCAACTTTGAGGGTGACTGATTAAATCGTCCCGGGGCAGTTCGACTGTAGCCCCTTTTTTCAAGCATCCCTGAGCAAGACATTTGGTTTAAATAGTGTAAATTTATCAGACTGCCTCTCTCCATCATGACCTCCCACTGAAAATAGCAGCCTTCCCCCCAGAGGGCGAGATACGCACATGAGCAACGTGTGATCAGCTGCTTGCATATGGTGAATAGTTCAGACAGAGCAAGCACAAGCACCACGGGCAAAATGGAAGAGCCACACATTCAGATTGAATTGCCATGTCGTCACCTCTCCAGCATCCAGTCGTTCAAGTGTTGCCCTCTTGCCAGCCGTTTTCCAGGAGAAGGATTTGATATCCAGCAGGTCAGCACAGGAGATGAGTGTCGCTGCAGAGATAGCAAAACAGGTTCTTAAGGCGAACAGCAGATACTACTTTAAATAGTATCTACATCAGTGTTTGCTGTATTATAAAAAGAAAATTCACAGCTCCAGTGTCCAATAATCATGGTGCAGTATTTTGCCGTGTGGCCTCAGTTTAACTCTTCCCAAAGTGTTTATTTCTATTCAGACGAGTACGGCCAAAAGCTGAGCACCGGGGTATCATACTGATAGAAATGACAGATGACAGATCAGACAGAAATCTCAGCAAATCGTCCTTATCCCGCATTCAGAGTCTTCGGATGAGCTGCCACAGTGCACTCCTGCTTAAAGTCTCATATTGTATAAAGTGAGATTTCCATGTCTTACCATAAGGCAGGTCTAGGTTCTATATTAATACTGTGAAAAATCAAAGCACCCAGTCTGCAGTGAAATGCAAACAGTCTGTATTTAGCCACTGTGCCTTAAAATAAACCATCAGCACTTGGTGATGTCACAACAAATGGCCCAAGCCCCACCCACCAGGACCCACCACCCAACCTTCAAAAACCCGGTCCAGAGAAAGATGAAGAAGAGAAGTATCTTTAATCTGTAACATTAACCGCGTAATGTTTGCTTTTGAATACCTGAAGCTCGACATGAGTGCAGTGAGTCGGTAGGAGGTCATCAGGGTGGATGGAGGTCAAATGAAGTGCACACCAGAGTTCACCTCCACAGAGTCGGTTGTTGTTAGTTAAGGCAACAAATGCACTCTAAGCCACGGGAGAGTCTAGATTTTGCAAATAAATGGATCAAAATGCAAATAAACACATGCCATAATCTTTCACCAACCTTAACCAAGTGTTGTGTGTTCCTAAATATCATAAAACCAAATACTCTCTCTTTTACATTTTAACCCACAACATCAATATCAACGTGTTTGCCACTCATTCAGTATATAAACTAACAATATACTCTCATCATCTTATTAGAAAACGTTACCCAGCCACAAATATGTTAGTCTATGATGCAGCATATTTAGTACACAGCTACTCACTCTGGCATGTGTAGATGCGTAGAGAAGAGGACACATACTTTTATTTTATGCTTCGAGAAAAGGTTAAAATGGTAAATGGTGTGAAAGCATCAGTAGCTGTGTGTTGATTTTACTGTCGATTGTGCAATTTTGACCTATGACATGAAAATGATACAACCCAGTCATGTTCTGATATTGAATATTATCCTCAGGTTTCATCAGTGACCTTCTAGATCTCATTTTTCTTTCCTCTGTCGACATAAAACTAGCTGATATTACTGCAGCCCAACAGTGGTAAATCCAGCAGAAGTATGTTTCTATCTAATCAATTCAGACGCAAACAACTCACCCTGAGCTGTTCGTTTACCTGATATATCAGCACAATAGAAGCAAGTGTATACAGTTGCTGTAATACGCTATAGGCTCTTTTAAGACCTCATCCTTCGTCTCCGGCCTCCAAAGAGCTTACAGAAAGAGGATGAGAGAGGGTCAACCACCTACTGTACATCTTTATTAAACAGGCTGAAGGAAACAAATGGAGTGATTCAAAAATTGCACAAAAAACTGTCCATTACCTGTGTGTCAAATGTCAGATTGCTTCTGTTAAAATATCATTTAAAAGTGTAGCGGCTATTTTAAAAAGGATACCATTATAAATGTGTTATTCTTTGCCTTTTACTTTGACTCCTGCTGTATTCAATGCACTGCTTTTGCAGCTCTCCAGCTGATGGATAACTGAAAGACAACTGTTTGCAGGAGACAGAGAGATTGTGGTTGAGGTTTCAATATGACAGCTGGTACAGTATGTCTCTGCAATGTCAGAAAGACTCAAAAGTGACATGATGTAAGTGAATTAGTTGGAAAGAAAAATCATGTTGACATCAAGACCCAAATTTAGCAGAATCTCACAACTAGATGTCAATGTGATGCAGGACGAAATGTCAAAGTTAGCTGTTGTCACATCAAATTCACATTGTTGTTAGTCATTGAATGTTGGTGCATCGATGTCACAACCTACATTCAACCAAATATCAACAATGTTGATGGTGTGTGTCAGTGACACTGTGTGACACTCTGTGGTAGTGTCACAATGTTTCAAAACTGCTCTTCTGAAACCTACGAGTGACGTCACAGAGGCTATGTCCATTTTTGTTCAGGGTCTATAGTATCCACACCAAAAGCAGAAGAAGATGAATGGGCTGTTTGACATTTCCTTTGAAACCAATGTCAGAGTCGAAATAAATCAAGCAGATTCTCATCAGCAATACCCCATGCTGATCTGGCTTTCCCTGTCAACATTTTCATCAGCACTTTAAGAGGAGTCAGAGAAACCTCTCTAAAAATCATCAAAGCATTAGGCGGCTGGAGTGGCATGTGTCACATGAACAGAAGGTGTAATGAGCCTGTGTGTGTGTCTTTCTGAGAGTGTTTTAAGTAGTGTGTGCCTGTGTGTGCTTGTGGCTGATGGGATGGGTGATAATTTCCTTGCTTTGATGACGGGTATGAAAGAAGAGGAAGTCTCTAAGGTGAGGGAGGATAATGCTGTAAAGCTCTTCAATGAATTCAGACGCATCACTAGTTAAAACCTGTGCTTGGAAAACATCTAAATAGTCAGTGCTGCATGAAGATTAATGGAAATGTATGTGTGCGAGAGACACAGTAGTTCATAGCATTTTTTATTTGGGACTCGCAAAGTCGCTTATATTAGCTTATTTCCTAATCTTGTTGATTTCTGACACAAAGCAGAGATAGTTTTTCATTACAACAAAATGAAGGTGCTCTGATGTTAACAGACTTTTACTAAATAGAAATGTTGTTGTTCCAATGCAGTTTAATACGTAACATATATTTAACCTTTTAAAATATCAAGTGTTGTGTTGGGAACATCCGTCCCATGTGATTTCATATGAGCCTCCAGGATCCATTAATTCAGAGAAACCTGCAGCAATTAAACAGAATTTAAAATGTTGTTCATGAAATTTATTGAAATTGTAGTATTTATTCCGTCTTTTCCCTGAACTTTGTGAATAATATAACACTTATGAGGGCGCGCTGGCCTAGAGCTTTAGGGTTTTGTCAGATTATTTTAATACTTATAAAACCTTGAAATGAAGATGAATCTGGAATTCCTCCACGGTCATCTGGTAAATCCCCCTGCAATGACATTTGTGCCTCTTCCCCCATAACGACACCTGGGATTTGTGGATACTGTTGTTGTTTATTTTGGCCCATCTGTCGCGCCAGAGTGACAGACAGGATGTATTTATTCAGAAAGAGAAAGTTAAAGGAGAACTAAGCAAGTCTAGGTGGGAGTCAGGGCTGTTTTGCAAAACAACAAAAAAGCCTTGGCCCCCAGTCATGTGTGCATTTGTTTTCAACAAAGCCACGAGAAGGCAATGTAGTCTTATCTGTTATAAACAAGAGATTATGGATTACGGGGTGCATTTATGGCGTGGTACATGCCGGCCAGTTGAGATCTGGGACACCGTGTCGGAGGCGTTGATCTTGCAAGGTTGGTTTTCGGCCAGGAGACGCTAGGCAGAGAGCCTCCATTCTGCCTGTTATAAGCCATTTAACCATCACAATTACTCCAAAACTGTTCAGTGAAAACCTAGTTCCTCTTTAACAGAGTTGCATGTTCCAATGTGTGTGTTAACGATGTAGTTTGAAGAAAAACTTTAAGAGAATAAAAAACACTTTGCAACTGTTCAGCATTTAGAACAGCTAGCATGCTAATGTACTAAAATTTAGATTGTAAATGTATAAAAACATTAATGCTGCTGAACATCAGTATGTTAGCTGTACCTACTTATTTCATTAAAAAGTATGTTTTTCATTAATCAGTAATCCCCCCATCAACAAACTGAAGTGATCCGGTAAGCTCTGAATTAGCCGTTCATATCATTCATATCTATACATGGAGCGGGTAAGCTCGGTGCTGGCTGCCATGTGGTGTCGCCATGTTTTTACGTTCAGTGGCAGCGTGACGGTAGGAAACCACGGAAACTCACCAGAGACACCGGAGCTGTCAGCTCAGGTCGAGGTGGCGTCTGTGAAAAGTCACCGCAGTAACGCAGTGAGGAGGAATGGAGCGTTACACTGATGCTGCTTTCAAGTGCAGTCGGACAGATGGCCGTCGGTAACAAACCAGATGTCATTTTTAGTCACAGAAGTCGAGAGAAAGGCGGTAAAACGTGGGTCAGGTAAACAATACGACATCGCCATGACAACATATTGTCACGTGTATTGTTTTGCCTCGTGCTGATGGACCCCTTGTTTACATAGAGGCTTGTTTATGCCGTTACATGTAGCGACTGTCGTCTGTCTGCCGTCTGCCCAATTTCATGTGAATGCAGCATGAAAAATATGACCACAACGCTAGATGGGAGTAATTCCTACACAATGTACCTTTAAGGAACTATGCACTGACTCGATGTCCCAGATTTCATCTCACGAGAAACATACACTGCACTATATGCACAAACACGCGGGTTAGCGGTAAGTATGCACTCCAAAACTGTATGGGGAGCTCTGTAGAAAAAGCGGACCAAAATAGCGGAAAAAATTACCAACTTGCATAGTTCCCCTTTAACTCCCTCCCGTGTGGGTTTCTACTGAGTCCGGCCTTCAGGAAATGACGAGATGGGACCGATCGCCATGAACAGGAAACTGTCAGATAGCCTACTGCACCTGTCAATCACGCTGCCTCCCACCTGTACGAAACTGTGAGATGTGACCGTCTTTGGCTTCCTCTTCCTCTTCTGCCACCGTGACCATCACAGCTTCACAATCTGTGCACAGAGTGACAACCCATCATTTGGCTTTCACTGCACTGACATGGGTGAGAGCCACACTGATGGGAAATATCTCGGCGCTGAACGGCACCACACTCATGCACAGGCAGTTTCCATCTTTTTTTCACATAATTTACCCTGCCTAATATTCCCCTCAAGATGCTTGTTATTCAGGTGAATTAGGGTGAAAAAATTGTCTCTCGTTCCCTTTTTCTTCTCGCCATCCAAGTCTTCATCAGACATAGTGACACTCTCTGGTGTGCTGTTGGCAGTCGATTGGTGTCAGCTTCCACATGATTGGCCTTGGCTTCCTTCCGCTGCTGCCAAAACCTTCAGTCCAAATCATCAGGTTGCAGCTGCTCAGTCACTGTGATGCTCACCTCAGCTTGGTTGGAGGAAATGACTTGGCTTTTTTCCCCCCCTGCACTTTCTCCCATACCTTCAACATTAGCACAGAGCTTTATTTTGCTGATGCACAGTCCGATAAGTTTCCCGATTTACAGAGAGAATTTTAATTTGTCTGAAACTCTTTCTTTTCATCCTGCCATTGAAGCTGAATCTCATTCTTCATCTCAAATCTTTTATAGATCTGTGATTATTCCTGGCTTTCCATTCATTTCACTTTCTAAAAGATCAGCCCGGCCACTTTTATTCTTCATCTGTTGCATCCCAACTTCTGCTGAACTTCAGTGTCAGCACAGTTTCACTTGAGCCGAGATGTGATCATACTCCGTGGACTATATTTACAGTATATTGCTAAATGCATTTTCCTCTCCCCACTGATGGATTGAGTCACTCCATGTCAGTGGAGAGCTGCTGGTTTTTGTCCAGTTGCTGGGTGACATTCAATGGGTTGAGGGTTCATATCGGTCCAACGCTCCATACAGTCCACTACGGTTCATCCCATACACACACAAAATTGTTTACCAACCCCTATAAAAATCAAAAAGTCAATAGGAAGAGGAAGGTGACAAGAGAGACTGTTATGAGAAATGGTTAAAAAAAAAAAAAAGAGAACAGCGCTGGTGCCTATTTATTGTGTGAAATAATAATCATAGTCTGTATTTGAGTAACACGATCTCAAGTGTTAGGGTTTGGTCAACATAGACTTTTACTCTGTACAGATTCTGACACACATCACACGGATGGCTCTTCGTAGAAATACAGACATGGATGTTATCGATTGACCCAAACTCTCCAATTACATTCGCTCAGTTGGTTCTAAAAGATAAGAAGCTGATACTAGTGGTATCTGATTCATCAGCCCTGAGGGGGGGAGCAGCTGTATAGCACAGAGAGGATTAACTTCCAACGAGACATTAACCGAAATGAATCAGTGAAAAATAGATGGAGTAAATATGGTTGATAAAAAGTAATACACAAAAAAAATAAGTGTACAGTAGGGCTTCAGGTTTTAAAAGACTGACAGCTTACGGATAAAAGCCGTGGATTCTTCTCAGCCCAACACAACAGCTCTGCCAGATACATCATTATATGGTCAATAAGCTACAGATCTCCAGCCTCTTGGCTTTTATCCTCAGTGATACCAAACACCAACTGAAGAAAATAAAAAGCTGTATTTCAGGAAAATGCAACATAGCAACTATTGTTCAATGATTTCTGGCATTTTATCATTCCTAAACAGCATTCTTCAAGAAATACCATAATTGAATTTACATACCATTTTATCTTTCCCCCATTGCTTGTCCAACATAATCTTGTTCCCATGGTGACTATACTGTAGCAGGTAGTGATTGCTGTTATCCACTTCAGCAATTCATATCTGCATCACAGCAATGTAACCCTGCTTTGTGTAAATAGCTTAAGACAATGATTGGGACAATGTGATCTGAAAAATGCAAAGCTTCCAAAGATGACAAGGTTTATTCTGAGGCTGTCAGCAGTATTTTAATTTAGTCCATGAGCCAAGACCCCAAAATTGGCCTCCCGCAATCGAACGGGTGGGCAATTTCTAGTTTGTTTTTTTGACTTGGTAGACATCTCTAGTGAACAGTTTGGCATGATAACCATTGCAAACAGGTAGCTTAGTGGTGGTTATCATGTGTTGAATAGGTGGACCGGTAGAGTGGAAACTTGAAAACTGTGTATAGTGCTTGTTCGGTATTATGCTGTTTGTTGACCACTCAGTGCCTAAATCACTTCAAGGATGTTTTTCCCTTTTATCAAGACCCTACTGTAATAATAATAGACTCACCTCAGAAATATGTGAATTAGAACATAGGCCTACACATGAAATAGCCAACGTTTTTAGAGTGTTTTACTTTTCATGCAATAACAAGAACAAACAAATTGTTACACAATTAAAATCAACTAAAGAGCTTGCTCCTTCTGTCACAAATAATGTGGAGCATACTGCCAGTACAGTATTTCAAGTGTCCCTCTGTCAATGAGCTACGCCTGGCCAACAGCCTGAACGAGTTCTACTGCCGCTTTGAAAGACAATGGGACAGACCTGATATCCCCCACACCTCCAACCACCAGCCATCGATCAGCAACAGCTCCTCCAAACCTGGATCACCTACACAGCCCCACACCCAAGTGCCACCCTCCCCCACACCTCTCACGCCTCTCTCCATCGTAGAAATCAAATCAAATCAAAGAAGGAGAGGTGAGGAGACTGTTTAAACGGCTGAACCCGTGCAAAGCTGCAGGCCCAAACTCTAGCCGTTTTCCTACTAACATCAGCGGGTCGACGCAGGTTTTTTAAATGCGGGTCGACCCGCTAACAATCGGCATTTGGCTCCTTTCCCATTGACCAAAATGAGCCGGGTCTGTCTGTCTAACCCCCGCATAAACTAGTCGCCCCGCTTTCATTCGCAGTGCGAGAAACACCGTGTCATGCCCCAGCCGCCCGCCACGGAGGACAGCGAGTCTGCCGCGGCCGCCTTATGATGGACGTCCGCGGCACAACATGTCAGTTAAACAGACTGTCGCTTCTTTTTTTTCAATCTTTTTTGGTCAGTGTTCTTTGATCTTTAAATCCCAGTCTTGAATGCAAGCAGAGCTTTGTTTTGGTAGCCTACGTGAGACGCGACTGGTGCGATGATGTGGCATCACGTAACGCCCAATGTCATCACATAAATTAGCGGGTTGAGCCGGGTCTGGTGTTCCCACTGCAAGCCGATCAGAGCCGAGCCGATTGAAGGCGATTTTAACCCGCGTCGCTTGCCGAGTCATTTGACGCAGGTCGACGGGGGGGCATACATCAGTCCGATTGAAAAGTCTGACGGCTCATTTCTCCGACTACCCATTCTACAGTGTTAAGGTTAGGTTTAGGGTAAGGTTGAGGGTTAGGGCTACTTAAGTCGGAGAAATGGGAGGTCGGACTAATGGACTCAAAAATAAAGAAATGTATGGTCGGAGAAATGGGTAGTCAGACAGACGTCCCGGGTTGACGCGGGTCGGTGCGTTTATGGGTTTAAAAGGGTTTTTTGGCCAGTGGGAAAGGGGTATAAGTCTCCCCCTCCACCCTGAAGCACTGCGCCAATCAGCTGTCTCCGGTGTTCACACACATTTTTAACACCTCACTGGAGAACTGTCATGTGCCAGCTTGCTTCAAGGCCTCAGCCATTGTTCCAGTTCCCAAAAAGACAAGGCTCACAGGCCTTAATGACTACAGACCCGTTGCTCTGACTTCTGTGGTCATGAAGACTTTTGAGTGCCTCGTCTTGACCCACCTTAAGGACATTACAGTTCACCTACAAGCCAACAGATCTGTAGATGATGCTGTAAACATGGCCCTCCACTAGCACCTGGACTCCCCAGGATCCTACGCCAGGATACTGTTTGTGGACTTCAGCTCTGCCTTCAATACGATCATCCCAGCTCTGCTCTGTGACAAGCTCTCCCAGCTTAATGTACCTGACTCCATGTGCAGGTGGATTACGGACTTCCTGACTGACAGACGGCAGTTCGTGAGGCTGGGGAAGCATGTCTCTGACACCCAGACCATCAGCACTGGATCCCCCCAAGGTTGCATCCTTTCTCCTCTGCTGTTCTCCCTGTACACCATCAGCTGCACATCTGGACACCAGACGATAGTGCTGACGACACCACCCTCATCGGCCTCATCTCTGATGGGGACGTGTCGGCCTACAGCAGCGAGACGGACCCTCTGGTGTCATGGTGCAGCATGAACAACCTGGAGCTGAACGCTCTGAAGACAGTGGAGATGATAGTGGACTTCAGAAAGGACCCACCTGCCCTCCCCCCTGTCATCCTCTGTGACTCTACAGCGACCCTGGTTGAGTCCTTCTTCTTCCTGGGCACCACCATCTCCCAGGAGCTCCAATGGGAGCAGAACATCAGCTCCCTCACCAAGAAGCCTCAGCAGAGGATAAGCTATACTTCCTGCTGCAGCTGAAGAAGTTTCACCTCCCTGTGAAGATGCTGGTGAACTTCTACACAGCCACCACTGAATCCATCCTCACATCCTCCATGACAGTCTGGTGTGCTGCAGCTACAGCCAGAGACAAGGCCAAACTGCAGCGTGTCATTCACTCTGCCCAGAGGGTGATCGGCTGCAGCCTCCCATCTCTTCAAGAGCTGTACATCTCCAGGACCCGGAGACCAGAGCCAGAATAGCTGCTGACCCCTCTCACCCTGGACACAAACTCTTCAAGCCCCTCCCCTCTGGCAAAAGGCTCCGGTCCATCCGGACCAGGACCTCACGCCACAAGAACAGTTTCTTCCTCTCTGCAGTCAGCCTAATGAACAATGCCCCAGTTCCCCCTAAATAACCCTAAACCTATGGATGTAACATGCTATAATGTTAATGTCATCTTTACTCACTACATCTTAGCCTTCTTAACCTTGGATGTATATATAAACATTAAAAATGTTCCCTGTATAATGTGATTTCACAAAAGTCCTCTGCTACTTCCTGCTAACAGCAGTATTAAAGCCGATTTTCCCCCTCGCTCCCTCATGCACCCAGTGGAATTAGCGTCAACTAGTGGTGCAAACAAATATTATCTGCAGGGCCTTTCTGCAACTGCAAAGGCACTCTAAATCATCAGTAGTGGCACACAAATTATGAAATGTGCAACATCGGAGAATGGCCATAATTGGTGTATATGGCATTTTTATGGTCAAAATAGTGAATGCATGATAAATATTGTTAAGCTACTCTTGTGCGAAGGTTATCATACCAATTAATAATCTGGACATATATAGGAATAATAAAATAGCAACAAGAATTTGCCCACCCTTTCGATTGCGATTGGTGGTCTGGCTCATGGACTAATTGGCCCAATTTCCACACAAGAGCCTGTAACACAGTGTTTTGGCTAATGATGTGAGAACGTGTATCACAATTGTGACAAAGATGGGAAAACACAAGAGCTGGAGCTGAAATGATCAAGCAGCTCAGAGCAGAATAACAGACTAAAGACTCAAACCGGAGCAGTCATCTTACTGCCTTCAGGAATTAGGTAAAAACTTCCTTATGAAGTAATTTAACCCTAAATCCAAATTCTTTGTTTGTAATTTATATGTACAACTGCTTAACCATGTTATTACTTGATTCTAGATGCAGTCTTGTTTTATTAGTTTTATTTGTTAGGATCCCCATTAGCTGCACTCTAGAGCACCACTAGTCTTCCTGGGGTCCACATTTAAAACCAGTACAAACATACATCTACAGTCACAACATCACAACATGAAAAAGACAAGACAAGTCAACAAAAACTTACATTAAATCTGCACAATCGGATTGTCATATACATCAAAGAACGTATGTAAGATAGGCTACTCCAATGTACTTGTATTGTCCATTGCTGTAGTAGTTACAGTATATGTCTTTTTATAAGAGAAAGTCAAGTATTACTGAAAATCTAACATTGCTCGGCACAGCAGACATCCCTAATTTGGCATCAATCATAAGCTCTTGAAAAAGAAGGTCACAGTTTGGAAATGTAGAGCTGTTGCCCTCCTTACTCTGTCAGCCTGTAATGAGTGTAAGACACCCTGAGAACAGGTTGTAAGTCCTTCAGGTTCATCTGTCCTTAAAAAATATGTTTAGCCTTCACCAGTGTCTAAGTGTCTTGTCAAACATCCACAAGAGATTTGTTATTTTCACCGTTTCATTCCACTCTCCTGCACAAAATTAGAGAGTGCTGACTGTCTCTACCTAAATTGTGTTAAACAAAACCCTGAGCTAAGCGTTACATTTTCCAATAATAAAGCTGACGCATGCAGCACACACTGTCTCAACCAATACAGTGACATTTCCATGAGTTTCTGCAGGGTCATTTGTTCCTTGTGTGATGAGGTGTTGCACTGAAGTAGTTTATGACTCATCATTTTTAGCAAGCAAAACATGAAGGGCAGCAATTTGTGCCTTAATACTACCATTCATTTTGTTACCACTATGCATACAATCAGTATGATTTATTTATAGCGCATTTACCTTTGTTTTCCTCCCCATTCATTGGTGCTTTTAGTAAAAAAGTCTTCTTCCTATGATTAATGTAAGCTGTTTGAGTTTCTGTGCTTTATAATGAGGTATCTGTTTCTGCATGAAATATTGCACAAGCCCCAAACAAAGTAATGAGAACTGTAAATAACTTTGTCCACCCCAAACACATTGATTTTAAGAGAGTTATTAAGGTTTTTAGAAAACCTGAATCAATCATAGCAGTGGCGACAAACAGTGAATGGCAGCAACATGTATGAGGCGACCCTTTAAAGCCCCCGGGGGCTCGTATGACATTTAGGTTTGTTTGAATATGCTCAGGATTTTTGTATGTATGATCTACTGTAGCTTTGTAAATGTTACGACTGATAATAGAAACTTGGCATTAGATGGATTGCTCCCGTTTTCACTGTGGCCAACAACACACTCTTAATTTCCATTTTGACCCTGGATTGGAGGGGATTTTCTGCACTGTATCAGCATTAACTGTTTAGCGAAGCGCGGGTGATATCAAAGCCCCGAGATTCAGACATCTGAAAGATGCAATGTTGTTTCTGTCCTGAGACCTGCTGAGCAATGAATACCTCACACAAGCGAGGAGGATTAAATAAGGTTACACTGTTGGCTTTGATACATTGATGCAGAAAGTTAAGCATTGTTAAACATAAAGATAAAGAAAGTTAAATGGATCTGGGAGGAGAGTGATGTGATGTAACGGTCAAGGAGAACATCTTGCACAGAAAGACTCCAGGTTCAGTTGCATCAAACATAATGTTCCCTGTTCAAGTGTCACTAACAAAGATACTGAACCTCTCACCACCAGTATAATGAGGACATGCTGGATATATAGATGTAGCTTATGTCACAAGGAGCAGGCGCTACAGCTTCTCTGTCACTGACTGTATCACTGAAGAGGAGATAATCACAAACACATTTCCATATCAGAAGTGCAGGCTCTGAATTCTTTAACTAGGTAAATTCTACTTGTAATTCACTGATTAGCTTAAAGCCCTGTTTACTCTCACTGGCATGTGTTTGTTTTCATGGCAGAGTCGCAGAGTGTCATTTCCCCTGGTGTCGAACATCACAAAGGCTAAAGAATATTCTAATTGGCATCACTTGTGTTGTCGCTTTAATTAATTGTGTTTTCTCTCTAACATTGTGAGACAATGAAAAACAAACGATGTAAACAAAAAACAGCCTGCGAATTTGGTCGTTGATTTTCATACGACGCTCATTACCATGGATGTGTGCACTGTGTAATTGCACTTGATGGGATGCTTGTGTCAGACACTCTCCAAATAATGACTTTGGCTCGGTGTGTGTTATGTTAGATGTTCCCATTGCGCCAAATGAAAAGTGCTTTGATTGAATTTCAACATAAAACATTCTGGAAAAATGTGTAAAATTCCACTCCACTTCCACACAATAAAACAGTGAAATAGTCGGTTACTGTCACTTTTTTTTTTAGCTGTAACAAATGTGTTGAATGCATTTCTCAACATTTTCAAAGATTAATTTTAGCAATTTAAATCCAACATATTTGTTCTTGTTCACCAGTTCCCACCTTTGATCAATGTTCTCACATTTTTACCTTTAAATGTCAAGCATTGTGATAAACATGCACTTAAGACATTTGTCATCTTAGCTTACACTCACATTCATACATCACATCCGCACACTCGTACACTGTAAGCCAGTGTAAAGATTTCATATCACTGCCACTCCTCTATAGTCAAGTCAACACTCAACTACTCATAAATTCCACAGCTATTTGTCAGATTATAAAGGGATAGTTCAACATTTTGGCAAATTGGCCCATTGCCATAATCCCTATAGTCAGAGCAGTAGGTTCGTTACCTTTATTTGTCAGTGCAAGCTATTTTTAGAACGGCAGAGCAGAGCTGTGAGCTGCTCAGAGCTACGCTACGGAGGCTAATGGGATTTCTTGGTTTCCCTCATCAAACTCATCAAATACACAATCCAACAACTCCAAAACGCTCTGGTGGACAAGTTGTGACCTGCACATTCACCATGGATGAGTTGGATGAATGAAACCAAGAAATCCCATTAGCCTCCGTAGCTCTGAGCAGCTCACAGCTCTGCTCCACCGTTCTAAAAATAGCTTGCACCGACAATTAAAGGGATAGTTCACCCAAAATTCAAATTTCACTCATTATCTACTCACCCTCATGTCTACTAAGGGCTGGGCTAAGTTTCAGAGTCCTCCGTGCCTTCTCTGAGTTACAGCAGGGCTCTGTGCAGCACTGCATGTCCATAAGACAGTTGCGAATGGGCCTCACTTCGTCCAAAAAGACACACCAAAAAACATCCAAATACCTGCTCGTAATGTCCCTCTTGTATTGAAGCCCCAACATGAGAAATTGTTCCAAAAAAAATTAAATAAGTATATATTTTAAGGTTGTTTGTAGCGGAAGCTCCCAGTGTTGCTCTGCCGGAATCTCGCGCAATTTGCGGAGCCATGAACTGGGTGACACAGGCAAAGCAGTCAACTGAGACACTGGGAGCTTCCGCTACAAACAAGCTTAAAATATAGACTTATTTAATTTTTTCGGAACAATTTCTCATGTTGGGGCTTCAATACAAGAGGGACATTACAGACAAGCACTATGGAGGTATTTGGATGTTTTTTTGGTGTGTCTTTTTGGACGAAGAAAAGTGAGCTCCGTTCGCAACCGTCATATGGACATGCAGTGCTGCACGGAGCCCCACTGTAACTCAGAGAAGGCACGGAGGACTCTGAAACTTGTCCCAGCCCTTAGTCGACAAGAGGGTGAGTAGATAAAGTGAAATTTGAATTTTGGGTGAACTATCCCTTTAAAGGTAACTAACCTACTGCTATGGATTATGGCAATGGGCCAATTTGCCATAATGTTGAACTATCCCTTTAAGCTTTACAGTAAGCACTAGCCTTCTCTCAATTTAGTAGTGGGAGAAAAATAACCAAATGCAGAACGACCGACTGATAATAAGTGATAACACTCTAAAATTAATTCAGGGCAACAGTGCAGGAAGACTTTATTTTATCCAGCATTATTAACCAACTACTGAACTGACAGAAAATATTAAGACAAACAACAAGGACAACATCATTATTGTCACCGTCATCGTGTGGGGTTCCCGGGAGCTTGTCGTTCCACTCCTTCCAATTTCTTGTCATTCCATGATTCATTTTTATTTTTTTGAGTGTACTTTTTTGATAGCGCAGTGAAGAGAGACAGGAAATGGGGAGGCAGAGAGAGAGAGAGGGAATGACACGCAGCATATTGTCCTCCGAGTCGGGATTCGATATGGAACTGGCTGCAGCGGTAGTAGTGGGGCGCCTGCTCTACTAACTGAGCTGAACGACGCCCCAGTCATTCAATGATTATGCACATGGACGAAGTCTATTCCCACTGATAAAGCTGTAATACAAAACAGCTCTAAACCAGTAAATCTTCAGCAGCAGGCTAAATCCTCCTGGAGTAAATTAGACCAAGTGGGTGCAACTGAAGTTCTGCCTTTTATATAACACATCTGGTTAAATACACGGTCACTCCTCACACCACCTGCTGAGTCTCACTGCAACATCACTCCAAACTCCCCAACTCAGTTTTGTCTCGCTGGGATCAAGTCCAAGCCCTGAAGTTATACAATTCCTTTTCTGAAACTCCTTTTATTCATTCAGGTATTTTTGTGATTATATCCCTTTAAATAAAGATGGATGTAGCCTCTGTGACAGTATAATGACGCTCAGAGTGGTCCTCTCTAGCCAGGACATGACGCCATCAAACTCCAGGGCTAATCCAAAAATGGGCAAGGACTCCGTCGTACAGTAGGCATGTGATCACACATCTGTCACTCAAAGCAGCCTCAGCTATGCAGAACTTTGACCTTCTGAGTCCTACCACTACTCTGCCAGCCAGCCCTGCAGCAAATGTCATCCATCAGTGCACTAATGTAAAAACATGTTCATGCTGCACATCAGATTAAACGGAACCAACTCAGCTACTAAAATTGTAACTTTCCTCTTTTCAGGCAGAAATAAAATCTTCCATTTCTGCTGCATGCCAACTTTCTTCTTCTGACCCAGTAACATTTATTTCACACATCTGAACAAATCTCCCAGGGGTTCCCTTTATAACCATACAATGATAGTTGTAGAGATATACTCTGTTAATTATGGGCATGTCATTTTTGAGCAGAAACCCAAAATAGAGACTCGTTTTAAACAGGTGAAGCCTCAGTAAAATGTACACGAGTTATATGAAAGTTCTTCTCCTGTTCAGTTGTCATGAAGTAGGAACACATATATTTCTTGTCATTTTAACATGTGAGCCAACAGGGCTTCAATGGCCTTCATAGCCAGCCTGTAGTGGCCATTAGAGGTTTCTGGTATTCCCATCTTTTAACCTTGAATATTGCTTCCTGGCCCCTTGAGATTTCCAGATGTGGACATGCTCACGTCATCTTTGGATTTCCTGTTTATTAATTTGTCTGAATGTCCATGGAGAAATGAAAGGAGGAAGCCATGTGACCTTTTGGCCATCACCTCTCTTATCCCTCAGGGTGGTTGCGTGCAAGTAATGTATCTGATGCTATTTTCAGAAACATAAAAAATTTAGCATTGCAGGAGAAGAGGAGCTGATTCAGTATTTTAGTATTCATGAAATAAGGTATGAGAGATTTCTTCTGTTTCAATGAGAGGGGAAGAACTGTTATTGAATGTGCTGTGTGTTTCTCATAGGAAATCGTTCATTCTCACTCCTAGAAACTGCAGTCCAATCACTGTCACTGACTAAAGCCAGATGTTGTACCTGTTATGTTTTGGGGTTTTTTTTTTTTTCTGATATTGCCCGTTCTCTGGATGGCCTGCAGTGCCCTTGTCTTTAAGTCTCTAAACTTTCCAGACTAGAGCAAAGAAAAATTCAGTTTTCAAACTCTCATCTCCATTCGCCACTGCAATTTATCTCTAAGAAAGGGTGAGACTTGCAGGAGCACTTTGTGGCACATCAGCCCCGGAGTAAACATCATCCTGACATGGATAATTTCTGAATCAAGCTGTGGGTGTGAAAAGGGTTTAAGTGCAAAACCTCAGCTGTTTAAGACAATCTTTCTAGGCATCCGCTGTTCATTTGTTCCACATCCAAAGTGAATTATGCCCATTTTTTTGTGGCAAATCTTAGCAGCCAGTCATGGCAGCTTAATCCACCCAGAGAAGATCAGACTCAGTGTAGTGTAAGGAAAACCATCCAGAGTCGATTGCCAATTGTGCACAGTGTACCTGAACACATCATCTTGCATCAAGCCTCAAATGTGGAGGTGTGATGATTAGGAAATTAAAAAGACTCAAAGGACTTTTAATGAGGTGGATGGTATTGGGGAACTGATCCATCTGACTTTTTCAGGTTGCTTTGTTCCAGGGTAGTGCTCACACATTTTCTCATCCTGTAATAACCATTTGCATGGAAATTAAACACATGCACCTATGGAGAAGCCAAATCTCTTCCCGGATAAGGTTGGAGGTGTCTCCCACTCGACGGCAGTAGTTCAGATCCTCTGCTCCGTAATTACATTCTCTCACCTGATCCCTGTGTCGACTGCAGAGCACTGTGCACATAGAAAACCCCTCTGCCCAATTAAACCAGAAATATTTCTATGCTTTAGAGCCAGATCTGTCTCCTGTTTGTGTTACGGCTGCATCCCTGTGGTAATCGCATCATTCAGAGTTTTTAAGAGCAAACAATTACGATAAGAAACAGTCACACTCACACATATCGTCTCTAACAGGAGTTGTCGGACCAAAACCCTGGGACACGCAGTGATGCTACTGCTCTGCTCTGCCTATACCACCTAATTACTTTTCCTTGGCATCCAGGGTAGCACCTGATTAGGTGGCTAACATGGAAACCAGCAGGAGACTCCAGGTCATGAGAACCTGAATTTAAGATGGAGGGCCACTGCTTTACAGGGTAATTGTAATTCAGGTCCGATGTGTGTTTGTATAATGCTGCCAATGTGCGATGTAGGTCAGAACTATCGACTGAAACCATATCTCAGTCTGCTCTCCGTAGATGGAGTGGCTTCGTTTTAACATATTCACAATGAAGTGCGCTGACAGATGATCGAGGGCACTTTGTTATCAGAAATAAATTGATTTTTTTTCTTTTTTTTCTCTGCAGGCATTTCGTTGTTTTGACTAGAAATTGTGTGAAGTCTACAGTACATCACATCACAGATTGTCTATCTACCTCCTCCTGCTGCTGCTCCTCTTCTTCCTTTTGTGTCACTGTGGATGTTGATTTCTGAATCTTGTTGATGGAGCTATCATTTTTTGGGGGCAATTACTGGTACTTGACTATGCATCAGTCTTAACAAATGTCTATCATCACAATAACATAATGAGTCACAAATGAATCTGCCTTTGAAGCCAAAAGTTCAAAGTGACTCCGTGAATTTCTTATAGTTTCACTTTCATGGCCACAGCTTTTTTCTCCTCTAATTAGACTGTTGACTGAAAATAATATAAACACTGCAGTATATAATATTGCAGTGGATGGGGTGTCAGCAGAGAGCATTGTAAAAAAGCAGCTAGTTGTAAGAAGCGCAGGCTCTTTCTCGGTTATCATAACAGCTTTGAAAATACACAAACATACAGAGACACAACACAAAGGAAAAATCGTCAAGATTGAGTATATTTGCTTTTTTATTATTATTCCTGATGCCTTTTGCTCTTTGTTTGCTGAAGCCCACTCCTATGCTGTGAATGTCCAATCATAGCTTAGCAACTGTAACTAGGTACAGCAGGTCTGCCAACCTTTGTCCACAGGAAATACATAGCACTAAGGAAGTACTGTAATGATACCACCTCAAGGCAGCTTTAGCAGCTTTTGCCGCCTACTGAATGACTCTAATGCAATGTCAAGGTATAAACAACCCAGTCAACCCCTCTGTGCTGATTTAGTATGCTGAAACATTGCCTTGATGTCAGGTGAATCTCTAATGAGCTCAATGTACAGTATATGTAGAAAAAAACAGTTTCAGAGACTGATCTCACAAGAGACAACAATGGGAAACTGAGTCACTAGATTTTTTTTGGGGGGGGGGGAGAAAAGAAGACATTACTCATGAAATTACACTGAGTCAGTCACTGTGTTTTTGCAAAATTGAGATGGTACATTCAACAGGTGTGACCTTCAAGTTTTGAATGAGACACTGACATGTCATCATTTTTCAGAATGGATGGATAGGATGATAGACTTGTTGGCACAGGTCCACATCAAACAGCTTCAACATTATCATTCACTTAGAGTCTGGTTTCTGTTAACCTGTCAAACTTCCTAGTCAATACTCATTCTCTCTCTCGGCTCTGTCTTTTGTTTGTTTTCCTGAGGGGGATATCTGGGCTCTTAAAGGGCTAAATGCTAAATGCTGTTAACCAGTTTACCTGTGTCTGTCTGCTGCAAGGTACTGAGCATGTAGTGCACACTGGACTTGTACTGTTTATTTTTATGAATAGAGCTGCTTTGCAATGGTTAAAAATATGACTATAGCAGCAGATGAGAGTGAACCAAAGCACAATAACAACTAAAGAATAATCCGAGGACAACTGTGGGTTCATACTGTAACACCACACACTTTTCACACGTCAATTACTGCACACCAAAATCTACACAATAACGTTGCAATGAGTTCTCTTTAAGTAGTATTTGGAGTGTCTGTTTCATTTTGCTGAAGTAATATTATCTGAGCATCAATCAGTTTCTTCATGTCATAAGAGAATCGTATTGATCTCTGCTCCTGTGCAGTCTGAAAATAATTCTGTTTATGTGTCTTGGCCTCTTGTGCTGCTCTTTCATCCTTCATAAAACAGTTGCTGTACTTTGTTGAGGTGCTGCATTGGGTTGCATCATATAGTAAGGTATTTCATGTTTTTATGGAAGAAATAAACACAAAATTGTTGTTTCAGTCAGAACAAGACCAATAGAATAAAGGGGTTTGAAATACCTGAATGTTGCTGTGTTTTTAATTGTAGTCACACAATAAGCTCTTCAGTTTGTTTTCCATGCAGCCCAAGGATCCAATAATCTGTTTTCCATTAGTGTTTCTCATGAGTCAAACTTTTAATCAAGATGCAGAGACAAGACCAAGAGCTGTTAATATGAAAATCATGGGGAGATCAGGGGAGCTGACCTGTCATGAATTAACAGGAGCAAACCATTTAAATAATGTGCACTTCTAAAATATAATCAGCATTGTAAGAGTGTGCTCATGAATATGTGACCTGCACATCGACTGATCTGTCTTCATGAGTTAGTGTCCTTTAGCCGACACGCAAGCCAACTCTGGTTCACTGGAGTGTCGTCATCATTCTGTGGAGTGCAGAGCTGCAGCTTGAGTGGCACTTTAAAACCTTGTAAACCTAATCTCAAATCAGACATTCATTCATGAGGGCCACAGTGTTTGCTGTGAACTTTTCTTATGAGATCGAGATTTATGAGTCATCGTAGTTAAGTTGTTTACAGCTTAACTAAGAACTGACGTCACAATTTGCCCCTCACAATTTCTGACCAAAACTCAGACACGCTCCATCTAACTAGCAGCTTTTTTTGAAATTTTACTTGATGATTGACTTCATAAATTAAATCTCAGGGCAAGAGAGGAAATGAGGAGAAGGAGAGAATTAGGTCAGCTCAAATATTATTTGAAAACGTCCATTGATTAAACAACGGATTGTGTCAGCAATAAAACATTCATCTATCCAACCTATTCCTTCAATAAGCACACAATCAAGCAGAACGTCACGTGTTTGAAGCATACATAGATAACAAATAATATACTTTGTTAGCGTTATAAGTGATAAGTTTTAGTCCAATCAATCTGAAGTTCTTCACCGAAGGTTTCTAACTTTAAAATTTTCTCTGTAAAGCTGCAGTAGGTGTAGGTGTTTACATGTTCTGTGTTAAGTGGGTGGCTACACTTTAATGGTACTACTCATGATATAGAGAGAGAACTCTATAGCATACACAGGCAGGTGGGTGTCTCTCATTAGTCCTTCAGATGTATTTTTATTTATCTAAACTTTATTTTAACAGGGAAGTCAAGCAAGCTCTCTTTTTCAAGGACGCGCTGCAATTGAGCATAAGATCACAACACATCAATGCAATACACAAGTACAGAAATGTAAAGTGCCAAAAATAATATACAGCAAGAACATGGTTGAATACTTGGGACTGTGGCATTAAGTAGAGCTTTGAAGGCCTCTATTGAAATGAGTTTGTTAAGTTTCATTAAGTCCTGTAGTTTATTCCAGCGGTATGGTGCCTAGACGGTGAAGGCGGTCTTTCCAAAATTGGTTTACATGAGGAATTGTTCAGACTGATATGGCTCTGTGAGTGTGTATGGAGTCCAGTGAAGCGGAGATTTAAAAGTGAGGTTAAATATGATGGTAGCTTCCCAATTAGATAAATCTGCGGGCCAGCCAACTTTACTATACAAAGTGCAGTGGTGAGTAGAAAATGGATCCCCTGTGATGAAACGTAGGACACTATGAAAAATTGCATCTAGAGTTTTCAGAGTTGAGGGTGTGGTATTCATATCGCCAAAATCATTACAAATTACAGAGGATTGTACAAAGTTTTTTTTTTTTTTTTTACAATGTGAGGAAACACAATTCTTATTTCTGTAGAAAAAAAAAACAAACAATTATGGCTCTAAGTTTCTTAGTGAGGTGCTCCACATGGATGCGAAAGGAGAAGGTATTTGTAGGAGTCGACAGTTTCAATTGGTTCACCATGCAAAGAGAGGATACCTACTGAGGAATCACTTTTGTCGGACCTTGTGAATAGCATACATTTAGTTTTACTCGAATTCAATACTAGTTTGTGGGCAATAAGAGATGATTCTAAATTATTAAAGACTTATTGTAGGTTCTCAGCAGCTGATTTAAGAGTGGGTGCAATACTGTACAAGATTGTGTCGTCTGCATAGTAATGGACTTTCCAAACTGAAGGGGGGGGCACAATATTATAAATATATAGAGAGAATAAAAGAGGGCCGAGAATGGATCCTTGTGGAACACCCTTATGCGGTAGAAGCGATCTGGATCTAACTGAATCTGCAGTGACGACTTGAGATCTCCCAGAGAGATAATTGGAGAACCAAATGACAGAGAGGCTATCCAGGCCGGTGGATGAGAGTTTTCTGAGTAGAAGTATCAAAAGCTTTTGACAAGTAGATGAAAAGAGCTGTGCAGCGCTGGTGAGAGTCAAGGCCATTTATAAGGTAC
Source organism: Trachurus japonicus (assembly GCF_045865225.1). Lineage (NCBI taxonomy): Eukaryota > Metazoa > Chordata > Actinopteri > Carangiformes > Carangidae > Trachurus > Trachurus japonicus. The sequence goes on from NC_140916.1 coordinate 7,800,485, forward strand.
AGGTACAGGAGACTTCATTGATCCCTGAAGGGCAATTCAGTTTCTACAATCCACCGTGACCATACACATACAGTACAGTCAAACAGACATGGCCTAACACACATAGCAGAGGTAGCATGATGGGACGTAGGAATGTACGAATATAGTTTCATAAATCTCATAACTTGTTAATGTTGTTAACAACAAGCGTTGTGGCTGACATTGTGCTATGGCCAGGTCTGAACCTGGATTGTTGTGGTTGGAGGATATTATTTGTATATGATGCTTCACCTCCATTTTAAACCAACACTAAGGAACTTTTCAACCTTCATATAATATTTTCATAACTTTTGTGATGGTACATCGACTTACAACAGGTTGAATGACACCTCTGTCATGGCCTGAGGGGGTCAGTATCGCCTTCACTGGCACTAAGCAACTTTGAGGAGCATGGTAGGAACCCGGCTCTCACTTAAGTTTCACTTTCACTTTCGCGAGTCATGACGAGGAGGGAGCAGACAATGCGGCACCTTTCTGTCGGATTGTGTATGTGTGTTTACTGAGAAATGATTTGCTGGTAACAGAAACTTAGTTTGGACGTCTTCTGTTAATTTCCATGCACTGGGAGATCAGAATGTTTACGGTGTTACGCGCTGGTGCTCATGGGAAATGGAGTCTTCCTTCAGGCAAAACACTACCGCTTTGGGCCACTGGCGCCGCCAAACTCAACCAAAACTTAAAGTTCTTAAGTACTGCTTTAACAGGCACTTTTGAAATTACTGTTAAACTCATCTCTGGCTTCTGTGGAGTCTGTAGGTTTGTCACTTTCTATTCATGTTGGCAGAGAAATCCACTGCCACATATTGATGAAAGGACGATTACAGGGATGTGTAACAGGCCAGAGCTAATTTGTCTGATTTTGATTCACTTTTCCTTATTGTTTTTGCAGACGACACACAGGGATGTGTCATGTAGCTGCCACACTATGTTTGTCAGGTTTCCTCCTCTCTGTTCTGTGCTAATGTTGATTTCACATGGTAAACAAAGTGTTGTCTTAGCTCGGCAGTAGAAAATTGAGCTATATGCAATCAAATCACACACATTTATTCACTTTAAACCAACTGTGTAACAGCTTTAACTGTGAAGACAGCGATGTGTCTAATCATCATAGTGAGGGACAGCAGAGAACAGTCCCAGCATGGAGACCTATATCGATGCTTCAGTCGATGGCATTGTTTTCTGTGAATTTTGTGGTTTTGGAGTCAGTGAGCAGAAAATAAAACAGACCTGTATCTACAAATGAGCTTTCTGTTTTAATTCTTTTTCCTCAGTGTGATTAACTGGAAAGTGCGCTCTGTCAGTAACTCACAAACAACTCAGTGAAACTTGTGTGTCCTACATTCGAACACGCTCGCATTCATGGAGGAAGCTTATCAATTAGTGCCGGGGGCGCTGTCTTTTTATATCATAGCTGCTTTTATCACAACTGATGAAGTCACAGCAACGCCACTTTATGAGATTTGTACTTCCCTGCCACACTGCAGCAAATGTGTGAGATCTCCTGCTGCCTTTGAAGTATTGCTATCCACTGAATAGTAAAATGCTGAACATAAATCTAAATGAGAGAGGGAGGGCAAGGTTTTGCTGCCCCAACACTCTTGCTGCTGTGGCTTTGATCACAAACCCCAGCAAAGTGTCTGTGTACAATATTCACGACTCACAGAATCACATGTGGTCTCTCCACCTGTTTCCAAGGGCAAAAATATAAATGCATAAAAGACATAGACCCGGCACATGAAAAAAGGGACTTGCTCTTTGAAGTAAATCACAGGTAAATGAGGTTTTACACGACAAAGGGTCATTTTTCCTGTTTTGTGAAGCTGGTTTTTTATCAGTCTGCAGCCACACCAGTCACTCTGTTGGGCTGCGCTTTGAGCAAAATGCTAACACCAGTGCTAATTAGCTCTAAACTCCAAAGTGCTGCTGAGGCAAATGGGAACACCATTAGCTTCGCAGGTATCAAAGGATAGTATTTAATTCAATTCATCCTCTTGGTACCATCAATTTGTCGACCGCACTCCTGAAGTTTGTACCTCACACATTAAGGTCCTGCACATTTGCATCCATCACTCTGTTTGAAGCTCGGCAGTTCAGTCTTTTCTTTTTAATTTCACTTTTCCTAACTTATTGTGCTAATCTGTATTTGCTTGCAGGGATCATTTATGTTCACTGATTCTTATTCTGATGACATACAGTTTTATAGATTACACTACACACAATTTGGGGATCATTTTCTTGTCCAGGATAGTGGGACATGCAGACCTGCTGGCTCTCCAATTAGCGGACAACTCTCTTTATCCTCTTGAGCCACGGCCGCCCCGGTGTACATCACTGTGTTTATTGGTGCAACACCGGATACAAACTATATACACACAGGCAAGAATACCGATTAAACACATTGCTCTGTATCACTGAGGCCTGTGTTTAGCCCCTCATCACCTGAGCTGCTGCAGCCTTGGGTTCTACTGTGATTTGTAATAATCTCAGAGGTCACTGATGTTGTTAATCCTGCCTTTGTTGGCTCTTTGTCCGTTGTTAAACAAAGAAAAAAAAATCAATGGAGCTGACACAAGCACGAAGAGGGCATCTAATAAATTGGTCCAGTGTGAATCAGTAATTTGAGGTCTCTTCTGTATTTTTTTTTCTTTTTTTGTGGAGCTTCATTGTCAATCATTAAAAAGCTTCAATAGCATTTTTGGCAGAAATTTCCAGAAGCTCCTACTGTACAGCTATTCAGCTTGCAGACCCATTTGGGGAAAGACCAATTTCTAATTAGTGAGCCAGCAAATTTCTCACAAACAGACTTTGTTTATTTCACACAAACACAGCGGGGACACAGATTCATGGGGGTAATTTGGCTTCAGATAAAAAACATGCAACTAACATATAGTTGACTTTATTCAGGTTGAGAATATTTACTATGGGCCATAGACATCAATGTATAGCAAACCGCTGAACTGTGCAGGAGAGCACAAGTGTAATGTGAAACTCCTGAATTGTTGGGAGATGATATAATTCAAATTACTAAAAAGTATTTTCTGCTGATAATACCCACTCATTTCACTCAACTGTGTGCTGAAGAGTGAAAGAATATCATGATGTGGTCAATAAGCTTTGAGTTGTTTTTATCTGCCTTTGTTTGACTTTGCTTTTGACTTGTCTACCGTTTTGTTCTTTACACCAGGCCTCATTTACAGTCATTTTTCCGTACATACACTGCTACTGTTAAAATATACCTATTGTTTTCATTCTTTTTATCTATGCACATTCTGAATTTTTATCATCTGAAACCTCTTTGCAATTTACTGTGAAGTTTTTACGTAATATGCTTGCTTTGTACATCAGACATTGAAATCCAGGTTTTGTTGCTCAGTCAGATTTTCACTATTCAGATAATCTGACTTTATCTAACGCCTACTTCATTGTCAAAGCAGCTCCTACATCCAGCTGCCTCCAGCTGCTCAGCTGGTGTTGATAGGTCTTCAGAGCCAGTTGTTGCCTGTCGCCCTCATATGGATTTTTTTGTCTAATCGTGTTTGGTATTTGCGCCTTTAAGGGCATCAGTTGTGTGTTACCTTTGTGAGACATGAAGACATTGCTTGAGCTTCACAGTTCACTCATCTCCACCTGTAGATCACACAGTTTCTATCCAGGACTTCATATCTCTGCAAGCATCAACTTTTGTTTTCTAAACCCAAATACTCATAGTTCATTACAGTAATAAAATAGTTATCATATTAATTTTTGATGAGCATAGTTGTTAGATTCAGCTCTGAACTTGAATGGTACCAAACTAACTCGTCCTCTGTTGCTGACTCTGTCAGTCCTCTTATTTGTTTTTCAGGAAGTCGTTGTTGTTGTTTGTCCTTATTAGAAAATGAAGGTCGTTGTCGTCCATCCTTTGACAGTGACTTGCCAGCTGGCTGTATCACTTGCGTCTGTGATCAACACTGTCATTATTTCCATTTATGTTTGTTCCAGTTGACCTGGCCCTATACTTTTCCCCCCAAGATGGTGTCACAGCCAATGAGTCATGTCTGCAGAGTCACAGTGGGCTGGGAAGCAATTATTTGCAATGTTCTCGGTTACATATTTACAGTAAATGATACACCAACACTAATTGCTGCAGTGATACAGTATGACCGATTCATGGCTGACATGTAAGGTTGAGAAGAAGTGGGAGCAGATAATTAGAGATGGATGTCAGCATCAAATTTCATACCTCTGCAGTGATATCAATTCATCAACTACATATGCCAGACTTTTTTTCTTTTTGAAAACCCTGTATTGCTGGTACAAACTGCAGAGTTGAAGTTATTGTAATGGTTTGCTAGCTACTTCAGTGTTCCAGGCAATGCAGATTGTTCGTCATTAGAGATAGATAGATAGATAGATAGATAGATAGATAGATAGATAGATAGATAGATAGATAGATAGATAGATAGATAGATAGATAGATAGATAGATAGATAGATAGATAGATAGATAGAGAATACTTCATTCATCCCTAGCAGGGAAATTCAAATTAGTCCAGTAGCTCACACAACAATGACACAAAAAAGAAAGAAAGATGAACACAAAAAACATTTTAAGAAGTGTTATATAACACGATTGCAGCAGGAACGAATGACCTCTTAAATCTTTCAGTTCTGCAGGTCAGGGAGATGAGCCTTTTACTGCGGCTGCTCCTCTGACCTGTGAGGGTTTTGTGTAGAGGGTGTTGGGAGTCACCCAGGATGGTCTTCAACTTACACCCCATCCTCCACTTAACCACAGCCTCTACCAGCTCCGCTCCCTCCCCCATCACAGAGCATTTTTTGATGAGCCTGTCTAGTCTGTTCCTGTCCCTGACAGTTGTTACCCCAGCAGACAATAGCAAAGAATGTAACACTTGCAATGACAGACTGATAGAACATACGCAGCATTACATTACAGATGTCAAAGGACCTGAGTCTTCTCAAAAAGAAGAGCCTGCTTTGTGTCTTTTTGTACACATCATTTGTGTGTACGGACCAGTCCAGCCTGTCATCAAGGTGTACTCCAAGGTACTTGTATGACTGAACCCTCTCAATGTCCAACCCATCCACAGTCACAGGCCGTAAGGATCTCTTGGACCTGCCAAAGTCAATAATCATTTCTTTGGTCTTTGATGTATTAAGCAACAAGTTGTTTTTGTTGCACCAGTCTGTGAACACCCCCACCAGGTCCCTGTATTCATCTTCCTGTCCCTTCTTCACACATGCCACTATGGCCGTGTCGTCAGAGTACTTCTGAACATGGCAAGATTCAGATGTAGATGTGAAATCTGCAGTGAAAAGTGTGAAGAGGTAAGATGAGAGCACAGTACCTTCTGGTACTCCTACACTGCTCACCACTGTGTCTGACATGCAATTCCCCAGCCTCACATACTGTGGCCTCTCTGTAAGATAGTTATAGACCCACAAGATGATGGTTGGATCTACACCCATCTTCTCCAGCTTTCCTCTCAGAAAGAAGTTGAATTGTGTCAAAGGCACTGGAAAAGTCTAGAAACAGCAGTCTCACATATCGCCCATGGTTCATCCAGGAAGGAGTAAATCCGATGCAACATGTAGATGATTGCATCGTCCACCCCAATGTTCACCCGGTATTAGGGATGTGCACAGTTACCCGAGTACCCGGGTATCCGAGTAGGCAATCTGCTACTCGGTTATGAATTTATTATCCGGTTAACCTAGGATTAAAAAAGCGGCACGTTAGAGCGCAGTCTAGCGTCGGATCAAACTACGTTATCATGCCATGGTTCAGCTTTTTGTAGTGTTAAACAGTTTCGGATCAAGCAACGTGATTTTCCGCTGTGTAAAAGCGTTTTTGGATCGAGCCTCGGACTTTCAAACCTTTTACAATAATCTGTGGTGGCTCCCTCGGCGTAAACCGTCGGGAGGGAGACAACAGGTGTCATCAAGTCTGTTAGAAAATATGCTTTCAGTTTACAAACATTCTCAAACCTTCCCAGTTATTTCCTGAGACAATGCGAGGCAGAGAGGACCGAAGGCACCAAAATGTAGTGTGGACTAATAAATAAGCACCGCTAATGATTTTTAAAAAAAGAAAAGCCTGATGAAGGTCACAGTTGTGACCGAAACGTTGCTTTAATAAACTAATTGAGAGTGAGACAGTGTGCGGGAGCTTCTTCTGAACTCCAAAAAAAGAAAAGAAAAAATAAGTTTTCTCCTCTGAGGCAGCCGCGGCATAATGTTCATGGGTGTTTATTAAATCCTTATATCCATCAACACCTTCATCCAGAAAGTAGAAAACAGGAATGACCTTGTTCTGTGCAGTGTGTGTCCTGTTGACAGACAGGAACATTTGATCTGCTATACCTGATTAAAGATATCTGAGGTACAAATCTTCTTTAAACTGCATCTTTCTGTCTTACTTTCTTTTCCAGGAGACAATAATGGATGGCCCCATCTTTTCGACAAATATTTTGGCATGCCGAGCCATAACGCCAGGACCAAGTCCAATGTATGCTGTAAGTGCTGTTATTTTTCTAAACTGTCATTTTAAAGATGTTTCTTGGTCTGCTGCTGCTCAGAAGTCGACTGAAGGAAATGGTCCTGAAAGAGCTGAACTGACTGGGGCAGAATCATTGAATCATTTTTATCTGAACTGCAAATGTGAACAGGTTTACCGGTGTAATACCACCCCAAATTTAGATGGTTCTGTGGCAGGACATATTGAAGTTTAAGTGTCCTGACATGGCATTGGCCCACACATACTATCAGCTTTAATAGTGTATTAGACAATATTGAATAGATCATTGCCCTGAGATATAAAGACTGTTGAGTTTTCCAGGATTTCCTCCTTCCTGTCTGTTGTCCTGTGGACCAGTAAATAGAGAGCTGTTCCTGAACGAGGCTGCAGGTTGAATGCTGTGGTTCAGAGTGGCTCTATTAAAGGAAACTGGGGCACAGAAGTGTGCAAAACATTGGTGTTTGAAAAAGCTCCACAGACACCAAACTGGTTTTAATCACTATCTGCAGTTGCAGCTGAGGCGAGTGCGTAATCTGCTGTGGACTTGGAGCTGGTGGAGGGATCCTGTTCCAGCGACTGTGGCTGGCTGGTTTGCTGCCCTCAGTGGAGGTGGGATGAGGTCTTCATCCTAGTCAAATATAAAAAAGCAGGGTCCTTTTACGTAGCTGGTAGAGCAGGCGTCCCATGTGCAGAGGCTATAGTCCTCACTGCAGCCAGCCCTGACTCGGGCACCCCCTTACTGCATGTGTAGCTGATGTTAATCTGGCCCTCTGCGTTGTGTTTTCGGTACAGACTGCCGCAGGTGGGGTTCGGACCCTGGTCTTCTGCACGGCAGGCGACGATGCAAACCGTTTTGCCAAGAGCTCAATGAGCCGATTTGCGTGTGCTTTATGGGTGAATGAGTACACATGTCATTCCCCCTCTCTCTGCCTCCCCATTTAAAGGCAAAAATATACTTTAAAAAAATAAAATTCTAAAACTCCAACCATCCATATTCTATTGCTGTTGAAATGAATATAAATCAAGGGTTTGGTAGCCATTCATCCCAAAATTAAAAATTTAAAAGAAAATTCCAGTGCATTGAAGACATTCTTCTCTTTTAAAGGTTAAATCGTTATTTAGCAAACCCTTTCACTTTATCCACTCTCATTCAGTTGCAGACAGCATTGACACTGCAGTGGTGCATCGTATAAAGGTTATTTATAAATTTAAATAGGGAGCCAAGAATCAAGTTTTGCATCAAAGAAAACATCACAATGACATCAGGTTATGAACTTTTTGCAAGACATGAAGGGGCTCTGTACACTGCTTAAAATATAAAAGCAAAAAGTCTCCACTTCCTGTCCAGTTCACATTATTCTTTCCTGCAATTTAAAAACTCAAAAGTCACAGGACGCGTTGTCCATTAGGACCCACACTCTCGCCACTCTCTGGAAATCACAGCCCAGTCAGTCATCGGTTCAACCAGCTGGCACCAACTAGCCACTGCATCACAAAGACAGAGGGAAACTAGAATTGGACAATCTACAGTGATATTAGCCTGAGCAACGATAAAATGATAGACACGCTGGAAGCTGACTCGCTGATGTTTGCATCTGCTGTGCTGCGCAGACATCTAACTATACAGTAAAAACAGGAAAAAAAGATGAACTCTTGATTACTGGTTTGTCCTACTCATCCCACCATATGTAGAGTTTAAGTTAAGACTGGATGGACTTTATTGATTTTTGAATTTAGATTAAATCAGTTCTCATCCATCTTATATATACATGTATGTATTTGTGGTGACGTGCTCTCCTGCACTATTCTTTGCATATTAACAAACCCATTTAATTTCTCATTAACTCAGCCAGGTCTCCTCTCAACTTGTTGTTGTTGAAATGAAACATATCTTGCAAATTAGATATAATATTGGTACTAGCATCAGCAATTTACTCTCAGTTTAATGGTTTGTGAGGTGCTCTCCATTGATGCCATTTTTACTTTGATGGCAGTGAATTTATATCAGTTTGTCAGTCTTCATCTCAATGTAGATGGTTATTGCACATTGGGACTGGTTGTTGATATAATTATACTTTTAATTTGCCATCTGCAAAAAATTAAAAACTCACAAACATGAAAGGGAGAATCAAATGTTGTCAGGGTTTATTTGTCGTTTTCCATCAACATCTGCTAATTTGTCGCCTCTCACTGGAGTTTATGATTTCCCTCTTGAGTATGTGTGCTCTTGACTCTCTGACATCCAAGCAGTGTTCATTGAGAGTCCATAGCATGCCACCCCCTTAACTCAAGTGCTGCGATGTTGCCAGCAATTTAGACCATTATTGACCAATTTTGTAGAGCCATACACTGTAAGAATATATACACCATATTTACTCAATATAAATGGGATTACAAGCAATATTATTAATTAAATTTTGCAATGTTTGGTATTGAGTAAATATTAATTAAATGAGACCCTTAATATTTATCCATTTAATGAGTAGATCAAATCAGTGCTGACTTACAAACATAGCACTTTCAAATGTAAAATTCTCAAGCTCTGTGAAAGCTGAGCATTGTGTAGCACAACATGTACTGTAGGCTACACTGCAACTACAGTCTCATTTTCAAGCCAGAAGTTTGCTATTGGGGGACTGGACTTTGTTTGAAAGCTTTGAATCATCCAGTTCCTAGAAGAGTTTTTTGAATACCTCAAAGGTGCTCAGATGTCTGGGATAATCAAGATTCAACGTGTAGTAATTCCAATGTTCTTTGGCTTGTAGAAGCTCCGGGTTTTGTGGTCACAGTAATTACCATTATGAGCTCTTCAGGTTCCTCCAAGTTCTCAGTGTAGCATATTCTATATGGACACATACTATGGCTCGTTTGAAAGGTGAAACTTTCTGCTTCCAATGGGGACAAACCGTTTATTTCTACATGCCTTCGTTCCTGAGCGATCCCAAGCTAAACAGTGGCCAGTTTTCATCAAAATCCCTGCTTGTTGTCCCTGCGCTGTTTGTGCCTGTTGCTCTTCTGACGCTTACATTTCTGGGTCAAAGGGCTCGTGTAAGATAAATGTTGTTGTTCTATTCACAAAACCACCATGGGGGGCGCTACAAAACAACAATAACACAACTACTGCTAGAGGCGGGACTGCCGGCAACCATCAAAAGCTGAATTATGATAAAATGTCCAGATCGTGAGTTTTCATGAGATTTTGATCATCATCTATTTCAGTTCTGTTCATCATAGAGTTCCCCAAATCACACATAAGGTGTGTTAGAGTGTCTATTTTCGAAATTTAAATTACATTTTTGGCACTCGGGGAGTTAATATGAACAGTAAAAAAAGAATAATACACTAAACTTTGTATTTCCAGAAGTAAAATCACAGCAGGTTTTGTCTGGTGTTGGAGGATTAGAGGTTCGTGACGCCAGACAAAGGGGTAACATAACAACTACAGACAGCTCTGGCTCCATAAATTATGTTTTCTTCATTGAGATTGTGTTTTTCTGTACATTTTCATGACGTCTTTGCCCTCCTACAGAGAAACTCCTACATTATTCAAAGACAGAATAATTGCCTACACTTAACATTCACTGAAAACTATGGTAGAATACTAAGGAGCAGTGGGATTGGCATGATTGCTGTGGTCTTTGAATTTATCTGCATTAGAGTATAACACTATAGAAGTACTTGTACATTCACCATCTGTAGCTACTTATCAGTCTCATCTCTCATATTTGAATTGTATAATGCATCACCAAAATGTTTTCTTCCATTCCTTTTGTCTTTTAAGATGAGCCTGCAACAAAAACCTAACCTAATGTTTCTTATCAGTTCAATGATGCATATTGTTAAGGTATCACAACGAGACTCAACTGTATAAAGCCAATGAATTTTATGTACTGTACACAAACTCTTAACTTCCCATTGGGATCAGTAAGTCTGTTCAGTGTTTTCATGTAAACAGCAGTTGATTCACAATCCAAGAAACATGTCATTATTTATCGCCAACAGGGGAAGTTTAAACTGGTTGTTTGTCACAAATCCCTTCAAGTCCTTTGACTCTAGACCCTTAAAGACAGAGGCTGACCTACAACAGGAACTGACCTCCAATTTCAAGTGGAAAGTGGAGATAGATTGCTTTGTTATTACTCGGAGCGTCCCCAGGTTAGACCCCTCTTCAGTCGAGTACAACACCCTCATATCACTGCACGTGCTTTATCAGTGCCAAACCCACTATCCCTCTGACCCCTTGCTAATGAACAAGACCCCAAAATGATTAAACTCCCTGGAGTGTGGAAGCTATTTGATACCCATACAGCAGGTTCACCTGAGAGTGGGTTTGGGGTAGTTTGTACACTGCCCCATAGTGAAGCACATCTTCTTGGGTCCCTTTTATAAACTGAAAACTGCATGTCCTTGTCCCCAAGCCTCTCCTCTGACCTTCATTCAGATTCCACGTCCCTAACCTCCCTTGGGATGCAGATGATGTGGCATTTGAAAATCTTTCAGACAGGGGCATCTGCCGGACATTCCCATTTTACCCTCACTATCACAACAGCAAGCTGAGAAGTAAATCCTGACACTGCATACCCAAATAACAAATGGCAAATAAGAATAGAAAGGACTGGAGTTCAAACAAATGTCTGCTCCCCTCCGCCCCGTCTGAATCAACTCAGCGGTGTTTCGGGATCATATGGAGTTAGATGAGGATATGTGAATATAACCCAAATAAGCAGACTATCTGGCTGCTGCCAGAGGTCAGTACTGCGACCTCATCCTCACAAACTAGCTCTGGGTTTACATCCCTTCATCCAGCAACAAAGCCATGGGTCAGACTGCAAAGGCATCCGGTTGCCTACTTACCAAGCATCACACACAGACATTGATCTTTGCAGGTGTGGAGCTCACATGGCAGCAGGTACATGTTGTTTCTTCTAACCCTGCAACAGATGGAGGTGGTGTGTGAATAAAGAAGTTGTTCAGAGTGAGAGCACCAGTGTGAATTTGATTGTGGTGTAGACTTCAGGGCGGGGGTGTGCCATGTGAGCCACGTGAGCTCATCACCTGTTGCTTTGCACGTCAGGGCCGCAGGTCAAAGAAATACCTTGACAGACTGATCCTTGGCTTTGGTAACTGGCTGCTGGGACCCTCACAGTCTGAATGTCAGTGTTGTGTTGCTAATTAAACTAGGGCATGGTAATCGATCATGAAGTCTGTGATCGATTTGTTTGTTTTTTTCCTTTTTGACACTCTCATCGGCAATTGTTACATTACAATGAGTAGGCTACTTGGCATCCTGGAAACCTACCTGATTTTGGAGATATGCAGTGTTTGTTCGCCATTACTTTCATTATTTCTGCTAAAACCTATAGTTGCATTTTGTTGCCAGGTGACCCCTAGTGGTCGAAGTAATAATTACAGGCAAGGCAAGGCCATTTCATTTGTATAGCCCGTTTTTACAAACAGTTTGTCTCAAAGGGCTTTACATGGCATCATAACAACATCCTCTGCCCTTAGACCCTCACATCGACTGAGGGAAAAACTCCATAGAAAACCCTTTTACACAGGGAAAAATTGGAGAAATCTCAGGGTGAGCAACAGAGGAGGGATCCCTCATCCAGGACGGGCAGACGTGCAATAGATGTTGTTACAGACAAGAAAACAGTTTATAACACAGAATGTGGAAAACAGAAATGCTAACAAGGGCTGATGAAGGCAGCTTCTGGTGGGAGGAAAGGCCATCTTAATGGGAGGACTGGATGGCAGACTGGTTCATGGGAGGGGAGGGCAGGCCGGTTTAACAGCAGGGGATAGAGGGGTCAGGGGGCGATGCAGGTGGCGGTATGTGCAGAGGGATGGAGCTCTGGTGGATCTGTGGAAACCAGAGTGCGAGACACCACTACAAAGTGCAAGAGATAATGATTGAGAGGAGAGGAGAGGGGGGACAGGGCTCCATCTAACCAGATGTGTCCTCCAGCAGTCTAAGCCTATAGCAGCATAACTATAAAGAGCTACCTGAACCAGCCCTAACTAAAAGCTCTGTCATAAAGGAAGGACAGGAGGCAGGAGCAAAGAAAGAAGCTGCAGTGATGTGGTATAAAGAGACGGATGTAGGGAGCTGAATGAACATTGAATACAGTATTATTAATGTAACCAGGTCCAATTCATGTTCTTTTCCTAAACCTGACCAACCAAACAAACCAAGCCAAGATCATGGCGCTGATCAATACACCGCTCCTGGCACGATCATGATTTTTATGATAAAACCCAAGAAGCAAGAAAAGAAGAAGAAAATGAAATAGAGGGAATGTTTTTTTCTTTTTTACAGCTTCAGGATGGATGTCATCCTATAAGTCGCACCACAAGGTTGTGAGGTGGGAGGACTTATTGTCCTGTCACTGTGTCATTCTGGGAGGAGAGTCTTTTTTTCCCCCCACACACAGCTCCCAGGGTCACAGAAGCATACAAATTCCTCTACAATTATCTATTCATAGAAGGTTTGTGAATAATGTTTTCCCTCCATTTCCAGTCTCTTTACCTTGAAAATGGCAATAGGTTAAAGTACAGAGATGGACCCCTTCAATCTCACCTTTAGTTCTTTTTCATGTGAATCCAAAATCAAATTTTTCCTCTTTTTTTCAGCATGAAAAACGCTTTCCTCTGTCACTTTGCTGTATTCAATAACGCCTAGATTGAACATAAAGACGTAACTCTGTATGTATGCTGTCATTTCCTCTGCCCTCCCTCTTTCCAAACAGACATATGTGCATTTGTGGATTTTAAAACTCTTTTTAATTGCCTGAGATTTGATGTGGTATGGTAAACAGTGGGCGATGTGTTCAGTTATTATCAGGGACAGATGGGAGCATCAAACCAACACACGCACCCATGTTGACTTCCCAAAAGACATTGTTATAGGACACTTTTACCACAACTGTGACATCTCTATTTCTACAATCCCATTATTTTCCTTTCACCTTCTTCCTCCCATCTTCACCTTCATGACTCTTTTTACAACTGTATCTTAAAGTAACAGATAAAAACAGTTTTATTATGGATAAGTTTATTTAGGCAACAAACACTCTCACAGTGGACTTACATGATCCTTTGATTTTCTTTTTTTTTTCCATCTGAATTCCTTTGCGGTGTGTTACCAGGGCTCAGCTCCAAGCGGCGGTTCATACATTGCCAGATAAAAATGTCAGGAAACTGACTGACACACTGGACTTATTTGCGAAGCATGACTGAGTCACCATCATGTTCAAAACAAAAACAAGCTGCTCCTTTGTCTTCTGTAAAGCCACAGTGTGGTGCAGGTATTCAACAAAGCTGTATGAATCACCCCTGCAAAGGTGACAGGGAGCTCTACAAAAAACATCAGTGGCTCCTTGTTGATGTGCTCTGATAGTATTTACCTCAGGTATTTTTTTTTTTCAGTGTAAAGGTCCTTCCGATGTCCAGTCCACTTTAACTCAACTTTAAAATCTATGTCTGTTTCTAGGTCAGTGTGTAGCCGTCCAGATTTAATTAACTGCGTCACTGGTTCCAAACATCAGTCTTGGTCTGGTTTCTCAGTGAAAGTCTGTTGCTCTGCACTTGTTGTTAACAAGCTCTGCCTTGATGCACTCCTCTGCAACATGTTTGTGTATGCTTTCCATCCTTCGGCCAGCAGCATTCATTCACCTTACTGCAGGTTGAAAACACGTGCTCCAATTTACAGACTATGGATGTGCCACTGCTGCAGCTCCTTTTTCTCCTCACCTTACTTTTCTCTGCTTGCACTCTGGGAAATCACCACTTCTTCTTTCACCCTGATCACTTTCAGAATGTGAACTGGATGAATTTCCTACTTCATTATATTGTACTGCTGCCTTTGATCCTATTGAACCACCTGCTTGGTCTCCTCCACCTTGTTGAGAGTCAGAGCTGCTGTGCTGCTTGTTGACTGTAAACTACATGTTACCTACAAGACTGTCCGACTTCCTCCTTCCTGTCTATGCTTGGAGGGGGTGTTGTCATGCATTTTTCATAAGGTAGTCTATTTTCTGCACTGTGATTTGATTTTTAGGAGCCGATATTAAACCCTGACATGACTATTACATTATATTGTCAAATAAATAGTGCTGAACAAAGATTTGATTTATTTGAAAAAAAACAAGCAAGACAGCAATTGTATTTTCAATTTAATAGCACTGCTATTGGACTAAATGTAGGCCTATATTTTGTGTGAGCCACTCTTCAGTGCCTCAAGGTTCAGTACTAGGCCCTTTGTTATTTACTTTGTATATACGTAAATAATATTGAAATTAATATTCCAAATGCAGCCTTTAATTTCTATGCTGATGACACAGTCATATATTGCTTTGCACCCACACCTGCAGAAGTGTTTGCATATATGCAGAATGCATTCAATAGAGTGCAAGAACAACTCTGTCATTTGCAACTTGTTCTAAATGCAGATAAAACAAAACTTATGTTTTTCACTAATTCTAAATCAGCAAGATCAAGTCAGTCTGTCATTGTCACCACCAGTAATGGTCAACAAATTGAACTTGTATCTACTTTTAAATATCTGGGGTTTTTGATTGATGGCCACTTGTCTTTTAAGGCACATATTCAGTATACTGTAAAGAAGCTGAAGCTTTTACTTGGATTTTATTTTAGAAATAAGTCTTGCTTTTCTTTTAGGGTGAAACAGAAACTGGTGGAGTTAACCTTTCTTCCGATTATTGTCATTCTTGGCCAGGTCTCTCTTGCAAAAGAGTTCTTGGATCTCAATGGGACAAACCTGGTTAAATAAAGGTTATAATAATAATAATAATAATAATAATAATAATAATAATAATAATAATAATAATAATAATAATAATAATAATAATAATAAATATATTAATACCCAGCATATTCCATCAATATTTCAGAGTAGTGGTTTGGCCAGAGGTTCAAATTTACACCCTCTCTATTCATATTATTATTCATTCATAAATGAGTCAGGAGGAGTAGATATTCCTGCTCTCTCTGCTGCCAGGGGATGGGCAGGGAGAGTGACAGGTGATGGGCAGGGAGGGTGACAGGTGAACAGGGGAGTTGGTTTCCCTTGATCCCCTCTCTAGTCGCCCCCTGGCTGTAAATCCCTCCCCCTGCATTTTTTAATTAGTTGATATCACTGCAGCCTGTGTCTGCAGGATTCACAGTGGTAGCCACTGTTTTGGTCAGTTAAAATCAAAGCCCTGTCACTTCATACTGTAGAAATAGACCGCCATGTATTCAAAGCACTGTTGCAATGATCCCTGTTCACGCCAAAGCAACACTATTGTTAGAGCCACTCTTCAAGCAGTGGGGAATCACTGCAACACTTTATTAACCATGAAGCCTGAGGGTCCATAAATATGTCCCATAAACACCACACGTTGCTATTTTCCAAACCATTAAATGCTTTCTCCATGTTTTTTTATGCTGTTGCTGTTGCTGTTGTTTTCTGCGCAACAAGTGCAGTGCTTGGGAGCTGCCAGAAAGCCAAATTATAACCCTGAAGAAATGTAATTGCAGAATATATACGTTTCCTTCTGGCAGTCACATCACTGTGATTTAGCTCATTTGAGATCCATTCGTATTGTTCGAAAATGGCTTCACACTGACAACTGCAGCATTATTCATTCACAGGGCCAACTTTTTATTGTCATTTTCAGGAATGTGTATAGAGTGTCATTATCTGAATGGTGATGTCGAAGCTGTGGTTGTTCTGCATTACAGCAATTCTGCATTGTGTCTTATTTCCTCAGGGGTTTCTCTCATTAAAACAAAGCTAAAGCCAAGTAAATGTCATATTTTATTCTCCAGCACTCCATTTGGATCAAGAGTGTCGGGGCAGTGGAGCACAGACTCACAGTTTGTTTGTGTGTGTCATTCTTATTGGAAGTTAAAAGACCTTTCAGTTATTTTAAAGGATGCTGTTCTGAATTACAACCATGGAGCTGGAAGTGGGAAGTGGAGTCACACTGGGGAGCTTCACATAGTAAATAATTATGAAAGTTGTTTTGTTTGATTTCTGTGTTTTTCTCTATTCTGCTCTTCTCTACCCCATTCATCCTAAGTGAACAAAATTATTTAAATTGATTTTGTTGTGCATCATCTGCTATTCAGAGCTGTGATTTACCTACAGTACTAATCACAAGGAAAGTCTGCTTCTTCTTTTTTTGTCCTTTTTTTACTTATTTATCCAAAACATTTATTTGCTATTGTCAAAGCCACACATTCTCTTAACCACTTAACCACTCTGTGTGTCAGGGGCCAGGGCATGCATCCATTGCTTCTGATTTAGAAATGTAAAACTGTTTTATAGTGAGCACATAAACCGGTTTGAATCAGGTAATGAATCATGCTTGAAAGAGCCACTGCTGCATTTAAATATTATAATAAAAGATACTTATATCCACCCCTACTGAGAACTGGTGAACCTGCAGAGAACATTCAGTGTAATCATATATATTCTCACTGTCCTCATTCAGTAATAACACTGACAGCATTCCGTTGGCTGAAATCAATGGGAGTTAAATATGACTTGTCACAAATTTGTAATTATCTCAGTAAATGAAAATGAAATGTGTTTGCCTGACAGAGGGGAGCCTTTTCATTAACTTCCTACCCTCGTGGCTCTCGTCTGATGTGTCCTCAACTATAATTTGCCGTTATTGGAGCCAGGAAAAGCCCAATTAAACAATTGTATCTGTTCCTTTTCATCACATCTCGCATGTCCCAGGAAGGTTTTAATCAAAGGTAGCTTAACCCCGGAATATTCAATAAGCAATATTAATAGGCCAGTGTCTAGTTTCTGTTTTATTTTTGAACCACTGCAGCCTTGTGATTCGTCTCTGAGTCACTTTCATTTCAATCTGTGCCTATATTCTCCTCCAACAAGACACAGTTTCCATTTGTACAAACAGCACTCATCTTGACATGTTGGCACTTGGTGTGACCAGTTGATTGATGTCTCCTCTGATGCCCCCCCCTCTCCCTCTCTGTCTCCAGTGCTGGGTGTCGTTCCTGAGCTCTGCCAATGCCGAGACCTGGAGCTGGACTGTGACAGCACACAGCTTCAAGATATCCCGGTGGTGGCGATAAATGTCACCATGATGTGAGTAGAAAATAACTGTTTCCTTTTTTTCTTTTCTTTTTTCATACTCAATATTTAAAATCTCAAGCTATCCCCAGGGCGACTCTCCATACCTGACTGTGACTGTCACAACATGTCTTCGCCTTTCACTGTGAGCAGCTGCGAGTATGTGCCGGCAGAGCTAAAGGTGACTCTGCTGATCACGAAGCAGCCTCTCTCATTAAGGTGATGAGCAGTTGAAAGTCTCATAGGAGACAGCAACTCACATTTTGTTAGATGTATGCATTTTCTTTTTTTAATCCATCTTTATTTTACATGCAAAGGCAGGACTGATCTGCAGATGAAAGAGGGAAGCACAGTGCTTAGATAATGTGAGAAGCTAAATTAAATGAAAGAACATTCAAATCCAGTCATACAGGAGGTCTACTTAACAACACCCTAACACAATTTACAAAGCATGAAACATTCAAAAATTGCAGCAGAATTAACAGCAGTAATTGTTTCTTCTGCAAACACTTAATGCTGTGGGGGGTTTCAATTTAGTATGAGTGAAGCGTTGCCAGTTAGCGGCTTTTTCTGTTCATGGTACTGTAACCTTTGTACAAATATATCGTGGAAGGGATGACACTGTAAAACTTTTCTTTCAGGATAAGTGGGAGTTAGGAACAGGCAGCGTGAAATGGTGTGTCTATGTGGAAATATAATAGCAAACCTTTAGCTGGTGTTGAGCAGACAACCAGACAAACCAGATGGTTCTTCCATCTAGCCTGCATGCACAGTTTGCTAATCAGAGTACTTCAGGTAAATAAAATGGTGTTTTGGGGTCTGTGCACGTGCATGTTCACCATTGTGTCGTGTGACATCACTCAGTTCTAGTCAGATAAAAGAACTGTGTAGATTTTAAAAGTGCCATTAAAAAGCTGCTTTGAAAATGAAATGCATTCAACGCGAGTGTTCGGTATAACACACAACGGGGCTCTTGAGTCAGACTGACAGTACAGAAACCTATTAAGGCTCAGCTGCTGTTAGGAAAACGTCCTCGCCTCGACAGCCTCAGGTTCTTTCTGCAGGATTCTGTCCAGTGTCACTCTGCTGTGTTGCATCAAGCAGTGTAACACCAGCCACTGGGAGCTGTAATATGCACTCAGTATGATTTTCATTATCAGCCTATTATTTTCAAAATCATGTGTTTGCGTGTGAAAATGCCTGTTTATATTTTTCACAGTCCAAGTTGATGTCTTTACATCTCTTGTTTAGTCCAGAAGGCAAATATATAACTAAGATGAGAATGAGCGGCATGCTCTCAGATATTGAACACTTTTGCAACAAAAACACCCATACAAGATGATCCAATTATGAGTCATAACATTTAAACTATAACAACTAATCAACTAATCATTGTATTTGCAAGGCTAATGATCAAATCTTTCAACATGCAGCTAACACAGAATACTTAAGGCAAACTAGAAATGGACAAAAAGGAAGAGAGACTTAAGATAAGAAATGTCCCTGAGCTTCAGGTCGTTTTGGTAAATAAGCTTGTTTGTTTGCAGGAATGCACCAGAGTGTGTCTCAGAGTGTTAGTGGGCCATGAAATACACTGTCCTGGAGTGATTGTGTTTGAGAACAGCGAGCCCCGAAGAGACAGTGTCAACAAGAAGACGATCTTCATCACCGTCCCAAAAACTGACCACTTCCAATAACAGCTTGATTTGACTGTGTGTGAGAGAGTGTGTGGGTGAGCCTCTAATCACCAGTTAATCCGTTAAAAGCTTTGGAATCAACAGATCACATCGAGATGATAAAAAACAAATTTACAGGCCACGGTTTGTTATGTTTATGGATTTAATGTCCTGGTTATAGACACAGTCATTTTTGTTTTTTATATTTTTGAATTCTTTGTTGTGTTTTTATTGACAGGATATCGACATGACAGAAAGTGGAAAAACACCGAGATCTGAAAATGAGATTAAGGAATTCAATAAATTTTCTCTTTCTAGTTTTTTTTTTTTCTGTGCACCCACACTCATAGAGGCCATGACAGTCTGAGCAAATGGACTAGTGAACTTTTAAAATACTGTTGTCTTTTCTTCTGAATCGTGACGAGCTTTGTTCATGGTGTCGTTAATTATTCTGATTTTGAGCCTCTGTCCATCCCTCAGGTCTCTACAAAGAAACCGGCTCCAGAAACTGAGAGGACACACCTTCTTTCAGTATCAGAGCTTACAAAAACTGTGAGTTTGGCATGAATTATGTATGTATATGTTAAAGGGATAGTAGCATTTTTTTAAAGTGGGTTTGTATGATCTACAAATAGCCCCTATGCAGGAAAAACACAGTTTTTATTTGGACCTAACCAACTGCTGATCGGCGGGCGCTAACCCTGGGCCGGAGGGATACGTGAGTTGGTTAGGTCCAAATAAAAACTGCATTTTTCCTGCACTTTCAGGGGCTGGAAAAAATTGTATAATAGTGAACAATGGAACTGTGTATTTTTTTTTCAGGTAAAACCTCTTTTAGGCCACGAAAATAGGCCATTTCTTTGGGTCCATTCACAACAATGTATGTTGTAAATCTCTGGGCAGGGCTATGGGCTGGCGTTGCTAACGGGAGGAGTGTAGAGAGTCTTCTACTGCAATTAAAGTACTTAGGGGCTATTTGTAGATCATACAACCCCACTTTAAAAAAATGCTACTATCCCTTTAATCAACTGCACAGGCTATTCTTCATCATCATATATTTCCCCTTTTTACTATTTGCTGTTGTTTTGTCTCTGTGATTCCACCTCCATTATGTTTTCGCTGTTCTATATGTTAAACATAAATGAGCTGATATTAGTCCATCATGATGTAATGCATGAGTATAATAACATATTAGGATCTCCACTGTTCATTCAGTAGAGCATAATACTGTCATCATACTCAAGAGCCGAGAAGAACAAGCTCTGAGTGACAAATACAACAAACGAGTTTTGTAACTACAAAGCTGATATGTATAAGGCTAAGAGGACTTCTAGGACCGCTGACAAGTGATTGATTGGTTCTGCATACAGATCCATTCATTTCTATCTTATGTTGTTTATCAGTCTCACACAGTGGCCCTGGCTGTGTCGGCAGCAGAGTAGGTCTGATCCTCTGCCAGGAACCGATTGGCAGCCGTAGTGTCAGACTTCAGTCGCCGCTCAGATTGACAGTTTGAACGCATTGAAAACCTCCCAGAAATATGCATAAACAAACATCCAGATGAATAACCAGGTGTGTAAAATACACTAAGGGACAAAACACAGCTGTCATCTGAGCTTTGTTGAGCAGTGAGTGCAATACTAAAGACGATGCCGGGTATTAAATAGATACCACAACCTCATTTTCCTCAGCTGGTCCAATATCCTCTATTTGTTTTTCATGTACACAAACCATTGTGCAGCCATGTTTCTTAATTGAATTACTAGGCTAATAGGTTGCAGAAATGTTTTTTCCCCGTTCAAAAGAATTACTAACTGTTTTGTTTTGTTTTTTGGGTTTTTTTTTTACATAGATACCTTCAGCACAACAGGATCCGAGATGTGAGTCCAGATGCATTCAGAGGCCTCTATAACCTAACAAGACTGTGAGTTGTTCATTTTTCTAACATTTCTAACACCTACTGTTCTGTGACAGGGCAAACAGTCATGTGGGTCGTACCTCTATGTGCACAAAGTCTTAGTTAGCACTACTTTGGCTGCACTGGGGTTAAACGGTGATAATCAGCTGCTTCATTCATGCCTCAAAGTCACAGGCTCATTCACAGCTCAGTGAATGATTCATTTGGCCAAACACATTCATGAAACATGAACATCACAACCTGGCACTTTTATTATTACTGCTGATTCACCAAACTCAACCTCCACCAACCTAGACCTACTTACTGTGTGTGTGTGTGTGTGTGTGTGTGTGTGTGTGTGTGTGTGTGTGTGTGTGTGTGTGTGTGTGTGTGTGTGTGTGTGTGTGTGTGTGTGTGTGTGTGTGTGTGTTTTGTTGATTTTGGTTATTATAGAACTCAGCAGCAACACAGCAGAGTCTGTTTATAACTATGTTACTGTTTGCTGTAATAAGCAGCCAATTTCTGTCTTTCGCTTAAAGGTCCAGTTTGTAATAATTGGCTGGGTTTAGTGGTAAAATTTGAATATACTACCCATGAATATATTTGTGTAAGTGTATAATCGCTATAAAATAAAATTTGTTTAGTTTTCATAGCCTTATAAATATTCTTTTGAGTGTCGCCATTTTGCACCGTCATGTTTGTAATGGAAAATCCAGCCAGCCAGAGAGCACATTTTACGTTCATAAATAAACCACCAAAGAAGGAGTAGGAAACAGCATATCGTAAAATGGTTTAGATATATATATGTGCTATGTTATGGGATATGTGCAATGCTATTATGTCTTGAGTTTGCTGGGTTGATATGGCTGAGGTATATTGTTTTTTTGTAACTGTGTTCTCTTTTATGGCACAGCTACAGTGTCCAGGACAAATTTCCCTAAATGGGACAATAAAGTTTATCTATCGTATCGTATCGTATCGTATCGTATCGTATCGTATCGTATCGTATCGTATCTTATCGTATCGTATCGTATCGTATCATATCGTATCGTCGTGGTAAACACATTTTGGTAACGCTTCCTTTTACAGTACGGTAATTACCAGGTAATTAAATGCAATTACATTGTAATTACAAGTACTTACTAGGTAATTACAAGGTAATTACCCAGTTTTACAGATATTTTTTCTGACTACTACCAGGTATTTACCCAATAATTTCCTGGTAGATACACAGTAATTGTATATTGTAGATTTTAAACCCGGTAGTTAAAAAATATTTACCTGATATTTATCTGATAAATACCAACAAGTTACCTGGTATTTACCCAATAATTACCAGGTAGATATCCTGCAATTGCATATTGTAGACTATAAACCCACTGAATGTGTCTATACGTGACTTTGTTAGGGTGATAATAACTTAGATATTTACCTGGTAATTACCAGGTATTTACTCAAAATGATCGCTACCTTACCTGGTAACTACCACTTATTTACGTGGTAGTTACCTGATATTTACCTGTAAATATCAACTACTTACCTAGTATTTAGCTACTAGAAATATACGGAAAACTACCAGGTATTTATCCAGGAATTATAGATTATGTATTACCAGTCAACCTGTGTAGTCACAGTGAGGGTATAACTTGCAACTATTTACCAAGTAATTACTTTCTAATTACCCAGTAGTTACAATTTACATTATCAGGTAAAACCTTATGAATTACCCTGTAAGGAAGGTGGAACTGTACTGTAAAAGGAAGCGTGGTTTGTTTCAATGATATTACCATGTACTTTCCTGTAACTGTAGGTTATAATCCTCTGCCCCCCATCAGGGTGTGTAATTTTGAACATGGTACCTGGTAAAAAACTCCCATATCTACCTGATAATTAACAGGTAAATATCAGAGTTTTACAGAGTAGTTACCATGTAAGAAAAGTGGAATTGTACTGTAAAAGGAAGCGTGGTTTGTTTCAATGATATTACCATGTACTTTCCTGGTAACTGTAGATTATAATCCTGTGTCGTTTTGAACATGGTACCAGGCAAAAACTCCCATATCTACCTGATAATTATCAGGTAAATATCAGGGTGATATCGGAGTTTTACAGAGTAGTTACCATGTAAGAAAGGTGGAATTGTACTGTAAAAGGAAGCATGGTTTGTTTCAATGATATTACCATGTACTTTCCTGGTAACTGTAGATTATAATCCTGTGTAGTTTTGAACATGGTACCTGGCAAAAACTCCCATATCTACCTGATAATTATCAGGTAAATATCAGAGTTTTACAGAGTAGTTACCATGTAAGAAAGGTGGAATTGTACTGTAAAAGGAAGCGTGGTTTGTTTCAATGATATTACCATGTACTTTCCTTTACATAAAGATACAATGCATTTTGTTACACTCTGTGACAAATACGCAAAAACATGTGAACTGTCAAAGAGACTAACTTTAATCCTCTTAATCTGCAAAACAGTGAACTTGAAGAGAGTAACTTCAATACTCTTAAAGGTATACGCAAACATTTTTTTGTGTGTCTTGTCTCACTCCCGAGTCCATGACAGGCAGATAGACACCATCCTTTCAACTGTGCGTGCAGTAACAAGGGAGATACGGGCAGAGCTGGCGCACCGCTAATTAGCTTAGCTCAAACACTGGAAGTGTATGGGTAGTGTTAGCCTGCCTCCACCTAAAGTCATCAGAGAAACTCTTCAGCAACTCTAAACGGAAACCGGCGGGCTGATCTTCGTCTCAGAGCTGACAAAACTCTCTGGTAAGACATCTTGAGCGGTCAAATGCCGTTAACAAGACGAGATCGGTCAAAACGGAGGGTTCAAGCAGAGACGGTTATTTTGGTTCAAGCGAGCTACATCGAGGGTAGGTTAGCTTCCTATTTCAAAACAAAAGCACAAATTATATCGTCATGGTTTTCTGTATGTAAAGAGCAACCAGTGATTGGTTGGTCACACCGCAGTTTGAGTAGCGCCAAATTTGTCCTAACAAAATTGTAAACCACATCTGATATTTTGACAAATTAACGACACACTGCTGATCCAAACGTCTCCTTTCTCACCTAAAAATGTTTGAAATGTCGATAAAGTGATAGGCTATATTTACAGAGTTTATTGCTAAAATGAAATCAGCTTCTGACTGCTGATTTCGGCTCAGGTAGGAGGCAGGCTAACACTACCCATACACTTACAGCGTTTAAGCACAGCTAATTACGGACGATAGGGGCTCTGCCTTGTTACTGCACGCAAAATCAAAAGGATGGTGTCTATCTGCTGGTCATGGACTCGGGAGTGAGGCAAGACACGGGGAAAAAATGTTGGCCTATCCCTTTAAGTGCTAAACATACAGTAACATGCATATTAAAAAAGAAAATGAAAAGAAAAACACAAAGTGCAGAGCTTTTTGCCTTCTTCACATGTCCAGTCTACACATTTTGGCAAATTACATCAGTAAAAACTATAACCTATCCACACCCCACCCCACCCAACAGAGATGGGTGCTCCAAGGCTATCCCAGTGATGCTTCTCCCTAGCATGAGGACATACAGGTATTCTGTGCTACTGCTTGTGGTCGCCAGGTACTGCACCATGTTTGTTCCAGGCTGAAGAATAAAGAAAAAAAAAACAAGATTCAAAAATTAGTTTGTACAACAGGTTAGGTTCATCTCTACAGGTAATGCTGTATCAGACACTGTATCTGGAGTCTTAGCCCATAGCACATTTCTTTAGGCTAGGGTGACCAGACGTCCCGGATTTTCGGGGACAGTCCCCGATTTGGCCGACCTGTCCCCGGTTAAAGCTGTCCCCGAAAATGTCCCCGATTTGAATGGGGGAGAAACAAAGTTGCGTATGGATACAAACTCCAGTTATTATGGTTAAACCATAGGGTTAAACCAGTATAACTAGCGTGCTGACGTTACGTGCGCGATAAATGGCTTGTACCGACCGGCTGCGGTCTCTTTTTGTTTGCTTTTTTTTTTTTTTTTAAATAAAACACACGCGCTGTTACCGCTGTGCTGCGGCATCAGACAGCAGAGCGCTCCTCTGCTCCTCTGCTCGTCTGTGCAGCTGCAGGTGAATGACGGGGGAGCCGACTGGAGAGCCCCTCCTTTTTATTTTAGGGGCACCGTACGCGTTGCAGGTTGCACTCAGAGTTTGTTCTGACTTTCTATCACAGGGAGTGCACAGCATAAGTGTAAATCCTCTCATGTAACACTTTGCTGTGAAATATGGCTGAAGGCACGAGTGGAAGTGTGCACGTGTTGACAAGCTCCCATGAGTTGATTGACATAAAATAAAAAAAAATTAAAAAAAACATAATAGCCTAATAAGAAGAAGAATCAGAGTAAAATCAGAATACAAGTTATTGTTATCAGTTAAGTTTGTGTCCAAACAAATATTATTTAGCTCCTAAAAATAATTTGGCTTTGTTGAGCATCTGTGTCTGCAATAGTGACTGTCTGGCAGAGTTGGCTAATAAAATAGGACTCTTTTATGTCAGTGGGTAGTGGCAGAGGCCTGCACAATGACCTGGCCTTAGCAATGACCATTACTGAGTCAGAATAAACTAACTACACTGTAAGAGACAATATTTGTATTAGGCTATATTTACTGTATTAGGCTGCACTGTCATTTTGTAACATTTTTGGTTGGTGTGCCACGGGATTTTTTTAATGAATATGTGCCATGGCTCAAAAAAGGTTGAAAAACACTGAGCTAAGAATCCATCCAGGAGTGTGATAGTGTTTGTTTGGTGCAGAAGCCTCTTTCAGCACTGGCTTCTGTTTTGTTGTTGTTGTTTTTGTTGGTTTTGCTGATGCTGTTGAACTGGTAGCCAGAAGTGACTGAGAGGTTGGAAGGGTTATGGGTAACTTCTTATTGGCTACTCATTTGCTTTGTCAAATACATTAACATGTAATTGCCCCTGTTATTAATTTCATAATGATAACATTTGAATTTTGACCACCGCGCTGAAAATGTCCCCGATTTTCATTTCGGAAATCTGGTCACCTTACTTTAGGCACATGTAACAGCCATCTCAGGTAGATATAAAATCTGTACACTGGGTACAGTAGCCCATACTGTATGTGCACAGCCAACAAACACCTCTGCATTTAACCCTTCAAATACCCATCCTGTTGATGCCCATGTGGTAGAAACAAATCATGAACTAGCCTATATATTTTTTTTCTATAATGTTTTCGAAAATATCTATTTATTCCATTAATTTTTAATCAGGGCCCTATATGAATTCTGGGATGAGGGATTCCTTGATTTTTAGCCAGAAGTTGAAATCAAATATGCATTTTAGACAGGGCAACACACAAACATATACTCACCATGCCTTGAGTGTCCATGAGAGGAGACCACAATGTCATTTGCCAGCACTTCTCACCAGTTATACTGGGTTCTGTAGTGGGCAGAGAAAAGAAAGACCACAATAATCTCAAAATAAGCAAACCCAAATACTCCAACCTAGCACCAACAAGCACTGCGAGCAAAACGTCTCTGCTGCTAGTCACTATGGTGACGTCCGTTACGCACCCCCCCTCCCCCCTCCCTCCACTAACGACAAAGCAAAACAGTTCGAGCGCACATACACACACACGGCTAACAGAAAACTACACTCACCCTACACTCATAGACTTTGATAGATAAGCTATGTGCAGCAGAAGCAGAGTAGGAGGGCTACTAGCACCACCAGATGTCCTGGATCAGTGATTTTCAACCACTGTGCCGCGGCACACTAGTGTGCCGTGAGCTTTCGCCAGGTGTGCCGTGGAAAATTACCAAATTTACTTAATTGATTCAAACTAGTGATGCACATTTTGATTTTTTTTTTTCTGACCGATAACCGACGCTCAGGCGATTATAACCGTTAACGAGTGAGATTCAGCACTCCACTGAGTGTCTGTGACTATAGGCTCGTGCCGACCGGCCAGTCTAATTTTGTTTGTTTTTTATTTTTATAACACACGCGCGCTGCTCCCGCTGTGCTGCGGCTCATCCACGCCAGAACAGCGGAGCGCTCCTCGTCTGTGCAGCTGCAGGTGAGTGACGGGGGAGCCGGCTAAGCCCCTCCTTTTGATTTTAGGGGCACCGTCCTTATTCGTATTCACTCTGTTTTCCACACACACACGTAAACATGTGTGTGTGTCTCGTGTGCAGACGCAACGGTCAAATATAGACGGGGACGAGCAACAACTTAATTAATCATCATTTAATTCTTTTATTTTGAAAATTGACCGGATTCTCTCGCCTTTTCTGTGCCCGACTTCCTGTCTGGTACGACCTGATCTGGTCTACCCAGCTTGACAGACGGTGCTCTCGGGGCTCACGGCTCGCATGAAAAATAGAACTGAACCGATTTGAAGCGCTGCAGCTGCATGCACTGCGCTCCACAGCGCGAGATGTGCGACCAGGCAGAGTGAAGCACGTGTTGCAGGTTGCACTCAGTTTGTTCTGACTTTCTATCACAGGGAGTGCACAACATAAGTTTAATGTTTGCTGTGAAATATGGCTGAAGGCACGAGTGGAAGTGTGCACGTGTTGACAAGCTTCCATGAGTTGATTGACAGCTAGAAAAAAAGGCTTTGTTGAGCTGTGTCTGCAATAGTGACTGTCTAGGACTTTTTTATGTCAATGAGTGTAGTGGCAGAAGCCTGCACAATGACCATTACTGAGTCAGAACAAACTAACTACAGTGTAAGAGACAAAATTTGTATTATATTTACTGCATTAGGCTGCACTGTGTCATTTTCTAACATTTTTGGTTAGTGGTGTGCCGCGGGATTTTTTTAATGAACAAAGTGTGCCGTGGCTCAAAAAAGGTTGAAAAACACTGTCCTGGATGTTAGCCAGTGCTGGTAGCAAGTCTCTTCCTCTTAGCAGCAGCAGCAGCATCGCAAAGGAAAGGTGAGCTAGCTCGATGCTAACTTCGACTAGCGCTAGCAGTTAGCATCCGCTGCTAACACCCACTCTTTTTTTTTACAGTCTATGCACCCACTT
Source organism: Trachurus japonicus (assembly GCF_045865225.1). Lineage (NCBI taxonomy): Eukaryota > Metazoa > Chordata > Actinopteri > Carangiformes > Carangidae > Trachurus > Trachurus japonicus. The sequence continues at coordinate 7,828,746 of NC_140916.1, forward strand.
CCCCACAAGGAGGCTACCGTCATTTCCTTTCCTTCACGGCCCTGACAATTGATGCTGCTGCTGCTGTGCTGGAAACTATCTTATCAGGTGAAAATAACTAGCTAGCTAGCAAGTTAGCAAGCAAGCAACACGAGGAAACAATGCCTGGCCGCAGAGTGAGGTGAAGTTTTTAAAGTAACACTAATTGGCTACCACATTAAACTACCAAACCTGTAGGCTAATAATTATAAGTTTACTTACCAAACACTGTTTTCTGAAGCTGGAGAGTGATTAAGGTGTCGTCCAAATCTCAGCCCAATCTGTTGGGTCGAAATATTTAGGCTAACCCAACCTTGGAGTTTTTACCAGGTACCATGTTCAAAACACCCTGATGGGTGGTAGAGGATTATAATCTACAGTTACCAGGAAAGTACATGGTAATATCATTGAAACAAACCATGCTTCCTTTTACACTACAATTCCACCTTTCTTACATGGTAACTACTCTGTAAAACTCCGATATCACCCTGATATTTACCTGATAATTATCAGGTAGATATGGGAGTTTTTGCCTGGTACCATGTTCAAAACGACACAGGATTATAATCTACAGTTACCAGGAAAGTACATGGTAATATCATTGAAACAAACCACGCTTCCTTTTACAGTACAATTCCACTTTTCTTACATGGTAACTACTCTGTAAAACTCTGATATTTACCTGTTAATTATCAGGTAGATATGGGAGTTTTTTACCCGGTACCATGTTCAAAATTACACACCCTGATGGGGGGCAGAGGATTATAACCTACAGTTACAGGAAAGTACATGGTAATATCATTGAAACAAACCACGCTTCCTTTTACAGTACAGTTCCACCTTCCTTACAGGGTAATTCATAAGGTTTTACCTGATAATGTAAATTGTAACTACTGGGTAATTAGAAAGTAATTACTTGGTAAATAGTTGCAAGTTATACCCTCACTGTGACTACACAGGTTGACTGGTAATACATAATCTATAATTCCTGGATAAATACCTGGTAGTTTTCCGTATATTTCTAGTAGCTAAATACTAGGTAAGTAGTTGATATTTACCAGGTAAATATCAGGTAACTACCACGTAAATAAGTGGTAGTTACCAGGTAAGGTAGCGATCATTTTGAGTAAATACCTGGTAATTACCAGGTAAATATCTAAGTTATTATCACCCTAACAAAGTCACGTATAGACACATTCAGTGGGTTTATAGTCTACAATATGCAATTGCAGGATATCTACCTGGTAATTATTGGGTAAATACCAGGTAACTTGTTGGTATTTACCAGATAAATATCAGGTAAATATTTTTTAACTACCGGGTTTAAAATCTACAATATACAATTACTGTGTATCTACCAGGAAATTATTGGGTAAATACCTGGTAGTAGTCAGGAAAAATATCCGTAAATACCTTGTAATTACCTAGTAAGTACTGCATTTAATTACCTGGTTATTACCTAGTAAATACATCTTATTACCTGTAATTACCGTACTGTAAAAGGAAGCGTTACCCAAATTTTTTTTGTCCTTGGAGGCCACGTCAGGAGGGGTGAGTGCAAGTGAGCAAGCGAGCGTTGCGATCTAGAATCTGAACGCTACAGTAGATATCACAGTTTTCCCCACATTTTACACACTGCACCTTTAAGTGTTGTATTTAGTCCATTAAAATGAAAACAATGTTCAGTGAGAGGCCAGAGTGCTTCAGCTGTTGAATGCCAGCTCAATGTCAGCGCCAGACTCGTATTACCATATCTTTACCAAGGAGAGCTGAACACAACACTTTCTCTAAGCTTCCCTTTGTATTAGTGCAATGTGCCTTGTCCTCAGATCATTAAAATATTATGATGATTTCTAAAGGATTTTTTTCACTCAATTACACCAAACTAACAACACAGTTCTGCAATATGAAGTTTAATGTTCAGTTCTTGCTGAAATTGAACTATTGCACAATGAGCTTTATACTGTTATTTTGCCTGTGCCTATTGATATTAATTAACAATATGTTTCATAAGATTCTTATATTAAACAAATATATAGCCTATTGAAAAGTGAATGAAAGTAAGAAAATACATTATAATGCTGGTTGGGGGGCCTTGGCATGGAAAAGTTTGGGAACCCCTGGTGTAGGCTATCAACAAACAAAACTATTTAGTCTATGATGGGCTATACTAGCCTAGAAATCTAGACGCACCCTAGCGGCAGCAAAAATATTTGCTCCGTAGGTGGGTCTAGAAACGAGCCATAGGAACTTTTTGAGTCTCGAACACCGATTGTGTTCACCAATCACAGCGTTCTATCTGTTTAGAGAGTCGTTGGGCGGGCTTAACGCGATGGCGACATACATTTTAATTGGCTTGTCAGGCTAACAACATCCTGCTCTTTGCTCTGATTGGTCGTAGCGCTACCCTATTGCGTGCAGAGGCAGTTTGAAAGACAGCCTTCATCCCGCCCCCTGGATTGAGCCGAGGTCTACCGGTCATTTCCAGACTATACATTTTAGTGATATAGTCTGGCTTGTCAGGCTAGGCCTATACACCACCGCTACATCAATAAATATGAAACGGTCAGTCAGTTGACATTAACAATGCAGGTCGTTTTCTCCCCTGGGAGGAGACCGCGGCTTAGCCGGCCGACCACCACAGCAGTCCGGCTGCTTCCTCTGTGATTTCAAAGGAGTTCGCAGTCCCAGCCTGGTCAGATGCTACATGAACTGATGAAGCCTCTTGGATGAGAGGTGAAACGTCTTCCTAGACAAATAACTAAGTCCAGTTGCTTTCGATTTAACCTCCTTGAGAATATGTACCGGCTTCCTCTGTGATGATCCGCTCATCCAGAGGCAGCAACCGGGTTGGGGCTTGGTTTCTCCCCTGGAATGACGCCGCGGCTTAGCCGGCCGACCACCACAGTAGCCCGGCTGTAGCCTCTGTGATGATCTGCTCATCCAGAGGCAGCAACCGGTTTACTGAAGTGCTCGTTTTCTCCCCCGAGAAGACGCCGTGGCTTAGCCGGCCGACCACCACAGCAGCCCGGCTGTAGCCTCTGTGATAGACCGCTCGTCCGGTGGTAGCCTAGTTAGCTGCTCCACAGGTGGAGCTTCACTGCTCCGCGAACGGCGGAGCAAACTTCCAAACAGGTGTCATTTGGATAAAAATAACCACATATTGGGGATCTAAACAGTATAACATCTAAACATCGAATCAGATCGGCTGCTGCTGTGGGCTGGCTAACCAGCGTCGTCATTCCGGGGGAAAAAACGAGTCGGGGGAGACCGGGATGACAGCGGAGGTTAGCCAGCCGAAAACCACAGCAGCCCGGCTGTAGCCTCTGTGATAGACCGCTCGTCCGGTGGTAGCCCAGTTAGCTGCTAACTAGGCTACCACCGCGAACGACGGAGCAAACTTCCAAACAGGCGTCATTTGGATAAACTAACCGCATATTGGGGATCTAAACAGTTACTTTATCGCATGAAAAGGTATTAAAACTTAATAAAGTGACGCATTAACAGTGGGAATTAAAATAATTTCTCGAGATAATCCCTTTAATTCAGCTACTCGCCACCACTGCCCCTCCTGGTGAGGAGAGCGGCCCTTTGTGAATCAGCAGCTGTGAGTTTGTGGATCTGTGTCAATCTCGACAGGATTGTCTCAGAAATACGTCATTGAGGAAAGAGATGTGTGTGTGTGATTGGTGATCCACAAATGCAGAGTCACACTTCACAAACAGAATTTTCGGTTTTACAAATGGCTTTTTTGTTTTTATAAATGGCAAATTATACATTTACAAATACCCAATATATTTACAAATACACATTTATTTGTAAAAACCAAAATACAAATTAGACATTTGTATTTGTGGATAGCAAAACACGTGTGCAAACCAAGGAACAGTTGTAGATCACCCTCTGTGCGTTTACAGGTATTTATGAGACAAAAATAACTCCATAAAAATAAGAGAAACTCCCATATTAATACACTTCACTGTAACTACATGTATTGACTATAGCAGCATTAAATGAACAGATAATAACAGAATTTAGAAGTAGACTATTACATTACTGCATTTCATCAAAAACACAGTGGACCTACCTACTTTGAAACTGTCTTTCTTGTTTGGTTTGAGTCTCTTAGTTTTAGTTAAAGAAGTTTTTGTAAGTTTTTCTATTGCTGCTCTTACTCAGGGTAAATATTGTGAGCTGTCTGCAGAGGTGGACAGCAGCAGCAAAGCTATCACGGCTTTTCTTTAGCACATTATCTAACACACACTAACCACCTTGCCCTGGCCCATGTTGTCCATTTCAGATAGCAAGTCACTGCACCCTCTAATCTCATTGTTCAGGGGGTTTATTATTACCACCTCTCCTGGCTGTGAATGCACCTGTAAGAAACTGGGTTCAGCAGCAGAGGAGACGTACAGATATCTCCTTTAAGGAAAATGATAAATCTCTACTTACGCCTTAATGACTTTGTGTGACAGTTTGTTCAAGACTCTCCTATCTCAACTTGACATCTGGCCCTGTGGAGAGAGACAAAGCAAATTAAAAAGTAATCTGTGTTGACTTGACTGACGGGCACAGAGCATCTCACCTCAACTTTGAGCTGAATATGTTTAAGAACACATTCATTATTACTATAGGAACTCTTGACTGTGTGTTTAAAACTACTAAGGCTATTTATATTCAAATACATCATGTAGTATAGAGCGTTTTATTTATAAACCGCAGGATCTCATGACACTAAGTAGAGTCAACACTTCACACTACATCCTGTTAATTATTTAAGTTAGTCTTCTCTATTTAGATATAAAAAACGATTAATCATTCAGGCCTACTTCTTCCATTTCTACACCTTTGGGATGACTCTAAATACCAACTGTGTGCGAGGATTTATCTTCCTGCATCAGTGCCTGGCTTTACTAATGCTCTTATGGCTGAATGGAAGCAAATCCCTGCAGCGAGGTGGAGAAACTATATACGTTTCCAGAGGAATGGAAGCGCTTATGACTCCAGGTTAATACTTGTGGTTTAGGAGAGAAATGTCAAACAGTTACACACCAATGTGATATTTTCGCATTGACATATCTGTCAATCCATCTTCTTACAGTAATGGCAGCAGGAATGAAGGATTTCCTCTGACCTGTGAGAGTCTTGTGTAGAGGGTGTTTAGGGTCTCCTGTTCAGGGGCTCCACTCCCCCTCCCATCAGTGGTAAAGAATATAACACTTGCAATGATGGACCGATATGCGCAGCATAATACATTACAGATGTCAAAGAACCTGAGCAAAAAGGAAAAAAGAAAGGACCTGAACCTTCTCACAAAGAAGAGCCTGCTTTGTATCTTTTTGTACACAGCATTTGTGTGTATACAGACCAATCCAACCTGTCATCAAGGTGTACTCCAGGGTACTTGTATGACTGAACCCACTCAATGAAATTGCTTTCTGAATAGAATTTAGTTGCACCTACTCACAGAGGCCTTTATTAGCCACTCCCCCTGGTACACCTGGAGTGCGGTGTCTTCCCTTTCCTCCATGTCTGCTCCATCGTGCTTTACTCTCATTCCATGAACCCACTCAATGTCCACCCACACGGCCGCAAGGATCTCTCGGACCTGCCAAGATCAATAATCATTTCTTTGGTCCGTGAACGCCCCCACCAGGTCCCTGTGTTCATCTTCCTGTCCCTTCTCCCTTCTTCCTTCTTCCTTCTTCCTTCTTTCTTCATCAGAGTAGCTACTTCTGAACATGGCAGATTAAGATGTAAAATCCGCAGTGAACAGTGCTACTGGTCTGTAGTCCCTGATTCCTGCTGGCCTCCCCACTTTGGGAACCTTGTAGTCCTTTTAATTTGCGAATGGCTGTTGGTCTTGGATTGCTTTTCTTTTGAATGTCCCGTGTGTGTCGATCAAACCTGAATGTATTGTCTATTGTCAGTCCAAGGTATTTGAAATGATCCACATTTTCTATGAGGGTGTTTTCAATGACGATTGAATGTTGTTGATGTTATTTTGTTTTATTGAGATTGTACCACTTAAACAACTATTTATCTATGTGAATTTAATGTTGAAATACTTACAGTAGCTGTGTATGATAACCAACAGGTATCTTGTTGACAGAGAGCATGGTCTTCCTCCTGTCTTCTCTTAGATACCTGAGCTACAACAAGATAATTGTCTTGATGCCGGGCGTGTTCCAGGACCTGCACAAGCTGGAGTGGCTGTAAGTTTAATTTCTACCAAAAGAAAAGTTATATTAATATAGTATACTTTATATTATGTAGATATTAGGACAGATCGAGTTGGATAAGGTCACGAATAATTCTAACCGACAAAGCAGGTTCAGTTTTATTTTCTTCCTTCCTCATAAATTCTTTTGTTATTATAATAATAATTGTTATTCAGTACCGGTAATGCTACTGATGCAGTTTATTCTTCATCAATGGAAATGAGGCTGAAAAATTATGTCCTGTTTTGCTTGTGATTGTTTTTGTAGGATCCTAGAAAATAACAATATCCATCAAATATCCTCCATGACCTTTTCAGGACTGAACTCCCTGGTTTTACTGTGAGTCCTTGTTTCCTTCATCTCTTTCTCTGTGATCTCCTCTCAAATTATCAGAAGCACCACTATTAAGATCCTTTGTGATCTGTTTAGATTAAATGAATGCTCCTGCTTTGAGGAAAACACACTCCACCTTCCCACATCACAGTTGTGTCTCTTTCTTGTGTCTCTCTGTCTCTGATTGACAGGGTTCTGTTGAACAACTCTTTGACAAAGCTGGACGACATCTGTCGGGAAATGCCAAGATTGAACTGGCTGTGAGTAGAATGTGAGGAGATCAGAAACTGTCTTGTCACAAAATTGACATGCTTTTTGATGAATGAATTCTGTCTCTGTGTGCCTGTGTGCGTGGGTGTGTGGGTGTGTGTGACTGTATTTGGTCTCTGTGTGTGGCATTTCGTAACATGTTATTGCAGGGATTTGGAGGGAAATCACATAGAAACCATTGGAAACATGTCATTCTGCTCATGCAGTATGCTGACAGTTCTGTAAGTACACATACATTTACATAATCTATGTCTGAGGCAAAGTTTCTGCTTTTTTAAATAAATTTGTCTCACTTGAATTTTGCAGCCAGTGGTCTGTGCGTGGAATCAGTGCTGGCAGGATTTTTTTTTTTTTTTAAGTCATAAAATAAAATGGATCTCTCGTTTTTTTTGTTTTTTTTTGTCGTATTTCTCCAGGGTTTTACAGCGAAACAGGATCAGCCATATACACGAACAAGCCTTCTCAGTCCTCCAAAAGCTTGGAGAATTGTAAGTTCATTTCATTTCATCGATTTAATAAACTTCAATCTATCCCAACTTTCAGGATTGTTCCTACAAAAGAAGCTGATGTGAAGAACTGAACTGAAGACAGAGAGATAGTTTAAAAGTCTGATTTCTCCTTTAAATTTATAACATTCACAGTCTTTGCTTATAATGTATGTAAACCAAGATGCAGTAAGTTTATGCTGAATAAATATAGCTACGTATATATAGCTATAGTTGCAAGCAACACGGATCCACATGTAGGATTTAGGCGTCACTGAACAAATGCATGTCGTTAATGAACAGCATTAGTTGTCACTTTCAGCCCGGGGCTGGACATTTGGTTTGTTGATGGTTGAGCTCATTCTTCTGCTCCTCTAAAACTTTATTTATTGAAAAACTTTAGACCAGACTTTAGAGCTAGGGGGATTGATATTGATTTTGGTGACTTCCTTACCTTTGGTTCACAGTGAGGTGAAAATGTCACGTTGGACCTTTGGTGAAATTTCTCTTGATTGTCTGCTCCCACAGTTTTTTCTTGAGAGCTCTTGAGTTTTCCACTCAAATTTCCAACAGAACTCAAGAAACAGCAAAATCTAAATGTCAGATTTCAATGAACCTTCAGACTGAACTCATTTGAAACTTATTAACAAAATTAATGAAGAATTATTGAGTGACAGTTATAAGATTTCACAAACAAAACGTTTCCTAATTCACAGTGGTTATGACCTGTCCATGATCCTTTCTCTTGATCTCTCTTGTGATAATATTGTTAGTGTGCATCATTCAGCTGCCATGTAAACCACAGCAAATTAATATTTTTTATTATTAAACATCAGTGCTTCTCTTTATAATGAACTTCAAAGGACATCGCTCCTCTTGATGTAACTGACTGACTATACAGTAGGTCTGCGGGAGATGCCTGCAGATCTTTGCTTTTTACCTTTGATGTCATCGTCATCGACTCTGGAGTATTACACTCTCTTGCTGTGATCTTTTCTTAATCCCCAGTCTGTACTTCTTTTACTTTGTGTGCTTTACTGTCTGACCAAGCTCCTCAGAGTTTTAACAATCACTTTTGTAGCTGTTAAAAGCCTAGTGCCTTTTGACCGTTCTTCTGTTCAACTCCTCACAAATCTATATTTTTTTTCCTTTTTGGCTCAGTGGATTTTGCTTTGAAGATCTTTTTTTTTTCTTGCTCACTTACTCCATTCACACTGTGAATTCTTAAGCGGAATATTTGTGTTAATATAAGTCTTAAATAGTTATATCTTCCGACAGCAATCACTTACATAGAGTGTTTGGTCCGAAACACGGGTCTGTCAGTTACTCTGCTCTGCTGTAAGCCGAGGAGAAAACTTCTTGTAATACTGGTAACGCTTCCTTTTACAGTACGGTAATTACCAGGCAATTACCAGGTAATAAGATGTATTTACTAGGTAATAACCAGGTAATTAAATGCAATTACATTGTAATTACCAAGTACTTACTAGGTAATTACAAGGTAATTACCTAGTATTTACAGATATTTTTTCTGACTACTACCAGGTATTTACCCAATAATTTCCTGGTAGATACACAGTAATTGTATATTGTAGATTTTAAACCCGGTAGTTAAAAATATTTACCGGATATTTATCTGGTAAATACCAACAAATTACCTGTATTTACCCAATAATTACCAGGTAGATATCCTGCAATTGCATATTGTAGACTATAAAACCACTGAATGTGTATATACGTGACTTTGTTAGGGTGATAATAACTTAGATATTTACCTGGTAATTACCAGGTATTTACTCAAAATGATCGCTACCTTACCTGGTAACTACCACTTATTTACGTGGTAGTTACCTGATATTTACCTGGTAAATATCAACTAGTAAAAACTAGTATTTACTAGAAATATACGGAAAACTACCAGGTATTTATCCAGGAATTATAGATAATGTATTACCAGTCAACCTGTGTAGTGACAGTGAGGGTATAACTTGCAACTATTTACCAAGTAATTACTTTCTAATTACCCAGTAGTTACAATTTACATTATCAGGTAAAACCTTATGAATTACCCTGTAAGGAAGGTGGAACTGTACTGTAAAAGGAAGTGTGGTTTGTTTCAATGATATTACCATGTACTTTCCTGGTAACTGTAGATTATAATCCTCTGCCCCCCATCAGGGTGTGTAATTTTGAACATGGTACCTGGCAAAAACTCCCATATCTACCTGATAATTATCAGGTAAATATCAGAGTTTTACAGAGTAGTTACCATGTAAGAAAAGTGGAATTGTACTGTAAAAGGAAGCGTGGTTTGTTTCAATGATATTACCATGTACTTTCCTGGTAACTGTAGATTATAATCCTCTGCCCCCCATCAGGCTGTGTAACATGGTACCTGGCAAAAACTCCCATACCTCCCTGATAATTATCAGGTAAATATCAGAGTTTTACAGAGTAGTTACCCTGTAAGAAAGGTGGAATTGTACTGTAAAAGGAAGCGTGGTTTGTTTCAATGATATTACCATGTACTTTCCTGGTAACTGTAGATTATAATCCTCTGTAGTTTTGAACATGGTACCTGGCAAAACCTCCCATACCTCCCTGATAATTATCAGGTAAATATCAGGGTGATATCGGAGTTTTACAGAAAAGTTACCATGTAAGAAAGGTGGAATTGTACTGTAAAAGGAAGCGTGGTTTGTTTCAATGATATTACCATGTACTTTCCTTTACATAAAGATACAATGCATTTTGTTACACTCTGTGACAAATACGCAAAAACATGTGATCTGTCAAAGAGACTAACTTTAATCCTCTTAATCTGCAAAACAGTGAACTTGAAGAGAGTAACTTCAATACTCTTAAAGGTATACGCAAACATTTTTTTGTGTGTCTTGTCTCACTCCCGAGTCCATGACAGGCAGATAGACACCATCCTTTCAACTGTGCGTGCAGTAACAAGGGAGATACGGGCAGAGCTGGCGCACCGCTAATTAGCTTAGCTCAAACGCTGGAAGTGTATAGGTAGTGTTAGCCTGCCTCCACCTAAAGTCACTAATTAGCTTAGCTCAAACACTGGAAGTGTATGGGTAGTGTTAGCCTGCCTCCACCTAAAGTCATCAGAGAAACTCTTCAGCAACTCTAAACGGAAACCGGCGGGCCGATCTTGGTCTCAGAGCTGACAAAACTCTCTGGTAAGGCATCTTGAGCGGTCAAATGCTGCTAACGGGACCAGATCGGTCAAAACGGAGGGTTCAAGCAGAGACGGTTATTTTGGTTCAAGCTAGCTACATCGAGGGTAGGTTAGCTTCCTATTTCAAAACAAAAGCACAAATTATATCGTCATGGTTTTCTGTATGTAAAGAGCAACCGGTGATTGGTTGGTCACACTGCAGCTTGAGTAGCGCCGAATTTGTCCTAACAAAATTGTAAACCACAGCTGGTATTTTGACAAATTAACGACACATTGCTGATCTAAACGTCTCCTTTCTCACATAAAAATGTTTGAAATGTCGATAAAGTGATATATTTACAGAGTTTAGAGCTAAAATGAAATCAGCTTCTGATTTCGGCTCGGGTAGGAGGCAGGCTAACACTACCCTTACAGCGTTTAAGCAAAGCTAATTACGGACGATAGGGGCTCTGCCTTGTTACTGCACGCAAAGTCAAAAGGATGGTGTCTATCTGCTGGTCATGGACTCGGGAGTGAGGCAAGACACGGGAAAAAAATGCTGGCCTATCCCTTTAAGTGCTAAACATACAATAACTTGCATATTAAAAAAGAAAATGAAAAGAAAAACATAAAGTGCAGAGCTTTTTGCCTTCTTCACATGTCCAGTCTACACATTTTGGCAAATTACATCAGTAAAAACTATAACCTATCCACACCCCACCCCACCCAACAGAGATGGGTGCTCCAAGGCTATCCCAGTGATGCTTCTCCCTAGCATGAGGACATACAGGTATTCTGTGCTACTGCTTGTGGTCGCCAGGTACTGCACCATGTTTGTTCCAGGCTGAAGAATAAAGAAAAAAAAAACAAGATTCAAAAATTAGTTTGTACAACAGGTTAGGTTCATCTCTACAGGTAATGCTGTATCAGACACTGTATCTGGAGTCTTAGCCCATAGCACATTTCTTTAGGCACATGTAACAGCCATCTCAGGTAGATATAAAATCTGTACACTGGGTACAGTAGCCCATACTGTATGTGCACAGCCAACAAACTATGCATCTCTGCATTTAACCCTTCAAATACCCATCCTGTTGATGCCCATGTGGTAGAAACAAATCATGAACTTTTTTTTTTTCTATAATGTTTTCGAAAATATCTATTTATTCCATTAATTTTTAATCAGGGCCCTATATGAATTCTGGGATAAGGGATTCCTTGATTTTTAGCCAGAAGTCGAAATTAAATATGAATTTTAGACAGGGCAACACACAAACTACTCACCATGCCTTGAGTGTCCATGAGAGGAGACCACCATGTCATTTGCCAGCACTTCTCACCAGTCATACTGGGTTCTGTAGTGGGCAGAGAAAAGAAAGACCACAATAATCTCAAAATAGCAAACCTTATACTCCAACCTAGCACCAACAAGCACTGCTAGCAAAACGTCTCTGCTGCTAGTCACTATGGTGACGTCCGTTACGCACCCCCCCTCCCCCCTCCCTCCACTAACGACAAAGCAAAACAGTTCGAGCGCACATACACACACACACGGCTAACAGAAAACTACACTCACCCTACACTCATAGACTTTGATAGACAGGTATGTGCAGCAGAAGCTGAGTAGGAGGGCTACTAGCACCACCAGATGTCCTGGATGTTAGCCAGTGCTGGTAGCAAGTCTCTTCCTCTTAGCAGCAGCAGCATCGCAAAGGAAAGGTGAGCTAGCTCGATGCTAACTTCGACTAGCGCTAGCAGTTAGCATCCGCTGCTAACACCCACCTCCCAACTCACCACGACGGTCCTCCTGTCAATTAAAACACAAGACTGGAGGCTACCGTCATTTCCTTTCCCTCACGGCCCTGACAATTGCTGCTGCTGCTGCTGCTGTGATGGAAACTATCTTATCAGGTGAAAATAACTAGCTAGCTAGCAAGTTAGCAAGCAGGGAAAAAATGCCTGGCCGCAGAGTGAGGTGAAGTTTTTAAGTAACACTAATTGGCTACCACATTAAACTACCAAACCTGTAGGCTAATAATTATAAGTTTACTTACCAAACACTGTTTTCTGAAGCTGGAGAGTGATTAAGGTGTCGTCCAAATCTCAGCCCAATCTGTTGGGTCGAAATATTTAGGCTAACCCAACCTTGGAGTTTTTACCAGGTAGGCTACCATGTTCAAAACACCCTGATGGGTGGTAGAGGATTATAATCTACAGTTACCAGGAAAGTACATGGTAATATCATTGAAACAATCCATGCTTCCTTTTACAGTACAGTTCCACCTTTCTTACATGGTAACAACTCTGTAAAACTCTGATATCACCCTGATATTTACCTGATAATTATCAGGGAGGTATGGGAGGTTTTGCCAGGTACCATGTTCAAAACTACACAGGATTATAATCTACAGTTACCAGGAAAGTATGTGGTAATATCATTGAAACAAACCACGCTTCCTTTTACAGTACAATTCCACCTTTCTTACAGGGTAACTACTCTGTAAAACTCCAATATTTACCTGATAATTATCAGGTAGATATGGGAGTTTTTGCCAGGTACCATGTTACACACCCTGATGGGGGGCAGAGGATTATAATCTACAGTTACCAGGAAAGTACATGGTAATATCATTGAAACAAACCACGCTTCCTTTTACAGTACAATTCCACTTTTCTTACATGGTAACTACTCTGTAAAACTCTGATATTTACCTGATAATTATCAGGTAGATATGGGAGTTTTTGCCAGGTACCATGTTCAAAATTACACACCCTGATGGGGGGCAGAGGATTATAATCTACAGTTACCAGGAAAGTACATGGTAATATCATTGAAACAAACCACACTTCCTTTTACAGTACAGTTCCACCTTCCTTACAGGGTAATTCATAAGGTTTTACCTGATAATGTAAATTGTAACTACTGGGTAATTAGAAAGTAATTACTTGGTAAATAGTTGCAAGTTATACCCTCACTGTCACTACACAGGTTGACTGGTAATACATAATCTATAATTCCTGGATAAATACCTGGTAGTTTTCCGTATATTTCTAGTAAATACTAGGTAACTAGTTGATATTTACCAGGTAAATATCAGGTAACTACCACGTAAATAAGTGGTAGTTACCAGGTAAGGTAGCGATCATTTTGATTAAATACCTGGTAATTACCAGGTAAATATCTAAGTTATTATCACCCTAACAAAGTCACATATAGACACATTCAGTGGGTTTATAGTCTACAATATGCAATTGCAGGATATCTACCTGGTAATTATTGGGTAAATACAGGTAATTTGTTGGTATTTACCAGATAAATATCCGGTAAATATTTTTAACTACCGGGTTTAAAATCTACAATATACAATTACTGTGTATCTACCAGGAAATTATTGGGTAAATACCTGGTAGTAGTCAGAAAAAATATCTGTAAATACTAGGTAATTACCTTGTAATTACCTAGTAAGTACTTGGTAATTACAATGTAATTGCATTTAATTACCTGGTTATTACCTAGTAAATACATCTTATTACCTGGTAATTGCCTGGTAATTACCGTACTGTAAAAGGAAGCGTTACCTGTATACTTCCTTGTATCCTACAAGCTTTATCCAATGAGGAGAGAGAACGGCATGAAGGGCTGTGTGTGCAGCCAAGGGATGCGCGTGAATGTGGTGATGTAGGGACGAGGACCAATAGATCCATGACGAGGGCGGGGGCTGCTAACTAACGAAGTTAGCCAAAATGACCGGATCGCTTACTTCTACTTTTAAAGTTTTTACAAGAATCCAGATAAAACCATTTGTAATGAACAAATGTTTTTCTCACAGAAATAGACGTGTTTTATTGTTAAAGGATAAAGAATATATACGTAGGTGTTGATATTATTAATAATAATAATAATAATAATAATAATAATGGTTTACATTTAGCGCTTTACTATTTATACCTGATACCCAAAGCGCGTACAGAAACCATCATTCATTCATACCACATTCACATACCACCATGTTGAGAGACTGAAACACTAAGAATAACAAAAATAGGATAACACTTCTCATTATCTGTAATATTGAGGGCAGAAAAAATGTGGTTGAAGTCAGTATCGCAGGAGATATTTATATATTTATATATAGAGAGAAAGATAATGAAATATGACAAATCGATAATAACATATACTACAGTATGGTTGGCTAATGATCATATTGATATGACCTGCTGCTACTGTGGGTTTTTTCTGAACGAGGACATAATTGGAAGTAAACAAGGAGAGGGAAGTGAGAGAGACGTGGACAGAAGTGAACAGAAGTGGCCCCATTTCAACAAGTTCATGGTGAAAGAAAAGTCTCAAGTCAAATACTGAGGGCTGTTATTTGAGTCGTGACTTTGGGACTCTTGCAAAACTGTCATTTCTGATTATTGTGATTCACCATTTCAGTATAACTCACTGAGCAGAGCAGGTTGGTCACAAAGAGTATGAGGAGGAGGAGAGTGGGAATCACACTGTAAAAAAAAATCCTCATCCCTTTCCCTCTTAGTCTCCGGGATGATGGGCCACATGTATCCTCAGCGGAGATGCATGTGTCACAACATGTTTTCTTAGAGCTCAGAATCTCATTCTCACTTTTTATCCACTGTTGAAACTGACACTTTTCAGGAGCGATGATCATTATCAACGCAGCGCTTCTCTCCCCTTTTTACACAATAAAACCTAGAGCAGAATAAATTGAGCTGCTGCACACGATCAGGGGACTAATGGAAACTGTGAGAGTATCAAAGAAGTGAATTGCATTAAACATATTCTGTACAGGAAGTAGCCTAATAATTGCTGGGCTTACTTACTGTAACATACAGTGTGATTTGGGATGTCACGATTATACATTTTCTTGACACGATTATTGTCAGAGAAATAATCACGGAGTTACGATTATCATGATTATTATGCATTAATTAATTTCACAACACTATGAATCGTGTAAAATCAAATACAGTCAAAATATAATTACATTACTCATTATGTTAAAGCAGAAGTAAGCTCACTTACATAGAGTGTTTGGTCCGAAACACGGGTCTGTCAGTCACTCTGCTCTGCTGTAAGCCGAGGAGAAAACTTTCCTTGTATCCTACCTTTATCCAATGAGGAGAGAGAACGGCATAAAGGGGCGGTCCTCTCTGTGTGTGCAGCCAAGGGATGCGCGTGAATGTGGTGACGTAGGGACGAGGGCGGGGACTGCTAACTCCATCGGCTGACAAGAAGTTAGCCAAAATGACCGGATCACTTACTTCTGCTTTAACACAAACATTCCGCTTACTTCTGCTTTAACATAAAATATTTCAAGTATCTATTAATATAGGAACAATTATTAATACCCCCTAGAGGAAATGTTTGAAATATTCAAGTCATAAATTGTCATTTATACCAAATGTTTACGTTTTTTGTTTTCTTTTCTTTTCTTTGAATTACAAATGACACGCTAACATTTAAATTCCTACCAATTCAATGTTACGTTAGTTAAATGGACCAGTATCTGTGCATTTACCTTTATTTTGGCGCACATTATGGTTCCAACATCATCTTTTTTGGAAAGTGACGGTATTTAGGAATCTTTACAATTAATTAATTGTGGCATTTAATACCACGATTAATTGTAAAAACAAGTAATCGTGACATCCCTAAGTGTGATCATTATGCAATCATTTCATTTCATTTATTAGTTTATTTCATAGGGACAGTGCACCACTAATCAACAGAGTTAAAAGAAAAACTGTAAGTGGGCCAGAGTTAGCCAACAAGGCTAGTTTTCATCCGTTGTCCCTGGCCAGATGTTAAAGGCAACCTAAAAGCCAAAAAAAAGGGCAACAATTAAGTACTTTCAAGACACAACTTACATAACAATCTAGTAATCTATCTAGTAGTAAAAGCTCATAATAATAACAAGTAAAACAGGTAAGAAGTCTGACATACAGCATGACAAAAGCTCATGGCATGCAGACATAACATGCAGACAGAGAGAAGAAGAGCGAGAGAAAGCAAGAGAAGAAAGTACGGCTAGAAACACATGCAAATAACACACAGAGCTAAAACATTAGCACAAACAATATCAGACATTACAAGGCAGGACATGAAACGGCATTAGGCAAGAGAACCAAAGCTAACAAACAAGCAAACAAACAGGAACAAAACAAAACAAAAACAGGACATATGATTACAAGCATTGAGAAACAGCACAAATAGCCTCATGATTGATTAGTGATTTACATGATTAGTGATTACATGATTAGTGATTACATGATTGATTATTGATTAACCACTGCTTTAACTGTCTTTTAAAAGAATAGTGAGTGTTTGCTTCTCTAATAGACCCTGGTGTTGAGTTCCAGTCCTGCACTGCTTTTACTGAGAAGGCAGCTTGGCCAAAGACACTTTTTCTCATGGGAACAACACAGTCTCCTCGAGCTGATCCTCTGGTTGCCCTGTCATTGATTGATCTTTGGGTTATGAATGTTTGGAGAGGAGGAGGAGCAATATTGTGCAATATTTTAAAGACCAGGCAGAGATTTGCATACTTTATTAAATTATCCCAACTCAGAAGATCATGCTTTTTTAAAATGAGGCAGTGATGGTGGGAGTTAGGTTTGCGATCTAGGATCTTAAGGCTTTGTTTGTATAGTGTTTCAAGCGGTTTGAGAGTGGTCTTATTTGCTTGTGCAACACTCGTCAAACAGTATGTTAAACGTGAAACAATCATTGCATTTACATAAAGCTTTGCTGCATCCATGGTCATGAAGTTTCTAGTAAATCTTAAATTGGATACACTAAATTTAATCTTATGACAGACTGTCTTCACATGGGATTTAAAGGACAGCTGTTGGTCAATCAGTATGCCAAGATATTTGTGCTTATTTACAATTTGAAGTTTTTCACCCAGTAGAGTTATGTTTGGATCTGGACTCGAAGTTGACTTTTTTGAAAAGAACAGTCCGACTGTTTTACTCGTATTTAATTTGAGGCAAGACTTATTTAGCCATGCTGTGACACCATCCAAAGCCTTGGTAAGTTTTTCTGCGGCCTGTTGTTTTGAGCTGCCATGTGCATATATCACCGTGTCATCAGCATAAAGCTGGGTCTCAACTTCAGGGCATACAGAGGGCAAATCATTTATATACAGACTGAACAAAAGTGGTCCTAAAATGGATCCTTGCGGAACACCAGTTGGACAATTTAGAGCATCGGATAAGTGGTTGTGAACCTTCACATGTTGAATTCTATTGTACAAATATGACTTTATTAACTCAAGGGCTTCGTCTGAGAAGTTAAATGTGGAGAGTTTGGAAATGAGCACTTTATGATTTACAGTATCAAATGCTTTCCTCAAGTCGAGAAAAACAGCCCCAACAACACCTCCCTTGTCCATCATAGATCTTATTTTTTCAAGAAGAAAGCAGTTCGCAGAGTCAGTGGAGTAGTGAGTTCTAAACCCAAATTGCATTGGATGCAATGAAAAGGGGCTGTTATTTAGATGAGATGTAAGCTGTTCAGCTATCCACTTTTCTGCTACTTTAGATATTACAGGTAGAATACTGATTGGCCTGTAGTTAGAAATATCCTGAGGGTCACCTGATTTGTAGATAGGTGTCACAATTGCTGTTTGCCATGCTCTTGGAAATACCCTTTGTGAGATGGACAGATTGATATTTTTTGATATGGGGGAAGCTAATGAGTCCTTCAGGCTCTTAAGCATTGATGTGTCCATTCCGTGGATATCTTTAGCTTTAGACGATTTAAGTGAATTTATGATCATTTTTACTTTGCTCTCTGTGATATGAGCAATTTTAAAAGAGGGCAGACTAGCATTCACTGGAGTGGGATTCACACATAGGTTGGAAAAGGACTGTGCAATCTCTGCAATAGAGCCAGTAAAATATTCATTGAATTCTCTTGCCTGTTCCTCTGGATCTTGTACAAGTTTACCACATACTTTTAATTCTAGTTGCTTACTGCACCTTGGGTGACCAGTCCCTGTCAAATTCTGGATTTGTTTCCATATAAGTTTGGTGTTGCCATTTGCCTCTTTAATGATATTGATAAAGAAGTTAGCTTTAGCTTTTCTTAACTCTTTAGTAACCTTATTTCGTAGTGCTATGAAATTACGTTTGTCATATACCTGTTTAGATTTAAGAACCTGTTTCCATGCACAGTCCCTCTCTTTCATCAGTTTTAGTAAGTCAGAGTTTAGCCATGGCAAAGACCTCTTTTGATTACTTTTGGTTTTGACTTTTTTGGTAAACTTAAGGGCTATCTCCTGAATTTTGTTTAATAATTTACTGCTGTCTTCGTTCGCATTCTGTCCCAGTAGAAAGTCCTCCCAGTTTGTTTGTTGTATAGTATTTTGAAAGTTCTCAAGTTCACCTCTAGGGATCCTAAGCTGCTCAGAAGATGCATAACCACTCTGAAATCGTTTCTTTGAGAGTTTTCTTAAGAAAATGGTTAAATTGTGGTCTGAGAGCCCTGTTACGAAGTTAAAAGTCTTTGTTACTCTCTCTGGTCTATTGCTAAAAATCAGATCGATCTGGGTTTGGGATGAGGTAGTAATTCTGGTAGGCCCATTGATCAATTGGGTGAGGTCAAAGCTATCTGTAATTTGTTTAAGGGATTTCCTACTTTTCTTATCTTGCCAGTGCAATCTGTGCCTCCATACGTTGGAGAGGTTACAGTACATGGGGTGGATTTGACTTAGAAGATCTGTATTCATTTGTCACATGCTGAGTTGCTATACAATAATATTTGTCTGTTGTTTTGTGTTTTTTGGGGAACCGATGTGGATTCATGTTGCCGTGCAGGGATCTATCCAACAACAGACTGGTGGCGATTCCTCCCAATCTCTTTGTCTTACTGGAGGATTTGCTACAACTGTGAGTTTTATTTACACTAATACACTGGGATGTACAGTTCCGTGTTTGAGCGTGCTCATTCAATGAATATTTAATCGACTGTGTCTCTTCATGCTGTCAGAGAGCGACAATGGAGTTCATCAATCTCCAGAAAAACTGCTATTTATGCAACAGTGAAATTATGCAAAACACTCGATAACTTCAATTAAGTGAAGTGTGCTTTCAAGTGAATAAACTGAATTAAGCTGTAATCCTTGAGGTTTCAGCCACAGAGCAGCAAAGCACCATAAACACCAACCCTGTCTCTTTTTGTAGACGCACCTTGTTGACTAATTGTATTACAGTTCCATTGGCTGACTCACATTAAAAGCCACACTGTGTTTCCCCCCAGTTGAACACTTTCAACCTGCAGCAGGGAGGTCATGTTTGTTTAGCAATAACGTAATAAATCTCTGATGTGGTGTTACAGTAAGAGAGGAAAACAGTGAAGCTGATGTCAATGAGATCATCTTGATGACAACTCAGGCAAAACTATAGAGATTAAAAAAAAAAAAGTATGTATGTATTGAATGAAGTTGTGATTTCATAAAAATCTTAATGGTTATAAGTCGGTGTCCAATTATAAACCAATACTGTGGTCAGATGAAAACAGGATGCTCTTGAAAGAATAATAAGCAAGGACACATCTTCAAAGCATACAAGAGGTAAAATCCTCATCCTATTACAGTTTTTCTCGATTGCTAAGACACATTTCTCGAAAGCTTCTCTCATTTTCTCTAAACTGTGAACACAAACCCCAATTTTCAAGCTACATTCACAAAACCTCAGACTCTTCTTGCAAAACCAAACTTTCACCTCAAAACAGTTCAATCTGTGCCCAAAACTGAACTATGTTGTCAAATTGTGCCCCGAGTCAATCAAAATTAAAAACACTACTGAGCAGTCACTAAACACTACATATAAAAATAGAAAACACAATGCTCAGCACATGAAGCTGTAGAAATAAATGTTTATCGTTCACTGTGGGCTAAATGCATGTTGCAAAACAAAAAACCTGTGCATTTACACTGTAGCACTTCTCTCCTTCCCTTTCTTTCACCAGCCTCCTTCCCTCTCCACATCCATTTCATCCCCTTTTCCTTCCTTCTTCTTTTTTCTT
The DNA here is from genome assembly GCF_045865225.1 of Trachurus japonicus. NCBI lineage: Eukaryota > Metazoa > Chordata > Actinopteri > Carangiformes > Carangidae > Trachurus > Trachurus japonicus. The sequence goes on from NC_140916.1 coordinate 7,849,296, forward strand.
CCCAGTTCATCCCTCCCTCCCTCCCTCATCCTTTCTTCCTTCACCCTGTCGTCTCTCATCTTCTCCTCTTGCAAAACAAAAAACCTGTGCATTTAGCACTTGTACATGGTAAAAAAAAAAAAGAAGTACAAAAACCAGAAATCTTGTGCATTTACACGTAGCACTTGTACAGTACAAAGACAAACAGAAATCTTGTGCATTTAGCACTTGTATACAGTAAGCCTACGTAAAAATAAAGTACAAAAATATAGAAATGAGAAGTGCATAACTCAGCCACAGCATCATTTCTCTGTACTGGATCAGGCCACAGGACTTCATCCTGAACTGGCTTACAGTATATGTGCCCTCACATCATTGGACACAAGTGTTATCAATTTTGAGTTGTTGTGTTCAACCGGTGAAACTTGTGCTTTACTTGTGTTTGACTTTTGCCACCTGTGCTCAGCATTATGCAACACAGGTGCATCACAATGAAAATGTGTTGGTAAGATGTGTCTAAACAGGTGAAAAGTGCGGATGGTTTTGCCAAAAGAAGTGACTGATTCAATCAGTGGGTTCAGGCAACTGAGAATTTGGTTCAGACAATAGGGTTTAGTGTTTTAGCAATTGAGAAAAACTTAAATCAACTGTGCTGCTTTGTGCGTAATACATTGTATTGATTTTCATGTTACATAATTGATTTTAATCACTTAGTTTCTTCTTTATATTTCCCTAGGAACATATCATATAATCCCATCGAGGAGCTCCAAGTTGACCACTTTGACAAGTTGCATAAACTCAAGTCATTGTAAGTATCCCCTTTCCTAATGCCGGATGACACGTCCTGTGGTGCATTTGGGGGGGGAAAAAACTAGGTCTGTGTTGAAAAGAAAAAAGAGGCATTTGTAGAGCCCTTGTGTCTCTGCCATGTGTAAAGGTGCAGGAGAGGGGCTAAACAGATGACAAAGTGGGATAATGAAAATGAAAAACAGCCTTGACAAGCTGGAGGGAGGCCATTATTCTGTCAGCACTGATCACAGCCTCTGTGTGTTGCCTGAATATGATGTGGTTAATGTGCACTTTCTTTTGAGAGTTCCCACAAAAGTCAAAAGTCTGAAAAAGAGAAAATGTTTGTGAAAATGTTTCTCACTAAAAGCAAAAAGGCTGTTTGAACATTTTTGTAATTATAAACCATTAACCTGTGTGTCATCTAAGACAAAAAAAATCAGTATGTGTTTATTATTCTGCAGGAGCATAGAGGGGATCGAGATTGGAAACATACAGCGACGGATGTTTGAACCTCTCAAATACCTGACTCATATGTAAGTGCTCAATGTTTATACTGCGAATCCACATGATGTCGTCTGGACTCATAAACGTACACCATAAGGCCACTCACGTATCTCAAGCAGGCCTTATCGGTACTGTCAGGCTTCTCCTCCAGCTGGGAGATGAGTAAGTCAGGCTTAGTGTAATCCATTTACTGTGTGCAGCTCGAGATACACCCATGCAGTTTTCTGGATAGGATGCAACAGAGGGAGAGAAAATTCCTTTTCAACTTCTACTACAATCGTAGAAGCTCTTCAAGGGTTTTTTTTTTTTTCCAATAACGAACAGCTAAATGGAAATACTGTTCACCAGTTATTCATCCAGGTTTTGAAATACAATGCATGCGCCTCTTCCTCCACACATCGGGGCCGAACTGAATTTGAATTGAATTGAATCATTTATTTGTGTGAATCATTAAAATATTTATAACATTGAAAATTTTCAAAAGCAACACCTCGTTACAGAAACAGTTGGGAAACAGTCCCTGTGGATAATACACGTGTTTTTGGAGATGTCAGTACTGTCAATTGATCTACAATACCGCTTTGGCTTTTCAATGGATTGCTGTGAAGTTTTGTATTATTATTCAGTTCAGCAGGTCATGATTTTATACGTGAATTTAATACCTAGTATGTTAATGATATGTTAATTTTGCAAGGGAGAGAAACAGGAATCAATAGATGTTTATACAGCGAATCATCAAACGCACTATTTGCTCAGTTAAAGTTGTTGAAATTCAATGCACTAGCAGATTGGTATTCAACAAATCATGTACAAAGCTTGTTGCAAAAAGGTCTCGTCCAACATCTGGGAAAAAAAAGAACTATAACTTAGAAAACGATATTTAAAAAAAACAGGGACAGGAACAAATTGAAGGAACGTGTAGTTCAGTGAAATGAATTAGTGGATGGAGGAATCTCAACTAAGAAAACAATCATCATTAAAAGAAGAGGAGCGTGAGATAATGTGAAAAGTGTTAATTGAGTTTTGTTCTGTTCTGTTTTGTTGAGACAGATCATTCGTTTTGTGAACTTCTTTAATGTTATAAAAAGAACTGTAAGTAACAGAGAGGTGTGAGTGTCTGCGTGGACTTGCTGCTATGCCTTATAATTACAGTATTGTTAAAGACATTGTGACAGATTGTTTGAGAGTATTCTTCTTCCTGCTTCTTCTCAGTCAAGATTTAACCGTTTATGTTGATTATTAACAACAATAATAACATATTTTGTTTATATAGCGCTTTTCATGATACTCAAAGAAACTTAACATGATCATATTAAAGCAAACACACACCAACAAAAGAAAACACCATTATGGCTGTTATATGGCTGGGTGGATGAATTAAATAATCTTGTCACCCATTTATAGATCGAAAAATCTACCACCATAAGGAAATATATCTCTGGTTTGTTTTAGGTTCACTTTCCTCTTATGATGCTCCCCCACAGCTGTCACAATTTGTAAAGAGACCCCCTAACACAGTGTGTGTGTAACACATCCTCTCCCTTCTCTTTTCCTTAACCCGAGCCTCTGTCTTAATCCGCTGTCACAGCTACTTCAAGAAGTTCCAGTACTGCGGCTACGCTCCACACGTGCGCAGCTGCAAACCGAACACCGACGGCATCTCATCCTTTGAGGATCTGCTGGCCAACATCGTGCTGAGGGTCTTCGTCTGGGTGGTGTCCGCCACCACGTGCTTCGGCAACATCTTCGTCATCTGCATGCGCTCGTACATCCGCTCAGAGAACAAGCTGCACGCCATGTGCATCATCTCCCTCTGCTGTAAGTCACTGCAAGTAAGCGGGTTAGCGGCTGGTAAAAAACAAACATAACATCACAGCAACTAGCTTTTTATTTGTAACATATCATATATACACTGTATATACTTACAGTGAATAGTATTTACTTCCCAGTAACACATGTTTTGTTTTGTTTTCAAGCTAAGACAAATTGATGGCTGCTTGCCTAATGAACTCTGGTTCACAGTTTACCACATTTATATTTACCACTTCGTTATTTATATGCCCGACTTTAATCTTTTGAAGTGGAAATAACAAATTACTCAAAGTACTCAAGTTCCAGACTTGTGCAGTAAACAGGCCTGAAAACTCGGTTGGAAATCTGAAATTAGTGCCCACCCAGTGTGCTTATCAATGTGTTTCATCAAGACTGGTTTCATTTTACACACACTGTTAGACACCCTCATAAATACTAAATATACAACTAACAAAATCTAATTTCAAAAATGTAATATCTGCCATCTAAATACAAGGATTCACATACAGCAAGGAATTATTCACAAACCAAAATTGACACAAATTACAGTAACTACTCGAGCACAACGGTCCAGGAAGGTCGATGGCTGATTAGATTAGATGTATTTTCACTTTCTCATCTGCCAAGATAACAGAGGATATCCCTCAGATACAGCCCACAGCGTCTTTCTATCACTTTGACTCACATACAGTGTGATCTGAAGGAAAGAGGCTCAGAAGATTTCACAGGTCAGAATTATTTACTTAAAGATTTATACACAACAAGGAGGAAGAGGTGAGCAACACAGCGTACAATCAGGGCCGGCCCTGTACATCTGGGGGCCCTAAGCAGGATAAAATTGGGGGCCCTGCCTCACAGTGTATATGTGCGATCAAATATTCATAAAACCAGCTACCGTATGCAACCCTTGCATATTTTATTGTACCTCTATCAACATGATGGCGAGCAGATATTTTATTACTAATTAGAGTCACTGAAACACTTCAAGCTGTCTAATTGCACTTGTCATTTTTTCTTCTACTTTGTTTTTGTCTGAATGTTAATGTTAATATTGTGAATGGCAATAGCTGGCTCCAAACCTGCAGTATTAAATCACTACTTTTGATGTAGCAGAAAGATAAAAGATTCTACAAAAGATTACAGTTTGAACAGATTTATTTTCTTTAAATTATCTGTACAGCTAAATTCTAGAACCCTTAAAACAAAACTTCAGTTGAGAAGAAGATAGAGGATGTTGGTTGGTCAGCAGCATCATCAGCAGTAACCATTGGAGCTGTGGAGAAGATTAGTAGATTTTTTTAGCCACTTGTGTACACACAATTTAATTTTCCAACAGAGATAAACATATTGTGGCAACATGACATGTCTAATCAGCCATTAATAAATGGGTGATTGATCCTTTATCCCCTCACAGGAAAACAGCTGTTATCTTTTCACTGTAAACAGACCTTAAAATCAGCCAGGACATGTGAACTACAGCAGGCTACATGTAGCAGCTAGCCAGCTAAGTGAGCTAACACAAGCACCGACATGTTTTTCGGCTAAACGTTCATCTGGTAAACATAACATTAATTAGCCTTACCTTGTCCTTGTTTTTTTTTCATCCTCGGCCTTCTTCTTTTTCCTATTTTCTGCACCTGACGGATATATCCTTTTGGACATCGTCGCTGTCCAAAAGCCAATCACCTCCTCGCAAATCGCGATCTCAGTGAGTGAGGGTGGGAGGGGGCCAGGGGGGAGAGAAGGGGAAGGGGTGGTGCGCTCGTTACCGGACAACGGCCACAGTCTGCGTTACGTTTACGTATGCGTGTCACGGTCATTGTTGCCAGTTGGGTCAAGGGTTACACGTTGCCGTTGTCAGAGACGGTTAGACAAATGATTGAGCAAAGTTTGGGGGCCCCCTAGTGGCTGCGGGGCCCTAAGCAGCTGCTTAGTTCGCTTATAGGGAGGGCCGGCTCTGCGTACAATACATGAATCAGACTTAAACCCCAGCGGCTCCTGAACTTATTTGTCCAACAGATCGAATGTAACGGTGATGTCACACAGCTGCAACACACACTTCATATATAGTATGTGTGAAAGCTATTGAGTATAGTCACATTTCCTTATTCCCATTCAACCATTCACGTTTGTCTACACCTGTCTTTTGGTAGATTTCTGTACATTTTACTTTTTCCCATCCTTATCTATAAGACCTTGGTCTTCATAGCTACAGAGGGTGAATATGGACGCCATTTTTCTTCATAAAATCTAAAGAGTGAGTGAGCCATCTTATTGGTGTGTTAGTGTGAGACAGGAAAATATATGTGTATCTAACATTTATATTTGATCTACTGTAGAACCTGCATAATTAAAAAGTTGGGAAATATGACACAATGCCTGTAGACATGGCCATAAGTCACTCAAAACTTTCTGTTTAAAGTTAAATACAGCAAGCAGTTCAACCATTTTTTTTTCCTTCTAAACTTTCTAAACTTTCAAACACAGACTTCAGATCAGACGCTGGCACTCTGGCTCCTATTTATATAACGTGAGGACACTGACAAGTTCAAACATGACTGACAGCGTAGGACTTTGCTATAATAGAGTATATTTTCTCCTGTGATCAAAACAGTGGATGGTCTAACACATCCACAGACAATGTGTTCTTCTTACTAAAAGCTCTGAGGACTTCTGAGAAATGTGGTGGAGCAGAAGCCAAACTTTCCAAAAAATAAAATCCTCAAGTGAAGATTCAGTTACTCAAAAAATATACTTATAGTACTTAATGCGCTTTGTTAGTGTTGTAGATGTTCAACGCAAATGCATTTCCTTATAGTGGAATGATATCAGCAAAGCAGCGAGGTGTTTGGATGTGTCACCTTATCTGTGATAGGAGATGTCAGTCAGAAAGAGCCGGGAGTGAAAACAGATTTTGAAGCTCTTTAGGAAATAGAGCGACATGGAAGACGAGGCTCTGGAGTTTGTTGGGTTGAAATGTACGAACAGTTGATAAATACGATGTGTGTATTCTCGTGGAAAGACAGGAAATTACTGAAGCACTGATGCCAAACAGATAAAAGTTTGATATGAGATGGAGCCACTGAGGTTAAAAGGGAAACATGCCACATTCCTACATGTGACATGTTGGCTTCTGATTGGCAGACACTCTGCGTCCTATCCCATATCCCATGATATTACAAGTCAGATGAGGAGAGGACTTCCTGATTGAGAGAGTACAAAGCAGGCAAACTCAATTAAAAAAGGACCTCCAGAGTGCTGGAGGTCATTATAGGTAAAGCTAATGGTTTATGGTGATGATCACAAAGACAGGATGGAATCTGACTTTCAAGTGCACAGAGCAGGAAAACATAAAAGCACAGAACATACAGTAACACATCTCCATATGCTTGTGATGGACCTCCACATCTATAAATGAAATACAAGAGATCCTATATGTAGGCTACTTTCTACAAGGCTGAGAGCTGCTGAGATCAAAAAGCTCCGAATATGCAAAGCAGAACTCCTATGTTAGGGTGATTTCTGCTCTTATTCCTGCTGCATCCACGACGAAAGCCAAAATCCGCAACATCTCATTTTTCATTATGCTTTATGTCTTTAGGGCTCACTTGCTTATTACACCAACCTTTAAAAGTTTATAACCAGAATGTCAGTGGGGTCTTAACTTTTGTAGCACAGACAAAAACAGATCTTATGGTAATTAACACTTAGCGACGTGACCAAGATATTTGTAATTCTATGCTTCTTTTTAACAACATCGGATTATATCCCTCTCATGAAAGCAGGGCGTGCTTGCATGTTGCTTTTAATCCTGTTATTAAAGGAGTGGAGCAGAGCTGAGCCAGGAAAGAGAGATGAGTCATGAACAATACAGAGAGATGGATGGACAGAGTTGGATTCACTGTTATTGCGGTTCTTGAGCTGATTCTTCCTGAGTTGTAAATGGTCATTTCATATTTTTATATCACTCGCATCATTTGACATAATTATCCTCCATTATGCTCTTCCCCCCCTCCATCCAACCATTTCTTTCCAGAGATCTTCTCTATTGGTAATTGCTGATATCCTTTTTCGTAGTATCCATGCAACTGAGCCCCTCTGCCCTGAGATGTGACTTTGAGGTCAACTTTAATCTTTTATGAGTTGAAGTGCTTATGGGAATTTGACGTTAAAGGATGTAGAATCATTATATAAATATATGATATAGAATAAAATGGTAGGAGAAAAAGACAAGATTGAAAACAGCAAAATTGTAACAGCTGTCTGAGAACAAAGCTTTCCATTCACAACATTCACTTGTATGAAAACATACTGTGAGTCCCTAATGATGATATGCACAGAAAAATTAAAAATGCTCTTGATGATCAATACCTCACATATCAAGGGAATGACTCTCAGGGGGATTTGACTTTTTAAAGATCTTAATCTATACTATATACATAAGGCCACATTGATATATGACTCACAACTTCTAATCAATTCGTCTTCCTTAGGTCCAACTGGACTTATGTCCCTGTGCGATGAAATTCACCTGAGGCGCTCCTGATATATTCCTAATGCAGTCAGAATAATGGGCTAGTTCAAGGTCACCATAAGATCAAAAGGGCCTGAGTGTGAATTGAGCTGTGACAGTTTGCAGTAACCCTGCATATACGTATGATTCTGCCACATCAATTTTGTGCTAATAAAGACTTGTATTTCCTCCATTTGTGGGCATAACAGCAAAATTGTGAGAGTGTGTGTGGGCTCTTTCTCTCTGCGCTGTCATTTGCTTCTCTTTGTATCACGTCTTGTCTTCTATAGGACTTAGCATGCCGACTAACGAGCCTATGCCCTGCCAGCCCCTCTGCTGCTCACAGGGTGTATCAGAACCTTTTGTATCTTGCATTGTAAACATAATGAAGACTGATGGCATGCAAACACATTCAGCAGCAGAGGAAACCTCCAAATAGCCTCTTTGAAGAACATGATACAGCATGTATCAATGCAAGAGGTTTAATGTTATAACATAAAAGTTAGCTCTTATGATACCCAGATAGGCCTACACATCACAGGCATCAGTGTGCAAAGCTGCAGATGCAAACTTTCTGTGCATCCATCATTCATACATCTGGTCCCTGTTATGTAATCATCTATGACTCACTGTTACATATTCAATCTTATATTTCTACATCTACAGAATACTACCACCAAGGCCACTGATTATTATGGTTGAGCTGTTTTGCAGATTCGCAGATCAAATGGCTTTTTTCACTTATGATATTAGCAATTAAGTTTCATTTCATCTACTATATTCTATATAACCAGCTTGAAAAACTGCCGTTACATACTATTTTTATTCCTCAAATGTGCAAATAACAACCATGGCCAGAGGCTTTAGGTTTAAAATCTGTTGGTACGTTGGTTTGTCGGTCCATTCCTGTGAGGGATTTCTCAGTAACACGTTGGAGGATTTTTTCCAAATCTGGCACTGATTAAATTTTAGAAATGTATTCTTGGCCTACCCAAGAATTAAATACACAGAACGTATTATGAAATTCCTTAAAACTCTTCACTGTATATTATATGAATCTGGACAGACATGGATGTAAACTGCAGTTTTCACAGGCTGTAGCTAATTCCAGATGCGTCTTATGTCATGTGCTTGTTTTTTTGTTGTACTTTCAACAAAGCCTGATGCTCTGTGCACCTCTTTGCATTTATTTACTTTGTTCTATTGGTCTTAATACAGAACACATGGAGGAGTGGCTGAGCTGTTTGTCCTTGGTTTCATTTTCCAGGCTGAATGGCTTCTACTATCTGTCTTTGTGTCATCATTGATCATTTATGTAAGGCCTTTCATGTTGGGCCATTTGTCTGCGTGGTTTGATTCTGCTGTCACTTCCAAGAAATCACTGGTTTTCAAAGGCGGGTCTGTGTGCAAAAAATTGCACACAGACTGCCTGCTCTCTCAAGGAAATCACTGGTTTCCTTGAGAGAGCAGGCAGTCTGTGTGTGTTTTTCGTAGTGTTCAAATGAGTTTCTGTGCTCACTTGTTGAATTAATGAGCCAAGACGAGGGAGGAAACACTCCGAAGTTTGTTTCACCTTTCACCGCACTTCAAGTCTGGATGCATCTGGAAAGTCAGATGTTTAATTTCACTTATAAATCTTCAAAATGTCCTCTTTTTTTTTGGCCTGCAGGTGCAGATGGGCTGATGGGCGTCTACCTCTTCATGATCGGTGCGTACGACCTGAAGTTTCGGGGCGAGTACAACCGGCACGCCCAGGCCTGGATGGACAGCAGCCAGTGTCAGGTCATTGGCTCGTTGGCCATGCTGTCCACTGAAGTGTCCGTCCTGCTCCTCACGTATCTCACCCTGGAGAAATACATCTGCATCGTCTACCCTTTCCAGTACTTGACACCTGGCTGGAAACGAACTGTTACCATCCTGCTTGGGATTTGGGTGTTCGGCTTCATTATTGCCTTCCTGCCACTGGCCTGCAAGGGGGTGTTTCGTAACTTCTATGGGACCAATGGTGTTTGCTTCCCGCTGCACTCGGAGCAGCCGGAGACGCTATGGGCTCATGTTTATTCCATAATTATTTTCCTAGGTAGGTGATTTGTACTTTCAATAGACCCGACTCCCCAGAGCTTTTTTTTGTTGTTGATTTCATTGTGTTGAAAAAGACATTATCTACTGGATGTATTTGTATTTATTTGCATATAAGAAATGCACATCCACAGGTCAAATAGACACTTTTGCAGTTGTTTAAAAAAAAAAAAAAAAAAAAGGAAACATGAACTAACCAAATATCTCTCTGTTTAGGTCTGAACCTGGTGGCATTCCTCATCATCGTCCTATCCTATGCAAGCATGTTTTATAACATCCAGAGAACAGGCACTCAGACCACAAAATACAGCAACCACATCAAGAAAGAAGTGACCATCGCCAAGAGGTTCTTCTCCATCGTCATCACCGACTCCCTCTGCTGGATCCCCATTTTCATCCTGAAGATCCTGTCACTGCTGCAGGTGGAGATTCCCGGTATAGTAGAAGTGCTATAACCATTTAAAGGAATACTCCACTGAAAGTTTACATGAAGAGCATCAGTTGTGCTCCCTCTGTGTCTACAGTAGTCTGTTTCTTCACAGAGGACAGCTTCAGGGTTGTACCTGCTGTAGAAAGCACTCAACATGACCCCGACTGGAACAAATCAGGATGCTTGATATAGTTTGACATATCCGTTTGCTACAGCTCAGCTTTGGAGCTGCATTTGGGCTCCCCTGCCTCTGAAAAAAAACATAGCAAAGAACTGGAAAAATCTATATTTTCTGTGGTGTATTCCTTGAAGCATTCTATCGACTGTGTATCATTTAATCTTCCAGCAGCCTGAGCTCCATTAAGTGCAGTTCACATGGTTAAATTGTTTTGGTTTTTTTTCAGAACACCTCTGATACTGTAGAAAGAGCATTAACCCGTAGCCACCTCATTGAAGTTTGCACTGTATACTCAGATGACCATTTGTTGATGTGCAGAATCCATTAAGCTCGACATACACTGACTAGTGAGGTGTGACGCTCTAATTAGGCTCCCTGTAGTGACAAAAGGGATTTCCATTTTTTATAGAAATGCCATTGGGGAGAAAGAAAAAAAAAGCCTCCCCCATGCAGAATAACTATGTAACATTCATTCATCCCTATACAGAGACTTTACACTAGCTTTGTTGTTTTAATCCCCCTCCCTCTGTCTTTTCCCTCTCCTCCTGCAGGCACCATCAGCTCCTGGGTTGTCATATTTATTCTCCCCATCAACAGCGCTCTTAACCCGATCCTGTACACCCTGACCACCCGACCTTTCAAAGAGACCATTCTGCAGGTGTGGGCTAACTACAGACAGAGGAGACCCCTGCTGAGCGGTCACCCGCCTCATCACCCATCGCTCACCTGGCAGGAAATGTGGCCCCTGCAGGAGAACAGCCACGGCCTCACCCCGGGGAACCCTATGGAGACGACGTGCGTGCAAGCCAAGCTCACCCCTGTGGAAAATACCAACGACGGATACAATGACATTGCCGTTAGCACGCGGCAGCAGCAGCAGCAACAACAGAAGCAGTGCACGGCGGTGTCCGTGATGTCGCAGAAACAAACGGTGTCGCACACACACACTCAGACACACATACACTCAAATGAACTCATCTAGGTGACTTTACACCGGTTAAATGTGATTCAGGTCCATTCAACTCCACAGCTGAGCGTGTTCATCATGTTTAGAAGTACACTTTTGATGAAAAGGACACTCTTGTGACTCTTTGTGACCAGATTTCTCCTTTGTTGTGGAAAATCATTCGTATTCATTAGTGTTTTTGGAAATCCCGCTGTGTGCCTGTCTTGCTTAAGCAACAGCAGCCATAACAGCAGATGGGTGAAGTCAGTGCAGAAATCAATTAGAAGGCAGCACAGTTCCCCCAAATGAAGACAACATGCTGGCTCCAAAGGAAATCTCTTTTCATGCAGAAGTCCTGCCCCACTTCTGGTTGAGCTTTTATCCACCATCTTTTAACACTGAGTTTTGTTGTTATTCTGCCATCAAAGTCAACAAAAAATAATAATGGAGTTTTCTGTCCAAGTTCTGAGCTGAATATTAATCTACAACCAAAATACTTGGCTAATAAGGATCCTAATAATGGTGTCTGAAGCAAATATTTATTAAAGGGATAGTTCACCCAAAATGTAAATTTCACTCATTATCTACTCACCCTCATGTCGACTAAGGGCTGGGAGAAGTTTCAGAGTTATCCGTGGCTTCTCTGAGTTACAGGGGGTCTCGGCATAGCAGTGCGTGTCCATATAACGGTTGCAAAAAGACACACCAAAAAACATCCAAATACCTCCATGCTGCTCGTATGTAATGTCCGTCCAAGGCCGTAGCTACCATTGAGGACACCGAGGTCATGACCTCGGTATTTTTTTCGGCCTAATGAATGAAAAAAAAAAAAAAGTGCAAAGTATTAGGGAGGACAGATGGAAGGTGACTGAGTGACTCTCCTCTCTTGTCCAAACAACAATTCCGGTAGGCCTATAATGCTCTTGTTTATTGATGCCCTCACGTACGCTGGTGTTTGTTTACTGGTCGCGGGAAAAAAGGCGATTCATTCGGAAAAAGCGAGTGATACAGCGCGTCGCGGAGCCTGCGTGCATGGAGGAGAAGGCTACTGAGTGAGTCGGTTGGCTCTAGATAAACTGCTCTTTCCAACCAGTTGTTACACTGTAAAGGTTTCGTACATACGTGCACTTGAAGCGCTGTATTATTTCGGGACGGAACCTCATGTATGCGGAGAAAACAGCTGTTTAATATGGTCAATTCAGCGCCGTTTACTGTCTGTGTCCTGCACTATGCACTAGTTGAGCTACAGTAAGTGGGGGAGAGCAGAGACCTCTTTCCTGCAGATACTATACTGAGGGGGCATCTACTGCACTGTCCATTCTTCCATCAACTTTATGTGAAAAACACAGTGACATGATACATTTTATGTTTACAGACAGGGGCGTCACTAAGTTTTAAGGACAGGGGGGGCTTAGCCCCCAGGAGATGCACAAGATGTGAGCATATGTGGTGCACGAGCACAAATATTTCACAAACAAAGACTGTGAAATTTTTTCTAAAAAATTTTGGACAGATTTAACAAAGAGCATACGGTGTAAAGTTTAGGCAACCATTAGTTTTATTTCAGTCTTTTTTATTTATTTAAAGAAAGCTAAGACCTGTGAGATTACTACAGACATGTCTGGAGTAGGCTACAGTAGAAAATGTAAATTTTTCATCTCTGCCTAGTAAGACTAACAAAAATCACATTAGAGTAAAATCTACCTTTGAATCATGGCAAATCAGGCAAATTAATAAGTAATGTGTAGGCTAACTGTGTAAAAGTAGATGCTAAAAAAAATGAACCTGAGCAATTTTGCAGCTGTTTTATTATCAGAGATACGTATGTCCAGGTGGAATTTGACCTTTGGAAAACTAATTAGGCTATATTTCACTAATAGCCGGTGTCATAATATTCACTCCATCCAAATACAACTGTTTTTGGCTCATTTTGATTTCACCTAGACCTCTTCATATTTTCCCATTCAAAGAAGACCATACAACCGAAATGAAGTTTGACACCAATATTTTACTCATAAAAAATATGCATAGAAATGTGAAATACTACACAAACCAACAACCAAAATTTGCTGCAACAAGGAGCAGTCAGATGTATGTTTGTGGTAACTATAAGGAAAAGCAAACAAACTTCCTGGGCCTGTTTCAAAGTGAGGAACACAGCTGACGCTCCAGAAGGAAGTCACCCAAAGATAGTAGGCTATAGCTATGGTAAAAAAAAGAGTGCACACTTCACCCTAGAAACCTGTTCATCTTTATGTTAACAACCAGGACCATCACATTGCATTTCAGACTCTTTTTTTTTTCGAGCTGGAATTAAACTTTATAATATAATATTTTTGCTACTCTGTGGCTGCTATGAGTGTGAGGAGCTAGTCTACTGTTTGTAATAGATGGTGTGTTCTCATCAGAATTCAGTGAAGTTGGGTCTTCTCTGGATGATCACTAGTGATGATAATATCATAAAAATGGCATTAATCTAATATGATGTGTGTAGTTTTTATCTGTCAAAGTGCACCAGATTGAAGCCTTTTAATATAAAATTGCCCAAAATTTCTGACGCCACCCCCCCGCGCACCACGACTATGACCTCAGTATTTAAAAAATCCTGGCTACGGCCCTGTGTCCGTCTTGTATTGAAACCCCGAAATGCGAAATTGTCCCAAAGTCTATATTTCAAGCTTGTTTTGTAGCGGAAGTTTCTCGAAGCTCCTCTTCCCGGTTCGTCAAATTTGGACGAACTGGGAAGAGGAGCTTCCGCTACAAACAAGCTTGAAAAATAGACTTATTTGATTTTTTTTCGGGACAATTTCGCATTTCGGGGCTTCAACACAAGACGGACATTACATACGAGCAGCATGGAGGTATTTGGATGTTTTTTGGTGTGTCTTTGGTGTGAAACTTCTCCCAGCCCTTAGTCGACATGACGGCGAGTAGATAATGAGTGAAATTTTAATTTTGGGTGAACTATCCCTTTAAACATGTTGTTGAGTGTGTTGAGTAACAAAATGTTTGTTGAGTGTCAATAGTCATTCTTTAAACAGCAAAAAAAATCTTCATTCAAGATTCATTTAATAGCTTTTGTTTGAGCTGTCAGATTACATCTTGCAGTCTTCCTCAGCAAATTGAGTTTACTCAACAAATAAGTAGTGTTATCTTTGTTGAAATGGCGAGCTGCTCATTAGTTATTATTGTAAATGGAGCTGCAGACAAATTCAGGTTTATTTTCCAGCATCCTGCTTCGAGCCGCAACATAGAAAATACGACTCCAGTCAAATGAAAACAATATTTCATCCAGCCATCTCCTATTCATTGATCTTTCGGGGCAATTATTCTGGGATTGTGCCCCTGAAACTGTGCATCGAACAGCAACCAATTTAGAAAAGTTTGACCTGATTTATACAGATAGTCTTAGGGGACCACTGAATTGAAGTGTCTACCCGGATTAACGTCTCACAACTAAAATAATGACCCAGAACTTTTGAATCTGGGGCCTCATGCACTCACTGGCAAAGTGTGTTTTTCTAATGGCCTATACATCACAGAAGTGTTAATAGCTACATTTATCTGGGATTATGTTTGTGTTAAATATAGACCAGTGACTAAAGCAGAATTTAGCTGTTGAGCAGGATGTTGTGCTGTTAAAACAGACTGGACACTCTTGGATTGACGTAAAAAAAAATACATTGTCCACAATATAAGTACCTACAATCTGAAGGCTGAAAACCATGATGAGCTGTTACCTACCTAAACCTATATTATTTGCGGCGTCCCTGCTGCAGCCTCTCTTTCTGGGAACAGAAATCATTGATTGCAGTGTCTCTGTAAGTAGACACAACTGTGGCTCTTCATGCTGTTTTTCCTGGTCTATAACTTCGAATCTGACTTAAAGGATGTAATCAAACTTACAAACAAACTTAGCTGAGAAAAATTCAAAGTGAGTTGAGTAATGGAAATGTGATACACTTTGTTTTTGGCACCACTACTTTTCTCATTTGTTTTTACATGGTTTGTTGCATTTGCTTTTTAACCAAAATTACTTAATTGTTTTTTGATTGTTGCTATACTGCTGGCTCAGTCAGTTCAGCTCCTATGTGGATACAAAAATGTGTGTGTGCGGCTCAATGATGTAACTTTTGTTGTTGTTGGTGTTTTTCCACGGCAACATTTCAAATTCCAATTAGATAGTGACACAAAAGTTACAGTCTATTGCATGCACTGAGATCCAGTACTGTGATGCATATAAAACCTGTCTAACAGCTGAACATTTTTATTTATTAATTATTTATCTATATGTTTATTTATTTGTGTGTTTAGGTGGGGACATTTTCTAACTAACCCTGTCACATTTTCAAATTGGTGTAAACCAAAAATCAGTAAGCAATTGCGACAGAATCAGTCATAATTGGATAAACAATCGGTGAAGGAAGTGACCCCTAGGGTTAATGGTAGGAGCTTTAGTTTGTGGCTCAATAAACAGTTCCGTCTGTTTTTGTCTTTTCGTCACCATCCCATTGTTGTGAAATGAAATGTCATTCTGATTAAATGATTTTGCATTTCTACAAATCGCCTAAGTTTTAAGAGTCTAAAACAAGGAAATGTTCTGCTGATTTCGTAACTTATTCAAGCAAGACCGTTTGTTGTTTCATTGTTAAACATGTTTACTGTACATATTATGTGAAAAGATCATAAAGTTCACGGCTTCCTGTTGGGCACTGAGTGTAAATGCAAAGAGTGAATGTTATGTTTCGTATTTGTAACAAACCAGTGCAACAGGTCAAAACACTTCCAGGCTTTGAAGTGAATCATTTTAATATTTAACGACAGTTGTTAGCACTGGGGGCTCTGCAAGAACACTCTCTGGGATCCAAGTCCATGGACTGTATGGGAATGAATGATTAATGTGGCTGTTTCATTGTTGTATGTTAGGCCCACATCTTGAGACCTTGCAGTGTTGTTGTTGTTGTTGTTGGACTGAATGTGAGAAGCATATAAACATGTCCCTCATCTGCTTTGGGGCAACAAAGATGTTTATTCAAAGTATGTGCCAAAGCCTTTGTTTTAAGAGGTTTCTGCATGCAACAATGAAACTGATGTTGGTCAAGGACCTTAAGTGTGTCTCTGATGCATTTTTTCATGAATTTTGCTGCCAATACTTTTTATAGTTTGTTGTTGCAATGGCTGATGAGGAATCGCGGAGGAAATCCTGCAGGAACAGTGTATTTCATATCTTTGTTTGTGGGAACAAGCAGGGGTTGAACTGGGGAATGAATACAAGCAGAGACGGCCACCATGGCTCGGTAGACAAAAAACAAGGACACTGTGGGCAGCTCCGGTTCAACTGCATAACAATACAGTAACAACTTCTGAAGTTTTTTGACATTTGCACCACCTGCAGGTGAGAAATACAATAGGCTTCTTGTTAGTCAACGCACTAGGGGTGATGAAGGTCAATCAGTCAGTTCACCACTTTGGGACAGACTAAAATATCACAACAATATTGGAATGGGCTTTATGCACAGCTCCACTACTTCCTGAAATAAGACAGCTTGTTTATTTCCTGTCTCACATTATTGGACCAACTGATTAATCCAGGTGTGTCTGACCATTATTGTGAGGTCAGTTGTTAGCATGTTAGCGTGCTTATGTAAGTATTTTGGATAGTCTCAAATCCTTTTGGGCAGCAAACAAAACCTCTCACACTGTTAATAACATGATAGAAAGTGTTTCTGTCAGAACTTCTCCCATGTGAATCGTTGTTTAGAAGAATTCAAAATGTGGGTGTAAACAGTGACATTGGCCATTCAACCTGGTAGTAAATAGCAGTGTTGGCTACAAACACCTAGGTAGATATAATCTCAAATTTCAGTTAATAGCATAGCTGGTGCAAGTGTTAAAATAGACACAGCTTTGTCTGTAGGGGGCAGTATGTAAATCTGCGTGTCTGTAGTTGTTCCTCTCCTCTCCAGTAGGAGGTGCAGGTGGAGGAGATGCTCAGAGTTTACCAAACTGAACCTGCTATATCTGACACTGAGTCGCGACTCGTGAGCAAGTTCTTTGTGATTCTGTATGCAAAAGTGCTCCAAGATTAATTAAATTAAATTAAAATTTATAGATGGAAAGAACAGCTCAAATTGCTTAAATCTGTCTATGCTGGCCCATGAAGTCACCGAGGTTACATGTTTATTGTTGATTTTATTGTGGCTTAATACATTTGCAGTAATTAGCTCGTATAATTTTATAATGACACGTGTGATATGTTTGTTGTGCCATCTCTATTGACAATAATATACCAGCTTCAACACTGTTATCATATTTGTAGCTGCAAATCAGCGCATGCTGGCATGGCAGAAGATGTACAGTAACATTAGGTACTGATCAAACTAATGCTGATGGGAGGCGCATTGCAAAACACCACAAGAACCATTTACCACCAAAGATGTTTACATATATATATATATTTCTAAAATGTGTAGATTTAACTGTAAATATCGAAACTGAAACAAAAAGGCAGAACATCAATAAAGATTAAAAATGTAATAAAATTTTTCTAGCTCATTGCGGTGCTCGTGTTTGATTTTAAACTACATCAAACAGTAGCCGAACATAAATAGTGCAGTGAAAGAGCCACCATCTTTGGTTTGTTTCTGCAGCTTCATTAGTATCTTTGCAAATCCACTGTAGTTTCTTAATGATGTATTTTGAAAAACCTTTTTACGATCAAGCTTTTTTGTACAGTTGGTCACTGAGCAGCCGGTGAGTGAATGAACCTCTTTTGTACCGCCACCAGATTACCCTTCATGCTGTTCATTGCTGTTCAATACTGTATATATAGACAGCCTACATTTGCATCAAAGACCATTTTTTCTGGCTGTATCATTTATCTTTTTGAAGTTACAGATTTGTCCAATCTGTTAAGTGATGAAAAGGATGCCATTTTTGAGTCTGTATTTTCTGTTTGTGTTGCATCTGCCACCAAGATTAATCAAGTAAAATACTGAATGTAATGTATGACATGAATCCAGTGTGTGCAACAAAGAATGTATTCAATTCATACAGGTGTGACTTGGTGTGTAAGGTGTATGTGGGATTGCAGATACAGGCAGCAGTTTTGAAATGCCTTTTATAAATGCTGTCTAAAAAATTCCCCAGCTGGTCTGTGGGTGGGAACACAGACTCACCCTCACCTCACCCACAACTGCACCAAACCACACATTTTTAACACTGTGATGATCTTCGAGGACATTTGTACATATAACCATCAACTCTTCTGTGCATACTTTGTTCAGTGAGAGGTTGATTTCTCGTGGAACTGTATTTTTTCATACATTGTAAATTTATGAATTTCTAGCAAACACGGAGGAGATGTTATTATTAAGATGTTATACCTTTAAATGTGTGAGTACATTGTATGTGACTGTCAGTGTTTCCATTATGTTCCTATACACTATGCCGAAAGGGCAGAGAAGCCAGCTGTTTGCTTGAGATATTCTGATAATATCGACAGGCTTACATTTACTATTGATGGGAAAACTGTTATCAGTTCATTTGTTGTATTGACCTGTGTCCTAAAATAAAATAATGTCTGATGTTAGTTAATGTATTTCTGTTTTTCTTGACTTGAATCTGCATGTTGAATTATGACTTTAAAGTATAAAGTTTGATAGTTTAAGCCTCACAATGTAGGGTACCTCAATACATTAACCTACTGTAAACAAAGAGGTAGATTCTAGTTTGCTCATAAACTACTACATTAAGTTAACACTAACAGATGTTTATGAAATGTCATTTAGAATTCGCCATGTTTTTAAATAAATGCCATGCTAGTTGAAACAAAAGGCTAAATTATGTATTAGGCTGTCAGAATCAATTTTTAAGACATGAGCTGTTGCCTATCACAGAATCAAATATCATCACTACTGAATAACCATTACTGGTACATAAAAAACTCATATGGTTCCCACAAATACTTAACAGTAGTTTCTTGACATTGGAAAATAGTATAATTTACTTTATAATAAGTTAATTATACACAGCAAGAGGTTTCTGGGTTCGAACCGGCCGCCCTTTTGTGTGGAGTTTGCATGTTCTCCCGTGCATGTGTGGGTTCTCTCTGGGTACTCCGGCTTCCTCCCACAGGCCAAAGACACATACTCTCATGAAATATAAGAAGGCCTTAATGGGCATTTAATAAATTATTTTTGATTGTCAACATAAATTGTGTATTTATTTGGACAGCTGGCTCAGTTTGAGTACGTTTTCCTCCATTAATCTGTATGTGTTTGTGTATGTATAGGCCTATTTGGTTAAGCTTTTTTTTTTTTCATAAAATAAAATGAAATAAAAAAAAAACACATAAATTAAACTAAATGAATGAAATAAAATAAAGTAAAGTTCAAAGGTCAAATTCCTAGAATGCACTAAACTGCGAGCCCCCTTTCACCAGTGGACGGTGGCCCAGTAACCTCGTATGGCCGCTGTAACTCAACACCTGATTCCTAAACTTCACCTTCTCGGATTTACCCACAGACTGTATGGATTTACCACAGCTGTGCTGCGCGCTGGCGTGTGGAGATCTACAGTTACGTAGACGTAGCAGCGGCAGCAGCAGCGCAGCGTTGTGACGCTCTCCAATGTCCGTGTTATGAGACGTATTTTGTAAGGTCCAGCATTTGTTTGCAGAGGCGGCTGGGTTACACAAGCTCCACACTGGCGACGAAGTGAGGGCACCTGAGCTTCACTTCGGCTCCTTTTACAAACACAAACCGCTGTTCACTTTAGAGAGTTCAAATAATGTTTCCAGCTGGCAGATACACAAGTCAAGGTACGTGAGCTAATGGCTAGTTAGCCAAACTGTTGCGAGTTTGTCTGTGGCGTTACTCAGCTGCTAACTTAATTTAACCAGCTGTGTTGTCTCTTTGCTTTGTTATTGTTTACAGGCGATAAATGCTGACTAATGTCTCCCTATGATAAACTTAAATTTGCCTGCTTTCTGCACTAGTACAAGACTAAATTAGCTTGCTAATTTGTGTTAGCATCATGCTAAAATGTAGGTGAAAGTTGAACTAATATGTAGGTCACTTGTACAGTGTCCTTGTCATGGATTATACGATCTGTTTACAGCTTTTCGGGAAAATACCGATGTCGTTACTCAGTTATCATTGACTTGAATGTATTCGGATGAAAAAAGGATCTCCAATCAGAACTTGGAGTTTGAACTTAGCTTAGCAGCAGTCACATTAAAATCTGCTAGTTAGCATGGTGCTACAGCTGCAAATGAATAGTCTTGACAGCTGCTTGACATGTTACCTACTTCAGCTACTGAAATAGACGTTTGTTTGCCTCTGTTAGTGTGTTGAAGTGTCATATTTTTAGAGGTTCAAGCTGCGATATGTTGTCTATAGTGTTCAAGTTGAAGTTGTTGTTATTTAATTGAACTTTTAAAAAGGCCCAACTAACCCAATGAGCACACTTGAGCTATATTGCCACCGGTATGAACTGGTCTTCTTGACTCTGGGTTGTTCTCCCTCTTGCAGCCCACAGGTGTATCAGGGCTTTGAAAACAATACCGACAGAGCATGCTGCCCCCCAGCTGTACACAACACTACACAGAAGAGCATGCTCTTCAGGAACAGCACCCCGCATCACAACACACTACACCATCCATCCTCGGGATAAAGATTCAAGATGGGAAGGTAAGACACACTGCACTGTGTAGATGCAATGGAGAATGCATTGTTATTGTTATTGTAAGGACCAGTGGTCAAGATGTTTTCTCATCATGATGTTGACCAAAGCCAGACATGCTCTGGGCAGCCTCGATGGGACTGGACTGTTTCTATCAGTCCAGTCTTCTTAACCAGGTGTCTGATGTGCAGGCACCTGCACTCATGTTTTTGATTACTGTGTCCGCACAATAAAGTTCAAAGTGCATCTTGACAGTTATAGGTAACAAGAAAGTATAATCTGCATTTGTCTCTCCTTTGATGACCTCCTGTAATATCTACAGTATTATTGCACCCCATAGATTATTGTACAACATCAATTAAAAGAAGGTGATTCGACAGAAATGTTCCAAGCTCCCAAATCCAAGAACTGCAGAAAAAGTGTTTTGTTAATAACATCTGAACCAGTTTCTATCATTATTTAACATTTTTAAGTTAATGTAGGTTTTCCTTTGCAGTTTAGCAAATGCATGTATTGCTAATTATTATCATGTTGATAGTTATCGGTAAATAAGTCCAAATAAGTGTCATCTTTCTATTTTGGATTAAGTTTTGCGTGGTGCCAAATGAAGTACGAGTATGCAGTACTTCTATCTTAAATGGTTGATAAGGCTGGTGCACTTATCCTTTACTATTCCTTTTTAAATAAAAATCTTTTCCAGGGGTCGAAATGGAAAGGTTTGCAGATGAGGCAGATGTGGTGATTGTAGGTGGGGGCCCTGCCGGGCTGTCAGCTGCCATTCGTCTGAAGCAGCTTGCTAACGAACATGAGAAGGAGCTGCGAGTTTGCCTTGTGGAGAAGGCATCTCAAATTGGAGCGCACACTCTGTCAGGAGCCTGTCTGGAGCCCTCGGCACTCAATGAGCTGTTTCCTGATTGGAAGGAACGAGGAGTGAGTGTTTCAGCATTTCATTTCATCAACATTTTGGAGTTTGGTGAATAGACTGTTGTCAACAAAGATTTCCTCCCTGTAGCACAGCATTTTTGTAGCAGATGCTTCATGTTCTTCTATGTTGTGTAATATGTTTTATTTTGTGACTGTACTGTGCAGTACAATAGATCCATCGTCATTTGTACACATGTGTATGAATAAGCATTTGAGTTTATATTAGAAAGTTGCTTTTAATCTAAAGGTGTTTCATTTATTTATCGATATGCACAAATCCTTCTGAAGGCAAACTTAACGAGACACATTGTGTTTTCAACTCAGGCACCTCTCAACACTCCAGTGACTGAGGATGTGTTCAGCATTTTAACAGAGAAATACAGAATCCCTGTCCCCATGTTGCCAGGTAAGATCCTATGATATCCTTTTGGAATAATAATGATATCTGATGCTATCTAAGCCTCACTGTTGCTGCAGCAGACAAAGAGTATGTTTTCACATTTATGGTTTTAGTGAGATTTGGGGGGAAAATGGCTTCTAACAGAAGAACTAAGATTGAACTGGAGATTTTAGCTTCAGTGCACGTGACCTTGACTTTAATTTGTAATCTTGATAGTTTAAGTTACTGATTGATCTTTTAAATGTAATATTTACACTCTATGCACAGCTCCACTATTTCCTGAACTTAATGCTGCTCCTTTGTTTCCTATTTTACATTATTGGACAAACTGATAAATCCAGGTGTGTTTGAGTAGTCACAATGGTCAGACACACCTGGATTAATCAGTCTATCCAATAATGTAAGACGGGAAACAAAGGAGCAGCATTACAGTAAGTTCAGGAAGTAGTGGAGCTGTGCATAAGAGCCAATTCAGCTACAGATGTATTTATGTTTTATTTTCAAAGGGAAAATGCTGCCCCATACATAACCTCTCAATCTGTATTTTGGTTTGTTCTGACCTCAATGCATTGATTTCTATGTATGCAGGTCTGCCCATGAATAACCATGGTAACTACATTGTGAGGCTGGGGAACTTTGTTCGCTGGCTGGGTGAGCAAGCTGAGGAGCTGGGAGTGGAGCTGTATCCTGGTTATGCTGCAGCTGAGGTTAGTCATTGAATTTCTTTGATGTACCGCATATTTTTCCCTTTTCTCCCCTCGCCTTTATCTCTGAAAATGTTCTACAGTTGGTGCAGCCATTGTTTCGGCTTTTGTTGTGGAGATCATTAGTCAGTGAAACCTGCCTGATTTTTGTTGTTGTTGTTTGTAGTGTTGTATACTCTCTATTTAATTAAAGTTGTTTAGTTTGGCCTCATTCCACTCAAAAGTGGAGAGCAAACTTGACATTTCTGAGAACAAGTTCTGAGTTGTATGATCCAAAAAATCATCCAAAAAGACCACAATAACTTTTACTTTAACAGCCTAAACGATGCATTGGATCTGTCATTTATGGCTGATCAGATAGTTTTGCCTTTCTATCAGTGGAAATGTTGATGTACCATGCTAATCAGATGTACAGTGCCCCTTTTAGCTTTACTTGATTGTAATAAAAAATGTTCATAGTCCCATCAAATTAATTTGAACCTTTTATCTGTTTTGCTTTTGACAAGGTTTTGTTTCATGAAGATGGAAGTGTAAAAGGAATTGCCACCAATGATGTGGGCGTGGCCAAGGATGGCTCGCCAAAGGTACTGTGCAGTAAAAAGTACTTTAGTATAGTTTATTATTTTCAGTGCTTTTTCATTCAGAAAAAAAGTCTCTTCTGCTCCTTCAGGTTTAATGCCAGGTTCTGACTAAGGAAGACTAAAAATAAGTGTTTGACAAGGCAGTTGATCATTTTACTTTATACAGTTTATCATAGTTGATGACAACCAATGCCCCGTCTGGGAAACCTCATCTCACCTTGACACTAAAACACCAGGCAGGCCAGGTGAAGGAAAAAGACAGTGAACTCTGTGTCCTCAAAACACAAGACTACTCTGTTGTTACCTCATTCTTCTTCCCTGGCCGGCTTTGTCAGACAAAATAGTCTGAAACTGGCATAGAAGGAAAATTGTTGTTTTTCTACCACGTTTTGTTGTCCTATGCACAGAAAGCAATTGGACAAATAATTCTCAAAATTACACGCAGTTGCTTCTCATCCAAGAAATATGTGTTTGTCCTCCTGTTTCTCTCTTGCTTCAGGATGTTTTTGAGAGGGGAATGGAGCTGCACGCCAAAGTCACGTTGTTCGGCGAGGGCTGTCATGGTCACCTGGCCAAGCAGCTTTACAAGCAGTTCAACCTGCGGGAGAACTGTGAACCCCAGACCTATGCCATCGGCCTCAAGGAGGTAGATAACATGCACCACCTACATCAAGCTAATGCTGGATGAAACTCTGCTGCTGCTCTGTTCTTGGCCTACTTAACCCCCCCCCCCCCTCTAATCTGCTTTATCTGATTATTCTTATTGAGTCATATCCATTTTGAGGAATCTGATAAAAAGTGGATGTTCTTTCTGCGCTGAATTCACCATCTGGCCTAAATTTCAGGTTCACGGTATGAAATAGAAATGCAACCACCTGCTGCCTCTTGTTAAAACCGTCTTTTTTTTTTTTTACTTTGATGGAAACATAACTTGTCTTTTCATTTCAAGGCCAGACATGGTCAGCTTGGATCTGAAAGACATAGAAATGATGAAAGTTAATCAATTTTCTCCGTCCTTCCCTCTTTGTTTGTGTCAGCTGTGGACGATTGATGAGAAGAAGTGGAGGCCGGGCCGAGTGGAGCACTCTGTGGGCTGGCCCCTGAACAGGAACACTTACGGGGGATCCTTCCTATATCACCTGAATGAAGGAGAACCACTAGTGGCCTTGGGCTTTGTGGTGAGAGACTTTGCATTCAGTTTTATAAAGGGAAAAGTAACAGTTGAATAGCATTCATGCAGTAACTAACTAAAGGCTTAATCTTACTGTATTGTATAGAATGTGAGGTCATGAACAGTTTGTTTATTTGGCTTTGTGAGTAAAGAACATCCAGTAATGTCTCAAAGGAGGTTAAATCGAAAGCAACTGGACTTAGTTATTTGTCTGGGAAGACAAATAACTGCGAACCGCGAGCGGAAATAATGAAAGTAATGGCAAACAAACACTGCATAGGCAGGTTTCCAGGATGCCAAGTAGCCTACTCATTTTAATGTAACAATTGCCAATGAGAACCGGTGTCAAAAAGGGAAAAAGGAGGGGGGGAAAAAATCGATCACAGACTTTCATGATCGATTACCATGGCAACGAACAAAGCTTCAATTTTTTTGGGTCAGCCCTAATTGATGTACAGCACATTGACAGCATCAGCTCTGTCCTGATTGTGGGTTTTTGGTTGTTTTGCTATGAAGTAAATCCCAGATTTTAGGCACAGACTGTGTGTACTCTGTCCAGTCTGTATTGTTTACTTTATTGATTTATTCAGCACAGACTCTCTCCACTTCCTGTTATAAGAAACATCCCCATGTTATGTCACTGCCATTATTTGGCCATATGTATAATTAACCAGATGATGAGCTACAGTTTGTGTTCAGACTGGATTTAATTTTTTTGTAGTACTAAACCATAGAATGTATAAGGTCTAACTGTGGAACCACAACATTGAATAGCACCCCACAGAGTCACTGCTGTGAATTTCTGGCAGGTTCCACCTCCCTGACCAAAGCTTTACTTGTCTAGTCAGACAAAAAGCACAGAGAAGTCGTTGCAGTTTTTCACTTATTACATTGGTTACACGCTCCCTTAGACCTTTAACTTGTGAAAGGACGACCTCAGAGGACCACAGAGACCTAGTTGGCTGTTTGTTCTGACATTTACCGTGAGCACTGATCCCTATGAAAAGATATTAAAGACACTGATAAAAGCAGTCGGAGTATTCAAATGAGGTGTTTCAGGGTTTTTGCACACCCTACACACTCAAAGCTTTCATAGGCTAATCATTAACTAGTTTTTATATAAAACAAATGTTTTTTGTGACTTCAACAAACAAAAGAAAAAGAAACTGTAACAAAATGAAATGATTTAAATTTAAAGCAGCAAATCATTTCACGCTCCAGGTCGGGCTGGACTACACCAACCCTTATCTGAGCCCCTTCAGAGAGTTCCAGCGCTGGAAACACCATCCGTTTGTAGCGCCCACTCTGGAGGGAGGACACAGGATTGCATATGGCGCCAGGGCCCTGAACGAAGGAGGAATACAGGTATTATCAATGTGAAGTAGAAGGACAGTTCGGGCATAAAGCGTGATTGTCAAACTTTTTATATTTTTAACTTTTGTTCTACAAGATAAAAACCCTTGAGTCTTTTAGTGCCATAAAGCTGACCTAATCTAAAAGTGACAAGATTGAGTGTGAGTGGGTCTCTGTCTTCAGGGAAATAAGAAAAAAGACGTACTCCCAGTTTATGTTTGTGAACTACAGACAAGACCGCAGGGCATGGTTCTGTTAAGTTTTTCCCAACTCAGTTGCTTAAATTTATTCCTTCTTTCATATTAAAGTGGAGCTGTCGGCAGAATCTAAAATATAACATCCTACTTTGTCTACAAACTCAGCTGATCTAAATCTTTTCACTACTATTGATACATGACTGTGTTTTGGTCTTTTTATTGTTCACCCAATATGCTTGTGAGGCTTTAAATGTCTTCTGAAACTCTTAACAAAGGGATAGATAATGTTTTATATGCAAAGTCACTACTAGACATAAAAAAAATCACAGATTGGAATATAATTAAAGGAAAGAAACCTAATCACAGATGGGGGATGTTTGTCATTTCATCTATAGACCAGATGTTACCTGGTGACAAGTTTCACAGTTAGAACAAAGGAAGCAGATTATTATTATTTTGATAATTAGCCAAACCTGCATAATAGTTGATACATTTGTCTAATTAACAGCACATGTATTTATTTAAGTAAATAAGTTGTAGTTAAAGAGTACTGACATGAAAAAGTCAGATGAGTAAGTGGGGGCATCTGCTGAAAGCCAAGGTTTTCCAGACATGTCCAACTGGTAGGAGACTCTGTAGAAGACCTAGAGCACAGTGGAGGGATTATATCAAACCATCTGGTCTAGGATCACCTCAGGATCCTTCAGAAGGAGCTGGGTGTTGTTGCTAACCTGCTGCCACTGTGACTTGACTGAGATAAGTGGCAGAAAACTGATGTCTAGATATAAATACACAGCTCTTTCATTTCAACAAAATGTCAACTCTTGACAAACACAGATGCACAAAATGTTTTTTTATTTCAAATATACAGCACATTCTGCTTGTGTATTCACACCGTAATTTATAGGTTTATTGATAAATGTTGACCTATCCACATAACGGCCAAGTTTGTACATGCAATTATCTAGCCAACCAATCGTGTACAAGCAGTGCATTACAATTACTCATGCAGGTACGGGTCAGGAGTCAATCAATGTTCACATCAGACATCAGAACTACTGTAACTTTGACCTTGGTGGCATTGTTGGTTCTGGATGGCCTGGTTTAAGTATTTTCTAAAACTGCCGATCTCCTGGGATTTTAACGCACAAAACAGTCTCAAGAGTTTTTACTGAGAATGGTGTGAAAAACAAACAAACATGCAGCTCAGCAGGACCAATCTGCAGAAATAGATTGTGACGCAATCATGTCAACATGGAGCAGAATCTTAAAAGAAAAGTTCCCAACATCTTGTGCAACGGCACAAAGAGAAGCATTGAGACTGTTTTGAGAGCAAAGGAAGTGTTGGGAAGTATCGTGTTCCTAATAAAGCGCAATACAGTGAGTGTATTTACTCAGGATACAGTACACTGAGCAGCTGTCATGTTCTTGAAGTTTAAGATCTCAGAAAGTAGAACGCAAGAAAGTTGTAATTGAGCTCAAACTCTCTCCTCGTCCTCTCCAGTGTGTCCCGAAGCTGACTTTCCCTGGAGGGCTTCTGATTGGCTGCAGCCCCGGTTTCATGAACGTCCCAAAGATCAAAGGCACCCACACGGCAATGAAGAGCGGCATGCTGGCTGCTGAGGCCATTTTCCCCAAAGTCACCGCTGAGAGCCTGGATTCAGAGACGACAGGTGCAGAATTTAAGAGCCATTAATAATCATTATCGGAGCAGCTGTAAAAAGTTGCATTTCATTTTTACTTCAGTTCCACTCTTAAAAGCAAATTCATTCAAAAATCTCACTGAACGGGGGAAATACATTGAAAAATATTTCAACATAATCGCAAGTTACATAACCATAAACAGAGCTGTCAGGTAGCAGCATGTGTCGGCTGTGCAGCGTCAGGCAATAAACTCTAAATATCCGTTTTTACAGCAAAAGGAGAAAACTTTACA
Source organism: Trachurus japonicus (assembly GCF_045865225.1). Lineage (NCBI taxonomy): Eukaryota > Metazoa > Chordata > Actinopteri > Carangiformes > Carangidae > Trachurus > Trachurus japonicus. The sequence goes on from NC_140916.1 coordinate 7,877,476, forward strand.
CTAGCATTGGTGGTGTATTGGTGTTTGCTGTGAGAAACTCTGGATGAACACCAGCGACAGTGACATGATTACTGTTCATAAAGTCTTGGTATTGACAAATGCTTAGTGAACAAATAGTATTACAATAATTTGAAGTTTTACACAGCAAAGTAAAATAATGACAGATCATTTCAATACATATTTGTGCTGCTTAAAACATGACAGAATTACATGGGAAAATATAAAACATCACAATGGAAATCTCTAAACTCTAAATGTACCTTAAATGTAACCTCCACACCTGGAAATGCATTGAAATCTATTTAAATTGGAAGTACTTGGGAGTGAACCTGCCACAAGATTTGTCTCAATTGAAATCTTTAAATTATGATGCATTAATATCAAAAATCAAATCTGATATGGAAAGGTGGAATTTAATTCCCTTCACTAGTTTGATCTCAAGAGTGGAAGTTGTTAAAATGAATGTACTTCCAAGGTTACTATATGTATTCCAAACCCTACCAGTAGAAGTAACAGACAAAGATTTTATAGAATGGGACAAATTCATCTCAAGATACATTTGGCGGGGGACAAGACCCCGAATAAGATTTAAAACTCTCCAACTGCCTAGAGATAAAGGGGGACTAGCCCTACCATGTCTTAAAAGCTACTATCAGGCTGCACAGTTAAAAACCTTGTGGTATTTATCCAATCCTGCCTACAGTGCGAGATGGAAGGACATTGAATGTCTCACATCAAATGCACATGTTCCAATACAAGCAATAATACATGATAAAAAACTGAGGGAGCATCTTCAAGAGGAGTTGAACCCTTGGCTGGGGTTATCCTTAAATATATGGTTTGAGATTATATCAAAGAACAATCTGATTGAGCAGAGCAAGGTACTGCGATGGATCGCACATGATTCAGACTTCACACCAAATACAATAGATAGTAGATTCAGTAGATGGGAAGTGGGACCAAAAATATTTTGGGAGCTTTTTAAAAAGAAGATCATTAAAAGCTTTCAGGACTTAAAAAATCAATACGGATTGGACAATCAGGATTTATACAGATATTTACAAATGCGGCATTATATGGAGCAAAATATAAGAAAGTTCAATTTGGATGAACTTGAGTCTGGTATTATTAAATTATTCATTTCGGCTTATGACTCAGACCAGGGCAAGAAATTAATCGCAAAATTATATAAAGAAATCGAAAGATTAAAGGGCAATAATACAACATATATAAAGGAAAAGTGGGGAAAAGAGGCGGGGAGGATGTTATCAGAGGAGGAATGGGGGTTGGTAAATGAAGGACAGTGGAAAACAACATGCTCCCTTTCATGGAGAGAATATGGCTGGAAGAACATTGTCAGATATTTTATTACACCAGCACAACAGAAGTCTAGAGATACACGATGCTGGAGACTTTGTGGGGAGAATAAAGCCAGTCATTTTCATATCTTTTGGGGATGCCCCTGTATTCTCCCTTATTGGCAGGAGTTACATAAGAGTATGGAAAAAATTTTGAAAGTGAAAATTCCATTTACATTTGAAGTTTTATATTTGGGAAAAGAGAACCAGGAGATTACAAGGTCAGGAGAAAAATACATATTTCGAATAATGCTGGTGGCAGCTAAAAAAGCCATCACCAGAAAATGGCTTAAAACTGAGGTACCAAGAATGGAGGAATGGGTTGAGGTAATGCTCAATATTTATAGAATGGAGAAGCTGACTTTCTCAACTAGACTAAAAACAGAGACTTTTAAAAATTATTGGGAAAACTGGGTTAATTTTGTGTCTCCATTGAGAACAGACTTTGTACAGTAAGGACAATGTGTATGGTAGATTACGGATCCCCTTGGTTCAGGCTACAAATTTGTTCATTGTTCATATGTTTATTATGTTGTTTACCCTCCAATGGGAGATAAGGGACGATGTTAGAGAGATGTGAAAATAAGGACAGGAGTGAAAAAGTGTTTCTTTTATTTCTTCAGATTTACTCTACGGTAACTTTCTTTGAGAATGTATGTTTATATATGTCTCTGCTCCCTGGCGGAGAATTTGTTGTATACTGTTTGAAAATTGTATATGTGAAATGTTAAATATTGATATGTGGATTCAATAAAAAAATGTTAATTAAAAAAAAAGAAGAAATCTATTTAAATTTAAAAAAGAAAAAATTTACCCAGTGAGGCAGGGATGGATATATTCAACTTGACAACAGCAGAGTAAAATATGAGTTTTCTTTGTCATCCCAGGACTCCATGTGTCCGAGTACGCCGACACCTTGAAGAACTCTTGGGTGTGGAAAGAGCTGCACGCAGTGAGAAACATCAGGCCGTCGTTCCACAATTACTTTGGCCTGTACGGTGGCATGGTCTACACTGGGATTTTCTACTGGGTCTTCAGAGGGAAAGAGCCATGGACACTTAAACACTGCGGTGAGTATCATTCAACAGAATGGATTCATCGCTGGAAATTAAAAAATAAAAAATGAAAAATAAACGGCTTTAAAAGAGCCCATTTTAAACACAAAGAGTAACATGAGATTGAAGGATTGGGTGATGTGCAATTGTAAAAGCTCTTTGTGATTCCACCTTCTTATATTGTAGATTCTAACAAAAGAAAAAAACAGCTATGTATTTGCAAACAGAATAAAAGTTAAAGGGACAATGAGGAGTTTTGGAAAAGCGAAGCGTTTTCACACTACATTTATGAGCCTCCGCGCGCACCGTGAAATTCTTTGACCGGCGCAAGACAGACTCATGTTTTCATTCATCAATAATTAAAGTCAGAGGTTCAAAGACGATCACATACCGTCGTAGTTCCAACCATAAACGGCGATTCGGCGGCATTATTCTCATGACTCGCCACAAAACCGAAAGTAAAGAAAGCTGGTCGGCTCGACCAGCATTTCCGCCACCACTAATAATAAAATAACGATAGAGACAAAACGATATATTTATCGAAAATGGGCCCATTAACAAGTGTGGGTAGTGTAGATTCATCCACATTAACGTGAGACTTTTTTTATAACCAAATAGAAACTACCCGTTGTCCCTTTAAATAGCTCTAGCTGTAGCCAGTAAAGGGTCCAAACCCTCAGCTGAATGTGGAAAGCATATTACATAGGAGGTGGGGCACTATAGATTTTTCCTTTGTTTAGCCATGCTGCAGAGCGCCGGTGGGTTCTCTGCAGGTGAGTTATGAGGTCGTCTTATCTGTGCAGAGAAAATCAACATTTCGTAACCGTCTGCACTCTATCTGTCTGTCAGGCCTTGATGCACACCAGCTGAAACCGGCTAAAGATTGTACACCGATCGAGTATCCCAAGCCAGACGGCAAATTAAGCTTTGACCTGCTCTCCTCTGTGGCGCTGAGCGGCACCAATCACGAGGGGGACCAGCCCCCGCACTTGACCCTGAAGGACGACAGCGTCCCGGTCGACAGGAACTTGGCCATATACGACGGACCCGAGCAGCGCTTCTGCCCTGCAGGTAAAAACAGCACAGCCTCTGAATGTGTCTGTCAGAGCGGAGATAAGTCGTTCTTCTTCTTTTCTTTTTTTTCCTCTCTTTTGTGGCATCGGGCTCACACAATATGACTCAGTGCTCTGAATGTACAACCTGCGACTTCATATGATCCATGTTTACAAGGCATGAGAGGTGAGACCCTGCAATTTTGTGGAACATTTCTGCAAATCAAGTATTGTTCCTGGAGGACAGAAAATTAATCTGCTACGATTTTGACAGTTGGTTAACGTTTAAAATCAAGTTATCAAGGCAAAAATACCCAACAGCTCGCCAACTATAAACCTGAATTGTCCTCCTTATTACATTGGAACTGACATCACAAATCACAAGACATATTTCTAAGAGGATCTATATGAGACTCAGTGATGTGTGGACACATTTAGGTGCTTTACCAAAGTAGTAAGAAAAGACATTTCTCTGCAGAGTCAAACATCTTTCTTTGCCTGTGTGTGACTAACAGTCTGTGTCCTGTGTGCATCCGCCTGTTACTCCCTTTGATAATTCATCCTTGAAATAACAGTGCAACACTTTACCACTTACCACAGACCAGGGCGCTACTTAAATAATGTAGGCACTGGACGGGAAAATGACAACTGCGTCGATCTGACACTTTGCTTTGTGCCTGGTGCTGCTTTTGCCAGGTGCGAGATGGAGCCCCATGATGTGCAAACTACAGGTTATCGATGCAGAGACACACACCATAAACAGAAATAGATGTAGATCGTACCTCCAAAAATGTTTTTCTCCACCTCACAGGGAGGTGAACGCCACACTTTGAAAACTGTTGCTACTGGCCAAACAACTTATCAGATTAATTGGTAATGAAAAATGCCTTAGTCCCTGTGGTATAATTGAGTGTTTATGTTGAGTGTAGTGGTTCCTGAAACTGAAATTCGCCTTCCTGTGCTCATACTAAAGAAGGACTGAAATCAACAATAACAGCTTTTTATTGCCAATTATTTTTCCAATTAAATGTTTGGTTTGTAAGAAAAAAAAAAAGGGAAATGTCACAGCTCCCCAGAGGTTGGTGACTCATCTTTTGTCAAACCAAACTGTTTCAAATAAACTGAGACAAAATCATAAATCATCAAAAGTTGTCTTTTTAGATGATTTCCAACAGATGTTTCAGGTGCTGTCCTCATTCGAGGCAGAGATTAGCACAGTTTGATCTGGAGATGAGTTTTAAAAGCACCTAAAATGCTGCTCTTGGCCAACGACACACTTTCTTTAAAATCTCCAAATAACAGCAAAGTCAGAGTCGGGAAGTGAGGAACAAAAAACATTACATCACCTTTTGTATTTCTGAGCAGAGTAAAAAAAATTCCACCTCAGTAATTTGTGTGTACAAAGAAAACTTTTATACACAAAAACTTTGATTGTTTGGCTTAAAACCAACATTTTTCATGCAACAAATGGACGATTCATCTTTTTTTTTTATCAACAGGATAAGAATGTGTTTGTGCATGTGTGTGTTGGCTTTGCCGTCTGAAGTTATTTGCTGTGTTTATCTCATTTCCAGTGAAGCAGTTGATTGAAAAGCTGAACTCTTTATTCAGTCTCAGACACTGGAGCTCTTTGAATTCTCTGGAAACTTTGAGACTTATTGATGGCCGTGCTAATGCGGACACAGTCCAAATGCATTGAAACAGCCGACCGCTTTGTAGCCCTCAGAGACGAGCCGTGACAAAGGGGGTAGGGGGGTGGGGGCTTAGAATAAAGCAGGGAAGCGATTGAAACGGTACAGACCGTTCAAAAGCAGCAGGTACTTGTATCAGCTGGAACAGCCTCACTGTTTCTCATTCCCGCCCTTATGAACCTGTCTTTTATGGTACATCAACTAGAATTTGTATTGCAGGCAAAACTCATTAAGCTGCCATTGTTGCTGCTGCGTCGTCTCAACCTGTGCTGTGACATTTTAGTGAGCTGTGCACAAAGATTTTTAATTTTTAATCACGTTTGTGCAATTGTCTTGAAGTTCATGCTAAATTAATTAACTGAGCAGCCAAATATACCCCAGTGTTTATAGGTAGCTAGATATGTTTGTACCTGCAGATTGCATCCTATTGTCAGGCTCCAGCAGCTTAAAACTGCGTTTTTTGAGGCTGAATATTTACGTTCACAGGCCAGTTGGATTTGTGCTGGTTTACCTGTGATCAAGTCTTAATGTGTCTGTTCAAAAGAGTCAGAGAAACAATCCACTTGTCTATCTTTCATGTGATGGTTGGCAGTAGTGAAGTCCACGTTTCATCTCAAAAACATCAAGTGCTTGTTAAAACCATAACGAGTTTAAAAAAAAACCACACACACACAAGTCTCAGATGTGTCTAAAGCTTATTGATCTGTTGCTGATGTGACAGGAGTTGCATTTGTTGCCAAATAAAACCTACAAGTGTCATTTCACTACAGGGAGCAAAAACAAATAGTTCTGTGCTCCAGTATTAACATCTGTATGTGAATGGAGAACATAACTTTCTGTGGCCAAACAGTCTGTAAAGGTGAGAATTACAGTATTAATTTGACCACACTTCAGTTGAACGTCCCTGAAGTCTGTTAAACAAACAGCAGCTCGTGTTGTGCTGCTCCAGTTGTTGAAAAACCTGGAAGGTCCCTGAGTGCACCGAGGCTGTAGTGATGTGGCTTTAGATGAATGCATGTCTGTGTCATATGTGTTCATGTATTTACTCACCTGTGTCCCTGACCTGTTAGACAGCGAAGAGCCTATAAAGATGCACTGCTGTGTTTATTTTTTTTCCCATCTCTAATACTAAGCTTTCCTTTTGTCCCCACATCGTTTTTTCCTTGGTACATGTTTTCTGACAAGTTTCCCTTTCTCTCTCCAACAACCTCCCCCCAGGTGTGTACGAGTACGTTCCCGTGGAAACAGGAGATGGGATGAGATTGCAGATAAACGCTCAGAACTGTGTCCACTGTAAGACCTGTGATATCAAGGACCCGAGCCAAAATATCAACTGGGTTGTTCCTGAAGGCGGCGGAGGACCGGCCTACAATGGAATGTGAACCTCATACTTTTGTGTTTGTTTTTTTTTTTCAACCTTTTGTCTTGAGAAATGACCGTGAAGTACAAAGACATTCAGGGTTACAGTACTCGTAATGTGCCTAACTAAGTAGGGAACTGAATATAACCTGTAGCTGTTTTTGAGGATGCAAAAAACAATAATAAATCTCTAAGCTGTTAAGATTTTCGAAAGAGAACTGCATTGTGTCATAGAAATTAATTCTTAAATTATACAGTGCGGCACTTGCGTTTCAATGTGGCTCGCGGATTATGAAACCCATTGATACAGGACCATTTAAAAAAAAGAAAACAAATCAAAATCAGCAGTTTTGTAGTTTTTGCATTCAGTTTTTATCACATTCACATTATGGGCATTTCAAACTGTTCACATGCAAAGTGGCTTTTCTAATAGATATACTTGAACTGTGTAATGGTATATAGTAGTTCCTTCAGCTCAGTAATGGAACAAACGAACAAACTCTTCTTAAATTAAGGTTTATTTTAGCATTATTGCAGGTATATTTTGATCCACACAGTATTGTACATAATATCGTTGATAATATAATATCACAGTAATAATGAATAAAGAACACTTGACTGCTGTCCTTTTTTGATTTATTGACCTTTGTAAAAAACAAACATAAATAAAAACAAATGGGTGTACTTTATGTGGCCGAGGATGCCGTGTCAAAAATGCCTTTTGTGAAACGATGCAACAGAAGTTTTTTTTTTTTTTGCTAAACTGCTTCAAAACCCCAGAACAAAGACTGGTGCCAAGTGTGAACCCAGATTTTCAGAGCAGCAGAGTCAGGCACGTGTCAAAACGAACGTTGAAACTATTCATTACAGTGAGCACGCTTGTCAAAATGGTGACAGCTCGAAAGGTACAACAGTTATTCCCTAATAAGAACACAGACGGTGAGAAATGTGCCGACCGGAAAGAGCCTGTTAACTGAAAATACTGTACCTGGTTACAGACCCGTGATCTGTGTTAAGTGCAGCTTCCCCTTTTTTTTTTTTAGAGATAACTTCAAATATTGATCAACGATATGAACAATTCATTGCATCATCATGTGAGATCTTCACGCAAACATTTTGGCATAGATTTTCTTCTCTTTCTCCTTCTCCTCCTGGACCTTCAGTTGAACTCTCTTCATCTCGTTGATGATAGCTGTCAATGATAAGAAACCACTTTCACTTAGTCTGTCGAAAACCAAATTCAACAAGAAGAATCAAAACTGGAAACTATTTCCCCTTGAATGCTAAAAGATTTAAACATTGTTTTCAGTCCCCCCATGCATCCGCTTTGTCACAGTTTGCCCGTCTTTCTGCACACTGTCAATTTCACTTTAAAGACAGCTTACTCCTGAAGGCACAGGGAGAGCATGAAGCACACTGATGGCTCTTATCTGTTCGCCAGCAGCCAATAAACTGCAGCTTAAAATATCAAAAGAGCACAGCAACAGTGAAAAAGCAGAGACGAGCTCCAGATTTAAGAGTGCACTTCAGGTTTTACTTATTGGGAGGATGTAACATGTCTAAACTCTTTGCTGAAACAGACGGAGCAGGTGGAGTAAAAGCTCAGGATCAGAGGCTTCTATATCCACAACAATAATATGACTAGACTTAATCCAAAAAACAAGAAGACGAGGCTTATGGTTTGGAAATTACAGCTAATAACATGCTTGGTGTGTCAACTGATTGTTCTTTTATCTCACTGGATCTCAGTCTAATATTAAATAACACATGCTCTCAGCATATGAATAGATTTGGCACCTTGTTTTCTCAAATAAACATTTATTAAGGTCTTTGTGTTTACCTGACACTGAATTAATCATTTCTGAACAATGTTTTGCCAATGAATCTGAATATATTAGACAGAATACAACTGAATAACCTTCTCAGGGTTGGAACAAAGGCTTAAGTTTGTAAAATCTTTTCTTTCATCCATTAAAGTCAAAGTCAAGGAACTGTTTCAATTCTAATAATACCCTGATGCAGTTTCCATTTTCTTTATCTAAGTTGTTCTAGATCTTATATTAAATATCCACTCGTGGATTAGGTTGCCTCCTTATAAAACCTCACCTCTGATTACACTTGGCTCCTCTGCACTAAAACGTCAGTAGCCATTGTGCGAATGTGCATGAAATGTTCAACTAAATGTGCACATGTGGAAATCATTCTGCATTCTTGGCAAGGTATGAAGTCATGGAAAGGCAGGCTCCGTGCAGAAGCTGAAGAAATGTCAAAGATAAAAGTTTCTCACCTTTGTCCTCTGGAGCTTTTTCCTGAGCTTTCTTCAGATCAGTCTGTCAAGTGAGAAGCACAGAAAACAATGTCTCCATCAGATTCAATGATTCAGCCTCATCTTAACAAGAAATGTTAGAGGAGTTAACTGCTTCCTGTCATCTGCCTAACTACTGCACACAATGGTTGTTTTGCAATTATACCACTGAATCAAACTAATTCATCCAGTTTAAACACCAGCTTCTAATACTCTATGAGCCCAGAACATCGTCCATTTATACAGACGAGGACACATCAGTCTAAGTTGAACTTCTTTAAAGCTACTTTAGAGACTATGGAGCTGTTGTGGATGTTACCATGGCTTTGCTGTATTCCTTCATGCCCTGCCAGGCCTGGGCCCTGCGGAAAAGCGCTTTAGTGTTGGCCTGGTCCAGCTCCAGAGCCTGTGAGACACAAAAGAAATTCACATCAGAAATTAAATTCAAAGAACTGGATTGATTGTATAGCAGCAGTAAATCAGAAATGTGCTCATCCAGTTTAATATCCACTGGCTGCTTTTCAACATCTGTTATGACAAGACTCCAAGAAATCCCTGCTCCGTTATTGCTTTGGGAGGATTGGGTTATCTTTGGAGCAAGGCTAGTTGTTTCACCTCTTTATGCTAAGCTAACCGGCTACTGGCCGTGTAGTGTCATATTTACATCCCTAAGTGAGTGATATTGATCTTCTCATCTACGACTGAAAAGCCGTGAATTCTTAGCAGGGGAATCCTGAGCTGTATTTGAGCTGTAAACCTAATGTGTGTTTAATTTAAAAGTTAAGCCCTGGCCCATGTTACCTCAGTGCAGCTGTCCAGGGCATCCTGCCACATCTGCATCTTCAGCTTGCAGGCTGCTGTGTTGAGGAAGCAGCTGACGGCTGTGGGCTCCAGTTTCTGCTGCGCCGCCTCCTCCAGCAGATCTCCACTCACCTCCAAGTACCTGCAGGAGTTAAATCAGACTCCTTGTTGGTGACACCACTGATATATGACACCGGAAAGATGGTGTTGCGCACTGTTAGAGCTGAACTGAGACCAGGGGACACTGCAGTGGGAGGATAAAAGGATTCTAGTATTGTGCCTGAATCTCTATAGGCTACTTTGGACTATGTTAAAGGGCATTTCCAGTCGTAATCAATGTTTACCTCATATATCATCAGGTCACCTATGATCAGTTTATTTCATACCATCCATACTCCCAACTGCAGCGTGTGGGCGTTTATATTAGTTTTTGTTCAAGAATCTATTGTTTTTTCAATGTTCATTAATGGGCTCTGGGCTTATTTAAAATAGTTCTGTGGTCGCAAGTCCTTTTGACCATCATTTAAATTTTGAAATTCGCTTTACAACTAAAGTGAACAACAAACGCCTCATAGTCCCTCTGCTGTTGTGTTCTCTGACCCGGAAAGGAACAATGCGGAAGCTGCGGTAAGTCCAATTTTTGATTGAATTAAATTGTAGGGAAAGGGAAGGAAAGAAAGATGGAGGGAAGGAACAGACCAGATCAACTGGATCAAAAGAGGAAGGAAGGAAGGAAGGAAGGAAAGAAGCAAAGGAAAAGGGATTGTGGAAAGAAGGAAGGGAGAAAGGAAGGAAAGAAGGAAGGATGGAGGAAGTGAACATATTGAGTCAATTTGACCCAGAAGGACAACAGGAGGGATATTAGATAGCTTCTTGAACAAAAACGAATATAAACAGCCACACGCTGCAGTTGGGAGTATGGATGGTATCAAATGGACTGGTCATAGGTGACCTGATATCTGAGGTAAACATTGATAACGACTGGAAATGCCCTTTAAAGTTGGTGACAGTCACCTGCCATGCTGTATATAAGCAGCACGATCAATATTCACAGACATACTCACTGAACAACAATCTGTCACAAAGTGATTGCTGCATTGTTTACTCCAGTCTCTTCTTTCTCCTAATTTTCAAAGGGGGGGTGAATGTGGCTTTTTTCCCCCAGAGCCATGTATCATTCAACAGAACTGGCAGTGGATACAAGTCTGGCTTCCAATTTCAGTTTTAAGAAGATAACGCTCCACACTGACTCCACTGTTGTCTATAAACGATTAGAAACACATGAATGAGCCACACTGTTGCACTTACGACTGTTTGATTGAACATTGAGACAAATCTTGTGTTTCTCTTTTAGAGAACAATTTCATCCTTTTTTTAATCTTTGCAAGTGTGACTCATTCATGTCTTCAAAATGATCTAACTGTTTTTAAGCCAAGAGCAACAGATGATCAGGGGATGATCAACAAATATGCTGTTGGTTTTGGTCTCCTCATAGGATTTCTAACATTGTTTAAAACTCACAGAGATACCCTGGCCATTGAAATGTGTTAGAGATTTATTTTCACTGTGATTGAGACTGAAAGTAATTGTGCTTTACCTGAGGGCTTTGCTGTATTTGTTGACAGCAGCTTTCCAGTCCTGATTCTTAAAAAGGTTGTTTCCAATATTCTTCACGTCCTCGGCCACAGACAGAACTTTATCGACCTGAAAGTGAAAGCACAAAAAGGAAACTTCAATTTCGTTCCCTTTAGCTGGAAATCATTGCTGATGTTTGATCTTTTTGTTGTGGGTTTGGGCATCATTTTCTATTGGTCATGACCAGCGTTTTGTTCAGAATGCAGACACAGGTGTGACAACAGAGATATCGGTCCAGCCAGACTGTCTGGACAACTTTATTTCAAGGCAAAATCGAAACTGAGCACATCCAAAATGTTTGTAGCGATCCATCATCCCTCGTTTGGGGACAAGCCCTCGAGTTTGTTTAGTGACCCTGTTCCTCGGCTTCCGGTGTTTGCTATGCTACACATGTCCTGGATCTTGATATTGAAATTTATATTGATCCTCTCATCTGACAAACATTCACTTTCCCCCAAATGCCAGAGTGGCCCTGTAAGTCAGGCCTGCGGAGCGGCCGATGCTATCTGTTAAAGTTCACCCGTGTCCTTGAAGATCAAAGACGGCACTGACACTTACATCTTTAAAGTCGACGTCGGAGTCCTCGGGGAAGTCTGGGTGGGTGTCCCCTGATTCATCAGCTTGTGCGACACCCCAGCTGTCGCCGTCCTTATGCTCACCGCAGTCTCCGATGGTACACGGCTGCAAGGAAAAGTTGTTTAAAGAAAAATGCTGCAAACTCTCAGGGACATTCAATTACTTTCTAAAACATAATCATGATTCAACCCAGATTTAAAATTTACTGTGAAAGAGTTTAAACATAACGAAAATATCAAATGAGCCAACACCTGAACACAAAACAAACCAACCAATATTACCAAATTTATATCGGAGTTCATCTGTACACACACAGATAGAGATGGATATAATTACCTTCACAGGGTTATCTTCATTGGTGTCAATCGTCTCCAGCATTTTGACAACCCCCATCCCTTTCAACACTTGTCCAAAGACGACATGCTTCCCATCTAAGTGCGGCGTGGGGACGGTAGTGATGAAGAATTGTGAACCGTTGGTGTTCGGCCCGGCGTTGGCCATGCTTAGCAGACCCACTTTGTCATGCTGCATGGAGAGGAAAATAAATAATTACAGCAGAGAAATGCTGAAGCAGAGTTACCACCACCATGGTGAAGAAAAGACAGATCAATTTCACACAAGAAGGAATGGGGAAATGTATGGCTTATTCAACAAAAATTCCAGTTAAAGGGACAAGGAGGAGTGGTTATAAAAAAAAAAAAGTATCATATTAATGTTGATGAATCTACGTTACCCACACTTGTTAATGGGTCCATTTTCGATTAATTATCGTTTTGTTGTTTTTATTATTAGTGGTCGGCTCGCCCAGCATTTCCTACTTTCGAATTATGAATCGCCATTTATGGTCGGAACTACGATGGTATCCAATTGTCTTCGAACCTCCGACTTTCATTTTTGATCAATGAAAACATTCTTGGTAAATATTTACGCTTTCGTTCGTCTTGCGCCGGTCCAAGAATTTCACCATGCCCGCAGAGGCTCATGGGAAATGTAGTGTGAAAACACTTCGCTTTCCAAAAAATTTTAAAAAATTAACCAACAGCACCTTCTGAGGTAATATGCCTTGAATGCCGTACCAAATTAATGAGTTTTATTTTTAGATGAGGAGTCCCTTACTCTTCCCAATTCATAGAATAACAACTGCATACAACGAATTATGGATGAAGAAACCCCAGAAACTCTCCTGAATCTGAAAAGGTTAAGTTGATAGAGTAGTTTTACCTGGTAGTGGAAGTTTTCATCCTCAAACTTCTCCCCGTAGATGCTCTCTCCACCGGTGCCATTGTGGTTGGAGAAGTCTCCTCCTTGGATCATGAACTTCTTGATGACTGACACAAACAAATTGACAGTCAAATTATATTTCAGCAGTGCCTCAGTCTATTTAAATCTGCTTATGTTGCATTTTAAAGCAGAAGTAAGTGGTCCGGTCGTTTTCGCTAATGCTGCGTTCCAGGCAGGCTTTTGAAATCGTAAATTACAGCTTCAAGTCACAACTTACGACTTTGTAGCGTTCCAGGCAACCCACTCGTGTTTCTCCGACCTGTTTTACCGGTGAAAGTCACTATAACGGCCACTCGTAACTTCCGACCGGTGAACTCGTACCAGATTGAACTGGTACCACTTCACGGTCGGAAAAATACGAGTTTCCTTGAACGCACCATAACAGTCCTCGTCCCTACGTCGCCACATTCACGGCGTTCCTTGGCTGCACACACAGCCCTGCATGCCGTTCTCTCTCCTCATTGGATAAAAACTGTAGGATACGATAAATGTTTTCTCTTCGGCTCAGAGCAGAGCAGAGTGACTGACAGACCCGTGTTTCAGTCCAAACACTCTACGTAAGTGATTGCTGTCGGAAGATATAACTATTTAAGACTTATATTAACACAAATATATCACTTACTTCTGCTTTAAGTAATGTGTTTTTGCATGGCTACTGGAAAATTGTATTAGTGGGTAGACTTTTTATTTTATAATGTTAACTACCTGTCTGATACAGAGTTTTGTTACACACACACACACCTTTCATAAATGTATTTTACAAGGAAGCTCGGGATCAAAGAAGTTACCCATTCTCCAAATGGCTCAGTGGGTGCCCTGGATGTCCTTTCAGCTTCTTCTACACTGGTATTAGGCTAGTTCATGTGTGTAAACTAAAAGGTCAAGGTGCCCCTCTGAACTGAAATGTCACATTTTATGCAGATGTGAGGTCTATTTACTTCTGTGGAACAGGCATCCTTTGAAGTGCAGTGGTTTCCCGGTTGATTTGCCAGTGCCTTTCTCTCCAGTGCAGAGGGCCCGGAAGTTTTCAGCAGTCTTGGGGACGATATCGGCAAAAAGCTCAAAGACTACTCGGCCAGCTGTGGACAGAAAACATTACAGTGTAAATACTGTGCGAGTTTAGTACAGACACACTAACTTGGCCACACTAACAGTAACGGCTCCCTGAGAACAATCGGGACCAAGTCATCACAGATACATGGTGTGAAACACTAAAGGAAACCCCAACATAGAGCGCCTCCGTGAGCCACCACACGCTACCAGAACAGCTTTTTAACTTGCAAGTAGAGAGGACTGATTAATAAGCAAAATGATCATACATTTTTACTTACAAATTTTTGTTTCAATTGAAGTTGAGGAAGTATGCTCTCAAAACATTTTTTTTGCAATTGCAACCTATTCTGTTTCACTCCAATTTTTTTTTTGATTGTCACCTATTCTCTTTTGCTCTCAAATCTCTTTTTTGGTTGCAAATTTATTCTATTTGATTAAATAATAGAGAACACTATCTGTCGGTCCCAGATTCTCCCATAGGGTTGAGATCTGCAGATAAATGCCATAGCTTATTATGATTCACAACATTTCAAACTCATTTTTACTGTTTTTATTGAATCAACAGATAGAGGATCTCAGTGTGTGCCTGAATCTTCATCTGTCTGTGCCCAAATAATAAAAACAGGAAGAAAAAAAAAATCACGTTTTTCCTATCATTGATAATCTGATGAATCTAAATGTATCTTCACTACATTTAAACGTCTACACGTGTAGCAGGACATGGGGGTATTCAAGAAGCATTACATACAACCTAACAATGTCAAATCTGCGGTCTGCAGAATAGGCCTTAGCAAGACAGAGTGACATGGTAACAGCAACAGTTAGTGTAACGATCAATAGATCATGCAAACTAAATCACAAAAAAACTTGCAACTACATCACAGTCGTATGAGAAAGGAAAGGTTAGGAAACAGCTACATTTACAAATCTGACAAGACAAAACAACCACACGTGGTTCATACATTCACAAGACAAGGGGCGAGCTCTCTAACTACAACACCTCTCACATTCAAGGAAAATACGTTACAAACATTAGTCTCACTATAACAAATACAGATATCCATATGCCATTAAAAAAAAGTGGCGCATTTTTAAGTTATTAACAATTTTCTGGCAGTTTAGTGAATTAATCCATATCCAGAAGTCTCTGGAAGCGATCAGGGCGATGCTAAGCTAACATGGGCTAACGGTTAAACTGGCCACAGAGAGCCGTTAACAGATATTAAATTAAAAAATGTCCCGACCTCTTTCACCGTCGACGTCTACATCGAAGAAGACACGGGGGTTTTCAGGGTTTGAAGGCTTTTCGGACGGTGTTGGGTGAGACATTTTTTTTTTAAGGACAAGGCGATGTAAGACACTTGTTTCAGCTAGCCAAAAACCCCGGCCGGTGCACTGGGGCGGGTGAAGAAGAACGGACTCAACCGTTTCCGACCGGAAGTCTTCAAAATAAAATCCCACCAGTTATGTACTTGTTATTCTTCTGTGATTTTATTTTCAGTTTTTGACATTTTGAGATTATGATTAAGGTTAAGGTACACACATATTATCCTGCTAAACTTTATATGCAGAAAAAAAAAACAAGAACAAAAAAAAACAAAAAAAACACACGAATTGTTCTTTTTGTAACTCACATCCGGAAACAGTTGTTCATCTATTTATATGGGCAGAACTCAGCAGGTTTATCACTGATTAGCCCACCAGAGACTTTATTTTACTCTGGGAAAATTTTGTCTTTGGTTTCCATTTTTTTTTTTTTTTTTTGCCATAAAGTTCTTTATTCATAATAGTAGGCTACATTTAAGAAATCCCCTTGTTTTGTTGTTTTCTGAAAAGACATGGAGCATTATTTGAAGTTACTTACTAATTCTTCAACACATCAAAAGGCCAACCTTTTTATTAAAGTAGTTTACCACTGGCTCATACTTTCTGTTCTGTATGCCGTTCACTGTATATTGTTTATATTCCTGTTTTTTTTTCAGTAAAACAAAACAACAACAACAATGGGAGACTTGATGCACAATACAAAAAGGAAGAGGCACACATAATATAGGCTACACATCAATTGTCTGTCATTCCAGGATAATATCTTTTCACAAGACACATTTGCCAGTTTTAGTATGAATGAAGTGTAAATAAAACAGCATAGTGTGAAATAGTAATCAAAATCAATTGTAAAAATTGATTAATGGATTAAATAGCCAGAAAGGAAAAATATTTTTTTGCATACTCCAGCCAATAAGGTAGCACTTCATAACGTTGTGTTTAGCTGTTGCAAGATAGCTGTTATAGTTGTGGTTTGTGGTTTTCCCCAGTGGCCTAATATAGATAGGCCTACAGAGCAGAGATAGGCTATTAAATTGACAACATCACATTATAGCATAACACTGTTGTGAAACCCCTTAAATAGCCTAG
Source organism: Trachurus japonicus (assembly GCF_045865225.1). Classification (NCBI taxonomy): domain Eukaryota; kingdom Metazoa; phylum Chordata; class Actinopteri; order Carangiformes; family Carangidae; genus Trachurus; species Trachurus japonicus. The sequence continues at coordinate 7,894,057 of NC_140916.1, forward strand.
ATTTTGTTGTCCAAAGTGTGTGTGTGTGTGTATTCTGTCTCAACAAAATTGAACCACATGCCTCCAGGTGGCTGTCAGATTGAGGGCAGCCTTCTACAGTGACGGCGTCGGCATTGCTGTCAAATTGTAGCTAATCCCCGGAAATTGCTGTCTGTTTGGCTTACTTATGAAATTAGTAGTTTGAAAAAGTTGTTTCTCTTGTAATGAAAAATCTGTGCAGTTATCTACAGCTGATATAAGTGGATATGATAGCCGTGGGGATGGATTACAGGCTGCTTCTCATATAAGAATCAGAAGTCCGTGTGATACAGTGAGAGAGAAGAGGGACCTTCTGTGACTAACTTGGTTTATTGCTGTTATTTTTGGAAATAATCTTCCGTCGATACTGTATCTGTTACAGGTTATTATACCACTTCAAAATGAATTGTAAGAATGCTGATAAAGACTTTTTTTTTGCCCAGTTGTATTGTAAAAGTTGTTCAGACTTGTGAATTACAGCAACTATAGGTGTAGAAGCCTACTACCGGAGATGGCAGAAAATATTGGCAGTTTGCATAATTTATACACTTTATAAATGTGTTTAACTATAAATCCTGATAAAATTACAATTTAAAAAGAGGTATCTCATTTATGCATGTGTGTGCGTGTGTGAATTGAGGAATAAGATCTGAGTCTATTTGATATCAAAAATCTAGGTGAAGTTCTCTTTAGTCATTCAAGCCAGAGGGCAAGGAAAAATGAAACTGCGGAAAAGTCAACATGTTACAGATTAAAAGATGTTTAATCAAACTTGACACATCTCATTAACAGTCAGGTCCTCCTGCCGGTGTGGGTGCCATCTGCGGTTAGACGTGTTGATGAAAAACTTGGTGCTGCTGCCTTGTTGTGAGTCATCTGTCACATCCTTTCTGGAAAAAAACAAACACATGAAGCCATGAAAGGCCATAGAGAGGTGGTGAAGGAGATACATCAGCTGACATCACTGACCTACGGGGTGAACACACTCTCACCTTATCACTTTATCACCTATCACGTTCTTTCGAGAGTCATTCATTCGTTTCCTTTATAATATCTCACATGACACATCAAACAACAAACACTTATGGGATGCCAGCAGTGAGTCTGGATCTGTAAAAGCTCCAGATATTGATGGGTGTACAGATACATTCATCAAACGAGCAGCTTTTTTTCTTCTTCATAATATTGTATTTTTATAATGGCAGGGAGGTTTGACATCTTACCAATTTAGTGAAGGTCACTCACAGTATGTCTTGTATTACTTCTGACCCAGCTGATGGATCTGTGTTGAGACAAGAATGACAACCTGAGAAAACATCTCTCTGACCTTTTATAACACGTTTCTAGTTTGCAGCATGTCCTTTACTAAACTATACTATTTTCTAAATATTTCCTTGCTCCACAATACGTTTTTTTTTTTTTTCTTTTGACTCATTGTATGCTGACATCTGCCCCTTTATGAATCCATGCTGTTCTGTGTTTACTTCTGGGGCTTTTCCTGTGTCCTGCTCCCCTGGACACATGCACAGCACTGACTCAACTATTATTATATTGTATTGTGTGAGTGCTGATGATAGACGGGGCTGATTCCAGGAAACTGGTTGTTGAACAGTTCTGAGGGATTGTGTAAGTAATAACAAACCATTTCAACAAATGTGACCATTTGATAACCACAATGACAAATGTACACCCTCACACACACGTCACGTGTTACTGTTTCCACGTGAGATGTTCCTGTCATCCAAACATCCTTCTATTACACGAAGACACTTTCTTATTCAGTCCTAAAACGTAGTTGGAAAATCATCCAACACATTCCTTTATTATTATTTTGTCTTTCTTTTCACATCAGTTTTCAGATGATTGATTTGTGTTATTTTTAATAATGTGCTTTTCCTTCTTAGTTCAGCTTATTTCCTATGTACTCACTTATTTTCAAGAATAACGGTTGGAAATGAGCTGTCTGGGTCACACTGACATAGACAAATGTTCACTCTCTGCAAAAAACAAAAATGAAAAAAAAACTTCACAATATCGGTCCTGCTTGACTGAAAAGTCCATTAGTTAATTAGTTAATTAGCGGTCTGTTCTCCTCGGGGTGACGATGGTAGGCTGGCCGGCGGAGCACGTCAGGAGCCGGGCTGCTGCCTCTGTGATGTCGCGGTCGCTGCTCGGACCTGGAGCTTCACTTCTCCGAAAAACATCGGGGCAAACTTCTAAACAGCCGTCGTTTGGATAAACTACCCGCACATGGGGATCTAAACAGTTACTTTCTCGCATGAAAAAATATTAAAACTTAATAAAGTCACGTAATAACAGAGCCAGTCTAAATATTAGAAATTCTCTGGTAATAACAGCTTCAGCAGGAACATTTCTGTTGTCGGTCGTCGAGTGGTTATGACGCTTCCAGTGACGACACTCATCGGCCAATCAGTGGAAGGCAGTCGGCTGACGTCACGTTTTAGTAACGCTTCGGCTCGCTTGGAACCAGGGCTGAGGTGATACCAAAACTGTACCCGGTTGCAGGTACTGCGTGCTAGTGGAAACACGCAATAGCGCGCCGAGCCGTGCCGTACCGAGCCGAACCGTGCTAGTGGAAATGCGCCATTAGACACCAGGAAACTAAATCACAAAAGAAATGAAAAATGAGACAGGCATTCAAAAACACTACATAACATAACATGTCTTTAAAGTTTCTTTAAGTTCCTGGAACTTGACCGGACTGATACAACCAGAGCCATGACTCCAGAGGCCACTGAGGTCATGTCAGGCTTACTTCTGGGAATCTGGGTGGTAGCCTATAATGACACGAGGAGGACGAGTTTACATTCTACAATTACACATCTTTGGTTTTAAGTCTCATCCTGGCGTATAATTTAGAGTGAATCTCTTGAAATGTGCCTTTTTTTTAAGGTAAAAATAAATAAATAAGAAGGATATTTATACCCAACCCGATTACATCCATTTAGAGAAATGTTGGGTCAGAACTGTTTATATCAGTTGCGTGACTGCATGTGTCTATGTGTCTGCTTGTGTGTCTGATTTCGTGTCTACAGCTTGAGGCAGTGTGTGTGTTTGTGTGTGTGTGTTGCTGCACAAGTGGAAGTTTTGCATTATGAATGTGAATGGGCAAGCAGATAGCCTACAATGCAGTCACTCAACACTGTGCACACCTGAGATGTTGAGACTTATCCATTGGACAAAGCACACACACATACACACACACAGACACACACATAATAAGATTCTGTGCAATGGAAATAAATTACATTCAACATGGGCAAAGTGAGGGTCACATATTATTTCTCACTGTTAGTCCTGAAACCTCTGGGTCACTCTGTCCTCCAGCGCAGCTCGTATCTCAGTTTTCTGTCAGAGCAAAAGGAATGAGGTCAGATTAATTCTATTTTCTTTCATAAAACACATTACATTATCATATTTGGATTTAATGGGAAAGAAAATGAAAATTCACAGTTTTGCCAAATAATGTGTGACATTTTGCTCACCCCACAGCCTGTGCAGGCAAACACATATTATCTGACTAAACTAAGACCTAGTCAATTATTTACTTAACATCATAATAAGAATAAGAAGTCAATACAACCTAATAAAAAATCCATACATTACAACTGTATCTCTATTTATCGCAAAATGAATGAAATTCCTGCACATTGGTTCATATCTCAGTGTCTTTCAAAGTCAAACTCAGTGTAACATTAAACTGAAGGTGATGCTGCTCTCTGCTCATTTGCATAATCAGCACATGGATTTAAGCAGTACCTTAATTTGCATATTGCTGAGCAGGGTCCCACTGTTCAACAGCTGGTTATACTGCCAGCCCCAGCCCACCTCCCCCACATGGCTCTGCCTGGGCATAGGAGGAGGGGCGCACGGTGCAGCTCGGCACAAATAAGTGAGGTCACCGGTGGCCTGAGGTGATGAGGCGCCCACACCGACGTACCTGGGGAAATAGTTTGATCTTGGCCGGTAGTCTCCAATTCCATCTGGGCCTTGTTAGGAACAGAGGACATTTGAAAGGAGGAACATTTTGAAAATAATACCTCTAAAAATACTTATTTTACCACAGGCACAGCACAGGTGTATAAGGAAAGAGCAGGGAGCAGCTACTGAAGGACAGACAAGAAACCCAGAAACTAAATGAATCTTTCAAGATGTTTAAAAGCAGCAGTCACCTATATGGGAATATTTTATCAATTCTTAATCAATATACTGTTTTCTGTGATATGATGATACATGCATTAGCAGTAACATGCCCATAATGCACACAGAATGACATGTTGTACAATGCACTCTCATGCATACACAATGAGGCGCACGCAGGGTTTGTTAACTCCCTTTTGGCCCTGGTTTATAGTGCCATCGTGTGTCCAATTACAGTTATATTGGCTTGGATACAGACCATGTGATTGGACAATGAATTGCAGTTGCACAAAGCTGAAAAGGTCTTCAGACAACACATAGATTCTCTTGTTGTTGTTCATATGATAATGATATGATAATCTAATGACAATAATTATATGGATGCAACAGGCTTATTTTGGGCCTTAAAATTATTTGGTTAATGTATTATTATTACTTTTATAATATTTTGTTGTGTTGTATCATCATTACATTTTATATCACAAATATAACACCACTCATGTTGCACAGACAAACCAGGCAGCATACACAGTAGCTACATGAGCAGCACCCAGTTAAACTTGCACAGTTGTGCTTTGACCTCGTAAAATGTAGCTGCTCCCATCAAAAAAGCAAGATCCAGTTGCATTCTTGTAAATGATAACAGTAAGTGCACAGATATATAAGAATATATAGGCTACATAAAAGAACAGAGACATCACTTAAATTCTAACTCTGACCTTATTCAGACATTTTCTTTCTTCCCACAGTTGCACTCAGCTGAATGACACAATAAAGGAAGAATCTCTCTTACCTGTGAAGATCATCCTCCGTCCAGGCTCCGGCCCTCCTGCTGCTCTCTCACTGCTTCGCATCTTTCTTTTTCTTTTCTCCTTCTCTGTTATGTTTGTTGAAGTCTGGATACACCAGAATAATGGGCACCCTTGGGTGATAACTTGAGCCCATGCAGCGGTACTCTCTGTCCATGGGGTCACGGTTTGGTTGTCATGCAACAACTTGTTGTCATGGTGTCAGTGCTGGTGGCCTAGTTACATTTTAAAAACAGGGGATGTTTCTGCTGCAGAAGCTCGTCCACCTCACATTTGATCTCAATTTGTCCCTGAGCACTGAGATAAATAAATCAACATGAGAGCACCAGTCCACAATGAGCACTGTTACAACAGCATTACCTTTATATTTTCAGATTATTTTAAGTAAGTTATTATTCATGCTGTATATAGTTCATACACTGTGGTTGCAGAAGTTGTCCTAAATACAAAATGTCTTCATAATTCATCAATAGTAGGGAACAAAGCATTGTAGCTATTTAATGTTACTGATGTCACCTCTCTGAATTAGCCTACTTAACTTCTTCTATTCTTTTAAAAATGTGTTTCCGAAGATCTGATTCCTCACCTCTTGTCTGTTATCTGTGCTGCTGTACTATCTAAACTCCTTCTCTGCAATCAATAACATTTGTTTTATCTTATCTTACTTCTTAACAAAGCCCTGCAGGCTGTGAGGATTCAGGTCAGCCCTTGAAGAATCATATTAACTTTTACAAGGTGTAGGCTACTGCAAAATAACTACATTTGAAGAGGACTTTTTTCAGAAGAGTGCAATGACGGGGAATTCATTCATCTGAAGTTTACTAGTTTATTTACTGTTGCTTTAAAACTAACTCAAAATATAGGCTAGTGCTACTTATTGGATGAACTCTCCGCTACCATTATCTGTGTTGTTGCTATATAAAATGTTAATATCACGTTAGGATATTGCACAGGTCTTTTTCATATTTATTTTAACCTTTAGGCTACTAAATGTGTTTAATAAATCATCAGTGACCACAACTTGCATTTTTGTGGATGGCGCCATCTACAACAGTGTTACTGCAATAGGTCACTAGGTGGCATCAACGCATCACTTTGTGATACTTCACTCCTCCTCAGCATTCCCATTTCTTTTCCTTTTTTGTTAAATGGACTCGCCCATGAGCCGCCCCTTGTGACTAAATCTCTGTCAAGCTCACTGCAGATGGCGACGACCAGACAGGAAATACATTGATTCTGCCTTCGAAATAAGATAGGCCTAATAGAAACGTCGAGACTGAGCATGTGTTATTAAGCAAAAATGATAATGATATGGTCGAGGCACTACTGAGCAGCACTCAATCAGAAACATTCACATAGGCCTACGAAAAGGGACATTTCGGAATTGACCGTAGCCCATGTTGCATTTCAATGATGCGGTTCTCATTTGTTGCTGGCAATTATTCACTTTTACAATGTAGGCCTACTGTGCAGCTGAATAAATGGGATAGGTCATCATTAAAAAAAAAAAAAAAAGCAACGTGCTGTGATAAAGGCATGTGCTAGGCTAATAATTTCGCATAATAACCTATCTCGAGAAATGAAAATTACATTTTAGAAGATAAAAAAAAAGATAGAAGAAAATCAACCTTATTTTAATTTACCCAAAAATAAGCTACCACGTCCTCGCATCCTCCATTGTCTCTTATAATATCATGCAATAAGCTCGTCATCCTCTTTGGAGTTTTATTTTGAAAAACATACCAGGAAGTGCTCCATTTAAATCCGTCCGACTTGACGGCTGGTGTGTCAGTCACCATGGTGGCACACAACAGAGCACAGCAGCAGAAGCGGCGGCGGTGGACCTATCCTCACTTTTAGACCCGTTAAGTAATGCTAATATAATGAATATTTCTCAGTGAGTGTATCCGGGGTCTACCTCTCATCATGGACGCCAGGTTGTTGTTGACGGGTTAATAAGTGTTAGCTCACTTTTTTTGTTATGTTTGTGCGGATCCTTTTACACGGGATTTTCTTTTCGTCGCTGCAAGCAGAATGCTGAAGAGACAAGGAATGGCTTTGATGAACGCTGGCTTGAATAAAAAAAGGGACATTTTCCACGCTAGGTTAAATAGTTTATAATAATAAGAGACTGTTTTGAGCACGCGCTTGGTATTAAAGAAGTTTTTTTTCCTCCCGGTGGGACTGCCGGTTTCGGCTCGGGCTTAGCAGAAAAAGACAGACAACCCCCGAGGAGACCGCTCGGCTCGGCTCGGCTCGGCTCGCTCCGGCTGTCTGGCTCTAGTCGTGGCCTGGGTCCGGGCACTCCCAGCCAGCCCCAAGCTTATCCGCTCGCATCGGAGCACAGGCGACGAGAATAAAGCGGCACGGCGAGGAGACTTGTGTCGTGGTGTAGCTATATCCCCACCACCCTGCCCTTGGATATTTATAAACGCCGTTTCCCTGCTCCTTCCCTCCTCACTAAAGGATAAGGAATTCACTATCTATCCAGACGGCGTCTTCCAAAACAATGGCGTCTTATGTGGATAACAGCTTTCGGCAGGCTGTGATGATGAATCCGGCTGAAAGGACGCAACAGGTCAGTAAAGACGAAATGACTAATTGCATTTAACTATTAATAGAAACCGCATTCCGGGTTTTTTCCCCCTCTTCTACTCTCTGCAGTGTTTTTCCACTTAGTTGCCACATTTGTAACGCTGCAACATCCGCTACCCCAGTGTGTTAAACTGCTGCAAGTGTTTCTGTGCAACTGTTGCCATTCAGCTAGTACTAGGTAGTGTTACGTACATGGCTACATCCCGCTAAGCCCTCTATCAGCACAGATAATCAAGGGCACTTAACGTAGCTGGAGCTGGAGCTGCAGCCCACGGTGGGAATGAGCAACTTTTTAACAGTATATCTCTGGGTTTCCTTTGCTTTTTTCCCTCTAATTCTTCTTCTTTAAATGACTTGGGTGTATGCTAGTTATGCATTTTGCAAAACTGCATAAAGATTGGTTGCAAACATGAGTGTGTAAAAGGCACAGATTGGGGCTAATCCTAAATTAGCCATTAGCCCATGTAAGCTTACCAAAACAAACCTCACCTCTAATCATTTATAACAAAGGAAGGCACATTAAAGGTTGATTTTGACCTACTTTTGACATTTTCTTTGACTTTTCTTGTTTTTTAAATCACCAATGGTGCAGTGGAGTTTGAATTACTTGTTTCCACAGCTCCATACAGTCACTGTGTCAGCTTCAGTATCATCTGATACATGTCAATAGCTTCCTCTGGGAAGTTTGTAGTGCTGGTTGGAGGTAGCCTACTATGGATGTAAATGCTGTGGGCTGTGGTTATTACCCCAGAGCCACACACACAAACACTCCTGTCACTTTGTCTTGATATTAGCAGTTGTTACTGTAACACAACACATCCAGTTTGGCTCCAAAGATGGTTTTAATTCACTGGAGCACTTCCCATGCTGCACTGCACTGCACATGGATACTGCTGCATTAGGAGAGGCTTTACACACAATGGGCAATCAATAGGCCACCACTTAAACCAGTGGGGCTGCAGTTTAGTGGCACCGCTCTCTATCCCTCCATCTGACATCGAGGAAACAATTATGGTGTCATTGATGACTTGTTAACTGCACTGGGCTCATGGTCTTTTACAGCTCCACGTATAGGCTGTGATTTGCATATAGGAGTCAGATACCATCGTGCTTCAGGAAACAAAGATGGTCAAACAGAATGTGGCTCATGTCATTAGATGTAAATAAGCAATTAGTATTTGCATATTTGATCCTTTGATTGTGTTATAGATTACTCTTTTATTCTCTAATATACATGCAGAAAATGTCTTAGAGAGCACTGCTTGTTTTGTCCTTATATTCAGTTATTGATCCATATAGGGCTTATGGCACTAAAAAAAACAAAAAAAACTTCCTGTTAATTGCCCTATTAGGTAACCTAATTGTTTCTGTGGTTCAGAATTTTGTATTGACTTTAAATGTGAGTCATCGAGTCAAATTGTTTGCAGTTTTGCATTTGTGGTGGTGTGTAATTGTTTCCCTTTTCATTTTTTTCCACTAAACAGGTGATTTTCTCAGCTGGAAATAGCCGCTGCTGTTTCTAGTTTTGATGATGTTCTTTTTTTCTTTTCTTTTTTTTTACTAAAAATAAGTTGTTCTGCACTTTCCCCAACTGCTGATGTGGAAGTGAGAATATGATTCAAAGCAGTGAGTCTGTGATACATGTGATACAACCTAGCTTCCTGCTGCCAACACCTGAAAGAATTTATAGTGCATCGGCGACATATCAAAGTCTGAATAGCGTTTCTGCGAACCAATTACGCCAACCTGCAATGAATATGTGAGAACATATGCTCAGAGTTTCTGAGCTGGAAAGTAGTTTAATTAAAAGATCATGAGGCTTGAATAAAAGCTGTCCTACTGGGATACTTGAGTTACACACAAAAAAAGTGGTATACTGGAGCCGTGGTATGAACCCGTGCTGCGTCATAATACAAATATTTAATTCAGAATGTCTTTGATATGGACGGACAGGGAAAAAAGCAAAGTGTGATGTTTTAACAGAATTAGAAAAGTCTGTATGAAAAGACAGCATCCATATTGTTTTCTAGCTGCAGCCCACAGCACAGATGCGTCTGTGATTATTCTGTAGAGAGTCCACAAGACACCTTTGTGATAAGTGAGAAGTCGTTTTCGACATTAATCTTCATTGCAGCGAATATCATGTGACTGTGTGCGTGCCTCTGTTGGTCTCCGCTTGGGTGTGTTTCAATAGCAGCACCGTTCCTGGTGTTCTTTTCAAGTGTCCGGCGAATGTGGCGGCTGACACACTTTATCCTAATGGTGTTGGCAGGGCCTCTCTGTCAGGATTAGCTAACGGCTACAGGGATCTGTCTTTATCGCTCAAGACTGACCACAGTGGGATTTGACCCTCCGCCTCACCCCATTGTCACATGGCAGGCTAAATAACTGACCACTTGACAGCTAGCGTTCACACCGGCTTTGGCAGTTGTTTTGAACTGTAACTGGAGGTGCGCAGAAATCTTTGACAGTGGATTAAAGAGGCAGAGGAGAGGAGGGAGGAGGGTGACACAGTTCCTCTGTAAACCACTGCTGCACATTTCTGCAGCTGTGATATGAATTAAGATAACATGGCATGGCTATTTGATCTGTAATTCATATATTTTTTTTCAATCATGCATTTGGGAGAGAGTTACATCACTGTGAATGCAAGAGTGTGCAAGTATCTCTCTAACATGCAGTGTGGTGCTCAGTGCATCCTGGAAACATGTTTTGAATTTGTGATCCTCAAGATTTTAAATGATTTAAAAGGAACACGATTGAAGCACCTTTCAGGCCACAAGATGTATTCAGGCTAGTCTCACATTTTAGTTATTTTCAATTTCATCCTTAATTGGGTTCTTTCATCTTGTAGACTCAATCAAGTCAAGGTTCAATCATCTTAAAAGGGCTTCTCCCTCCCTCCCTCGTCTTCACTATAAAAATGATGGCAGGGCAGATACGTTATTAGATTTGGCTGTGACACAATGACAGCGAGTCTGCTTCAAGAGGGCGAGTTCGCATGTCGTTTTATTTCAGAGCAGATTATTTCAAATCCAAATTGAAAATTTTATCGATCAGAGATGCGGAATTGATTTCTGTCTTGTCTTGAAACGATCAAGTAGCAACACATCTTCTCAAATTTCAGTGGCTGCATCATGATCTCTTCTCATATCACTGCCAGTTGCATACCGTGCATTTTCACCGCTGGTCGGACAAAACAAAAGAAGCAGTTTGTTGAAGATGCCTCTTTCAGCTCTTATTGGCATTTCCCCTATCATTTAGCCACCATTGTATCAGTCGTTATGTAATAATAGCTCTAGTAGAAGAAGGTGTGTTCAACATCAAACATGGACCTTAGGCTTTGTCTGTTGTGGTATCGATGGCATGTTTGTTTATTTGGTCACTACGTGGGAGTTTCTCTTTCGTCAGCTGTAGAAATCCTGCACTGCCGAGCACTGAGATCTGGCTTTTCTCACCAAGTTATACGTGCTTGTAATGTTTTTGTAGCCTCAGTATTTCATAGTTGGAGCATTTGCATGTACACAGGTCCATGGAACTGGCTTTTCACCTTTCACTTTCATGCTGTGCTTGTATCAGGAATAGTTTTATTTATTTTTATGTTGTCGCATAGGTGATGTCATTATGTCCTATACGGAGGTGTTGAATTGCACCAAACTGCATGTTTTGATGCAGCATCCATGTCCTTATCTGATCATTCAGTGTGTGTCATGATGAAGGACCAAGAGTAAGAAACCCAATAAGGAAGCAATGAGTGAAATGGCTCTCTGTAGCCCTGACAAAAGCAGGAATCAGCATGCACCTGGGCCGTCTGTCGTGCACAGATGAGCACTTCTGCTTTCGCCGCTCTGTTTATTTTCAGCAAGTAGCTTGGACTCAGGACAGACATCTCTCCTCTTGTTTAGCCAGGTGGCAAAGCTAAAGGCCACAAACGGCGACAGCCCTCCCCTGCCATGACCCTGCTTTAAGAGCTCCAGAGCTGGAAGGACAAGCTGTCTACTTTACATTGTTTCCACATATTCTGGACCTAAGCCGGAGAGCAGCGCTGGTTCGCAGTGTCTGTACGCAGACAAAGGAGGAAAACAAATTGCAGCGTGGCATTTAGTGGGCACTGACGACCCCTATGACTTTCCATGAATAAATGCACAATACATTTTAACGTCTAGGCCACAAGCCGGCCATTATCTAAAGAAGCCAACAGGAAGGAAATTAAAGATCCTGCTAATATCTAATATTCAAAATGACATAAATTTGCATATATATTTGGAGAATGGTTATAACATGATAGAGACATGTTGTGTAGAAGAAATGGGTTGCATGCAATGGGCAAAGTTTTGGAAGTTAATTACAACAACAAGGAAATTGCAATTTCTATTATTATTATTTGGATTTCTTGATACAGTTGAGGGAGTAAATGTTTAATGCAAATACTGTATAACAATTTGAAATCTAGGAAGTAGCTTATAATAAATATGAATAGTTATACAAGACATTTGTTTACAATGTTGGCTGTGTAGATAATAAAACATTATTACATTACTTCACATTACTTCATCTCTGGCCCTTCGAGCCGTAACACGGTGCAGCCCATAATCAACCTGTGCAGGAAGCGGTTGCTACAGGTTGTAAAAAGACTGATGAGCTCCGAGCGGCCCCGTCTCTCAGCATCCTGCTCAGTACAATCAGACAGAGGAAAAGCGTCAGGATGCTCTTTGAACTCGAGCAGGAAGAACGTCTTGACAACAGAACAAAAAAGAAAACCCTTCCCCCCCTGAAGCTGCTTTTGCTTTTTTTTTTTGCTTTTCTGAAACTGGGTGTTGTTTTGTAACTGTCTTCCTATTTCTGTCAGGGCATCAGAAGCATGCAAACGTCTATTTAAAAACCCTCCGTATCACTGTCTCACAAAGTAGGGCGGACGTCTGTGGCGATTTTTTTTTACTTAGGTCTTTACGGTGTAATTTTCCCAGGCAACACAGGTTTTTTTTTTTCTAATTCTCCAGAACTGCGATCTATCTTGTAAATTTTAGGTGCTTGCTTGCCTTGGCGTTTGGCTTGTAATGTGCACTGCAGCGCTAACCCCTGTAGAAGAAAAAGTGATGTCACATGTTATTCTTGTATTGAAAGTGGAGGCCGAAGTGGTTACACACTCCGCGGTCACAGTGACGTATTCCTCCCAGTTTAAATACAGGGGGATGATTTCAGGAAAAGGAAGAAAGAAAGAAATGCACCAACGTACAATACGCACACACAGCGCTGCTTCTGATTGGTGCATTTGAACCATGCTTAATTTCACATTCTTTTGTTTTATAGTGATCATAATAAAACATAGTGCAGACTAGTGGTCAGCGGGGTCATAAAAGCTATTGATTATTGAGTTAAAGGCATCGATTTTTTCAGTGTTATGACTGAACAGGGAGCAGCTGATGAAAAGATCTCATCTTAAATCAAACATACTGTACATCCTCGTCACTGTGGGAGCTAGCTGGCATTTATGATGCTTTTTACAGTTTAATTGTACCGATACATGTCCGATAGGATACCAGCCAGGAGATATTTGCATTCCAGGAAGAGTTCCTTACTGTAATACACCACCACTGTGTTTGTGTAGCCCTGTGTGTGCCTGTTACTCCCTTAAATCTAATAACGAATCGACCAATCCAGGGTAGTTAGTGTTTGAACGCACCACTGAGATTGAAGTGAGTTAAACACACACACACTTCTGCGCCTTTCATCCCATGAGGCATCATTTATAGCACAAAAGCAAGCTCGAGCTCTTCATCATCGTGTATCTACCTCTGTGGTTGCACTGATATATGTTTTTTATTCACCTATGACTAAGGTAGGTGGATACTAATGTCTTTTACAGTACAGATATAGACACAGAAACCTGAAACATCATTACAGCTTCAGATATGAACGTCTGATGTTAATCCCGGATGACAATTTGCATTCCAGGTGTGATACTCTGAAGTAATTGACTTTTCTGTGTACTTTCGCTCCAGGCGGCAATTTTCTGTGAACAATCCGATAGTTTGAGAGAGAGTTAAGAGAGAGATTACGAATCCTACTCGGTTGTTGCCCTGAACACAGACCTGCAGGGATGTGATATGCCGTCTGCATTGCATTCTGGTCCATTGAGGCCACGGAGACAGCAGACGGCTTTGTCTCTTGTGCAGCAGGTTTCTCTTCTGTACGGCTCATGAGCTGCGACTACTGTAAAATACCTGAAAGGCTCCACCTAGGTAAAAAAAAATAAAAAATCCAGTGGAGATTAAATGTGATACCGGGCGCCCTCTCTTTTGCAGATCAGTAACAAAAGGAGTGAGCAGACCCTACTCAGTTTTTTTTATTTTATTTTTAGTGCTTAGAAAAGACTTTGTGACGATGTTTGAGTCGATTCGTCCTCAGGAGGTGCATGTGAGGAAAAAAAAAGAGTGTTCATTTTCGCAGAGGTTTGCAAAAGTCTCCTTGATATCCCTCAGCAGAATCATATCAGTGTTCCTCTTCCAACAATAGAGGGTGAGAGGAAGTTAAAGTAACACAATTTGTAAAATGTTGATCCAGAGACCCCATGCAGGCTCCTGAGTTGCTTACTCTGCGGTCTTCTCTCTGCTGTACTTTTATTTTCTGGCCTCACTGAGGGATCACTCCAGGTTATTTTCATGTTTTTCGCTTTGATCTGTTGTGTTGCACATTGTTATTTCTTGCTCTTTTATAGGTCACTATGTAAAAATGATCTCTTGTTTCAACATGAAACACACAGAAAAGTCAAAATGGGGTTTTATTTGACTGTAAATCTGAGTTAATGTTGTCAGATAGGTCGGGGATGCTGCCTTCAGGGTCACACTGTACATTTGTTGTGACTGAATTACACAGATCCTAATGTCAGAGGCATGTTTCAGTTCCTTATGTTCGCATTCCTCGAGATATTTTTAAAGCAAAGAAAAACAGCTCCGGAGTCGAGGCTCCAGAAATTCCACTGGTCCTCGCAGCAGAAGGCAACAGATCTCATGCCACTGAGCGACCACAGTCTTTACATAACTTAGCCCGAGACCCACTTGGCCGCTCGGAGAGCTTAAAGAATAAACCATTCCTGACGTGCAATATTTACATGACCGCTATTGGGTTTCGCTGCGCGCCGACTGACCGAGGCTGTCGTTATAGGAAGCGTCATTCCTGAATGAGATTTTGGAAATTCCAGCAATCGGAAAAAGTGACGCCTACGTTACAGAAAAGACCGATAGCACATATGTCTTAATCTTTGGCTGACATTAAAATATCATTCCAAGGAGCTCAAAGATGGCGTTTAAGCTGTTAAACTGAAAAGAGTTATAGGGAGTTGGTCCTTCACCTGTAACGGTTGAAACGTCATTGATGTAAACAACCAGCAGATGTCTTTGAGTGAGTTTGCTTTTTAGCTTCACTCTGGTGTATAATCTGCCGTGTAATCCTCCCTCACGGAAGAACTGCTCAGACACTGACGTGGATCAGATGGAGAGCTGATTAATTTGTGTGATTAGAGAGCTCTTAAATCCCAGTATACGGGTTCAACATGCAGCTAATGCTTGTTTACAGTATTTGTAACAATGGCACTTCAAAGATGGCTGCTGCTGCTGCTGAAGTGAAGACCAGGGCAACATTTTTTTGGCAGGGCTGCATGTAAACAAATTTATAATGCTATTGTCTTTGTAGATTTTAATTAGGAGATGAATGAGTCTCGCTTTTTCTTTTGCATAAATTAATGTTTCACTCCTTAACGATCAGGGTGAAGTTAATGTTTACATTCTGCGTAGGTTGAAATTAAAGATTTTCTCTCATGCCGATCAGTCAGTGTAGCGTCGTCTTGTTTAATTACATTCCTGTGTCGACCTGTTTACTATCACAAGTGCTTTTATTTTTTTTTTCATCCTAAGAGAAAACACCCAAGTCATTGGCAGCTTCTTGGCACCACAGCCAGCTTCATTAGCATCTTGGCTCCACAGTACGTGTTTATACACTTGTAGGATCCGCGGGCCAATTTCATTAACACTAGGGCTCTAGTGGATTGTTCATTTGCCTAAGTTTAAGGTATCTGCTTTTCTCACTGCACTGAAACATTCAAATCCTTCATAGCTCATGTATTGACATGTGTGATCCTTCAAGACTGATAAGCCTGCTGCGCTTAATGTGTCGGTTTATGCTGAATCAGACTTTATACAGTTACTGTAGTGTTTCCTTAATTCAACTGATTTTTTACATGACTTGCTGACAAAAACAGACACATAAAAGGAACATGAAACTGTCCATCATAATAATGAAAGTTTGCAGTGTTTTCTCCCACATCACATCCAGTCACGAGTAATGTTAGGCAGTAATTATATACAAGGTCTGAGCTGAATGGACGACGACGAACACGGGGCAGATCTGTTTACATTTTTATCAAGATACAGTGAAGAGTTCAGGCCGCACTTGTTGAAACCTCACACTCACAGCCATAGAGTTATAGGACTGAACCTGAAAGGCAGTTTCAGTGTCAGTTAAGCTGCCGGTTGTTATCTCAAGTAACTGGATAAGTGCTCGGTCTATAGAGCTGAAAAAAATAATGAGAAATGCCTGTTGCAAAGCTAAAGGTGATGGTTTCAAAGGGCTTGTTTCCTTCAGCCGTCTGAAGATACAGAAAGCAGAGAATATTTTGCTTAAAGACGACATTAACAACTATTCAGTGATCAGAATAGCTCCCAATGAATGTAATCTTGATTTACTGATACATCAGTTGACTAAATGTTTCACCTGATTACACAACAAACCAAATATTTTAGGGCTGTGCACATCCTGTGTTTACTGTCTATACTTTGGATTGTTGCACTCATTGTTTCAACAGTATGTAAACCTGCATTGTTTTTTTTTTACTTTTCAAGTTTTTTCTTTAGTTTTTAGAATAAAAAACGGAACAACCTGAATGCCTTCATCCTTCTTGCACGGATTTGGCAAGTACCACTCTCCAAGTCAACACCAATGACGCAATGAAGTTAATCTTCTTCCACCAGCCAATTGTCTGTCTGTATGCGAAGGAAGTCTCCACCCCCACACCTCCTTTCTAGTGTCAACAAATACAAACTGCACTGTGGGTGAGGGCTGCAGGAGTGTAAAGTGAAAGTGTGTGAAGATGGCAGATTAGAGAAGAGCCAATAGAAGGAACGCTCTGTGTGATAATCAGTCACGTCACTCAGCCGCGACTCCTCTGACCCAGCGGATCGTTTTACATTGGTTGGTAAAGAGTAAAGACCCAGCTCTAATGTTGACTCATTGCACCGGTTGCCGGTCGTGCCTTTTGATCCTAACGCGGCCTGTCGAGGCCTAATGCAAAGCGTGGTTTATTAACAGCTGTGCTGGTGGTAGGCAGGTGATTACTTGCCATGCGAGCTAACGGAGGTGATTCATTACAAAGCTAGTATGAGCAGAAACAGCTGTCTGTGCTAATGGAGGCTGTTGTCAGAAGTGAAAACCGCTGCAGCTGCAGTCCTCGAGTCCTGCCAGCAGGAACGCGAGGGGGGCAGCGAAAGGAACGGCTTCGAACCTAAAGTAGGGGAAAAAAGCCTCCTCACAACATCGTTTTCCCCCCCGTTTATAAATCACAGATTAGGAATAGTGTTGTTCCACTTCCTGTGTGCACCGGAGCGGCTTGGTGTACCATATCTGTCTTGTTGAAACCTTATCTTTGTAATTGGCCCCTGAGGGTTTGTCTAACCTGTGGTTGGTCACGTTCCCAACCCTCCAGCCCTCCGTGCTCCTCCGTTGCCCATCGGGGGGAAAATGCCCGTTCATTACCGAGGTCTCGACGTAATCTGATTCTCACTGGAATGTTTGACAGTTTCTCGCTGCTTCCTGCTTTCGGGAAGAAGGGGGATAATTATCGTAGCTCGCTTGAACTGAACCACCAATTACGTTTTCTCTCTCGAACTCCGGAGTCCGGATCACTTTGGGTGCCAGGCGGGAGATTATCAGGACCCATTATCAGGGATCTTATGTGTACCCAGATTTTTTAGGACCTTCCCTCTGGAACAAGTTTGTGGAAACACATTAACCGCTGTGATGCAACATTCCTCTCACAGCCCCCGGTCGACACTGATTTCACACTGGTGACATTGTGGTATGCTTCTCCCGCTTCATGCCAGCAATGGTTTTTACTCTAAATGTCGTAATGTCCGTTGCATCCCAGCATAATTTATTAAACAGCATTATCTCATCTGTACCTCAGACCTTGACCAGGCTATTTGACACTTGCCTTGAGTGACCTCAGACAGCCGTCCGCTGCCAGACGTTTCCCCATATGGCCCTATATTTCCTTCACACTTGAACCCCTCCTGCTGGGAACAAAGCCTTTTCATTTATCATTCTTGCCATGACTAGCATACAAATCTCCTTATTTGTTATGTAGCATAGAGCAAGTATCAAAAAACCAGGCTTACATAAGGCCACATTAGCAGTTCTTCTCAGAGGCAGCTAATGCTCGGACAATCTTCTTAAAGCAGTATTTGCTCATTTGTGATTGTGTAATTTTGGTCAGTCCCCACTGTGAGGAATCTGTAAGTAAACAAAATGTTGAGTAAAGGGGATTTATTCTGAACTGTGCAAAACACAATACGCACCAATCGATCACAGCAACAAATGAGCGCTTTTTGCAGAGTATGTGTCATAATGGCAGAGGCCCTGATGGTCTTGTGGGGTTATTTACAGCAGAAACCTCAGCGCTGCGTGTATGTGTGTGTGCATTTCCACAGTTGCATCATGCATCTCACAGTTAATGTGGTTCTGTGTCTGCAGTGAGTAGTTATGAAATCTTCCTCATCATGGCTGATTAATCAGACACTGCTGCTTCCTCCGTGTGCGAAGTGAAATGTCGAGATTATGAGGAATGATTCAACCAAGGGCACAGAGTTATGATTGATGCTGTGGCCATGAAAAGATAAGAATTAGGCTGCAGATTCAGTGTGGTTTTTCTTTTTGTGTAAATCACAAAAGCTCCAGATACAGGACCAGTCAAAAGTTTGGACAAACCTTCTTATGCAATGGTTTTTCTTTTCTTTTTTTTTATTACTTTCTACATTGTAGATCCATACTGAAAACATCAAAAAAAAAAAAAAAAAAAAGCAGAGTTTTATATTTTATATTTTTCAATGTAGCCTCCTTTTGCTTAGATAAGAGCTTTTCACACGCTTGTGATTCTCTCATCGGCTTCATGAGGTTGCCACCTGGAACGGTGCAGCAGTCTTGAAGGAGTTCCCAGAGATGCAGAGCACTTGTTGGCTGTTTTGCCTTCACTCTCCCTCAAAACTCATCCCAAACAATCTCAGTTGGGTTTAGGTCAGGAGACAGATAACACTTTTGTTTTAGTTAACACTTTTTTGTTTACTATATTATTGCATAATGTGTTTCTTCATAGTTTTGATGTCTTAGGTATGTAGAAAGTAATAAAGAAAAAAACATTGAATGAGAAGGTAAGGTGTGTCCAAACTTTTGACCCATACTGTACATACATGCCTCATGTCTCATATTATTTACAGTATTTTCTTGATGGTGTTTCTTGATATTCAACCAAAATAACATAAATAGGCTATAAGTTATTCTAAAAACCTTTCAGCTCAAGTGATAGATACTGTATGTATTGCACACTTGCCACGAGTGTGGCTTTTCTTCTTACTTTTCTAATTGAAGAATAAATTAAATAAATGTCCTATTAACTACAATGTCAGATTCATATTACAATTGAGTCTGAATGACATATAGGAAAAGAATTTCCATTGTTATAGAGCTGGTTGACAGACTGGTGTGTTACATGACTTTATGAATACATCCTGACCGTGTCCATTGTGCCCTGTTCCAGAGTATACAGTCTTTATTTGCTGTTGTGTTAGTTGTCATGAAGTATGTGACTCACGTCGGGGCGGCGTTCTCATGTCCGCCCGGCCCTGCCCGGCCCTGCCCGCCTGTGTCGCTCCTGACTGCCTGCGGCTGTGTTATTATTGCACTAAACGGGGACTGCATTTGATTATAATTGGAGGGAAAAGATGCGGACCATTCAGGCATGCTTCCCTATATGCTCAGGCACTTTGAATCCAGCGAGTGTGGTGTGGACCCAACACAATGACTCCCTGTTACAACCAGCTTCTGCTTGTCAAAAACAGTTAAAATCACACCAATTATAGTGTCGCTGCAGTGGGAATAGCTGTTTTAGCTAAACTGTACCAAACTCCGGTCGTGGACTTGCCAGGTCGACTTTAACAAAGCCTTGTATTATAGCCTGGTTCCACTTGAGTTACAACCTAACATCGATCTAAATTTTACACAACAGTTAATGAATATTTGCAACAAGAGAGGTAACAGGAATGACACATAAATTAGGCGTTTAATACTCACTGACCCGACTGACTCCACTATTTGGAGCATTTACAGCGTAAGATGGGATTCAATGAGAAGTAGCCTACATTTTGTTAAAGCCATATATTACCATGTCAGCTTTTCATGGGCTGAAGTAAAACATACTTGTTATATAATTGTGATGATGGATTTTAAAGAAAATAAAATGGATTATAAATGGTGTATTTATCTGAAAAAAATCTTAATCATCCTATACAGAGCACGCAATGATGTGCAACTACATCAAATCACAGCGATGAATAGATAGAAGATAAGACGCTCAGAATCTGAAATGAAGTGGAAATAGATCTGAAGGAGCTGAGGCCGAGGAAAAGGGAAAACTTTTAAACTTGTGACTGAAGTCCCTTAAAGATCACAATGGTTCACCATGTTTCTTTTGTAAAACATCCTCAGGATATAGCCCGAAACCCCCCATCCATTTAGAGCTGTGGCCTATTTTAGTCTGCAGTGAAGTGAAAGGCCTTGGGTGGGATCATAAGGCAACTCTGTAAACAGGAAACTTCCATTCAAGACTCAGGCGAGCCGGGTGCACCAGTGTGGTGCGGATGATAAACACAACTGGTGCAACTCTTGGATCCTGAGCAGGGCTTCCAGAGTTCGCCCCTAATGTATGGTTCAAGCTTGTAGTTGGTTATTATGTATGTTTTTATTTACACATGTGGTCTGCATAGGTTTCAGTGGCTCTCACGGCATCGCTATCTCTTTAAACTGGCAGCCGACCAGATGCATCATCAACTAACATCAACTAAAGTCATGTTTTGTTGGGTTTGTTTTTTTTTAACCCTGGCTTTTGGGAACAACACCGTCATTGTCTCCTTTGCGTTGGAGGTTTACAGTGTGACAGTCATGGCCTTTGAGATAAAAAAAGGTGAGAAGTCACACACTTAACACAGGCAGGCGCTAGACCCCCACTTCATTGTGATGACAGAACCATGAAAGAGCATAGATGACAATGTTGTCTAGCTACTAACAAAGGCAACGCTGCTGGCTCGCTCCCAGCTCGGAGGGAACATGCTGTTCCAGTCCTGCAGCCCAGAGACCCTTCTGGAAACGCTCCAAACATGAGACCACTGGTACTGCCAAGGTTGCATTTAAAATTAATTTAGGAATTTAGTGCACCAGATTGCCAAATTAAAAGCAGTAAGTCATATTTACTCAAGTAATTAGCGCTCCGTGTCATGCATGCACGTCTTTATGTTGCGTATTATGAGTCTCAGCCACAGTCCCTTGTTTCTGCATTAATTTTTAGCATCATGTTGCACCTGCAGGTACCTTTTTTGCATTAGTAATTCAGTCTGACTTTCAGTAATGATTATTTAAATAGCGAATGTTGCTGTTTTTAGGTCACATCTTGTATTTTTTTTTATTGTTTTGTGCGAGTGGAGTTGGTTTAAAAATGGGAGGTCAAAATTTAAGTAATCCATTTTCTATAGGGGTAAAAAAAAAAACTCCTGAGGGTATTTTGTTTTTGAATGGTGACGATGCAAATAGACAAAAGGATATGATAGAGATCAGTCAAGTAAGTTGCATTCGGGCGTTTATTAGCATTGTTAATGAACTGATATGTGGAACAACAGCTCCTCTCCTGCTGCAGCAGCATCCTCAGGACCTGCTGCTTAGCAACAGTGCAGGAAGTTTCTTACAAACAAACAAACAAACAAACAAACATACCCTGATGTCCCTCTGGTGACCTGGGTGTGTTTGAGAAATCTGGCTTCTGTGAAAGCGGTCCTCCTCGTAGTGGGAAGAGATTCACCGGTTGTTCCCTAGCAACAACCGGCAGCTGGAGATGCATTGTAATGCTGGAATTACTTTATGCAGAAGAAGCCATAGGAGGGAGCGGCAGAGATTTAAAAGATTGATTATTGAATTCCATAAATATTTCAAACGCAGCAAGGGGATGGGAGGTCTGGGATTAATGGCTCCGCACGCACTGAACAAAACAGACCAAATGGATGCAGTCGCAGCGAAATATTGAACTCAGACAGAGTTGGGAATTATGTTATTTTTTCCCATTACGGGGAAACTCTGAGGGGATTTCATTAGTAACCCTCCTCCAGCCCCCGGCTTCTGTTTGTGTCAAGTTAATTGGACAGAAGAAAGGGGGGGAGGAGGGTAGAAGGGGGGGGTGAAAGCTGGGACTGAGCATTTTTGGATCATTTAGGCCACCAAGCGAGCCATTTGCCCTGGGAAGATTAAAGCACATCCCCAACCCCATTTCATCCTCCACCGTTCCCCCGGCTCTCCTTGCTCTCTGCTTTGAGGCTCTCATGAATTGATCTTTATATGATGTTGCGTAACTTTGTGATGATTGCGCGGCTCCTCTTTGAGGCCTTTGTTTGAGCGAGATGGAGCGGGTTTCATTTGGCTGGACAGTTGGCTTTGTTCCCGGGTAGAGACCTGCTACGATGAGGTTCAATGACAGAACTGAGAGATCCCTTTGTGTCCAGTATCGGTCAGAGTCCACCGTTGAATCCACATTGAGCCATTGTTGTGGTTAAGGCCGCATGTTTATTTTAATATATGTAAAGATAAGGAGAAACAACAAAAGTTCACTTTGAAGAACTTAATGTTAGTTGGATATCTCTGAATGTAAATTGTATCCAAAGCAGAATATGTAACTGCTTTGTTTCCTTCTCCAAACTAAAAACTGTAGCTTTATTACTGTTATTAAGTGTGCTGGCCTGCAGTGCATAGCTGCAGTATGTGTGCTGAGGTTGTGTTTATAGTTGGGTACAGTGGTTAACTCTGAATGAGGCTGTGGTCAGAGTAGCGGTCATGGTGCAACACTGTGGAAACAGACTGTGTCAAGGGGCTGTGGATTGGATGTTGGTGTTTGTTTATATTGAGTAAGCGTCGGTGACACAGATTGCTCTGATTTTTTTGGTGTAAAATGGTGAAAGGGGAAAAAAATGTGATCAAGAGTGTTAAGCCCTTTGCAGAGAGGAAGTTTTGGCAACACTTGAAAGTTGCTTAATAAAGCAGCAGCTGCAGAAAACAGATTCTAGCACGATGCCTCCCTGTGACAAAACAGAAACTTCACACTTTGACCTCAGGATTTCCTCCTAGTGGATCTTTCATTTCTATTTGCACTGTCACAGAGACAGTTCTCATGAAGCTGCTCTAAATCTGCTTTGTTTTGCAAAACACAGTAACGGTGGCATTGGGGAAGAAAATGTTTAGCATGAACTTTAACTTGCTAATCTATCTCTGACCCGTTAGAGCTGCAGGTCCTGGCAGGTCAACAACAACAATGACGTCTTCAGTCCAATCACAGATCTTTTTTTATTTCTCCTCGTCATGCTCTTGATGGGTTTGACTCGTTGCCTCGTGTGAAAGCACAGGGTGTGACTGACTCAGCAAATATCACCGAGTGCTAATTAGATCGCTGTCAGATCCGGGATCAGTGTAACTTGATTAAAGCTCGGTGCGTAATAGTAAAACGGAAAGTCGGAAACCCAGACCGATGTGGGGAAGTGAATTTGTACTGAGATGACACGGCCTCGTCTCGATCTTCCAGTCAAGGACGACGGTGCAGCCACGTCGTGTCCTTGCAGCGTTTACTGCAGACTCTGAATTTGTAATCAGTCGGTGCCCCAACACAAAAAACTTTACCCTTTCTCACTTTGTGCAGCTCTTTGTGACTGTTTTTAGTTAGTTAAAGTAATAAATGTAGGACTCTTGTACTTGTAGTGAACAATGCAGCTCCCTTAATGCTGACCAGAAGCTTCTTCCATGTTTTTCCTCATAAATTATTTCCCTCCTTACTGTGTAACTTGCAGCAGCTCCCCACCACAGCTTTTCCCTTTTGTTAATCTCATTCTGGAAAAGACAGTGTACATATACGATATAGGTTTCTTTGTATTATCAGTGACAGAAAAGCTGTGCATGTCGAGGCAGGGGGGGGTGGGGTCGTGGTGTTTTCAATTACACAATCGGATTTAATTTTAATTGCCACATTCGAGTCCCAGTTGGATGGTTGTTAATTAGTGTGAAGTTTTTTTTTAGACTCCACTGATCACACATTCCCACTGAAATAATTGCACTCCCTCCTCACTTATATCTCTTATTTGTTGAAAACAGAACAATTAGAAACATCTCGCTTGTGCTTCAGTTGCTGTTTTGCTCAACATAATGAATATGCTGTATTTTTTATTTCTTCCCCCCCTGGAGGTTGTCTTTGTGTTTTTTGTTTTGTTTCTTTTTAGTCTCCTATCACGCAGCCATCAGTCTGCACAGTGAGCTGCATGAGTAAGTTGCTATCAACGCTTTCCTTCGCACTGTAAGATCTGTTTTGACATGTAAACAGCGATAATGAAGCTTATCGTTTGTGCAACACCATTTTTTTTTATCTTCAGAAGAGGTTGCACACTTTTGCTCTGGCTCTGTTTGTGTAGACCTGCTCAGATGTTTGCGCACACTTCCAAGAGCTTGGTGTCTGCAGCACTGATCAAAGCAGATGGGTCGGAGAGGTCAGCGCGCCCTTAGGATTCATCCTGACATGTTAACTGCGGAGACGAATGTCCTGGATTTCAATGAAACGTGTACATTTTAGTTTTTTTTTCTTACACCACTCCACAATTCTTACCAAAAAAAGAAAAGAAAAAGAAAATCAACTACTACCACTATCTGCTCCCACTTGTGCACCTAATTTGCATGCCTCGGGAGACAGAGTGCATTTTAGTTCTTGAGGGTTTTATACTGGCAGGCAGCTCAAGTAGGTGCTGTTAAGCTCATTCACATGCCTCCCTGATTCCTGTTCCAGCCAGTCGCCATGTCCACCAGCTGCCCGACCACGGTGGGAAATAAACAGCAGCTCCCAAGTGCTCTTACGATGTAGTCTGCAACTGCAGACTTGTTCCACTCCAGCAGCTACTTCACCCACCCGCCGTCATTTACAGGTCTAATTCTATTCAATAAATTCCACCGAGCTGGAGTAAAAGTGAAAGTGGAAGATGGCTGGATGAAATGGACGGACAAAGAAGAGCCCTATCTTCTTCTTCTTCTTCTTCTTCAGCACGTCTGAACAGGTGGCAGTGGAAGTGTATCGGTTTGGCCCCGGTGCTTAATTCAGCTTCTAAAGGCGGAGAGAGGGAGAGGAAGAAGGAGGCAGCCATGTGCTCTGCTAGCTTAACCTGTTGAGTTAACACCCCGTGCTTAATGTTAATAAGACTGCTAATTAGCTTTGTGTAGTATGTGCCAACTTCATTCAGGTGGCACATGTTTTCAGTGTAGCCTTAGCGGCAGGACATTGAAGACAAAGTTCTTTAATGGCAGCGAGCTGCTTAATTCCCACTTTGCCTGGGTCCATTTATTTTCTTGGCTCTTCTGAAGGATTAAACCTCATCTCATGTTTTTTTTTTTGTTTTGTTTTGTTGTGTTGCACTTAGGGAGCAAATGTAGTGTTTTAATAATGAACTCCTCCGCTCTTGCTCTTCGCTGTCGTCACATGCCGTCTCTTTGTAAAAAAAAAACGGACATTTTAGACTTGGATGTTTTGGACACAGACAGAGATAGCGTTGTACCATCGCTCGTCCTCACCGTGTGTGTGTGTGTATGTATGTGTGTGTGTGTGACCTTGTTGTAGCCCACAAAGCCTCCACCTGCTCTCTCACACAGGCTAATGGATAAAAATACCCAGTAGATCTCACACTCTCTGTCAATAGAGATTCAAGGACAGCTGCTAGCCACCCTGTTAACACAGGGAATGTACAAACAAAGGCAAAGCGAGTACACACACATGCACTCCCACATATTAACACACAGACAGACACACAGACAGTGGCGCCCGCTGGAGCATCGTACCCCCCCCACCCCCGAGGTGTATGATGATGGACCTCGTGCACATTTTGGGAAAAAAAAACAAAAACAAAAACTGCCATCACTGCTGTTTTGTTGACTCCAGGCAGAGGAGGGGGGGTGGGGGGGGCGGAGGCGGGGGGTGACGGTCCTCCTCAGTCCCACTTGGCACACTGACACAGACATGCTGCGGCGTTTGTGCTGAACACACAATATAATGCAATATATTGCCATTAGCGGATACTGCATCGTAGGCAACATGACCTTCCAACCTTCAGCGCTGGCTGTCTGACTCCCAGCGGTCTGTTTACCTCGTTCCACGGCCACAGGCTGTTTACCTCCTCCTCCTCCTCCTCATCCTCATCCTCCTCATCGTCCTCACACAGCGGCTCCGTCCGCCTCATCATGCCCTGACACTCGCTTTAAACTGTTGTTCAGTCCCTGATACAGACATATGCTTTTTATTAGACCGCCAGACACTGATGATGAGAACGATTTTCATTTCATTTCATGCATCGCCACATTGAGGTGCGGCGTGGAGAATCCTAAAAATGCACAGCAGGATTTTAGGCTTGTTTTTGAAAGGAAATGACATTTAACAGTTAAAGTAATGAACCCCAGTAAGACCAGAGAGACAGCATGTTTGGATGTCTAGTGCAGTGAATTAGGGCTGCGACTAATAATTATTTTCATTATTGAGGTGTATGTAACGATATAATAACAGTGCAGTCTGCTATTTTCTAAAGCCCAAGCTCGTATCTTTGAATGCATCTTTTTGTCCAAGTCCTGAAGTTATTAAATCTGCTGTGACAAGACAAAGAAAAGCAAAACATATTCACTGCTGAGAATGAGTGAGTAGAGACGGTGTGGCATTCCTTCTTGTAAAGGTATGCAAGCAATGAATGAATTACAGCAAGGACTGTCAATAACAGGACCCAAATTGTCCTTGTTTATTAACTTCCTCAATCATGGAGGAGGAGATTTGTAATTAAAAACTGCTTATAAACCTACTTCAAGGACGCCCAGTCACTTTGTGTGTTTTAGTAGCTCAGGCTTTATAGTTTTTTTTGCCACTGTCTTGTCTGCATTGGCTGCAAAATCTGTTTGCAGTAACAATCATAGCAATACTACGTTATATAAACTATGTAAATGTGTCCAAATCATTTCTGTTTTTGTTTCGTGTGATAGGCTACTGAACTGAATCGTTGGCTCATTCAATTTCAAACAAAACACAAAGAAGAAATGAAATGTTTTTTCATCTTTTTTCTGAAACCCATCGTTCAGTTACCTGACGGATCGACTGACTGATCAAAAATATTGATTATTTGCAGACCCAGCATGGATCATTGAAGACTGTTGGTATCCCAGCAGCATCACACACACATGCACAGGCCTGATAGCTGACCCAGATGGCTTGGTATGCTATATGGTACCTTCCATGGGTTAGTGAGCAGTGGGGGGTGGGAGGCACCACTGAGATAGCCTCTTTAGGCGTTATGTGTGACTGACTGTGTGTGTGTAGGTATGTGTGTGTGTCGGTTAGCGGTGTGGACAGTGAGACATTATCTGGCCGGTGTCATCCGAGGAATGCAAGCCTCACCCCGGTCCGACACACAAGACGGCCCCCTCCGCTGTCACGGTAACAGGATCCAGGAATACCAGCCCATTTTCTGAATGAGGGGGTCGGTGGCACAGACGGGGGAACCTGCAAAAGGTCAACACTTCAAAGGAATGCTGGGCATCACGGCACAGTGTGTGTGTGGGCTGCACAAAAATGCTGAATGAATGAATTAATGAATAAATAAAGGCATGGACAGCAGGAGTTTGAATAGAAAGGTGTTTGAATTTGCTTTAATATCTCAGGCATTAAAACCCCCTTGTCGGGAAAGCACTGAGAATACAAAGTCCACATGTTTTGCAGTTCAAACAAGTTTTCATCCGACTTCTCTTCTGTTACGTTGCACTAATGAGATGGTTTTTTTTGCCTCGCCACACTCTCCTTTGATTCCTGCCTTAAAGGGGGACGCAGCAGAGTTCAGAGGGTGAAGGTGCAGAGTGTAGAAAAGCTCACCCCCGCAGTGACAAGTGAGCAATTGTTATAAAAAAACTAGGTCGTCCTCGCTCCCCGAGTCGCGGGGGATTAATTTGTGCTTTTTTGCAGCTATTTTCTGAAACAAGAACAACAACAAATCCTCCCCCAGCTCAAAGTGCCGCGATTAGAACGACGGCCATTCCTTCTCCGACTGCCAGGGATCAAGGTCGTAAGCATCTTAGACGGGGATGGTGTAATGAGCCGACTGGCAGACAGAGAAGCAGCCTCTCATGAAAAAAAAAAAAACTAGAAACGGCAGCAGAACAACGCTGGGTTTTTAATTGCATTATTTTTGAATCACAAGTCAAGGTTTTTTTTCTTTTTTCTGGAGTGTCAGCACTTCCCTCCTCCACTCACTGCCCTGTAACTCAGAAATGTGTCTGTTGACAGAGAGAGAGTGTGTGTCGCGCTCAGCAGATTGTCAGATATCAGTCAACAGAATTGGAGCGCAGGTCTTTTCCTGTGACCAACGCCACGGACACAGATAGCAGGACTCATTACAGTTTCCCAGCTTGCACTTTTTTCTTTTTTTTCCAGTGAGATGACACTTGATGTAAGAACTTATTCAGACATGGCTCCCTGCAGCTCCGACAGATGTAGCTACACGCCTCCCCCTGCTCTCACTTTCCTCGAACTCTTCTCTCTTTTACGTTACTTGATGAGGTGAGATGAAGTCTCCTCAGACAAACTCCCTGCTTTTACACCTACACAGAGGAGGAGAGGAGAAAAAAGTTCACAATGAGCATGTTTCACTGCTTTTTGATAAAGTGTCTCAACCTGAGCCTTGACAGTGATTTTTGCCCCAGAGAAACTCACATTCATTATAACTAAGTTGCACAGAGTTGCAGCTCTGGAGGATATATATATTGTGACAACCCCAAGCGGTTGTGTGTATGTGTGTGTGTGTGCGGCGCCCCTCTCGCTATATATATAAAAGAAAACCTCAGGCACCTGAAGCGTCGCCGCAAAATGTAATATGAAGCTGCGGTGGCCACAAAAACATCCTGCTCCTTGACCACAAAAACAAACAGTACATCATGGTACCAAAAAATCTTTCATAAACACAAGAGGAGACAGGACTGAGTGAAAAAATGAAAAAAAAGTTGTTTTTTTTAATATATTAAACAACTGGGAAGAAAAAGAAAGAAAAAGCTCTGATATTAGATTTTGCAGGTGAAAGTTTTGCACCTCAGCAAGACAGAAGGAAACATGCCTTGGTTTTCCTTGACAGTAATTGGATTAGAAATTGGTTTGCAATTTTCACATTGCGATCATTTCGGTAATCATTGTGACTGCAGTTTCAGTAGGAATGGTTGTCTTTTCTTTTTCACTGCAGGAAAATATGAAAATGATGATTAAGATGTGATTTTTGTCGTGTACGCGTTGTGTACCAAACAACCCTCCTCCTCCTCCTTTATGTCTGGAGAATATGATTATGCAGCCCTGGTTTGCATGCATAGAAATGCAGACGTCTGGATATGTTAATATCGTCAACTGGGAGACGCGATTATCGATTTACCCTGCCGGGTGATTCAGTCGCGGCGGCACATCACTGAAACAGCGATCATGTGCCTGGTTTTATGGTTTCATAACACTAAAGCAGTCTCCCCCTGCAAGATATAAAAGCAGAACATCACCTCCTGCAGTTAAACTCACATTAACAGGTCGGTCTTTTGAGTTATTGCTTTAGAAAACAGCCGCCAGTGCTCAGATCTGTCTAGAGAATTTGACATTTTCAATGAATTGTGTGTCTATTTCGGGACAAGAGACTGCGCCATCAATTTTTTAAAGAAGATGTGTCGGCTGTGTTTTTTAGACTGAGGCATGTGTTGAAAATGTGCTGTCTGAACATCCGTCAGGCTCTCAGGGTCAACACAAGCGTCCTTCACCTCTACCTGAGACTCTTTTGTTTATCTCTTTCACAGTGTCCCATTGTTTTTTTGTTTTTGAAAGGTTGCAGCCCCCTCTCTTTGATGTGTGTCTACGGTGGCTGATGGATGCATGCGGTGGTCTGCTATCTGCACTCAGCCAGAGCCAAATGAATAAATGGATTGACAATTTGTGGCACAGTGAAAGGGCCCGACCAGAGAAAAGCTTCCTATCTTCCGAGCAGACGCTGTCGTGCACTGAGATAAGAAAAGCAAAGGCGCTTTGTTACCTGGCTTCAGGACCACCCCGGGCTGCTGCAGCCATTCAAACAAGCACTGAAATTACATTATCAACTCGAGCTATGTTAAATTTATCGATTAATCGTCGTTTATCAAGCATCATCTTGTCCAAACTTATTAAATGTGAGGACTGAAACAGTGTATGTGTTTCTCAACTTAATCTTTTTGACTATTGGTCTGACAAAACAAGTAGGTTTCACATGTCAATTTGAGCTCACTTCTACTCTGGCGTTTATATATGAATAAAATTAACAGATTATTCAATGAAAATAATGATTTGCACTCATTTCTTAGAGTTACAGAAATATGAGGCAGTAACACAAACAACTTACAGTTCACGCTATGTCAGAAAAGATTCATCACCTTTCTGGCACTGATGCTACAAAAAACTTGACCGTAAAAGAATTGACAACTATTTGTTATTTGATTTATTATTGTAGTCGTTCACTCACAAAAAAGTCAAACACACTCTTGTTTCAGTGTCTCTAATGTGACTGTTTGCCTTTTTCAATGTCATATATAATCCTGAATTATAAGTATTTTAAGGTTTTAGACAAATTGAAGACAATACTCATGATATTGTGAGTGCCAGACAAGGAATTAATAACTAAGAACATATTTTTCTTTCGAGTATTTAGATCTTTTTAAGGAAATGATGCTTCATCCTTGTGTCAGCAGTCGTGTCCCAAACATGCATCAAAACCAACCTGTCACTGCTCCGGCCTTTAACCGGAAGAGGTTTTAATGTGAAACCATATTTGTTTTTTGCAATCGTACGCTCCTTTATTTTCTCCTGAGTCTCAATGAACACAATGTGGAGAGAGAGAGAGAGAGAGAGAGAGAGAGAAAAAAAACATCACAACTTCCTTGACCTCCCTCCTGCCCATTGAAAGCTTTGCCACTCAGCCTGCTGGCAGCGGGCCCGACGCTGCACCCTCTCCCCCTGGGGCCGAACATAATGGGAAGAAAATGGAGGACCTCATGGTCCCTGTGTGTGTGTGTGTGTGTGTGTGTGTGAGAAAGAGAGAGAGAGAGTGTGTATTCAGGCCCCAAACAGGGGAGACAAGCCTGCTATTGTTTAATTTGTATTCTGGAAAGGAAATGCCTCCACTTGTTTGGCTGCATTGCACTGCTACCATCTGTCTTACAAATGAAGGTGTGAAGTGACGACACATTGTGCGGCAGCAGCAGCAGCAGCAGCGAGGGAACAGCAGAGGAAGTTTACAAAAGGCCTTTTGATTGACAGTATGTAACCGGTATGCAAAGAACGCCATGAGTAGCTTCTTAGTTTCCCTTCAACCGGCTTTCAAGTGTCCCAGAGGTTGTTGTGTTTTTGTTTAGTTTTTTTATCGAGAGAAGCATCTCGGTATGTTTTTCCTCTTGTGGGGGCCACCTGTGTTCCTGGAAGGATTAGTTTGGAAATAGAAGGGGGGGTGGGATTAGTTGGTGTTACTGGTGTAGCCTGGGAATTTGAGCTACAACACCACCACTCCTCCTCCTCCTCCTCCTCCTCCTCCTCCTCCTCCTCCTCCTCCATCCCTCAAAAAGCCCAAAAGCCAGCAGTTTTTAAAAAATGAACGAGCTTTGTCTTTTATTCAGCACACACACAATGAGCAGAGCGTTTTGGCTGGATGCAGCCCTCATCAGCATGTCCTACTTTCAGCTACCCACCACCACCACCACTCTGGGTCTGATCTCCTTCCTTCCTGTTTCTGTTTCTGTGAGAGACTGTCGCTCCTGTTTTCAGACCACCGATGGGAAGGAACGCGCAGCACCTTAAGTTGCTGTTGAAAGGAGGAAACATCAAACACCTTAGTTTCTGATCTCGCTGCTACGAGGGAAAAGGGGCGGCTGTTAGAATAATTCAAGTCCACCCAAGGTCTTTTTTTATATTTTGGATGTTAAATTATTTAACGTGACGCAGTAAAAAAAAACTCTGAAGGTTGCTGCTCAAGGTTTTTCATGCTCAAGGTCCAGGTCCTAAAGCGTTTATTGTATCATCTCTCTCTCTCTCTCTCTCTGCACTTTGTGCTGATTGTATTTGGCTCTATCTTTAAAAAAAAAGACCAAGAGAGTCCAGTAAGAGAAAAGAAAGAAAATCAGACCGGAAAATGTAGGGCCCAGCGAGTGGAAAAGATGGGGTCCTTTACATTCTTTCCATACAGTCAATCTGAAATATTTGAGACTCAAGCCACAATTGATGGTTTTGCATATTTCTCCCTGTGAGGCTGCATTTGAGTTGGGGCTGTTTTATTCACCATGATGTCACTGTGGGATGAGGGGGGAGAAAGAAATCTGCAGCACTGCCACCTAGTGGTTCCTCTCTGTCCGTCTGTCTGGATTTATTCAGTAGCACAGAAGCTAAAATATGTTCTTCCTTTTGACAGTAAACACAGTCAAACTTGATCTGTAAGATGTAGGTGACTGACGGTTAGTCGCAGTGTTGTTTCCTCCTCTACTGTTCTGGTACAAAATCCCCAGCATCGTTTCTGAGAAGCTGATGTTTGGTATTTAGGGAAGGCAGCTTTATTTGTGTCGCACATTCAATACACCGGGGCCGTTCAAGCTCGGCTCTAAAAGGGAACATTAGTTTCTATATTTAAATTATTTAACTGTGTTACTAGGCAGTTTGTCTCCTTCAGTTTGTGTGGGACAGAACATGAATGAAGCAAGAGAAGAGAAGAGAAGGATGATGATGGTGATGACGTGCAACACACGTCCTGGTCGTTGACCTTTGTGACTACAGACGCTGCAGTTCCGTGACCTCTGGGACATAAACACCACCTCGGTGTCAGTGGTTAGCGTCACATTTGTCATCAGCAGCATATGATCACGGCTATATAAGATGGTTTAATGTTAGATGACTTTGTTTTGCTTTTAATGTTTCTCCTTGGAGGCCAGAGGTCAGGTTTACTATGCTTTTGAACAGCACTACTTCTCTATTTTGCAAGACAACCTTTAAAAAAACATCACCTCTTCAGTGCGTAGCTGCTAAATGTAACGTTTGTCTTTGCCACAGACATTATTATTGATTAAAGCCACTAATGTGTTCAAAATGATGGTGTTTGAAGTCAATAAGGGGAGTTGTGTGTTTTTAAAAGCTTTATGTTTAGGAGCTTCTTATGTCGATGTCTGGTGAAGGTTTTGGCACCCACAAAAATGAGCCACTACTGCACTAAATGAAATTGCCTCTGCACTAGATTAAATATATATGTATCAATAATTTACTCTTAAAACATGGCTGCCCTTTGTCTTCAGCTAAGTGCACCGACCAATAATTGCATCCATTAAAAAAAAAGGAAAAAAAAATCCATAAAAATCAAGTGGACATTTTAATTTTCATTTACACTTTAAGCAGAAACATTTCTCTCTCTTGGTGAAGGAAGGCTGCAGTTTGTCAGTGGTCCAGTAGGTGGCAGTGGGTGTCAGAGCATGGGCCTCTGCTGAACGGCTGCTCCTGTTCTTAGTGCTTCACTGACCACAGACACTTTGAACATAAGGAGTTGGTTAGTGAGGATATCGCTGTGATGTAACAGGGCCGGGCAGCCCTCAGGACAATTCATTTCTTTCTATGTCCGCTCCTTTTTAAAAGCCGAACCCAAATGGAAAAAATAATAATAATAATGATGTAAGAGCGTAGGCCAAACACACAAACAGTTGTGTAGTTTCATAACATAGTTTGTTATATGTATTCATAGTCAGTGTCACTGTTAGATTATTTGAAACAGGTGGTGATGATGCATTTCACTACAAACTGTGGTGGTTTCTCTTGTTGTTGTTGTTTCTAATGGGAAACTTTGACTTTGTTTTAATGCCTCATACCTTTGTTTATTCTGTTAATCCGAGGTCATGAGATCCATTCTTCCTTTAGGGTTTTTGATCTGACTTTAGATTTTCACTGGCGCCCCCACTTGTGATGGTTTTCCATTGAAAATCACAACAGGGAGAGAGGTTTTCTTTCTGTTGTTTTGAACTTTATCACAGAATATTATTCAACACAGTACATCAAAGCTCTGATATTGAATCGTTGGTCATTTTTTTGACACCAAACCAGCACAAACAACGTCTTATTTTGCATCTGCGGTCAAACATTTCATACATTTTTCAATAAGCTTGTGATTGTTGTTGGTCTCAGAGACAGAGACGTAGCCCGGAGGAGACAGGGGGGCCAGTCAGCGCAGTGCAGCGCAGCGCAGTGCAGCAGCGGCTCCATGTGTGCGATTGTGCGTCTGGCTAAAGGTCTCAACACTGAGTCTCACTGTTGTCCCTCCACTCCGCTGTCGCCACATCTACCTCCAGTTGCTGCCGACAAAGGCATCCCAGTCGCTGCAACCAACATTGCAACACACACACACACTATCAGTAGTCACCAGCAGACAGTGGAGTAGCTGTGCAGGCTGCCAGCTCTCAGAGAGGGCCACTTTGTTTCACCTCTGCCTTGGACTCAGGCCAAACAATCTGAGAGTCGCTCACTGGGTCACTTGATGAAGTAATTGAATGGGGAGTTTATAGTTGTGCAGTGTAGTTCCTTTATTTTTACACTGTGAGGTGCTTTATTGCTTTCTATTCCAGTGCTTGCTCGCACAAATCAATGTCGCTGGCTGCCCTTGTGCAATGTTTTTTCAGTTGTGTGAGAAGCAAGAGTTTGTCCTCTGCAGAATGAATGATCAGTATTTGAGGCGTCAGTGTCAACACGTCGCCATAACTCTGCTCTGTTTAGAGAAGCAGTGTTGAAATAATCAGTTGGATTAGCAGGTTTCAACATTGTCTTTATGTTATAGACTAAACCAGTGGTTCCCAACCTTTTTTGGCTCATGACTCCATTTTGACATCACAAGTTTCTGGATATAGTTGTTTAAGATTGTCTGTGGTGTTTTAAATCATAATTTTAAAAAGAAAAATAGTTTGTTAAAAAACGTTTTTATCAGAATGTTTTGTTTATATCAATTACCAGACATTTCAGGCGACCTCACACGGGGTCCCGACCCCAAGGTTGAAAAACACTGGACTAAATGGTTAATTGAAAATATAATGTATAATAAAAACAGTTGTTACCTACAAAATGATAACCTGCTTTCATTGCAAAAACCTGAGACTTGTTAAGGTAATTCAATCATCAAGGTTAATTTCCTGTCAAT
The DNA here is from genome assembly GCF_045865225.1 of Trachurus japonicus. Classification (NCBI taxonomy): domain Eukaryota; kingdom Metazoa; phylum Chordata; class Actinopteri; order Carangiformes; family Carangidae; genus Trachurus; species Trachurus japonicus. The sequence continues at coordinate 7,929,254 of NC_140916.1, forward strand.
TGGCAAACGTTATAATCAACTTATCATTTCAGCTCTAATTAAAACCCCGGTGTTTGTTTGGATGTTTACTTCCTCTGTGCGTGTGATAACACCTTGTATTTTTTTTCTCCCTTTAGGACCTGGAGATCGTCTACTCTTATCTCCACGGGATGGAGGCCTTGTCCAACCTGCGGGAGCACCAGCTGAAGTGAGTGTCTGTCTGCACACGTTTCCCTCCGCTTCATTAACACGACATAACAGTCACATGAATTTCAAATGCAGCGACGACGCCTCAGTGTGTGTGTGTGCTCCATCACACTTACAGACAGAGGTGCAAAATTAACACCGAGCCAAATGCAATGAAATCTCTGTCGAGTGTGGTTGCTGCTGGTCTTTCAAAATGTACGTTTCTATTTTATCTGTTGTTCTTCATTCAATCTTTATTAAAGGCACAACTCATTAGAAGCCCACATAAAGAAAAAACTACAACAAACATAAAAAATCCACCTAAAATCAAATAATAAAACAAAAGACATTCATATAATTCAAATAGATTATTTAGCCTATAATTTGACTTTGCATGCGTATTACATTCAGATATGGCTCCGCATTTATATCTACATGACTCAGCTCGTTCTGTAGAAGCTCCCATAGTCTCAGCGTGGAGTTCCCGCACGTACTCGTTCCAGCCAGGCTTAGCATTGTACACATTAGTCCTATGTTTATATAGAGAAAAGACTACACAGTAAAATCATGTGTAGAATCTCTCGTATACATAACTCAGTTTCCTGCATCCTGACGTCTTTCGGTTGTCGAGTCCAGTCCAACAGTCTGATCAGTGTATTCGTTAAGTTCTTTTAGTTAAGTTAGAATAATCTAATTCCACTGCTGTTACGTCACCGGCTACAGACGATAACCAAGGTTGACCGCCTCAATGTAACAGTATAGTAAAGGGTATGATCAGTAATAATAGTCAGTAAATTGAGGGCAATTTTCTGAAGTCACCTTTGACTTATGGAGAATGCATTGGGTCTTTTCTACTATTCTTTCACTTGTTTTTTGTGTTTTTAAAGGAATCAGTCTCAATTTCAGACACCAAACATTCAATAGGGTAGTGAAAGAGAAATTGATAGGGTCTGTATGGGTCAAATCTGAATATTCGAGCTGATTCAGACTGAAAGGACATTGGACAATTGTATTTTCCCATAAACCTGTGCGAAAATACCCAAACCTGAACTTTTCTACTATTCTTTCATGTTTTTTTGTGTTTTTAAAGGAATCGGTCTCAGTTTCTGTCGACAAACATTCAATATGGCAGTTGAAAGAGAAATTGATAGGGTCCGTATGGGTCAAATGTGAATATTCGAGCTGATTCAGACTGAAAGGACAAGTGTATTTTCCCATAAACCTGTGCGAAAATACCCAAACCTGAACTGACGTGAACGAGCTGCTCTGTTCTCCACAAATCAGGATTTTTGCCTTCTGCCCTCCTCCTCCTCCTCCTCCTCCTCCTTCTCCTACTCCTCTGTCCTGTCACCACGTCGTCCTTCCAGCCCTTTCTGCCGGGCATGGACTTTTCCAAACAGTGCATGTCAGAAGTCTGTTCCCAGCATGCCTCGTGTGCATACATGTGGATTATACTGGCGAGGGAACAATGTAGCAGTACATGACCCGCGAGCTGGAACATTCCTCTGTGTGACCCCTCTGAGGCCTCCCACCCCACAGTAACCTCCCCCCCCTCTCCCTCCCTCCCTCCCTCCCTCCATCCCTCCATCCCTGTTCGGATCCTGAGGAATGTCCCCGTGGTCGCACACAGACCAACCCCGACGCTCCTGCCAACTCCATCTGAGCGGTTTTTGGTTTCCCTTAACTTAAAGAAAAAAACGAAAAGAAAAAAAAAACTCCCAGCCCGCCAGACATCGCACTAACCGCGGGATTATGTTATAGTTCCGTCTTCACTTCATTTCATAGGGGAGGAATGTGTTGTTTTTCTTCTGTGGCTCTCTCTATTTCACAGTGACTTGTTTTTTAAGGCCAGGATTGTTTTTCAGTCCTTGTGCAACGGGGCTACAACACGACGGCCGCCCCCGAGCTATTTTTGAAGCCTTTTGTGTTTTGATCAGCTACTGTTTTACTACAGCTGCCTGCCTGTAATGTTGAGGAGGAGGAGGCGTCTACGGATGACTACCTCCCACTTTGAAAATGAAAGAACCTCCACTTAATAAATATTAAATAAATAAATATTAAATAATATACACATTAGTCTTTACCTAGGAAATAACTGCGTGCAAAAAAACTCTTTGTATCTTATGCATAAGGGTAAATCCTTAGTTGAAGTATAAAGTAAAGCATCATCCACTGAAACAGTTGTCTAAACCTTTGGCATTTAGTTTGGGAGTAGAGGAATAAGTAGTTTTGTGACTATAAAATTTAATTTTTGAAATAAAAAATAACTAAAAAAGCACCGCTCTGCTGCAGTGGAGCTGCTCTGGGTCTCAGTGTTCAGAGCTGTAACTGGTCTGGATGAGTGCCAGGTGACATGAGTCCTATTATGAGTGTGTTGCAGCAAATTATCCAGAGCTGTGTAGTAGCACTAGTGCATCTGATTATTATTCAACAGTGGGATGTGTAATGTTAAGTGGTGACTGTGAAGTGCACATAAAAGTATTTCAAACATTAGAAAAAAAAATAAAAACAGATGCTTGGACTGGTTATATAATCTTGTCATATTTTTGGTATTCCCATGAAACAGCTACCAAAGAGATGACGTATTGCTTGAGAATATTTCCAGTACAACCACAGTGTACAGTTGTTTGAAGGCGGATATGAAAACACACACACACACACGCACACTGTCCAACTATCTATCCACAAAGACTCTCATGCTCTTTACACATACTTTACCTAACTTGTATATGCCCACACAGTAGTTTCTTCCTTTATAATCAGCAATAAGTTCACTATGTGCCACTGATTTAGAAAATTTTGAAAATTATATGTTGTAATTTTACCAGAGAGTAACTTAACTAAATTTCTGCCTTTCCTGAAGTCAGCAGAGCAAACTGTTCCTTTATTTGGAATGCATTTTTGATTTATCGCTTTCATTTTTTGGTCTGTTTTGTAATAATGTTACCCGCCTTTTTATTGTTATTGTAAGTCAGTGTTTCCTCCTGTTGTTTTCTGACTGTCGCTCTCCCCCCCCTCCCTCCCTCTCCTCTCTGTGTCCCTGCAGGATAATGTGTGAGACGGTTCGCTACGAGAGACACGAAGCCAATGAAGTGCTATACTAGTAAGTACTCCGGTGTCTGGTATGGCGTGGCTGTGGATTGCCTGGGTGTAAATGGATATTGATGACATGTGGTCAAATCACTCACATCTCTCTACCAGTGTAAGAAAACATAAAAGAGAAACAGCAGCGATGGCCAACGAAACAATATTTCAATTCAAGTTTGATCGAGACGCACTCTCTGGGCTGTTGAGGCTGTTACTCAGTCTTATTGATGAGCTGCTGCACGCTGGCTGCACACAGCGCGGCGACCTGGGCGGCTTCAATGAAAACAAACGTCCATAAAGTACAGAATCAGTCAGAGGATGCCTTTATGTGGGTCTAGATGTGTGTGTATGTTACAGTGTAGCACCAAACCACTCGAGAGCATCCCTGAAGAAAAAGTACCTGGAAGGGATCTCCACTCTAATTTCAGCTTGATTCAATAAGTCGCTGTACTGAGTCGACAAAGAAAAACCGGAGCTCTAATGGCTCCTAAAAGCATTTTCTCTGAAGAAGCCAGTAGACAGTCGCACACAAGTGGTAATGCTTGTTTGCGTCCTCCTTTAAGCTGTGTGTTGCAGAGAGTTAATATGATTGGAAAGCTGTATTGACAGCTTCCAGACAGCTCCTGAGTGTGTTTGGATCCATTTTGAAAAGCTGCCACAACTGCAGCAAGCAGAAAAACGCGCAGTGTTTGACTGCTGTCACGTGTTGACGTCTACCAAACACCCGCAGTGAGAATTAAGACCGTTAATTAACTCTATCAGCGTCTCGAGGGGCTGGAGAGGGCGAATTGTCCCTTCTATGCCCCCTAATCCCACATGTGTGTGTGTATATGTGTGTGTGTGTGTGTCATGAGTGTGACGTGAAAGAGTCAACACCTCATTATAAGCACACTTGGCGGTGTGGGAGCTGATTAAACAATAGGAATGCAGATTAAGCAGTGGTCACATAATAGACTCCAGTTTCAGATAGATTCTCTAAAGCCGCCAGCCACTATACATAAACACATACACATAGTACATATATAGAGTATATATGTCTATGTATATGAAGCCTGCTTTGATGTTGTGTCCAAATTTGTGTCAAAAATAAACCAAACAACCAATAAATAGTACAGCAACAACAAGCTGGAGTTCTTCACATGAAGCTGAACGTGCACAGACAGACAGTCATATAGTTTGTGTTTGTGAGCTAAACCTTATCTTGCCTACTTTAGTTTAGTTGAGTTTATTGTTTGTTTTTTAGTTTAGTTTATTTCAAACCAGACCACAATAGACACAATTCAACAAGACTGTTAACAGAACAAGAACAACCAAACAAAATAAACAATAAACACTAACATATCAATACAGTAACGGTACAGTTAGAAAATAACAATACCTGGCTTGAAACGGGGATGGATGAAGCATAGCTTTTACATTTCCATCCGCCGTTTACATAGACATATACACCATCAAATAAAATTATTGTTTATTTGTCAGGGACATCGCATAACTGACATCTCTTAGCAGATAGCTAATTTGCATCATGGGCAGGCAACAAAGAATAATTAAGACAGGAAAAAAAAAAAAAACATACCCATAGATACAGTCCAATCCATTCAAAAGCAGTGGATATAAGTAGCAATCAAACCTATAACAAAAGTATGAGTTTCATCTATTCAGCAACAATAAATATAAATAGTAACCTGACCTAACACACTCTGTAATTATCATTTAATACATGTCAGAAATTGTTCCTCATGCCAGTTTTATGAAGTTGTTAAACGTGAGTTGATAGGTGCCTCAGTGCAGCTATGCGAGGATGACGGGGTAGTATTTATGAGCATGCAACCACATCCCATAATTAGACCAGTCACATTGTCTGAGAAACAAAAGCACGAGCATGTGAATGGGGCCGCGACTCAATCATGAGTTTGGATGTGTAATAAAACTGAGTGCAGGTGACCTCAGAGAGCAGATGGACATGTTAACCAGCTGACACTCACACAGCACAGGAACCAGGCTGGTGATCCCACTCAGGAAGACGTCAGCCGTGGATCCACAGCTCTAGTGTTTCCTGACAGAAAGAGGACAAAGGAGGAAGAGATTGAGTTGTGTTCCTATTCACTGTGGACAGAGATCTCAACCTCATATGGACAAACTTCAGTTTCACATTAGAGCTGCAACAATGAATCAATGAATCGAACAATAATCGATTATTAAAGTAATCGTCAACTATTTTGATAACCAAATAATCAGTTTGAAAAAAAAGTCAAAATTCTCTGATTTCAGCTTCTTAAATGTGAATATTTCTGGTTTATTTGTTCCTTTTATGACAATAAACTAAGTATCTCTTTGGTTTGTGGACAATACAAGACATTAGAGGACATCATCTTGTGGTTCGGGAAACACTGATTGACATTTTTCAACATATTATAACATTCTATTGACCAAACAACTAATCGATTAATCGCATAAATAATCAACATATAAATCAATAATGAAAATAATTGTTAGTTGCAGCCCTGTTTCACATGTACACAGCATTTTCAGATTTAAAGAACACGACTACTTGTACTTTTTCTCGGTTTAATTTAGACTGAAAAGCGCCGAAACACAGCAGGTTATTCCTCTCGGGTCATTTAATTTGCCAAAGTGTGTACAATTTGACATTATTTTCTCGTGACAGTTAGTTTGCATGTGTTGTGTGTGTGTGTGTGTGTGTTTATATCTGTGTTTGCGTGCTCGCATGTATTAACCTATAAAAGTCGGTCAGGGCTCTGCCTGATAAGAGCTGGGTGTTAAACAGCAGCAGATCAGATTGAATTTCCTCCTCAGTGGGATCTTAATCAGTCTTCTCTTCTGAAAATACAAGCTTCTAACAACCCGTCTTCATTTCCTCGCATGTTTATAACAACGGCAATAATCTGCCGGGGAACGAGGGCTTTAAAAGTCAATGGGGGAATTTAATGTGATAGTATCTCAATTAAGTTGTAAAAATTGTATGGCTTGTACATTGAGACATTTCTGAGACAGCTGTAAAGAGAGTTAATTTCCTTGAAGGGGAAAAAAAAGCCACCTTCAGATGATATTTTTAGCGAAGCTCTAATGTCTTTTTTGTTACGAGGAACATTCTCAGCAGCAGGCTCGCACATCAGCGACGAATGTCAGGTTTTGTTCCGAGTCTGTCACAACCGCAGAGGGAGAGGCGCTTTCTAGAGACGCCGTGTTGCATCAACATACAATAATCATTATAACTGGGAGACGGATGGGGACAGTGAACACAACATTACAATGTAAATGTACATTTGCATCAGCAGGGAGTACAGAGAGAGTCACAGTACAAGGGTAGTGGGTGTATCCTGGAAGTAAAGGGGAAAAATATGAATGAAATATCCTGAATATATGTTTTTATGTATAACAAATCCACAAGCCTGCACATGTATTACACTGTGAGCAAAATTGCAATATGGTATTAGTCATACTTAATAATAGATACGGTGTATTTCCAGCAGGTTGAGAAGGATAAATCTGGTAGCATTGGTTGTCACTGATATACTTCACTACTATGCTATTTTAAAACACCAAATGTCGTACACAGCTGTCTAATCATGTTGGGAGCTCTGGAAGCTCTTTAAAAATAATTTTTAATGACGATACGATTACCAAACAAGAATGATTTAATCAGGGCTGCCACTAATGTCTATTTCACGTGTCTATCTACTAATGAGTTTAACATTTGGTCGTTAAAAAGTAAAGTAATGGTAAAAAAAATAACAAACTGTAAATGATAGACAGCAAAAAAAAAAAGTCCAAATCAGTTTCCCATCTCATATGACACATACATAGAAGCAAAGAGGATTTTTCTCTCAACCCTTAGGTACTTTAAATACTTGGGAGATGACTAATCGCTGAGCTGTATGTTATTATAATAGTAATATAATATATTATTTCACTGTTTGGCAGCCATCTCTCTGCTGGGTCTTCCTAGGCACGACCTTAGGGAGGACAAACTCCTGGAGAACATTTTGCATAGACCTAAATCCTGGCTTCATATGCATGATATTTTCTTTTTCCACAAACTCCCATAATGCCAGATAAAACCACTCAGATTCACTCAAATGGCCTTTTTTTAATGACCCACACACACTCACAGCCTCACTCTGGCAGTTGGCCGTCCTGGAGTAATGATAGCAGGATAATAGTTAAAGAAGTACTCATTTCTCCCGCCCGGGGCTCTAGATTGCTGGAGTGCAAACACTACACACACACACACAGTCACACTCGATATCTCATGAAAACATCCCATACTGTGAGAGCCTGAACCTCTCAGGAATTACCGTCCAGAGATTATAGTGGCAAAGCTCCTCCTGAGATGGAGGCTGACCTGGCACATTTTACAGCGGCTGGTGAAGAGGGTTAGTATCCTCCGGTCAGCCTTTAACCTCATCCATGTCAGCCCTTTCTGAGCAATCCTTGACCTCTGACCCTACCCGCACACACACCGGCTTGTGTGGTCCGACAGAAAAGTCCAGGCTTATGAATTTGCAATGCAATGGGTTTTGCCTTTTTCTTTTTTTTCTGTTGGAGTTGCACAGTTGGCTTGTTCGTCAGCCTGGAATATCAGCTGTAGAGAACCATAAGAAGAGATATTGGTTATTGTAGGGACCAATCCTGCAAGGTTGGATGCTGAGGATGGTGACTGTTTCCTTGCGGCATCAACAAAATAACAGCTCATTTTAAGGCAAGGCAACTTTATTTATATAGCGCATTTCATACCAAGGCAACTCAATGTGCTTTACATAAAGACAAAACATTAAAAAAAGAGAAGCATAAAACAGAATAAAAACAAACACTAAAAACAGAGTTAAAAGCAAGAGCAAATAAAAGTAAAATGAAAGAAAATAGATAAAGTTTAAAGTTAAGGCACAACTTTTAAATATGGGCATTTGATGATATGAGTATTTATTTAGCACCTAGAGCTTATTTATAAGTTGGAAATAGACATAGATATCTGATTTTCCATAATAAGGGACATTATTTTTTAATAATGCTATATTTAAATGCTATATTGTATTTAATAGAAAAGCAGTTAATTTAAGCAGCTCGATCAAACCAGCCAGTTACATAATGTCTGCTCATTATCTGTCACACAACTGAGGGTGAAACTATTTGGTTGATGTGATGCGGTGACAAGATAAAAATGTTGTCTTCCACAAACATCAGATTTTGCCACCCTGTCAGGCTGAGATCTGGTTCTACCATCACAGCCATGCAGGGAGCTGTAGTGCATGTTGATTGAAATACTTGAAAAGAGGAAGGAGTAAGAATTTGTCAGTTGGCACCGGGCTGACAACGCAGGTGTTAAAATAGTCGCCAAAACTGGTCGAGCAAACTGTCGGGAGAGAAAGAGAAAAAAACAAACACTTGCGTCACGGCGCTATAATCAAATGTGACAACCCACCTTGTTTGAATAAACCAGAGGGTCTCGGATCGACTTCACACAACGGTATTCACTTAAATGTCGTCGTATGTTTCCAGATAGCGATGATAGTAATGTATCGTAACAATACTAAAGAGGAGACTGTGATGTTTTAACCCCTGGGACTGCTGTGCTCCAGAGCTGCTGTCAGAAAGTTTCAGCTCCTGTTCCCAGTGACATGAATTTTCTGGCCTTCAGACTCTCAGCAGGGGAGAAACTGTGTGAGCAATAAAAACTGAAGAACTCACTACATCCCATCCGACCAGTCACTTCTAATAATTATACTCCCCCAGTACAAACTGCACAGTGGAGTATGTGCTGCACTGACATGGTGCCATTAGTTGTTTGATAAGTATCTATATTACATTTGAAAACATAGTGGAGAGGCAGTATATTTTATTTGAAGTTCAGAAATATTTGATTTTATTCAGCTTTTATAAATGAAACACTGAAGAACATACTGTCAGTCCTCTGAAACCTCCTCCGTGTTGCTTTTTTAAGGTTTTGTTTTTCATACAATTGAAAACATGTTATGAATGTTTTATTTCGTAATGGCACCCACACCACTGTGGTTTTGCGAGCCCCTGGAGGAATTCATGGTGAAAGCATCACAACAATAACAATTTTAAATGGTCATATTTTTAGCTGCTTATTTATATATGGCCTCTGAGTGACACCGCTCTTTTGTTTTGAAATCCTCACAGCCCACCTTCCTGTTTTTTCCAGTCCTTTTAAACCTTGTGGTTTGTTAACATTGGATGTGCTTAAACAGCAGTGGAATGAGTGGAGCCCTTAACAATGAGTACTGTATGTGCAACATGATAGTAAATATCAACCAATTTTTATCTTCTCTTCTGGCCTTGTTAAAACCCATAATGAAAAGTCCTTAGGCACAGACTGAGCTTGCATATTCATTAAGGTGAAACAATTAAGAAATGACCATAAAACCCTGTTGTGAGTGCAGGTTTTGTATGTTTAATAGGCTATGCCCGAGGAAGTATAAATCATGTACTGTATTAGCTAAAAAATCAAATAAATTTGGAACAAATTGATTGTCTGGGCCATCAACATAAAATTAATCTGCAATTGGGGCGTTGTTTAGCTCAGAGCAGGCGCCCCATATGCAAAGGCTATAGCCTAGTCCTCGCTGCAGCCGCCCTGGTTCAAGTCCACCAGTGGACCTTTGTTGCATGTCATTCCCTCTCCTCCACATTTCCTGTCTCTCTACAGATCAATTAAAGGCTTAAAAGTGAAATAATCATTACAAAAATAAAATAAATATCTGCAATTATTTTGAAAATCAATTCATAATTTCACAAATTTTCTTAAATCAAAAATGCAATTGTAAGTAAATAATGATTTTGGTTTGTTGATTGAATAAAACAAAGATCCAGAATATGCTATTGTTAGTTCATCAAATAATTCATCAGGTAATCATTGGAATAATCAAAGAGGTTTATGAATAATTTGTATTTATGCTGTTTTTACTGTTGATTTTATTGGTAGATTCTCTTGAAAAGTTAAATGTGAGGCCTCTTCTCCCAGGTAGAGTTGATTTTTTTTTTCTTTTTCTTCACAAATTGCTCCCTTCCTGCACAGACATAGTAATTGATCCGGCCATATACCAGGTTTTTACTTGGAATATTACTTGATCAAGATTTCTCAGTGTGCACAAGTGACAAACGGTTCCAGCACGCTGAAAGTCAAACATTGTTAAGTGACTGAGTCTGAGCCATATTTTTCCTGACAGTCAAATCTGAGTCAATCTCACATTTTCAAAAAGTGAATTAAATTTTTTACTTATTCTTATAACTCTTCGTTTTGTAAGACTCAAACCCCCTCCTTGCGAAAGTCTTGATGCGATAATCACTGTTCCCCAGTCGTTTTACCCCCTTCCACTTCCATCGTGCCACTCGTATAACCTGATTCCCCCGCTGTTGCAGCTTCCCGGTGGGGTTTTTTTTTTTGGTGGATGATGTTTAGTGTTTGACGATCGCTCCTCGTACGCGTGACCCAGTTCAGTCAAGCTGTCGCGGCACATAAGAGTCTCCTATCTCCTGCTTTTTGGTGCTGCATCTTCTCTTCTCCTTACTCCACCTCCTCCTCAGCCATGCGAGGTTCTCCCCTCGCTCCGCGCATCTGCGTGCCAGCAATTAATAATTGAGCGTTTCATTCGTGTCGTCTCCGAATGCAAAGAAGAAGAGCCATATAAAAGGATGGAACGAGTCTGGAGGGAGACGGATGGAGATCAGTGGAGAGAAAAGGAAAAAGGGGATGCTGTTAGAGGGAACGAGGGAGATTTTGTAGTGTGTCAGTAGGGTGTGCTGTCTACAGCCTCATTAGTTCTGCAAGGAAAAGTGTGGAGAGGAGGAGGAAGGAGCCGAGACTTTGTTCTCGGTGATTAAAAAAAAACTCAGTCAGCACAGTGATGCTGGGTGTGAATATATGTGTCAGTGTGGGGGCGGGTGTATAATAAGTGCACCCATCCTTTACCTTTCTGTAAGCAAAAGCCAGTCCCACCCTGCTGATGTCTGGCCGGTCATTGATTTTCTTTTTCTTTCTCCCTCTGGTTTCAATTAAAAAGTCTCACTCAGAGCAGGTGAACATGTTCAGCGATAATCACACAAACTGCCGCCACCGCCGCCTTATTAACACCAGAGCTCCTTCAAGTACAATACTTGATTCCAGATTGATGAGCCGGCGCTCGGCGTCCGTGATGAGGTGATGTCTCCAAAGCACTTATTGGTAAACAGACGGGTGGAGGTGATACAGTCAAAGCTCAGATAATTATAAGTTTTGAAGAAGCATGACATTAATACCTGAATTGATGCAGACTGATGATACTCACTGAATTTATGATTTCTTTATTCCACGGGAGAAATATGAGGCCACAGACAGCTGCTTAGCGTAGCACAACGGCTACCTTGTCGTTTTTGTACGGAATAAGCAAAGAAGATATATAAAGTGTTAATTAGTGAGACAGGCTCAGGTTAGCTGTGTCCTGCTTTTTTTACAGTTGTTCTGCTAAGCTAAGCTAACTAGCTGCTGACTGCAGCTTTATTTCCACTGTGCAGACACAAGAGTGGTGTCAGTCCTCTCATTTATGTCTCACTAATTCTCAAAATGCATTATTTAGCATGATTATAATAACTGTGAATATTATCAGCATTTAAAAATATTGCACAAATCATGTCATAGCATGCAATAAGTTCGCTTTCATGATAGTTCTCTTCATAATTGATAGTAAAACATACAGTAAGTTGGATGTCTGTTGTGTTTTACATCAGTCCAGATGCTGACATAAGCAAAAGTGGAACCAAACTGAGACATAACACGTCATAATTAGCTTAGCATGAGCAGATTTTCTTGCACAATAATCATAAATGTGCAAGATAATCACAATCATTACAAAATGAAAGTGATGGCGTGTGTTGGTTTAGTGCCTGCTGTGCCTGTTTTTGTCAGCCAGAGCCGAAACTTCACGGTTCATGTCAAGTTCCCAGTACCGGAGAAAGATGGTATCAGTGTTACGTGTCATGAGAATACTTCCTTGTCTGGATTTCTACTTCCTTTTTACCGTCTGTAAGCTGCTAGGTGACTTGTTTTATCGACTCAGCCCATCTAATGTGATCAGTTAAACACACAGTGATACTCTCAGGGGTAGATATATAAAGCTCAAAAGTAGAAGTCCACCACAAACCATGTTTGTAGATCATCAGCGTGCTCTGATATTTAAACTCAGTGAGTGCACATGTTGTGTTTGTCCTCTGAGCCTTCTGACGGGGTGCATATAAATGAAAGGAGGCATTAACTTTTTATATCCGTCTCTATAGCATTTGTTTACATTCGCAGTAGGTTAGCATACACGGGCTCTTTGATAATCCCGCGTGTACTGGGCGAAGAAGATTCAGTGTATCTCAGCTGTGTGAGATTATCTCTCCGCAATCCCTCTGCTATCCATGAAGGCCCACGGATAAGCTCCATGAGCAAGGAAACCAAATTCATGCATTTTAACAACTACGTTATCCTCTGAACATCGCCAGCTTGCTTTTACTAACACTGACGGTCCAGTTTTAATATCTGAAATTTATATACTATAATGAGTTGTTTATCTGAAGACAAATCCTCCTCTTGAGTTTTCTTTGATTTTCCTTAAGAAGGCCTGTGGTTCCAATTGTGCAGTGTGTCGGTAGTGTTAGTGTGTTTGTGTGTGTGTGTGTGTAGTTGTGCGTGTTTGTTTACAAGTCATGTTGCACAGACTTGACAGCCAGCTGCATCACTCAGGGGTCAGTCGGAGTTTACCTTGTCTGCGATGCCCAGCAGTTTCCTCGTCTGTGTGTTTCAACAGGGTCGTGGATGTGGGTGGATGAGAGATGATTCCTCAGTTCATTCATAGTTCTCTCTCTCTCTTTCTCTCTCTCTCTCTCGTTTTCTCATGTTTCCTTCCTGTCTGTCTTTTTTTTTTTAAACTCTAGTCTGTATTTGGCACAGTGAGCACTTGTACATTGCTGATGCATTCAGTCACTGTGTCCTCACATGAACATGTTGATTAAGCAAATGACAAAGCAAAGAATATTAACATGACAGAGCGTTGGGGCTGACACAAACTCTGGATTTATCAGATTAAAATGTTAATCACTTGGTTCATAAAAAATCAGAAGATTAATAAATATTGTGCACCACAGTTTCCAAGAGGCCAAGTCAATGTCTTCATGTTTCTCCGTTTGTGTGAAATATTCACAATCAAGAAGCTTTAACAACTAAGCTTTTGGTATTTTTGCTCAAAATCAATCAATCAATCAAGTTTATTACTGAAGCACATTTAAAAACAACCCACGTTGACCAAAGTGCTATACAGTTAAAAAAGCAGGCATAATACAAAGAATTGCAAAAAGTGATAAAACAGAACAAAAGCAGCAGCAGCAAATGTCAATTAATCAAACTACTTGATTGGTTTTCTGGCAATAAACTAAACTAATCTTTCATCTTGGGCCTTAAAAGTTTAATTTGCTCCTTCTTACAGCTCTGCTACATGTGTAGGATCTATACATATGGAGAGTTTTTCTGCAATGTACTGTTTTATGACTTCAAGAAAATCAAATATAATGTCAGCCGATATCTTGGTATGCCTTCCCAGCTCCTGACTCACTATTCAGAATCATTATACTCCATAAATTCACATTCATTGTACTTCTATGCTAATTTGTGCTCAACGTCTCCCTCGTTCTCTCTTTTCAGCCCCGACGACATTGGAAGCTGCTGGTACATCCTGTTGTCCGGCTCAGTCTTCATCAAGGAGTCCATGTTCCTGCCCAGGAGCAGGTAGGATCATCATCATTATAATTTTAGGTCTGGGTGCTGTTTGATCTTGGCACTGGGATATGAGCTGCTTCCTCCTTTCAAAGGCTGTTAAAAACAGACACAAAGGGAGATAAAAGCTAATCCTGGACTTCAAGAAAGAGCCAACTTTGATTTATTCAACCTCAAAAAAGAAAAGTTATTTCCTTCTCATCTAGACGAGTAAACAGGAGAGACTCATTTTACCAAAATTGGCTTTTTAAGCCAATATGTTCAGAGCAGATACTAAAGGGTAGAAATGCCACACTGATGGATTCGTCAAAAAGGAATATTTTAATCCTGTCACTGATTAGTCGCTATCACAGAAATCAGTTTTATTAATGATGTCACTGAGGAAAAAAAAACACTTCAGCCAACTGGATAAAATGTGAATGACTTGAATGCAGCTCTATAGAAACAAAACATCCACTATCATTCAGAGTTTCTCTTGCGTAAAAAGAACTGCAAGTGAAAAATAGCCAGGCACAACAAACCTACACAACCACAGCTGAAGACAAACAAAGCATTCGCACCGGCTATCTTGGCTAAGTGGTTCATTAGCAAGTGTAATAGCATGAACAGTCACAATATGCTCCACACAGACCAACATTGTTCACTAAACCAACTCTGCAAAGCTGCTATACACTCAGGCCTCTGCAAACTTCTCTCCAGACTGGAGTTTGAAATTAAAGGAATTTAAGCTCCAAACAGTAAAAAAAAAAAAAAATCAAGTGACAAAGGAAGAAAAGCTAAGACAGCGTGCATGGCCCCGTGAAGAAGTCAACAAGCGCAGCAAAAAGAGGAAGTGAAACAAGTGGAAGCACAACATGCAGAACTTGTGATCGGCCACCAGCTACTTTGATTGTGTGAGTGTGCGTGCAAAAACACTGAAGGGGGAAATCTAACAATCGCCCTCTCAGGTTGGGAGCTATTTCTGATGAGGTGGGTTTTTACCAAGAAACGAACGTGTGAGTTTTCAAAGAAAGCGGAGCGGCAGGGAGCGAGTTTATCATCAGGCCGTGGATAATAGTTATCTGTGTTATCATCTTCAAGTGTCCCTCTCCAGCTCACAGCGGTGATCAGCACCTCTGAAGCCTCCGAGTCCTTAATGTTAAAAAGCTGTGATTCCACAAATGGATTGTTGCCGTGGGCGTCTCAAACAATGATCTTTTCATCCGCGATGGCTTGCATAACACACCTACGGCCGCAGAGAGCACGAGGCCGTCGCTGCAGCCTGTTGAGCCAGAGGAGTGGGGGTGGGGGGTGGGGTCGGATGGGGATGGGGACAGGGGGGGGGGGGGTCTGCAGCGGTCATTCTCTGGATTCACACGAACGTGGGAGGCATTCAAAACCTGAAGGCTCGATCGGAAATGTGCCAAAAGGCTGATTCTCTCTCTTAAATATAACCTTTACAGTTCGGCCAAGGTGAAAGTGTGAGTGGGATGCTGGAGGGGGATTTGCAGGTATTGGCAGATTAAAGTTAAAGCCAGACTGCAGTCGCTCTGTGGGGAGGGGGATGTGAAAATGTTTACTAAGCATATGTTGCGAAGAAATCCCGTGTAGGGCTCCACGGTGCTGCATCACAGTGTGCGGGGTTGATAATTAGCTCTTTTTGTTTTCGAGTGATGTCAACTGCAGTGCATAAGACAGCTGGCTTCCTGTCACTTGCATAAAATCAAACACGTGACGCACAGATTGCACGTCGAGAAGTTTCGGTAAAAAATCATTTCTATCACGTGTGCAGCCTTTTTTTTCTTCTTGTATAGATCAACAGACGCCGACTGACATTAATTGCATACAGACCTTATATCACGTAGTGCACACATTACGACATGTATGCAGCAGGTAGTTTCCACGATAACATAGTCAAACACTGATACCAGGAATAAAACGGTATCTGTCATGTGTTGAGAAGCTTTGAGTCACGTGCTTCATCACTTCTTTAAACAGCCTCCTGTTGTCTGAACAGTGACTCTAGTCTTTTACATGCAGAGGTGGATGAGACTTTGATACTTGAAACCATCCATTGGTTCATGTCTCATCTCCGTCCAACAGTATATTGTTTTCCATGACCATGATGAGGTTATATGAGCTTATAACGAAAAACAACTAGTCACCGCTTCATAAATGTTATTAAAGCTCAACCATGAAGGTTGGAGACGAGAAAACCTGCAACTTGCATCTGCTACACCTCGTCATATAAAAGTCGTATAGTTGATTACAGGTAATGAAAGCACATTAATCCATATGATACGACATTCCTTCCTTGTGCAGACTCACTTCTGTTTGTTCCTTATTAATTACAGTAGGACAGATGTTGGACCACTAGTTAAAGAGATAGTTCAACATTTTGGCGAATTGGCCCATTGCCATAATCCCTATAGTTTTAGGAGTAGGTGTGTTACCTTTAATTCTATTCTAAAAATAGCTTGCACCAGCAATTAAAAGGTAACGAATCTACTCCTACGACTATAGGGATTATGGCAATGGGCCTATTTGCCAAAATGTTGAACTATCCCTTTGAACTTGTGACTGCTTGTTGTTGGTTGTAGCTCTGTGTGATTGAGACTGTGATATGAGCAACTTTGTGTTCAGTTTGTCATTAATTTTGTAATTTCAGTTTTTTTTCCATGTCCGCTGTCCATCACTACTTTTAACCTCCACCTCGGCGTGCGGCAGCTGCAGCATGAAAAACATGATTTTTTTTTTTTTGTGTGTGTGGAATGAAGCAAAGAATATTTCCCTAGCGACATTTGTGAAATGACACATTCAGAGTGACACATTACAATTCAAGGTTTCAAGGACTTTTTACGGGTCGTGAAACTCACTCAGCTCTTCAATGACTGTGCAAATTTTTTCAATTCAGGAATAAGAAAGAGAGGACGTGGACGCGTGGCAGTCGTGGTTCAAACTAACTTCTTTACCAGAGAAATTCTTTAAAAACAACGTGGTTACAATGCCGCCAATGTAAGTGGAGGCCACCAGAGGTCACAGGAGGAAGTGTACGTCACACTTCCCCTCTATGTAGGTGCTTTCACACAAGTGATGTGTTGGAGAACTCAAAAGATGTGTTTTGTTGTGGACTTTCCTCATCGGCCTGAGATAAAACTACCTTTGTGTTTCCAATGACTTTCAGTTTTCAGTATTTTCAACAATCAGGCTTATATCATCGTCATTACTGTCTAATTTAATGGCCATGGTGACAAAGAGAAGAGAAAAAAAACAAGTCCACACTGCATCATGTAGTCTATAAAGAGGAGAAATGATGAGGGTAAAATGGCTTGGAGGGGAAATTGGTTGTGACACGAGGAACTGAACTGAGTCCAGCGGGACTTCCTGAAGCTTTTAAAGATGTGCTGGAATTGGGTTTCAGGCAGGCCCTGCCTAGAAACGACCGTTCATATCTCCACTGGCAGCAAGGTTGAAAACCTGATACGCCTCCATCATTCTCTTAGTGCCCCTCTCTCCCCCTCTCTCTCCCTCTGTCTCCCCCTCGACCGGTGGCTGGAGTGAGATGTGATCCAGGGGAAGATGAACAACTCGGTCACCACATGTAGAAGCTGCAGCTCCGTGCCTTATTTAACCCAGAGGCAAGCATGAAATCAAGCGCAACTAAATAAATACGTCTTAATAAGTGGGTGACAGGTTTAAAACATGCACAGGCACAAGCTGCATAAACATGTAATTAAAGGGAATCAGGTCCTGTAATGGCAGGATGATGATTTATGTCAGACTGGACCAACATAAGAGTGATCACACCCAACAAGCATAAACAAGAAATATTTAAGTAATTAAAACTAATTTATGAATAAAAATGAACCTGTTTATATTTTATTTTTTCCTCTTCTTCTCATGTGTGTGTATAGAGGGACATCACCCTGAGTATGATTAATGTGCAATCATGCTCCTGATCTGTGGGTGATAGTCAAGTGGTTTCAGCTTCACTGACTTAAAGCCCACTGTGGCCATACAGGCCGAAGTTATAGATGCTGGTGTTGATGTATAATTAATTCAAATATCATGACAAGGAGAGTTTGAGGGTGATCCGTGACTAAATCTGACGTTAATTCCCATCTACTGATTACCTTGTTTTAACCAATCAATGACAGGCCTCCTGAGGTGTGTGTATATTAACCTACACCTGAAATACACAGCATCATAAAATATGCATGCACTTAAACTTTTATATGAAATAACAGGGTATCCACGGGGTCTTAAAAAGTCTAAAATTTGAAAATCTAAATTTTAGGCCTTAAAATGTCTTAAATTTGTTGAATTATTGTGTTCAAGTCTTAAATAATTTTAGACAGGTCTTAAATTTTCTTATGGGCGAGCATTTCACTCGCATTTGCCCCTAAAAAAAAAACACAACCTGCGATTGGTCAAAAACTACAAATCCCACAATTCTCTGGCCTCAACAATAACAGTAGTTGTGTAAGTAAGGGAGAGTGGAGCTGTCGGTGAAAAGAGGAAACAACGCCACGTGTGGTCCTGTTCTATGTTGTTCGTTCACACCGTAACCGTTTATTCGTTACGTCCGCGGTGTAAAAGGCCGTAACGCAAAGACGCGATTAGGCGCGCGACGCGGTAGACGCAACTTTTTTTTTTTTGCGACGCAATACACTCAATTTTTTTGGGGCGACGGGACCATCGCGTCTTCGTCTATTTCATCGTGTTTGGTGGGAACACCCACAAGGGGGACACCCAAATATTCACATCCTTCAGTCCAGGCTTTTGAAAAGAGAGTAGCCTATAAAATCAGCTTCATGTAGCAGTTAACTTTAAAATGGTTCGAATATATTGCTGCTGAATAAATCTGAAACATGTGATGTGCATTTTTTGGGGGGAAATATGGCTTCTGATATAATAGTCTGTAGACATCATCATCATTCAACTTTTTCACATGGTCTGGTGTTAATAACTAAAAATCGCAAAAAGAAAATCAAGAATCGGTTGAATCGAAAATCGATTTTGAATCGAATCGAATCGTGACCCTAAAAGTCGGAATCGAATCGAATCGTGAGCCACCCAAAGATTCACATCCCTAGTACAGAGACCTGCCACAGTGTCATGCAAAGTCAAACTTCAACCTCAGAGCTGTCTGTCCTCAGACTGTCCTGACTGTCCCTGAACATCACTGGAACATGTCTTATCACAATAATTACTGATATTTTTCAAACACAAAATGCACGTCAATGTGCTTTACCAACTAAAGAAAAGTTGAAGTATGAATATTTAAGACATGAAAATGCATTTTAAAAAAGGGAAATTTACCAGCAGTGCTTTTGACATTTTGTTTTGCTGGTTGTTTCCTACTAAATCAGAATAAAAAAAATTCCCACCTGCTGTTCATCTTCCTTCCAGATGCCCCATGTTGGCTCATTTTCTGTTGTTTCTGACTCTGATTTCAGGTTTTGAAATCCACTGACTTTGAGCACATGTGTGGGTCTGAAAAGTTGCCAATGTGAAGTTATTCCTGAATAAGAGGTATTAGTGGTGAAACCTCTTATTGTAGGCAAACAGACTGAGCTTTTTTGATACCAAATACTTTGATGTTGTGTGATGGACATATTCAAATATTTTTATTTTACAGTTAAAGGGATAGTTCAACATTTTCTGCAAATTGGCCCATTGGCATAATCCCTATAGTCTTAGCAGTAGGTTCTTTACCTTTTATTGTTGGTGTAGGCTATTTTTAGAATGGCGGAGCAGAGCCTCATCAAACTCATCAAATACACAATCCAACAAGTCCAAAACTTGACACACGTTGACAAGTTGTGACCTGCACATTCACCACGCTACAAGATAATAACAGAACGTTAAGAGATGGAGTTGTTTTAGAGGTAAATTCAAGCAAAACTGCTGATACACGTTCCCGTCGGGGGCAGGTCACAACTTGTCCGCAAGAGCGTTTTGGAGTTGTTGGATTGTGTATTTGATGAGTTTGATGAGGGAAACCAAGAAATCCCATGAGCCTCCTTGGGTAGCTCTGAGCAGCTCACGGCTCTGCTCTGCCGTTCCAAAAAATAGCTTGCACCGACAATTAAAGGTAAAGAACCCACTGCTTTACGGCAATGGTTGGCCAATTTGTCAAAATGTTGAACTATCCCTTTAAAATGATACCGACAGTATGAAATTCTTAACTGTAACTTTAGTGCTGGTTTAACTGCTCCTATTACATGCAGTTGTTTGTCTTAAATATCATTATCAGTCATTATCACACTGCTGTCAGGACTCTGGCTCGTCGACTAAACCATTTCCTCATCATCAGCCCTGATATTATCAAACCAGTAACCACATCTTTGAACTGAACCGGCTCATATCGGCGGCAGAAATTCCACTTAGCACGAGAATGTCGTCTTCGTCACTTTTGTTAGGTGTGAATTTCTCAGGAAAAAGGTCAGTGGAGCTCAAAACGTTTTATGGCAGCCAGCAGCAGCAGCAGCAGTGGCGGCGGTGTGGACAGACTCATCTGAGTGACTGCAGATGACTCAGTGATTAGGTTCTCTCCCACTGTGCTAATGCAGCTCTTACTCATCTCTTTTCAGAAGGCCTATATCTCATCATGGGACGCGTTGTGTGGTAGCTCACACAGACAGTAATAGGTTCAAGTTCAGGATAAAAAAAAGCTCCATGCTTTTCATACTTGGCATGAGAATTAAAGAACATAACAGAGCACTGGTCCAACAGTAATAAATCTATTCAAAGATCACTGACTGCATGTGAAACACTCCGATGTAAGCTGTAAAATTAAACCAGCCTGTTTAAAGTATTTAATTAAGTGAATTAGTTGTGTATAATTAGTTGAATAATGTAAAATGACTGAACTACGATTTGAGACGTAGCTTCCCTCAAACTCAAACATCATAAAAACGTAGATCCTGATTCTCTGAATATTTTCTGTTGTCTTTGTTGCTAAGCAACGCGGCCGAACAGGAAGTCCTGCTTATGTAACGATCAACTTCACATCTCTGACCATCATCATCTAATGTCCTTGAGGACTTTTGTTGAAGTCTAATATTTCCTTCCCACCGTTCGCTGAGTTTGACTTTCAGATTCATGCAAAAATTATACACAGTTAATAATTAATAAGCACGATTTTACTTATTTATTTATTAGAGACCAAAATTCAGCGTATACCTCTGCCTCTGCTGTGTCACTTTTTGACTGTGATTTTCTTTGAAGCTACACACACTTGTGAACTGACATGTCGGGAGGTTAAGTATTGACAAAAGTTGCTTGTTAGACTCTATCCCCGCCGGTTGTGTTTGTTTTTCACCCGTAAAGCAGGTCTAAGTCTAATCCTTTATGCACCTCTCTGCCTAATCATTACATCTTTAGCTGAGCCGTTAGCAGCCGCATTCAAGAAAGGGATCAGAGCTAATTGATAGGCGTGGAGTCCAGTCCACACAGCTCATGTTTCTGACTAAAAAGAAAGAGAGAGAAATGGGGAAGTGGCTGAAACAGACTCTTTACTTCTCAGAACGTTGATTCACATTTGGCGTCACCACAAATTTTAATGGAAACAAATTGAAACACACAGACACGGACACACAAAAAGTGCATAAGAACATAAAACACACTAAAAGACACTACAGGTGAATAGGGTAAAAATTTTAACTATCACATATCACCATGTAACTTCCTAAGTTTATCACTTACAGTAAGACAAATATTTTTTGTATTGCAAGTTTTGTCAAATTTTATGTTTAAATATGTAAATGAAGCAATATCTAATGAAATATGCGCAAATTTGCATTACATTTCCAGAACCGAAATCTGAACAATGGATAAAGCCCCTTTCAAAATTCTTGTTTTATTTTGTTGACATATTAGAGTCAGAAGTTTGGAGGGGATTTTGGATATTTCTTTTTACAAAAACATGTCACCTCAATAAAACGGTTCTGACAGAGCTATAAGGACGCTTTATATCTGTTATGACATGTTTTACAATGTTGTCCGAGGGTTTGTGAGTAACTTGTACTGTAAAAGGAGGAGGATGGGGACTGTCCACATCTACCCACTCCCCCGTAACACACACACACACACACACAGACACCCCGCCCTCTCACTCACTTGTAACCCTGTAGCAGGAAGTGAGTCGTACGCTGGAATGCTGGATGTAGTCGATGCACCACGCTACACACAGAGAGCGAGGGAGGGAGAGGGAGAGAGAGAAAAGGGGCAGAGCCATTGGACACGGGCTGATCCACAAACACACACACACTTTCAGAGCTACACACTCCCATTCTGACACACACACACACACACACAAATCTCAGGCAAGCAGCGCCGGGGCGTGCACGCAGGACGATATGCCGCAGTCACACCAAAGTCCTGGGACGTGGAACATGCTCGCCGGTGGACTCAGTGTGGTGGACTAACTAACAGCTGGGGGGACATTTATTTCTGAGCAAGAAGAGACCCTGTTATCTTATCAGGTGTTGGTGGAGCTGGTGTCACTGTGGGCGCACTTTGGACAGCCAGGGGTGAGTGTCCAGACCACGGCAGCATGTTACTCTAACTGCTGTGTATGCATGTCTCTCTGTGTGTGTGAGTGTGAGTCACTAAAGCACTGCCTTAAAAAAAAAAAAACTCCACAGTGTTTTTGGTTGTAATTTAAAAACCTGACTCGTCTCCAAAGCGGGAGCTGGTTGCAGTAAAACCTTCAAGTCTGGAATGTGAAACACGGCTTTGATGTTATTTTGGATTTGTGAGTGAGCAGAGTGTGCTGCCAGGAAAAGGGGTGTGTTGTTCTTCATGTTTTTTTGTTTTTTTGGGGGGTGTAGGAGGTTAGAGACGACTTTTTGGGCAACTTTGAAACCAAAACAAAGATGGAGCTCCCGCTGTGTGAGAAACCGATGATAAACACTGCGGTGATGATTGATTACTTCGTCTCGGAGAAGTTAGCTAGCCCCTGTCGCTCTCTCTCTCTCTTCAGCTCTCTACATCAGTGCCCTTTTCTCTCTCTCTCTCTCTCTCTCTCTCTCTCTCTCTCTCTGCCATTACAATGCCAGTGAAGTTGTATTTCTGGAAGCAGAAGTCACGAGTCAATCACACATTCTTGGCGGTGGTGTCAGCTTCTATTTCAGAAGTGGCGGGGCGAAGGTCCGGCCTGTGCTCTTAACTCTGAAGGAACTCTGTTTATGTTTTTGTGAGGTGAGGTGAGAGGTGGTCGTGTTGGTCAGCTGCAGCAGCTCACAGTGGGGTGGTGGTGGGTGGGTGGGGGTGGTGGGGATGTCCGCAAAGCCTTCAATCCTGGATGCTGTTGTCATTGACTAAACACCTCCTGTATGACCCCTCCCTCTGTACAGGGTCTAAAGTCTTGCATAACCAAAAGGGGGTTTAATCTTCGTCTTAAAGGTCTGGTGGGCCTTCTCACCGCTTACTTAGTTAAATAGCTTAACAAGAGTGAAGAAACCCCCCCTCCGCCCCACCACCACCATCACCACCACCATCACCATCAGCGTCTCCTCCGTTCACCGTCCGGCTGCAGATGAGGCTCCGCTCCGGTTCAGTCAGACGGCAGCAGAGTGGATCCGAGGCTTTGGCAGTGGGGCTGCTGGGCTCGCCGAGTGAAAGGCTGGTGATGCATGTGGAATGACATTCCAGACGCCCAGGCTTGTTGTATAACGAGGGAGGGGTGGTGGGGGTGGTGGTAGGAGAGAGGGACGCAAGGCCACCGAGGCAGAGGAGATGTCAGTCAGTCAGTCAACTGAGAGAGAGATGGAGAGCTACGGGGTTTAATCTGAAAATAAGATACTGGCTGTCTGTCTGAGAGCAGCTCACGCAAAGTGTCTGACGGTCGGAGAGAGAAGCAAAAAAAAAAAAAGGAAATGTTTTTTTTAAGAAATGTCGACACTGTTTTTCATGTGTCTGACTCCAGCTGTTGTTGTGAACTAGTCAGTCACCTGTAAACAGCAGTTGAATTGGTATAAATTGAGCTGTTTAAAAAAAAAAGTGTGTGGGGGGGGGTTTGATTGGTTGAAGCCATGTTGGTACTGTATTATGACTAATTTCTCAGATTTTCATTGATGAACCACATCAATTTCCTGGACAGACAGAAGTTGTGAAATGTTCTGAAACAATTCATTACGTCAGTGACCAGTGGTGTCATCTGGATGTCATCTTTGTGCAACAGGTGCCGCTCTGAGTCACACGAACAAAGGTCAGCGTGATACTTAGAAAGGAAGAGGTCCAGCATTGTTTTCCTCATAAAGCGGAAGGATTGTTGCATGATTTTGCAACTGCAGCTTTTTTTTGACATTCATTAATTAATGACTCAGAACAAGAGACTGTGGCTTACCCTGTTCAACCACATGCATATTGAATGTAACAACTCAGATGTATTGGCGCACATAAACGTTTTTACATATTTATGTTTTGCATGATGTATTTTTGATGACTAGTGAAGTAAAGATTATGCATTCTCCAGAAGCCTTTTGGTATGGAGAGTTAAGATGCTGATAATCTTTTATAAAACAGTTTCATACGTACCTGAGCACCTGGCACTCATCCTCTTATCTGCTGGCGTAGGTTTGCTGCCGAACACACTCTGCAGTTCTCGACAAAGAAAGCACAAACCTTACCTCGCTGTGCGTTGTGGACCTGAATATTGCTCTGCGTTTAATTATTCATAGCGTGTGCATTGCACACTTTGGCGTCATTAATAGAGCTAATAAAGATTAAATATTTGCACAGGTCAAACTTTGCAATGTGTGTGCTATTGATGGTGTTGAGGTTCCCACATCCTGGTCCAGTCGAGCATCTGTTGGGAGAATTGAAAGTTTATTCAAGAGTTTTTTTTAATATTTGCAGTCTAATATACAGACACCAACATGACAGGTTGGGTACTTTTATATTTGCTCAGCACTAGTCATAGTGCAGTGGAGGCTTTAATCTCCAAACAAGACATTTTTTGTGTTAGAAAAAAAATCCTCCCACCCCCTCACTCTGCACTTCCATAATCCCCCTCTTTAATATCTCACATTCCCAGTGGCATTTGCCTCCTGCAAAATGGAGGAATGGATTACTACTGTCAGGAATGTGATGGAGGAACATGATTGAACATGTCACTTTTTGGTGGTTTGCGCTCGGTGGCCCAACGTGTTTTGTGTTTTCTAATGGGTGGAATCGCTGCTGCTCCCTTTTCCATAGGAGAGCGCCAGCCAAGAGAGGCTCAACAGGATAAGAGCTGTAACCAGCTCCAACCGTCTGTTAGACAAAACAAAAAAAAAAACAGATCAAAAGCATTTGTGCGCTTTTTTTTTTTTTTTTTTTTTTTCTGAAGCTGCTGCCCAGCTGACAAATCATCTCTGCTGGAAATATAAGTTGCAGAAGAATTACAGCAATTGTCTTCTTGCAGGAGCATGAGTGAAACACTGAGTAAGCTCTCCCAGGCCGTTGCTCTGTTTGGCCCTGTGGTAGAATCCAGGCTGGTGTGTGTGTGTCTGTCAGGGATGCTAGCAGAGTTAAAACGCATTAAACTGAAGCTCAGGCAAAGCAAACTGCAGCCATCAGCATTAACCCCCTCGCTGCCGCTCTCGCCGTCTCCCAGCTCGCATGTGGTCCGGACACAGTCACTCATGTTGTCTTTGATTTTTCAGTTCGTGCTGCTCAGCAGTAGCTCAGTGAGAGTCGGGCAGCGATTTGACAAACTGTTGTTCAAAAGGCATCAGAAAGTTGACAAATTAGTCCAATAAAATTGCAGCTCTGGCAGAGAAACAAGGGAACGGCTGACAAAAGAGGAGAAAAAAACAAAACACAAAACCCAACAAAGGCTACACAGCCTGTGAATGGAGGCAGAAAGAGAAAAAGCAAAGCCAGCTAAATTGACTTTTTAGAAAATAAAAGGCACCACAAAAATCTTTATTTGCTCTTGGCCGCAGCAGCAGGTAGAGCGTCACCAGCTCTTTGCAGTGTTTATGTCCAAGGCCGACCGAGCTCTGCCCACAACATGTTGCCACAGGCCCAGGGCTCCACAGCATTCAGGCCACGCTGTGCCTGAGGTCCACACCTGTCCACTTGACTGATGAGAGCTGCCACTTCCACGGCCTCGTGCAGGTAGCCACACATTTCATCTGTGAAATACTCACTGTGGAGAGCTGGCTTGACTGAGAACGAATAAAGATTTGTGATACAAAAAATGATTATTTTCACTATCTGCTGGCTTTTTGTACTCATAAACCCTCCTTTTTTAGGAATGAAAAACATCCATTAGAACTTACTGGATGTCCAGAAGTTGCTTGTTTTGGCAAAAACATTTATACATACAGAGATGGGTAGGATCATATCATCGTATTTGAGAAGCTGGAACCAATAATAATACTATGAGAAAAAGCCACATTCCTATCAAAACACTGGCAGAGTAAAATAATAGATGAAAACAACTGACAACATAAACAACCAAATTAAAATACAACATATTAACAGATGATGCAGTTAAGAAATAAAATAGCCTAACAGAAAAAAGTACTAAATCCAGTCAATTACTCAATTAATTGACTGCAGCCATTTTCTGTAATTACATAACAAAGTGATTAATAGGCTCATCATTTCAGCTCCAAAAACTCTGAATAAAATTATGCGTGTGGCTCAAATTAAAATTTAAAGCGAAACATCTCTCACTCAACAATCCCAGCCCCTGAATCTGAATAATGAAACAGAGGGATGGCATGCACAGCGACTCGACAGTGGCCTTTTTTTTTTTTTTGTGGAGTCACTCGAGTTTATCTAACAAAAAATAATCAGCAAATCAACAAGATGTGGGTCACGTTCCCAATCGGACGACGATAGAAATAACAAACAAGGAAGCTCTTATGTCGCTGCATCGAGGTCGGGCGCGGGACAAAGGCGGCATTCTTCACCCAGCCCACAAGTTTGATTTCCTCATGCTCAGAGTTTCCAGGGGCTGCTGCCCTTCTGTGAGGCGTTTAGGTCTCTGCTGCCTTTAATATTCCCCAATTCCTCCCCCCACACCACCACCACCACCACCTCTCTCCCTCTCTATCGTAAGGAGTGTGAAGCTGCAGTACTGTACAGGCCGTGACGTCATGAGAGTGGACTTTTCCAGAGGCGGGTGTTTCCCATCAGGTGGGAGGTGGGGAAGGGGGGTCGCAGCTGAAAGGGGGAACTGTCCATTCAATGCTGCTCTGTTTCACATTTTTATACAAGAATTCCATACTGCATATTTAAGATGTTGGGCACAGTGGCTCTTATAGGCTCCCGCAGGCGTTTACGTGCTTTTTGGCCGCGGCCGCGTGAGGTTTCACACTCGAGGGGAGAATGCCGAGGTGCTTTTCAGTCACAGACGAGACGGTTAAATGACATAAACTGACACTTTATCGAGGCGAGTGTTGACTTTTTTTTTGTTCATTTGTTTTCTATTTTTCTTTCCTTCTCTAGTTTTGGGAAGCGATCAGCAGGCAGCCTGCGACGCGGATGTGAGTGCATCGTCCTGGAACCCTCAGAGATGATTGTGGTGAGTCCCATTTTTCAGACACTTCAGCACGCAAGTGTCAGACATACACACACATACACACACACCCATTCGCACAACCTCACACATAAAATAGTAAATCCTTGTGTGCAGTTACCAGAGAAGTGGGAGAAAGACTCGAAAGCAAAGAACATTCTCACACTTTCCGTCACTTTTGAACCGAATCACAGCAGTGTTGTGTTTCTGCAAACCTGTCGTTTTAGATCTTTGATTGAAAACCAGCGGTAATGACTTTCTAAAACCCTAAAGCTATAACTCTGATATTACTAGACCGAAAAATAATACTGCTAATTGATTTAGTAAACCCATGTAAGAGCAAACTGTACCTATGTGCACCATCAAATGCACATTACCCCCACAACAGAGTGTGGTAATGGTTTGAAACAACGTCCTTGAGAGTTGGCCCGGTGATGTTTTTTCGACTAATCAGTGTAAGCGCCTCCCCATTGATATTTTATCACAGCAGTATTTAACCGTGTCTTTGCTGGAGTCCTTCCAGCTCGTGGTGGTTGCACGAGTCCAAGGTTGGTAAGAAAAAGCTCTGACCCAGTTTTATGGAAAAATCAAATGCTGGCTCACAGAAGAAGTTGTTGAGAACAAATCACTCGCGTCTCAATGGGGGCACGGAAGCAAAGAGGTAGCAGCAACCGCACAATACAGTCATTTGTTGAACAGAAGCCCTCCGAGGCCCAGAGATCACAATAGATGCAGTTCTGCTGATGATTTCTGCACCAATCAGCTGCAGCCAGCGCTCGAAACACAATCCACCTTGTGCAAAAATCTGAACAGCTGTTAATCACAATGCTGTGAGATAATGTGTGTGTGCACTTCACTTCATGCAGCTTGGATCGGTTCATCTAATGAAACACTATATGCAAGCAAAAAAAAAAATACAGCAGGAAAGGAAGTTGGAGGAAATTAATCTAATGATAAGATGTTTTATTCAGTTTTAACTTTTTAAAATCTTAAATCTTGAATAATGCTGGTGTTTAAACTCTTAATGGGCAATCAGGGAGGTCCACACAGGGGGATTAACAAATCATGGGACTTCAACTAATGACTGTTTTCATTATCTTTTAATCTGTAGAGAAGTTGGGACTTTACCTTAAAGAAAAGATATTTCTATCAGTTAATTATGAAAAATACCTAAACAATGAGTTTCTTAATTACCACAGTTGCAAGAATAGGTACTTGAAGTCCACAGCTGCAAACAGTTTGAAGCTTTAGGAGATGTTTCTATTGGATTTAGCTTAATCCATACTGTGTACCACCTTAAAGATAAGACAAACTGTCATATAATATAAAAAGTAAAAGGAATAGTGTTTCTGTATGATTAAAAGCACGGCAAACATCCTCATTGTAACTTCCACAAATCACATTTACATTGATAAGGCCTGAAAGAAGAAGCAGGACCAACACAGCTCACATATAAAACAGAATTAGCATGTTTATCAGTGTGTTGTTGTTGACCAGTCGCAGGCAGCAGTGTGTCGAGAGCTGTGAACAAAGCTGTGCAAATATTTTGACCACCTTTTCCTTTAGCCAGCCCACTGCACACACACACACACACACACACTGAGGATAGTGAAGCCAACATGATCCTGCATACTGACCATCTGACCAGAGCTGAGATGCAGATTTGTGTTTCCTCACCGACTGGATGCTGCCTCTTTAAAAAAAAAAAAAAAATCACACATATGCACTTAACTCACTCTCCGCCATTTCTAACACGTACACATCCGTCCTCCGCCAGTTTTTTTGTTTTTAAAGAAGCGATCAAATGCAACCCATCTCTTGACATGTTTGAATAATGAGTGGCTGGCAGCGCCGCAGTCACACCACATGTCAGTAATCTGACATATGGAGGTTGCTTCTGTTAACTGAGCCTCGACTGTATCAGGCTCACAAACCCCCGGTAATAACACCCTGCACTCTGCTCGCTGCAGACACTTAGTGGCCTTAAACCCCCTCCTTTGCTATTATAGGTGCCAAGCTACTCTGTAATTACCCAGAGGCTTTTTTATTTTTGTGCTGCCGCAAATATATAGATAAACTCCCACTGATACGAGTCTGAGGAAGATTCACACACATGCAAACAAGATCGAAGAGACGTCGACGAATGAATGTACAGCTCACGTGTCCATACTGTACGCCGCACACACACACACACACACACGCACACAGACACACTACTCTCCTGCTGTTGTTTGCAATTAGACACACAATCACACTTATATGCGCTCTCACTCGCGCATACACACACACACACACAGACACAAGACACACAACTCTCCTGCTGTTGTCATGGCAGCAGTTGGTACAGCGGAGAGAGAGATTTTAGTAGTGTAATCCCAAAGGCTGAGCACTGTGAAATGTGAAGCCGCAGTGAAGGAGAGGAAGAGGAAGAGGAGAGGGGTTGAAAATGAAGAAGAAGAAGAAGAAAAAAACTTCAATATGTCATCCCATAATGACCCAAAGCCGCCAGGCAACAGAGCGGTCTCATTTAAGGGAGCATTTAGAAAAACTGTAGAGGATAACTTCACTGAGTTCTGTGCTAAAGTAGCATCGTGTGCCAGTTTCCACTTGGAAAATGTTTTTTCTCCTCCTCCTCCTCCTCCTCCTCCTCCTCCTCCTCCTCCTCCTCCTCCTCCTCCTTCTTTCTGTTCATTAAAAATGGAAACATGGATTTTATCTTGTTTTAACATGTAATTTCATTGTGGTTAATATGTTTAACAGAGAGAGAGCTGAGAGTGTCTCTATTTCATCTGTATACTCCGCCAGCTTTTTATCTCTGTTTATCTCCGCCTGCCTGCCGATCTACTCCCTCTCTCCCGCTCTCCTCACTCATCCTTTCATGCAGAAGGGCCTCTTTCTTTCTTTCTTTTTTTTTTCCTTCTCGCTCCATCTCTCTCTTTTTTTTGTGCCGTGAGCTCCCTTTGACGTAGGTGTGCATCGAGCATCCTACACACACTGCTATTTTTACGCAATGAGAGGCGAAGAGGAGGAGGAGGAGAAGGAGGAGGAATCGGAGTATAGGAGGGTGGGGTTTTTTGGGATGAGTGTGTGTTTGTGTTTTTTGGGGGGTGGGGGCGAGCGGGGAGGAGCGTGAATGAAGACGAAAGGCAGTCACACCCCCCCCTCTCTCTCTCTCTCCCTCTCCCTCTGGTTTCCAGGTGGACTATATGGATGAAAATGAGGAGTACTTTCAGCGACAAGCCTCGCACAGACAGTCCCGGCGGCGCTTTCGGAAGATTAACCAGAAGGGGGAGAGGCAGACCATCATCGACACGGTGGATCCGTACCCCACCGGAAAGCCGCCCATAGCCCGGGGCTACCACACGGTGAGTGTCGCCCCAGTGTTGTGGTTGTTGTGTTTATATATCCTCGCTGCGGTGCGGTGGGTCGCTGTGCGCTGCGAGGCTCAGCGTTGCCGTTGTGTTTGTGTGTCTTCCTGCTCCTTCTGCACAATGAATCTCTCGCTGAAAATTCCTGTCTTGTCTGTTTCACCAACTTGGTGTTTTCCCTCTCTCCCTCTCTGTCTCTCTGCGGTGGCCTCAGCTGAGGTTGTTTGTGTTGTGTTGTGTTGTTGTGATGTCTCTGTGTGTCCTGGAGAAGGGCTCTCTTCTCCCCCGCAGCAGCCTGTTTTCCTGATCCTGACTCTGAGCTTTCCTCCCTGTAGTGTGTAATTGCTGTTTTACCTGTTCTTTCTAGATTAGATCTCCTCCTGTGTAGTTCATGGCTCCCGCTGGCTTCAGTGTGTTGCTCTTTCTTGCTCTTTAATAAGTGTTTATTGTAATTCTCTGAGCATCCCAGTGTCTCTGCTGCTTATAGTTGTTAGAAAGTTTCTGCAATGTGAAATGTTTTTCATGTTTCTGTGCACTTCTTTCTCCATCTTCTCGGGTTGTGCTTAAACTCCCCTTACACAAATGCATCCTTCTGTAGTTGTCTGCAACAACAAACTTGTGAGAATGATGTAAAACAGTGAATACAGTCAGTGTTTGCTTTTGCTTTACAACTGGAGAATCCATCTTTTCCTCAAAAGACTTGTTGCTGTGTGTGATGCTCATCCAACCAGTGGAAATGAAATTAGTTTCAGTTTGAGAGTTGTGTCTTTTGAAGTGGTGTTTCCCAACCTCTGGTCTCTAGACCACATCTAGGGACTTTGAGATGAATATGAGATGTAACAATATCATCTTTGGAGTAGAATGTAATAATTATGAGGAAAAAGATGGTTTTTGGATTTCACTTTAATGTTTGCTTTGTGTTTAAATCCTCTGACTTTGTCGGTAAATCACTTTCTGGTTCTGGTGCTCATACATACAGTATGATCTGCTCCTGCAACATGTCACAGTTTGCATGAGCACTGTTTCAAAGAACTGCATAATATCATCTTCCCATCCCATGATGCTTCTCAGTCTGCACCGATAACATTGGTACTGTGAACGGTTGCTAAGGATGCACTCAACAGGTCTATGGGCTGTAATGTGAAATGTGAAAAGTTTTTAAATGGCATCTATTTCTAGTCTAGTTTGACTTCAGAGAGTTACACACACAGTATAGAAGAGTCTTGATGGTCTTCTACTACTGATATGTCGTTTAGGGAAATATGTGATTTATTTATTGTGATTGTGTTTTGAAAGAAAGTGAAAGAAGAGATTTGTTGGGGAAAGGAGAATGCAATAGTCAAACTAATTAATCTTACAGCTGTTTTCTTTTTATATGATGGTTGTTGTTGTTTTTAAATAATGCACCTGTGCAAAATGCTTTACATTTGCTTAATTTGATTCAATTCAATTCAAAAAACTTTATTATCCATCTGTTGAGGGCTCAAAACATAAATAAAACCACTACACACATGAAAACCACAATTTGAACCCATGATGCATAAAACAGCAGTAATAAAAGTACATTCAGTTGTCAGACAATACATCTAATAACTGATCGGACTCTTTAGAGGTCAGACAGATCAGCTAACTGTGACTGTGACTTCATACACTGACAACATAAAAGCAGAGTTGTGGCCTGTGACTCTGACTTTCTCCAGTCTGGTTCACTCCCGGTGCCATAGAGAGTCCTGGCTTCACCCATGTGCAGGGATTTGCCTCCAGCAGAGGGAGAGTTTTAGTTGCCCGTTGCGTTGCACCAGGCCTTCTCTCCCCTCCCTCCTCTCTCTCCCCCTGTGCTTTCTTTCCCTGGGAATAGGAAGCAAAGCGTTTTCACACTAATGATGTAAATACCCAGCACGCAGAGGTTTTCCTGTTCTGCACAATTTCACTGCATTCCCTTCATTCCTGCCGCTCCCTCGAGGTTTCTGTCAGTGTACCAGTTCTTCTCGGAACGCCGAGGAACAATCGCGCTTAAAAAGGGAAAAAACTGCGGCAAATGTCATCTTCTTCCTCCTTCCTCCAATTCCTCCTGCCTCCACGCTGCCCCACCCTGTTTCCCTAAATATAGCCCGGCTTGTGTTTTTTGATTCAAAACGCTGCACTGAACTTTCTCATGGCCTGACATCTCCCCGTCACACACTCGACTCTCCTCGCGCCTGTGCAGCAGTTCCTGTGGGAAGGATGGAGCGGCGCCATGGCAACCGGCAGTCCCAAATGGGCTCCGCTCGAGTGCACTTAGACGTACAGTAAGGGGAAGGGAGCTAACTTAACACCAGCAGTGCACTCAGAAGTACAGTAGGGAAGGCAAAGCTAGCTGAGCCACCGCCGCCGCTGCTGCTGCTGCTGATGATGATGACAGAGGGGTGGAGGCGAGCACAGCGACAGAGAAATGAATCTGGGCGGATGCTAAGCTGACACAGTAAGCTAATCTTCCAGAATTTAGGATGCCAGGCACCGCTCAGAGTCTCCTTCCGCCTACCCCGAGGCATATTTAAGGAGGTGAGAAATGCACAGGAGAGGAGAAACTTGGGATTGAAGAAAGGAAATCTCTCAAGCAGGCAAGGTTTTTATTCAGCTTAGTCACTCCTGCGAAGGCAAATGTGAGGCCAGGTACGAAAACATCAGAGGAGTCAGTGATTTTAAAGGCACCGGAGCTCATTGAGTGGGCGTGATGATGATGAACCTCTGGAGAGAGAAGAGATTTATTACGGCTGAGATGATTATTGACAAACTTTTATTAATTTTTCACTTGTTTATTCTATTAAATGTCAAACGTGTCTGTGGGAACAGTGAGGTCAGAATCAATCCATATAAAAGCTTTTTAAAGACTAACTATTTAATTGTGTAGTTGATCAATAAAAACATATTTGGCAACTACTTTTAAAACAGATTAGATGTTTGAATGAGTTCATGTTCTGTTTGTCTGACAAAACGATATTTGATGATGTAAGTTTAGGATTTTAGAAATGATTATGCTCATGTTTAGCTCATTTCTGCTCCTGAATAGATTCACAACTAATCAATTGATTGAGAAAACAGTCAGATTAATCCATAATGTGGCCTGTTACGACTCCTGTCCCAGCCTGCTCACTAACCAAACCTGCTTTTGTCTCATTTGAAAAATGGTTCTTTTTTTTCTTTTTTTTTAAAGAAGAAGAAAAAAAGTCATTTCCCCTCTGATCGTGAAATTGCTTCTCTAAAGGCAAGAATCATTAGGGGAGCAAATTTGAACATTGAGCTACGTGAGGATGAGATTATTTGCGATGAGATGAATTTCGCATTAAAAAAGTGGAGTGAACCACTTCATTTAAAATCTTAATGGCTTTTTGAGCATGATGAGCTGTGACACACCAGCGCCAGCCTTCGTCCTCAGAGCTGCATTAAATCATCGTCTTCAAAATGAGAAGAAGTCTCTTTTTGCTAGTAGCATGGACGGCCGGCGCGTGTTTATAGCGAGAGAGCGGGATGTAACTGTAACTGCGAGGTCGCAGCTTCGATCCCGTGCACAGACCAGACTTCCTGTCCTGCGAACAGCTGTGTGAGCTGCTGGTGTCACAGACTGTAACTGACTGAACATGCTCCGTCACTGCGAGTTAGTCTGGAGAGCGCCGGCTTAATATCTAAGACATAAATGTAATGCTAACCCAGTAGTGGAACTCCCAGTGGGAGTGCTGACACAGACACACACACACAGACACACACACAACTACCCCCAGCCCCCATTCTCCACCACGAGCTGAAGCTATTATCTGCGTGAAGTGAGGATTATTTGGCTTTCAGGGTTCAAACTTAATGCAAGTTATTTCTTTAATCTGTAAATACAGTCTGGCCTGAAGAATAATATCCCTGCAAATCATGTAGATCAGCTGACTGTGACCAGGAAGGACCGAACCGTTAGCTGCTTCCATTTACAGTCAATCAGTTATCATTATTTAAAGCAATGTGCTTTACAATTTAATGACAAATATTAACACAGAAGGGCAAAGAAGACAATTGTTGTTCTAGATATGGCCAATAGGAGGTCATCAGAGGACGCACAGGCTATAAAATATTAAATCTCAATTTGTGGTCACGGTAACAGGAATCCGTAGCGTCTAACGGATTTTTACAGGTGACAACAAAAGTGGTTAATGCTTGTGGTTTGCTCAGAGTGATCATCCTAACAATCAAACAATCATGTGGATTCAAGAGGTGCCATCAGCCCGGTTCAGGCGGTTTTTATCTGTTGCCATTTTTTTCCTCACCTTGTTTTTCTGGCTCTGCCACATGAAGATAACATCTCTGTTCTTTAACCCCGCCCACAAAGCTGTGAAAGACTGGAGTTGTGTTTTTTTTGCAACTGGGGAGAGCAGCTGTGCACCCCACCTATATGTGAATCACTTGACAGTTATAATTAAAGCGAGGGCTGCACACACACACACACACACACCTTCATGGGCACAAGTCCTGAACAAGTTGTACAGGAGCTTGTTGTGGTTTGGACAGGTGTGTGTGTGTGTCACAGTAAAGCAGCATTTTAGCCTTTCAAGAGGAACTGACCGACCTTTGCAGTATCTCTGAGGTGAAAGATGGCACTTTGTGGCTTTACTTCTAATGTGCCGTTCAGATTTAGTGCCAGAGTCAAAGACCACGCCTACTTAAAAGCTCCTGATTTACAACGTGGTCTAAGTTCCTCCTCTGTTTTACCACTCTGCAGGTTTTATCCCCTCGTATCTAAAGGAAGTCGTGCCCTTATACCCACCCAGATATGGTTTTAAGCCTAAATTTGTAGTTTGTCATCGCTTGGATGCGGAGATGGCAATCCAGGGATTTAACGAGGCTAAGGATAGAGGAGAATAAAAATAAATTTCTGTTTCCATAGATGTGTCCTGGATAAATCAGGGCCAGTGAAAGAGGACAGTGTTTAGAATTCAACACGTGTCCTCGTGCGCTCAGAGCAGTGGGTTAACACTTGGGCGCCTTGTTCACAGTGGACACCAGTTATTTCTAGCATCACTCTCCCTCTCTCCCCCTCTCTCTCTCTCTCACTCACTCTGTCACACACACACACAAACACACACACATACACACATTTGTGCACTTGATCTTTATATATTCTCCCTGGCAAAAAGGCTTGTAATCTCCATTTTTCAGTAGCTCTCCATTTTGCACTTTATCTCGCACACGTTATCTCTCCCTCTAATATCAACAGCCATTTGTGCCGTCGAACCTGACACACACACACACACACACACACACACACACACACACACACACAGACACACACAGATTTTCTGCCTGATCTCTCACTCAGCCTCTCGCTGAAGGCCTCTGTACAGATTCTGTCTGTCACTCACTTTGAAATGAAATGTTGATGTGGCGGCTGTTAAGGCCTGGTGTTTACTCAACGCTACACTCCTGATGTTTATCCATCTACATTATCTCCTCCTCTTCTTCCTCTTTTTCCTCTTCTTCTTCCTTTTCCCCCTCTAAACTCCGCCCCAGATGAGTAATATTCCTCCTCTGGGTTTTACTCCGTGGCCAGGCAGGAGGGCATCCAAGGCCCCAAACAGCTGTTCTATAATTATACAAGAAGCAGGAGGCAGACGATCAATACTCCTTTTACTCTTTCCCTCCCGTCCGGTGCGAGGCCTGGTGGTTAGCGAGGCGGCCCTGTAATCAGAAGGTCACAGGTTTAATCCCTCAAACAGTCAATGTGTCCACCAGCAATCATATGCTCCGTTGAAGTGTCCTTGGCGGTGACATTGCTCGCTCGTCTACTGACGACTTTTAATAGCTTCGAGAAGGAGGGGGAGTTATTTTAGATGAAGATGCTCTCAGTTTCATGTGTGTCGAATAGTTCACAACCGAGCAGCTGCATCATTTCGTCTTATTCTTTTTTATAAAGAGTCAGTAAATGTGCTTGGTAAAAGTTGAAGTCAGTGCAACAAAGGTAAGGCAGTGTTAACAAATGTCCTCTGCAACAGAAACCAACAGTTTGTATGAACTGTGGTCTTGGATGTAAGTCCAGCTATAATACAGCTGTCAGACTGAGGCGCTCAGATTTCATCTAATTAAAGTTTTCAGTGTTAATGCAGCGAGTCACGGTGATTTCCAGAAGCCACTCAACATGGCACCTTTTTTTTATTATTATTTGAAGTATTATTGTCTGGCTCAAGGTCGAGAAATGTGTCTGCAGTGGTAATGAGGAGGTTGAGAAGTTAAAAAGTCATCTGTTCAGTAATCCGCAGGCACGCTACAATGGTGGAAGATGTGTGTGCAAGACGGAATAATAATGCATGTGTCTTGTGTTCTCTACCTTGTCCTTGGCTCAGAGAAAGTTGAATTTTCACCTTGAATATTCATTAATCTGCTCAAGAAGAGAACGAGGAGAAAGATTCTTTGCCAGGAGGTTGATATAAACTTGTGTTTTTTTAAATAAAGTTTCATGTTAAACATTAAAAAAGAAATGTCTACCTGAACACTGGAAATGAAGGAACTTGTTTTCATGGAAAAGACTGTAAATAACGGGAGATATCCGTGGGTTATTTTAAGTCTGAATGTGAGAAGAGTAGGTGTGAGGAATATTCAAAGATGCAGTCACACATGCAGCTGCAGTCAGTCTGTGTTTAAGTCAGACATTTTTTTTCTCTCAGTTTGGTGCAGAACGTTACATTTTAACATGTCGGTGAAGCTTTCACCCGCAATATCTCCCATCCCTCTCTGACTGGCTGTGGCGGCACATTTGATAACTTTCATCTCCTTCTCTTCTTTCCATGGCTCTCTCCTTAACCTGGCTCCCAGGAATGCAATAAACCTCAGGTACCGTATCTGTTAACCACCGTCTGTCACGTTATAGTTTGTGTGTGTGAGTATGTGTATGTGTTTGTGTCAGATTCCCTGTGTTTCCTATAGCTCTCTGTGTTTGTGCTCCTGTTAGTGGTTTTAATCTGTGTCTCTCCATCTGTAGCTACAGGTAGGCTTTCTTTATAAATACCTTCCATTTACCGGCAAGCAGGCTGATAAAGGTGAAGAGGGAAGCCTGCTCCCACTCCATTTTTATCACCTTAATAACCACATGAATTGAATTATCTTTATTCGATGAGAAAGAAAAATAAACATTACATATATTATGCTATCTTGTATTGAATCTGAAAATAGGCATGCTCGACCTCATTACGTTGCCAGGTGATGATAGAAATAATGATAAACATCACTCCTGCTGCAGCGGATGGGCCTGTACACTGAGATAATAGATAGATAATAGAGACACTTTCCTTGATTAAAGGTGCATAGCATCTGAAAGACGGCTGACGTGTTGTGCATTATGTGATAATGGTATATTGTCTGTCTTCATGTGGTTCTCTTCATCTGTTCTATTCTATTGGTTCCTCCTTGTTGTGTTGATCTACTAGTTAATGTGCCATGTGCTTGATTATGACAGCACTGAAAGCTAATAATCCAAGCATATCTGACATTTACGCCGCGTGGACTTCAGCTGTAAATCACATAAACCCAGTAACAGCATCACCGGTCCCCATTAAGGTCTGCAGCCAGCCAGCCAGCCAGCGTGTCGTATCGCGGTGTTTCATCTCAGAGTCCTGCAGCGAGCGTCCGCGCTGAAACGGATAGCGAGTTAAGAGGTTGAAAAGATCAGAGCTCAAGGTGTTGAGCGCTCAGACCTGCTGAGAAATGCGAGAGCGAGGGAGAACAAACCTGCCACTCACGGCCGAGGAAAAGCCGAGCTCCTATTTTTAGAGCTGTCCTTTGTGACAGCCTGCTCTGCTTCAGCTGCGCACGGATACAAAAGCCTCGTCTTTTGAAGAGACATTGTGTAGGAGCGGCGGCGGCGAACGCAGAAACAGTTCATTGTACACTTTCTTTTTCATGATTTACTCTTCCTCCTGTATTCGTCTTCACCTTACAGACAAACATGTTGAATTTACTGTAAGGCGAGGACGAAGGAAAACAGGAATAATTCAGACTCTGTAATCAGGGAATAACTGGCATTTATGCTTAAAATGTCACCAGGGTGCTTAATCAATTAATTTTGTATTCACCAGTTAATTAACTAATTGTCTCAGCTCTAGAGGTTTTATATTATTTTTCAATTAGCAAAGACCAGGAAAATGACTTGACTGTCAAACATGGTCACGGTGAGCGATGAAAGACGACCTTGTGCATTTCATTTCTATACCATCTGAGTAAACATTCACTTTGAGTCACAGTTAAAGTTGTTCTGCCTTTGTTTCGTTGAGTTGCTCTCTCTCTCGCTCCTGTTCCTGCACAGACAGCAAAAAAAAAGACGATTCTGCATTTATAGTTATTTATAGTTATTTATAGCAACAAATCAAACATTAAGCTTTGATGGAAATAGAACAGATATTTTTGGGCAGAGTTCACACTGGATAGCAGCAGCACAGAGCTGAAACTGTTGAGGAAACCGAGCTGCTCATTTACAACCAGCCGCGGTTCGTCTCCCCGCTCGGCGTCACAGGACACACTTACTGACATTTGATGTGCTTTTCATGTCAGTTGTGACATTCAAAGGCCTTTTTGAAAGTCGAGTATTTTCAAAAAGGGGGGGATTTGACAGATTGACATTTATTTAGATGGTAATGAGCGTGTGCTGGGGCGAGGATAACAAAGTGCAATGTTTGTGTTGTTTGTGTCACTTCAATTTGATCGGTATCTCCCTAATATAAACAATTGATAGCACAACTGTTTGATCTGTTCAGCACCGAGCCGCTGTCAGACATTTACACTATAGGTGCTGCAGGAAATACTGTACATACTGATATAATGACTAGTCTGCTTGTCTGGGTGAATAAGGGTTAAAATATCTCTCCATGAATGTAAAACATGTTGTTGCTGCACAGCCTGAGCCTTCATATGCATTTTAATGCTGAGGAACACAATGACGAGAATGATGATGGTGGTTTGATGTTTGTAGACTCTTATACCGACTTAATATTATCATATAGCAGTATGTTAATGTTGATATTGGCCATTAGCACATCAGAGTAAAAACAGAGAATAAAACTGTATGCAAGTAATGAGATCTAATGTAAAGCTGCTTTAGGCGTGTTAGCGACTTGGTTTAATGTTCAACAGTGTTGCTCTGTTGATCATGTTCAAGTCAAATTTGTGCTTTATAATTATAGCTACAGCCCACATGAATCCTTTGACTTCACCTGCACTTACACAGTCACATTACCTACATTTAATCTGCTCGTAACTGAATTGGCAGCTTCCCTCGGTTGTTTTTCTTTATTCTGTACCCTCGGCTTATACCACCACGTGCATAATTTGACCTTCTTGCTTTTTTTTTCCACCATTCTCTCCATTATTGTTTTTTCTCATATGTAATGGAGAATAACAGGAACATTGGGTAAGAAACAGAAAGGTGACACTCGCTTCCTGTTGCTGCCGACTCTCCTCCTCCTCCTCCTCCTCCTCCTCTGCCCTCATTGTAGTGTAGTGGAAGACTTCCACTTCATAACCCTCCACAGTTAGTCTATAACCGGAGCCGGAAAAACCTCTAATTAATCATCAACTTTTCACTCACTCGCTTCATTCTCTACAAGCTTCTCTTTTCATTCCCCCAGTTTGATTCATCTGCCACCCCTGTAGCAGGTGCAGAGGTATGACAGATGTTGTGCCCCCGTGCACCTACAACCATAATCTTTTAAACGCGCCCCGACTGTGTATGTGTGTGTGTGTGTGTGTGTGTGTGTTTCTGCCAAATTATATCCAGAGCAGGTATAACGGTTTGATAAATGAAATAATCCCCTGGGCTGTAGCAGCGATGAGAACGTACTCTTTTTATTAGATCATCTTTCTCGTTCTAACAATGCTATTTAGAGGTGTTGTAATGGGACCGACATCAAGGATTAATGCAGCGAGCTGGCAGTCAGTGCTGCTGCTGCTGCTGCTGCTGCTGCTGCTGCTGCTGCTGCTGCTGCTGCTGCTGCTGCTGCTGCGTCTCCTCTGCATGTGGCTTCCTGCTGGCTCACGCACAAATCCAGTGAACGGTGTCAGACACAGATCAATAAAATGAGAGTATGTTGTGTATCTGTGTGAGTGTGCGTGTGTGCATTTTGTTGAAGTTTCCTCAAGCAAGAGACAGAAAGACAAACCTGCAAGTCAGAGAGGAGAAGATTGGGAGCCGGAGTCTCAGTGCTCAGTGATGCAAGATGTAGCTTTATTTGTTAAAGATTGGCGCCGGGTTGATTCTGAATGTGCTGCTGGATATCTTCTGGCTTTGTGTGTCGCTCCTCTTGTGTTTTTTCCCTGATACCCGTCGGGACGTCACAGATCTGAACATCTGATGAGTTAAATGAATGCTTTACAGCGATGAGCCTGTGTTTTTCATTGCAGCATATTGACTGAAATCACTGCTGAGGCGCTTTATGTTGTTTTTTTGTTTTTTTTCTGAACATGAATGTTAAGAGTTGAATCAAGACGCTGCTGTGTAATGATCACTTTGTCTGTTATCCCCCTTGAAAACATTTGCCTGTGTGTGCGTCATGTGTTTGTGAGTGTGTGTGTGTGTGTCATTCAGCTGCATAATGAGGTTTTTATGGCTCTAATGTTACACATCAGCAGGCAAAAGAAGAACGAAAAAAAACCATCACACGGCCCACCCTCTAAATGCATGGGATAGTCGCAGCCAGGCATGGCAGGTTCACAGTCTGTTTACAAATGGCAGATGAGGCTCCGCCCCCCTCAACCCCTCTTCCATCACTCTCTCTCTCTCTCTCTCTCTTTAGCTCATGCATTTAGCACACACTGCAATTGAGCGCGAGTGCATTAATGTTATTCTCAAGTGGCGTTTTTCACATCACTGTCACAGCTCTCTGGGATCGATGCTCCCCCGACGCGTTCCCTTTACATTTAGCTCCTGATTAGTCAGTAAAAATAACGGCTTGTTTGTTCCTAGAAAGCTTTAAACATGGTGTGTGTGTGTGTGTGTGTGTGTGTGTGTGTGGGAGGGGGGATGGGCAGGAAGAGGTCTGATATTCCCCAGACGTGACCCTCGTTGCCTCGGTGATGTAATGATGCCCCGGCCCCTCTTCACCCCCCCCACCCCCCACCCCTGCCGGCAGTTGTTGGAGACGTTAATGACCGGGCTGCACAGCGAAGCACCTGAGCTTTTTTTTGTGTGTGTGTTGTTTTGATACATTACATCATGGCTCGGGGCAGGAGAGGTGATGTCATACCGGGTCTCCAGCTTCCCTCCCCCACCACCGCCGCCACCACCGCCTCCCACTCCCACTCACCTCCCCATTGCTTTGACTGGAGCGGCTCCAAAACCAGCGAGTAGTAGTAGTAGTAGTATACGCTGCTTTCTAGGCATTGTCTGAGCCGGAGCAGCCGAGGCTCTTTATGCATCACAACAAAAAGCTCCAGCCTCAGCTGTCTGCACACACACACACACACAGAAATTAATGTGTCAGATGTTTTATTGGTTTTATTGGATTAGCTGTTGCTGTTTTTCAAATGTGCATTAATCGGGGTCAGAAACCGTTTTCTATATTTGAGAGTCAGCGTGGGTGCAATTTATTTTAGCACAATATAAATCTGATCATCATTTAGAAATAACATCACGATTCCTCCAGCTGCAGCCAAGGATTATGTTCATTATTGTTAATCTGTCAAATCATTTTTTGATTCATTGTTTAATCCTCAAAAATGACAAATATGGAAAATTGCCCCAAGTGAAACCTTCAAAACTAAGATTTTGTCCAGTAAACAGGCCAAAATCAGGAAAATATACAGAACAACAAATTGATGAACCACATAGATGTAACTGGAACAATAATTTTCTGATAAATGAATGACCAGTAGCTTTATTGCAAAAAAAAAATGTTTTGTAGTAGCATCAAAATGACAAGAAAATAACCGTAATGGAACAAGATGAAGGAAAATGATTGACACTGTCAGAAATGAAGGACACTGGTTTGACAACAAAATGATATATAAGAAATATAAAAATAAATGTCATATACTTTTTGAAAACGTGACACTTCATAGTGACGTGCTGCTTCATCTTCGTCATCTGGGCCTCTGACAGCTGATCTCAGGTCTGTGTTTGTGTTGGATTGCTGCTGGTTGTTTTGTGAACTGCAGGTCTGTTATTTATTGTCTTCTCTCTACATTGTCCATTAAACCCAGCTCATGACATTCATATAATACGAGACCTTCTGCAGCCAATACCCAGGGTCCCTTGAGGCCCCCGGCCTGCCACCTGAACACACACACACACACACACACACACACACACACACACACACACTGTCCCTCCTGCTCTTGCTCTCACAAAGCAGCCCATTGTTTGTTTGATTGTTTGTTTGTTATTTGAAGCTGTGTGTGTGAGTGACACTGCTGCTGACTGTAGTAGAGCTGAGTGAAGGTGAAGTGCCACTTTCTCTTTTTTACAAACGCTCTCTCTCTCTCTCTCTCTCCCTCTCTCTCTCCTCCTCCTCCTCCATTTCGCCATGTCTCGCTGCTCCCGTCGCCACAGCAACCGAGGGACCCGCAGGGTGTGTAGGGAGCTGGATGGAGGGATGGAGGGATGGATGGTAGGGTGGTGGTGGTGGGTGTGTGTTGGGTTGGATGCGGGGGGCTCGTGCTCACCCAGTTGCCATGGCTATTCCAGCTGAGTGACGGTGACAGGG
Organism: Trachurus japonicus; assembly: GCF_045865225.1. NCBI lineage: Eukaryota > Metazoa > Chordata > Actinopteri > Carangiformes > Carangidae > Trachurus > Trachurus japonicus. The sequence continues at coordinate 7,972,847 of NC_140916.1, forward strand.
TGACATCATTGCCGCCGCTGGCCCGTTTTGAACACCCTCCTCCCTCCTCCTCCTCCTCCTCCTCCTCCTGCATCTTCCTCCAGCTCCATCTTTAACCCAAGAAGTGATGCTACTCCTCCTCCTCTCCTCCTTCTCTCCCCCTATCTCTCTCTTCCTCCCTTTTTTTTTTTACTCACTCTCTCAAGAGGAAGTGCTTCTGTCTCCGTTTCTGTCTCCCCGCCCAGGAAATGGCTTTCCTTCATGCGGTTACTATGCCAACCGGCTCCAGCCGCTGTCTTGTGCCGAAGTGAGCGTGATAATGGCATTACTCGCACTGTGCTCCTCTGCTCCCTCTCTCTCTCCCCCTTTCTCTCAACCTCCCCGCATCCTTCTATCATCCATCCATCCATCTATCTATTCCTCTTCTACCCTGTAATTCCTTTTCATCCTCCCACCACTCGTCTGCAGCTCTCTGCCTGTCGCTTTGCTCTGTGTGTCGTCTCATTTCATCTCTCCCATCTCGTGCCATGGTTTCCTCACTTTCACTTCCTCGGCCTCTCTCCCATCTCTCTCTCTCCCATCTCTCCGTCTCTCCCTCTCCTCGCGCCGGGGGCGTTGTAAGCCCTCCAGAGGAACACAGCCATCGCTGCCGCTCTTACAGCATCACTGTCAGGCATGAGGAGGGGAGTGGAGGGGAGGGGAGGGAGGGCTTTACCCCTATACACCCATCGACCCCCTCCACCACCCCACTCCTCTTCTTCCTCCTCCTCCTCCTCCTTCTCCTCCTCCGCCTCCCCTCCTCCACCCGTGACACACATACACACATCCCCTCCCTCCCGTTACAAACAAACCGCTGGCTTTAACGTACAGTACCTCGGCGGAGGCTGCAGGCGTCTCGGTCTCCAAATAATCTAATGGTGCATAAAGGCGTTTGTGTGCGCGCGTGTTTTCGTGTGTGTGGCTTTACTTTCGGGAGAGGGAGGGGAGAGAGATAGATAGAGTGGGAGAGAGAGAGAGGAAAGGCGGAGGGAGCAAACCAAACGTGAGTGAAAGTGTTGTCAGCCATTTTTCTCATCATCTTTTTTTTTTCCTCCTGTGTTTTCTGCTTTATTATCGGCGCCGCTGCTCCTCCGGCTGGAGATGTGAGTGTCAAGTGCGCGGAGAGAAGGAGAAGCTGGCGTTTTCTTTGCTTGGATAAAAGGATTTTTTTTATCTGTCTCCTCTTCTTCTTCTTCTTCCTCCTCCTCCTCCTCCTCCTCCATCTCCTCCTCCGCTGTGGTTTTAAGATTTTTTTTTTTCTGTGGGGAGCAGCAGCAGCGGGGAGGCTGCAAGAAACGCAGAGGGGCTGCTGTTGGTTTGGAGAGTGTGATCAGGCCCAGGAACAGCGGATACTCCCAAAACTGTCAAGCCGCCGCCTCCTGCCAGAGAGACGGTGCAGCCGAGGGAGGGGAGAGAAGGAGAAGGAGAGAGAGAGAGGGCAGGGGGGCTCTGATGGAGATGGGGGTCTACGCTGTGGCTTAGAGCAGCTCCGGGATGTTAGATTTTAGCCCGGCGAACATTTTTTCATTATGAAACCATTAGCAGCATCAGACAGCAATGGAGTCCCGAGCCAGCAAGATAAAACCCCGGTAAGTAGCCTATCGACGTGCAGTGTTTTCTCCCCATCCTTCTTTTCTTTTTTTTTTCATCTCTCTCTCTCTCCCTCCCTCATTTATGAGCCACTAGATATGATTACTGGCCCTATAATGGATGTGCATCGGATTTCTATCGAGCCTGTGCAAGATGAATGAACGCGTTGCAGACCGAGGACCAGACAGGAACCCGAACATGTTGATCAGAGGCTGATTATTGCCCTGTCGAGCCTCCGATGTGTGTCAGTGTGTTGTACTAGAAACGGCCGCCATGTGCTTGCTGTCACTCACGCGCGCAGACACACACTCGCGTGAATTTTTTACCCCCCCCAAAAAATCGTCCAGGCCCAGCAGGCTGCGTTTTTTTTTATTTTTTCAACGCCAGACCGTTTAAACGTCGGAACACATCCGATCAATAAGATGCACTGTCGATCAAAGTGATTTTTTTCCGCCTCGTTTGGTTAAAGACACATGCACAGATGTGTGGTGTTGCAGATGTGTGTGTGTGTGTGTGTTTAACCACCGACGTCTCTGCCCACATTATGTTTTCCGACGCACCGATGTGACAGTAGGCTATTTGATCATAGGTCCACGAGACGAGCCCGTGAAATGAAGCACATCAGCCAATCAGACACGTCAAGGTGCAGTTTGCACAGAAGAAGGGGGGAAAAAAACCCAGCAGGGCTATAAGCGATACATCAGAGTGGTTTGATGGGAGGTGATGTCATGTGTGTGTGCAGAGATGAAGCTGCCCTAAATTCACTTATCCCACCTTTTAGCCTCTCTGAGCTCTCACAGCCCTTCAGGAAATGATACAAGGTGAGGTATTCAGAATCAGAGGAAGAGAAATTCGACTCTTTATTAGATCAATGATGATATTTTCGCGTCTGTAGTCGTTTTGTTTGATGATGATGCTGATGATAGAGATCAGCAGCTCCATGCAGCTCGGGTTTGACCCATGCAGCGGGTTGTTTACCGCGGCTGCTGCTGCTGCTGCTGGCGCTGTCCGTGGTGCTGGAAGCTGCAGCCGGCCCCCGAGCCTCATCTGCACTTGAACGGTAAACGGATTGATCGGCTGTCAGCGCCGCTGGCATCACTCACACACCGGGACCACACCGCAACACACACACACACACATGCACACACACTTAGACACACACATACACACATACACACATGCAGGCAGGCAGGCATAGCTGTAAATCACACTGATTTGACGCTTCCTGGATCATAGAGCACAGATCCCGAACGAAAAAATCACCTTAATATTCTTGTAATAGTCATAGACGTGTCATTGTTGATGACGTATTTCAACCACTTTCACCTCATCTTAGGGTCTCACAGGAGACTGAGGGCCCTTTAATCTCTGCTGCAGATGGAGACAGACACCCTCCATTTCTACAACATTTTCTTTTACACAGTTGCATATTATTTTGTGTGGATACTTAGGAGTGCAGTGCTATTTGTTCATCTGCCATATGTAGCCAAAGGCAACTCTGTAAGTGAGACTAGTAATGCAGTCTACATGTTTTACAGCCTTTTTATGTCGCCTGTAAAGTAGCTGCCTTGTTTTTGAGAAGCACTACACAAATAAATATGCAGTGCCCAAACTAAATCTTCTCTAGGCCCCAGGGCTTTTTAACATGGAGACATAGTGTGTGTGTGATGCAAGATTTCAAGGCATTGTTTGGCTCATGTGGGTATAAGACCTCCATAATCTATAGACATAAAGATGTGCTGTGTCATTTGAGTAATCCCTTTATGGAAACAGATCTTTCCACATTGATTCGGCTGGTTTTTCCAGGAATCTCTGAAAAGAACAGCAGCACGTGGGTGGTAGCTCCACTCCACACACTTATAACACCCATAAAACACCTATTGTGCGTTTTGTTATACTTACTTTTAACAAACAAAAGGCAAAAACAAGCACATGAGCCCTCCAGCATTACACCATTGTTACTGAAGAATCGTTATTGGCAGGATGACGTTGTTTCTTCGGCCAAAATGTGATTTAAGTCCAACATGCATGTCATGCGCCGTGAGTTGAAGTAAAGCAGCAGACAAGTCGGCAAGTTAACACACTAATAGTTATTATGTAAAACATTGGGAAGTACAAATGCAACAATGTAAGTTTGGCTCAGCTTGCAGTTGGCTGTCTCCCAGCATTGTATTTGAGTTTGTTTTTGTTTTTTTGGCACCAAGTTTATTTTTGATCGACATTTTTAATTGCATCTTTCCCACAGTCTTGATAAAGCTAAATTCAATATGTCCAGATTCACCATATCTCTCTTATACTCTCTTTCTCTTTATCTCCTCTCTGTCCTCTGTCTTACCTCTGTCCCCGCCTCTTCATTTCTCTCTTTTGTTTTCTTATGTTTTTAGCATATAAATGAAGGCTTGTGTAAATATTCATTTAACCCAGCAGGAAGCCCGCCACGGGTAGAGTCAATAACAGCCACCATATCCTATTACAGTAATGACATCACCACAGCGGGCTCGTGACCATTGGCTGTGATGTGTTTAATGCCCAGATTGCTTATCTTTCCTCTGGAGACCTGTGATTTCCATTCTTACAGCTGCGTTTTATCTTCGCTGCAACAAGGCGCACATGCAGGCGTTGACTTGTGCACAGTCACAGTTACAATTCATGTTGATTTATCAGCTGTTTATGGACCTCCATGGCTTCATCTATTGGTTGATAGCTCAGCCATGAATGCTGTCGCCTTATCTTTGCACATTTTATGGAATGGATGTCTATATGTCCATAAGGCCTTTGCCCAGATGTTTTAGCCCTGCTGGCCTTAGATAAATCAGATGGAAAGTGGAGTCATTGAATTGACACCGAGAGCCTTCATCATGCTGCTTTTATTATTTATCTCATATGTAAATAAAACATATATATAAATGTCATCACCCTCATCTCTTACGATGTTGTAAAATGAAGTCCGTGCAGAACAAACATACCTTTTTTGAAGATTTATCGATTCGCTTCCCATCTTTGAGAATACTTTTTTACATAGAGGAACATCTGGAACAACTGTAATGGTAATAGCAGCACAGCGGACTGTGTTCCTCATCAGAGGTAATCATCTCCTCCCCTCTGCCACCCCCCTCCTCCCCTCCTCCCCTCCTCCCTGTCCCAACTGCTGGCTTGTGTGGTGTTGACTGGTGGAGCTGTAACTAGGGAGAGGAAAGCCCAGAGAGCATATCAGGCCCATTTAATCGGACACCCCGCTGAAAGGGTTTTAATCTCTTGATCCGTGAAGCTCAGGAAAGCGAGACTCCGCCACCGTGGTCAGGGAGGGGGGGGGGACTCTGGGATGTGTCTGTTGTCTCTTTTAATAAGCAGACAAAGTTAAAAACCACATGTGAAATGTTTAAAAGAGAAGTAGCTACAAGTACAAGCTGCAGGAAGTTTAAATCTGCCTGGGATTCAGAGAATTGTTGTCTTTTTTCAAAATAATTCAAACATTTTTAAACCAGCAGTTTAAATGTAAGTGTTTTTTTCACTAAAAAGTAGGGCTCTGCTGCTTTGCACACCATGCAGGGGGGTGCACGGTCGGCATGCATGCATCTCTGAGCTCGGGCCACCCACAGCATCGAGAGGCCACAGAGTTGTAGTAGCACAGATTCACCCCCAGCATGTAAAGGCGGTAAAGAGATTGAGAGCCAGCCAGCCAGCCAGCGCTTCCACCCAGGGCTTCCACCCAGCAATCTAGGTCATTAGGTCTACAGTGTAATTTAAGGAGCGCCACATCTGCTCACATGTAGGCAGAACTGAATGTTGTGGCTCGAGCATTAGAGCGATGCTTAATCCTCCTGTGACAGCTGATTGTACGTATTCTCGGCTCGCCGTTCTGCAGAGCTCACTTCATTTGTTTGCGAGAGAACGGTGAATTGGGAGCACAGGAGCAAGGAGAGAGAAAGAGAGAGAGGCTCCGTATGTAAGGTAGGAGACTGATTGTAATTCGGTGCTTCATGTCGACGTGCAGCATATCAGAGAGTAGATTTATACAATAGCGTGTGATTTCAGACTCAAGACGCAGATCAATGGAGGTTAACAATGTTTCCATGTCGTCATGTCGCTGATTGGAAAAGCTTAATGAGTGCGTGTGGTTACTGTCGTGCCGGCATCCATCTTGGCTCAATCTCTTTACGTGCCGAGGAGGTCAATGGACCACATGCCTATGGTCTGAATGGACCCTGGCTTATTGACCAACAGACTGATGACCTAAATGAGTGGAGAGAAAGGATTAAGTGTTTATTATCCTCTCCCCTTTATCCCTCTTTCCTGCCCTCCCTCCCTTTATCTCTCCCTCTGTCCAGGGGGGAGGGGCCTGTTGTGTGTGTGGGGGGTTTTGTTTTGGAGGAGGTGGGACCCTTTTTCTAGCTGGTTGTGGAAACCAGTGGGATATTATTATTGACAACGTCGACCACTCCAGCGCCTGGCTGGAAGGCTATATTGACCAACTCCACATGACCGGTCCTGTACTCTCCATAATGAGAATATTCAGTTCATTTCCTGCCTGGTGCACTCCCACTTATTGAGTATAGGCAACAAAAAATGTTAAGAACATGTGAACAATTAGAGATTTACTTGACGCTGACACTTTACTTTTGATTACCATGTATGTAGTGGTGATTCTTTTATCCGCGGTGGGCTATTTGTGGACGTAACAATAGCTCTGTAACTGCAACATGTAATTATGCACAAGCACCAGATGCATTGTATTTATTATTTGTAGCAAAATGCTAATTTAAGACAGGAGGCTTTTGATGTTGGCTGATAAATTATTCTACATTGTTGTTATTGTCATCTGTTTGGATGACACCAACCCTTTCTTTCATACTGAAGGTCTAAATCTTTACAAACGGATCAAGAACATATACTTAAATTTGCAATTTCCTGTGTTGAATTGATGTTTTTTCATAAACATTACTCAATAGTGAATATGTGAAAGACTAATTTGAGGTCATGGTTGGTTTCTGTTTTGTGTGGGATTTGCCGATCGAAAGAAAACCTAGACAGTCAGCAGAATAATTCATTTTTATTGCATTTTTGTTTATTTATCATTGTGTAATCCGTCAGTTTCCTTCACAATAACAGTAAACTTTCAGTTGAGCCCCAAAGCGAAAGCACTTTGACAACAGATGTGTCAAAAATAAATATAAACGGCCACAGTGGCAGCTCCAACATGTGAGGTTTATGTCGCATGTTACAGTCAGACACTGGTGCGTCATCGGTTTTTTGTCCTAAAAGTCATTGAAAGAAAACACGATGAGCTTTTATCACTGCAATTACAGACAAAGACATTCATCACACCAACACAATATTGTCCAGTCCAGTGATAATAATAGCGTGGACGTCAGCTGCAGGCGGTCGGAGTGAAGTGGACCAGACGAGCGATGGGGATGTGGAAAAAAGTAGCCTGAGGGTGGCTGGGGTGGGTGGGATGTGGGGGGGCTTGGTGACTGGCTGGCCCCTCTGGTCGACCATTTTGGTTAGTGCAGCCAGCCAGATAATTAAACGTGATGGCAATCTTTGACACAGTGTAATCACATCACACCTCAGTGCCACAGGAGCTGCACTGTCTGGCTCCCAGTCTCCTGTCTCTGACACACTGGGAGACACTTTGTGAATAGACGAGACTTATAGTATTCTCATTCTCCGCTCAGAAACGCCTTCAAAATAAACTTATAGCACCTCCCAGGTCCTCTGTTTCACTGTGGATCATGAATAGTGAGATGTCTTTTTTAGTCTAAACCAGTTTTCCAGTCTTTCCACATTGATCATTCTGGCAGCAAAAACACTTTTCCCTTCGAATCTCCCCAAAAAAACTCCTTAATTAAGCCTTAATGCAGAGGGGAGCTGTGACGATGGACGTTTTCCTAGAGTGCGTTTGAGAGCAGATGACGGCTCCAACCCATTTACTTGCAAATGAACCTCCCAAAGATGTATTTCCATCCAATCTATTCCACTTCTCATCCAAGATTTCACATCTGATTTCCAAACAACTATCTGAGGCTGTGCAGCTATTTACAGGCACACGGTGCTTTACTTTACTTTAGACACCGTTTTAACTTGTACATTAAAGATAAGAGGAGTTAAACACACAGGCAGTGACTGTACCATCTACCCAGTGTCACAGCTTCATCAGGGTTTGCTTAAAAGTTAAAAGTTTTTACTATCTAGAGGAAGACTTTAAACACAGCACATAAATTAAATTCCAAATCTTGTTTACTATCTACATCTGAAATTATAAAACTCCCTCTCCAGATGTTTAGATTTGGCTCCAGTATGAACAGTGACGAACGAAACAACCTAGTTAAACCAGCCACATTTGACTTTTAGGTGTTTAAAATGTAATATTGATGATGTGCCACAGCCAGAAGTGGAGTTGAAAGTGGTTCAGAGCAGTCTCCCTGCTGAGGATCAAATATATATTGGTAAATAAAACATTTAAAGCTATAAAATATTCACATCTATAGACCCCATGAACCAGTTTACTCGGTTTGATTAAATTCATAATTCACCCCTTCGGCATTCTTGTCAGATATGATGAATTTTACTTGAAAACACAATATGTTGTGCACATTAAGAAGAATATATAAAATATCATTTGAAATAAAAAATGAAGGAAATGAAATACATATTTACTTGACATGTAGATGGTAATTTATCTAAAGGTTCATGTTTTAGGTTAAAAGTTTTAAATAATTTATTGCATCACATTTTAACTATAGATTTCTTAAATTATGTGAATGATTATTTTAATAATTTTTTTGTCTGCCCATTTTTGTATCTGTTAATTTATTAAAAAAAGATTTGTTAACATTTGTACCAACAGTTATTTATTATTTTTCCTCTAGAAATAACTTTAACCTATTAATAGTTGGCTTTTGTTTGACAAATCATTTTAGCTCTGTCTACAAATAAAAAACAGCGTACAGAAATACTCACTACATCCGTGTTATTGTAGCATTCAGCTTCCTGCCAGAACTTTACTAGGGCGTTTCTGATGTATTTTACATTACAGGGTCGTCTCCATAGAGAAGTGGGTTGGCTCATTTGAAATGTGGCTAATTACAGTGGGACTCTCTGATACTTTACAGAGTGCGAGTTACTCAGAGGGGTTTCCCCCCCCATTACCGCCTGGCGTTCGTTTAGATTAACCAAGTTGCGCGCTTTAATTAGGGTATTTCCTTGATGTATGCAGCTCTTGTTGTTTGTTTGCTCAGTTCATGAAAGGAGCTTCAGCACTTTTAATGGCTACACGCTGCCGATGTTTCTTACACACTAGTGTAAGAGGGGAGAAAAAATGTGTCACTGAAGTTTTCCCTTTTTTTTTTCAAATACATTTTTACTCTGTCACTTCTAAACTGAAACCCTGCCGGTTCCTTTAGACCCAGTAGACTCCCCTCTTCGACACTAGGGAGATAACATCATCATACAGCTCTTCAAACGACACATTGAAGAGGGTGAAAAGGAGTGTAGGGTGTTTTTCAGCCCCATATTGTTGATAAATATTTTTGACAGCCTCCACAAAGTCAGATGATTTAATTAAGAACTTGTGTTTCCTGCCTTTTCCTCCGCTTTGATAACGAATTATGAGTTGAGTTCGTGCAGCGTGGCTAATTAAGGTTTTTTGTTCCCTTAACATTGGGTAATCACACCAGTTCGAATAAGGACAAAAGATAAATCCCTTTTTTATTCAGCAGTTTATTTAATTCTTTTTTTTTTTTTTTTTTTTTTTTTACTTTCCAATTAAGTCTCGAGGAGCCATAGTTTTGTGATTGGCAAATAAATAAAGTGCAAACAGCTGTTGAGTGACTGGCTGCTCAATTCACCGAAAAATTAAGCGATGATAAGAGGGACGAGGATTAACTCTGGGTCGCCTTTGAAATATAAAGAGAAATAAAAAATGCAATAGCATCCGAGCGGAGAAGACAAGATGTTTACACGTTATATATTTCCAGACTAACCGAGGGACGGCATGCCGCTAAGTGTGTTTCCAAACGCCTGGCTGTGTTAGTGTGAGTGACCAGTGACCACCACCAGTGGCGGCTGCTGAGCTGGCTGATACTGACCATCTGTGTGTATGTGTGTGTGTGTGTGTATATGTGCAGCTCCCCGCAGACTTCAGCAGACTTCACCTGGCCGACGGCTTGCACCCACAGGTGACCCACGTCTCCTCCAGCCACTCAGGATGTAGTATCACCAGCGACTCTGGAAGCAGCAGCCTGTCAGATATTTACCAGGTAAGGCCCCCACCCCACCCCACCCCACCCCCGCTGCTGCTGGACCACCCAGCTCGGACTCACCCGGATAGATGATGAGTAGGTGCTGCAGTTTGTTCACTAATAATATAGTCAGTGCATGATGTCATGAAGTGGGTCACGTGATGAAAGAAAACAGACTTATTCACTTTCTTGCTCGAGATTACATGAGAGAATTGATGCAACTGATGTCTGGAAGGCAAATATGGAGCTAGTTATCTTTGTTTAAAGACCGAAACCATGACAACACGTTGATTTTTTTGTACAAATAATTAAATATGTTCATTGATATGTGTAATTAATGAGCATTAAAGGCTGTGTGTTATGTTAAGACAGAGCCATTACTGTAGCTGTTCTAGTCTAAATGCTAAGCTAATGAACAAGTAGCTGCCTCCAGCTTCATATCCACTGTTCAGACATGAAAGCTGCATCAATCTCTAGATCTAAAGAAAAATCCAAAATTATAGAAAGTTATTTCTAAGAAAAAAAAAAAAAGGAAAAGGTTTTCCTTTGTACATTTCAGATTCTGACTTATATCTGCTATATACAACAATAATCCCAGACAGGGTGACAGACGTGTAACCTGTTTATAGTATAAAATGAACCGCTAACCAGTGTTTCTAACCCAATCTGAGAGGATAAATGAAGTAAGAGGGTTGAGGTAAAGCTCATATTAATCAGGTAGGTATTATCAGGTAAAACTCTCCGTGGCGAAATAACAAACGCAGCTCCGGGGAGCACGAGTTGGTCTCATTAAGACGATCAACACGTTGCAGGAGAGGAATGCAAAACGTTCTGCAGCCAGATAAAGCTCTAATAGGACGCTGCCACCGCTCAGCTGATCATTAGCAAACAGGTCGGCCGGTCGGTGGCTGCGAGCAGGTGGTCGAGCCGACATCCTGACTCCAGCTGTGTCTCTGCTCACCTCAAAGCAGAGGTACAGACCCCCTCTGCCCCCTCCCTCCCCCTCAGAGAGCTGTGACATACAAATATAGTGCGATAAGGAGCTTTATGAGCAATTTCCTGACAGGCAATTTCCAGAGAGAGAGAGAGGGAAAGAAAGAAAAGTGGTAATAAAATAAGTGGTGTATAAACATCATTCAGCTCAACAGAACACACACACACTCACACACACAGGAACTCTTGTGACTATGGACGTGCCCCAAACCCTGCAACTAATCCTCTTAACACAGCGCACTCACCCCATTGGCTCCTCCTGCTGCCACCTGCTGTGTGCCTATTTATGTGTGCGTTATGTTTGTTTGTGAGTTTGCTTGTGACTGAGCTCAGGGGCATCGGTCCCACTCACTTTGTTTTGTTTTGTTCAGACCCCTCTCTCTCTGTCTCTCTCTCTCTGGCATGGAGTTTGTGTGCGCAAAGGGCAATAAAACGTCTGAATGCAGATTTATAATTGCACGTGAGGTCGGTTTGAGTAGGTGTTACTGTAGAGTTATGTGTGTGTGTGTGTGTGTGTAGGTTTGGCCGTGCTGTGGTTGGCTGGGGCAGGTTGAACAGGCTTTACTGTCCCCAGTCTGTGATCCTGGTCTTAGAGCCATCTGCTAGCCGCTCTCTGGCAGTCTCCTGGTGTCTCTCTCCATCTCTCTCTCTCTCTGAATCACACACACTGTCCTGTTTTCTCTTCTTCTCTTTCTTCGCTGTCTTTCTTCTCCTTCGCTGGGTCCCTACAGAGACACACACACACACACACACACACGGCTTTTTCACTGCACTAACTGCAAAAGCTGCTTTGTCCTTGTTCAGCAGATTGACTCAAACACCTCGCTGTAACTTTGCTTTGTCTCAGTGTCTTAATCCTTCTCTCCTGTCACAGGTGATCAAACGTCTCTGCTCAGCTCACTGCTGATTCACTTGTGTGTGTGTGTGTGTGTGTGTGTGTGTGTGTGTGTGTGTGTCTGTGTGTCTCTACCTAATGTTTCTGTCAAGTAAGCAGCCTGTTTTTTTTTGTACGTGTGTGTCACAATCTGGATCTGTCGTTTTCCAGTTGACAGATAATTAATCAGAAGTGTGTTCATTTATCAACTATCAAGTCTTTTTGAAATGAAAACACCAAACATGAGCTGGATTGAGTCGCCTCGCTTTACTTTGTCTCGAATGACGGTTAAATGAATATGTTTGGACTCAGGAGAAGCTTTGTCAGTGTCGGTGGCAGCTCTGGGAAAAGTATTTTAAATACAGAATATTTAAGAGAATCATCATCAGATTGGTCTTGAAGAGAGGGAGCGATCGGAGCAGTTATTTCACAAACCTTTGGCTCATAACGGGTCAAACACAGCATCTTGTTTGCATATTTTATATTGCAGAAATAGGACTTTCTACTTCTCTTCATCCCCTCCTGACCCCCCAGGTTTGTCTCAGGACCACTTGAAGTAACTAACTAACTAACTGCTCCCCTAACTTCTTGTCCACTTGGATTAAGTGCTTTAAATTAAAATTCACAAAACATTAAAGATTGAGAAAATAATTATAATTCATCTCCTCCTATCCCGGGGTCCGCAGCATGGTTTCTCACACTGTTTGCGTTATGTTATATTCCTTTTTCTACAGTGTATGTGTAGCTAAAGTTGCTCCCTGGAGGTTTCAGGATTAATAACAGTGGGGGAGTAGATCTCCAGTGATGTTTGAATAAACACATCATGGCTCTTTAAACAGGACGTTGATGGCACAAAGGAACACGGAGTATTAGATTTTAGTTGTACTTACATTCAGGTGATGCTGTTGTGGAGGAGACAACGGTGCCAATTGTTTTTTAATGGAAAGCAGTGAAAACGGCCTCTATACGAAGAGGATCGCATCATTTTCACGTCACTGCCAACATGGAGCACTGTTTTGTGCCTGAATAAATCATGAAATTGGTCCTTCAGAAGGACTTTGAAAGCATTGATCCAAGAATAGCCCTGATGAAATATTAACAGCACCTGACTCGCCCACTGACTCTTGATGCTTACTGCACATTTATGGATTTTTGATGCATACATGACACGAAAACGAGCCGGTACACGTCAGACACAAAGACAAACAAGCAACCTTGGCTTTAATGTACCGCCCCGGCATTCAAACAAGTCGTCACCGCGTTGTGGTATCTTTTGTTTCTCCCTGGTAAAATCCTATGAGGTAATTGAAGTAAAGGAATACGCATCCTCACTTCTGTTTTTACAGATTTTTAAACTCACCGTCTGCAGATAAAAGGTGAATCTGTTTCACTCCTGTTTGTCCATCTGTTGAAACTGGTCAGTGAAGACGCAGCTCTCTGTGGTTTGAAAACAAAGAGAGCTCAAGGAGTGTTTCACAATCTTCTACGGAAATTATTGCGACGTATTTTCTACAGACGCTCTCGTGTCTCTTAGTTCCTTTATTGTTGTTAATTTATTCCAGTTTGAGATCAGATATATGATACTGCTTGTGTTTACTGCTCCTCTCCTAAATCTGTGACTTTCCACTGTCAAAAGGCCACACACACATCATCTCTGCAGACCCTGCATGGCCCCACCCGCCGGTGATGCCCAAATGGCCACTCAGACACTGGCCTGAATCATTAATGAGCCTTTTGCACATGGCGTTTGAGGAGAAATGACATAGGGTTTCGTTGAGAGACTGGGTACGGGGACTCTGAGCTTTGAAAAATTAAAGGCAGACTGACAGTCTGGGAGGTGAAGATGCGTCTGGCTCTGGGATTTTGTGGACATTTTGCAAAGGCAACCTTTTCTTCTCTTTCTATTAAGAAGCGGGAGGTTGAGCTCCACTCTGAGGTAAGAGGAGTTGGTCATCAGTTGTTCTTCTACTCATTTCATTCTGAGTTGTTTTTGGTTTTTATTATGTGAGGAGGTTTTAAACCCAGGAGCTTGAACTGGGCATCGTGGCTCCTCTATCTTTTTTTTTTTTTGGAAATATTTTCTTTGATTATAGCAGAAGAACTCCGTTTGTATCGCTCATGCGCAAGCGATTGCATTACTTTCGCTCCTCGTCCTCGTTCATTTTCCTGCTTCCACACATATTGCATCTTGTGCTTTCAAAGAACAGGATCTGGCTGCGAGGCAGGCGCTGGAGCTGGCTGAGGGGAGAGGAGAGGAAGGTTGGGAGTTAATTAGCTTGCTGCTATGCATAGCCGGCTGTTTGGTATGCAGCGATGATGATGCCTGTCGTTCTCATACTGTACTGAACCTCTAATCCATTTCATGAAGTGGGTCAAATCTGCAGAGCAGTTTTACAGAGGGTCTCTTCTTTTGTTGTCGGGCTTTTGTTTGTTGCTGCTGCTGATGTTTGTACTGTAAAATAATTTCAGCAGTGTGTGTCGGTGTGTTTTGTGCAACCTGCACCTCTGCATCTTGATTATGCTGATTCTTTTACACTGGCTGTTTACAAATGAGTCTGAGGTTTTGCTCCGTCTGTGCGGTTTGACAGTCGGACATGAGTTGATGTCCGGCTTGCTCAGCATGCAGGTACTTGATTTATTGTGTTGCCCAGAGAGACATGGCTTTCAATTGACTCTTCGGTTATTGCACAGATTTGAACTCTGACCCCGGCTATAGGGGGGGGCCGCACCGGCTGTATTTTGCCCAACCGCCGATGTTGGACGGAGACGCCACCTCCCCGCCTCCGTTGTCATGGCTAATCGATAACTCATTTCTCATCTGTTCCCTTCTTCTCTTCTCTTCTCAGGCCACAGAGAACGAACCAGGTGACATGGACCTGAGTGGCCTGCCAGAGACCGCCGTCGACTCCGAGGAGGATGACGACGAAGAGGACATCGAGCGGGCGTCCGATCCCCTCATGAGCCGGGACATCGTGCGCGACTGTCTGGAGAAGGACCCGATGGACAGAACCGATGACGACATAGGTGAGCAGCAGCACCCGGTCTGGGTTTCATCGTCTCCTTTTGTTTGCACTGCAGCGATCAGAGTTTGCATCTCCACTGCAAATACACTTATTTGCCTCTGCAGTGGAGTCTATTCTAAATACACCCACTGTTTATTTGAGCAAACTCTGCAGTGTGACACTTTCGGTGTGATTCAGAGATACTGTATCAGTGAAAAACACTGAGCTCTCCTCAGCTGGGACAGTAGTCGTCCCAATTTTTAGATGAGTTCAGCTCCCTATGAAGGCCACGCCCTCCCTTCTTATTTAAATCGGTCACAGTAAATTTACATTTGTCTGAAGTCTGAAGCGCTCTCATTTACGATGTAAGCTTTCGAGTAATTCTCAAAGCCACATCACGCTCGCAGTATCATATCCCTCAAAGCTGTGACTCAACTCCAAAGATAATGATAGGCATGTTTAAAAAAAAAAAATAGTCCATATTCTCAGAGCTTAACTACAGATGTGGACCGGGGGAGGATGATGCAGATGCATTGAATGCAGGGACAGTAAGAACGAGTGCCAACTACCCCTCCCCCCCTCTCTCTCTCTTTCGCTGATCCCGCCACTGTACCACCCCTCCCTCTGCCGGCAGGCTTTTCTAGGTCACTCCGGCACATCCTCTCGCCTCACCTCTCCCAGCGCATTAAACTTTCAGTGCTTCCGCAGCTTCACACACAACGCTGTTGCCATGCCAAGCACAGGTCAGGCCCGAAACGCCAGACTGCCGCTGTGAAGGCGAGGTGGATGTTGGATAAGGGATGGGAGAGAAAATAGATTTAAACAAACCAAAAGAAAAAGAAGAGGGAAAAAAAACAATAGGGACATTACCATAAACCCTTACTCTGCACAATCCACAGATTTCAGTCTGTGCAGATATTCTCCTTGTAGACATCGATTACAGAAAAGTCTGTAGAGTAACAGGGAGACTGTTTCTGGAGGGGAAAGTTGCTCTTGTTCTTTTTCTGGTGCTTTCAGCAGCACACTACAGGAAAAAACATGAAAAATGAGCAGAGAAACATGAACAGAGTCCTCATGTGTGGTGTACGAGGGGTCAAACGTAGGCTCTCTCAATCCGGTTCAGATCTCAACCCCAATTCAACACCAATGGGAGGTTTTTGGAGCAGCACTCTCCACCATCATCATCAAAACACCAAATGAGGGAATACATAAAGTAGGGTGTTCATCCCTTCCACAGACTTAAAGAATCAATACTAGGCCACATCGCAGCTGGTCTGGCAGCTCACGGCGGCCCAGCGCATGAATCTATCATCCGTCTGTACCTCGAGGGATGTGTGTTATTTATTTTATTTATTTTGGGGGGGTAATTAAGTCGAATAGAAGCTTTAAATTGGATCATGGCTGACCGAGCACCCCGGGGTTCATTGTCCGCGGTGAACTCGCAGCGAGGTCACCGAGTGAAGTGTCAGCGATTATTCTTGGCCCGCCTTGAAAGTTTATATCAATGGAATTGATATTTGGCTTAATGTTCTCCAGATAACGATCCCTGTGTCGGCTATTCATTGTGGTGATGATCCATTTTGATGCTCGTGCCTTCTCGGGCTGGAGAGCGAGGAGCTCGTGAGGTTTTTGCCAAGAGCGCTGAGTGTCCTCTCTCTCTCCTCTGAGTGTCGAGACTCTGTTTGCTCTTTTTTTTTCTCAACCTCCTCCGCTTCCTCCTCTCTGTCTCTCTCTTTCTCTCTCTGTCTCTCCTCTGTCCCCTCACACAGAGCAATTACTGGAGTTCATGCATCAACTGCCAGCGTTTGCAAACATGACCATGTCGGTGAGGAGGGAACTCTGCGCCGTCATGGTTTTCGCTGTGGTCGAACGCGCCGGCACCATCGTCCTCAACGACGGGGAGGAGGTAGGTGTCAGTCAGGATTCATCAACACACAAGCCCGAGTCTTGTGACTGCTTGTGTCCTATATTTAATTGTATTTATATATGTGTGTGTGTGTCTCTCAGGAGACCGAACCTGTGTGTCACCGCCTTCACACCAATGACTCTTTCTTTTTCCATTTGATGTTTTTTTCTGCTCTATTAAACCTGAATGGGTGAGCATCTCTTATCACCAGACCTCCCCAGGAGCCCCGAGGCAGCTAATGCAGGGCGTCACTTATTCTTTTTCTCTCTGCGGTCAAGACATGACACGAGTTTCAATGAAGACTATTTGGGTTTTTTTTTTTTTCTCTCTCTATCACAGAGAGATAGAGCAGAAGTTGCCCCAAAGGCCCGACCACTTAAGTGAATGTCCGGTCATAGAGAATCAAAGGTTCATCGAGCATAATATTGGCTGTCGGGGGTGAAAGCTGAGCGTCTACTAAATGCCAGCTTTTTAGGAATTCTTGAAAAACATCCTTATATTTATCTTGATCGCTCAAAAAGTTAAAAAAAAAAAAATCAATCAAAAACAACTTCTTACAATACTTGCAGTGTAGTGCAGATTATGATTTTAGTTGTGTTTTGCTGGGCAGCTCATTTATTCCCATGTTGCTGCAGCAGTGTTCCTCTGAGGAAAGTAAGAAACCATCTGTTAGCCGCAGCGGGCCCCTTGTATTTTCTGCACATGGCACTTTTTTGGTAAATAACTTTGACTCATTAAGGGACGGCAGCTGTTGGGAATATCATTAGACTGAACTTAGTCGGATCTACAAAGTTCTAGTATTGTCATAGGTGTCTGTTTTACTGCTTTACCGCTTTATAACTCCCAACATCTAACCTGCTGTGATCGTGTGTCGTGTCTAGTTGGATTCCTGGTCGGTGATTTTGAACGGTTCAGTGGAGGTGACGTATCCAGACAGCCGGACAGAGATCCTGTGCATGGGGAACAGCTTCGGCGTGTCACCGACCATGGAGAAGGAGTACATGAAGGGTGTGATGAAGACCAAGGTGGACGACTGCCAGGTAGGATCACGATGTTCTTGACTTTCACATGGCTCTTCGACCCTCTGGGTTCATTCCCTCTGCATCTCAGGGAGGAAAGTGAAGCACAATCTCTCCCATTGTGTGATATTAGCTCCCACTGAGACCCACTTGTGTTTTACAAGTTGTAACTGAACCGCCTCCCTGGATCACATTTGTTGTATCATGTCTTGAGAGCGAATTAGGCACTGATTGAACAATGTAAAAGTAAAGACAGTGAAACGTTTGACTCCTTTAATCATCAGGAGCTGAGCTCATCATCAGGCATGAGAGAAATCTGTGCTCATAATCAGTGAAAGCCCCTTTTCCATAATGTATCACTGGGAATAGTAGCAAAGTTGCTCTGCAGGATTTATCTCCAGTCAGCTGGCATCAGTTTCACTAATTTAACTTTCATTTGGCCGTTTGTTTATGAGTTACAATCAGCTGCAGTGGTCACACTAACAGATGAAGCAGGACACTCGTTTAGTATTTTTTTTAACATTTTGTTTCAAAATGAATCAACTCCTTTCTCTAACTCTTGTTCTCTCTCTGTCTTGTCCAGTTTGTGTGCATAGCCCAGCAGGACTACTGCTGCATCCTCAACCAGGTGGAGAAGAACATGCAGAAGGTGGAGGAGGAAGGAGAGATCGTCATGGTGAAGGAGCACCGCGAACTGGACCGCACCGGCACCAGGAAAGGGCACATCGTAATCAAGGTGACGGCTCAGAGTTCACTTCATGAACATTTCACATCACGTCTGGATGTTTGAGCAGATCTCCTCGTGTTGCGTGAACAGTTATTTGAATGCAAATTGTATGCAACTCCTTTTGTTAATACATCTACTATGACAATGATAAACCTCAGGGCACATCAGAGCGTCTCACCATGCACCTGGTGGAGGAGCACTCAGTGGTGGACCCCACCTACATCGAGGACTTCCTGTTGACCTACAGGACCTTCCTCTCCAGCCCCATGGTCGTGGGCAAGAAGCTTCTGGAGTGGTTCCACGACCCCAGTCTCAGGGACAAGGTACGTTCACCTGATGATGAGAATATTTTGTAATTAATAGATTATTTGCGTTTTATTTGCTTAAAAACACACATTTTATACCATCTATAATATCAGATCTATAAAAAAATCTTTAACATCAGAGGGTCAGGACGTAAAGAGCAGTGTGTTGACACCACTAGTCCATCAGTAGACTGTGCGCTGACCTGTGCTGATCCTGTGATTGCTGCAGGTTACACGGGTAGTCTTGCTGTGGGTAAACAATCACTTCAATGACTTTGAGGGTGACCCTGCCATGACTCACTTTCTGGAGGAGTTTGAAAACAATCTGGAGAAAGAAGTAAGTGCAACGAGTGCTGAATGATAATTAGTTTAGAAGCTCAACATGCAAAAAACTCTCATTTGGTGCCTTTGTTCTTGTTTTTTTAAACTTTCCTCTCACTTCTGTGTTGCTTTTATCTTTGCAGAAAATGTGTGGGCACCTCAGACTGTTAAATATTGCGTGTGCTGCTAAAGCCAAGCCGCGGCTGGTGACACTGACCAAGCCGTCCAGGGACTCTCCGCTGGCGTTCAGCCTCCTCGGAGGTCAGGAGAAAGGCTTTCGCATCTTCATCGATGCCGTGGAGCCCGGGAGCAAGGCAGCAGAAGCCGGCCTTAAGCGTGGAGATCAGGTAAGATGTCTGGTCTGCACCTTTACCGCTGTGTTTGGAGGTTACATCCTCTACTGTACATTGTCATCGTAATCTGTCTGTAGGGTATCATTTTTCCAGGTAGTGCTTTTTTTTCCTTTTGTCAGACAAAATTCGTTCCTCCCGATTCTGCTGTAAAGATACAAACTGTAAATGCAGCTGCACATAAACTCCCAAGTTTCATAAGTTTGGCAGATTTTTCTATCTGTAGGCTACAATTGTGAGGAAGGATCTCGCCCATCACACAGACCAGCGCTCGATTCGCTTTTTTTTTTTTTCCAGTGTAAATTAATTTTTGTTGTGAAATTGGTTTTTACATTTTTCCTCTAACTGGCATTAAAGGTCCCAAAATTGAACTCGCCAGTAGCTGCAGGCGCCCTGTGTTTGGCTTTCTCTCCCAACTTGAATTCTCAAACATTTTCACACCCGGCAGTCCTCGGGGTTTTAAGCAAAGTCCCTTAATCCTTGAAACCATCTTGAGAGTGTGTGGATACGAATTAAGCCCTCGTGACTCCAAACATCCCCTGCAGCTGTTTCCCCCCCCCAAAAGGAAGCAGAGAAGCTGACATCCTTGGAAGCATTCACTCTCTCATACCAGCTTACACCTTCCGCTCTTTAGCAGCTACAGTGACTGCCATCGTTTACCCAGGACCTATCATTCCAGCTTTATTATTAATCTCAGCGGTTTTGTCGTTGCTCCATTAGCGGGAGTAAACCTCGGCATGTCACTCATCGCTGCTAAAGTGGGTCTTGATTAGCAGCAGTAGGATGGCCTGCTCTTACGTTACTGTCAAAGGTGACTTCCTTTCTCCGCTAAAGAGGAAGCCGCGAAGCCTGCTCGCCACATTGTGTTTAAATGCAAATATCCGGCTCTTATACGAAGGTCGGGCCGTTGAGACAAAGACATGACAATTTGAAGGTGACACAGAGCATGTTAATGTCAAAACCATGTGTCGCACTAAATGTCAAGATGTACAACATGCCAGTGTTTATTACCCTCCTTTTGTTCACTAGATGAAATATAGCGCAGGGGTCGTTACCTGGCACGTTTCCTGCACTTCATGGTTCAACATTTAGAGCATGCGTCCAATCTGTCATATGGTTTGACGTGACAGCGAGGCAGAGGAGGCGTTATTCCCTCCAGCACACTTAGTTAGCTGCAGGTTTAGATTTATGCGTAAAAGTATTGCTTTATTCTAATGAACCGATTAAAAGATTTGAGACAGTATTAAAAAATACAGAAAGGTCAAAGTCCTGCTGAGATTTGTTCACCCACCTCAGTGAAAAAAACACAAAATTAAGGTATTTGAAAACTGAGCTCTATTGTTTACCTCCTTAAAACCCTAAAATCATTCTGAGAAGGAATAACAACTCTGCGTAACCGAGTCCAAAAACATATGAGGCCAAGAACAGACATTGCTTTGTTCTCAGGTTTCAGGATCACAGAGCTCAGCCTGAAATCGCTGCATAATCGCCAGTGCTGCTTTTGAATAATTGTATCATTAGGAAAAAATACTAAGTCCTGAACCTGTACGATGAGCAAACAGGAAGGTGCACTGATGGGTTTCTTCTCTCTGCAGATCTTGGAGGTCAATGGGCAGAATTTCGAGAATGTCCAGCTCAGCAAAGCCAACGAGATTCTGAAGAACAACACCCACTTGTCCATAACTGTGAAAACAAACCTCTTAGGTAAGGCCTCAGGGATCACATTTCTGAGACAAATTACATGCTTTGTGTACAAAAAGGCCCGATTGTTCTTTGTTATATAGAGTAAATAAATCTGAGCATTGTGTTTTATAAGTAATGGAAAGACGAGGAGATATTTGGGGTTTGGCAAGAATTCAAAAGAAGCCAAATACTGTAGATGCTGTTTCCAGTAACACTCATTCCTTGTCCCTGCTCCTCTCCAGTGTTTAAAGACCTTCTAACTCGGCCAGAACAAGACCACGACCTGGACGGCGAGGAGGAGCACGACAGGAAGAACGGGGCGCCCCACCTTCCGAAGATCGGAGACATCAAGAAGGCCAGTCGCTACTCCATCCCCGACCTGGCGGTGGACGTGGAGCAGGTGATGGGCCTGGAGAAGGTCAGCAAGAAGGCCAAGACCAACACGGTGGGAGGTCGCAACAAGCTGAAGAAGATCTTCGACAAGACGCTCACAAGCATCCTGCCTCCTAAACCATACAAGTAATAAGATCCACACACACGTGCATTTACAGATGTTTCGTTTTTAATACCCAATAATCACGTTGGATTGTGTTTCTAAGCTTCAAAAGTGAAGTCGGTGAATCAGACTTTTTTGCATTTTCCTCCCAATTGCTGATTGATCCTGTTCTTTGTGCAAAGAGGAAGCAGTCAGATATTTCCAGCTCCACTTTGCTCAGTTTGTAAAAGCTCAGAAGGTTAGGCCTTTTTTTTTCTGAGATTGCAACACACTAAAATGTGATCAATCACTCAATCAACCACCTGCTGAGCTGAATCTGAAAGCAGCTGTTGACTGACAGAGCATGTGACCTCTGCTGTCTGACATTGTGCCACTTCCTATTATTGTATCTTAACATGAAAAAAACAGCACAATATCACAATATGATCAATACCTCTGACAATATTACAGCTGCTCTTCATTTCCACATTGTGAGACTCTGGTTTGTTATTCCAGTGCAGCGTCCAGCAGCAGCAGCAGCAGGTACAGGACTGAGATTGATATTTCTGTTCACTGAGCCAAGCGTGAGCCTGTCATCGCACCAGTCGACCGGTCTTGGGTGTGAAATGTGGATCAAATTCATGTGGAATATACTGTATTCTGTTGAAGCCAGAGGTGTCCACGCCTCCCCCGGCGCCGCTTGCCAACGCAAACGGCGCCCTCTGCCTTTAGTTGACCGAACTGCCGTCTCACACACACCCCTCCCAACGCTCTTCCTCTCTTTGCTTCCTTCCTTCCTTCCTCCGTAGTGACGTTTGCGTGGGCCAATCGCAGGACGACATCATTGTGGGGATGAAACAGTCCAAACAGATCCCGCCGGCTCTGCCCGTCAGCGGGAACCTGTCGTCGTCCAACCCCGACCTCCTGCAGTCTCACCACCGCATCCTGGACTTCAACAACCAGCCTGGTGGGTTTTTATAAAAATGTCTTTGTCACGTGGATTTAACAAGAAACTGGGACTTTTGTTTTATTATCTTTAAACATTTGACCTCATTGGCCAATAAGATTAAATAATTAAGTTATTAAGTTAAGTGATTCTACACTATAAATGGGCCTTTTTCTTTTCTTTTTGTCTTTTTTTTGGCAGAGATTTTAATATTAAGGAAACCTGAAAGGTCTGCATTAGGCGATGATAGAGATGAAATATGAAATCACTGTATATTACACTCAGTATCTTCTAGCATTATATATTGATATCATCATATGTCGTCATGGATCTTTTTGTGACAGTTTATTTGACTAACTAAGGTCACCACAGGATCTTGTTTAGTAGCTTTTCTGTATCTTTGGATCTTTCACATGATCTTCATCAGCTGAGTGAGTGGGTCCAGCTCTTATAGGAACGTTGAGTTTCAACAACGTTAATCTAATGATGAAAAGACACAGACCTCAAGGTCAACAAGAAACTCACTCTAAATAACATTTAGAGATAAAATAAACAGGATTAAATGTCTATTTTTGGAGTAATACATTGAATTAAACACCTGGTAGATGTACTGTATGTATTCAATCACAGTGATGCAGCAGAGTTGTAAATGCCTGCCCCCTGTTCATTCATTTGCAGTATTGGCTAATTCATCCAGATATATTAAAGGCAGAGCTGCCTAAATGTCACAGTACCACAGTATTTATTTAAAGTACAGTCACATCATCCAGCTGTACAGCCAATATCATCACCCCAGTGGTAGATCTATAATCCTTTTTATTTTTTTCCTGCATCTTTATTAACTCCTGTCCGTCACATGTTGTTTATGTCCCTCCAGTTCCTTCCCCGTTACTGAGTGAGTATATTCTCTCCCCGTGACGCTGCTTCTCCAGACACAGCTCGGTCTCTGTCAGAGCCATCGGCCTCTCTATCAGACTTACAGACATTAATCAGTTGACGTACTCCAGTTTGCTGATGTAACATGAACTCAGTTAATCTGCATTCATGCTTGTGGATGCTAATTGGGTTATGCTAACAGCCTGGCACTGATCACTGACAGTTTTCCGGGGGAATACGGGGTGTGATTCTTGTCATGTCATGGAGATTTGGAGGTCATGTGATTTGCAGCGGGTGTGTTTCTGGATAAACTAATGAATTATGGGAAATGTGGTTTTGTGAGTGACATCACAAAGGTGGTGGTTAATGCCGGGAAGATGGAAGCTTTAAAAAAAATCGCTGCTAAAAAGACCTCGTAATGAAACAACTCTGATTAGTTAACCTGTATCCTTATCGCTATGGTGTGTCTGTCCACAGATATGTCAGACCAGGTGTTACGAGTCTTCAAGGCGGACCAGCAGTCCCGCTACATCATGATCGGGAAGGACACGACGGCCAAGGAGGTGGTGGCCCAGGCCATCAGGGAGTTCGCCCTGACCGCAGCGCCCGAGGCTTATTCGCTGTGCGAGGTGTCCGTCACACCAGAGGGCGTCATCAAACAGAGGCGATTACCAGACCAGCTTTCTAAACTGGCCGACAGGATTCAGCTCAGCGGCAGGTAATGACGTCTTTAGTTTGATCCACTGTTTTGTAACACAAAGACTCTTAGATTAGAGGTTTTTAATACACTGTAATGTGTTAATAAAGCTCAAATTAATATAAATGAGGGCTGAAGGTAACAATTATTTTCATCGTCAATTGGTCTTCTGTTATTATGAAGTCTAATTATGAAATGGCACTCATTTTCCAAGAATTTAAAAACTCAAATATCAAAGCTGATTGAACCCTGATTGATATATAATGATATTAAACAAATAAATGCATAAGATAAGAAACAGCAAGAGTTTTATTTAGTAGTAGTAGTAGTTTGCGTCAAATAATCTACAATGAAATAGTCAATTTTCTGTCGTATACTATTAAAAAAAGAAATTAAGCATCGCACCTTTTCCTCCATCATCAGATACTACCTGAAGAGCAACATGGAGACAGAGACATTATGTTCTGACGAGGACGCCCAGGATCTCCTCAGAGAGGGTCAGATCTCTCTGCTGCAGCTGAGCACGGTGGAGGTGGCCACTCAGCTCTCGATGAGGGCGTTTGAACTTTTCTGTGCCATCGAGCCCACCGAATACATCGACGACCTGTTCAAGCTGCGCTCCAAGACGGGCTCGGCCAGCCTGAAGCGCTTCGAAGAGGCCATTAATCACGAGACCTTCTGGGTGGCCACCGAGGTGACGCGGGAGCCCAACCAGCTGAAACGCATGAAGACCGTCAAGCACTTCATCAAGATCGCCCTCCACTGCCGCGAGTGCAAGAACTTCAACTCCATGTTCGCCATCATCAGGTGAGAGGAGGGAATGATTTATGTTATCTCTGTGATCACGTCTTCATATCTCAGCTATAGCTTTTTTTCTTCTTTAGCTTCCAATATAAGATACCAATCAGCCAAGTCACGGACAAATAAACTGTGACTCTTCACTCGCTCTCATTGAAAACGTTTTTCTCTCCCCCACAGCGGTCTGAACCTGGCTCCGGTCTCCAGACTGAGGGGAACGTGGGAAAAGCTCCCGAGCAAGTACGAGAAGCTGTTCGGGGACCTGCAGGATCTGTTCGACCCCTCCAGAAACATGGCCAAGTACAGGAATGTCCTCAACAATCAAAACCTCCAGCCACCAATCATCCCCCTGTTCCCTGTCATCAAGAAGGACCTCACCTTCCTACATGAAGGTAGATGTTTGTCTATGTGTAAACTAACCAATTAACCACATTTTCTATTTGATTTATTAAATTCTAAATGTCAATATTATGGAAATAACCCTTTTCTTTGCACATTTGTTTATAGCTATACCACACTAAGAGTTTTAGGCTGCAGTGTTTTACACTAAATGGCACACACCCTATTTAATGTATAAAAATGCAGATACAGCACTGTAGCACAGTGAATATGAACGATATCGTCCATTTCAGTGAACAATAGCAATAAATGTATCCAGAATTCAAAGCATTTGAATAAGTTATTCAGATGTGATTTTGTAATGCATAAATAATGTATACATAAATGTTTAATGTGCCTCAAATATGTCACGTAAATGAATCCCAACCGAACCACATTATGTGAATTCCACTATTTCAGGCTCCGCTAAGCTAAGTTAGTGAGACCACTTTCGCTCATGTTGTTTTGGGTTCACTCTGTTTAAAGGGATAGTGCAACATTTTGGCAAATTGGCCCATTGCCATAATCCTTATAGTCTTAGGGGTAGGTTTGTTACCTTAAAGCAAGCTAGTTTTAGAACAGCGGAGCAGAGCCATGAGCTGCTCAGAGCTACGCTACGGAGGCTCATGGGATTTCTTGGTTTCCCTCATCAAAGTCATTAAATACACAATCCAACAACCCCAAAACGCTCTGGTGGACAAGTTGTGACCTGCATATTCACCACACTATGATATAATAACGGGTCGTTACAAGACAGAGTTGTCTCTATAAGGATTATGGGCCAATTTGCCAAAATGTTGAACTATCCCTTTAAATGTTTACATCTACTGTTTATTTATGTCGCATGACAAACTGAATTACTATGTTTTCATATGGACCATATTACTGATATTTAAATGCCATCATAAATGTAACCAGCAGAATTTTGTCATTTATTTAGCTTTCCTGTGTTAATGCTAGCTGTCTATTTAACTGAGGGTTTGGTTGTAACTCCATGTCAGGGCAGTGTTAAGAGTTTGTTCCTGCTATGCTTCTGATCAGTATCAGTTTTATCAATGATTGGTAATCACCCTCTTCCTTCCCTCTGTTTCCCAGGTAACGACTCTAAGGTGGACGGCCTGGTGAACTTTGAGAAGCTGAGGATGATTGCCAAAGAAATCCGCCACGTCGGCCGCATGGCGTCCGTCAACATGGACCCGGCCCTCATGTTCCGCACAAGGTGAGGAGGAGACACGTTCAAAGCCAAAAAAGCCTGATTTTGAGGTTGTTAATGACCCTTCACCCCCCCTCCCCGTAGGACCAGTCAGCACTCTCCTGACTAACCGGGCTCTTCTGTTGTGGGGTTAGCCAGTTCACATAGATTCAGTAAAGATTTCTGCATCACGCTTTTCTTTTTCGAGCAGCTGTTCCCTCTGGCAACTGTTTCCTCTGGCAACTGTTTCCTCTGGTAACTGTTTCCCCGCCCTCCTTCCCCCCATACACATTGTTGGCAAAAAAAAAAAAATGTGCACAGTGCTCCTGTGAAAGTGTGTCCTTGTCTAATGATGTCTCTTCCTAGTGGAGTGTTGCCATTTGAGTTCCTCTCTCGCTGACTTTCATGTGGGTCTTTGGTGAAATTGCTTCTCTTTGGTGATCTTGGTGATCTTTCCTGTCCTAAGCTTTGTCTCCTTCTCTCCTTCTCTCTCTCTTTTCTCATCCACCCTTTTGCCCCCCATGCTTCTCTTGTTCATGGCACCCGCCCTCTAGGAAGAAGAAGTGGAGAAGTTTAGGGTAAGTTGGGTAACCCTGCAGCCTTTTGCCCCTCCTTGCACCACCGCACTTTGCTGCTTTTCTTCTTTGTTTCCATTAATCAGTTTGACTTGAATCCTCTTACTAACACTGCCTGACTCCTAACCAAAAAGACAAAGGTCACTTGTGCTGACAAAACTATTAACATATGGGATATTATTTCCAAACTGGTTTACATATCTCCTAAATGTCACTAAGTAAGGGATCCAGCCTTGCAGTAGCAAACGTGACCTCTTGTGAGATGTTGTTTTACCCTAACAAAATGCATGAGACTTCATTTTCAGAATTTCTCCTGTCTTTGAGGTTTAGTCTGTGTGTGAAACCTCCAAATAGCCACAGATTCTGGATATAAAATATTTTTTTTTATTTATCATGCTTTACATTCTTGTGGTCAAATGGGACATCGTCGTGCATTTATTGGGAAACATACAGATGATGGAAAAAAAGAAATGATAGGTTCATACATCCCATAAGACATATTGGTATTTTGACAGTCAGTATCACTTAAAAGACACTTTTTCTTTAACATTCAACATTGAATAACTGGATAAACGTCTTTCCACTGACTGACACATAACAAGCACCACTTCTCACTGACTAACACTGAGGCCTTGTGCCTGTTCTCTGTTTGGCTGAAACCATGCACAAAAAAAGAAAAAAAAGACTTGAACAGTGAACTGCTACTACAACCAGCTCTGACTCAAGCCACAGAAATGTAAACTATGACCGTGTTACACCAGTAGACCCCCACCCCCCCACCCCACCCCCCTCTCTCTACTCCCCCGTTGTTTGACCATAACTTACCCCCTCCCTCCACACGCTGCCTGGAATGACTGGAATGCATTGGTGTTGAGACGAATACCTAAAGCTGCTCTCTGCATGTCCTAGTTTAAATACCATGCCCTCTGTGCGACCCAGTAGCCTCTATTCATCCATACAGTGATTATCTGACGGTTCATTCACAAACTAAACGAGTCTCTCTTTGCTCTCTTCTGTGTTTTTTGTGTCTTTGTTCCTCCGTGTCACGTGTGTCTGTGCGCGACCAGGTCTCTCAGCCAGGGCAGCGCCAACGCTGCGGTGCTCGACGTCACCCAGACGGGCGGGCACAAGAAGCGCGTGCGCCGCAGCTCCTTCCTGAACGCCAAAAAGCTTTACGAGGACGCCCAGATGGCCAGGAAGGTCAAACAGTACCTGTCCAACCTGAGCCTGGAGACGAACGAGGAGAGTCTGCAGACGCTGTCGCTGCAGTGCGAGCCCTCCATCAGTACGCGTGAGTTTGTGTTGTGTGACGCGCAAAAAAACACATTAAAATACGATGCCGAGGCGTTTGTTGCACATGTTTCCCAGGATTCACAGCCCAGAGGCAGACAGGGTGGGGACCGCTGTCGAAACAAAGACACTCAGTCCTGTTGAAACACTTATTGGCAGCGAACAGTAATGGCTGAAGCGCTAGCCCATTTTCACATTGTTAATTTGATCCATGCAACAAACCCCTCCGTCCATCAGCACTCTGTCTTCTTTTTCTTTTTTTTAACAAGACAGAAAGCGCCTGTCTTCTCATAACTCTGCTTACTTACATGCATATTTCTTTCTCAACATGATCAGTACCCAAGAATGCTGGCGGGAAACGACCTGACACCTCTCCAGTCGTGTCCAGAGCTGCCAGTCAACAGAGGGGCCAGCTGGCCAAGGGGAACCAGGCTCTCCAGGTCCCTGCAGTGGCCCTCTACCCATCCCGGAAGAAAGTGCCAGTGAAAGACCTGCCGCCCTTCGGTATGAGTAAGATGAGCTAGATACCCTTATACTTACTAACATTTGATATCTTTATATGTATCATTTATATGCGTGTGCATGTGAAATCTGATTGAATTCAACAATCATTTTGATGACGTCTACTGATAACAGCATGGAGGCCTCCACTCTAGCCTTGTTTTCTTATCCACATCCTGTTGTATCTGCAGACAAAAGCAGAGCCGCCCTCTGCAGCTTCTTCATGGTTTTGCTGCCACCTAGAGGCTGTCTGGAAACAAGCACATATATCTTTAAAAAAGAAAAAAAGAAAAAAATCCCAGACAAAGCAGTTTAGCATCTCAACATCCTTGGGGGGGAATGGCAGCGTTCCTGATGCTAATTCTGCTCATCTTCATCTTCTTTTTTGCAAATGTCCACAGGCACCAGTTCCCCACAGTCTCTGAAGAAGATCCTGTCTCTGTCGGAGGAGGCGAGCGATCGGCATCGGAGGCAGCCAGAGGACACGGTGTCCAACGCCTCCTCCCAGCTCTCGTCCCCTCCCACCTCCCCCCAGAGCTCGCCCAAGAAGGGTAAGTAAGCCAATAATCCTCCCCCCCTCCCACACCACTCCACAGGCTCCTTCTGTCTGTCGCCATGGGCCACAAATGCCACCTGGTGGTTGCCATCATGAAATGCATTAAGTTTCAATTAATACAGCAAAAAAAATGTAATTTTTTTCCCCCTCCACAATCAAGAGTTACTTTATTTCCCACTTTATTCCAAGCCAAGATGATTTTGTTACTGTGAAAACACTCTGGGTTTTAGAAGAGCTTTGTAGCTTGATCTCCTTCCACTTATTGAATAGACTGTACAAAATACAAAGGGCTTAATTTTGATCCAGAAAGATTAGGGAGCAATGACAAGCATCAGAAATCCCTCTTGTTTCTCAATTTTAAAAAACCTGGGTCCTCGGTGCAGCTGTGTCTGGCTGCAGGCTGTGTGCAGCTGGACTGGATGTGTTTGGCTGCAGACCCCACGACTCTCATTCTGAATAATGTGGCTTTGTAGAAAGAGCTCTGTTGTCTCTGTATAGTATAAAAACGATTTCTGTCACTACTGAGACCTCAGATTGCCCTGTACGTCACCTGGTGGAGGTCAATCCTTTATCTAGTGGCACTTCTTTACATTTTATGGTGATGCCTCCTTTAACATTCCTTCCTTCTGCTCAGACTCTTAAGTACGGAGGAAACGGAGAGGTCACTGGGTTGATTTACACTGATGATGGCTTGGAAATATGACCGCCGGGCTATTAAACTCTATAGCTGAGCTGCAGCAGAGACCGTGATGACAGTCGCTTATAACGAGAAAATATATACTTACATGTGTCAGCAGTCAGCACCAGTGATTTCTCTATACCGTTGCAGTGCAATTCCCAGTCCTGTCACATGTAGTATCTCAACTTTTCCGCACTCTTCAGGGCTTTGTTGAAACCCAGAACGTCGTAGTAGTGAACCGCTGCTTCGATAATTCATCTCTTAACGGCCGGATAAGTTGGAAATGTCACTCCGCAATTATCCTCACAGTGTGTGTGTGTGTGTGCGATGCCTGGTTTAAAACCTGCCTGAGATAAGATATGTGGATGAGAGATGATTTACAGTTTGGTAAAACGGAGGCAACCCACTGTAAGTTATTTTGATGTCTCCTCGGGGGATTGGAGCCGCGCGTAGGAATTTGGCTGAAGACCACTCAGCACATAGAGTAAAAAGCTGCGTTAGGGCTTTTATGTAACGCTGTAAATTCACTTACAAGGCTCCAGTTATTTCGGTTTGTCTGGATTTTACTCGTTCTCTTGTTAAAACGACGCAGAGACCGAGGTTCAAAAACTCTCGACACAAGGTGATAAAAATAAAAGAATCAAAATGTAATTTCCCATCTCTCTTTGTCACCCAGGTTACAACCGGATGGGAGACGCCTACTCAGACTCCGGTCACAGTGAGATCTCCTCCCGCTCCAGCCTGGTCAGTAACTCCTCCTTCGACATGGCCCAGGAGGAGAGGAGGCTCCGTCACTCCGGGGGAGTCGGGGATTCTCACATCGGGGGGCCGCGGCTGGAACGAAGAGCCACCACCGACCCCGATCAGTACAGTCTGGGGTAGGAACATAATACGATTCAGTTAGAAAACCTCTTGTTTTATTTGTCTCACTTTGAACCTCCCGTTGTCCACCTGGGTCAAGGAAGGACGGCAGGAAGGACAAAGGGGAAGAAGTAAGGAAGGATGGAAGGAGGGAAGGAAGGAAGGCAGGAAGGAAGGAAGGAAGGAAGGAAGGAAGGAAGGAAGGAAGGCACGAAGGATGAAGGGAAAGAAGTAAGGAGGGAAGGAAGGCAGGAAGGACAAAGGGAAAGAAGGAAAAAGGAGACGGGGGAAAAAAGGAAGGAAAGATAGATGGAGGGAGGGAACAGATTGGGTCAAGAAGGAAGGAAGGAAGGAAGGAAGGAAGGAAGGAAGGAAGGAAGGAAGGAAGGAAGGAAGGAAGGAAGAGGATGGGTTGTGGAAAGAAGGAAGGGAAAAAGGAAGGAAAGAAAGATGGAGGGTCAATTGGATCAAAAGAGGAAGGAAGAAAATGAAAGGACGAAAGGAAGGAAGGAAGGGAAAACGGATTGTGGAAAGAAGGAAGAGAGAAAGGAAAGAAAGAAGGAAGGATGGAGGAAGGGAACAGATTGGGTCAATTTGACCCAGAAGGACAACAGGAGGGTTGAATTTGAATGACCTGACCGAAATAAACAAATTTTCATTCATTCATTCATTCAAAAAACAGCAAACTGAATTAACACTATGAATATTTCAGGTCGTACTCGTCGATGCAGGACTGTCGGGGTATTTACGCCGGCTGCCCCACGGTGCTCTCCTCGCCCAGCTCAGAGGAGCTAACTCAGGATCAGGGCGACCGCGTTTCCCTCGACGCTGCGGACAGCGGCCGCGGCTCCTGGACGTCCTGCTCCTCCGGTTCCCACGACAACATCCAGACCATGCAGCAGGGCCGCAGCTGGGAGACCCTGGCCTTCGGCGGAGGCGGGGGCGGGGGCGGCATCGGAGGGCTGCCCCCCGGCGGACCGGAGGCCTTCTTAGGAGGACCGGCCGCGCTGTGGGCGGCGCAGGCCAGGGGCAGCTGGGCGTCCGCCAGCTCCTCCTCGTCCTCGGCCGCGTACTGGGGGGAGGACTCCGAGGGCGACACCGGCACCATCAAGAGGAGGGGGGGCAAGGACGTCAACGCCGACCCGGAGACAAGTAGCATCACGTCCACGGGGTCGGAGGAGGCCAAGCATCTGAGCCGGCCGTCCCCCTCGCCCATCACCGCTGGGGGTAAAGGGTTACTTTGTGAGTGACTGCACTTCACAGTCCAGTTGCTTCATTCACTGAGTTTTTATACTGAAGCAATTTAAAGGGATACTTCACCCAAAATCAATTCACCAATTTTCTACTCACCGTCACCGCCAAGGAAGGGTTCGGAGAACTTTTGGAGTCATCGAAACGCTTTTGGAGTTCCAGGGGGGGTCCGGCTGGCAACGGATTTTCTTATAATGGCGGCGGATAGAGTTCACTTTTGAATCGTCCAAAACACACACTATGAAACATCCAAATACCTCCATACTGCTCGTCCGTACTGACCCA
The DNA here is from genome assembly GCF_045865225.1 of Trachurus japonicus. Taxonomy (NCBI): domain Eukaryota; kingdom Metazoa; phylum Chordata; class Actinopteri; order Carangiformes; family Carangidae; genus Trachurus; species Trachurus japonicus. Next base: position 8,005,238 of record NC_140916.1, read on the forward strand.
AAAATAATTTGATCTCTGTTTTTAGCCTTGTTGCAGCAGTCCCTCCCAGTGTCTGCCAGATGTTTTTCCATGTTTGATGTATGATGTTTGATCCAATGGTTTACATTGTAAATCATTGGATGTTTGATGTAAACATGGATTTGCTGTGAGATGTTCGTTCGTCGTTGTAAACTTAACAACAACGACGAATGAACATCTCGCAGCAAATCTCGCACATGCACACAAACAGAACCACTGGGATTTCCTACTACAACAAGGCTAAAAACAGAGGTCAAGTTCATTTTGGATGTTTGATTTTTCATAGTGTGTGTTTTGGATGATTCAAAAGTGAGCTCTATCCGCCGCCATTATATGAAAATCCATTGCCAGCCGGACCCTCCCTGGAACTCCAGAAGCGTTTTGATGACTGAAAGTTCTCCAAACCCTTTCTTGGCGGTGACGTTGAGTAGAAAATTGGTGAATTATTGATTTTGGGTGAAGTATCCCTTTTAACTGTTGAAATACTGAATAGAACAGTTTCATCAAATTCAGTCTCGAGTCTGACCTCAGGTTCCTCCCTCGTCATCTTCTCTGTTTTGTCCTCAGCGCGAAAAGAAAGTCGTTACCGCGAGCCTCCCCCGACCCCCCCGGGCTACACGGCCCTGACCATCTCCGACCTCGCCGAGGGACAGCACCCGGCGGCGCCGTCTGTTCCCACCACCACGGCGACCCACTCGGGCCGCCGGCCGCCGGACTACACCACGGCCCTGCAGCGCTCGCGCATGGTCACCCAGTCGCCCGACTCCCACCAGGCCCACCAGGGGGCGAAACAGCGGGCGGGCGGCCTCCACCGCACGCGCTCGCCGGCCGAGGAGCAAGAGCCCGATGAGGAAGAGGAGGGTGAGTCCTTGTCTTCCAAACTAGTCGCTCTGAGGAAGCCAAAGCCAGTGGCTCAGCATACACCCGAGACTCCCAGACCATGAGAGTGTGTGTACGGGGGTTAACAGGCAGGGCCCCTCTCCCCAAGGCAGGTAAAAACTAATTTATCAGGTTGCCCCCCCCCCCCCTCCTCTCCTCCATTTCAACGAACCTGCATGTGAACAGGAACACACACTTGGACTGAGACTGACCATCTCTTCACACAAACCTCCCACAGCACCAGGATCGGTCCCATTTCAAATGTACAGTTTCCCATCAATTGAACCTTGAGACATTAAATATTTACAGCTCTGGAAAAAAGTTAAGAGACCAAGTCCAAAATGTTCTTAATAAATCAGCTTCTCTACATGTGGCAGCCGTTCGATTCCAGTGTCTATTGAATTTCAACACAAGGACATCTTATTCTACTTAACCAGGCACTGAAGATGAAGATTATAAAAACCACTGTTGAGACTAAAAATTGAGATTATTCCACCACAGTGATTTCTGAAATCTTTCTAAATTAAAAAACATTAGTGTTGTGTTTTTTTTTTTTCTTCAAAATGACTATGAACTTGTTTTCTTTGCATTATTCAAGGTCTAAATTAACACACTGGAACTTTTTTATTATTTTGACCAGTTGTCATTCTCTATAAATTACCTCAATGACAATATTTTTTATTTCAAAGCTGGCAGAAATGTTGTCAGTAGTTTACAGAATAAAACTCATTCCTATAAATACTAAAACCAGAGGAACTGATCATTTTAAAGTGGTCTCTTAGTTTTTTCCAGAGCTGTATGATCTGGGAATTGTTTCATTCGGAGTGGGACCTTCACCTTTAACTCAGTCATCATGCATGAGTCATACTGGTTGGATCAGAAACTCACCACTTCTCTGCCACCACACATTCTCCTCCACCACCTCTCTCTCTCTCTCTCTGTCTCGCGCACGGCATCGAACAGCCTCCATCAGCTGCAGGCCTCGCGCTGTTCGCATCCTCTCACCCATGCAATCAAACTCGATGCCTGAAAACATGCACCTCCATCCTCCCGCACCGACACGCACCCGACTCACCTACAGTGACTCTGATTGAACTCTGTGTTGTTGTCACCAGGTGTCGAACTGACAGACAGAGATGTGTTCAGGTGTGTCAGTGTTGTGTAGTAAAAGTGACGTTTCTCCACAGTCGTATCAAAGCAGATACACCAGCGTGAAAATGAGGGTAACACTTTGTTTGACGCCTATCTCTATAACGCATTATAACCATACTTATAATGAGTTATAATGCAGTTATAGCACTGTATAACTATCATTATAAACACTTATACATGATCATAATGCTTTATAACAATAATCATAACACACTATAAAGCTTTTTCTCATGACTTATAAGGTCAGGTATTATAATATGTTATAAATATAGTTATAATTGGCTTATAAATGTGTATAACTATCATTATAAACACTCATAAATGATCATAAGGCTTTATAACAATAAACATAACACATCATAGAGCATTTTATAATGGCTTATAAGGTCAAGTATTATAATAGAAGTTATGCTCTATAATGTGTTATGATTATCGTTATAAAGCATTATGATCATTTATGAGTGTTTATAATGATAGTTATACACATTATAAGTATGGTTATAATGCGTTATAGAGATAGGCGTCAAATAAAGTGTTACCAAAATGAGTATTTAGAAAGTTTTCCTCCCTCATAGCTGTGTGTTATTGATGAAACTACTCTGTAAGTGAGTTGTTTTAAATTTGACAGATGCTTCCTAAAAAAAACATACATACAAAATAAAACATGTATTGACAGACGATGCACACAAAAAATCACAATGAAATTGAAACTGCAATTTAAACCGAGCTGCTGGAGCTGGTAGTAAAATGTGTCATCACATTGTGGTTTATTGTTGTCATTGTGATGCTACAGAGACGCACTGGACAACAAATAAGTATTCTTAGGATGTAAAAGCACAAAAATCCCATCACCAATTTTACATTTTTTTTAAATAAAAATTAAAAGGAAAAAACTACTACTCACAATATCTGCCCAATATCTTTTTTGTTTGTTTTTTCTAAGATATTTTGGGCTTTTTTTCTTGCCTTTGTTTGATAGTGTGGACAGTGTAGGTAGACAGGAAGCACGGACAGAGACTCAGGGAATGACATGCTCCAAAACCACTCGACCGCCGAGCACCACCACCATATGATGTTTTATAGCACTACTGTATATTTGGAGCAACTGTAAATCTAAACACTGATTCTCCAAAATGTTTTCAACAATGTCTTTAGGGAAGAAACAGACAGCGGAGGAGCAGAGTTTATTGTAAGCTTAGATGTAAGACAGAACACAAAACAATCTTCAGTTAACATGAAAAAAAACAAAAAACAACAACAACTAGAGTATACTGATAATAACTATAATATACTGTGGGGAAAATACGTATTTGAACCCCTGCTGATTTTTACCCTCATTACACTTGATCAAATGCAAATTCATTTATAACCTTTATATGATAATATTATTATTTCTAGGTTTTTTGTTGATATTCTGTCTCTCTCTGTTAAAATTAATTTACCATAAAAACTATAGACCGTCCATGTCTTTGTAGGGGAGCAAACTTTTAAAGAATCAGCAGGGGATCAAATACTTATTTTCCCTGCTGTATATTTTATATATTGCAAATATGGAGACTGAAAAGAACTTGTGACACAGCTTTGGCACATCTGGAAGACATCCAGTGGACATGCAGGGTAACACATCTCCAGTTTCCAATTCTCCAGGAATAAAAAAAAAAAAGATCCGACCTCCTTTGTCTCTGTCAAATTTCAATGAACTCCCAGTAGATCTTCAGTCTGTGAGCAGTGACACGTTGGACAGTTAAAGTTTAGATTCTGACTCTTTTATTTTTCAGCATCACTGAGGTAAGCGGCGTTGTCATGGTGACCTCTGACCGTGTGTGTCCTGTGTCTCTCTCCACAGAGGATGAACAGGTGTCAGCAGTGTGAGGGACGACAGTGGACGTCCTTCTGCAGTAACTTGAAGCCCCCCGCCCACCCCCACCCCCACCCCGCCCCCCTCTCCTTGCTTCGGGGTGGGCGGGATTAAAGAGACAGACAGACAGACAAGACTGACCAATAGACTCATCATCAGTTACGTACGTGCCTGCCTCCTCCACTTGGCTCTCCCTCCTGATTGGTGGATTCCTCTGCTCTCTCATCTCCCTCCCCTGCCTTAAAGCATCATGGGGGGTTGAATGACCCTGCATGCAAAAAATACTGTGAAGAAGAAGACGAAGAAGCGATGGAGAGAAGGTCAAAAACGATGACAAAAAGCCTGGCACTTTGGAAAAAGACTAACTAGCGTCGGGGAGTCGACCTGGCCACACACACACACACACACACACACACACATACAAATACAAATACACACATACACACAACCACATAGATGTTGCTGTTAGAAAAACGGGAGCGGCTCGTCGCGAGCGGCCCCTCCCCCCCAGTGACAGAAGCCCAAACCACCTGTTGACACAACAGCATCATGACGTGTTGAGCTTCATCTGCACTTTCTCATTTTCTACTTTCTACAAACAGAACAAAGTCAGAACAGACTCCTGTTTGCGGACGGAGATCGACACACAGAGGTTGACTGGACTCTTCATTTTCAACTCTCCTGTAGATTTCTGTTTTATTTTGTTTTTGTTGGGGTTTTTTTGTTTTGTTTTGTGTAGTTTTTTTTTTTTCCTTTCTTTGACTGATTGCACTCTGAGGGAGGGGGAGGGAGCGGAAAGAGAAACCAAGTCAGCTCATCGTTATCTTTATCATCATCATCATCATCATCATCATCATGATTTCTCTGCCTGGACTGAAACAACCTGATCATGTTGTTGAGTGTTTGAACTCTGAATCCAGTATTATCTCATGTTTCACATGTGAAAGCTTATCAAGTGTTGGTTCAAATCACAGCTGGGAGGAGAGAATCAACATGCACAGTGTACTGACACACACACACATATACAAACACACATACACAGTACATTTTTATACCAGTACATACACAAAAACACAGTTCATTTCTAAATAAAATTTAAAAAAGAAGAAGAATAGCACTTTCAGCACAATCCTAGATGTTACCAGACACTGGGGCTGGACAGCAGGGTATGAGTGAACCATGTCTGACTGTCGTCCCACCTCTGAGCTTTTTGTCTGGTCATATCAGAGTCTTTTCATCATCCTGTGGCTTTGCTGTTACATCACAAGCTTTTTACCTTTTTTTTTTTCTTTTTTTTTTTGGTCAGTCGCCTGTTAGTAGGTGATCTCAAAAAGCACACCGGTGATCGGCCAACCCGCTGAAAACTGAGCGAACACGTTGGTCTCTACAGTACGGGCGCATCAGAGGTTCAACGAGGTAACATGAACTAAAAACAAAAAAATCAAATCAAATCCCAGACAGTGCAGCAGCAGTGAGGAGAGTGAAGCCTGTTGTTATGGACTTTGTTGTTGTTATGATTTAACTGTAAGCGAGCGCTCACTGACTCACTGGTCGAAAAAGTTGCCTCTTGTTGTCTCTCTTTTTTCTTTTTTCTTTTTTTTTGGTCTCCAGGGACACAAACCAAGCAGGGTAGTCGAACAGCAGCAGATCACAGAAGCTGCTCATGTGTGAAAATTGCGAGTGGACCTCGAACAATCTGCTTTCACGCACGATCTTGTACAGAGTCTTATAAATCTACACATTTCCTCCTCCTGAAAATAATTTAAAATAAAAAATCGAAACAAACAAATGTTTTTCCCACAGATTCAGATTCAGATTTGGCTTCTTCCCCTTCCTGAACACATGCCACATGTCGTGAATGTCCAAAGCGCCTTACGATGCCATGATTGCATACTTTTCTTTGCATGGTTGTTCATCATGAATCACCTTGTTTCAAGAGCAGATCTTGAATCAAGCAATAGTGGAGTGAAATGCCTTATATTCAAGATACTTCCCCCCCTCTGAGGTTTTTTTTTTTTTTTTTTAAGACTCGGTACAAGATGAACTGAAGCGTTATTCTTTCTGTTTTTGTTGTTACGTGGCTTCGGACTTTGCGTCACCGTGTTGTAGATCGTTTTTCATCTATGCACAGTGACCCTGCACCTCTTCCTCTGCTGTTGTGCGACCAGATTCATCTCAGAAAATTAAAAACAAAAAAAAAGAAAAAGAACAAAAAAAACAGAAACAGCCCTCTCACCTGTTACAGACGTCAGCTCAGTGGATGCTGTATGTAAATCGCCAACGCCTGCATCCAGCTCTCCAGCATATAACTCACCATCGATGGAAGTGACTGAAGATTTTTGTTTGATTTTTGTTTTTAACTCTCTCTCTCCCTCTCTGACTCCGGTGGGGAAGACATTTTGAAGAAACTTTTTTTTGTTTTTTTCAAGGCTGCCAATCAGAACGATTAGAAATCCAATTGTGAAAACTTTTTTTTTTTTCTTCTTCAATCACTGATTCGCACTGATCACATTGATCAGTCTTGGAAACTACAGACTGAGAAAAAGATGAATGAGTGCAGTGTTTTCCACTGTGTTCTGTGACTACATACTAATTCTTTCCTGGGTTTCTTTTGTTATTGTATTTTTTTTTTTTTGTAATGGCTGCAGATAGATTGTTAATAATTTGTTTGTATTACAGTACAGTGGTAACATGCATCATTCACTTTCATTCAACTCTGAAGATAATGTGCATATTAGCGGGCCGAGTCCTATTTCGAAAAACAAAAAGTTGCACAAAAATGTACAAGCGTAAAGATAAGTGTAGTAGGTAGAACTGCTACTCCGTTTGATGTGTGATGTCAGTGAGAAATGTACATTTAGCTGGTGATGACCTTCTGTTCTTCATTCTTTCTTGTACTACTTTGACCTGTATGTCTTTTAAAAAGACAATTGGTGGAGTATGTATCAGTTGTTTTTGTATTTTTAATACAATAATTGTAAATATTGGTTATATTTTTGTTCAAATGTACTATGTTTATGCCTCAACATCCAGTTTATATGAAGCTGGGAATCAATAAATACTGCATAAAGAATCAACACCTAGGTTTAAATGCACTTATTCATTTCCTCTGCATTTTGATGTCTTTCTTTTCTAATTTGTTTTTTTTCCTTCAGAGTTTTTTTTGTTTTTTTTGTTCTTTCCCCAGATACCGTCTAGTGTTTGCACAAGTCATGGAAGCAACTTGAAAAGTGTAACTCTCATACTTTTCTATCTGACCTCGGCGTGTCAGAATTAATAAAAAAGAGATATTGAAGTCTGCCCTCGCTTTTATTTGCTTGTTTTGTCCTGTGTTGTTACGCAGTCGAGTCGTGAGGATAGTTCCAGCCCCATCTCTCATCTTTTACTCTCATTGTTTTTTAATGTGTTTCTTAGATATCCTGCTTCGCTCCTCCATCATAGATCCTATATCTCCACCTCACTGAGCAGCAGCAGCAGCATCAGCAGCAGCATCGCCCCCCTGTATAAGAAAAATGAAGTGATACCAAACTTATTACCTCTGGCCAGTGTTTGGGGGATACATGCTGTTCTAGTTATTTCTCCTACAAGTAAAGCATTTAATTTTTTTTTTTGTCTAAATTTCTTCAACATAATTGCTGAAATTTACTCATATGTGTAATGAGTGGAGAAAGATTAATATACCATGAATAAAACATGAGGCAAACATTTCCATTAGATTAAAAAATAATTCAAAATGACAGAGGAGCTGCCTGCAGCGACGTAATAAAAGCAGACGGGCCTGAAATAACATGTTTTTGTTTGAAAATGGTGGTGCTTTTAAATCTTAAATGTTAAACACAACACAGATGATGATTAGTTTTCCTAAAGGGACCTGAGATGTTGTGGGTTTTAATGAGATTTTCAGACCACAAGAGGGCACTGTTTCTCTGCACCATGCACTAGTGTGTGTGTTGGATACAGCATGTTGGCCTCCATAAGGGTTCATTATAATGTTTCTACACTAAATTCACTGTAATTGGTCCAAACTAATTCAGAAGTCGGAGATATACCTGTGTTTACCTCGTTAGGAGGAGACACTCGTCCCTGCTGCTGCTGCTGCTGTGTGTTATTATGGGGTTTATACTGCCTCTGTGATGAGAGTGTGTTGCTCAGACTGGGGAGATGCCCAGCGACTGTGTATCTCTGTTGCTGCTCTCGACGCTGTATCGCTTGCTCAACATCCCCAGCCCTCATGAATAATGCAGGCGAGATGGTCCTGGTTTCCTCTATCACCGAGCCGAGGGCCCCAATTTGTCACACTCTCCAAAAATTGATACACACTCCTACCATGAGAAATGAGGAGCTGCACTTGCTCACACGCGCACACACATTCACACACGAACTTTGCGCCCAGTAAATAAAGGTAAAAATATCTGTTTTACTGTCTCTTGCCTCCATTTCTATTTCGATCCTCTGTCTCTCACACAGAGAGAAACACAGGAGGAGGATGTGTGGGAGAGGAGACTTTCCTGAATCAAAGCTGTTGGGAATTTGTGCCAATATTTCCTGTAAATCAGTCAAAAATGCAGAGGCAGCCATGAGAATTTCATTTATTTTGTTTATTATTATTCGTTGAGGACTTTTGAGAGGGAAACCGCTCTTGTCATGCAAAACTGTAATAGTTAAATGTCTTTTGGTGTGGCTTGTGGTTTTACCAAAGCTTTGTGTTACCGGCCCAGCAGCAGAAAATGAAGAGATGCTGCTGGAGTGTGATTTTGAGGAGTGAGAGGAGACTGAAGTTTGTGGATTATCTCTGGACTTTACTTTTACAGGATACAAACAAAATAAGCTCCAGTTTTTGTCCAGTGAATGAAAACATGGCCTTGTTTTTCTTTTCTTCTCTCTCTCTCTCTCTCTGTCTCTCTCAGAAATTTGGGACTTGACTGATTTATTATATTATTATTATTATTATATTTTTCATGAAATGGAATTATTTATTTTTTATTTTTCCATTTTTGCCTGCAAACAAATGGAGGTAGAGCCCTAACAATGACAAATCATGTTTTCATTGTGATAAAGTATCTGAAGAGGAAAATATCCTCACTGCAGTCGCCTGCATTAGAAAGATAACTGTGAGTGACGCAGGGATGGAAACAAAACAACAAGAAAATACCCCGAGCAAGGCGGCTGCATGAAATCACAGTGGAAAACACGTCTGTAATCTGAGTCTGACAGTGAAACCACCCTGTGATTAGAGAAGGAGAGAGGGGAGGCGTGGTGTTTACTGCTGACTTGGCTCTGGAGGTGCGGTTCTCCTTCAGGGGCAGCAGGGGGCACTCTTCACTATTAAATACCACCACCACACACGGACCTGTCCACTCTTTCCCTGGGCAATGGACCTTATCAAGGGGTAGCAGGCAGCCAATGGTCCTCTGTAGATAGCCGGGCTGGTTATGTGTGTAAAGCCCAGGCACAGAGTTGTCGACCGTGTTCAATCGAGGCAGCTGTGGGTCATATTATGGGACTGTCTGGATTCCTTTCATGGTAAATTGGATGAAGGCAGCAGCACTAGGGCTGAGGGGAGTGGAGATGTCACAGCGTTCACCGGCCTGTGTCTGGGCTCCATGGGGCTACACGGGGCCCGAGCAGACAATTCAGTTAAAAGCTGTCAGAGTCAAAGAATTGAGAAAAAGAAAGATTAATAAAAGCTGCTCTCTCTTTCTCTCTCTCTATCTCCCTCTCTCTCCTCTCTGCTCAGGTGCTTTCCTCTGCAATTTGCTCTGGTGAAAATCCAGAGAAGGGTTTGAGGGCTGAGAGGAGGCCGGGGAGAGGATCTCAATTCTTTCCTTTTGTTCTGACTGGGGGAAAATATTCACATTCAGCCTGGTTCATAAAGGGAGTCAATGGTCTAATATCAGCAGCCGTTCTCTAATTATACCACAGGTTCTCACTCTGGATGATTATATTGCATGATTCTGTCAGATATTTAATATCTAACTCCTTCAGCTCAGCTAAGTCTGAACGCCGTGATGCCGAGGTGTTGTTGAACCATCACACAGAATGTTTTCCTGTGTTGAATCAGAGCCCATTTCTTCACACAATGGAGACACATTCCTCCGTCCTCTCGGCTCTGTGAACTCGTCTCCTCACCCTCCAATAACAAATTTCCAACAGGCAATTGCCACTGTAAAAACATTTTGAGCTACATCAATACAATTTTAAATCTTATGACACCTTGATAAAAAAATCAATATGACAAAATCAGCGCAGCAGCCACAGTATTTTCAAACTACGCGTGTCTTGTTATTATCTGTTGTGTTTGGCGGAGAGGAAATGTTTCCTCTGTTCTGCTCTTTACTTGACTCTGCTGCTGCTGCTGCTCTATCTATCTATCTATCTATCTATCTATCTATCTATCTATCTATCTATCTATCTATCTATCTATCTATCTATCTATCTATCTATCTATCCAGCCTGGGCTCATAAATAAATCTGTGTCTTCCTGCTCCTCAGAGAAAGGAGTCAGTTGAACCTGTTGCCTCCTGCAGTAATGACACTCTTGTCATTCATGGTGCTGGCAGAAGGAATCACAGAGCGGGGACACTGTCTCTCTCTTTCTATGGGCTGTAGAGCAGAGTAAAGGTCTGCGATCATTATGTAGATGGACCAGACACATTAAATGTTCATATATGGATATAATGGATAAGCTACAGTTTCAGTCAGAGCTGCAAGGAGAGGAAAATAAACATAAAGTAGACTAATGTCCATGCTAAGCTATGCTAGCCATTCTGCTGCTAAACAGTGAAGCTATTGCTGGGCTATGATTGTGAGCTATAGGGTTAGGTGTTGTTGTTATCAGTTTAGCATTTTGTTGCCTCTGTTTTATAAAACATGTGTTGTTCTTTTCATCTCAGTGTTGAATTGTTCCTTTAAAGGGTCCATATTTTACACCTTTGTTTCGTTTTATTTGAAGGGTCGATCCAAGAAGATGCATTTATGGATTTAAGAACCGAAAGCCATTTACTGTAGGCTAGTTTTACATCTCCTTGCTCAGACCTCTCTCTGCATCTCTAGTAATGGTACTATAGGTCAGTCAGCCAATCAGAAGTAAGGCGGCACAAATCTGATGGCTCTTTGCTGCATGTCGTTCCCCCTCTCTCTCTGCCTCCCCAGGTTCTGTCTCTCTCAACTATTGTATCAATTAAAGGCAAAAAGCCCGATAAATATATTATGTTTATATAGAAGTAAGGAGGCCCTGAGGCTCTCTTCTGATTGGTGGACTGTTTTCTAAGTGATTAGATAGAAATATAACAGATTTCAGGTAAAACGCTCAGAGAAACTAAATCCTGCATGACTGGATAATATAGGGCGAGGTGGGCAGGTCTTTGGACATGACTGAGAGCAGTGTCTGATTTATTGTGACATCATAAGGTGACAGAAGTCCTAATGGCCCATTTTAAGGCTCAGTTCCTCAATACAGGCTGTGTGCATCTCTCTGTGGACTGAGGCTTTGATGCTCTCACAGCATTACTGTATGTAATATATCTTGCTTCTAGATAATCAAAAAAAAAAAAAAAAGGCATAGAAGTCTCCCTTTATAGAATATGGGACCTTTAAGGACTGTGAAGTCTGATAAAAGGGATGTGACCTTATTGATAACCACATACAGAATGGATATGAGAACATCCTTTGAAAGGAAAGGCTGCAATTCATTAAATTCAGCAGTCTGATTCGCAGCCATGGTCACATTACATTATAATATACTGTGCTATTGTGAAGCCATCCCCATGTAAGTTCTGTCGAATACATTAGTCAACTGTACACCCATTAAAAATGATCCACATCCATATAAAAGCTTTATTAAGGCAAAAAAAAAGAAAACACATTCTGAAAATGTAATGGAAAGTGTGTCAGAGACATGAAACCCAGTAAACGACTGATTCCCTCGTGTGTTTTCACATGCTGTGTTCTGCTCCTTTTCATTGACCCTGAAAGATCACACTCGGTCACCATTCTTGCTGTACATATAGGATATGGCTGAGAGCCACACTTTGGGATGCTGTGAATTCAAAAGGTCCTTTTAAGGGAACAACCACCCGTGGACTCACTCACTTTACCAACCTGACTCACAATAAGCTAGTTGGCATGCAGAGGCAAGAGCCTGGCTCTCCATCTCAATGGCCTGCATTGGCTGAGTGTGTTAGCATGTGATTAAAAGGTCTCAACCTAGTGAAGGGTGATACTTTTAAATGCAAGAAATGATTTAAGGAGTCCATTATAATGTAATGAGCTATATTTACTGCTCGCACCAGTCTACTGGGTCGTGTGAATTTTCTATATGTTTAAGCGCTGTCTAAGATATATGGCTATCACAGTTGAATCCAAGCATCAGTGCTGAAAATGTCAAAAGTAAAACGGTTAATGTCATAATATCCGTGATCATCAAAGCTCCATTAATCTTCTCTCTGCATATTACAGCAATTTAATGGAAACGTCTTTAATTTATTACCCTGTTCCTCCCTTTGTATAGATGGGGATTATAAAACTAACTTTGCTGGGGGTTTTGTGATGATTTCACAGACAGATATTTCACTAAATTGTCAAAAAAAAAGTATTATATTGAATTCTCTTCTCTTCATATTTTTTTGTAATAAAATAACCATTCAGACTTTTACCTTGGAGTGATGGCAATCTGGGGACAGATAATGGCACTCAGTGTCCAAGTCCCTCTATTTGCACTGAATGGGACTGACAAGGCTAAATGCAGTTCCGTCTCCTGTTGAGCTACCGTTGTTGAGAGAGGTGGTGGACCCAGCATTACTTTGACATTTGGAGAAGTGGCTGAAATAAAAGTACATTTGTTACAAAATTATAATGACCCTGAGCACCCCGATTCACAGCTGAGTGCAAGGAACTAAATTACTTGGTGGTTGACGAAGAAATCTGATGAAAATAAGATTGGCCAATCTGATATCAATCAGTGCTTGGTTCCTCTAATGTAAAAAAACAAAAAAGTACTATGACTATGACTATTTTTTGTTGTATAATTTGGGCTCATTATAGTGAAATTTTGAGGTAATAGCTTATTTTACTGAGGGCAGGGCTTCTGCCCTCACTTTGCATGCAGGTGCACGGCTGTTAAGGAAACGAAGCGTACTTTGAACAAAGTTAGAGACAGGCAACTGGCCTTTGAAGTTTTAACTAATTAGGTAACAGATTACACACTCACCAAGCGCTTTATTAGGAACACCACACTAGTGCTGGGCTAGGGCCTCCCTTTGCTCTAGAAACAGCTTTAGCTCTTTGAGGCGTAGACTGCACTAGATGTTGGAAACTTTCCTTTGAGGTTCATCATTTCTACAGATTCATCAGATGCACATTCATGCTGCTGAGGTGTTTGATTCAGATCTAGTGACTGTCATGTTCATGAAACCAGACTTTGTGATACAGAGCATTATCCTGCTGAAATCAATCATTAGACAATGGTAGACTGTGGCCATAATGGAGCAATAATACACAAATAGGCTGTAGCATTCAAACCATAATTGACTGATATTAAAGGAGAAAACAGTCACAAACAGACCATTACACCACCTCCCTGGAAGTTGAGTCCATGGATTCACATTTTTGATGCCAAAGTCTGACTCCACCATCTGCGTCCCTCAGTAGAAATCTAGATTCATCTGACCAGTCGTCTTATCTGTCCAGATTTTGCCCGTGCCGTCTCAGATTTCTGCCCTAGCCCATTTACCTCATTGTTCAACTTGTTGTGTATTCTGATGTGCTGCTCTGCTCACCACAGTGGTTATCTGTGTTACCTGAGCATACCTGTCAGTTCCTGCCGGTCCAGCCATTCACCTCTGACCTCTCTTATCAACAGGGTGTTTACATCCACATAACTGCATTTTTTTCTCCTTTTTGCACCATTCTAAGTAAAAACACTATATTGTGTGCTGTGCATGAAAATAAACAGGAGATCAGCTGTACACCTGCAACCAAGTACTGTACCTGACCTGTATCTGTAAGAACTGATGCATTATTCTATGAACAAGCAAGTGCTCTTTAGTCTATGCTTACCTTGAGCTAACCAGCTGCTGGTTGGAGCTTCATTACAGACAGACATTAGAGTGGTATTGATCTTCTCATGTGTCTTTGTGCAAGAAAGCCACAATTTGGACCATCCGTATAGGATTTACACAACACAATAACTAACCTACAGTAGAGTCAATGACTTATTGACAATTCATAGATCTCAAGAAGTGTCGTGGAGAAAAAAAAAGTGTCTGAAGGTCATGTTTCATGTTAAATAACATCTTTTGTGATCAATTACAGTATACGTTTTTATAGATGCCTTATTGACAGCAACATACCAATTAGACATCATTAACTGGAGAGTTTTTCCCTCAGGCAAAGACACTGTATTATCCAGCTGCTCTGACACTCATCAAAACAATGAGCTGACATTCACCTTCCTTCTGAACCACTAATTGGCTATTAGGTCTAACTGGGTCTGAAGGGCCACAGACACTTCCCCCTCACATCAGGTCTGACGACGAATAGGTCATCTCACCTCCACCCGGCTTATATTTAGAAGACAAGTAATTTGGGGATAAGTGGAGGAATCTGTCAGACCTGTGTTAATGTTTTTCTGTTTTTCCATTCCTGCACTGCATATTTTATTGATTAGTCTGATCAGGTTTACCTCCTAACTAGAATATCTTTGAGTTTTGTACAGCTGCAGATGAATCAATAATGATAATAACACTCAGTGTGATTACATTTACATATTTTTTAATGGTGATTAAATAATGATTTTATTTAAAAAGAACATTAATTCTATACATCACGTTTAATAACAGAGTAAATTAAGTCACCTCAACTGTGAATATAATGGTCAATCAGTCTTGTGTATTTCATGCTTGCACGACAGGATACTGATTGTAATTAACTTTATTAGTGTCATAGTAATCACAATAGTTCCTTAAAAGTCATTATTACAATATTACCAGTAAATGTGACTGTAGATTGTTGTAATACAACGTATGCAGCAGTAACCTATCACACAAATGTACAATGCAGTTACATTGTTGTGAAACGATTATCATTATGTTGATGATACAGACATTTATGAAGATATAATAGTTGTTGGTGCTGTTGCTGTCAAATGGTACAAGTAGGTTTTTACCAAGTGCTCCAAAGACAACAAGGGTTACATATAGATCAAAAGAAGAGCAAATCAGACACAGGATAGACGGGGATATAGGAGCGGTACAGTAGTTTTTCATGGTCAAATTCACAGAAAGCTGCAGATCTGAAATGCAGGACCCGCTGCACACAAGCGCATGGTTCAGGATGAACAAAAGGTAAACTCACAGGTCAGAACATCAGACAGCTCTTTCATGTTTGCCTGTCCTCAGAAAAAAAAGAAAGAAAAGGAAGAAAGAAAGTTTGGTCCACATCGAGGGACATTAGTGGGGCCTGGCTGTCACTGCTTCTTAGTACAACCGACCATATTAATCTGGGGCTCTTTCTGCACAACATAAAGCTGGTATTAGTTCTGCTGCTATTTCTGTTTCCCTCCGCGGACAGCAAAAACCACTGCAGCCAGGTTTAATTACAGGCTTATTATCTGAGTGGTCCTTTGAGGTGGAAAGTAGTGGGCTGGGGATAAATAGATGTACCAGCTAATGAGTAAAATTGTGAATCACTTCACACAGAATATGTTTAACCCATAGATGGTTTGATAATTTAACATGCATGACCCACTTCTAAAGATATCTCCGCCTTATAACTTTGGTAATGCTTTTGTAAAAATTAAATAAAAAACAAACCTTTTCTAGAAAATTCATCAACCAATCAATTAATCAAGCATGTCAATTAGCAAGTAGTTGCACTGCTGCTGTTTAAGTCATATGAAACATAAATGGTGGTAAATAGAGCAGATCAACTTTAAATGATCACAACATAAACAAGTTGGCGATAGATTTGATTGGTGTGAAGCTGATTTAGTCTTTAGTGTCATTTAAAGGCTTTTGCATAATCATTATTCAACATGCAATCATGTAAGGGTGAGGTGGAACTGAAACTGCCTCTGAACCAAATTCTCATTATGCATCCAATTTTATACTTCAAAAGCTTCTTGTACAGATGGTCAATAATTCATCATTAACAGCAAGTGGTGACAGAGCACATCTGAATTTCTTACACTTATCAAATTTATATAATGCACATAAATTAAGAAAAGTGCCGACTCGTAGCACAATAGATAGAGTAAAAGTTTGCTTAAAAGGTCAGAGGGCTTGCAGCTGGTCTGGGATCCACGGGGAGTTTTTGGAGTAATATATCTGTAGTGCAGCATGTACTGTACTGTGTGGTCCAGTGAACATCTTACACTGCTCACTTGCAGTTCCAGCAATCAATATAACCTGCGCATCAGCATGTGCATACATGTTCTCCTACCATAATCAGGATGTTCCTCTTGCATTTCTACTGAGCGTCATTTCTACAAAATCCTATTTCACTTGACAGATAGACAGAATTGGACGCTTTTGGGAATGTACATTGATTAATTAGGTTAAAAACACCATTTTACATCTCTTTCTTTCATTTGACTGACATTCTCAATCCTCTCTTTGCAGTCTGTACCAGCCACTGTTGTGTACAGCGGTGTGCTGGGGAGGCAGCATCACGGCGGGGGAGGCAGGATAAACAAACTGGTGTAAAAAAGCTCTGGACAGCCTGGAGGCAGCAGCAGAGGGGAGGATGAGGACTGAACTGATCTCCATCTTAAGCAACATCTCCCACTCCCTCTGTGGTGGGCTGAGAGCTGTAGACCATCTCCAGCCTCTGCTTCAGCATCACAAGGTGCAAGATGCATGCAGTGCTGTAACTGCTCTTGTGTAATAACAGAAAACTCGTACTACACAGTGGTTGTTCTGGAAGAGAACAAGAATTATCTATTGCTTACCAAGATGGCAAGTTTAAAGCCTCATATATCTTTATAATTAATGTTACTAATGGTACAACCAGGAGACAGTTGGCAGTCTTGTAAGGTGCAACAATCTTGAATTAAACAAAGAATACATGTCCTGCTAATTAGTTATCTCTAGTGCTGTGGCCTTTCCTTGTTTCCAGTCTTAATGCAAACAACACCTAGGCAATATAATTAATCTATAATGATATTGACATTTAACAACAACAGCTGTAAATGTTGTAGCAAGGAACCGTGGGACTACATTTGATCCTTTCTTTGGGAATATCTTGTGTTTCCTATGGTAAAGAACAAGGGCATAAGTTTGCACATGTACCAATATTTAAATGAACTCACTGTTTGGAGTGAAGTCATAATAGATCATTGCAGTGCATGTGTCTCCCCAGAGGTAACTTCTCCAAGACAGCTGATTTAGGTACGATAGCACTGAATGGATGCATGGTGACTATCTGGAGGCTCACCTCATGCACAAATATTGCACTTACTGACAGACACTGAGGAGGTGAGAGTGGATCAATGTGCTGACAACAGTCAGTTATCAGTGTCAATCCAGACCTCAGGCATTGAGCGCTGGATTGACACTTTTTGTAATTCAGATGACTCCTGTTCCTCTGGTTCAAACATTTTGTCCATGCCAACTTGTTTTGTATTTTGCAGATATTATAACACAACAACAGCAAAAAAATAAACAAAGAAAGAACAGACAGCAGGACCACCATCATAATCAACTGTGGTTTGGGCCTAGTGTACAGACACTATTTCATAACATCACCATGTTTACATTATTAGAACGTAAGTAATGATGCATCACTGCTGTAGTCTATTTTACTGTGGTTTCTAATCCAAAATCAAGGCAGAGGGGGGAGTGCAACACTGAGCCTATTGAATAAACATGGTGATGTTGCAAATATTTCTCTCTCTCTCTTCTGTATTTGCCAAATGTTTACTTTCTGTTAGTTGTTGCTCTCATAGGTTTTGCTTAAATATATTATAGGCCTACAAGTGGATAAATACAGATCTTAATGTAGAGACAGATTAGGCCTAGGCTATATCATATTTCACATAGGCTAATATCCTATCTTTTGGAAGAATTGTTGTATCCTTTTTGATAATTCAACCAGCTGTCATCATTGCTGCCACTTACTCCTAGCTACTTCCTCCCTAAGAAAAGAAAAATAGCGATCACTTTTGTGAAGACATAGCCTATTCATAATATAGGCCTATTTAGGCATACCGTGTAGGCCTGTTATATCCATCGCTCTGGGCCTACCTAAAGTTGATGCACTCAGAGGATGATTGATTGCAGAACCTTTTTTTTTTTTTTTTTACTCTACCAGAAAAACAGCAACAGCAACAACAACAACAACAACAACAACAACAACAAAACTATAAAAATGACTCATTGAAATTGATTACAAGAAATAGAAAAAAACTTTATTGTCCAGCCAAAGCAGGAAGCTTTACTTTGGTCTCACCCAATTACAGACACATAGCCTATAGCTAAACGTTGAGAAATATGAAGTAAAAAAATTATAGCCTAAATAAGAAATATAAACGTTCAAATCAAATCAAACTTTATTTATAGAGCACTTTTCCTACATAGCCATGTGACACAAAGTGCTTTTCGTTACAGGGTTTTATCGCGGGAAAAAAAAACCGCAGTTCCTCCTCCCTTTATTTACAGAGCGGTCTTTCCAGAATAATATGGCGGCGTCCGACAGCTACCTGGCAGATGCGGAACTATCTGCAGGTAACATAGCTAATTAGCTTCACCTGTCGGCGCCTCTCGGCATCCGATTCCGTCCTCAACTTCACCACAAACAACTACACGCTGTATTTTAAATTCCCTGACCATCAACTTCAGAGCCAAACTCAAAAGGTAACTGTTAAGACTTTTAAAAGAACAAAACGACATTATTTCCGCTGTTTTTAGGCTACTGGGCGGCTTCTCTGCTGTTGTGAATCAATTTCCATTTCATAAAATATAGTAAGCTAATTTCCATCGTGTCACCTCAGGAAATAAACTATGGAGCGATTTACGGATTGTGGACCTGTGTCTGCTGCCGCTGCTACCGCTGCTGCTGGAAGCTCTTCCAACTAAAGGCACTTTTCACGCCCGAAGCTTTAGTTTCCTGCCCGGGCCTTCAGCACCTTTGGACCCGGACTTCTCTGCAGAGACACCAGGCATCTCTCCTTTTCTTCAACAAGCTAAGTAATTGCTGCTTTCACTGACTCTTTTCAGTTGACCTCTTGGCTGTGTTTAGTCCTCTATGTGGGCTTTTTACTGTACTATGAGGCTGCTGTGCTGAGACTGCTGGCTGTTTCATTGCTCTTCACATTTTTTTTTGTTGTCAATATATTGGCGCCTGCTGGCTGTTAATTACTGTTTGGATGCTGCCTCTTTTTGGTATTTGTGTGTGTTTGCATTGGCACTTCTCGTGAATGAGCCCAATTTGGTGTGTGGCTAAGTTCATTTGTGGCTGTTTGGCAGGTGCATCATGATGCATTCATGCTGTTTGTATACATAGTTAGTGGACATATGAATGTTAATTTTTGATTAGTGTGGATTCTATTACCTGCATATTTCTCCACCAGGGGCTGGTTCATCATCTTGAGGCCGATATTGTACTGTGAATTAGGCATCCTGCATATTTCACACACATAGGCTATACATTTTTTAAAAGTTATTAATCATCTGCTACACAGGTTATTTATCAAGTAGTTGTAGAGCGCTGGGTTTGGGTTCATCTGTTTTGATTCGCAAGGTAATGTATTCATAGCGGTGTCAAGATGTGGGAATGGCAATGCGACAGCTGGCGTCCAGCTAATAAGTAAAAGATTTCACATAACAGTAATCAAGCTCTGTGATATTATTTTAAGTGGAAAGTTTATTATTGTCACTGACTATGCTGGCTGGGAGTGACTAACTCAGACTTCTGTTTTCTTGTAGCCTAAACAGATCTGTTCCTAGTGATGTGGCCGAATGAAATTAATGGAAGATGTCACTTATTGAAAACTGAACACCATAGAATGTCAGGTAGAACCAGGGCTTACCACTCACAGACTAGCCAGCCATAAACCTTCCCGGCCTACTAACAACCTCTCACATTGCACAGAAAGTGACGTTACTTTTATCCTTCAAGTAGTTCAACAAGAGAACTGTTGTTCTCATTCATTCACTTTTAGGCTGTTTTCAGCCATACTGAAATTTTTCATTGTATGTTTTGCGTTTACGTTTGTTTTTTCTCTGGTCCAAACCATGGATGTGTTATGGTCCAAACCATGGATGTATTAGCCTATATTATCTGGATACTGGATCAGAAATGGCGCCCGTTGATTTAAATTGGAGTTGCTCGCCTGGTGCATACGCTGAAAAGGTTTCTGACTTCCGGGTTTACTTCCGCGTTACGGGGCCCATAGAGCATGCGAGAACAAGCGATCAGCGTTCTGGTTTTGGTGCTGCGCTTTCATGAATGTTATACTTGCGGATTTAAGGAATGAGTATTAAAGCAGAAGTAAGTGATATATTTGTGTTAATATAAGTCTTAAATAGTTATATCTTCCGACAGCAATCACTTACATAGAGTGTTTGGACTGAAACACGGGTCTCTCAGTCCCTCTGCTCTGCTCTGAGCCGAGGAGAAAACATTTATCGTATCCTACAGTTTTTATCCAATGAGGAGAGAGAACGGCATGCAGGGCTGTGTGTGCAGCCAAGGGACGCCGTGAATGTGGTGACGTAGCGACGAGGACTGTTATGGTGCGTTCAAGGAAACTCGTATTTTTCCGACCGTGAAGTCGTACCAGTTCGATCTGGTACGAGTTCACCGGTCGGAAGTTACGAGTGGCCGTTATAGTGACTTTCACCGGTAAAACAGGTCGGAAAAACACGAGTGGGTTGCCTGGAACGCTACAAAGTCGTAAGTTGTGACTTGAAGCTGTAATTTACGATTTCAAAAGCCTGCCTGGAACGCAGCATTAGCGAAAACGACCAGACCACTTACTTCTGCTTTAAGACTTTTACAGGACTCACATGGGCTTTAAAACAAAGATAATGATTTAAAAAGTAAGATGGTATGATCGTAGGTTTACTACGATTTTTTTATATGATTGTTAAGTCGTTTTGACAGTTATACAATGTAATTGTGTAGTTGGCTATGGCCGGCAGCCGGCACTTGTGGAAAGCCCTCCTACATGCTACAGATGTTGCTCATCCTATATTTCAGGAATTTATGTTTGCTACAAAGCCCCTGAATGTGAGTTAACATATGAAGCACCTTTATAACTTCTCAAAATTGCATTTAGTGAATTGAAGTAAATGCATCTTTTGTAATGTTTCATCTCATATCAGGCAATCAATCAGACTTTATTTACTGTATAGCACTTTTCACACTGTGGCACAAAGTGCTTTACACAATAAAAGCAAGCAAAGCATAAGTAAAACCAAAAGCCACACAACACATGCATAAATACGTGAAATAGGGCAACAAGAGTATTGGCTTCACCTATGTAGACCCTCAATAATGTACACAATTAATTCTGCAGTCATACTATGTTATTTGTTCTTAAAGAAAGCTTTAAGAAGGATTGATCTCAGCAAATGTTTTCTTTATCTCATACATGTGACTTTATGAATAATTTTCAGTTTCCTTTACAATGATTCCACATTTCAATGATTTATTCAGTAGGTTTCACCACTAATGCTGCTCTATAGGAAGCTGTGTGAAGTGCCCTTCAGTTGAGCACATTTTCCTGCTCTTCATAACGGTACAGAAATCGTTCACCGAGTCCATTTCGATGAGCTGGGTTGTGTATGTTTTATAACTCCAAGAACCAGAGGCATATGGTTTGCAGGGTTTTCTGTCTGTCTGGCTCATGCTGGCGAATTCAATGTGTTTGTAACGCCAAGAGGGAATTTCTTCAAATTTCGTTACAATGTTCACTTGGACTCAGGCATAAACTGCTTAGACTGGTGGTCAAAGCCAGTATGACCTTACAAAACACATTTCAACCATTACTCACACAGAATATCTGCCAATATCTCAGATAACTGGTTAATATTTTTTAGAACAACAGGGATCTGAAACTAGCCTGAGCGGTGGAGCCACACAAAGGCGATTTTAGATTTATTATCTAATTTTCTCGCTGCCTTCATGTCTCCTGCTTGAATGGCCCAGTAGGAATCAGTGAAGTTGCATCTAATCAACAGACCATTATCTCATATCAGCTGTTATCTGTTATGTTAAAATGTATTTTTGACATATTTTGCCTGTGAGAAACATGGTTCACTTAAGTACCAGCTGTACAGAGACTCCTTTGGGGCATAAAATCTTTGTTATCAGATTGTGGACATGGGCACATGGCTGTGATAACCATGGTTCTGATTATTGTCTGGGTTGTGTTTAGCTCTCATGTCTCGCTCTTCTCTTCTCACACGCCTCAACCACCAGGGTTGTCTCCAGTGGTAGGTTTTGATGATATTGGGATTAGAAGGACTTTCACACAGATGTCATGTGACCTCTTATACAGCAGGGGGGAGTGGAAGGCTGATGGCAGCATCCAGACTGCAACCCACCCATTTCCCCTCCGCTCTCCCTGGAGAACAGCCAATCAGCTCCATGATATTAGTATTCCTGTATCCTGCCTTGTGTTATTTTCCCCAGATGCCCACCAAATATCTGAGTCGACATGTGCATTTAAATGGTGTCCACTTGAGTTATCTTGATCCATTAGCATCTAGACGGCTGCTTTCACACAACATTAAGCCAAATTCAGAAAATATCACACACACAGCAGGATCATCAGAGTTAGTTATGTCTGATTTTTTGACATAGGTTCAACTTAGTTTGTAAGAGAACTAAAACTACTGGAGGACTTGAGTCTAAATTCTGTGACATGAGGTGAATGAAACACAGGAACAAAGGAAAGGTAGGGAAGATAAAACATCTAGCCTATATAATATACTGTACAGTATCCTAGCACATTATCTACATACCTATATCTCTACATCTAAATATGATGAAATCTTGAGGTAACTCTGAATCGGACAAATGGATTAGAACCAAAGTATCTTACATGAACATCTTTGTCACACAAATCTCTAAAATAAATCAGCATGTATCAGCAGTTCTCTCTCCCTCACTCTAATCAATTTAGATGTGTTCAGTCACAGCAAAGAAATAAACTCACCAGCAGGCTGGGTTTTATGCATTGCTTTATCTTTTTGGCTATTCAGATGGATAAAGCAGAGAGATGGGTGGTGTTGTTTTTTTGTTGTTGTTTTTTTTCCAAGTGCATCCTCATAGCAAAATACAGCTCTGTTGCTGCAGCAATGTGCCACGATCATAACCAATAACAGGTGGAACTCCAGTGAGTCTCTTTCCGCCATCTCCGACTGAGCAAAATAAAACAAAACAAAACATTTGGAAGTTAAAATGGCATTATATTAGCTGCTGTTGCAGAGAACACTAGCAGTTCTTAGCATAATGAGGAGAACATTATTAAACATGGCTGCAACTGTTTATGGAGCTGCAGTGTTTTTCAATCTAGCACACTATGTTAATACTGTACACAATCATTGGAACACAACAACCCTGAATGATTAGATAGCCCAATTATGCTGATATAACTGGAAATATAATTGTACATTTTTAAAAACTAACCAAAATATTGCAGTAAAATTCTTGTGTAATTGCACACTACTGTTTAGGATTTGGAAATTTCTAATGCTTGGGTGAGTTGAGGTGGAGGTGTCATCCCACATTCTCCATAATCATTGAACTGATTGAAACTCTTTGCCCTCTCTGCCTTGTTGATATCCTGCTGTGCAGTTAATTTATATCCAGGATACATTGTAGCACTGCCAGTAATACAGTAATTATTTACGTTAGAGATTAATCTGCATGATTTTCTTTAATAGTTGATTTAATTGTTTTCTCTGTGTAATGTTAGAAAAGAAAAGATGATTTTATGCAAGTCTGGTTGCTTTTTCATTGTTTTGCTAACCCCCCTGCCCCCTCCCCCTTTTGAATGAAGCCTGCGAGAAGGCAATCAATGGAGTGGCGGGTGGCGTTTTAAGATGTGTATATTGTGTAGTGTCATCTCATGAACAAGTTGGGGCGTGTTTGTGTCATGGTGCTGCCGAGACGAGAGCTGGGACTTCGGGTTCGAGGCATTTATCTTGCAAGGTTGTGGAAGACAGAGAGCCTCCATTCTCACCTTAACAAGTCATTTAATCATCACAATTACTCCAAAGCTGTAAAATCAAGGTAAAAATCTTGCATAGTTCCTTTTTAACATCTCAATTTCCTAATGTGCTTATTTTTAAATTGTCAAGGCAACTCAAACACAATCTCACCATCAACAATATTCTATTTACAATGACAAAGAAGAAGCTACTATTATTTTTGATAAATAGATTATTTGTGTTGGCTATGAAATGTCAAAATATAATTCATTACAGGTTGCCTGTGCCAAAGTTGGTGTCAGAACTTAGGGCAATTAATAAATAATTATTAATATTTAAATTGACTTGAGTAAGTGACTGCTCATTTCA
The DNA here is from genome assembly GCF_045865225.1 of Trachurus japonicus. Classification (NCBI taxonomy): domain Eukaryota; kingdom Metazoa; phylum Chordata; class Actinopteri; order Carangiformes; family Carangidae; genus Trachurus; species Trachurus japonicus. The sequence goes on from NC_140916.1 coordinate 8,029,670, forward strand.
GTTCCAATTTGACCCTGATGGCACCAAGTATGAACGGTTAGTGTTGGATTTCAACCTCATTTATACATAGACTCAGGATTCAAAATCAGATAATCAGCTCAACTTGTTTTGAATCAGGTGTAAATGTAATGCAAGTCTTGTTTTGTTGATTTTTGTTTTTCACCTACCAAGACTGCACCTATGGATTAAGAAAAAAAAATCATACACTTGTGGTAGACTGATACTGAAATGTTAAAACATCCAAATTGGATTTTTAAAAAAAAAAAAATCGTCATGGCCCTGTTAATTACAAAGCTGACATTTTGAAGAAGCCACAAGTGCCCTTGTTCAGTGATCCCAAACAGTTGCAGTGGTGAGAAGTTAGACATCAAGAGTTTAGTTTATATATAAATGCAGGGAAAGCAAATGATATCTCTCCTTAAAATGCTCTCATATGCCTCTTTACTGCATCAATAAATCCATTGAAGCATGGAGCATGTTTTTTCCCAGCTTCACTCATTAACAGTCGAAAGGATGCGCCTGTTTAAATAGGCTGTATTGACAGAGGAGATGTGACTCAAATTCCTTATCAAATAATAGAATGGATAAAAAACAATGAAGTGATGACAGTGATGGAGGATGTCTGAAGCCCCTCAGTCTGCTGTGAGCTCATTTTACTGTTGTTTGGATGATTATTTTTGATTTAGCTAAGAAAGGCAGAGCGGTGGACGTGTGAGAATAAACTGTGCAGGCTGCAGAAGACCTTGGCTGGACTCTAAACAGTTTCTTTTTCTTCAAACTAATGACTTTAGATGGAGTGCCATTTGGCATCTGTTGGTCTCAACTACTCAAGGTCAGTTTGTGACCACTAAAGCGAAGGAGTGGTCCAACTCATAGTGGTTGGGGGTCCCTGAAAGAGCATAGGTCCTTGACTCGTATGAAAATGTGGTTTCAGTGCTCAGTGTGAATGTTGTTGTGTGCCTGTATTCAAAGTCTAAATTACCAGCGCTGCCACCTGCCACCTCTGTAGCCCCCCCACCTCAATGTCATGCGCCATTTTGCTTTTAAGTATCAGAAATGCTCAAATCAAAGTGTACCTGAGTATTAACTCTGTTCACAGGGGATTTTCCAATGTAGAACAGTGCTTGAAGGGTAAAGAGCTCCTGCCTGTTATTGCAATCATGAAAAGAGACAAAAACATAATAATTTGTTTTAGTTCCACTTTTTTTTCCAGTGTTTGATCCCTGAAGTCATGCCCCCCGCCATCCTCCCATTACCATCACCACCAACAGCTACTGGGTCCTAAGTAGCTAACTGAATTGCCATCGGCTAACTGGCTCATTTTAAAAACCTAGTCATAACCCAGGCAGCCGCTAACAGCTATGGGGTCCTGCAACATAGACTTTATAGTGCCACATTATTGTCATGTGAAGACGTGAAGTGGAAACAGCATCTGCAAAGCGTAATTTATTGACAGTGCACCAAAGTGGGTAATGAATGTGAACCTTCTGGGCTTCTGCCACAATCCCAGAGAAGTGTGGTCCTGTTTTATTTAGGACAGTAGCATGTAGAAGCCGGCATGTAATCCTCCCACCAGCTTTAGAAAGACAGACAATGTTAAATATGATTTGACGCCTTTCCAGCACAACTCTGATTCCGTCATACTCCTACTGAGCATAACAATGTGCACACAACAAGAGAGAAACACCACACTCTGCCATTGTGGGTGCAAGCATGTGGAAAAAGGCATATCTAATCTTTACTGCTGCTGTCAGCTCCGACAGTTAAAGGGAGAGCATGTAGCAGAGCCCATTAGTTCTTATTAAGTGTTTTATTTGCGTTTTACTCCAGTCTGACCAGCTGACAGCTTCCCATGGCTACAGCTTTCATGTTTTTTTTTCCTGGTTTGTTTGTTTTTCTGGGTAAAGGAGAGGACTCAGGCTTCATTAGCAGAACGTGAGGAAAACTCCCTCACCACAACACTGTCTCCTAGAAATTCTCTTTCTATACAAACTGAACTGCAACACTAAATATGTTTTAAAGGAAGCATCACTGCAGTGCTTATAGATTAAAAAAAATAATAATAATAATGAGGAAATGCTTCATTACATACGTGACAAGCACTGACTTTCAGTAAAATGCTCACAGTTTATATTTTCAGCCAACAGAACAGTATCCACTTGCAGTGACCACAGCATCGTTAAACACTGGTTATGTTAAGGCACTCACAGCATTTGGTTTTGTTTGTGGTCTGGTTTAATATCAGAAAACTTTACAGGAACTCAAACACAATGTATTTACTTTGAACCAAAACCACAATCTCTAGTCTGTGCTGCGAGTGTGACAGTTGTGCACTTTGTACGCCCGGCCGCCATCCACCCCAACCTCCGCCTTACGCCTCAGCTGCTGTAAATAAAGTTAGAGGTTCATTAATTGAGAAATTATACTTCCTTTGAACACAATACAGGCAGGCATTATATTTCCTACAAAACATATTCACTTTTAGTTTCATAGAAACATTTCTAGATTTGTCTGGTTCTTTTCTTGCCACATTTGGTTGTCTAAAGAGCTGCCAGTGGAGCTGCCTGAGAAAGCCAACTCAGTAGTCGCCATCAGAGTGAGCAACAACTTAGATGTAAACAAGGTCCAGGGTATTTTCTTGAAGCAAACTGAACAGGATGCCTGGAAATTTGGGAACAGTCTTTAAATGTGTTTGATTGAAGCTGCCAGTGATGATGAAAAGTCTCTCAGGTTGTGGTGTTTGTTGATTGCTGCTGCAGCTGTACAGATGTAACCCTAAGCAGGAAAGCAATTAAATTTTTTCCCCGAGTATGGCAGATTACTTCTTTAAGGTTTATAGAGACCGGCTGCACAAATAATGTATCATGTACTGTAGCTACAAAAGGTGATGTGAGAGACAACCAGGGAATCTGCTGCATTCCGATTTACCACAAGTACTCTATTACAGGTGGAACAGAAGCCACTATGAATCTATAAATAAATACATGCACACCACAGGTGCAATGGCTGCAGTTGCTACTGAGATGGCAATAAGCATAATTGAGCCTTGAGTGTGCTAATTTGTAGAAGAAACCTGATACTGATAGATTCCAGTATCTAATATGTACATTTGCATTCTCTTAATGGGTAAGCAACTCATTGATTTTACAGCCTTTTCCCCATTTTTGACTGAGTAAACTTTACGTTTGACTTTATCCATAGACAAAGGTGCATTTGGTGATTTGGTGTCAGGGTTAGAAATCTTAGAAATGACTGAATGGCTCAGAAAAACTCTAGTGGTGACAATAGACTTTAAAACTCTGCAGCTTACCTTCAAGGCCAAGTCATTTGTTGCCCTCCTCAGTATTGATTGAAATACAGTTGATCCAGAGCCTTTCCTCCATTTCAATAAGCAACTGCCTGAAAATACCAAAAAGACATCTATAGAAAGCAGAGATGTGGCTCATGATTAGTGTAATTCATGCTTATGTTCATCTGCTGTCGATTGATAGTTTCAAGCTGTGAATAGATCTGGACTGGTGACAGCCTTTCTGCGTCTCAAGTAAATGAGCAATGACATCAATGTCAAATGTTTCTTGAAAGTAAGCCTCGGCTTGTGAGGCTTTTTATGCTGCTCGCGATAGTGAACTCTTTCATTTTTATTCGAACAGCAACATGAGAGATGCTATTATAAGTTATACCAAAATAATGTAATGCAAAATGTCCCCGCTCATTGTCTGTTTACATATTGTAACGGACACTAACAGTAAAGCATCAGTTTAATATTTCAGTAGTGAGCAGAGTTTTTTGTTTTTTTTTGGTTTAAAAACAAATAGCACAGGTCAGAAAGTGAAGTCACACGAAGTGAGAGTTATTGGTATTGATCAGCAGTCCCTTGCAGGTATAATTCGGTCAGTTTGTGCTTTGGTGCAGTAAATATCAAACACATTGCCTCTTGTTAAATGTTAATGGAATCCATGATCCAGTTCATTAACTAAAGGTTTCAAAACACAAAATATATACTTAATCTTATTGGCTCTTTTGTAGAGCTCTAGTAAAACTTTATATATTGTTTTTATTTATACTTTTTCGTATTTGTATAATTTTATATAGATCAAAACCCAATTCACTGTCACAGAAGGCAAAATATATAATTTCATCATTATCATTACTGTACCTTTTTATTTTTGTGATTTTTGTCTACGGAAAAACCAAAGGTGAATAAGTCTCTGCCAAGATAAATTAAGTTAATTATAATTAATTTATTTAAATACATGTTTATAAAACATTTAATTTCCATTAGAAATCAGTCAGTTACATTATAGAAATGCAAAAGATGCCTTATCTTACCATTATATAGTGTAGTAGTTTATTTGGGATCCTTATTGAAATGTTGTTTGGAAAATAAATAAATATATTGACCAGTATCTTGTTTAAATCCTCAAATATCAGAGTTAAGAAAACTTTATTAACACACCTCACAACTCATGGTAACTTAACTTTACCTGGAAATTGGAAAAGGAAGTGGGCTAATGCGGTCTAAATGGGTGCACCCTCTGTGAACCACTGCTAATGAGCTCCACAGTGTTAGTAACGTTGAACATTTAAAAAAAAGTTGAAACAAGATCCAACATGTAAAATGGCCACCCATAGCTTGGCGGTTTGTTTTGCAAAGTGGCAAGTGGGGATCCTCCTCATGCGGAGTGAGGGTAATTAGCCACTGGGGCAGCAGCTGAAAGTCACGGTCTCCCTCAAAGCTGTCGTCTGTTGCATGGTGATAACATTGACATGTCCTCCTCTCGCCACATTCTGCTGCGAGCCAGACAATGGGAGGGAAGCAGAGAGGAAAGGAAACTCAGAGGAAAGAACGGCTGGTGAGGAAGACAGTGATGGATGAAGAGCGGGGCTGACCTTCGCTCATTAGTGAGGCGACCTTCTATAATCGATGAGTGGTGCAATTGAAGGCGCAGACACTCAGCTGACCACACTCTGGCTTCTGATGCAGAGGAGACAGCCTGGAGGGTCTTGTAATATTTTGGGTGATTTGCCTTTTTTATGCATTGTCACAGTTTTCAGTGTCTCAGTGGTTGTGCAAAGATTCTCATTTTAGTATCATGCACAACAAACAAATGCGTGAAATTTGAGAGTCTAATACCAGTAGATGTGTGGCATATCTGTTTTGAAGCGATATTTTTTCATTATCTGAATCGATGCTGAATCCTTTTTATGTCAACTGACTGAGGTAAACGTCCACTAGACTTTATAGCTCTATTAAGAATGTGACTTCAAAGGAATTAAATACCTCTAATACCAGGGACATGTGTATGTTTACATTGAACTGCAGGAGTCACGATGGGGCGTTTGTTGTCTGACGGCTTTGTTAAGCTAATGGACTGGATCATCTCTTGGTTAAATGATGCATGAAAACGAGTGTCGATATTCATCTCATCATGGTCGTCATTACATTCATTTGTAGTCTCAGTACTGGACTCTTTGTGGGGACAAACTAACCAGAAAGTAGTGGCTGACCTTGGCACTTTGAGGGTGTTAGAGTAGCAGAGTGAAGTCATGAAAATAAACTTGGCTTGATTCATTGCTATGGTATTGAGAGATGTTAATTGGCTTGTCAGGTTGCATCTGACCTGATTTGACACAGCCAGTAAAGTCTGTTCACAACTGTAAACGGGAAATAGCCTAATAACTGACATGGTGGACATTCAAGTCGACAACACAGACACAGGTATAAAAGAGACATAAAGTGACTTTTTATTGAAAAAGCCAACATGGAAGTTGCAGTAGTCCAAATCAGGTTAAAGAAAAATGACCTCCTCTGGATCTCCAGAGTTTAGAAACAACTCAGTTACTGGAGGCAGCTGACTAAAGTGATCCGTGTGTGTGTGGTGTGTGGTGTGTGGTGTGTAGTGTGGTATTCAGTGTCAAAACTCCAGCGTCCTTCAGTGCTACTGTAAATTACAACTCTCATTTTGAAAGGAGACATTCTTTTTACAGTGACAACAAAAGCCTGGTTATGTTGAGCTTTTCATTTGAAGTATTAAAGCAGAAGTAAGCGATCCAGTCGTTTTGGCTAACTTCTTGTCAGCCGATGGAGTTAGCAGCCCCCGCCCTCATCACAGATCTATTGGTCCTCGTCCCTACGTCACCACATTCACGCGCATCCCTTGGCTGCACACACAGCCCTTCATGTCGTTCTCTCTCATTGGATAAAGGTTGTAGGATACAAGGAAGTATACAAGAAGTTTTCTCCTCGGCTTACAGCAGAGCAGAGTGACTGACAGACCCGTGTTTCGGACCAAACACTCTATGTAAGTGATTGCTGTCGGAAGAACTATTTAAGACTTATATTAACACAAACATTCCGCTTACTTATGCTTTAAGAGCTGGCAAGAAGCCACTTTAGTGAAATAAGCTAAGGTAAACAATTGCCCACGCAATTATCATGCTTTGTTGTATGACACAAAGCGTGAATACCAATTTATTTCCCAAACATTTCAGTTCACCCTTGATCAATTGGTGGTTTTATGACTAGATGCCTGTACTACGAAGCAGGATTTGAGCTTATCGAAGTGACTTCAGGGTTAACTCTTGGTTTTCTGCACTCTGACGGTGGTTCACTTCTTTCCGGGATACATCCATGGTAACTTATGCTGAACAGCTAGCCAGACCATGTCCATGTCTGTGATTGGTCTGATCCTACAAACTCCGCACGTTTCATGTGAACCCACTCATATCTGGAGGGGGAAACCCTGGGTTGACTTACCTAGTTGATAACCACCATTGCGTGACCTCTTGGCTGCGTGATGGCGATAGTTTGGTTAAGTGAAGCTGTGAAAAATACCCTGGGTAAGTTAAACCTGATTTGTAGTAGGCCTCAGGTGACATGTGGTCATGGACAGTCTGTTTCTTTGGTGTCATCAGAGGTTATTAAAACAGTCTTTATTGAGGTTTTTCTTCAGTTCCATGTTTCTAAGATCTGGCTCATGACATGACTCAAATCATAGTCCTTCTGACAGAGCAGGGTCCTGTGTTGGAGAGTAAGAAAATATCGATATACTGAAACATCACAATATTTTTTTCTGCGATACTGTATCAATACTCAAGAGCACTGTATTGATTTTTTAACGTGATTCGTATCGTTGATTCTTGCCAATACACATGCAGCTGTAGAGGTCACTAAACAGGGGGAGAGATGGTCTGAGGCTGTGCACCATTGTTTCCATTTTAGATTGTCATCCTATGTTGCTATAAACTAGAGTTGCACGATACCCACGGTAGCCGCGGTACCCCGCGGTGCCAAAACGTAACGGTTCCTACTATACTAGAAATTCTACACGACGGTACTACCGTGGATTACTACTACGGCGCCAGTTTCCGCTACATAGCGGCCGCCTCTCCTCTCCTCCCGGCTTCTCACAGCACGCACTCCCTTGTAAACAAAACCCACATGCACCCACTGCAACCTAACTACACAGCTGCTGAATGATTGGCTGTTTGCCTGTTACTGGTGATGTCCGGGGATATGATAGGCTGTTTCCGCACGCTGGGTCCGCCCGTCTGTTATCTGATTGGCTGTTCATGGTTCATGCCGACAAGAACAGACTCCATGAAGACAGCTGAGACAGCTCCGCTTCGATAGAAATTCGCTTCAAAACAAACAACGAGCTAAAGTTCTGTCTCGCCCAGACGCGCACACGGCTTCACAAACACGAGACAACACACTGACCACGGCTGAAGCACCGGGCGCGAGCGGCGAGTCTGCCGCGGTGTCGTCGTCAGTGGCACTTAATTAATTTAGCTCTGTTTATTTTCTCATTGGCTAATATCAGGCTATATGCTCCGTGTACAGGCTGAGGAATTAAGAGTTAAAGGATGTCCAAGTATAAAGCACCTAGAAATTGCATAAAAATATAGTTTTCACAGGGAATCAGTTCCTGTTCATTGTATTTTGTCCTCTATGATTTATTATGTTGGAGAAGAAGTATTATTGTCAAATAGTTGTTTTTTTTTTAACGACAGTGGATTTGTTTTTTATCCTAAGTTGATTATTTATATTTGTTAAACATAAATTAATGTGCAAGAGACTGAATGGTTATTTATTTTCAACCATATAAACTTCATTTATTTGTTTTTTATTGCTTATTTAAAAATATTTGTTTCAGTCTAATTCCTACTTCACCAGTATTATGTTTATCATGCACCAAACAACATTATAAGTAGCCTAATTAATAAGTATTTATAACTTGTACAAATACATTGCAGTTCATAAAAATAATAATAATAAAAAAAGGTTGCAGTATCGTGATATTACCCGGAACCGTGATACTTTGTCTGGTATAGTACCGTGGTTACTCATTTTGGTATCGTGACAACTCTACTATAAACAACTGTAAACACTGTTGTCCTCTGATGTGGTTGGAAAAACAATTTATTTTCAAGCATGTCCCCAGATTTATAACCACAGGAGGAAGTGTGTGTAAACTGTAAAGTATAGGGGGAATGCCACTCTGTGTGACCACTGTTGCTCAGTAATTAGAGGTGCATCATGCTGCTGCCACTGTTGGTGTTCTTTGTCTCCATTAGGGTCTGGTTGAGTCGACTGAATTTTGAAGGCTTTAGCTTAGGTCAGTCTGTCCCCATTCTTGAGAATGCAATGTCTCAGTATTGCCTTGAAGGAACGTCTTCAACTTCGACACAAAAGACACTTGGACTCAGCAATGAACTCATCAGATTTTGGTGGTCTCGGGGCAAGGATTTTTTCTTTTACTTTGTGAATTCAGATATCTTAAGATGCTTTGGGTAGAAATTCCTTCAGATTGTGTGCATAGAGTGCATACTGTAGAGGGAATTCATCTGGAACTTGGACTTGGACTGAGGGGATGCATTTAATACAGTTTGGCTGCAGTTTTGGATATAACTCAAGAATTTATGCACTTATTGGGACACAATTTAATACCAAGGTTTAATGGCATTAAATGATGGATATCGAGATAGTTGAAGAAAGTTGAAGCAGTTTTAGCTCAACACAGACTTTCTCTTTCTCTCTATTACCTTTTAATGTTGTGACATTACAAAATGTCCTTATACCTATCTGTGCAAACACAACATCCCTTTGTCTTTATTTGCAGCTGGTTTTGAATCATATATATCATATATTGGGACAACATTTCTTTTTGAATTAAAACTTGCAAAATATGATCAGATTTTTCTGCAATTAAATAGAAGAAATTATTACCTATTCTTGTGTGTACAATGATTCATTTAATATTGTCCAATGATTCTTTATTTATTAGATCTTGATTTCTTTTAGAGCCATTTGAAACGAGTTTGTGATGAAGGATGGTATGAATAATTGACCTTGATTTTTATCTTTTTATTTATTTTAATATAATTTGAGAGGTTTGAGTGCTTTTATCCTTCAGTTCAAAATAAATCCAGAGTGCAGTCATGGCAGCTGCCCAGGGCCTCTGTGCTTTGCCCCAACAGATGAGCATATTTCAGCATCAACTGGAGACCCTGCAAGAAGAGGGGGAATATTTTCAGGTGCACCCACTGTAGGGGAGGTCAATCAGACCGGTCAGGTGATATTATACGCAGCTGGCTGAAGGACCAAGAGCCAGACCTTAAGTGATTTGTGTAACAGTAATAAGGTGGGAATTAGATGCACTTTTAAATTGCCTTGGAGGATGCCTTGAAGGGATGTCTTCATATGATGCTGCCTGAGGCACCAAAATGGGTGAGACTGCCACTGACCAAAGCACTCTCCCATCGAAAACACTACCTACAGCGCCAGACACAGCTCCGATATGTGTAATGAGCAACTGATCAATCTCATTCAGGCTCTCACACAGTCTGTGCTGGCCTCAATGGGCTTCTCTGTGATGTATGGAATATTAACTGAATATGTCAACAGGAAGCACTTTAATAAGGTCCAAAGAAGTTGGACTGAATGGTTGCTTAGGCCTATTAGATTTTTGAATTCTGCTGGTATTTTTCTTGCCTTTTGAGGTGGTCTTGTCTAGTGTGAGATGTGATTTGAGTCCAGGGACTTGAATCTATTGACCTCACCCGACACTGGTATTTTAACTGTGGAAAGATGGGCCGCCACTGAATCTGTGCTATTCACACCACTTAATAAACTCTTAAGTCGATCTTAGCCGTACAAATCCACACAGTCAATGTTTCCGTTCCTTCTCAAGCTTTACGTCAGGAGTATTTGTTTGCCTGTGCTTAATGGAAGGAAAGAAAGAAGATGAAAGAGGCGGAACATGAAAAGTAGATATGGACAAATGGCTTATAAGAATCAGGGTCTTAAAAATAAGTCAAAGAAAAGGAATATGAAAAAAGCAGAGTTGGCTGATAAACAGAGAGAAGTCGGCAAGGCAGACTGGCTGGACAGACTGACGGGGCAGCTGGGAGTTTTTGGATCAAGACAGTTCTGACCAGAGCAAAGCAGCATGGGAAGCCAGCTGTTGTTCACCACCTGCCACCTTTCACAGAGGACCCAAAGACTACAATAGACCGTGTGTCTCTCTTTGACTCTGTGCCCTAACAAATGTAAGCCAATAATCCAATTACAGCTCTAATTTCTAGGTGGGGTCTTGTTAAAGCGAAGAAAGTCTCGACTTTGCGTGATGAACGTTAAATACTGTAGTATGGTGTGAAATTTACTGAGCTGAGCTGAGTGGGAGATAACACCACCACCACTGTGTGTGTGTGTTTAGATGCATTTATGCACATGTAACACCCTCAGATATTAACATACCTGCTGACACCTAGCAGATTCTTCATAACAGGAAGTTTGTTCTCACAAAATGAGACTAGCTAGTCTGGCTAGTAACTAGTGTGGTATGCTGTTGTACAATTATAGATGGTACGCTGACTTCACAAAGGATGAATTGCCATGGATAACATCAGAGTTTGTTGAGAGATGCAAGCAAGCCTATTACATATGTTCTAGACCTGTCAGCTCTAGCAGCCAATTTTCAATTCTCTCTGTAAAGTACTGCAGGAGCCCATGGATCAATCCCCTCTTATTGCTTTATTTGGTGTTGCACCACAGGGTGTACATCTAAGCAATCAAAAGTGTAACATGCTGGCTTTCAACACTTTGTTGCGAAGGGAACTCATATTGGTCAGATAGAAAGACTCTCTCCAGTCTATGAGTTGTCATTGGATCAAAAGAGGTTTTGCAACATCTCAAACAAGAGAAGATGAGATTTGTTCTCCAATGATCTACTCTGAGATTCTATACAAAAAACAGAAACTGAGAATATACAGTATGTCTGATTTCTTGGGAGGAAATGACTGACGTCATGGTGCAGGGCCGGTGTCTGGGTGTCGATATGGGGGTGGAAGCTTGCATGGGATTAGACTGGACACAATATACTACTTTTTGTGAAAATCCTCTATAAATAGACTGTTGTGTTCATAACAAATAGAATGTGATCACTAGTTATAACATCTGGCCGCTAGAGGCGCTAGAGGGACGGTGAAGGGAGAAAAGGAAAAGAGAGGAAAAGAAGTGTACAGATGATGTGAATGAGAAGTAAAGATGGCGATCCCGTACGTGTCTGTGTTTATTGTGTTCGGTAGTTCACCAGCATAACATAGACCCTGATCAAAAAACAATAACTTGTGTCATAGTTTAATGGTGCTACAGTTAGGTGGACTTTCCTGCATTCATTGTGGGCTCATTTCAGTGTGTGCAAAGCTATGTGTTGAGCATGCAGATTAAGATGTGCTTGCTGTAGCTGTTTCTGTTCAGATGTGGCCTATTCACTGTTCACACTGAGGATTTGGGATGGGGCTTTTTCTCGCAGACAAGTTTATTCAAAACCTCTGCTTCTTTTGTCCTTTTGTTTGTCAGTTGCTTTTCTTGTATTTTTTTCTTTAGTGTATTTTCAATTTTGTTTAGGATGCTACACACAGATTAAATTGGCAGATTGCCCTTGGGCTTTAACTGGATAAAGACTGTATACAATATACAGTGGGTGGACACAATGAAAAAACACATCTGTGTACTGACTTGCAACAACAATGCATGCCTTACACTGAACAAAAGAGTACCGAATTGGTGTAATATATCTTACATCTTTGTTGTGAGCTGATGATTTATGCCATTTTTAAGGTCAGAGTTTATAGTGTTATTGTACTGGAATGAATTGTGAGGCAGTAATCTCAAGTTGAGTGCTCAGTAGCGTTGGGTATCATTTGGTATTTATTGATGTTCATGAAGACTTTCAGTTCTGATACAAAAACTACATTTTTACCCTTTTACACACGTTTCCTGCATTGTGTGGGCATGGTGGCTGGTGTTGCTGAACTGAAGCATGCATAGGCTATGTGTTTCACGCGTGCTGTGATGCGGTTTGCAGGTTACTGGAATGTTGGACTTCTCTGTTATGGATTAATTTCTTATTTATTTGTGACATAAATTGCCACTAAAATGCTGCTACGCACTCATGATGCATCCATTGTGTTCCTTGCCTTCAGCTTTCCCTACCCTAACCCTGAGAAATATGAGCATGATGATAAACAAGCAACCCACTACAATAAATTTTCCTGAACAAAAACATTTCAATTGGCAGTATTGTGATTTGAATCAAAAATTAATATGTCCACAAGATTTTCCGACATTCGATGGCAGCATTCACTACATTTCAGTTTCCATTCCTCAACTTCAGCCTCAAGGGATAATGCTGGTATTATGTTCTCTATTTCTCTTATCGTCACTAAATCCTATGAAAAGACTGAAAAAAACCAAAACCAACCACCAATGGCTTGTTCCTACTGTTTTCTGTGTGGTCAAAGTCTGATAAAGGTTTTTTTTTTCATCTCTGTGCTATAAAACGCCATTGTTGTCCAGAACCTATGAAACCACACCAATAACATACACCATTACACTAGGTAACGTTATGCTTTAATAGAATGAGCAGTCACTGTTAGTTTTTGTGCCAGTTTCACATACACTGTCTGACACACTGGTGTGACTGAGTACATCCACAGCTGAAAATGGTCTCTAGAAATCAGCTTGTTCGAATAACTCCTGCCTAAATTTCAATTGCCAGTTTATATATTTATTTTATTTTCAAAATTATACTTAACACGCAGTGGGAAGCAATAACCTTGGGATGGAGTGACACAGGCACTGCAGAGAAGTCAAAGAAAGTATTGCTTCATTGCTTTTGGTTTGTAATGCATGTTATAGTTCTGAAATATTCTCTTTACTAACATGAGACGGGGAGTAGAAACTCTGTAGTCTGACTTTCATAGAGATTTCAGATATGAATTAAGGTTAATTAGCAGCCTCCTGAAAATCCCTGTGTCAAAAGTTGCCATATCAAGTACAGTCTTTGATATTGATGATTTAAAATTTGCTAATTATATCTACCACTGAACAAAGTTATCTGCAGGACTTGGGAAGTGGACCTAAATTAGGTGTGCATAAGCAGGGCTGTCATGCTTTTTAAAAATAAAAAAAATTCCAATTATTTTTATTGGTTCTCCACTAGATTTCTTACATGTGCCTGAGACTACCTGGGAGGCTGTATCATTACTGAGACGGCATTCCCAGAGAAATAAAGTTGAAATGAAATGAAAAATGATCTCAGACCTATCCAAGCGCAAAGCTGGGCGTACTGGGTGTCTGTCAAACCCAACACGTTTCAATGATTGCTAGGCGCTCTCTATGCACCTCAGTGGTGCAGTCTGTTTTGATAATTCCTTAAAAATTCAAGTCACCTGCGTGTGGATTGAAGCGCACTGTTGGAGTGTTTGTGTGGGTCAGAGGAGTACGAAGAGGGAGGAAGCTATCCTGATGCTAAGCTGTAGCTGTTTTAGTCACAGATTTATTGAGCTGAATTATGTGTGTCTGCTTCACTTTTTCTTCCTGTGATTAAGAGTTGAAAAGTTGAATAAGTGTCTGAAAACACTGACATCTACTTGTGACTATGACTTTTGATGCATGATGTCATAACTGACTATTTAGGGATCATTCAATTATTATCTAAATATCAGGATACTAAATGGCCAAATCATGTAGCATTTTGTGTATAGGTTGTCTTTCCATTCTTCTGTCTGTGTCTGTCCATCCCATTTTCTTGATCTCGGAGCTCAGTAACCCCTTTTGGAGGAAACTCAGAGGACTCAGAGATAAACTGACTAGATTTTGGGAGGTGGAGACATAATTGTGCAGTGGTAATTAAGTTTTTTTTAAATTAATTTTTCAAAATCTCTATTAATCATGGTGTGAAAGACAGTGAATAATGAAGAACAGGTGATAGATTGGGGCCCATGTACAGAACATGGCGGAGTGCACCTTTTTGGACTGAATTGGATGTCTACTCAAGCATCACAGCAAGACTTTACTGGTCCAAGCGGGGTGTTAAGCAGTTCTTGAAACTTTGGCATACCAACACTGTGCAAACTAATAGTTTAAATTCACTCCCATCACTCAGTCACACACAACTCTCGATTGCTGTTTCTCACTAAAACGAACCGAAGCAGGCGCACAGCTTTCTTAAAAACACCATGCATCATTTCACACGGCACATCGCTTCAGAATAATTCTCCCTTGGCTTCACAGAATTAAATCCTCGCTGTCTCCCTTTCAAGCAACATAGTAAGTGGAGATTGTGAGATTCATCGCACTAGTCATTAGAGGCTTAAACCAATTTTAAGCTGCATGTTTCTGGCCAAGTAGCAGCTAGACCTCAGCCAGAATGGGAGACTAAATAATTAAAAACCCACTCAAATAACGTATGAAAATTCTGATGATTGGGATCAAGCACTATTTAAACTATTATGAGGCTTTTACATTGATCAATCTTTGTTTATATAGGCCTCTCTGCAGAAAGAAATTAAGGATTTAATTGCTTTAAAGGCAATATATTAGTATAAAAGAGCTTCAAATTAATCAGAAAGATAAAGAGTAAATGTTCATATCTCACTTTCAAGCAAAGAAATAGTGAATGCCTGAACAACTGAAGAGGCTTCCAGCCTTATCAGTGACATGACAAATCCATCCCTCCTCTAAGCTGTGTGACAAACATGTTTTGTACCACAAGTAGAAAATATAACCTTTGAAAATGAAGACAGAGCATCAGAAGTTTCTTGTCACTGTCTTGTTGCTAGCCGCAAGCGGCAGAAAATGAATTGTCCACTAAAACACAGAACTTATCATATCAATGTAGAAAGCCGTGGAAGAAAATCTCACTTTTTGAATGTGATAGTCACTGCACCAGGGGTTAATTAATAGTAATTTTCTGTCATTTTTCTTTCACATGCACTTACTCTCGACTAACCATACTTAACTACTGTCTTGTACTTTATGACCCAGATGCCTCTAGTCTACAACAAAGCAGTATCACAGGCTGAGCTGCCTGCAGATGTGAGGACAAAATGGCAGGTGGGGCTGACCGATTAATCTTACTTATCACCATTGCTGTATCAACATGCAAAATAATCACATCGCAAAGGGTTGCCTGAAATGTGAGGAGTATGTTTCATTTACAGGCGCTAGGACTACACATTCATTTTACACTCACATTTGTAACCTGAGCTACACTGCTGGACGTAATGTAACGTAACAACAACAAAAACAGTGGACTTCTGGCGGGTCCCTGGGATACTGCGCCTGAAGCACATCCACACCAGTTAAAATGCACAACTGCATTTACTGCAATTTGCATATATTGCATGTCATATCGCCATCGCAATATTAAACAGTGTCATCGACATTGCGCATTTTGCTGATATCTTGTGGCCTAATGGCAGGTATTATTCATAAAGTTGTTGCTTTAATAGAAACGTTTTTAAAACAAGTAAACTCTAATTGAGCTGTACTGAAGATGTCTTGTCATGCCACATCATTTCATTATGGCTAATTAAAGCGGAAGTAAGCGGAATGTTTGTGTTAATATAAATCTTAAATAGTTGTATCTTCCGACAGCAATCACTTATGTAGAGTGTTTGGTCTGAAACACGGGTCTGTCAGTCACTCTGCTCTGCTGTAAGCCGAGGATAAAACTTTCCTTGTATCCTACAACCTTTATCCAATGAGGAGAGAGAACGGCATGAAGGGCTGTGTGTGCAGCCAAGGGATGCGCGTGAATGTGGTGACGTAGGGACGAGGGCGGGGACTGCTAACTCCATCGGCTGACAAGAAGTTAGCCAAAACGACCGGATCGCTTACTTTTGCTTTAACAACAAGAATAAGAATACATCACCAAATATAACAAGCATTTATTGGTTGTTTTTCCCAAACAAGTTTCTACAAGTCAATGAGAAGTGGGTTTTTTAGACCTAATTACAGTCCTCGAGTATCTGCCAGTAATTTATCTCCTAAGTTGTTTTGTGTTTTTGAAGATGAGGTGACTGAGCTTTTAAAAGGATATTCTCACAAGCAGGGGAGGGCGCTTTGAGATACTTACGTACTTTTCGAACTAATTAAATCAGTAAAACCACTGCAATAAAAAAAAATAATTGGTGATTAAAGTTTGCATTTCTCCCAATTATTTGATAAGATGTGACTATAAATGTCATATAAAAGGACAATCCATGCAGGTTGTGGTTTTTCACTTTTATGTGTGCAGAGTGGGGACTCTCGACTTCATTGCTACACTTAGAGAGAAATTCAATGCTCCCTGGAAATGTTGTTGATGGTGTAATGGTGTAACCTCTCACCTTGCTGTAGTGATGTACAGGTGTACTCCAGGACCCCCTGACATCACTGTTGGGAAAGTGAATACGATCATTTCTTTCAGCCCTACAACAAACCGTTGCTGAAACGCATGACCATATCGGTGCGTTCCTGCAGACACACTCCTGCTGTGTAAAAAGATGTTCTTAATCTTAAGAGATTCCTTCAGAAACCTTGCGGCTCTCCTTTTCCTCTTTGGCTGTTCTGGCAGTTCCTTTCCTGGTAGGACTACATTTTGCTGATTACGTTACAGTGCTACCACAACATTGGTGTTAATGTAACACAATGCAACGCTTGTTAGAAAATAAATGTTTTCGATGAAGACACCCCACAGAATTTGACAAGAGCTGGAGGCAGCGTAAAATTTGACGGGGGTGGTCGCTTCATAAATTTTAATGCAGGAAAAACCCTGTCTGGAGTTATATTTCTTGGAGGAATTTTCCAGCCCAAACTGGTCCTTATTTTGTTGCTAGAATAAGTTATGTGAACAGCTGATAGATACGTTTAATTAATTACCTATTCATTAATTTAAATGTAACCATTTTTTTAAGTGAAACTATGATATGACAAAATTACAAAACCATGTAAGATCTTCACTTCAAATGAGAAACAGACTCTTTAAACTGAGAGCGCAAAAGAAAAGCAAATCTTTTTGTAATTACCAGTGACGAAACAGTCCAACTAAGTGGCTTGAGTTTATTGAATTTGCTTTCTCAAGTTGAGTTTATATTTTCAAATATCACAGCTTGTTCACTTGTGAGGCAGTAGAGGAATTATATTTCTCAGTTGAACAAACAAAAAGATTTATGATGTGATCTTCTTGCGGCTCATAACTTGGAAATTGCTGGGACGGGCACAATAGTTCTTGATAAAAGTGACGTGGTTGATTAATAGGAGCCTCCAGATTAGCTTCTCCACTGAATGAAAATAACTTCTCTATCTGGGAGATGCAGATAACTTGACGTCACAAATCTGTTTCTAATGGTTTTCAGCACATAATGAACTGTTTTTAATCAAACTTTATGTGCAATGAAAAACTGTAATTTTTTAATATAGCAAAAGATAGTTATGTAGTGCATAACAAAACAGTAACAATTCAGTGTTTGTGGTTTGCTTTACCCAGAGTCTTATTGTATATTCAACAACGGCTGATCTGCGAGTCATAGCTGTCCTGTGTCACGGAATAAAAAACAACAGTTATTGAGATTTCATGAATTTGAGAGGCTGCCAGCTGCTCAGCCCTCCTCTAAGAGTAATAAGATTCTGGACCCGCTGCCCTGCTGTCTAAACAGCTAAGGGCTAGGAGATGTGTGGGCAAAGTATGTTGGTGTTTGTAAATGTGTGTTTGCGTGCGTGTGTGAGGGTGTGCACGCGTGTGATGAAGGGTTTGCGGTGGTTGTCATCAAAAAGAGACAGTCCAGCTGCAGTTGTGGTGATTTTTGCTGTCGCCCCTGGTCAGCAGTAGCTGTAACTCATTCCACTGTCTAACTGAGGCAATCACTGCCTGGAGACCCTCCAAGGCTCCTGGGGACCCACTAATCCTAACAGGATATGCCCGCTGTACACTCCCCCTATGCTGTTAGTGTGTGCTGGAAAAGAAGGTTAGGAAGTGTCCAATGGGATTTTCATGCAAATCACCCTACCCCTGCTGTCATCTGCTCAGTTACAGATTAAGATTTTGTTACTATATATACATTTTTTATTTAATTTTTGGTACCTATCCTTAGGAAATAGCTGGACAGCCCTAGGCATGTGCACTCAGAGGGAAGCAAAGCCCCACCAAGTGCACCGGCTGCCCCACCAAACTGCCCAACACCTGAAACGTATTTCATTTATGTCCTTGTCAATTTGAGCAATCGCAACCATGCCACATTCAGATAGTCAAGGTTTGATCTCGGTTGGTCTAGACATATAAAACCTGAATACAGCAGAGAGCAGTTTCCTCTCTATCATTTCACGTCATCACTTCTCTGCTCACACTCAGATTAGAAAAATGATTTCAGTTTTAATATAGTATATAATATATAATATAGTTAATATATGAGATTTTATCCATAGCTCTAGATTTTTTATTCTAGCCTACTTGCAAATATGATTATTTGTTGTCAGTCATTTGTAAACATCTTGTAGATGTGGTTAGCTCCACTACAAGTGCATTCATATTGGCTAGTGTCACACTGCATAGCAACACATCTCAGCAGTTCACTCACAGATCTTTAACCTCAACACCACTGTCATGGGCTTCTGGGTGCCATACGCAACCCTCCATCTGACTTTTACTATACTATACATGTATTGCAGTATATGAGCAGTTGTATTGATGAAGCACTGGTTGTGTAAGCACACAATACACACAATACACACTATAATAGCCTATGTCTGGTGACTATGAGGTCACAGACAAGCAGTCAGGTGTGTGGGTGTTGACAAAATTTCCCACAAATGCTTGCAGATTATTCTGGATAAACATGCATGTAACCTGAGACGGAGACCTGAGATGCTAATTCTAGTGTTCATCTTGGTCATTCTCAGTAAAGACTCTGGCTTTGGTTTCTGCTCTAAATCTTTCTGAATCAACTTTATTAATAAGACTCACATGAATCCCCCCCCCAAAAAAAGCTCCCTCTTCTTGTAATTGCCGTCTTTTAAAGGTTATCCAAGCAAGATTCATGATCATACTTGCTTGTAAGTTTGATGAATGATGCTCGCAAAGCAGTGAATGCATGGTGCGTGTCTGTTTTGGGGCCTTTTGATCCCCATCAAAGCACCAAAAAATAAACCCATGTCTACATGATGTAGCTATGCAGTTGTGTAACTTCTCTTGCTCTGATATCTGTTTATGGTGATCTCTTGGCTCTGCACCACTGCCGTCAGTCCCAATCAGTAACAAGACATGTCAACCTGCTGCTGGACAATCATGAACACAATGCCTCCCATATTATGTAGCTAAAACATTTGATAACATAGCTGCGGTCATCATCAGACATCCAAATAT
This sequence comes from Trachurus japonicus, assembly GCF_045865225.1. Taxonomy (NCBI): domain Eukaryota; kingdom Metazoa; phylum Chordata; class Actinopteri; order Carangiformes; family Carangidae; genus Trachurus; species Trachurus japonicus. The sequence continues at coordinate 8,049,361 of NC_140916.1, forward strand.
ATGATTTGGGTGTTTGTATCATATTTTTGGTTTCAGCTTCGTAATCATTACATTCCCCATTTTTAATGTGGTGGACATGTGGGGATAATGTACAGTGAGTAATGGAGGTCTGAAACTGGAACAAGGCAGAAGTCCACAAGATATTGATTTGAAGTGAAATGCTTATCAGTAATTGGCCAAGCAGTAGGTAGCAAATACTTTTAGTTGTTGACAGTTTTAACATAAGTTGGCAGCAGATAAACAGTGGAAATATGTGATGATCTGCTATTTTTAATAGAACATAACTGAACCTTTATTGACTTTACCCTCAGTCTACAGTTAGATACGATCAAAACAAAAACTACTCAGCCTTACTGAGACGATAAATAAGAGAAAACCATAATTACATGCTTGTCAGCTCTGGTTGTCAATAAGACAGAAGAACTAACACCACCAGTAAACAAAACCCTTGCTCAGAAGTCAGAACCTAATCTTGTAAGGTGATGGGCCTGAAACAAAAAACTTGAATCAAACTTTTAATGCAAATGAACAGTTAGCTAATGGCAACAAGAGCAGTGACCCACTGGTCATCAACAGGTCTGCTAAAGGTTATACTGACAGTCATTTCTCACCAGTGGGCAAATTAACAAAGAACCCCCACGGTGTTGCATAAATACAATCAGTATGTTGATTAGCCTGGAATTACTTATGTATCAAATCAATCCAAGCAAAACCACTTCAATGTCAAACAAAAGTAAGAGCTTGAGAAAGAATAAAACTTAATTTAAGAGAGAAAAAAACTCACTAAAGCAAAAAACTGTAATCTCAAAAGCAAAATGTATAACAACAATTACAAATATATTGGTCCTTTAATTATTTAGATAAATATGTTTTTGTTTTTGCGCTACCACCTCTCTCACCTTTGCACCCCTGAGTTTTTGTTTTCAGTTCTGACACAAACCTCTCAGGTGGGTGGGCTTTTTCAGCGTGTCCCCATTGGCCAATGACTTTTTGATTGACAGCTCAGTGCTCCAGAACTTGGTCAAGAGTTATGCTGCGTTTCAGGCAGAGTCACGATTTACGGCATCGGTACTGGTACTGGTGCCAGTGCCAGCAACAAATTCACATGGGCTACTCTACGGGGACGACACAGTCAGCAGACAGTTGCCCTTCTCAACCAGAGAACCAGTACTAACCAGGCCGTTGCTTAGGGCGGCACGCAGCGGTACGCAGCGGCAGGAGGGTACTCTTGACCCAAGTTCCAAAGCACTGAGCTGTCAATCAAAAACTTGTTAGCCAATGGGGACACACCCCTGAAAATGCCCGCCCACCTAAGAGGTTTATGTCAGAACTGCAAACAAAAACGACAAAGACGACAGCAAGAGCAAAACCCTGTTTACTGAAAATGAAGCAAAGCGAACTGTAAACAAAAACATATTTATCAAAATAATTAAAGGACCAATATATTTGTAATTTGTTTTCAAGTTATACATTTTGCTTTTGATATACAGTTTTTACTTCAGTGAGTTTTTTTCTCTCTTAAATAAAGTTTTTAGTTTTTGTTTGACATTGAAGAGGTTTTGTTTGGATTGATTTGATACAAAAGTAATTCCATAGGTTTTCCCCTTTGAGTACAAATACAGAATATTGGTGCTGGATACGTCAAGTGTTTTCCAACATTTTAAATTTTTCTCAGTTTAGACCAGAGACTCCAAGAAGGGCAGCCGTTAATCTAACAAGAGGCAGGAAGTTAGTGTCTCTTTTGGGGCTAATTAGGCTTTTGTGGATTGGGTTGACAGGTAGAGCATAATGGATAATTCATTCATAGTGGAGCCTATCTCAGCTGACTTTGGGCGAGAGGCGGGGTACACCCTGGACAGGTCGCCAGTCTATCGCAGGGCCGACATATATAGACAGACAACCATTCACACTCTCATTCACACCTATGGGCAATTTAGAGTCACCAATTAACCTAACCTGCATGTCTTTACAGAAGGGCCCGGCCGGCGGGTTCGAACCCAGAACCCTCTTGCTGTGAGGCGACAGTGCTAACCACTGCACCACCGTGCCGCCCCTTATAATGGATAATGTAACAGTTAATTGTTGAGTCCTGCTGGTTCCTTTTATGTTATATTTGAGCAATTTCTCCACCACTAACAGTTAAATTGTCCACTGATTAGGATATAAACAACTGCTATTGCTTTCAGAAGAGCCTCCGGCACTGTCATGATTCTCTGTAGAGCTTTTGACTAATATTTGCATGCAAGTCACTGTGTTAAATCTTTAAAATCCTTCAAATTAAATGACAAAGCAGAGAAACAAAATAGAGGCCAAAATAGTGTGCTAATTCTTTTCTTTTTTTTCTCCTCTCAGTCATGCGGTGCCTCACAATGCTCCAGACAAATCCTCAACCTGAAGAATGACCCCTTATTTGTTTGTGTTCAGACAGAAGCATACACAGTTGGACTCTGTCTATGCACTGTGCCTGGTGGTGCAACAATCATGTTGAAGTGAAAAACGACAACAACTGATTTCAGGTCAGTGGCAAAATATACAAAAGAGCATGAGAAAAGCAAACCATATCTTGCACAAACTTTTTAGGTGAGGCCATTCTCGAATGAGCTGTGAGTAAACTACTGTATAGAGAAATGATTACATAAAATGTTTGCATAATGGAGAATCTGCTTTCATGGTCAATTTTAATACTAGAGCACTTGTTGGCTGTGTAACTGATGATGCTAAAAACACTTTACAGCCAGTTAAATGTCAATGGTTAGTTAATGGTCTTTCAGTAAAGATACACAAAGCTCAACATATCAATAACACTTTTTCTGTATTTTGATGCTTTTTGCTTAATTTTGCAACTTTGCTACTCAGCTGAATGACAACACAAAACATATACTGCAGCATGATAGCCTTTCCCTCCAGTGCGTGTAAAGGGTACGGTCACATTAGCCTTCAGTCAAACAGAATTGGCCCACATTCATCACTTAAAGAGGACGTGATAACACAGGTCCGGTGTGGCTGATATATATTGAGCATATAGACTCTAACCATGAGAGGATGCTGCACTTTGTTGTTCGGTGATGTGACATTGAACAAGACATGGTGATGAATAATGACTTACAAATTACAAACACAAGAACGGGTTCAGATTTGAATAAATCGCTGCGAGCCTGACAAATTAAAGCATATAGTCCGTGCTACAGACAGAGCTCTGACAGTCATTCATGCTTCAGTTGAAGTGAATGAGAGTCCGTTTTTGTTCAGAGACGGACTGTTGCTAATGTGCTTTCAGTGTTTGCACCAGTCCAAAACACCAAAGCAACACTAGTGCCGTTAGGCTGACCAGAGTTTCAAAAGGTGTTTGAAGCGGTCGTTGTCACATTAATATGCAGCATATCTGAAAGTGAGAGCTTCTATCGTTTTCTGTGGGGCTTAGTGTAGGTCAGATTGGTATTCTGACTGGAACAGTAGAGAATGAAATTTCACTGCTCTTGCTCCCATTGCAGCTAAATGAATAATTATAATATTCATATAGCAAGGACAGAACTTATACAAACTTTTAAAACATTTCACCATTGCCACACAAAATGGTTGTTGCATTAAATCCCATTAGTTCCTGAAATATTTCACATTCAGCTCTACAGGCAGTCAAAATACCAAATTTCAAAACTGTACATACGTTTATATTAGTTACCCAATTTAAATCCAGGCCTGTCCACAAAATTTACTGTGCTATTTAATTCTTATTGCACCTCCATATCTGTGATGAGATAAGCACTCACTAATTGGCTGTTTCTGCTCTCTCGGATAAATGCCACAGATCAGCAGCCACTGCTGGCTTCACTGAAAATAATGAGCTAATAAAGATAAGGATCATGGGAAAATTGCAGATTGGGGACCACTCATAATTCCTCTTACTGTGGATGCACATTATGCGCTCTATTGTGAAGTAATCGCATACAATCAGTTCTTTCAATGCAAGTTGTCTAAAAATTAAATCTGTGGTCACATCTAAGGACTTTGATGTTTATAACAATGTATAGAGACCTTGACTATACTGCATGAAAACTCATTGTTGAGATTTCCTTTTTATTTTCAGGACTCGGCCATTCCATTCATTTAAATGCTGAAAGACCTTATATTGTAGCATGAGTCTGACAGATTCACTTTTCTGCACCTACTTCAACCTTTTACATTTTTTTTTTTTTACTATTAACTGACCTTTTGTACAGATCTCTGTGGAAAATACAGACCTACAGTATGTATTTAGTAAAATTCTGTCTTACAGTGGGTTTGCCTTATTGAATTTGCCTCAATCGATTTCCCCTTCACCTGTACTGCTTTTTTGTGTGGCTTTTGATTGTGATTCAGTTGAGTTAAGTGTATATTGCAATGTAACTCTTAAATGACAAATACCACCTTGAGACTTAGGGGCCGTGTCCACCAGAGGCGCTTTTAGCGCTCTGAGCGCCCGCGACCAATGGCCGTGTCCACCAAACGCGCTTTTGGAGCGCACGCTCTCTCTCTCTCAGAATGCTGCTGTAACCTGGTTACAAAACGAGTCGTCTCACTTCCGAGCCGCTTGATGAGTGGCGCGCTGTTCCAAAAGTTGAACAGATTTCAACTCTGAGCGTAGCGTGGTGAATGTGCAGGTCACAACTTGTCCACAAGAGAGTTTTGGAATTGTTGGATTGTGTATTTAGTTTGATGAGGGGAATGTAGAAATACCATGAGCCTCCGCTGTGTTAGCTGAGTAGCTCACGTCTCTGCCCCGCAGGCCTAAAAACAGCTCGCACCGACAATTAAAGGTAATGAACCTACTTCTAAGACTATAGGGATTCTGGCAATAGGCGAATTTGCCAAAATGTTGAAATATCCATTTAAGTTTTGTGTGTGTTGTTGTTTTGATTTTAAGATGGGATTGTAGGCTATACTTTTTTACCGTCAGTTCCTCCATACCTATAACATGAGTTTAGACCCATAGCTCAGATTTTACCCCTATCAACCCCACTAAACCAGAAAAGTGCATTTTATATGAGGTGGAACTATACTTTATTTATATTCCCCACAGTTAACTGTGTTCCCATTCCTCACTTGGTGATGTAGAGAGATTTTTTTGCTTTTCTTAATCCAGAGGAGAGATCTGTCTCTTGGAGCCTGTGCATCTGAGGGGAGGGGGCAACTCTCTATCAATTACAATTGAGGAGTCAACCAGACGTTCAGTAGTGGGGTTATGCTCATTGCAGTTAAATTATATGGGCATGGGTTAAATAATAACAAAAAGAATCAATAAAGTATGTGAAGATCAATAAGCAGGATAAGTAGTACCATTAACATCTTAACTATACCTATCCCTGCCTAATTAGTACTTAACAAACATTACAGAAAGCAAGGTTCATTTTTTGAATTATTTAATATTAAATTTCTATGCATAAATGTATTGATCTCTGGAAAACACTTTGAGAAAAGAATCTGCAGTTAACGAACTTAATAAAGAAGAAATGACAGAACTCTCTTTCACAATCTTCTTGTCCACTTGTTGGCTGGAAAGTTCAAAAGCTTAAAATTGCTAAGTTGTGCTTTCTAATATTTCAAGTAGTAAAATATGTATAATATATATTTTGCCTCGGTGCAGTCGGAGCCAGCAGCAATAGGTTTTTGGGCTGCTGCCTGTCTATCTAACCTCACAAAACACAGTTTTGGCCTTGTGAACACAGTATCTCCTGCAACGCCTTAAGGGAACTTTCTTCAAATTTGCTTCAAACGTTCACTTTGACTCAAGGATGAACTGATAAGAATTTGGTGGTCCACCAAGGTCCACCTCGGTGTGACCTCATAAATCTGTAGTTTTGGTGACTGAGCAACTTGTTTCAGATTGTAGATGCTGGCATCCACGCACCAATGGGCAGTGCAGGAGGGCATTAATGTTTAATGTCAGCGTCTATAGCCAGCATACTTGTGATATACCCCAATAAATATACCTTAAAAATTGCGATAATTTCTGTAAAATTTATATTTGAGTAGATTCTCTTTTATTGGCATAGCTGCAAGGGCCAGACCAGAGCAGGAGAACATTAATAGATGTCATAATACATAATATAATAGTAACCTATATTTGTATAAATGTTTAAAAAAGCAGAGCCCTGTAAGAAGTAGATAGTTAGAAAAAAATATGTCACAGCCGAAGTTCAGTTAAGGTGGGATATACATGTCCAGAGATTTTAGGTATAATGCTGTCGCATCCTTGAGTTTGCTCAGTATAATCTTCTACCCTGTGATCAAACTGAGTAATTCCAGTCATAGCCTGCCTGGATGCAAAGTGAGTCGATAGACCCAGCGGCAATATAACATGCTATCAGGGAGATCTTCGCTGGCTGGCAAGTCCAATTGAAAGCAGATGAATAGCTAACAATTCCCTCCCTGCAAGTAAAGAGAAACCCACAAGTCAAATAGGCTTTCTGTGAAGGAGAACGATGCAGGAAGCATCATGGAATAGGACTTTAGTATAGTAGATATGGGTGAGTACGTGAAGTCTCAGCAGATCTCATCAGCCACAGTACAAGACTCAACCTACATAATCCCACTCGGCTTCCTTTCAGCCAGATCTGGGCTCAGTCAAGATGGGATATACTTGTTCAAAGTTTTAACGACACACTCTGATTCTGTAAATCTTTCTTCACAGTACCTAAACACATCTATCTTTAACCTGGCTGCTCTTGATGGCATGGGATTCAGTGGAGATAAACAGCACAGAGTGTGGTTCTGCAAAGACAGAACAGTAGAAAGTGGAATAATATCTGTGGTAAATCTGTGGTTTGTAACACTTGATGTAGTACACACAAAGTTTTGGTGTAGTAGCTCAATCTGAAACTATGTGCTTTTTAGAAAAATTGGGACATTAAATCACAGATGTTATAAATGATTTGCAGTGCAGGGCATCAGCTAAACTAACTTTTATAAATCAAAAACAAATCCCCTTTCTACAAGCCTCTCTCTTCACAGAACTTGTTTTGTTTGAACAAGAGTCAGAAACCCAAAATGATTCACAATGGATTAAAACAGAGGAAAGCATTAAATTCTCCCCTGCATGAAAAGCTAGAACCAGTTAAGGTTTGATAAATGATTTCAACCATTAGTCAGTTATCAAAAGCTGTCCATGGGCTAATCAATTAATTGACTAATTTGGGGCAGTGAAACATTACTGCAGCACAAAGTAAAAGTGCTGTCAGCCGGTTTCTGCTTAGAGTATGATAAAGTTACATTTGCAAGCATATTTGTCCATTATTAAACTTGACAAATATTCTTTCAGGGTATATTTTGAACAAATAAAACATGTGTGATTATTTGTGATTTGCTATGGACATCTATGTGACTTATTGCAGTTAAAATATTTAAATCAACTGACAGCCGTAATGATTAGTTAATTAAAATTAAAGTTACTTTGTACCTAAAATGTTCAGCCATTGTTGTTATACAGTTACATGCACTGACAGTTCTAGCATCTAAACTAATCAATGAACCGACTAAAGGTTGTTGATCAGTAGTTTACTTTTCAGTTGTTTTATTATTTGCATTTGTGACATGACCAAAAATACAAAAACTGCAGCTGAAAACTTTTGATGGCTCTAGATCCCCAAAGTACATTTTATTTGAGAGGTGATTTATTCTGTACTATACCTCAGAATACCTCACCCCATCCATAAAACACTCATCTCCCTTAAGCCTACCAAATTAGTTTGCACAATACATCCTGGGAGTCATGTAGACCATAGATCCTCAACCGGGGGTCCGTGGATCCCTAGTGGTCCGTGGTGTAATTGCAAGGGGTCCGTGAAAATAAAATATATTTTAAAAAAGATCCTATGACATTTATAGAAATGGCATTATTTTATTCAAATGTGACTGAGACCTTCATCTACCTAAACTACAGAGAGACCTTGCACCTGTTTGCATTGTTAAAGTTACTGCATGACTGTTAATACAAACTTAACATGATCTGCATCCTTTTAAAATTATGAGCCCCCTAGTGTTTCAGTGGGCATACACCATTCATTTCTTAATAGTGCTTTTATTGTGAAATATTTGCAGGAAGCTGATGTGGTAAAACTCATTAGCTTGCAAGGTTCAGGTTAGCGCTTGAAATTAAGCTATGATAAGCACAGTTACACAAAGAAGAAGAAGAAAATGTGGAGAGGTACTTTCAAACCATGCCATGAAACCGTCACACATGCAGCGGCATCTGAGCACCAGGCATCAATTGTCAGTGGGCAAGCCTGCTGACTTTTTCACGCAAAAATTGTCTGAGTTACGGGGGACGCAAAATCACATGCGTGCCGGAAGTCAGACTTAAGCAACTTCCCCTCAAGCTTCTTACCAGGTAGCTTTGCTTGTGACCAAAGGTAAAAAGCTATATACAATAGCTGAGGAGCTAATTGCACCAACTGCAGCTATCCTGAAACCATGGTGGATAAAAAAGCTGCAGATGCAGTCCGGTCAATATAGCTGTCTAATGACGAGTATATGCTGCAGGGTGGACGAGATGGCTGGTGACATTGGTGACGACAAACTGAAAAGAGCGGGATCTTTTGTGGTACAGTTGGACGAGTCTACTGAGGTGAATAGAGAAGCCCAGTTGGTCATGTTTGCTTGTTTCAAAGATGACACAGTCAAAGATATAGTTGAACACATCCTCTTCTGCAAGCCATTACCTGAAAAAACCACGGGTGAGGACATTTTTAAATAGACTGACTGTTTTTTCACGGGCACGAGTTGGACTGGAAGCGCTGCTCGCATGTATGCACTGATGGGGCAGCGTCTATGAAAGGTTGGTACTGCATACTTGTCTCTCGCATCAGGCAGATAAATCCCGACATTCAAAGCATGCACTGCATAATTCACAGAGAAGCGTTGTCTTTCAAAACACATCAGCCCAAAACTGGACAGCGTTATGACAGACATTAGGAAAGTGATTAACTTCATTAAATCACAACCTCTCAATGCAAGACTGTTTCATAAGCTGTGCGAGGAAACGGGCAGTGACCATCGTCGGCTGATGTACGTTGGCAATCAAGAGGGAAAGCACTACAGAGACTATTCGAACTGAGTGAGAAGGTGCACGATTTCCTCTCAGAGCATGGACATCCTCTGGCTGCTAAACTTGAAGACCTGGTTGGCTCACCCGGCTTACCTCGCTGATGTTTTTGGCCGTCTGATTGAGTTGAACACAAGCTTGCAAGGTAATGACAAAACTTCAGATGTATGATAAAGTTTCAGCAACTCTGGTTGAGAAGGTGTGAAAAGGGGGATGTCAGTAATTTCCCTCATCTTAACATTTTGAAAACTGTAAAAATGCACCTGGCCAAACTGACAGCTAAGTTTGAATCCTACTTCCCAGACATTGAGGACATGTGTACTGGACTTGACTGGATACGCAGGCCGTTCATGCACAGCACCATGGATACAGCACCAGAGCAACTCCATGAGAGCCTTGTTGACATGTCTTAAGACAGTGGCTTCAGACTGAAGTTTTTGGAGACATCACTGACAGTTTTGGTGCTGTGTGGAGAAGGAGTACCCAGAGCTTGCAAAAGAGACTCTCCACCAGTTGCAGCCATTTGAGTCGACATACTTATGTGAGGTCACTTTCTCAGCTCTGACACACATAAAGACCAAACAGAGAAACAGACTTCAACTAGAGAGAAGTATCATTACAGCTGTTGACACTATTCAACCCAGGTTACAGAAAGTCATGAGTGGCAGACAAGTGCAAGTGTCTCACTTACAGTTACACAGCACACCTCAGCACACCACACCCAAGTGACACAAAAACAGAAGTGAGGATGCTTTGAGCCTGTGAATATTCTCATTTGAAGGATGCTTTGCTTTGGTAACACACACACCATCTGTCAACAGATACAACTAAGACTTAATTACGATATTCATTGAGATTTCATAGGTTTTTTTTTTGTTCTTGAAGAGTGTATAAAACATCTGTTTTATGTCATTCATATTTCTGAAAGCTACAATACTGCATCCGCCCCAAAAAGGTTGAGAACCACTCATGTAGACTGTGTGGAGTCATTTGGTTAAATCTGATTTTGGCTTTCGCAGCCATTTCAATAGGTCACGTGACATTGTTCAAAGGTCCAACCGTGTTCATTCAGTTATACGTGGCTGGTTTAACAGTTTAATTTTGTGGGGAAAATAGGAATCTCCTAACCATTGTGAACTGTTAACAAAAAAAGCAACACCTCCTGCCTGCAAAGACGATAAAACTCATTAAGAACCAAAGTCACAATGTGTCTTCTGTTGCAATTTTGTCCTTTATAGCTTCCCCTGTCCTCTTTTTAAACTTACCACATTTCAAAGCAGATGGGTTACACCCAAGTGTTGGCCTGCTGCTATTCATTCTCATTCGCTTTTTTTAGCACTCCTTTCCACTCTGGTTGGTCCTACATTGGGGTAATTACCATTCAGCACTCTTCTGAAGCCTCTCGCTGTAAAATTCAATCAGCAACCAAGCAAGATTTAACTCCCAAACTCCCATATGTTGAAGCAGTAAAGCCCCATCCATTGATTTAGTGGTAACATCCTCTTTCTCTTTTAGTTGTGTTCAAACTGCAGTGGCTCTGGCTGCTATATGTGATTCCAAATAATATTGGAAATAGATTGACTTTGTGAAAGGAGAACTGTGGGGCAGGCTGAAGTATGCGGCTCTGTAAACACAGCTTGGAGCCGATACTATTTCAGTTGTTAGGGTTTGGCTGAGCTGCATTAAGCATGTGATTACACTGAAATATTTTAATGACACTTACTGGTGTTGAAATTATACAAAAATACTCATTATGTTGCCATGCTAATATGCTTTTAAAAACCAACTATCTTTATGGTTTGAATTTGTCAAACAGTTAAACCAATTACGGTATTTAGCCATTTTAAAGACAAAAATAATCCACACTGCACTACAAACAGACACAAGTGTAATTTAGTACAAAGGCTAATGGCTATTCTGTTCTCTGCAAACTGTTTTGTTAAATGGATTAAAATCCCAGCACCACATTTGCTAATGTCAAAACTCTTTGGTCTCAGTCTCCCATCTCTCTTTGCTGTGAACACAAAAGGCAGTAAATCACCCACACAGGGAGCAGCGCCCTCTAAAAGGTCTTTTATCAATCAGTGTTAACTACCTGCCATGAGTTTATTACTCTGGGCCATATGTGACACAGTAAACCTATTACAACTGAACAGTTAGTATGCTGTGAAGGCATCTAATGCATAGCACAAAACCCAGCTTGAGCCACATCCTCTCTTCTCTGTTCCCCTCTCACCTGAGTATTTCTAGATAGCAGATAAAGCTCACTATGTAAAGCTCTCCAATTTTATTTATGCCTTTAAAGTGACAAAAACTACTTGCATATCCTGCAGAAAGATGTGTAATCAGACATTCTTTTGCCATTTTTCTGTTCACCTGATGGCAGTAGATGCAAGATTCACCATCCTGTTCACTCTAGTTTGGTCTCAACCAGCTATTGACTATAGTATTTTGCATTTCAGCTACTGATGTTTACAGTAACTTTAGAACTGAGAAGCTACAGTAATGCCTGTTTGAGGCATAACTTCTGAGGTGTTTCTTACTAAATATTTCACATTTCAGACTCCATTGTAGTACTTGGTGTATTGTTCATCTTTAGTGTTTGAAATGACCACATGGGATGGGGCTGCTGTATTTCTAAATTATAATAATGTTAATCACCATAATTACTCTCCTCAAAGGCACTGACTTCTGCTTTGAACTGTGTCCCACTCTAACAAACATTCACTTAACCCGATTGGAGAAATTCAGGTCAGCAGACATTAACAGCTCCATAGAGCACAAACCATAGATTTTAATTGAGTCATTTTTCTTTGTCAGTATATGCATATAAGAACAAGCTTTCCCAGGGTGCACAGCCTTGACGATTGGCAACATAATCACTTGAGCAAAAGTTGAACCAGTGTTAGGATAAAACACATGGTGTTTTGGGGCAGCAGATTAGTAGGTGGATTTGTTTAACCGGAGAATGAGCCATCTAATGCAGAAGCTTTAGCACTTCAAACATTTTCTTTTGAATATCACATTCTCTGTGGACGTCAGAAGAAAATACAATCATCTCTTTCCTAACCCCCCCCACCCCAAAATGGAAAGAAAGAAAGAAAAGATATAATGAATAAATATGAAATAAATAAAAAAGAAAACCCTCCCCTACTTTAAAGGCGCTTTGGAAAGAATGTCAGATGATGCAAGTGAAGACCAAGCGAATGAAATTATCCATTACATTGCTCATTCCAGCAGCATCCAAAATCCAGAGAATAGTTCATGATGACATCACTTTGAACTTTAATTAGCAGATCTGATCTGGACACTACTATGAATCTTAATTCACAATATCTAGGAACACTGACATGTAAATTGTATTGTCTTGTATTTTATTCCAAACAAAGACATTAGTTGCAATCCAAACCCTTTCAGTGATGTTTTACAGTACTAAATGTCAAAAACAGCTTCACTGTCACATAAGAAATGCGATAAAACAGTAAAATAATAAGATCACATGAATAAAACAATAATATTTGGCATTCACTTAGAACATCTGCTGGCACATATTTGGCAGCATTTCCCTCCCTGACTCCTTTTAATGAAGAGAACTCCCAGAAGTCAGCTTTCGTTGCAAGGTAAAATACGTACATCACCTCTACTAATAGCTGTCAAACTATGTGTCCTCATGCATAAAATCTGTATCTAGAGTGTGTGAGAGACAGTGACAGAATTCATTAAGATGTAGATTTATATAGTGGGAATTTGTGGGTTTCTGTAAATAATATTATAAGGAGTACAGTCTAGACCTGCTCTGAAAACCCTTGTTTTAGTCTGTTATGATTTAGTACTGTATGAATAAAAATTGACATGGTGACATGATCTTGTATTGTCTTTCTTTTCTTGGTTAACATATTAAGAGAAGGTTGTTGTGGTTGATATGAATCACTTTTAATTAAACCCAGAGGATTTCATTACAAGAGTTATGACTTTGTTTTAATTGTCTTTTATCTCCATATTGTTACATATTGCATTTTATAGTTTTTGACAGTTTTCATAGAAATAACTGCAAAGGCTTTGTACAGCTATATTTAAATCAATTATTAAAAGTGTTGTAGTTTTTTTCTCCCTCACTAGTGAAAATAACAATTTCACTGTCAGAACTTATAACTGCTGATCAGTGTCATCATCTCAAGAATTGTTTTGACAGTTTCTAACATTTGTGGTTTTCAAACCTAATCCTCTTCCTCCCACTAGACATTCACAGTACTTTGTAAAGCAGTTTAAGGTGGCGAACAAGTCTATATACCCTACATAAATGCAGTAACTCTATAGATGTTCTTTGTTTGTACTCAAACATTAACTTGAGATTGTTGAGAATTGATGACGTCTCTGTGTGCCTGTTTGACCTGTTGTTTCCTATAATACTCTTCTATGCCAAAGTCATAAAATGTGTTTACATGTATCTCCACATACATTAAGCAAAATTCCAGTTTTATTTATTGTTTCAAAAAGTACATTCAATCTTGTAAAGACATCAGACATTCTTCTTCTCCTTTAGATTGTCTGGCTCATTCTTCAGAAAAAGATAATTATTTTAGGCATTACAATATACCAGATAGTAAACAATGTACCACATGTTGTAGCAAACTTTAACCTAGAAGACAAAATATTTTATACACATAAATAATCAAGGCTATTAACAGTTCACATTATTATTCTTGTCAGCCAGGGCTCTTGTGATGAGGTTTGACACTGTGTGTGTGGTAAGTTAAGAGTAATTACGCTGTATTATCTGATTCACATCTTAATCTGTTATGGTGCATTATGGAAATCTGTGTCGCTTTTTACATTCATAATTGATCTATCAAGTGCCTCTTTAAGGGTAAAAACAACATAAGCTATAAACAAGCTTTCATCCTCTAAAGTTTTTGAGCAGTATGTCTAATAGCTAGAATTTTTCAATTCCATACTTTAAGTAAACTTAATGTAAATGCTTGACATTTCACATTATGTTATATTGCTGTGTGTTACAGTAATTATGCTTAGGAAAACAACAGTTCTATCAACATCTGGTGTTACAGAATGTGAGCATATTAGATAAGTATTTTTCTCTTACAGATTTACATCATATCAGATGGAAAGTATTTAAAAATCAGTAAATTTTAGCTTGATTTTATATAGCTTTTATAATCAACATACACACACACACACACACACACACACACACACACACACACACACACACATAGTATGCAAATTGAATCTGTCCCTGCTAGAAGAAAAAGGGTAAAGCTGTAATAAAGAGGAATAACCCAAAATGATTCCATATATACTGGGAAAGCCATTAGGAACCCATACAGCGCTATCATATCGCGCACATACCATGGTTTTAGATTGAAGCTGATTGCTGCATAATTTCCCTCTCCCCAGATCCAAATTAGCCAATGTGCATTAGCAGGTAATTGTGGGTTCAGCGGGATGTTGCATTCACAGACTGAAGACCTCATAAAAGTTGAGAAGCTGCAGTGCCAAGAACGAGATATTAGTCCCCTGCTAGCCACAACAGGGTACAAATGGTCTTGAACAAAAAAGCGCAATGTGACCACGATTCCCTTAGAGGTGAAAATTTCCCAAGATAAACATGACACTCCACATGAGCTGTTAATGATATCCAGTCCCACCCGTATTGTGCTTGTTAGATTTATGTTTTGCTCAGAGAAGGGAGTGAAACCCTCTATCTCTTGTGGGAAGTCAACAAATAAACTGTAACTCTGCCCTGTCCACAAGGCCAATACTGTTTTATTGATACTGCTACAAAAAAGCTAGTATTCAACCGAGAGTGTCTTGAAGAATAAAATATATTTATAGTGCAACAGCACTGAACAAGCTTGGAAGAATACGAATATTTATTAGCCTTTCCCATGTTTGAAGATTACAGTGAGAATGCAAATCCTGAACATTGCGCCTAACGTTGTAAGATAGTATTCTTTGGCCTGGGAGCATTGCATGTATAAACTTAATGGAGCATGGAGAGGAGGAAAGAAGTGAATTTGCTTTTTTTTAATGGCTTAAAAGAAAACTTATGCCCTCTACTTTTGCAATTGAATGTTCTTAAAGTTGAAGCCATCATCGGCAGCCTTCGCCTCCACCACTGGTTTCAGAGAGGTTGTATACTAGCTGTATTAAAGGCGAAATGGAGACTTTCTTTTTTACAACCACAGAGGACAACTACATAACTCAATTTCAATGTCCCAAATCACACCTTCAATCACACAAGCAAGGGGCAGGATGGTTGTGTGGCCCCTGGGTGAGGCTTTGGGCTTGAATTGGCAAGGAAGGGCCATTGTTGAGCTATAAGGTGATAAAACAGAAGACAGAAAGCACATGGGTAAAACTTGTGTTTGAAGTAGCTTTGGGAAAGTGCTGTCAGCACCTCAACAACTTAGGCAACAACCTTGACGATGGATGGATGGATGGGTGGATTGGATGGGTGGGTGGATGGATGGATATGGCTGGATGAGGTGAACTATTGCTTTGGGGTATTGAAGGCCTCTTCTGCAAGGCTGTTCCACAAGAGTGTGTACGCAGATTGAGTGCATGAAAAGGGGCTGCTTCGGAGCTGCAGTTCCTGATGAAGATGGAAAACCCTCCCCCTTCCTGTGGGAACCCTGAAAAATCTCTGTAATTGCTTGTGGTCATTGGGTATCAGCCAGTGATGGTATTTGGCTGGGCCCATTAGCATGTTCCAAAGTAACAGTGAAGATCAGGATGAGGTATAGTCGAGGCAACACAAGAATGTTGTTTGAGGAATTATAGTAACTGAAGGTCAAACATCGAGGAGTTGGGATACAGAGAGGAGCTGTAGGTCTTTAGATCACCGTCATAACATTTGATAGGTGGCACATGTCGTTCATAATGGGCGACAAGCTGCTCAGGTGAGGGGGGGGGGGGGGGGTTGTGCGTACGAGTCTCTTTTACCGTGTACTTTTCATGCATGCACGCTCGTCTTTGTGTGTGTCAATAACTGAGAAAGAGCGCTACTGTAAACGGAACGATATTGCGATGGTCGAACCAAAAGCTGAAAAGTCTATTTGTGGCAGACGTATTTTATTTGTGGCGGGCCACCACAAATAAATGAACGTATGCGAAACACTGCATTTTACCTCATGGAGGTCCTGGAGTTTGCCTTCACCTTGCTTTTGAGATTAAGCAGTCAAAAACAAAACAGGGAAAGCAGGTACAGAGCTGTCAAACTTTCATTAAGTCGGGGTGGCCCTCTCGCACCCATTCATTCATTCATCTTCTGTGCTGTTTATCCACACTAGGGTCACGAGGGAGCTTGGAGCTCTGTTGAACCCATCATAGAAAAAAACCCAATACAAAAAAAAGTCCATATTATAGCCCCGTTTCCACCAAGGAAGTTCCTGGTAAAGGTTGTTTTGATTGGTGAACTTGATAGTTTTGTGTGTTTTTGAATAATAAAAAAAAGTTTTGATTGTTGCATAATCATTGTGCAACATTTTTAATCATTGCACAGTCATTGTGCAGCAGTTGTTCTTTTACCCACCTGGCAGTTTTTCGGGGCAGCTCGGATTACCTACCCCGAGGCAGGGACTCGTTTAGCCCCTGTAAAAGTTCCAGGAGATGGTCCTTCAGGGGTGGTCCCTGCTATGGAGACACGCACCAACTGCCCCGGCCCCGTAAATTTGCCCCATATACTAGTTCCTGCAATGAAAACGTCCTTGACCTCTATTTACAGCAGAACAAAAAGCTCCAGTAGAGCCAAATATGTGTTCAAGGTATTTTGATGCATGTGATATCATCGTACGTAGTTTGTCCACTAAAGAAACACTACCTTTGGTAGTTTGTAACAGATTTGCAAACCATTAAGAAGGAATATCCGGATAGGCTTGAGGCACATCAGTCCTGTGTGTGCTGTGCTTCCTTTGTTTTACCCTTTTGAAAAAAAAACATATAAAATGATCAAAACTGTGGGATTGACTATGTTCCACTGCAATGTAATCTTCCCATATAGTGTAAAGCAAAAACCATTAACCACAAGTTTTGTGAGTTTCTCATTACAATTGGAATTGAGCTACAAAATGATTTCCCAATATGATCATATCATTTACGATTCCATGCAATACAGCAGATAATGACATTGAAGTATTGCACAAGATGAATGTGTAGTTCATTGAGACCCTAAGCAGAGTTAATCATGAAAGAGTAAAGGCCCACTCCTGCCATACAAGCACCTTTCTTATTTGTGCTTTGTATTTTCTGTTTTGGAAAGCTATAAAGAAATTATGGAGAAAACAACATTGTGAGTCTTATATTTTCTCTGTGCAGTCACCACCTTGGCTTAATGATCAAGTTATTTGTACAGACTCCTTGGTTTCACCCCATACCCCAGCCATCTATAACTGTAAGCTATTGTAATCTTCCTGCTATTCATTAAAATATGAGGGCAGGAAACCGTGCACGGAAATGGGCATTTGACAGATTTAATGAGACTGGCTTCGAACAATGAGCCGTTGGGGTCTATGGCAGGGCGATTCACACTTACTCAATTTAATGGGGAATTAAATTCAACTGACAGACAAAGGTATTAGCGAGAGTTTGTCACTCCCACCTCCCTTCACAAGTCCATATAATTTTGTAAATTAAGTGATGAGGGATTGAACTTTTTTTTACAAAGGAAACCCTTCCTTATGAAGTTATGTAGATTTTTCTTTTTTCAGTGTGTTGAACAATATAAACTCTATTATACTGATGTAATTATGATACAGTCATAAGGTACAGTTGGATTTTGTGGTAGAGGAGGAGCAGGAGGTGGGGTGTTGTAATTGCATTTCGTATTAAAGAAAGGCTTCACAGATTTTTCTTTTCATTAAACGTTAATTAGTTGTCATACATCTGTTCGAGCTCATCATGAGGAAAAAAAAACATTTGATTTAACAAATGTGATTGATTGAAAGTGGAGCCATGTAGCTGATCTTGAGTTCTTGTGTATTTCTTGATAACCGAGTAAATTATGCTTTCATTATAATGTCAGCCTGACAGTAGGAAGTGATGAGGTTCAGTAGTCATATTCCCTGTAATCACCTTGTGTTTCAACTGTACATATGCACCAGACAATAAGACCAGAGCAGTTTATTCATTTCTTTTCCAACTTTAGTCAAAAGGAAAGTGTTGTAGTCAGATATGATTAGGTTAAAATTAAAGGAAGTAATTTAAAAATATGCACTGATATAGGTATATTCATACGTGATGCTAATATTTCATTCTTTTTTTTTTTTTTACTTTTGTTAGTTGAACTTTTCCCTTTAATCATTTGTTAATTAAAAGCTTTCTTCAATAGTTTCACCATATTGTGTTACCTGTATTTGTAAAAGACTTTGTCAGTAGTTTTCAAAGTTAGTGTAACTGAATAAAGTGAGTTGCTTTTGTCTTCTCCCATCATGTCATTTAACAACAGTTGAATTTTGGGGTCAGCGCTTAGTTAAATTTATGCAGGAAAAGCTGAAAGTTTGTTAACAAATAGTTACTTATTTACTTGACAGGCAGTAATGACGAAACATTAGCAATAATTTGGACTCATGTCTCCGTTGACCTGAAGAATTGAAGTTCAATATTCACTTTTAGTTGTGTTTTAGCTGAGTGTGCGGTTGCTATTTTGTTCAAAGTTTCAAAGTTCAGCTCCAGCACCTCTTCGAAGTATTTTGCCTACGG
Source organism: Trachurus japonicus (assembly GCF_045865225.1). NCBI lineage: Eukaryota > Metazoa > Chordata > Actinopteri > Carangiformes > Carangidae > Trachurus > Trachurus japonicus. The sequence goes on from NC_140916.1 coordinate 8,068,154, forward strand.
ATGAGCAATGGCCTTTTTCACAGTGGTGTTTTAGCTCAAATATTTATCCTTTTAGCTGCTAAATACGCCACTTTGTTTACCAGCTAGTCACTAATTACATCTGCAGCAGGTCACGTGCATTGGATTCATCAGAACCTTTTGACTGCCTGCTGTGTCTGTTAATGATGCTGAGCAGGGCAGTCAGACTGAACTAAATGGTGAGATCGTAGGCTGTAAAACCAAAGCAATAAGCCCAAAAATGCTGAAACGCTCTCTACAGCTCAGTGGGAACACCAAGTAGAGTGATAATTCTCTGTGGGTTGTCACTGTGAATGGCCTCTTTCCCTTTTACATGTGGTCATTTGGTCCGTTGTTGAATATATAGATATTGATTATTGTAGATTTATCTGACAAGCAGTCTCATTTCGCCATGTCAGTATTTTTCAAATGTCATGTTTCTGGTGTACACCTAAATGTCTAACAGATGCAGACCAACTTGTAACAGATTCCTAGTTTATTTCATATGAAATAAACTGATAGTAAATAAGTCAGTGTCCTGGAGTTTTAGTTTAATATTTGTACATGAGAGAGCACTACATGTCTTTAAAAAAAACAAAACAACCTCAAACAGTCTTTCTAAAGCTTATAATCAGTTTGAAAGCTGATTGAAGTTGTGCTGCATGATTTAAAAACAAAACATATATTCGCAGATGGCTTCACCGTACTTGCTACCAATAGCTGAGGGACAGGGCTTCAGCTGACAAACACAGGGAGTCCATACAGGTGGCATGTTTGGGGGATGGAGTGGGAAGAGATGGATTTCATAGGTAATTAGGGATGACATTCTCCAAAGATTGCAGTCAGCATCAAAGATCTCTTCTCTCTGTAAAGGAGCCACTGGTTTCCTGGGAAAAGGTTAGGGAAGACCCCTGACGACTGAAGACACCAGTTCTCTTTTCCTCCTCTTCTTTGGTGAGGCAGGAGGCTGACAACTTGCTGACACTGTACATTATTACACTGTAACTGTCACTGAGAAGAATATGAATGTGTCTGATTGACAGGGGCATGGATTCTAAGAAAAAGATGGGTAGAGAAATGAGGGGAAAAAAATCTTCAAAGTTGATGCCCTGCTGTGGGCGTATTGACTGCTTCAAGAACTTTTATCAGAAATCATTCATGATTTTAATTAAATGCTGAACACATATTTGATTATTTGTAGAAGTAAGCTTCCTAATTACAGCAGAAATGTGTAATGAAAATACCCTAGCAAAAATACCACAATAACAGGTTATACAGTCTGAAATATCCTCCAACACTGTTTTTTTTCTCTCTCTTTTCCTCGTACCTCAGCTATGCATAATTAAGAAGATAAAAATGTCACTGAATGTCATTGGTAGTGCCAGAAACTCCCTGTGGATGTGGAGTTGTTTTGTTTTCAGAGTACAAGGTGGAACACAAGTAATAAAGCCAGAAAGTAACTTTCTTTTCAATTTTAGGTTTCCTCACTTCCACTCAGCCATGTCTTTTGCTGCTCTAGTTTACCTTGTCCACAACAATACACACACGAGGAATATCAGAAAAAGGGCATTTAGTCAGGTTTAGTAAGGTGTTACCAATTATCTTTTCCCTTTCCAAAGAGTCATATCAAAGGTTTGTGCTCACTGAGGAGAAAAGGCAAGAAAATGTGTTTGAATGTCTCGTCCATATTAATAACAGATAAGACGTGGCTGTGCAGGGATCCTGCCCTGAAGGAAATACTGTGAATGGAATAGCTTTTTTTTCAGTCAGTATACTGTAGCTGTGCTCAGATAGTAGGAAATATTTCATAAGTGTTAAACAAATGAACACCAAATTTTAAAGATGTTGCATAATTTAGGACTTAAAAAATGTCTGTGTTTCTGCAATACAGTATAAATCTGGCAGTTTATGTTTCTATCAAGCTGCAGCATAGTTACTGTATCCTAGGGGTGGGTACCTTTCACATTTAAACCAATATGGTACCGATACCAGTTTTTTTTTTTCTTTAGTATTTTTTGGGGGCTTTTATGCTTTTAATTGATAGAATACTCGGATAGAGAGAGGAAATGCTGAGATAGAGAAGGGGAATGACACAGCAAAGGGCCGCCGGGGGATTCAAACCGGGGCTGGCTGCTGGAGGACTAATAGCCTCTGTACTGTATATGGGGCATCTACTCAGCCAAATGAGCTATACAACACCCATTCAGTACTTTTTGTGTGGATATTAAAAAAATGATCGACCAATGTTTGCTGCTTTCTTGGAGAAAAGTTGAGAGTTGATGATGCTTAAAACATGAACTATATCCTGCTTCTTCCTGTTACGTTTCAATTTTCAAGTGGCAATATTAGTTTTTTTTTTGTAGCTGCAACCAATTCCCATAAAGAGACCACAACTAGTTTGTTCCTTACTGTGCTGTTTGTGTCTCTCAGTCCCACCTCCATTCACTCCCGTTCAAAATGTTGCTCTACAATAAAAACTAAAAACAATATACAGTAAGATTAAATAACTTACTAAAAAAGCTGGACACTACTGTACTTTTCATCACATAACAGGGCCGAGTCTTTTAGTGAGTGAAACGTTGTTGTTTCAATAGACTTTGTGTTTTAGAAACTCATAGAAACTAAAGAACTTAAGTTTAGATTTTTAATATTAGTTTGGATGTTTCTTCATATACATTTCTGGAAGAACAGAACTCAGAGGGGAGCGCTTTAATTAAAGTTCATGTTTTCTGGCTGTTATTTACAGTGCCAATGAACTGCCTGAGGCACCTTGCTGTTTCACAGACGTGTGTGTGTGTGTATGTGTGTGTCAGAGAGAGAGCTCACGATGCATGTTTGTGAGAAGACACTTTGCAGAAGTGTGTCCTTATTATCACGTCTTCCATTGCACACTGACTGCAGGAATTTGCACCATCTCCTGCTTTCTCACTTTGTCTTTATTAGAACCTTTTTGAATAATTATTTCTAAACTGATTTGAAAAGATGAAGAACATTGCAAACTTTGATACCAATATTATATTTTATTTTATTGTATTTTTAATCCCTAGGCATCCTAATCCACTTGGTTTTATAACATAAAAGTATGTCCAGCCCACCCATTATTTTTTACAACCAAACTTATATGTATTTGCTAAAGTCTATCAGTTACTGACTTGATATATTTAGCTTAGGGCTGGGCGATATTTTAAAAAAAAAAGTATATCTGTAAAAGAAAATTCAAATTGATCGATATTGATTGTGTGTGGGGGCTGTTTTCCTTTATTGTGCCAACAACCCACACGTTTTATGAACCAGCAACAGCAGGTCAGAGCTAACTCACTAACTCACCAGCCAATAATGACTCATTACATTTGCTTTCGTGAATCAACTGACACATGTTGGTGGAATGACGAACGGTCGTTTGTAGAAGGAATCGTGCATGCCTGGGTCAGAGTTTCTGATTGGCTGTTAGGAAGTAACAACATCAGCATTAAGCGACATGATAGGCTTATGTAACAGGAAGGGAAATGCTTGTTCACAGGTCTGTTTCTATCAAATTTTTATATTGACCATCACGTACATCAATATCGAATTATCGCCCAACCCTAATTCATCTTTTAATTTAGTTAGCCACTTTAGATTTATAGTATTTATACTATATCTAAAGATATAATATCCATTCACCACACACATTACAGTAATGTTAAATGAAGCAAACATGTGCATGTTGGTATCACCATATTGCGCTGATAAACTGTAAACAGTATTTTTCCTGTGTGATTCTTCAACATGTTTATATCACTTTCAGACACATTAGACAGCCAATCACCAACAAGCACATTGTACATACAATTTAAAGGCTTATTAAATTAAAGGCATTTCTGATACTGGATAGGTAACTCTGTCTGTGTATTAACCAGCCCTATCAAACAACTAATTTTCCTCTTTACTCTTTTATCTTTAAATCAAGAACAGTTAAGCTTAAGTTTAGCAACATGGCAAAATTTTCTTGTTTTTGGTGATATATATGTGGCACCAAACCTTTCCACTAATTTACTCCCTAATTTTTGGGGACATTTTTGATTAAAAAGGTCACTTTAGGAGAGTATACAAGCATTCATAACAATTGTGTGCTACCTACACTTGGTTGCCTCCCTAATCTCATTTTAACGATATTTTCAATGCAAATCATTAAATAATGAAATTAGTGTATAATGTGCCAGTAAATGATGAATGTCTTATCTTCGAACTATGCATATTTTGGAATAAACTGCCTTAGAATTACACGCTCCATTAATACAGTGAAGAAAAAATTGAAAAAAAAAAGAAACCCAAAACAAAACCTCATCCTCTGACAGAAAGTATTCCCAGTGCAGCTCAGCAAATATCCATGGTGGCACTGAGCTGTCTGGAAAATGACAATTGGATAGTATTAAGAGACCACTCCATCCCCCAATTAAATGATACAAAAGTGATAAAGGTGTTTTGGTTCTCATGGTGCTTTCTATCAATTCTCTGAGATTTATTCATTTAAGGTTTCCGTCGGGGGAAAAACACCTGTGATTCAGGAGTTATTTTGTTTCCTATTCCACTGAATATATTGACTCATCAACTTATAATGTCATTAATTCCTTTGGAGCTAAACTGCTGGCAGAAAGCAACACAAAGCCAGAGACAGGTTGTCCAAGTCTCTGCGGTCTCAGCCCACTAACTCAATTGTGGCACAGCAGAGCCACGTGGATATAAATTGGGCTTCAGTGTATCTCTCCTCTTTCATTTTGTTTTGATGGGTTTTTCTCGGGCTGCTTGATGCTCATATTGAAGTTGGTCTTTTGGGCACATTGCTGCCACACACTCATCGCTCGGTGATGGGCCTTTGAAGCTCAGCTCCAAGCACCTCTCTGCCAGTCAGGACCCTCAAATGTACCTCCGGACTACCAGAGAAGACCGGGGGGGCTTTCATTTGCAGGCGTTTCAGTGCTTTATTTCCATTTTCCGTTCTTGCCTTTCACATTTTCTTGTTCCTTACATCACTTCCTAAGAGCTTTATGGTCCGCTGCTCTGCTCCACCATCTCTGTACTGTGTTTGAATTAAGTTGGGAGTCTGACTCAGCCGTGGAGATTGGGGGAGAGCAGAGGGCTTGTTGAGAATTATACTGCTTATAGAGTGACTTTGTGTGCCACACACTGCATTATTGATGTTCGACACCATATATCACATCAATATCTTTATATTTGTCAGAATATTTTCTTTATATTAATGTATAGCAATCAAATCGAGTCATTCTGCTTTTACACATTACAAAAATGATCACACTTGTTAGAAAAACTACAATAACTCCTGTTTTTGTCATTTGTTAGACAACAATAACAAAAAAGGTTGCACTAGAAGATGATCAATGGTAATACTGAGGCCTCATAGACTTTACTTTGCTGAGGCACTAAAAGTAAATAGAGCTTGCTATCAAAATAATACCATAAATAGTTTTTATTTAACAATAAACTTCATACAACGTGTTTTAACAGCTTTGGCTATAACTAGCGCTTGCCTGTAAAACAGCATCAGTTTTCCTCTACACACTTGTTAAGGGTGTATATTATGATGTGTGTGTTTGTTAAACTTACAATTTGGAAGCATTTCATCACGATAAACACAGTTTTAATTTCAATTTGGCACTGACATTCACTCCGCCATAGCTATTTTACCCATCAGTTGCCTGGTAGTTTGCATTGTTGGTAGCAGGTGTCCAGATTCGCTGTGAAGGATTCAAGTGGTGCGTAATGCAAGTAGTAGAAATAATACAGGTAGATTCAGGTTCAGGTTCACACACAAAAGATGCTTCTTCTGTTGCATTTTTGACAAAGAAGCCCTTTCTAAAGCAAGTCTCATGCCCCAAACAATCGATAAATGTGTTATTTGAAGTGAAACTCTGGGACAAAGGTGCTCTTAGCGTCACTACCAGTGACCACAAGTGTCTCCTAATCTGGAGGCCACAGCTTTGATGTTCTCCTGCTTTTCTTGCTTTATTTTTATGACACACACTGTCCTTGTATGAGCTCTGCAGGTCGATGCTGTACTGAATGCACCGGTGTGCTGCTGTTTTGTTGGTACTTTCCATCATGTGTGACGTGTTTTTATATCTGCTTTGTCAGACACTTTACCCCTTTGGGGTTCACAACATGAATTGGTTAATCATTCAGTTGTCAAGCATGTGTGTGTGTTATTTTGTATTTGTCACTTGTATTAGGGTGCTTTTAGAGCCACCACAATCAATCAATCAATCGAACAATAATCGATTATTAAATTAATTGTCAACTATTTCAATAATTGGTTTGAGTAGTTTTTAAGAAAAAAAGTTCAGCTTCTTAAATGTAAATATTTCTGGTTCCTTTGTTCCTTTATGACAATGAACTGAGTATCTCTTTGGTTTTACTGTAGAGGACACCATCGATTAATCGTTTGAATAGTTGACAGATTAATCGATAATAAAAATGATCGTTAGTTGCAGCCCTAGGTGTTTTTAACTCTCTATTTTACTGCAGCAAAAAACTGTGTTTTCTACAGGACATGAGATTTGTATGACACTGAATGGGAGATTTGTAATTTAGGTATCATTCACAGTTAGCTGGCTGCATCACAGTAATGCTGAGCTGTCATGATGCTGTCAGATACCTGACAAGCATACTGATGGAAGCACAGAGTAAAAAAAACAAAACAATAGTCATAGTTGTCAAAGTGAAGTCCTTTGTGTGTTTGGCTCCACTGAATTCAAGGGTAAGTCCAGAAAGGCCTTATTGTTTGCATCATTTTCTGCAAATGATTCTGTTAATTTATAGTAGTGATGTTTGCAGTTGTGGAACTGTTTTAAAGGGGAATGGTTATGCAACCAATATATTTTTTTTTTATCAGCAGATAATATTTTCAATAATCTATTAAATCTTCTTTTAATGTGTCCTTGTGATAACAGTTGCAAGCTGTTAAAGTTTTGTTTCATTTTCAGAACTGAAGGTTAGGAGAAAAGTTTAGTTCATAGTCAATTTTATGAATAATAACAGTGATTTCTAGTGTTTGACAATATGTAAACCTTGACATCTGAGGTGTTCCTCAACCCACAGCATCACTTCACCACCACTCCTGGGTAGGATTGCCTTTTTCATTGTTGCTCAAATTTATTTAATTGACATGATTGTGTAACAAATTTCCTACTGATTTTTTTCTAGGGATGCTCCGATCAGGACTTTTTTGGGCTGATACGGTTACCGGTCACAGGAATCAAAAATCTGCTGATACCGATACTGATCACCGATCACAAAAGGGATGAGAGAATAATAATCCTCCATGTCCTGTATTAACGATCTAGCCTTGTGCACCACTTAAAGAAATAAAACCCTTTGTACTGAAACAAATAAATACAATCAAGATCTTTAAGTACCACAAACAACTTTTCATTTGAGTAACACAAAACTAGCGTCGACGGGCGTCTGGAGCCTCGGCGGCGTCCAAAGCATCAATTTGAAGTTGAAAGAAGCTCGACTTTATTCAAATGAGCATAGTCACCGCCGACACACCAGCCAATTGAAGACCAGGATTCTCACAGTGGGAGAAACTGAGAGAGCCTGAATGGATACATCTGCAGCGCTCCTTGAAAGTCCGAAATATACCAGTAGCCCCCTCTCGAAATATACGCTACAGTGCAACAGGTGGGAGCAGCGAAAACACGGCATAGAGTTTCATTTCTATAGATTCTGAACGAGCAGGTCAAGTGAAATGGATCTGAGAGGAGGAAGCAGGAGCGAAAACATGGAGTGGAGTTTGATTAATCAGGACATTCCTCACTGGATCTAACTACAGTAACAGTACTCTGAAAGTACGACCTTCTGAATACCAATATAATGGTTCTGATGCCCATGTTCAGATACAATGCCTGGAGAGGCCACTCAAGTAAACTGAACCATTTGTCAACCAGAACAGTTTGAGATGATTTGCTTTGTGTTATGCTGGAAGGAGCCACTAGAAGATGATAACCACATATGACCACAAAGCACCAGTACTCACAGATGTATTGTATGCTTTCATAGTCCATCAAACTCAAGGTGTGTTCATTCTGAGAAGCTTTTCTTTTCAACATGAGAAGCGTCGTCGACTGAGTGTCTGCAGCCTCAAATCAACTTCAACCAGTTCGACTACTGTATAGGGCTACCTGCTATTAAGTCGGCAGATGGTTTAGATCTGTTATTCATCTGCAATGCTGTAACACATGTTTCTAGTATCACCAATATAGACTAAAGTAAAAATAGAAAATACACAAGATGAAGCTCAAAATACTGTGAGGAAAATGTTAAGCAAGCATAATTTTGATTTAGGCTCCAAACTAATTTATATAGACGCATAGGCGGCGCTATCAATAGGCTAAGGGAAGCTTAGCTTCCCCTAGATTGTCACAGAAAATAAAATAAAATCATCACAAATAATAAAATGAAAAAATAAAATAATGTGTTTTTTTTCGTTGTTGTTTTTAAATTATATTTTAGAAAGAGGTGGGAAATACATTAAAACACACATTTTTAAAGTATTATCTATGTCGATGGTTTATTTATTTTTTATTTCAGTGGTATTTGACTGGTTACCTGCGTCATTACGTAGCCTACACACGGCGTAGCTACAACGCGCAGCGTAGAAGCTTACCCCTTTGCCTCGCTATGCTAGTCACTGACAGTCCAGCGAAATTAAAAGAAAAAAGCCCGGTAAAACGGACATTAGAAGGTTTTTGAATATCAAAATTGACGAGTCCGAGAGTCCCATGAAGCAGCAGCAATGAAGCCGACCACGATGCTTCCACGACCGGCTGCCGCCTTCTCTCCTGCCACTGGCCTCCATGATGACACCGGCTGCCCCCCCCCGGATACCGGCCACTGCCCGCGAGTCACCGGTCTACCTCCGGACAGCCGCGCCCCCCCGAACACCTGCGCACACCCTCCTCCAGTCACTGGCCTAAGTTACGTCCAGACAGCAGCCCCGACCGCCCGGACACCTGCTGCCTCCCTCCTCCAGTCACCGGCCTACCTCTGGACACCTGTGTGAGCGCACATTCTCACAGCAGTTGCGCAACTGGATGAGGACAATGGCACAGCAGATACTGTCAACTCTGTTGCTTCTGTACATCGAGAGCGACAACTAAGAGGATTTAAACCTGAAGAAATAGTTGAAAAATATGACACAAACGCCCCGTGGCGTGCTGCTTAGGGTAAGAACATTGATTAGGTTAATTATGGGCCACTACAACAGCAAAAAAAAAAAACAGCAAAAAAAAAAACAAGTAGAGAATGAAAGGAATCATTCTGCTGCATCTCAGTTTGATGAACATCAAAACTATATACATCTTATATATCTGCCTGGGTAAAGACTTTTTTTTCTTTTTCTTTTTTTTTTTTGTCCCGTAGCTTCCCCATTCCTTCTGCCCTAGCGCCGCCTATGTATAGACGTATAAGGTGGAAAAAACGACTCAGCTTCAATTTCATTCAGAAGCATCCGCGAGTCTGCACCCGAAGTCTGCATCGCATTCATGTGATCAGTTTTTGAGGGTGAGCGCTGGTATTTAAAAATCAGATGGCAGAGGGAGAATAGCGCCGTTTGGTCGACCCGTCTGCAGCTTCCTACTGGGTGCTTCGAGTGGAGGGCTCCAACTGTTTTGGACTAGTCCAACCAACAGGTCCGCTCGGACCGCGATTGGCTCCCAGATTTTCAAGGGGGTGGGGGCTCGCCAACAGAACAGTAGAGGAAACACTGGTTTGTCTGTCACTCTCCCTTCTACCTATCGCACTGTGTCCAAGTGGTGTGACAAGACACATATGTCAATGGCTATGAAAATCATTTCATGAAATCTAATTCAGTCAGTAATAACACCTCTAATCCATTAATGAGTTGCTTAAAGGTACAATGTGTAACATATTTGTTTTGTCGGGGGTGGGGAGGAGAAGCAAGCAAAGACGACTATGTTAATAAATAATTGATTTAAAAACTGCCTAAGTGCAGCCACAGTGTGTTTTCACACATACTGTTGGTATACAGTGATATAGTTTTATTTTTCAGCTCGTACACATGTTTGTTTTCACTCGCTGCACAGCTGGCAGAGCATCATATTTCCATGACAACACACGGGAAAAAGACGCGCGTCGCTATGTTTACATGACTCCAGATTGTAAAAATTAGTCTCTAAAGTATCGATAAACTTTGACAACAGAGACACACGTACGCAGAACACAGGTACGCAGGTTTTTTGTAGCACCTCTCATTTTGTTTAATAAATGGACCGCTGCAGTTTGACTGTAGCTGCTTACGGAGCTAACAGAGCTAACGACACTAACAACGCTAACGGCTCAACGGAGCTAACAGGTACTCGCCGATACCGATGCTGGCATTTTCGTCAGTATTGGACTCCAATACTGGTTTCGGAATCGAAACAAGTCTACAATTAGGAATGAAACACTCCTAACTTCTCACTGATAATAACCTATAACATATCATAATATGGTTTACATTTTCACATCTCTTGATCCTGAACTACTCCCAGTCGTCTCAGTTGTGGGAAAAGCCATTTCCACAGAAGTTTATTGGTCCTCGGAGGCCACCGTCACTTTGCCAACAGGAGGGGTGAGTGCGAGCAAGTGAGGGGGCTTTCACACCTACCTTGTTTGGTCCGGACTTTCGGACTTTCCAGATAGTTCGGATCAAATTGACAGGTGTGAAAGCTCCCCGGACCACGGTCTGGACTAAAGACCGAGTCTTTGGTCCAGCCTCAGGAGGTGGTCTCGGTCCGGACTATCCTGGACCAAGGTCCGCTGCTGCGTAGTGTGAAAGCATTTTTTTGGAAGGTTCGAACTATCAGACCAAATACAGGAAGTCACGTCAGATTCGCTCGTGCCGAAAAAAGTAGAAAAAAAGGAAAGAGGAGCCGCGGCAACCAGTGGCAACACTTGGGGAGAGGAGATCATATTATATCCAGATTTGGTCAGAGGGATGGGTGTGTCAGTGTAGGCTACACTTGTAAACGTTTACATGGAATTAAACAGTAGAGTGTTTAATATAAATCCCCAAACGATACATGCATTTTTTTTATATAGGCTAGCCTATTTTTTTTATACATTGACCTGAATATATTTTTTCCGCCGAAAAAAGTCTGAAAAAGACGGATATTTATCAGCGGGTGACACCAAACAACGTCTGCCCCAGCAAGTCAGAGCTTTTATTTCTCTCACACTCACACACACAAGTGACCTGGAGAGATGCAGCCGCATCTGACAGGAGGATCGTGCGTTTGCGCATAGCGTGTGTGTGTGTTCCCCTCCACTACACAAAACAGCTGATAGCTGATCGCTGCCACTCTCATCAATAAGAGCATTTTCGCCGTGGCACAACCCTCTTTTTTTCTCTCCTTTCATCAGCTCTAAACTCACTCCTCTGCACCGCGATTACAAACCACAGCGTGCCACACACAGCTAACCCTAACCCTAACTCTCACTGTTCCCTTCACATTTTACACACTGGACCTTTAAGTTCTTTAGGCTTGGAGATTGACATACAACTAAACTAGAACTAAAAGTAAAGGTACAGCTGAGTATTAATTTTATGGCAAGGAAATTCAAGGTTTGATTAAACCACTGCTTGTTGAACTTTTAAAACCTTATGTATTGAACTACCGTATTGACCCGAATATAAGACGATATTTTTTCCGTCAAAAAAAGTCTGAAAAAGACGGGTCGTCTTATATTCGGGGTCTAGATATTTATATATGCAAATCAGCGGGTGACATCAAACAACGTCTGTCCAAGCAAGTCAGGGCTTTTCTTCCTCACTCACACACCAGTCACCTGCAGAGATGCAGCTGCGTCTGAGAGGATGAGCGTGTGTGTGTGTGTGTGTGTGTGTGTGTGTGTGTGTGTGTGTGTGTGTGTGTGTGTGTGTGTGTGTGTGTGTGTGTGTGTGTGTGTGTGTGTGTGTGTGTGTGTGTGTGTGTGTGTGTGTGTGTGTGTGTGTGTGTGTGTGTGTGTGTGTGTGTGTGTGTGTGTGTGTGTGTGTGTGTGTGTGTGTGTGTGTGTTGCCCCTTCGCCACACAGCAGAGCGCTGCCACACAGTTACAGCTCAACTCGGCTCGGTTTAGGTCATTTTAATCACAGCTGACTCCTTCACAGTTCCTCCGGGGGCGGGGTCGTCATATCACAGCGGCTATGGCCGCGTTGTCGCCGGGGACAGGGACACACCGGACACGGAGGCGCCGAATAGCTGCGAAGCGCCGAGAAGCTGAGCCAGTTTCCTTTCGGGGCTCATGTTAAACGATTGTGTTGTTCACACCAGGCGTCCTGCAGCAATCGTTTCGGTGTCTGGTCTATTTTGTGCGCGAGCTGCGAGTGATTGCGTCAAGCCAGGCAGGTCAAACAAAGAAACATGAGAGAATCCGCTCAACTTTCAAAATCAAAACAATTTTCAAAATAAAACACCGCAATTGATGCGTGTGCCTTTTTGTGTAAACAGAGCGCAAGAGAGATGGACACACACCTACACACATTCAGAGAGATCAGTGGGCGCTACAATCTACCAGAACGTTATTTCACAGATACTGAAAACATGATTTTAAAAAGATTAATTTTTTCTTTGATTTTGTCTGAAAAAGGTATTTTTCCAAAGACAGGTCTTGAAAAAGGGGGGTCGTCTTATATTCAGGGTCGTCTTATATTCGGATCAATACGGTAATTGTCAGTCAATGTAATTAGTTTCACACTTCACACTCCTTTTGCTATCTACTTTATTTCAGATTAACACAATATTTGTCAAACTGTCAAGGGTCTGTCAAAGAGATGAGTGATAACTAAGGCATTACAACACAATCTGTACAGGATACTAATAAGGTCGTATATAGAAAGCACAATAACCAATTAATTTTAACATACTGTACTGTATGTATTTTCAATAATTGGTAGACGACTCCCTGACCCACACCTGCCTGATTTCAGCCATCAGTGGTTAGTAAATCCCTGAAAGGCAACCACACAGTGTACCTTTATTTTCTTGTTATTTTTTTTCTTTTAAAGTTGCAACACATTTACTGTTAAAAATGCTCTGGTGTGAATTAAAAACACTTTGGTCAAAGGTCCCTTCAGAAAAAGCACCTGATGTAAACAAAGATTGTATATAATTCCATCACACTGGTAAAAACCTAAGTGAACACAGCATATTGGTCAGTTTTTAAAGGATGTCCTCCGGTCCACATGGGGAAAGTGTTATCTCTAAAGAAAAACTGCATTTTGAACCCTAATAGCAGCACACTATACCAACAACATAAGATTTTTCAAGATTGGCACTACAGTTGTTTTTCTATGCCTTTGTGCTTGTTTATATGCTCTTAGTAACACTTTTCAGGGATCCAGACTAAGTTTTTTCAGTAGGAGCACAGTGGCCCCCTAACCTAAAATTTTAGGAGCCCATCAGCCCAAGCAGAAAATATAGTGGCACACACTGTAAATTGACTTGCAAAGCAAATATTCACATTTCCTTTTCATTCATGATCCTCACACACATTGGCCTGACACCTGTTATATATGGCAGATACCAGAAACTTTGAGTCGCCCCTTCCGTGTTTCACCAGTTTAAAATAAAATAAAAAAGTTTTAGGGGCAGTCTGGAGCCCTGCTTTTTAACATGAATTGGAGAAATAATACATGTATATGAAAACAATTCACTTTTAAGGAAAACAAACTAAAATGCTTCTACTGTATGAAGTTCAGTTGGGGAAAAAACATTTTTAAGTTGAAGTGATTCAAATAAGACAATTTAGCAGAATTTGTCGAAAATTGAGGAAATCACAACAACCCGGTGTTCATGATCCCCTTTGATCAACATGTTGATCCAGGCACCCAAGTAAATAAAACTAAACTTGACTTTAATGTGTAGCATTTTATTTAATCATTGCAGTGCTTCCTCCATCTGTTTGGCTATCTGGTAAAACATGCTGTGACATACGCAGGGGACTTGCCACTCGCCTTTGAATGCTGTCTCCCTGCATCACATGCCAGTAACAGGAAGAGTCATTATAATTTTTCCCGCTTGTGTATGCCTCAAAAGAATTCAGTGTTTTTTGATTGTTGCAATTACAAAGTAATATTGTCTGTGACAACAGATGGCTTTGAACTGCTGTTTGAAAAACAGGGACCATGATCAAATTTACCAAGCTGAGAGATAAAGGCGTTCAAAACACTGTGTTGAGTAAGGTCACATCTCTGTTTACAAGAGGTTAAATTCTTTTTTTTTTTTTTTTTTTTTTTTTTTTAAATATGAATGCTGAATGAAATTGATGTGACTGCACACCTTTGGGTAAAAAACTAATCGTCCCTCTTTTCCTGTCACAGTTATGGAGAAAATGGCCGTGGTTTGATAACCATGACACTCATTTCTTTGGAAAATGCACAAAGATGAGATGTGTCAGAAGGTGTCCTCCATGTGTTTATTTCTTCAATGGCTGTTCATCAACAAAAGAGGCGAGGCTGGTCATTAGGCAAAATAAACAAACATGCATATCACAAATCTGACATGAAAACAGTCATTATAGGCAGAATGAGCGTTTTGACAAGAACATGACAGGAGCCAGGCTAATATTTTCTCAGTTTTATCAACCTGTATGAATGATATCATGAATGTTTGTTTGAAAATGACCAATGACTCCTCAGAAAACAGGAGGGAAATTATTGTTTCCTACTTGAAGATAAACAGTGGATGCAGGTTTATGGCTGTGCATAAGGAAAGCTGATTATGAGTCTTCTTTTTTGACAACAAAACTAAACCTTAAACCAACAAATGAAACATGAACCTGCTTTTGTGATGCTTGTTATTCTCAGAAATAATCAATGACTTGATTGTTAATGCAGCCCAAGTGCAGCATGTCTTACCCTCAAAAATAGCGGTGTGTCGATATGGACATAGTATAAAACTCTAGTAATAAATCTCAGAAGATTTTATCTTTAAGAAAACTGAAAAACTTAGACTCAGTGCTGGCCAGCTGATTGATTATGTCGACTGGGGGAAACCTGTCTCATATGATCAGCTGTTTGTTGCATCAGAAAGATACTGACATGACCTGCGATGGGTGTTAACATCTCACTTTCCTCAGCAGTGACTTCAGACCTCTGCACAGCCTCTCTTCTCTGTGACCAAGTTGGTGACCTTGAACATTACAGCATCATTAACACCAGACTGCACTTTCATCTCTTCAAGATGCAGAAATCTCATTTGCATGGCGCATCTCCGGGAGAAGAACTCCGCGGTGCAATATCGTATTGCAGTACTAAATGGATTTCCAAGAGCCTTCACACATATTACCACGTCTTTATGTGTTTTATGTAGACAGCAATATTACCACCGTGGAAAGGGTTGTGTAACATTGAGTTATCTATAGACACTTCAATCAGTTTACTGGTAATGAAGTCACCAGTGGTTGAGTAATTTATTGGTGTGTTTCTCTCCATGCTAATGGTCTTTTGCCCCATTAAGCTTCATTGTGTAGGCAGATATTTTGTCCTCGGGGTTAGCTGTGCAGGTTTCACTTTGGCTCCAGGTAATAACTCGCTCTTTTTTTCTCGTATAGTTGACACATCAGTTCCCGTAACATATAGTTATGGTGCTCATAATTTGTTTTATAATTCATGTTTGTTTTATCTTCACATCAGCAATAACTTAGAACAATATGCAGACCCATTTTAGCCTGATGTCATTATCACTGCAGCAGCATTCATATATCAGTGTTGCATATTATTCCAAACACAAAAAGTAGGGGGAGTTGATGGTGTTAAAATTCATTACCCTGACAGTCTTTTTCTTCATCTGTAAACAATACCTTTAGCTAAGTTCTCTGAGGCCATTGAATCATGAGGCAGCTCTACAGAGGTCATTACTTTTAATGGCCACTTTGATGAATGATGGTGGTGGGGCGGGATGATGAGGTCAGCGAAGGATGTGAGAAAACCCGTGGATCCTCACAGGGAGCAAGTTGTGTTAAACTGTATGCATTTGTGTAATTTTTAGCTTTTTTCTTTTTTGGAACCAAAAGTAAAGTTCCTGTCTTCGTACACACTAATGACCACGGTATACTTCTTGCAAAAACAAGTCTTGTGTGAAGTAAAGGTTACAGTTTCTGGGAAAACAAAGTATTGCACTGACTCCAGGCTCTGTAATATGTACATGCTTCTTGCTACCCAAATTAATTTAATTCTTAAAAAAAACAACAACAACAAAAAAAAAACAACCCCCAGCGTGCCACCATCTGCAGTTAGTCTAAAGTATTACACAGCTTGTGTTGCTGCCTTGGAGATCTTCAATTTTATAACCACCAAAATGGCTTCTAAATCTTAGCGTCCCCTTAAGTCAACATTGTTGCTCTTCCCCCACACACACTGTTGTTATTGCTCTTCTCAATTTTTATCACCACTGCTGGTGTTTCCTCGAGGTGACTATTAACACCTTAATCTACACTAACCCCTCTGCGTATACAAAAAATAAAGAGCATTCCACAGTAGAACTCACTATGAAGTGTATAATATGATTTGTTTACTTCCCAGCGATGCGGTACATTCAAATCAGGCATGTGTTTCTGTTCGAGTTTACTGACCTCACCCAGACACCTTAATAAATTAACTTTTATTATCAGCCGCACTTCAGGAACTAATAGTCAGTTTGAGATGTGAGAGGGTCTTTACTGGAAAAAAAAACAAAAAACAAAACACTTCCCGTAATGTAATTCAGCTATAATAATTAAATCCACTTTTTCCCCGGGAGAAAAACAGTCAATTAATGTAATTATCTCTTAATGATTAATGTTTAATATGGACTGCCAAGCATGGAACAATCAAACACCACATTTCTCAGGTTGATAGCTGTAAACAGAAAAGTAAATATGAAAAAGAGAGCCACTGTTAGACTTAATCAAGTAAACACTGATTGCTCATTTCTCTAAGGCCTTTTGACTAAAGGCGTTATAGTATTTTTATTATTACATCACTGAAAGTTGGTGAAAGTTTGTTATAAAATCATCCACACATTCAATCAATTTCAACTGTGATCCTGACGAGAATCTGGCTTCTTAAAATTCTTCACTTACTCATCAGTTTAGTTATGAGCAAAGGAAATAAACCTTGCAAGGCCTCCTTAGATAAAAATGAATAATGAAAAAAACGTAACAAAAGCATCAAGGTTAGAACAGCTGATGATGTTAGGATTCTGTAACAAAGACACGATCTAAGGATGTTTGCAATTCCTTTTAAGCCAACCAACGAAGCTTGTAAAGTGGAACCAGGAAAGACACTTCATTTGAACGAGGTCTCGGTTCTCTTTATAGGCCTGGCCAGCTCTGCTGAGGTCTCAGTCCTCTTTCTGTTCACATTATAGTTCCACTGGAGCTCTCAGACCTTTCCTTCACTGTACTTCAGACAGAATGAGAGAGAGAGGGCAAACTGAGTTCAGGTTCACCTACACCAGAGCAGCCTGAGTTTGTCGTAGGCACAAAGTATGAAAATAGTGAAATAGTGATTTGGTTGATGTGTTGAACAAATCTTCAGCAATAATTGTTAGAATATTGCTGTAGATGTTATGGAAGGTGTTGACTCCCTGGGGTGTTGTTTAGGACCCTGTGAATAGATGAAGGTTTCATGATTACAGAACGGTTTAATCTGTGAGCTGCAGCTTCATTTTTATAAATTACAAAGTTGAGATGCTGTACCATGCACCAGTTACTGGTTTGGTTAATTATGCACAAATGGTTAATGAGACGTCCCCCTGCAGTGTTGTGCACATTAGTCAGCCTTATCTGAAAATTACTGGTAAAAGAGGATAAATAATAAGACTATAAAGCTAAAAATAGCAACTCTTGCTCTTGTTGAGGGCCAGATGACCTACACTGTTAGACAGTGCAACATGTCACAGCGGGAAGATACAGTATACAGTATATATGTACATAATTGTGCCTGTGTGTATGCTTGCGGTTTAGATAAACAAGCAATGTCAAGATGCCACCTCGGCCTCTGGGAACATTTTTCAACATTTTCTGGCATCTTACAAATTAAACAATTGGGTAACAGTTGAAAAATAAAATGGATAACGTAACCTGAAGAAATTAGTTGATTAATCAGTTTGTTGATTAAGAGAAATATAATATGCAGTTATCAGTAACTTTAAGCACAAACTGCTTTTGCTTTTCTTAGTAACATTACAGTATGTTAAATTGAATATTTTAGGGTTTTGGAGCTGCTGAAGTCACCCTGTACTGTCAGACACTAAGTTGATGGGTATTTTTCACAGATCTTTGATGTTTAATACAGCAGATAAATTATGGAGAAACTAGTGTGCAGATAAATTGATGATATGACTTGTTAATTGCAACACTGAATTTTTATAAGGCTCTGGGTATGAATTGTATAACGGCTGAGTAATATTGATGAAAACCAAATAACAAGTTTTGACTGAATACCTTCACTTGGGGGGCATTAATTATTAATTTCACTTTGAGCAGGAAGTCAAAAGCTTTGAAAACTGAGACCCAAAGGACCAAGACAACGAAGCATTTTAATTAAACGAATAAATAAATCATGCTATATTTTAACCAAAACATTAACCAATAACCGGTCTAATCTCTGCTGATATTGTATTAATAAATCAGACCGTTTCACAGCTAACTGCCTCTCACCATGACCGTGTCTTGAGTCACTCCAATTCTCAGAATGACATCGGGAAGCTCATGTTTCAGTAATAACACAATTTAAATCTGTCTGTTTCACTTAAACTACTTACAGTGATGTGTGAAAATCATCTGCTCTCACACAGTCTGCAAGAGGTTCAACTCACACAGCCTTATGAAAGCACAGTGATGTCATACTACCTGTTTCTGTTGGCTGCGTTTGCTTGGCTAGTCTCAAAAGAACGACAAACATTGGATTTGCAAAAACAATTAATACACACAAAAATCCAAATAATTAGACACTGTAGCTCACAGAACAGAAAAACCTGTTAATAGGTGCATTTAATTTTACATGACATTGTATTGTATTTACGTGATGCATGCTGGACCTGACACAATACATTCTTGTTATACATTTTCTCCGACTTTCAGCGGTGCTGCCCAGCATGGCATTAAAACCTTGTGGGAGCAGGCACCCTCAGTTTTTCCAAGTCAGGCAGCTGCACTTGCTTGTTCATGTAGAATCTGCATTAACAAGCCTATTTGTCAGGTTATGTAGAGGAGATTGCACAAATTACTCCTGGGATAATTATTTCTTTTGGTATTGAAAGCCATCCACTTAGTCAAATATAGAGGGTAGAGGTGACAGGGCTTATGCAATATTATGTTAAGCTTTTCGGGGATATACAATCAGTGTGTGATTGGCTCTTTTTAGATAGCTTAATCCAAATTAGACCTTAACCAGCACTCGGTCGATGGCCAGAGTGCTCTGTGCATGTGAAATGCAACAACCGAAGAGAGTGGCAAAGATGTTGTAACAGGACAAATGGCTGTTGATGGATGTGTTGGCTGCTGACTGGATTTAACCCGTGACTTTCTAATTACAGCACAGTATCTTCAAACCTCAAGGGCACCTTCTCTCTGTTCCCCGTGGGAAATTAGGCAGTGGCAGAGAGAGACTTTCCCTCTGGTGTTTGGGAAAGAGAGGTTTTGTGTCATAATGTATGTGTTTGTCCTTCACTTTATCTCTTCCCTTGCTGTTAATGATCTCATCCTGTTTGCTGAGATGTTTCAGTGCTTCAGGATTTTGGATATCTCATGTCCTAATATGAAGCTCAGTGGACAGAGCGTTTCACTAACTCTGCTTGGATTAAGGGTTTTATTACTGTACAAGTGTAGCTGGATAGATGGAGCACTGACCGGACACTGGCAAGGTGAGGGGTCTGCTACACAGATTGGCAACCCATCATAATCATAACGCTGTGCAGCTGCTTGAATTACAGCTACAGAACAGGAAATCCTGTGCCAGCTTCGTTTCATATATTTAAAAATATGTATAATTCAGGTATGCACGTAACTCCCAGGTTGCCATAGTGACAGTATCATGGTCATATTGTACTGTTTATTCTAGCTTTAAGGAGCCTGTGTGGGGTAAAGAAAATAGAGGAGCCTTGTTGTGTTCAACCAAACAAATAACTTGGAAAAATTGGTTCCCGTTGCTCTTTTTTTAATGTTTCTAAATAACTTGACCTGCTAAAAACAAGACTGCAACAAAAGGTTATTTTCAGTACTGACTATATAATCATTGAAAAAAAGGCCAGTGGTGGAAAAACATGCATTATATTTTTTCTGTGGTACAATTAGAGATCTTGAAATGTCTTATTTACTCTTCTGACCAAGAGTCCACAACCCATAGAGATCCACTTCATTATTATGTATGACAAAGAAAAGCATCAAATATTCACCTAGGCCTTGCCCTTGAGAAGCTGGAACCAGCAAACACTCGGTGCTTCTGTTCTAAATACATTAAATAGCAAAAATTCAATACAAAGAAAAGAAGAAAAAAACATTTGTTTGCTCAAACACAACATGTACATGTAAACATACATCATTTACAAGAAGGATTAAATATTTTTTATATCAACAACACTGCTGAACATTATCCAGTTTATTTACATCAGAGATTTCACTTGAGATTTCATTTCGATGGATGGATACATTTTGTCTTACACTTTTGCCTAAAAGATAAATATATTTCATTTTGAACTTGTCTCAATGGCCCGACATGCTTATGCCAACTACACACAAGGGAGGAGATAAGTGAGGACATAATGCAGCGAAAGTCTTAACATACCTCAGGATCATGACATGAAAATGGACTCTGCTTTGTACAGCGTCAACACAAAAAGATAGTTTCTTTAACCGTGGGTTGTTTCTGGGGAAAATGAAGCTTTAAGGTATAACATTGATCCAGCCAGCCCAATTCTCTTCTGCTTTAGTGCAGACACGTTAATTTAGCGGTGCTTAACTCCACACATTGAGCCAGAAGCTTTAGCAGTAAAATGTGTGAGGTGTTCGTTTGGTTAATTTAACAGAAACGGGTACAGTGTCACTGCCAATTCACCATTCAGCTGGAAGAACTCACCTGTTGCAGAGCAAAATGCCATCAATGAAACGCTTCATCTTGTGCCATATTGTTTTTTTTTTGTTAGCTTGTTAAAAAACCTGAATTGGTACTTATCTGACTTCTGTGTGCAATATGTGCAGTGTCAAAATATCCCTTTGCATTGTCACTTGGAGGGAGATGTGAGCAGCAGAGAGGCTGGTAATTGACTGTTCTCTCAAGGCTAACTAGGTAATGACGAGTCAATCATACATCAAAGGAGACACCCAGGCAGAAGGCGTTTTCCATACACTGTAACTTTCTTCCCCCTGGGCGGAAATAATTGGAACTGTTCAGAACAGAGAACTGAAACTGGGGAAGAAAGATGCAATAATGGCTAAAAGGAGGAGAGTTTAGTTAGGGATGGTGTAACGCTTGATGACGAGGCCTTCAAGTTACCTTCTCTTGTCAAAGCTGTTTTTTTTTCCTCAATCGTTTGCTATTAATCCACAGCTGGAAAGAACAAACTGAGTAACTGATTGGTCAATCAAGAGAAGCTAATCAGCTCCAATCATTTGTGCCCTAATTGCGAAGCTTTAGAGCTTTTCTGTTGCTTGTAATAGTGAACTGAATATATGTGAAATTTTGGGTTATCAAGAAAGACAGAGTGTGAGGATGTCAGCTCAGTGACTGAATGTTGTTTTTACTATTTATATCATTTCACCACCTGTGTGTCTCAGTGAACCCAGGCTTTATTGAACATGAACAACCAATATAATTAAACCTTAACAATATGTTTACTTAGGCAGGATGTGTTCATGCCAGCAGTATTTCTCAGACTCTTTATCTTTGCAATAATGTAGTGAATAAGATGTTCACGCATTCATGAGATTATCAGAAACACTGGTACTTTGTAATGCTGAAAATCCGTCTCTCTAGCTCTATATTTGTACCTTTCTCTCCCTCTCTCTCTCGCTCCCCCGACACACTTCTCACTCAGGAAAGCTATTGATTGAGATTTCTTGATCCTCAGTGCTTTGATGTTTCCACTCACCGCCGTGTCCTGCAGGACATCTTTGTCTCTTCCACACAAAGACGCCGTCATCGGCCCCACCGTGCTCAGATTATCTTCCAGCAGGTTTCACATTGTATCCAATCACACACACATTGCTCCCTGTGTGAAGCAACAACGTGTGGAACATCGGCTCAGAAATAAAACTTTGGACGTGCAGAGGCAGCTTGTGCTCCATGGTGCCTCACATTACATTAATTGTACGATCAGTTTCAATAAACAATAATTATAGTATGAAATTCAAAGGGGTTATTCAAAAGAGATTGTTCATGGCAAAAGTCATTAAGTTAAAAAACATTCAAATTAGAATCACTGGCATTGTGCAAATTAAAAGGCGACCAAGGAAAAGGCTAAAATAAAGATGGACACATACATTTATCTGCTGAAGCAGTGACCACAAAATTGCTTTTTTGTATAATTACCCAAATTCATATGGGAGAAGTAGTTTTTTCTTTACTTCTCCCATATGAATTTGGGTAATTCTTCTTTACTTTACTTAATTTCTGTGGACTTTTTTTTTTTTTAGCAAACTCTTTAAACAAGAATTACCGCCTCATGGTTCCACCTGACTGGACTGGACTGGACTAAAGTTTTGACATAAATCATGTATGAAGTTTTGAGTAAAAAGTGCTTGGTAAAGTCACACTGACTTTGACCGTCATCCTCCAAAATATAATCGCTTTGTCTTTGAGTCAAAATGTTTGAAAATTGAACAAATTCCTTTGAGGCATCGCTGAGATATTAAAGGAATAGTTCACCAAAAAATGAAATTCAGTCATTAGTGACTCACCCTAATGCTGATGAATACTCCGGAGTAGTTATTTATTCCTCAAAATGCATCTGGAGACCCGGGAGGCCGGTACGTAGTCCAACGAAAACTTTATATGAGAGTAATAGGGCCTGACACAAAAACATCCATAATACTACACAAAAACCATGTAATATTCCTCCACACTACTCGTCCACTGTAATCCAAGTGTCCTGAAGGGATATAGTCCAGAGTTTATAATCGAAACAATTTTAACATTTAGGACATTTTTACAGCCTAAACAGTCCTGTATTGAATTTGTCTGGGGCGCGCTCTTGCGTTCACGGGACGCATGCATGCATCGTGCCCGACACAAACAGCGGTGTGGAGGAATATTACATGGTTTCTGTGTAGTTTTATGGACGTTTTTGTGTTGGTCCCTATTAATCTCATATAAAGTTTTCGTTGGACTACGAACCGGCCTCCTAGGTCTCCAGATGCACTTTGAGGAATAAAGGAATAAAGTATTCATCAGCATGAGGGTGAGTCACTAATGACTGAATTTCATTTTTTGGTGAACTATTCCTAATCATTTTGTTCTTGAGTCAAACTCAACATTTGTGCCAGATTTGAAGAACTTTCCTTAATGTGCTACTGAGATATGGCGCCCACCAAAATCCGACAGAAGGATTGGATCGACAACATAAAACAATATTTCTCCAGCTTTGGCTGTCACAGTCACAGAGGCATAAAAACAAAATCTGATTTATGGCAATAAGATCAGACTTCAGCTCAGTTTAAACACAACAACTAAGACATAATCCCAATTTAGATTCTCCTGGGTTGTGCATTACGCTTAGGTTTATTGTTTGGTGTCTATCAGTGAATCAAAGATAAGCATGATGGCGGTTGGATGTGTTCTCTGGGGCCTTGGTTCTGATGATGTTGGTGTCATCTCCGGTTGTTTTATGGGATTGGGTTTTGTTGGTGCGCCTTGATTACAACTGCAGCACTGCTCATTTCACAAATGAACAGCTCAGCAGACACCACACCCTGTTGTATCATCGGTGACACGCTGAAACGGCGCCCGCTGCCAAAGGGTCCCACTCTTGTGGAACAGCAGCAGCTGCTCTTTAAATCTTCTTTGCATTAGTGTGACATTGAATTGAAGATGCACTTTGCGTGGGAGGAGATGTGTAAACAGGAAGACAGAAAAAATATGATCTTTTTTTCCGCCCTCGACATAATTGTTGTGTTACTCAACATTTTCTTCTCAGCAACTGGTTTTTGAGATCGTTCTCATCCAGAGAGTTCTGCATGTTTCCTCAGGAGCCCTGTACCTCAGCGGTGCAATAGCTGTTGGACATGTCACCTGCTGCCTGTGTTTATTTGCCTCAGTCAAAATGGTATGAACAGCCTGTTATACGCTCCCTCATCTAATCCACTGCTGGAGTTATTTATACTGCTGTATTGTCACCGTGGATCCAATCTCACCAGGAGCCTGAGCTCAAAAGAGTTGTCATTGTCATGTGTCATTGTCAGTCGGGCTGTACATGCTGCGCCTCGGTACGTTTCCCACCAGCAGAAAAGCCTTATCTTTCTGTTTCACATATGGCCGGGGGTAGAGAGTAATGCAGCCTTTTTTAAAAACATAAAGACAAATCTGATGTGGGCTTTGACCTTTCAACCTAGACCAAAGGTGACAAGCGATGCAAAGCAAAAGATAGAGAGAGCAGCCGGAGATGGGCAGCGGTGCAGCCCATAAGCAGGCGGGTTTAGTCTCAGATAGGGCGTCGGGGGAATACAAGTCTCCATTTGTTCCATTAGTCTCCTCCCATGGCACATCCAATTCCTTTGGGGAATTAGCCTGTCGATAAGAACGCATCAAACCTGCAGCAAAGGATAGAATCCATTTAACCAGCCTTCTGTTTCCGACATTTTTCAGCTGCCATCTGGAAAATGTCATGGCAACCTTATCACAAAAGTCACATGCTGTAGTGTCGACAGTCAGCATCTGACAGATAGAGCAGCGTTGGAAATAATGTGACATGTCAGTTCATATATGGTCCAATCAAGCGCTTGCCATTTTGCCGAGTTGGCCCCTAACATGCTGTGTGTGCTAATGTGGGCAATGGTGCAGGAATGACTGGTGGTACTTCATGGTTTGCACCGTGTGTAATGCAAAGTCATTTTGGGGTTGCACAAATGAACTCAAAACATGATTATTGTGGTGATAGGTTATGACTGTAGCTATCATTAGCAGTGTTAGTATTCATAATGGGCAAATCGTGAAAAAATGGGCCCCAGGGCACAGACAGGTAAAAAAAGCCTCCCCTCCTTAACATTGATGCTGTATATAAGCCTTGTTTCTATATAGTAGCTTGTGGCTGTTTATCAGCTCTGTAGTCGGCTTTGTGTCACTATTGTGTGTCTCTTTGTGGTGATTTTGTGCCTCTTTGTGGTCATCATGTGGTTGTTTTGTGTCTCTTTTTTTTGGTCATTTCATGTTTCCTAATGGTCATTTTGTGTCTTTCTGTAGACATTTTGTGTCCCTCTGTAGCCGTTCTGTATCTATTCCTAGGCATTTTGCATTGCTTTGTGGTCATCAGAGTTGTTGTTTAAGCAGCAGTAAACATGTTGACATTGAAATATTTGTGAGGATAGTTACTTAAGGAGATGACGCTGCCTGGCTTGTGTTCTTGTATTCACTTATTCGCTTATGTTTTTGTAGATCTTGTGCCAGCAGTGCTACTAATGGCAGTGGTAGTCATTGTAATGGTAGCGGCAGTTGTGGTTACTCAGTATTTCATGTTGTCAGGCTTGTGTTGTGGGGATTTCTGTATTGTCGTACGTTCTTTTGACATTTCTCAGGTATGTAGGAAACACACAGCACATGATGTCAATATTTCAGGATATCACTGTTTCAAACAAGCAGCTGCTGAAGACAGCACCTCCTTTATTTTTTTTTAAAAGCGAGTCCCCCTTTCAGCATTTGCAGCGTGCCACAATACAGCAGACAAGCAATTAGTCGACAAAGACCAGACAATTACGGAGACTGCAGCAACACTTCAAAGAGTCCAGGGCGTAAATCCTTAAGGGCACAGTATGCATCCTCTCGCACAACTTTTGCTGGTTGGCAGTTTGTTATTTTGTCTACATCCAGTGCAGAGAACCAGCTGGAATGTGTCCGCCTGAGTCTCAGCTGAGCCTGAGGCGAGTTAAAACGGCAGAGTCGTCCTGCAAACACACACATGCACACGCATACACACACAAAGACCTGTCAGTAATTCTGGAGGAAGCCTGCCTCCTCTGTGCAGTTAGCGGTTGCTTTCCTGCTGTGAATGGTGCTGTGAGAAACTTAGCCTCTGCCAACACTGACCTCCACAAATGTTCCACTCTGAACAGACATTTGCATCTGAATCAACTGACTCAAGCTTGCGCAACTTTTGTCAGATGGAAATGAAGTCAAGTGATGAAATCAGCTCTATTATCTGTGAAGCCGGTTGGCTTCATGGTGTGATGGGATCTCACATGACTGGAAGGTCGCTGACTCGATTTAAGAATTGGTAACATCCTTATCACCAGTCAGTTGTCCCGTGGTGAAAGTGAATAGAAACGCAGGCAACTGGAAAAAAACACATGGTTTTAGTTTTCCTGTCTTCATCATAAAAACCTCAAGAGACATCTTGCATGAAAAAAAGAACAAAAGAACCAAGTGTTGTTTGTTTTTTACTTTGAGAAACAAAAAGAAAGAAAAGATAATCAGAAGAACTGCCAATAATGGTAAGCTGCTGTGCTCAGCTTCGTGCCAATTGCTTGATTACACTGTTGTTGATTGGAGGAGAAACACTATCATCATATCAAATTACAATAATTTGGTAAAATTGCAGTCTGTGATAGATTTTCAAGTATGTGAGCAAAAAAATGTGGCGACTGTTTAAAACTGAAAATTTAAACTGACGAGAATACCACCAAAAGAATTACAAACTTTAGAGGAGGTCACAATGACGTTTGAAATTCTGGTAGTCACCAATAAGTTTTGCTCAATCCTCAGCTAAAGCTTAAAGGGATAGTTCAACATTTTGGAAAATTGACCCATTGCCATAATCCCTATAGTCTTAGGAGTAGGTTCGTTACCTTTAATTGTCGGTGCAAGCTATTTTTAGAACGGCGGAGAAGAGCCGTGAGATGCTCAGAGCTACGCTATGGAGGCTAATGGGATTTCTTGGTTTCCCTCATCAAATACACAATCTCTCCAAAACACTTGCGTGGGCAAGTTGTGGCCTGCACATTCACCACGCTATGAGATAATAACGTAATGTTACGAGACGGAAATGAGGGAAACCAAGAAATTACATTAGCCTCTGTAGCGTACTATCCCTTTAAAACCTTTTCAGGCGTATTGTCCCACCCGTCGGATACTTTGACCTGTGGCTGAGCTGTTTTCGGTGAGTTTGGTCTGCACTGTGCTCAATCTTCATACAACCTTGATTAATTGAATTATACACTGTTTGAAAGCTCCTGGTCTCCTAATTCTGTTTGTGCAAAAAGCAATTCAAGACCCCCAAATCACTGCAATACTGTTGACAGAACCTGTTCACACTTGTGGCTGGGGCTCCAGTTCAAGGTCCGACCAGGTAGTCCTGCTAATGCCAAAAAAGTAGATTGCATTTCAACCGTGTTTGTGGCTGTGTAACTTTGGTTCAGTATCACTTGTACTCAGTTTCGCTTTGTGTTTGGAAAATTTTCAAGCACCACTTTTTAAAGGTAAGGGGGAAGATGTTTTTCTGGAGCATTTTTTGACTGTATTGCTTGAAATCCTCTCCACACCCCGATTGCAAGCAATGAATTAAATGCTTTCTCACAAAAATGAAAAATGTCAGTCACCTGTGGAAATGGACAACACCAAAGAACTCATTGGATCGTGATGCGTCTATCAAACTGCCATCTGATGCCAATGATTTACGATACAGAAAAGACAACGCCAGATGTTATACTAGCTTGCAAAATTCACCAAGACAGTTGCAGCAACGTTATGGCAGAAAAGAATAAGCATTACTGTGCTGTGGAGGCGTGGCTTCGGATTTAAGTTTAAGGAAAAGGGCGTGGACTTTTGAATTGTGTATTTTCAAATGTATAGCCTGCTCAAACCGTTTTTTTTTTTCCCAGGATCTCCTACTGTACATTTAATGGAGATGTTAAGACTTCAACAAAGAGTTTAATGTCTGTTGATGCCTGTTGGTGTGTTGTACAGTATTGTATTTATAAATCAGGGGAAGTGTAAAAGATGTACGGAACAGCCCGTGTGTCTACAGTGGATCATATTTGATTGTATTCAGTGTATTTGTTGTAAGTCGTAGCTGTTTCCTGCAGTGATACTGAAATTTCTTTCTATAGATTACCAAAATCTTTGTGTCAATAAGAGAAAGGAGCTTAAATGTGTACTGAGTTTCTCTCATGCAACCAATCTCCTCTTTCAGAAAAGTGTTGCTCCTGCAAAATTTTGTCAATAAATCCACTCAGCAGATGACAGACTTATATTAACACATGCCTCAAGCTTTACTGTATCGCTGCTGTGTGGTGTGTTGAAGTTGATAAACTATGTTGAGCTGTAAAAGGGGATAAACCTGCACCGATATGTTTTCCGTGTCATCCTACGCACCAGTGGCCGCCTCGGTAAACGTCATCATGGGTTCACAGGATACAGCATCTTGCCATGATGCACAGGTGTCCAGCTGTTTTATGATGTTGATGTAGAAACTCTCCAGGAGAGCAGCGGTTTTCATGACACCTGATCGATGGTTCTGTGCCCCGACCACCCAGGAGCCCAGACGGTCTTCTCTCTTATGTAGTTACTATCTACACGTCTTGTCGTCTTCATGCATTAGGTTTTCCTTCTAGTGTCTTAGCCATTAAATATTGAGTCTAGTTGCATTTAGGACAATGTCGTACATTAGGATGTTGAAAATCAACACATGAACACACTTTTAACACACCAGATTTGATGATGATGATGATGATTATCTAAAGGTACGACCACCTGCAGCATGACTGGCTGGTGGGTGATGATGATGTGATTGAATATTTCCAATTACTTCCTAAAACATGTTTTTTCCTCCAGGGATTTTCAGATAAAAGCATCCACAGAATGTAATCAGCAAATGTAGACCCAATTTTCTTTTGTCTGTTACCCTCCAACTGCTTGATTATTACAGTGGAGTAGTCATCATGTGAAGGAGCTGCATCCCAGAACGAGGGTATTCAGCAAATTGTCTCGTATTAGAAATTACTACAATTAATCCAGCACCCCGAGGGCAGATGGCTCCAAGGAAATGAAGCCTCTGTAGAATAGAAATCCCATCTGTCACTCAGTGGACTTAATATCGACATTTGGGTGGTCCCATTATTTTGACCTTACCTTGTATGTAATTTATCATAAAAAGCACCTGCTGATCAGATAAGCTGTCTGTTTCAGCTTTGAAACATATATATCAAAGTGCTTTTCTGAAATCACTGGTGCACAAAATTACAGCTCCAGTTACCTGACAGTCCTATCAAGTTTGTGATTAGGTGTTCAACCTGAATGTGAACCAATATCGAGCTGCGATTGTTCTCTCGCAGCCACCAGGCAGTCCTGGTTGATGATGTGCTGCCCCCCTCCTCCCTCGTCCCCACCCAGCCACCACCACCCACCCATTCAAATACAGATGAGTCATGTGTGTCACTAATCATCTGCAACATTTCCATTGGATTTAGAGTCGACTCAAGGAGCAAGACTCCTGAAAACAGATCAGTGAGACGCTGTGAATATTTAAAAAGGACCTTACTTATAACCTTATTCATAATATGCTGGCTTTCATAGATTTTTGATTTTAGAAATATTTCTCTGTGCCCATGCTTTTCACACCAGCTTAAATAATATTTCTCACTGGTTAACATCTTCATCCATTACCCCCGTGCTACCATTACATTGACACCGCATACAAAATTGAGCAGAGAAGCAGAAAAGTAGAGACTACTTCCCTGACTTGCTGCTGCTAAAATGAATAGTCTTACATCTGAGCACAGTGTTCTGCTTGGCTGGATTTGTCTGCCAGCTTGCCTTTGTCAGAGCTCGACAGAAACCAAGAGAGAGCAAGAAAGAGAGAGAAATATGGAGGGGGAGACCGGGAAAGCTTCGCTCTGCCAGATGCGCACTTGCACGGGAAGAGACAAAAGGAAGAGCCAGAGGGTTCAGGGCAGCCAAGTCAACCCTCCTCTCTTTTACACCTCATCATTCTTCACTATCGCACACACCTGTGTAGCAGTGGTATTGTCAGGACATTCAAAGCTGGGGGGAAAGCGGACTCATGGGTGGTTGCTTTATTTTGTAATTAAGCTGCGATTACCGCATGGGCAGGATTTCCACAAAACAGACCGTCATTGATTTGGTTAGGGGACCATGTATATTAATTTAGCTGAAAGTTGCACTGTCGACAGTGTATTGTGTGAAGTGGTATAAGGACTGCACTAATAATTAGTTTTCCTTTTGCTTTCTAATGGCTTTCACTGAAAACCAAGGGAAAACAACGTATTAAACAACCACACCAGCAGTGTGTGTGTGTGTGTGTTGGTGATGTCTACTGGTGCAGGAACTACTACACTACATGGACAGTTGTTGATACTTTAGCAGGTGTTTGTGGCGGTGGTGACTAAACAGTTGTGTAGTTCAGTTCAAAGTGGAGGCAGAGCTCGAAGGTGGGTGTGGTCCAACCCATGACCGCTGAGTCGTTATGTAAAAAAGACAACACACACACACACACACCCACACACAGAAAGACTCATGAGATGAAAACCATACCGGCCCAGCTGTTGCTGCTGCTGATCACAAGGAAATGAGAGATATCTGGATGGAGGAGATGTGTTTGTGGGTGGGTTAGTGAGTGAATAGGAGGTGGGAGGAAAGGAGAGTGGAGAGAAGAGAGGAGGAGCTACATGGGAGACTTGGAGAATGTTGGATGTCTGCCCTGCTATTACAACGCTGCCAAATCCCCTCTTGGACCTGAGAGCTGCTCGAGCAGCTGAGACAACTGTGGGAGGTTCTGGGATGCTGGGCTCAGGGCAAGGAAGCAGCTACAGAATGATGAACAGGCAGGTTATCATTTTCATCTGGATATTCTTAGATTACTTTACAAGTGATGCATTTTACAAAAGCACTTTGCTGCAACTTTGTAGTCAGATTTCACTCTGCAGGCATGAAATTAAAATAATCAGAGAATCATCAGTTGAAACTTCAGCTTTCTCAGTGGAATTTTAAAGTCAACGTTTCTTAATGCAATATTGTCAATGCAGAAAAGCCAAACCTGGCAACTTATGACGAATAATTAGATGAGTTTCCTGAGAATTAGGTGTC
Organism: Trachurus japonicus; assembly: GCF_045865225.1. Lineage (NCBI taxonomy): Eukaryota > Metazoa > Chordata > Actinopteri > Carangiformes > Carangidae > Trachurus > Trachurus japonicus. Next base: position 8,099,438 of record NC_140916.1, read on the forward strand.
ATATAACAGAGTAGCTAGTTAATCATGGCTAAAAAGAAAGCCATATCTCGAGGCTGTGAGCTCCTTTTAAAGATTCTTTGAGATCATTTGACCACAGTGGAACTGGATCTAAACTTTGATATGCACCAGATGTAAGTGCAGGGTTCTTGATATTAAAAACATTGGTCTTCGCAAATGTTTCATAAAGGAAATACCATCAACTCCTCAGGGATACACACAGTACATTTTAGCAAGAAATGCTGACTCATATAATTTCCCACCAGGACCAGATCCACTGATTAAAGCAGTTCCTTTCAAATGAATTGAATTGGGTCCACATTGTGATGTGATAAATGCTGGTGTTTTAATGTTTTAGCTGTTTATGTTTTCCAGTCCCAATCAGCCATTGGCCGCATGTAGCTGTATCTAACTACCGTTATCTAGGTTTTGCAGTTATGTAAAAGTTAATGTGTTGTTAATGGGTTGGCAGCACATTATGAACTATTGCTACAATATTTACTAAACCAGACCACATAAATACTTGATTAACTGCAGCTATAAAGTGAATTCCTATTCTAAAGCTCAATATTGCTGATAAAGAGGCTGGTGCAGTAGCAGTAATGTATCTAATGCTGGTAAATGTAGTGAGTGGAGGGTGAACTTGTCAAGCCTAATGGCCACCTTGGCTAAAAGGGGTATTGTGCATTGCATTGGGTTGCCACACGTTACATTTAGACCAGTGGTTTTCAACCTTTTTGTTAGACACCACCAAATGCTGTGCAATTATTACCAGGATAAGAGAACAGAGAGAAACTTACTTTTGCTTAACACAATTTCTCTATTATCTCTTTAATTTATTCTAATGAAACAGTCCCAGGAGGTAAAGTCCCTTCACAGTCACTGACCATCTGACAGGGTGTCAGAAGAACTGTCATGAATAAAAAAAAGGTGTGTGCAGTACACGCCCATTTGTCAGCCATCAGCAGCAACATGGTGAAATACATGCAAAAAGCCTTTAAAGGAGTCTTTTCGCCACATGTGTTTACCTGTCTCACTTGCTGTGTGTTTGTAGAATAACATCCCTGAGCTAAACATGACATGTATAACAGCGACAGACTAACATTTCCAAGAATTTGTGACAGTTTCTTTTTCTTTTTCTTATTCATAGACACTGATGTTTCATGAATATCACAGTCTCATTATATATTAATGTAAAGTCAGAGACAAATTAATTTTTTAGTTATTCTTGCAGAATAGATGGGTTTATTATCAGTCACAGACTTCACTCTGTGTAATGAGTTTCACTGATTCAGCTATCAGATCATCTATTTGTCAAGTGTTATGTGTTTAAAATGCATTTATCATTACTGTACTTACACTTAAATATACACATACGAGCCGTGAAGACAGTTTTGATGATGAGCAATGTATTTTACAGGGAATTTCCATTTCTGATTATAATGACTAGATAATACAGACACAATCTACTGTATCCTTTTTTTTCTTTCTTTTCTTTATGTTGGAGAATCCTGATACTTATTGGAAAAACGTTCAATCAAAGGTCCATTTGCTTGATCATATCGGTGGATTGTTTGCGTACCTTTTCGGAATAAAGTGTCAGATTGCTGGGGTGAAGAAGATATCATTGGGTTTGGCAGTGGGGAAAGAAAAAACATGTTTAGAATTAGCCTCTGTAAAACTGGAGTAATCCTGGCTAAATTCACTCATGGTATCTGGTTTCTGTCATCCTCTAGTGCTGTTGTGGTTTAACTACCAGTCTGTCATAGCTAATCACAACATAATTTCCTTTGTCCCTGGACAGTTTCCTCCCAGGAATTAGATCTGCTTTCTTCATCCTCAGCAATTCAGAAAAGTCCTCATTTGCACAAATTGGAGTGTTCTTGAGGTGAGCACTTGCCTCAGCGAGTATGAGCTTTTTTGTGTGTGTTTTGTTTGTATCTTAAGAATTTCAACATATTGGTCTTGGCTAGAGTTTACAGTAGTTTCACATTTGGTCTGGACTTTGGACTTTCACTTCCAATAAATATTGGATCAATTTTCAGTTTGTAGTGCAAGAACTCTCTGACCTTCTGTTCAGTATCTGACTTGTCCTGCATCACACTATAAATATTTACAATGATTGTCTAAATGATCAATAAAGGAAACTTTCAGAGTTCCTACACTCAGTGGATGGAAACTGCTGTTGTGATTTTAATAGTCCAACTTTTTTCTTCATTTTTCTCAAGTCATAAATTTGTGCCAGAGAGAATTTAATGGTACATTTGACCTTCGGGACTTCTTTCTTATTCCATCAATTGTTGCAGTTGTAGATTCAAGCATCGTCTCCGCGAGAGATAGAAAGTCCGTCCTTTATCCATTAAGCATTTCCACTCTTCCATCATTCCTCTCGCAGTCTCCATAGAGACACAGCCCTCATCATTAGTGATGTTTTTGTTGTTGTTGTTACGGGGCACTGTTACCTGCTGTCGAAGGCGCAATGGATTTTCAACACTGAAGAGATTCCCCGGGGCCTTGTCGATCCAGAGTGTCCTTGTCACTTGACAAAGTGGATTGGATCACAGCAGAGGGAGTGGGTGGAGGAAGAGTGGATCCACCAGATACAACATGGCAAAAAGAGTCTGCAGCTTTTGGTTGCTTCTCCACTTAGCTTGTCATGAGATGTCAAGTAGCACGTTGGATTAAGAAAATGAAAGTTTTAACATTGTAAATAGTATTGTCAGACCATGTTGGAGTGTCAGCAGCTCAGGCTCTCATCCTGTCTCTTACAGAATTACTAAAGATTGAACTGCATGCTTGGAAATACTCAAATCTGGCTTCTCACAGCTTAGTTATATTTGCTATATGCCATCATTAAATTGATTCTTTTTGGTCTGCTGAACTTAACAAGGGATTTAAGTGATTGTGAGAGACCAGAGCAGTCATTTGGGAGGACAATTCTTCTTAAAGCATTGGATGCAAAACACCTTGGTGTCCCTGATGGTGAAGGGAAAACGTGTTGTTTATCAAATTAAAATATATCAGAGTTTGAAGTCTGTTGAAACTAAATCAGCACTGAAAATCAATCACACAGCTTTTCAGAACTTATGTTTTAAGAAAAAACAGCCGGGAAGAATTATAACGACAACTCATTTTCAGGTCTAAATCGTGATTTATTTACCAAAGAAGTTTCATCACTCCTCATGTTCTGACTCTGTCTTCTTCAGAAGTTGAGATCTTGACAGTTGATTAGCACTACGAACAGGATACAATTAGACCCTGACAGCACAAGCATCACACACACTCATACTGTAATTTGTTGTCTGCGGAGGCTTAACAAGTCTGTGAAGAACTGAAACTTAACTTTTTGGAAATCATGTAATGTTTACTCTGGAGACCCAGACTCTTGTTTTTATGTCTTTTCATGTCTGGTGTTACTACAACCAGGCTAAAGTCGACAGTATGATGGCAGCAGGGAGCTGTGGATGTGAATATTTAGAGTTGGACACAAATAGATGAACTCACATTGTCTTTAACCCATAAGGACCCACGGTGACACGGGTGTCACACTGCCTTCAAGTGTCCTGGAAAGCCCCTTACACATATTGATGTTGAACTTTTAACTCATGAAGTCCCTAAGTGACATCTACTCAACATCCTGGTGCAGTCACATGACTCTCTGTGAATCTCTCTATTCATGACAACATTTCCAAGATGGTGGCCAGCAGAGTTGGCACATTTCACAGAGGCCGCTACTTTTAAAAAGCTTGCTTTCTGTCAATAAAATAAGCCACCACCCATTTCACAATGCAAATTCTTTTATAACATGTCCCTTGTTGTATTAAACCTGTTCTGACCTCATTTTTTGAAGAAAGTCATATAAAACAACTTAAGAAAATATTGCTGTGACACATACGTCACATCGGGCCTTAGTCTTAAAAAAGTCAGAAAAAATACCATGTGACGCCTATGTCACAATGAGGAAAATGGGAAAGAACTGCTCAATTAAATTAGGTGATTCAGGTATTTTGAATTAATATACTCTATGTTGTTCAATTTAAAACATAAATTTTAAAAATAAGTTAACATAAAAATAATGTCCAAATTCAATCAATATTTAATAAAATGATATATCAGTCCGGAAATTGAACCACAGATTTAGCAGAGACACTCTTCTCAGTAAATGAACAAGATTTTAGTATCCCATGCTGGTCCCATATTAATGTAATTATGCTTTTTTTGCTGTATTTTTTGTAACAAAATAGGATACAGTGCTCAGGATGTACTGACGAATATCAGACGTGCAATAGATGTTGTATACAGAACAACAAATACAGCAAAGAAGAATGAGAGAGTTTACATAAGAAAATATTAGGAAACAAATAAGAAAAATTAACACAGTCAAACAGTCATGAACCAGGTTTGAGACAAGGGTTCTGGACTGCTGTACTGATGGGAGAGAGGGTCCCATGTGGTGCATTGTGAGAGATGGACGTTTTACCCAGCCCAGTTCTGACGAATGGAATATGACCCAACTATCAGTTCTGTGAGTGGGTACCAATGTTTTTGTGATTTCATAGTTAACAGAGATGATAAAATAAGGAGACAATAACTGTGACAGGGCTTTAAAAATGGATAAAAACCAATGCTGTTTTCCCCTTACTGTCAGAAAATGACCAGCCGACATTTTTGATAAAGAGTGCCGTGATGAGTATTATATGAATCATTGGAAATGAAATGTAAGGCTGAGTGGTAAACAGCATCCAGTGGAATCAAAGTGGAACTAGCAGCTCTTCCCATAGATGGCATATCCATACTCTAAAACTGAGAAAAAATTGTGTCTCCAATTTTTTTCCTGTGGTGAGTAGGGAAACGGTGCTTATTTTCTGTATAGAAAGCCAAGTATTGTTCTTAGTTTAGCAATGAGGGTGGTGATATGGTGCTTAAAATTAAGACAACTGTCCATCCAGATGCCAAGGTATTTGTAGTTGGAAAGAAAATTGTGGTTGCACAGCTTTTAAGGCTTCAGTAACTGGTTAAAGCCTTCAATATGAGGCTATATTCGCATTTCTATAGTGTTTGCCCTTTTTTGTTGTGAAACTTGTCTTAAAAAGGTGTTAATAGTAACCAGCAAATTTATAATTTTGATATATGTTATGGAAATGCAAATAAAAGGTCAAATTTGTGTTACAGAGCAAAATAAAATGTCAAGCCCATTTATTTTCAAGTGAAAATTTAAGATACCAAAAACGCCCGATGTGACATATATGCAACATTCCAGATCTCTAGGTGGCGCTATTTCAAAAAAAACTTCAAAAATGTGTTTCATGCATTCCACTTGGTCTGTGTTTCACCCCACTTAATTTTCATTCAAGGATAAATGGGTCTGGGTTCTTAATTTTATTTTAATTTGCCATTAAATCACTGCAGAAGAAGAACAGGTCACAATGTGATTGTGTGAAAAGAGTTCAAGTGAATGAAACTATGTGGAAAACGTGTAAATATGACATTTATTTTTGGTTTATGTATTAATTTGTGGGAAGTTACAGTCTCCTCGTTAGTGGAAAATGGAGTGACATTTAAGTCTTGTCTTATTTTTGCAGTTTCTTTCCAACACAAATTGTTTTATCCATATGTTGCTCATGTTTCGTCCCCCCCCCCCCCCCCTTTTCTTTTTAATTTTTTAATTTTTTTTACAATATTCTTAAACTTCTGCTTAAATTTCCACTGTGTCTTCCCTGAGTTTTCTCTTGTGGAACAGTGATTATTGCCAAGAGGCAGGTGGAAGGCAAAGAGTCACAAGTCATGTACTGTAGTTAATCACAATTAGTCCGGAGCTTTTTAATTAAGGTAAAAATGTAGCATGGCCACGGGAGAAATCCTGCTTAGTTCCTCTTTAGGTGTAATAATCAGGCTCTCTGTCAGCGTTGTTTGTTCCGATATTATTTTCATGACTGGTGCGCAATGAACCATGGAATAGATTGGACCACAAAGGCTCACAAAAGAAGGCTGCATTTCTTGGCTGCGTGTGAAGGAGCCTTTGATATGGGACAGTCTAGTTATGCCACTGTGATGCACTCGCTCTTCAAATGCAGCCTCCGAATGATGCAGGCCCTGGACTGGAACATAGTTGTTGTCCATTAATATGAAGGTTGCAGGTTTTCCATTCATCCCCCTCACATTTGCAAGGGGCTAGTATATCAGTGCGTGTTGGTAAGAGTTTGTGCAGTTATCTTTTAGCAAACGAGGCCTTCCATCCTCTGCTCCCTCTCTGTTCCATTATATCTGCAGTCACATCCTGTTGCACTAATGAACAGAGACATGATCGGGTGCTGCACACAGAAATTAGAGAGTTAAAGAAAAAGATGAAAATGGATTTCACGCCTGGGTTGTCTGGAGAACGGAGGATTATAATTTACATGACTCCACTTTTAATTCATAAACCTCAAATTCAATTAATTCAGCAAATATCATTCAGTAAACACAATGTAATATTCTCCTCTCCTCTAACTCATTTATATGACTGCAGCTGTTCTTGTGAAACCATAAAGTGCAATACTTTTTTTATGGTGTTGCATGCATGATTACCAATATACCTTTGTTCTGTGACAGAATTTCCAGAAAAAGCCGGAGGCCAACACATCTGTAATGACTGCATAGTTCTCCTATTCCTCATTCATCTCTCTCTGGCACTCTTAAGCCTTTTTCACATTCAGTACAGTAGGACACGATGAGCGCAGGCTGCGCACAGCTTACCATTCATTGTGTATGTGTTGTGTGGCGCGTCTACGCAGCGCGGAGCAGTGCACAATGCCCACCCGTGCCGCTTTTGTGCACTGCAGATAGGTTGAGCCAGTCTCAACTTGAGCGCAGCGCTCTGTGACAACACCTCTGCATGTCCAATAGGGTGGAGTCCCTCAGTTTCCTTGTAGAAACCGATCGTTGTGAAAACGGAAACCAGGAAGAGTTGAAACTCTCCTGATTGGGCCCCGACGGTTTTGTGAAGCACTCCCTCCCCCTCTTCCTGTTTGCTGCTACTCCTCTACTTCTCAGAGAAACTAAAGGTGGGATTTTCTTTGACCTGTTTGTCAGATACAAAGGGCAAAGGTATTCTTTAGACAGGCATGGGGGAAAGAAACACTTCCTGATGCCGTTTCAATCACCCAGCAACACACATAATTTGCGCCAGGGTCCTGGTGTGCTCTTGCTCTGCACCCTCCGATGGAGGAGCATGGAAAACGCCGCGTCCTATGTGAAAAGGGCTTTAGTAGCCAATCTCTCATTGAATAGCTAAGTGAAGGTATTAGTTTCCCACTGACTAAAGGCTTCACTTTTCTCCTTCCTTTTAAGACCAGAAGCGTGAATTGCGAGGAAAGGTGCAATACAGATTCATAACCAATCAAAGAATGATTTCAGGTTTTCTCTAGCTAAACACAAAGAGGAATTGTAGCTGAAATCGTCCGTGTGATTTGTCATTAGAAGCATGGTATTAAGTGGTGAGGGCAGAGAGAAAAATGTCTAGAGGAATGTGAACTGTCCCTCCTGTTTCTTGGTCCTTTGTTAATCCTTCATAGCCTGAAGGGTCTCTTGAAGACAAAACAACACTTTTGTATTTTCTGTGCAAGAGTAATTAGGCATTTTTCTAAATACTCTGCCGTCACACGTCTCACAAAGCATCAAAAGAACAAAGAGGATAACCTCATTGTCTTTTTGTGCTTCTGCAATGAAGTTTTACATTTTTTGAATAAGTGAGTGAAAAGGTTTGTAATTTAATCTTCTTTTAATCTCATCAAATTTTCTGGAAACACTACAGGATATTAAACCTTGTTGACTTCTCTCCTTGTTTTCATATTTCACTGTATTTTACTTTTTATTTGTATTATCTCTATTGATCTACATACCGAGGTGGTGCAGTAGTCAGTTATCAGCATGTGGGTGGTGTATGTCTCTGCTATTATAAGCTGCAGTGGTTGGCATGCATGCTTGTCTTCTTACTTCCAAAATCAAAGCCCTGATTACATCTAGCACATCACTGGGTTGTATTTAGTCATTATGTTGGTGTTGGTCCTGGAATGGATGCTAGCAGAGTTAAGGCTAATGTTAGCAGCTCAGCTCTGCACTAACAGCATCTCCAGCTAACATTTCCCAGTACAGTATGTAGCCCATTAATTATTAACTCAGCCTATCCCTTGGATGTATTATCATCCAAGCAGTCTGTTATAAGTATAACAATTGTATTCAATATATATCAAGTTTAATAAGCAAGCAAACAGTTCTGAATAGGTCTGAAGTGATCTGCGCCTTCATTTTTACTTGTCATACTATAATCCTGTGACTAACTAGTGTGATGAAAATATGAAACCCACCAGTCTATAGAAGGCCAACGACATCCAACGAGCAAAAAGTGGTAGACGTTTAAGTGCATTGAGAAGGAGAATAATGCTTCTCATTCATTTCAGTGTCATGTGCATGAATCATTAGATTGAAACGATGCTGAAATGCAGCTTTTATGAGTCTGCCTGAACATTTTAAAGCCAGAACTGGACAGTTCCAAGGAGTGAAAGTGTGCTTTTGTCTAACTGTCTGAAAATCAAGGGCCCATAGAATTTCAAGTGCTAATTATGGCACCATTATCATAGTTAATGGCATACGTGTGTCGCGCAGGGAAGAAAAGCCTGACACGCATAGCAACAGTAACAGTCAGACATGTCTGTTGTATTATGCAACTATTATAGATATGCATTATTTGCATGCAAATTCCCCGACACAGTGAAGGAAATTGGCTGAAGAAATAGAAAGAGCGAATGTAGCAGCAGAATCTCACGCCTCAGTACACTGTAAGGTGTCAGGAGAGCAAGTTGGCAAAGCCCTGCTTTACATTAAAGCTTGAGTGGGGCCATTTCAACCAAAGGTTATACACTTCATATTAGTTCGATGAAGTGAACAAGTCTAGATAAATGCCAAAAAAATAAAAAAGGAAAGTGCCAAGACAAGTTTTTAAGTCATTACAAGCCACTGGGAGTTTTGTAGCACTCTGGCATCAATTCAGACAGTGTCCACACCTACAGGAGGGAGGAAACAACCTCCCTTCACTTAGATTACAAGACTGATTCATGATGGGTTGTCAGTGTTAAGGGGCCTCTGCAGAATCTCGTATAAATTCACAAGTTAGGTGACTTCCCCACAAAACAAAAACTCACATACACACTGAAGAAATGTTTTAATGTTGTGAGGATGCTTTGAAATATAATACAATAAATCGATTAGCAAGTTAACTTAACACAAAGTCCTGAAACCTGGAAAAAACAAAAGTAAATCCAGTGTTTTCTCTGACCATGCTTCATATTTAAACAGCACCAGTTCTCCACACTCACTGTATTTGGCAGGAAGGTTGTTCCCAGTATCCTGGCCACCATTTCTCTATGGATTTTGGATGTCTCCTGGCTCTTCATACAATCCCAGACTGACTCCATGATGTTGAGATCATGGCTCTGTGAGAGAGCACAACATCTGCTGCAGGACTCCTTCTTCTTCTTGAAGACTTTGAAGATGGTTCTTTATGACTCTGGCTGCATGTGCTTTTTGCTTGTTGTCATGCTGCAGAATGAATTTTGGAACAGCCAGCACACCACCTGATGGAAGTGTTGAATTATGGATAAGAATCTAAAATCTATGCCACAGTAGAGTATATATATATTTTTTCATATTCATACCAAAATCCATTCAGTGACCAGTCGTTGCCTGCCATTCTGCTGACAGGAAGACGCTGCTTTTATTGTTATAGATCCATCACAACTGGACCATTATGGCCTCTGAGAAGGATTAAATGCTCCTTCTAAGTGCTGCAGGGAAAGAAAACAAACAAAATTTAATCCCAGCCCTAACCTTCCTCTCACCACAGCGGTTCAGACAGGTATGAAAATGTCATCCGCCGTGATTGAAAGTGTCTCCCTGCTACAGCTGTGGTGGGGCGTTTTATATCCTTTGGTGAGAAGGACCCCAGCAGTTTGTGGACGGGCAGCAGCAGCAGCAGTGATCACTGCCCAAATGGTTTCAGACGCCTGCAGCACAAAGTACTGTAAGTGCTGAGCCCCAAGTTACCAAAGTCATGCACTCACTGTCATACTGTGAATCTGCTGAGTTATGTTTCTGTCACACAACCTACATCATACATATACAATATACAGCACATGTACAGGGCATTGATAGAAAAGAGAAAAAAACTCCCACTAACACTGGTGTGGCAAAATTATAAATCACATGTAAAGTGCTTTTATGAACGGTGGTAAAATATCCTGAACAAAAATGAAATTATTAATACTAAATGTCCAAGAACAATAAAATGCACATCATGAAGGGACAAAAAACACTTGTTAGAGCCAGTGTATGACTTTGTCCTCTATTGTATGTGGACCCTCTTGTTGTCAATAGAGCCCCCCCAAATCCTACACACTTGTCCTGTAAATTACAAAGTGTTGAAGTAACCACAGCTCTCAGAAAATATTACATTTTATTTTGCTGTAAAAAAGGAGGATAGACAAACTTCTAAAAAAAAAAAAAAAGATAAAACAGGAAAAAATTGGATGATGAATAATAAATGAATGAATAAATAAAAGTAATAAAACGGCTTTCTCTTATTCCTTCCTTTTATTCTCCTTACCTGATCTTTGAGCACAATAAATGAAACGTGGCTATTAATTTTGAATTCAAAACACCACATTTCTCCTTCCCATTTCATTTTTGGATTACCAATGCAGCGGTTTCCAGCACTGAAAACACAATGGGGCATCTACAAGGAAACAGCAGTAGGCTGAATGATGTAGGCATTATTAAAAACGTCCCATTTTCTGACACACTTGTTATGTTTTTGCCTCTGCAGCCTCAGATAACCGGTTGTATTAAACACATTTTGTTGTGTTTTGGTAAATTGTTGGGTGGCACACACACTAGTTCTGTGTGTGACTTTGTTGTGAACTGTCTTATCTGTTGTGAGTGATGCAGGAAAAGGCTCTTAAAAACGGTTTTCACAATACACAACCAATTACTTGGATCATGTACCTAAAGTGAGTTGAGGAGGAAGTATTTAAGCTAGCAGTGATGCTGTCATGTTGAGGGTATTTATTAGATTACTGCAAACCCACACAGCGTGCAGCTAGACAATTTGTTCCAGCTTACAAACTGTAATTTCTGCCATGTTGCTGTCATGGATAGTTGAATATTGTGCAGCCACCTTTTGTGGAAAGATATTGGGGGGCTGTCAATGTACTTTCAGGATGTTATTAATCCCCTAAACGAGATGTTTCAAGCCCTGTGGTTTAAAATATCAATTTAATTTGGACAGATCTCTTTATATGACCTCATTAATCCACATCTCTGCCCTACAGTGACCAATTAGGGTTTTCTATTGCTGAAGGAAAGACCAATATGTGAATGCTGGAGTTTTATCTCTCTTTAAGGAGAACATATGGAGGGAAAACTAATGGCTGTTGTGTGGGATTTGTTTTGTTTTTTTGTATATAGTGTTTAACTGTGTAATGGGGAGTTTTGCTTGCTTTTGGTCTCTCTCTCATTATCTCTGTAAATGGGCTCTCTGTGTGATAATTAAATGCAGTTCTGCAGCGGAAAAATGCAAATGAATGGGACAAACAGAGCAACAAGTCTTCCTAGTTCCCCGTGGATATGCCAAGCCAGGAAGTGATTCAGAGGAAACAAATGAAACAGCCCTCGTTGTGATAGCAGGAGAAATAGCGTTTCATTTTCTACTCTGCTTCATAATGAACTACTTCGCTTAATTTTGTATAGAGCAGGCCGCTGACATCTCTAACACTTGTTAATGGCAAAATGAAATAAAAATAATGTTCCACTGACAGGCCTGATCGGTCACAAGATGATCGGATTTGAAGAACGCCATTTTACATATTTTCCTCATCAAATGTTTCTGCAACTCAAAATTTTTCACTGGATCACTTTCTAGTGAACTGCTTAACATGGATAGAGTAGCGCAGTGCTGTACTGTAGGTAAGTGCCACACCAAATTATTTTCCATATTTCCATAATAATTAAGGTCAAACTAATACAATAAGAATACAGCCCCCACAATGTGATCACAAATGATGGTAGCCACCGTCACAGTAAATGTCTACTTGCTAACCCTAACCCTCCCCGGGGGGGGTGGGCGATACAGCCGCAAAATCCATTTAGACAGCACAGCATGTGAAGCATGAGATAGACTTTGACAGATGATGCTCATCAAACGAACTGTCACTTCACACCAAAGCAAAGAAAATATGACAGCTTATTGTTTTGGGTCTGAAAAAGTCTGGTCTGCAAAGTTTGACTTGCATTATTCCATTTTCCAACAGTATAATGATAAAAGAAGTCATCAATGAATGCTGCCCAAGCTGATTTTATTTTGTTAAGTATTAATACGACTACTCAGTTCAGCTGTTTTCTGGAGACATTCTGATGCTACTGCCTCAGCACCACCACGCTGCAGCCAGTTAGCAGCTCATCACTGAGACAGGAGAGTGGAGAGTAAAACAAAGCTAGAGAAGTGAACGTTGGACTTATTTTTTGTCTAATGACTAGAAATATGTCTTACTGTACAGTAAATGTTGCTTCTTAGAGGGTAAAGATGAATGGTGCAGTTATACTTTATAATTTGTAACGTTAAGAGAACAGGATTTAACTTTCTATGTCAGAAAGAGGAAAGAAAAGCCTGCATGGTAATGGTGTTAGTGTTGTAGGAGGAGGTTGGAGTGGATGACCTGGTCAGTAAAACACAGGACTTTGAGCAGGCAGCTGTTCTTCTCTCATGTTAAAAACATTTTTTCACCAACCGTGACCGTTCCACAGCCATAACTGCATGTTTATTATTGTTACCATGACGACAAAAGTCCAATCCACCTGGTGCCAGTTGGGGTAAACGACCTGCATGGTTTTTTTCAGGATGGAGGAGCTCCATCGATGAGCTCCGTGAATGTGGCTGACACGAGAGGAAGGACCGGGGGCCAGCCTGATCATGCAGTCTGTCCAAGTGGCATTATGGGACGAGAGACTGGTGGAGCGACTCCACTCAGCTCATAAATGCAGATTTTTACACTGGATCCATTGATTTTTTTTTTTTTTTTTGTGGGCAAGAAAACAGGAAACTGAGAAATGGAGGAGATTGGGTGGGAGTGATTGTGTGCCCTCTATACGCCCTAAAAAAACAAATCATAATTGCAGTAGCGCATGAATAAATTATATATAAATATTTTCTCCTGTTAGCACCTCCAAGCTTGGAAAAAAAGAAACAGAAGCGATGCAAACAATATACAAAAACAATAAACCCACTGTGTTCTTTCTATCCTACTCACATACATGTATACAAATAAACACCCACGTCTGCCAGCCGTTACACACTGTATGCATACATTTCTATACACTTTACACCTCCATAAAAAGACATGCAACACACTGTGGCATGAAAGTAAAGCTGTCGGAGTGAAGGCAGAGACTTTTAGACTTGGTCACCGGATATAAAAAAGCAGAACAGCTTTGACTTTGCAATAATAAATGATGAACGTGCAGCCTTCTGAGCACTGCCTCTGTGTTCAGTATATTCCCAAGAAAAACTCTTAAATCCCAAGTGAGAGGAGTGTGGTGGGTCGCAGGCAGGCAGGCTGTTGAGAAGAAGTATTGGCTGGCTCTGTATTATTTTGGGAAATATAAGCTTGCTTGCTCCATTGCATTTGAATTGCCTCCAACTCACCTGCGTATAGCGTTCTCCTAGAGGGAATAACTGTTTATACTTGCGCCATATGTGTTTTTTTTTTCTTTTTTCTTTTCCCAAGCCACAACAAAAACAAATTTATATTGAGCACCATGTGAAGTCGCCCTATTCTCTTTCCAATGTAAGAACTATTACTCTGGTCGGGGGGAACATGTGAGGAAGAAGATTAAAACCTTGTTACTGTGTCAAACATGGGTGAGTCATCTGACAGCTCTGTGCCTGAGAATGTAAATCAAACATCCCCACAGACCTGAATGCCAAACACACTCAATTTTACCACTTTATTGTACAATAGATTGTGGTTCAGTTCTCACGGCCTATGTATACACCACTGCAAGCACTTCACCTTAGGAGAATAAAAAAACAATGTCACATCACTAGGAAATGTTTGTATCAGACCAGGGAAAAAGAAATATGCTGATAACATGCAGTAGCTTTAAACAAGCGTTGGTGTGGGTCTATACAGCTCTTATTGACCTAACGCTAAACCCAGGGGTTGGACTCATATTTTTTATTGCTAAACTTTATTAATGTTTTCCTGTTGTCTTGATAAATTCAGATAAATGTCTATATCACAGCACTGATAGAGTCAGAGGAACAAAACAACCTTATTTACTCGCCAGCCTGCAGAAAACAAACAGGAATACAGTTTTTAATCACAAACTAATTCCTGTCATTTCACTTTTGCCATTCCCCTTGATGAGTGAAAATGAAACTGTGCCCCCTGCAGGTTTTTCACATTTAAAGATTTCCTGCCCCCGCTTTGTTGCGCGTGGGCTTTTATATTAGAATTGATATCAAATTACTGTTCCCACGAAGAAAGTGCTCCTGCACATTTGATAACAATAGAAATAGAGGAGTCCAATAACAATAACATCCTCCACCCTTCATTACTTTGATTACATGATAAAAACGTGAGAGTGAAGGTGTTAACATGCTATAACGACGTTGTGATCACTTGATATGTATACCATATGTTAACAGATGGATTTCTTTTTTCAACCAACCGGGTCGGTTGGTTGCACTTTGTGGGTCATTTAGGTAATTACCTCCCCTCATCTCTGCACCGGTCGGGGGGCAGCTGGTGTTGACAGTTGTCAGAGCCGTTCTCTCCAGTTCTCTCTGCAGGCTCGGCGGTCTGCGGCGCTCATGCCTCTCCATCCAGGATGTCACCGAACCCCCTTCACCTTCGTTCAGTAAATGTCACTGCGTGTACACAGTGCAAGTCGCCGGGCGTCATCCATCTCTGTTTTCCTACAAGAAACACATGACAGTTGGCGTTCTCACATGATTTGCTCAGTCGTCTATCACCAGAAGTCAAGTTGTTGCTCACCAGTCATTCTGTTTGCTGTCTGAGGTGTCGACTCATTAGATTTATGCTTCCGACTGTCAAAGCCTAAAAATCTGCACGTGTTGGTGGAACCAGTCCTGATGTGTGATGTGTTCAGTCTTCAGGTTCTTCTACACTGATCTTGTGTCTCTCTGTCTCTCATGTTGTATCATACTACTGCACGTTTACCTCTTTTTAACGTTTTCATGTGTACCACCGCCAGAGAACTTAAGGTGTTACTGTAAATGATTCAAATTTAATGGCCTTTTCATTGACGATTGATTGAATATTGTTGTTATGCTAATATTTGTAATCGGGTGTCAACAGTTGCGTTGCGAGTGCTCCTGTAAGCATGAGATAACAGATGAGAGCTGGCTAATGAGGGGTGGGCATTTTTTAAAGAGGTAATGGACTGACTAGGTGAGATCGGGTGTTTCTCTTAATACTTTGAATAACCTTCACAAAAATATGCAAAATGGGAGACACAAGCTCAGATCCAAACAGTACTGTTGTCCACTCTGCAGGGCGTCTGCTGGACTCATGATAATCTGAGAGTTACTCATCGTCTATTCATCTACTTTACATTTTTGTGCAGAACTCTTTTAGGTGATTGTTTTAATGCCTTTGGAGAAGAGGCATGTAGTAGAGGGTAGAATAGGCCTGCTCAGGGCTCAGTATCAGATTCAGATTCAGATGTTTTTTTTAATCATGTACATACAAAAGAAAAATATGATACACATGAACAGTATCCTCAGATTGTATGTACTGCAACTTCTGGTCCATTGGGTCAACCATAGTGCACAACTCAAACATTTGTAAAACAGTTCTTTCCTTAAAGTGTTGCTTTTCTCATTAACATATTAGCTGATGGACATATTAGCTTTTAGTGGCTCTTCTATCAATCTCAAGAGCTTCAGTTTCCTCTTCTGCTTTTTCAATGGCCAGGAATGGACAAGAAGAAGCAAGGACATCTTTTTTACCCTATCCATTTAAAAGCAAGTGTGCTATATGACTGAAAGCACCAGGACACTTACTGAATGGACTGTTTATGTCAAATTTTACAATGCACACAAAACTAAATAAGATGTATACTCGTGTAGTGAAGGTGTTTTTCAAAAAATACAAGAGTTTCCTCTGGAGCTAACAAAGCTTAGGCCCTTAGAGTTTTCTTTTTGAAGGCAGATGGTAAAAAGACTTGAAGGGGTGATGGAAAATTCACATCCATCGAGTATAAAAAGAAAAAAAGAAAAGTTTATCCTCCTAAAGAGAATGAAAAGGAAGTCTGGGTGAAAACATAAATATAATCTGCAGAAAGAAGCCGGGGGTTTATAAAATCAAAAACATGATTCTTCACATGGGCGAAGAGGATCCTAACAACGCTGATCACAGTCTCATCCATGCGTGTGGTGATTAGACGGCGGTAGCTCAATTATAAATGTTAATAATAATAATTCAGGATTGAAATTCTGCATGTAGCGCAGAGTTCATTGAACACTGTGAGCGACTAAATGTGCTCATACCCAGACAGAGTTGAGAGGGATCAGTGGAAATGACTGCTGATTTACACAGAGTCAGAGAGGCTGTGGTATTTTAGTTGCTTTGATAGACAAACTTATTTATCATTTCTTGAGGAAGTAGTGACGCGCATTAAAAGGTTAGCACCATAGACGCACAGTGTGATGTGTGAGCTTGTGTGTGTGTGTGTGTGAGGCAACAAAATGGATTTAGTTTGAATTTCTTTGATAAACAGCAGCACATGCAGCTGCAGGCAGAATCCCAGAGGGCAGGCAGCGGAAAGCTTTGTATATACAAGCATATGACAGCAAATGATGACATGTTGTTCTAGTTGCAGCATGATAATGTCAGACCAGCTTGTTATTTGGTTTATATTGATGTAACATCCATCACAACTCTGTCATTTCATCAGCTATCACCGGCACTGTGGGGCCAGAGGTTATGTCTCCGAATAACGCTGAAAGTTTTGAGTATAATGCATTATTCAGTTATTATGGTTTTCAAAGACACAGCGTATTCCTCTTATTTTGAATCAAGTATGAGGATTGTGGCTATACTGTCGTAGGCAGGAAGTATGTGCCCTGATCCAGGTAGTTGTAATTTAAAACGAACAAGATCTCCAGAGAAAAGCTGCGTTTGTTTTTTACTAACTTAACAACGCAAAGAGTCGACAGTTATGCCAGCAGCTCTGCAAGGCTGCACGGTAGCACAGTGACACTTTGGGCTAAATTCTTACATCAGCATGCAAACACATGTCCACAGTGACCATGCTAAAGTATGTTAGCATCCTCACATTTGTTAATAAGCCCCTAAATGTGGGACAGTAGCGAGCAGAGCAGAGCTGCTCTGAGATAATGATCACAGAAACGAAGCAGAGTCTTGTGGAAGTGTGGACGGGCTCTAATTGTCTGTGTGCCACAGACGTACGGCCTTGTCTTGCTGCCTATACTGCCTAACACACTTCTTGCAGTTGTTACACTATATTGAAGGAGAACAAACTGTCTCTTCCCACAGACGGATGGACAGCGTTGGTCACTCACTTATGTGGAAGTCACAGCTCACTGTTCCTCTGACTCATATTCCCACAATACCTAAAGCAAATGTCTGTTCCAGCGCTGTCAGCCTTTCTTACCCACTGTGTGTGTGTGTGTGTGTGTGTGTGTGTGTGTGTGTGTGTGTGTGTGTGTGTGTGTGTGTGTGTTGAGTTTTTCTCCCTGGTCTGCAATTGTTAGAAGCTGAATATGTTTCTTTGCCAGACTGGCTCTCGTCTCTGTGAACGTACAGTATATAAAAGCCTGAATTTGGTGACAACTGACTCACATTAATTTCTATAGTGCTTCAATTTATTTGTTACTTACTGTCTGAACACACAAACGCACACACGACTTGAAACTAGTTTATCATGTTTGTAATTGGTGAGATAGAGACAAATACACCAGAGAGAAAGGTGTATCCACTCTCTGTTGTGTGTGATCATGTGTGTTGTGTTTTAATGCAGCTGAACTCATGATGGAGTTCTTCTCAGTCACATGTTTTTCTTTTTATATTGTTCAGTGTCAGAACTATAATGTGAAACTTGATTAAGGCTCATATGCTGTTATGTTTACCAGCATTCATTACCAAGGTGGTGTGTTGCAGGTATAGGATAATTATTTTGTGATCACTACATCGTCTGACAAAATGAAGGAAAACACAGGTTAATGACAGCGGCACAGCTGTGAGATTGAGTCAGGAAGGGGTTTAATGTGTTAAGCACAGGCAGCAACACATCTGAAGAAGCTGTAAATGTGTCTTCGGTATTCTGAAACAACTCTGAACTTCGGTACAGTGTTTTAGAAATGTTACTTTTGTTTCTGCTCGACTGACAGAGCTGTAAGTTTAACCCTGTACAGGAAAAGTTGAGGTACCACCAATGTCCGTGTGGGATTCCTGTGGGATGGGTTTCATCAGGTAATTGGGACGAGACAGAGAAAAAGAGTTGGCAGTAACCATTACCATGATAGCTCTGTCTCTATCTATGCAGTTCTGATATGAATAAATGCAATTTTTGTATTTTTAAATATTATGCTGAGGACAGGATTGAGCCAATGAATGATGATGTCAGTTACTGATGATCAGAGCGATCGCCGATAGCTCATGCCTTTGCAAATGTCAAGATGTATTTGTCTTGTTTTCTCATGAATATATTAACCAAACCCCCAACCCTACATGGTCTCTATCTTAACCCATGGTGACAGGATTTTTCAGGAACATTTCAGTGGGAGCAGGGAAAAACAGGAGTGACAATCTGCGTAGACGTCAACCACTAGTTAGCTTCATACTCGGGGATCAGTGAAGAGTTCATGGCAGTGCAGCGCAGATATTTCAGTCTGGGCCAAAGCTATGGTGAACTGACACTGTCATTTCCATTCGTGTGCCTAAAAAAGCATTAAATCTTGTGTATAGTGGCCATTTATGGACATCATGGACTCATCATGTCAGGATTAACTGTTGTTTGAGCTGAATGAAACACTACAACCATGTTTCACTCCCACATCAAAACTCTATCCTTATGCAAACGTGCACATTCAGTCGTGCTGCTGCTTCATATTGGATGCACATGTTATTTACTCCTGAGGTGTTGGATGCTCTTTAAAGTTTCATGAGGAAATATGAATAAGTAATGATCTCACCTGTCTCGGCAGGTTAGATCAATCCGCATACATTGTCCCCGTGTGACAGGACATTCCTCAGATGACTTTCCCTTGATAGTGTTAAAGGGGGGGGCGTGATGTGGGTCTAGTGGTGCGTAGGTGAGGGGGAGTGTGCTTGGGAAAATATTGCTGAGTCTAAATCAAAGCAGTGTGACTGGTTAATCTGCACATAAAATGATTTTGCATTTAATGAGAGAATGGGAACTTTGTAATGAGAGTATTAAAACTTTCTTGAAACTCACTAAGTGAACTGACCTTTAGTTGTAAATACTGTAAACTGCCTGTTCTAATGTTTATCAGATGCACTCAAAGGAGCTGTTTATTGTGCATGTGGCTTGTAACAAATACTGACTTTTAGTCCTTACTACGAGGACTTTTAGGACTTTTAGTCCTTACTACGAGTCAGTCACCAAAACACTGTATTCTACATTTCCCATAATTCAACAAATAAAACAATTTCATTAGTCCCTCCATACCTTGTTAATCTCCACATCTCTCAAAAACTCCTGCTCCTTGTAATTTGAGCTTTCTGTTATTCATGAGGGTTGGTTTCACAGGCTGAAAACTTCTCTTCATCACAACCAAACCGACTTGTGAGAGTGAAATTGTTACTTGTTATTGATACGCTAACATTAAATATGCATTGAAGTGATGGACAAATTGATATTTTATTCAATAGTTTTCCAGTCATTCTAATCTGGATCAAAGTGGCGAACTGAGAAAACAAACCCCTCAGTTGCCAGATAAACATGTCATGCTGTATATTTACACTCTGCAGCAAAGATAACCCGAGTCATTATTCCTTGTATACTGTGCTGAGCTTGTCAACGGTCTTTGCTGCGCAGTACACACATTTATTTTCAACTACTTTAACAAGAGAAAGCAGTACATCCAATGGCTTAATGGGAGTAAATGGAGTGCACTTATACCGTCTTATTGACCACTCAAAGCACTTTACACTACAAGCTTTTATCTATAAATACAGCATTGTTATACTAGGGGTAATTTGGGGTTCAGTATCTTGCTCAAGGACGCTTGGATATGCAGACTGGAGAAGTCGGTCATCAAACCACCAACTTTCCAGTTAGTTAACTTAGCAAAGACACAAACTGTATCCTCAAAAGCACAAAGCATCAGAGGCCTTAATATTTACAGTCACTACTACTGTCTGCCGTCAGCAGTCGCTGTATGTTGTGATGGCAGTTCATCATCATGGCAACGGTGTTTTGACATTTTACACCAAGATTAACACAATATGTCAAAGCAGAGAGCAGTATTATTACCATGTCTTAGTGCCATATATAATGCAGCAACACTACAGCACCAGCTTCAAAATAAAAGAAATAAAAGTTTATTTTGGAGCTCCTTCTTAACATATTCAAACAGTACTTTTTTTCTTTCTTTCTTTCTTTTTTGTTATTACTTCTGTCATTTGCAGAGCTAATTATAATTTATGGAGCTTACATGGTAAAACATACTGTATGAGCACCATAGAGGAAAATCTTCCTTCTTTTCTAAATTACATTTCAGAGAATCGACTTCTGCAGCATTCTGCAGAGTTTTTGCCAAGTCACAGTGATATTTTCTGCTGACTCTCTGCCTAAAATAAGAAGTTATTTACATGCAATCATACCATTTCATAACAATGCCGCACTGTTTGTGATCCTGCTGAGGCTCTTGATGCTCCTTATGACTAGTTTTATGAGAAATATGTATGAGACCTGACCTCATCTACACCAGGAGGGCAGAGCAGCCCAACTTGTGTCTCAGTGAAATAACAAATACTTTTCTTTTCAAACTCACTTGATAAATTAGGAGATAAAGAGTGTGGTGTGTGTGTGGTGTGAATGTTTTAGGGATAAATCAATACAATGACTTTAGGAAGTATTCAGACCCTTTTTACTTTTTATACACTGTTTTGTAGATTTAAATAGATAACAATTTGAATCTTTAACCAATGAAAACATGTTTTTAGGTTTCTTTCTCAAACACCAAAATCAAAAGTATTCAAATCCTTAATTCAGTACTTTGTAAAAGACCCTTAGGCAGCAATTACAGCTTCAAGTCTTCTTGGGTAAGTCTCTCTAAGCTTTGCACAGTCGGGGCAGTTTATCCCGTTCTTCCTTCCTGGTAGATCCTCTTCAGCTCCGTCAGACTGGATGAGAAGCGTCTGTGAACTTCAGGTCTTCGCTCTCCGGGGGTCATCAATTAAAATTCAAAGACGTCCAGTCGGACAGAAATTTCCTCCAGCGAAGGTCCGGAACATTTACATTTCATCTTAAATAAGAGGTGTAATAAGTATGTTTCTTTAAAAAATGTCACTATTAAAATAAAGTGCTTAATTTATATAAAAAATTCAATAGGCCTAAGAAGTTGAGCTTCACTTTCCACTTTTCTTCTTCTTTTGTTCATTCTCTTCTTCATCCAGTTTCAACCATTTTTATAATAAATTCAACACATCTGAATAATTTTGAGGGCTCTTAAATCCCACTTCGCCCATTTACTTCTCAGATATTTTCTATGGTCTTGTCTCTCCTAGTGTTTCTGTCTCGTTCTCTGACTCAGTGACGAAGTGATTGGTTGAGTCGCATCATGTGACCAGGACCAAAAAGACTAGAAAAGCTTTGCTGGTGTCCTGTCAGAATGTGAATAAGTCAGAAGATTTTATAAGAAAGGTAAAAGTATGAATATTAATCTGACCTGAACCTTGGCCGACTGGTCCACGGACAGTTTGAGGCTTGTTCTTAAGTCACCACAGTCTCAGGTGACCAGTATATCCTGGTGTATCCTTTGGCTTCATACTGTATAATAATGAGAATTTCTCATGTCTTTTCTAGTTGACTTTTGGTTGTCATGGTTCTGATGAATACTTCTACAGCCACATAGTTTTCACACCTGAAAGTCCGAACCAGGGCTGGTGTTTTTGCTACATTGTCTACATTTGAGTCGGTTGGTTTGGGTTTCACTCTGCATTAATGTTAACACAAGCACACCAAAGAACTTTTTATGACATACTGACATCCTGTCTTTATTACCTGCATGCTGCGTCTCTATACACTTGACATTGATTGATTTGTAAACAGGCATGTACGTAGTCACTTCACCAAAACTCGCCTCAAATTAGCCAGCTAGCAAAGTAGTGATCTAGAAAAATGAATAAACAAGTTCCAGCCATCGCGGCATCAGGGCAGCATCAACGCCATGCCCGATATGCAAGTCTTGTTTGGATTCGGATAAACGTCCTCGTCATGCAAAAGCGTTATTGTCATCAGCAGGAAAGGAGAAGACGACTGCAAGCTTGTTTAAGTCACTTTGTAGTACAGACTTCTGGTAATTACACACTTCTTCCTCATCACAGTTATATACAGCCACTACGCTGCTGGGAAGAAATAGTTTTATACCTTTTTTGTTGATTTATATCATTACATTTTTTGTGGAGCTCCACATCTATGTCCAGTTGGTTCAGTTTGTTACATCTGGGCTCCCATCAGGTTGTAGACAACTGATCACAATTTGGAGTGCAAAGGCTCTGAATACTTTTGCAAATGAGATATTACATTTTTCAATAAATTGCATTAACATCTAAAATCAATCTTCTCACCTTGTCTCCAGAGGTTATTGAGTGCAAAGCGATGGGAGGGAAATGGCAATTTCAAAATCGAATTTGAATATACAACAAAAGCAAAAGCGTTGTGTCTCAGATTACCTCATGACAGCTGATTAGAGATGATTACCACATTTAAAAAACAGCAGTGTAATTAGCGATGCTGCTGATTAAAATGGACTCTTGCTCCCGGTGTGGCTGATAATTATTTGGAAACAACAGCATAAACTCACAACTGTAAATTCAAACAACCTTGTATTTAATAACCATACATTTTATCAGTCAAAAAAACATTATGTGCTGGATTATAGCTGTTTCTTTGTAGTTTGACAAAGACAAAGACCAAGCTAATGCTATACTTGTGCTTCAGTTTTGAGGTATAACGTTGAGTCAGAGTTACAGTTAATAAATCCAGTTGATGCAACAAATTTAAACAATTGTCCTCATTCAGTTCTGCAGACTCATTCTTCAGTCGAGGGCTTTACATATTGTTTGAGTTCCTCTCGGCCTGAAAACCACGGGGTGGCTTCTTCTCTGTGCACTCAGACTTCCTCTCTAACAGCTGGCTCTTTGGCTAAGTGTCGTCAAGCTGGAGAGAGCTGTGTGATGTTTCCTCCTGGCAGTGACAGAGCTGCTCTCTAGACTGGTTTCCCCCTGGTGAAGGATGCGTCTCACTGTGTTTGGCAGCCCAGGAGATGGCCATCACATCTGCTCCTCCACTCGGCGGCAAGGAGTAAATTCTCCTAATGACGGCTGGCTGGCCAATGGCCCGATCCGCCAGGGCCGATGTGAGGAGGAGACCGCGCTCTTGCTCTAGTGGAGAGAGAAATCTAAAGACGGGGGACCTTCGTGATTTGTGAAAAGTGTGAACACATTTCAGAGGTTTCTACTCGGTAGCCTGAATGAGAATGAGGAAGGGCTTGAAACAGGACACGCTGTTGCACGTCTCACTGCATCGCCTTACATTTCACTCTGCTGCTTGTTTTCTCCAAGGTCACACACACAGTGCGGTCTGACGGCTGTCGAGATAAACAGTGAGCGGGCCGGGCCACACGGATGATGAATGTCTGTCCCGGATTAATTATTGATGAAAAACAATAGAGATTTAACCCACTGATATTTGCTGTTCTGACATTTCTGCACTAATAATGCAGGAAACAACAAATCCTGGACGATGGCAGGTTCAAGTGCTAATATTTTAAAGAGCAGATATTACAGTTTTCTCCAGATGTCAGTGCTTTGGTGACAGAGACGTCGCAAGTGTGATGGTCGAAGGCCATTAAACGGACAGACTGGACAGATGAAATCTCCACCGTTCATCACACACACAGGCAAAATCAATGATGTAGTTAATAACGATAAATTACTAACAGCCCCAGCCACAGAGCCGGTCCTCTTAGAGTCAGAAAGACCGCTGACCAACGTTAGCAACATTAGCGTGTCAGCAGAAATACATGTAAACAATCCAAACTGCTCCCAGACGCTGGAGCTGTAGCATCACTCAGGGTTTATGCAAATATTTAGGCACATGGTCATATTTTATTTGTAATATATTACATCATTTACACCGCAATCCTAGCTAAGTCTTGGGAGAACATGATAATATTGACATTACAACATATCCATGGATCCAGAAAGTCCAGACTTTGTCTCTTATTGTTCAATTAATCACTTATTTAACCACTGAAATAACAGAGGAGGGCATCAAGTTGATCAATATTCCTTTGTTATACTCTGCTGTCACTTCCTGCTGGTTCAGCTCCAGCTCCACAGACAGGTTTATTGTACAGGGAGAGATGTCTTAAACTGCTAATGATACATAAACACTGCGATTACATCTGTCACATCCATATAGTTTTATTATCTCTTTTGAAAGAAGACAATACACAATAGCTTCAATATAAAAAAAAAAAAACAACTATATTTCTTTACACAAAAAAATGAAGAGAATTCGAATTTCAGTTTCATATCACCATAGAAATGTTTTGAGAGTTTCCTACAAAAAACTGTTGATACAAAGGACAAAAGATGCTTGAAAGATTTTAGATAATTAGCATGAGCAGCCGTTTCCTCCGTGGATGAATGAACGTGTTTAATGTTTGAGAAACTTTCAACTTCCACAGGAGGAAATCAAACTTCAAAGACATCGTCTGCAATCATCCAAACAGATTGTTAGCAGTGTGCTCACATGTGGATGTCTCATATATACGTATATATATATCAACCTTATTTCCCTCAGTCATCTCAGCTGGATGCCACTGACAGAGTAATAAAACTGCTGTAGTCAGGCCTGTGCTGTGATGAGATACTGTAGCACCGTGCACTCATTTAGCTGCACAGCACTTTGAATACGCTGCAGACTGCGCTTTGAGAAATGTGATGGTGATTTCATGCCTTTCTCAGGGCTCAGGAACCACGCCCTTGTTTAACTTTGAGTAGTTTGGGATGAAGCTAAGGAGGAACTGCGGGGCTAACTAGCTGTGTGTTTTGGTAGCAGGCTGCTGGCTCAGTGTTCACAGAGTCTGCACTGGAAAATTAGAGAGTTTGGAGTCAGGAATATCAGTTTAAAAGAGAAAAGTACTAAGTTGAAAGTCATTTTGCAAATGTATTCAAGACAGTATTGTTATTTCAGGTGCTTTTTTCCAATGTTATTCTCCTTACTGTATGTGCAGAGGGAAATATTCGTGTTGACACAGCCAGCAGATTGAGTTTGCTCATTTGCAGCTGAGCCAAACTTGTTATGACTCGGAGCAGCTCTAGGTTGTCTCCACGTTTCTCCATGTTTCTCAATTCAGCATCCACTTCAGGCCTGCACCCAACAGCTGTTTTCATTATTCATTAACCTGCAGATTATTTCCTTGATTCTCCAATTAATCATTCTTTCATTAATGTCAGAATAATTGTGAGCAGTTCCCTGCTACAGTATAATCCCCCCGAAGCACAAAATGTCTTGTTTTGTCCAAAGAGTCACTCAGTTTACAATGATCTATGACAAGAGATGATTTGTGTTTGGCTTTTTGCTTGTTAAACAATAATGATCATTTCAAATAATAATTAAATTCATTCAATTAGTTGATTAATAATTTAATGTTGATTGACTAATTTGCAGCTCTGATCTACTCATTTGCTCATTCTGGAGCTTTGATCATATCCCACTCTCCTTCTCAGCAGATAGAGTTTGCTCATAAATCATACAACTGTGCACAGTGCAGGGTACAATTTCATTTGCAAAAATGAACTAAGCAGTATTTTTAGTAGTTTAGTAGTTGAAAATCGGCTCAGGTTTTCTTCACTCAGTGAAATAAAGGAATGTTTATGAAATAAAGGTAAAAAGGCTGAATCGTCTTCACTTCAAGCTAAAAAAAAAAAGTCAGACTTTCTCTAAGAACCATAATTTTTGGTTTTGGGAAGAACTGAACAGACAAAACAAGTCAGTTTGTGGATTGAATTCATGTTTTATTTTATGTTTAACAACCAAAACCTTGCGGGCTCCCGTCCCGAATGTGCAGAATCCAGAACAGCAGAACACAGATCAAAACAGTTTCACTGGATATTCAGACAAAACCTGTCAGGGGTGGTTTAAAAAAATTGCAGAGAAAGATCTGCAAGTTCATCGTTGAGGCCTGTCTGCTCCCTGTTCTTCCTTCTGGAGCCGACCTTGCTGAACGCTCCCCCTGCTGCCTCTTCGCAGCGCAGTGAGCAGCTACAGGACAGACAAGGTGCATGTTAAGCGGAGGTGGTGGCTCCTGTCATGGCCGACCTGGGCGCTATCAGGACGGGATCAGTCAGCTGTGTGCGGATGACAGAATTTCGCCTGCGTCCCCGTCACCGCCGAGCGTCCACGGGCGTCCTCTGGCCTCGGTGTCATGACAACCAGCTCAGCATGACAATAGGACAGCTAA
This sequence comes from Trachurus japonicus, assembly GCF_045865225.1. Classification (NCBI taxonomy): domain Eukaryota; kingdom Metazoa; phylum Chordata; class Actinopteri; order Carangiformes; family Carangidae; genus Trachurus; species Trachurus japonicus. The sequence goes on from NC_140916.1 coordinate 8,126,232, forward strand.
AGGGGACGAGGCGTCTACTGTCAGCATATTAAACCACATCCTGGGCGGCTGCCATCACCATATGTCCAGGGTTTTAGGATGAAAGGTTCACCTCTAAATTGAGGTAAATAAATAGATATATAAATAAAACATAATAAACATCATTATCTCCATTCAGCATCACCCAGCGAGTTAAAATGTGAGTGGTAAAGATTCACCAAGTGACCTATTAAAAGTTCCTTTTTGCAAAGACTGTCATGTAGATCCCTGAAACCAGAAAACCAGCTTAATGAGTGAAAAGCTGAACACTCCACCTGCTGAAGGAGGTTGCAGGGTTTGAATCCTCAGCACTAATGAGTACTTCTCTCTCAATAAGAACATTGTGTTAAAGAACTTCTTTTAGTTGATCAATATCGTCATTTTTCTAGTAAAAATGCAGGAGATCAGAAGAATGAAGTGTGGTCCACAGGAAACAATAATATCTTTTGAAACTTACTTTTTATTTCTTGCTTCATAACTTTCCTGAGCAACTACTTCAACTCATTAAACAAGTTGTTAATTAAACAAGTTGTGAATTCATTTGCACCACAACAAAAATCTCCAATGAAAGCAACATCTGCTCCCCCCTCCCCCCCCTTTTTAAAATCTCAACATTGAAGTTGTGATTTTTTATTTTTTTATTTAGACTTTTGGAAAAAAAAACAGCAACAACAATGTTTCTCTGTCTTGTGATCAGTCCAGCACCACAGACTGTAATAAAGATTTGACGATCTGCAGGTTTCTTAGGGAGCTGTCAGACTGTTCCACTGTCATCCTCTTGGTGAACTTCCAGCTAATCTACCTATGCTGTAAATGTCTTCACTTTTACTGGACATGAAGTTATATATGAGCCAATAGGGATCGACTCAGTTTTGGAGTCAACCTCTAGTGGCCATTTGAAAAAGTGCAGCATTTGTTACTTTGTTTGCTTCGTTTTTTCAGCCTTGGAAGTTGCTGCTTGGTGTTGACTGAAGTTGTTCCTCGCTGGCCTTCCTGTAAGTTTTGACCATGTGTAAAAAACTTAGTGATAATTTTTACACCGTGAGTCACACACACACACACAGCCGTCTTTGAACTCCAACGACATCTCGATCTCACGTCAGTAAACATCGACTGAATCTTGCAGAGTCCAGACGGTTGACGAGGTGAAATCAATACCAGACAATACCGTGGCTCATTATCACCTGCTCTAGCACACATTTGCTCTAAACTTAGTTAATTCATCAATCAATACATACATAGAGAATAATCCATAATGAAAATAATCACCTTGCTTGCAGCGATGCAAAATGTGTGCGTGGTTGCTGCTGCATATTTACATTTTGCTTACTGCACCACTGTGACAAGTCCATTCTTTCCCTGAGAGCAAATCCATTGCTTCCCTCCACCAGCTCACAGACGTACACTGATTATTCTGCAGAGAGAAAGAGAGAGAGAGAGAGAGAGGGAGGGAGAGCAGGCAGCAGAATGCAGGATGAGGACCTACAACTGGCAGAAGGTGCAGCTCCACCAGTGGCCTCAATCAGTCATCAGGTGCCTGGGTATGGATGGAGCAGAGAGGTTGTACTGTTGGCAGGGCCCCGGCAACATGATTAAGGAGCCAGCGGCATGATTACGCTGCTCGCCTTATGAATGGAGTAATAGAGAGAGGCAGAGTCTGGTGCTAAATTCTCCTGATGGAGGGGTGTGTGCATGTGTGTGTGAGTATGTGAGTGTGTGTGCGGTGGGGAGGAGTCTGAGGCCCTCCCATGTGACCGCGAGAAGATAAAGGACTGACGATAGATAATTAAGAAACTGCCAGCACCTCTCTTCTATTCACATGGCTGTTTTATTAAAGGGGATTCGGTAAGAAAGAATATTAATATAAACTACCAGCCTGTGTGACTCAGGGATGAATATAAATTGGGAGTAGTGGGGGGAGGAATCTGTTAGGGAGCGGTGGGGGGTGGCCACTGGCCACACACTTGTGCTCTGTTGATCTCTGGTGAATCAGGAGAGTTTTCAGGCCTGTTGCTCTGTCATTAACTGTAGACGAGCGACAGCTGCAGCGTGTAGTTAGTTTGTAGCTGAAGACAAAACATGATCGTGATCATCGATTGAGTCACTGTTCAGCAGCTGAAATCAGCTGAGGAGCACTGAACCCTCTTACTGTAAATGTATTGTAACTGTATAAAAGCAGCATGCTCTTTTGTGCTGTTATTACTTCACTTTCACCTTTTTTTACTTCTGTATTGAGCAGAGAGACCTAACCATACTCTTTGCACAGACTATAACTTAAGATGAAGTAATTGGTCACTTAAAGGACAATTCCACGCAAATTCAACCTGGGGCTATAGACTTTATGCACAGCTTGACTACTTCTTGAACTTAAATAAGCTCCTTTATTTCCTTTTTTACATTTTTGGACTGACTCTGACCTCAGTAGTCAGTAGACCTCAGTTTGTCCAATAATGCTAATGTTAATCCTCCTAATGTCGGAGCTTTAAGGTCTAAGTCTGAAGTTCTCCTGTTTGGAATATCAGATCGGCGGCACAACATTTTCGTAGCAGTAAGATTAACTTTGGCTCTTGTTTATTAAACATACTGAGGATGTCAACTTGACTCTCACGCAAGACTTTGTATTACAGCTGCATTTACTGACATGTCGGCTTTCTTGAAGTGAACAAACCCCTCGGTGTATGTTTGAATAGCCATTTGACATTGTGAAAAGAAATTGCGTTTTTGTGGGATGTAAACAGCCTAAACAGTGTAAGATCGGTCTGCTCACATTATACGCTGCTGTGACGATGCAGGGACAGACAGAACTACTGTATAACAGGATCAATGGGCTCTATGCCCAGCTCCACTACTTCCTGAACTTAATGCAGCTCCTTTGTTTCCATTATTGGACAAACTGATTAATCCAGGTGTGTCTGACCATTGTGACTACTCAGACACACCTGGATTAATCAGAAAATCTTTAGATTTATTCTTTTAGACCTAAAATGTTAGGAAACTAAAGCCCCATTTTTGCCTGGAATTGTCCTTTAATCAATCAGTTGAATTTCTTTTGCTTCAGGAAGGATGCTTCTTCATTTTAAAGATTTGCTTTTCTTTGGGAGTTGCTCATACAGTAGGTTGGAGGCAAAGCAGCAACTTCTGAGGTTAAACTCAAGCAGCCATTCTTTGGTTTCATATTTTTAGACTTAGATGATAAAATGTCCGACTTCACAGCTGAAATAAACACGTTGACAGCCTGGTACAGAAAATGTTGACTCAGACTCTACATCATTGACTCAATGTCATGGAGGCTCCGTCCACTTTTATTTACAGTCGATGTTGGTGACAACAACTGCTGTTGTGTTGCTTTTCTTTAGTTTGACTTTACGTATCGTGACAGTGACAGACGTGTTTGGAGCAGGAGATGTGGCCACAACTCCCTGTTTGTTTCTCAGCTACAGTGTTTAAAAAATGACCATGAGATCAACGACACGTTATTACTATATAAAATGTCATCACTTTATTATTTTATTCTGTTGGACATTTGTGGTAATTCTTTTGTTTTGTGAGCTTGACCTTTGACCCTTTGACAACCGAAACCTACTCCGTTCACCCTTTAGTCTAACGGCCCTTTTCCACCACACAGTTCCAGCTCTACTCGGCTCGGCTGGACACGGTTTAGGTCCTTTTCCATCACAGCCAAGTACTTAAGTCCTTCCTCAACAGGGGCTGGGTCGTCATATCACAGCGGCTACGACCGCATTGTCTCACTCTCTTTTTTAGATCCTCCCGTCAGCTCTAAACTCCCTCGTCTGCACCTCGTTTACGGACCACAGTGTGGTTTTCCACACATCAGCCATGACATGAACAGTCTGAGTACAGATCAGTGGGCACTGTTGTCGGTGTGTTTTTAAAATTAGAGGGCTTGATTCTAGTGTCGGACGCCGTGCACACGACTCTTCCAGTGACGACGCTCTGGCCAATCGGTGGAAGGCAGTTGGCTGATGTCATGTTTTAGTATCGCCTCGGCTCGCTTGGAACCCGGGCTGAGGCGTTACCAAAAAAGTAGCAGGTCCCAGGTATTAGTGGAAAAGCAAAACAAAACGAGTGGAGCCGAGTCGCGTTAGTGGAAAAGGGCCATGAGTGAGTGTTTGAGCTCAATGTGATGAAATTCCCCATTGGTGTTCCTGATATATTGATTCACAAGGATATGAGATCACTGTGACCTTTGACAACCAAACTCTTCTCAGTTCATCATTGAAGTCAAATGAACATTTGTGTTGAATTTGAAGAATGAGAACAGGTTGTAAACCCACTTCCTCGGCTCTCACCAGTGTGGAGACATCTTAATCCACTCAGATGTATCACAGTGAGAGAACAGTAGAGGCGTCTCTCCCTGGATCCTCACGTGTCTTACACCATGTAATTATAACACATAAATTTTAATACTTTGTGCGATTCAAAAGCCTCCTCTCCAGAATACACAGAGAGTAGCTGCTGTCTGTTTTACAGCGTCCCCTCAGACCGTAAACCACGTCGCTGTATTATGCATGAGCGTGTACTGTGAAACTCTGCCTACATTTATTATCCATGATGATTAAAGGCGCTCTAGTTTTATCAAGGCTATTGTTTTTTTTTCTTCCAATTATCAGTTAATATGTAGATCATTTTCTTGATTAATCACTTAATTGTTTTGTCTAACAAATGTGGGAAAATGGTGAATAACACTCATCACAATTACCCAGAATCCCAAGGGAGGTCTTCTTTTGTTTAACCAGCTGTTGAAAATATGAGAAAACTTAAAAGAATCATGTCTCCATTCATTCACCAAGCTAAATATAAACTACAGTATTATTACTACTTTATTATTATTATTATGATTAATAATAATTATTTTTTGAAAAGTCAGTTTTATCAGTAAGACTTTATATAATTTTGGGATGCACAATAATTAAATATTGGCTGACTATTATTCGCAAAAATACACAGATAAGTCCGATGATATTTTTTTTGCTGATTACTATAGCCAGTTATAATTGGCCAACCTTGCTTGATTTCGCTCATTTTCAGTCCGTTGGCCCCATGAGTTTATTTGAAACAATAATAAATGTTGATTTTTGAAGAGTCTTGTTTTTGTTATGATAACAGTGGGATGTTGGTTATATTATTAAGACGTAGGTAGTTCTGCTGAAAAACATGAAAAGTTAAATTTATCTTTGGAGTGTCTCTATAAGTTCCTGTCAGTCTATCTACAGACTAATGAAACAGTAACTGTAGCTGCAGCCCTGGTTGGCGCCTACAGACTAATCACAGACACAGCAGTATGGCCACTTCTACATCACAGAAAATGAATCATATAATAATCATCCAGATAATCCCGTCCTCTTTGTCACAGACGTGGTGTAACGCTGTAGGTTTTTATATCTGCTGCTCTGATGTAGAGCTGTTCAGATATAAGGACCTCTCCACATGGATTTCAATAAGTGCGCTTCCTTCTGCAGTTTGGAGGAGCCTTTTATCCAAAACACCTGACAGCACCTGCAGCCATACAGACGAAGAAGCCCAGAGGGTAGAAAAGAAAGAAAAAAAAGACACACACAGATAATAAGACACAGTTTTTACCTGTGGTGAAATCCACACCTCTTGTATCCAATTTAATGCAGTGGCGTGGGCCTGAACACAAACCGCTGAGTAGGAATGGCATTTCATTGATGATGACTGATTTGTCTTTAAAGGTTATGACTGATAGAGAATCGGTGAATCAAACTGGCAGCTCTGACATTTCTCTGACTCTAAAACATTTTGTCTTCACGTTTTAGAACAATTAGTCAGTCTGCAGACTGTTATATCTTCTGAACCTCAACCAAGTGCTGACTGTGTCCAGACATAACCAGGAGAGGTTTGATAACACTAACCCCTAACTATGAATGGATATTATACTGTAAGATCATATATTATATGGTAAACAGATGAAATATCTGAGAAACATTCATTGTTGACAAATGCATTAGCTTTTCCCTAATTATACTGTATTGGAATCAGAATTACTTAATTGATCCCCTTTAATATGTAAGGTATGTATTTATATTATAAATAATTGTAGAGACAGGGTAAAACTACCAAAACAGGCTTGTCTGAGCTTAATCGAGGAACTGTATTGTTAACAGGATGGGTATTTCTTTTATTTCTCCTTCAGGCAGTTATAGGCCGAGTCCTGCCCCTGTCAATCACATTTTCCATATAGTCAAGAAATACAGAAATGTCATGGCAAAGAAAATTGAAATGATTTCACAAAAAAAGGCACAAAATGATGAGTTACTGCAAACCACTCTGACGTGGTGCAGATGCAGGATTCCTGCACCTACGCACATAGTTTTCCAAAGTCATCAAGGTTAGCTGTGGTGTAAAGGCAGTAACAGGAATTGTTGGTTTGCTCAGTGTTTCTTTCAGTATTGTTTAATATCCTTATTAATTGTGAGTCATTATTTGATTTGTTTTACCATGTTTTAATATTTTGGGGATTTCTGTCTTCCCCTTTTAACTCTTTGACTGCCAGCCATTCTCACAGCAGCTTCCTCCAGCTTGCCAGGCATTTTCCAGATTTTTGACTGATTTCCGTAGACCCACCATATATTATGTACTGTTACTACATACACATTCAACCCATCAAAGGAAAGAAGAGGGTCTCTTGTTTCCAGCAAAAAAAACTGTTTGTTTCTATCTTGTTCCAGTCTTGTGAAATTGGCGGTTGAATATAGATTACTTTAGCCCAAAATGCCATTTTGGCACCAAAATCTTGAGAAAAAGAGGTTTTTGTGTCGGCTGTCATTTTCAGGTGAACCAGTACAATTGGCTCCTTTATATTTTGCTTTAGTGATGCCTCAGCATCTGTACAGTTGTTCTCTTGTAAACAACAACAAAATCAACACTGACAAATGACTTTTGATGACAAAAGACAAAACATTTAGCTACTGACACACACTACTGCAGCCTCTTTTCTTTCTTTTCTTTGAGTTACAACTTTTTCTTTCCTTTTTCTTAGTGTGTGTGCGTACGTGACATGTGCATGTACGTGTGCGTGTGTGTGTGCGTGTGTGTGTGTGTGTGTGCGCGGATCAGTTCGACAGGTTTTTGTAGCCGAAACACGGCGCTTTAGATCAGATCCAGCTTCCTCTGGTCAGCAGGCAGCGGTCTCATTCACTCTCTCTGTCTCTCACACACACATCTACACAGTAGATGTACAGACAGTATCTGTACCTTTTTTTTACAGTCTATGATCTGTACGCTCACAGTGACACTCCCACCATCTTTAGCTCTCCTCGTCACGTTCGCCGGCGCCGGCCGCTCCTCATCCACACTAGATCGCGGGATTTTCAAGCTGCTATCCGAGTGATTTCTCGCAAAATCTGGCGACTTTCCAAACGCTCTTGACGACTAACGATGAGCGATCAACGGGGTTGTTGTTACTAACGTTTGTGCTTTGTATCACGGAGCTGCACGGAGCTTCGACGAGCTGCCGAGCCGCCATGAGCCCCGCCGCCGCCCCCTAAGCTCTCACCGGCGGCCAGAGTGTCACGGAGCGGCGCCGCTGCAGTCAGACACCCGCTCCGCTCCGTGAGGGGGGAAAAACACGCTATATTTTTTATATCTCTCAATCCAAATGTGTTTTTCTGCACTTTATTTTGATGATACAAGTCTGATCTTCACAGAGGAGTAGGGCAAGACATTCAACATGGCGTTGCCATTAAAAAAACGCTAAGACGAGTTATCTTGTCTTTGGCAGACTACGCTTGGATTCGCTAAGACGAGATAACTCGTCTTTGGCAGTGAAAGAGTTAATGCACCTCAATGTCACAATAAGTGAACTGATTGTTCTTCTCTGTGTGTCTGATCACTTTGTTGTGTTTTTTTTTTGTTAAAACCATCCCTTTATGGCCTGTGCACATTTGCTTAACATCTCAATAAGTGAGATATTTTAAAGCAGAACCATGCAAACGCACAAGTTAATAATTCTGAAGATAAAAGTTTGTGCATCGTGCCCCTGCTGTCCCAGCAGGTCAGTCTGCTGCTCTTTCTGTCCCACATGTGTATTTTCTGTCTTTGCTAATTATAAGTGAACATTATAGTCCTTCCTTTGCTGCAAAATAAATATGCCCAAGGGTTAGAGTGGAGTCTTGACCTCGCTCCTGTGGCGTCTCTTGTAGAATAGTAATTGGCAACAGGCTGCTCGAGCTCCTAAAGGAAACTTGTCAATGCGTAACTGTGAAAGCAGCAGCGGCTCCACAAGCTTGTTTTAATGAGAAAAAACACTTGACATTACGTTGTTTTTCATGGTATAGTTTTTTATTATTGGGTAAAATGACAAGCGTGTTCTCTCTATATAAATAACAATCACATGAATAAACATACAAGACGTGGTGCTATGGAGGTGACAGCAGTGTTTGTGATCACAATGTACTTGAGTACAGGATGTAGGTAATGACAGCTATGTTTTCATTTCTTAAAAAGGAGTGTGCTGATAATTTGCTGGGAAAACGAACAGAACCTGCGTGAACCTGTACATTCATGGGAAACTAATGGACTCACAGTAAGCCGCTATGTACAGAACAGAAAGAAAGAGATAGGTCAGAGGTCGTCATTAGCAGTACAGTCGAGTTTAAAGGTTGAAAAACAACGCGTGATGAGGAGGAGGGAAAAAAAAAGACTCAAAATAAAATCAGACCAAAATATATACGAGTAGGGTTTAACAGGAAGGACAGAATGACTTTATATAATCTGTACACATCAGAAGTCCATACTAAGTTTGAAATACAGTTGCCCATTGTGATTCACAGAGTCATAGAGTGCTAGGGTGAAAATGCATAGAAATGTGTCCAGCTAGGAAAACGCTTTCATTGACTCACCAGCTACGACTCTACAGCAGGAACGTTCACGGCCTCTACACGCCACGGTGGAACCACAGCCCTGTGTGTGTCAGCTCGTCATTACCTCACATTAAAACAGCCACTTGAAACATGCTGTCAAACACAGCAGACAGTGCATGTTTTCCACTCTTCACTCTCTTTTACTCTACTATGCTTTGCTTTTTCGTTCTTTTTAACTTAATCTTTTTTTCTTTTTTTGGGATCAAGGGATATTGAAGTTATGATAGGATTTTCTTCACACACAAGTGCTCTATTGACTCTTTGCTAAAGAACATTTTGAAATACTTAAATCTCACAATGTGCAGCGTGTAAAGCCGGTACAATTTAACTAACATCGCCGCTGACTTTCATTATTCTGCTTTGGACTAAAAATAAAAAATATCATTCAGGACCTTCCAACGCTGGTTATAAATTTGGATCAAAGGTTACGGAGCACACGACCATAATGAACCACTCAGTGTCTCAGTCTCCACTTCAAACAGGATGGGATCACAGCGAGGGCTCGTTTTAATTAGACTGAGTCGGTCGTGTTGGATGGACAGATAGACGAGAGAGAAACCACACTCACTACGAATGGAGGAGTCAAATGAAGGGATGTAGTCTGCAGTCATTCTGGGAATAATTACACTAATTCCTCTGATGGAGGGCAATTTTCCTTCAAGGCACAGGAAAAAGTTGGGGACGGGTAAACTTAAATTACAAGAGTTAACCTGGACATACACAGTATATATATCTATTTCTGCCAATTCACTTATGCATTAATTTTAGATTCAGATATTATCTACAGCATTCCCACACACTGAATACAACTGACTGTGAATAATAACGCAAAGTTGCACAGATTTACGGATTCATACCAATTTTTCCTGAAAATGTTACCAGCAAGCAACTTTATATCGACTTAGAGACAAACCTCCCAGTGGGTGGAACAAAACAAAATTAACTTGGCCTTGAGACAGTGTCAATCAATTACTTCCTCACTTGTGATTTCTTTTTCTTTTGTTTCTTTTTTTTTTTCATGGATGACAGTTCTTCATCCAATAGACTTACAAATGGTCAATTTGGTTTCTGAATCTGTGGTTTTCACTATCGTGCTTCCACAAAAATTAAAGAATCTGCAACAGAATTCAGTGCAACAGTACCTTTTGAGGAAAACAAAGCTCCTTGGGTGTTGGTGTTACGACTTAAGACTCCCCCACCCACACCACGACGTTGCCCTTGACGACGTCGGTGATCTCACAGTTGAGCTTGTTGAGCCGTCCATCCAGGATGAAGAGGGACTCTCTGGACGGGGTCATGAGGTACTGGCCGAACAGTCCGCTGCTGGTCATCACCCTGTTCCTACTGCTCCACGGCCACTCAAACGACTTGGTGGCCTCCTTCAAGCTCTTGATCATCTTGACTTTCCCGGTGCTCAGCTCCACAAACAGAGCGTCAGTTTGGCGACCGGAGCTGCCGAACACGTTGTGCTGGTGGACCTCGGTGAAGGAGCGCTGGAACGCCACGTCAGACAGGTGGAGGTTGGTGTGGATGTCGAAGGGTTCCTGGATCTCTCCGCGCTCAGAGACGGTCTGGATCCTCATCAGGCCGTCGCCATCGTCGACGGTGACCAAGTAATGACCGTCTGGAGACACGTAGGGAGTGCCGGTGACGTCGCCGTTCTGGCCAATCGCACTGTCCGTCACACTGTCCAGGATGAGCTGAGGCTGTGTGGCGCCGGTGGAGTCGGGTCTGCAGTTGACAAAGTAGTAGCCGCCGAGATGGGTGTAGGCTACGGACTTGGGGATGCAGTTGTACTCCCTCAAACTGATGTTTTTCACATACGACAACGTCTCCAGGTCGATTTTGTGGAGGACAGGCTCATTTCGATGAAGGATGAGGCCAAACCTGTATTGAATTTAAAGAAAAACAAAGATTGGATCAATAAAACACTCCTGTCCTGTAAAACCCCAAATTATTTATACAAGAACATTTGATGTCAAAACCATCCATTAATTCTGAGAATCATATTCCTCCAGAGCGAAGACTACCAACTTCTACCAACGTTCCCTCCAGTGCCACCGCAAGATTTACAATTTTGTTCATTTTTTGTTTTTTGATATTTCCTGTTGTCTCAACAACTTTTGGATGGATTGCAATAGTAGTTAGTCGCACACATTTATGGAGCCTGGAGGATAAATCACAGTATGTCTAAAGAGTTCACCCATCCTCTCAACATACTGTATACCCACTTTGAATGTACAAAGTATTGGACATTCATGGATCCCAGAACATGTAAACCCAATCATTTTGATGATCTGAGGTTGACATTTGTATCACATATTTTGAATGACCTCACAAAAACAATTTCATTCAACGATGACATTTGAAACATTCATGTCCGTCACAATATCAATCATCATGGTGACCTCTTGTTATTTCATCAAACGCCATTATGAGGCTACATTTTCATTTAATCCAGTACTTAATGACTAAATACTTCTCAATTGGTCTCAACAATACTATGTGTGATGCTACTTAACATACAAAACAATGTTGTACCTAAATATAAATATGAATATGATTATGAATTGTATGGTTAGAGGGCTTGAATTTTTGGTTAATCAAGACAAAATGTAAAGTAAAAGATAGTAAAACTGATTTAAGAAAGCTGATTTGACAAAGTATTGTATATGAAAATGTATTTTTTCCTGTTTTAAATTAGGAATATATCAGTAAGACGTTGAGGTTCTTTTTTATTTCCATGGCTTATGAAATTTCCAGCAGTAAGTGGTAACGTCTTGAATCAGAGCAGCACCATCTACATATCAAGATGACGTCAACCTGAAACAAGAAATGCAAACTGATTTTCACAGGGTAATTATAAGAATCTTTGGACTGGCATAATTTCAAAGAAAGGTTCAGGAGGGGGGTAAAAAAAATTAGATGTTGCTGAGAGGTCCATTTAACTACTTGAACAGGCAAATTGTGGACCCTGACAATCTTAATATTGGCAGTCTAACATTATCTTTAGTTTCCTCTCTAATAGAATTACTGCAGTGCTTTATGTGGGCATGGATCAGTGGAAATGCTCCTCATTACAAAAACCTAAAGAATCTTTTAATGGCACATTACATTTTAACAGCTGAACTGGGTAGAAGGGGGAATATGCAAGGAGCTGACAGGCCTCAATTAAATGTGAATACCAGCTGATCGATGCTGACAGGCACTTCAATCTCGCTGTTATTCATCATCTTTTATGCCATTTGAGCACCAAGCTGTCTGTACCTGTGAACAGAAAATGGCTGTTTGAAAGCCACGAAACACATTATCATCCCTGTGGAGGGAACCATCGATCCAGAGATGATTCTGTCCACCAGGTCCAGACGGGAGGCTGCACTGGGCCAGACAAGATGAGATCTGAACTAATCTGAACTGTATTTTTTAGTTTTTTATGTAAAAAACAAATTACACATTAATGCTGAACTGTCTTTGATATTAGTGTCACTACACTGAGCCAAATTTGGACCTTGAATTGGGCACCGCCCGACAAATTTCAATATAGATTTCTGCCAAGTTTGTTTTCCTTCGATTTGTCGCTGCTGTTGACTTGATGAGTTGCTGCTAGGTCAGAAATTCTAGTCGGCCGTCGTACTGTTTGAACAGATCTGTAATCAGACTCCCCACAAAGCTGCAGCCAAAAGATCCATCATAAACCAGAGTGAAGTTGTCTTATCTTTATTGGAGTAGCGTTTTACATTTGGTGGCTACCTTTTGTCTTGACTGAGACAGTGCTGTGACAGAAAAGAAGCTGAACTTCAGAACATACTGTCCATATACAATGTCCAATATTGGAAGTCTGTTTTAGAATAAAAAATTGTCAGTTTTTACTTTGATTTTTATGTACCAATTTATTGGAGCTGATGGTTTTGTGTTGACTGTCAGTGTTGGATGGATGCCTATAAATAAAAATGACATTAGCTTCGGCTTTTAATGTGAGTCCAGAACAAAACTGTCTCACATTACTTACATTTGAGTGTCTCATTTGATTAGACAGTGCATTGGCCTGACTGCTGTCACTGTTCATTTTAGACTGCACAACCAACAGCCTTCACAGCACTGTGTGTGTGTACAGCAGCCAAAGCTAACCAGTACTGCTAAACAACAATTAATATTTTACTGGAACTGCAGCAGCAGAACAACAACAAAAGATTCAGTACAAAAGTATTGAATGTGATTGTGATACCAAAACAATATCACTAGGAGGAATGAATTCAGTATTTTTAGGTACATGAGTGCTGAGCACAGCTACCTAAAGAAGCTACAATAAGGTGACATTTGAATTTTAATGTCAGTACAGTGCCAAATAAATAAGTCAATACCATAGACTGTAAAAAGAATGGACGTAGCGTCCGTGACGTCACCCATTGGTTTTGGGGAGTCGTTTTTGTGACTCAAATATGCCGGCCTGAACAGCGCCATGTTGGATTGGCCGGCCGAGAACCCGCCCACTGGCCTCGAAGCAGCTGTCCACGGAGCTGCTCGGACCTGTCACTCAACGTTTCCGCGCCCTAATTGGCCAGAGTTTTAACCTTATAACAGTAAAACGGTAGAGTTAAAAAAAAAATTCACCCCCCTCAGAGTGTGTGCGGGGGTAGAAACTATCGATTGAGACGAAAAAACGTTCTGACACCAGGCTTTTAACATGTTTACTGAGGATGTAAAGTCGGCGATTTTAACATGGGGGTCTATGGGGAATGCTCCCTTCTGACACCAGCCCCCAGAGGAAGCCGAGGGGATTGCAGTTTTTTGAACGCGGAAGTGAGCTTCACTTCTCAGACCGACAACTGCCCCCTTGGTCAATACATGGATGATTATCTTTGAGATATTAAGTTGAGAAGTTGAGTTCAAGTTGAGCTGAGAAACTATGAAACCTGTGATTCACTGCTACAAGTTTCCATCTGTTTATATCACATAAACTTATATTAAATCCTTTAATTACATATAATAATGATCTCATCTCATCTTAGAACTTCAGATGTAATTAGATGCAATTAACATGTACGTAGTTTTTAAATAAAACTGAAAATTATTTCATAACTATTATTACCGTCACAGAAGAAAAAGTGAAATTGCCTGCTCCAGGCTACATTTACCTCCTGTTACTCTTGAAATACGTCTCATTTAAAACTCATAACTGACTTGGAGACAGATTTATTCCATCTTCTAATTCAACAGTTATGAGATTGTAGGTCTTTGGCTATTATGTCAAATCAACTGAAGAGTCTTCATATGACTTGGAAAGCTAAACTTGTTAGATTAAACTCTACACAGGCTGGTTCATGAACCGGTATTAAAGAAATAAGCTCTCATTGATTTTTTAAATGTGCAGTTTAAACCTGGACAAACATGTCCCTCTCTTATCCACTCAGAGACGGAGCTGAGGATTTACTGACTGATATTACCACTACGCTCGTCAAACACTGTTGAAATTGTTTTGCAATGGGTTGTGTTCAATATTGTGGCTGTTGTGAGAAATCGATGAGTAGTGCTCACATGCTGTGAAATATTGGTAACATGCTTAGAAGCTAAAGGTCAATGGTGCATTTATCCCGCAATGAAGAGATTATTTTCACCAACAGTGAGACTTTTTTTTTCCATGTATGAAAAATTCATAATCAGACATTGTTTGGCCTTGCTCTGATCTGAACACAGCTGGGTTGCTTCATTGGCAGACCCAGATTGCGCTCAGCCAAACTGACAGCTGCTGTTTGTCGTTTCTAGTTTCTACTATTGATTAATACATGAAAGATTCTCCCCAGTTCTGCAACAACAGGACTGTGTTCAAATGAAGCTCCTTCACATTTTATTATCTTATCCTATTTTCAGTTCGGGAATAGGCTGGGTGTGTGAACGCCTAACCCTGATATAATGTTTACTTTGAGGTTCAAGTTATAGATCCAGAGGCCAGAATTCATGAACCCAGGGCAGAGCAGTGAACGCTGCACAGGAAAAGATATCCACAGCACAGCAACTCTCACTTACCCGTCCTGCATCACAAAAATAGTGAATCAACATCTCGCTCGGCTTGTTTTGCCAAGAGCTAGTCTGTGCAATGATCAGAAATTTGTGACAAATAGGTGCAAGCAGCCTGAGCTGCAGGGAGCAGTAGATGTGGCTGAAAATACAAAATAACAGGGTTTTTTTTTTTGCTGACGAGCCAAGTCCCCCGACTGTAACTCGATGGGTTTAATGAATGACAGCCTCCAGAAGTTCCCGCCTGCTCTGTAGTAGCTGCCGAGGGAATCCCCAGTCATTAAACAATTCCCGGAAGTTGGTGAATATATATGTCGGCTGTTCACACACTGCTCATGCCGCTAAATCGACTAATCGATGCTGCGATGCTGGCAGCAGACAAATAGCTGTGTGGGTACAGAGAAAAGCCACGAGGCGGCAGTTAATTCAAGATTTTCCTAGTATCTGCAATAAAAACAGCTGTCGAAATGAAATAAACAACAGCCATGCACATGAACAAAACCCAAAGCCTTTCGTGTACTTGAGCTGTAAACTGAGATATTCTGGCGAAGATACAAAACGACCACTTGACTGTTCCAAGGATGAACTTCAGGATTGTAGCAGAAGTATAAACACAAAAATCAAACCAAGAATTAAATTCAAGTTTGTTTGGAGGAAAGTGAAAAAAATTAATTCGGTTGAATTCAACAGTAACATAAATGACTCCTGAAAGTGAAGAATTACAGTAATAACCTCTCAACATTGCCACTGTATTATACTGAATTTTAATTAGTTTGTAATAGATTTGGAGATGTTAAAATTGAAGTTTCTTAACCACCATAGGTTTTGAGACTCTGTTTATATTTTCAGTGGAAGCTCAAAACACCAGTCTGATGCATGAAATATTGAAGTGAGAACATCTATTTTCAACATAATCCCAAGGCGGCAGAAACAGACATGAAACATGCTGCATTATAACACTGTCTTTTCTGTTGTGGACAGATACCAGGAATTTGCTTCTTGTATCAACTTGATTTTTCAAATATTTAATTTCCTGGATTAACCAGATATGAGTCGTTCGTAACAATGGATTAGTCAACGGACAGAAAGGTAAATCTGCATCTGAAATGTGACACATCCTCTGCTGCCGCGCTCTGGGTTTTCTCATGTTAAACATAATCTCAGACAAAAAGAAGGCGTTAAGACTCTGGGATCAAGTCTGACATTTTAAAAACAAAACTAATCGATAATGAAAATTAGAGCAGTTAGTCAATTAGCATATCCAAAGAATTCTTTTAAAACTATAAATCTAGATAAACACTTGTTTTTACAATTGAAAATAGTTGACGTTTCCAGCTTCTACAAAGTAAGAATTTGTCGTTTTTGTCTTCTCACTGTGGTAATCTGTTTATCTCTTGATTTTTAAATCACAGTTTTGATTTCACAGCTTTTCTCTGAGTAATTTCATTTAAATGGGATATTTTCCTTCTGCCAATAATGGGTCATTAATACTCAATGACATCACCTTGGGTTCAGAGAAATTACAAGATGAGTTTTTCACAGATTTCTGACTAAATTCTTGATTAAGAAAATGATTGGTTATAAAAATGGTCTAAAATGATGTTGTTACATTGTGAGGATTTTATCCACACTGCCTTGTCCACTGAGACGTAGCTGTACGGTGACAAATCACTTTAGTCACAGTGTTTGTACAGTTAAACACCGACACGCCATTAACTGGTGAGATACATAACATCCATACTGTGTGAAGGTAATTGTCAATGTTCTGTGTTTGTGTGTTTATGTAAGTGACAGTCATGTTCCAGCAGCAGCAACAAAGAGCTTATTGTGAGCTTCAGAAATGATGAGCTGGTAAAGACGACAATTTTCAAAAGGCAAAAAAAAAAAAAAAATGCAGCCACACTGTCCTGCAATCTTCCATGCAGGTCTCGGAGGGTCTAATTACAGCTGTGATGAAATTAGATCCCAACACAGTCCACCAACCTCAGCTTCACCACACACGCGCACACATACTGGACTCTCACTCACAAAGCCTCCAGACCTCCGGCTCGTTCCTGGCCACACTGACAACAGCCACGTGTTTGAATTGATCATCAAAAAAAGCACATTTACATGCATTTCCATCCACTACAGTTTTAGTGCTAATTCTCAAGTCAGCTGCCAATGTGCAGGAGAAAGAAGATGACGTGCACGATGATGTCATTGGCGTGGCAGAGCAGAGTGACTGAGAGACCCGTGTTTCGGTCCAAACACTCTATGTAAGTGATTGCTGTCGGAAGATATAACTATTTAAGACTTATATTAACACAAAAATATCGCTTACTTCTGCTTTAATGTTATTCAAAAAAAGCCTCATTGACCATTGACACAAAGTCTGAGGATATACTATACCGGTAGATCTAAACATTATAACTGATTTAGTGTTTTAAAGTTCACCCTGACTGTGTGTGTGTGGTCTTTTTGTTTAAATCAGCATACGCGACCTGCACTGCATTCACTATGAGGCCGAGCTGATTCAAGGCTGCTCGGTCCAAACGATTGTCAGCGTTTACTTACCATTCAGGACGCTTAGCAACACAATTAAAATGCCTATCCTCGTTTCAGTGATAGAGCCGGTAAAAACAATGTGCTTAATCACTGAGCACATTCCTCAACACCACCAGATATTTATAAGGACGAGCGATGTGGGAGAGGATTTTATTGGAATACTTTATTTTAAGTAGCATTAGTGGATAGAAACATATTATGAGATATATGCACACACTCAGTGGTCGTTTAATCAGGCAGATCTGTAGCTACACTACAACTCTGCCCTGAAATGTGCTTCAATGATTTTCTCCACTGACACAGAGCTGTTCATTGAATCATGTGTTAGCACTGAGGTCATGTAGTTAGTGGTTGTGTTGTATTGAACTACATTATCTACAGGGGTGTTTGTAATGTTGAACATAAATGAACATATAGCAAAACATTATACCAACTTACAACTGATGACCTCACAAGATAAATTTTCCAATTAACACATTTGTTATTGTCAATAAAACTGAACATTACAAACATTGCGTGGGTTGAAATATCAGAGCTGTTGTGTTGGATTGAGTTTAATCAAGTGGCCACTCAGTGTAGATTCAGTTCCTATTTGTTTTAAGATTAAAGATTTCCCCAAAGCTTTTGATTCCCTGCTCCTTGATTCAGAAACTGAGAAAAAAAGACAAAAAAGAAATCTAAATCTCACCAATCTCCTTAAAATCCTCATAAATCCTCCAGAGGGAAAAGTTTACGTCTTCAGTCAGTCGTGTTTATCGGCTGAAAGTCCCTAACTTTCAACCTCAGCTCTTCTGCCCTTAAAGTCCCCCTCCAACCATCCTTTTTTAGTTATTTTAAAGCATTCTCTGTGGTCTTTAAATTCTGATTTAGCCAAAATCACAAAACCTGTGCCATTTCCCAGGGCTTTCCTTCTGCAGGGCACCAGTAGCTCATTAGCAATGCGCCTCTGAGTGGTGGGCGGAGGCTGCTCTGCACCCACCCAGCAGGGGGAGCTCCGACTTGCATAGTTCCCCTTTAACTCATTTTATGTTGAAGGCTGCTGTGACACCACCGCATTATTGTATCTTGACATTTGACTTTTGTAGAGATGTAACTCCACGACAGTATAGTAAAGTTTCTAATTTCACTATCAAGGAATTCTTTCTCAAGTGTTGAGCTTCTATTATTTAAATCACACGGCCGTGCTGCCTCAGTAATGTTCGATCTAAACATTGTGTATGTGTGTGTGTGTGTGTGTGTGTGTGTGAGCGTCTGCTTTGGTCCATGTGGGCTGTGAATGCTCCAGATAACAAAGTGGAGTTGTTTGGAGAGAGGAGACTCATTTATATGATTCCTGTATGAAACGATACAAAGGAGCAAAAGGCTTTGAACTCCTGCCCTTATTCTGCTGCTCTCGTCGAGCGCTCACACATTACAGTTTCTCTTTTTGCCTTCATGTCGTTATCTCCTTCTCCTTGTTGGTTTTTATAGGTTGGTTAACGACACTGGGGAAATGCTGAACATAATAGTAGTAGTAATAGTTTGAGTGGAACCATGTGTAGCTCTGCAGCCGTCTGGACTTTTAGTAATTAAAAGAAATCAGTTGCTGTCAACTGGCCTGGTTGCTTTTGGATCCATAACATAATCAGATATCAATGATTAATTCAACAGGGCTCATGCAACAAGGATTTGTTCTGAGGGGATCTGGCCATGTGCTCATCTGCAGCACAGATAGACACTGGACCTTTCTCCCAAAACCTCTATTAACAGACAAATACACACTCGTTCTCACACACAAAACACCCATCCACATCATTACTGCAGAATTGAGTCTTGGAGAAAAGGAAAAAAAAAAGTGAATAAAATGCCAATGGGGTGAATTTAATTTGAAAATCAATTTGCATTAGGAGTGTTCTTGGATCACGCGGTACGTACCTGATGTGGTTAATGATGAGGCTGGAGGCGGGAATGAAGAAATCATCCACCCTGTCGAAGCGCCGGCCGACCGGCTGCGTGTGCACGGTGTGGTGAGAGACTCTTCCACTGGCCTGATTGATTACCTGGTGAACACCAACAGAGGAGGTGGTGGGTGTTTAACATGAGCCTGATGAATACACTCAGTGCTGCTGGTTTCCACTCACTCAGCTCTCTGACTCACACGTATCTGTAGCGTAACAACCAGAGCACATTAATACTTGTACAATAAATATGTTTATCTTTAAGAGACGGACTCATAAAAGCAGTGTCCACTCGAGTATAGCACTTTGTGTTTTGCCTTCATGTTTATCTTGTTGCTTGTTTGCACAGACTTCAAATAAAACCCTGAAAGCCTCTTCTCGTGTTGCTAACATGATATGTGCTCTTGTCACTGGCTCCTAAATGATAGCTGTGCAGGCATCAGCTCGGCTGTCGGCAGGGTTTGCTTTGATTTTTACCACGCAATGCACAAAAAGCTAATTTGCCTCAGACCAAACTCTGCTCCATGAATTCTTGTGCAGGGTTTTCAAATCAAACAACTTGAGATGAATCTCAAAGGAGACGAGGGGGGGGGATCTTTATATATTTGTTGATTCTATTTATAGCGTATTCTTCAATTGTCTGTCACGCGGTGTAATCTTTAAGTATTTGGACCTTGTTTTCAATCTGAAATGAAACAGTGTCTGACACTGTTCTTCTGCTTGAACATCAAAGTGTTTACATCCATCTAAGATCAGTGACTGAACTATGATCTTTAAATGTTCCTTTGAACAATATAGTTAAACCAGTTATGTATCAGCCAATTCTAGCTTGTTGCAGATATACCCATTATAAAATCACAAATAATGACCAATCTTATTGATTACAGACATAGTGGAAAAATGCATGTTACAATTTCCATAAGCCCAAGGTGCTAACTGTATTTTATTGTCTCACAAAGAGCCCAGAAACCTAAAGAATCTCTCATAAACAGTACTGGATATGAGAGTATCAAGAGAGAAAATCAATATGTAATATCAAATGTATATTACTTTCTGATTGTTTTTCTGGCATGTGACTAACCAACTGATTGTTTAAAACTGTTTTTTGTGTTTCTGATATTGAAGGAAATAAAAAAGTAACTATCAAACAATTAATGAGAAGAAATTGCACAACACAAACTCTCTGTTGGTGCAGGCCTCAAAAATCCATTATTGATTAGATTATAGATGTGACCGTCCTCACATTAAAGCTCAGAGTCAGCACTTTGACTCAGAGTTTTTATTTCAGTTCCACTGAGCTGGAGTCCAGAGCCAAAACAATTGAAAATGTGTCACTGTCCAAATACTTGCTCACTGCACTGTAAGTGACTATTAATTACCCTCATCAGGCGAAACAAACAAATCAACAATTGAAAGTCCCAGAGAGGTTGTAGTGATTAATGCCACATTCATGTCATATTGGAAAAAGAGGAGGAACAAGTCAAGTTGAAGGAATTCACATATAATTAGTTGTCATGCCCTGCTAACAGGCTGATAATAAGGTTATTTATAATGCACGGTGTGTGTGCCTGTGTGTATGTGATAAAAGTTTACATCAAAATGCAGCAGAAGTTTCGCAATTAGTTGAAGCTAGAATAAAGTCTCAGTGTGAGTCTCATGACCTTAGACTTTGTGTATTTTCCTGTCTTGACAAATCTTTGCAGCTTCTTTGTTCAGAATAGAGTCGATATGAAAAAAATCTGTTCTTATTATAATCAGCACTAAGCTATAATCATGTAGTGTGGTTTGAATTTGTCACTGTTTTGTTAAGTGACTTGAATGATTAATTGATTATCAGTCAAAAAAATAAAAAAATAAATCTGAAGTTTTGACATCTTTTATCTGTTTTGTGTAAATTCACTCTTTGGCTTCTGGACTGTTTTGGAGAAGTCACTTTGGACTCAGAGAAACAGACAATTTCTTTCTTTTTCTGTCATTATTACAAATTATCAAAATTACAGAATTGTTAATCATTTGACTGGACACATGCTGCGTCTTCACAAAGCATGGATCTGTTCCTTGAACATCACACTTGGAAAAACACACACATCATTTCTGCAGAGGAACAACAACAACGTGTGGATTTACCTGCAGCGTAGGGAAGTTCTTCTCCATGTCTCCCCAGCTGAGCAGCCACACCTGGTCATGAGATTTGTCATAGTGGAGCTTCACAGGATACGGGTCGGTGCTGACCGTCTGGGGACACACACACATACACAATCAAACCAAACTGAGCTTTTAAAGACAGCGGGGACACGGAATAACAATTCAAGGCAATCTAGACATTGCTTTTGAAGAGATCCCTCTTTGATGTGCGGGGGTAATGCTTTTGAAAAGTTTTACTGCACACTCATGCGTCGGGGGCTGACAGGAGCAAGCCTTCTTTTAACAAGGCGGACCGGAGATGTGCTTTTTATGTATAAGGTGTTTTTGGTGTTGAGCTGCATTTCAAATCAAGTGGTGACAGACACAATTGCTTTACCACACTGAAGTAATTGCTTTCAGTCTTTATCCGTTCCCTGACACACGGCTGCTATATTCCCAGTCAGAACAATAGATGAGTCGCATGTGACAGAAAACGCTCCTTATGCATTATGTCCACCTGAGTGCAGATAGACAGCCAGCTCAAAGGGAACAGGGGAGGAGGTATCAGGGTGAAGACTGCGTGCAGTCGCTTCCCTGCGAACAGCAGCCAGAGAAGGCAATCATCTTTTCTCAAGGAAATTATTGCAGCCTTGAATTCCCACAATTTCCTTTGACTGCAGCTTACTTTCTATAATATTTGTTTTTGCTATGGAGGCCCTAATAGTGTTGTTTACTGAGGCAAAATATATATTGTTTTACTGAGAGTGAACAGCTCCTGAGAGGGTTACTGCACAAAAAAAGATGAGAATATCCGTGGAATCCTAACTAATCTCTGAGCATGTAGTCATCTGAGAAAACAGGTGTTCATGTTGTTCTTTTTTCTCTTGACTAACAACTTCTTTCTGGATGAGGAAGATTATCAGGATCCTCATCCAATATGCTCGTCTAAGTTCAGCTCCGAACGCGGATCTGTCAGAAATGAACCACAGAAAACATTACAGCGCCTTCAAACATTCATCCCTGTGCACTTTGCATACAAACAGCTTATTAACCAGTCTTCACAATATTTTAATTAGTTACAAATGTAAAAATTCAATTTGTTTATTAATATTACTTCATGCACATCAATCATATTAATATTTCATGTGAGAATGGAAACTAAAACTTGTGCCTGTCTTGCTATTCAAGACAAGGGATGGGTTCAGGTGGTTAATTATCAACTTCTAATATAATGCGAATGAATCTAAACCCCCAGGCAGCTGAATAATGAGCTTGTGACAGTCTCCGAGACAACGACGTGTTTACTGGCAGGTCCCTGAGGGGCCCGCGAGCTGTAAACAGCCATCATGGTGTCAGGAACATCTGCAGGGATCTGAGCCACCATGGATGAACCTGGCACACCCCAAAAACCCACTGACACAGATGATTTAACTGGATGATGCTCATGAGAAATGTGCTCAGCGTTGTCATGCAGGAAATGTGCTGCTTCCTGAGTCCGCCTCGCAAAAATAAAACTCCCTCAGGAGAGTAAATGATGCTGTGAGGTGGCAGAGTAGTTGAGGGATTACCCCCCCGCCCTCCCCCCTTTCAACATCTGTGTAGAAAACTGCAGGGGTTGCCATGTAGTAACAATATCTGTGAGGAGTTGCCAGGTTACAGTATCCACGGAGAGGCGGCTCTCAGGGGTTGCTCGGCCACCACATCGATGCAGAGGTTAAGTGTGACTCTTGACATGTGCAGTATGTATGAAAGGGGTCGGGTCAGGGGTCAGCGGTTCAAATGAAGGTGAAGGAGCTGAAAAGCTCTTAGACTGTAAGTGGAGCAAGCAGGAGAGATGTTCTGATGTCAGAGCAGAGAGAAACCTGAAGGAAACATCCATCACACAATGACGTCCTGTAATCTGTTGTCACATCGGAGGTTTGAGAGTTTTAATCTGAATTCTTTCAAATCCCTCTATCAATGCTACTCTAACAACGTCTAGCCCAGTGCGATGTTTGTTGTGTGTACTCTGTGCTGTGTACTTTTTATGTTTTTTTTAATTCAGAGATATATATGTACTTTTAATGGTGATATTTATTCAAATTCCTATTTGTAATGAAGTTATTTATCCATATTCCTTACATGTAACTAGCAGTGTGTTTGTGCTATGAGCATGTGGTGTGTGAGCCGCCAAATGGAATTGCCCTTTATAATAATAATACATCTTATTTGTAAAGCACTTTTCATGTAATAATGAAAAATCAGACACGTTAAAATCAGCAGTAGATAAAACAGCTAAAGGAGGAGATTAAAGTGCAGAGAGAGAATAAAAACATCTAGGAACGACCTACCTTTATAACAACTTTAAGCAGAAGCTTCTCGAAGCTCCTCTTCCCGGTTCGTCAAATTTGGACGAACTGGAAAGAGGAGCTTCCGCTACAAACAAGCTTGAAAAATAGACTTATTTAATTTTTTTTCAGGGACAATTACGCATTTCGGGGCTTCAATACAAGACGGGACATTACATACAAGCAGCATGGAGATATTTGGATGTTTTTTGGTGTGTCTTTTTGTTACGAAGACAGTTGGTATCCATTTGCAACTGTGGACATGCACTGCTACGTCGAGACCCCCTGTAACTCAGAGAAGCCACGGAGGACTCTGAAACTTCTCCCAGCCCTTAGTCGACATGAGGGTGAGTAGATAATGAGTGAAATTTCAATTTTGGGTTTTACTTAATATTTTCTCCTCATGTAAATCACGTTTAGCTGCATTTCATGTTATGAACTGTGCTACAAAAGTTTGTCATCATTAAGTATCATTCAGTTGATACGATAAAACATCCATGTGAGTTGCGCTGGATTAATTCACCCAGAGAAGTCTGAGAAACTACAAAAACATTTTGTTTACTTGTCACTTGTGCTGATGAGTGTGATGTTTCTTTTCCTTCACTAATAATTTCTGGTTGAACATAGAAACTCACTTGTGACGAACTCTTCAGAGAGACAAAAGTTATATTTAATTTCAGCCTTCACAAAGTTAATGATAATTAGCTACAGTTGATATTATTCGAGATTTTAATTGGCAGAAGCAGCAGTCAGTGCTGGCTCTGAATGTGGAGCCTGATACCTAAATATTCTCTACATGATTGTCAAATTGGACAAAGCGTTTGACTCCAGTGCAATGAGACAACATGGACTTCTTCAAATTTCAGCTCATGTTGTGTAAATAAAGATCAGTAACACAACAACATGTACACTTCTTTTTTCTGACAACAAAAAAATGAATGTGTCGCATTTTACAGCTACAAAAATCCCAGATGCGATCGGCTGTCGGGGATAACGCACATGTAGAAGAAAAGAGCAGGAGTCTGAAATCTTGATCAAGCTCAATATTTAGCAAACAACTGAATGTGTGTTTATGAAGAGAAGTGAGTGGGTGGGAAGCCGAGGATTTTAGACACGGGCCGTTTTGAATGACAGCTTTTAAATTGAACCTTTAATTATAACTGACTGACAGATATGTCTATAAAAGAAAGCCTGCATTTGTTTGCATCGCCTGTCGCCAGGCAACCAAGTGATTCATAGTTACTGTTGCTATGTCAAAATCAATGCAATGAGGCCGTTTTTAAGTTTGTTCAATTTATTTTTGTTTGTTTGTAGCTTCACGTTATTATTATCCGCTGTACTTCACTAGTGTAGCCTACTTCACAGACTAAATCAGCGCCTCTTCCTTTCCAGGAAGTTAAAGGACATAATTACCTAGTCAGGACAATTTATGCTGAAATGCATCAATACAATTACGTTAAATGTTCCAGGAAAACATGACGTGAGCCGACACTGAGGCGACAGCAAGGTTTTTTATCAGAGCTTCATACACTTTGACATTTCAGCGCTGTGTAGCATATGTGTAAATGTGAGCACTCTTCACTCCTTTGGTATTCAGTAGGGGTGTAATGGTATTTGTATCCATCAAGGTTCGGTGCACACAGTCATACGACGAATACGTCTGAGTGATTATTAAAAAAAACTTAAAATTAAAAAAAGTCGAGTCCTCACTCCAATCTACTGTAGGTGGCGGTAATGAGCCAAAAAGCTGTCAGCAACTGTCATAGCAGACGAAGAAGAGAAGTGACGAGAGTGTGAAGTTAGAGGAGTCGCCTGTCTCATTCATATCACTGTGTTGGCGATATTTCACGGATGTGCGGTAGAAATGTTGTACGTTAACGCATATAAGGCGGCATCACCCCGATATGTCAATCGCTGGTGCAAGGAAAAAGACAAGTTGTGCAACAACTTACCCCCATTGCTGCTTTCAAGCCTCTAGACATGAAAACAGACAGGACCAGAAACATCACAAAAGCAACTATTGTAAATTAACTAAACCAACCTTGATGTTAGTTTCTTGGTTTTTTGTTTTGTTTTTTTACAACAGTTGCCAGTTGTCAAGTGCAAGCTTTTTTCCTCTAGATTTAATGAATGGTATTATAACACTCCTAATAGGCTACACTTGTTTTTTTTAAAACTTTTATAATAGAAGATGTTTTTTAGTTTTTCATTCAATTAGTGTCTGTTGTACCAAACCGTGACTTGTGTGTACCATTACACCCCTAGTATTCAGTATAAGACATTCAACCATTGTTGTTCAGGATTGTACTTACTATCTACAGGCTTTGATTGTCTCAATGAGCTGAAGGTGGCAGGTATTAAACCGTGCAACACGGCTCATGTTACTGACATAATGAAGTGATGCTTAGATTCAACAAACTGTCAGACTTGTGTTTTACACAGCGTCCTTCCTGCATCTGAAGTTCACCATGATCAGTATAAACACACCACAGCACTGACTCTTGTGTATAAGCATCGTACTAAATTATTACTCAAGTTGAATATTTTAAGACCAAACATACATAAACTTGTGGCTTTGTGCAGAAACCCTGGATGCCGTTTGGGTGAGGGCTGGAGAGTGCGGCTCTCTGCTTTTAAATGACTGTGTTTCTGCATGAAGGACAATGTGTTGTTGTATCAAAATGAATCCTCAGTCGAAGGGGGCAACTTCATGAAAAAGAATGTGTCCTTCACTCAAAAAAAAAAAAAGAACCTACTGTATATGGAGTTTAAAGTTACCTAAGCTTCATGTGAAATATGCTGCCTTCAAATCAACACACAAACACATTTTTTTCACTTTGACATAATAAGTCAAGAGAGAAGGGAAAGAATCTCTCCTGCCTCCTCCAACCTTGAGTTTTGTTGGAACAGATGGAGGCTTTTTTTTTGTTGTTGTGTGAGAAGCAGCCTTATATAAAATAGGCACAAACGGGAAAGGATATTACATTTTTCCGCTTGCTATGTAAAATTTCCAGCTTTTCACGTTATCGCTGTGTTGTTTGCATAACTGACATGAACCTGGTTTTTCCAATTTGGCCTGGAAATTACCTGGACGGCCTTCTGAGACTGGATGTCGACTATGAGCACTCGATTCAAGGTCGGCTGTGTCACATAAATAAACTTGTCCTTGACGTTGACCGCTGATGACCACACACACCTCTGGACCGTCTCTCCTGGTGACATCGGACACACCTCCTCCTGGAAAAAACAAACACACACACACACAGACATAAACTGTCAATCTATTGTTTCTCATATCACAAGGAAACATAGCTCATTAAAAAACAATTAACTTCATCCAGTCGCTATTCTGTGCTGTTAACTACTCGCAGTCTTATCACCTATGTTGATGGGAGTTGTGTTATCTTGGCAACTTAGATAAATGAGCTTTGCGAGGACCTGTGAAATCTCTTTAATCGCCCCCATTTGTCCGAGCGTAATCCACAGAACAAAGCCTGCAGACGATCTGCGGCCGTGCAGCTTCCAGTCCTGGCACAACTCGCCTTCCTGGCCAATGGAAAACCTAAACCGGCCTTCTGTCTCTGGAGCTTTCCTCCCTTTCACCCCCTTTCCCAGCCCCTCCAAGCCTCCAGGCTGTGCCCAGTCGTTTGTTCCAGACTCTGTGGGATGATTGAGGGAGCTGCTGGCCAAGCAAGGATGAATGAAGGGCTCCGGCATGGCGGGATGAACTTTTATTTATTTATTTTTTTCCAATATTTACAACCGCAGAGGCATTCCATGACAGGTGCCTTCCCACAGGCCAGCTTCTCTTGGTTAGAAGGGCATTAGGTAATGTATGAACTTCAGTGAACTATGGACAGGATTAGAGGTGATAGTTGGCGGGGGGGCAGAGACACCAACAGAATTGATCTCATTCCTCCTGCAGCCCCCTCGCCCCCTCGCCACCTTGTGTTTCCTCTCTGGAGCTGGGTTAAAACTGTTAATTCGACTATTCTAAAACAATGACAGCGCTTTGGCTTCCTAACAAGCTTTTTTAATTCTTTGTATCTGTGGTGTCTTTCAGGGTCCAGCTGTATTACCATCTGTCTGTGTTTTTGATCCAACACAGGTTTGGGGGGGCGGGGTGGTGGGCAGATCTGAGAGCCAGAAATGGCTGCACTTGCTGAAGTAATCATTGAGTCATTGGTATTGAACTCTGTGAAACCCCTGCAGACCCACACTGTGGTCACTTTGTGTTACAT
Source organism: Trachurus japonicus (assembly GCF_045865225.1). Classification (NCBI taxonomy): domain Eukaryota; kingdom Metazoa; phylum Chordata; class Actinopteri; order Carangiformes; family Carangidae; genus Trachurus; species Trachurus japonicus. Next base: position 8,154,344 of record NC_140916.1, read on the forward strand.
GGCGGTAAAATCTTACTTATCGCACCTTTGAAGAGGTGAGAAATTGAACATCTGATGCCCAGCTGAGGGTGTAAATGGAGGCGGCGGTAATCCTCTCTGTGTTTATGTGTGTTGCATATGTCGGGATGTGTGTGGGTGCATGTATGTATGTGATTTATGTTGTAACTGACAGTTTCTGAATAGTGAGATGTGTGTTTTCCCCTCCCTTTATTATGGTAATGCCTACACTCTCCCTGTTACAGTATACTATATATATTTCATGGATTGACTAAAATCCTCAGTGTGCATCACATTATGCAGCCCTGGAAAATTCACATAGAATACAACACTGTATCTATTAAACATACACTTAAAAAAAAGTACCACTGTAAAAACATTTTAAAAAAAAGACTTTCATGTCTTTACAGTTGTGAATGTGGATGATGACACTAAAAGGGTCCTGCTGAGATGTTCCCCTGGTAGACAGCAGCAACATCCAATGTGTCAAAAAGAGGAAGTTTACAGGAAGATAGCAGCACACACACACACACTCTTGTTCACCGCTTGTTCTTCAACTACATCTCAATCCAGGCTGCGATGAGTTTACAGCATGACACGATGCTCATCCCATAATATCTTGTGCAGCTTTTCCATACGGGAGATGAGTCAGATGGAGTTCGAGCTTTCACAGCCGTTAATATCACTGAGACGGATTCTCCTGATGTCGGCGTTCATCACATCCACACGAGGCTCATTATTTACCAACTTTCATCCTGGCTTTTATTTATTTGCTGTTTTTTTTTTTTTAAAGAGCGGGTTTTTTTTCTTTCTCACGCATCCAAAATTGTCTGATGTACCCACTTGTTGATCATCATGGTTTTAAAGTAAACAAGCTTTTCTTGGAAAACGAAGAGTGAAGTGAAAAATTGAGAGAAAGTGCAAATGAGTGGTTGATAACATCCCTTCAGGGACGCATGCTGAGATTTTAGATTCTCCTGTGCTGCAGGCAGAGGCTGAATGAAGACACTTCCTGGACTGAGTTTCCTACAATTGGACATCAGTGTGTTCCCCTGATACTTTGTGTATCACAGTAAAACACTCTATATGGTAGTTAAGGATAATGGATTGGCTCTGCGATTACCATAAACAAATCAATCAATGCTCTTTTGCAATTCAGAAAACTTGAGCGCCACGCTGGGAGCGGCCGCATGTGTTCGCGCAGCAATCCCCCAAGACGCCACTGGAGCTGGCACCGTGGCGCTCACAGTGATTGATATCCTAATACAAACAGCTCTCAGAGGAACGCTTGGCTGATTGTTGTGCGTTCACGGGCATATCTTTATGTAGAACAGCCATCCAATCAGCACCGCGCTCCTGGATGAAAAGCAGCTCAGACGGAAAAGCGTCCATTCCAGAACCCGTGTGAATCAAACGGGGATCTATCAGCGAGACACTTGGAATATTTTTCCTGCTTGAGAGCTTCAGCGATAAACGTTGAGTCAGTGAGGGGGGTGTAAACTGAGAGGAGAGAAACCCCCCCACTGAGTACATGTGGTCTGTCAATGAATTAAATTAAACAGAGCGGCAGGAAGATGGCCGCTGTGTTCACTGCCCAGGGGAACGTGTGTGTAACTATCAATAACCACTTTAGAGCTGCACCAATCAATGGTTTTATTATTAACAAAGGAAACAACCAGTGGGTTATATAAAGGTGTTGTTCATAGCATCAATCCAACAGACTCCACTCTGAGCCTCTTCCAGCTCATTGTCCTCACACGTCTTAACACTAACACTACAATAATAAACCTGCAGTGAACTTCCTGCCCAGAACCAACTGCACAGAACATGTGGCAGCATAAGAGCCAGATGTTTACCTCTGTGAAGACTGAGTGAATCATGAACCGATAGAAAGTATGAATGAATCCAAACAGATGGCAATAACGTTGATAAAAACATCTGTATTGTGTCCACAGCTGGAGTGAAGACAACTTGATAAAACAGACTCAACATTATCTATATTATTTACTATTATACTGTACTGCCCCTTATGGTGTTGCCATGTTACTGTTATTTTATTCTTGTTCTGTATCTGCGGAAAACATGTTTTCAAAATATCAATTAAAAAAAAAGAAAAAAGAAATAAATAAACACCACAAATGAACACTTTTTTCTTCAGTTAATGTGAATTTAAACTCACCCGACATGAAGACAAGTGCTTTTCACTGGACTCATTTTGCTCTTCTATTATAATGTGACTCTTTTATGTGAATTTTCAGGGTGAGACGATGGCGTCACTATTTTTCAGCACACACAGTGAACAGTAGATCTACAGCTACATCTAAGCTGATGGAGGTCCAGGAGGTCCAGGGCATTGAACCTTTACCTGCTCACATGACATGAATCTGAGACAGGGCCTCGGTTAAATCCCAGTATGAACTAATATTGACTGCTAACGATTGATTTCAGTAGCTGCTCCTTCAGACAGCTGGACACTTCAAGTGTTGGTTGTCAAGGCCAGTAAATCAAATCACACCACCAAGTCCCGTACATCCACATTTGGCCATTCAAAGACACGGGGGCGAACACTTTCCCATTTCCCCACAGGAGTTCACTGTACAACATCGACATCATGAATGTTTCAGCACTTTTTACTTTGTGGAGGAGAAGGTTCAGGTCTTGATTTATGTCTGCCAAGGACCTGCCACGCTCTCCATAACATTTCTTTTCTTTATTACACTATCTGGTTCTTTGACAAAATGTTCTCACATAATAAAAAAGAATTTTAAATGGAGCGTTCAGCGGTGTCGTGAGTCTGACAGGAATAACTCATCACGTTTTCTGGACTCGGCTCCTGGACAAGAAGATTTTTTTTTTTTTTGGGATTTTTGATTATTTGAAATTGCATTATACATTACTTCGGAAGTACTCAAATAATACCATAAAATATTGCACAACGACTTGTGAGCCAGTTGTGGCAGGCAGCTTAAGTCGCAACACGTATCCAAGACACCTTGTGCAGTCAGGCGACCTATTTAAAGTCCTGACATGTGCTGCTGCCACTTTAATCAGCTTCACCTCCACTGCAACATCCACCTATAGACTCTGAGGTGGAGCTGCCAAGTCTCCTTCTGACGAGGTCACAACCCAGATGCCAAACATTCACTACACTCTAGTCTCTTACGACATCAATATGACACAGGAGAGTTGTGTGAGGGGCTGAATATTCAGACGGCTGGATCAGAGATGCTGTTACTTTATAACTTTTGAATAAAACTTTATATTTGTATTAAAAGTTTCACAGAGCTGAGAGGAATTGCTGAGTGTGGTGATAATTGTCTGTGGGTTTGTCACTGCATCCGACGTCTGTCAGGGCGCACAGTCATTTGATCCGTTGTTAGAAAAAGAGAAGTCAGCCATGACACTCTGGCAGCATATTGGTAAAAAAACAAAAACTCTTCAAAGTCTGACGCCTTCACCACTCAAATTGAGCTGAAGCTACTGTAAAGCTGATCATTTGTAAAAACCTGACAAAAACATTCGCTTCTTTCAGTTTTCTTTCATTGTTCAGATCAACGTTACACAAATCCACGCGGTCTGAATTCGCTGCTGCACTGATTGTGTGAGCTTGCAACTGGATTCATTTGCATAACAATTAAATGGGAATTGTAACAAAGAACACAAACAACAAACCAACCACACTCAGAAATGATGCTGAAATAACAGACTGATGACCAAAACACTAGCGTGAGTATTGTTGAAGTACCTTGGAGACGGTGTGGAATACCATTGAGGATATTATACAAAAGGAAACCAACACCAGCACCTTCACTCATTCGAGAGTTTAGTGCATTGATGATCTTCGCGCCTGCAGTGGTGCAGGAAAAGCTAAATTAGTCACTGTTTCTCTACACGTTTCTTTTCCCCCAAACACTCACCTGCAGAGCCAGCAGCTTCTCACTGGGTTTAATGTGTCGCTGTATCTCACACGCCACCGGCTGAATGACTTTTATACCATCTTCATAGAACACGTAGAACATGTTGCCGATGCCAAGACCTGCAGGAGAGTAAAAAAAAAAAAAAAAAACAGCTCTGTCACACACCTGAAATAGCTCGTGCACAGTGTGAACGTTTGTAACAAAGCCTACAACATTGTTATCTACTTCCAAGGCATCAAATCATTTAATCCCTCTCATCACAGTTCACTAACCCTATTACAAAAATTCAATTAACGCAGTTTAATGAATGCTATGGTGGAATAGAAGCTGTCTAGACATACCTTCTTCTCGCCACAAAATGTTTGCCACTGTGAGGGAGAGAAAGAGGAAAGCACAGTTGAAAATAAATGCAAGAATCAATAGGATCTCCTTTGCAAGAGCTAACACCCAAACACTAACTCCTATTGAGGGAAAAAGGAAAACAGACCACATGAAAGTTTTATGGAAACGGTCTCTCTGACACCTACTGCAACAGACAATCGATGGAGCACTCTGCTTGGAAATAATTTGATACCAAACACTGGAAAATGAAGTGCAGTCAACAAATACAAGCACTGTAACAACAGAGCTGTGGCTGCTGCGACCGAGGTATGCTGATGTGGATAAGTATTAAAAAATAAAACCTTAGATATGAGATCATTACTCATCAATATGAGTTTTAGGGATAAGCTGCCTTTGACACCCCTGAGTAGTCCACAGGTGTTAGGCTCAGATGACTCTCATAAGTCATTAGGACGGATTAGTGTGTTGCTCCTTCTGTGGCAAAACCAGTTTGGCTCCTATAAAAGGTAATTTCTCATTAAATTCACTTAGAGTTGACTAATGACACGAAAAGAGGAAAGAAAGCCACATAACACCCAGAGTGCTTTAATGGCCGACCTAAAACTCAGACATGTTCGCTTTCAGGGCAAACACTGAGCACTCAGAGACGAGACGCCATCGTACGACTAAAAAATGATGTGGAAGAAGGAAATCGAGAAGTATTTATTTTACAGACGTATCATAAAGGCTTTGACACATGTGAAAAGGTGGAAATACAACCTCTGCAACAAAGACAATAAACATACATATTTTAAGTTTGGGCTCTAGGACTTCATCAAGGTGTTTGGCCTTGATTGAACTGTTTTAGCTTTTAAAGGGATATTTCAACATTTTGGCAAATTCACTTATTGCCATAATCCCTATAATTTAGGAGAAGTCCATTACCTTTAATTGTCAGTGCAAGCTGTTTTTAGATCGGCGGGGCACAGACGTGATGTGATCTCTCTGCATGACGCTGTATTTTCACCTTTCCCTCATCAAACTCATCAAATACACAATCCAATAACTCCAAAACGCTCTCGTCGACAAATTGTGACCTGCACATTCACCACGCTATGAAATAAAAAAAATGTATTGAGTTTGATGAGGGAAACATGGAAATACCGTGCACCTCTGTTAGCGTTAGCTGAGCAGCTCACGTCTCTGCCCCGCTGATTGAAAAACAGCTTGCACCGACAATTACGTAAACCTAATGAACCTACCCCTAAAATTATAGGGATTAGGGCAATAGGCAAATTGTGGAAATATCCCTTTAAAGGCAGGTCAAGAGGTTTGATTAGAGGTTTTGTTGGCTGATCACATTTCCAGAAATGATGAATTCTTCTCACTTTGGCAAGACTTGTCAACTGCGGGCTCCTCTAAGCTACTGGCTGAGGATCTGAAAACCAAAGAGCTGAAGCCTGAAGAGCACAGGAGGCTATAAAAAGATATCAAAGCACTTCCATCTTGAAATTTCCTCTGACTGAAATGTCATTAGGAACCGAGAGTTGTGAGGAAGTGTGGAAGTCAAGACAAGATCTGGAAGGAGAGAAAACTTTCAGATAAAACGACACGTCTGTTGGGCAGGAAGGAAAAACAAAAAAACCCCACATGCAGGAAGGTTTTAGTCGACAAGGGTGTGGTGGTGGTGGTGGTGGTGGTGGTGGTAAACCAGTGGTCCTGCAGGCAGTCAAGACAGTCTCACTGAGAGGAAGCAGGACAGCGATTACACCACAATACTTAACAAAAGTCATTCAGGAAAAACAAAAACGGCCTTGACAGTCCTCTGACCTCAACATCTTTGACAGTCTTTGGGTACATCTTTAACATGCTGTGATCGCTTAATAATATCAAAGAACTTTGAGTTGATCTGCAGAAAGTTTGAGTGAGAATTCATAAATCAAGAACAGAGGGAGTCTTCACTGCAAGACGTGTCGTCAAGCTGTGATATCTGTCAGAGGGGGGATTACTGATTCAGTAACTTTTGCACAAGTCATGATCACTGGCATGTTTTTTGAATAACTTTGGAGCGGACGTGAACATGACGTGCATGAACAACTGAAGAAAGGTTCGTTGCAGCAATTCACCTCCTTTTCATTTTTAAAAAATCAACAAATTTGCCAGGAGGTGTGCAGACTTTTCACTGTGTCCTTACTTTTTTATGCAAATCCTGCCACTCAATCAGTATTATCCTCGACCCCACCAGCGGCACTACTGTCCTCTCACACCTGCTTTTTAACTGTGACCTTCTCTCTCATTGTTCATCTGTCCCCAGTCTTCCCTCCGCTCCGCCATCCCATCTTCCATTTTCAGGCATTTTCAGTCTACAAACCAATCTCCAGACCAATTCACATCCGATTCTAATCTCGCCTCTAATGCAATGCTCATTCTCACAGCCTCTTGCTCGGGTGGAGAGATGCAGAGAAAGAAAAGGGAGGAGACAAAGCCAAGTAGACACCACTGTGCCGTTAGTCAGCCTTAATCTTTCAAAAGTGCTTTGTCAAGTGTTTCCTGTGCACTCTTGCATACCCTTTAGCTCATTAAAAGTTGCACAAAAGGAGCGGGGTCTGTAGATAGAGGGACAGGGAAGGGGAGAAGGAAGGAAGGAATGAAAGCCAAGGACAAAACAAAAAGAAAAACAATACAATTTATTTGAGATGTGCCAAAAATGGAAAATGGAGAAAATGGAAAAGAGGAGTTGAGATGAGATCTTGTGTACCCCAGTCTTTTCCAATAGCCCACAGTATTGATGCTATTCATCACTTGGCAGAAAGACCACGGCTGCTCTGCGCATACAAGAGGCCCATACATCAACTTCATCATCCATATAACAAAACAAGCTGGCTGCCACTGTAGGCGGTGAGTTCACTCTTTCTGGCCGTAATAACTGTTTCCACTGGGCTCCAAACATTGGGAACGCAACGCTTTCCCAACCAGCCTGGACTCTGCGGTTCCTACCCGTCAGCAAGGTTACATAAATTCAATTTGTTTACAAGAGCAAGCTGCTGCGACAGTCAGCCAAACAGCCTGTGGTGTTCACCATAGTGGCGTGGCAGAGGGGAGCGAATGCATAATATAGGTAGACTAATTGGGTCAGAGTAGATGCAAATGCAAAATGTAACTCGGGAAGACTTGCCTTGGGTGAGCACGTTTTCGCTGCTCTTTCCAGAAATCATCCAAGAAGTTTCTAGGAAATATTGACCCCTGCAGTGTGTTTATGTTGTGCTTTAATTATGAGCAGAACAACAACAACACTTTATCACTAGAACTGCAACTGTTGTCAGGAGTCTAGTGCCCGCTCACTGCTGGAGACAGTTATGGAGAAGCAGAATCATTTTTCCTCCCTCCTCATCTGCATTGATACAAAACAAATATCCTTTTGCTGCGGTGATTGATAACAAGCAGAGCAGGTACACCACATTCCCATTACTGTAGCAGTGCCAGGAGGATTTTAGATGTACCTGCCAACACCCACTTACAGTACACATCCAGGCTTGGATTAAGATGCCTCTGGACCCCCTGCTCTGGGTCTCTGCCAGAGCCTGTAGAGCTGAACATCAGCAGAAATGTATCTTTATCAGTGGCGTCTGTAACACTAACTTCAATTCTGTTCTCTCAACTGTTCCTTTTTTCTTTCTAATGCGTCTCTCTTTTCTCCGATATTAACTTGGATTGTACCACCTCACACAGTGGCTTTGTCTTTCTCTCAGGTTTTTTATTTCCTGTAAAGAAGTAGTTTTTGTTTCTCTTATCAGAATCAGACAAAGTTTATTTTATTTTCTTAAGGACCCTTGAATTCTCAATCAGCTTCATACTCTGACATCCCACATTGGCATGTTCGCCTAGAAGCTCAGTGAAGGAAAGCCTGATCTCTCACTCACATGGTAATAAAGAAGACTCTACTCTAATACAGAAAACAAAGGTTTGTCGAGAACGTCGCAAGATCTGTAAATTGGTTGCATTTTGCATAAAGTTAAAAGATTGAAACTAATAAAACAAGTTTGTTTTTTTTAAAAAGAGACTGTTTCATTTGATTTTATATGATGGAATATGAAGAAAGAATAAGGCTGAAAGGTCTATTGCTTTATAGTGTATTCAGGTGCATCATGCTTTTGAAAAGTACTTAAAGTCATTATTTGAGTAACTAATTACTTTTGAAAATAAGTAATCAGTAAAGTAACTGGATTACATTCTTGGAGGGTTAGTAAGTAATCAGTAACTTGGTCAGTCAGTGACAATAGGGCTGTTGCCCTGCTACCGTGCTCCAACCAAATGTAGCAAAATAAAAACAGTAGGAAACATCCAGCTTAGTAATATATTTTGTCCCTTCAGCTAAAATGCACTAGAGTATGATGTTTTTGGAATAAAAGAGATGGTTATACAATTGTAACTTTACCAGACAATCAGAACTAAATATATATTTTTCTTGTGCAATTAGCAAAATGTAAAAAAATGACAGTCAGGGAATGTGATGAAGGTCATTTCAAACACTGAGGTACTTCATGTTTAATTCAAAGAGACCAGCAGCTGATAGTGTCTTGGTGTTTCTAATGTTAAAGTGAATACTAATGAAAAAAAATAATTCAGTTTCAGAGCTTTGTGCTCCTCACTTGGCTTCATCTCTCCCACACCACAGTCATGACTCATCTAGGGATCAAGTCTTTCAGCTTTTTTATACTTTAACCACCCATTGTTCAGCCAGAAAGTTTCTGTGATTTTTAACACCTTTTTTTTTCACTTTTAGCAACTTGCTGCTTCATATATAGTACAGTACTTAAGGAGATTGAGGGTTGACCTCGCCATAGATTCCCAAACAATATGATTTACAGGACTGAAAATAACAGGACTGCCTGCACTAGAATTAGAGCTGGATGCCTGATGGCTGTATCATCTCTTTAAAAGGAAAAGCATTCAAAAGACTTAATCCTCAGAGAAAAATCCTTGAGAGTTTCATATAAGTACAACTTGGAAAGAGGCTGAAACATTGACACTTGAAAAATAAAACTCTGATTGTGCCTCGTCACAAACAAAAAATGTTATTAGGAGACATGGAGAGATAAACAAACATATATGTTTGTGCAAAGAATGTTAGTCACCTACAGCACTGCTACTTTGTCAAGTTGAAAATGGCTTTTTAAAAACTTTATAAATGTTTGCAATGTCACAGAGGTGACTAATACTATACATTTCAAGCAGTTCAGGTTACTTGGTTTAATCTTGAACATAATGTCAAATAAATCCCTATGAAGGCTTATAATTCATTTTTTCTTTTCTCGCTTACTCCACTGTGCACTTCTTGTTTTCTATTGATTACTTGATTAGAAAGATGAGTATTGTCTCTAGGGATCAAATCCTCTTGTGTCAGTCTTTTACACATTATATCATCAACATATTCATGAACTGTCATGTTGTAACTGCAGCTTAAACAGCGTTTAAACTTTTCCCTGGATTTGCAATATTCATTTCACAAAGCCTTCAGCATGAAACTCAGTCGACAGGCAGTAGGCTGCTGACACCGGGGATAGCGTCACTGCCTGGTTAGAGCTCTGTGTTGCTGACAGCGTGTCCAACACTGTGTGAAAGCCCGCTGTGATGGGAGGGACTCGGCTGATGGAAACATGGACGCTATTTTGGCACAAGCTGATCTTCTCTATTCAGAGGATATGGAGCAGACAGCGTAGAATAAAACAGCTTTGTGAAGAGTTTGGTGTGAGGTAGTCGCTGTCATCCGTGTGGGATTACAGGGCTTTGTTGCAACCAATCACTTCACCAGCAGATTTCAATGATTAGGATCTTCTGCCTCTCTGCCTCAATCTGTGTAATCAACTGGTGCCGTGTTTGATTGGAACTAACGATTACAAACTTAGAGCCGCTAAAAAATGGTGGAGAGCAACAAAAGTATGGAACAGAGCAGCAGAGTAAGTAGGAGCTGAAGAAAGTGAAGAGTTACTCATCAATAACACTGATCAAACTATTTCTTATCTTCTACACTTTCCCATATGTTTGTCTTACATGTCATGTAATGTCAGATATAGATTTGTTTACTTCTCAAAATTAATCTCAGTGTCTTGACACAGGCCATAATGAACAGATTTACATTTACAGTCAAGATCACGACTGTAGGTACTTAACATTTTGTTAAAACAAAAGCTTATGTCTTGGGAACGGATGAAGACAAAAAACACTTCACCCAGTCTGCACATCAGTAGGTTTTTAAGATTCAATAACTGACTCACGACTGAGGCGAGTTGTTTCTGCTCTGTATGAAGTCGTTTCCCTGCCCACTGAAGTTTCAAGACTCCCGTGTGAGTCATGATGAAGTGGGGAGAGGGCAAAGTGTGGAACAGGGGCATTCACAGGCGTTAAGACATTATGGGACATATGCATAAAATTTACAAGAGATAAAACAATGTGGAGTAGATTGGCATCTATGTTTGTTTCACAACAAAGGAAAGTTCACATGTGGACTTGATAGATCATCACTGTCTGTCACAGACTGATTGGTTAAGAGGTCCCACAGATCCCCTGCACTAGTACTTCCTGTGTCCCATCACAATACGGAGACAGAAGTACTTGTCGGATGTAAACTGTGTGAAATAAAGAGGCTGAAGACTTCATCCTGAAGGATGCATCTTTGAAACCAGGTTTGCAACAGGCTCTTCTTTAAGCTGCCTTCCCCCAGATTTTTGTCTCTGCCTTTGTGTAATCTTCACTATGACTGTAAACAATGTGCATCCAATAATAAAATCTATTTTGAAAAAGCAACATTAACTCGAGCCAAGCAGTCAACTGTCAAGCCATTAAAATCTTTTGCTACTCCGAGCGCAGGGATATCTAGTGCGACACGATGCACTCATTGATTTAAACGTTTTATCAAGGGTCAGTGTTAGAGCACGGTGACAACAAACCAAACACCACAACAGCCGCCACGGTGCGTCCTCTATGCTAATTAGCTCAATTAACAGTGAAATCATGCACAAAGAAAGACAGAAAGGTACAAATGGAAAAGTTTTTCCGTCATTCACTGACTGACAATGTTTTAATTCATTTTAGTGCCGTGGCTTTAGCGGCTCAGTGAATGGTTCTATAATTAAAACTTCTTTATTTGGTCCAGAAGGGCACTTGAGCTAAAAAGGGGAAAGGAGCAGCAGTTTGAGCCACTACATCCACTGTGCAATACTCTGCCAGTCCCTGATATGAGGCATGAAGTGCAGCATAATGTAGAGACGTAAACTGCAGAGACGAAAGCAACAACGCTCGTTCTGAGCCTCGTGGATCCTCTGACACTGCAGAAATAATTGGCACATTGTGAAGGGCAGATATTTATGCCAGTTTAGCGGCAGACTGTCAGAGATGGATGGTGCTCTGCCTGCTGGTGACAGACTGTTAAAGAGATCTCAGAATAGTGACTGCTTATGTTTTCCCCAAACAACGAAGTGCATGAGTAAATTTGAGAGAAAAACAATTCACTCCAGCGTCGTTGTCCCTGTGAAGTCAAGCTTTTGACCTACAAGTTCGTCTGCGGTGAATTCATCAAAAGGAGCACTTTTCATGCCTCGCTCATCACATCAGGTTTTTTAGTTCATCTCCTGCTTAATACCTTATCCAGGCCTTTGACAACCGGCGTCGTTAGTTATCCAGCTCTCTCTCTTATTTGAGTGTTTCAGCGAGAGGCCCAAGGCAGGTCATACACACGATTTCACAGAAATGCGATCATTGCTTCACACAAAGTCAAACTTCTAAAACATTTCCACGTATAATCACGACGCGCCATACGACTGTTTCAGATCAGTGGTGTTAGATCAAGGGTAGCCTGCTGCCACAACATGCCCACCAGCATCTCAACTTCTCACAGTGTGGAGCTTTTGATTGAAAGCATCCTCGATTCTTAAGGCAAATTCCATCCAATTTAATATGGAGCCGATCTCCTTCCTGGGACTCCAGACAATTAATTCAGAGTCTGTGAACATACAGTACAGTACTCATGGCTATTGGAAACCAGAAGGACTAATGCTTGAATATGTAGAGGAACAAAAGCTTCTTTCAGCTTGAAATTGCAAGCTTTTTTCTCTTTTAGATCAGATTGAAAGCTCAAGATAGACTTTTAAATTATAATTTGGCAAATATGCTATGAAACACTTACATGTGAATCATTTATTTTTTCATTTTAAGTGTAGATCTTGGGTTGGTACTGTAAGGTTGAGGTTGTACAGCTTTGGAAAAAATTAAAAGATCACTTCAAAATGTTACCAAACACTTTTGTTTCATTACTGACAACATTTCTCCCAAATTTGAAATGAGAATAATATTGTCATTTAGAGCATTTACTTGCAGAAAATGACAACTGGTTGAAAATAACAAAAAAGATGCAGTGTTTTCAGACCTTGAGTACTGCAAAAACAAAACAAAAACAAGTTCATATTCATTTTTAAACAACATGTTTTTAGAAATTAACATTGGTGGAATAGCTCCAATTTGTAATCACAGCAGTAGTTTTTATAGTCTTTATTTTTTCCAGAGCTGTATTTTCTGCTTTGATTTCTATCATATTTTCCTGTTTTTTTTTATTCTCCTGGAAACCACACCGTTGACCCAGATGCACTATAGATGTGTGATTAAAAAAAATGCCTTTAAAGAGCCTCTCAGCCCAGAGCGTGATGCTTTAAGGTAATCTTTGTTCAGACACTTGAGGATCTGACCTACAATGTTTTTTTATTTTATTGTACTGTACGACCTTTTGTTTTGCAGTCGTTTTTGGTCACAGCTCACACTTTAAGAAATGAAAACTGACATACAGACAGGTTTGAGTTTTCCAGTAAGCTACGAGTTACGTACTGTACTTCCAGATTTTTTGATCGATTTTTGACCATTGGCCAAAATGTGTCCTTCAGTTTAGAGGTTACTTCAGAACTTCTATTGTGCATGTTGATAGAAAACACAGCTACGTGACCACAGAAATTTAATTTGAAGCACAAAAACTTTAGAGGCAGTGTGTCCGGATGTGATGTGAGGTAGCAGAATGAACAAATGACAACAATGGCTGAACGTTTATAAAAAACAAAAGATTTAGTTACGACTGTAGTTATGAGGCAATGATGGGCTGCAACAAATATAAAAAGTGTCCAAGGAGGAAAGAAGGATCAGGAGGAACTAAAACCTCAAACCTAAAAAACGAACTGAACTGCTGCATCTGGAAAACCAAAAGTGCTGGTTGTAAATAACTATCAAACACTTCAGAGCAGCTTCAGCTTCTTAAACGAAGATCAAAGAACAGAAGTAAACACAGGTAATTCACATATCGAAGCGCCCTCCTTCACAGCACGAAGCGCAACAACGCACAACTCTCACACACGATGCCTCCTGCTAACTGATGAGGGGGAACAGCTGTGTGCAGCTCACCTCCTCCCCTCTCCTGGAGGAGGAGCGATACCTGGAGCAGCAACAGCTAAACACTACTGGGGTTGTCATGCTGCCATTGCCGTAACTTTCACTAAACATATGAGTGTCTCATTTTATTGAATCTCTCAAGATACTCAAGTGTTGGCACTGGATACACTGGGTTTACTTTTTTTTTAAATAATCTGGCAAGGTCACAAAGAGTGCAGCTGGATGTCACATGTTGGTGAAGAGCAGTTATAACATGAACCTTTGTTAAATCCATGGTCACATTTATGTGCATTTTGATCAAGTGCTTCCTGAACAACTTTAGTTAATAGTCTACTATTTGCAGTGTGGCACATTTGGATGAAAACATGTTTTTGTGGAATACAGTACTAGAAAAACCTGAAGTACAATTTCTGTATCCGTAGTGCAGTTGAATTCAGCACTGGTTTCAAAAAACCACCTTCACCATCATTTTGTAAACACTTGTGATTGCATTGCCTTGTGCTCTCAGGTGACAGGCCTAACACAGTTTGACAGTTATTGCTAGGAGGGTTCAAATGGGCTCTGAATTACAGTCCATGCTGGTGAAAAGCTCTCAGTTGAAAGGTGGCCCAGGGTTTGGCGAGTTAGTAAGAGCCAGCTGAGCGTTGGAGACGAGTGGTCAAAGTCACTGAGAGGTCACTGGTTATTGAGCGTTAGAGAGAAGTGAGACAAGAAAAGATGGTTGGAAATGAAACAAAAGGTCGACATTCAGCAGAGGCCAAATTGTTTCCTCAGAGTGCTCATGTTGATTGCTCTGTAAGTCAGTGGCATTATCAATAAATCTATATATACTAAGCTGACTTCAAGTGCATTGGCTGCATTTGGCAACTATGTCATTACCGAGTGATCACAGGTTAATGGCAGGTTTTCTTGGCCTCTTCCTGATTGTACGTCATTGCAGGGAATGTAGTTAATTTACGTCTAAGACTGGAACCAGAGAGAGGACACTAAGCGTAAGTATTTGTCAGTGCTGCGTCATCATGTATTGTTGCCATTTCTGGTTAAAGAGCATCAGACTGTACTTTTCACTCAGCAACCTAGAACATCATTGGCCTCCTTCAATCTGTTTTTGGGACAGTGTGGTCAGGTCACCTCGATCAAGATTTACGCATAATGAAGGAACATTTACTTTTTATTCTATTCAGCGATGACTCATTCAACTTCATGCCATCTTATTTTTCTACTTTTATTGAGTCACTATATATTATTTTTCTAGCTTATTTGTGATTACATACTACATTGTATGTTGTCTTTGTCTTTTGGCTGAACTGTTCTTGTAGCAAGTGGGAAGTTTTGCAGGGTGTGCTTTTCTGTTTGCCTGTTGATTACTAAAAATAAAGTAAAGCTGACAATAAATTACTGTAGAACCTGAACCAAAAATCTAATTTTGCTAGGATGTGTAACTTGTCACATTTCAATGTGTGAAATAGATTTCCATTAATTAATGGGAGGTGGATTTAATCAAGTGGAACTTACGCGTTTGAATTTATGAGAATAAAGTTACGTTTGGAGAAAATATGCACAGATAATTTCAGTGATATTCACAGAATAGCATTGTTTTGAGTGATAGCAGTGTCTGGGTGTGAGCGTTGAGCGCCAACATGTGCATAAAATACAGATAGAGACTGTGTTGTTGAAGTCAAACGTCTAACAACTTCAACAATATCAGCAGCCAAGCGAGCTATAAATATTCACTGCAAGATCATCTGTTTGCACTTGACGCAACACGCCATATTATTATTATTTCTTTAACAACAGCTTCTTGTTTAGCATATAAATATCCATTAACAAGAAAATAAAATAATGGCTCCACTAAAGTCAGCAGTGGTAAACACTAACACTTGTTGTGAGTGCTTTGTTAACCCTGAACATCACAATACACACAAGCAGCCCAGACTCCCAGTCGCCCTGCTCCGGCCTTAACGCTGATGTACTGACAGCAGCTGGCAGCTTTCCTAGAAAATATCACCCAGCTGGCCCCTTATCGGAGAGCCCAATAAGAATATCTGTCCATCTGCAGTGGCTAATCAAATGCCAAGACAATGCAAATAACAAGAGGGTCAAAACTCAAACCCGCAGCCTTCTCACAGATTTAATGAGTTTTGTGTTTATTTCACCTCCTTACAGGCAGCGGATCTTCTTCTCCACATCCACATGTACATGAAACTAAGTTGCTAATACATCTGAAGGTTGATTGATCAAATCTTTCTCCTGCAGTTATTGATGAAAGCAGAACGCTGAACATTGTACATTGCCATTTAAAAAGTGTTAGAAACTCTTTGAATTACTGTAGTACTGAGGAAATACATTTGACTGCATGGCCTTTTTGTGACTTATTAAACTAATTACACACAATTTGATCGTACTCTTTCTGTCTGCCTCTTATCCCAGATCCTCTTGTTGTCTCTTTGTTTAAGGGATAGTTTGATGCAGGGTTGTATGAGGGTTCAAGTTAGTTGATGAGAAAGCAAAACATTGAAAGCCCATTATCAGTGGAGAGCTGAGTGAAGGTTAAACTTTTGGAGGTTCCTCTCGTCATTTCAGGTTCTTGCTATCTATAAAGACAAAATGGTATATTTATCGAAAATGGACCCATTAACAACTGTGTCTTTTATAACCAAAAGCAAACTTCTCTGGGTATCTTTAAGAGTCTGCCAAACTACATGACTATCAGGATGTATGGTTTTTAGAGGCAGGGGTTTCTGCCTTTCAGAGCTGCAGTCAAGTGATCCAAAACCCCACTTCAGCCTCAGGCTCAGAGAGCTGGCCAGGCCTTGGAAAATAGTCAGCTTCCATTTACCTACTCTACTAGTTCCTGAATAAAGGTGTTATTCTCACAGGGGAACTAGAGTGGGTCAGGTACACTGTACAGTCAGTTAGATATTCAGGGCAGACTACGGCTACAGTGTAGTAAAGACGGGTTTCTTCTCTCCTTCCCTTTCGTAGCGTAGTAGTGCAGCGGCGTTGGGATGTCTGCTGGCATCCCTTTGAACTCCTGTGTCCTGTGGGGTTGCTCACTCCAAAAGGGTTCTGCAATATCCAGCTCCTATCGCTGTTTTGACCCACGGTGGAGCATCAAAAGCTTCAAAGCACATGAGTGACTTCTGACCTCGTCGAGCATGATCCTCTAATGTGTGGCAGGCTGGGTGTAGGAAGTGTCATACAGCGGGAGTGACATCTGAAGGCGTTTGGTCTGGTGGAGGTGTGGAGCAGGGTGTGTGAGTGACTAGCCTGCAGAGTCACACACACTGTGTGTGCGCGCCCGCTGTTTGAAAACCCTAATTACCCAAAGGAAAATACAACAAACCAACAACTGGTCTCGAACCCCTAAGACAGATTTTGACATTTCCAAGAAGGTCAAAGTTAATTACCATGTGAGACTCTGTTCAATGGGCGGGAACAAGAGGAGATTGTTTGTGTCGAAAATTGCTTCCACATTTGAATAAGAAGGTTACTTGTGCCACAGCCCTGATGTTAAAACAGTCGACAAGTGATGGCGAATGCCAAACACCACCTTAATCAATGATTCATTGATGCAACAAATCATTAACGTGGAGCTTGACTTAGTCAGGACATTTTGGAGCTGGCAGTGCTGAACTATAAAAGGTCTGACAATTTCAATAGACAATCATTTTAACACTTAATTAACATCTGTCAAAAATGTCAAAGATCCACTTTACACACAAGGTTAAGCTTTTTTCCCCCGTTTATAAGCAATAAGACAATATGTAATTATTCTGTGCACACATGCTCATGCTATGTTTGTCAGATTTATTCTCATCAAATGTCTTTTCTGTCTGACTAACAGGCTAGACTAATAAAAAAAAAAAGATTTCATTTGTGATGATAGGGAAAAGCAGATGATTTTCTCATCTCTCAGGCAGAGAACAAGCTATAAATGTTTGGATTTTGTCATTGATTAGCAAAACTGCTGACAACTTGATATCAACTTTCAAAAACATTTTTTAGCTGCAGCGCCAGTGGTGGATGAAAAGGAGCCAAAAACAGTTTCTCCTGCTTCCACACTGGGACAGGATAGAGAGTAAAGACAGCGTCACCATTACCTCCCTCACAGAGGCTCCATCATTGCATCGCAGGATATAAACTATTAAGAACTGACAGGATGAATTATTGAGACCTCCATTTGCATGGCTCCATAAATAAGAACGGAGACAGACAGCATGACTTATACATACGCGTTTTGCGCGCAGAGTCCTCCACAAATAGCGATGAGATGTCCTCGTCCACACCGGCATCGTTTTTGGCGATGCAGGTATACGCGCCGGTGTCCTCAAAGTGCACGTTGCTGATGTGCACCTCACTTCCATTAGCTTTGAGGAACAAGAGAGGAGACAGACAAGAAAAAAGACAGTTTGAGATAAAAGGCAACTTCATGCTACCATCCTCCTCCTACCATTACTCTGTTACGTAACGTTTCTCTAACGTGTCGGGAAGATGGGTGAGAGGTTGATTTCAGAGAAAATTCAAAAAGGTAGGAGTTCAAAGTAAGGCCCTGACACACGCTGTGAGTCTGTGCACAGCCTCTAAAGAAAAGCATTTGTCTCCACTGTTTATCGAAACAACTTTGAATAACTTTAAAATGTGAACATTTGATACTGGGGCTCGAGAAATGTGTCTACATGCTGAGCTCATGAATTGTTTGTTGAAGTACTCATATCGCAGTTTACAGCCAACATCTTTTAACCAAAGATAGCAACAACAACAACAACAATGACATCTATCCAGAGAGTCAAACTGCAAGGACGCCATTGTTCAGTGTTTATTCTCGAATTAAACAACACAAAACTAAATTTAAAGACGAAATAAAAGCACTGATGTTTATTATTTTGCATTTTATGTTGGTGAAGTTCATTCATCTTGCCCCAGTCCTATGTTACAAAGGCAAAGATAATAATCATAAGCTGTATTAGTAGAAGGAATAATAGTGACATTTATCTTAGTGGTAGTAACAATTGCAGGAGTAAATGTAGCAGTTAAAGTGTTAGTAACAGCAGTAGTAAAATAATAATGGAAGCAGCAGTAGTGGCAATAAAAGCAGATAAGTGTACATCCAGTGAGCAGTAAACCCTGAACTCCCTCTGTACCTTGCAGTGTGAGCTGTTTGGACAGCTTGGTTGTGATGTCCATGCCGTTCTTCAGCCAGGCCAGCTGGGGGCTGGGGATACCCTCGGCATGGCAGCGCAGGCTGGCAGTGACGCCCGGCTCCCTGGCCTGGCTCTCTGGGTAAACCCGGATGACAGGAGGAACTGGAAGATGAGAGAAGAGAGAGGCGGGTGGGGTGGAGAAATGAATAAGTGCTGCATGATCCCACACTGTTGTTCACATTAGTATCAGTTGAGGAGTGGGGCAACGTTATTAAAGGAGAAGTTTTAAAACAACTACCAAGTCCTAAACTTATGTGTGAGCATACACTATCATTCACATCAAGCACATTTTCAGCATTTCTCAATGCCTTTGGATAAGGTTAACATGCTCTTTGGAGCCAAACAAATCAGATAGATAAATAGGGGAGAGAACCTCTGTTCGAACATTATGGATTTGGCTTGGCAGTCATTGATTTTATGTAACCTTTTGTCAGGAAGGAGATGAGAGGATAGAAGCAGAGAAAACAAAATGTGTGAAGAAAGAAAAGGCACAAAACTAAATGTCACTGTCTCTTCTACAAACTGTTCCAAGAGCTGACGTTTCATATTTCTGCACACTGTGCCACTGTCATTCGAGTTTCACTTCTTTACCCCGAGGCAAAAATAAACAAAAAGTCTCCTCCATACTGTACTTCCAAGTACCATAAATCAACATGAATCAATAAAGCACACAAATACATTAATAATATGCATTTATGCATTGGCTGAGAAAGTGCCACAAGTTTTTTGCTCTACACCCTGGGGGCTAACTTGTTAGAGTATTGCTCCACAAAACATGGGAAATATCAAAAGCATGAATTTGAATAATCCTTTAACAGGAAGAAGCCTCCTCTGAGCGGCGGAACAACGATAAGACCTTTCAAAAGAATAGTGGTTTATCGGGGGAAACTCTTTTCCTGAAATAGCGACTGAGACCTGGACATTGACAAAGAGCTGTTTACTGAGCAACCATAAAAAAGCAGCATCATTCATTCCACAACAGCCTGTCACGTATACGGATGGCAACCTGGCTGTGGTTTAAGTAGGGACATCAAATCTCTCTATCTTGCCATCATGTTTTGAGAAGTCCCTTGTGGCCTCTGTGGCCCAAATCAGTGTCCTCTTTTTTTTTTTCCCTTCTTTCTGAAACAGATTTCAGAGACACAAGCGCGGGATCGAAGTGAGAGACTTGGCAGAAGCAGAGAAGGCAGACGTGCTGTAGAGACCGTTTCCTGTGGGCACTCGGTTAGAGGAAGTCTTTACTCAGCCAGGTGAGTGAAAGGCCTGAAGATTGCTGCCACGGCCATCTGGTAACCATGGCACTCCCGGGCTTTGGAGCTCACGTCAATCTGCCTGCCAACACGCCGTCCACAGTGGGCCACTAAGGGCTCTTATGGCACCCAGGTTACTTTACCAATCACAGTCACAGAGACACTCCAGTTACGCTGATGGCCCTAAGCAGTAACAAGGTTGGCTGAACACAACCCATGGAGTCAATTATTTTGTACTATCTTTCTGAGTGATGACACGTGCCCATACAAGCACACACGCAGACTCCGACCTCATTTCTTTGTGTGTGCAGTTCCTCCACTAGTTTCCCCCCTCTCCTTTTATCTGTCTTTGAAACACATGTTTACCGCAAATCAATTTGTGACAGCGGTCTTTGTTGCAGTTGCTCTGTAAATACAGGTTGTTTGAATCTACTGCTGCATCTGGAAATCAGACCCTCTGAATGCACACAATAAAAGGACTGGTCTCCATAGATGTATTATTTTAAATCAATGGTTCGCTCTTGTGTTTTGCATTTTCCACCTGAGAATGGGATCCCTGCTGTTTATAACCTGTGTCTTTGCACAGCATTTACTATGGCAGAGGGAAATTCCTGCACATTTCACATGAAGCACCTTTGTGCATATAAATGTTATAACCGGGTGTCAAAAATGTGTAACAGCATGTCATGGTTTTGAAAAACCCTATTATGGACACAGGTTTACTGTGGCATGAAAACATCTGATGCACGTCTTAGGGTGGAAATATTATTTGTTTGCAGGTTTGCCCTCAACATATATTATGAGGTGGTAAGACAGTAAAATAAAACACAACAAAAGATGATAGAGCATTATGACCTATACCAGTGGTTCTCAGCTTGCTTTTCCCATCCATTAGGGACAGTCTAAATGATCCCCAACCAAATTTTGTTTGGGAAAACAGCAGGCAAAGAGGCTGAATAAGCTCATCAAGAAGGCTGGCTCTATGATTGGAGAAAAGATGGACTCTCTGGGGGAAGTGGTGGAGGGATGCACACTGAAGACGGTACACGGATCATCCACTTCATAACACCTTGATGGACCAAAGAAACAACAGTGGTGGATGGCTCCTCTCTCTTTGTTGCAGGACAGAGAGAGATACAGAAGATATTTTATACCCACTGCCATCAGACTTTTTAATTCTTCTGCAAATGGTGGATGAGCTGACAATTTCGGGGATTAATAAAGTAATACATTCGTATTCGTAAACAAAGTTGTCTTCCCCTAATTATAATGTTGATTATTATAATTCCAATACAACACGATATGAAATACTTCATTAATCCCCAAAGGGAAATTTATTTGTCTGTCAGCTCATCTACCATTTGCAGAAGAATTAAAAAGCCTGATGGCTGTAGATACAAAGAATCTTCTATATCTCTCCGTCCTGCAGTGAAGAGAGAGGGGAGCTGTCCACCACCTCCATTTCTTGGTGCATCAGGGTGTTATAAAGTGGATGATCTGAGTTCTCTCCACATCCCCCAGTGAATCCATCAGGGAAAAATGATTGAAGTCTCCTGATATTATTAAAAGCGCCTCAGGATGTTTCGTCTGCATGCTAGCAACAACTTCATGGAGAACTTCACATGGAAGTTGCCTTGGGTGGGATGTACACTACACAAGTATCATTATGATATGAGTAAAATGTCTACTTTCTGAGTCTTCACCAATATCTCAGCTCATCACTCTTGTTGGGCAGAGAGTTAACATTTCCCATGATGACTAACGATAGACAGGACCTGCTGTACTGTACATCCCCACTTCCAAGCCTTTAACCTTTGCACCGGCAGCACAGCAACTATGAAAACACCTCTTCATCTTAGCTGGAACGGGGTGGAATCCTCCAGAGTTGCTCTGTTTTCAATGAAAGAAGCTCCTTTCATGAACAAACTCCTCTCCTAACAGAAGGTATGCATCAGTAGTTGACAAAATACAACAAAAACATAACAAAGAAATAAAGCAAAGGTTGAGTAAAATCTCAGAACTTCCAGACTTTGCTGTTACCAGTTGAAGTGCATATTCTAGAATGTTCTAGAATCATCATGTGTTATGGAAACAGAATGAAATGGAATAATTAATCTGATTTAACTGGACAGTTAAAATGTTACTGTCCCTTTCCCTGAGTGCAAAAACAGCCATGTGAATAGACATTATAAATTAATGAGTGTTAAACATGCAACCATTAAAAATTTGACATTAAAACTCTACAAACAACAGCCGATAGTGAAATGCCAGACACGACATATGCTTATTAATTATTCCAACAGAAAACAAGCATAATTAATATTGATAAAATATATATTTCTTTTATTTTCTTTTTTTCAAAAAAGGTCACTCTAGTCAAATATTATGCAGGCTGTTACATTTGGCATTGAATAAAGAATTATTTTATCCGACACTTGAACAGTTTGGTCCGACACCGCTTTATGTTATTCCAGAGATTTCACCTTTTGTTTTGATCGTATACTTGAAGACGTTTCACCAAGGCTGTAAAGTTCATGGTTAGACAAAACTGTTTTACAACGCTGCAGAGAGAGAAGTTCTAACAGTGTGAACTCCTTCAACTCAGCTGGATCAAACCGGCTGACTGCGTCGCAGTGACATCCCAGGGCCACCAAAAGTACTCCTCCCGGTTCCCCCCGACACGCTCCGAACGTCCCCTGGGGGGACAGGACCACCTCAGTTTCAAAAATACTAATATACAAAATGAAAGTCTGGTACTGGTAAAACTGAGTATTTAGCTACATCTGTCAGCCAGTTGGTTGAGATATTGATGAGTTAGAATTAACTTTGTTACTTTTTGTGGGTTCAAGCCTCTTAATCATGTTACTTTTAACATTTTTTTTTGCCTCTATTTGTCTTATATAACAGTTAAATTAATATGTTTGGCTTTTGGACTGTTGGATAGAAAAAAAATAGCAAATTGAGGAGTTCACCTTGGGCTTCAGGAACACTGCAATTCTGCCATTTCGTAGGCAAAACAATAAATCAAAAAAATAATATGCAGATTAATCAATTACAAAAACAATTTAGTTGCAGCCCTCCAGAGGATTAATTTCGTCTTTGCTCTAGTTTTCCATTACTGACGATTAAATGAAGAAGCTAAATTCAGCAGAGTGGTAATTGCAGCAGGGTCCGTGCAGTCGATTCATCCTTAGCCGCTGGTGGAACTCGGTCAGTACAGAAATTATAGTTTTTCTGCATGTCAGAAACAAACATGCACTGATGCAGATAATCAGAAACCTGTATAATCAAGATTATGTACACAAGACATGTAGCTGCACAGCCAGGTGTCTTTATGAAACAGGCACGCTCATTTTGATCCATGTGTTGTAAATTCATGGCAAGTTTAGTACTTCATTTAAAAATATTACACGATCAGATGAAACTTCACAAACATCAAATATCTTGACCCCGTTTAGAATTAAAAGAGATAAATGATCAATTTGTCAACCTTGTGATCCCTCAGCCTGACTGGCAGGATGTGTTTGTGTGTGTGCGTGTCTGTGTGTGTGTGTGTGTGTGCGTGGTGTTGGGGGAAGATTTTGAGGTCATGGCAGACATGGCATGACATGTACCTTTGTTCTGGCAAAACCACAGCAGCCTATTAATCAACAGCTGTACACTGTGAGCATGGATGGACCAGGTTTCCGCTTGATCACCTCATTAATAAAACCTCCCAGGCAATCTCACACTTACATTAATTAGTGCGTTGGAATTCAAATTTAGGACAGATCCACAAGTCTTATTCCTGGAAAAAAATAATTTTCCTGCCATGGTGGTTGGTAAGAGTGACATCCAGGTTAGTTAGTTGGGATGGGATACTTCACTTGAGTGAAAAGCTCCAACACTCACATACAGTACACGCTCACCAAGAGCTTTAATAGGAACGCCACACTAATACTGAGCAGGGCCTCCCACTGCTCTCAGATCTGCCTCAGCTCTTCGAGGCATGAATTCCACATGATGTTGGAAATACTCTGGTCCACACCGACATGACTGAATACACATCATTTCTACAGATTCGTGAGCTGCTGCATATTCACACTGTCAATCTTCCATTCAACTTCCACCTACCAAAGGTTTTTTCTTTTTTTTTTTTTGCATTCAGCTGCTGGAGTAAATTGAACTCATCGAGCACAGTTTCCCTAGAATTAGCCATTAGAAGGTGGTAAACTGTGACAACATCACTCAAGACAGGGTGGTGATATTCAGACCATGACTGATCGGTACAAAATGGGCCAAAGTGCATCAAGAAAGCATTCGCCACACCATCACGCCACTAACCACCCGCCTGGGCTGTCGACACAAAGTTGGGTTGGGTGCTTAGATTTATGCTGTTGATGCCAAACTCTGACCCTGCCATCTGTGTCCCTCAGAACAGGATCCATGTTCTCAGTCTCGAGCTATCTTGAGTTATCTTAGCCTTCCTGTCAGCTGCAACCAGTCTGACCTTTCTCCTCTGACCTCACTCATCAACACAGCGTTTTCATTTGCAGACCTGCTGCTCAGACTTTTTGTGTGTGTGTGTGGGGGGGGGGGGGGAGTTCCCAGGCGATCAACTGTTTTAGAAAAACTCAAACAAGCCCATCTGTCACCAACAATCGCACCACAGTCAAAGCAACTGAGATCGCACTGATGTTTGATGTGATCATTAACTTCAGCTCCCAACCTCTATGTGCAAGATAATAAGCATTTCCCTGCTTCCCTGCTGTGCTGTTCATGAATGAAGTGGTGTGGAGGTAATAAAGTGTTCTCTTAAGCTGTGCACACGCCAAAGTGGCAACGTTGCGTGGCCACGCCTTTTGCCGAGGAGCGACAGCGCGTAAATGTGGGCGCACGACATCCTGTGGAGGCGCACACAGCTTGGAGAGTTACACCGCCTTCTCCAGGGATGTTGGCCATTTCCAGAGCTTCCTGAGGCTCACCAGTGCCCACTTTGACAACGCTTTGTTTAACACTGATCAGCTGTCATGGGCCGGACTTTAGTTCAATATTTTGAAATTGTGCAACAAGTGGCGCTCACTCTGACGTGGCATCAAATGGGTTGTTGTGTCATTCCATTGTCTTTGTAAGTAATATCGTCGCACCACAAATATAAGTGGCTTTTGGTGTGTACACAGCTTTAGTATTCACGTATACATGAGCATAGATGGGAATGTTTTATTTCTGCTGTATGCTCAGTCATATGTTCCCTATATGCACTAATAAAAGTTTTTTCTTTTGTAGAAACTGGTTAAAAAAGAAGAAGAAGAAAAGAATACAACATGTCCTGTGGTAAAAGTAATTACATATTACATATATTACAGTTTTTCTCTGCGGAGGATAATGGTGGTGAGCAGTGTCAGAGAAAAAAAATATCTAGATGTAAATTCACCAGGTGCTTTCCAGAGGGTAGGTGATGGTTTAATACATTAATCCACCCGGTAAAATGAAATTTGACCTATAAGCTTCATTTTGTAATATTTAATGTTCAATAACTTGATTTTATATGTATGCTTTTATTAAAGCAGAAGTAAGTGATATATTTGTGTTAATATAAGTCTTAAATAGTTATATCTTCCGACAGCAATCACTTACATAGAGTGTTTGGTCTGAAACACGGGTCTGTCAGTCACTCTGCTCTGCTCTGAGCCGAGGAGAAAACATTTATCGTATCCTACAGTTTTTATCCAATGAGGAGAGAGAACGGCATGCAGGGCTGTGTGTGCAGCCAAGGGACGCCGTGAATGTGGCGACGTAGGGACGAGGACTGTTATGGTGCGTTCAAGGAAACTCGTATTTTTCCGACCGTGAAGTGGTACCAGTTCGATCTGAGTTCACCGGTCGGAAGTTACGAGTGGCCGTTATAGTGACTTTCACCGGTAAAACAGGTCGGAAAAACACGAGTGGGTTGCCTTGAACGCTACAAAGTCGTAAGTTGTGACTTGAAGCTGTACTTTACGATTTCAAAAGCCTGCCTGGAACGCAGCATTAGCGAAAACGACCGGACCACTTACTTCTGCTTTAATGAAAAAAATTTAATCTTATACTACATAGATTATAAGATTTTTTTTTTTTTTTTTTTTCCCTCAATTTCTCTTATAGTGAATACCGAACTGGAACCAGATGCTGAATAGCAGGGCAAAGTGAGTCATCTGATGATGAGGATAGTGATTTTGTGGGATCAGTACAGTACTGTATATAGAAATATCTTCTGATGCTATTAAGGCTGATGGAAAATTGGAAAAAAGGACAGCATGTCATCAAGTTCAGATCTAATGCCATACACTTTTAGGGTAAATTGCTTGTGTGATTTGAGAAGATTGAATTGGTTGTCACTTTGGAGGTCTCTGCCCGTGATCCAATCAGACCAAGTAACAGCACCACAGCAGTCAGACAGGTTACAGTGACAGTGTGGGTGCAGTGTGTAGAGGTGTACTGTAATTACAGAGCAGGTAAGTGCAGGTCTAATCGGAGTGAGTGAGAACGGGCGTATTCTGCTGAGGCAAAGCAGAAGTTGGAGTGAAGTCCTCTGTAGGTTCATGGACCTAATTCGACCAAACATCTGCGATGGCCGGGGCACAGCTGCTGCCAAAACCTGAACAACCCAACCCAGTTCCCTCAATACAGGTTTTCACCCCATCTCAGTTCAACACCTACTTGATTATGTCCAAAAAAATATCTGCACAACTTTAATGTGTTGATCGATGGGAAAACTTCTAAACACTGTCTGCAACCAGTGCTCCAGCCTGCCTGTCAGTTTAATAGTGAAACCCCAATAGTTTAGGGAAGGAACTGTAGATGTTCAAGAGTCAAAATTTCTGACCTGTCCAGGATTTTTTTTTTCCCACATTGGCTGAAAAGTTGAGATTCAGAAATCGTTCTTGGCCTTGGCACTGAGGTTATTGTTTGGTCCACCGCTACAAGGATTTCTTTATGAAAACTGGGCATGAGTAAAATTTTAATGTGAGATTTTACAGTGAATTTTTCAAAAGGGAACAGTGTGTCCTTAAATCTCCTTAAACAACAAGTGTCTTTGTTGGATGAATCTCATCTTCACTAAATGCTGTGGTTGTTTGCCTTTAATTACTAAAGTGGGACAATGCAGCATCACTTCTGAACTCAGTCTTCAGCCTGAAAACCTGTTTAAAATGCTGTGTCACCACAGTCTGCATTGTATTACATCCTATAGATTTTCCTTCCAGGTATCCACTCTGAATATCTAGTTTACCGATCTCTTCTGTGTAAATGTGGGTGCTGTCTGTCAGCTACAGGCCACTGCTGTTACTCAGGGGACAGCAGGGCTGGGGGGGGTTGTTACAGATCTGTGCAGAAGGAACCAAGTTATATCAAAGTTTCTGCAATTCCCACTCTCTGCCCGTAGAGCCCAATAAAGGTCATTCCTTAGTTAAAGGCCCATTATTTGAGTAAAAACCTGTGTCAGTGAATTCCCTTTGTGACCGTGAATGTAGGTGAGAGTGAATGCTGCTCTGCTGTAGATCGTCTCTCTCCATGTTCGCCAAGTCTTAAACAATTCAGAAACCTGTGCAAAATGATGATGGCAGGGTTCGAGTGAGTACAAATCAAAATGTTGCATTGTTACATTTCTGATTCATCTAGGTATTTACCATCAAAACTAATTCAGCTGAGCCTGTACCGGGAGGTCTGTGATAATCATTGTCAATTTAGGAGAAGCACTGCTTGCTGCTCACAGCAATTATCTACGCAGCGAGTGATTTTTATGCATTACATTAATGAATGGGACCATTAAACCAAATTTAGTGTAATTATTGACAGTGTTTGTGACTAACAGAAGTCTAGCTTTTGCACAAGTGTCCTTGATATTGATATGATAACTGATATTTTAAACCAGAAGCTCCCCTGACACTTTAGATTTAGATTTTACTGATACCTGACACACTCTGCTTTTTAGTTACTACAGAAAAGTCAGAACCTGAAAACATAACGTCTGTAATCTTGACTGTGGCCCACGCAGAGGCATAATTATGTTTGAATGAGTTACATGATAAAGTTTTAGTCACAGTGAAACTGCCGGAGCATCTTTATCTACAGTAATGAGATGAGGCTTCATGGGGGATGTGGAATACATATAGGTGGGTTCAGTAACGAGAGGGATTACAATCAAATCTGATCAATCTAACTAAAGGATGAAGGCGAATTAACAAATTAGACTTCAAACACCTTCTTTGGGATATTCACTTTTTTCTTCTAGATTCTACAAACCACAAGACAATTTCATGCACATACTGTATGCCAGATTTGACACACGAGTGTGCCACAACATGGCAAAGAAAAAAAAGGTGCTGACATAAATTATAACATGAATGTATTAATTAAATTATTGAAAGCATTTCAAATATCTCTCAGACTGAGTACTTAAAGACGTTAAGAACTGTTGTTTGATTTCACACTAAACCTGCCTCTTTCTCCAGGTTCCCAAATGCCTTATTAGGCAAGGCAAGGCAATTTTATTTGTATAGCCCATTTTTACAAACAGTTTGTCTCAAAGGGATTTACATAGCATCATAACAACATGGTCTGCCCTTAGACCCTCACATGGACTGAGGAAAAACTCCCAAGAAAACCCTTCTAACAGGGAAAAAGAATTGGAGAAACCTCAGGGTGAACAACAGAGGAGGGATCCCACGTGCAGTAAGTGTATAGACAAGAAAACAGTTTATAATACAGAATATGCAAAACATGGAAATAGTTAACAAGAGCTGATGAAGGCAGCTTCACAGACCCTTGAAATTCTCCTTTTCACACTAAAAGGGGGGGAAGGGGGGTATTTTGGTATTCTGCCTTTTGAAGAAACACCTCGTTCTCACACTCCACCAGTGTTCATGTGTAAACCCAATCCGTGCGTGAAAATCATTAGAATTTCTTTTTGCCTGGACAGTGGTGAAAATGAAAAGGAACGGCGCCGGTGATATTTTTCTACTCAAAACTCGATTCAGACAAGATGTGAAAGAAGTTGCATTCTGATGTGTTTCTGAGAGTGTCAGGAGAGTCACTGCCAGGAGAATGCGACACAGCAGGGCTGACAGCTCCATCATAAAGCTCCCTAGCCAGTCGTCAATCACTCAGCAAGGCTCCCGTCGGCCATGGTGCTGTGGAAGACGAGCAGGCGTGCAGCAGACACACACCACGAGCGAGCGCGTGCACTGAGAGAGATGAGGACGCACAAACACCACCATGGCAGGAGACCACTTCGCCATCATACCACTGGGAGGTTTCCAACTATGCCTGGCAGACTCGTTACAACTCTTCAATCGAACTGAACTCACGGCTGAGACTCAAAAAAATTGTTTTAGTCACATAAAGCAGTGAATTGTTTGAACTGACCACGTTCTGTGTTTTCTCTCTCCATCACATGAACACAAACACAGAATCATAAACCACAAACACACGCCACAAAAATATGCTCACAGGTTTCCTCTCTCAGCTCACATGGGCGTCATTCCTCCCATGGCGCCGGCTCAGACAACAGTTTTGTCTAGAGCACGAATCTACTGAATGGCATGTACATCATATACTGTAGCTGGTGGAAAAAGTACTTCTCAAGGATAAAAGTAAAAAAAAACAAAACAAGTAAAACTGAAAAAATACGATCTAGGACAGTAATTAAGAGGCCTGATGGGAATTCTACTGATTCATGTTTGAATGCTCTCTCTTTTCTCATCTTGCATGGGTTGGACTCCTCATACGCCTCAGTCTGATTTATTATTTATGACAAGGAATCTAAATAATAACATTAAAATTAAATAAAGTCCATGGAGAATCTGAAGCATGAAACAATGGAAAGTAAAGAAAACAATACCATAAGATATATTTTCTAACAAATTCCTGTGTATAGATTAAACTAGGGGTGTTCTGTTATTCTTCAATTATCAATACACTTATTAAAAGTGAGAGAACATCAATGTGAGATGATCTGATTTGATTTAGGTTAACATTTTATTCAAGAAGCAGAGGAAAAACAATTCATATTGAATAATCTACCACCAGATATTGAACAACACGCACTGAATTTACCTTGTATGTATTGATCAACCGAAATCTCTCACACAAGCAGGAGATGATAACAACAATGTCTACAATATGTTTGCAGATTAACTCTTTCATTGTTATCAGTAGCCTCGCCTATCACAGAAGAAACCCACTCCACTCCACACAAAGATTAAAGCAGGCTTCTCTGCTGTTACCCGAGTCAAGTCGCTTTGACTAAACTGTGACGACCCCGGTGTCTCCCTCCTCGAGACCCTTCAGCCAGACACTCCAAGTCTGTAAAGTCTTGTCTGACCTGCTTCTCAGTGCCTGGTTACAGCGACAATTCACAAAACACAGTCTCATGTGGGCTGCCCTCTGGCTATCCGGGGGGAAAAAAAAAAAACACTCAACAGAGTTTCAGGTACTTGTGGGTTTTGTGTCCAGACTGTCCAGCCCTGAGCGAGTCGGACCCTGGTTCTGGAGCTGCTGCTGCTGCTGAGCATCATCTAGCTTTGGCCTCTTCCCAGTAAGAAACATGACACTGCAGGTACTGAGGGATGGTTGTTGTAGTGAGGGATCAGCACGCCATGGCCTCCTCCCTCTCTCTCCCTGTGCCTGCCATCCACAACTAGCCTCGCACTGAATTGGCCTTAATGGAGGCAGTCTCACATTACTCCTCAGCAAGGCCCCCCAATGGTTGTAGGCTTGGCCACTGATTGTGCCGGGTCTTTAAAATTACTCTTAATGTGACCGTCCGCACCTTGGAGACCCAGTAGCGTTAACCCCAATAAGACACCAGCCACAGTCACAGGACCACAACAGCCCCCCCACCAGGACAGAAGGATATAATCAAATCATTCTTGGATACAGTGGAAGGGCAGCAACGATACGACAGCAGCAATATATTTTGAAAGATGATGCTCCCAGGCACAAGTAAACGCAACATTAGGAGCCACTTTTTTTTTTTTTTTTTTACATTTTACCCATCAGAAATACTCACATTTCAAATTACATTTTCAAAACGAGTGCAGCTTTTCCAGGGTGAAAAACTACATTTATTTTTCTTCCAGCAACAGAACTGGTCGCTATACTTGACAATTCAACCAAGGCTTTCATTAATGTACCCCAAACAACAATTTGTTTTCCCAGCCACAGTACAAATTAGATGCAACTTTATTGATTCCTGTGGGTAAAGTGTGGTCACTGCAACAAAGGAAGGGAAGACAAAAAAAAAAAGAGCAGGGACAACAAACAAACAATCACAACAAAATGAACACCTTCAAGATAAGAGAGCACACTGAGGACAGCGTTACAGTGTCTTCATCAAGATGAGGTCGACCAGGCAGCTGGCTGGTGATAAATACTCATGGACAAATGCAGGTGTAAAAGGAATGAAAGGTGTATTGAGTCTATAAGAATAAGTAAATGATCCTACATACACCACACATAGCCTCCGGTACAGAAACCCCTCTGCTCTGCGCCTGCTTCACAGGGAATTCAAAAGTACTTTTCAAAGTACTGTAGCTCCAGTCCAAACTCCATCAGCTCCTCTGAATAAAAACCCTGAATGGTATATATATCTTGTGATTCTCTTGTGGCTGCGGAGCGATGGATGGCATTGTGAATCCATTTTCCCAGAATTGCCCTCTCTTTCAGCTGTTTCTTAATTGAGTTTTTAGAAAAATCTCAGTAGTCGCTGCAGAGTGATAGTGGGTCCTTGGAGGCTTCACCCAGACTAAGAATGTGAAATTCATGGTCTGCGGTTTAAAAAAAAAAAGGTCATGTGGAAGTTTTGCTATCAATTACCAACAAAAGTCATCCGTCTCATGAGATTCACTCTGTTTCCATAAACACAATATTTGGCATAATAAGACCAGTATATCATTGCAATTAACCTCAGAGTAATCTTTTAGAGGAATGATAATGAACCAACTGTCTATCAATTGTAATGAAGATGTCGAGTGTTCAACGTTGACACACCACGTTGTGATTTATTCATATCCAGTTCATTAGGGCCAGAACGGGAGAAAACAGTCTCATTCACACAGGCGCCACCACTTCACCTTTGCCTTTTCTATAATATCTCTAGCTTCAGTTTCCCACAAGGTTCACTCAGCATGCTAAAAGCTCTATCCCAAACCAATTACAACAGAGGGGAATATAAAACTCTTTACTCGGCTATAGGTATTGATGCGTATTTAAGGTATGGTCTTCAGATGAAATGAACATGAGGTATGTGAGCTGGGAAATAAATTAATACTGAACAGAGTGATTCTACATTTGAAAGAGTGGGTGAGAACAACACTGCAGTTTCTAGTGTGTTTAGGGTCATTTGTAGCAGTCGGTAAAACAGCACATGGCTCAACACAGATAAACACAGCTCACCTATTTATTATAGTGCCTCTATTAACCTATTATTAAGAGAAGCACTGGTGTGGTGGGAAATTAGCACTATGTGACTGTGGAATAAATTCTATTACTAAAAATTACAATGATAAAATCAACAGATTTTCCCTAAAATAAGATTTTAACTTTTGTTTTACAGTATATGCTGTTGATTTTAAGACACACTACTGACTTAATATCTGACACCTCAAAAGTTTGGTGCATCCTTGGTTCAAGGGGTCAGGAGATTTTTCTGTTGTGCACTAGTCTATGGCTTAATCTCAATATATATTCAGAAAGGCATGCATAATGAGACAGATCTGAATATTTTTAATATTGAAATATTTGCATCATTATTCAGAAAATAAAATCATGTTATGTATCTTGACTCTGCAACGTTGTCTCTGGAACGGCTGTTTACTGAAGCCGGTGAGAAGTTTTGAGTTTGGCTTGGTGACTTTAGTGTAGCCCACCTCCAATCGGCGGTGTGTCTCGTCTCATGCCATTGTCTCCCATTGGTGGAGGAGGCATTAATGGGGAATTAATTGCAGTGAAAGTGTATGGCAGGATTTTTTTTTTGTTCCTGCAAACTACACATTGGAATCAATCTTAGAATTATATCACCTTTTTATTTTACCTTTATTTGACAAGGTTGTCCCTTGAGATTAGATCTCTTTTCCGAGGGAAACCTGCAACTTCTAACAATAATGACATGTTATTATTTACATGGCAATACATGCCCGAATTTACACTTCCTTAAAGAGGAACTATGCAGGATTATTAGCTTAGCTATGCCACATTTTTAACTTAATTAAACAGCTTTAGCGTAATTGTGATGGTTTAATAAATGGCATGTAATTTGTTGCAGGGACAGTGGAGGCTTTCTGCCTTCAACCTAGCATCTCTTAGCTGAAAACCAACCTTGCAAGATCAGTGCCACCGCTGATCTTGCTCTCGTCTCTGCTCACCGTGACACAAACGCGCCCCAAAACACATCTCTTGTATATGACAGATAAGACTACACAACCTAATATCCATAACCTTATCTATGGCTCTATTGATTGATTTCTCGCTAGCTTTGTTGTAAACGAATGCACATGGCCAGGAGACGAGTTAGCAAAATGGTGGAAAAGCGACCAGACTTCCAAGTTCCCCTTTAAATCCTATGTTACTTTGTAATAATTGTTTGGAAAAAAGCAACAAAAAACTGAAACAAATAAAAATAAACCAAAAACAAACAAAGAATTTCCAGTAGAAACAAACCCACTTCCAATTAACACCAAATAGACATGCTGACACACCATTCTTAGATTAAACAGATACAGATATAAATAGTGGAATATCTGTTCCTCCTGTAAAATAGTGTACTAAGTCATCAGCAAACGCTCTTACTTTGTAACAGACAGAAAATACAGACCCTCAGTCTGTCAACAGAAAATCTGAAATGTTTTTTGTCTGAAATGTGAAAACACCAGAACAATGATCTTGTGCAACAACAGAGGCCATGCACTAATACGCTGCAGATTATCACATTAAAAATGTATGTCAAATATAAAGACTTTTTGAACAAAACATCTCCACCACAGGAGCAAATGAGAGCAGGTGAGAGTTGAGGGTAAAGTCAGGTTTGATGCATCAACAGTGTGTAGCTCTTACCGTTCACTTGAAGAGTGTGGGTCTGGAAGAGTTTCTCGTAGCCGTCGGCGTGACAGGTGTAGTTGCCCATGTGGGTCGTTGTCACCTTGGTGATGTACAGTGAGCCATCATCTCCAAAATCCTATCAGCCAGACACATACAAAAAAGAGTTTGGATGAGTCTGAGTAACTACTGGTAATCTAGAGGCAGCAGTGATGGTTCACAGCGTTGAGAGATGAAATGAACTGTTTCAGTGGGAAACGCAACAAGCCTGTCATGTGCAGATGAGAAGATAAACATGTTTCATGGCGTAGGAAATGAAAAATACAACAATATCTCAAAAAGGCACATCGTGTAGCAATGTCCATAAATCTCATTCAAAGTTGGAACCATTTGGAAAGGAGAATAGGAAAATAAATGTCAGAGTCAGAAAGAAGAGAAATTGCTACATGTCACATTTTCCCAATCAGAGGAAAGTGATCTGATGGTGAGGGAGGCTATAATTGATTAGTTTAAAATGACAGTGTGTTAACTGCTTGCAAAACAACAACAGGGAAACGTAGTGCTGCAGACACAGTCAATCAAAGTAACTTCTACTGCATTCAAATGTCATTGTGCCTGATAAGGACAAAATGAGTGTTAGTCAACGTGCTCGCCACACAAATACACAGCTGCACATGTTGCACTTTGACTTTCAAACTAAAAACCAATCCAATGATGTGAACTTGTGCAGAGAGGCAAGTTGAACATGATTAATTCATGCTATGTTATTTTTTTTTACCAGCAAATGAAAACAAAAAACAAAAAGAAATGGTGTCAGACAAAGAAAGACAGAAGACGGAAATACATTTCTCAAGCCGTGGCAGAGAGAGAAAGCCCCCAAAGCTACTGAGCCCTCAGACGACGGCAAAGAGCAAATGTCTGCCACCTTGGTGAGATCATGCTGCGATAAAAAGTTATCCTCACAAGACATTGTAATGGGCTTTTCCCAAGTACAAAGTAACTGTATAAAAAGAGGTGATGCTGATCCTTTCAAACTAAAATCTACCTTTTATGTTCTCTGGGCCCATAACATAAGGACAAAAATGTTGCACTTGTGAATGGAAGGTAAAAGTGGAAAGCTTTCTTCCCCCTTACTTTCAAACTCGATAAAACATTTAAAAAGCGAAAAATATAAACTTCTCTTTCAAACCTAAAAAGTAAATGCTCAGACCTCAGGAGTTCTGTGAAGTGGAGAGTGACCTGTCAAGGTCATCGACGGCTGCAGCAATGACTCAGCAGAGGGCTTTGGAGTGACTGCACAGTATCACACTGGTCATGCAGGATTTGGAGAGACAATTAAAACTCAGCATTATTCTTTTTTAGATGAGGGTAAAGGTGATTTTGTTTTCCATTGTGAAGCTAACTTATTGATAGATCTACTTGGAGCAGGATGTTTTGTTTTGATTTTATATCTGTCTTAGACAGTTTTCTTTTGTTGTATAGAGATTTATATATAAATATAACATTTTCTTTCTCTTAATGTCAACCCTGTCATGTTAAATTACAAAATATATCTCAAACTACATTGGAATTAAAAATATCTCTGAGGTGTTAATGTGTTGACTCTCAGTGGGAAACTCAAATCTATAGTTAATTACCTGTCTTAGATCAAGTGACTCTATTACTTGTCTTTAGAAAAGTACTTGGAAACAAAAGAACTGCCTGAGCTTAAATAATAATAGGTTTCACCATTTTCCGATGCACAGTGGCTTTTCAGAGATGAACGTGCTGCAGCACTCATTATGGTTTTCTTCAGTCCCCGCTAACCTGATGAAGGCCAAGTGCCAAAACGTGTTCATTCCTCATTGCCGCCATGCATTAAAAAAACATTCAGATATCTTTAGTGGTGTTAACTTTTGTTCTCAAGAATGTCCATGACTCTGCCCCTGTGCTCCTCATTTCTTATGACTGAACTCACCATTCTTATGTAGAAGAAAGACTCTGCCCTAATTGCTAGTCCTCCTACAGACAGGTTCATAATAAGAAAAATGCCTTTTCTCATTAAAGAGCTTTTAGCATTTGGATCACATCTTCGCTGGCTGTTTACATCTAGACATTTAGCTTCCCCCCCTTAAAAACGTCTACAGACGAGCGAGGAGAGTCCGCCGTCATGTTTACAGGCGAACAGTGTGTTTATCAGTTCGTCCCGGTGTGCTCCGATCTAACCCACGAGCTCGGTAACAGCTCGGGCTGAGTGAAGCATCAGAGCTTCACAATATGAGGGGAAATCGATGGTGCGTTTTGGCCCCTTGGGCTGAGAGCATATTGTGTCACCTTCTTAAATGAAAAATGAATGGGGGGAGAAATGAAACTCAGAGGGGTGGAACGAGCCGCGGCGGAGGCTGTCGACATGATTCCTCCACCTCACCTCAGCTATCAGCTGCACCCAGCGACCAGCTCTCTGCAGACAAAGCAGAGACCGGGGTAGGACTATACTCAGAGAAGGGAGACAAGGGCAGGTAAAGGTGGACTTACAAATAGGCCATAGCCCTCAAGAAACTATAATTAATAAAGCTGTCAGTGGCAGGTCACCTCTGAAGGGGCACTAAGAGCCACCTCATTGGATCTCAGGTAGTGACGAGGCATTTCACAAAATGGCCTTTGAAGAAATTTCCAGCTCGGCCTCATGAACCATTGTGAAAGGAGAAAGAATGTGTGGAGAGAAAATCTTCTCCAGTGTGAAGAAAAGGTGAAGACAATGTGGAAAGGAGTCGACAACACGGCCGAGAACAGATCTTTATAAAGGTGCTGTTCACCCAAACGAAAAAACATGAATAAACATTTCCGTTCTCACCTCTGATCATATGAAGCTATGCAGATACTCTCAGTTCTACAAGCCAATGTTTTGAGATTTCTCTACAAACGTAGTTAAAGATATTTAATCTGTGGTGCTCACAGCAGTAAAAACAGATTCAACTGCATGTGTTTGTCCACAGACCTCAGTGTCCAGCGCTGTGGGGACAGTTTGTGGAGAGAGACGATGTTGCTGGGGTTAATTTGTTTTCATGTCATGACCATCAAACAAAACTCCATTCACTGCCTTTGTATTGAGGCAGAAGTCTGAGATGGATAACTCAAATCTTATCATATAATGACTACACCGTCGGCATGGTCGACCACCACCAGAGGTAGGGAGAGAATGTGTTGTTTTTTTCATTTGGATGAACTAACGCCCTGAAACTGTGAAAATAATAATTTGAACCATTCACAGTCAACTATGAGTTTAGTTTCATTTCTCATGTGTACAAATATTTTTCAGTCTTGGTGTAAGTTTTTGAATTTCACAGTAATATTTCTTGTTTAGCCAACAAATACAAGGTTTCTGGTACAACTTGGTGTACGGGGGAAGAAAAAAAAGTCAAAAAACTTTTAACAACTTTAAATTAAATAAAAATCTGCTTTGTTGTCGAATCCTTTTGTAGTGAAGCAACATAGGGTTTAATCTCAACAACTTGCTCTCTGCATTTCAGTGTTTCTGACGGGTTAGTGATGTGGATTACAGCATCATGCATGCAGGCACTTCACTAGCTTTGTGGGCTTTTGTGAATGAGATGTTTAAAAAAAAGGGTGAGGTAATGTTAGTTTGTTGAGACAAAAAAACACCCTACCTGGGACGGGATCTGTAGGGGAGAAAACAGATGTCAAACATTTAGAGGTTTATTTCAAATCACACAATGGTAAGGCATCAGAAGTGGACAGGTGACATTACTGCTGGTGTTTTGGTCAGAAAGTAAATTATGTGAACATTACATGTATGTGAAGCATAAATTCAAATGGCATCAGCTTTTGTCTTGTTTGGTATCACAGTTTAGAAGATAATCAGCAGATAATTACTATTACAGCAGCCCTACTGTAGATTGAATGCAGTATGTGGCACAGTGTAATGTAGGTCTAATGTCAGCATAATATGACAGGAGTGTGGTCTTAGGCTCATACACACCACATGATACATTTAACCAAACACCCATCTTGACACTCTGGAGGTTTAATGAATCAGGCCACTGTGACTGAATAAGATTCATGTGTTATCTGCCATATGATGTTGCACAGCTTGATTTGTTCAATCCTGCTGAAACAGCACAGGAACAATACAAATCGGATTACATGGCGTGGCTCAAACTGATCAAAGCTGAACATAGATATTATAAATAATCACACACATTTAATGTTACATAAAAGGTGCATCTCCTCTCTGCAGAGTGGAAACTAACGGCACAAGGCACAGGGTATTATGGGAGATGAAAACACCTTTTCCTATGGACAAGATAAGACGGGAGAGGAAGAAAGATCGAACTCAGATTGTACGGCTTCCTGTCCCGCATCTATTCCCGCTGAAGCCACAGACTTCAAAACATATTTTCTATTTTTAACAAATCTGTGTGTTTTTTTTCATGATTAAATTCAAAGATTTCGCCTGCAAACTCAGATATATTTTATTGTGACCTTGCAAACTTTGCTTGTCCAATGAGGACACAGCGCTCTGAAAAGTTGAATTCTTCATACAAACTTTGACATTTCATTTTCAAACTGTTTAAGAATTACAAAATATCAAATGCAGTTTTCATCTTCTGAACTATTTCCGGGAACACAGATTCAGCATCCCCAGACACAAACATGAATGTGTATACTGTAGATACACACACACACACACACACACACACCCACACACACCAAGGCATAGACAGTACATGACTGTGTCTTTTTGCTCGGCCACTCAGGGAGGATTGAAATACTGACAGCCTTGGATGATGATGCAATAGCCAGCAACTGTCAACTTCATGGAATTACAGTAAGCTGCTTTGTCAAAATTTAGAGAGGCTCTATTGAACTCTGGGATACAAGCGCACCGCTGGGATTAATACGCGATTCACTAAGTCTGAATGTCGACAAAAAACAAACTCTAAAATAACCACGTTCTAAACTGGGAAGGCCTGCGAGATTAGAATACATAAACCTCCCATGTGTACTCACAGGAATATGACTCTAATTAAGGCTGGCAGTGGATGCTCACAAATATTAACAGCCAGCAATTATACAGAAATTGTCTGCAAGGCAATTTAGAACCGGTCTGCGGATGCCAGGTGCAGACAAAATCCATTCTCCTCTCTGGAAGGAACAACAATGATTGACTGGACGTCTCACAGCCAAATATAAATCTGGATTAAGCCGGCGTTGGTGTGCCGCTTTTCTTGGTGCTTGCTGCGTGGTTTGCACACTTTTTTTTTTCTTCTTTCTGACGAGCCACAGGAGAGCGTTGGTGCTCGTGCTGCTTTGTTGCTGGTTGGTGTTCAGTGTTAGTGCATCTGCTCTCTGGAGGTAATCTCTGCGCTAGCGAACATTGTAAACTCAAACTTTGTTAGTCATCAACTAAAAAAAATGAAAGCCACATCTGACAATTGCAAAGTACAGCAGGGACTCTCTGTCTGAAGACACAGATTAGTAAAGTAGTAGTTTAATTCACTCTCACTTCATGACGCTGCACTGCCATCAACAAATGCTGTGTGTACTGTATAAACAGCTGTAATTTTTATGCAACAGCCATAAACATGGGCAATTTAAAGATTTGGGGGTACGACTGTAGTTCCGGGTAATTAACGCTTAAAACTGTTATTTGCCGCCTTCTTCTTTCGGCTCTTTTCTCTCTCTGATCTCTGAGCTTATTTTTGAGTTCTGTGGACTGAAATCTAATTTGATGCTCTCTCCCTGGGAGGAAAATGGTTATAGACCACAAAAGACCAAATGGTTTTAAGGTGAGGAAAATGAAAAGTGACATTTTTTTTAAAGAGGTTCTGATGCTCAGTTTGAACATTGTCCAACTATTTTAAAGGATAAAAGGTCATTTCAAGTCCCTCACCTACTGTATGTGCCGTCTCCATTCCAGCTATTGATGAGTTTCAGACCTAGTTCTCTCTTTTTACAACGGACATACTTGGAACAGCATTCAGCTTTTGGCTGCAGACATTCTCATCCCTGAGGTGACATTTGAATTGAAAATACACCTGAGCAAAGATCTGATATTAGTCTCAGGAGAAACTGATGACGGTGTGTGAGTCGCAGACAAAGACCACCTCTGGTCGGGACATTGAACTGGTTTGTGTCTTCAGGCAAAATCAGGTGATGAAACAAAAACTACGTCTATTGAATCTGCAAAAAAAGGAAGAAGTAAAACAGTTCCAGGATAAATATATATATATATATATATGAAAGATAGATCAAAGCCTGCAGTAACCTTAAAAGACCTCACACCTTTTCTTTTTTTTCTCTCCCACAAATCCACCAAAAGATATTCAGAGTGTTTTTAAGAAATAATCTAACTTGACATTTCTTTTTTTGTTACATCTAGCACTTGCTTTTGACTTCTTTTGGGGGTTATGAATTGCTTAGAAGCAGTCATAATATATAATACAGAATGACTAAAAAGGGCAAACGGTGGAAGAGCTGTTACTCTCTTGTCTACGGCCGAAAGATTACCTCGTGGTTTGGAGCTGCTCTTTATGGAAATCACACATCATCAACAACCAGAACCAGCACACTACTTTAGAGCCAGTTGATGGTGCCAAGGATGACTGGCGACAGCTGGGCGCCTCTTACTCATTTTAAGGGTCATCAACATTTAATGTTACATTAGCGGCTTCGCTGGGCCTCCCTTTATCTACTGCGACAGTGTTGACTTAATTATGCACAGCAGTATCACACTCATCTTGGTCAACCCTGACACACACAGAGGGAAAGGGTAAGGCAGAAGAGGTCTGCTGCCTTTTCTGCACCTCGCCACATAAGTATCCTTGCTCCTTTTGATGTGGATGAAAGTGACACAGAGGGCTGTCTGAAGCCATGCATGTAGATTAAAACACACACGCACACACACAGAAAGACAGACACACACAGGTTTTCACTGAGTTGTAAAAGTAGGTTCTTCCTCTAGGGCTGAACCCCTTTGGTATCCCCCTTCATCTTCCTTTTTTGTCTGAAATCCCTGTCCCTCCCAGCAGTCTCTAAACACAGACACCAAGAATACAAACTGACATCCTGGATTACTGTCAGACCTACAATACAAAGCCGGCGCCAACAGTCAAATAAAAAGTGCTGACAATCTGACTCGCTGCCAAGGAAAATAAAGCAGAAATATGATGAGAGAGAAACATAGAATGAAATTATCAGAAATTTACAGCTCGTCTGCGAGACTGTCGTTAAAAAACTGATGATGCTTCACAACGTGAAAACGCTGTAATTAGATCTGCTCACTGCATGTGTTGGAGTAATTCAACTATAAATCTCATTATGTGGCTATTAACATATGTATCAGTGTATTTATAACATGTCCTTGTGTGTCTACTTAGGTTTGTGTCTGCATATCCGTGGGCCTGTGATGATAAGCAGCTCTTACATTGATGTCCTCCAGGTTTAAGGAGTTCAGATACTGGTAGTTTCTCTTCCACAGGATTGGAGGCCTCCGCTCCCCTGTGATGGCGCAGGTCAGAACGGCGCTCTGGCCGACTGTTACTGTGGTGATGCTCACTTTCTGGTCATCGGGAAGGTTGAGCAGGTACACATCTGGAAAAAAAACATTAAACAGACTATTTAAGTAAAAGCAGAAACTATTCAGGTCTTTGTAAAACTGTTTTTAAAATTTGAGCCAGTTTCTCTGCACAAGGTAAAGGCAGAGTTCTCACTAAACTTAATATCTGTGATTTGATGGACAGAAAAAACCCACGGAGATACTTCACACTGTGAGAGTTCATGTTTTGTTCACAATTTCTCTTCATGAAGGCTGAAAAGAAGAATACCTAAAAGCACATGAGTGTTTCCATTAGGTGCTGTTAAGCTGCTGCGGCAGATGTTTGTTTAGTTAAAGATCCACCAAGGCTGCACATTTACTGCAATTTCTAAAGTAATGAGAGTGAATCGAGTTTAATATTCTGTAAATACTTTGCATAATTTATGTGATAACAGTATAATGGAAATTCCACTTGCTCTCGGTATCCTCTCCCATGCACCTTTTTTTTTTTAACAGAACAAAGCAGACACTTCAGGAGAGCACCGGTGCTGCTGGTCTGCTGACTGCTGAAATCTCATCTCAAACTCACTGCTTTTTAACTAGAAGTTGGAATATTTTTAACGTGCTCGGTGTTCTGAGGGTTTAAAACAAGCTCAGCTCTCCACGCTGTTGTAAAAGCCCAGGAGTGCATCCTTTCTGATGAAAGTAACATGAATGTGCTGCCAGGAGAGCTTCCCCCGTGGAAACACAGCCCTAGACCTCGATCAGAGTCTCTGCTTTGCTCGCCTCACTATTCCTGCAATACCTCAAAGTTTTTCCAAGCGTGTTGCTGGTGATGATGGTAATTTTTCACCAAACTGTGAGAGCAAATATTGCCACAAAGGAAAAAGGCCAGGGTGGGGTGGGGTGGTGAGAGGTCAGTGATTGGCTAATGCCTTTTTTGTGTGTCCAGTATTTTGATGAAACAATGAGCACAATGTACACTCATCCAGTTTTTTGGTTGTATTATGTAACGTGGCCTGTGAGAGAATGCTTTTTAATCTTTCTCTGGGGTAATGAGCAACAGAGCAAAAGGAAACAGAGACTCAATTTGTTCTGCTCCTAAGGGCATGAAATACAAAACCTAATGAAAGAGCAGGTCAGGCAGACACTGTTCGCTTGCCATAGCCCAGAGAATAAGGATGAGAGCACCTTCAATTACGACATGACACCAGTGGCCCCCGTACCATTGGCCTCTGAATGTTTTTTTTATTATAAAACCCTCTCACTGATTTGCTGCGTTTGGACCACTTGTGTCTTTGAACTGTGAACCCAGCTCACCCATCAGATCCAGACCGATCGGACCAGAGCCATGAGACAACTCATACTTCTCTTTAGCAGGAAGCTCAGAGTTAAGACTTATAATCTCTCATTTGGCCCCATGAAACCCTTCTTAAGCCCGGGCAAATCACTGCCAGGCTTACATCAAAATTAGAGGATTAATAACAGCCGCCGTTTTCTTCTGAGGGGAGTATACCTCTAACTTCAGACGATTACACTGTTAGCAAAGAGCTGATGCAACTCTGTGGTCATCTGTGAGAATCTATTGTACTCGATTGATTTGTTTTGTGTACTAAAAAAGAAATCATCTAGGCACTCAAGTGTTTTCATTTGACTATTTCAACAGGTGAAAATTGGAAAAGCAATTCCTGATAAAAATCTATTTATAGGATGCAATGAAACCTTTTTTTTTTCCCTATGTGTGGCGCTTAATCAACAGCTAATTTACATTTTCTAATTTTCACATTTGTTAATTTTCTCTTCATTTTCACTGTACTCCTCTTGCAGGGGAACAAAAACTTTTGGAGGTTTAAAATCTAAGAGGAAATCGTGCACTTTCAATCTAGCTGATGGAGAAAAAAAAGTTTTTTTTTTTTTTTATTAATCTGTGAACCATTATACAAGATATTTCTGTCATTGTATGTAGCCAGAAGGCCGTTTAACAGAAACAGCTTATTGTAGTGAGGCACAATGAAGAGCCGCTCATGCTTAACCTTGCCTACTGCTTTATGGACAATGCAAGAAAAAAACATCTTTTCATGTAATGTAGTTCAATGCAACACCACTAATGTTAAAGTTTACACGGAGTTGAGCCGATTGCCCTGTGGCAAAGTTGACAAAGACTGAACATTATCAGCTCCAAGAAGATACAAGTGTATATTGCCAGGATGTTACATCAGATTGTATCATTGTATCATACAGTATATTCCAGGTATTCTTGTTGCCGAGTCC
Source organism: Trachurus japonicus (assembly GCF_045865225.1). Taxonomy (NCBI): domain Eukaryota; kingdom Metazoa; phylum Chordata; class Actinopteri; order Carangiformes; family Carangidae; genus Trachurus; species Trachurus japonicus. Next base: position 8,198,319 of record NC_140916.1, read on the forward strand.
ACATCCGTGTAAGTTGTAATAATTGATGTATACGCGTTTGACCTTCACTGTATGTTTTTTTTTTGTATATTTTTGGGCATTTTTGCCTTTATTGGATAGTTTAGTATAGAGAAACAGGAAATGGGGAGCAGACAGTGCCACACGACACCCCCACTTTCTACCAAGTACGCCACACGACGCCCCCACTTTATGTAGGGCTACTATCATTTCTTTTTCGATTCGAAAGCTGCATCTTCTTATTGTGATAATATTGGTGAAATGAAAATATTAGTATGCTTATTAAATCATTTGCCACAGATGAAGAACCGAGGGAGCAGGTCTCAAACATCTATTAATGAGCCTGTCTTTCATTTCTAAAAATCAAACATGAGTTATTCGTTGGTCTCCTGCACAGACTGTAATTCCTCTTGTAATGGATATTACCCATAACTCGTACTGAACTAGAAAAGGAAGGGTTTAAATGGCACATGAAAGGAAATAATCAACTGAGACGTTTCCCCTGTGCACATCATAAAGTGACAGAAGTTGTTTGATGGAACATGTTTGATCATTAAAGGGCTGTTTGTATGTAATAAATGACAACAGCAGTCAGCAGGGGCGATATAAGAGTCATCATGGCCACACAGAAATAACAGACGGGAAATGAAAAATGTTCGAGAACAAAAGCTGCATTTTTTTTTTTTACAAGGCCTCATTAAAAGTGTATCCCACCCGGTGAGGCCACAATGGAGCAACTTCAGCTCTGTCCAACTTCAGCAGGATCTTTAAAAAAAAATGGTCTTACTGACAGATTTTAAAGTAGTAACACTCATTTTTAATGCCTCAACAGAGTGAAATCTGCTGTGGAGAAAGACAACACATCAGTGCTCAACTTGACAAATACTAAATAATGGTGGATGTTTCTTACAGGATGGAACAAAATCCACCCTCAGAGCTGAAGTTCAAACTGTGTTGAGTCAGAGACGCTGTTGTTTCTTTAGTGTAACATGACAGAACTGGGATGGCAGATGTCGACAGATAACAGATTCAGTTTATCACAACTTGGCTTTGGCTATCTGATCAATCTGATCATGACAGCATTGTACTCAAAACAAGAGAAACTGGTAATATCACAAAAAATAATCTCAGTAGGGAAAAGAAGTACTGTAAATTGTAAACGGACAGTTTCCAATTTTTGCTATTGATGTGTCCGTCGAAGAGGTGCAGACAGCGTGTTTGGAGCTGACGAGAGGATTGAAAAAAGAGACCGTAGCAGCCGTGCTATGACGACCACGCTCACCTTGAGGAGGAACTATGAAGTACTCAGTTGTAATGGAAAATGACCTAAACCGAGTCGAGTCGACCCAAGCAGAGCTGTAACTGTGTAAAGGGACTAAGAGATGAATGTTTGGTGTTTTTTGGGGAAATTCTCAACATTGCTGTTATCAATCTTTTCCCTGTGTTGACAACATTATGTCTCTACACAGCTGTATGTTAACATTTCAAATTCAATTACTCCCCCTGTCTCTCTCAGATCACAAAGCTGCAACAGATACAATAACTAATCTCTCTCTACTCCAAAACCTGCAGCACATTCAACTCCACACGACTGCAGGTGAAACCTTCCTTTTACAAATGAAGAACAATTTGATTAATTTATTATCAGCCCGCTCTCTGTGCAAGTTATTTGTTATGTTCCCGTAGTTCGGTGGATAATCACAACCGAATACCAAATGTTTAAATACGTATTAAAACAAAGATTAAAAATTGTCTTATCTTGTACTAATATGCAAATTTGAAGCAGTTTTGTGCAGATTTTAAATGGATCAGAAATATGACTAGTAGTAAAATGCTTTAAAAAAAATAAAATAAAATGTTGGCCTCAGTGTAAATTGGTGGACTTACAAAAATTAATGTCAATTAAAAAGGATCTTAAAAAACAGAAGCACACAAACAAAACTGCATAAATTGGACAATTAAAGGGGCAAGATGAAATACACTGAAAGAGCCCAGACGCAGGAAGTGAGGAATTAAAGGAAAAGTGGACCTTCCATCAGTCACGCATCCTCCTTCTCCCCTGACACTGATAACACTACAGCCGGCAGATCAACACACCATGCAGCTACTCGGCTCTCCATGGACTTGAGGTGGTGGTAGGTGGATACGCTGACAAAAATCTCCTTCAATAATGTCCTCCCTAACCATTCAATTACAGCCCCCTTGTATCTTAATGCTTTTGGAATACGCTGCAAGCAACAAACTCGATTTGCTGCTGATCCCTGCGGGGATAGAAATGTGTGAAGTTATAGGAAGAATTTAAAGAAGAAAGTGGGCGACAGACAGCCAGGCTGGCTCCATCGTAGCTTTAGCTGCTGGATGGAGGAAGGAGGGGAATTAGGAAGGAGGAAGTCAGGGGCTGAGAATCCGACCTGAATGAGAAACTCCTCGGAGAGATGGGAGTCTGGACTGTTGGAGCCAGCTCAAACACTTTCAGTCCAGCACCTCCTCTGTGAGAGATTTATCAGAGGTGGAAGTGGCCTTGGCTCCTCTCCTGGTCTGATTTTAGGCCTGAGGGACTCAGGGCCTCTTGGGATGGATCAACCTTCAGCATCCAACCTGTACTGTAATTAGTGATTAACGGGAGAAGTCCTGACTTCTGATTTACTCTGTTCTTCTCCCAGAATGGGATGTTGGTCAGTGCCACGGTGAAGAGGTAAATCACCTATTGCACTGGAGGCAACAAGCTTGTCAGGGAAAATAGCCTGGGTCTGCAGGACGTTGCGAGGGGCCAGCTGCATGAAGACAAATTGCACCGATGTTGCTCAGCCAACCTCCTTACTCCATCCTCTATCATGCTCTGTCGCTCTGTTTCTCAAACACATGCTCACTTGCTCCGATTCTCTCCACCAGGTCTTTCACTCGTCTAACACACTCCCTCTCTCTCCCTCTCAATGATGTTCAATATTACCAGGGCTGAATGGTTGTGTACCCCCATTTGCTTTTGAGTTTGACATTTTGAAGTGGAAATAAAAGTATTTTCCCTGATGTTGAGTATTCAGAGCCCCTACGCACAGACTCAAAAGGGAAAAAAACATCCCAATAACAGAATACACATCCTTGTGAACATGCTCTGATCTTGGCTCAGTTGATTTGCGCAAACTCTCTCCCCAAAGCAGGAAGAATGGAGTCTCTGTTTTTGATACTTTGGATGAGTGACTCAGCGGACTCGGTGAAATAGTTTGAATACTGCAATTCACATTCTCCCTTTGTAGCTGATTTATTCTTCTTTTTTTTTGCTTTCAATGTTGAACTGCTGCCACGACACTAACAAAGTGGCTTCATGTACAACAAGAAAAAAAACAACTAATGAGTTGATTCAAGCACACCCAAAGCTGGCAGGGGGGGGAGATAACACCTTTGCATTATCTATTCAACTATATAAAAAGACAGACAGAGACAGTTGAATATATAAAATATACTGTATATAATACACATTTTAATAATAGTTTTCTGAATACCCATTGGGACCTCCAAACAGTGTGTGATACCTTATAGTCAGGAGTAGGTCTATATCTTGTCTTGTTTATTCATCATATGATCTCCAAACTCCAATTTTAATTTGTGTAGGTTACACTAATTATTTTCAAATCAGGTCTACATTGTGTTTACTTTTGTATACCACCTTTACCACTCTATCTGCTGTCTTTGTTTTGCAGGAAGGCTGCTGTAAATGCATATTATGTCAGCCCTTCCATTTAATTTTACAGGCCTGTAAAATAAGATAAGAGGGTGGGAGCCTCCTCTGCGAGTGCTGCGTTGACATTGAGATTTAACAATGATAATTAACTTGATAATATAGCAGTATTCTCGCAGCAAAGTGAGGAGAAAAGAAGTTAATTCTAAAGTTCATGTTTCTGTATTTATTCAGTTTAAATTCAGATGTTATTTATCAGTGCCTCGTAGTTTGATCTTATGGGTTTTAATTTGACCGTTAGAGTTTTGTAATCAAAGATGTTCTTGTGTAGCATGTGTTGCGTGCACAAAATGACGAACGAACAACCCCAAAAGCAGAAAAACAAGACCGAAAATAAAAACAGATGTACATGTCAGCTTGTTATTGCAAGATCACAGACCTGTAAAAAGATCTTCTTGGCATTTTTGAAGGTAATAACTTCATCTGAGACGGTTGTGCACTATTTCTGAACGAGTTGAATTCATCAATGTAAGTAAATGTGTTTGTCAACGTGGAAAAAACTCTGGAGCTCAACTTTAGGTCAAAGAACTTTGGCATCATTTTAAGGGCAGAAATACCTTTGATGTTGAATCTGAGCTTTTCCACTTAAATGAGATTATTTTATAATGCTTTGAACAGTCCCAAGCCAAGGAAAATACTCCAGGCACAGCTACAGTGACCAGGCTTTTAGAAACCATCAGCATCTCCCGTCTCATCTCTCTGCTTCTGGTGAACCTGAAGAAAAGATTTGTGTTTTTATAGCATTAGCACTCAGAAATGCAGAAATGACTTGTTAGGTAAAGAGTGAGGAGATTATAATTACCCACCTCCTCTCCCCTCCCACAAACATTACAAATATCATGATGACTGTAAAATGTTAACAAATGGCCTGGCCAAATGGTGAGTGCATTACCGCTGGCTTATCAGCCGCAAGACTGTTTCCAAAACAGCTGTTGGGAGACATCCTGAGGGAAGGCCAGCATTAGTATGCAGCAGAACCTACGAGGAGCTCTAATTGGACTAATTTTATCACTGCTACCTTGTGGAAAACAACTAATGAAAAATTCTGCTACCCTACTGCAGTAAGAAAATCCTAGAACTGAAACTGTAGAGCTCTTAACTTGTAGCATTTATTTTTATTGAGGGTTTAATGTTGAGTGATGCCTGTGTTGGTGTGTGTGAGGGCAGGGTAGTTAGGTCTGCATCAATCAGCTTCACCTGCTGGAAATGCAGTAAGCTGCACTGTAGGTCACCTCTACTAGTTTGACATCAGCAGCGGCCGCGCAGCACTGGAGAAGCTGCACGACTGCAAATGGTGCATGTCAACACCTTCTACTGGTTGAAAGGAGATGTTAAATGTTGAGAGAAGAGGATGAACGCAGCAATCTGTTTACACTGAAATGCTTAACAATCCTGACAGCCAGAAAAGCACGTTGAACCTCTCAGTCAGAGGGCAGAAAATATATTTGGAGAGAAGGTTTATCCATACTGGGAATTTAAACCTGACCTCTCGGTGGCGGGTGATCGCTACTGAAGCGTTCATTCAGTGAATCCAAAAAGATTGTGACTCCACACAGCATCACCGTCCTCAGAACCAGCTGCCTTGTCAGCAGCAGGGCAGTCACTCATCCTTACCAGGCTGAGTAACATCAGAGATTCAAGTAAGCTGCAGCAGGGTTTCACAGGAAGCAAACAGCAGTGTTTAATCTGGACTCATTTATTTCATCTTCATTCATCATAGTTGCATGCGGCTGCAGTGAAACCAAAGAGCTCATACTCAAACTTGGACCCTTAAAACGATCATTATCAATGTAAAAGAAAGGGAAGTTAACAACAAAGTACTGTTGGAGTTTGTGTGATCTGTACCGCTCCCTATGGAGTTTACACAAAAAAGACTTTGGGGCTTACATACAGTAGTGACACACTTCTCTTGGGAGTGGATGTGGATTGATGGAGCGACTACTGTTGTGGTTTGTCTTTTATTCTGATTTATTGTTCTGTCAAACCACTTTTGCTTCTGAAAGTTATATTTTATCATGTTCTTTGAGATGTATCACTTAAAATTCTGTTGCTGCTCCACAAAATGAAAAAAAATATAGCACTTATTTCAAGGATAAGGATTTTTTTTCCTGCCACAAACTGGTGTTAAAAGAAAAAGTTAGACATGTTTCTGTCTCATTTTTATTGGGTTTATGCCAGTGAATAAACTCTAATGCTAAGTGTCTGGTTTTCTTTATCCATAATTGAACTTTAGTCATTACATGGCCATGGGGTAATTTTTTTATATTCTAACGAAAAAACAGCTATAGTAAAGATATAATTTGTCATCAAGTTCAAAGGGAAGAACAACAACAATCATTCCTTCAGAATCACTGAGGAAATTGGCCCTTGTACTTTGCTCAAGGATCACTTAGAGTAAAAAAAAAGTCAGTCAACTTCTTTTAAATCTCTCTAATGCATTCTGGTGATAGAAAAGTCACATGTTAGAAAATTAACCATGTATAATGAAACCATTTGAACACCACTTCTCTCAGCCTGTGAATGGAGTGCTCAGCAGGGGTTCTTCCAAGTAAAAGGCTGCGTATCCATTAATTGTTGCTGTGCCATGGGTGCCAAATAACAGCAAACTACCCCTGGTGGAAGCATTGAAGGAAGGAGGCCCAGCTGTTATTTTGGGTGTCTAATTATAATCTTTACAGAGGTAGAGACAGTAAGTTAACCAATTTTTGAGCTTGGCAAACTTCCTGCAAATGCAGGGATTACACCAGGCTTGGAAACACACACAAGACTGATGGTGTCAAGCCTTTGACCAAAAGCAAATGAGAGTAAGGATGACATAAAAAGAAAGTACTGTAGGCACAAAAATGTTACAAATCATGTAAAAAGGACAGTAATGAAAAGGGAAAAGCAGAAGGACCACCACAACAAGACAGATGCAATTGGGACTACGGATGGAAACTAGCAGTTGTAGTTAATACGGTGTATGTATCTTGTATTGTACGTCCATTTACTGCACAGTCCCATTCAAATAAACAAATTAATTAAATGAAATGAAATTCCTATGCTTCCCTGCAAAATAAGTAATTTAAAAGGCTGACATATGAATTTGCTAAGACTTGCATTAGAATTTTGGTAAATCCACAGCAGCCATGACCAGAAACAGTGACATGATCGTCTTTCTTAAATTTGACCTTGAACATGTTTCCTCAATTAATTTATGTACTTACATTGTAATTACATAGTGTATTTTGGTGTACTTACAGGTCCTTGTTACACTTGTAATAAGAAATGCCAAAGTGGCCTCTCTCTTTGCACAAGCATTTCTTATTACAAGTGTGACAAGGATTAATTAATTAATTAATTAGGTAGATACACAGGAACAAGGACCCCTTAAAATAAAGTGTTACCATTAATTTATTAACAACATTTTAATGTAATCAAGTAGAGAGGCTCCAAATTCATACCTGACCTTGTTGACAACTGGCAAAAAACAAAAAACAAAAAAACAATGTCACCACAGGATCCATGTTGTTATCATCAAATGTTGAATATTACTGTAAAACCAACATGGGCAAAAGGTAATTCCTCCATAGACGTGCCAAAAGTACCATCTGCTGATGAGAGTCATGTGATTAAAAACTTAAAAACAGGTACTAAATGGAGGTTGTGGTAAGATTGATTCCTCAATTTAATGATTATGATTTAGTTGCCTAAACTTGGGGTTGTGCTTTTTTACTTAGAGTGCCAAAGAAAAGAAAAATCCTTTAATTGAACCTGGCTACCATCTGTTTGTGCAGTGATGGGTCACCTCCATGGGTCATTTCACAGCTCAAATGTCCTTATGATTTGCCCAAGGACCTTTCCAATTGGCCAGAATGTCTCTATGGTGAATGCAAGACAAAGAAACTATGTGAATCATGAGGGGAGAGATGGACTGTTTCTTTCTTTTTGCCTCTTATTGTGTCAGTGCATGCTTCAGTTTAACTATTCCAGTGATGGTTGATCTAGACCATTGTGCCATATAGAAATTCAACTTAGCCATATTCTTAGCCAGTGCCTCTCCTCCAGTCTTTCCACAGCATCTCTACTGGATTATGGTCTAGGTCGACTTTCATGTTTGGAGTCATTGTCAACCCTTTAGTGAGCTTCAGGACGTTGGCAGCCTCCCTGGCATTATCCTGTCAGATACCTTGATAAACTTGGGTATTCATTTTCCCTTTGATGATTGGAGCCGTCCAGGCCGGGCTCCAATCCTTTCATTGATTTGACTCTAGATTTGATAACTCCTGACTCCAATTAGCTTTTGTTAATGTCATTAGCCGAGGGGTTGATGTGCTATTTCCAGCCTAGACTGTGAATATCTTAATGAGGACTAGAACAATACAATGATTTATTTGTGTATTTTATCAGCTCAGTAAGATTGTATTTGTTCATAATTGCAACTTGGATGAAGATCTGACCATAGTTCAAGATGAATTTATGTATAAGAGGTGTCACTCACTATCATATGGTGAAGGGGAATCCCTGATATTAACATACCATAAGTGTTACCTTTAATAGAAACAATATCAACCCTCACCTTGAACTCATGCTATCTGTGGTGGCATCATCAAAATTACAATATGATGGATCACGTTACAGTCCATCTTGGGTTCCCCCCAGTCCCTCAGGAGTCTGACGGGCGCTCCAAGGCTTCTAGCCTCAGCAGAAATCAAAGAGCTGTATCTCCTGGCTGTGTGCTCTGTCAGTGGTGTCAGGGTTCAGATCAATATCTTGGCACCCAAGAACAATAAGCGTGTGTGAGATACAACCCACAGTGCAGCACAGATAGCATTACCTATTGGTCATTACTGTGACTCAGCTAAATAATGTATACTGAGTAAATACTTGATAATAAATACTAAAGACGGGCTAAAAATGAGATGAAAACTGTCATTACAGCTATAACAGTGCATAAAGTAGGACAACTTGTGTTTCTGCTGCTCTTGCCAGAGACTTGAAATGAAACCATGACAAGTAGAGAGGACTTTTGCATTTAGTTTATACAGCAAGGTGCAATGCAAATCTGCTGCGCAAGAACATAAGAGGAGGTTTTGTTTGGGACAAGTTATAATGCTAACAAACTAGCCTGAGGGAGCATTCAGTCTGAGGATTCTTTCCAAACGCTTGCACATTCATTTTCATTGTTGTCTGTGGAGCAGTACGTCTAGACGCTCAGAGAATGCATTAACTGTAGTAGGTGTAACCAAACTAATAACATTTAAACTGCATGGTGCAGAGGCAAAGCGCTCTGTGATTGCCCTGCCAACTTCAAAGGGCTTAAAAAGCACATTGGCACAAGGATGCAGTCGCAGTCTGGCTCACGTGTAGCAGCCTTTAAAATGCTATCCAACTTGGTTAATTATACACTGAGTGTGGCTTATACTGCCTGGATATGCCACCCACAATCAGATAAAATCACAGGTGAGTCGAACATCAGATGCGCTGTGTTCCTGACTCCCTTTTTATATTTAGGGAGAGATAATACTTGCCAAACTGCGAGCATGACCTTTTCCTAAGTTTGTTTGGCTGAGATCGCACACGTTGACTTGTCTGCTGCAGAAGACAGACAGATCCCTCTGAGCACTGACTGCACTAAAGTGGTTTCAACCACCTCGTTTTAGCAGAGTGCACAGCTACGGCGGCTGTGAAGACAGTCCTGGATGCAGCGCCAAGACGAAGGAGTGTTGCAGATTACTACATACACTCACAGCCAAGGTGGCTATATATGCCACGCTGCACAAAATTGACCTCTGCTTGAAATGCAATAATTGTATTTCACCTTTAGTGGCTGACAGCATAAAGTACAAGTGCTACACTTCATAAGCCAAAGCTCATAATAGTGTTTTTGGTTTATTTTTTTATTTTCCTATATGGGACAGCTGCAGTTTTTTATTTTTTATTTATTTATTTGTTAGGATCCCCATTAGCTGCAGTGTGCTGTGTATTTCATAACATTTATGTTTTTCAAAACTTTCCTATATACTTACTTGAGCGAAGTACATTTAATGTAATTGCTGTGCCTTTAATGGTGTAATACTAAAGGCTTGTGTTTTTTTTTGTTTTGGTAGTGCATATCAGGTGTTAATGGCTGCCAGTCAAGGCCCCAATGTACTGTGACACTCCTACCAAAAGTTAATGACACTTTTTGATAGATGGCACCTTATCTGTTTACCCATGATGCAATGGGCCATCATTCACCAAATTATTGAACGATGACAAAGAGCTGACTATCAGTAGTGTGGCAGACATCATTCATATCTGTAACATCATCTAATTAAAAGACATCACTTCTGCCAGACAGTTTCCTTACTGCAAGCTGAAGCAAATTGATTCTCAACCCCCTTCTTGTCTATGCAAAGGAGGAATGAATAATGCATGGACATTAAAGTCTTATCTTCTGCCCTGACAAACAATGTTGCCACGCTTTGAATATTCCACAAAGGTGTGCAAAGGGTCCTTATTAGCAGAGCAGTCAGACAGGTGCCGTTTTCATGGGGAGTCGGACTGAATTTGCTGCTGTTGGTTTCAAAGCTGCGCCATAATTCTGGACACACTGGATCAACGGATTTACTGTCTGTGCTCAGTTTACGACAGCGCTTCAAGTATTTGCATAGATTTTTATTGCTGCCACTCACAGATTATGATTGCAATGACTGCCACAGGTTTTTTTTTTTTGCCTCAGTCACTGTGAGCGTCGACTATAAGCCCAAATAAATCCGTGGATTCTGTCCATGTCTCTCCTGGCTACATCTGCAACCAACCAATGCGATGCATGTTAAAGTCTTTGACTTAAGCCGTTATGAAGATGCCTGCAATTGCATTTTGTCAACAGCCAGTCAACATCCATCCACACAGGTAAAATGACGCTGTGGTTGTTTATTACCTGAATGTGGAAGAGCACCAACAGTAATAAAACAGATTGGCCATGCTCAGTAAATCTGACCAACTTGTGTTTTTAGTCGATTCAATACCATCGTAAAAAGTAATGTGTTTTCAATTAGCTTTCTTTTCCTAATGTGACTCTTAAAGATGATGTTCAATGATTGTGGGTGTCACAGTGAGGCACAGATGCAGAACTGTGACGTAGCGGTGAATGATATGGATGTTTTTTTTCAACTGGATGACATTAGTTTCAATTGGATGTCTTTACAGGTCAAATCGGTTTTTGAGGGATGAAAACCCGACCCTGAGTCAGACCGTGTTGGTCTCAGCCTCATTTTGTTGCCACAGGATTTATGCCTGTGTGTTACAACATGATTACAGTGGCATGTTTTTAGAGGGAGAACAGGAACTGGACTTCACTGCGCACAGGAACATTGTTCTGATGAGGCAAATGAAGCCTTGTTTATTTTAGGACAATCCTTAGCCTGTGGGATTGATGCTGTTAAATGTTTTTTTGGAAATTGATTCATAAATATTAACATGGTTGAATCACAGCATTTTGTGAATGTATCTCCCCGTTTCCAGCTACAGCGTGTTTTACTGTTGGTGCAGGTGGTGCAAACAGGACTTTCAATTATTGATATAATTTTTTCTTTGAAGCATGTAAACAAATCATTTTAGTTTCCATTGGTGTGCATTTGTTCTTAGGACATTTTAATAATATTCTTGCTCTTTTCCTCCACAGCTGCTTTTTTAATTGATTGAATAAACTGTACTCAGCCCCTCAGACTGAGTCTGAGGAGGGATGTATTCTTCTCTGGCTTGTTTCAGAGCAGGTCCAAGACCTCTATTATAAATTCCATGTTCCCATGCAGCTTTTAGTGTTTTGTTTGCCAGTCTGGCAAAGAATTATTGTCTACCCACTTTTCTTTCTTTGGACCACATGACAGATGATAACATTTTTGAATGTGTGTCCATTTAATGTGTTTGGTCCTTTGCACCACGAATATCTTAGATAAGATAAATAGAGTACTATTGAAATTAGGTGAATTGAAATGTTGAATACAGCTGTTAGTCTCCAGAGAAGGTGAATTTGTGACCTTATTATCAGTCTTCCGCTCTGAACTGCCTTACAGGCAAACTCAGGGTCTTTGTTTAGAGTACTTCAGTGTTTAGCAAGGTAAACAAAGTTTTGAAATGAACAAAGTGCAGAAGACAACCGCTAATAACTAGAATGACCTCCATGTATGTAAAACAATCATCTATACATCACTGAATGGAATGAAAAGACACAAAAATCCCTTTAGTCATCCCTAGATCGTCATTAACTTATTAAAACTGCTACTTTTTCTTTTATTGAATACATTTTTTCGCTCATTCCTCAGTCGCCAGTTTTTGCAGTGAGTCGTATATTTTCATATACGTATATTTGGAAAGCTATTCACTGTTGCTAAATAACAACATTTAGTGGCACTTGTGGACAAAGACTGGAAAAGAAACACTGACAGAAAAGAATGAAACAGGTTGAAAGAAACTGCCCCAGAAGGAGAGATTTACATAAAATACCCCATTCCTTTGTGAGCAGTTAAGCTGGGAGATCTGAAAACTGAAGAGGAATAGTTGGAGTGTGCGCACTTCAACTCTTCAAGGAAGTGCAGCTCTCCCCAGATTGGCTCCGGTCCCTTTATTCCCATGGTTTGCCAGAAGGAGTTTGCTCCCACACATTCATGTATGATGTGGGGATTAGCAGACAAGGTGAGACTCTTTCACTTTGCCATTTGCTCTTGTGACTCTTTCGTATTGTCTTGTTCTGAGAAATGATTTAAATACAAAGAGCCGATGAGATGAAGGTTGATTATGAATTCTCTACCACCGTTAAATGTGTCAAGCCAGCCAAATGTCAGAGGATATTCTGTCAGAGCATATTGAGCTGACTGAAAATGTCAGACAAGCAAAGAACAATGAAAGAGAGCACGAGGAGGAAACAAAGGGAGGAAACTGGTGCACTGTTGTTGGTGCGACTTGGATATGGTGGAGCACTTGTCATCATTACGGGGGGGCGGGGGGGTGGGGAGGTGGGTTGGGGTTTAGTTTGAACTGCTGTTTCGCAGTAGTTGTGACCTGGTTCCTTTGGCAGCAACTCCAGGTTTAAATCCTTTATCCATCTATCCCTGTGGATCCAACATCTGAAGGCCGACAACACAGCTGGCAACAATATGGAGTTCAAAGTGGGATATACCTTTGGCGAGATATCAAACACTTTTCCAAGTGTATCAACACCTTTATCAACTTTGAAGAATGGCCCGGGTTTCCAAGGAAATGCAACAAAAAAACGATAGTTCAGACGTTAGTGGCTCCTCTTCAAAGTGGAAAATTAAAAAATTTAATATTTAATATAAAAATTTATTATTTATTTTTATTTATTTTATCAACTTTTCCTTTTGAGGAGCCTATAAGGTTTATTTAAAGCAGTACATAAGAACTTTCAATTTTGGTTGAGTTTGGCAGCGCCAGTGGCCCAAAGTGGTAGTGGAAGACTCCATTTCCCATGAGCACCAGCGCGTAGCGGCGTAAACATTCTGATCTCCTGGTGCGTGGAAATTAACAGAAGACGTCCAAACTAAGTTTCTGTTACCAGCGGATCATTTCACAGTAAACACACATACACAATGCGACGGAAAGGTGCCGCATTGCCTGCTCCCTACTGCGGACCCTGCCCGGCGAGTCATGAGAATAATGCCGCTGAATCGCCGTTTATGGTCGGAATTACGACGGTATCTGATCGTCTTCGAACCTCTGACTTTGATTCTTGATGAATGAAAACATGAGTCAGTCTTGCGCCGGTGCGTGCGGAGGCTCATAAATGTAGTGGGAAAACGCTTCGCTTTTCCAAAACTCCTCATTGTCCCTTTAAGTGAGAGCCGGTGTCCTGCCATGCTCCTCAAAGCTGCTTAGTGCCAGTGAAGGCGATACAGATCCCCTCAGGCCATGACAGAGGTGTCATTCAACCTGTTGTAAGACGATGTACCACCACAAAAGTTATGAAAATATTATATGAAGGTTGAAAAGTTCCTTAGTGTTGGTTTAAAGAAAAAAACCTAGGAAGGAGCATTATGAGTATAAATATAGTATGTTAATTATGTTGTCAACATATTTATCCCGCGGTGGTTTGCTCTGACAGGTAGTTGTTGTTTCTATGGTTTCAGGTGGACTTTTTACAGGTTGTTCATAATGATTATTTGCATTACTGCCCAGGTGATGTGAGCAGTAAACTTGAAGACACGTTATAAAACAATTTTGGAGGAATCAAAAAATACTGACTTATTCTCTGCAGATGAGAAAATCATTTCTGTCTCATCAGATCAATGTATTTCTCAGACAATGTAAATGGAAAATGTCGGTGCAGAAACATCACATGCTGTTGCTTTCATTCTGGTCAAATGGGTTTTTCTTATCACAAAGAAATCTATCACTAACAAAGCATTGTTTGTACTCACCAAAAGCTGTGTAAAACTCATCTTTTGTCAGGTGTTCGTCATCGTTGACGTCGTTGTACTTCAGGAGGTCAAACAGTGTGCACTCGGAGAAATCCTTGGACAGACCCTCTTGCTTGATGACCTTCAATGAGAATGCATTGGTACTTGTCATCAACCATCTCACCTACTTATTATGTTTAAGCAAATGTCATGTCAAGCAAATACTTTTCACAGAACACACAAAGCTGCCATAACAGTATTTGTTTTGTTTGAAAAAAGAAAGAGATGAAATGTTGACCGATAACAAGTTACTGTAATATCCAATTTTGCAGTTCAATATCTTCAAGCAACATCAACAGCATTATTAAGTTTCTTATGGTTAGGTTCATGCACTGACAGCAACATCACGGAAAGGTCATGATCCGGTTTCAGACAGAAAAACTCCAGCTTTAAATACAATCAATACACATTTATTCATATGTAACCATGACAATAATGTTTTCTTTTTTTCTCTTTTTTTTACACCTTTTTTTTGTCTAATAAATTTCAACCTTTTACAGCAAACCCTCCATCATCTTTTTCATGGCACGCCTCAATGCCCACCAACACAACATGCATGCATATGTAACCTTTCCACAATTTTTAATATTTAAATGCATAAAACCTCCCACAATCTGCAAGTTAAATAACACTGTTATTCTTTTAAGGAAAAGAAGAACAAGTTTAATTTTTCTAAAGCACTGAATGGAACCCCATAAGTAAAGTGTTAGTGTCTCAAAACTGTGGTTATGCACCGTCCTTGGGTAAATGTACTTAGTTTGTTTACTGAATTTTTTCATCTACTTTGAAAGCTGTGGATATAATCTCTAATGAGTCAACATTACGTGCCCAAGCAAAGCTGTGTTGAATGTGAAAGTGGATGAAATGCACAAACGGCCCTAAACCTGGCAGTTCACCGCGGCCAAGCTTAAAGAGTCACTGAAGTTCTGTCACAGCGGATGTTGAGACGGCACCCCAAAAAACACTGCACAGGTTTCATCATTATCCTGCTAAAGCTTGATCCTATCCAACACCCTGAGCCTGGCCCTGGCAGGAACACATCCATCATAGTAGATCAGCAGTCAAAATGCTGATCACAAGGGACAGCTTTATACATCATGCCTCGTCCATCGGATCAGTGCACTTCCCTTCCCTAACAAAAAAAAAAAAGAGGAGTCACCTGTAATGGGTTATCTTTAGTCCAGCCCACGGATGCTACAAGTGACAAATAACCAGAGTGTAAGAGGTGCCTGTGTCTTTCACATCTTCAATCGTTTTATCTCATCTGTAAAATTGGTCTTTTATTCCTCTCCTCTTTCAATTCTATTACCCACTGTCTGTTTTTAAGCCAAACCAAAAGTGAGCTAACAAATATAACCGATCTCCTAAAATGCCATGCAGGTCTTACAGTAAAGGAGAAAAGAAAAGCTAAAAGACAAAAACATTATTGACTCATTGATTCTTCTTCCGTCTTTCTGCTTGCTTTGAGTCAAAGTAATGCAGGTGGACTTTGACAGATTTTTAAGTGGAGTTGAAGTCACGAGCTTTGATAACTGAACAACGTGTTCTGTTTTGAGGAATATGTATGGCTCCTAGAAAAAGACCTTTGATGGCTTCGCTCATAATTTCTAAAGATTTGTCCTTCAATAACTAAATAAGTGTGAGCAGAGGTCATCTTTTCTAAGACTTGTTTTATAATTGAACATTTTCAAATTTCTTTTCCATACAATATCTGGAACAGGATAAAAGACCTTCTCTGTACTTCAGAGAAAGGACCAAAGCCATGACCTTAAAAACATGAAAATGTTCTTTTTTCTTTTTTATTATAAAATAAAAAGTTAAACAAACAAAAAAAATATATATATATATATATACATATATAATTATTTCATTAAACTTTTATAACATTGAACTGATTAATCGAAAAATAATAAATTTTTCCAAGGGGATGAATAATGTGTCTCTGTATACCAATCTCTTAAAACTCCATTAAAACACATTTAACACAATCTTTGCCTGGAAAAATCTCAAATGCTCTTTGTCCTCTACATTTTTTGTCTCAGATGACAGCTTGACATTGCCAGAAAACAGTACATGCTATTGTTTTTTTTTAGTTTTTTGTGTAAACGCTATAATTGCAACTATCCTGTGTTTGTTTTAATGATCAATGTGAGTCACACATAAGGGAAAAAACTAGTTTTGATTTGACATTTCTAAAGTGCACCCAAGACTCAAAGGTCAGTGACAATTGCTCCCCGTGCCCCTTCATGTGCACACTCACGGGCAAGTCAAGTAAGCCAGGATGAGGGATTTCCATCCCAGAATTTCAAATGAGATCTGAGAACACTCCAATTATAAAGGGCGCTTAAGGGCACAAGGGTGGCGGCCGTGGTTTTGTACTTTCAACAGCTGATAAGAGTGTGATTTGCTTGTGTAGTGCTCTTTTGATGGTTGCTCACAATAACATTTAATTTGCATAAATGTCTTGTCTTCTTTCCCTTTCATCTTTTGTCAATAAACAAAACTCTGCACTTCAAGCTCAAGCAACTCAAGTTTAGAAAACAAGAGCAGATTGTCCCGAGAAAGCAATCTAAGTTAGTCTGAACTGTTATGTATTGTGCACGATATCTAAAACTCTTATTACTCTGAAATTACATTCTGAAAGACATTTAATGCACCATCATAAAAACTCATTAAAGACCCAATCCATAATTACATTTAGGGGCCGCTTATGTTTGAGGCACACTCAAGCCATGACTACCGTCTTTTATCAAGTGATTTATCAGATTGATGGAGCTATTTCGCTCTCATATTTGTCATGCAATTATTTACTCTGTGGTAATTTTGTTGCAACTTGACAGTCAGCAGAATCTGAAAGGTCTTCTCAACATTTTTAGGTCATTTAGACGTGTGTGTAAGTTTCCTGTCACTGCAGCGCAACACCTTTGGGATGCAGTATGAGAGTGTGACCAAAAAAAAAAACTGGTGCCGATTATAAATCAACAGGACCGTGAATTTATGCATTTATGTGAATGAAATTCTTTTGGATTCAATTGAACACCTTCTAGAAGCCACCTGCAGCCCACTGATATTTTCATTTCTAACTGTCCCTGAAATCCTCTCTTCTCCTGCTTTCTTTGAAACTTTGATTTACGTAGCTGACACTATATAAAACCTGCCAACACTCTATGTGCCAAGGCTAAAAAAAGGACGGAAGACTAAAGACGGCCCTTGAGGAACCCCTGAAAAGAGCTCCTCCATGTGGGTGTTAATTACTGACTTGCTTCTGTCATTCAAACACCTCAGGAAAGGTGTAGAGGTGTACGTGTAGGTTGGCCTGCGGTAGAGAGGTTTGAGAATCTATCCAGGGTAATATTGAATAGGTTTAAAGGGCATATTCAAATTCAAACTCAGAGCATACTGACAATGTTATTCCATGAAATACAGCACAACATGGTCTATTGACTATGCATTTCACCCACTAAGCATTGATTTCTCTCATGCTGGCACAGGGCACCGTGTGAATGTAAAAACATGTAAAAATATGTAAATAATATGAAAATATGGCAAAAATATCACTGTTTTTGAGGCATTATTTAGATGCTTTGAACTCAAAATACTAAATTAATCTAATGAGACCACCCCCGTCGGGATAGACAGAGAGCACTGACAAAGCAAACCAAGGTGACCCCTGCACAGACAGTATATCCTATTGTGTCAGCAGGAAACTGACCTCAGAGCAGCAACTTTGTATCATGGTTCTGAAAACCACCGCAGGTTGCCTACCTTTGTTAATTATTCCAGTACTTTCTATATCAAACCAGTCCTGCGGTACTGGGAAGCTTTGTTTGTTATGCACAGAATATCCTCTTGCAGGTAGCCACAAAAAGCTCTTTTCACAACCATCCCTCTTGGCAGCGCTGGTCAAAGGCTGCAGCCTCCCATGAGCACACGACTCCTTTGACCCACATTGCTTTTCAAAAGATTTACCTAGAGCCGCGTACCACAGCTACGTACCAGAGGGAAGGGTAAGAAGAATAAAATGGACGCAATTATGGCAGACATCAAAGCAACTAGTTTAAACACCTGGGCATGTGGGCTGTTTGTTCATTTGTGGGCTCCTTTTGATTATTCTTTTTATTTTTGAATAAAAAAAATAACGTCTTGACAGCCTTAAGAGAAGCTGTGGTGCATCTTGAAATAGGGGATGTGCTGTCATGAAATGGTAAGCAGCTTTCTGCTCCTGTAGCTAAATACATTTTACATCGGTGTTAGACTGAGTCAAGGTTAAGTTCTTACATTAACCCTGAAGCCCTTAATTAACTGAATGTAAGCACGTTTGTTATTTAATTTTAATTTTTATTTCTTAATCTATTTGTGTTAATTATGAAAATGTTTTTCAGTGTCTTTACCTGTGAGAGCTCGCTGGCTTCCACTCGACCGTTATTATCTGCATCAAAGCGTTTAAACATCATGTCAACGAGTTGCTTCCTGGCAGCCATGTTGTCCTTGTGGGCGCCATGGAGGTGAGACCCCATATAGCGTTTGTCATGGAGATCCAGAGTCTTGGTTTTCAGCCGACGGTAGTCACTCAGTCTGCAGTTGTCATCTGAGAAGGAAAAGGAAAAGCAGGATGGTCAGAAGGAGGGAGGAAATGGATAATCAGGGCTGTAAGGGAAATATGTTTTTTTGCTTTGTTTGGATATAATTAAATTGTTCACAGGATGTCTGCAATCAGATATTTCTTAAATGATTCCCCGGTGCTGAAAAAGGCACATGATTAAAAGCAGTGAACATATGATTCCTAAATTTGGATGTAATGTTACAAATCTCAGCCAATTAGTTACCTGTGAAAACTAGAGTCCCCCCTGAAGAGTCGTATTTTTAAACAAAAGGCTGCTGTTTATATTCATGCAAAGACCCAAATCTGAACATGTCTATGATTGTTTGCATCATAATAACAAATGCAAAAGATTATTTTCCTGGGAGGGTTGAGAGGGAGGGCACAAACAGTGACAGTTGTGCAGCGTCTGCTGCGTCTAACTAAGAAAGCAGCAGTCCCGTCGACACAAAGAAACTTGCACACAAATCCATCACACAGGTGTCAAGAGCTAACCCTGACAGCAACAGAAAACACGGTGGTGTTGTATTTACAATCCGCCATCAAAGGCTCTAGATCAAAGAAGTCAACTACATGAAAGGTTCAGCCGAGTCGAGTCGAGGCAAAGAGAAAATAATGACTAGAACTAGAGGTTGACACATATCACATCAAATTCCCATTGTTAGATCTGGAAGTGTCTCTCCTCTAATAACAGTTATATTAGCTGATGTCAAGCAGCCCACAAGGAAAACTTTGCTGTGCACCAAGATGCTTTCCCAAATCCCCGGGGAGCGAGGTGACATCTCTACCACCAACCAACCGGCGTACAGTGTGTGATCACCTACTTGGGGGAAAAATAGCTGCCGCATGAGGTCTGAGTGCGTGAGACAAATGAACTTTGGAACAGACGAGACTGATTTAGTGATTGTGGGTAATGAGATCTCCTCTCAATAGAGTCTGTGCTTGTGAGAACTGACTAGTTAAAAAGGAATCAGGACCAGAAACCAATGCCATTATCAAAAGCGTAGGATCTCATTTTTGTCTTATAAATTTCCTCCAGTTTTCCCTTCGGTGAAACAACTCGAGCAATCAGCGGGCACTTAAATGAGATGCTTAGTGTAATCCTGACTCTAAACCATCACTTGGGCATAAGAGGCTGGAAGAAGTTCTCCTTGCACACTGCTTGGGAAATCAATAGGCTTCCCACAGAGGCTATCAAGTCATTTTCATTTTCATCTCAATTTTGTGTGACCTTGTAAAAAAGTCCCAGGGTGTAGGAACTTTATTACCGGCATTGAAATATTTAGTTTTATGGCTGAGAAATGTGCGAGATGCAACAGTTACCGTCCTTGTTTGATTTATACTCCATAAATACACAAGACATTTGTGGAGCCAGAATTATTTCCATGTCATATTCTTCCAGCTGTGGAGAAAGTGTGACCATGTGAGATGACTTAGTTCTGATTTTAACAACAGATGTGTGACAAAGCAAAGGCAAACCCATAACTAATGTAGTTTCTTCTATATTCAGGATGCACCTAGTGCCATTGCTTTCCACCATGACACTGATAATAACTCAAACTCAGGTTATACCAATGCTACTGCTCTGTTTTTTTCCAAATCTCAATGTAGAAAAAACACAGTGTAGATTAGAAGATGATATTTAGAAAGTAAGTTTAGTATCAGTGAATTCCTACATGGGACATTCACAGTCAGCAGCCCACCACTCAGCCAATGTGTCACACAAACAGAAAATGTTAGATCAACATGTTTAAACAGATTATTTTTCCAGAGACTGGAAGCTGTTTTTGGGGCTTGTGTTGATTTTTCTTTTAATTTGTCATCCCCCTGTATGCAGTGGTGTCTTTTAAGAAACTCTCTGGCTGTCATGTTATCACCCGAAAAATGTAAACCTCCTCTTGCTCTGCTTTGTTTTCTAATAACAACTTAGAGAGCTGAATAATTGAAAACTCACAGAGCCAGATGGAGAGAATTAAACATAACCAAGGAGCCCTGGAACAATGCTTCAGTTTGTTTTTGCAGGTACACCTGTCAGTGAGAGACAAACTGAGTTGTTGACAGATGTTCAAGCTGCACGCTCAGTCTGAAGCTTCCTGCAGCTAGCAGGGTGTGAACAACAACAACAACAATAGTGGTGGCTGGTGAGCTTGTCTCTTCTACCAGCCATTGCCGATAACAAACCAACAGGAGGATCCATTGAATTACAAAATTGTTTTTGGCTCTTAAAACACATAGTGGCTGGTGAATTCCTGGGAATGGGACCAACAAGTTTAATTCTTTGCCTGGAAACTGCATCAACTGTTAGAGCGCGGGCCGCCGAGGCTGCGGCAGGCTGCATATCATGGGACAGGGTCTGTTTTGACAAGCGTCAGTGCCAGAGAAGCTGCCTTGGTCACAAATGGCAGAATGAATAAAAGATAAATGGCTGCTGGCGTACCCAAGGGATATGAAGGTCACCGACGTCAAAGGAGCATGTTCTGGCACATATGCACGCGCACACACACACACACACACACACACACACACGCACGCACACACACACACACACACACTCGTGCACTTAGGAATTGCTATGCACACATGCACATACACACATCTGCCACACCCCCTATGTACCCAAACACTGCATAGGGTGGTCTCAGCATTAATGAGACAATGGGTGCTACAATTTTTCTTATATTAAACTACGCCAAAACAGCCCTATAGAGAAATCTATAGCATTTACAGTCCTGGCCAGACAGTTGAATTGTAATCTACTGGTAGAATACAATTTAAAACAACCATCCATCTCATGCTACATACTGTAGCAAAAACAAATGCTTTTTAAAATAAACCCAGACTGCCCCCGTAAACATTGCTGATTCAAATCATTTGGTGGAGAGGCTGAGATTTGAATGTCTGTGCTATCAGGACAAAACCATGCGACTCAGACGATCCGAACCAGGGAAATGGAGATGGCAGGTTGCAAGCATCTACAGAACTCAAAATTACTTGACTGTTAAATTGCAAAATTACTTAACAAGACATTGGCATCCTTTCTCCGCTGTCGCCAGGAGGAGTCATTGGTGCCTCGGCTGACAGCATTAGCAACAATCACACAGGAGAGAAGTGTGAATCCAAATAAATCAGGATTCATTGCTGAAAGCGACTTTATTTATTCATTTTATTCTTTTGGTTACAGCTTTCACATCTCAGATAAGGATCCTAAATTTGCCACAAGTTAGTAAAAAGAGAATTAAGACTTCAAATGTGGCTGCTGTGAGTGTCTATTATGAGGCTGCTCTGTACAGTACGTGACCTTGAATATAGTGTTATTAGTCTAATGACATTCATAATATGGAAGTTTTAATTTTTATTAAGGTGCACTAATGAAAAATTAGTTCCGTATGTAAAAACTGTATAATAAAATAATAATCAAATTATGGAATTTAACGCACAAAATATATACTAAGGAAGCTCTTTCATTTATGTTTTCACATGTTTCTTGTTTCAGCTGGAGCTGCCCAGTTTAAACGTGTCCTTCCATGTCAGAACATCTAATAAATCTTGCGGCACATGGATTTTACACAGTTAATGGGAAAGTGTGGTTTTTATTTATTTATTTTCTTGAAACAGTGAAAAAAGCCCTGACATACAAGCGTGTTTTCCCACACATTCAACACTACGACCACTTTGACCTTCATAGAGTACAAGCTGCTCAAGCCAAAGCCCTTGTGCAGGCAGTTACAACCTCAAGCAAGATGGATAAAATTTAATTTTACATTTGACCGTATTTTTTCCCCACGGTAGAAAATCCGACCATGGACAACCTCCTCTGTGTGTGTGCGTGTGGAATTGCTGCACTTTAATTACTAAATATTGCCTAAACTTTCTTTTTCCCTTGTGTAATCTTACAATTTTCCTTTCAGAACCATATATATATATATATGGCAACACAGTCCTTGTTTACAGCATCCAATTACAGGCTGAGTAAATGCTGTTCAAGGAGAGGTAACACTTTTAGTAATAGCACCATCAAGGGTGAGACTCCCACTAGAACACTTGAGCATAATGACACTTTTGTCAACATTACTTATTATGGATGGAGCACAAGACAATGTCCAGGGCCAAAAGGTCACGTATAGAAACCTCCTGATATAACTAAAGTCAGGTTGTGAAAGCTTTTCATTTACTCACAGGAGCCTTTGCACTCAATGTGTTTGTAAAAGAAAATAAATCCTTGCAAAAGTATCTTTTCATAGCAGTCGTCAAAGATTCTTTTAGACAAAATGTAATGGTAGTTTGATGATGGGTGGCGTTCATTTTTAATCGTTGCTTTGGAAATGGTAGATGAAGGACGCAGACTTGTCGCGGTCAGCTTTACTGTTTGCTTTCCACTGCTCAATGACCCTGTGTGTGAAAAATGTTTCTCATCATCACATCGGCTCCATATGTGCACAAGCAGCTGGCCAGGTTCCACCATGAAAAGCCACTGCTTCTTATCAGCTGCCTTGAACTGCTCGATGTGGAGGTCAAGCCTCCACGTAGATGGAGCTACATGTCGGGGGAGGAGGGGGGGGGGACTCGTGTGTGCCGGTGCTGATTGGGGGCAAATGATTTATTTGATTAAAACCATTTGTCAAAAAGAACAACACGGCAACAGAGGAGGCCAGCCGCTCTCCCTGTGAGAGCAAAGACTTGTTAATAAGATGCCAAGCCAAGAGTTGAACAGCTTTACTGCTACAGCCGTTGTCAAACTCACTTTTAATGGTATACTTTTGAATTACTGCTACAATTAAGCTTGGAGGAAATTTGGCTTTACTGTGTTTCGCAGCCTTTCATTTAAAAGAAATCGTAAATTATTGGTAGAAGTGCATTGAAAGAGCTGTTTATAAAAGCTTCTAGTAAATTAACAGAAATATAAGAACTGAGGAAAATTCTTTTATAGATCTTGCAGAATATACTGAACATGTAAATGTATAAAAATGTACATCAAACCTTTTGTACTAGAGCAGATCAAGCTGCCAAAAAATCTGACAAACTGCCTCCAGGGACAGAATATGAGGCAACGTTAGTTCAGGTTATAGCCTGAACATGAAATGAAATGTAATAAGTCTGAGAAAGAAATAAGTCTGGTGCTGTGGAGCAGCAAGTTTCACAGACACACTCATCCCAGCTTGAAGCTCGTGGCTCCGAGCTACATCAGCCACTAAAAGCCTACCACACCCGAAAACCCTGACTGTGATCAAGTTGCATTATGGGTAATATAGGCAGCAGGTGACAAGGGACGAGATAAGAATAAACGGGACAAAAAAGATTAGATATCTTTCTTCTTCCGTCAGTTTTGATCATGTTTTAAATCTGTCTATCGTGAGTCTGACTACATTATATACTGTAGGTGTAATGTTAAACTGGCAGAGCAGACGGCTTCTAAGTGCTATTGATGTAGGATGAATGCAGGAAGGACTTTCTTTTCCAGGGCCATGACATGAAAATTGAAAATCACTTGGCCCATCTGTTTTCTGTATCACAGTGTGGAGGTGGGAGAGGTGAAGTCACACCTGGTGACTTCAAATGAAATAAAACTGTCCACATCCTCCACATGACATCAATCCATCCATCTATCCATTAGTATACAGCTAACCCACGCAGGCTCCACTTAAGTTTTGTTCATATTCACTCACTCGTGCTCAAACGCCACAGTTGTGAACGTCTTATTCTCTGCAAAACAGATATAGACATACTTCTCTTTGAAGAAACAGTTCCTGACATAGTGGTATTTCTTCACTGCCAGTGCAAACAGAGGTGTTGATTAAGTCTGAGGCTGAATACCTGAATCTGGCATCATGTCATTGAGCTGGAAATGTAATAATTATGTCAACAAGGTGAAAAACAAACCCTTAAATACTTTCTAGATGTAAATTAACAACTTGGATTGAAAAATGCATCAAAATAAAGCTCCATTGTGATGACACAGTGCTGCTTCAAAGTGTCTGAACCCTCAAAACACGGTGCCTGTGATTAAGGCCAAATAATTCAATTTTGGACTCATCTGTCCAGAGAATGGAGAAACCAGAAGGTCTCTGGTTTGTCCAATTGATCTCTGGCAAAGTTCAAACTGGCAACTTTGTTCTTTCTTGACAGAAGAGGTTTCCTTCTGTCATTTCTATTCTGTTTTCACCTGATTGTAGACACATGTACATTTATCCCAGATGCTGCCAGAGAGGTCTGCAAATCTCTAGAGGTGTGGGTGGGTTTGCCTTTACCTAATTTTATTATTTTTCTGGTGCTTCTTG
This sequence comes from Trachurus japonicus, assembly GCF_045865225.1. NCBI lineage: Eukaryota > Metazoa > Chordata > Actinopteri > Carangiformes > Carangidae > Trachurus > Trachurus japonicus. Next base: position 8,223,366 of record NC_140916.1, read on the forward strand.
GTGAAAGTTTTGATGGCCGTCCACTTCTGGGCAGAGTTGTGGTGATTGTTGTGACTGGCACAACAGTGGTTTTGGCTGGTTTCCCCTTTCATTTAATCAGTGCTGCTCCCACAGCTGGGCTTCACTTAGTACATACCCCGATTCCTCATTTCATGTAGTTTGCCGACTACTCAAAACAAGGACATGGAATTGATAAACATAAACGTGACAATTCATATATAAAAACTGGCAATGATAACAGACCTACAAACTCTGGAGTAGTGAAAAAGGTGACAACATACAAAACTAAAACCCTCTTCATTCACTTCTCCTACCCTGGTTGACATAAAAAAGGTGACCGTAGCCAAAAGGTGACCAGTTTGCAAGTGTGAAAATAAGAAAATCGTGGTAAAACAGCAGAATAATCTAAACTACTAAAGGGGTTCATAAACTGTCAAGCAGCCACTGTCTGGAGATCGTCTCAGAGGTTTGGTCAGTTTAACAACCATCTCTTCCTGCTTTAAAATGCACCAAAGTCTTACCCCTTCAGTTAATTAAATCCCTGCAGCTATTAACATAGAGCCATAAGAGGGCCCGAAGCTGGAATTTTTTTTTAACACTGCTGTAGTACAACTATAAGAACTAGGGTCAATTTGTAGAGGACAGAGACCTACCACCTATTTCAATATTAATCATAGCACAAAGAAGACGCCAACAAGGTCAGGCCAAGAAGTTCAGATATTCAGTCAATTCAAAATTCAGCAGCTCCATTCATGGCACATTTTCTTTGTTTCAGTTTCCTGTGGCGGTGCCAAGGGAGAGTCATTGCTGAATGGTCTGTGGTTTTATTTCATCAGTGCAGCCTGTTACACCAACTGCATTATGGGGGATAAGGTTTAACAGCAAGTTAATGTTTAATTACAGTGCTCCAAATTCAACTTAATGATTAGCTTCGGGGGTTTATATCTGAGAACTATGAATGCTTTACTGCTTGAACATAACTCATGGAAAGCCAAAGAAATGTGTGGGTTGTATAAAAGACTTGTGCTGCTGTGCAAAAATGTACAGCATGTATGGCTTTGTCTTTATATTCATCCATTTGTCTTATTCTTGATATATTCTTTTTATTTTCACTCTGCGTAAACATTTGTCTAGCCGCTAGTGGCTGAGCGATTACTCCCCCATCATGAGACTTAGTCCACCACTCTGGCCTCGTACCACTCAAATGAACCTGAAAAATCTTTCGTAAAGACAAAAAACAACAAAACTCTGCATGAGAACCAAAACATAATGGCATTCTCTGGGGTAAGATAGCAGCACCCATCCGCTGGGAACCGCTGGCACATTTTGTGATAGTGATGAGCAGGCTATATGAAGCATGAAGGCTAACAGCAATGTTTGTATTTGCTGTAATACAGAGCTTTTTTTCCTTCTTTCCAGATATGTGAGTAATGGAATAGAGATGGCATCAGCATGTAGAAAAAAAAAACAGTCTGAAATTGTAGTGATAACTTCTGCTTTCTAAGCACCTGAGGAGAAAACCACTGCACCCCACGAATCTACAGCCACTGATGCGTACTGTGACGCACAACACTGAAACAGCTCCTGCATAAACAATTACGGTAAATCCAGCTGGCACTCATGAGAATCGCAAGTTGCTTTGTGACTTAAGAAAAAAAGCTCTGAAAACTAACAGAACCTGCTGCGCCTGCATGACACGGAAATCTCTGCTCATGTTGTTTCACTGTCTAGTCGTTGTTTTTGTTGAAGTCCACAGCTGAAAATGCACATTAATCCTTCTTAGAAAACATAGTAAACTGAGTGAGGGAGGAAAACAAGAAAAAAGAAAAAAGCCAACCATGTCCTTTTCATCCACTTTTCACTGAGGCCATAACCGTGAGTGAACCCGCCGCCCCCGCCCCCGCCTCCTCCATCTGCTCCTTTAAAAGCACTACTGTTTTATTTATACAAAGAAAAAATAAGTGAAGCAGTTGGAATAGCCGGACTCAACTCCGGCTCAAACTTTCCCCATCTTTGCCCCGCCACAGTCTGCCCCCCCCCCTCCACCTCCTCCAGCTTTTCCATCTCTGTCTCCAGGGGTCTGGGGACTGCCACGGCTCACAATACATCAAGACAGCACACTGTGACAACTGGGTTACCCAAATCAGAGGTCACTGATTGCAATCTTTAAGAGCAACTAGAGGTGTCACTGCCGCAACACCTGACTGAATCTGAAATGGATATCTGGGCAGTAGGGCTGCAGACTCTTCACACACGCTCCAAGATGTTACAAATGCAAAAAAAAAAGGAAATACTTCGCCTCAGCAGACCACGGGCACAGCAAGAGGAGTTCTGCTAATATTTCAGAGTTTGGTTTGGATAAAACTTTTAGTTGTAGAGAGGATCTATGAATATACTATATATATAAACCAGGGGGGTAGATGACAGTAGGGAAGAAAGAAAACAAGGTAGTTGCATTTCTGGATAAAGATTTTAGTCAGGAAAATATCTATCATACTCAAGTAACTTCCAACACACTTTTTGACCATCCTCATTCTTCATTAGCAATGTTGCTTCTCTTCCATAGTGACAGTAAAAGTAACTGTAACAGCCCCAATGAACCTGTGGTTTGTCTTCGCTGTGAACTCACTTGCTTAATTATCTCTATCTGATAGTATCTCACCATCATCACTTTGCATCAGCCAGTTCACTGTTGCAAGGTGATGACAGAGAGATGTGAACACACTACAAGAATTAAAAAGCAAGAGTCCTCTTTAAACTTTACATGAACATCAACTTCATAGTGAGTCAGGGTGTCGAGGATTTGAACCATGTGGCGTGTGAAATATCAGTGGTACAGTAAATGAGTATCTTTAAGTGTTTCCCAACAATCTATATCAATCAATAAAGAACATTTAAATCTAATTTAAAATCTTCTGATGTTCGCCCGCAGTTTTAAATTAAACCTGCAGTTTTTAAAATGAACTGGGCCACCTTAATTCACCAAAAGGGATTTGAAAGGCCTCAGCCCTCGGTCTGGATCAGTAGATGGAGTCTGTCCATCTGTTATGGAGCCGCATATGACAAAATTGAAGTTTAAAAAAAAAAAAAAGATACTTATAAGTCTGTGTTAATATGATATACCTGCCTGTACAGTATTAGTGATTCATCTGATCAGAGTTTATTTTATTTTCTCCATGCTGTACTGAAAACACATTTCCAACACCTCTGGTCAGAGCTGTAGAAACTTTGGAGGCCCGCCAACCCAATTTCTACAAGCCAAGCTCTCTCGATGACATTTAGAGTTGAACAGGCCTCTAAATGATTGTTAGTCACATGTCAAAGTGGCTGCCAGACTTGATAAACTGAAACTGATGGAGGACATTTTGCTGGTGGGTGATTACACCTTATGGTACAAAAAAAAACTTGATTAAAGTTATGTAAATATTGTAAATGGAGTGCACTTCTATTGTAAAAGCCTCTAATATCCATTGACTAATAACCACTTCACACTATAACGATTACAACAACATCACACTTAGTGCATCTTTGTTTTTACTTAGAGTAAACATCATTGTTTGCACCACTGCAGGGAGTTATTCATCACAGGTTATTTTGTTGTTGATGAGTCTGTAATCAGCGGTTTCTCGGGGAACTGAACTTTGTTTCTGTAGCACACAGATAACTTTCTGGGTGTGCGGTAACAGCCTGAGACAGATTCCCTTCCCTTCATTCAGTCTCTGTCACAACCGTTTCCTCCCCGGATGCAGGTGTAATTCTCTCCCTCCCATCTTTCATCAGGACCGCCGCTCTTCCTCACGTCTTAATCTTTGATGTATTACCTCACCCACCCCTCCTCTCTCACCTTGGAGGGAATCATTATCATCCAGGACTTTACTCGAACTTCACCTCACCGATTCAACTCTCCCCCCTCTCCCACCTTCTTCTTCTGCTGCTTCTGCTTCTTCACCACCAGGCTTTAACAGAAGCCTCCAGAGGTGTTCAGGGCCTTCAAATATCCTTGTTAAATCTCAGCCTTCCTGCCATCTACTACTACACACTACAGTAGCATGAAACAAGACTGCTTCCACTTCACTGGGATTTCGTTTTTAACCCTGTTACATCCTGTCTATTGTGGCTTTGTGGTGTCTTCTGACAGCTCATGTTCATTTTTAATGACAGTGAACGGGCCTGTGTGAAACATGTGACTCATCCTGACTCCTGCATGACATTTAAGGTCCTATTAAACTGTTGCAATGCATTTCTAGACTTTTATAAAAAAATGTTGGGAACCCTTTAATTTACACGCTGTCAATTACGTGATAATGTCGGGAAATATAGCCAAGAAAAAACAATTAATTGCGTCATAATGTCTACAAATAGCCTAGAAATAATGGTCAATTCCATAATAATGTTGAGAAATATTGCCAAGAAATAACAATTGACTGTGTAGCAATACCCCAGAAATATTGGTCAATTGCAAGGACTTGGTGGAGAAAAATTCTCTAATTTCACAAGAAATTCAAAACATGAAAAGCATGTGTAATCTTTTGCCTCTATGAAACATTAAGTTTCAGTAGTGTAATGGTAAATTTGAATATTCCTTTGTTTTAATCACTTGAGACATCCCCAACCCCTGCTTTCCTCCCAAGGTATCAGAACTCCTTTGTTTGTTACCCATTTGTGTATTCTAATGTCTAGACCTCTTAAGATGTAACCCTGCAGGATGCCCAAGGTGTGAAAATACACCCTCGGGGGTCGGTGCCAATACCTGCAACAGACAAATGAGCATTGAAAACACACTGTCTGAGTATTGGACCGGCCCCTGCAGCAGACAAAGGGGTGTGGCATACCTGAGGGGGCGTTTCCTCAGGTATAAGTGTTTCGGTCTCCCCATTGTCTTTGTCTTTTCTTTACCATCACCCACTTGGGTCGAACTGACCTTTCCTTGCAAGGAAATAAAATCATGTCCGCCGGCGAAGTCTCTATTTCATTATTTACCAACAGCAAACGGCTAAGAATTTCCACGACAGTAGCACATGACATTACTATGAAATTGACCGTTATTTCTAGGCTTTTTCTTGACATTATACTGTATGCAATTAATTGTTATTTCTTGTCTATTTCTTGACATTATCACTTAATTAACGGACTGTAAATTAAAGGGTTACCAAAATGTTTTTAGGCACTTTTAAATAAGTATTTAATCTCTTAAAGAGATGCAGATTGTTATAAACTAGTTTTCCACCTACCCTCTATGCCGCCACAAACACAAAAGAGAGCGAGATGGCGGTAGACTCGGCTGGAAAGTCAGACAGAGAAATAAAAGACAAGGAGAAGAGGAGGAGATAGCAACGGCAAGGAGGCTTTGTTCAATTCTTAAACTGATCCCAGTAGAGTTGATTACAAAGAGCTTACTCTTTCAGTGGCAGGTCTTGTTGATGACATGATAGAGGACAGTGACCCAGGGGCTGAACACGCCTAACACACAAGATATCAAATCAACACACAGCTGCAGGTCTATATTTGGACTACCGCAGTGAGACTGTATGGGGAATATTGTTTTGTTTTTTTCTCTTTCCCCCACCGTTGCGCCACATGTTGACAGACTGGGCTTATACAGTCGGCATAGAAACATCTCTCAGGTGTGTAGAGTTGGGGGCATAAATGATGTAACTGCTGGATGTAAAGACTTAATCATGTTAGAGTGAAGCCCAGTGGTCATAAGGGAAATGGGATAACATATAACACTATAAATTGTGGTGCTCTTACAAGTAGCAAGAGGCTGTGGATGTATTTATTTTTAACAGTTTACATCCTCGCCCGCTGGGAACAGAAGTTCAACATCATTTCAGTGTCTAATGAAATTTGGACACAACTGATCCTGAGTTACACCAACCCAAAAACATAATTATAATACGATGCAAGGACTACAAAATACTAAAAATACCATGCTATTCACTCCAGAAGTAGTAAGTACAGTAGATCCTTGAATTGAGGATATTTTGTATCTCCCGCACCTTCTATCATTTATATCTGAGTTATAAAGACTAGTGTGGAAAAAAATTGTCAAAGTTTCAGTGTGTAATAATTGGCAAGGCAAAATCTGAATATACAGTATATGTAGCCTTATAGCGATTCTTTTATATATACATATAGCAAGTGTCTTGCTTTAGAGAGTGTTGCCATCTTGCACCACCATGTTTGTACGGCAGCCCGAACGGAAGATTCAACCAGACAGCACGTTTTACGAGTTTCGTGTGCAGAAAGAAGGAGGAGTGGGAAACAGCAGACACATCGTAAAATGGTTTAGATCTTCATCTCACCGCTCCATGCTCCTAAAATACTCGCAGCCGTGGTAAACAAGTTTTTTTGTCCTCAGAGGCCACCGTCACTTTGCCGACGGGAGAGGTGGGTAACTTTGCAGCGCGAGCGAGTGAGTGAGCGCTGCAAAGTTACCCCCATATTACACACTGGACCTTTTATTGTTTTACCGACTGTTAAATTCAAATGATCTAATTTACATTTCAACAAACTTGTATTTTTGTAATCTTAAAAGGTTTTTCTTTTTGACTTTGAATAGGTGTTTATTTTGGTCTAATAAGCAGCTCAGCCTCTTAGAAGTGTTTGTTGACTGAATAAAACTCCAGTCTGTTCTTTGGCTCAAAGAAGTAAAACAAAGCTCTGCAGGTTTGTGTGGTGGCTTGTATTATATTACAAACAGTAATGAAAAAAACAGGGAAAAAACCCCCACCATCTCCTTTGTCAGACCATAAAGGAGATTCTTATACTGACTGGTGCACTCTGCTTATCACACACACTGCCTCCTGAGTCCTGCTTTTCATCCCACAGTGGGGTCAGCATTAGGTTAAAGGACTCTATTATCATCTATCTAGCTACTCGACTCATAGCTGGACCCATAAAGAGCTGAATCCTATAGATTTGTTGCCCAAGATATGGCATAGTCTGCAGCCTTTATTGATCAGGTCACACAGCATTCAGGTTCACAAACAAGGATGAAAACAAGCCTGTTTTGTTCCAGTGTTCACTATTTCAGATTTTCTGCACAGATTGTTTTTTGTTTTTTGGTTTTTTTTAAGTCTCATTATGTCTCCAAAAATCATCTGGTTACATTTCAGTGCCATTAAAAACCAGCAGTAAATTACAGTTGGTATTAATTTCCTAATTTATTGCAATACCTTTAAAAAAAAAAGTATTTTCTGTCTGTTGCAACCTTGGTCCAAGGAATATCTAACATTACTGTGACACATTTTCATTAATCCTGTATCTTTCTTTCTTTTTGAAGTTTATATGATCACCTTGACCGACCGAGGGGCGGAGCAAACGGGGCCAGGTCAGCTGCATTGTAGAGCATTACTTCTGTGTCCAGCCCATGTATTTTTCTTGTTGATGTTTTGTCAGGAATAGGAATATTTTCTGATGTATGGTGTAATCCACCGTATTGGCAGCCAGCTCAGTCATTTATACTTTTGACAGACTCTCATTCAAACTGATAGTGCTGTGAGGGAGAAAAAAAACCCACATACTAAATTCACAGAGGAGCCTTGCACTGCACCTAATGTGCAAAATATCTAACTGAATTAACATCAATTTAAGTGAAATTTACATCATGTAATATTTTACTTTTTCCTTGGTCTTGCCAAGAAGAATGTTGGAGACAAATTCGTAGTTAATGAAAAAGCATAAATTATAATTATGCTTAGTAACGAAGTTTAAAGGAGCTCTTTTCATAATGTTAATGTAAACGATGGCACTTCTAGTTATGAACCTGCAGATTTATCATCCAAAGCTGCAGCTCCCTTCAGTTTTACAGCTTTAAAAGTGAGTTTGTGGTTTAGCAGCACAGCCCCCAACTTCACTGCACTTCCTTCTTTTTGGTAACATTCATTAATTTTCAGTGATTAAAGATATAAAGACCACTGTACACTACCAGATCAGCTATAGCAACCAGCTGGCATAGAGAACTTCCCTGCTGTGGAGCCTGATATTTGTTTGAGGAGCTGGTAGAGACCAAACACTGAGCTAACAGGATATTAGGTAAAAAAAAAAAAATTAAAAAAAAAAGCTGGTGTGTCAATGTTATATTTTTACCTTCCTGCCTATGTTATACACTCAAAAAGCTGCAGTACATCGAGCTTTTTCACAACAGATGGAAAGCACAACATACTAAAGATAGCATTGTAATATGGTGAATGAGTGGGTCCTTGATGGAACTTGCTTTGTCAACCCTTTCCAAGGTCAACAACGAACTGTTACTGAGATCAGATGTTTCTGAAAATCTCCTTGGATGATGCAGAGAACCTGTGCCCTGCAAATCATGTTCAGTAAGATAAAATATCCATCTTTACCTGAAACTGAATATCTGATATAAACCATCTTGACAGTTTGCAAAATAATCTCCAGTGCAATTACACATACAAGCGAAAAATATTACAGTCATGTTGCTAATGCACACACACTAATTATTTCTTTTCTTTCCTCTGGCTGAACTGAAACATCAACTTCACCTTGTTTTACCCAGAGATAATAGTTATGTTTCTTTTTTCTCCACTTTAGCTTTCCCTCCCTCAGAGGAGATACATGCTTCTCTTTCTTGCACTGTCCCGCACTCTGAAAATCCAACACATTTGTCACGTCACTGGGTCAGAAGGTCTGTGTTATACATAGAATGAAGTCAACGCTTTGATATTAGAAAAAAACGCCCACAATGCAGCAACCCAGTCAACCCTCTCCCTCTACGCTCTCTTCTTCTCTCCATTTCTCTCTCTGCGATTTACTCACAAACACTCAGGCTTCTAGCAATGTTGGCAATGACTGCTCACTTTTATTTTGCCAAATTGTTCAAAGGTTTTAATGTCCAGGATGGAAAGAAAGGGGGTGGAAACGACAGAGAGAGAGGAGGCTGAGGACAACAAAATGAAAACTTTTCAAGATAATGGTCTGCACAACCAATGCATTAATGAAAGGCCACATTGTGCCGACTGCAAAAATGGTCTTGGAGCCCACTGACTCAAGGTAAACACACTTGCAATAGGATTCAATTGGCAAATTAATCCATAGTCTAAAGAGTCATATAAACTTCCTGAGTGGAAAGTTCGAGACGAAAGAACAAACAGTGAAAGAACAAACATTGCACATGTGTTGATGTTGCTTGAATTAATGCCAATTAATTTGGTCGTTTTTTTCTAGTTAAGAGAACTAAATATTTTTTTTTACTGTGGGTGTAGCTACATGCCTTTAACAGAAATTCCTCCTGTGAACATCAATTAAATTATTCTGCACTGTCAACCTCTTATTCAGCACTGCAGGGGGGAGGAACATCAAACATGTTTAATTGGCTAATTTGTCATATGATTGTTTGGGATCCGCAGCCCAGTCCTTTTGCACACGCCTTTGATGGAATAATTGGCCATTTTAGGCACATAATGAACATGCAAATGAATATCGGATGCTTTGAAGCTGAGCATGCTATAAATAAACCCATCGATCAAAGACAGAAGTTCCTTATCTTAAGATGAGCAAACGTGCAGGAGGTGTGGTGTCTACATCAAATTGCACTCGCAGTTATACATCAGTTCAACCTACTGTATAAATAGACTTGCAGCTTGCTACTTCTGTAGGTGTCGGGTGGTAGAGGTGTGGTGTATCATGAAATAATTAAAGATATCATTTTCCTCCAGCAGTGTGAGTGAGTGAAATATTTAATTAAAGCATTTCTTTCAAAAGGAACATGTTCGTGTTTTAATATCAAAGCCAGGCTTGTTGTCCTTAAAATCAATGCAGCGCAGAGGTTTTTTTTTTTTTTTTTTATGTAATATTTATGATTTGCTTGTGGTTATCTTTGAAAATATCTCCTAAAAAACAGCTAACTTTTGACTGCAGTTGAGCACAGTGTTTGGTTTAAAAAAAAACACACACACACAGCTTTAATGCAGTGATTGATCCACTTAGAAAAAAAGAAAAATCAGAACTCGTGTTTTTTCTTGTCTTATGTTCAGATTCAGTTTCACTGTAACTCAATGCTATACTTTTGTTGAGTCGGCTCCTCTTGCATTTGTATTTGAAGTTGAATGTGGTTTTACTATCTGAGACATGTTCACGATAAAAGCCAATAAACAAACTGAGCTAAACTTAAAGCATCTTACACTCTACAGTATCCAGCAAAGCACGATTGCCAAAATAATTTGTTTTGAAGCAGCTGGTGCTAATTGTGCTTATAAATAGGGTAAATCAAGCCTCGGGTGTCTAGACTGTGCAACACAGGAGGAACACATGCACATAATAATAATAATAATAATAATAATAATAATAATAGAAAATGGAAGTGGGAAGCACAACAATCATTAAATGTACGCTGAATAAATTACAGGTCTTTTTGTGGGAATATCCTCAGGGCAACCTTTCTGTATTTAAAAAAAGCAACCTGGTACATACAGTACTTATTTCTAGATGCACACAGGCAGGAAAGATGGGGGTAGTGGGACAAATTTAATCAAAACTGTAGAGAAAAATTTTGAACACAGTGCATTCATCCACAACCCTATGGAGCTCCACCTCATATTCTTTGGATCAGTGAACCAAATGTGAAAACAGCTGCTATTTGATTTCTGTTAGTTTGTCATGATATTAGCTCCAATTTTTCATATAGCTGTGAACACAAACCAGATAAATACAGTCATTATTAATGCTGAACTGCTGGGAAACACAGACCTGTATAATGTAGGTCTATAATGTACAGTATATTGATGGTATACATACATATACATATACACAGCAAAAAGATAAGGGTAAAAAAAAAAGCTTTTAATCTTGATGGGATTAAAATCACATTAGTAGTACTGGCAGTACAGCCCATCATGTTTACGAGATTCAAGGGCACATTGACAATAATGGATCTCATTGAAGTATTGGATGACATCACCAATGTCCAGTGTCCTACACTGTATATCTCTTCATGGCAGCACATGCTGTCATCATGATGGCTACGCTCGAGTGAGAGGACAGAGCAAGATGGCCAAGTGAAGACAGCTCAGGACAAAATAAGGTAACAGGGTGAAGGTTTCAATATAATTAAATCCTTCCCTTGACCAACTGTATTATTCATCGGACTTATATTCAGCTCTCCCTTTTTATTTGTCAATTTCTTTTAACAAATAAAGAGAGAAAAATGAAAAGGGAAATGTCAGTTTTTTGACAGAGCATCAGTATAATAAATGGAAAGTAAAACGAGCATTTTGTGAATGTGTGGGCTTCTCGGGATGCTCTTAACCTTTTAGGAGGCAGCTGTTAATTTATGATTCTTACTAATGTCTTCATATTTTTAAGAGATGTCCTTTGAAAAGTGTAATGGACTCAGAGTTTACCCAGACTGCCTGTTGTTTGGACTGTAGGAAGAAACACACACATAGAAACATAAGGCCTTGAACATGAAGCAGGGAAAACAGCTCAGGTGGCCATAATTTACTGTTGAGACTGAAGGCATCAGCTTTTAACAAATCCTATTTATGACATGAGCCGCTGCATAAACCTATAACCAATGACTCGCCAGCTAATTTAGGTGACACGGTGGGGGTTTAGTGTTTTGTCACTTTGACAGGAGTCAGTGCTGTGAATAAACAGACTGAACCTGCAGCCTTTTAAAATTACACTACTCTACTGTAGCTGCTCAACCTTGTCAACAGCAACACTGGGCCGGACTGTGTCGTTCAGGAAACATTAACCGTCTCACCCTCATGTTTCCCTGTGAATCCCCCACTGTATCCCACACATGTCTCATGCTTGTATCTTACTGTATGAAACTTACTCAGCCCATGATTGCAGGTCTAGTTCTGTGATTTTACCCTTAGATAAATTTTACAAGCAAGACAAATGCATCTGATTGCAACTGGTGATTGTGGAGGCCTAAGCAGAAAACTGTAAATATTGTGTTACACAGCAGAAGGTTTACCCAGAAAACAAAGATTTTCCACTGTGTACACAGTCAGGAGTTCTGATTCACCTTGCCATGAATTTTCACCCTCATCTTATTTTCCCCATTCCTGCACCTAATTTCATGTGTATTAATATTGGTTATGCTCCGTCCTTTCTCTAATGCATCCTTCCTGACTACGGCTTGCGAAGAAGCTATTCCTGCACAACCGAGACACAAAGAGTGATGAGACCATTGTGCTCTGAAATTTCCCTTACCTTATCAGTTCTCAACAAATGAGCCAGTGCTGGTCCCTACAGCTATGTCATACATCTACTCTGTTTTTCTACTGCATCAGTCTTCATTCAGCTATAATAAGGGAGGCTAACGGTGCCATGTATTCAGTGATATGATATGACCATCATTAGCGATGTCCATGTCCATGAGGGGGGGGGAAAAAAGCTGGAAAAACGATGGCATCTTTGTTTTGCTGTAAAGGCACTGATTTACAAGACTCTATTCTCCTATACAGTAAATTCCTACGATGAAATGCTCTGAAACATCAATTTGCCGGACTTATGAATGCTCAATGTCATGGCTCTGAACAATTAGCCTTTTCAGTTACTCATTTGAAAGTGAGTCACAGAGACGACAAGCATTCAAAAAATATTGCAGAAACTAATTTCATGTCATTCTTTCGAGCAGCACGACTTGCGATCCTGGCCTTGTGCTTCTCCATTCTCTGAATCGTGTCAAACATCAATTCACTCACTGACCACTGAAAATGCCACAATGACGACTGGCTCTGAACTTGTACAGGCTGAGGATGTTCAAGGCTGCTGGTGCATTTCTCCCTTAGCATCTTTATCTTTCATGTAATGACTTGTTTGCCCCTTTCTCTTTCTCTTCACGGTGATAAGGCTGTAGTCACAAATATCCATTTTCAGAGTAACAGACACCCCCCACTCCCCCAAAACAAAACAAAAAAACGTGTGGCAGTGTGTAGGCTTAGTTTTTCATGGTGTTGGGTCGCTGTTCTTAGTTACAAAAAAAAACCTATCTGATCCTGCATCAACTGATCTGACACACAGCTGATGAGCACATAATCTGGATAGATTGGACTGGAGCATTAATCTTCTTTGCCCTGAGGAACATTTAACCAGTTGATACAGCCTTGAGATTTTATATCCAAAATCCAGAATTAAAAGTCTGAAAAAATGTGATGCTTATTTTTCAATCTATCAAAAATCATCACAACATATCTTTCATAACTCAATCTGTGAATCTCATCCTCAAGGAAAAAACCTTCAATCCACAAAGCAGATCACAAAGTACATGAACTCTAACTTCAGAGTCGACCGACAACGAGATCTTGCAGCTCACAATGGGTTTGGACGTCCTTGCAAACTTAATGATCCACAGGTCTAGATTTTAATGAGGAGCTTGTTCTTTGGCACTGCTGTCGATGACAATGCCAGGTCTCATACAGAGGTTGCAGCGTTAATGGCGCCACAGAGTCATTAAAAGAAAGTGAGAGCACACAGGAGGTTCTGAAGCCCTTTACTGTACACAAGCTGAGCTCAGTGGATTGCCTCTCTGGAGGGAAAGACGCAGACACATCGTTAAGGTGGAGGGTCTCTGGAGGCCGGAAAGCTATGATGCTTCACAAGCATGTTTTTCTTGGCAGCGCCCCGAGGGATTTACCCACAAAGAGTTTGCTCTGCGGAGACGCCAGGAAAGCAGCTAAACAACAAAAGCACTAGTTCAACAAGTCTTACTTTCATAGACACAACCTCATTACAGATGTTCATCGTTGCTGTGCGGCATATGCATGTTGGGTTTGGTGAAAAATATAAAGTGTAATTATGATATATTGAGATTTTTTTCTTCTTTTAAAAGAGAGCTCTTAAATCTAACCTTCTGAGGGTTTTTTAGTATTTGTGCAGAGAACAGACATAAAATAAAGATTTAAAACAGTGCTCACATCACACAGATCTACAGTATAAGAGCCCACAGCCACATACACAATAAGCTATCATGAACAGACCACTAAATATAAACTAGGAATTAATTAAAGCTATGGTTTATTTGCAGTTTCCTTTATGTATGTATGTGTATATATATATATATATATATATATATATTTTTTTTTTTTTGTGGGTATGTGTAGAAAAGTCAGAAACAACAGCCTGTATCCATTTGTGATTTGAATAAATCAAGGTTGTGATTGATCATTGAATTAAACTAGGACCCTGAACGAGATTAGAAATACATGACAGTCACTTGTAAGGCTGTCACAATCATGACATTTTAGTTGATGAATAATTATCATACAAATTATTGCGATTAACAAATCTAATTGTCTTTTTCTGATCATTTTATGCCATAGTATATGCCTAAACATAGTTTAATAATACACATACACCTTATGAAGAAGAAGAAGAACCATTTATTGGCATTAAACATTGGCACATATAACTAAAACAAATATTAAAATTACATTTCTGTTTGCCCTTAGGCTTTGCAAATGAGTCAATGATGCTAATGTCAATAGATGCTAATCAAGATGTGGTCGACGAAAAAAAGAAATTTGGCCTCCAGATAAACACTTTTTGGCGCTCCACTCATGTCGTGATACCATAGAACAGGGGTCTTCAATGTTTTTCAGGCCAAGGACCCCCAACTGATGGAGCGATGGAGCAGAGACTCCTACTATTGTATACAATTGTATATTATATTAAACTTGGCCCAATGCCCTGTATAAACATACCTTGTTATAGTGCATTCACTACTAAGCTTTTCAAATAATACACAGGTTCATATATTCATGTTTTACAGATACAGTGAGTAGAGTGGCCGCCGTGCCACTACCATTTATAAACAGACCTTGTTAACTGATACCAATACAACAATGTCTGTCGATTGCATGATAATCGTGCAGACAAGCTATTCAAAATTGATGTGTTTTTTTTAACCATAAATGTAGAAACTAAAAGATATAAAACATTGCCTAATCAACTAAAAATTCCAACCCCTAGGGGTCACAGACCCCCTGTTGAAGATCTCTGCCATAGAAGAAAAAGAATGGTGAAAAACGACGAGGTAACAGTGATGGAAATATGGCATTTCTGTAAGTTTCATCCAGCTGTTTTTATACAGATGAATGGAAACGATTTTAGAGATTATACAAAATAATTGCGGTCACGCGATTATGTAATAATTGTGACAAGCCTATCACTATGTAATATATGAGAGAAGAAAAACTAAATTTCTGTTCATGCAGTCTTTAAGCCTATAATGAATGAGCTTTGAGAAAATTTCTATTAAACAATTGAATTCTAAATGCTATCCAATTATCCAATTATTTGTATTCGAGTTCGGATTCGTTATTCGCATTCGGAAAGAAACCGGAAGTGGGTGCACTAGAGACCTCCGCTGAGCTAGCCAGCTAACTTCCGCTTTAGCTCTTGGCTAACTAGAACGGGAATAAAATAATTTAATTGTGCAGCTCTTCTAGACTTTCCAAACGTATCGGACTGAATGGATCTAATTCTGGAAGTGAAACAAGTCGTTCCGTGGGGTTGTGACACTCAAAAGATGTATCCACCATTTTATAGCCGCTTCTTTTCCCGTTAAGGTGCATTACCGCCACATACTGTGTTGGAGTGTGAACCAGAGTCACCTGGTCATGTGTTGTTGCTCCTCTGCGATGACGTAAGGGACTGAGCCTGGGGGCTCTCTTCACCAAAACCAAACTGTGGCAGTGTCTCGTGCATGGATGTGATTGGCTCAAAATAAGCACTAACTTTGATCCCGAAAAACTATTCAGGATCAAAGCCTTACCAAAGCAAAACAATTAAATAAAACTCAATAAGCAAACCCAACTGTTATTCCAGTAATTAATACAGCAAATGTTTAAATAAGATTGTGTCTGGGTTATTGTGGGCTCATGTTTCAAGCTTGTTGGCACTTGTCATTTGGCCAGGTGAATTAGACTGTAACAACAATCTGTCCAATTATTGATTAGTCAATAAATAGAAAGTTAATTGGAAAAAGGATTTGGATAACAGAGTAATTGTGGGTGCAATTTGTTTTCCAAGTAAAAATGACAAAAAAATCTTTTCACCTCATCTGTGGTTTCTGCCATAGTAAGCAGCGAAGCATGAACAGTTTCACAAAACCATAGTGGATGTTTTTCACATTTTTCCCAAATATTTATCCACGAGACTGATTTATCAAGAAGATAATCAGCAGAATAACTAACAATGAAAGCAATCATTAGCTGTAGCCACACAGGGAATAGCTGATAAACACATGACTTAAGGAAGCTGAGGATTCAAAAGGCTCAGAGACATGAGCAGCAAGGGTGCAGGTGAGATCATTAGCACAGTGCAGGTCGTCAAGCAGCTGCAAATGCATTTTAATTGTAAAAGTGCTTTTCTCGGCTCTGAGATATCAGTCATTTTGTCAGTAATTCCTACAGCATGTATACTCAGCTCCCCAGTCCAGCATCTATCCATCCATTTATCATCCATCTTTACCTGAGTAGACTATATGATCCTTCAAAACGCTGCATGACGTTATTTTATCTGACTAAATGAAGCCTGCAGCAGACCATTTTGAGTATTTTACTTCATACCGGTATGATGAAATCCAACAACTCTAGTTCATTTTAATGTCGAAACAAAGCCCATGCAAAACTTTGATCTGTCTTCCCCACCGAGGTGATGCAATCGCGAAGCAAATGATGTAGTGCAACCGTACAGTAGGTAGTAGTAAATAAAAAACTGAGATGCTCAGGCACATAAGGTTTATTGGGAGCCAAATGTCTGAAGGTTTTCTAAATGTATGATCTCCCAGATAATTGGATGTGCTGAATGTACTGAAACCAGTTGCTTGATGTGCCACAACCTTAGCCCTAATTGTCTCCGCTTGTGGCAATTGCCTGCTGTAGAGATTGCTCGCCTTCATGCACACATTGCCCCTCCGCAGATTGGACAGGCTTTTGTGCACCACTTAATTTTCAATCAGATCCGATCCTGGCTAAGTTGCCATTCAGAGCGAAGGGAAAATGGGGGTCATATGCTCTACCTAGTGCTAATGAGAAGCTTCAGTCAACACATGGCTGTCATTTTTTATCCCATCTACCACGGCAGATAAGAGGAACAGACAAGGT
Organism: Trachurus japonicus; assembly: GCF_045865225.1. NCBI lineage: Eukaryota > Metazoa > Chordata > Actinopteri > Carangiformes > Carangidae > Trachurus > Trachurus japonicus. The sequence goes on from NC_140916.1 coordinate 8,240,450, forward strand.
CTGACTGACAAGTCTTGTCCATTTCCAACATAGAGCCATCCAACTGGGACCACAACCAACAGTGGCTCCTCTTCTTTGCATATGGATGTCAGCTCTAGAGCAATCATTTCCACATGGGGACTAATTATTTTGATGTCATATTAATATGAAGCAGAATCTTCAGTGATCATGAGATGCCTCAGACTGGTGATACTGTATGTGGTCTCTCATTAAGACATCACTGTGACATTTGAATACAGTGGGTAATTGTACAATCTCAACGCTTCTGTTAAACAACAAGCCACAGGAACTGCACTTTAATTCCCCTTCAAATTCTCATCTAGCAATATAATACAGTACTCAAGAGAAATAAATATGTAAATCCACAATATCAACACAATATAATAATTTTTGGGGGGGCTATAACTCTAATGCACTGTTTCATGAATATTTGCTTTGGAGGGGGGTTTGTGTTTAATCAGCAGTAGTGCAGTAGAGGGCTGGAGGGTTTAACTTGGATTTCAGATCCGTTCAATACATAAGCAACTAAAATAAGATGACCTGCATATTAATAATTTTTTAAAAAAACTAGGGTTTGCACTGATTGTGTGGCCACCGAATGTTAGCGGCTGATAAATGGTGGAAATAGACCATCGGTGACCGGCTGATTGCCATTTCATTAGGTTCTGTATATCTAACAACAAGGAAAGTATGAGCCAATTTGTGGCAGTCAGCAGAGCGTTCGTGGAGCCAGCATGTCATCCATCTGGCACTGACAGTTCATTTATGGCATTGTGTTTTGAATTTAACAGCCTACAGACATACGATTACAACCAGTTTAATATACTGGACAGAGAGAAGACCTTACGTTGCTGTAATGATAAGCTCTCACGCTGCATCGGGGGCAACAACCGAGTGAATGTCTCAATCATAAACATCAAAGTCGTATGTGATTACAATTATAATGTTTGGAAAAAATCAAGTTGGACAGTTAAATAGCTAATGTATGCACTCAACAATGACAGATTTGAATGCTACATTCAAACCCTGTATTTTCAAAATGTGTCATTTCGGAGTAAAATGTATTATTCAATCAGCGATCAGCTCGTCACACGCACCGCTAAAAACACTGGCAGTATGAACCTAATAAAATCCTTCTGAATGCATTTTGCTTAGCGTTATAGTCAATTGGCTGAGTGCACTACCTTCTTGGAAAGAAATGACACAATCTTTCCAATGACAGATTCAGCTTCAAAAGGATTTTCAAAAAGAAAGCGCTAAGACAGTATAGACATCTGCCAAAACATCAAGCGCTGTGTTTTTTTTCCAGGTCCAAACACGATGCTCTTCAGTCTGGTTAAAATAAACTCTGGTGCTTTTGATGAGTTAGGTGTGGTTTATTTACGCAGGCGAAGAAGCCATCCCTTGAACTCCGTCTGGGCCAAACAACTGGACCGAGACCACATGAAAACAGGGTCTCAGTTGTCCACACATCCAAACAAAATCTGGTGCAGGTTGTTTGTGGTGTGAAAAAAACAGCCAAGCACGATATTTTGTGACAGATGATAAGAGACTTATATATGAACTGACAAAATAAACTGCCATCAAATGCCATCATGTTGTGTTTGTGAACTGCTCAGGAAGCAATTATATCATCGATCAGAATAAGCAAACGTTGGTGTCAATTATTTGGTAACCATGGTGATATGCCACAAGCGTCATCACAAGTGAGGGTAAATCCAACTCGTTTGTGGCCTGTAAAGACACAGCGCCTAATCTCTGTCTCGCATTATTCTGAGATCAATTTGCAGCCTCCAGTAATAACACCTAAAATCATCATAAATAGTTGTTTTCTAGAGAGCGAGTCGTTACTAGACAATATAATTACAAACAAACAGATGGACTTGCTGTCAATCACCAGAATAATTTTGTTCCCCCTTCATTGGTCCTGATGATGCATTGATGATGCAGAAATACCTCACGGCACGGAATAGTCCAATCAGTACATCAGCTATCAATTTGTAATACAAACCATGAGGAGTAGCTTAAGTCGTACAATGTGACAGTCAGTGTGAAGCTACACCAGACCACAATGTAATTTTCCCATGGGTCATACTAAATGAAACTGAGCTACAGGTGTAAACATTCCTAAAGAGCCAAGAACACAGTGGCCAGCATGAGCACAACAACATGTTCAATATGACACAGTTACAGTAGCATGCTGATTTTTTTTAAGCAGCTTTAATGTTTACCTTGTTCACCACTTCAGTTTAGCCTATAAGAGTGCATGAGATGCTTGATGAAGCCACTTTAACTGTGTGCAGCTTTACCGTGTATTAAGTTGTGATACCAAATCCTAAAGTAAGGATGGAAATCGTAAGTCCTAGCCTTCCTTTTCTAATATGCTGCCAGAGTAAAGTAATAGTTTGATATTTTAGGATGCATCCAAAAAACAGCAGGCGGTTCCTATACCAGTTCCTCTGAATTCACACTTATTAACACTTTGGTGAACTTTAAGAATAAAAATTAATGTCTCTAGACCATTACATAGCTATGAACAGAGACATCCCACTAGTTGCCTGGAAATTTCTTTATTAGTGAGCTTTACAGGTGCTGAAAGTGATTCTTTAAACGAGGGTCAGAGCCACGATATGCGTTTCCATGGTTTTCTTCCATCGCCTAAGCTAAGCTCACCGGTTGCTGCCTTGTTTAATGAGAATGACATGTAAAAAGTCCAGTATGTTGGGCGTCCACTCCTGACCGAGATCCGTGAGAGCTCTGTCACTCCGAGTCCAGCGCTGATGTACTTTATCTGTGACCTGAGTAAACTCTACTACTTTTGTACGAAAGACTTCTCTGGTTTGTTCTGGGGCTTCCAATACAAAGAATCGGGATTAACATTTTACTGTGAAATTAGAAACATGTGTGCCATCTGAGCTGATGGTGAGCAATTTGTTTCTAAAGTCCATTCACTGAATATGGTTGAGCTTATTTTTTTTCTCCTCCCAGGAGTGTTGCTGCTGTGTTTTTGAAATCTTCTCAATAAGTCATTTAGGTCCAGGGTACTGAAGTTAGTCCTCACGGTTTGTATTACATGTGACAAACAGTCAGTGTGAAGTTACACCAGTCCAGAATGTAATTTTCCCCTTGGTCATATTAAATGAAACTGAGCTACAGGTAAGAGCCAAGAGCCATCTACAGTAGTGGCCAGCAAGAGCACAACATGTTCAATATGACACACAGTAGCATGCTGATTTTTTTAAGCAGCTTTAAAGCAGAAGTAAGTGATATATTTGTGTTAATATAAGTCTTAAATAGTTATATCTTCCGACAGCAATCACTTACATAGAGTGTTTGGACTGAAACACGGGTCTGTCAGTCACTCTGCTCTGCTCTGAGCCCAGGAGAAAACATTTATCGTATCCTACAGTTTTTATCCAATGAGGAGAGAGAACGGCATGCAGGGCTGTGTGTGCAGCCAAGGGACGCCGTGAATGTGGCGACGTAGGGACGAGGACTGTTATGGTGCGTTCAAGGAAACTCGTATTTTTCCGACCGTGAAGTCGTACCAGTTCGATCTGGTACGAGTTCACGGGTCTGAAGTTACGAGTGGCCGTTATAGTGACTTTCACCGGTAAAACAGGTCGGAAAAACACGAGTGGGTTGCCTGGAACGCTACAAAGTCGTAAGTTGTGACTTGAAGCTGTAATTTACGATTTCAAAAGCCTGCCTGGAACGCAGCATTAGCGAAAACGACCGGACCACTTACTTCTGCTTTAATGTTTACCATGTTCACCACCTCAGTTTAGCCTATTAGCATGCTGGCATTAGCTAACTGGCAGTAAATACAAAGTGCAGCTGAAGCTGATGGGAGTGTCATTAGTCAAACAGCTGCTGAGACATTTTACCAAAAACCAAAAATGTCAACCTCGTGATGGCCCTGGAGGAAAGGTCAAGGAATCTCACAACTTCACAGACTTTGTCCTCTGGGGAAGTTAAATGTTTTTAACAAAGTTTAATGGCAATGTGCAAAGTAATTCTTCAGGAATTTAATGCTGGGCCAAAATGGCGGACTGACAGACAGACAGTGGCATCCCTGGAGCCATCTGTTAACATGGTTAAAATGTAATCACTTGCTTTCTACAAAATTTAATTGAAATCTGTTAAGTAGATTTTATAGTACCTAAAGCAGACAGAGAAACAAATGGGACCAAAAACCATAATCTCTTTGGTGGAGGTAACTCATACTGAACTGCTGGAAATTCATTATTACACTGTGATAATGAGTATATCTCCATACTGCTAGGTAAATTGAACCCATTACCTGGAGGACAAATAATCAAGTGACACATTTAACATGCCACTGAGGGCACATTCCATTTTACCCACTTATAACCTCTGAATCATAATGACATCTAGATTTGGTTGTAAGCTCTATTACATTTGCTCAATTATCCATTTCCTCTGAATACCACGGCGCCTTTTGTAGTATTAACAAAGAATGAATTCTCTGCAGCTGTTTATCATTCAGTCAGTCCCTCTGTTGGCCTCTGTCAAGCTTTAACAGGGAAAACAACAGATTTTTTTTTATGATTTATGAATTTATCTTTTGAATATCTAAAAGCATTGGGGGGGGGGGGGTTGTCTTTAGCTGCAATTGCTAATTACGCCAACAGGTTCCCTTCTCGTCCTCCTCCTCCTGGCGATCTCATCCAATGAGAAATTGATTATACATCAGTCACAGTACAAAGAAAACCCATCTGGACAGAGTGAGGGACACGATGAAGGGAGAAAAAAAGGGCTTGTGTTTTGAAAAAAAAGAGCTTGTGTTTTTTTTATTCCTCCTTTGGCTCCTGTTGATCTGATATTGATTGCTTGACATTGGTCAAATATCCCACTCTGCATTGCGGATAGATGCTGATTGGGTGTAGGGGGGGTGGTCTGACAGGACAGGGCACACGAGGGAGGCTGATTGGGATTGTTACCCACCAGGGATGTATCATTGATCTGACTGCCTTTTTTCCCCTCTTTTTTTTGGTTCTGTGATGGAATCAAACAGATGCTTTGGTTGTTCATGTTGGCTTACCTACACTGTGTCTGCACAGGCTGTTCTTAATGTATGCCAAACAATGAGGTGGCTGTTTTCAGATGGTTTGTTTGGCACTTGTGAAGCATTGGGAGTTGTTGTAAAAAAAAAAAAAAAAAAGCTTGTACACGTTTTCCTTCCTTGCAGTTTGGCTTTGTTCATCTCTAAACTGAGCATTTCAGCAGCGCACTTGGAAAGGAGGATGTGCTGTTTTTTTGTGTGTTTTTCTTTTTTGTCTTGGGTTTTAACAATCCAAGGATGTTACACTCCCCACCCAAAGCTCTGTGTATGGAGGACCACAGAGAGTTTAATGTAGAACAATACAAGGATGCAAAGGCATACCTAGTCATCTATGAAGATAGTTTTCAAAACTAAGTAAGTGAGGTAAGAAACCTTGTCAAATCACTGCAGACTCTCAGTCAATTGCTCATGAATATTATGAATATGCTGTCTGTGAGCAATGTGCAGCTATTCCCCTTTACCCTGAGGGAAACAAAAGGTGCAGAGTGTCAGGAGCTCTTACTTTAGTGATGTCTAGTTTTTACAAAAGGGAGAGTAGCCTTGTTTCCAGGGACTAAGAATAATTGCTGTGTTTATACAATAAATGGCAGAGAGCAGTCAAGCTTCTCTGGGGAAATATGAACACTGCAGCTCTACCACCTGCTCCTGCCTCTAAACCGAACTGTGCATTTCACAAACAGCTATATGACTGGTTCAAGACTGTGTCCTTTGTTCTTTATGCTGTATTTACCATGCAGCTTTTTTTTTTACAAACTTGTCAACAGTTCACATCAGCATATCTTGTATGTTCTGCGGTACGTTGTGTCTGAAATGTTTTGTTACACTGGCGTGTGATTTCGCGTCATTTGATGTATGTGTTTGTATTTTGACATGAAATATTAAGACGTGCAGTAAATCATGAATCTACTTCAGAATGGTAATTATTCTGCTGAGAACATTAGAGATAGCATCCTAATTACAATGCTGCTTTTCATGTTTTTCCCCGTATAATATTCCCATATGGATTCACCAACATCATTATTTTTCTCTATGACAACATGAGAGCGTGAAATGCTTGATGAAGCCACTTTAACTGTGTGCAGCTTTACCGGCGTGTATTAAACAAGTTGTGATACCGAATCCTAAAGTAAGGACGGAAATGAGGAATCATAAGTCCTAGCTTTCCTTTTCTAAGATGCTGCCACAAAGTAATACATTTACATTTTAGGATCCATCCAAAAAAACAGCAGTCAGTGCCTATACCAGTTCCTCTGAAATCACACTTATTAACACTTTGGTGAACTTTAAGAATAAAAATGAATGCCTAGACAATTACATAGCTATAAACAGAGACTTCCCACTGGTTGCCTGGAAACTACTTTATTAGTGAGTTTTACAGGTGCTGAGAGCGATTCTTTAACGAGGGACAGAGTCAGGATATGCGTTTCCATGGTTTTCTTCCACAGCCTAAGCTAACAGGTTGCTGCCTTATTTAAAGTGACTACGAGGACTTTTGGAAAGCGGAAGTGTTTTCATAATACATTTCCCATGAGCCTAAGCCTATAAGTAGTAGTTCCGAATATAAACAATGCCAACTTGCAATCCGGTGGCATTATTGCCATGACCAACCGGGCAGCGGAAACCAGGGCGAGTGGACCACCAATAATATCAAAATAACTATGAAGACAAAACGATATATTTATCGAAAATGGACCCATTAAAAAGTGTGGGTAATGTAGAGTCATCCACATTAATATGAGACTATTTTATAACCAAAAGCAAACTTCTCAGGGTCTCTTTAATGAGAATGACATGCAAGTAGTCCAGTACGTTGGGTGTCCTTTAATGTGAAATTACAGTAGAAACATGTGCTCATGTGTGCCATCTGTGTGACATGGTGAGCAATTTGTGTCTGAAGTCCATTCACTGAATATGGGTGAGCTGATTTTTCTCCTCCCATGAGTGTTGCTGCTGTGTTTTTGAAATCTTCTCAATAAGTCATTTAGGTCCAGGGTACGAACTATTTATGCTTACATGCCAAAATGGAGATTTTACCAGCCAAGAGGAAAATCAGACGGGTACTTCTTAATGACGGTTGGTTATTTGCCAACAAGGCTGAAGGAGAAGACTAGCTTGGATGCCAGCATTTGGCTGACTGTAATTTCCCTCCCAGTTCAAGTCTCTTTGCTCATAGATGATTCAGTTATTTCTCCATTTCTACACTGATTAAGTTTTCTTATTCACATTTCTCATTTATCTATTCTTTTTATGTCATAAGAAAAACAGTCCTATGTTGTCTAACATAAATAGCACGGCGCTGACACTACGGTTAAGTATTTGTGTTGCATGGGAGTAAGTAAAGTAAGTTAAAAATATACGTATTTGGTGGAATTCACACTTAAAAATGGTACAGAGCAAGTCACAGTATCCACTGGTCCACACACAGCCTGCATTAAAGAAAGGTCACAGGAGCTCTTACCTTTGTAGAAGCACTCCTCACTGTGTGTGATGGTAATCCTGTGTCCGCCCAGACAGGAGGCCCGGTGGAGCTCACAGTGGTTCTGGTAGAGCTTCCCATCTGAACCGCACACGGGCTTGTAGTGCGGTTTGCAGTGGTCCAAGCACTTGCACTCCCCTTGGCCTGTCTCATGGTTGACCACACAGTGACGCCCCAGGCCACAGTACTTGTGTTCACAAGGACCTGGGTAGCCAGTGTGTCCGATAAAACCTGCAGAAACAAACAAAACCACAATCACTGCCTCGCACTTGTCTGCCTCCACCACTCCTGTCACATATATGTGGAGAAATACATAAAATAAAATATTCACCATTTGTCTGAAATTTGGTCACAATTGCTGTGTAAATTCTTGATTATCGGCTACAGGAGAACAGTCTGAGGTCAACGTGACCTTGACCTTCGGACCACTTTGCCCTTGAATCCCAGTGGAAATTTCTACACTACTGTATCAATATATCACAAGGCTAAAATTGTGTCCTTGACCTTTGACCTCCACAATCTAATCATCATCCTTGAGCCCCAGAGAGTGTTTGTGCCAAAAAAAAAGAAGAAATGCCACCACGGTGTTGCTGGGATATTGTGTCCATGAAAATGTGCCGTGAATAAAGACAGACAGACAGACAAACCTGAAAACAACAGGCCTCCAGCTCCGGCTGTCACCGGGCGTGAAGGCAAAAAAAAACAACCAAAGAGCTCAATTTTTGTCTGCGTACAACCAGTCATTGACACTTGTATCTGCCAAAACAGATAGAAAGCCTGGGTTTTTTTCACTCTTGTTACAGGCTGGGTTTCATTTAGGCCGTTTCAGTCCTGTCGACCCTCAGGGATTCCCCATCGATACTGGATGGTGTTTTTCTCAACGCAACGTGTCAGTCAAATCCATAAATTATGCGAGTCAAGTTCTCTACAAAGCACCCACCGTGGGAGTGTTTAAAAAAAAAACTGTATTCATTTTATGCATAAAATCACCCAAAATTGCAATGGCAGGAAAAACACATCTGTTTTGTCATTTAATATTTGCTCATACAGAAACAAGACTGCAGAGATGTCAAGTAAACTTAAATATAGCACAATCAAATTACTTAAAATTAACTAGGAAAGAGAGACGTGTCTTATTTTACCAATTCTGTCTTACACTGTGACCCCAATAATGACAGAAACTAAACTGTCACTGAGTATTCATGTGATCCAAGCGCTGAAAAAATGACAGCTTCACATGAGAGAAAAAGCAAAAATTTATGCAAGTATCCCTTTGGTGAAGCATGTATCTGTGACTGACTTCAGGGCTGCAGCTTCACAGCAGACCTTGAACTCTGACCACTGTGTGGAAGAAGCAAGAAGAGGAGTTTTCCAGTGGGAATTAGTGGAGTAACAGGGGTGAAATGTAAAATGTGCAGCTTGTTTCAGCAGCATTTGGGAGGAGAAAGAATAAAGAGAAAATCATTTTAAACTGATATATTGCAAGAATGTGATGGTATAGCTTTATTACAAAGAGGAAAGTTTAGTGTGGTTTTCTCAGAGGTGAGGATCCTGTTGTGATCTGCCTTTCCAGACACTAAAACCTCTTGACAGGCCACAGAGCAGTCTGTACAGTAACCCATGAACTTCATCAAATATATCGACTCTCTAATAGCAGCTTTACTCACTCACATTGCGCTTTGGAAAATGTCCTCAAGGTGTGGCGCTATGATGAGCAGAGGAAATAAAAATCTCTGCCATCAAAGAGAAAAGACTCTTATGGCTGCACCGTTACACAGAGTTATGAACAGAAGGGACGGGTGGCAATGAGCACATAGAAAATGATTATAGGTTTGTTCACTCCTTATTCTGCTTGTGAAAAGGTCACTGTATTTGTTAGTGTACTGTCCTTTAGGGAAACTGCCCAGGTAATGGGCTTACAATAAGAAAAAAATGTATCTCAGGGTGTTTTTTTTCTAATGACATGACAAACAGTATTTTAATGGCTACAATCAAAGCTGAAATGCTCACACACACACACACACTTACACACACACATCCAAACAAAAGGACCAAAAGAGACTCAAACACAGAGCTGATGAATGAAAGCTCTGACATAACAGACTCTGCAGCACCACAATAAACTGCCTCATGAAGTCCTCTTTAATGAGCACAAAATAAATCATAACACACCCTGCGAATATTGGGTTTAGAGGCATATGTCTCATCATTATGAGAGGATCAGACAGAGGAGATGAGCCTAGATGGAGACATTGGGTTTGATGGTGTGGACATCAATGTTTCATGCGCTCAGTCTGAAAACCTCTGTGGCCTCGATTTCCACACGGCAAAAGATGTGCCCCCACTGTGAGTTATGTTTTCATTTTCTGCAAAACTTTAGTCAGCTACACCTCTTTATTTTATTTTATCTTATCTTTCAAGTTAACATCTTGTTCAGTGCGTAACAACTGGCACAAACAATATAAAACATATTTCAGGAGTTCAGGGTTACTTCACTGTAGCTTCACTAAAAGACATTTCATGAATGAATATATTCAGATCTTAGCTGCGTCTAACTAACTAAAACACAACAACTGCACGTTACCTGACCAGCACCGTCTAGCTGCCAGACAATTGATTATGTTGATTTATGAAAACAATAACTTTGTTTTGTGTTATTGCAACAACCGTGTCTTTTATTAGCCCCTATGGTAGAAACAAAGCCATCTGGGTTATTATTACTGGCAATATTAAGAAGGAAAGAAAGAAAGAAAAGGCAAGATTGGTTTTTATGGTTATGTTGAAGCAAATCACAGCACTTGGTTATTGTTGGAGAATGATCATCTCATATTGATCGAGTCCATTCTAACATAAAGCATGAGATAGAATAAGAGCTCTTGTCTCAAGTGTTTAGGTCATGCACTTTTCCACATCCAATCATCCACGTCAAATACTTCCTTTGGCTGCCGCACAATGTTCACAAACAAACCAAATGTTGCCAGTGTAAGTTTTGCATTTTTACATTTCCTCCAAAGCATATTAGCCTATGCTAATTAGTTGCACAAGATTGCAATTTGTTGAGCATGGGTTTGTACTGCGTTTAGTCTGGATAAGTGGCCTGCAACACAGTCACGGAAAAAAAAAATAAAAGAGGAATAAGTCAACTGAGGAGCATACAGACTGGCATCCACCAACTTTATTCTCACATTGCACACACTCTGTTTCATTACTGACCAATAAATATTGACTAGAGAGCAGTGCTTCAATGCATTAATTACAATCTATGATGCATTTGGCTTCTAGCAGTATGATCCACTGATAAATAGACTTGCATGGAAAGCAAGATGCACTCCCAGTGTGCACAGACAGCCTAAGCAGATGGTTATAGTAATGCATTAAATAAATGACATTGCTTCTTAGGTCAGATACAGATACATCACACACTCAGGAGTTAGTATCGGTTACTTTGGCACAGTTTGTTTCTTCGCAGCCTTATGTAATCCTGCTAACAGATAAAAGCCACATAACTGCAGGGCTTTGTTTTTCCTTCTATTTAAACACCATGAATTTCAAATCTTCCTAGGCTTCACCGAGAACTTCAATATTATTAAATCCTTAAATTTCCCATTTGACAGTTATGTGACTTTCAATTAAATGTGCTCATTTCAGCGGCCGGACGACAGGGTAAACAAGCCGACTTCAAGAGTTAAGCCTCATTCGCATCCATAGCATCTCCTCACACAGTCCTGCACTATCCTCTAGCCGTCACAGAGGATTTAGACGAGATACGAGTGTGTACACTGTGACCTGATTGGAGCCAGTCAATTTGCTAGTTTATTAATTCCCTGCGGTGCCCTGGCATAATGATTATTCAGTGAATTTGTGTCGCACAGTCAGGCATCCTCTGCCACCAGCAGGGTCAGCGAAGGGCGCAGTCATTTGTTATCAGTATGCACATCCAACAGCCTGGTCATCAGCTGACATCAGAGACAAATGAGGAATTGTGGACAGCCATTCATTTATCGATGACCTGTTACTTTTTCAGAGCGTGGACTGAAATACATGATGCTCAAGAGTCGGGGTCGACTGGAGCGTGTCGAAAACCCGGCATCAGTCGTGCGCTTGCGTCAGCCACTGAAAATGCAGTTCACATCCATGTCTCTGTCCAGAGTTCAGAGATAATACACCGGGTAAGAACTTAGTAAAAACTACCAGGTGTGCTCTTTGACTTGTGACTTGGGATGTGTTTTTGAACTTATTTGACTTTTCTTTGATCAGATTTGCTGTTCTTGTTGTGTGTCTACTGCGTTGTGTGTGAGTGTCTGTGTTCACATCATTCATACAATGCACCAAAAAGTAACAGTCACGGTAAAGCTGACCTTTGACTTCTTGGATATAAAATGTCATGATGCCATTACTGTAGACACTGTGAATTTTTTAACTAACATGAAATCTGAGTTTAGGGCCAAAAATGTGTTTTTGTGGGGTCACAGTGACTGGATCATCCTCAGATGAAGAAGTGCCAAATTTGAACAACACTTATGATATTGTGTTTTTGTAGGGATGGACTGCCATTTATTTTGGACTGTTTTCTATGTATCGTCCTTAGTTAGGGATGTTATTAGTCTATGTTGTTTGTTTTGCTTCATTTCATTACAGGCTAGTTTCCTCCCTCAGTTAGATTCCTTCTGTTTGTTGTTTTGGCCTTAGTCCACCCTGAAGCTTTCTTAGTTTATTGTAATTTCTATTTATGTAAATAAACATTTTCTTCAAATTTTTTAACTTTGCTATAGACAGCCTAAGAGGAAGAGAAGCTCACCATGGGACTTGAATGCGGAAAAAATCTCCATATAAGTGAATGGGAGACAATCGAATCACAAAAATAAAATTATGAGTCCCATTCACTTACATGGAGATTTTTTTCCGGATTGTTGTCCCATGGCGAGTGTTAGGCTACTTCCTGCTTCCGCTTAGACTCTCTATGGCTGCTTGAGTCTTGGGAAGGACGGGGTCTGCATGTTGCACTCAAGCCACCCCTGGATGGGGCGTAACATTGAGACATTGTATTCACGGGCAGACGTAGCAGCTATCCATCATTTACACAGGCGACAGCTGATCATCTTGATAGTGTCTGTGCAAAAAAAGGCTTGTTTATTTCATGGTTAAAGCCATAAAACAACAACATTTAACATTTGTATTACTACAGCAACTTGTTCAGTGGACATGAAGCACTCTGCTAATCTACCGTATGACCTTTGATCAAGTTCTAAAATAACAATCAATAACAACCAACACTTTGAGGATTTTAAAAAGGCAGGACAAAAAAAGAACTTCAGTGTAGAAAATGGATTTAGATGCAAAGAAAATGAGTCTGAATTGTCTCATTAAAAACAAAGCAGGCAGAAAACGCGCCCAGTGCAGGTAAAACGTTAACCTTTAGTCTGAGCATGTAGGCAACACCAAGGTCCTGACATATGTTACACCAGTGTGCATCGTTTGAAGGGCGTCCTCCCTCGTTGCATGCATAATGAGGTGAACACGGGGCGAAGGGATAACAGGCGCGCTTGGACAAGGCCAACATAATCAGATTGTCATTGCAGATGGATCAAAGCTTCGATATCACAGCAGAAGACAGGCCCCCATGAAGTAACACAAAAAGCATCATAATGGAAACTGCCCTCCACAAATGTGCAACAACGTGCTCTCTTTGTAAAGTCATTCAAGCTGCCTTCTGACATCGCTGGTGCTTCTTTCTGAATTTAAATGCTCACATCCACTTAAGCAATATGCCCTCGATGTCTTAAAGCATGTTTACTCTTGGACAAGCGTCTCCTTTTTAACATGCTATACTCCATTTCCTTTTTTTTTTTTTCCAGGCACGGTTTTTTCTCCTCTTCCTTAAACTAAGAACGTTCGTTTGGTTCCCATCTGATGTTTTCCATTACAGCAGCTCAGAGTCCTGAGGGAGCGAGCAGAGTGTGGTAAACAACAATCAGAGGCTCTGAGCTCACTCGATGCACCAAGTTAAGCTGGCCCACAAGGCCCATGAAGGGGAACAAGGGGATGCAAATCAGAATAAACAACTACTAAAACTTTTACATGGCACATAAACAATGTCACATTCCCTCAAACCAGCTGACACTTTGCTTGATTAAGTTCTTTGAAAGTCTCAACAGAAGCCGAGCTGCTACATGAGGCTATGTGCGTGTATGTGTGTGTTTCTGTGTGTGAGTGACTGGACTAAAATGTGCATCTACAGTAGCAGCAGTTAAGTAGATTACAAGCCAACCTGCTGTCACGCAAATAACAAAGTTCAATGGATTCAACGTATTAAATGGCGAAAAGGTCTGACATCATTCAATCTGCCATCACCCAAGGTTTACTCCAACAATCACTGAATTAAATTGTGACCATTAGGCAGCGTCTTCGAGTCTAATAGCGGAACAGTGCGCTCTTGAATGCCACCAATTTATTAACAGTGAATTATTTTTTAGTGGAGTATTTATGAAGAGAGGAAATTAATGGCTTAAAGCTCAATTCATTTTCAGCCGGCTTGAGTCGTAGCTATCCACAGTTTTGTAGATTTAATTTCAGATGTGCAACAAGGGGAACCAGTAAGGGTTTACTTTTGCTCCTAAAGACACTTGAACAAACCTGTTACCGTTTGTTGGGGGGTTTTTCGAATAATTAGTTAACCCCCAGAGGATTGTCACATAGAAACACACTTCATAATATGAGGATGCAAGTCAAACTCATTTCTGTATTTTCACAGTATTCAGTTGATGAAATGTAACTTTCATCATTTGAAAATGCAAAAAAAATTGCTTTGCCTTGCTATCCATGGGCTATCATTAAAAGTCTTGCCTTAAAATAACTGAATATCAGATGCTATTTTTCTTTTTTTGTTTCTACATTTAACTTTCAGAGGCTCCTTGAGTGTTTTTCCACTCACTTAACACATTAAACACTGTACACTGTCTGTGTTGAGAGGAAAGTTCAGCCTAGGTTACACTTGTATACACTATTTAAGTGTAAATGTGCATAATCATCTTTGCACACTCAGCTGTCAGTGCAGAAGTACTGAGATATATTTATATATCCAGCGACTTCACTAGAAGTGTTCTTGACAAAGTTCTTCAAAAATAAAAATTGTTGTCGGACGGAAATAAGCGTCAAAAAAGCAGCAAGTTTGCAGCTTTGTTATCTCTCCAGCTTTATGCGTGTCAAGTCAAAGACTCATTTCTGTCTGCCTCCAAGGTGTGGACCCGTATCTATCAGCACCGTTACGGAGGTGTTGTGTTATCAACCGCTGAAATGCACGACGTCTCCTTCCCCCCCACCGTACACTAATTGCAACACTGTGACAACACTTTTACTCCTGGTGGCATAAACAACTCATGAACATTTTATGAGTAGCTATTTGAGGCATGAGAGCTTTTTCAGCCCTTTGGAGCCGAGTAACCCACTATGTTTAAAACATTGATGACTTCCCTTCCACCTC
This sequence comes from Trachurus japonicus, assembly GCF_045865225.1. Taxonomy (NCBI): domain Eukaryota; kingdom Metazoa; phylum Chordata; class Actinopteri; order Carangiformes; family Carangidae; genus Trachurus; species Trachurus japonicus. Next base: position 8,255,492 of record NC_140916.1, read on the forward strand.
AGTGAGTCCGTCCCATAGTCCTTCCTCTGAAATGCAAAACACAAGCTAAATTTAAAATAAAAGTGTGATGCCATTTCTCATATTTAGTAACTTCACACTTTTGTTGTCTATCATAACTCACTGAAGGCAGACGTAAAAAAAATCTTGGAGCTACTTTCATACCGTCGCGTGGTTGGACCTGATACAGTCTGGCTTTATATTCATGTGGCCTTGTTCTTTTTCTTTTGCTATTTTTGTTATGTTTAATGAATTCAATCTCGCCAAACAGCATGAACAGACGGCAAATCCGTGGTATCATTAATAAAGTAGTTAAAGTTGTTTTTAATGAAAGCGCTGCTGTGCAACTTGCAGATCTGAAACCTCGCCAGTTTTACTCCTTGTGTCTCTGCTCTGTAAACTGCTTCTATACCTCCATCATCCTTTCCTGTTACAGACAACATGCATGTTTTTCCACTCTCATGTACATGTACTGTAGCAGTTTTGAGGGGGAGGGGAGCATCTCCCCTTCTATTCCTAGAGATACAGCACCCTGGCTTTTTGCAGAACATTATAATGTCACTTAAGTTGAATTTTGACCTTTTGGATTAAAAAAAATGTCTGTTCTGAGAGAAAAGGATGCATGTATGGACGTACATTAAACTGAAAACAATGCCTCTGGGCACTGCTGTCACAGGCAGGAAGTATAAAAATGTGAAGAGAGAATTCCTGCATTCACATTTTAGAGACTCAAGCCTTATATGAAATGACTGAACAATAAAATGCAATTTTTTTCTTCAATAATAAAACGCAACCACAGTGGAAAAGTGCAGAGGTCAAAGTCACTACATGCTGACAGGGAGATGGAGAATTGTCACGTGTGATGATGGGAAGTATACAGCGACAGGGGAAAATGTGATGTATTTCCACACGACACAGGAAGGATCCCAGGCAGGTATAAGAGGCAGATATGGGATAGGCAGTTGTTTACTACTGAACATTCATCTTGTTGCACTCAACAAAACACAACTGACAGCACATGAATAGACTGCGCTGAGTGTTTGTGGAATCTAAGAGAGCATCCAAATCAAGTAACGTTCAATTTATACATAAAATACTGTCTGAAACATTCATCAAAAAACACTTTGAGCACTACAAAGCCCATACTGTAAAAACAAATTAAAACTACATGAATAAACAACACATGGGATATAGTCCAGTTTGTCAATGCTGACTTTAATAGCCATGCCACAGCTGTGCCTAATAACAACACCCCTCCTCCACAGTGATGGACTTTTTTCATATTTCACTGTTTCATAACTACATTTGAAACACAGCAGATTAATTAGGTTTCTTTGACACTGATCCACAAAGAAGGAGCTTAAAGGTACAAGTGAAAACATCACATCTCTTTTAGAGTGAAAAACATCAGATATTTGTTTTCTCCACAAGGTTTTCAAATCATGCAGAAAATGAAGCCTTTTATTTACGTAAACACTTTGTTCTAGGATATCAAGTCCACATTTTAAACACAACTGTGACTTCTGATACTATAAAAACATGTTTTTTTCCCTATTCATACAAATTGTGCATGTGGTTTAAATATGGTGAAAAATGCTGAATTGTGGAGATTATCCTTTTGAGTAATTATGTAATCATATTTTTATGCATTCTAAAAAAATATTTAAAAAATATAAGGATATTTTGAGTATTTTTTCCCCCTCCAATTAAAATAATCTACTGAGAACCTGCTGTGACAGACACTATGTCTGTTATAGTCATACAATCATCTCTGTCCCAGCTCTCGTCTCGGTGGCACGACGACACAAATGTGCCCTATAATGCGTAATCTCTTGTTCACGACAAATAAAACTACACAAATATACACATCGTAAAACGTATATATACGGATATATAACGCTATCCACCGCTGCATGAATTACCTTCACGGCAGCTTCAATGAAAACAAATGCACATGGCCAGGAGGAGGGTTGGCCAAATATTGAAAAAGTGGAGCATTTTGGTAAACATGTACTTTCTGGTTACTTTAATTCATCCAGATTAGTTTGTCAAAAAGATAAAAAGTCTTAGTTGTAGAGATGATGAATGTCATAAACTGGTGCCATTTTAGCTAATTAACTGTATTGTCAGAAGTAACTTGCAGCCTAAAATCACTAGTGGATTGTGTTTTTGTCTCCTTGAACAAAAGGAGTTTCAGGTGCTGCAGTCTGTCTGTACAGAATGAATTGTGACTTCCAGTATTTGAAGCAAACGCTGCAGCTGGGGTTTTAAACTGTCACAAACATTTAATCAGCGTTTCTCATCTTGTGTGCCTCATCCCTTTTTCAGATTGTATCTCACAGGTTGTGAATATGACTAGGCTGGCATTAATCGCTGCAGTGTCTGTCTTCTCAGCTGGCAAAATGTGATTACAGTTGCTAATTGAACCTTTGAGTGTTATTTATAACTTAAGTTACTTACAACTGTTAAAAGATCAGGCTAATTGAATTGAGTGAGGCCATGAGAGGATCCAGATTTGAAAAGCCGATCCGATGCTCCATTTACAGTCTGAAGTGCCAGCACTGCTTGCTTTCTTAAACAAATGATAACCTTTAATTTCTCTACTCTGCTGCATGTTAGCAGGTAAAATACAGTGTCAATATTTACTGAATAATTCTGTACTCCCACTTGCTCTGCTGGATGTTATTTTCTAAATTAGTTTTAAGCTAAAGATTGGGTTACTGCACTTCTTACTTGATGTTTTCCTCTACATTGTGATAAAGATATAGTGAACTTAGCACTTACACGCCCCTCGGCAAATGCTACAATATTTGCATTAGTTCAATTTGTGTAATGCTTTCACAAAAGTTATGCAACATATTGTGGAACAGTTGCACTGTAAAACACAGCCATATGAAATACTTAAGTCATTATCAGAAAAAAAAAGTTGTCAATTTCAGTAAAAAGGTTGAAAGAAATGCGTTATCTCCAGCCTCTTCCAGCATGTGTGTGTGTCTGTGTGTGCCGTGTGTGTGTGCCGATCTCTGGCTGAGTGTGTGTGCTACAGAGTGGATATGAGAGCACCTGGCAGCCACTTGGCAACTTTCCGTCCCATTTCATTCCCCCGCCTAATGACTGAACGTGGGCCTGTCTCCTCTCTCATTCTGTCCACATCAGGATGCAGCACTTAGAGCATTTCCACCAACAACCCCATTTATCAGAGATTGCAGACTAATTGTAAGCACCCCACACTACTCCCATTACCACTTCACATTACAGTGAGTTGTGTGGTTGGTGGGCAAACAGCAGAAAGCTGAGCTATTTTTCTTTCTATATCTGATATTTGGGGTTTCTTCTTTCTCTGCTGCTTTAATGGTTTTCTTTATTTATTTTTTTTGATGATTGTGTTTTTGTGTCTCTATAATCAAGGATCAGAAGAGGTGAAATGTGCATGCATATCCCTTCAGATGGATATATACATATATTTGTGAAGTGTTACACAGAAAGAGAGGACTTCTTCTCCTCAGGTAAAAGGCTCTTAACTTCAGTGTGTAACTTACAATGGTTGGTTGTGGATTAAGATGTATGAAAGCAGGCGATAAGTGTTGTGTGGCTGTGTAGTGTGTGTTGCATGTGTGTATGAAGCGTATGCATGCGTCCATGAGATGAGAGCGGCAGGAGAGTGGCAGCACTTTTTCAAAGCCTGCCTTCCTCAGCTTTAATATGAAAATCTGAAAATAGTGACCTGAGGACACACTAGTCCTTTCTGTCCAATGTTGTTTGGACAAGGACACAGGATTACAGCTAGAACAGGACTGTGTGAAACATACTGTATGTACTGGACCGTATACTGTTCACTCAAACAAAATCAACACAATGAATACGTTTTTCAAACTTCATTTAACCATTCAAAGTCATTTCAATATTCAAAACTAAATACACAGCATTAGCAGTTGCCTCTGTGTTCAAGGTTATGTTGTGTGTGAGAGTCTGAGCTTTTTAGGATAACAAATAACTTACAAAACACACAGAGACAGAAAAACTAATCTAATAAAGCCAGTCTCTCTCAGTGCCGAAATTACAGAAACAACGATTCCAATTAACCAGTTAATCAATTAAACCAACCTGCATGTTCCCATCATGCATCATGGGAAGACAGGCACTACACACCTTATTGCTGACCACTGTAAACCACTGTGCCACAAAAGCAGTGTTTTGGTGGCACAGTGTTTTTTTTTCCATGGCCTTTGTCTCAGGTTGAAAAGCTCAGGAGCAGGATCAAGGCTTTTGTTCTACAGCTCTCTGTGGGTTACACCGTTTAAATTCAATAGGGGCCTCTCTCGTGGGGTGGAAAAAGAAAAATTTGTGCCACCAAAAAATGGGGCATGATTGTGGAATAGAATCGTCACAGTGTGTGAGGAGATTAGAGCATACACTGCTCCTGTCTGACAAAAAAGGAAAAGAAAAAAAAAAAACACAGAAAAAGAAGAGGGGGATTTTTCGTGATGATGAAACACATGAAAAACCATCAGCTCATGGAGGAACACAAGGAAACAAAACTTGCGCTGGGTTTTTTCTCTCCCCTAACACACACACACACACACACACACACACACACACACACACACACACCACGGTGACAATCTAAACCCCCTGCTGATAACAAGACACCAAGAGAGTACTGTCAATCAAACTGACTTCATATCTCTCTACATACAAACTGTGATACACACAGTAAAAAGAGCTCCAGAAGACAAGCTGGACCTTTTGTTCTTTTTCATTCACATGGTCTTATCCATGCATGCCTTCTTAATTTACCACAAATAACACTCTTAGGTTTTTTATGGTGAGGTGATTCATGTCAAGCTCCAGGGGGAACCTTGAATAAAGAACGCATTCTTCCATTCATAAATTTGGACTGAGGTTGGACAGATTAGCGTTTTTTTATGGAGTTATTTCATGTTTGGACATTAATGTTGCCCTGCCATTCAGATAAAAAGGTACATTTAAGTTAGTCTTGGCTCAGAGCAAGAGCTGTCTCTCAACATAATGTCCCATCCCATGATTACTCTGTTGACCTTCAGATTGTAAAAAAAAAAAAAAAAAGCGCTGCTATTGCCAAGCTTTCATCATTATCCACTGTAAGTAGCACGGGTTCGTGCAGATCACTAAGAATTATTGATGAATCTCAATTAGATTCGTCTCACTCCATTTAATTCTACATATTCAGGATATGGTTTGCCAAAAAATGATGGGTATCAACACCCTGGGAGTCATTTATATGATGAAGCTTGAGTGTTGATGGTGATATTGTTGATCTTGCTAAATGTCTGGTTACGTTATGCTTCCTTTGGCAGAACTGATGGTCGCCATGACAGCTATCAAACTATTTGTCACCCTGGTGTCTGTTATTATTTTCAAATAAGCGGTTGGATAAGTTCTTTTAAAGTTCATTAACCAGTTCAAAAGACATGAGAATAAATTACACGGTGCAGTATAGTACAGTATGGCTAATAAACGTTACTCTTATGCAGGGCCGAGGGCTGTCAGTTACTGTTTATTATGAGCATGAATAATTCCCCCCTTAAAGCCAGGAGCCAGATAAATGTAATATGAACATTTTATGCAATTAGAAATATGTAGAACACAAATCTGTCAAATAAAAAGAAGTGATGGTCAGAGTAACTCAAACACAACTAGAGAGGGCTTTTTTTTAACACTCCCTGAAGGAAACGGTGAATTTCCTACATCTGAACTCATTAACACAACTGGACTGTGGAGCTCATTTGGTTTGCAGAGAAATCAAATGTTCCACAAAGTCCACAAAAAAATCTGTCTGGAATTAATTTTCAATGAAACAGTTCAAAACTACTTAAAAAAAACAGACGTGCTGCTCTAAACCAGAGGGCAAAAACAGCTAACCCCACCATTTAAACAAATGTGTGTGCAGGGGTGAGAGCAGTAGCAGAGCCGAGTCATTTAAACTGCTCTTAAAGAAACACTATTTGAACAATCCCGTCTCTGGCTGACTGTGGCTCATTAGACCACAAATAGTTCAGCAGTTCGAAACATGGTGGTGCAGGTTTACATTACAGCTATCCAATTAGAAACCAGATTACCACTTGGGACTCAGGTTAAGTAGTTTAATGATCAGATTGGATAGGAAAAGACTGTGCACTTAATCATGATTTTTATTTGACAATTGAGTTAAAGTCACCATCCCAGGCGGCTGGACTTACAACTGATTAGCACCGACCCACTCTGTCCAATCAGGAATCACCAAAACCGTTAAATAGACCGTTGCTAAGTAAAACAGACCTTTGCTAGGGACACCGCTCTGATCGGAGTAGCACAGAGCAGAAGAACTACGCAGGATATTTACCCTATGTATCATTTTTACCAACATTAACTCATTGAGTGCCAACCACATAATTTTTTCGTTTTTTAAGCATGCGTTGAATGCCAAAAACGTAATTTTACGTTTTTTGCTTTTTTTTTAAATTATGAAAATAGACACTTTAACACACCTTCATGTGTAAATTTGGGGACTCTACAACGACCAGAACTGAAATAGATGACGATCAAAGACTCATGACAGTTCACGATCTGGAAATTTTTATCATAACTCGGCTTTTGCAAACAGAGTTCTGCATGTTATTGATATGTCAAATCACTTATGTAATCGATTACTGCCTAATAAGTATTAGACAGTAATAAAAACAACACTGTATGAGACCATTATTAATGTTATTAGTAACAATTGTGCTTTTGCTAGTCAAAATATCCATGGTTAGATTGGTAAAGGGCCTTTAATTGTACCAGAACTAAAACTGTATTATAAAAATGGATGGTGGAGATGAGGAAAACAATTTTTCGAAGACGATTAAAGTTGATCATGATTGCAACGTGGAAACTGAAAAAGAACAAAACCAGACTGATAAAGTGTGGCTAATTTTCACCCAGGAAAACAATTCAGAGCAGGTAGAATACTTTCAAACAATAAAACCTAATTTTATATTCAAGAACCTAATCAACTCAACCTGGATTAAACTATTTTTTATCTTCTCACCACTAACTTTTAACAAGCAGCCTGAAAGCATACAGTTGCAGCACATTTTCTCAAGAAGGACCATTAAGATTCCTGTGGGTCCCTATCAGATGCTACTTGTGTTGTGTGTGAATTTAATGTCATTTTAGACAAAAACTGAGCATCATTCAAAGGGCATTAGCTTGTATTAGAAGCATTTTTCATATTCAACGAATGAGCTTAAGAGGAGAATTGATGAATGAGCAGCAGACAACCAAATGTAATATTATGCAAATCTTTTTCGTGGGTGTATTTCTGACATCACCGTCAGGTCGTATTGCTATCAGATAACTTATGAGCTATATGCAAAGATTCAGAATGTCACCGTGAGAAGCACAGAGGTGAGTATAAAGTTAAAACTGGGCATGGAAAATCTGCAGTGCAAATGCAGGTTAATACTTTTTTGAAGTGTAAAGTGACCATGAAAGGTACAGCTGGCTTTCCTCCCCCCAAGAGGAGGTGAAGAGTCATACTGTATAGTATTTAGGCCATACATTTACCATCCTCTTACGGCTTAGTGGGTCAAGGAGCATTAAGTGACCTGTAAAGCTTGCAACAAAGTCCTGTGGGAATTCAAAAGAAAAATCCTATAGGCGTTCAAAAAAAAAAAAATACTCAGCAACTCCTCTAAGTGGCTGACAGTGGTGCTCATACACAGATGGTGCAGTGCAGTCCCGCAGCCTGTGTTTGAAAAACAACTTCTTTCCTTGCCCAGAAAAGGAATGCGCGCACCATCTACAGTAACTTGATTAAGACCCACTGTATGAAAGCTATTACAAATTAAATTGTGGTCAAACAGTGAAAGGCTAGATGGAACAACAGGGAGTCTTCCAGTAATCCTGTCTGAGAGAAGCGCAGGGCAACGCAGTGCCCACCGCTCCTCTGTACCGCTGTGACGAGTTATAAAAACTGTAACCGGGGCCCAGGGGGTGGTGTGTAATTTTAGAATTAATATACAATTTAGAGCTTGGTGTTTGCTCCTTCTGAATTATTCAAATGTACTGCTGCTATGGGCTTGGGTCTGGTGGGGGCAAAGCAGCTGCTATGCATACAAATTAATACTGTATATAATGTCAGTATAGTAAAGAATGGGAGATGACACCGTTCAGGGGAACACAAACATTGATGCCTGGCAACAAAACAAGATGTTTGCTCTTGTGCAGAGTTCAAACCCTGAAAGGCTGCTCCACACTAATGGGAATAATCAACAGGAGTTTGATTGTTATTAAGGCCTAATATTGTGATGTGTCTGTGGGGAAAGCTTTCTTCAGTGGCTATATTCACAAGCAGGAGGTCTGCACTTCAGCTGGGTACTCAACAAACCACCACGTCCTCAAGTTATATGAAAGCCAACTAAAAGGCTACCTCCTGTAGATATACAGGAATACTTGCAGCATTAACAAAGGCATTGTAATATATCCATGAAAAGCTATGAGGACTTTTTTCACATTTTTCCCCTGCTGAAATCTCTTAAGTACCATCATCACTATGAGCTGAAGTTTGCTGCTGTGCATTGATTTTTCAGTCATCACACACTTGGTAAGTGCTTTGCTAGAAATACCACACTAATACTGACTAGAGTCTCTATTGACTCACAAAACAGCTTTGTTTTTATTTTTGTTTGTTTGTTGTCGAGTGTTTTTAGCACAGTCCTCACAAGAGATTAGAAAACTTATAAATGTTCTAACAAATTGCAAAGGTGTTCATTTTGATTGGGATGTGGTGACCGACGAGGCCGTTGAACTTAACTTGACATGTCTGTGACACCAGTTTGACATGTCAACAGTTTTATTTTATTTGATATGGTGCATAATCCTGTCGGAAGGAGCTACAAGAAGATGGTCAATTGTGGCCATAAAGGAATGTACATGTTTAGCAACAACAGTCAGATGGGCTGCAGCATTTACCTGATCGTTATTAAAAGGCCCAAAGGCAGGTTGGATCAAAGATTTGTGCTGTTGATGTCAAAAATCAGACCCTACCAGATCCATGGCTTAGCAGAAGTTTCAGACCAGGGGTTGTTTTCACAAGGATGATTCATAACGGGTGGCGGAAAAAAATCGATATATCATAGTATTGTGATATACGATATACAGACGGCAAGTATCAGTCAGGACAGAGTAGTAAAGTTTTCATTTGGAGAAATAATTTTCAGCTGAAAAAAGCTGATAAATCGCAATATATCACAGCATTTTGCAATATTTTTAGTACCACAATAATATAATATCGAGACACAAGTATCATGATAATATTGTGTCGCCGCTGGTGATTCCCACCCCTACTGAATGAATCTACAAGCTAAGCTGCTGACAAAATGTCGCAGGGAGGATGACCTTTAAAGATTTGGATATAAAATGGCACAACTTCATCATTTTATTCTGTTTCTTGTTTGACACAAATGTCATAATCAGCATACGCGCTCATGAGTTACGGTCACAAATGTTCCATATGTCTTAGTTTTTGGCTGTCAGGACTGAAACCAGATGTGGTCTTCTGCTGGTGTTGATGTGTCCATTCTGAGAAGCTCTCTACATTTGTAAAGAGTGGTCATCTGGGATACTGTTGTCTTTTTGTCACCTCTAAACAGTCCATTCTCCACTGACCTGCCTCACCAACAAGGGGGTTTCCATCCACTTACAGTACTGTATCTGCCGCTCAGACTTTTGTATGTGTTTAGAAATATTCAAACCAGTCCATCTGGTAACGATTATCATTGCCATGGTCAAAGTTACTGAGATCACTTGTTTTCTTTTTTTTCCAATTCTAGTGCTTGATGTGAAATTATCTGAAGTCCCTCTATCTGTAGTGTGGTACACAACCAATGACAAGTGGACAGCAATGACTACATGAGCAAAAAGCAAAGAACAAAACAGATCAATGTGTGTCTCTCTACCATGGACTCTCTGCAGACAAAAAAACAGCAACAACCTCAAACTGTCCATCATGAACAAGACTCAAGTATCACAAATGTTGCACAACATAACTATTTTAACACAGGAACAAGGCATAAACTATTTTACCTACATATTCCACATAAAACCCAAAACAAACATGCAAACAGGTGAAGCTATATTAATTTGGATACTTGCCGCAGAGTATTTAAAGGATATATAATTGTAGTTTTATTAAGGTTTAGTAAATTTGAATTTTGTTGTTCTCATGAAATTATGTAAATCAAAAACAACAATACAGACAATGTGATAAAAAAAACTCTTGTGTCACATTTGCATAGCTGTTTCCGCTCAATGTTGTTAGCACAGAGTGAACATATCATTGGCCAAACAGCTACAGTAATGTGAACACAAACACATTTTTTTACTGAAGTGATCAAGTTAGACTGCCTTGGCACCAGTGACTGGACAGGTGTGAACTGACAAACCTGATCAACGTCTCTCCCAAGCAGATTATGGAAAGCGTCCCCAGATACAGTAAATGTGTCATGTTTCAACCATGCTCCACAACACCTGTAAAGATTCATCTAAAAATTTAGCACTGATGGGAAAACATTTTGAATTTGAGCTTTAAAATTTATATTGGTTTCAGCTGTGTTTGGGCTCAGGATACAGCGTTGTATTTTTACTTGTTGCCTGCAATCATTGCCTCAAAATTTCACAAATATTCAGTGACAAACCTTTACTACAAAGAACCTCAGACAAAGCATTTTTCATTAAATTGCCAAAGAGGCTCTGTCATTTTTTTTCCTTTTTGTTTTTAAAATAACAGCGGATTGGTTGCGCTAAAGATGGATTGTAAACACCAGTAATAATGTTGGAGCACACAGGCACAGGTCAGCCTTCATACCTGTGCTGCCACCACTGACACTTTATTTTTTATATCTAATGAGGATGGTAAAATAAGATTATCTGAAAAAGTTCCATCAGGTACTTGACGTGACTAAATCAGGCTGTTTATTCTGTTAAAATGCATTTCACCAGCAGCCCAAGGTCTCGCTGCAGTCTGCATAACAAGCTTCGTTCGGTTTGGCACACACTCATTCTGGGACTCCAATTACAGAGCATCCTGGGAAAAAAGCCTGCATTTGTCTGTCTTTGTCTCTTCCGTGCTGACATCCAGTTCAAGTTTATAGGCCGCCGCGTTCCCCTCGATCTATAATTATTTCTCGTCTTATCATCCGCACTAAATGTAAATATCCATCCGTCTATTTTCAAAACTGCTCATCTTGTTGAGGGTAACAGCACACATTAGGTGAAAGAGTGGGTTGGATGCACCAGAAAGAGGTCGCCAGTCTATCACAGAGTAAGGAATATAATAATCTCAGGCAACTGAGCAATGAAGGGGAATGAACTGAGAGGGAATTCACCCAGCTACAATATAACCGACTGCCACCTAGTTTAGATTTTGAGGTACCAGTTCTAGGTCATTTTAGGTCATGGACATACTATATAGTATAATGAGAAAAACTATAACTAAAATGACAGAATAGAGTTCTGCATAAAACTGAATCTCCACTTATTTTCCACCAGAACCCGTTTTGCACTTTATTGCAACTGTCAACCGAGTCATTGTGCTCTCCGTTCATTGGCTCCTGTGTTCCCTCTTGTTTCGGTTTGCTAGATGTCCATTGAAGATGTAGCTTGTGACGTTGCTTGTAAAATGGAAGTTTTAATGGTAAATTGACCTCAGTTGTGTAATAATGAGAAGCCTCCAATGTACGGGGTGATGCCTGAATTATTTATGATTTCCTCTACAGTTCGCTTGCCTTCTCGTTATTGGGGCTGGAAATGAGTTTGCTGAAAACTGGCCAAAGTGAGATCTCGCCTCTCGGCTTACAGAACACAGCGCATTAAAGTGAATCACAGCAGACAGCTGGGGCCGCCCTTTATGGTAATGCACCCTCTACAATTACTGCTTCGACCTTCCCTGGTGAAGAAAAATGGGGAGACGTCCATTTAGCGGCCCTTTCAAACACTTAGTGGCAGACATGTTGGGCAGCAGGACCACCTTTTGCCTGACATTGACTCTTGTTTGGAGGAGACAGAAAAGGCATTAGAAAGGTGACAGGTTGACAGATGAGGCACATCTGTCAACCAGCAAGAGGACCACGGCACATTAATGCATCCACACCACCCGCACCACACCGGTAGATTACGTTAGTCGTGGGTAACGGTGCAAACTGCAGGTGCTCCTGATGCTTACCTTCATTATAAATTAATTTACATGTCTCAAACACTAATTAACAAGCTGCTTTATATAAGATGGGTGGACAATATGAATCACATGTCAACAGTTGATGAAACTTCCCATTACAATCAGGAAAACTTGAAATTGTTGAAAAGTTGTCATCAAGTGTGAATGTTTGCAGGCCTCCTTGGTCTTCTAATGCAGGGGTTCCCTTCCCAACCACCGGGCCAGGGATCATTTGGAGAATGAAAAAGTAGAAATTTATAATTGTTTGTTTTGTCTAATTCACACTTCCGTTCGTTTTTTTTTGTTTTTTTTGCCACTTCCGTCTTTGCCTCTTCCCAGCACTGTGCAATTGACAGACAGGTCCACAAGCGTAAGAGAGTAAAAAAACGCACGTGGCCGGGAAAGACTCAATAATAAGACGTCAGAAGACCCGACGACTGCGAACATAACATAACAAGAATGAAAGCTGCACTTACAAGAAAAAACAAGAGGACTGTTTAAATTATGGGTTCATTGCAACAGGTGATTCACATGCTCCGAGCTCCACCAGCTCTCCACCTGCTGATTAAAGCTGAATGAACAGCCAATGGCGTACAGGACCTTCAAAGACATTTCAATGTCAACTCCATTAATTAATAACTATCAAAATAATCAATAATGCAAGTTATTGTGGACTATATACTGTAATTAAAATTCTTGGGCAGTCTCCATCACGTTTATCTCCCACACTAACACATCCCACTAAGAGTGATATCTGTGTTTTGTTACATCACCACGGTGGACAAGTGCTTGAGTAGTAGTACAGTCCAGTGGGTCAATGTAAAGGCACACTGAAGCTGTTCTTGCAGCACGCTACTTAGACACATACAGGCTTGTTTTCATATAGCCTACAATAGGCCTAATATTAATTTCTATGCAGATCGAGGGCAGGAGTGTGAAAAGGGAGCGCGCGATAAACACCAGATTTCACGTTTTCCTACCGGCAAAAACTGAACTGAGCCGATAAGAAATCAAGAGAGGAAAAACAATACACATGTGTGTCCAAGAGGCTGTCCCGTCCTCATTATGTGAACGACAGAGGATCGAATGGTGGCACAACTGTCACCGTCACTGTCAACTGCTCATCTCACAGCAGCTCCGCTCCACGCAGGCACTTCACTAACTTTATTTTGTAAGGACAGACGTTCACTTCGTAAGTGGCGTGTTGGATATACTCGTGAACACCAGACTCACCTTTGTTTAAAAAATATTATGGATTCGTAATCTCCCGTATTAAAAAAATAAATTTAAAAAATCACTACTTTATTTCCAGCGGGTTGTTTCATGCAAGCACAGCAGGTGTAAATGCAGATAACAGATATGGGTCACTTCTGATAGAACATGTAAATAGACAGTCAAGAAAATCAGATATAGGCAACAAATCAGAATTGGACATCAAGGCCTGTAGTGTAAAGACAGCCTTAGTGATGTTTTCTTAATTTTATCTTGGACCCATTGGTACTTGGAAAAACAAGTGTGTGCCCCCAATCACAGTGGTGTTGTTGGCTGACTGTATTGAGCTGTGATTGTCATGTGAGATATCTTTTTGTGTTTCCTAATTTGGAGTTTTTGTGTAAGAATCAGGTTTTTCCTTGTGATTTTGTTTTAAACGTAAGTAATTACACCCTTTACAGCATGGATAATCTAAAAAAATTAAAAATAAAAATAAAAATAACTGCATTTGTGCTAAAGCCGTGATGTTGCCTCCATCAAACAACAACCTACACCCACAGGAACATGCATGAGGTTTGATACTGGTTGCACATTGCATATCATAGGAGGAGGGAAATATGGAGAAATGAGAAAAGGGAAAACGGAAACTCACCCTTTATCCTCAAGCTCTCAGGGATCCCATCCTGCTGGAACAAACACACACACAAAAAAAGAGAACACGGTTATAATAAACCACAAGTTCGCTGCATCAACAGTATGACAGGAAGCTGTTTTCATTTAGCTGAATGAGTGAAATCCTTGGTGATTGTACCATAGAAATTGTATTCTGCAGACCATGTAATACAGTTCACATGTCAACGCAGGCAAAATGTGAAGCTTCAAGGATCTCACTGTGGCGGCAGGAACTCGTCTCAGACAATGTAGTATTGCCTGTTTGACTTGAAGTAAAGAATGCATTCATGCCAAGTCAGATATCGATGTGCCTTTATGTTAAGTGGTTGTTTGACTCGCTCACATTCACAATATTAATACTTAATTCACACCAATTAATGAATAGGCTTCAAGAACTGGTCCCCTCTGACTTTCTTTTGTATACTAGAGAGTAGAGATATTCTTGTTATTAGCTTTTTCCCTTTTTTTTTTCTTCTTTATGAATCTGGTTCATGTTGTGTTTTTTTTCACGTTCCTTGCTTTCCGTTTTTCTCCTTCATACACTATTAATATTAAGACTTCTCCTCACCCTGATTTTAAAACAACAATACTGCTGGTTTCCATCATGATTGGGGTTTTGCTTCCTCACTGTTATTTCCTTCTCCTTTTCACTTTCTTGCTTGTTAAGATGAACCAAAATATAATTGAGTGGCACCGACTATGACATGAGGATTAGAAATAGACAAGTCACTCAATGGAGTCATAGTGAAGAGATGTATATAGAGCAAATAATCATGACCCCTTGAGTTGGTGAACTATTAAATCAACTGCATCTAGAACATGCATAGTCATGACAGTTGTAGACAACGCTGTTATCAAGGCCACTATTCGAAGTAGCTGCTCTCCCAGAACCATGAATACGAAAGAACGAGGCATAAATATTTGATTTCTCGACAGTGAAATCTGCATAGCTCATCCTCCTCGTTCTTGTGCAGAAAATTCACTCTCTCTCTCTTCCAACAAGCTCCAGCAGGGTGATGTTATGAAGAAGATGCATAATGCAACAGGTCTACTGTAAATAATGAACTGGCCTTGACTATCTACTAAAAATAGTGGATTACCCAATTCCTTGGTTTGCCCACAAAATCTGCATACTGCATATTTCCTTTATTTTTTTATAAGTCAATCAATAAAGAATGAGATAGGTACAGTTACACACAGTGTAAAATGCTTTTCATCTGAGAGATTTGTGAAATAAAAATCATAATTTTGACCCAAAAAAATCTTTCAGCTCATATTGTATCTCGGTAACTGCATAGTGTATCATTTGACAGTGATTCTGTCTGTGCCATTTTCTTCATATTGTAATTTTTATACTTCCATGAAAATGGCACTTAGTCTGTACACTTACATTTATAACTGCTGCTACTAATGAGACACTTACCAGAGAGAAAAAAAACACCCACATGAGCAGAGCCATACTTTTAACATCCTTATATTGGATGTAGAGAAGCCTGGGAACCAGGCTGTTAAATGCAAGTGGTGGTTCATGTACTGCAGCTGAAAACTGACAAGAAAGCACCATGTCATGAACAAGTTAGGCTCAAGAATTGATGTAGTGTCTCATTTCTCATTTTTTCATCTTTATGAATTCATATTTTCATTATTTTGTCCAATGGATTGATCGTGTTATATATATATATATATATATAATAGTGGTAGTTGCTTTGTTTCTCCGCTGTGTTTTTGTCAAAACCCAACGATCAAGAACAAGAATTTAGTTTGACTTACTGTATGCAATACTGTGTCTATATCCAAAGCCACTAGTTGTTTTCGTTGTCCTTTTATTGTTGTTTATAGCCAGATTCTGTGGGTTTCACTATGAAGAAACTCTTTAACAGAAGCTGCATAAAAGTCAGGGGATCACCAGAGTTCACAAAGACCATGAATGTCTGTACAAAACTCCCTGAAACCTATCCAAGACTTTTCACTCTGAACAACAAACACAGAGCTGCCGGTGGCTTTAGAGGAAAAGCCAGGTGATCGGCAGAGTCTGTAGGATTCATTGTCAAGGCTTCATGAATGTCACAACAAAGTCTGGGACATGTCGACATGGACTGAAGTGGTCAGAGGGATCTAACCAACATTGCCACCGACCCCCAAAAGCCGTGCAGCTTGAAATTATTCTATGAAACCATGAAGCCAAGTTAAACACTGTGAACCATCTGCACAGCATCTGTGTGGATGTCACAGAAAACACTGTTAACTAGAAACCCGGTAAACACAAATCACAGCAAACACCTGTGGCTCCCTGACATTCTTGGTATTGCCGCCACCCTCTAGAGGAGGTGACATTTAGAAGTGCACTACAGGTAGGGAAGATATCAAATGGGGCTTATTTGCATATGGCAGACTCTGTTCACACTTCATTTGTTTGAAGAGAGTGATTTCCCCAGGGCCGCTGGCAGGCCTGTCTCTGCTGCCCTGAGACTCTGGGGACGGTGAAGCACCCAGCTGTACAACCCGAGGTTCATCTGCCCCTGTCATAGCTAGCTGGCTGACCGCCCACATCTCTCCCCTTCTCTTTCTCTGTCTCTTTCTGTGGCTTTATCTCCCAACTCCTTTGGTCCAACAACGCCCCCCTCCTCCTTGTCCTCTCTTGCACAGCTTCAGATTTCACATCCCGCACTCCTCTACACCGTTGACTTCTTAGTATGCTTCATCAATGACATATCATTTATAAATTATTTATAACAAATTGCAACTGCAACATACATATATGATGAATGAGTAGATGATTAACATACTGTATATACACACTATGTCCTATCAGTCATTCTACATCTATCCATTAATGCTGTGTGGAGGAAAAAAAAAAAGATTCATATCCACTTCTATATAACCACACCTCAGGGACGCCACAAGTCCTGAAGCAGATGGCCGAAGGAAAAAACAAAAAGACAAAAAACAAAAACAGTGCTTCCAGCAAAAAAAAAGTCCTGATGCACCTATAGCTGTAGCCCAAACAAGAGCATATTTTGCACCTTGATAACTGACAGGAGGTGTCCTAGTGGTATTATAAACTGCTGAGAGGCGTTTTGGCATCTTCTTCCGAGTCAAAATGTTGCATTACGGGGAGCTTACAACTTTCAATGCATAGACTTTACCTGTAGCAATACACCCACACTACCAGCCAGGCCGCTGCAGGTTTTTTTTTTTTTTTTTTAAATAAACACTAGTGCATTTATGGCCTGATCCTTTTTTTCCAAGCCTGACACCTGAATCCCCCTGTTCCTCTGAAATTTGAAGAGACTCTCTGTGTAATGTATGTGGCCTGTGGTTAGCCGAGTTGGAGCTATTTACAACAGAAGGCAGTGAAGGCTGCACTACAATAGGTCTATATACAGGGGTGCACATAACTGGTACGCAGGTACGCATGCGCGGCGAAAATGAGAAATGCGTAACATCACGTGTGTCGCTACAGCGCATTTGCGTACCCAACAGTTACCGCCATCGGAGACCTTGTCTACACGAAGCTAAAAAACATGTCTAAAAAACAAAAGACATTAAGCAGCTTTTTTGGCGTTTCACCACCACCACCAAAGAAACGACAAACTGAGCCTGAGCCGAAGAAACGAGGTTTTTCTGAAAAGTGGCTCCAAGATGTGCAGTGGCTTGATGTTAATGAGGAACGCACTGAAATGTGGTGCAAGATTTGCCGCTCGCATCCCCAGCTAGCAGACAAAACAGGTGCGTTTTATAAGGGCTCAAAAAATTTCAATCATCCTTTATTTGATAAACACGAAAAGAGCAAGGAGCACGTGAATGTGGCAAACGCCATTGCTAATAAACAAGCTAGTCAAGAAGAAATATCCACTCGTCCACTTGCCAAATGGCGAGACAAGCTAAATGAAGAACAACGGCAAGCCCTGTGTAATATTTTTCTCCTTGCCTTTCATAAGGCTAAACACACACGTCCCATGTCTTCCTATTCTGAGGATATCACTTTACTGAAGCGGCTCGGAGTGAATGTCGGAGGTGCTTATCACTCACGTGAAGGAGGGACACGGATAATGCAGACCATCGCACACACTATCAGCGGGGAGTTAAGAGAAAAGTTGCAGTCTGCTGAATTTTGGGGGCTGCTTTTTGACGGATCTGAGGACATCACAAAAAACCGAGCAGGAAATCGTTTACATCGTGTCTGTGTCCAGCAACGGAGAATTCACGTCGGACTTTCTTGGATTGATTGAACTGGGTGCTGACCGAACCGCGCAGGCGATAACAGATGGACTTGTGAGGCTTTTCCACGACGCAGGCTTGAATGACTGGACAACGAAGTTGGTCGCCGTGTGCACAGACGGGGCTGCTGTTAACGTCGGTACGTACAACGGTGTTGTGCCCAAACTACGACAACTTGTGGCGGTAGGAAACTCTCTTGTGCATATTCTGTGCACTGCACACACACTGGAGAACTGCGCAAAATCAGCTGATCGCAACGTTCCTTACTGCGAGACATTTAATCGCTCTGTGGTCAAGCTGCTGCAGTTTTATTTACAAAAAGGTGGAGCAAAACACACTGCAGCACTGAAGAAATTGTGTGAAGAAAATGGCATCTCCTTTGTGAAACTGGGCAAGTTTCATAATATCAGATGGTCTGCATGGAGACATGAAACACTGTTAAAAATATCTAGACTATTGCCAGCCATTAAAATGCAACTGGCCACTAGTGATAACAGTGAATTGCAGCATGTCTGCACAGAGCGTTTTCAGTGCTTTCTGGCCAACATGCTGGATATTGGCAACATTTTGAAGACCACATCCATTAGGTTTCAGAAGGAAAAGCTGACCATTGGAGAATGTAAGGATGAACTCATGGTGGCTATTGGACAATTCACACTTCTGCTTGACAGTGAAGGCCACCACAGCAGCAAGACTGTTTCTAATGCTGATGCTGACAGAGACAAGTCAAACTTACTCAGGGGATTAATTGAACAGTTTGAAATCAGATTTGACTCCCTCAAGTCATGTGATCATTTCTTAGTATTTGATCCTTCAACATGGCCTCAAGAAATGCAAGAACTCCACCGTTTTGGCAACACAACAGTTTGCAGCATTCTTCAGAAATATGAGGCCACCTTGAAACTTGACAGAGACACCACTGTGAGAGAATGGATGCGCTTAAAGCAGGCAGGAAAACGTTTGGGAGCCTCCTCTGTGTATGACTTAGTTCAAATAGTGAATACAAGTGGCCCAGATGATTACTCTAACATCAACAAGTTGGTTAAACTGTCTCTTACACTGCCTTTAAGCAGTGCAGCTTGCGAGAGGGGATTCTCACATCTCAACATCATAAAAACCAAGTACAGATCTCGTTTGTCACCTGCTCGTCTCTCAGCCTTGATGCACATTCACCTGTCAAAAAAGACCACAGAGACATTTGACCCAAAGCCAGCTGTTGACCTCTGGATGGAGACAGCTGCTCGGAGGCTCAATCAGAGACAGGAATCACGACACGAATCTTCATCATCCACCACGCAGGAAGCTGAAGCAGAGGACAGTGGGGGGGCGACTGAGGACGATAGTGAGGAAGACTGCACTTATTAGGACCGCGCGCCGCAGGGGTGAGTACCAAACACTATCCCCTGGTACTCATCTGAGTAGCTCACAAAAAAAGTTATGTGCACCCCTGTCTATATATCAATAGCAGGTAAAGCACAGTAGATAACAAGCCGAGGGATGGCAGAGACAAGCATGCAGCCAAAGAGACTCGGGGAAATATAAGATGAACACCCGCATGGGCATCAGCATCCTGTTGTTGTGGCAGATTGGCTCCATACAGTGTCTGCTTCTCCAGCCCCTGTGGAGAGACTGTACAGAGGCTGGTTACCTCCCCCCCTCAGGCTGGCTGCCATTTGAAAGTAGACAGCTCATCAAGATGAGTGACAAGGGCTGGGGCTAAAACTGACCAGCTGAAGGGGAGGAGGTGCGTAAATAATACTGACAGTGGTCACATTTAAGCCACACATTACCTACTGCAGCTTTAAGTACAGTGCATCAAGCTGTTTATGAACACTGTGATTTATTCTTGTTATTTCTCCCCAACTCCTGTCTCTTTATCTCAATTTCATTTGCCTCTCTTTCTCTCCCTCTCTCTCTATCATCCCCCCTCCCTCCCTCTCTCTCTCTGCTTATCCCCTGTTAATCTAGATTTGCCATGTGGCCAAGCCAGTGCTGGATGGATGGGGCTTTGCACAGTTGTCCTTGCCTCCATTTTGTTTGTCCTGACATAACAGCATGATGTCACAGCGACAAACTCTCAGAAATTGCTTTTGTCCCCTCGTGTCGGGCAAACCTGGACACTTTTCCACAAATTTCACAAATTACACACAGAGCCACGCCATCACTCTTAAAGTGAATCCGAGACAGAGCCCGAGTAAAAATAAGAGCGTATAGAATAAGATCTCCACTTTATAGAAGCTGAAGAGCAGTAAACATCATAGTATACTCTCATTAAAATCAATTATCATTCCTGCTGTATTCTGCTGTTTTCTGGTGCACAGGATGTGTGTCCTGTATACCTGAGCCCATGTGGATGTGAATTTCTGAAACAATACCAGGGGAATTATGGGTAGAGCATGTGACCAGCTGTTTATGGCCGAGTGCCTCCCGGTGATTGAAGTCTTTGCAAGGAAAGCTTATAAGGTCGTATCCGATCCTGTTACCCTTGTCAAACACTGTCCTTCAAAAAACAAAAAGGCCCAGCATTAACACACACAGCCACTAGTGTTACAGACTGAAAGAAAACCACACGCCACTGTTCTGAACGTGCAGATGAGGAAATGAATGCAATTATGTTAGTAATAACATGTTTTGCATCACCCTGTTCTTTACAAATGATGAATGTGACAAGGTTTTAATTAAAAAAAAAAATATCTAATGCAAAGTAGAAATTATGAAACGGATCTCATCATTTTGTAATTACAGACTTTCATTACCTACCATCCTTTCAGAAGAGTAACAAAAGCATCAAATCTGAGCATGAACTGTCAAGAGACGTTGGAATTGCTTTTTTTCTTTTTGTTTTATAATAATATCTCATTTTAAAACAACTGTTCTTTGAGCTGCCAACTAAACTGTATTGACAGGGGGATGATCCAAGCCTGTCTCTATTTTATTCAAGAGTGGAGAAAAGTCTCTCAGAAACAAAAAGGCCATGGACCTCTCTTGGAAAAAGGAGTTTCCAATGTGGCAATTTTTTAACCTAAGGGCTGTAAATTTCCACAGCCTGGCTTGACAGGCGGATAGATGAGCGGAGTTTACCTCTGTCCTCTCACAAGACGAATTGTAATGGTATGCAGATGCTGTAATGACATTCCTCTGCGATGTAATCACAGTGCCTGGCACATTAATTTCATTGGAGTGGAAAAGAACATACATCATTTTTGTAGCTTCTTGTCAAATTCCCGCTACATGTGGACATACATTACTTTAATTATTAAAGTCACGCTGCTTCCAAAACAGGGCAATAAAAAGAGAGAAAGTCAAAAGTGTTTAGTTTCAGCAGGAGAGAGTGCACTCTCTTTTACACACACACACACACACACCACAAGGTGAACTAGGGATGCTGAGGAGGACGAGATGGGGACAAAATATTTAAACAAAACCAGTAAAAAGTTTCAAGTGGTGGAAAAAACATCTGAAATGCAAATTTGCAATTAACACTAAGAGCAAAACAGATTTGTGTTTCAGAGTCTTTTTAACTGCCTCTAAAACTCTAGCCGTTTGTCTGAAGAATACATTTTGAAGGATTTATTCACAAAGATGTTTTCAGCCCTTACTATAGAGTTATGTTTTGGAGATACAGTCTGAAAAACAATCAGTTAGTTTTATGTTATGTGTATTTTCAGATCCCCAAAATCACAACTTTATCTCTACATACAGTATAATGTAGTTTTGTGCAACACAAAGAGACAGAGCTTTAACTTTATGTAAAAAAGAAACAAAAGAATTTATGGCAGCAAAGTTTAACCAAACTTTTAGTCCAGCAATTTTACTTCATCATTTAAACAAACTTTCTTCAAATTTTGTTTTCTTATTCTCTAGCCTTACACATAAAACTACTGCTATACTATTGTTATTAGGGCACTCCCTCACCTTTTTAAGTAGATCCTGTAAATTCAGCAATGAGTAACACAAATCTGCAGAAAGGGCCACCAGTCTCAAAACTCCTAAATGAGGAGACACATTTCATCCTCCAATTTGTGCAACAGTGAAATCAGGAAATAGGCTCGTCACAATCATGAAATTTTACTTGACGATTACCATTGCAATGAACGATTGTCTTTTTCTGATCATTTTATGCCACTATTATAGTGCATAGTTTCATAATACACATACACCTTATGAAGAAGAAGAGGAAAAAGAAGAGCCATTTCATGGGATTAAACATGGATTTGCCTTAAGGCTTTGCAACTAAATCCATGATGTTTATGTCAATACTGTAGATGCTCATCGAAATGTGGTTGCAGAATATAAGAAAATGAGCACCTCAAGATACAGTTTGTGGCGCTCCGCCCAAACCATATGAGAAGAAGAAGGGGCGCAATGTGATGATGTCACTAAAAGAGGACCATTCAAACCCACAACGGTGGAAAACAACAAGGAAATAGTGATGGAAATACAACATTTCTGTTTCAGTTTTCAGTCATTTCAGTCTCATCCAGCTGTTTTTATACTGATGAATGGAAACTATTTTCATGATTATGCAAAATGATTGTGGTCTGGTCAGCTCAAATAATTGCGATCAGGCGATTATGTAATAACTGTGACAGGCCTAGTTGGAAAAGTAGTTTTTGTTGCCTCTGCTTAGCCCTGGATGTGGAGGATCTGAAAGGTTACCAAGTATTGACATGAAAATGGTGCAAAAATACACTGTGCACAGATATACCATTATAATCTTCAACAGTGGTGCTTTCACTGCAGTAGCATACAAACAGAGGTTGACACTGGATCACGCGCCTCCCTGTTGTCTTTGGTGTACAGAGCATCATCCCAAGACTGGACAAAGTACCACTACCACATTATCATTCACTGATTCATACTGCATTTTGTAGGGTACTTCAGTTTAAATCTATTCACTTTCTTAACACACACAACATTTCCTGGGTATTGGTGGTTAGAGAGATGGAGAAATCTTGTACAGCTGATATCTCCAATCGTGGCATTTCGAGAACATCTCCCTGAATAAATTGTTCAAAAAGGTCAGAATGTGTTTGCCCGTTGCGTCGATTCAACAGCTTTGCATCTCTCCCGGTATTACACTCAACTCTGATGCAGTCCTATGACGTTCCTACCATCTGTTCCCTCCCTGTCTCCCTCCCCATGTAGCCACCTCTCACCCCATGCATCCTTTAGTGCCACTGTCTTTGCCTTTCATTCCCATGCAGATGCAACGCAAAGCTGACTTCAACAAATTTTAAATGCTGTATTTAATCTGAAGATGATCGATTGCCTTGAAGTAAAAAAGGAAAAATAAATTCATCTTTCTTCAGTCACTGCTAATATTTATCTTGGATTGGATATAGAGATGTGTTTACTAGTGAACAGACTTGCAAAGCGGGCTTATGGGAAATGTGTGCTGAAGAGCCGCAATCCAACTAATGCCTCTTGACAAAACACTTTGCTTTCCTCAAGTTCCCGTCTGCCACAACAGTCCATTTCTTTCACAGTCTGGTTCCGACACATCCTTCTGTTACTTTGGCATTTTGGAGCCGCAGAGAATAACAAGAGGAGTCGACCGGTTCACTGAGATGCAGCGAGGGATTAATAAAAGATTTTTATTGTGGGGTCTGCCCTGCATGAATAAGAATTTAGTTACATCTTTTAATTTAAATGTTCGGCTAAAAATGCCACGCGAGCATCCACACTTCATTCAAAGCTCGTTTTCATCTTTGCTCAGCTGTGTCTTCGCAGTAATCTGATGTTGTCTTTGAAAAGACAGTCCCCTGGCACTGAGGGAGGGATAATGATTCATCAAGTATTTTTCAGCAGGCAGAAAAACAACCACCGCGGGAGAGTCATCTGATGCAGCAAGAAAGTGCCACTGTAATTAGTTTTATACTTGGCAAAAGCAGATAGATCTCTTGTTACAGACAGCAAATTAAAAAAGAAGGCAATCAATACCTTGTGTCGGAATCTCACGACTGGTCGATAGGGCGGCAACCCGAATCCCTCCTTGTTGGGTCTCCCGTCGGCGCCAAGCACAGCAAGCCCCAACAGTAAAATTGCCGCCGACCACCATCTGGCTGTCTTCATTGGTCTTTTCCTGTCAAAAACAAAACAAGGATGTTGAGTGCTCCCCTCCAACACTCTGGAGGTTCAATTCCAGTTGGCCGCGAGACCATACATCAAGTCGGCTGTAATTAGTGCAGACAATGGGAACCGCAAAACTGTCGCTGGTTTAAAGTAAAGCTATCAATACGTGGCCCCACACTCGGCGAGGAGATGAGATCTCCTTTTGAATCAATTAGGGAGAACTAGACGCCATGTGAAAATCAAAATAAAGGAGACAAAGAGCCAATATATTAAGGTAATTAAAGTGAGGGCTTTGGATTAATTAGTGAGTGTCGAAGTCAAGCAACCGTGATGTAGCGAGAGATTACATCTTTGTTTCCTTACACCCTCGCAGATAGACAACCAAAATACATTCAAGGGAGAGAGAGAGAGACTATTTACCTTTACCCCCAACATACCTTACCTTTTCAATTATTCATCACAGTGTGTAACTGGAATTACTGCCACTACAAGACTAGCTGTGAATGTTAAATTTTGTCACAATTTCAGAGTAAAGTCTTAAGTAAATGACTAAAAAAGTGTACTATGAGGTCACCACGCCCTTGACCTTTGACCAATAAAATCTAATGAGTTCATCCTTGAGTTCTGGTGAATGTTCATGCAAAATTAGAGAGGGTTTTACTGAGATATCACGACCACGAGAGCAGGACAGAAAGACAGACTGCTGTCGCTGCAGAGGCATGAAAACAAGTCTGACCTTTTCCAAAACATGAATTAAACAAAATCCCTCCCAAAAAAAACCATACCCTGTGAAAATGTGCGCGTCTCAGGAGCAGCGATGTTCAAGGAAGTTAAGATGCAGATAATACAGAGGAATACGCCGACACTCTCATATTGCTTTACAAAAGCTTTAACACACACACGCTTTCTGTTTGTTCCGTCTTCTTTATCCACATGTATGCCCTTGCTTCTTTGTGCAGCACTTTGTGAAAACCCCCCTTGTTAGAGCAGCTTTATAAATACATTTGACACAACTTGACTTGTTGATTTGCAGAGACAAACACTGAGCTGTACTTCCTAAGCCCTCTCGAGCCACCAGCGTCTGCTCATCATCCTCCAGTGAAGGGAAAATGACTGACAGCAGGATTGTGACCCTGCCTGCCTTGTTCTTCTGGAGTGACACCAAGTCAGACTACAATGGCAATGTCGTGGCAGCTCTGTGGGCCCACTTGCTATTCACCAGAGGTCAGGGGGTTGCAGCAGCGGAGCGGCATGTCACTGTGATGTTCCGGACAAAGAGGGAACACTGAAACTTTATTTCCGTGACTTTATGTGACTTTTATTGCCTTCGTGAGCTGCCTGACACCTGCACGGTTTCTGCTTTGAAACCCCCCTCCCTTCTACATTTCAACCCAGGGTTTTCTCATGAGCAGACATGAACCTGGTGTGTACACTGTTTGTCATTTATCCTGATGGAAATATGACTTTACCTTGGAAGAACAAATATCAACAAGCGCAATGTGTGGATGTCCAGATTCAACACCCTATTCCAGACTTCTGGCCTCACCTTTAGAGACCCTGGCATTTCAGACTCTATGCTCTTCAAACAATTCAGAGACCAACTTCAAGGGGTTTCCTACACGAATTTCACCTATATCACCCATCCAACAAGCAAACTAGGGTGGGGCGAATCAATCCCAAAATATCAATACTTTCAATACGTCTCTTTTTTTTTTTTTCCCAGAGGATCGATTCTAGCATGAATAGGATCTATAGTTTCTGTTTCTCTCATCTGTGATGCCCAGAGTCTGTGCAAACAGTCACACACATGAAAGCAACAGCAGAGTGCCTGGGAGCATTGAGAGCGTAGGCCTACACCTTTTAAGTTCAGTCCTTACCTCAGCAGTCCAGGTATGAAACCTGCCTGTGCCATTTTCTGCACATCAACCCCCCCCCATCTCTCTCAGCTCTCCCGTTTTCTCTCTCTCACTGTCCCACATTAGAGCAGTGCCCAAAAAAATAACAAATAAAAAATGAATGCAGTGATGTCTGCACGAAAGAGGGGCATTGTCATCCATTAGCACTTTTTATACAGAGATATGCATGAATGACTGAAGCCACTTTTTGTTCTGCTTCACTTGCTACATACCAAATCAAACCCAGATCTCACAGGTAACAGGTATAAAGTCTGCCATCAGTTGCATGAAGATTCAGCTTTTAGCATAAGCCTTAAATCATGACACTGCTCTTCCTCCCATAAAGCATGAGCCATGAAACACTATTGGTATTGATATCAGAGATTCTGACCCTGGCTTATTTGGTAATATCTTCCATCACTCACCCCTGGACTAAACCATCCAGTTGCTACTCGAGTGTGGTACATGTCATAGCCAACACGCCACCATATTACCTTTAGATTTGGTCTTTAGTCTGTTCTCCTTCATAACACATCCTTTAGTCTTTGTAGATGAAATGCTTCCTTACTTCTGTCCCCAACAGGGTAAAACAGCGGGGGCATTAAAGTTCCCTAATAGTCTCGTGGGCGGGCTGTTTTTGTTCCATAATACAGGTCTGGAAATCCAAAAGATTTCTGAACCTTGTAGAGTAATTGTTTAAAAAAAAAAGCTAATGATCAACAGTCTCACCAGTCCCCTGCAGACATATTATGGCCATTTTGTGCTATGGGGCATTAAGAAATCCCACTTATTGCCTCTTTAATATGAACATATTCATTCTCTGTGCATTCCTAACTCTCCAGATCCAGGTAGGAACCCTGCCTGCAGCAGCTGCTGCTCCACTTCTCTCCTATAACACAGTCTTTTAGCCACACTAGGTGGATTACCATATCTGCTGGCACAATCAATCAACTTCTTTGCGGCGTCCCAGTGTTAAATGGGTTATTAATGGACTAACTTTTGCAGGATGCTGTGTCACAGGCGGAGACATGCACAGTTTTAAGAAGTTTAACTGCTTTAACTCATTATGATCAGTTTACAACTGCAAATCATACAAATAACTTTCCAGCTTTTCTACTAAATCATTACTTCTCTTACTAAAACTGCAAACTACGCCATTTCATATTTCATTAAAAGAGGCTCTTTTCCTAATGAAATTGTCTTTACTCTGGACTGAACAATGACCATTTAAATCCTCCCTGTGCACAAAGAATTGTTCTGAGTTTTGTTGCTGCTGCTGCTGCTGCTGCTGAGTTAATTTTCTTGTCAATGAGTCTATTTTTTTCATCTTGTGGACCATTACTGTTAATAGAGGACTGGCACAAGGACAAACCACATAGAGTAAAGGAATGGATGCAAAATTGAGGTCAAAAGTTGAAGAAAAAGAGAAACTGTCATAATGAACAGCAACAATCAACAGCTCACACTCAGTTTACATCAATATGTCTTTACCCAGATATGTTTCCAGTATTTTCCATCCAGGCTATCTCAATAAGACTCTACAGCAGCACAAAATGTAACTGAATGGTTGTCAGATTGAATCAAAACAGGTCTCTGAAATCTTTGTGTAAAGGTTTTGGGCATTTGGTTTGATAAAATCAAACATTTAAAAAATCTCTCCAGAAGTGTGACAGTTTTATCAATTCATCCCTACCCATCCCTACTCAATTGTTCTACAGTAGCAGGGATGGGACATTAAAAATGTATTTGATTACCATTGCCTTACCCTGTCTTCCACATTCTCTTCAGTGCTGTAAACTACTTCTCTAATTAAAGAAAATAAATAACTTGAGATGTTTGATAACCAATAAGCTATAACAAAGAACATCTGTCTGACACTAGCTGAAAACGAGTCGGATGGTGTCAGATGAAGGACGTCTTCCCTTGCAGCTTCCAAGTAAACAAAAACAAGTATAACATATGGTATTAAACGATCTGGTTGCATAACTGCACGCACAGTTTATGGTCTAACTTTCAAAAATGATTAATGAATGGACGTTAATTTTCAGCACCAATCGATTGGACAGCAACTACTGGAGACGGCTTAATTGTCATTTAAGACAGAAATCAGTGCAACGAGAACATACATAATATGGCCCAAGTCCAACTGCCAGCTCCTATTAGTGCACACTTTGAATTGTGCTTCACAGATAAATTATTTACTGAGTTGAATTCAAGGACACAGACCATTAAACTAGCAAAAATATAATGGAAATTATCCCCACCACCGCCAGATGGACTCAGATTCGCCAACAGCCGTATTTGTCAGATTGCCCAACCTTAAGTACAAGTCCTTGAATGTCACTAAGTCTGTGTATTTGAGTAAATACTGCGAGTCAGGAGTCTTACTTATTTGCTTTGAAAGCACTGGAGACAAAAGCAGTCCAGAAGTTTTACCTGGGGGGGCGGATGGGGGGGCGAGGGAGAACCATCACAACTCTGGCTCGTGGTTTTAAATCCCCTGGAGCTTGTCTAAGCTTTGGCATTGACTTTCAAATGAAGACTACCCATTTCCCACTATGTACACAATGCATCATGTTTTGACAAGCTCATAGTCAACCCCCCTACCACCCCCCCATCCTCCCCACCATCCATCTCATTCAGCAGATTTTTGCCATTCAATGCACGCGGGGTAAGCAGAACAACAGAAATGTCTGTACATTGCTGCACACACTGAAGACACCATGTGTATGAGCCAGTTAACAGCACCACACTTTGCATTAGCTGGGTCTGAAATGTAATCCACTATCTGCTGTCATGCATGTTGGTTGACTTTCCTCTGGAAAATAGGAACACATAATTACAGCCGTGCTATACATTTTCCTGACATTCTGCATGATTTCCCCCCAAAAGGCCTTCAGGAATCCTCCTCTGCCACCACGACTATTATACCGTAATGTCAGCTTACACTAATTCTGACTTATTGCTGATAACTCCTCAATTTACAGCTTTTTAATTACAGTCAGCTTGTCTCAAATATAATTGAACAAAGCCCTTGAGAAATGTGCTATTCTGAATAAGGCCGATTGTCAACTGGGAACTTCCAAGTTTCTTCCCTGAATGTTTTTTTCCTCCCAACAATAGTAGCAAGTCTAAGTTTTCTACAACAATCCTGAGAGTATAGTATCAACAATTAGCACAAGCTAAGATATTTCAATATCCAAAAGGGTACTGAACCCTCTGGCATAATGTTCAACATATTTCTGCTACAACATCCACAGAAAGTCTCTCATCTGTGTTTTGTGCTGCTAGCTACTTTATTTTCAGGAAACTTTCTCAAAATAAAAACATCTTTGCCCATTTCTCAACAAACTGAACAAAAGGCATGAACAAGTGTAAAGTCGTGAACAATGAACCGTTCAACTGGAATCAGTAGACCACTGTGGTTGTTGCACTGTACAGCTCCCAAGTGAGAGCGGGGTAAACATCTATGAATGAGAACAAGGCAATGCTGAAAAAGTACAAGGTGCTCATTGAACTGATGTCTGCCAAACCAACCAGCCACTAAAATACTTGGAGTTTTCTTCAAGGTCAGAGTGTTGTTTGAAATATGGAGCAATTTTTTTTTTTTTTTTTTAAGTGCGAGACTTCACCATTCTGACAATTAAACTATTTGGAACATACTTTGGAGGATTTTCATATTTCATCATCTTTAAAATACCAGTTATCTGTCTCAAACTCATTTTTGTCTCTTGGTGTCATATCTCTCAAGTGCAAGATATTCTGTTTGTATCAAATCCATTTAATGTCACATTCTTTCTTCTACTCTACAGCAGCATAGCATATCTTATTTTTATTCTTGTGCTGTCACTGAACTAAGTGATGGCATATACAATAGAAAGAAACAGGGAAAAAGCTTTGAGTTTGGAACCAAGGTAATTCAGAAGAAGTCCGTTCTGCAGCATAGACGGTTTTCTATACACCAACATTATTCTTTAAATGCCATTTTTGCAAACTGTGTTTGAAATCTGTCATGTGTTGAAATGACATTTTAGGCATCACTCATTGTTCTCCTGTGACAGCAACTTTTCAGCACTTTGGAAGGTATATCCTATTTTTTTATGGGTATAAAATGCAACGAGTCCAAGGGGATAAAATAACCTCTTTTTTCATTTGTTCACTTTTAATTTATCTACTTTGCTGAGCTTGCATAAGCTTTTTCCTGCAGTCATCATACTTCAAAGTCGGCCAGTCATGCAGATTTACTCCGGGGAGCAGTCCAGTACAATCAGAAATGTTGCAAAGCTGAGCAGTGCGTACCAAATCTTTAGTGTAGTGCTCAACAGTGCCACTGTAGTCATAGTTATTTGAATAGAGGGTGCTATTAACTTTTCAAGATCACCCAATGTCCTTGTTGTTGTTTTACAGTTATTTGTACGATGTCTAGTTTTGTGCCTCTCAGAATAGAATTTACTTGTAGATTCCGTCCTTTACTGTGCAAGGTAGGCTACATAAGACATTAATCAAAATCTAAAGTAATTTACCAAGTGCATTCATTTATTTAATTAACTGATCTGTAGCCTATCACTTGTGCCAGTTCTTCCCAGTAATACAGACTTTAACAGTAACCCCTACTTATATCTTTAGTAGCCTACTACTTTAGGCTACTCATATTGACATTGGTCAAACATGCTCAGAGAAAAATAACGTTAACTTCTGTGAACACATTGGAAATGTTTCAGGATTTGTCTTTCCTCTTGTTTTGAAAACCCAATGCCTGTTAAGACAAGAGCGTTTACGTTATGTTAGTAACTCCTGAATATTTAATGAAGAAAAAATATCAACTCAAGATTAAATTACAGAGCTAAAACGTCAAAAATAGCTAATAGCTACATAGAATAAACCTCCCCTGGGTCTCAAAGCTACTTGGTAAAACATAGCATGTTGTTATCATGTTAGGCTACTGTAGGTATTGTTGCGGAGTGCTGACTCACCTACAGGCTCCTTTGGTGTAGTACATCCGAGAGAAAGTAAAGCATTTCTGTCATTCTGTGACAGTAAAGTTGATTTAGACACGTGGAAACAAGACAAAACAAAACCACAGAGGGTGAAGTTGCAGCCTGCAACGTTTCTAAAGAGCTCATTTTGTCGTCTGAGTGCCTAAAGAATAATAACAAACAGCAGCAGGTGGACCTGCATGCATTAGTTCAACCAGCGTAAATCCAAGATGGCGCTGATTCATTTCAGTGTGCCCAGGTGTGCGCATTTCTCAGTGCTGCCGCCTCTGGCCAGAAGCCAACATTACAAGTTAATGCATTTTCAATGGTCGAGTTCTATCATAGTTAGGATTTTTTTTTTTTATTATATTTTTAAATGTGTGTTTGTTTTTTAATTTGAAGTGCAGCAAACAAAAAACATGTTTTGCTATGACCAGACATTGCTGTTAAAACTACATGTTTTCTCCCTGGTTCACTCCAGGCTACTTGGTGAGTTAAGTTGTTTCAAGCATCCTGGAGAACTTGCCACAGTTCCTCTGTGGATTAAAGCTGTCTCAGGGTCTTCAGCCTCTTCATGTATAATCCCAGACTGACTCCGTGAGGTAGAGATCAGGGCTCTGTGGGGGCCAGGCCATCTGTTGTTAGACTTCTCAGCTTGTTTGTTTGTTTTTGTCTCTGAAGATAGTTATGTCTCTAACTGTATGTTTATCGTGACTTGTCATGCTGCAGAGTGATTTTGAGACTGGCAGCCTCCCGGTTGAATAAGAATCTAAACATCTAAAGTGCCTCAAACTTTTCAAACAAGAATGTATGGCATATAAAATATATACAATATTTGCTTCCTACATATACTGCAGGGGGGATACTGAATAAGGCGCCAATTATAAATCTTTGACTGTCTTCTCCAA
The DNA here is from genome assembly GCF_045865225.1 of Trachurus japonicus. NCBI lineage: Eukaryota > Metazoa > Chordata > Actinopteri > Carangiformes > Carangidae > Trachurus > Trachurus japonicus. Next base: position 8,287,662 of record NC_140916.1, read on the forward strand.
CTCATTTTTCAAACAGTAGGAGATCATTTCTCTGCTTTCCTTTCTTTTAAGTTGGATAATAGTATATTTAGTCACGGAATGTGGATATATAAAAGCTGATTTCCCAGCAAAAACCATGTTAACATATGGTGAATGTCCTAATGTTCTGTCAATCATTTATATTCAATTTTTTTTTTTACAATATTGTCTGATTTTCTTTCAATATCCATTCTGTGATACATCCAGCAGATGCCTGTAGGTAAAACAGCCTGGAGAGTAGGAAGAAGATGGCTTTGTTTTACTTTCAAAAAACGCTGCAGCCAGTTTTGTGAACACAGAAAGGCTTTCTAAACAAAGGTGGATTTTAAAGCAGCAGGGTTTTCTCACTCAAGATATTGGCTTTAGTCTTTATTTCTGCATTGTCATCAGCAAGGCAGAGGTCTTTGCACTTGCATATGGTTAGTTGCATGTAAACATCTGTTTATTTGTTTTTTATTTTATTTTAGAATAATCACATTCACTCCAGGAGGATCTTTACTTCAGGAGGTGTACTTTGTTTTGTATACAAATTAATTCATGAATTTTCTCATAATGTGGCTTACCAGTAAGTTTCAGTTTTCAGAAGTTCTTAATCAACAACAATGTCAACTTTCGACTGGATGACTAAACTTACCTAAACTTATTTGTGACTCCAGGCTCCAGTGGATGGTCAATACAATAAAAATTACTTTCTTCACTGGGCTGAGTTAAATGAAGGCCAACCGTACGGGTGAGAAATTGGATTGCCATGGGGGCTCCGGGGGCCTTCAGCTGGCGGGGCTGCAGTGGTTGCTCCCAGTTTGCTCTGTAAACCAATGATTTCCTAGAGAAGCTTGTTTGAAATTATTCAAATTGTCAGCGAGGTCACTGGAGGGGAACTTGAAGTCAGCAGATAAACTGCTCCGCTCTCCCCTCTCCCCTCTCCCCCCACCTCTTTCACCATATGCTTCAGCTGACACATTCCTGACCCCCTGTGGGCGGCTCTCTTTAAGCACACTCAGTGGTATTTCTATATACAGATCAATTTGGTTGAAGTACCACAGTTTGTCTCCGAGATATCTGGAGAACACTGGAGCATCTGCTGTGTGTTTGCTGCCCAACCACCCTGCCACAGCATGTCTTATTTGGCAGAGTTATCGTGGTACTTCTCATACTCATACATCCCCGGCAGCACTGTATACTGATAAAGGACTCCTTCAAGTTCAAAGCACGTCCAAAACCACAGGCGACACTCTTCCCCCTGGGGTAGTGCTTCCGTTTGGTCCCTGTTCTTGCCTTACAAACGCTAAAAATGCTTTGCCAATCTCTCAGATGGAGCAGTTCCTACAACAAAGGAACAGAGGGAAGACTTTGAATGTCATACATGCCTAAATGAGTATCTCATATAGTATTCATGTTATGCCCTTGCATGAGGTCTGCATGAATCGTTTTTCTTACATCCTATGACCGCTTTGTTATTATTTTGGTGCATAAAGGAAATGCCGCTGCCTCTGTGGTCTGCACATTTATGATGTGCATAAAATTGAAACACTTGAGGTTTGAAAAGGACATGCTGAGAATGTTTTGCATAGGGTGAGAAGAAAGCATTTTACCACACTTCTAGACAAGTTACGAAAAAAAAAAAAAACTCCTAACAACTCAAACGGACCATACTACATTTCTTTCTGCAAGACTGGCAGTCAGTGAGTCAGTTAATAAATGGCAAAGTGGGTTCATCAAAAGGGCCAGCACTTGCCTCGAGGTTAGAGGAGTTGGCGAGTGCATATAAGGTTGTAAACTTATATTCTCCAACCAGCTCGAGAAGCAGGGTGTTTGAATGGGCAACAGTCTCCCCCTCCTCCAGAGGACACTGCTGAGATCTCCCCCCCCCCCCCTGGACACAAGAACTCAACACTGATGAAGGCCACAAGCCAGAAAAACCTGGGTCTAACAATAAAGCTGTTCAATATACCACAAGTGCTGCTGGAGTTTTGACTTCCCTGAAGTAGTCAAACCAAATATCTGTGGTTGTAAGCGTGAGCAAGGAAGTGAGAGAAATCCATAATCTGATATTCAGACAGGGAGGAGATAGAGATTTATACTTTTATGATGACCTTTCTTATTTCACAAACCTCACATTTCCAAATACAGACCTTGTAACATTATGCTATAAATTGAGCAATACAGTATAGGCTATAAACCGAAAATTAATATCGAACTGTATGTCGGCTGTAAAGCTTTTACAGGAGCAGATTTTTTTATCCACCTTTTTAAGAATGAAGCCATAAAAGCATTTTTCCACTCACTCACAGCTGGGACACCAAACTCAAAGTTGTTAATTCTGTCACTGACACAAGAGGCCTGTGCTATTAATCGATTAAAGGTGTAATTTAAGATGAATGGAAGATTGTTAAGGGCGTTTCCAAAACAGCTTGAATCAATCACGTAACATTCATTTATTTACCTTTATTTCACACACAGGATCCACTCTGTGGGGTTGCTGTTCATGGAGAGATGGTATAGGATGACACAATCAATCACGTCCATTATTCATGCTCAGTTTTTACTATTTGATTAAAATATAAGACAGGCAGTTGCCTTGATATGACTCTGATACAGTAATCCACTGTGTCTTACTTTACATTGATTTGTCTTTAAAAGATTGTTCCTTTTCCTCATCTCATATCAAGTCCACTCTGTAGTTTTCACCTGTTTTTCATGTTTTCATCTGTGGCATTTGTTCATGTGTGGTGAAGACGGCTCCATTGTTGCTGTTGCAGTTTCTTTCATAGCAGTTTTGGGACTTCTTGTCTGTACTGGCTTTAAAGTGCTGTATGACTTTGTTAGTACAATGGATAAGGAATGTTGGATACAGTAAAAGGGTTAGAGCCACAAAAAAAACAAAAACAAATAAGTTGATATGTGAATTAAAACAGTTTTGTCAAACGACTAAAGAATTAGCTTTGATGCTGAAATATGGATTTGTATGAAAGCCACCTTTTGCAGTAATAGAAATTGTTTTGCTACTTTCCAGTTTAGTATTTTATAACAGTGTTTTATCGCTGTGCAGTAAAGCAGAAATACAGTGCTGGTCTGCCTCCAGTGTTTTTTGGCAACAACTTGGGAGCTACATAATCACTGTTGTAGAATTTTAATACTACACCACCACAGAACACTTGTCTATTAAATCCTCTGTCCAATACAGCTGAAACTTTCTCCTTTGACATTGTGTTGTTGATGATGTTTTGGTTCCTGTAAGTTGTACTGTTTCATCTGTTCAGCTGACTGTCGCTGCCTGTGATAACTGCCCAGTCCTTCTGTTTGTTACAAGCTGTTGCGGCAGCTGGAAACATAAAACACATTACTTCCTATGTGCCAGAGAATTCTTCCTGTATAAACCAGGTGATTAGAACCTCAAATGTGAAAGCTTTCATGATTGGGATGTTCTTTGATTCGTGAATCTGTGATATCATCGGGCAATAAAGAGGAAAACATCTCCTCCCTCCTTTCAGCAGGAACCTTTCCATGAACCCAGAAAAAAAATGCTTCAGGTGGTAGTTCCTCTTCCTGCTCCCAAGGTTGTACTTTCTGATGTTTCAGGAACAAGCAGACCAGGTTTGTAGAAGTAGAGGTTACTGATTGGTCAATTACAGGCTGCCACAATAGGGTCAGAATGGATGAATATGTCTGGTCACCCCATGCCACGATGTTCAGACAAAGACCAACCTTTCCTGTGGCTTCAAATTTCCTTTTACTGCTGCTCATATAATTGCATAATTACCATTATTGAAATGCAAAACACCACTGTGCAACAAGAACTTTTTCACCCCTGAGGTTTTCCATATTTTTCTTAGCACTCCTTACCCCAAGGACTGTTTGGTCAAAAAGCTCTGATGAGAATACATTATCATCTAAGTATCAGATTGCAACTTCTATTACAACACGTTCCATCAGCGCTGCTTCTCTCGGAAGAATAAGGCAACTTGAAGAGTCTTGTCGTGTACCCAGAATTAGGTGGTTGGAAGCCACCCCCTGACAAAACCATCATTGTGTAATCACCGGCAATTCATCTGAAATGACATGGTGACAGATGTTTTGGTGAGAGGATGTATGGCATCTTTTTGCTACGAGAGCACTTCCTCTGCAGACGCCCAGCTGTGCTGGCAGCTGTATCTGCTGACAGCTAACATGGATTCTGCTTTGTGTGCAGACTTTAATTTTTTTTTCGGTGATCTCCATATTTGGAAGATACAGTTGCATATTTAACGTGTGTCTCTAGGCAGACTCATATATGACCTTTAGCATATCCTGCAGTCTCTAACAATTAAACGTCTCTGCGTATATGGGTCTTAGAAAGTGCAACGAGCGGGTCAGTGATGCTTTAATCAGCTCCCTTTGATTTACTTTGCTTTCATCTTCTGAGGAAATCAGTGCTTCCATGACACATTAGCTAACTTGAACTCACCTACAGTATAAACCTCCTTTGTACATCAAACTCTCTGACCTCCGCTGAACACAGCACCATTGTTGTGGCAGGTATCATCACCGTGGTTACAACAATGACCACGTGATTGGCTTTATTGGAAGGTTTAGGCCAATTAGGTTCCGGAAAAAAATATAGTAAGTTCATAGTTATAATAAACAACAAGTCCAAGCTCAGTGGGTTTATCCATCCATCCAAACTTTCTCATTGCTCATTATACAACATTACTCAACTTCCTACTTTGCTCGTTTTGATCACTGTAACTGCTGAAAGTCCCTGACCAATGAAATGGTCCTACAAGCTCCTTGCTTAGGCACCCTATAGGCTTCTTTTTTTTTATGGGAGAACATTGCTCTGTTATAACAGCCCACAGGTCAGACATTAAAGGTGAAATGCCTACAAAGGTGTTATATTTCATTATCGGTATCCTGGTTTGTGCTTTTCACAGCAAGATAATGAGCATCAGTCGTTATTATATGAAAAATGTGTGAAAAGTGGGCTTTAAAAAGAAAAAAAACTATGAAAAAGAAAAAGTATAGCTGTGCTTTATTTCTTTCTTTTCATCTTAAGAGCAATTTTCAGAGAGGAGGGATTTCTTTGTGAAGCTTAAATTGAGTCCAAATAGTTGAGGCAAATCTGAACAGGCCTTGAAAATGCTGAGGCCTAAACCTGGCACGTCCTTAATCATCCTTCAGATATTCTGGATCACGTCCAAATAAGAGGCACTTGAGGTGCCTAATGTCTTCCCATAATCACTGTGATATATTAAATATGACCCGTTATGCTAATGGAGAAAATTCATTAAGCTAATTAATACACTAATTTGTATATATTCTATGTCAATGTGATTGTCCTCATACTGTACAACATGCAAGTGTAAATAGCAACTGTGTGCGGCTGCACTGTAAAGATGTAAAGAGTTAAACTAATTTGAAGAAAGCATTTTCTTTATATGCAAATTTATGCATTAAGATGCACCAAAAGCAGGTGAGGTGATCCACTGACCTGCAGTTTGGGTATTAAATATGACAGGCAGTCACCGAGATGATGATGTGGCGCCTTGCACCATGTGCTGTTACTGTAGGAGATAAAAACATTATGGCAACGGAAGAGTGAGAAACAGGATGAGGCAGTGGGAGTCCTTGAAGTGAGATACTGTAGGTCACCTCAGTGCTACAAAAATAATTAACAGCACCTGCGTGAACTATATAAAAGGTCTATATTCTCATACTTCATCATTTGATTCGAGTATAAAACATTTTAGGTTCTATTACCCATAGGTTAAGACTTTTTTCTACAGTACATTGAGGTGTTTATTTCCTACCGCTGTATATTTCATAGCACAAAATATACACTTAACCTTAAACCTGTGGCTGTTTGGGTCATCTCTCCTCTCTTGACCTTGACCAGCTGTAAAAAATAGTTCCTCTAACCCAATGATAAAACTTTTGTGTATTTTCAGATAGTCCATATTCTTTCCTTTTGTGTTCCTTTTTTTTAGATACTGAATTAACCTTATCCAGATTAATTATCCCTTATCCAGTTTTCTACTTGAACTGTCCAGGGAATGATCTGCTGGAGCTACAAAATCAGATCTGACACCTGAGTCTTAATAGACAAATTATCAAATTTATGAATAAATGTTTGCTTATTATTTTGCTGTGCTGTTTTAATTTTCAGATCAGTTGTGAATCAGACTCTGGGGTGGCACAGGGGGGAGGGACTCATCACAGTGGCAGCCCTGCTTCTCACTTGGCCTGGTACCAACTGGCAACTGAACAAATATTTTGCAATCAAAAAGACAATTGAAATATCCCGAGCAGCGACTCAGTGGAACCTGAGGTGAGGCTGTGTCTTGCCACGTGTGGCTCCCAAGGTCAAGAACGTACTTTGAACCTCAACTTTTACACTAGTTTTGGTGGAATGTCTTCAAATCAATTAGAAAAACAATTCTAAAACTACAGGTAAACTCAACCAACTAATGATGATCATGCAATCTGAAGAAAAAAAAAGAATCTCAGTAGTACCAGAAGTTGTCTTTTTCACAAAGTCAAGGACAAACTTTGAATCTTAAGACTTGGGAGAGATTTTTCTGCTGAGAAACTAGTGAGGGGTCGTTTCCTTCTTTCTGCACCAGCAGCAAAATCATTTGTGAGCGCTCTGCTGGCAGGGTCCTTTAAATGTATTGAATACCAGTGCGAATGGATTTCAGAGAAATATGTCTCATCTTTCCAAAACCCCCCTGTATCAATCACAGGTTCCTTCAGTTACAAGCCTCCGACTTCACTGGCTCACTAAATAATTAGTGCAGATTTCTTAAGATTTGTGAACCCTTACTTTCTTTGGACTTCAAAGTCAAAACTTGCCGTCTACAACCCTCTCTCTCTCTCTGAACCCTTTAGGACAGCACCGCTCCGATATCCGAGACTCATTAGAGAGGACGCATGGCTCAAAATGCCAGGCGGATAACAGCGGTGCACCCATGCCACCAGATAACAGATAAAGACGGAGATAGGCCCTTGTGTAAATGTGTTGGCTACATGTTGTGATGACATAATTCATTATCCCCCCCATCCCTTTTCATGAGCCCCTTATCTGTTTCATTCAGATGTCTATCCAAATGCATAAAATGTGATTACACTGAGCTTTGAACTTATGCTGCCGTATTGTGTCTTCTCTCTAAATCCCCAGTGCATTTTACCACTCACAGAAAAACGTTGAAAACACTTGGGAGTATGTTTATTGTGTTGTGTGTGCGATTAAATAATGCCTGTACAGTGCTGCGCCTCTACATTCATGCCGGCATGACAGTCACTCATCTCCTTTCACACCCCAGACCTAATTAAGTTTTGATATACTCTGCTGCCACTATTAGGGTCACACAAACAGATCTCATTTGACGTATCAGGAATATTTAGTGAATGAGGGAATACGAGAGTCGGTATAGGAATGACAAAACCTGGATGAGAAAAAGTTATTTTTCAGCCTTGGTAGCAACTGCAGAAGCCGAGAGCTAAATCACTTTCAAAGTTAATCTGCAATAAATCCTGGCAGGCAGTCCAAATCTAGGCAGAGAAACTTTTTGAATCCAAATGTGGAATTTCAATGATCCTCACACTCAGAAAGTCGCAGCTCCACCGGCATTCGACAACAATACCAGGAGCAAAACAAAGAAGGAATTTCCCAGTTCCTGAGAACACAAGCATCTCATTCCACTCCCTGGCTCGGCTCTTTACACTGTTGTTACTTGAGTTGAGATCATGAAGATGTCAACTGTGCGAGACTGGTGCATGCACTGAGAGGAGGAGGCGGAGGGATTTAGAGCAGGGGAAACATTAAGCAAGACATTAGGGTAACTAGAGTTCAGATGGTCAAACACTGGAGCGTTAATGAGCCTCTGATGTGCTTCCAAGTTAGCGGCCTGCTTTGTTCTCAGCAGGACTAGACGGTCTATGTGATGGACTGTGCATGGGCTTTCAGTGATCACTGAGAGGCTGATGGATCCCAAGGGGACTCAGACATCACACTGAATTTTATTTGGGATTTGATGAAAATATGGAGGAAATGTCTCTTTTGCACACACAGTAACAATCTGGACATTTATTATTGAAGGTTTTTTACCAAACTAATTATTGCTAGTTGTGTCTGTGTTTCGGAAAACACTAAATTTTTTGTGTGTGTGTGTGTGTTTTGCTGACAACAGGACGAGAAGATTAATACCACTTTATTGTGTCTGTAGTTAATATGAAACTAGACAGCAGCTGGTTAGCTTAGCTTAGCACAAAGACTGGGAACAGGGGGAAACAGGTAGCCAGGCTCTGACCAAACCACAGGGTTAATCCCGTTCAGATGGGATTAACACAGGGGGCAGATGGAGGTTAAAATATTCCCTCTGGTCTCGGGTCATTTTAGCTCATGTTTCCAGGTGGGATTTTAAACTTTGTGACATTAGGATGTGGTCTGTAATAGACATGGACATTCAGCAGGATAAATAAAGAGGGAGAATGCACATAAACTACAAAAGAGACATGTTTTAGAGCTTGCCTGAGCATCATTACAGTTTTTTTTTTAAAATGATGCTGGTAGGAACATTTTCATCCAAAAGCCAAATTACACACATTTATGTTCAAATGCCGGATGTATATAAACTCTTTAATGAAACAGATGGACATTGTTCTGGATTTAAGTTACAGCGGGGCCTGTGAGTTCACTGAAAAACAGTACAGGTCATTTAATCTGTAAATATTACCCAGATGGGGGTGAAAAATAACTCATATTCGAACTGGATTAAGAATCACTGACCAGAGAATGTAACATTAAACACACCCCACCTTCCCCAGAGAAATAAATCCCATGTGATTGGAGCTTAAGGCAACAAAATCCACCTACAAGAGCCAGGTTACCAGTCTCTCGTCTTTGTGATAAGTTAAGCTACCGCCTGCTTGATATAGCTTCATTTTTACTGCACCCTATTTAACTCTCAGCAAGAAGGTGAATTAGTGCACTGAGCCGAAATGTCAAACTACTATAAAGTCCTCATAAAAACTGAAACTTGAAACATGTACAATCCTCTGACAACTGGGCAAATTTTATCGACTGATACTGTATCTGTTAGAAAGGCCCAGAAAGAGCCACTGAATGCAGTATTTGTGTTCGTGTGAATTTAAATTCGTTATCAAAACTTAAAGAAAAGATCAGAGTAACTTCACTTACAATAGGACTGATTTAAATTTGTATGGAAATTGCTGGATTCAAGGCTTAAATATCTCTTGTAAAGAGACTCTAGGTTTGTCTTTGATCCACCCAGGCAGTCCTCTTAGAGAAGTCGACTAGCTCAGTGTGGCCACTCCTCGGCTGCCGGTTTGTACAATATGAAAATTTGATCTAATTCATCCTAAGGGAATGTGCACATTATTCATCACAACTCTGGATAACCACCCGGTGAGAAAATGAAGTGATTCTAATATATCTTTTGTCATACACAAGATTTCTGTCTAGCTTGGCATGACATCAGAGAATTATAAACAGCCTACTGTGTACTATGAGCTCCAATTGTACCCCTGGATTCATCCGAAAGCCACAATTATTATCAATTGAGAGCATGAGTGAGCTCCAGATTACAAAATACTTCCAATAGTCATCCTGCACAGCAGAGGTTTGAAGACCTTTTAGTGCTGCGACCAGAGTGCCCTCATAAGTTCTGTGTGACAAAGGTTTGACAACGGGGACTTGGACATTATATGGTCCACATTACAATCATTTATGATCGCAGGAGTCTCTACATATGAGGCAGTAGCGGGAAAGACCTTGACTTTTCCTTTATAGGCATTTAATTTATAGACCATTTCAAATGTCGTGAAGCCCCAGGCTGTCGCCACAACTCTGCAGGAGGAGAAACCTGGCAGAGGCGCACGGCTCTCACAATTGTTAACAATCATTACATAATCAGACTGATCTGATCGACTGCACTGTGCCCAGAACAATGGCGTCACACTTGGCCGCGATGGCAATGAACAGTGAACTGCGACCTGTGATGCCATTAAAATGCAACGCATGGCCAGACCACCCTAGCTCCCGCCTCCGCCTAAGTGTCATACGCTTCCAACAAACAGCGAACAACAGCGTTATTATCTCAGAGACAGGCTGTTACGTCTGCAATCCAGCCTTGGCCAGCACCACCTACACCTACACTCACTCAAACATATTCAAACAACACCTCAAGCCACATTGTGCTTGCAGTACACCTGCAGGATTAGCACAGAAACCTACAGTGTGTTGACCCTCACCTTTAAGTTCTGTGCAACTTCTATTATGGTCTGACCATCTGCCAAAGAGCACTGAGACAGAAAGAGAGCCGTCTCAATATTTCACCCTGCCTTGGCTTTAAAAGAATCCACAAAAGCCTTGTTCTGCTGTACCGTATGAAATAGGTTATGACAATAACAATTTAACAATCCACTTGGAGTTCAATCAAGACGTGGGAGTGGAAGAGGTCATGCTTCAGAAATCTAGAGCTGTTAGAGAAGTCCTGAGACAGAACCTCACACACTTGCCTTATATATCCTCAAAGTGAAGGAAACAGAAATGTGATCCAACGGAAACAATACAAGCTTGACTTCATTGCAAAGAGAGACATTCTCATACATCATTACAGCAGGTTAAGCATGTGCTAATAATCCACATTACATTATTCTCATCTGTTCTGCTTCATGCTTTCAAGTAACAGTGAGGAGCTATGAAAGATAAATGTGGCGTGCACATTGGAAGGAGACATCATCAAACAACCCTGCTGTTTGCCAGGAGATAGAAGAATGTCAGGAGGAAGTGTCTCCTACACATGGCAGAAGGATGACATATTTCAATGTGTGTGGGTCTACTGCACAATAACGATTCCACGTATTGAAGAGGGGAACAACAAAGACGGACACAGAGACCCAGATGGGAGTTGGCAGCGGTTTAAAGATGAGCTTGTAGTGCAAAGACAGAAGATGCAAAGGGGGATGTGTTTTTTGTTGGGGAGGGCTTGGACTGAGCTACTGAGAGATGAAACGTGGTACGCTAACGATTGGTATATTGAAATGTAAATTAAAAACATTTTGAAATTATATTCTCACTGTTTTGACTCTATTTTGTTTAGCTGATTCTTATTACTTCAATTATTTACTAAAACATAAATTCCCCAAATTAATCAAAGTCACGATCCACACCAAGAGTTCTTGGCCACCTAAGAGGATTGAAGAGGTAGTACAGAAAAGGGCTTCACACTCTAAATTGCTCCAGTGGAGTCACTCTTGACTGTAATGAGCAACTCCCAGGTGTGAACATATGTAGGCTACTTGCTAAAATAAAGTTTTTTACCAATTCTGTCAGTGTCATTCCTGCAACTGTGGCTCAGTGCACATACAGTACTTCTTTTCCAGTCCAACCATAGAGCCAGGATAACATAGCTAATTTGCTGTTACCTGTATAAAGGCTGTGCAACAACAACAACATTCTTCAGGGCATTAGTGTTAGTTTACATTGTGTGACCCGAGTTTAGCTCGCCAGTCCAACAGATGGTGCTGTGTTGGTTTCTGCCCATGTCCGTTAAAAGAACAAACTAATTAAACCTGCTGCATCAATATTTAAGGTGCACTGGTTGATTTCTGAACGCGTATCATGCATTGAGTAACAACAAGCAAGGAAACGTTCCACCTTATAAGTTACCGGCAGCTGCCGATGTACCGTCTGCGCTGTAGAATCAACTGATGAAGAAGACACATGATAAAGTCAGCAGTCCGTTGTATTGTGCCACTGGAAATGAAAGTAAGCTTAGTGTAGCGGGTTAGTTTAGCTCCGTTTTCATAGCTTAGCCATTAACTTAGCCGTAATGATCCTGACCTCACTTCACTTAATGCTACAGTAGGTAACGCTACATTCAAGACAAGTTGGAACTCGGATCTTTCCTAGTTGAAAACTCAGAGTTGCGAATTCAAAGCGCTTGAGACGCCCCAGGTCAGAATAACCAAAAACGTGGCACAAACATGGGACAAACTTTGCATTCAAAGTGCTTCATGTAAGTCTAAAAAAACATTACAAAGGGCACAAAAACTATTTAAAAAGAATGTTTCAATGTATTTTGGCATTTAAATGCATTTTCATTGATGTTACCATCAATGGTGTGCTTTTATGGGTGAGTCACCTTTTAATCAAGAATTGATTTTGAATTATACCTCTAACCAATGTGTTGAATTAGCTCAGCAATAGCTTACATTAAACTCACTGAGGGCTCCAGACTGCCCCGACAATTCGAGACAGTACAAGTAAATTTTTCATCACTAGTGAAACGTGGAAGTGGTGACTCAATGGATCTGGTGACTATCTGTTATTACAGGTGTCAGGCCTGTGAGGATCATGAATGAAAACGAAATGTGGAAAATATTTGGTTTGCAAAGCGAATAATGCCCCTAAATTTTCTGCTCGTGCTCCTAAAATTTTAAGTTAGGGGCCACTGTGCTCCTAGAAACAAAAGTTAGTCACCGAGCACTGTAATAGCAGCGTAATGCTGCTATGCTAGTCTGGATTGTGTTCTTGTATGCAGGGTACCTTCATTAACTTGTGTTTCTTGATGTGTAAGAATTTAAATGGAGGCTGTAGTTGTGGTGGTTTGAAGGATGGAGCATTTCTTTTTGTCTACTTTGACATTCAATGCCAGTGGATGATCGTTTATAGAACTTCTATTCACAGTATGTCACCATGTTCCGTCTAGCTTTGCAGCATTATGATGGTATAGCTACATGATCGAAGGGCAAAAGGATTGTGGAGATCCCTGCTTTCAAAAGCAGCTGTCAGGGTTCCAGTACAATTTGATCTCCCATGTTTATTCAGAGTCTCAGTAGGAACAACTGGAAGCTCAGAATAGCAGAAGCCCTGAGAAGGCTATTGGAATATCATAATATCATAATATCAGTGGTGGAATTGGACACATTCATGGATCTGACCTGGAAATAAGAAGTGAGCCACAGGATTTGCGGATGCACCTGACATTTGTACAAAAAGCCACAACAGTAAAGCTGAGGAACAGGGCTTGTTAAAACCAGTTTGCTCCTTAAACCAGCCCATAAAGACATCTCACAGGTAAAGAATTTTGACTGTGCTGGGAAGCCAGGACACCTGGGATCATTGTGAAGACCCTAAATTGGTGCCATTTCAAGTGGCGGTGCAATTTTCCGTACAAAACATATCGCTTTATTGTTATACTATCCAGGTATGCCCCCCCTCTTCCACCCACCCACCACCACCACCATTTATCATTACTAGGCACCTTTATACTGAGTGCTTTTCCAAATCGGAAAAGGCTTCGGTCAGCTCCTTTGAATTTTTTCTTCCGTCAGAGAAAAGTCATATTTGCTCAAAGGGCTTTGCCTCCCTGTGGTGCTCAGAGAAAGTCATTGTAATGAAAAACAGATCAGCCCTACTCACACTTCTAGTTGCTCAATTGACTCCATCTTCTACCTGTTGTTAAATGGTTTAATTGGATCTGAGGTTGGGGGGGGGGGGGTGTTCAGACTTTCTCAAGTGCTGGTGGTGTGGTGAAGGAAAAATCTTGTGCAGGTGAGAATATTCTGAACATTGCTGTTTGACTTTGTCTGAGTCTTCGTGGTTTTGAGTGCACCTGTGAAGTGAGAGCATCAGTATCATTTCAGTGCAAAAAAGACGTCAGTCAGTGTGAGAACCAGCATTATCTTGTCTCTCTTTCCACAACTCTCTCCAGCTGAATCTTGACTGTGGCACATCTTGTGTCCCCACTACACTCAGCACAATATACATCTATATATCCTACATTAATGATACATTACTTGGTCTCATGGTTCATATTCGAGTGGAGAATCAATTAATGAATGCAGCCTTGAAAAACAGATCCACTCATTCATCCGATGCGCCAACTGGAAATAGATTCTATCTTGCGGTTTCAAAGAGCTTTCACAGATAAAGTGAATGCATTGTGGGAATAAAGGGATTGAAGTTGGATTGTAAAGGCCTACAGATGGCTGAGCATTCAAACTGCATGGTTTCTGTAGCATTCACACTTTCCCGACAAGAATTTCAATTACTGTTGCAATTAGTTTAGAAATTATGCTGGGATCGTTAGTTTCTCTGTGCCCAGCGAAATACAAAGGGAGTCAAAATATTGTCAAGGAAACACAATATATGGACTGCCAGGGATCTGTGAGCGTAAATCAATAATAGTACACACATTCTTTGTCTTTTTGTGCTTGTGTAATGATAAAGTTGTCACCAGGCACCTTTCCCCACAGAAATAGTGAGAAAGAGAGTGCTTATTTTAAGTAAAGGTCACTAATATACTCCCTGTCGTGGATGGAGGAGTTTGTCAAATCATTTACATCAGTACAAGTCGTCTGATTCAAATAAAATGTTATATGAAACTATTCACAACATCTCTTTAATGTGAAAAGTAAATCTAGTCACTGCATAATGTTATGCTTTTTATTTATTATCCACACATAAATGTAGCTTTGTTTTTTTGTAGTAGTAGTAGTATTTACTATAGGCTAGTTTTATCTAGAAGAATGTGCCACCAAATGTTCGATATTGCAAGATCTGCACTTGTCAATTAAAGCTGAAGAGAGCTCATTATAATAATAATAATGATAAAATGTGTCAGGTATAGGCCATTTAAAACTCCTTTGAGCTTTATCTACTAATCATGTCCTGTTAATTGTGCTGTATTGATCGTATATTGCTCCAGTTAACATTAAGGCTGCCTTATTTCCCACAACAGAAGCTTCTTCAAAGGATTGCAGTCTGTACATCTGAGTCCTATCGATAGCAGAACTTAATCTGGTTTAAGGTTGGCTTTAACTCCATCTGCTGCACTATCGTGGCGATAATAATAATAATAATAATAAAAAAACAAGACCCCAAATTTCATTCTGCAAATCATCAAACAACACAATTAATGGCCATCCCCGGCGCAAGAGCTTGTAATATACTGCCAAATGAGTCAGGCGCAAAGCTGAGGATGAAAAACAAAAGTATAATCCCTCTGCTGCTAACGGTGTCACTCAAGGATTAGCGTGCCAAGGAAAAAAATAACACACTAAGTACTACGCGGATGAATTAAAAGCCCTGAGCAACATAGTGCGTCTTCAGCCATTAAAAAAAATAAAAATAAAAACATTGATTGTGCCTCGGTGGGAAGTGTTGGTGCTTCAGTGCGAGCGCCCCGACTGAATAACAGCAGCAAGTATAATCTCAACTTCAGCCATCCTCAGATCAGTCGATTTGAGCCTTTGGGACCAGGCGACAAGTAAATAGAGACAGTAAAAGGCTCAAGGCAGAAGATATTCTCTGATTCAAGGAGAGTGGTCGGATGGATTACTAGAAAAGAGTTGTGGCGCCTCACTGCTGATGCGGGTTAAACTCGGTGTCTGATAGCGAGTCAGACGGAGAGGGGATACTTTTAGTGGAGGGAGCTCAGCTGTGACTCCGATGGGATGGGAACAATTAGTCCTCAAGAAACAAAACACACAAGCACACAAATAGAATATTTATACATAGAGATTTTTTTTTGTTACCTGTGTGTCCAGATGTAAACCATCCAGGAAAATAATCCAAACGAGATTTAGTGGTGCAAGACTTCTCAACAAAGTATTATTAATGACAATCTGGAGCTCCGGTCAAATCCACGGCTGCTGTAGTGTAATTTCCGATGTGTAGAGACAGAATGAAGAGGTGTTTGTATCTATAAACAGCCCAAAGGGGAGGTTGTTAATCCTTTCCCAAAATATGGTCAATATACAGTAGAGCCAACAGAGCAGAAAGCAGGAGAAGCAGAAGAGCAAAGGGACGTGGAGTTCAGCACCACGGCAGAGTGGACAGCTCCAACGGCGCAGCGATCTCACCTCGGCCGCTCTCCGGTCTCGTGTGCGCCACCGAGGCAGGAGCCACCAGCCCCAACCTCACCTACTGGCTCAGTCCCGACCGGATTTACATACAATCACGCTGGAGGGAGGGAGGAGAGGGAGGGATGAACCAATCACGAATATCCCGTAGTAGGCAGCATAAGCAACCGAAAAAACGAGGACAGTCAGTCTGACAGACGGAATGTGGAGCGGTTCAGTCAGTCGCTCTGTGCCAAACCAAAACTGTCCTTGACTAACACGCGGAGGGGGGAGGAAGAGGAAAAGAGAGGGGACGAGAGAGAGTAAGCTTTCTTTATGGCTGCTCCACACACTCTCTCTCTCTTTCCTTCACACATACACACACACACAAGTCGTGTCCACACACGCGTGTACTCCAGTGATGGAGTGCAGAATAAAAAGCTGCTGTATCCACCGTTTTATTCAGCACTACATCACCGCGCTGTACAGCAGCATCAGTGCGTGACCTCCAGGTGATCATCTGTGTGGGAGGAATGATCTCTGAAACGAGCGCATTGTCAGATTTAGGCTTTTCTCGAGTCGTTTTTTTTCTTTTCTTCTTTCTGTCTGTCTCTCCTCCAGACCTTATCGATCACTCTCTAAAGAGGAAATCAGTATCTAATTAGAAGAGTAATCAATTCGACAATAGGAAATGGTTTCAAGGAAAATGTTTTATTATTGCTTTTTGGTGTTAATGGCCTAGTAATCCATTGTGGAAAGTGTATTTGTACTTAGCTGCAATAATGTGGTACTAGGAATACAAAAGAATATCACAAGTCTCTCTGTGTGAGATCATTTTTTATTGTCAATGCATTACGTAGCATATAGTTGATCATGGTAAAGATTTTTTTTTTTACATGTTTTACAGCTATGCAGAGTTACATTATGATATGATCTAATCAATACTTTATGAACAATAATCACGTGTAAAGGTATCAAAAAATAGAGTTATCACAGCTCAATGAACGTTTCATACAACATGCTCAACGTTTTACTGCACCTGTGGAGGTGTACTGTGTCTAAAGTACCACTGCAGTGATAAATTCACCAAACATCTGTTAAATAAGAGTTTCTAGTAAGAGTTTCTTTGATGTAACATTACCTACAGTAAATGACTAGTCTCCTCTTTCAGGTAGAGCAAATAAAATCTGTTATAAAAAGTTCCACTTCATAAAAAACTCAAGTCCTTTAAAAGCATCCAATCTCAAGAGTGTATTACAGATAAGTGGCATTTTAGTAAAAAAAACAACAACAACAACACAATAACCCTGAAATAATGAGATAATGGACAATAAAAACATAAAATGGGCTTCACTCTCATCAAAATGACTCTACAAAGTCCTTTCTCAACAGCAAGATCATTAAACCCAACTGTTTCTATAGCTACACACAGTAAAGCCAACTTGAATGCATTGTAATTGCGTGCACACACACACATGATATATCCATATCAATTTCCTTTTCTGTATTTACACGTCAAGGCAGCAGACCCATATATTTAGCCATGTGGAGGCTGCGTGTGGTGTTTTATAATTCTGTTAGGAACGTATGCCACTACACTATTTATATACATGTAGCTCTGCTCTTTTGTATAATCCAGGCTACTTCTTTTTACCACAGTATAACTCATTTTGCAAGATGTTCGGTGTACATAATCTACTTGCAAATTGTTATTCACTTCATTTTTTATATACACTGTAAATTTCTCCAGACTCTCTCTCTCTCTCTCTCTCTCTCTCTCTCTCTCTCTCTCTCTCTCTCACGGACTGGTGTAGCACAACAGTAACTTAACCTTTAACCACTTCATAAAAAATTTCCCGCATCTGCAGTTTCAAGCATCTGGTGTCTGCTTGCTCGGTCTTTCTCGCACAAAATCAAGTGATGCATGAGCAGCGGGAACAGACAGAGGAGTGTAGATTTCCAGCATTAGTCACCATGACTGTACAGACAAAGAAACACCACCACCAACAAGAAAACCTTGGCTGTGTCTCAAACCAATCCCTAGTTTCCGTGTATACAACTGTCCAGGAAATAAGACATTTTCTAGGGTTCTCCCAGTGCAAATTCTCCTCTAGTACAAGAGTGATTCAGCCATGGAGACAAAAACAAAATCACACAAAGATTAATGATCTCTCTTAGAGAAGAAGGATAGCTGAATGTAATAATTGAATTATGTCTGAAGTATGTTAATCACTCCGTAAAGTTTATTCACTTATTTTCATAATGCACTTTGGAACATGTGGGGAATATGTCATTGTCATTGTTGTTGTGACAGTAAAGTTGCAGTGAAATGAAACGATTGCAACAGTTTGGGGATAGATAAGGCTTTTGTTCCAAAGTGCTACAATAAATTTGTTATACTGTCAAATAGTGGCAGCGTGCAGACGTTTTACTGTCCTCTCCTCTGTGCACCTCGCTGCGTTTATCGGCAGCCGAGCAAAGAAAAAAAGTATTCATGCCACAATCAGAACTGTGCAGGCCAGGGACTCATCAGTGTCCAGTGAATCAATAAGGTGATTTAAGTGTTCAGTGAATCGATATACCTCGATAATAGTGACTCTCTACTGAACTAAAGATATATAGAGGTGTTATTGTTAGACGAGGTGGACGGCAATGGTGCTCAGTGTAGCATAATGCTGAAAACACCAGATTAGTGTTTTTCATAAACTCTCACTTTCTGCTGTGTCTGCACATAAACTATTCTAGTAGTTTAGAATAGGGAAATACAAATAAACAATGGTTATGTTATGAATGCACACTGGCCTTGGACATTATAATCAGTCGTGAGTTGTATACAAATCAGTGTCCCTGTCTGCTCTTCATTGCATGATCTAGCCTAAATAAAAAAAAACTGAGCAAACTGGGAGATGTGGTTCAAAACTCTAGAAGAAACAACGCACTGTCAAATTTTGTCACACATGCCTCAGTAACCCAGCCTCCCCTATTTGTCTCACCTTCCAAAACTCGCCCTCTTCTCCCTTTCCGCTATCCACCCCCCTAAATCACTGTCTACACATCCATTCATTCTCTCATCACTGCTTTTATACCCTCCATTCTCCCAGTTCAATCACGAGCTATACCTCTTCTGTCTCTCCTCTGGCTTTAAGGAGCCATCTGGTCTCTCAAGTATGAGCTTAGGTGCAACAAGTCTACTTTACTAAACAGCAAAATGACTTCTATCCCTCAGCGTCTCTCCACATCCTAGGTTACACTCATAAATGTTTTGTTGCAGTCAAACGGTTGCTCTAAGTTTCTACACTGTAAAAAAAAATATAACAGATAAGGCGAAATAAATCAAAATTGATTTAAAAAATATTCGCATAATGCAACAAATTAATTACCTGCAGAAAACTACTGCTATTTTACAGATCAACCTTTATGATTACAAAAACCTGTCACACATGGTTATATTCAGTCAAGTTTTGTCAACTGAAGCCTCTTGTTTAAGGTTAGGGGTCAAGGTCACAAGCAACCATGGAGGAGACATGACAAGTCAGTTTCCTGTTTCTGTGTCACGTGGGTTTCTCCACCACCCCGCCCCTTCCGGAGACCAGCAGCAGGTCTTGAGTCTATTACTGTAGTCTGGCCTGACGGAAGTGCCTTGCTGCGATTAGCCTCTGATTGGCCGGAACGAGCCACCCGGCAGAAGTCCCGCCTCCGTGTTGCAGCCTTCACAGTCCGCCCGGTAAAGGGAAACATCAACAAACAACAACAGGAACCGAACCATATATATATTATACATCTGTGTCATGAACCGAACAGAAGAAGAAATATCCGTCAGCGGCTGCCGACCGTCGTTACACCGCGGACCCAAATCCAGTTTCCAACCGGCAATATTTTGCAAGCGCACCGTTGCTACGGCGCCGACCACAACAATTGTGACTGGTTGAAAAAATTCCAGATCACAGAATCATAGGCGGACCAGCCAGACCCTTCTTCTCTGGAGGAGGGTCTGGTGAGCGAGTCTATTGACTCCAATGGGAGAAGTGAACGTGAACACAGATTATGGTTGATTCCTTCACCCCATAGCCACCAAAATAGATATCGGACTCATTTCCCACAAGCCACATCTCTTCTGAATATTTTGACATGAAAATGGACAATTTCAGATGGACAAATCAGGAGAAAATTTGTTGCGGACCTGTCTTGAAATATCTGGCACAGATCACCTAGGTTATGTCAACTAACATTCGCAAATGCCCACGCTAACCTATTTGTGAAATACAAAATATGACTGGTAGCTATGTACATATTTACTGTAATAAAATAATATATAATAACTCACTTTTCTCTACCGACAACTTTTATCCATCCACACATACTGTATGTTAACAACACAAGGTGTTTCATATCATTGGCGCAGCTTGTAATGAGCCATGTTGTCTTACAGTAGTAGAGTATCTTTGCTGTTATGTATACCTCCTTCTTTGTTGCACAAACACAAAGTCTTAGTCATTTGTCCAACAGTGTCTTACAGAAGAGGACAGAATCACCTTGCAGCAAGAAGTCTTTTGTTTGGATGATGTTGACACAGGTCGACTACTGTAAAGCTGTTGTTTTCTGGTGAGTCCAGTTTCCAGGAATAACACAGAGCATGGTTCACACATGCTTCAGTCTGTCCTCATGTGTCACAAATCAGCCTCACCTTATGATCCTTTTTTTTTCCTTTGCTGCATTCATCCAATTGCCTGCATCCAAGTATAGGGGGGAAAAAAATAATCTCCCTGCCACCCACGTTGTTCAAATGACAAGTAATCTCTGACACATACAGTGTGGAGAAACCAGGATAATAGAGAGTGAGCACAAGACATATAATTAAATATCAAACACGTTTTCATTTAAATCCTAAAAACAAGTCAACAGCTTCCTGCCGCATGTGTAAATAAATATATATGTCCAGAGTCACATCACCATAATCAAACATGATGTACGCGCTGACGCTCGTTCAGCACGTATGCCAAATGTGTTGTTGCTCCTGGAAAATGAAGTTATAGCATGATTCATTAAGGCGAATAAGAGAGAGCTCCCCCTTGACATTCTCCCCGTGAATCCAGAGATTATGTTGCCACATCTGTGCTTATAAACAACCCGCGTGTATATGTCACAGGAGTGCTGCAGAGATGGCTGTAATTTATCAACCGCACAATTAATGCCCTGCATGTTAAATAAGGAGGAGGGGGAAGGAATTGTCTCCATGAGTGAAATATTGCATGTTGTGTATTGCCTTGTTATTCAAGCCGAGAGTTCATTTTGTGTGTGTGTGTGTGTGTGTGTGTGTGTCTGAGTTGATATGTATAGTGGAGAGTGAAATGGTTTGTGGGTGTGTGCCTGAGTTTGAAAGGGACACAAAGCAGAGTGCAAGAAAGTACACTTTTGTGTGTGTGTGTGTCTGTGTGAGAATTCATCAATTTATATGTGAGCTGGTGTTTTTTATTTATTTATTTATTTATTTAATTTTGTGTATGCATTAACACAAAAGAATGGCAGAGAGAAGTGTGTGTGTGTGTGTGTGTGTGTGTGGTGGAGACAGTAATAGACTGTGACACATTGTATGGGGAGCGTCAGCAGGAGCGCGCTCACACAGATGTGAAATGTGACCAGTTTCGCATCCCATTATCCGTTAAACTACACGGTGTTGTGCGCGGCTCCAGATTGCGATGTCAACCGGGTGTACATTCACTGCGACTGCTGCATTAGGACTAAACATATGGCTCCCAGAGTTTCCACTCAGCTTGAAGGGAGTGACTTTAGTTTAGATCCGTCTTGCCTAGCAGAGGCTTTTCCTTTTGACCTCTGTGAATTAATGCAGCAGTTGTGCAGAACAATCAAACCCTGCATTCACTCTGAAAAAGGAAATACTTTCAGGGCTCTGTCTCTGAGTTGAGATTTTCAGTGCTGGGGGGAAAAAAAGAGATGTCTATTGTCACAGAGTAATTAGAAAGAGCCAAGGAGAGGATTTCTTAAATCAGTGATTTGCAGAACGGAGCCTGGAAATCTGATCCAAAGATGAAGAAAGAAGGAAAATACTGATTTAATTAGCGCTGGAATGATTAATCATTTAACAGACTGCTTCGTAGAATTGAGTCGATTTTTTCCTCTTTTTTTTTTAGTTTTTCCAATAAATATTTGCTGGGTTGAGCCTCCGCAGTGTGCAGATCTGCTGCTCTCTTCAGTTTTATGTCAATGTGCACCAAGCACACTTTGTGGGTTCAGCATCTGACAAAACACACACAATCTGAGGCTGACACCTTCTGCTCTCGTGCGCATTTTTCACCATTTCATTTCACATGTTTGCAAAGACTTTGGCGTTGTCAAATAAATAAATAAATAAATGCAGATTCTTTGTTCATGAAACCACTGCAGTGTCACCGCGGGGCTCCCAACAAACAGAGCTCTGACAAAAAAAAACAACTAAAAAAAAAACCTGGCACAACTTTTATCACAAACCGTTTTGTAGGCCAATTAAATATGTGAGTGCACAATCCTGGGGGATGTAAATGTATAGTTTATCTCGCCTTTGAAAGCAGAGAGAGTAAACTGACTGCTGCTTTGATATCTGTGCAGGGCTGTATATTCTTGCCCAGTTGCAAAATGCATCTCTCAGATGTGCCAGTATTTATCTTCAGTGATGCTTCGGGGGGTTTCGGGTCTTTCACACCGTCCTTCACCCATGTGACCAGGCCGAGGTTGATCAAACCCCAACAAGTCCTGGACTTGCCCTCTTAATCCCAAACTGCTTGGTGACTCTCCCTCTGAAGCTTCAGTGATGGAGCATATGACTTTAGACATTTATGACTTTGGCTTTTCAGAGTGAACGAGCCCCCGTGCAAAACCTCGGCAGTCTGCATCAAATGGGACAGAACGAGCCCCACCAGCTCTGCTCTCTGCACAGTTCCTCCAGCTGTTTGTATTTGATGAGTTTCCTCTCATGAGCTTGTTGGAGTTGGACAAAAAAATATCGAGTGTGTCTGGAGTGTAGTTGTGACTGGGGAGGTTCAAGTCGTCTCCTCAGGTCCAGACTGGGGCTGTGAAACCAGATCCTGTTGATCCCGATGTTGTCTTCAGACTCTGGGTTTGTTCTGTCATATTCCAGTGATACCTACAACATGTCACAACAATCTGAATACCACGACCCAATTATTCAGTCGACTGGTGTACTGAGATAATATTAAATCAATCTTTAACTGGATCATTCGATGTTTTTATGTCCATGTTGACTACTGTAAATGCAAATACTTACTTGTGGGTGTCAGTATATTTATAGAGCTAAATGCTGCTGTGAGTTACAGTATAGTAACATGACAGATATCAGGCCTTGTGGATATTTTCTTTATAAGTTCTTCTGGTGGCTTTTCTCTTCCCATCAAGTGTAAATTGTTTGTTTTGTGTCATGTTACACTCATATTTTCTTGTAATTCATTTATCAAACAAATGCACAGATTTCTTTTTGGCCACCACAATCTATCCCTGAATTTTGACAGCTCAACTCAAGATTGAGATCTGAAGATTGTTCAGCTCAATCTCCGGGTCTATATTCGGCTTTCTGCCATCTGATGTGTGTCGGTGCTCCTGGATGCTTTCAGCAGACCCCACTCATAGCTGTTTTGCTCTAGTCATTTATGCATAGAGTGATACTTTGAGACCATGTGGAAGTCTTTGCTGAGTCATTCCTAATGGAGTGCACTGCTGGTTGCCTGCTACATTCATAATGCAACAGTCACCGCACTCTGAGTGAAAGCTTTTGTTTGGCAGGAGGTCAGAGTCCAGACATCACTCTAATATCAGAGGCCAGACACCCAAACAGACCACCCAAGTGGGGCGTGCCACCATACTGGTTCCAGGCCACCTTGGGTTTTATCTCAGGCCAGTTCTCTGCTGCACCAAAACGATTGTCCCCTGGCAAAGGCATCAGGCCTCCATTGGTGTAAAAACGAATCTGTGCTCAACAGATTGAAAATTGAATATTTATTCTAATTAGAAAGATAGCACTATAAAGGGAGAGAAGCATGCCACTTAGTAATTAAGATGATTATTTTTGCATATTTTATGACTTTGGACATCCTTATCATTTCAAAAACATTTGAAAGTGGTTCTTGAACATCAGAACCTACTGTTGCAGCCAAAACATTTTCCCCAAAGGATCCAGACCAAAAAGTGGATCACCACTGATCAAAACCTTTTGTGGATAATGCAACCAAGTGTTGTAGCCTTTTGAAGTGTTTCTTAGATAAGCATTGTTTCCCAGAGGATGTGGAATAAAATCTGACTCAGCAGGAACAAAAACATGAAACACTTCTTTGACATTAAGAGACATGGTCTAGATTTACAGCAGGTCTAGGAATGAGATCACTGGCAGGAAGAGACAAGGAAAAAAAAAACTTTGACAAACTTTGATTGGAGTATTTCTGTGTGGTTTTTATCTTCCGACAACATTGGTTTACTCCCATTTGAATTTCATAATCATCTGCATAAGTGCTGCAACTGTAATTGGACAAATACTGTCTATAAATGGAACAAAAAATCTTGAAAACAGAAAGTAGTCACATATTCAATTATATCTATACAACCACAGGAGACACATAATAGACATTTTCAGGCTAAGTGGATATACACCAACGCAGTCTCACAGATCCTTTAAACGTTTGGCATAATTACATGTCCCTTGCGAGTGGATTTTGTTTGGCTAAAGCGAGGACTGTTTATAAAGAGCACAATGCCATAAAATCCACAAGTAAATGCACCCAAGAAGCGAGCCAAACAACCTCAGAGAGACGTTACAATATATCATTGCATTAGTCCAATTAACAACAAAGTGTAAATGCAGCAAGTCTTGAAAATCAACACATATACTGCAGGAAATATGATGATGAATATGGATTCAAACAAATGGATGCAAAACAAAGCGGTGATGGGCCGTCCAGATTGTTGCACACTCGTCAAAGAGGAACTGTCAGGATGATTAAGAATGGTAAAACAAAGCAAGCTGTTAAATTGGATGAAGTGAAATGAGCAGTTATTTTACACCGGAGCTACATTTTAATAGATTATGTTATTGAGAAAAATCTAACCATGAAGCAGTGCAAGTGTTCACATCCTTCATAATAATAAAACAGTCTAAAAACTCTATTATGACTACAAGTCAGTATACTGTAGTTATGTGAAACAATCAGAGATGTTTAGATGGTTAAAGTCTCATATGGTTGCTCGCAAAAAGGGTGAGAAACTCAGAATTACTCATTAACAGAGCACTATAGTTTATATATTATATGTTTTTAATGCAAAATCTTAATGCAGGGGAGTATGATTAGAAAGTTAAAATTAAAGTAGTCATTTAAAGCAAAGTACCGCAAACTTTACTTTTACAGTGTAGCAGAGGAGGAGGTTCAAGGAAGTAAAGAAGCAGGTTTTGGATCAGTACCAAGCTCTGACAGGGACGAGATGAAACAGGTTCTTCTAAACCGCATACCTCAGTAAGATGCAAGAAGGAAAAATCAACATGAAGGACAGAAATGTCACATATGGACATTTGTGATAATGTAGATGTAAAAATGCACATTGATTAAAGTGCTTCTGAAGCTGTTCAGATATTAAATTGGAACTGGTTTCACACAAGCAGCACAGCACAAGGCAACATAATTGTTAACTCACATTAAGTAAAAATGACCAATAGAGATAAAAGGAAGGAATAGAAGTCTTTCTCCACAGTCTGGAGGCTGGATTATCCTCAGATGATTAGCGCTGGTATTTGTGGGTCATACTGTAATAAGATGCTTTAAAATCTGAGTTTCTGTAATTAATTTGGCCGTATCATCGTATCTGACACTGGATTACCCCCCAACCCTAAAAAGAGATTTTCATCTCCCAGTCCAATATATGTGATGTGTGCTATGTGGCTAATAACCAATCCAATCACGCTGCTGCTACACTTACATCTATGATTTATATGCACGCCTGCATTCTGTCCATATTGTGATCAGATCTCATTATGCAAAACAAGCGAACATGGCAGCTCTTGCTCTACAGCCTGGATGTACTTTTGCTTTAGTACGGAGGTGGTGGGGTGGGGGTGGGGGGTCCCTGATAAGACACAACAGAAGTGACAACCTGAATCTGTGAGTTTTGTCCTGTTTTGGATTTCACTTTACCGTGGGACAGTGGGAAATAGGGGCCATGTTGATGGATGTTTCTAGTTGTGCTTGACAACATTTACTGTAGAAGCGACTTAAAGGGGCTGTATGTAAATTTTCTCATGCTAAGTTTAGTAGAAAAAGGACATGAATAAATGAATAAAGTTTTAAGCTGAACTCACAAAGTTTTTCAGACAAACTGTTGTTGATGCTATGTAACAATGGCAAAACGTGTAAATAGCTCCTTTAAATTGATAGTTTAACATTTTGGCAAATTCGCCTATTGCCATAATCCCTACAGTATAGTCATAAGAGTATGTTCATTACTGTACCTTTAATTATCGGCATGGGCTTGTCTTACCTTAATCAACTTTGCCTGTTTTCAGGAACATGTTTATAATCATAAACCACCAAAACTTGATTTAATAATTAGGGCATATAATGACAGAATACACATCGTGTATAGGGCAGGTGGCTCAGCCTACCCCTGACCAAATGGCTCAACTTATCCCAGAGCTACCATATTGACTTTATTAATCCCCACAGCTAAAATGCTAGGTTTACTACCTCATAATTTAGCTCATAGATACCATAACTCATGTATGAGACAAATGTATAATTATCTATTTTGGTCTAAACACAATTCTCATGAAATGATCGACTAAATTTACTTTCAAGAGTGAAGCATGGTTTTTTTGGACATAAATGTCACCACTTTACACATGTGGTCCTTACCTTCACAGACTACGTGAAATTATGCCTTCCTCTTAAATGGTTGGTCACATGCTTACCCCACTCTCCCCTACCGTTCACCTCCATTGTGTTCGCTGAGCAGCGTCTCTGCCCCGCGGATCTCAAAACAGCGTGCACTGATAATTAGAGGTGATGAAATTTGCAGAAATGTTGAACTATCCCTTTAAAACAAGGCAAGATTTGCAATTCCCACTCCTCTTGTGGTGTAACCTCTTGTGATGTAACAGTGATGTAATACTCCCCTAACCCTAAATGCTGCTGTTTATTCATTTTGTGATTATGTTTCCACGTATTGGCTATTTCTGTACCTGTCTTGGTTTTTACTTCGGAGAAGGCCGTGCTGGAGACGGAGGAAGTGTGATGTTGTTTAAAAACAGGGCACATTTCCAAGAAGGCACTCGTAAAAGTGTTGCACTTGGTTGTTCACATGAAAAAAAAAAAGGTAGAGAGAGAGAGAGAGAGAGAGAAGTGCAATACCTGACTCCTCTCACACTTCCGCACGGCTGGCCATTCGTGGCGTGAAGTGGGTGCGAATGTCGAATCGTCGTTTTTTGGAAAGTTACTGAACATGGTCGACACAGTGTATATCCGACATCGGAGGTGTGTGTGAGGGGGTGTATCCGACATGCAGTTCAGACAGAATATAAATGTGCAATGTCTCTTTGCTGGAAAAAAAAAATTAAATTAGGTGTTAGAAGGAAAGTTCTTTACCCTGTCCTCTTAATATGAGTTGACATTGAGCTTCACTGGTGCATATTTCAGATTTCTCCATTAAATTAGCACAGGACAGTTAAAACACAGTAACCTTGGATCTTTCTGGACTTCTGGTGGCTTTCAAAAAGATCAAATAACAAATCAATCAATACTAACCAACTCCCAAGGAAACAAAAAAATACTAAATCCAAATATAAGGCCAGATATTCTCGATATTGAATTCATATTGTTTTATGGTGTGTAATGTGTTGATGTATCATCAGATTCTATGTTGTTAAAGGGATATTTCAACATTTTGGCATATTCACCTATTGCCATAATCCCTATATTTTTAGGAGTAGGTTCATTACCTTTAATTGTCGGTGCAAGCTGTTTTTAGAATGGAGGGAGAGAGACACAAGCTGCACAGTATTTCCACGTTTCCCTCATCAAAATACATGTAAATACACAATCCAACAACTCCAAAACGCTCTCGTGGACAAGTTGTGACCTGCACATTCGCCACGCTGTGAAATAATACATTATAACACATGAAGCAAATGGGCTACTCAGAATGCTTTTGAAATCAGTCCGCCCAGCAGCCGTGTTTGGTTACACATTTGCCTCTAAAACAACTCTGTCTCATAACGTTCCATTTATTTTTTCATAGCGTGGTGAATGTACAGGTCACAACTTGTCCATGAGAGTGTTTTGGAGTTAGTGGATTGTGTATTTAGTTTGATGACGAAAATGTGGAAATACCGTGCAGCTCGCGTCTCTCCCCTGCCGATCTCAAAACAACATGCGCTGACAATTAAAGGTAATGAACCTACTGCTATGACTATAGGGATTATGGCAATAGGCAAATTTGCCAAAATGTTGAAATATCCCTTTAAAGCACTTAAATTTATCAATATTTATTCATTTGTTCAAAAGTAATGTGAGACTATTTATTACTATTTTTTTTTTCATGGACAATATACAAAATATTTTCCAATATCCAATAATTTGTCATACAATATCATAGAGTAATGTGATTGTTAAAGTTTTGTTGTGGAAAAATTGTGTTGAGTCAGAATTTAAACAACAAAAAGTTGAAATGTTAAAAATATCTTTTTGTCAAGCTTCATAAATGCCTGTGAGCACTACAAGCTGCTTGTTCGGTACAAAAGAAAATGACTGACAGTGTTACATTCACATCCACTTTCACACTGAGACAACAATATTGTTTAAATCTCTATACGAATGTTTAAAAATATATTTCTGCCCATCAAAATTCCTCATGTTCCTCTGGTTGTCCATCAGTTTCCTTTCTCCGTGACGTGTCATGTATGTTTAATTTTCCTGCCCGCAGGCCGGGTCACCTTCACAAAAAGAAACAGTGATGACTAAATGATTGAACTGAAAAGCAAACTGCTGAAGCTGCTTCACAATTCATCTGGCAAACGTGGAACATAAATTGAAATTTTCTTGCAGACGTGTGACCAGAGAAAAGAAAAAAAAACTAACAGAGGTAGACACAGGGCTTTTTATGCTGCAGTTTACAGTACAATCACATATCTGTCATTTAAAGTGTGGCAGGTATGAACATGTTCACTAGTTTGCTTGTCTTGTATGGATTTTTGGATTTGGCTCCGGCTGTGTTATGAGTGAAAAGCTTAAAGAGGAACTATGCAAGATTTGCACCTTGATTAAACAGCTTTAGAGTGTGATGGTTAAATCATTTGTTACAGGGAGAATGGAGGCTCTCTGCCATCCACCTAGCGTCTCTTGGCCGAAAACCAATCTTGCAGAGAAAAAACAACAACAAAAGCAGCGAAAAAAGATCAGACTTGCATAGTTCCCCTTTAATATTGACCCTGTAATTCCTATTCTTTGTTCATTTGACAGGGAAGATTTAAAGTGTAAACAACATCTTTAATCATAAAGTTGCCACCAACCTCCTTACAATAAATCACTGCCCTTCTGTTCAGTAGTTTTCATGTTTAGTACAGAAAAAAAAAGACTATTGGTGATTGATGCCAGTAATTTTTATTTTTAGAAAAAAAAGCTGTTACTTGTGTTACAGCAACAACCATCAGTATAAGAGCCATATTGGTTTTATGCGTGTGTTGTCTGTCAATCCTTTCCATTCTCAGTAGGAACCCCCCCCCCACCACCACCACTAAAGGATTAACTGATCAGATTGTTTTTTTTCACATAGGTCAAAGGTCAGTTTGCCTCAAAAACAACTCAGTTTCATAATGTTACATTATTATTTCATACAGCATGGTGAATGTACAGGTCACAACTTGTCCACAAGAGCATTTTGGCATTGTTGGATTGTGTATTTGATGAGTGAGGGATAGTGCACCAGTGCCATTACCTCCATTGTGTTAACTGAACAGCTTGCAGATCTCACTGCACTGATAATTAAAGATAATGAACCTACTCCTATGACTACAGGAGTTACGACAATAGCTGAATTTGCCAAAATGTTGAATCTACATGAGTCTGACTTTTTATTGGAACATGTTTGTGCTTCTTCTCTCTCCATTAACCTGCACTTGACTGTTCACTGACTTGAACCCAGGGGCCACTCCAAGTCCATCTAGACTCATTATCCGAGTATCCAAGAGTGGGATAAATGGACGGGGAGTAGTGGTGTATTTTTTGGAGGACACACTTTGGTGAGCGAAGTAGTTTTTGAAAACATTTTGTTTTTCCACCTTGTAACTTCGACAATTTTTCCCTCAAAACATTTACTGGTGACTTTTGTGTCCCCTTTTCCAACTGATACTTATGGCCTGTGTCTTCTAATGGTTCCTGATGTCTTTGCCCTTGATGAACAAAGCTCCTGTGGTATGAAAGCTCAAACCATGAATATTTTCTTAATCCATTTTGTATCAACCAAACCTGAGCTTGTAGCAGCTGTAGATGCCAGAAAATGTCAGAAAATGTGGGACAAACCATGTATTTTATTATTAAAAGAGTATTTTTACCTTCATTAAAAACACCCTCTGAGTAATTGTGATGGTTAAATGACTTGTTACAGGGAGAATGGAGGCTCTGTGCCTACCACCTATAGCATCTCTTGGCTGAAAACCAACCATGCAAGATTAGCGCCTCTGACCCGGTGTCCCAGATCTCAATCTCAGCGGCACTAAAACACATACGCACCCCATAATCCATAATCTCTTGTTTATGACAGATAAGACTACACAAATATACACATCGTTAAACATATATGATATATAACTTTATGCCTTCTCACCGGCTTCGTTAGCAAAACAGTGAAAAAGCAACCGAACTTGCAAAGTTCCCCAACTGGAGGACATTTTGGACTTCAAGGTCGCTCTGTATACAATCACTGTCTCTAAAGGTTCAAACAGACATTAATGCAGTTTCAGCTTAACGGGAAAAAAAAAACACATGTGCAATTGCAGCGTGTGGCACACCTGAATCATCAAAGTTGATTTCAGGTGATATTTGGCTGTAAATGTCAAACCTCAGTCAGATTCCACGGTGTTATCTTTTCACTGCGTCTGACTCTGAACGCCAACATCAAAAATAAATATAACATCTTATTTATCAGTCAAATAACATTTGTAAGATAAGTTCTCCTTTTTTATCTTTTGCTTAGTAAAATCCACATCACTGTTTATTATTCAGTCTTGTTGTAGATTTTTCAGCATTGTTCAAAATATTGACTGTCCTTGCAGCAGCAGCTGCTGAATAATACTTTTCAACTAAGG
Organism: Trachurus japonicus; assembly: GCF_045865225.1. Taxonomy (NCBI): domain Eukaryota; kingdom Metazoa; phylum Chordata; class Actinopteri; order Carangiformes; family Carangidae; genus Trachurus; species Trachurus japonicus. The sequence continues at coordinate 8,318,872 of NC_140916.1, forward strand.
GTTTAGAAAACACAGCGTGTGGAAATGTCAGGCTTTTGCTTTTTAGATATGAAAGTAAGACGATATGTCTTTCTGGGAATGTTTACAATTTAGTTTTGTTCTTATAACTATTTAAATATATATTTCCTCGAAACGCTGTAGAAAACAAACATTTGCGAGTCTAAATGTCTAAAAAGTCTAAAAAACTCATCCCACAAAAACATTGTAGGTTTATCTATGAAGAAACTTCAATTAAAACAACATTGTTTCCCCCACCACTTATAATTATTACCAATTAAATAAACCTCATCATCATAAAACAGTGTTGTTAATGAAAAAAAAAACAGATGCTGGGAATTTGGCAGATAAAAGCCTTCCCTAAGGTTTGCTTTGAAATACTGAGATGTGCTGTGTTTCACCATCCACCGTCCAAAACAAGTTAATCTAAAAAAAATAAAATAATGGACAGTGATGTATTTATTTTTGTTTTTATTTTTTGCTGTAATTGATCATAACTACAAGGTGTAGACAAGAGGAGAATAACTGCTGGCACTTTTTCAATATTCGACATATTATCCTTTTTTTCCCTTCTTCTTCTCATCTTTAAGCCTGGAGTGCATGGAGCAGATCAGATCAGTATCAATCCCACTCTGGATTCTTCCTTCCTCGACTCCAATTTGATTGTTTCCTCACACCAATGAAAGTAAGACTTCAATAAGCACCTGCACAGACGCCGGTGATTCCCTGGGATTTTAGCTTTCCACTCTTCTAATCACAGCTTCACCCTCCTGTGAAACCTCCTCTTCCTCTCTCTCTCTGTCTCTCTCGCTCTCCTGCCACCCACTACAGTATCAAACTATCACTTTATTGCTTCTCCACACTGATCCTAAGTCTTTACTAGAGGCAAGCTATACTTTTATCCTACATCAGCCGCAGACGTCTCCTCCTCTGTCTACCAACAGATTACCCCAGCCCCTCTTTTTTTTTTTTTTTTCCACCCAGCTCTCGCCCTCCAGTAAACTTCTGACACCAATATCAGTTTCATAATCCACTTTAGGGGAGGCTGCTGCGAGATCTGAGACGTTACAGCCCGCAAGCTTCGCTATCTAATCCTCTCTGTTTAGATCACCTGGCCCACGATACACAGGGTTTTTGTTTTCAGAGCTCATACTTTGTCTACAGGCCACTGGGATGTGCAATCACACTGCACTGCTACAGGGTGTCCTGCATTTACTAAGCAGGGATGTTTTTAGTATTTTACCTCCCATTAGCTGTGTCTGCATCGGTGCTTCTCTGCATAATCTCTGTGTAATCTCTTCATTTGCATCGACGTTATTTGCTTTTGAATGAAAAGGGCATAATAAACTACATGTTTATGATGTAGAAGCTGCACGGGGCTCGGTGAAATGCCAAGAGCTTGGGCTGAATTTCTTTTTCTTTTTTTTTCTATCAAAGGATCATGGGGACATCTAGTGTTGACTTAGGAAAGGAGAAGGAAAGAAAAGTCTTTTTTATTATTTTCCCCTGCATGGAGATCAGACGCTCTCTCTTCATTTCCAGCTAATGCAGAAGCGATAAATCCTTCCTCCTAAAGAAATAGGACAGAGACTTTTCAGGAAAGCTAAGCAGAAAAGTTTCAACAGTGCATATACGTACAATTTTGCTAAAAGTAAGAGATCACAGTTGAAATACCACAGGAAGATACAGAGAAGCAGGATGAGCGTTGGAAACAAAATTCATTTTATTCTCTGCTGTATTTCTAAAGCTTGGATTAGGAGGGAAAACTGACGAATAACATTAAAATCAAGATAAAAAATAAAATACTTTCCTTTCTCTGTAGTCATTTGCTTCCCTTTGTTATCATTTTTTCCATTTGTAGTCATCTTTCTGTTTTTTTTCATCTCTTTATGGTTGATTTGTGTCACTGTAATTGATTTGCATCTCTTTGTGGTTGTTTTACATCCCTCTGTAGTCAATGTGTGTGTCTTTGTGGTTATTTTTCCATCTTTTTGTAGTCGTTGTGCGTATCTTTGCGGTTGTTTTGCACCTCTTTTGTAGCAAATGTGCGTCTCTTTGTAGTCTTTTAGTGTCTCTTTGTGGCTGATTTGTTTCTTTTTGTGGATGCTTGGCCCTGCTTCATGGTCGTTTCACATCTATTTGTGTTCACTTTGTGTCTACATTTCATCATATTGCATACCTTTGTGGTCAATATTCATCTCTTTCTGGCATTATTGTGGCGGTCCGTCTTCAAACAGAGGCTTCCTCCTGGGCACAGGCCAAGGGGCGCATAGTCTCAGGAGCCCCCCTGGGTCTGTGCCCAGGAGGTCCATTTAGTAATCATCTTGTGTACCCAGCCTCTGTTATCTGTCTATTGCCCTCCCCGCTGCTCCCTGCCTCCCCCTTGCTTTGATTAGCTCCCATTAAGAAATCACTTCAAGTCGCTGAGCTATCCGACACATTTAGAAGTCATAAAGCATTGCAATCAACAAATTCGCACCAGACTGAAACTCTCCAAGCGCCCATTTGGAGACGACCACAATGAAGCTGAGAATTCAAATGCAACAAAGTGGTGCTTGACAGAGCAGCGGGGATGAATGGAAAAGCTGCTGAGGATTTATGTCTCAAAAGTCCACAAGAAAGAGAGAAAGAGAGAGAGAGAGACCCTGGGGAGGAGATGCAACTATGTCCTCTGACAAAATTGAGGGAATCAGTCCAAACAATTTGGCTGGATACAGAGTGGCTGCAGGAGACCCAAACTGTTGCCAACATTTGTCAATGGTGAAGAGGGGGAGTGCAGCTAATTGATTTTATAGGGTTTAATCCACAACTACAAGAAATGCAATATATTCTACATCAGAAAACATATTCACCTCGGATGTGCTGTTGTGTGATACAGGAAATAACGTTTTCATTTTGGACACTGAGGCATTATTGCAGAGCATTAGGAGGATCGATTTAAGTACACCAGTGCAGTGAGTCAGGAAATCCTCAGTGAGAGGAAACAAAAACCCTCCTTCCCACATATGTAACGTGATATTTTCTGTTTCCTGTGAAGAGGCAGAGAGGTTTTGTAAAGATACTATACACTTGAAAGATACAGTACACCTGGAAAAAATTGGCATGGGTGAGCATAAGAAATGGACACTAGATTTTAAATTTGACCCATTATCAATACAGACAGGTTGCTTTCAGACAGACACGGTTCTGGTTCTGGCTCTGGCTTCGTTCTCAGAGCTTCTGTGCTTTCTGGCAAACCAGCCCACATTCACTCCCATATAAGCAGAACCAAAGGGGAGTACGTTTCTCTGTGTTTCTCAGGCGGAAGTAAACACAATAGCGGCAAATAGTCTTCTGTTGTTGTTGCTGTTTTGGTAATCCTTCTTATCAATTATTTGGTCTGGCATTTGAGTGAACCCAGCCTTGGCCATGTCTTGCACAAGTTCGGCATACAACTTGCTCTTTCTAGTTTTTCTTGAAATTTCTTCAGTGGACCAATTTGAATAAATTTTCTCCATATCGTCAGTCACAGACCTCTCCTCCTTCCTGCTCGTCTTCACAGCCTAGAATATGACAAAACCACTGATGATGTCACGGTTTGCAAGGAAAAAACTATTATTTTTTGGGGTTTTGTTGAGAACCAACCTTATAGGCCTACCTTATTTTTTTGGTCTGAACGCGCTGGCCAGTTCAGTTGGGTTTGAGAACGGGCCTGGAGCCCTGCCGATGTGAAACCTCTATGAGCGATCATTGTAGCTCAGTGGTGAAACATTTCTACCCTGATGGTGGGAGTGGTGTCTCCATCGGTATAGGAGGAAGGTGTCTCAAGCTGAGACGTGGAAGATAATTCAAACTTTTATTTCTTTCTTTACATCGAAGACATGAAACTCACCTTTTATACTCACACAGGAAGTGTCGACCTGGTCAAAGTCTTGATTTCTTTTTTAAAACCCAAACCCTGTATCTATATAAAAAACTCTTTTATTCACCTGGTCACACGCCTGTGTCCATTAGAGAGATGCTGCAGCGAAGTTCTTTCAGGTCTTCTGATCAGGGGTGACGGGTTGTTCAGGCATCGATCTAAAGGTGTCTCTGACCTGTTGAAGTTACATCTACTAAACCTTGGCCTTTTGTCCATTGGGGATACTTTTAAAAAGCAGCTTCAGGTCCACCTGTTAAGGCTCTTTTTTCTCTCTTGTGAAAAACTTGTGAAAAACTTTAGCCACAAATGGCTAAATAAACAAAACCCAATCTCTCACATGCTATGATAGAGTGGTTTTAATAACTATGAAAGTCACCACATTTAAACTTAAGCACACACCTGTGGGAGACTTTGCAGTGACTTTTTCGGCAGCGATCACCAAACATTCATCCTTGAAGTAGAGTTTCACAGACGTGATGAATGCAAAGGAGAATTGAAGCTGATCTCCTTCGTACCAAAACGCTTTATGTTGGTTTTTCCTTTCATTAGCACTTTCAGGCTGAATTCCTCATAGTGTTGGATATATATTGTGTAGTGTTCCCAGAACTTTAAAAAATACAGAGTGCTGTATGTAAAACCAAATAAGTCAAGTCACTTTTATTTGTATGGTGCCAAGCCCGTTATCTCCGGACGTTTTTCATAATAGAGCAGGTCTGGGCTGTTCTCTGTGTAATATTGATTACAGACTGAACAGGCTGAGACTCAACAGTTCCCTTCATGAGTGAACACTTGGCCCCAGTAGTAGAGAGAGAGACAAACGGCCTTGTATATCTGTGTGCTTCAAGGAACAAACAAAGTTAAAGTGATGCAGTGGTTTCCAGAGAGGTTAGTAATCATGTCTGCAGGACAAGTTGGATTACACTGTTTAACTGATGTAAGAAGAACAAAGGCTGAAATAGTAAACAGACAAGCTGCTAACTGAAAGATAAGATGAGTTTTTAGCCAGTTGTAGCTTTGGTGTATTCATACCAGGCTTGTTTGGAGCAGTTGATCGGTTCTTTTTGGCGGATGTGAGCACAACAATTGCGCTCAGATGAAGGGCTGTTCTCGGCTTGCTTCCATTCGAGCCCTGGAGCAGTTCATTTGCAGTGAGAACGTAATCAACTCAGCAACCAACACAACACGTGACATGCTGCTGACGCGTTAGGCAGGCCAGGTTGGGGTCAAAAATATATAGGATGATAGGATTGATAGGTTGTGCTTCCTTTTGTTTTGTTTTTTTGTTTTTGGCCGTGTTTTGGCTGCGTCAGGTTTTTATTTTCAGGTCCATTGACGCCGATATTCCATGGTTGTTGTTGTTTTTCCCACGTAACCTCCTCCTCCTTTCGGGTAAGATTTCTGACCAACGAGAGAACAGTTGTTTTCGCCCATGGCATTTGTTTACATCTTTGGACCATGGGACAGTTACTGTTTTATTGTTTTATTTGTTAGGATCCCCATTAGCTGCGCTCTAGTGCAACGCTAGCCCTCCTGGGGTCCACATTTAAAACCAGTACATTTAAACATACATTTACAATCACAACACAAAAAAGACAAGACAAGTCAACAAAAACTTACATTAAATCTGAACGAACCAAACGAACCCAAAAGAAAAATGCAACAATTGTATTGTTTAAGCCCCTGAATCAGAACAAAGCTAACGAGCCACATGTCTGAACACATCCCAAGTCTTATCTTGTGCTGATGGGAAAAGATGGGATCAAATGATTCTTGAGTGTCGGAGTGAAAAGAAATAACAGAGTTGAGAATTACTGTTACTTGATAAATAACTTCTCTCACTGTGTCCGTGATTGTTAATGACTGTACCGTCACTAACTACTGTAGGTAATTGTGTTCTAACGCTGGAAAATCAGATTGTAGAGCACTTTCAGTAATGTAACACCAAGGGCATTTATCTTATTAGAGCGCCTGACACAGCTGATGGTGATAAACTCCAGAGCTGCTGCTGTGTCTCAATTCTGGGGCCACATCCTTTAGAGGCTGCAGCTGAAGACTGATTGTGACTGTCCCGTGTCGAAGGCTCCCTCAAATGAAGTTGAGAAATGTGGCAGTGGAGGGTCCAACAGGTGGATCCTTCGTGGCTCAACCTATCCCAAGATTCATTGTGTGTTGGTGATAAAAGCAAATACACATTGGCAGAAAGCCACTTTTCTGGGTTTCAGCTCATTCAACAGATAATGATATGACTAGGGATGAGTATCGAATTCAGTACTTTTATTGGTACCGACCGAATTCCTAAGGTAACGCTGAATATTGATTCAAATAAAATCAAACAGTTCCACATTTTGGTACCTGAATGCACTCTCTTGTCTGTGAGATAGTGGAGGAGTGTCTGATGTGTACACAAAATGTGTAAAATCTGATTTCCTTGCAGGGCTGTGCGCTGATACTTTGTCTTGTCTCTATTAGAGTAATAAAGATGTTACTAATAACATTAACGATGTTTCTGCTCTGTTCAAGCATCTCGGGTCAGGCCTTGACAGTGTGACAGTGAGTCTGCATGTCCCGATTCCAGGATCCTCATTGATTTCAGTGTTTTGAGTTGTGCTTTTTCTACTGTGACACGTTGAGATGTCTTCTGTCAAAACTGTGAAAAGGCCTGTCCTGAACCTACATGACTGTGAAGAAATGACAGCTGGGAAGTCTGTGCATTCATTTACTTGGACAAAGAAGCTGCCAAATAATTGAATTTTATAAGAGCATCCTGCAGACCTGTCAACATGAACTGTTTTGCACTTTGCACCTTTCACAGCTCTACAGTGCACAGTGTCTATCAGCACCGTGTGCACATCCTCCACCTTTACATCACTGTAGTTCACCATGTTTATTGGTCAAATAAAATGAAAAAATGCAATGGTATCACAAATGATAACCTAGTTCTTTGAAGCACTTCTTTAAGCTACTTGTTATGGATGGAGGCAGAGAGTGTTGTGGATGTACAACAGTAGCTCAGCAGGTAATGTATGCATTGAAATAGCCACAGAATTTATATACAGTATAAATCCCCTCTGAAGGCATGCAGCGCACTGTGCTCAAACATGCAGAGAATACCCTCATGAAGCAGTGTCAGCACCCAGCCACTTACAAACAGAGCAGTGATTACCTATTTTCATGGGTCATTTTGAGAACAAATTTTACAAAGCGCTGAACAACAAAGATAAATGCACATAATAGGCATTATTCAACCAAATAAGAGGACGGCATGGTAAAGCCAACGACTTAGAAAGGTGTTATGGTAAAAGAACACTCATTATAGTTATGTGTAAGGTGAGAAAGGTTAAAACAAACCAGCAGAGTGGAATAATATTGGAAAACGAAATCACTTTAGCAAAATGAATATGTAAAACCGGTCTTTATAAATTGTTTAAAAGCCAGAGCCTCTTTGACAATTGTTTCTAAAGGTTAAGGTGTGCATTTGGTCTCCTTCAGTCCTACATGAAGGATTTATTCAGAGGAAGGCTCCTGCTGTGGGATCTGGGATTGGCAATGAATTGCTAAGAGTGAACAGAGATAAAACAGAGGCCAAACCGTGTTACATGCTACTCATGTTTAGTACTTATGGATGCAGGAGCCTAAAATTGCGAGGCTCTGCCTGAAGCCTGCAGTTCAACGAGCATTTTAAACAATCAGAAACAAGATTCAGAAACATCAAGTGGCCTAAAAAAAAGTTATTGTAGCTGTAAAGTTATAATAATATGGACCGTTTCCACACTGAGATGTATTCAAATGAAGAAACCACTGTTGTATATTCTTTTAACTGACCTTATATTATCAAAAATGTTTGCAATAATTTTCAAATCTGGAGAAATCTCTAATCTTATAATAATAATAATAATAATTTTATTTGTAGAGCACCTTTCAAAACAAAGTTACAAGGTGCTTAACAATAAAACGATTGGTGCAGATTAAAATACATACAGTAAAACAACATTAAAATACAGGAATACAAAATAAAAACTAAAAGAGTCACAACAATAGAAAAAGAGAATCAGTTTAAGAAGGCTAAGGCTTAAGGCTTAAGAAGTGATTTAAAAGAGGACACTGAGTCTGCCTGCCTGAGATCCCCAGGCAGGACAGAGCCGAGGGGCCCGGGCAGCGAAAGCCCAGTCCCCTCTAGTGATCAAGCGAGTTTTGGGAACATGTAAGAGGGCCCTACCAGAGGACCTCAGGCTCCGGTCTGGCTCATAGGGGGTCAGCATGTCTACAATATAGGAAGGAGCCAGACCGTTTAAGGCTTTAAAAACAAGCAATAAAATCTTAAAATCAATTCTAAAACTCACAGGTAACCAGTGAAGAGCAGCAAGGATTGGTGTGATGTGGTCACTTCTTTTGGTACCTGTTAAAAACCTGGCAGCTGCATTTTGGACTGTAGTCTCTGAATGTTGTGTTTACTAATACCAGAATACAGAGCATTACAATAATCTAGCCTGGATAAAATGAAGGCGTGGATGACCTTTTCCCATGTCCTTTTAGTCGCCTGTCAGTTGCATCACTCCCCTGTGTCTTCTCCTTGTTTCATCATATTGTTTTGATCAGTATTGTAATGGTTCAAAATGCAAGCTGTAAAGCATTGGTAATGTTTTAAAATACAATTTCAATACATATTATTTCAGGCAAGATTGATTTTCATTGGCTGTGTTGGTGAAGGCATCAACTCCCATGATCCCGGTTAATGCTCTGCATGGACCTAGAATCTGGGCCCAAGTGAGTGACATATGAGTGACGTGCAGCAAAAAAGATATACAGTATATTGTTTTGATTAAGAACTTCTGAGTTGCTGAAATGACGTACTGTCCCTTTAAATCAATTTGCACATAGTAGCCTCCAAATCACATAACCAGTTTTGTCTCATTATATGCTTCACATTGAGATACAATCATTAAAAACGATGAAATGTTTAATTAACCAAAGGGCAAACCAGTGCTTTCTGATGAATCATGGTTATGTGTGAGCTGTAGGAGTTTTCCGATCTGGACAGTGAAACCAACAGCTGTTGCAGTCTATAGATGTTAGACTTTGCATCTGAAATCATACTTGAGTCAAGGAGCTCAAGGATGAAAGAGCAATGGGAGAGGTACTCACTCGCTGTCACATTTTCAAGCCCAGATAAAGAAAAAAGCCTCAGATTCTCACAGCATCGGCGGTAGCTCGCATCTTCTCTTCAATCACCGAAAAGTGCATGTGATGTTGAATCCAGTCTCACTCAGACATTTTGCCTCATTACATTTGAATCCCACCTTCGCTCAACTTTTGCAAAGATAATTTCCATTTTAAAGAAGTTTGCAGGAGACAGAGAAAATGACCGACACTTTGCTCCCCTGATGATTAAATACCTTGTTTAATGGCTCTCCAGCAGTGTCTGTTTTCAGGGGTGATTCAGGGACCGTGGTTTCAAAAATCTGCCACCAAGCAGTGTTTTTGTGAAATATTATGGATATGATTACCTTTCTCTTTTTGAGAGTTTGATGGGAGGATTTGTATCAAACATAGATTTTATATGGATTTAATGCAGGGAGGCTGTTAACTTGGCTTAGCATACAGCTAGTCCCACTGAAATTCAAGAGTAAGACCCTGCATGACCTCTAAATCTCCATTGAACACTCTGCATCTTGTTTGTTTAATGCCAAGACAATTAGATTGAATAATAGTGACGATTTGTGGCTTCAGGGCAGAGTACAGAGTGTGCTGCAATTATTTCTAGGCAAAAGCATCCAGGCATATTGATGTCCCACTGTTAGGTTGCCAGGTTTGGTCCCCGCACACCTGCACAGAGACACTAGAATAAAACCTGTGCTCTCAGATGAAACTGCTACAACTAGACAATGGCACAGAAATGCTGTCCTCCAACCTGCAGGGATCTAAATGGGGGGAAGTGAACAAGATTTGTTAGTAGAAATATTAGCTTTGCAGCCCACTCTTCTCATTTCAGAGAAATTATCAGGAGATTGAGTGTGGGTTGGAAACTTTTAATTTGTACAAGCAGTGGCATTCAAGCAGCATTATTATCAGATATCTTTAAAAAGATGATATTGTGCACAATTTAGCAAACTGGCACTCATTTACACATCAACACAGAGAAGAATTTAGAGTCATTTAGAGTACTTGTACTGATAAACACTCTCTTTATGTAACTCTGTTTTGGCTTCCAGAAGTATAGACTGTTCTCCAAGAAAAACAAACGCATAAACCGTTGTTATTATGACCCAGAGTTTTACTTTAAGGTGACACCTAGTGGCTGTAGTTATTATGACAGGAACAGAGGGAGTGATGTGGTGATGTAGCATAAAGAGGAGGAGAAAGTGGGCGGTTGGGTCAATCAAACAAAGGACTTTTTGGCTCTACACATGTGGCGCCTGCTTAACCTACCGCGCCACTCGGCAACCCCAAACAAGGGACGTTTATGCATAATTAGGGGTTTGATTCCGTTGAGTCACTTTGTTTCAGCAGTTGTTCACTGAAATCATGATCTTTTTATCACCCTATGAGTAATTTTGGCACCAAATGATGACTTAATGACGTAGTTTTAGTGCCTAAATCTATCGCCGTTATTTTAATAATCAAGGTAACAATCGATACACCGGCACAGTCACGTGTTTGTTATGAAACCACTTACGGTGCTAAAAAGTGCGGTAAAAACGCACAAATTATAGACCTATGTGATTGCTAAAAAAAAATACTCTTTGGGTTTTTAGGTTGGAGGACTTCTCGGAAAATCTAACTGACTCCAGCTGCCAGCTTAAAGCAGAAGTAAGCGATCCGGTTGTTTTGGCTAATGCTGCGTTCCAGGCAGGCTTTTGGAACCGTAAATTACAGCTTCAAGTCACGACTTAAGGCCCTTTCACACCGCGGACGTAACGAATAAACGACACGAAATTGCGAAATATTCGCGGCCAAATATTTCGCATCAAAACCATTCACACCGGCGGCGACGCGAATATGCGACAGATGTGACGATTAGATTCCAAAGTTTCGCTTTGCGACGGCTGGTTCTTCACCTCCACGTCATGTCTTTAATCTGTTAATCATCCCTCACGTATTCACTACGTTATGCCGCTGTTGTTACCAACTTTACTCAACACAGCAGCTCACTGTCTGATCACTGATCAATATCTGATCACTGCCCTGACAGTATGAACACACTCTATTGCTATTTCTCCTCCTCCTCTCCTCTTTCCACTTACCCCCCCTCCTCCTCCTCCTCCTCCTCCTCCTCCTCTTCCTCTCTCCTCCGAGACACAGGTTATTTACATTGTTTACATTAGCAGCCAAGCACGTGTCCATGCGCCCGCGCGCGTGCGTGCGTGTGTATTTGTGTGTGTGTGTGTATGTGTGCGTCTCTGTGTGAGTCCGTGCCCAGAGAGACGGCAGGTGAAGGGGCTGACTGGCAGAGATGAGAGCAAAGACGGTGAAACTTTTTTCCTGTGAGAGACTCTCGTTTGTTATGGGAAACAGCTGTGTTCTGACGTGGGGGCTGTGACGTACCTCCTCTTCACGCCACATGATTGGTTGATGCGTTTATTCGCCGGGCGAAAGCTCAGAAAAATCGACCTCACGACGAAAAAAAATTATGTCGCATTTTCGCCGCGACACATTCGCGGTCGGTGTGAAAGGACCCGTGATGAAAACCGGGGTTCGAAAAAAAATATTGATGCGCGAATTATTCGCACGAAAAATACGTCTCCGGTGTGAAAGGGCCTTTACGACTTTGTAGCGTTCCAGGCAACCCACTCATGTTTTTCTGACCTGTTTTACCTGTGAAAGTCACTATAACGGCCACTCGTAACTTCCGACCCGTGAACTCGTACCAGATCGAACTGGTACGACTTCACAGGTCGGAAAAACACGAGTTACGGGTTGCCTTGAACGCACCATAACGTCTTGTCAGCCGACGGAGTTAGCAGCCCCCGCCCTCGTCATGGATCTATTGGTCCTCGTCCCTACGTCACCACATTCAGGCGCATCCCTTGGCTGCACACACACAGCCCTGCATGCCGTTCTCTCTCCTCATTGGATAAAACTTGTAGGATACGAGAAAAGTTTTCTCCTCGGCTCAGAGCAGAGCAGAGTGACTGACAGACCCGAGTTTCGGTCCAAACACTCTATGTAAGTGATTGCTGTCGGAAGATATAACTATTTAAGACTTATATTAAAGGACAATTCCAGGCGAATTCAACTCAGGGGTGTATTTTCATATCATTTTAGGTCTAAAAGAATGAATCTGAAGATTTTCAGTTTAATCGCTCCTGTTTTGCGGTAGTTGCGTATGTCCGCGCATCGCCACGGCAGCAATGAATGGGAGTGGATGTAAGTTCCGCTGTTTAGGCTGTTTCCAGCCCTCAAAGCCGCATTTTCTTTCCACAGACAGCATCAGATGGCTACTCAAACATGCACCAGAAGTTTATTTACTTCAAGCAAGCCGACATGTTTGTAAAAGTCGATCTAATTCAAAGTCTCCCGGAGTCTCGCGCGAGACCCAGTTGCCGTGCTCGGTGTGTTCAGGAGCAGTGGGAAAAGCTACCGTTGTGTCATAAACACAGGAATATCAACTCTTTACTTGCTTCAAGTAAAAAAAACTTCTCGGCGCATCTTTGAGTAGCCATCTGACGCTGTATGTGGAAAAAAATGTACACTTCAAGCAAGTAAAGAGTTGATATTCCTGTGTTTATGATACAAGCGGTAGCTCCTACTGCGCCTGAATACACCAGCACTGCAACTTCGGGCTCGCGCGAGACTCCGGGAGACTTTGAATTAGATCGACTTTTACAAACATGTCGGCTTGCTTGAAGTAAATAAACTTCTCGGTGCATGTTTGAGTAGCCATCTGATGCTGTCTGTGGAAAAAAAATGCGGCTTTGAGGGCTGGAAACAGCCTAAACAGCGGAACTTACATCCACTCCCATTCATTGCTGCCGTGGCGATGCGCGGACAGACGCAACTACCGCAAAACAGGAGCGATTAAACTGAAAATCTTCAGATTCATTCTTTTAGACCTAAAATGATATGAAAATACACCCCTAAGTTGAATTCGCCTGGAATTGTCCTTTAACACAAACGTATCGCTTACTTCTGCTTTAAATGTGGACAGGTACTGTTTTTGTTTTGAAGAGCTGTCTGAAAATGAGCGAGAAGATTTATAAGAGCGAATTCAAAACAGCAAAGTTGTGGCCTTTCACATGATCCATTGTTAATACAAATACGCACCTCGTACCTTGCTCAGCAGCAGGTTGCTCAAAAACACAGCCAAAGTAAATCTAAATTGCAACCAGCAGGATGTAAATCCTCCACTGAAGAGCGTTGTAGGTAGGAGACTTTGTCAAGTCGTCATGGTAACCAACTCATAGCCTCTCATTTTACCTTCCCCGGGCTTCATGATTTTTCCACTTCCTGGTCCTGCTGCAACCTTTCAGTCTATCTGGTATCTTCAGGCAACTATCACCACAGCTACTTCTCCACCGAGCGCTCTAGTCAAGTCATTACTGTGTCCACTTCACGCTGCGAGATGCCGAGCTGCTGACAGATTCTCCACCTGGCTCAGATTGCCACGGCGTACTTCTAATTTTGTGTTTGTCAACTGTCAGGAACCTGCAGGATGTCTCTTCTCGGTCCGAACCAGACAGCGGGACATAATTATTGTGTGTTCCTCGGTACATCACCCAGCTCTGGAGGAGGAGAGGCAAGGTCGGTCAGTCTCGCCATCTCCCATCACCCAAAACAGCTCCTCCTCATCTCACACTCTCAAGGAAGTGTGTATGTGGATTTTCTGTGTGTGTGTGTGTGTGTGTGCTTCCTACCTTTTCTGCTGGAGATAGGAAGGCAGGCAGGACGGAATGGCATAATACTTTTGTTTACAACACTGGAAAAAGTGTGTATTTGTCTCCCTCACACTCTTACAGTGTGTGTGTGTGGATGTCAGACTAGACAAACCATGCATTTATTCCCCCCGTAGCAGAAGTGTGTGTCATATCCAGGTGAGTGTGACAGATCAGGGGCTTCACCACAGTGACGGGGAGCCAAGGCCATCCTGCTTGTTTTATTCATGAGAGCTGGGGATGTCTCGTTGGCACGCTGCTTTGGCACAGCGCAGATAGCACAGCAGCAAAAGTAATGGGAAGCTGTAGCTCACTGCCGTGTCATCAGCATCGCAGGCTTGTAGCAGCACCTAGTGCTCGCCGGATGAAAAGTACAGCCTCGTACCTTCACATTTGTCTTGTTTTATGTCATCCTATGAATTCTTCTCAGATTACTTCAGAGTCAAAGGTACAGTACCACTTTTAAAGACTGCAGCTTTGTGAACTGTAACTCGATATAAGAGATTCAGGAATTCAGATAATTTTCCACAGTGGTTCCTCTTGAGTCTTTTAGGCCCGGTGGCAAGAGTTTATAGAGACGGTGTGCAGATGATTTTTACTTGGAAATTTCCAAGTAAAACACTTAAAAAGGGATCACAAGTCGTGAATGAGTCAATAAACTGAACAAAGTGTGCATGGCTGGTTGCTGCACTGGATCTCTCTCAGTTTGGTGAAGAATCTCTCAATGTGAATGGATCAGATGAATGAATGAGATGTCAATAGAAATACTTATCACCTCATATTTGTCCTAAATGGACAAGATCATCACAAGATGGTGATGAAGCATTTGAGAAAGGACACACATTATACCAATCAGTATTCTGTAATTAGTAGTAGGCTAGATATTGGATGTACATTTGGGAGAAAGAAAAGTTAAATTTTGCGAAACAGGCTTGAGATTTTGCTGATACACTACTCACAAAAAGTTAAGGATATTTAGTTTTCGGATGAAATTTCAGAATGCGCCTAAAATGCACTATAACCCTTACAGGTGAACATTTGACCTTGTCTTTAACTTTTGAATGCACGTGTCCAACTGTTCAGTGTTTCAGTTCTTATAACATGCTGTTCTCTGACAAGGTGATTAACCACAAAAATCACAATAAGTTTCTGATTCATGAATCCACCACTAAATGTTCTGGTTCAATGACAGTTTGTATTTAAACAGTTCTCTTCATCATGTTGTTCACATTTCGACCTAAGACTAAGACGGCACATAACAGTCCATTAACAGTACCTGGACATGTCGAGGGTTCAAATGTGTCATCAGCAGGTTGAACAGAGACACAGAGAGACTGCAAGAGTCACAGAAAGGCGGAGAAGTGGACATCCCCTGGCCACTTGACAACTTATTGACACTGATATTTTTTGTGTATGTAGTGGTATACCCACCACTGTTGTTAGCTTTTGTTTCAATACATTGTTTGAGATGAAGAAAGTACCACTCCACTACTTCTACTTAAATGCCCTACTTTCATAATATAATATCACTGTAGCATGAACTTTTTACATTTCCCATAAATCTCACCCGAAAGTCCAATATCCCTAACCTTTTTGTGTGTGACCACATATAGTACATGTGACCAGGGTAAAGGGGCTATATGGAATAGAAATATTACTCAGCAATACTAGTGTGAGACAATGTAGTTGTAGTTTTTTTAGGTTTGAAAATGAAGAAGAGTCACGCAGTAAAGTGGCAGTGAAGTTTCATCTTGTAGAAAAACAGAAACCCAGGTGTCTATCAGTTGTTACTCCTTCATTCCCCATAGTCATGTTTTCATCCACCACCAGGAACCAGTCAGCGCTTTGTTAGTACCTAGTTAGACAGACTTACAAAGATGCTGGCTGCATAATAAAGTGATTCCAACAAAACCTGCACTGCAGCAGCTCATACAGGTGAAATGGTGAAGAAAACAAACACAACTTTCCAGCATGCACAGCTCTGCAGGTTGCATAATGACACCTCATCAGGAGAAATTACACTGCCTGTCCAAAAAAAAAGTCACCACTTGGATTTAACGAAGCTAATAGGTAAGAGCCTCCCATTGGATAATTACTGCATGGATGATTATGTTTCAGCGGGCAGCAACTTTTTACCTTTACTGATGCAGTCCCATTTCTTAACGGGATACTTCACCAATTTTCTACTCACCGTCACCGCCAAGGAAGAGTTTGGAGAACTTTCGGAGTCATCGAAACGCTTTTGGAGTTCCAGGGGGGGTCCAACTGGCAACAGATTTTCATTTAATGGCGGCGGATAGTGCTCACTTTTGAATCATCCAGAACGCGAGATTTTCTGCGAGATGTTCTTCCGTGGTTACATCATGGTTACAACGACCAACAAACATCTCGCAGCAAAAAAAAAAGAGCCACTGGGAGTTACTACTACAACAAGGCTAAAAACAGAGATCAAATAAATTTTTTCCAAACAACTTTTTCATGTCGAGGCTTCAGGACACTTGGGTCAGTACGGACGAGCAGTACGGAGGTATCTGGATGTTTCATAGTGTGTGTTTTGGACGATTCAAAAGTGAACTCTACCAGCTGCCATTATATGAAAATCCGTTGCCAGCCGGAAACTCCAAAAGCATTTTCATGACTCCGAAAGTTCTCCAAACCCTTCCTTGGCATGACGGTGAGTAGAAAATTGGTGAATTATCAATTTTGGGTGAAGTATCCCTTTAAACAACCAGTATAATAATAAACCTACTATAGTAGCACAACCCACAGACAGAAAAACAGAATTTATTCATTTAACTGATGCTAATATATATTTTAAAATCGATTGACAACAACAACATTTACATTAAACCAAGGCAAACAGACATCAGCTGCACCGCTGTTAGACCATCTGATTACAGACAAAACAAACATGTGTCACTTTCGACTCCATGCAAACCACCAGAGCCCATTAGCACCGAGTTAATCTCTCTGTATTTTGCAGGTGATTATATTTAATATTTTAAAAGTAGGTCTGTTGTGCTGGAGCACCAGTAGCGATGCCTTTGACGTCAACCAGCAATGACTGGCTTTTTACAAGCTGAAGATGAGTGGAGATGGAGATCATGGTGGAGGAAATGTTGTTGTTGTTTCAGATGAAAAAAAAAACTCCACATTCAGAGTATGAATAAATAATTTAATCTTAAGCGTAAAAAAAAAAGAAAGCAGTTCATGGAAAGGACACATAATGGACTGCCACTGTAAGAAGAGAAGCGAGTGAGGGTGGATGGATGGATGTTGCCTTTCTGGTCACTGTTGTGTCTCTTTTGGCGCATTTCCACTAGCACGGCTCGGCTCGATACGGCTCGGCACGGCACGGCTCGGCTCGGTTTGGTTGTGTTTCCATTACAACTGAGTATCACTAGTGCCGCCGTGACGTCATTTACACGGCGCCGAGCAACGCTCTAAAGTCTGTAAATATATAACTTTAGCAACATTTGAAACATTTTCAGGCGAGAAAGTAGTCGTTTAGATCCCCAACGTGTTGAAAAACTGACAAAATACCAGCTGTTTACAATTTTGTTTCAACGAAGTCGGCGTTACTAAAGCTAGCCGTAGTGAGCAACGCACTTCCGGTTATTTTCACAAAATAAAATACCCGTTGCCTTTTATCATAAGGAAAGCCATTACGATAGAACTGGTGCTTTTACTTTGTAAACAGGAAGTGAACCTACCCTCGCTGTAGCTAGCTTTAAACCGCCGTTTTGACTGCTCTCGTCCCCATAACGGCATTTAATTTTCAATATGCCTTACCGGAGAGTCTTGCCAGCTCCGAGATCGGCCTGGTTCATTGTAAAACATTTATTTATTGATGTAATGTGGTGTTTTCTGTGCGTTCAGACCCCAAGGCAGTGCTGCTCTTCTTTCTAACCACAAACAAACTGCTGCTACAGCCACAATTGTTAGATTTAATCAATGAAACCAACATTTAAGAGTTTAACCAGCCGGTGGTAAACCTCTAAAAAGCCATCGGGGAAGTTAATTAGCGGTCTGTTCTCCTCGGGGTGACGGTGGTAGGCTGGCCGGCGGAGCACGTCAGGAGCCGGGCTGCTGCCTCTGTGATGTCGCGGTCGCTGCTCGGACCTGGAGCTTCACTTCTCCGAAAAACATCGGGGCAAACTTCTAAACAGCCGTCGTTTGGATAAACTAACCGCACATGGGGATCTAAACAGTTACTTTCTCGCATGAAAAAATATTAAAACTTAATAAAGTCACGTAATAACAGAGCCAGTCTAAATATTAGAAATTCTCTGGTAATAACAGGCTTCAGCAGGAACATTTCTGTTGTCGGTCGTCGAGTGGTTATGACGCTTCCAGTGACGACACTCATCGGCCAATCAGTGGAAGGCAGTCGTTTTAGTAACGCTTCGGCTCGCTTGGAACCAGGGCTGAGGTGATACCAAAACTGTACCCGGTTGCAGGTACTGCGTGCTAGTGGAAACACGCAATAGCGCGCCGAGCCGTGCCGTACCGAGCCGAACCGTGCTAGTGGAAATGCGCCATTTGATTACAACATAGCACATTTCTTTTGGTCTGTTTGTGTAATTACTCTCAGTGCCAGAAGGGGGACACAACAAGTCCACACCATGGGTTTAATTAAAACATAAAAACTATTCATGAAAGTGTCTAATTTCACAGTGCTGTGCATCACTACGTATCACAGCATAAAGTTACACATAACACCCACACTCTGTTATGTAGTAAAATGCCCATACACTCAAAAAATTATGATATTTTATGATGTGATACTGTATCAGTTCTTGCATCAATGATTTTGTGACAGGTTTTGTCAGGTTTTGTCAGGGACCAGCAAGCCATATGACACAATACCAGCTGCTGATATAATACAATCACTTCCATTTGTATCGAGTCACAGAAGTCAACTATAAAATATAATTTCATTGCCATTATTATTATTTGTTTGAGCTCAACCAGACATTTAGTCTAACCGGAAAACAACCAGCTGTTCTCTTTAAAGTGCCACTCTCTTATTTAATGAGCCTTACAATGTTCAACCTCTATTAATTAAAAATTAACAGAACATTAGGTTTTCTGTTACATAAACGGTTTTAGTCTGAACCTCAATCCTATTTAGAGTCTCACATTAACTTAGTAATCAGCTACATGTCTTTGCAAATTAAGAACCACATGGAGGAGGACTTTCAGAATAAAGGTGCGTCTTCCAAATTATATGCTGTCTGATCAGTGTATTTACAGTATTTTGGATCGCTGCTATTCACTCGTTGATCATTGAGTTAGTGTAGGTCAATGTAGCGTTACACCCTATGGTATTGACAGATTATTTATTACCAATACACTACTCAACAGTATATTTTCATATGTTTTATCAAAGTCCTTAGACTTAGAGATAGTGCACATACATATCATTCAATATTATATGGGCATGGTAAAGAAGAATATGAAAAGTAAGAAAAAATATATACACTACTAGCCTATATGAAATTATGTACATCAATATGTTGAGATAAAATACTAGACATAGAATAACTAGGGGAAAAAAACTGTACCAATATGCATAATGTATAAATTGTGAAATAGGGGTAGGATTAGATTAGTTTATACTTCTTCCTACTCCTTTTCGCTCATGTAAACTGCGTTGCTTATGAGATGTTACTTTTTTGTGTATACATTTTTGCTGTTCACTTATTTCCTTATTATATTATTATTTTACCTTTTTTTTTTTTTTTACATTGTCGTTTACATGATCGAAATAAAGATATCAATAAAAAAAAAAGAAGAAAAAAACTAATTATAAAGGATTCAGTGCCTTATTATTAAGATGTTACTAGGAATAAGGCTCACTGGTCGACTTCACCTTGTAATCCTCTTGATTCCGACCGTCTTTGAACGCAGCATTAGTTCCGCCGACCTGTTGCTTTGCACAATCAGAGGAACGCCTCCTCCTCTTCCTCCTCCTCCTCCTCTCCGGTCTGTGTGTATTTATGTGCCGCTCAGCCGCTGCTGCTCTCTCACTCAGTCACTGATAATCAGGACGCAATCATGGCCGCGAACCGGGTGCTCGTTTATGGAGGAAGAGGCGCTCTGGGCTCCAAATGCGTCCAGCACTTCAAGTCCAAAGGCTGGGTGAGCTGCGTGGTGACAGTGGCCGACTGACCGGTGCAGACTGAGGCTATTATGGCTAACACTGTGCAATGCTAACTGAGAAGCTAACTGTGTATAATATGTGTTTATGTCATTAACAGTGGGTGGCCTGTATCGACATATCTGCAAATGACGAGGCGAATGAAAACGTGTTGGTGAAGTTGAGCGAGTCTTTCACCGAGCAGGCGGGACAGGTGAGCTTTATGTTGTCAACCTGTGTGTCATACATGTGTCAGAAGCTAGCAGTCAGACTGCAGCCAATAAACTCATGAGACCAGAAACGTAGAGTCTAACTTCTGCTTTGAATGTAGTTGTGAATAAATATGAATTGTTACTTAAACTGTTTTTGTTGTTGTTCTGTTATTTCCTTTGCTAGAAATTGTGTATAGGCTAATGTTGCGTTCAGGGCGCGTTGGAAAAGAAGGTAAACTGGTGCACGTATCAAGCACAACCTGATGATGTGTAGTAGCCTACAGTAGGCCTGCAACTAATGATTTTACCATAATCTTATTTTTCAATTATTTGTCAAAACCTGAAATGTGTGAAATTTCAGTGTCCTTTGCTCGATAAATAACTCACGTGATTAATTTATTATCAAAAGAGTTGATTATTTTCACTGCTGATCAGCTAATCGATTGAGCAATTAATCATTTCAGGTATAGATGAGTGACAGCATGAATGTAATAATTGTTTTTGCTTAAGTTGTCACATGTTCAAAGCTTTCTATGTTGAGTAGGAGATTTTTGAGACAACAAAATAGTATTTTTTATGCATGTTCATTACATTGTTACAGATTTAAATAAACTGTAATCACTCCAAGACAAGTAAACATGACATTCAACAATGTATAGATAATTATTTAAACTATATTGTCTTATTTTTTTGTTCATGAACTTTATTTCCAGTAAAGGCTTTTAAAGTAGCACTCCCGTCTATCACATCCAAATGTCCTCCCTTTGTTTATTGACCTGAACGCAGCACATAACATGCATTAAAACTCTCCAGCTGCTGTGACGACTGACATTTTAATGCCATTCATCTTGCTGGCAGAGCCCTAGCGCTTTTGTTCACGCTTAATTCTCCCCCTGTCTTGTTTTGTGTAGGTGACGGCAGACGTGGCACAGTTGCTAGGGGACCAAAAGGTGGATGCCATCCTGTGTGTGGCTGGAGGATGGGCGGGAGGAAAATGTAGTTCCAAAGGTCAGAGTTCAACCTCTGTTTGCTGAAACATTAATCATCAGCCACTTGTATATCCCTGCAGTAATTCATACTTAATTCTGAAGACAAACTCAATTATAGTTTATTTAGTGTAAAGGATATAATACAACTACAGTTTGTGTTGCATCAGATGTGGCAATTAAACACAATGTCAAGCATCTAATTAGCATTGTGTGTTGTGTGTAAATCTTGTATGCACACTGGTACAAATGCTCCCAAAAGGTTTAATAGAGGTCAACGTTTTGCTCTAAGGAGGTCGAAACGTTGACCTCCATTAAAGCTTTTGGGAGCATTTACCAGTGTGCATACATTTTTTCCTCTTTCACCTCATTTACCTTTTGTTTTGCACCTGGACACACAGTGGATGTGCATGCACTATTTTACCCATTGTGTGCCTTTTTATGCCCATCCCATGGTATCTTTATAAGAATGATTTATAGATGTGTTACATCATTATTCCAGTAGCTAATTAAACATTTTGAAAAAGTATTATATACTATATATAGATAATATACATTAGTAGGGGGAAATGGATAAACAGAAGTGATGAAATCCGGTTGTTAGTGCCTATAAATGTTACTAATTAAAATGTTATATTGTGATTAATGAATTGAAAAACTCTTTCAGATTTATACAAGAACTCAGACCTGATGTGGAAACAGAGTGTGTGGACCTCCACTATCTCCAGCCACCTCGCTGCTCTGCACCTGAAACCAGGAGGACTGTTGACTTTGGCTGGAGCTAAAGCTTCTCTCTCAGGCACTGGAGGTAGGACACACACACACACACACACACACACACACTCTTGTTTACCCTCCTCATCGTGATGACCTGGTCTGGCCGGGCGTCACGTCAGGGTTTGTGGCAGACTTTGACTTATTGGAGACTACATCGTGCATACGTCTCTGTTGTCCAACCTGCCAATTCAAATAATGTAGGTAATAAAAGAGGCTTGCGGGGCTTTGACTGGGGAATTGACATCCTGATACGAAGCACGGGGAAGCTCACACAGATCAAAACAATGAGGGGAGAGAGAGCGTGTCGATAAAATGGATCCTAGTAATAAAGCAAGTGGGGGGGGAAAGGCTGAATGAGATCATGAACAGTGATGGGACTCTGTGGTTAGTGTCTGATTCAGGAGCCAACAGATCTATAGCTTGATTCCCAAAATGATGTGTTTGTCTCTCAGTTGTGATGTTGCTCTGTGTCCTCGACCACCTGACCCTGCTGGACCTGCTCACTGTTTTCAACCTGAACTTAAATGTAACTGACTGAGGTCCATTGAAGCAGCTTTAGATCAAAACAGTCAGAGGGCAAAAAATGCAAAATTAATAAATATTAGTAGTAGGGCTGACCCAAAAAGCTTTGAAGCTTCGTGGCTATGGTAATTGATCATGAAGTCCGTGATCGTTTTTTTTTTTGTTTTTTGTTTTTCCTCCTCTTTCCCTTTTTGACACCGGTTCTCATTGGCACTTGTTACATTAAAATGAGTAGGCAACTTGGCATCCTGGAAACCTGCCTGATTTTGGAGATATGCAGTGTTTGTTTGCCATGACTTTCATTATTTCCGCTACGATCGCAACCCTCCCGCCCCCCGTGTCAGACGTTATGATCGCGCACCCCCCGGCCGTCGAAGCTTCGATTTTGATCGATTTTATGCCCGCGGTTAATCGATTATCTGATAGTCGGGACAACCCTAATGAGTAGTCAGTAAAGCCATTTATTAGTACTAATACGGTATATAACGGTACTATATTACAATATATTCATGTTAGGTTGTTATTTAAACAGGCCATATCCCTGTGAATTGCGTTGTAATAAGAAGTATTTCATATTAAAATAAGATGTTTATCAGTGATTTAAGTGTAATTAAAATACAACTTGATTTATATTTCATCATGATTTGATTTGGTTTTATTCACACTGTATTAAAGGGACAACAAGGAGTTTTGGAAAAGCGAAGCGTTTTCACACTACATTTATGAGCCTCCGCACGCACTGTGAAATTCTTTGATCGGCGCAAGACAGATTCATGTTTTCATTCATCAATAATTAAAGTCAGAGGTTCGAAGACGATCACATACTGTCATAGTTCCGACCATAAACGGCGATTCGGCGGCGTTATTCTCATGACTCGCCACGAAACCGAAAGTAAAGAAAGCTGGTCGGCTCGACCAGCATTTCCGCCACCACTAATAATAACAAAATAACGATAGAGACAAAACGATATATTTATTAACACTCTATATAAGTGATTGCTGTCGGAAGATATAACTATTTGAGACTTATATTAACACAAACATTCCGCTTACTTCTGCTTTAATTTAATAATGATAAGATTCTCTATTGTTAGTAGAAACAACACATTTGAAGATGTCATATGATATCACCTTGACTTCTTGGAACCTCTGCAACATTAAATGCTGAATGAGTAATCAGTTTATCAAAAAAAAACAAAAACTAAACAGCTGGATTAATTGTCGATGGAAATGATCATTAATTGCAGCTTTATTACCATGTGACAACGGTCCAGCTCATTGAGCGGCTCTGGCTGCCAGACAGGCTTTGGTGCGGTGCCATGTGATGTGAAGCCATCCCTGTATTTAAGCCAACCATGTGATGGGCTGAAGTCTCTCTGTGCCGCAACACAAAACCCTGGCTCAGCAGTCAGCACACAGCCCACAAGCTCATTGGCGACAGACTTAGCAAGAGAATGACTCAGCATTTGTGGCTGCACACACATTATCCATATGGACAGAGGGTTAACTCCACTGAAACAGACTGAAGCACCTCGTGTGTGTTGGAGCAGGGCTCGGCTCGAATTCGTCAGGAGGAGCAGCTTCTGCAGGGGTTTTATTTTAACGACAAAAGAACAGAGAGCGTTACCAACTCATTTCTGTACAGCGTAATTAAATGTGCCAAGAGACAAATGATAAGAAATATAACAAAGAGCATTGAGGAGGTACTGTACCATTGTGTTCAATGGGCTTTGATCAAACAAAGCGAGTAAAATGTTAATATGAACTGGATAAATCAAAATCATTTTTGTAGTGGAAAGAGAGTCGCGGGTTTGGATGACTAATAGCACTGACTTTGAAGAAACTGAAGACCAATTTTTTACTCATAAAGCTTTGATTAATAAGATTCAAAAGGATCATTTGAAGTTGAGATTGACCAGAAATTCTGGTTACGTACCTAAAGCCTCATCAGATCAACAAAGGGAGCTATCGAACCATGTGAGCGTGTGAGTTGGTTTTAAATCCTGACTCTGAAGTCAGGATTATTACAGAGGTTTAACTTAAAACAAATGAAGGAGACGTCTCTCTGCCTCTTCATGTGACTTGTGTTGTTTTTCATAATCTCTGATTATCCTCCAAGATATGCACTAGATGCCATTCAACGTTTGGATGTGCAACAAACCAGCTCAATGCCATTGACTCTATTTACCTGTATTTGATTCTGTTGAGGTTCAGTCTTAGTTTTAACACAAAGTAGATGGTAAGATCGGTAAAAAGTTCAGGCATCTAATCACAGCAGAGCAGACTGGAGCATGGAAGTGGGACTTCATATTAATATCAGTTGTAATAAAATCTCTGCATCATGTCCTTTGTTTATGCTCTCAGATCAGACTTCCTCTGATCTACAATAGTACATTTTCCCTCTGAGCTCTACAGCAGCTGTTCAGAAGTTTAAATGAATGCACTTTTCCCTTCTCCGTCTGTCTCAAGTTCAAACTCAGTCTAGTCAGAAGTAGAGATGAACAGAATTAACAGGTTGGCACCAAATAAACAATTTCTTATGTTAAAGGGATAGTTCAACATTTTGGCAAACTGGCCCATTGCCATAATCCCTATAGTTTTAGGAGTAGGTTCGTTACCTTTAACTGTTGGTGCAAGCTATTTTTAGAACGACAGAGCAGAGCTGTGAGCTGCTCAGAGCTACGCTACGGAGGTTAGTTTTTCAGCAAGCAGTCTCTGCATTTGCCTCGAAAACAACTCTGTCTCGTAATGTTGCGTTATTACCTCATAGTGTGGTGAATGTGCAGGTCACAACTTGTCCACCAGAGTGTTTTGGAGTTGTTGGATTGTGTATTTGATGGGTTTGATGAGGGAAACCAAGAAATCCCATTACTGTATCCTCCGTAGCGTAGCTCTGAGCAGCTCACGGCTCTGCTCCGCCGTTGTAAAAATAGCTTGCACCGACAATTTAAGGTAACAAACCTACTGCTAAGACTATAGGGATTATGGCAATGGGCCAATTTGCCTAAATGTTGAACTATCCCTTTAAGATTAGTTGTTTCTAAATGTTTACAGGTTTATTGTCCCACAGCTGTGTGAACAAAATGACGCAACTGTCATCAGCTAGTGAACATGTGGCTCTGCAGGATAATGGGAACACACCTGTCTCACCATTTCACACATAAAATGCTATTTGACAATAATGTGAAAGGAAAAGGCTTGAAAACACATTTAACAAAAATAACATTATACTGTAACACGATGCTCTTGATGTTAATGACTAATGACATCAGCTGCTTTAGCATTATAAGTGTATCCTCTTCACACCGGATGAATACAACTTGCTCTGAAACATGAATATGCTCAGATTAATAAAACCGTCCTTCGCAACTGTAGGTTTTATTTATGAAGCATGTCATGTAACATGTTAGGATGTCTTTTTATATGGTTGTTTTGTTTGTTTTTACTGGATGATGCTTCAGTAAGTGATTTACTAGCTACTTACAGTACTTGCCAAACTATTTTTACTTAAACAGCCCAAATTAGAAAATCAGAAGCAGCCAGGAGATACTAAAAATTCAGGCAGAAGGACTTGGCTCACTCACACTTTGTAGCTGCTGGAAGGACGAACAGTGAGAGACTGATTTCAAGAACCAACTGGATTGACTGACAGCTTCATTGTTGGTGGATGCACATTATCTATTATTTATAAGGATATGTATGTAGTATATTTTTATATTTTGTAATTATATATTTATGTAGATATTTATGAAATGTATATATGGTATATATTTATATAGGTGTATTATGTAGTTATAAGGATATCTGTGTAGTTACAAACTGAAGAATAGTTAAAAAAGGGGTGGGAAATGTAAAAAAAAAAAAAGTATTGTACTTCTTCCCACTCCTTTTTCGAACAATGTGCAGTGTTTTGTTATGTCTTGGCTCTATTTTTATGTTATTTTTTTCTTTTAATTTCTCTTTTTTTTTCTTTTGTATGTACTAATAGTTACATACTTTTTTTTTTATACATGTTCGAAAATAAATTCATTCATTCATTCATTCATTCATTCATAGCTCTGAACTTGAGACCTGTAATGTTCAGGATAAACCTGGTTCTTACACAGCGGCTCAGTGCAGATCATGAGGCTGTTGTGAGCATCACTTTGAATTGGTCTTGATTTTTTTTTTTTTTTTTGTTTCGCTCTTGTAGGAAAAACAAAAGTGTATGGAAGTCATGAAACAGTCATGCCACCACCCCTCGCTCTCATTGGTCAGTTCATTGTAAGCCTGTCATAAGATTGGTTTTGGGGGGTGAACAGATGCTTGGCATTCTTTGGAAAGCCCATTTAGATGTTTGAGAGGAAAAGCACTCAGTGTTTCCAGATGCTGAAGCTACACAACATTCCTCCGCATTATTAAAGACTGGGTTTGTGTACAAATTCAGAACAACATGAGAAAAGACAAGCAAGTGTAAAGGGAAACTTTGATCTGTTTACACCACAATATGAAGACCTGAGTTGCATTTTCTACAGTATTTCTGCTATTTTACAGTCTCGACATGCTCCTCTCACAGATCCAGTGATGTCTGTCCACTTGACCTCTCTCCACTAAATCAATGTCATCCACTCCTGGGCACAGTGTGTGATGCATTTGATGCAGGGTGGGTTGCCAGCTTTGGAAACAAATTCTGCAGGACACTAAAAAAAGAAATGTTGTCTCTGTATTTCCGCAGGCATGGTCGGCTACGGCATGGCCAAAGCTGCCGTCCACCAGCTGTGTCAGAGTCTAGGTGCAGAGAACAGCGGGATGCCGTCGGGAGCTGCTGCTGTGGCCATACTACCGTGAGTACTTACCGCGTCCGTCAAATGTTGTGATGCACATTTGAGCTGTGAAGTGAGTGGCTGGACTGCAGCGCTCCATTGGCGCCATGTAAGCCACAGTGTGACGGATGGGACACAGGTAGGGGCTTTAAAGGAATGGTCCACTGAAAATCCATATATTTTTTTTGAACATCAAAGTCCAACCTCCCTTGGATTTGAAAATGGCTCTGTAAAGTTTACAGCTCACTTACAGATATGGAGGATGGAGTGTGTCTGTCATTGCAGAAATATCCATGAAAACCTATAAATCACACATTCACACGAGTTATTTGATGCTTCACTATGTGAGGGAAAAATGTAGGATAATGTCCATTAATCTGGCATTTTAAATTACAAGTTTAGCCCAGAATCTGATGCATTAAAACACAGCAAAAGAAAGTACTGTAAAGTGAAGAGAAAAATGTAAAAAGTTATCCCTGTGATTTAATGTTGAAGTCGGGCAGCTAAAAAAAAAAAAAGCAGATTTTAAAAGAAATGAAGTGGTCAAAACTGAAGCAGCAGAAAAAGAGAGATCTCACCCACCCGGCACATGAACTGTTCACCTCCCTCCCCTCAGGTAGAAGGTCATCCAGCCTTAAAGCCACAATAAAGCCACAATAACAAGGTTAAAGTGCAGAGTCTTCCCAGAGGCTGTGAGGATCATAAACTCCGTCCTCTGCTGCTTGTGTCATAAGGTATATTTTTTTATTGGAGCTGAGCAACATATTTTGTTTCTCCATGTTTAAACATGAAAGAATCACAATAAACTGAACTGAAGAGTGGATAACAATAATGTAAACTTCATGGTATCTTACATTAGGTTGTCTCCACTTCATCCAAATCACGCATCTCCAGTTTGTAATAACAAGTTAACCACCATCCTTAAAAAAAAATATAGAAAAGTGTCAGCATATTGAAGTTTAAAGTCAAAAAAGAGAGAGGGTTTGTATTGTATTTCAATATGGCCGTCAGCATGTCGGGCCCAGGACTCCACAGGTTTGATTTTTCCGCTTCAAGTATCACAAAAAAAAATAATATTGATGATACTAAGCTACAGACAGATGTCCATGTCTTCAGGATACACTGTGCTACATTAGCTAGAATCTCATTACTACCAGTCCGTCTCTGTTTTAGTGCAGAGCCGCAGCACATGTCATCTGCTCTGGATGTAATTGTTTGTGCGATCTCCAGCTGGACTGTTTATTAAGCATATGTTTTTAGCTCAGTCAAGATGATCAGCAATTTAGCAGAAGTAGCAATCTGGTTACAGGAAACGCTCCAAAGTGTTGTAGCTTGATAAATAAACGTATATCAATATGTGCTATAGGTAATTTAGGTATTCATACTGGAGCTTAATGTGATATAAAGTCCAACATAGGATGCATAAAATGAGTCGTTACGCTGCGGACTGACAGTATCAGAAAAATGTCAATATTGCTTTTGCTTGTGCGTATACCCTGAATGAAAGCTTTCTTTTTGTACATGTACTGCCCTTTTTCCTTAAAACCTTTTAAAAATCCTCCCTCACAACAACAAAGATGTTATACAACCACTCTACATCCATAAGCTTAGAAAGAAAACTCTTTGTGTGTAGGAAAGAAAAGAAAACTTTTACAAAACCTTGAGACCCTATAGAGTCTTTACACAAAAACACGATGCCTGTTGAACTACAGTACACTTATATTCATCTGCCTGGAGGCTCCATGATGCTGCAATAAAGAGAAGACTGATCTCTGCTTGTTCGATACCAAAAAACCCCCCAAAAAACAGGATGAATATCCAGACTTTCACCTAATGTGGATTTTTATTTCTCTGCCACAGTTTTGTGCTTTGTGTAGAACCAAGTGTTGTGTATTTACTGTAACGTAGAAATCCTACACACTGCGCCCACAGCCAGTGAAGGGAATGAAGATGAAAAGCTATTGTGCTGTAAAATTAGCTGTGCCACACACTCCTTTTGTTGTGTTTGATGGATACATGCGAGGTGAAGATAAGCTGCCGGAATAAAAGATGGATAAGGCCGCCAGGTTCACCCAGTGTATCTCTGGTTGTGCACATGATCTGTTTTGGATGAATGACGTGCCGGTGCGGCGGGCTTTGCATCATCGCCTTGTCTCTTTGCTTATTGGATTTAAAAACCCTGTGTTTTCTGCACTGTCATCGTGAGAAGCCAGAAATGGATGTTTCAGGGGTGTTTCTCGCTCCTGCTCTCTGTTTGGTTGCGTTTCCTAACAAAACGAGGCAGGGCTGCCTCTCCAGCAGGCTGTCACATCTGTTCAACATTAGCCCCATGACTTGCGTTTCTGCAACGGCTTTCATCCCCCAGCCCCCATGTGCTGCTGCTCTACCATCATATACCAACACTGTGGTGTGGTGCATATGTATAAGCTGTATACATGGTTTATTCCTGCATATACCGTAGTTGAACAGGTTGTCAAACATGGAAAAAACACATTTTAATGCAAGTTACTATCAGTGCATTTTCAGATTCTTATTCTTGCTCCTTGTCTTGCCTCTATCCAAGTTAATATGTGTAAATATGTGCTTACATGCTAAAACAGCGTCACAGGTTTATTTCTATGCTGAATTAAAATGAAAAAACAGTTGATTTGGGACGCCATATGGGTTTAGCAGGCGACCCGTATGCAGAGGCTATAGTCCTGCATGTCATTATTCCTCTCTCTGCCTCCCCATTTCCTATCTCTCTCAACTATCCTATCAGTTAAAGGCAAAAAACACAAAGAAATAATAATAATAATAATAATAATAATAATAAAACAGATGATTCTCAGGTAAGTTCTGTAATAATCTTGTGATTTCTAAATGTATTTCACACTGGACATGAGTGCAAATATTCAGAATTTTCCAAAAGTATATGTCCCACAAAAATATGTGTCGGTTCTGAACATACGGACACGACAGGGTTTCGACTGCAAGGAGGAGGAGGAATGTGCTTTTAGACACAAATTACCTCAGTCGACCACTGAGGGTTTTTATTGAACCTTAACTGCCTCCATGAGCTGCACATCTCACCTGCTGCTGCAGCTCCAACTCTTGACCCCGGTGATTAGAGGCAAACTACAGAACAGTGTGCTCTAGTTCTTCTACCTGGATGTAATGATTCCCCTCAAAGTACGACAGCACATTCAGCTCATATTCATACGTCCTGTTGTCTAAAATCGTTCCGCATGCAGGCACAGTGCTTGTTGATATTAGTATGTTAGAACTGAACAGCCTGATATGATAAAGAACAGAGTCGTGATGTAAAAGATTTAATCTCCGCTCCACATCCACATGAACCCTGATCACAGAGCTCTGGATGTGAGCAGATGCTGCAGTGCGCCTGCCTGCCTGCTTGCCTCCCAGACTCGCCCTGATTGTCATCTGGCTTCATTTGGCAGGGTTACCTTGGATACGCCGATGAACAGGAAGTTCATGCCTGACGCAGATTTCAGTTCCTGGACGCCGCTGGAGTTTATCGCAGAGTGAGTGCTGAAGGGAATAATGATTCATGGTGTCATTAGTTTTTATTTCTTTTTTTCATGGCTCACAGTTGAACAAAGAAGATGTTTTCTTCCATCTAATGAAACAAAATAGATGATTTCTTCTCTTTTGTTCTGAAGAAACCACTGTTTTGTTTCTGGTCTATGAATCTTAAATCCTAAAATTATAGCTAAATATACAAATTATCAGTTGGTTCTAATTTGCGATCGATTTATAACTTTATTGACTTACAGTAAATATCACAAAACAAACCCAACAAGCATCATATACAATAGTACAAACATTTTTTGTTCCATTAAAGACTCACTCTGACCCAATGAACTAAGATCTAAACTAACTCAGACTTGATGAGTCTTTGTCCTGTCTTTGTGGTATTGATACACATGTGCACAGGCTTTGTTCAGGTGCTTAATGACTCCATTAAACGTGTCTTCATGCGTCTGAACCATTAAAGCTGCCGAGAGCTGAATTTCTCTGTGTTTTCTCAGTGTTGTTGCAAACGGCTCTTTGATTCGTAGCAGCTCAACATCACAAATCTTAAAGATTTACACGTTAACTTTTGATGCGTTTAGATCACAGGATTATTTTCAGGTATCAAACCACATTCAAGTTATTTGAAACACCTGAGATAATATTGCGTCAGCTGTACAGCAAAACAGCACATGAGCCCAGAGGAAGGCAGCAAGAGCTATTTTTTAAGTTTTACAGGGTGAGTCTTTCACCACATGTTTCATTATAGTTGTAAAATAACATTATGTCTTAGATTTAATTGAAATCGATGCAAAAATTTCACCTTTCACCAAAAAGACATTAACAGTCTAGGAAGCTGTAATTATTCCTTTCAGATTATTAGAAATCGTCTGAATGCATGTTGGCTCTGTCTATGGATGTTTGTGTTGATTTCCACTGTGTTTACATCGTGTATATGCCGGAGGGGGGTGGACTAGATTAGATGGGATTTAATCCAGTTTGATAATCCCAGAGGGAACGGAGGATGAGTGTCCGAGGACTGAAATAGAAAACAGGGACATGGGGCACATGGGTGGGATGTGAAGCGTGGCTAGCCTTACTCACATTTGTGGGTACTGAAGGACACCCTTCATTCATGAAACCTGTGCAGTGATTTAAGTCAGTTAAAGGGATTATTTTTATTTCACATCATTTAAAACGCAGATTATAATGATCATTTTTCATCATTTTCTCAGTAATCAGATCAAATGCTTAAAGACCCACTCCCGTGAAAATCGTGTTTTCTGAGCTTTTCACATGTTCCTGTGGCATTTTTCTTGTGTTAGAGCACATATCAGCAGAGAAGGAAGTGCAAAATTGCATTTCAGAGTTTTTCTGCCTTCAAACTGCTGTGAACCAATGGCAGACGCGAACTGGCAGTTTCAGGAAGACTGGAGTTGAGGGTGTCACAGCTCCAGGGGAGGGCACTAGTGCTACAAGCTCCCGCCCCGCTCTGCATCTGGCTCAGAGGTGAAAGCCTTCACAGCTCGGTGTAACTGTCTAGGTATAATATCTGTAATTATACAATGTCCAGCTGTCAGCAAGCGGGGGGGTGGGGTGCGAGGAGGTGGCTGGGCGGGTGCAGAGCAGCGCAGTTTTTTCATTCATGATCCTCACACACATTGGCCTGACACCTGTAATGACAGATTACAGATTCCATGAGTCGTCCCTTTCACATTTCACCAGTGTTAAAAAAAGAAAACAAAAGGCAAATTTACTGGTTGCACATGTGCAAGAAAGGGCAAAATGCCCCATTTAGGTGCAGTCTGGAGCCCTACGAACTGAAAAATGTAAGTTATTTGAGAGTTGCAGCTTTAGATTTAAGAAACGTCTACAAATGGGGTTTATATTCTGTTATACATCATGTGTCTTCACCACCAGGTCACTAAGACCCTCTATGTTAAAATATACTGTACCACAGGTGATGATAGTATACACATTACAGTGGTTGAGCCACAAAGGTAACACAAAACATGTTTGGGTATACTATATTGACTAGGGCATGTAAGGTATAGGTAAAGCATTTAGACATTTAGAAGCTTTAAATGTTTCTTTGTTTTTCCTCAGACTCTTCTTCAACTGGTCCACCGGGTTGAACCGGCCGCCGTCTGGGAGCCTGATGCAGTTGCTGACCTGTGGAGGGGAAACCCAGGCTGTAGCCACTAAGTAGACAGAAGAGAAGAGAGTGGAGCTGCGGAGATGGTGATGAAGGGGAGGTTTGTAGGGAGGGAGAGATGAAGACGGTTAGGAAGCAGAGGGTGAGGAGGAGGAACAGAAGGAGGAGGAGGAGGATATGGGTAAGGAGAGAGATAGGAGTGATGAAGAGGGTTGGAGTGTGTAGAGGTGAAGAAGAGAGATGGTGACAGAGAGAGGCTAAATAATAACAAGGGGGTGGAGAGAAGACAGCCAGATGTGGTTGCTCTGGAGTGAAGAAGAGGGGAAGAGGAGGAGGAGGGGTGACGGGGGGGGGGGTCTCTCTTAGTTACTGCAGCCTCACAGTGCCATCTAGCTGCAGGTCCCTGCAATCAATCTACAAGTTTTCAGTCACTCACAAAAATATATTTAAAATAGTCTGAATTATTTCAAAGATCAGTGAAGTGAGATTGTGCGAAATGAGAAGCGTGGTATTAAAATGTGTGTGTGCGCGTGCGTGCGTGTGTGTATTGGAGAAGCTACATTAGTGTAGAAGCAGCCACCAATTAAGTTGCATGTAAAAAGTATGTGATCCCATTCCATAGTCATTCTATGTCGTTTCAGTGTTATTACGTTTACCAAAACACATAACTGTTTACTTACCTCCTCACTTCTGAAATGAATTTCAACGTCTTCACACCTTCATCAGCCACAGTCCTTTCTCTGTGATCTTTGTGAAATCCAGCAGCACCTACACTGTCGGTCCTTTGTGACGTGTGAGATCTGTGGACCTTTTTTTTTTTTTTTTTTTTATTCCGCACCGTTCAATGTCCCTGAAGGTCTTCTGCCTCAAAGCCGAAGGAAGCCGCTGTCTTCTCTCAAACGTACAATACGCTTTCAAGTGGAGTGGCCTTATTTCATGTTTGTAGCTATCAAGTCAAAGTGTCCTTGGTGTCCGCGGTATGAAAAAGGTGCTCTGTTCCTGTGGGTTTTCTAAGTCCTGTGTCGTAACTGTGTCAAAATTCACAATAAAAGGAGTCAAAATGAAAGATTGATTCCAGGTTTAAAGTTCATTCTTGACGGTGGAAAATGGCGCTTGACAAAACAATCTTGCTGCAAGGTCATTTAGTAGCTGTTCCAGAGCTGTTGATCATATAACACATCGACTAACACCACCTACTG
The DNA here is from genome assembly GCF_045865225.1 of Trachurus japonicus. NCBI lineage: Eukaryota > Metazoa > Chordata > Actinopteri > Carangiformes > Carangidae > Trachurus > Trachurus japonicus. The sequence goes on from NC_140916.1 coordinate 8,352,947, forward strand.
TATTTATTACAATGCACACTTTATTACTGTCTGCCATTTAATTATTGTCTGAGGTTTAAAATCACAACATTATGTCCTCTTAAAACACAGATTTCTTCATAGTGACAACACTAATCACTACTGGTGTTAAAATAAGTGCTGGTCTGGGGCGGTGCGTGGCGCAGTGGTTAAAGCGGCCGCCCCATGTAGAGGCTACAGTCCTCAAAGCAGGCGTCCCCGGTTCGAATCCCGTGTTGGGCAGACCTTCCCTGCATGTCATTCCCCCTCTCTCTGCCTCCCCCTTTCCTCTCTATCTCACTATGTGCTATCCAATAAAAGGCAAAAAGGCCAAAAAAAAAAGTGCTGGTCTAATGACATACACTAGAAATGTCGAACTTCAGCTGTAGTTTTACCTCATGTCTGTGAGTTAGTAGGTTAAGACAGAAAGAGTCATGTTCTTCAGCAGTTTGCCTGTTTAAAATCTCTATTTTTCTCACCTCTTGAGGAATTCTTTCATTTCAGGTTTAAAGGTGAAGCTCTTAGTTAATCTCTGATGTTTGAAACAGCATAAATCTCACCTGCACATAACACTAGGAGCTGAAACTGATTTAAAAAAAAAAAAGCTGAAACAATACTGCAGCAGCACAAATGCACTCTGAAACAAATCTTGTTTATGTTTTAGAAACAGTTGTTTAAGACACTGCAACAGATCCCAAAACCACCAGCACACACTCCCTCCACTGTTGCACTGCACTGATCCCCCTGAACACATCAATCTTAGGAAAAATAAGGGTTAAAATGTTCCAGAAACAACTATACACTGTAGTTCAGACATCATTTCATTCAAACCTCTATTAAATTTTTGAGAAGTCATCCAGTGCAAACCCACATTTTCAATAAGGTCAGTCAAGAGAACAGGAGAAAAACACATGTCAAAGAAACACAACAACAGATTAAAAAGTTAAAAAACAGAAGATAAATTGTTAATCATAGTTTCAAATGGGCCCAAAGCAACAACAACAACAAATGGTGCATTTGTTAGGGACTATTTTCAACTACAGAATAGATTAATACACATTTGGCGTTTTAGTGTTCACAGCAGGACAAGTCTGTGTGAGAGATTTCATTTTAAAAAAGGAGAGGAAAGAGGGAAATCTTTAATGAAATGGGAACGTATCACCCAGTGCAGCAGTGTGGCTCACTGGTGTGTTTCTTTGTGATTGAGAAAACTAGACTAATCAGTTGTAACATTAAAACAACAGACTGATTCCATTGTTGGAGCTGATTGGTCTTTGTCTTCTGATGCAATTCTGATTGATCAGTCGTTTGATTTGAAACTTATTTTGCACATTTCAGTCATTTTTCTTGACAGACAACCACAACCTCACACCACCACCTGTTTTAATGTTGTGTAACTGTAATTCACTAGTCCACCACTAGATGGAGCCATCGAATAAGAGTCCTGCACTGCTGCACTGCACCTCCAGTGTTTTTCAGTGGAAGTAGCATTAATCAAACGGATGAGTTAACACTGGTGAGCTGAATACGCAGCAGCTCCATGCATACACACATACACATTCACACACTGTATAAAAATAACTTACAGAAGGGCCCTTTTACTATTCACTCTATATCTGCTGCATAGGACTGATTGCTGAGCATCCAGGCCTTTCACCTTGGCAAATGCAAATCTCCACAGCAGCAGCAGCGACATCTGGGGAGACATCAATTTGAGAGTTGGATTATGACGAATAGATTATTTTACAGAGCCATTCCTCTTTGCACAAAAATGTTGTTGTTGTTCAACCAACCCATATATTCACCCCCAGCGTGGACCAGAATGCACATAAATAGACTACAGGGTGGGGTGGGGTTGGTGGGTGGGTGGGGGGGGGCTTTACTCTTAAACTCCACCATTTCTCTCAGCTGGCCACACTTCCAGGGGACTATATGGCTGTTGACAAGCACACTGCAATAAATCACCATGCTGAGGATTAATAGGAAAGAGCAAAGCGCCCCAGCTCACTGTAGCTGATATGTATTTATTCTAGGTGGCGTAGCAATTCATCTCACTGTGTGTGTATTCTGTGTGCACGTATGTGTCTGTGTGTGTGTGTTTGAGGGCCCGAGGCGAATTCAACATGTCTGTGCATACATTACCTCCCATGATGCCAGCACTATGGAGTGATTGCCCATGGGGATCGAGTCAATGTTTATCACAGAAAGCATTTTAACTGATCAAAGATTACCGCTGAGACAGAGCATGTTGTTCCTGTTTCCGCTGGGGCAGATAAGTTGTCACCCAGCGCCACAGATGCTATTGTTTTCTGCAATGTAAACCTGTGAGGAGCAAATTATTTGTGTGTCACAGGTGCAGCGGTGTGCGAAAGAGAATTTATCCAGGGTAGTAGTAGTTCTCCTCCTCCTCCTCTTTAAAGCTGCAGCGATGCCTTTTTTTCCCACATCTTGTCTCTCTGTGTGTCTGTGTGTGTGTGTGTGGAGTCTGACCGCTGAGTGTTTAAACACAGGATGACGGATGTGATTTAAAAATATCTGATGTCTCATTCGCTGGTGCTAAACGAGAGGCAGATCGAGTCACGTCAGGTCAACATGCAAGAGCACATAATGGAGCAGGGCAGAGGCCAGTAGGCATGAAATCCCCTATCACATTACATCTGATTTAGATTTCATATCACATACTTTGATATGGTAAACATTCAACCCCCCCTCCTCCCCAGTGTTATGGTAATCTCATGGGGAATGTGTTTGTGGTGAACCTGGTGGTCTTTTAGGCGCTGATCATGAACTGGTGATGTCCCTGGTTTTAATCCTCCTGATGACCTTTGTTACATATTTACCATCTCTCCTCCTCCTCCTCCTCCTCCCCTTCATCTCTGCTCATGACGTCTCTGATATATATATAAAAAGCTCCTGCAGTGATGAATACCTTGGTAAATAGAGCAAAAATATACTTTTTCTGTATTTCTTGGTGTCTAATCACCACCGTGTAATGTTAATGATGATTTCCAGCAGTGGCACAGACGGATATAAGCAGATACTGTAGATAGATAGATAGATAGATAGATAGATAGATAGATAGATAGATAGATAGATAGATAGATGGATATAGAATAATGTTATATCATATTACGTGTGATGTGTCTGTTTTTCTTAACACTTTATTATAACACACTATTAATCAATAGTTTAGTATCAATTTATCATTCATCAATGATCTTAAGAACCACTAACATCTCCTAATTAGCTGGTTTCTAATTGATATGATATTTGATTGATAAATGCTGAATTTGTTGTTAAGTATGAAAACACAATAATTAAACACATTAGAGATGAGCTTATTGATCCAGAATAAAACATTTATAACTGTTTATCGTATATACTAATTAGTATCAGTGTAGGCAGAATTAAGTATTTAATAGTGCGTAACTAATGCTTAATTGTGTGTAGGTATTATTAAGTGTTTTGCATGTTTTTTTTATATTACTAATTACAACCTGTCTTTATATGTCCAGGGCATTTACATTATCTTCTTCCTAATGATCTTTTTTTTTTTTTCTTACCTGTGCAGAGATGGTCAGCTGCTCTTGAACGTATCCTGCACCTTGCGGTTTCCTGGTTTCTTGTATCCACCCGTCCATTTAACCGTCCTCCTCCTGCTGCTTGTTATTTCCTGTCAGTCTGTGCTGAGGCTCAACACTGTGTTGTACTTAGAGAAACTGGCTCCTGTTGTTCCCACTTTACTACTATTTTTTTTTTTAATTAAGCTTGTCACAAGTGTTGCTAATGTTTGAATTTCACTGTTCAACCTATTATTATTTTTATTATGATTATAATATAAAATAAAGAACGGGCAGTGTTTCTGTTTACTTGTTTGGAAACAGGTGGAGTTGTCTGAATTCTCCTCTAATGACACAACGTAATTGTCATTTCTTTGACTGTTTGCTTCAAGACCAGGGTTGTGGTCGTCATCGTCCTAACACTGGCAGTGGCAGTTAGCATATTTTACCACACGAGAAAGTCATTTGTGTCGATGGGAAGTCCAAACAACATGATGTCTCTGTGCAAATTTATGAAAAGTGCAGTAAAAAGTGAGCGATTGACTTCAGAGCAATCAAAAACATAAATCGTGTAGGTTACTTTACCTGCTCTGCATGTAAACAGCATGGCTCACAGAGGTGTTATGGTCTGTTGTGGATCATTATAACATTTTTTGGTTTTGGTGTCTGCAAACCACCAAGTTGTGCATGAAACAGGGAGAAAGTGGCACTAATGTGAGGTCAGACCAGCTCCTGACTTCTTATACATCATCCTCTCCCCTTTAAGCGTGCACTGTTTCTCTGTCCATTTTCCTCTACACTTAGATTTAATACAGAAATATAAATATATTACAGTGTTGTTATTTATGTTGATCCAGTGTAATTGCCGATGGTGTTTTTCATCTCGAGCACTGGTTTATGAATTTTCTCCACATGCTGCATGTAAAGCCATATAATAGATTACATTGCGCACAGAAGAAACCTGTGATAGCATTAGCTTTATTGACAGTGGATTGAGGCTTTCATGCACAGCCTGTCTCGGTGATTCATTGTGTGAAGCAGGGAGAAGAGCAGCGTCCAGTCCTGCTTACATGAAACCCCTGGAGGTGAATTTCCTGATTAAAGCCCCTCACTCCCCCCACCCCCTCCTCCCACCCCCCCTCATTCAAATCTGTGCCGCTGTGTGAGCTGATGTGCATATGTGTGTGTATGCATTGGCATGGGAGAGTGTGTGTGTGTGTGTATGTGTATGTGCATGCGGTTTCACTTTTGTGTGGTGTTACTTATGTGAATTAATGTGGGTTTTTGTGTAGTTCACATGGTGTGTGTGTGTGTGTGTGTGTGTGTGTGTATGTACTGTATGTGCATTTGTAGCGGGTGTGTGCTTTCTTTTGTGTGCTGTGTACGTACGTATTTATGGTTTTCATGCATTTATTTTAAGAAAACAACTAAAGAAACAACTTTTTCCTGCTTTTTCTTGATCGTGCTACTTTGTTTTTTGTGATTTGTGCTTGTTTTTATTAATGTCATTGTTCATTTCCTATTTGCTCACTCTCTTTTCTCCCCTTTGTGGATCATCCTGTGATCTTAGTGCTTTAAAAAAAATGTATTTTCATCATAGCTGCTGTTACATATTTGTTCATATTGTGCATGAATGTGTGCATATGCTGCGAATGTGCTTGATCTTGCGTAGACATATTTGTGTATTTCTGTGTGTGTGCATCAGTTTCATAAATGTGTATCTGTGTGTGTTGTGTAGGGGTTATGTCTGAGATGGCGGGGCGCCATGTGGAAGCCATTGAGACCTGGAGCGGCAGTGAACATGGAAGGTGAGGCCAGATGGTAGTGGTTATCCCTTGGCTGCTCTGGGTAACCTGACCTGCAGGGGAGGACCCCTCTGCCTCCCAGGGACCAGCCGCCACATGTGTTGCGTGAGAGTAAGTCACCCAAAACTCAGGAACCGCCTCTCGGCTTCCTGACTGCCTGTTCTCAGAGCCGGGGCTGTTTTTTTAACTGAGGATCTAAAACAACAAACGAGAAACGGGATCAGACAGGAGGAGTTCAGGGACAGGACCATGAGGTCTTATGAAGATGTTATTAAGAGCCTGATTCGTGTGTTTCTCCTGCACAAAGTGTGTGTATTAGCACTTCACAGTGTCAGTGAGTGGTCGGCATTAAACAACATCTTTTATCTCTCTACAGACAATTCCTCCTTTAACATCATATATTTCCGCTGAGAGCTAAAACCATATGAGTCTTTGCTCTAGATTAAACTAAAAGTACTTAAAGTACAAGTTAAACAGGCTTTAAAATGACACAATGTGCAATTAGAAACATAATATTATCACTACTAATGTTGCCTCTAATATATATATTTTATATAATGTAACACTTTTGTACTTTGCTTATAAAGAGTTTACAAATAATTTGATTAAGCTTGTAAAATCAACTTCTTTCACCTGCACCAGAGTATTAACTCCAGCTGCAGGCTGCCTCCACAATAATACACAGTATTATATAATAAGTACAACACTCACTGGATTTGTCTGCCTGCATAACAAATTACTTTTTACTTTATTATTATTTATTCATTTATTTTGCTGCACATAAGAAACCACAGCTTTAATAAAGATATCATCGTGTAGCTTAAATATTCACCTGCACACACTCACATAAACACAAGCTAGGAGCAAACAAATCCCTGTGCATGAACAGAAGGAAACAGCCTAACAAAGTAAGTTTAATGCATTTTATACTTTGATACAAATAAAATAACAGCTTAGAGTCATGACACATGATGTTCCTGATATTTATTATCACCCAAAAGTTATTTTAATTACATCCACAAACAAAGAATCTACAAATATTCAAGTACATGTTGTTTAAAACATGTAATTAATGGACACTGACAAATCTATGTGTTCACTAATGGTTGTAATATTTCACATTACATTTGTTTATGTGAACATGATTGACTCCAAGCTTAGTTCTCATAAAATATAGATCTAAAATCCTGTTTATACAAACACGTTTCAAGGTGAACGCAGAAGAACTTTGCATTATGAGCAGATAAATGTTCAAAGAGATTTCAAGCGTCAAACTCTTAACGTGCATCATTGTGCACAGTGAAATCACATGCAGCAACTTTTAACTAAAACACATTATTAAGTGTAGAAGCTGCAGCAGAATCACGCTCATCGACCTCGACAGCAGCTGCTGAACTTGTAAAATGTTTAACCACTAATTGGTTCACGGAGGAGCAACAGAATTCAGATGGAAAATGAAGTTCATGTGTCCATTAATGTGCTGCATTTGTCATTTTAATCACCGGCCGCTTTGAGTTAAAGAAATTCAGAATCATCCAGTGTATTCAAACAGCCATAACAAGCTGTACTGTGCGTAATGAAGACTAATGTCAGACTCTCCTGTAGTAGCTGCTGCAGTGTTTGGTGCCTGTAGCCGGCTCGGCCTCTAGATGGCACTAAGTCATAAGTGAACCTGGGAGACATTGGCAGCATAATTAAAATTTGAGTGATAAGTTTTTGATTTAATTAAATGCCCCTCAAGCCAGTAATTCACAGCGCAGGGTCGACGTGTACAGAGAATTTATTTTTCAAATAGGCAACATCAGGTCCAGTGTCTCTTAAGATCAAGGCAGCTGGAGACGGCTCTCAACATCTGCTCGGTGAGAGGTGAGCCACTGCTTGAAAAATCCATGTCAATGAATAAATGATGGGCTGATGAAGATCTGCTCCAGATATTCTTTCAATGCACACAATAATGAAGTCTCTGATATTACTCATCAGAAATGGAAAAACTGCGTGAAAAATGCAATAAATAAATAAATAAATAAAAAGTGAGGAGTTTGACAAAAGCTTTGACGGAGAGAACACACAAAAAAAAGAAGATCACACACACACATACAGGCAGGAAAAAACAGAGGCTTCGGTGTCTTGTGAGTGTTTTGATTTTGCGATTACATTGAAGTTTTTGGTGGGAACATGTTTTCTGGGGCCTGTCAGGAACATCAGTCTCTCAGTAACGACAGGCTGACAGCCGCGCCAGAGTTTCTGTCAAACTTTGACTATATATTTTAACTGTTTTCCTCGACATATATACACACACACACAGCAGCAGCTTCTGTCAATGACACCTGCATATTTTTGACATAATTGTGTGTCCACTCAGAGAGACTGTGTGAGACCGACCGTCTGTAAAAAGCAGTGAGATGCAGAATCTGCTTCTCTGTTCGGACTGATGAGATTCAATGTGCAGCTTCAAACTATAGCGCACGCTGACTGGGAGTGGTGTTGTCCCATTTGTCGTGTTTACACCTGCAACATAAATGTCATGTAACAGTAAGAGTGGCAGTATCTTTAAGCTATCCTGCTGTTTCTGGCCTTTTGTTCTGCATATGGTCGTTGTGTTACAGCATCATGCAACGGTTTCTATCAGGTCTCTGCTGCTCTTAACCACACATGTGAGACAGAGCTGTCGTATGTGTGTGTGTGTGTGTGTATATGTGCATGTGTGGCACTGGGGGCTGTTTTGGGGTTGAAGCGTTATTGCTCAAGGACGCAGGTCGCCGACATCAGACCATCAACCTTGCAATAACGAACAATCCGGTCTCCTCCTGTGACACAGAGCTGCCACACAAACATCTCGGCGACATCATCTCAACGTGGTTGTTTTGTACCACAGTAACTCTCTGGCTCTACCTTGAGCATGTTCGTTATAATGGATGTGGAGCTGAAAAGAAAAGTCAATTAATCAGTTGTAAGACTGAAATGTTTCCTCAGGAAAAAGAAAAGAAAAAATCATTGAATTGAATCCAGTTTCTCAAATACAAGGATTTGCTGCTTTTCTCTGTTTTATACTGTTTCCAGTTTAATATATTTGGGTCTTGAATTGTTGTTTTGGTCAAAACAAGAAAATTGAAGATGTTTCATTGCAACTGGAAACTTGAAATGGGAGAGTTTGACTATATTCAGACATTTTATGACTTGATCTAAAGCTTTGAAGATGTTTTAATATGAATTATTTTAAACCGTATTTCCTTTAATGCTGTTGATTATATAAAAAATGCACATTACATTATCTTGTTTCATAAAAGACACAGTGAATTGTCTTCAGGCTGTTCTCATAACTCTTATTACAATATGTGTATTCATTTATTATAGATCTCAGTTACCACAATAGACACGCCCCCTTGGGTTTCTATTGAGACAGTAGACACACTAACGATCGGCCTCACACAAGGTCTTAATCCTGTTAGTTAGTCAGTTTATTTTCTTCCCTCACACTCCCAGGTTACTACAGAAACACCCACCAGAGGTAAAACTACCTGTGATTAGATCAGTTTCCTAAACAATTAATCAATCTATTGAAGGAGTAATGAACAGTGTTTAGTAACTTTTTCCCTCACCCTCCCTCCTGACCTGATGGGAGGTGAGGGGTGGGGGGAGGAGCAGGCCTGGAGTCTGGGCCCCGGGGGCCAACTGAGTTTTCCTCCTCATCTCTTATTACAAAATGAGCATTTCTTTGTCCGACGTGTTGGCAGCAGCTCGAGTGTGTTTGATATAACTGATGCTGTGTCTCTGACCTCTGACCCCCCCGCTGCTCGGTAACGATGATGAATCTACTAATGCAACTTTCTTGTTTCGGTCTCTGGATAAACGCCCAAAATGTAAATACAAGGTAAACGCCGGTGGCCAAACTGTACCAGCAAGTTAAAAGCTCTGAGGTCAGGCGGCCATTAAAGGTAAAAGCCCTGTTATTAGTCCGGTAGCTGGGGCTGGGGGCCGAGTCGGGGCTGGCGTCACGTGTCTCTCACCTAATCACATCTGTCACTTCAGGGACCAGAAATATCTCACAGGTTTTTTGTTGCTGGTTGTTTGGGTTTTTGTTTTGTTTTTTTACACAATTACAAAGCAGGTGGAGCATTTGTTTCCAAATTGGGGATCAGCACACGTTTGTGATGAGGAGGGGGAGGCAGAGGTGGGAGGTCGGGGTGGGGGTGTTAGAGGAAGGGAAGGTATAACTAAAACAGGTGAGCCTCTGGTTTACATGTGATAATGTCATGTTTAATGACGTGTCCAATGTATGTAGAGGAAGGAAACGACCTTTTGATGTCGACTCTATCTCTCCTGAGACGCTGCTGCTGCCAGCACACACACACACACACACGCCCATCGTTACACACAAACATGTGTATTGTTGTTACCACACAGTGAACATCAGCAACATATAGATTTATGTTTTCTCTCTTTCCAACTTTTTACAGTTTATAAGGTTATTTATTCACTGGGAATGTTTTTTTTTGTTTTTGTTTAAGCCTTTGGGCTCTCTGCATGTTTTCTAACCCATGTTCAGCAAAAATAAATAGATAAATAAATAAATAAAACACTAACTGGAAGAAAAAAAAGCATTTCATCCCCATTATTTTTTCTTATCTGGAAAAAAACGCAGAATTCTCATTATATGCAAAAATATGCATTTATGAGACATCAAAGCAGAGAAGTTAATCAGCATTTATCAGGTAGAAATTTACATACTGTATGATTGATAGGTACATCTGACCATTGCTAATCGTGATATTAACATATCTAAATGTGGCTGTTAGTGCCTCTGTAGCTTTATTTGAATGTAGAGCTTGGAGTATTTTTATGGTCACCACTACTGTTACCAATCTACCATACTTAACGCTTCCATCAGTCCTGCTGTTATACACTGAACTAACAGTCAGCACTGCTCTGGTCATGTGCGGTGAAAAGACAAATCTAGGTTTGTAGGTTAAAACTGGACTTTGGCTAAAAACATAACAGCAAATAAATTGTGTTTTAATGTGAAATAGGTTGTATGTGGAAATACAGTCATTGAAATATGTTCAGTTATTTGGCACAGACATATTTATATAGTATGTCAACATTTCAATGAAACTTAGTTTAAATTAAATTTTTTACTTTATATCTCATCTTAACTTCTACTATGTTTCCAATATCTCAATAAAACATCTATTTAATTACAAAACAGTGAGGTCTAAAATGTTCCCCCATCATCTCATACATTTGGACTTAACTATACAATACGTGACGATAAGATACAAATTACTTTATTATTCCCCAAAGGGAAATTCACAGTTTTTATTGAGGGAAGTAGGCTACTTAGGCTATATTAGATAAATATCAATCAGTCCGTTTTGTAAGTTTTAAATCACCATGGATCATAAATACTAATGGTGCTCAGATGGAGTTTTTTTTTTTTTTTCATCATCTGCAGGTCCTCTGTCTGTTGATGAGGAAGGACATGGTGTGAAGCAGCTGAAAGCTCCAGAACAGACAATAAGATCCAACTTGGACGTTTAGGTGAGATAATTTTTGTCCATATTGACTACTTTATTCTTACATTGTAACTCACAGAAGAATCAACTCTCACTGTGCTCATGATACTGTTGCTAATAGGGCTAATGACATCACCACTGGGGCTGTAGTTATAATAATAGTCTATTACCATTACTGCCGCTACTCTCATTACTGTGTCTACTCTCACTGCTGCTGCTGCTGTAATGTGGTTTCTAATGGTACAACTTGTTTTACCATACTCACCATACTGTTAGTTCTGCATTTACTCTGTTTTCATAAATGCTTCTGCTTATAATAACAGTGTTTCCATCTCTATTGAATAATACGTATAAAAAAATAATATATATACACTTATTTTTCCCTCTCAGCTAAAACATCCAGCGGCCTGTGGGTCCGTCAAAGTAGATGTGGGCGGACACCGCAGGCAGCAGCCAGTCAAATCCAGGTCAGTGGTGGTGGTGGTGGTGGTGGGGGGGAGTGTGTGTATTTGTGTGTGCGTGTGTGTGTGAGAATGTGTTGTTGTGTCGTACTCTGGACAAACGATGTGACCGAATTGAGAGTTTCCATACAAGCAACAGGATCTGACCAAGATAAGCCTCTTGGGAGTTGTGTGGTCCTCTCTCTAAGGGCGGATTATGCACACACAAACACACATACACACACACATGCACACACACTTCTCTCTCAGTCTGACTGTACACACATCTGTCCACGAGGCCGTCTGTCTCTCTGTCTCTGTTTTTTTTTTTTTTTCCCCCTGTTGACTGCCCAGGACGGCGCCTCGCTCAGGGAACCACGTCCAAAAAAGACCCGAGTTTGGAGATTTTCTGGTTCTTTTAAGCCTTAAAGGTCTTTGTGGAAATAAAGTCTCCTTACTGCCCCCCACCCCTCCTCTTCCTCCTCCTCCCCTCCCTCCATCCCCCCATATTCACACACACACACACACATACGCACCCTCCTACACATCTGTTTCTCATTTACATCCTGGGTCTAAGTTCAGTAAAAGATGGGGGGAGGGTGGGGGTGTTGGAAGGTGATGGAGGGGTGGGAGGTGGGGGTTGGTGGGTGGGGGGGGGGGTCATCATAAACATCTTAGTAAACTCAGACGACAGAGTAAAATGAGTCGATATTATTAAGTATTTCACATCAAAGTTTAAAAACCATCAAAGTCTCAGAGAGTCGTAAACGTCTGGATCAAATATCGTGGAGGTCCATTCAAAAAAAAAACAACAACAACACAGCTGTCAACCTCATGGTGGCGCTACACAGAGACCACACTGTTTAATTTTAGTCTATTCATGGAGAGGCAACTGATTGACAAACCGATACAACCATCAGCTAACCAACAGTTGTGGATATGCATGAATAATATGAGAAGAGAAGAAGTCCAGTTGCTTTTTTACTAAAACTCCACAAGAACAAGATGACCTGGATGACTGAGAACCTTCACGGACATGAATAATATGGATTTATTGTGAGATACAAAAGCATTTATTATAGTGACACCAGTTAAAAACATTTTATTTCCACTGAAATCTCATTATTTGGATAAAAACCTGTAGATTTCTGAACCCGTGTTTTTCCACATCTCTGACCCATCTCTTACTAAAACAGATCAGTGGTGTGTGACCTGACACTGATGTAAGACACTGCAATAGACTCGTCTACTCAGTAAGAAAACAAAAAGCAAGCCAATTGTTGAGTTTACTGCATCTAACTGTAAGGAAAATGCTGGAAAACACAGTTAACAGATCCCATGATGACATGGTGTATGCTGTGTGGAGTGAGGGCTGCACCTCACAGATAATTATTCACAGCATCTTGTGAGAGTTATTATCTCCAGATACAGACGAGGAACTTAATTTTTGCAGGTTCAGGTTGAGCTGACATGGCGGTCGCCGCGGCCACAAGGCGTGGTTTTCACTGCATTTGATGCGATGAGGATGAGGATGAGGATTAGGAAGGCAGGTTCACTTTGTTCTGACAAAAGGTGATGTGAAAATCATACAGATGTTTTTCATATTTAACACACTGAATCAGGTCACAGAGAGAGAGAGATGAGGATTTCCACAGCACAACATCTGCCTGGTCCAAAACCTCTGCAAAGATATACTGTTTTATAGATAGAAATGGTGCTGTATCTCCACCTCAGTTTGGACCACTCATAAGCTTAAGATGCAATATTTACATGTACATTGAAATTATGATCAGTGAAGCCCTTGAGTTAAGAGCTTTCAAATCAACTGGTCTTTATCCATCTGGGAGTGGAAGAACAGAAAACAGAGGCAGAATTGTAGCCTATTGTTATACCTCTGCTATATTATTGAGAATGTAATCAGAGAAAGGTCCACCTTTAATTAAGGTTAGAGCTCCTCTAGATGTAAATACAGATATTTACATTTAATATTCAGACTTCTCATCAGTTCATTCATGTAAACCTGGTCAAGTTCACATGTTAGGAAAATCGCTTAATGATCCAGTGTCGGGTTGTGAAATCTGTGTTACTACTCTTCTACTACTACTTATTTTATTATAATTAAATGCTATGGAAGGGCTAAAGACAATATTGTGCCAGTCTGTCTCTCATTGTTTCCACTCCAATTATGTGAAACCCTAAGATCTCACATATAGTTTTTTTTTTTTAATTTTTTGAATAAATAATGCTCATAAGTCAGATGCGACATGACACAACACGATGGAATTTGAAACGATACGACGCGGTATGACGCAACAGGGCACAATACAACACGACATGATACGACACAGTACAATATGATACAACATGACAGGAGAAAACATCTCAAAAGCAGCACACCACAAGTGGCCACCACATCAGCAGGACAATAAACCATCGATCAGCGAGACTGTACTCGTTTCTATAAGATCAATACAAGCACCTAGAACAATATACATTCAGTTTTTTATTTAAATCTTGCACCAGTCAGAAATTCACAGTATCAATATTGTTAGAGTATTGTTTTAAATATCTCATTAACATGTCTTTCAACTTGTAAAAAATATATTTGACGATGCCACAGCTTGAATTGTCACAATTTCAAAGTGGTTTGACCTGCTACTCAACAGTTTTTTATAAACTCCCATTAAAAAAAATAACACAATAAAAATATATTTCATTATTTAAAAACGAAGAGCCAGTATGATAATCATAATAAAACAATTAAAATTCTAATTTAGGAACAACATTGTTAAAATCTAACATATCCAATAAAAGTGTCCTCCAGTTCTGTTCGTAATCGACTCATGGTGGATTGGTAACATGAAAGGAAACATCTTCACTTCTTTATCGAAAACCATCACTCACTCAGATCATGTGAACAATGCAGCAAAACAACAAGCCTACTCCACGTTATATTGTGTGTGTTGAGGGTGTTTTCAGTGGCAGTCGCAGTAAATACATGTAAACAGTTGGGTTGTTAAGGATCCTGTGGCCTATTTGACCACACAAAGGCATTTCTCTCTTATGTTCCTAAATGAGGGGTTTCTTTGAATCGCGACTTTAAAGGAGCTCTCATCCTTCATTATTCATGTTAATTTATGCAACAGAATACCCAACTAATAAAATTTTGGAATATTTAAGTGTGTCTTGGTCCAGAGTAATGAGATATGCCAATAATAATATGTAAATTCAGTGAATTATTGAATAGGCATGACTGAGGATTTCTTATTAGTTTGCATGTTTATCTCAAAAAATCCATCAATTTTTCAGAGTGCTCCTCATGCCCCAGCCAATAAGTAAATCTAATCAAACACTGAAATCAATAATTCAGGTGTTTATGTGCTGGTGTGTGCATGTTATCAGTGAGTGCAAGTGTGTTGTACAGTAGATTTAGTTTTTTTTATCTGCGCCTCATTTACAGGATACAGAGTCTCCAAACTTTGGCTGAGTGGCAGCCGCTGTGTTGACTTGGCACCGATCACACTGTAATAAACTCATGACTGATCTGAAATCAATACAGTTTATCAACCACTCACTGCTGATTATTGCTAAGTGCTTATTTTAATTATGCTGCTGCCCCCCGTCATCAGTTGTTGTATACAGTACAGTAGGAATACGGCAAAACACTGAGAGCAGCAGTAAACATTGCCCAGTGAACGTACTGTATGTGATACATTACAGCAGCCTGTGGTGATCTGGTTTTAAGGGGAAAAAAAAAAAAAAAAAACCTGTGCCAAATGTGTTTTTTTCCCCTCTTCTTCCTCATCCTCCTCTTCTTCTTCTTCTTCTTCTTCTTCCTCTTCTTCTTCTTCTCCATTCCCCTGCCTCATTTGCAATGATTATGTTATCAGGGCAGCCAGGCAAAAGGGTGGAGCAACCATAATTTCAGTGCGGGATTAGGCAGAAATAACGAGGTCACCAAGTTACAGTTGCCATGGCAACGACACATCCAAGAACACAGGATGCCATTGCTTAAAAAAAAGAGAGAGAGAGAGAGAAAAAATAGAAGAAACAGGGCCCAGGATTTTTCCTCTCTCTCTCTCTCTTGCTCGCTCTCTCTGCCTCTTTTTTTAAACCCCTCCCTCTCCATCTTTCTCTCTCTCTCTCTCGCTCTCCCATCCTCTCTTTTTCCCCGTCTCCTTTATTTATTTATTTATTTTATTTATCTTTTTTTTTTTTTTTTTTTTAGGCAGTGAGGAACGGAGGGGAGCAGTTCACTTTCACTCCCTCTGTTTTCCAGAGCCTTTTGTTTCTGAACATATTCAGAATAATAAATTCACAGTTGAGTACATTTGCATCTTTCTGGTATTCATATTTGGTGGGAGGTCTGTTTCCTCTCATTTTATAGCGGCTGTCTGTACCTGCTCTGTAAAGCTCATTAGCGAACACCCTTCCTCACCCTTAATCAGTCGCCAATCAGTCGTGCGACTTTCTGCAGAACAATAGTGTATTTGAAGGATTTTCCAGTCAGGATACAGAGTGCATCATAGCAAAGAGACACCATTAGTGACAGTTACAAATGACCTTCTAATTGCATTGGACAAAGGACTTGTCTCTGTACTTGTCTTGTTAGATCTAAGTGCTGCGTTTGACACCATCGACCATCACATCCTATTACAGAGACTGGGATGTTTAAATAGCATTAAAACTGCTGTGCTAAGCTGGTTTAAGTCTTTATTTTTTATCAGACAAAGTTCAATTTGTTCATGTTAACAATGCAAACAAAAGTTAGTCGCGGAGTTCCTCAGGGCTCTGTGCTCGGACCACTTCTATTCAACTTATATATTCCTCCTTCCACTATTATTAGGAACCACTCCATAAACTTTCATTGTTATGTGGATGATACTCAATTATATTTATCAGTGAAGCCTTACCCATGATGAAACCAATCAGTTAACTAAATGTCAAGCGTCTCTGAAGGACATAAAGACCTGGATAACTTGCAATTCTCTGCTATTAGATTCAAACAAAGCTGAAGTTATTACACTCGGCCAAAAACACCACAGAGACACATTATCTAAGACCGCGTTGCCTTGGCTTTCAGCGCCACTGTAAGGAATCTTTTCAGTTATCTTCAATCAGTGTGTCCTCAAACTAACTTCAAGGACTGCCTCTTTTCACATATGTAACAATGCAAAAGTCAGTCAGTCACATTCTTCCTCCGAAAGACGCAGAAAAGCTAGTCTGTGTATACCTCTCGGCTGGATTATTGCAATTCCTTAATATCACACTGTCCCGACAAGTCTCTAAAGACTCCAGACCACGATTCTCCGATATGTTCACTTCTCTTCACTCTCTCCGTAGTTGTGATATTTAAAATCCACCTCCTCACCTACACTACAAAGCCCTTAATGGTCAGGCGCCGTCACGTCTTCAAGGGCTCATATAGCAGAGCCCTATTACCACAGCAGAACGTCGGCTTACTTGTGGCTCTATAGAGTCCATACGAGCAGCATGAGAGGCTGAGCATTCAGCTGTCAGGATCCTCTCCTGTGGAACCATCTTCCAATTTGGCTCCTGCAGGAAGATGCCCTCCCCACATCTAATACTGTAGTAGTATAGGATTTATATCTTAGCTTTTTATATAAATAAATATAAAACTTATACTTTGGGCTAGTTTGCCTCAACCCATCCCCTAGTTAGTGCTGCTATATGAAAAGTGCCTTGAGATAGCTGCTGTTATGAACTGGGGCGCTGTATAAATAAATAATAAATAAATTGACTTGACTGGACCACCCATGCGTCTCATAGTCACAAAAAAAAAGAAAAAGAAAGACAAAGCTCACTCGCTGTCTCTATATATATTTTTTGGGCTGGTTTCTGTTTTGGGGGAAAACTATGTGAGGTGATTGAAGTCAGAAAACTCAAAAAATAAGAAGGAATGGCTCCTTTTTTTTCTTTTTAGGGGAAACAATTTATGTGGTGCCCTGGTCTGAGCATTGATTCGGATTGAAGTTGCCAGGAGCTTTTTGGGCCTCTGTTCAAACAGATATCCATTCCCATGTTGCACCTAACTGCTGGTAAGACCAGAGCCCAGAAAAACCAACCCAACACTATGCAAAGTCCAATAATCAGCAGCCCTGGAGATAGCGCCCAGTCCTGCGCTGTAATTTTGAAGCACTATTGATCGCCTTTGGGATAATGCCGATTACACAAAGCCTGAAAAAAGGAAAAAAAAGCATTGTGGGGAATTGTAGATGGTACAAGGACACTCTGAACCTGGCACGGTAACCAGCAGGATAAGATTAAGCAGTGAACCATAACGTGTGTTTCCAGTTGGTTGTAGAGAGTTAGAGTTAGCAAAGTCTGAAGGATGATGATGACACTCAACCTCAGGACAATGTCAGTACATCTCCAAAAAAACGACAAAAAAACAACCTGCTGAGGAAGAATCTGCAGTTTACAACTAGAGTGTATCATGTAAACCAAACCCTAACTTAGACTAACCTGATATAGTGTAGCTACAAAGCAATATGTGCACATAGTCATGCAGTATTGCAACATTTTTATTTAATGATGATAAATAATAAAAACAAGTACTTAATTAAAAGTCATAAAAGTCAATATCTACATAGAGTAAATATGCATAAGTACTGTACAAAAACATCTTCCATTGCTCTTAATTTGATTTCACTTGTAAGCAGCATTATAGCTGTGGAAGCAATAAGCATATAGTAGAAAGATGATCATATGTTTTGTATAATTAAGTAAAACTATATACTGATCATATGTACTACTGACAGCTCATGTAGTATAAAGTATAGCAGATATACTGACATTACAGAGCTCAAGTTAATGTAACTTATTTCTTGTAATACACTACAAAAGTACATAATCATATGTCATATTTAGTTCCTTATATCTAAAATAATTTAGATTATAAATGGTGTATACTGTAACACACTATGAGTCACATGTGTAAATGTTATTACAGCTGTGTTTTACTACATACTTATAGAAAACATTAATAAACACTTAGATCTGCAGACATCTACATCATTAACCATTTATTACATACAAGTATAATGTTTTTAAATGCTTAAATGACATTTATATACTGTAAATGCATGCAGGCCTGGTGACCATGCAGTTTTCTGAGACTAGTGAACGTGTTGGAGTTCACCTGCCCTGCATGTGTGTGGACTGTGGGAGGGATCCAGAGCACCTGGAGGGAACCCACACACACTCAGTGGGAGAAAGTACAAACTGTACCCAGGTGGGAGATTTGTACACGGAGCCCCGAAAACACATAGTTGTAAAATGTCCTGATGTATTCATAAACCCATCATGTATTCCTGGCTCTCAGCGATAGACGTAACAGTAGTAACAGTAATTATCATAACAATATTGATATGGGCCGTGTTAGCAGCAGCAGAGGAAACAGTAAATAAGCCTGTTGGAGCAGAGTGGGAATAGTAGTAAAAAACCAAGTAAGTAGTGGTTACAGTGTTTTACTCTGGTGACGTTCATGAGCTGAAGGTTTTAGGAGGTGCACTGCAGTAACATTAAGAGAAACAACAGCAGTAAAGAGGGTTGTTTTGTAACTTGTGCCACCGTGAATATCTGTAGAAGCAGTAATACTTAAAGTAATAGCTGTAGAAATGTTTTTTTTTAAAGGCCAAATCAGTGATTTTGGAGCTTTGTAGATTTATATTACTGTGTGTGGTCTACATAATTGCAGAGTTTGCATAGTAGATTGAAAATTTGCATTTATTTTGTCTCGGAAGCTCATCATAATTCAGCAGCACACACACACACGCCTGTTCTACTCTTGTCAATACAGAGATGTCTGATGATGTACACAAACATTCAACAGCAGGACACAGAACACAGCACCGGTTTCTATAAGTCTGTATTTTAAACGCAGGAAGCTGGATTGTGCTTCAATCCTGACGGCGTACGGCGAATATAAACCATCAAAACACAGTCAGAATCTCATTAAGAGTAAAATAAAATGCAGTGGATTTAATCACTTTAACAGACTAGTGCAGTCTCCAGCAGCAGCAGCAGCAGCAGCAGACCTGGCTCCACCTTAAACACACTGGTGAAACAAAGCAACATTGACAATCCTCACTCAATCTGCCTCACAGCCCTCATTACAGCCGCTCTGTGATATCGATAAGAAACCATATCTCCACGAATAAATGTTCAAACATCTTTGAAATAAAAAAAAAAAGAAAGAAAGAAAAAATCCCATCAGATTCCCCAAGAAATAATCTTGTGCAACTGAAATGAATCCGTGTGTCGTATAGATAATGTAAAGGTGCACAGATCACCAGTCCACCGCTTAAACAAACGCACACTTTACTTATTCAGCACTGAAAACTATACCATAAAGTTACCCCCACCCCCCTCGTCCTCCCTCTCCTCCACTCATTTCTGTCTCTTTTTTTTTAAAATTCTATTTGGCTTCTATTTAAATTTGATCCTTGAGACTAAATAGAGCAGCTTTAAATACATGCGTGGATTTAATTTAAATTAGGACCATCGCTGCGTGATTTTCTGTTTTGTATGAATAGCAGAGGAACATTCATTGTGTTTGGTTTCTGGAATATTCTCTCTGCCTCACATCAGGTAGCACAGAGAGATGGGCTGTGTGTGTGTGTGTGTGTGTGTGTGTGTGTGTGTGTGTGTGTGTGTGTGTGAGTGAGAGAGAGAGTGTGCGTGCGTTTATGTATGTGTGCTTTGTATGCATGTGTATTTGTGTGTATGTGTGTCCATGAGTAAGCGTGTGTGTGCGTGTGTGTGTGTGTGTGTGCAGGCGCATGTGTGCGAGGCTGCTGCTGCCATGCCTACGAGATGGGGGATGGTAGCAGCACAGCCAGCTATTTTTCTTTCTTTCTCTCCTGAACATCAAGTTTGGTCTCCCATCAGCCTCGTCCTCCACAGAAAAATGGTTGTTGGTTAAAGACGTGCCGCAGACGACTAGCGATAAAACAAGATATCGCACGCACCCTTATCGATAGTTTCAATACGATACAGATGTTTATTGATCCAGGAAAATATGGTACATGCTTGATAAACCAAAACATGTGAGCTTCCACTGAGCCAGGAAGCACAGATACAGATGTTAACAGTAGTGCGATAGGGTTGATACAGATGTTTATTAACTGATACATATAAGAGTGTTGGCTGAGTGAAGGGTGCAGATGTTACATGCAGGTTTTTAATATGGAAAATGTTAATTTTTTTTTGGCTCATGTATGAAATACAGATGTTTCCTTAAAGAGAAAGAAAAGAAAAGCAGGAGATATTTAACTACTGAATAAAACACTGTGAATCCAGGTTGTTATCAGCAGAGATGATAGACTCTAATTGCCTGTTCACCTCCCCCACACTGTAAACAGTCTCTCTGTACCTGCATGTTAAAGTGCTGCACGCTCAAGACTCTCCAACAACTTGACTGACTAAAACAGAAAGATGCAAAACTTCCAATTCAACTTTTTTATTTTGTATTTATTTATTTATTTTTACATCTAAGTCTGCTCAAACTGCTGAACTAGTGCTTCTTAATTTGTTACTTTCTATTTATGATCAGTTAGTCAGACACCAGATGGTGATTGGTTTTAATGACGAATTGAGTCAATTTTGGACAAAATAGTTTGTTTAAGCGACGCATGAGAACAACTTTGGTGCAGACAAGTTGAAGTGAATCTGAGCAGCTGCTGAAGTCAATACATAAAAACTTAAAAACTATCGGCACTTTTTTTTATGGTTATTTGCAGCTCCAGACGCTCAATAGTGATTGGTTTCTGAATAAGAAACTGTTGATGAATGCATAAACACTGATGAAGCAGCAGCTGATGATGAAACTGTCAACACTATTTTGATGCCAGTAAGCAAAAAATAGAAATATGGAAAGAAAAAAAACCCCTCTCTGACCACGATATCGTCTACTCTGCTGCTGCTCAATCCAAGAAAACAAGTTTTTAAACTGTGTGAACGCTCGATGCTGCACCTCGAGTCCCCATCAGAGTCAATTTATGACTTTCAGATAGTTTTGAACAGTTTCCAAACTGTATCTGCTTCACAAGTGGATAATCAACACTCAACTGAATTGTCACTGAACAATCAACACTTTGCTGTTGTGGACGGAGGTGAAACCCCCTCTTACTTGGACACCACAGTTTGTCTCTTTTTTATTTTTTTCTTGGTACAGTAGTAGTAAAAAGTTTTGCCCCTCCATCGTTGTGATGCCATGTGACAGAGCGAAGCTAATGGGCCAAACTGAACCTGAAATCCTTTCAGTGAATATTTGACACAACTGTTGGGGCAATTTTAGTAACCCACGAACACAGTGACGAGCCCGTGAAGAAAGATTCTCCTCCTGATTTTGCCCACCACTGCTCGCAGGTTGGGGGGGCAATTAAAGATCTTTGCTATGTTGCATATTGGCAGCCATTGGGGCTAACCTCTGCATGACCTCTCTCTGTCTGAAGAATGTTGGCCGCCATTCACGCTATAACGTCTCGCCCCTCACCACCAGCCATTGGCCGGCCCAGCACCACCACTTCCACCATCGCCGCCGCCACCACCGCCGCCGCCTCACCAGCCACTGCAGGAGACGACCGAGGGGCATTTTTGTCGGCACTTGGCAGTTGGCGCAGCTTCCTCACTAAGAAAACATATCCAAAACATCTGCAGCAGAGTGAGCAGAGAGAGAGGAGAGGGGAAGGAGGTTGATGTAGGGGGGGAAGAGGAGGAGGAGGAGGTGGTGGGGAGAAGGGATGGGGGGGGTTGGTGGTGGTTAGAGGGATGGTGGTGGTGGTGGTGGTGGTGGTGGGGGAGAGGAGCAGAGATGTGGGGGCGGCGAGCAGCAGCAGCAGCAGAAGTACGTCTGCGCTGCAAAAAAAATCTGACGAGGACTTTTGAAAGGCTAAATCCCAAAGAGAGCGCTGCTGCCTCGGCTTGCTGCACTACAAACAGCCAGAGCTGAGACAGGCTGGGCTTTTACACTGGAGGTGCTCCACCAGAGAGAAGAGAAAATAATTATAATGATAACCTCTGTATGCTATACCTGACAAAATGTTGCAGAGGGAAAATATTGGGGGGCGGGGGGGAAGAAAGAAAGAAAGTGCAGGAATATTTCATATGTAAAGTGTCAGTGTTTATATTTTATTATTTGAAACGTTTTCATGGTGTAAATGCTGCCTTGGCTTCAGCATTTCATGGAGAGGCCCTCATTGAAGCTTGTGTTTGTGTTTGTATGTGTGTTTGTGTTTGCATGTGTGTTTGTGTTTGTGTGTGTTTTTTTCCCTTCCACCATTTCCACGATTTTTTCCACCACTGTCATGGTGTGTTTGGGGGTGGAGAATAACATTTAGTTTGAAAAAAATCTCATTTACAATTACGGTGTGTGTCTCCACATTACACCTCATATCACCTCCTTTATGAATATGATTTTTCTGGATTATATTTCCTTGTAGAGGAAAGAAGAGCTTGAGAAAAAGAAAAAAAGAAAAAAAAAAGAACTGTCATGTTTATGATTAGGTCCAAACCACAGTGAACGCAGCTTATAATTGCCTGTTATTCAAAGCCGAGCTCTCCCACATTCTTTTCTTTTTTTCATTCTTTTTTTTGTTTTGTTCTGTTTGTTCAACAGTGACGAAGAAGAAGAAGAAGTGGGATGGGGGTCTTGTCTGTGAACAATTCAATCCTGTAGCGACACCGGGTTTACAATCTGCTAATCCGGCTGGAACAGTGGAGGTAATCTATACATGAAGGTGGAGGAATCTCTCTCTCTCTCTCTCTCTCTCTCTCTATCCATCCTGTCCAGGACTCGGTGCACGTGCCACGACCGCGGAGAATGGGATTTGGATCCTGTCCCTCTCCTTTTTACTCAGCTAAATCTCATCAGGGAGGAGGAGAAAGCGTCACTAATACCGAACGCACTCAGTCATCCTCATTATTATACACTGTATGTGCCGTTTATAAAAGCAACACGTCAACATCAACACAAAAAAAAACTTGTTCCTTTTGCTCCACCTGCTTGCTGCGTTGCAGTGAGGATTGTTTTTAATGAGTAAAATACAACCGTGTTGCAGAAATGAATCATGCTCAGCATTGCTGGGCAACATGACTCATCAGACCTTTTGTCATTTTGTCCTGAAACACAGTCTCTGAATCCAAGTGGGTCACATTTAAAGACACTTTGAAAAGGCGAAAATAACATTCAAATCTCCAAAAAACAAAACAAAACAAATGAAGGGTTAAAGGTCACCAATGGAAAAAAAAAAACATATTTCTTTTCACTCCTCCTCCATTATGTTTGTTATTCTCCTAATGCTTCGGACATGTTTTCAGCCGCTCCCTTCACTTACAGTGAAACTTGTTTACAGCCGCTCTCTTTAATTTACATGAAACATGAAATAGTTCCCCCCCGCTCGCTGGAATAGTGATTACAGCATCCAGCTGAATCCTCTTCTTCCAGTGGTTCAGTGTTTAGTCCCCATCGCCTGCAGACTTTAACACAGGGACACCGATAGATGGAGCTGTGGGTTCGAGGAGGAATGAAAGAGAGGGAGGAGGAGGAGGTAGAGGTAGAGAGAGAGAGAGAGAGAGAGGAAGGAGGGTGGTGGTGGTGGTGGTGTGTGTGTGACTTTCTCAACACTTGAAGTTAAGACAGAAGTGTGGAAAAGCCACTGTTTCCAAATCTACGGGGCGACTCATTAGCAGCACTGTGCCCAACTGATCCTGTGTCTGCGTTGGTGAACACACACATACACACACATGCACGCACGCGCACGTGTTTACGTTAAAACGCCAGAGTGAAAAAAAATGAAATAGAGGCTTTTTTTTGTGTGTGTGTGTGTGTGTGTTTGTGTGCTGCACAGACTCATCACCATCACCACCACCACCACGTGTCCCCAAAGACTGTGTCACCATTAAGTTAATGACGGCTTCTTCTTGATGATTCAGGAGGAAAAATAAGTGTTTTTTTTTTCTTCTTTCTCTCTAAAGGTGGTGGTCACTTTTCTTAAAGGGAGGAGGAGGCGTCTCAGGAAACACACTCCTGGGACCATTATGTTTACATGTATGTATGTGTATAAGTGTGTATGTGAGGATGTTGTTGTGTGCTGATTTGCAGCACGTGTTGTGTGCACATATATGTGTGTGTGTGTGTGTGTGTGTGTGTGTGTGTGTGTGTGTGTGTGTGTCTGTCAGGTTTCCTGCTGCGCTGTGCGGCTGGGAGCCGTAGCGAGGGTAAAATTCCATTCTCTCGGCGGAGCAGCAGCATTCTGCATGAGCCAATTCCCAGGAGACACTGCTCTGCATGTCCTCCAGACAGCCAAGCTGAGGCACAGGCTCAGGCTCGCTTATTAACTGACCTGGGGGGGGGCGGCGGCGGCGGTGGTGGAGGTGGAGGAGGAGGAGGAGGAGGAGGGTGTTGGGGGGGGGGGGGCAGAGATGGAGAATGGAGGAGGAGGAGGAGGGAAGAGGAGAGGAGAGGAGAGGAGAGGAGGGGGGGAAGGGTGAGCCCAGGGAGGCAGGAGGAGGCGGTGGGTGAGGAGGGAGTGGAGGGGTGTGTGTGTCGGGGGGAGAGGGGGTGTAGGGGGGGTAGGGGGTGGTGGTGGTGTTGGGAATTATGGGTTTGTGTGTGTGTGTGTGTGTGTGTGTGTGTGTGTGTGCGTGGGCGTGTGCACGAGTGAGTCTGAGTCTGATCAGGGGTGATGGGTTGTGGGGATACGAGCGTGCGTGTGTGTGTGTGTGTGTGTGTGTGTGTGTGTGTGTGTGTGTGTGTGTGTGTGTGTGTGTGTGTGTGCGCCTGTGTGTGTGCGTGTGTGTGTGTCAGAGGCAGAACTGGTTGAAAATATTAACTCTTTGCTCGCTGAGCTGCTTTTGCTGCAAAAAAAATTCAGCATAAGAAAAAGAAGGAGTGTGGATGTCTAACAAGCTGCACTGTGTTTGTGTGTGTGTGTGTGTGTGTGTGTGTGTGTGTGTGTGTGTCCTCCCTTGTGCTGGAGACGTGGACGTGTTGCCACCTCGTTAAAGAGGCTGCACCGTCTCAACAAAAAGCCTGATGGGTAATCGCTTTAAAACGTGTAATTCTGCATTTCCTCAACTCTGAACAATGTGATTAAACCAGCTGTGGTCGTATTCGTTGTATTTTTTTTTTTAGGGGAGGGGGGTTTGGTTTATAACGGCTTCACGTCGCGTCAATTCACCACCAGAGTTCAGTGTAATGGTTCAAATATGATTTTTTTTAACTCCACCTTTGCTATTTCTGAAATATAACTAAATGCCTTCACTTCCTGTATTAATCTATTTACACTAATTCGTCATCCCTGTGTGCAAATATTAGTTTGTAGTTTTGTGTGTCTTCCCATAATTGCTTGACACGACTGTGAGACTCATTTGTCACCAGTGTGAGGAAATAGCATAATTGAAAAGTGCTTTTCAATTACAATTTGTTTAACTTAAATAATGAAATAAAATATGGTGCTTCAAAGTTTTACTTCTTTTTTTTATTATTATTATTATTCCATCCAACAGCAAAGAGGAAAGAGAGAAGGAGAGAGAGAGAGAGAGAGAGAGAGAAAAAAAATCACTCACGGCAAAATGCAAATGAGCCTGGAAGCTATTACGATGCTAATGAGATTCCACCATAGAAGTTGCTGCTCCGGCATCCGGGGTATATTTCATCCATATTTGGAAAACAGTTGTGTTCTCAAAATATAGGGAGGGAGGGTGGGGGACACACTTCCCAGTGTTCACGGTGGAGTTAGCAAGTTTTTTTTGTTTTTTTTTATCTGAGTGTTGTCCACAGAAAGCTGGGACCTGGTCAGAGAGTTACATACACTTAAAGCTTCACTTATCAAGATACAGTGGTGGTGGTGGTGGTGGTGTCTTCTTTTTTGCAGCTCTGGTGAGATTCAGCTCTATTTTTAGGGACTTCTTCAGTTTCATCATCTGCTTGTCAATCACCACCGAGCTCCTTTTATTAATAACACAATCAAACTCTTCCTCCCAGCTTCAAAATACCACAAACAGTCTGCATGTTGGCACATGTTCATGGCACTCACCAAAAACTGAAGAAAAAAAAAGAAAAAAAACGGCAAATGAGTGTGATTGTTTACAGCAGCAGCAGCAGCAGCAGCAGCAGGCACATCAAACACAGCTACAACTTTATATTTCCACGCTCTGCTGTGAAACAGGATAAGACGTGTTGTTCCGGGTTCTTCTGTAAAAAAAAAAAAACGAGCGGCATCGGTGCATTCAGGTGCAAAACCTGTAGCACGGCTGCTACTAGGGTGTGTGTAGTTTGTGCGCTAAAGGCAGGCAGGCAGGCAGGTAGGTAGGAAGGAAGGTAGGGAGATAGGGTACGTTACCATAGTAACACCAAGAGGGAACCCAGCAGAAGCAGAGTGTCTATATGTGTCCTGACCCATTTCCATTCTCATCCACAAGTGTTTTGTCTCCCTCACCTTGCAGTTTCACAACTAAAAGCACCTCTCCTTCTATATCCTTGATGCATTTGCTACATTTAACAAATGGTCGAGGCTTGAAACGTTCTGCTAAACACACAAGGTACACGCACGCATACACATACGCACACACATGTGGTTCAACACAAACTCTTGGGTTTCCTATTCAGTTCAGTTCAATCCTATTCAACTTTGTTATCCCTGAGGATACAAAAAAAAACACACACTTACGGAGAAAAAAAAGTGTAAAGACAAAGTAGTGGAGTCATAAATTAAGAATATTTTCATCTTCTGGACTCAAAGACAGCACACAGGCGGGAGTTAAAGCTAATTAATAGCTGTAAAAATAAGAATTTCTCACATTGTTATTTTTTTTTCTTCCACTTGGTGAAACTGAAAACCTGCTGCAGAATTAAGGACAAAATATAAATGAGGTGATGAAGGTCAGCGCAGAAAAAGAAAATGGTCACAAATTAAGACAAACAGTGATTATTCTGGTCACTTCAACAGAAGATCATGGGTGATTAACTTTACATGTAAATCGTTAATCAGACAAACAGCATTTTTTAACATGACGCACTATGATTATGAATAAGGAATACCAAACTTGTCCTCTAGTCTGTTGAGAAAATGATTGATCAGCCCCAAAGTGATTAAAAGTTGGTAATCGATCAGCGTCAGATCAGTTTAAACCTCAAATTATATTATTATTAGAGTCAAACGTGTCTTAATGCTTCTTTTTGTTGTTTGTTAAAAGACAGAAAAAAAACAGAAATGTGTCAGTTCATCTGTTCATCTGCACCTTGTCAAGTTTAAATCTTTAAAAACCGCTCACAAACCTGTAGTTCAGTCATTTTGATGGACACTATGGTTCAGGCAAATGTTATTTACACATGAGTGAATGGTGCATTTGTTAGGAATTGCTGTTACACAGAAAACAATATGTATATCCAGCAGTAGGACGATGTATGTGCATGGGACTGACTCCTGTGTCCATGTTCCTCACTCAGTGCAGCCTTCGGTGTTCAGCGGCCATGTTTCCTTTGTGTTTTAATAGTGATCGGAAACATAAAACCACCTGAATAGTAATTTTATGAACATAAAGGAACGTTTCACCTATTGTCTGGACTAATGTTGGCAGTTTACAGGCAGTGTTTACCTTTTAGAGGGGGGACAGAAACAGTCGTCTGATATAGAAACATCAGTTTTATGTCGAGGCTCGGTGATGTGTCTTTAAAACAGCTGTGTCCAACAATACAGCTCTATGGCACAGCGGAATTAGATATACATACACAGTATTACCATGTGATTTCACGGCCAAGCTGTATATTAATTACAGTAATTGCTGATCTTTGCTTTGATGATGATAAGAAAAATATAGAATGTGTTAGTGAGTGAACCCAAATTTTATTTTATTTGCGTTGGTTTGAGTGTGACTTCAGTGTTGGACGTCTGAGAACGTGCCGGTCAGTCACAGTGTCATTTCACTGGGCAGCCCCAGCCTTAGCCTCACATTAACGTCGTGTTTACGTTCATCTGTACAATACGACCGCGTTAATATTGAAATCTGTTAAATGAGCTGTTCACTTCAATGTACTGTATTGCAGCCACACTCGAGTGGTAAGCGCTTTAGGCGAGCAACCAAATCCTGTTAGAAATGTCAATTGAAAAGGTCTTGAGATATTAAAAATGTAGTTTTTAATTAAAGGTTTATTAATAGATTTTTCAAACTTTTTTTTTTAATTACCCGACCAGATGCCTGAGGCATTTGGATTACAACTTTTATCTCACTTGATTCAGACTGCCTCTCTCCATTCAGCCATTTTGGATTAAAAGTCAGACTTCATAAATGCTGTTCATTAATTCCCAGTGTGGGCAGTTAATGTGAGATTCAGCTGCAATGTTACGGCTGGTCTGAGTGTCTATTTATTTTTAGATTCTTGTGGCTACTTTGCAGCCCAGGCCTAATCTGTCACGGAGGAGAACATGGAGGAAAATCTTAATCGCTGTGCCAAAAAAAGATTTTCAATGCACTCTGGTGTGTCTGGGTAAAAAAAAAAAAAATCAACACGTGAGTGTCACAGTAAATGATGTTATTGACATGTGTTGCATGCCAACATACTGTAAAATTGTCCCAATAACTCAGAACTCAGTCTGTATCATGCTGTTTGCACACACACAGTTACTACCGTGCATGCATGTCAATGTGTCTTATCATGCAAACCTTTACAAGTTCAACCACAGGCAGCAAGTTTGTAAAAAAATAAAATAAAAAACGCACAAATGTGTTCAGAAATCACTTACTATCTTCTGAGTTGAGATTAATGAATTAATTCAAAAAGAAAAAAATGTGTTCATGTTCATTTAATAACAAATGTAAAAGAAAAAGCAAGAAAAATCTAATCAAAATGAATCATGGGCAATTTGTGAGATTTGATTCTGCATAATCTGCTCATTACTGGATTAAACAATTTCACCCCAATTAAAAATATACAGGTGGATACAACAAGTTCAGGCGTGTTCTCTGAAGGGCAACATGCAGTCAGTCAGTCAGTCTCTGGGAAAACGTAAGAAATCACAAATGAGGCAGAAGCAGAACCATGAATTATCCTATCTAACGGCGGCGATGAATGTGCAACAGTGTAAAAATGATAGAAGGTGTAAAACTGTTAATGTGTGATCTTTGTTTCATCGTGTTCGCTGCACTTCCCGGAGAGATCAGCTGCAGTCGCTCTGTGTGGGAAACTCCTGTGAGTGAGTTTTTTGTAAATGGCACTCTTTGCATGATTAACCGTAGTGACCTTGATCTTGATCACTCACTACCCAGTACATACCGTCTGTAACTCTTAACACTGCTCCACTGGTGGAAATGTAAAAGAAACCCACTTAACTTATCGTGCAATAAATACCTTTTTATTCTTTTGCACTGAGCAGAGGCTGATGAGTGAGGCTGGGTCAGCACCAGCTGGGCAGAGCCAGCGTCGCGGGCCCCCGGGGGCCACGGACACTCCCACATTCAACACATGTCATCTGCTTTTGGTGATATGAGTGGATTCAGCTAAGTTGAATTTTGCGTTTCCAGTTAATATTTTTTGTTTAATGTCGAAATCTCATATCGTTTAATTTTATACTGTGCACGTCTAACAGAGTTTGGCTGTTGATTTCACCTGCCACCATGACAGTCAATTATATTTAGGTGTTGTACGTCTATCGTGGGCTCTCACTGGTTGGCAGCACTTAAAAGGATAGTTCAACATTTTGCAAGAAAATTGCCTATTGCCATAATCCCTATAGTTATAGGGGTAGGTTCATTACCTCTGATTATCCGTGCATTGCATGTTGTTTTGAGATCTGCAGGACAGAGAGGTGAGCTGCTCAGCCAACACAATGGAGGTGAATGGTACAGGTCCCCTGTCCCTCATCAAACTCATCAAAAACACAATCCAACAACTCCACAACGCTCTTGTGGACGAGTTATGACCTGCACATTCACCACGCTATGAAATAATAATGTAACATTACAAGACAGAGTTGTTCTCGAGGCAAATGTGTAGCCGAAACTACATCCAGACATGACTGCTGGGTGGAGTGATTTCAAAAGTAGTTCTGAGTATTTGCTTTGTGTGTCGTGGACAAGTTGTGACCTGCACATTCACCACGCTATGGATTCTGTCGATACTTTTAAAAAGAACTTAAAGACCCATCTATTTAAACAGGCATTTGGTTAACCTGTGGGTCTTTGTATCTATGCTTTTCTTGTATGTCTTTTGTCTTGTTTTGTTTTGCTCTGCTTTGTTGTTATTGTTTTGACACTGTGAAGCACTTTGTGGTTTCTACCTGTGAAAGGTGCTATACAAATAAAGTTTATTATTATTAGAAGTAATAATGTATTATGTAAAATTAAACACACGAAGCAAATACTCATAACTAGGCCTACTTGCACTTTTGAAATCACTCCGCCAAGCATCCATGTCTGGAATGTAGTTCCGACTACGCATTTGCCTCGAAAACAACTCTGTCTTGTAATGTTACATGATTATCTCATAGCGTGGTGAATGTGCAGGTCACAACTCGTCCACAAGAGCGTTTTGGAGTTGTTGGATTGTGTATTTGATGAGTTTGATGAGGGACAGGGGACCTTGTACAGTTCATCTCCATTGTGAGCAGCTTGCGTCTCTGCCCCGCTGATCTCAAAACAACATGCACCGATAATTAAAGGTAATGAACCAACTACTATGACTACAGGGATTGTGGCAATGGACGAATTTGCCAAAATGTTAAACTATTTCTTTAAATACTGGCTGCGACATTATCACAGAAGTGCCAGTATACGCGAGGATTGAGCCCCATGGTAGGTTACACAAAGCACAGCATTGTACTAAAACTGTGAAAAGAATGTAACACACTTACCTGAATGTTTATAGTTAGCTACCTTAGTAGGCTAAACTACCATTTGATTTGTTAACTTTTCTGTAGAAGCTGTGCCCAGAGATTGCTGTGCTTACACATCGTGACTGACCGATGGGTTTCCATATTGTTACGCAGGCGATAAAAGTCCGGTCAAACGTTGGGAGAGTGTCGGCCCTTGTTTTAGGCTACAAACAACACAACGCACACAACGGTTAGGCTACACATGGTGCATAGCTAAGACTGTTTACTTATCCCACACATGGGAAAATTGGTTGTTACGATACTGTTTGTAGCATACAAGGTGAAAAAAATAGTGGAAAAATATGCAAATATAGAAAACTAAAGCGATATAATCACCATAATCCAGCAGTAATCACATATTTTTATGCCAGTTGCATTATATTCAATGGGAACTTGGAGCCAAGTATCCTGTGTGTGATAGCGATCAACAGTTATTTAAAAAATACATATGCCGTGCATTATTTGCAAAAGCTGTGGTTTGTTATTTGTATTTCAGTTTGGATATTGTTGCTGTGTGTATTCGTCTGTCTCGGTGTCTTGTTTTGGCGGCTTTCAGTTTGTTGGTTCAACCCGACCGCTCTGCACACACAGTTCCTGAATTCAATGCAAAACAAAAAAAATCTGACATGTTTTAAAATAGACTTTACGTTTTTTTTGCCTGTTGGATGGTGGTGGATGATGATTTGCAGCAGAATAAGCAGCAAGTATATCACTCCATCTTGCAAATTATGGCACTCAGTGCGTAACTAGCCAGGTACTGAGATTGTGTCATTAGCACCATTGACCAGCACAATCAATACAGTATTATGAAAACATGCTACACATAAAATGGACTGGAAGAACACTGGACTTATTTCTCAATTCTCAGTCCGTTTATTTTTATTTTTTCAGTCTTGAATCCTGCTGCTGCTGTTAATGTGACCTCACCTGAAGACAGACTTCACCAAACATTTTCTTTTCTTTTTTTTTTTTTTAGAATCAGCTAAAGTTATTTGTTGCAGCAGATGACCCCGAGGGCTTTCTCCTACTGTTTGCAATGCAAGAGCCAGCTTGCTGCAGGAATACTAATATCTCCTAATAGCGTTAACACTGAGGATACTTGACCCTCAGTTTTGCAGTGGACTCTCACCTCTCGTTTTAAGAGGTTTAACTGTGTATGAAAACATGGAGAAGAGTCCGACGTGACTAAAAAGAACAGCAGCAGCAGCAGACAGCGCAGTGTTGGCATCTTGTCTGATCTGTGTGAATTCTTTAATGGATGTGAACAGATTCTTTCTTTCTTTTTTCCCCCCACATGTGATAAAATAGAAGTGAAAACTGAACATGAAAACAAATAAAGGGGTTCTTTGTGGTCACAGCATCAGTGCATGTAAATTAAAACAATGCATCACTTCAGACTGTATAGGAGACACGCAACGACACACACACGCACATGCACACAGAGATCTTACTTGAACTTTGCAAGAATGCAAAACTGAGTGTAGGTCTTGAGGGAACAGGAAACGACTTCCCTCCCTCCCCCCTCAATACCCCCCCCACCCCCCTCTTCATCTCCCCTCCTCCTCCCGTTCCTCCCTCCCTCCCTCCCTCCCCTCGCTTCCTCCCCCTCCCACCCTCCCTCCCTCCTCCTCCTCCTCCTCCAGCTCCACGCTATAGCAGCGAACTAGGCAGGCCAACTTGCAGAGTGCAGCTCAGCCTCGACAGCGGCTGCTTCCCACTGGGGGTCTTCGGAGAGCATCGCACTCCCATGTGCGCTGCTGTGCCCGCTGGATGTTGAAATCGCGCCGTGCGCCTCGCCAGGAGCCACCATGTCCAACCCAACCCACGACCCGTTCTACTCGTCTCCTTTCGGACCCTTCTACAGGAGACACTCGCCCTACATGGTCCAGCCCGAGTATCGGATCTACGAGATGAACAAGCGGCTGCAGGCGCGCACAGAGGTGAGGAGATAACCCGCCCGCACGGTCCCGTTTAGGTCGCGGTACCGGTAGAGCAGCAGGGGAACGCGCTGTATGGAGGTCCGGTCCGGTCCGGTCCGGTGCCGGGAAGGGAAGAGAAGAGAAGGGGAAGGGGAAGGGATGTAAGAGCCGGACAGAGAGAGGCAGACACGGGGATCGGGTCGGCGTGAAGGTCCGTCAGTCAGGAGATGTGGATGTGGATGCCAAAGTGCCAAACATTCCTGAGGTGAAAGTAAACAGGGCTTCGCTCCGGTGTGCGTGTGCGTGTGTGTGTAGACAACACGCCGCGAGACATCAAGCTCTGAAGTGACCTGTTGTAGAGACGACACTGAATTTCACTTTGAAATCTGGTGGTTTGTGGGTAAAGATGCGTTCACGTGGCCAATTAACTTGTTTGAAATTCAGGGAGCTAAGTGTCACCTACTCTGATTGGAGCTGAGTGATCCACCTGGAGTGGGCATCACTTCTCAATCAACTCAAACTGTGCTGGAAACAGTTAAAAAATAATCTGTTTACAGGTTTTAATGAAGTCAAATTTAGATTTAGACTATTTTTTCAGTGCAACATTTAAACATCACTAAGAAGAAGAGTGTTGAATTTAAAAAAAAAAAAAAAAAAGCTGCAGGAAAGTGTATGTAAGTCTGTTCGTGAGATTATATATTTTAAGTCCAGCCAGGCTGTGCAGACTGAGGCAAAGTGCATTTAATGTATTTGCATACATTTACATATTGCCTGGTTATTTTACATATTTGCATACCGGAGTCTGGTCGGTTGAAAACTGCTACAGCTCAAACCAAACGAGCTCAACAAGAATGTCCAGAGAGTTTGTCCTCAGTGCTGAAGAGTTTCATGTTTCACTGTGAAGGCTTCACATCCTGTGATCTCTGATTCATCATCTCTCTTTCCCTCTGTGTCTGGATGAAATTTTCTCAATGACAGTGAGAAAACTGCATATTAAGATGGTCATATAATAATTATAATACATGAGAAGGAGGGGGGGGGAATTAACTTCATGTCAGTTTCTCCTGATGCCTCAATGAGTTTGGCGCCAAACGAGCGTGGTGCACAGCGTCACTCAACTCAGTCTGAACCTTTGCTGATCCCACTGTGAATTATATAGCAAGCATCTGTTTTCAGCATCTGCTCTGTGATCTCGAAATGTGTAAATCTGCAGATAAAAAGTTCATTTGACATGTCAAGTTGTGAGGCATCCGCAGGAAGAGACGGTATCAACAACCAGAAACAAGCAGCTTTTTAACTAAAAATGCACTTGAGGAGTGTTTCTACTATTGATTAATCTGTCACGATTAATTGGTTAATCAATGGATCTATAGGATTCAGCAAATAGCCAGTTGCAAGCTCAGAGGGTTCACAGTGGCCTCTTAAAACGCCTTTATTTGTTGTAACCTACATTCACAGGACTAAAGATTCAGTTTATTGTCAGCTGAATAGGAAAAACAGGAAACACACATTATAGTGAAGCTGGAACCAGTATTTTTTTTTTCTTATTTTATAATAAAAAACAGTCACTGATGAATCTGGTGATTGTTTCAGCTCTAGTAAATAGCCAATATCTTAAGTAATCTTACCTCTGGTTGCTGTTGGAGGCTTTTAGGAATATGATTCCAGCTGAGACATTAAAAATTAAGAAGATTTGAATGAATATGTCCGTTAAATGACTTTAATGAGCAATTTTTGGAATCATTTTGGAAATCTTGTGTTGGTGCGAGGCTACCACCGGCTGTGTTACTGCAGCATCTTGCAGAATGCTGCTGACTTTCCCTAAAGAGGAACTTGCAACTTTAAGCAGACCACAGCAATGTTGCTGAGATGCAACGGCCCAGTGTGATGCATTATTCATGCGGAGTGGTCCAAGCCCCAGTGGACCTCAACTCCCGTACCACACATACCCAGACACCAAGTGCAATCACCACGCACACACTCTCTTACACACACACACACACATGCACACACCCAAATGCAGCAGCTACACGCATGCACAACACACAGGCATGTGCGTTAACTAACCCGGCCATATGTGTTTGTGTGTTTGCAGCACAGACAAAACCTACCATTTATAATGAGTTGCATGCTTCAAGCCCACAGACACGAAACATCAGTTTAAACCATTACCATCATCTCCTCAGACTAAATTATATAATTGCATAATAATATAATTAGTTTTTGTTCCTGTTGGTGTTCATATCTTCATCTTCCTCCTTGTCCTGCTTGTTCTGCCTTTCTCCGGCGTTAAGAGTGTAGAACATGTCGACTCTTTAGCGACGTGGTTACTGTTTGATTAAAATGCAGGTGGTGAATTATGACGAGGAAGAAAGTAGTGTCTTACGGAGGGTAAATAAATACCTCCAGTTTTGCTGTTTGTTTGCATCCAGATGTTCCATACAACAGCTCACATCAGGCTTTTAACAAAATTATATAGTAATTATACTCACGGATGCAAAAAAACCCAAAAAACTGTGGCCATTAATTCACACAGACCTACTGCATGGAAAAGAACATTTAGAGCAGCACAGGAAGAGAAATCTCCTTCATATGTAAAGTCTGTTGAGCTTCACTCAGACGTGCACACTCCTCATGAAGCTGTTTACTTCCTGTAAAGTGAGCTTAGCCGTTGGTCCCTTAATGATGATGTGTGCCTGAGGGGTCATTCTCCTGCTTAGCTGCTGCTAAGTCCATCTCCTGTTTTATACTGTGTGTCTGTAACAGTCAGCTCACAGACACTGCCTTTAATATTTCATCAAGGTTTTGCTGATTGCAGGAGCAGCAGGTCCAGGTCCTCTTTTTGTGTGTGTGTGTGTTTGTTAGCTTTATTTATATCCTTGAATGTTTGGGAGCCCAAACAATTGCATCTAAATTCAAATTTTATTTTCTGCAGCATCGAAACTTGAAATGTAGGTATTGAGCTAATTCTCTGCTGAAGGAAACAAAATATAGAAATTAAAAGATTTTGTAATGTTAAATTAGACATGAATGAAAATGTACTTCTACATGTACATTATGTCATCCTGCGTCATGATGTTAGTCTTGTTTGAGGTCAGTGAGACCCCAGAGACAACACAACTCTGTGTTACATCACTTAATAACAAATAAGAGACTCACCTGGGATTCAGGAGGGATTGTGCTGAACATTACTGTCAGCACCAGTTACAGATCTGGATCATATGAACATCTACTGTATTTGCAGCTGAGCTCTCCTAAAGGTCCTAAAGAGAAGTTATGTGTTAATTTCTGTATTTAAAATCACACTCATAAGAAGTTTTCATCCAGTTAGAAACTAAAGTACAGAGAGGATGACGAATCAAGATCCCCACTGTCTTATCCTTTTGATCTCATGCACTCAGAGGAGGAGACAGAAAGTGTGTTAAACAAATCCAGAGAACATATGGGCTAATGTGACTGTGACTGTGTTGGATGTCACTGTGAAGAGATACGCTGTATTAAAAGCCCGGTTTTGTCGCTATATTTTGTTGATCCAGTCAGAAAGATTTCAAGCTCACAAAAAACAGCCGTCTTGTCAGAATTATCACCCGGCTAAAGATGCTTAATATCGTGAAAGGGGGGCTGCCATTGTTGAGGATAAGAATAGCTCGGAGCTCGTACTTAACATGGTGCTCGCTGGCAGGCCATCGAAGCAAAAATGACTCACCATAGTTTGCATTCCCGTGGTTGTGAGTAGTTTTTTTTTTTTTTTTTTTTAAACGGGGGGAACTGACTAAGCCTCAGTATGACACCATCTTTGAGAAAAAGTGTTGAAGGAGTCGACTGAAGTCACTGCTCTGTTAGAAATTCTTCCATTTGTCTTATTCATGAGTGTGCTTTTGAATTTGCTTGGCTGGTGGTGCAACTGCCTCTCGCACTGGCAGGCACAGGACTCAAGGACCTGACACTTTGGAGGAGACTTACTTACCCCAGAGGAGAGTATAGTGCATGTGTGAGTGTAAGTGACGTCTATAGCATGAGCTGGATGCCTGCTAATCCTCTGGGAGTGAAATAACCAGTTGTCAGAATTAGAGCCACGTTCTGTTTTTTTTTTCACTCTTCGATTTAAAATCCTACGCACACGGCGGTTGTATCGACTGGAACCGTAAGTGCACGGCGTTTGCAACATCTCTCATCTCTTGAATCATTTCAAAAAGCCAGAGAAATTAACTTTACCAGGAAAAATACACCCTCAGATGCTTTTGTGCCATTATATATGGTTAAGAGTAAATTCTCGTGATGCTCGGTGCATTAGAGAGGCTGTTTTGTAATGTTTTGTAATTTACTTTTGGCTGCAGACGTTCTCTCATCTGTACGTCTGCTGGCAGCAGACCACCACCCGGAGAATCATGTGAAAAGCTCAGAGATGAACCTGTAGGACAGATCTGCAGTGTAGTATAGAGCTGCAATTAATGATTATTCTCATTATTGATTGAATTATTGGTTAATCTGTGAATAATTTTATCTGTAAAGTCACAGAAACAATGGAATTGTGCATCATGTGTCTTCAAAGGTCTTGTGTTTGTGCATCTGGTTTTTCACCAACAGTCTATGAATCAAATATTCAATTTATGATTAATTAAAAACAGAGAAAAGCTGCAGATGCTTACCTAAGCTAAGCTGCAACAAGAGAATGGTTGACTCAACGCTACTGGTAATCATTCATTTTCGTAATATTCCTTAATCTCTTTAATAAATCATTTAATCTGTGAAAAGAAAGACACAGTAAAAACATAATTTTTCACAATCACAACTTCCTGCAGCTTAATTTACGTTTCACAAATGTCTTGTTTTGTCTGACAAACAATCCAAAGGATTCAGTTCCCAATGATATAAACAGAAACACATTGAGTCCTCACTCAGAGGTTGTTGCTTTAAAAAAAAAAGACAAACAATGGATCAGTTATAAAAATAGTTGCTGATTTGTTAGGATGGATTAATCGTTTAATCCCTTCAATTGGACTGTGGAGTTGGTGAAATTATTTTCATTATCTGTTAATCTGCCTGTTATTTTGAATCAGTGAGTCGTTTGGTCCAAAAACATACAGTCTCCTAAAGCCCAATGTGACGTCTTACAATCAATAATACAACAACAATGAGTCCATTCAGTTCAGTCAGTACGGTATAAAATAAAGAAAAGTCACAAAACCTCACAGCTGAGGAGCAGGAAAAATGTTATGATCAGTTAATCGGTTATTAAAATTGCTGCCTGAAGATTGACTAACTGATTTCTATCAGCTCTACTACAGGAACAGAGCTTCTGTTGCTGATACTGATGATTATTTTCACCATCAATTATTAATCTGCAGATCATTTTTTAGGAATAACTGATGAATTTCCAACAATCACAGTTCTCCAAAAGTCTTTTTTTGTCTTTAAACCACTTGTTTCATCTGATTAAGATGTAAAATGCAAAGAAAATCAGTCAGAAAATGTCACAGTGGAGAGTTCTGATCAATTATCCAAATCGTATTTTTCTAATTGATCTCACTGATTAGTGTTACAGTGTAACCGGAGTGATTATGACACATTAGGAATGGAGTGCACTTTGATCGGAAATGTTCATATTGATGACTCGTTGCTTCACTTTTTCTTTGTAGATGGAAATATCTCAGTATGATCAGCTGTTGTCTGCATTCGGCCCGATAGCAAAAAGTACTTTTTGTTTTTAGGTGAGACTTTTTTCTTCTTCTTCTTCTTCTCTTTCAACCTCTGATGCTGAGGGAGTGTTTTTTTGTTTGCTCTCAGTAACAAGCCTCTCACCTGCCATGCCCCCTGAAGTACACATGGAAATAAGGAGGAATAAAAACGCAGCCACACAACAAGTCCTGTGTGTTTGTCTGGGATCAGCGCTCACCTTTGAACTGATAACTGTGCTGCAGCTTAAACAGCCCTGCTCCTGTGATGACTCGGGGTCTGTTTCTATCCCAACCTTATTACCTGCTCCATTCATACTTATTACCTGCGTGGCTGTATTTCTGCACCAGGCTGACTGCTATCCCATTACCTTCATTTTACACAACGTGAACCCGCTGTGACCTGGCAATCTAAACAGGCTTTGATGTGGATTTGATGCTATGCATACGGTGTGACCACATTGTTTCTGTGCTGTCGCTCGGGGGGGCACCGGCCTCGGCGTACAGAGGCAGCTGCGATGATTTGTGGGGGAATTTGACACTTAAGCGTATGCAAATGAGGCGGCGGATTAACATTCAGAGGAGGAGCTTGGTCGACCTCAGCCGGTGTAAGGCCATTAGCATAGAAGACATTAATATTCAGCGGCAGAGAGCGGGGGACACAGAATAACACTGTAAGTAAAACTACAACACAGAGGGTTGAAACAGAAGGAAAACAAAAGCATTTTAATGGAGGCACCATAATAATACCCACAGGGCTACATTCAAAAACCTCTCCTCTGCTGCTGCCACTGCTGACAGTGGGTCTAATGGTCACACTCTTCCTCCACAGATAGACATGCAGTCAGTAACGGTGATTGGCAGGCCATTCATTTTATTCTTGTGTCTATTGCACGTAGTTAGTCTCATTCTCATTATTCAAATGGGCCCACAGACCTGACTCATTGGCTCGACTGTGCAACTGGAGGAACTGGAGTGTTCATTATGGCAAATTCCCTTGTTCCTGTCAGGGGCAAAGTGGATCTGTTCCCATCAGCACTACATGTCAGATTGACATGAATAGGCTTATGATGTAGAGGTCAAGTTGGCACTGAGCTGTAAGGTTCACAGAGAGGGATTAAAGATGAGCCACCAAAGCACCAAGAACACACCAGGAGATTTCTTTTAGTTAGAATCTGTGTTTAACTTCACAGGCATGAAAATGGCAAATAACGAGTGTTTCATCATCAATTAAACTGAAGATTATATCTCATTTGTTTGGTCTGTAAATGGTCAGAAAATTGGGATAAACGTGTGCAATTTCTCACAGACTCAAATTGTTTCTTTTGTCCAACAACGGTGATGAAGAAAAGCAGCAAATCTTTGCGTTTTGGAGGCAACAACCAACCGTGTTTTATGTTTTAATGCCAGAGTTTAAATCAACGATTCATAAAAACTGCCGCCCGACTAATCGGCTAATCAACTTATTGTTCCAACTCTACAGGGCGTCCTTTTTTTTTTTCCAGCAAACTCAGGCCGTATTCAGTGTTTGAAATAACAAAAGCAGAGATTTCATGTAAAAACACACCTGTTTGTCAGATTAAATG
Source organism: Trachurus japonicus (assembly GCF_045865225.1). Lineage (NCBI taxonomy): Eukaryota > Metazoa > Chordata > Actinopteri > Carangiformes > Carangidae > Trachurus > Trachurus japonicus. The sequence goes on from NC_140916.1 coordinate 8,393,337, forward strand.
ACAAAGTGTGGCTGCAGGAGAGACGAGCGCCTTGTCCCCTCCATTTTAATGATGTCGTTTTGTGTGGAGAGTGATTTCCAAACTGGAGCTGAAAACATCAGCAGCTGATCGACAGAGAAATAATTGGCAACTGTTTTCGTAATCAATTAATTGTTTAAGTGTGAGATGTGTCGAGTTGCTCCGTGAGAAAGTAAACTGAATATCTCTGTGTTTTCCTCTGGGTCACATGATGAAACACACACACGTTGGGCTTTAGAAAACATTTATTGTCAAACCTTATGTAAAAACCAAGCAAGTATTCAATGAATCTGGAAAATAATTTGCAGCTTAATTGATAATCAAAGTAATTAACCATTAAAAGTTAATGTGCAGATGTGGTTAAGTCCAGCTGTGTGTGTAAGTGTGAGCATGCTGTGTGCAGATTACTGTATCTCCTCAAACACAACAATTTGACAGAGATTCATGTTTTCTGACAGTTCACCATTTCCTTGAAACACATAAAGCAGAACCTCTGTGAGGCGCATGTAGCATGGGCATTTCCGTGTGTGTGTATGTGTGTGCGTGTGTATGTGTGTGTGTGGCTGAGGGTAATTACCAGAAAGGTGTTGGACATCACGGTGCCCTTATCTGAACCATTACTGTTGGATTTATCTGCCATCAGGGAAAAACAGGCCACTGTAGGAATGGTAGGAAAGGCTTCGGATGATGTCACAACTGGGGTGTAATCACTTTTTTTTTTAATGAGGGCAACCGATCGAAAGGTTTTCAGATCAATTATCAGGAATATATTAAGCATACTGTGGTCACAGGGCAGTGTTTCTGCTTGTGTTGTTGTTGAGATGTTTTTTTTTTGCCATTAAAACCAGCCTCTTTAATGCTGGAGATTTTTGTACTTAATTTATTAATTAGTTGATATTAAAGTACTAGTTGATTGGAAAAGATGTGGGTTTTATTACTGCCCATTAAATGATCAAATATGTTTGAAATTACAGATCATTTTCAGTCATATAAACACCAGTTACAGTCCTCTGCATTTCTGCTCCCCTCCCACACATTACACAACAAAACAATGGAGAATAAGTCTTAAATAAGTCAACAACATTTGGTATTTACTTGGCTCACAGAGTAAACAGCATTATTATTTATTTCTCTAGTCTCTAATATGTGTTGTTATTATGATTCACAGCCTTATTGACAATGAAAAGACATCTGCTTTTGTGGACTCGTAAAACATTGCTCGGAGCTCTTACATTGAAAACAAAAACATTTTATATTTTCATAATGCTGCCAGTCAGTGAAAGGACTGAATCACATTAGCTTCTGCTTCCCTTAGTTAATTCCCTGCCAACCTCCCCCATGCTAAATTAAAGAATAATACAGCTAAAAGGTGAGCGGACAGGCTGATAGTTTTGAAAAGAAAAGGGAAAAGTAACCTTATCCCCAGAAAAGTGTAGTCAGAGCTTCTTTTTTTCACCTGTTTATCATTTCATTCCTTAGAAAGCAGCTCTTTGGTGTAAAAAGCACTGAATAGACTCGGGCATTAAACACACCTTTTTCTATTTGGAGGGAAATGGGGTTTCAGGAAACCTGCATGTGCACAAGTTAAGATACAACAGTGTCCTGTCTCACTGCAAGTTGCACAAGTGACAGTGATGGATATTGAGCGGAAAAAAAACTTTATTATAACACCACATGGGAAACTAATTAGGTCTTCCATCCATAGTTAGTGATGGAAGTCATTAAGGTCACAGGAAACAACATAGGAAAAGCACGCTGGGTGTACAACCATAGTAACACCGATATACTGTAGACACGTTCTAAGAGCACATTAGTGTTGCCAAGAGACTCACCAGGCTACTAAATAAAAAGGAAAAAACAAAACAATGTCTGTAAGGTGGTAAATTGATAATTTTAGGGAAACAATATATCAAATGACAGTGTGTCGGTTTGAGAGGGGCTGTTTGCAGTGATGAACCTACAGAGAATCATCATCTCAATCTGCGGCTCCACTCGGCTGCACACAGCTTTGCTGTATTGTTTCAGCTCGTTATCTGAGCCACTTCTTTATTTTATATTTTATTTTATTTTACTGCCTTCATCGAGCTGTTTTCAGATCCAGAGGCGACCGTGCACTGGAAAATCTCTCACTGTAACCCAACAACCTGAGAGCAGACAGACACTGTCAAAGACGAGCTTGTGAACAATCAGCAGCTAAATATCCAGATATTTTACTGGTGGAGACCAAAAACAGAGTTAAAAGAGGAGTGGGTGATAGAATAAATCTGTTAACGATTAAAAAACTGATCATTGGTGATACCTGGAAACAAGCCCAATTAGCCACAACCCATCTCTGCTCAATCGTTCATAACACAGTATAACAAAATTCAGGGGTCCTTCACAATAATGTGAACTTTTCCTCTGGTTCCTTTCCAGCTCCAATTAATCAAACCTACAGTAGAATCAATTAGAACCACAGATGATTATTGATCTATTTCAGATAAAACACTAAGCTGTGTCGGAACAAGAGATATGGTACATGTAGGTTAATATGCAAATCAGCGCTGCAGGATGCAATAATAATAATAATAATAATAAAAATAATGTGATAATACAGGCAGATATTTTGATTTCAGTTTGAATGCTTTTCAATTTCACATAAAGATATAAAGTTAATAGTGTTATTTTTGTTCTGTACCAAACAAACATGTCCTTATACAGTATGTCCCTATATATCCCTAGAATATGATGTTGTTCAGGGCATTTCACTTATGAAACAATTTTGTGACACATTTTTACCTTACCAAAAAGAAATATATATTGCACCTTGATATTTTGCTGTATTGCAATTTTGATTACAGTAATATTAATTGTGCTGCCCCACTATACTGTATGTATGTATATGTATAGGGCAAATTCTAGTTGAGATTTTTTTATTCCTATACACCCCTAGATTAAGATTTGATATGATAGACCTTGCTGACTGGCAGCTTTATAGTATTCACCTCTTAACGTAATAGACTGTTACTGTTCAGAAACGAAAAAAGTGCCTTCCCTGGAAATCATCTTTCTTTCATCATATCTGATCCATCATCTAAGATGGCATAGGTATCGAAGGTTTTGTCCTTCTCAAACGAAATCTGGTGTTTGTTTCGCGCGCTCACTTTTTTCACACTCCCTTGCTTGCCCTCGTATCGATCTGCTTAGACTTGACAAAAACAGACGCGCGAACACCCTGAAAATGAAACACTATAATTCCTGTGACAACTGGCCAAGGTAGTCCAGGTCAGTCCCACGTGTCAATCACAGGCTACAGAGGTTCAGGGAAACGTGTAGGCACGTGAATAACTGTAATATTATCATTGATGACGTAGCACACGCATTGCCAGGAAAGATCCGATCTGTCTGTTTAGACTGCAGACGTATTGGCAGATATCCTATTTGTATCTGATTTATTTCCACATATAACGGGGGCCTGAACCTGATCTGACAATTTCCGATTCCATGCGTATTTGTCCTGTTTACACGTTCATGTTACAGATCCGATCTGAGCCACTTGAGAGGAAGAAATCGGAATTGGGCCACTTGAATCGTGCATTGTAAAGACAGCCTTACTTGTGCCACTTCCAGCCTCAGTAGGACAGATTCAGGAGGCTGTGATATACAGGTGCTGCTCTGGCCTGTGATTGTTGGGGAGCCCTGCCATAAAGTTAAGTCTGTAGATATCTTGGAGACATTCTCTCCCACTGTGGCCTTTCCCCTTGCTCTCTCCCATTATGTTGCTGAACGGGTCATGGGTCCATCTTCCAGCAAAGTACCATGAAAAAACGTTGATGTGTGATGTCCAAAAAGAGTGTTAAATGACTTTTAATGTGTTATTGGCCGTCTGTGTTCTTTTTGGAATTAATGACAATCTGCCTACAGTATATGGGAAAACAACAAAATGCAAAAAAAAAATATATAAAAAGCTGCTCCTATGAAAAGGCTACCATATTTTAATTTACTTATATTGACCCTAAAAACAATTTAGTATAGGTAAGGTTTTGCCCACTCAAGTGATACCGGTATCTGGTCTGGCCCAAGGACTACAGGTCAGATTCAATCCTGGGTGACTGTGGTTAGGAGAAGGTCTTACTGGTGCATGCTGAACACCTAAAATCAAATATACTTTAACATGTTGCTTTCCAATAAAAATATCCAGGGACAATAGCTTAAACAAAAAAAATTATGTAGTATAAAAGCAATAATCACAGAATGACAATTATTCTACTGTACTGGAGCAACATTAAAAACACAGGTCTGGACATGATCTCCTGTTTATACACACACCAGGCTTGATGTCACTGTGTTGGTCCAGTAACGTGGTTCTGTACATGAGATGCTGTGAGAGGATGTTCCCAGAAAATCATATGAAAAAGAGAGAGAGAGAGAGAGAGAGAGAGAGAGAGAGAGAGAGAGAGAGAGAGAGAGAGAGAGAGAGAGAGAGAGAGAGAGAGAGAGAGAGAGAGAGAGAGAGAGAGAGAGAGAGAGAGAGAGAGAGAGAGACCTCTGGTCAAACAATGAGCGTCAGTCATATCCAGCAGGATGCTCGGACAATAGACCCACCTTTTTCCTGGCCCTTTCCCATGGTTCCTTCCAGGCTGCACTGTCGCTCAGATAACAGAGAAGACAGACGGGCCTGTATTCTGTCTGTGTCCTGTTGTTCTCCGTCCCTCATGTGGTAACCGACTTCTGTCCCGAAACACAGAGGTCACAGGTTGGGTTCTCGCATCCTAACAACTTTGTTAAGGTCTTAACAGTGGGACGACGCTGCCTGTGGGATTGCCTGCACTAATTCAATACTAGTTGTGTGTCTGTAGATATAAAACACTATACATAAAACTGCAGTTTAATAACAGCCACTACATTCCCGAAATTTTACTGCAGCCTTGTGTGGCAGAGCATTTTATTGTTCTCTTCTGCTTACAAGACCATTTCTAAGTGTTTTTTTTTTTTGTCTTTTTTTTAAGCATTCTTCTCTTCTGGCCCAGATTGGACATGATGAATCCATTTAGCTATTGTCAGCCATTCGTCATCTTCTTTGGGAAGTGTCTTTGGTTGGGTATATAATCCCAGTGTTTATACTTATGTTTTGGATCAGGCCATAAACAACACTAAGACTCTATGACCATGCTGCTTTGAGCTTTGAGGATGCTAACAGTTAACAGTGCTGACGTGTTCCTGTTTATCTGGTCTGACGTTTAGCCTTTAGCTACTAAATGCTAAGAGTTGTTAACTGGTCCCAAACAAAAGCCACGTCTGAGGCTAAATGTATTCATTTGGGAATGACATTGGTTTTGCAGTGTTTGGTCATAAATAAACGTATTTATCTGACAATAGCACAAGATTAAAAAAAAAGTTCAAAGATCAACATAATTCCTGCAACTCAGCCCAAAAGGGGACATGAAATTCTTCAATAAATTTCATTACAATCTTTTCTATATCTGTTGTGGATATTTTGCATAAAGCCTCACAACAATCCATTTAGTAATAGTTGTTTGGGCTAAAAGATAAACCACTAATGTATATTTATAGGTTTTCTTATGTATCAGACAAGAAGAGGTCGTTCTTTTCCCTACCTTGACATGTTTCTTCTTCAGAAGCATCACAAGGTGTTGGTGTGAGCTGATGATGTTATGTACTGTAGGCGTGATCACCCCGCCAAATTTCGACAGGATGACCACGCCTACTGCTGTCAGTTCGCTCCTTCAAGACGGTGCTCTCGGTGTGTGACAGCAAGTGTGCACCTTCGTCCCCGTTCATCGTCTTGTGGGCCCGCTTCTTAATTTCGATCACCTCCATGATCCGGCCTGTTGCTTTCCATACGGATGATTTTGGCCTTTACCCAGTCCATGATGTGGTTTTTCTCTACTGCAGCTGTCCTTGATGGCTGATTTTGAATTTTCTCTGTTGTGCCTTGTCTTTTGTTGCTTACTAACGGGCTTTTTTTTTGCTAGAAAATCATCGACTTTTCTACTTCCATTGCAGATTATACTGTAGAAAGCAGTGTCACCCTCACTGTAAACTTAACAGAAAAATATTCAGGCTTATAATATTTCATCATAAGGCAGACAAAAAAAAAAGGTTCAGCAGCATAACAGTGGATACGGCAGCAGCAGATACAGTGAATGAGGTGGTGGAGACACACTGTACTTGAGGTTGGAGCCTCTTCTCTGTGCTGGTTACCGGGTGTTTCGTCATCTTAGTGATCAGCTGTTTGACTGTAGTTTACTGTTTTTCCTGTGAGATGGACTTGAATTAACTATTCTGAAAAGAGTGGAGTGCAGGATGTCGGACTGTTTTCATTTATTTATTTCTAATGTAAATTCAGTCGTCACATACTTTCTGAGCAGTCACGCTCTATCCTGTGTGTTAGCATATATCCTGCAGGCATTAATATGCACTGACGATGCTGCAGTCACTCACAGGCTCTTCTCAGAAACATCCTACATGGAGCTAAGCATCCACCCTTCTGAAGTGCCATTGAGCAGGACACTGAATGATCCCAGCTCTGTGAGGCACAGTGTTGGCCCTGACCTCTGTGCTCCACCACTCTAACTCTGGCACATCGAGATGTGGATTTATAGTACAGTAGGTTTTTTTTTTTTTATAACAGATTGTGCTCCCATTCACTGAACGTCACACTAATTCATTGACTTCACACTCACAGCCACTCTCAGTTTGTACAGTAGTACAGTACAATATGACATGAGCTCAGTTTGACACATAAGGTTAGCTCTTTTTCCAGGAAAAAGCCCAGTGGGGAACAGTCCTTCAGCAATATAGACAGTCATAATGTCAATTTTCTAAAGATATTTAGTCGTTAGAAATATGTAATTTTAGTACAATTTTTGTACATTTTCATAAGCTCCTCAAACATTTTAACAATTAAAATGCAGTGACTGTAGAAATCTGAAGCCATCAGAAGATTATAAAAGGTTATCAGATGAGTCTAAAATATAATTTAATACATGATTCATGTGCACCGCTTGTGTCGGCGTGGCTGAATTCATCAGCCTATAACGAGCAACAGGTCGAGTTAACGCAGTCATGTAACGTTACGACAGGGCACATTCACTTACGCTGAACAATATCAGCGGATCTGATGAAATCCTGTATTGATCGAGCTTCTTGTTAAGCTGTGGGAGGAAGTGTGCCATGTGTTTATTGTTTATTGGTCTAATTAGCTCAGCGGTGGGGAATAGAGGCCACACTGGTGGAATATGTGTTAGTGTGTCCAAGTCGGAGCCTGAATCCTCAGTTTCCTTTTTGGTTGTAATTTCTCATGGGTGGAGTAAATAATTGTATTCCCTGCTTTGCCATTCATGCATTTTGTTGTTGCTTTAGTATTTTCCATCTTATTGATATTTGTTGACACTTAACATGGTGCCCTGGTCTTCTGTCTTCCATGGTGATATTGACTCATTTCCATTTGTTTCTATTGAGCTGAGACACTTTTTTGAGGCAGTTAAGGTGTTTACTGAACCTGTGCTCGTTTTTTTTTTTTCCCACCCCCATTTTTATTAATTATATTTATGATAACCTGACTCTCGGTGTGAGGTTGTGTGATATTTATTTGATAATTTGTTTAATCATTAAAACTAAAAACAAAAATGTCAGAGCAAGTTCCCAGATCTTAAAGTGGCATCTTCAAACAGACTTTTTCTGCTCCTAAACCCATAGATATTCAATATTTTATGACATTATTAATAGAGAAAAGCAGCAAAATCCTTATCATCGGCCAGGATCAAAGATAAATCTGATTGGTCGCAACAAATTGGAATATAACCACAACATATTTTCTGCATTATGAAATGTTATGAAATGTATGTTTGCTATCTTGTTATTTTTGGATAGTTTTGCCTCTCCAGGTCCAAAATTTAAAAAAAAGTCTTTCAAGTGCAGCTTAAAGCAGATAACAGCGGCACGGCCGTTTCGGCTAATGCTGCGTTCAAGGCAGGCTTTTGAAACCGTAAGTTACAGCTTCAAGTCACAACTACGACTTGGTAGCGTTCCAGGTAACCCGTAGCTCGTGTTTTTACCGTCCTGTTGTCTGTGAAAGTCACTATAACGGCCACTCGTAACTTCCGACCCGTGAACTCGTACCAGATCGAACTGGTATGACTTCACAGGAAGGAAAAACACAAAGTACGAGTTTCCTTGAACGCACCATGAGTTAGCAGCCCCCGCCCTTGTCAGGCATCAGTTGGTCCTCGTGCTACGTCACCACATTCACGCGCATCCCTTGGCTGCACACACAGCCCTTCATGCCGTTCTCTCCCCTCATTGGATAACACTTGTATCCCACAAGGAAAATTTTCTCCTCGGGTTACAGCAGAGCAGAGTGACGGAGAGACTCGTGTTTAGGCTGAAATACTTCATGTAAGTGATTGCTGACGGAAAATAGGACTATTTAGGACTTATATTAACAAAAACATTCCACTGATATCTGCTTTAAGTGTTCACATGTCATAGAAATAACTTTAAATTTCCAATGTGTTCATTTAGTTCAGGAGTTAAGGTGGAGAACCAGCACTTTAAACTTTGAAACAGGTTCACAGGTCGCTTGATAAATGACTTAATTTATCACGAGCTATAAAAATAGTCTTTGATTAATCCTCTGTTGATTAATATGTTTAATTATTTGAGTCTCACTTGTCAGTCAGTCGACGTGTTTCTTGATCAAGGGCACTTCAGCAGCACAGTGGTGTTGAGATCAGTCCTTCAGAGACCTTCAGTCACTGACACAGCTTCTTTCTTCTTGCATGTTTGTCGCATTTAAACAGAAGACGACGAACGACTTCTGTGTATTAACCTTGACCCTAAGTCTATACTGTAGCACAAACAGTGGTCTCTGTTTGCTGCTTGTGACCTTTGACACTGAGAGAAAAGAGAGAGAGAGAGAGAGAGGGGGAGAGAGAATGGGAGGAGTGCCTAAGTAAACTGGCAGACATGTAATCTAATGTGGGAACTTCTTCACAGACTTCATTTATAGGGAGAAAGTTAATTCCTGGTGAATGTGCAGTGGCTGCTGAAGGGCAATGACTTTCTTTTTTTTTTCACCCGCTGCATTCATTTCTCTTCATTTGCATAATGCTTGGCTGGTGGATGTAAGGTGGCCAAATACAGCAACATGTTCAAGTCTGCATTATATAAAAACACTTAAGACCCAGGAGGATAAAGCTGCGCTGCTACCAAACATTAGTGTGCACTGACTCTGACATGATTAAAGTGGTGTTGTCTGTGTAGTCTAAAGGAGTGGTTCTTGTACTTTGTCATCCTAAGGACCCTTTAATAGATACAGTAGCTACCTGTGTGGTAAAGTTTGACCTTAGCGAGCACATTTTATTTATTTTGAAAGAATTCACCTTAAAATCCACAAGAAGTCGTGTTTTTTCACATTCTGCTCTTTTATGGAGCTGTAACAATTATGATAATTATTGTTTTATCTAGTGATTATTTTGTAACATAACTTGTTTATTTGTTTGATTTGTTAATTAAGTAAAAAAAAAATAAATAAAAATGACCCTGGAAACTCATAGAGCTTAAAATTATCATCATAAAATTGCTTGTTTTGTTAAATCAAGTATCCAAAGACCAAAGATATTCAACTGGTAGCAAGTGATCTCATGAAAAACTGAACCTGCAACTGATTTTTTTTTAATCTGCTAAATAACTGATATGATTGATATTCAATCATATCATTGCACTGAATTGTTTATTTGAACAACAGCCTAATATTTTAGCCCTAATCTAATGACTTAAAAAGCAAAACATGTCTCAATATTCTTTCATATTAAATACATGTGTTGGTTGAAGCGTGTCCTCTGTTCAACTGCTGCCACAGAGCCACTTTAATAATCTAGCTAATTGAAATGTTTCTGTTTTTTGTTTTTATCAGTGGCCTTCAATATTCAGCCACCTTGCTAAAGATCCTTCCCAAACATCTAGAGAGTCTTTTCTTCTGTTAAGTTGTTATGCTCCCCAATAACCTGAAGCTGTTTGAATCTTTGACAACAGTCAAACTTCCTTGGCCCACCAGTCAGCCGGGCTACGTGCTATTCAGGAGCTGAATGGGGTTTCAGACATTGGTAATTCTCCAAGGTCAGGCCCCAGACACGCCTACACTCTTGGAGGCTTTTCTCCCACAAGAGGCTGGAAGCAACGGCAAAAAAAATACAGGCTAACAAAAGCTTTGCTGGGAAAATGGTTCATGTTAAACATGGAGACATTAGTGGTTTATGGACTGTTAGAAAGATGAGGCTAGGAAGGGGAGGCTGTGTGGACTTCTTTTATGTGGCCGTGTTGTGTGTGAATGCGCACAGTTTCTAAACAGCGAATAAATGGTTGCACTCGCACATAAAGCACGATTGTTAACGTGCAGTGTACAGCGGTGTTTTGTGTGCAGTTTTATACACAGTAAAACTTCTTCTCTTTGTGTTTCTGTTCCCACACTGTGTCATCTGCCCATCCATCCTGTATGGACATTTCTATATGCAAGGATTTAACCCTCAGCTCTGTTGCTATTTACTGAGGATCCTCCCTATGCTGTCCCTCCAATCCTCTGGATTTCCTGTAAATCCCTGGGGCCTGGCCAGCGCTGGTGATTTGTGGTTGGCTAGTGGGCAATTGACACATTGATAAATCCCCCTCAGATGGGGTGCGATCCGTTTGAATCAATAGAGCCTTATCAGCTGACGGCCGTCACGGCTGCGACCATGTCGGTTCACCTCGGGTCCCTCAGACTCGGCCTGATTTGTAGCTTTTGACAACAAACATCGTCACGCCACGTGATTCGTCAGAGACTCCGCTGGGCGTAATTGAAGGCAGGACGTTGTCTGTCAGTGAACAGCAATGAGAGAGAATAGGGGAGACAGACAGAGACAGAGGGGAGGTGGATGTAAAGGGAGACAGGCAGAGATAAAACAAAGAAAGGATATTAGACCGCGGGCCAGTGCTGGCTTTCTTTTTTCTTTATAGTAAATATGTGTCATTTGCAATGTTATAACCTGATATCAATGACAGCATAAAAGTAAAGCTCCCAACATTTCCTGCTGTAGTTGAGGGATTGAAATTGAAGACAACATTTATAGCTCCATGAGCCTCCAGTGTACTGTATGTGTATGTGTGTGTGTGCGTGTGTGTAGGGGGGGGTAGAGGGGGTTCAACTCCAGCCAGAGGATTCATATGGCTTGTATCCACTGGCCAGGCTTTAGCAGTTCTGCAGCCCGCCTGGCTCTGATCCAGCTTCTCCTCTGTCTTTAGATCCGAGCCAAACCTGGTCTGGTCTGTCCGTGGCTCAACCAGCCGCGTTTCACAACTTGGCGCGGCGCTTGCCCGAATGCTCCAGTTTGGAGGATTAATGGTTACTGACTCTGAATGGAACTTTCCCTGGTTATAATGGAAAAGTTTTGAGCAACATATATATATCGTGTTATTAGTTAGTGCCCCTAAATGTGCATTAAAATTTACAAAATAAGTGATTTGGAGGAGCGCAATGAAACTGCCATGTGCCGTTTGTTTTATTGTTGTGCATGCCGAAACTAAATGCTTTTTCATGTCGCATGAAATGTGCTTGTTATTTTCAGATTCCTCTGTTGTCTGGGTGGGAGGCTTTTCAGCAGAGACAGAAACTAAACCATATCATCTATGGTTGAACCCTGCTGGGCTGAGCAGAGCTAATGGAGACAAGACAATAGACACACCGCTGTCAGCTCTGCTCTTTGTGAAATACTCTTTATTGTTTTGGGTGGTTTTAGGCCTGAGCCAAATATCAGTAAAATGCCAAAATTAACTATATTGAGTAAGAGTAGAAATATTATTTTGTAAAAAAAAAATAAAAAATTGCTCAGTTTAAGGGAAATGCTTGAACATCAGTTGGGAAGGGCACAGAGCGAAATAATTTGAATGTAATAGTAAAAGTGAGTATAACAAAGATGCCATGGTGGAAAGCAGAAGCGAAGTCAATGTGAGTGAAACAGTGTTTAAATCAGACTGAGAGGGAGGTTAACTAACCCTCTTCTGTTAAAAGTGAATAAGGGGGATTTTAAGGAAGACAGTATTCTGTAAAACAGAGGAGTGGGGGGCTTAAGTAAAACACTTTTCATTAAAACAGTAAGAGGAAGCTTAATGAATACCGGAGTCTATAAAACAGAGTGATGGGAGCCCTCAGGATGACAGCACTCGAAAAATTTATCTCCAGCACTAAATCCAGGCAGTTTGTGTCAAAATGGGGATCACACTTATTCATGAAATCCTCCAACTTGTTTTAGCAGCAGGGAAAGTTCAACAGAGTCGTTCTGGTGAAGTAGTGCTTTGTCTTTGCCACCACCAAACGTGTAGCCTGTTGCTGAAATTAAAGAATAAGGCTTGGTGATATTTTGTGCTTTGTCAATGGCAACAAATCCCATAAGAACCCAAAATCAATAACTAACTTGTATTGCCTGTGTTGTCATTGCCGGATAAAGCTTATAGACAACTTAAAGTAGAAATACTGATCAAATACGTAAGTAGAGGTGAAAAAATAGTAGATGCATAATGTAGTAAAACTAATATAGAGTCTTCATGAGTCAGTGGGTGACTCATACGTAGGCTACAAAGTATGCGTCAGTGGTTCCTGTCAGACTGTAGCCTAATAGTATAATTTTTGATTGTTAATACTGATGCATTGCTATGTAAACTAGATTTTAATGTTGTAGCTACTGGGACTGAATGCAATTTAAATATTAATTTTTACCATATTGAAGAGTTTAGGCCTAATCTGTAACAATGCATCATAGTTGAGAAGCTGATCTTATTGTGTGAAGTATAAAAAGTGAAATGTCTTCTGCTGCTGATCATCAGGAGCCCCAAAACAGCCCCATATATTGGAAAATTGCACCACTTATGTCCAGCAGGTCTACTAACATTTTCTCATCATCTGTCCTCTTATGAAAACCATTAAAAGCATATCGTGCTATATTTGTCCATCATATTGAGAGAATTGGTTATTTTTATACTGATTCATAGATATTTTTTTCTTAAAGGGAAACTATGCAAGTCTGGTCGCTTTTCCACTGTTTTGCTAACCCTCCTCCTGGCCATGTGCATTTGTTTTTAATGCAGCTGATGAGAATGCGATCCATGAAGCATGTGTTGACATGTTTATTTGTGTAGTTTTATCTGTTCTAAACAAAAAAATTAGGGGTTACGGGGTGTGTTTGTGTCACCAACAAGAGCTGGGACACCAGGTCAGAGGCGCTGATCTTCGGCCAAGAGACGATAGGTGGAAGGCAGAGAGCCTCCATTCTCCCTCAAGTTACAAGTCATTTATTCATCACAATTACTCCTCCCTAAACCCTTTAATTAAAGGTATAAAAAAAAAAAAAGAGCATAGGTAAAAATCCTGCATAGTTCCTTCTCTAAGTTTCTTTTATGGTGTGTTATTTGATCAATATGTTGAAATTTCTTTATTTGGATAAACCCATAGACTGTAAAAAGAAGGATAAACCCCTTGAGATGTAGGCTATCATCATGTTTTCGAGGGGGGAAGTTTTGCAGTTGGGCTTTTATTTTGAAAGCGTAATGGCAGAAAGAGACTTGAACGGCAGGTGAGCAGCAGGAGACTGTGAAGGAAAATATGTCCGGTTTTGTGTTTAAAAATACCATGTTTTGGATTTGTTTGGCTCCTGGATGATAGGAGCACAAGGTTAGTCGGCAACTCATCTTTTAATATCAACGGAATTAAGTGATGTGATAGTGTTTTTCGTAGTTTTAATGCATTTGTAAGCTAACGTTACATAGCAAGATGGCTGTGTTAGCTTCTTGGTGCATCGCGATTTCTGTTGTGTGTAAGGTTGGATCTAGTATCCATGGTAACGCGGTCAGTTAACGGTTCCCTGGTCAAACTAGCTTTACTAATGATGCTGTACATCGTAATGTAGTAAATATCACTCATTTTACTGTTTCACTTGGAGTTAATGCAATGCAATTTGAATGGTTGATATGACTTTTAAACAGAAAAAGTACCAGCTAATACGCTAATTTGATGAGGCTGATTGAACATCAAAGATATGATTCCTACTTTTCTAAAGTTGCGTTTGCGTTTCCCCAAGTTTTCTCAAAACCATAAGCTGTTTTTATCTTTTGACAAACAATTCAATTAATTGTTAATTGCAAATAAAGTGTATGGGAATAGGCTACTGAAACGCAGCACAGCTTTTTGATAATAAAAGCATCAAAATGTCACATTTTACAAGCCAGATCCCATGAATATTTGGCATTTTGATTATCAAATTAGCTGAAAACCTACTGACAACTCGACTAATCTCTTTGTCTCAGGAATTATACTGATCTCCAAATTATATAATTTTCTGTTTCATTCAAAAATAGTTTTAGCATAGAAACTGTGTACAACAGGTTACACAGCGAGAGAGCTGCTGCTGCTGTGTGTGTGTGTGTGTGTGTGTGTGTGTGTGTGTGTGTGTGTGTGTGTGTGAAGAGTGTCTTGTTCACCCTTCACTTGACTGTCAATCCCCAGAGTCCCCGCCCCTGAATGGTACTGGATTATGGCTTGAACTGAATCTGAATGCTGAGTAGGACCCGAGTCAGTCTCTTTCTCTCTCTCCCTCTCTCTCTCTGTTTTGTCCTGGTGTGTCACTCGTCTCCGTCTTTCTGAAATAGATGTATTCACATGAAACAGACACCACACACATGCTGGCTGTTCACACCTGCTGATTCTCACAGTATGACACAGTCAGTCAAACACACACACACACACACACACATACACTCACGACACGCTAGCTTATGCAGTTCATTCCCAGTGGACAGCTGGTCAGTAGTGTGTGTTTGACTGTCATATTTCTGTTTCAAATAAAGATTTTGAGCCAAGGATTGTTCTGTTTCGATACGATACTACCACCTTGGCTGGCAGCTCGTTCTCGCCATGTCTGGCATGAACATGTAAAACACACAGACATACACACACAAACACACACGTGCATAGCCTACTCTTATATCCATCACCGTATACCCCAGAGATGTACACATACACAGAAAGTCATCTGACAAATGTCCATATATCTATATTTTACAGTTAGGCTGGCTGAGTGATGTGGTTTAGCACTGGTCTGGGATTTAAAGTTATAAACTGACAGACCTAATGGGAGCGCTTTAATTATAAGTCAGCATTTTTAAGTCAAACGTGATGTTTCTGACACATTTGGTCCAAAACTTCCATTGCTTCAGTGCTGAGGTTGTGAAAATTTGGTTTAAAAAAAAACGATGGTTGTTGGTTGTTGGTTGTTGGAGTTGTTGCTGCTTCGGTCTGTTTTACATCATTGTAATATTTGCTGTTGTACAGAAATACATTTGGACTGTTGGTCGGACAAAACAAGCAATTTGTAGATGACTTGGACTCGGACAAATTTGCGATTGCCAATCAAAAAGATAATCAAACATGGGGCTCCAACTAACCTTTGTTTCCCCTCTATCAGTGAATCTGCTAATTATTTTCTCAGTAAATCGATTAATGATTTAAAATGTAAGAAAATATCGATAAAGTCTATAGTCCCAGTTTCTCATAGTCCAAGGTCTTTTGTATTGTCCCGCCCTTTAAACACAAAAATATCTATGATAAAGGAACAGACAGCGAAAAGTAGGTGTTGTAGCCTAAAAAATGACTTACATGTAACTTGCCAATTTTTTTTTTTATAATGAGTTAATCAATTAATCAACTTATCATTGTGGCTCTAATTGAGGGGTTAATTGATAATCAGTCACAGCCTGTCTTGCAAGAAAGATGTGTCATATTACAGTTTGTATTACCATCTGCGGGAGGCTGACGTTTATTTGAGTGAAGTGGATGCTTTTCTTTTTTTTTTTTTGAGGAAAATACTGAATGATTAAAATTACGTACTTATGTGTTTTCCAACAGAGACACAGTTAGTGGTGTAAAATCTGAATCTTTTAGTTTTGGGAGTCAAAAAGATTAGATTTGGATGAAAATTTAAAAATGCGGTCTGAAAAATTCAACCTCAGTTGATCTTTCCTCAAGCAGCTGAACCTCAGCCTGCTAAAGTGTTTTAGTACAAAGAACAGAACATTTAAAAAAAAATGAAAGCCTGGCTTCAGTGTGTAGCCCATAGTTCAGCTGACTGGTGGCCAGCCAAAAGACCTCCTCTCTAACTCATGATCACCTATTGATTGGCCGACCGGGTGAAGGACCGGGTTCAGGTCCTCGTCCTCCACCACATCTTTTCCTTCTTGCTTCGCACTCATTGTGTTGGAGACACGTTGACCTGTGGGGCGCCCCAGTCGCTGCTCATTGGGCTTTGACACTGCTTGATGGTGACAACGCTAATTGTCAACATCTGGGAAGTGCTTGCCATCCCTCAGCCCGGCGCAGACTGAAACGTGGTGGTATGTCATAACGTGTCAGAGGAAATTAGCATCAGTTGAACATTGTTAGGTGGAGGGGGGAGGGCAGGGAGAGGGCAGGGGGGAGCAGCCCGACATTATCAGGGGTTCGAGTGAGGTGGGGGAGGAGGGTGAACGGCTGTTAAAGGAATCATTTCAGGGTACAGAGGTGTAAATGAATGTGTTTCCTCATAGAGTTGTTTCTGATACTCCTGCTTTTATTAAAACTACTGCTATTACTACTCAAAATACTACTACTAATGATAATGTACGACCTTTACTGTACTGCTCATTTTAAAACAAATACTGCCACTATTACCTCGGCTATTGTTATTCTTACCACCTACCTATATTTTAGCTGTTAGCCTACTGCTAGTGTTACAATCTGAATTTATCCCACTACTATATCTGATATTTACCAATATTGCTATAACTTAAACTGCTGCAGCTATTGTTAATGTGATTGTACTATTAGTCAATATCAATATCAGTTGCTGATAATACAGCTATCCGCTGTTATAGTGAGTATTCCTATTGTTGGTATTGCTGATTAAACAGCTATTAGACTTGTTGAAGAAAATCAGTCTAAAAACAAAACAAAGGAAAAAAACATGACTTTAACTGCGAGTGCAAATAACATTAAAGATAATAAAGATAACAATAGCAGTGTTAAGGGTACAAGCTAAAGGTATCGTGACCTGCAGCAGCAGAGAACTGTAAAGCTGTCGGACCTCAGCTTGTGTTTCAGACTTGTAGGAGCCTCAGGCAGGGCTCTCCCAAAGCTAAGCTTAAGAAAAGTAAAGGGTGTTACCAGGCTTTGGCTTTAAAATCGACCTGTATTGGAAGCTTTTAGGCCAGCAGCCAGCATCCACTCTGAGATCGCTTTTTAAAACCTGATTTATAGACTCATTTTCATATGCTCGTTATTTATTTGTGTAGCTGTTAGCCCTTTGTTCTTATCCCCCCAGTCTCTGATGTCTTTTTATGGCACTGTTATAATTTGTTTTAAACATATAATGCATCTGGCTGTTTCACTGTTCGTACTTGATTGTGATTGTTGAAGCACTTTGTAAACTCAAATGTAAACACTGCGATTTAAATAAAGCTCATGAAATTCATTTTTAATGAAAAGGAACAAAACAAACCAATCTACAATAAAGAGAATACTTGCCCTGCACTGCTGACTTCATATATCACAAAAAACAATGCTGTTTTTTATCTCGTCTCATACAGAAAGCCTGCATAGCCACAATATCTTTGTCTTATCACGGTATTAAATTTATGTAGAAAAAAAAAGAAAAAGAAAAAGAGCAGCAGAAGAGCAACAACCTGGATGAAGGAAATTCACTGGGTTATTAAATAATAGAAGAAAATGAAGAGTTTCATATCAAACTGAAACAACCCATGGTCCTTTCAGAGACCTGGAGGGTAACTGAAGTGACATGCTTTCTTTCACACGGTGCATATTTTAGAGAAGCCGGTGAACTGAAGCCGGCTGTTCTTAACAAAAACAGACAAATAGAAGTGTTTGGTGAAGAGGAAGCCCCTGCTCCTGTGTACCGTGTGTTAATGACCCTTCGTTCTGCTTGTCGTCTGAACAGGAAAGCGACAGTTTGTGGTGGGACGCCTTCGCTACAGAGTTTTTTGAGGAGGACGCCACTCTAACGCTCTCCTTCTGCCTCGAAGATGGACCAAAGAGATACAGTAAGTCTCCTGGCCCTGTATTTACTTTTAAACACATTAGTGTTCAAACTAATTACTCTTTAGCCGAGTCTGTAGGCGATTGTTCTGCATTTATTTATGCCATTTTCTTAACACAAGCATGCACACCTGTTGCACATCCAGGTGTGCAGAGATTTTCTTCTAATGCCCCCTCTTTCACTTACTCACTTCTCCCTGCTTCTGTGGACAACGCTCAGTATGTTACTGCTTTATATTGTGGGTTTTCCAGCAGAAACTACAGTATGGCACCTGCCAGGAATTTTTCCAGCCACTATTTGCTCTATGACTTTCACACTCAAAAGTTAGTTTATCAGTGTCTGTGAAGGACAAACCAACAACATAATGTTTCATCCTGAGATTCTCAGATATCTCAGTCTGTGCTTTTAGTTATTTGTCAGTTATTTGGCATTTCCACTTTACTTCAAGCTGCTATTTCCACTTATTTGGCTTATTAGTAACAAAAAACAAATCCAAGATTCCCTTTTAACATCAATTAGAATCAATGTGTCAAGTTTCTTTGTAAGAAACTGAGACTTTTCCAGTGAATATTTGTCCTGTTGAGTCAAACATGTCGGCATTTTACTCTACTGAGCCTGTGTCAGTGAGAAAATTGGTATCTCTCCCTCTTCCAACAATAGTTTTCTCTGCGTTTGTGATTGTGGAGTATTGGTGCAACATCACACGCAACCGCTAGTAACCTCTTTATGAAAATTGCATCACAGACCCCTGCAGTGGCCTGTGCTTTCTAAATAAAGATATCATTGTAAACAACACTCCTGAAAATAGGTAAGTTATTGGGTGTATCTGTGCACAAAGCACTGCTTTAGCAAAAGATGATGATGGTGACAGTGTGCTGCTGTTGTGGCACTTTTTCTTTTCTTTTTTTTTTACAAAGAATAATGCAGAAGAATCTGATGCCATACCTCCGTCTTTTTAGTACGTACAGTACGTGTCTTTATTTTTTTAAGCTTCCAGAGCTGTAGATGTAAAAGTCGTGTTCATGTTCCATATTCTCTGTATCTGCTGAGTGCTAATGTAGGTGACTGACAGTTTTAGCACTTCAAAGCTCAGATGGACATGGATGTTTCCTTTTTGAAACATCAGGAAAAAAATGTGCAGGTGTCTTACAAAATATCAGGGTCGGTCTAAAATGTCAAAGTTACTTATATTAACAATTTAAGGAAAGCAGTCAGCTGCTAATCTCAGGGAGCCTTTCTGGTACAACATTAGGTAACCAAGCTTTATGTTCATTCTTGTACAAAACAAGTTGAAGCTACAGATTTATTCTGCACAGAAACATAATGAAACATTTAGTGACTTTCATCTGTCCGCCTTCAAATTCTTTGTCACTTCAGATGAATTTGGGAAGTATTGTGTTTTGTTCTCAGATTGTGTCCATGATAAAAACCTACAACATGTTGAGATTATCCAGAAGACACTAATGTTTCCAAGTTGTCAATATAATTGAAATTTAATATAGCAGTGGGAAAATACTTTTAGAGCCAGTAGCCACTTCACAACTTTATACAACAATACAGTTGTACTGCATGGATGCTCATTGAGCTGATTCTCCGTTAGACCTGTAAGGCAAATCGTGTTTTCATTGCACA
The DNA here is from genome assembly GCF_045865225.1 of Trachurus japonicus. Lineage (NCBI taxonomy): Eukaryota > Metazoa > Chordata > Actinopteri > Carangiformes > Carangidae > Trachurus > Trachurus japonicus. The sequence continues at coordinate 8,413,103 of NC_140916.1, forward strand.
AGGGATGCCCTAATTGATCACCCATTATTGGCTGATTTCCATTAAAAATTGTAATCAACAGATCAGAATTGATGCTTGTAGTCACCGATCACCTGTGGTTAATAGAGTACTCTGGTGTCTGCAATGGAGAGACGCACTAGTCACAACAGACCACCAAAACAAAACTACATGTCGGCCATGTGGATCGACCAGTCGCACCCAAAGGTGACTGGTATGGGAATCAGTTTCAGGTATTGAGTATTGCAGAGAAAGGAAAAGGCCCCTTAATGTTTTATTTTAGATTAAATTACCAAGTAGTTTCCTCTTGGCTCCTGCTAAGTGCTGTTTTTTTTTTTTTTAGAAAGGTTTCGAAGGTCTGAGGTTCAAGAAATGTTCTCCCCACCTGATAGTTTATGCTTTGAACTCAACACAAAACTGCAGCTACAGTATGAGGTCGTCAGCAGCCAACGGCAGAGCAGTGGCTGTTATTGAGTTTGTAATGTTGTCCCCTTCATCTCATCTGCATAGGTTCATGTTTTGATATCTGAAACATATTGAATATCACACAGACAAAGATAAGGAGGAGGTGCTCTGAAATGAGCAGATGTGTGTGTGTGTGATTCAGCTCAGTCATGGAGGAGGAAGGGAGAGAGAAAGAGAGCAGAGAGAGAGAGAGAGGGAGTGGAGGATTGTTGTGAGCCGAGCCCCGGTTTGCTTTTCAAATGTAAAAATAAAAATCCCCAGTGGTGTAGAGACGGTAACCCCGTTCCCCCGGGAACGGGAGGCTTAACACCATGGCGATGATGACTCACCGTCAGTTGCAAGCCTTCCTCGATTCACATTCAGGTGCTCAAAGTTACACACATACACACACACACAAATACAAACACATCCAGGAAAAAATCCACTACCCTCATAGGTCCCCAGCAACAGATTTGACTCAGAAACAAAAGCTAAGACTGACACCTAATGAAAGTTATGTAGGTTTATTGGAGGCATTATGTTAAAATGTGAATGTCACAAATAGAGGTAGGCTATTGATTAAGTTCAAATTGACTATTTAGGCTGTCACTCAGTACTGTTGTTACAGTACAAGTGAACAATACTTCAGTGTCTCACCCAAAGCTACTTAAAAGTTTTTGTGGAGAACTTCCTGTTGCAGATACAGTAATGATGTTTTAAGCTAAATGCCAATACTAGGCATAACTTAATAGTAACTTGCTTCTACACCAAATTAGAATAAAAATGATTTGAATACTATGTGTAAAAATGTCTATATATCAACTAATGGGTTTAATCTTATTCGTATTGCCCATTTTGTTTGAATTTTTATATTGTTTGGTGAAATACTAAATAACGTTTGTGCTTAATGAGGAGGAGAGATTGAAAAATAGGAAAACTTCAGCTCACAGCAGCTTTAAAACAACCACTGGAAGTAAATCTAACGTGGATTGTACATAGACTGGGCAAACGTACAGTAGAATTATATAACGATTATGCACAGATATAAACTGCCAGGGACATTTTTCAGTGTTACTGTGGAATGTAAATGTGGAATAAAGAATAATGTATGTAAATGTAAATATAGTAATATATGGCTCAGCAAGTATCTTTATAGTGTTAGACAGTGTTAGACATCATTTGAATATGTGAAAGCTTTTTTTTCAGGGAGGGAAAACAACAAGAATCTCTCTACCTCGTGTCCCCGGAGCATATTTCTTCACCTTTTCTATTATACTGAATCATTCTTGTGGCACAGGAGTTTCTGTGCTGTCTGTTATCAGGAGGCTTTGGACTCTTGCATCCTTTGTTTTTTTTCCCCCACTGTTGGCCATCCAGAAATTTAAGCTTACTCCGCTGTTGTGCTCATTGTTAGTCACTGTGTGAGAGCCTCATCTAAATGCCTAAAATATAAAAATATAAAATGTAAATGTGACCAGCAGTGGCCTTATTCTGAAGTCATCTTCTGCTTCCAGACTTAGGAAAGCTCCTTATATACAGAATGTGTATATCTATATCAGTGTACAGGTCAGACGAATGGAGATGTGAGGGTGAAGGAGGTGGAGAGTAGTTACCACTGGTTAAAAAGACCGTGCATGTCAGTGGAGTTACAACAAAACTAAAGGTCAGAGCATTTTGCAGGGAAACAAAGTCTCTTTATGCTGTACGTATAGTATCGTATACTGTAGGAAAAAATAATGTTTTCACATCAAGTTCTCAGCAGTATGGATTTTAGATATGAATCCTAAGGCTATAGAGTGGCGACTTGTGATCATTATTATTATTATTATGGATCTTATTGTAGCTCCACAATATCAAACATTTGTCATAACCTGTAGAAACTGAAGGGAGAGTTAGTTTGTGTGTCTTTCAGGATCAAACACACTGAATCCTGCTTCCTAATGCAGCTGTTGCATGTGAACGCATATGGTTATAGTTAAGATAATTTCAGGTTTAACGTTGAATTAACAGTGGATATGTATATTGTTCAACTGAGGCTTTTCCTGTATAATATACGAGGATATAAGTGTAAGAACTCCAGTCCTTGTTGAAACTGAATAATATCTTTTGAGTCATTCGGTAGCTTATAGGATAATTACAAAGAAACAATCATTTCCCTCCATTCTGAGGTGCTCTAATTTTATAACCTTCAGCGGGAAAAAAAATTAGAAAAGCCAATTTACTTAATCTGTTTTTTTTTTCTTTTTCTTTTTCTTTTTTTCCCCCCTTTAATTGCAGGGACCTGTGTTAAGGTATTTTGTTGTAACTCGTCTCCAGCTGGCGTTCATTGTGGCTTCTCAGAGGAAATATATCATATTGGAAATGCCTGTGTCTTAATTGTTGAGGGATGAACACTAATACATTTATGAGCTCTCTCCTCCTCTGTCTGTCTATCGTTATTCTGAGATCAGTCCTAAGCTATTACCACAACTGAAACTGTGGAAGAAGTAGTCGACTGACAGAAAATCAGTCATCAACTCTTTTATTTTTGATAATTGATTAATGTTTGAAATAATTTCTTCTCAATCAAAAATATTCAAAATGTGATCTTTCAGGCTTTTCAAAATGGTAAGACTTGCTCCTTTTTTTGTTTTATGGCTTTGTAATGTGAATGTCTTTCGGGTTTTGGACACTTGAGGAGCAAAACAAGTTATCTGAAGACTTAATTGTATGCTTGAGGAAATCATAACGGGCATTTTCACCATTTCTTTTCTTTTATCATATTAGACCAAACTGATCAAGTTAATCTATGATGAAAAATAAATGTAAGGCTTTAAGGGAGAAAGTAGTTTTAATCCCTATTACAGTAGGTGTTTTGCTATTCAAAGATATTCTCACACTAAAATGACTTGGTTGGTCAGTCAAGCTTTTAAATGTTATGATTTTTGAACTATTGTCAGAAAACAACTGACACTAACCAAACAGTGATGCATACCACTGAATGAGAATTTGGTGAACAATTATTTGATTCACCAGCAAGTAATCAAACAGATCAAAAATGATAATGAGCTGCTACTTTTTTATTGGCTGCTCTGTCCAGTAAATCTCCAAAATTTACCAACTAATCCCACACTTGTAGTGTCCAACTAGAATGACAGTTTATTTCCCGGTGAAATGGCCAAAATCTGACAGTCTGAAGAGGCGAAGCATGTGGCTGCTGTCTGAATAATTTTCCGGCCTGTGTCATTAATGAAAAACAAACTTCGCCACATCGTCTGTTATGTCTAATTGTAATCTACATTTATCAGTAACAATAACCATGTCAAAGGATGACATAAGCAGCTTATCACAGACACATTACCTTATTTCTGGTCTTGCCATGTTTGTTGCAAAGATCTGAAGTGCACTAAAATGTGAGCTGTGAGAATTTGTATTCTCAAACATGTCATATTTTTTTATAGCATCTTTGGAAATAAAACTTATTAAAGCCCCGTACTGCTATGACGGTATATTGCTTCGCTTTGCTTTAATGTGCACTTGTTGGAATCGTGTTTCGTCTTTGGAGCACGAGTGTTTTGGTGCATATTTGTGTACCGCTATATATGTGTGAGAAACAATTCTCCATCAGTGCAGGCCAATTATTGTTTTCTACACCGAATTTTCAGAAACTCTGTCTAATTATACGCCCAATTGCCATGGCCTTAACATTCGCCCCAGTACCTTGTCTGGCACTGCAATCTATGAGGCATCTGATGAAAGCTGCACTCCATGATGCAATCAAAGAGCAAGGCTCATTTTAGAAGTAGTTCAAACAAGAGAGGGAAAACTCTGCATGTTTAGTGGGCTGGTTCAGGGCAAACTGTGAAAGTGATTCACAACACATTTACAATTCATCTAGTTATTCTTGCATTGCAGCACGCAATAATTGCAGCGATAAAATGACCACAGCTAATAATCTTTAAGCAAGCATGAAGACATAATGAGGAGGAAGAAAACAGGGGAAACAGCTTTAATACGTGTGAAGGAATGAACTGAACTGCCTCGGCCCTAAAGTAAGCCTAACTACAAACTCGCTCGCTGTTGTGAATTAAAAGTAGCAATTTTTATTAATCAATAACCACATTATGACCACTTGTAGGTGTGTTGATGTTTACACCATATCTTAACGCCATTCCCGCATATACCAACGTCATAATGAGCAGTTTTAGCATTCGTCTCATTGGCAGAAAGAAGAGTAGTTACAGTAAAAAACAGTTCTCGAGCAGATTTCAGTCCAGTGATGCACACGAAACTCTTTGAACTGGCAGCTTAATTTATGCTTCAGTCTTTTATTTAACAAAAGTCGCACTGTGCTGTTTCATATCAGTGGTTTACTCTGCAGTAATGACCAGCTCATTATACATAGTCCCATTTATTAAAGCGTCTTTTGAAAGGCATTAATCACTTTACTTAGCATATCGATTCAAATGGTTTTATTCCAAACAAAAGGAATTTGCAAGTTGCAGACATAAAACTGTGTGACTGTAACCACAGACATGTAGTCTATTTAGCATCTGACTACTCGGCAGCAGACTCAAAGGAAACATGTTAAGCTCGCCATTAAACCTCCATCTAGCTTGCAAAAATGTTATGCTCTTTTATTCAAATTCAAAGTGGTTGAGCACTGGAAAATTTGTCATCTTTGCCCTCAGTTCGGTGAGTGCAATACAAAAGGGTATGTCTTTTTTTTCTTTCTTTCTGTCAGACTGTCATTAAAGCCGCTTATATCAATTTTTTGGCCACCAGGGTGCAGAAATGGAGATAAGCTAACAAACAGCCCAGTCGTATTAGCGCCTTTTATAAAGTTGTTTTAACTAAATGTGCAAGCAGAGATTGTACTTATACACTCTGGAGTCATGTTTCTGGACACCTGAGGAAAATTAAGTCTAATGTTAAATCTCCTTTTTAGCTATTTTTTGGCTGTTTCCTGACTCCTGTGAAATAAAAGTAGCAAACCTGCAGCTCAGGTCAGATACAGTGGGTTTATCACAGCTTATACTGGAAACAGCTGCTTACCACCGCTGGAGAGAAAAAAGTCGGTCAGAGCAGAGGACTTTTACAGTAAATGTGCTGTTGTAAAATGAAAACATTGCTGCATGGTGCTACAGAGTTGTTCATTAGTGCAAACTCCCTTCATATTTCATTAATTTGAAAAAAAAAAGAAAGAAAGAAAACAAAACAGCTTTAATTTATTTGATTACAAGTCCCCGCTGTTCAGAAATGTGATACACTGCAGAGCCTTCACTGGCCAATCATAAACATGTCTTCAGCAAACCCATGTAATAAAGTTTATTTCCAGCTTAAGCCCATTCCTACAGTCATCATTAGGTTATTGATACCCAATGTGTCCTCGTATATTATTTTATTATGGTGTTAATGGCCGGTCTGAGTCAAGACCCCCTGTCTGTTTCTGTGATGTTTACAGCCTATCCAGTCTGTAGTGTTAAGTGTTAAATACATTATGTGTCGGTCACATAATCAGAGTGATGTTTACTGACAGAGTTTTCTTACAGTATCTGTGTGAAAGAAGCTGAATGGAGGTCTGAGATGGGAAGGATAAGTCTGGTGCTGTGATCTGACTCCCTTCTGTTGAATAAAAGATTGACAACGCCGGGTTGTGAAGGGCTCGTCGGAGGGGGGGGGGCTGTATTATTGAATGTGGTGGTGGTGGTGGTGGTGGGATGAAGAGAAGGGGGGAGGCGGAGTCCCAAATGAAGGTATATGGGAGTGGTGCAGTGTAGGACTGCCTGTCTGAATGTGTGTGTTCATGTGCGTGTGTATCTGTGCCTCCGTATCTGTATCGTCTTGCGTGAGTGTGTTGTTGTCTCTGCGTTCGAGAGACGAGCAGCGTTTTGTGTGTGAATGTGCACGTCTTAGTGAATGTGTGTGTGGATGCCGGGCTGAGAGTTAAAGGGGTATCTCAGCGCTTCTGTGGAGGGGGTTGTTTTGAAAGGAGGAGGGGGGAGAGAGGGAGTGGGATGGGGGGAGCAGGCGGTGTGCGAAGCTGCTTTACAGAGAGATGGATAGGATGGTTTGAAGGTGTAGAGCGGTGATTGGCAGGCAGGATGATGCGGCCCTGGCTCAGCTGCAGCGCTGAGATGTAGGCTGCTCCTGATTGACAGTCGAGCCGAGGCTAGGAACCACAGCGCTGGATTGGCCACAAAGAGAGACGGAGGGAGAAAGAGAGAAGGGAGAGCAGAAAAAAAAAAAAAATTATAGATATAGACCAAAAAATATGTAGCTTTAACTTTTTTTTTTACTGTGTATTCTCCTCCTGGATAGTTCGACACTGCCATCTATTGTAAACTATGCTGGTGGCACTTTTATGGTATTCCTCCCAGCTGACAGCGTGCTAATCAAGCTTCTGTTTGACTGAATTGAGCGTCGGGGGAGTGACGAGGAGAGAAAACGCAGAAAGTTGGAGGGAGACAATCAATAAGTTGTAAGGGAAAGCATCGGGAAGATGTATATATGAGCAGGTACAATAATGAAAGTGCCCTGCAATACCTGAATATAAATCATCCAACACAGAGTAGAGCTTCTTTTGTCCTTCACAAAAGCTTTAGCCCAAGGCAGACACTACTACTGTATTTTCATTGTTGAATATTTTTGATAATTTTTCCATTAATTGTTTTTATTTTTTTAATTGGGAGAAAATAGTGGAAAATGCATCCCCAGAGCCAAACATGGTAACTTTAAAATGCTTATTTGACTTGATTTAAGCAAAAGCCCCAAATATTCAAAAACTGAGAAATACTCAAATCCTCAAATTTGAAAGGCAAGAACCAATAAAGGTTTTGCATTTGGACTTGATAAATGATTGATCAGTCAGCTGTCAGTCAGGTAACTGATGGATCAGTTCTGATATCACTTATGGGAGGCGAGTTACAGTAAATCTCAACAGTAATGTGGCAAAATATTGAATCTTTCTTTTATTTATGTGGTGGCTAGAAATGATATAAAAGTGTAAAGAATTGTTTAGAGATGCCAATCTGTGCTGTACAATGTGCCGACTTCCTCTTGGGACTTGCTTTTAAGTAAATTGCTTTTAAGTAAATCTATGTTTTGTGGGTCTAACCCTTATATTTACAACTTTGGGCCCAGGTGGTGATGAATGACAGGCCCCATTGTAAATAGCAGCTTTGTGATAGTCAGAGCACACACACACGTTTTGATGAGGCTGTATGACAGTCTTAGGTGCTCATTCATTCTTTGGTTACACACAAAAAAGTCTTTGTCTGTCTCTGTCAGTAAGTTTTGACCTGGAGGTCCACGTGTTTGGTAGGATTTCGGACCATTACCGCCTGCTCCTGCAGCTCCGCCATCCCACTCCTGCCTGCTCCTGCAGAGACCCTGAATGCTCCTGCTTGCAGCAATGCTTTCTTCTAAAAATCTGTGCGCCCCGTCCCACAGGGAAAAGAAGACACATGGGATTTTCATTTATTTATTTATTTTTTAATATGAAGAAATGGTAAAACGGTTGCTCAGCTATGTAATATGCCTTGTTTAGACATCTCTACTCAAAATAAGCCTTAATATATGCCCTTAAATGTATATACCGGTGTATATATAAAGCACACAAAAAAGCAAATAGCTTCAATTTCAGGCATTAAAAAATTATGAATCATCTCCCTTTTTTTCTTGATCTTTTATATTGCTTTAAATAGCAACAGATGTAGCACTATCTGACATCAGAGCAGCAATATTACTGTTACTATTTACAGATCAGATTTGGATTAGACTAGAATCGATTAGCCAAGTATATTTACTGTTACTTACGTTGGAAGAAAAAGTATTTGAATGTGAGAGCACAAGATAGGAGCTGAAACTTTATTTGGTTTTATATTTTGAGGCAGAGGGAAGACTGTTTTTAAAAATAAATGTTTTATAATATTATGTCCAGCATAAAAGTATGTTATGCTGGGTGTGGCTGAAGTCACAGGACACAAGTTAATATAAACCAGAAGTATAAAGCAGCTGTCACATTTTCAAACGGTCTTCCAAAATTTGTGAAAAATTAAAAAAGACTGATTCACAAAACTTTCCTCAGTGACATAAAAAAAAACATAACCATAAAAAGTAAGAATAATTCAATAGGTGGCCTTGCCTTCTTTTCTGAGAAATACAGTAGGTAGTCAGTTGAAAGACATGGGAATTAAACAATCATCCTCATTTTTACTGGGTGAACTGGACGAGAGAGCACAGAACCAAACATCCTCTTTTTGTTACAGTCCCTTCACTCAGTCTGAAAAAACTGAGTGTGGGAGCACATAGAGGGAATTTTAGACTAAGAAAACTAACTTTGAGAAAATATTCACTTGATTTGACTCACTCGGTCTCCTCCTGAAGCTTCGGTATTAGCTTTAGAGAAACTCACGGACATTTCCACATAACTAGTATGAAGGGTTTTTTTTTCTCTCTCCCCATCACTGACATTGGATCCACAGTGGGAAGGTCTCTTTTCAATCTCCAGTATGAAGAGAATGAATGCATGAATACAAAAAAGTTTCCGTGATCTTATGGCCTGTCATTTAAAAATCCCCAGTGATGACACAAACCACCAGCACAACAGTGAGAAACATCCTGTAATGTTTGTGCTGGCTGCAGCATGCAGGACCTGCAGGATCCCATTCCTGCTGCAACGCTCTACTTGTTGTGACCACTGTTTGTCTTCACTGATGCAGTTTGTCTTTCTTTGCATTTTTTACCCAGCTTGGCCATCAAAACAAATATAAAAGTACAAATTTAATCCCGTTAAATTATTGTTAAAAGCGATCAATTTCGATTGTTGCTCGTGCTTTTCCATTGTTTTTGTCCACGGTCTCTCTTCTGCAACGTCTGCCTGATGGAAATTAAGACATTGACGTGGGCAAGTTGATTGTTTAGTCAGTGCCAGAACAGAGGGAGGCTGTTTACTATTTCTGTCTATTTCTCACCCAGCGATAAGCCTGTTATCGTTGCCTCTGCAACTGGCCCCTTCTCCTCTCACTGTGTGTGGTTCGTGCAACCAATCAGATTGTATGCCACCGCCAGTCTGAGTTTGAGTTGAGTTAGGTGAACATGGTGGTGGCTACTTCACATCATCAAGCAAAAAAGTAAAAAATAAATACTTTTTTTTTTTTAAAAAGAGGGGGGATGTTTATTTCAGCCTGTGCCCAAAATGATTAATCAATCTCGCACACTGTCATGGTGATTTTCTGTGCCAGGCAGATTGAGGCGGGTCATTTTTAAGGGACCAACAATTATTTGAAACAGTCATTCGATTCCCATGACAAGAGGCAGCAGCACCTTGTCTGTATGTAGCTGACAACCTCCTATCAGGCCCCATTAATGTTTTTGGTAAAAACAAAGGGAGACAGACGTGTTCCTGTCATTTATATTTTCCTGTTGCACTTTTTTCTGGTTACTGCTCATTACATTAGAAAATTGTAGATCATTATGACATGTCATGCTTTTGCAGTGTACTAAATGTACATTTTTGAGTGCATCTATTATCAACAATTTGATGATAGATGCACTTATTTTTTTCTCCAGTATATGAAACGTTTTATGATATAAATATTTAGGATGAGTCACTTCCTTTGATCCTTTAATGAAAACATATTAGCTGCTGCAGATATGGCTCTGGCTCTCTGCTATAACATGATATAATGTAGCTTTTCTAGCCTTGAATTAGCCGTATAACAGAGAAACCGATGCAGTTAAAGTGAAGGAGAAATCACCATTAAAGTGAACTCAGAAGGCGCATGAGACAAAGAATGGATGATGCGGGAGTGAAGCTCTGAATCCGTTATTCTCCTCTCTCCTGATCAGCCTGGTTGCAATCATGCCAGTCAATAATAGATGCTGAAATAGATGTGAATCCAGTTGGATTTCTGTTGTTCTCCTGATGATTTTTTCATGCTGTATATGTGTGAATCCGTGGGTGTTTGCACAGTGAACATTTTATCTGAGACAGCAGCACACGTGAGCAGCGGTTCTGTTGCACTGTTTGACCAGAGAAGAAAGAGATAGGCCTTTTTTTTTTTCTTTTTAAAGACGTAACGTGGTTCTTCTGAGGCTGTCGGGAATCGCTGCCTTTTTTCGCTCTAAAACAATATCCAATATCTATAATAATTGACGCCCACGCACAAAAAGCCTGCTGGCATGAAAGTAAAGCACATTAGCAGCTATTCATTTTTAACAACAACACAGACTACTCTGCTTAAAAATACTATTGTGTGCCATTACTCTTTTTCTTGTGTGCCATCACTTCGCTTGAACCAAGTCCGTTTTGTTTATTGAGTGCTTTCAACAAACTGCAGACAACAAAGGGTGGAAAACAAAACAACAAAGCAAGGAGAAATTAAAAGAACATAGATCATTTTTAAATAAAAAAAACAAACGAACAATGAAACCAGAGTTTATTTGTTTGTTTGCAGAAATAAATGTGGGAATAAGTAAAATACTAAGAGTTATTTTGGAAAACAGTATATTATGTTTCCTCACTTGTACATTTATCTGAAAAGGATGTGAACCCGACCTAGTTTCTATAGCAATAATATCCGAGAGGACCTTTCCTTATTTGGATTATGGGCATGACAGTGAGGCAGTGAGCTATGATGTTTAGCCGCTGGCAGGAGGGCCCATAATTTACCATAAAAAATGTCCTATTAAGTGTTCTGGACTTTTCTTTCTTTTTTTTTTAACAATACATGACTAATGGCTAAAACTTTTCTTTGCAGTACTTCTCATAGTTCAGAAGCACAACCAAATTAGCCCCACAAAAAATGAATAAATAAACAAAGTCTTCAAATACAAGTAGAAATGTTTCTTTTTACTGGGTTTTCCTGTCCGAATGTGTCAAACCCAAAACTGACACTTATGTCTAAAGCCGGCCAGGTGGATTAAGGAAATGCTTTTATTTTGAAGGGTACATGTTAGAAGTCGTGCACATTCTTATAAAAAGAAGAGCTTAGTGTTTAAAAAAAGAAGTGTTGTGCTCATTTTATTCAACAAATGTGTTGCACTTTTTCCATTTTTACTTGCCTTTTGTGTTAATGACTTTTTCTAGGAAAGCACACTTTTTCCTTATTAATATTTTCACATTTTTGAACCAGTGTTTTTTAATTTAATTTCAGCATGAATCTGCTAATTAGAGGAGATGTTGGTTGGAGCAGGTGTGTAGCAGCACTGCTGCTGTGTAGTGTGCAGTGCTGGAGTGTGCTGTGTGGAGACCATGCTGACTAGTGCGGGTCATTCTCTGACTCTGTTCATTGTATTACAGAAGCACAGAGAGCAATTGTGCAGCAGAAACCCTGTGAATTCTGCCTTTCTCCACAGATGCAAAGAAGTTATACTCTGACGTGTGAAACCAGGCTGAAAGACAGACTTGAAGATGAATGTAGTGCCGTTTTTTTTGTTTGTTTCCCACTTGGAGCTAGGCCTACACGATAAAGTTGCAATATTGTGGTGACAATATGACTTGTGATAAATAAAGTGTGCATACAGAGAGAACCTGAATAGAGAACACAGATGAAGGTCCTTTTCTACTTCAGTCTATAAGTTTACAAAAGCTTGTGACAAATGAAGCTGCAGTCTACATACACTACAGAAACTTTCCTTTAAGCTTGTTCATAACACTTGATTCACTATTAACATTAACGCACTGTGCTTGTGTAAAACAAACTGTTGGATGAGAGAGAGGTTCGACACGCTTTGCTACCGCGTGTTGAACAGGTGTGATGAAGGACACTAATTGCTTTTTCACTCTGAAAGGTTGTGATTTCAGCACTACGACCGTGGTTGTTGCACCGCGCTCTGGCTCTGGCTGTGTGTGTGTGTGTGTTTTAGTGTGTTAGAGGGGAGAGGCTGCAGCCTGACACCAAAATGTGGAAGTTTCTTTTCCCTGTTTATTTTTGCTCAAGCGCTGCGCCTCAAAAACCCTGTGACCGCATGGCATGTGTGAATGAAACAGTTTTCTATATTTCATTGTTTTTCAGTAAGTGTTTATTACACGTGTTCAAACCGGAATGACATTGAAAATACAATATATCCATCAGCACAACTTGAAGGTGGTTTAAAAGGGAACTATGCAAGCTTTTCCACTGCGTTGCTAACCTTCCTCCTGGCCATGTGCATTTGTTTACAACAAAGCTGGCAAGAAAACAATCAATACAGTGTTTCCCACAGGTTTGCACGGAGACTGTGGCGGGAGATGGACCATCGGCGTTTGGGCCATTCAGACCCTTTACCGCGCACTACTGTCATGCATGTGCACTCGTCTGTGTGCGGAGAAAGAGTGCTATGTGGAGATGAATGAACGGAACAATATTGCATTGGTTGAGCCAAAAGCAGAAAAATCTATTCGTGGCAGACATAATTTATTTGTGGTGGGCCGCCACAAATAAATGAATGTATGGGAAACACTGCAATAGAGCGGTAGCCTACATATATTATATATTATATACGATGTTACCATGTGTATATTTGTGTAGTCTTATAAACAAGAGATTACGGGTTACGGATTTTTGTCGCGGTGCCACCAAGACGAGAACTGGGACGCCGAGCCTCCATTCTCCCTGTAACAAGTTACATGTCATTTATTAAATCATCACAATTACTCCAAAGCTGTTTAATTAAGGTAGAAATGTAGCATAGTTAAGCTTAAAATCCTGCATAGTTCCTCTTATGGTGTTTTAGGATTAGATGTATCGAAGTGGACCTTTCAGCAGACTGTGAGAACCCCTAACAACAGAAGACCAGTTCAAGGGCCCGCGGCTCCTCCGGTATCATTTAATCTGTATTATCAGTAGATTTCTGATGTCATTTCAAAGCTTGTACAATATAAAAGCGTATACGTAGCGACTGGTCAGTTGGGTTGGTTTCCAGGTGGTCTGGATCAGGGTGGGAACCATTGTGTGTAGCTAACAGGAAAAGGGGAACAGCTATCGCAGGGCACCAGCTGTTCGCGAGGATGGGCAGGTCCCCTGGCTTCCTGTTTCTCAACACTCTTTGTGCCCCGGAGCAAAACAAAACCAGCTTCCCATTCCAGCTTGAGACACAATAGATGTCGCAAACAGTCCTCTCCTCTGCTTCTCTCCTCTCGTCCTCTCACCCTCTACCCCTTCTTCATTGTGTTTCCTCTCTCTCTCTTTCTCTGCTGCTTCCCGCTCATCATCTTCCCTGTCCTCTCTCCTTTTTCTTCTTGCTCTTCATCCACTTAACACTTTCATCTCTCTCCTTCAGCTACCCCCCCCCCCCCCCCCTTTGCTGCTTCCTCCAATTTTCTTTCTTCATCACCTCTTTTACCATCCTCCTCCTCTTCACCATTAGTGTCTTCTTTCTTTACCATAACCTCTTTCTTTCCCCCCAATCATCCTTTGTCTTTTGCTGGTCTCGCACCTTTTCTGTTTTTTTTTATTTCTGTGTATGCAAAGCAAGTGAGTATGACATTTTGTTGTGAGCAAGGATTTTATTGACAGAATAAAAGTTACACCTATTCGCGTTCTGAAAAGTACAGTACATTATTTGCTGCATGTGATTCACCTACTCTTCCTGCATTTCGTGTCTCTCTCCACTGGAAATATCTCAAAACTTTATCTATAAATTGAATATTAACCTGTTAACTATAATCTTAATTTTGTTGAGAATGTTTTCTAATTGATAATGTAAACTTTGGTTCTTTTTAAAGTGAAACAAACACTGCAGAAACCTCTAAATCTGAGCTTTTTGCCGTTCACTATCACTGCTCGGGTTAAGTTTCCAAATCACAGTCTCCTTACATTTTGTAATATATGAAATAAACATGAAATTGCATTTAAAAAGCGTGTTGGGAAAGTCTTCCCATGAGGTCTCTTACTCTACACCTCCGCGATTTGTTTTTGCCAAAGTGGGATTTGTGAATGTTTGCTACAAGTCTTGATGACAAACACGCAGTTCATGAAAAAATGAAGAGTGAAGTGCAACATGAGCTTTTAACAGCAGAACATCCCAGAAAGGTCAACAAGATGGCTCTGAGAGAGAGAGAGAGGAAGTTTTATTAATAATGAATTGAATTTTCATCCACACACTAGAGAGAAGAAGAACAATTCCACCTGGAAAACGCTGGCATATATGCACACACACGCACACACTCATATACTGTACATACACACAGTGGAACTGAGAGTAAACTCGTGCCGGTACACAACATGCAACCGAGGCCGTAAAAGAGGGACACACATACATTCATCGGCACAAACACACACACACACAGAGGGAGAATACACCTGGCCTGAAAATACAACGCAGTCGTAGAAAAAAAAAAAGTGTTGGCACATGAACAAAACCCTCTCACATTTCTAAGAAACACACAGTTGTGCACGTTCATAATGCAGAGTTATTGACACATGGAGAAATCCATATTTATATATAATACAGTGTGGTAGAGGCCCATCAGTCTCCATAGTCTATGAAAGGGCCTGCACCGCTTTACTTAAGGTATTAAATGTTTATGTGGCTCTTTTTCATCCCTCAGTAACCCATATTTTCCACACACACACATAAACTCGTAGACACAGAGACACACATACAATAGCTGTAACAGCTTCCCAAATCAGATGAGAAATTCACAGTCAAGATGATATGAAAAATGACTTTTTCATCTTGTTGCTTCATTCTTTTGTGTGTGTCCTCTTTGAGATGACATGGCACAGGGCATTTTTGCTTGTATTACCAATTTTTCTTTTGCGATATGTGTCTTTAACGAGTGCCTCGTGCCATATATTTAGACTATAAATACCGTAGCAGTGAGGGGAAACTAACAGGGTGGCTGTGGCTCAGTAGGGACAGTGAGTTCACTGAAGGCAGCTGGTTGATGGTTCGATCCCCAGCTCAGTCTTTCATCCACCAAGGAGCTGAACTGTTGAAGGCCGGCACCTTACTGTACAGTACATTGGTGGCTTATACTGCATGGATTGTATATGTGAATGGGTGAATGCGAGGCCAATAAAAGCTACAGTATGGATATGTAGTAGTAGTCCATGACTAAGGAGCAACTTACCTGCACTGGCAATGGTTTAGTGCCAATACAAGAGGTGCTGTGAGGTTCAGTGCAGTGGCTTCCAACCTTTTTGGCTTGTGACCCTGTAAAATGAGGTAATGTCTACTTACTGACTGCTCATAGCAAGTAGATGAAGTCATTTTTACTTCTCAGATTGTTTTATTGGAATCATTTTTAAATGCTCTGAGAGGTAATACAAAAGTGGAGAGAAAACTGAAGAAACAGTTGTATAGTTTTGTTTAAAGGCATAGTTCAACATTTTGGCAAATTGGCCCATTGCCATAATCCCTGTAGTCATAGCAGTAGGTTCGTTACCTGTAATTGTCGGTGCAAGCTATTTTTAGAACGGCGGAGCAGAGCGGCGAGCTGCTCAGAGCTTTGCTACAGAGGCTAATGGGATTTCTTGGTTTCCCTCATAAAACAAAAAACACAAAAAACATCAAATACACAATCAAACAACTCCTAAAGGCTGTTGTGGACAAGTTGTGACCTGCACATTCACCACACTATGAGATAATAACAGAACGTTACGAGACAGAGTTGTTTTAGAGGTAAATGCAGAGACTGCTTGCTGAAAAACCGCCCCTGAAGGCAATGCGCATCAGTGGTTTTGCATGAATTTATCTCTAAAACAACTCTGTCTCGTAATGTTCTGTTATTATCTCATAGCGTGGTGAATGTGCAGCTCACAACTTGTCCACCAGAGCGTTTTGGAGTTGTTGGATTGTGTATTTGATGAGATTAATGAGGGAAACCAAGAAATCCCATAGCCTCCGTAGCGTAGCTCTGAGCAGCTCGCCACTCGGTTCGGCCGTTCTAGAAATAGCTTGCACTGACAATTTGCCAAAATGTTGAACTATCCCTTTAATAATGACTATGACTACTATTTTTCTTTTCATTTTTTAGATTTATCTTCATTGTCAGGATTTCTTCCAGGTGTCCTGACCTGTATGTTGGAGAAGTTATGGCTTAATGAATAGTTTCAGAGGATGGCGGTGATGACGGACAGATGTGCTGAACCTTTTCATCAGTGACTGAGGTTCATGTCTTGTGTAATACATCAACTCAATATATGAGGATATGATCTTTATCTATACTTGCAGGATATCAGGTGTTTCAGTTGCCCTAAAGTGGATCTTTATCAGGTTTAAGTCTGGGATGTGAACGTTTGGGTCGGGTTATCTGTGAAACATAATTATTGGTTGTTTGGAAATTAGTGACCAATTCCCTATGTTGCCCTGTTTAATTTGTAAGACCGTAATTGCATCCTGGGTGGTTAAATGACTCATTTCAAAATGGTTTCAAAACAGTTCTGCTTTAAGATTATTTATTGAGAGGGTGGGGGGGGGGGGTGGGGGGGTATTGCTTCACCAGCTACTCTTGAATAACATCCAGTTCTTCTTCTGAACGTTTGGTTCAGACGTGGAAACATTAATCTCTTTGCTTTACATCCCACTCCCATATAGTCACTTGGATATGTGTCAAACAATGATGCACAGAATTATTATACAACTAAATGCTACAGTACTAAAACTCACCAGGCCACACTGCTGAAGCACAAATTCATCCTGTGTGCCACTGCCACCCCTGTTTTTGCCACCTTGACTTTCAGTGACCCCCCCCCCCCCCCCCCGCCCCCACCCTCCCAAACACACAACCATACAGTAACCCCTCCCCCAAGGTGAGCTGCGGAGAGCCGAGCAGGTATTGCTGTCTCCCTCAGATCAGAGCTCGATTATCAGAGGCCAAACGGTGCAAAGTGATGCTCATTAGCATTAATTCGGGCTCAACGGGAGTCTAAGTCACACACACACGCAATGCCGGCTGTGTGTGTGTGTGTGTGTGTGTGTATCTGTGTTTATTTGAGTGAGCTGTGATTCACCCTGTGAGGATTCCCTCATCAAGTGTGTGTGTGTGTGTTTCTAATGTGTGTGACTGGAGTTTGACTGAACTCATGGGGGGAAATGATGCGACTCTGTCCTGGCATTTTTTTTTTCTGTTTGCGTTGTGTGTGGTGGTTGTGGTGATGGTTATGGTGCTGTGTGCGTATATGTGTGTGTGTGTGTGTGTGTGTGTGTTGGGGGGGGGTGTCTTTGTCTCTTCCTCCTCTGCGTGGCGAGTCCTCCCTGCGGAGCTGTGCCCTGGGGGTCGGTGAGGCCGGGGGGGGGGGGTGAGCTATTGAATTATGGATGGAGGTGAAGAGGGGATGAGGGCTGGCCTCGGAGGGACGTTACCCCCCATCCCCCCTCACCCCCCTCACCCCCCCACCCCTCTATCCCCAACACTTCCGACTCGCAACTACCCCCCTCTCCTCTCCTCCTCCCACCGATTTCTCTTTCTCTCCGGCTTCCCTCTCTGCCCAAACAGTCGCCATCCACGCGTGGCGTGAGGTTGGATGAGGGTGACTGGAGATGTGTCTCTCTCTCTCTCTGTCTGACTTTCTGCTTTGCAGTTTTTCTTTCTCTCTTGTTACACTTTCGTCCTTATCTTCTTCTTCCTCTCCCTCCCCCCCACCGATCTCAGTTGGGAAAGTCAAAATGATAGAGGTCCATTCAGGTGAAACTGGTCTGCAGATGTGGGGGGAAACGAGACAAAGACATACAGTACTACAGTACCTTGATTTTCTTCTTCCACTGTGAACGACCACTAGTAATCAGCTGCTGGTGGTAAAACTGCTTCTCATGGCTGCTGTCTCTGTCTTTCTCCCCCTCTACCTCTAGTGTTACAGTTAAATATGCTTTTATCTTCATCAAAATAATATAAGAATTTATGTTTCTTTTTAGCATAAACTTAACCAAACTACCACACACCATCGTGGTGGAAAACATATTAGCTCCATCTTGGCAGTGGTGACTGTGGAGCTGAAGCCACATAATAATGTATGTGACATTTTGCAGCGTTGTTGGGTGCACACACAGAGAAGACTGTTCAGTGTTTACTGCTGATTTTTTTTTTTTTTTTCCAGTGGTGCACTCAGCCCTGTGCTTGTTAGCCGTTCTAAGACCAGGGAGGAGAGGCTGCTCCAACTTGTTCCAGCTGAATTGCATTTCTCAGTGCAAAAAGTCACATAGTTTTACTGTGGTTTTTAGCCAGTGAATTCATAAATAAGGTTTGTCCAGTAACCACATGGATGTCTAAAGGTTCTGAGACTGTTGTATGTCAGTTACATCCCTGAATAATACAAAGCTGCTGTTTTCTTGCTCTTTGCATCCATGTATCTGTGAATAGAAGAACTGCTGAGAAATTTGACTTAAAAAACAAAACAAAAACAAAACAACCAGTGATGGTAAATAATAATTAAAAGACTGCCAAGATTAGGTTTCTCATCAACATTTATCCCAAGTCTCAAAATGGTCATTCTGATATGACAAAGTCTGACGACCGTTTAGTGCTCCTGCTCAAACACTCACAAGGTTAAAGACGGTCATGGTTAAAGATTTAAAGAGCCAACACTGACGTGAAGCACATGTCAAGAATGTGTTTACTCTTTCAATAATTAACTTGAGCCACCTAAAAAAAAAAGGAGCTTCAATAAGAATAATAAAAATAAAAAAAATACCAAAAGAAAATCATATTGCTGACCAGAAGGTGCGGCAAAGAATTTTTTTAAATAATTTCTTAAAGGGATAGTTCAACATTTTGGCAAATTGGCCCATTGCCATAATCGCTATAGTCATAGCAGTAGGTTCATTACCTTTAATTGTAGGTGTAAGCTATTTTCAGTACGGCGGAGCGCAGCAGCTGGCTGCTCAGAGCTACGCTATGGAGGCTAAGGGAATTTCTTGGTTTCCCTCATTAAACTCATCAAATTCAACATCCCAAAACTCCACAGCGCTTTTGTAGACAAGTTGTGACCTGCACAACCACCACGCTATGAGATAATGACGGAACGATACGAAACGGAGCCGTTTTCGAGGTAAATACAGGGTAAATACGGAGACTGCTTGCTGAAAAACTGTCCCTGAACGCAACGCGCATCAGCGGTTTTGTATGAATTTACCTCGAAAACGGCTTGTTTCGTATCGTTCCGTCATTATCTCATAGCGTGGTGGTTGTGCAGCTCACAACTTGTCTACAAAAGCGCTGTGGAGTTTTGGGATTTTGTATTTGATGAGTTTAATGAGGGAAACCAAGAAATTCCCTTAGCCTCCATAGCGTAGCTCTGAGCAGCCTGCTGCTGCGCTCCGCTGTACTAAAAATAGCTTACACCTACAATTAAAGGTAACGAACCTACTGCTATGACTATAGCAATTATGGCAATGGGCCAATTTGCCAAAATGTTGAACTATCCCTTTAAATGTAATCAATCAAAATAAACTGCTGGCTATTCAAATGACTTTTAGGCTAATTTTAAGATCTGTTCAGACCTGGCTCGTGTGGGCAGATGTGAACACAGCAAGACCGAGATCACCAAGAAGAGGTGGTCTCGACTCGGGCCAGCCTGATCTGACACGTTGGTTGAGGGTTCAAGCCAAAAATATATAGGATGGATGACTTGAGTCGGGTCGGGACCCCGGATTTTCAGGCCCGTTGACACCTCTACTCCATGGTTTTTGTTTTTCCCAGGCAACCTCCTCCTCCTCCTCCTCCTTTCGGATAAGATATCTGACCAATGAGAGAACAGTTGGTTCGTACATGGTGTTTGGACCTCTTGCTGCTTGAGTTGATTGGTTGGCTCAGTGTTTGTGCTCGTCTCCTCCATGTCGGCAGAGTCGGCTTCGCTCGTGGCGTTGCTTTGAGTGAACGCAGACTGGATGGAGGGGGAGTCACGTGACTTACACGGCATAGTTTTTTTTCCAAGCGGAAAGCACAGGGAAAGTAATAACCAAAATAACCGACATGAGTAAGATTACGTCGGTTAGAGGGTCTAAATGTTGGTTTTAGTATATTTTCAGTTAATTGCCCAGCCCTACTTGGGACTGTTACCTTGGGAACACAAATGATCCAAAAGAAAAATGCAGCATTTGTAAATCGGGACACACCTAACAAGCCACATGTCTGAACACACCCATAGTCTCACTGACTGTCGTGCTTAGCTTTTAAAGTATGGGATGTATTTAAAAGATGGTCACAAGGTTTATTTTTTGACTCAGCAAACAATTCCTCCATCATATATAAGTTAGTAGTTATTAAACCTGCCGTTGGTGGAGCTGTGACCCGTTGGTTGCTGGTTGTTAGAGTGATGATGGTCTTGAGATTCAACCCAAACCCGTTGCTGGCTGCTGTGCGATAATACACCACGCTACTGTATTTTTTTATTATTATTATTTGTTTCATAAACTCTGCCGAGGCATTGGTATGATTATGCTTCTCCTTGTCTGTGTTTGGATACCATGCTTTGAGTGACAATAACTTTGATAACAGGGGACCTCTAAAATTCAGTGTCACAGTATTAAACGAGGACCGCTCCCTGCTTTGCCACCCAGCAGCTTTTCCTTTTTGAAATGTAATTTTGAACTAATTTTGAACGCTGAAACGTCGCAGCGTCTTAATGATGTGCTTTGGCTCATGCGCTTTGGACAATTGTGAAAAAGGGGGTTTTAATGAAATCTATTATTGTTTTTTTGGTTGCAGGGGCAGTGGGGGGAAGTGTTTACCTCGCCTAAATAGAAAACAGCAGCCCCCCAAAATGACAGGAAATACAGAGAGAGAGAAAGAGAGAGAAAGAGAGAGAGAGAGATTGAATTAAAGTTTTATGACTGATGAATATTTCATGTTCTGGGCAGTGATTCCCACATTCTGGTGTGTGTTTGTGCGAGTATATGTATGTGTATGTGTGTGTGTGTGTGTGTGTGTGTGTGTACTCATATATGCACAGCCTCCACTATGTGTATGTGTAAGTGTTCTGCTAGAATATATGCTGGGTGTTTTTAACCCTTCCTCTGCTGCATTAGGACTGGAGCTTGGCTGTAAAGTCTGTTGTCATGTTGTCATGCTGTCAGCAGCAGCTACTTTCACACAGGCTCCAGACTTGCCATGAGGACGTTTTTTTTGGTTTTTGTGGACATATTTCTCCTCCCCACACTGTCCCTATGGCTCCAGTGTGAATAAATCTTCAGTCCCCCTTAAGTTCAGTAAGAACGACTGTTAAGTATGTAAAGTGGTTGTTGCGTAGGTTTATTGTGGGTTTTTTTCCCAACATAAACCATATGTGCATCCACAAATGTGTAAGGAAATAAAAAACAGAAAAGGAATCTTGTTTAAAAACACATGTAACTTTGGAAGATAACCACTTAATTTTATATACTTGACATAAAGGGTGAGCAATAATCCAACCATAGATGAACAGTATGAACAGAGCGATACTGTAGATAATCAGGTAGACGTGCAGTTGTTTTGACTAATTGATTACTCTGCCACTTTACGGTTTCTTTAGTCTTTACAATAAGCAAATCATTTTTCCAACTATTAGCTACAGATGAAGCAACTTATTTAAAGAGTTGAGAAATTACAATCTCCATTTTTTACCATTTCCCAAATGATAAATCATTGAATTGAAAATAACCACTGATTTATTGATAAAAGAAATAGGGATGAAGTTGCAGCTTTATGGAGATACTGTTCCTTGGTACAGAAGTATGATGGTTTACCTACTGTTGCCACACATTCCCTGTCTCATTGATCATTGTGATCAGAAGGTTTTCTTAGTTGGGTGTGTGTGTGTGTGTGTGTGTCTGTGTCTGTGTGTGTGTGTGTGTGTTATTGAGAAGGATGTGCTTACTAAGTCTTTTTTCAGTTTACTTCGTCTAAGTAAGGAGATGTAAACATCATGTGCAATGCTCAGTCTGCAAATGATGGGCAAGATCAATCATTGTGTTCCTCGACTGCTGCTGTAAAACCCAGAAAGGGGGGGAGAAAAAAAAACCTTTTTTCGGATAAAATAAAGTTTTGAAACAGAACTTTTTAAACAAAACTGGGGCTCATCTGGAATATTATTCATAATATCTTGGCAGTACAAGGACTACTGATCAGCATGCTCTTGGATCTAAATCCTAGAAGCCTTGGAAAAGGTAGTCCTGACATGGTGTTAGATTTTTGGTGAGCTGCTTGTGAGCTCGAGCATCGTTATATCAGCAACGTGTGAAGTCTCTGCAGCTACACCATACTCCTTAACAGGAGAACTTCAAATCCCCCCCCTAACTTGCTAAAGCCTTAGTTTGATCTTAACTTTCTACATGGAGTAATGACATGTAGTAAAAAACACACTAGTATGAACAGGTAGAATGATTAATATTTGTATATCAGTGGACAGAGTATTGAAGATGAGCTATCCTTGTTGTCACTTCTTCTCTTGCATGCGTGTCTACTCATTTCCTCCGTGAGGCACTTTGTAACAACGCTGTTTGTCACGGGCATGATAAACAGTTAACTCGAGTTGACTTAATTAGTTTGCCAATGATGTAATACCCCTCCCAGTTGACCCAGTAATGGTAGCTCATGATGGGTATTTAGATAGAGATATGAGCTGATGAAGACAGACATTTGTTTGCCAAGCAGCGCAGGCTATCATCAACCATCGATTAGACTCACAGATCAATACGTCAGCTCAGTTTTCATCCATGCGTCTCTCCCTTCACCGATCGTCAACAGTAGCTCGGACCAAGGGCTAATAATCGATTTTAATAGTATTTTTAGCTTAGCTTATTGATTACAGTGTGCATAGGTCCAAACAAGCACTGGCTTGTACAGAAGTCACAGGTTGGGAGAAAAAAAAAATCAATATCACCTATCTGAGTCTGTTGATCTACTCCCTTTTTTGCAGGTCCCATAATCTGTTTGCTTTAGCCTTACCCCTATGTATAGGTTATGAGGTGATGTCCAACCGGCGCCTGAGTTTACACAGAACATTCAGTCACTGAGGAAGTCAGAGATTATCCTCAAGAGAGACGCTAAATCTCTGCTCCGTCGTTTTTAAACACTCAGGACCGGGGTCACTGTGGAGAGAGAGGTGAATGCCTCCAAATGTTAAAAAAAAAAAAATGCAGAGCACAAGTTTTACAAAACAAGAAAGTCCACTGGGGGAAAAACTCATGATTCAAACCAATACATCAGAGTGTTTACGCACCTGTCTGCCCTGCATGTGACATCATGTGATTTTTCAACATAATACTGTACATAGAGTACATCACAGCAAAATGACAAAGTAGCATTGGGGAACACTTGTTGTAACCAAGTTTAATTATTCATTGTAATCACCTTTTTATCTCGCGTTTTACCCCCTGAGGTGATCAACTGAATGTGAAGTGATTTGTGTTGTGTTGTGTTGTGTTGTGTTGTGTTGTGTTGTTCGTTCTGAGTCAGTCACTCAGTCAGTCACTCAGTTTGTTCCAGTCCAGTATTATGATCGACTTGTCATGTTGTTATTGTACAAACTCCCTTAATCATATTGTAACACAGCATTGTTGTAATTTTTTTCTGGTTAATCACTTGCATATGGTACCAAACCCCACATTAAAACACAAAAAATGAGGAAATCTGGGAGAAAACAAAACTTGCTATGTTATGATATATAGACAATTTCCTATTCAAGTCAATTGGAAAGCCCATAGAGTATTGATACGCAAATTAATATAAGTACTGTATATGTAGTAGTAACATGAAGAAGAACTACTGCTCCTCCCTTTGCAACATTAGTACTTTGATTTTTCCATGAAGCCACACAGGAAATTGAATCTCTCACATGGTAAATGTTTGCGTCCTCCTCTGTACGCTGAGCCGCACGGGGAATTGAACCTTTAACCTCATAAGTGCCCATGCTCTACCCATTGAACTCCACCTGTCCATTGAAACAAGGGAAGCGGACCGTCTGATGAATATTTTGCAGGGAGCAGACATCATGGATCATCCACAATTTCTTCTTGCTCCCCCCTTCTCGTTTTCATCCCTTTTCTCTTCTGCACTGCGGAGAACTGCATTTGCTGCATAATCGCCCACTGAGTATCTCCCGACTTTCTCGCCTCTTTATTTATTTATTTATTACAAACCCCCCCGCTTTTTAATTTGGCTTCATTCTGCGAGCCGTATTCCACCAGTATGTGGTTTAATCATCAACTAGCTGGACGGTTCGGACGGGCAATACTGACAAGTCTGAGTGGTCTGGGTTTGACTAGTCTAATTCCAAAGTGAGATAATGCCATTCACACACAAAAAAAGACGATATCTTTTTGTGCAAAAATGATTGATAGCACAAAATTAGACACAAATGGTGGTACTTTTCAAAGGATAGAAGTAGCTTTAATCTGTGGCTCACAAAATGATTACCCCTTCTACACAGTAGATTGTCTATATTTTCCAGATATTGAATGATGAACTTAAAGTAATGACTTCCAGGTAATGGCTTACTTTTAGAGCAGAACTCCTCCTTTGTGTTCACTGCCACGTTGGTGGAGGGTGTTTAGTGACAGCCTGCCACACTCTCTGTTATAGTTATTACTGTCTCAACCAGCCGTATTTCCAACCTTTTACTCTCAACCTCATGAAAAATGGGATTGATACTTGGTGATCGGTTCAGCATGAAATTTTTTGGGGGCTGCTCCGTGTGAAGAACCACAGTACAGTATTTGCTCTTTCCAGTCTAACACATCGACCTTTAACTGGTGGCTTAAAGCACACTTGGTTGAGTATTTGAGATATTAAACATCAAGCTAATGCGTGTGAGCTGCTGGATTGTACAGGCTTTATTTATGGGTTCTCCCTTGACTTTTGGCATTGATTTTATAGTATTAAATGATAATGACGTATTATAAGATGCTCTTTATTATAATAACAATTAAACTTTATTGAAAAGCAACACAGCTCACATCTTTAAAAATGGATGTAATATTTACTCAGGAGGGAGGGAAGAGCTGAAGCGGAAGCTGTAGTTGATTAATGTATATTTCCTGGCACATGTCCACATGTATTACATGTTTTTATTTTGGTTGATGCATGTGGGTGTGCCTATTCTTTACCCTACTGCCTCTGTATTCCCTAAGAGCATCATTATAGTACTGTGCATTTGTATGTGTGACTAGTGGACAGTACAGATCATGTATAGCTCCACTGCTCTCTGGTGCACCATGGATATCAACTTACATGCACAGAATCACTTAGACATACAGTATGCACTGCAGCCTACATGTTAACTCTACAGACCCCTCCACCTTTTTTCACACTTTATGTTGAATGATTTTCCCTGAGCAGTCCACACTCAACACGACATATGACAACAAAGAAAACAGAATTTTAGAAATTCTGCAGCACTGAAGGTTCCCATGAGCAAAGTGTCCTCCATAACTATTCAGTCGAAGAAGTGTGGAGTAACCAGGACTCCTGCTTGTGCTGGCTGACCATGCAGCTAAACTCAACGGATGAGGGAGAAAGGTTTTGGTATGAGAGGCGATCAAGAACCTGAAGTCTCATCAATCTGTTTAGAGATCAGAGAAACCTTCAGCGCATGGATTACTTAAAAGGATAGTTCAACATTTTGGCAAATGTTCCTATTGCCATAATCCGTATAGTCATAGCAGTAGGTTCATTATTACTTTTAATTATCGGTGCATGTTCTTTTGAGATCCGCGGGGTAGAGATGCAAACTACACAACGAACACGATGGAGGTGAACGGTACAGGTGTGGTACTCAAGAAGTACACAATCCAACAACTCCAAAACGCTCTCGTAGAGAAGTTGTGACCTGCACATTCACCACACTATGAAATAATCATGTAACATTACGAGACAGAGTTGTTTTCAAGGCAAATGCGTAGCCGGAACTACATTCCAGACACGGCTGCTGGGCGGAGTGATTTCAAAAGCGCAAAGCTCATAGTTCTGAGTATTTGCTTCGTGTGCCCTAATTTTACATAATTATACATGATTATTTCATAGCGTGGTGAATGAGCAGGTCACAACTTGTCCACACGAGCATTTTCAAGTTGTTGGATTGTGTTTTTGATGAGTTGAGGGACAGGGGACCTTGTACTGTTCACCTCCATTGTGAGCAGCTTGCATCTCTGCCTTGCAGATCTCAAAACAACATGCACCGATAATTAAATGTAGCCTACTGAACGAACGTACTCCCCCTATGACTATAAGGATTATGGCAATAGGTGAATTTGCCAAAATGTTGAACTACCCCTTTATCAATGAGACTATAGAGCAGCCTCCACCTTACTATTTCAATGATTATCTTTTGTTTTTAATTTATTTCTGTCAAAATTATCGCATAGATCTGGGGGTTGGTGGGTGAATACTACTCTTGAATCTTTGCTTGAACATGTGTGTGCGCCTGTATGAACTGTGCTTGTGTGTGTGTGTGTGTGTGTGTGTGTGTGTGCGTGTTTGTGTGTGCGTGCGCATGCTCACCAGCCAGCAGACCTTCTTTTATTCTGGTGCCCCGCTCTCGAGTCGGAGCAGGAAAATCACTCTCGCCGTCTCGCTGGCTGACGTTGCTGGCAGGAGTCCTGGGGACCAACGGGGGGAAACAATCCTAACAAAGTGGCATGAATTAATGTGACTAATTAATACCACGTTAATTATTTGTAAATTGCATGTTTGGGTACACATTACTTGAGAGGCATATGCTCCTTGTCGTGTTCGCCCGAAATAAGTGCCAGCTAATCTGTATCTCTGGAGTGCCCTGCGACTGAAGACGGGCCAATCAGCACGGTGCAGGAAAAAGGAGAACACAAGAAGAAGACGAGAGAAAGAGAAAGAGAGAGAGAGAGAGAGGTGTGGAGGAAAGAAAAATAAGATTCCCAAGAAATATTTTTCATCTCATATAGGCTCCATGTGAGTTTTTTTCCCCCTCTGCAGTTAATTGTGTGAAGTTTTGTTTGGCTTGTGCTCTGTTGGTGAGTGTGAAATCTGGCTGCCCATTAACAGATAAATAATAGTGTTTTCAGCATGGGCCTACAACATGGGGCTGCTGAGCCTCCTTTTTATAGCACCGAAGTGAATTATCGTGTTCATAATTTTCTCACTGTGGAGCTTTCCCTGTCCACACTTCAAACGCCTTCCATGTCCTTTTTTTTTTTTTTTCTTCCCCCAACCACATTTTCATTTTTTCTTAATGTGGCTGCTTTTGTGTCCTCACCGGCTGAGTGTTGGCAACAGTTTCTCCCACTCCAGACTGTACTGTAGTTCTTGTTTTGTTTCTTTTTTGACGTAACTCTGCAACCCGATCAGTCAATTAGTTCATCAACAGAAGATGAATCAGAGTCTATTAATAATTTATCCAAACACTCAACAGTTCAGGCTTCTCACATGCTTTTCTCTGATTTACTTAATGTCGAACTGAAAGTGTTTTTGGACTGCTTACAAAATCTAACGATATGAAGATTGAGACTTTCACTCACAGTAGATGAACTTGATGATAATTGTGTTGATAATTGTATTTACCATTAGATCTGAAAGCTCATGGTGACGTCTTCACTTATTTTGTTCAAGTCAACTTGAAAAATTACAAAGATAAAACCATTTAAACTGCTAATTGAGAACCTAGTGGACTTCTCCAATTGGTCTTACTGTATAATTGGTATTTGTTGGCAAATTTCTTCACAGTCTAACCAATTACTGTGTGGATGGATATTTGACAGGTTACTGACTATTGTGACCTAAATGGACAGACTGTATTTTATCCATGATCGAACATGATATGATAAAGATGCCTTAGCTAGTGGCACACATTATACATTCACATATAATCCTATTTGGTTTTCATAAGAAGTTCCTTTTTGTTTACTTCTTTCCTACATTTTTGTCCTCATGGTTATAACTTTGCTTGGTGAACTCACCCCCCTCATGTCTGCTATAGGGCGCTTGGTTATTATTATAGACCTGATCAATAGACTTAAGCTTGTTGAAGGCCTTTACATTGTATTGTATTATGTATATTTTTCTTGGATTTATGCCACCCCTGTGTCTGATCAGCGCAACAGCAACAGCACCAGTGTCCTTAGACGTGCCCTTGAGCAAGACATGGAGGCCTGCTGCTGACGCAAAGCTAGCGAGCCAAAGTGTTTGCTTACAATATAAATAAGGTGAAGGGGTTGGGTTTATGAGGGGGGAGGGGGGGGGGGGGGGGGGTGGGGGGCTTGGAAAATATTTGAACCTCAGCCCCTAGAAACTATCTAAGGGGAGAAACACAAGACTACTGTGCTTGAAATGATCCAAGACCTGCTAGCATGGCTACCATTACATGCTTATCTATCACTCTGTCACCCCGGGCTACGCACACTGGGTTTTATTAGGACAGTTTTGGTTGAGGAGACGCAACCAAAACTCCTGCATGGCTTGGTGAGGTGGGCAAGAAGCAGATCTGCGTATCACCTGAGTACCCCCCCCCTCCTCCTCCCCCTCCTCCTCCTCTACCCCTCTTCTCCCCCTCCTCCCTCTATCTCTCCTCCCTGCCGTCTCACCCTCTCTTGCTGTCTCTCGCCCCTATTACCCCTCAGTGAGTCCTCGTTCCCTCATTGACAAGCTTATTTTTTCATCTTCCCTCCTAGTTTCTTCTTTCTCTCTCTCTCTCTTTCTCTTTCATCCCTCATTTTTTTTCTGTCCCAGTCCCTCTACCCCTCACCACCACCACCACCACCACCCCCCACCTCCCCCTACCCTCCCCCTCGTCTCCTCAGAGCTTCTCCGCATTAGCAGTCAGCTCCACTCCTAGACGTACTTTGTTTTTCAACCGTGGTGGAGACCGAGCGAGGGAGGGAGCGAGATACAGAGAGGAGGAGAGGGAGAGGGAGAGAGAGAGAGAGTGTGCAGTGCAAGTAATAGAGAGAGAGAGAGAGAGAGAGAGAGAGAGCATCATTTACACAGTCATCCACAGCAAGCGGACCCTGCAGCTCACCCTCCCTCCTCCCTCTCTTCCCTCAGCCACTGCTCACGATGCCAAACATTTTATGTGTTATTTAGTCATGCCTGACTTTATCGAATTTGAAAAACATGCCAGTCACGGGTACGCCCCCCCCCAACCACCCCCCACCCCCTCTTCTCCCCCCCTCCACACCCGACCACCAACATCATCCTCATCTCCCTCTCTTCTTCTTTCTTTCTCTCTCTTGATTCAGACTCTAACCATCTAGGTCTGACCTCAAGAGCCTCTCGAGCCGCTGTCTTTGGGGACATTTCACTTCTAAATGAAGTTTTATTCCCAGGCCTCATCCACCCGCACCCCCACCCACACCCACACTCACGAAACACACACACACATATATGCACACATACGCACACACCTCCTGACCACCCACCCACCCTGGGGGAAGGGGAGAAAGAGCATAAATTCTAGCCAACAGAGTGTTGACTCTAAGATGGATTATTTCTGCTAGAAATCAGAGGCCATGTGCTGCTGGATAATGTGGCTGTCCCGATTTTTTTTTTTTTTCCTGATTTTTTTTTTTTTTTCCACCACTGTTCTAATGATGGAGATTTGACGGGCAGGAAAATGCAGAGGAACAGAGAGACTTGTTCCACTAGGCGAGGAACGAGAGGCTAAAGGAAATCCCAACATGCTCGCCTTCATAATCCCAACGTCAGGATTTGTGGTTGTTTTGTTTTTGCTCTTATTTAACAGTCCGGCGTAGCTCAGTGGGTAGACCAGGTCACTAACACTTGGCGGGATTAGAGGTTTGATTCCCAGTTGAACCAATGATGCTAAAAAGAAAGAAAACAAAGGAAAAACAGTATTTACTCACTGTTAAATAATTACCACACTACAAATGCTACTGTGGTCTCTGCCAGCAGCACATAGTACAACAGAGACAGGCTGGTGGGACTGAAGCAGCTTCCAAGTGGTAGTTTATTGGTTGTTCTTATAATACATTTACAAAAAATTAACCTGACTGAGTCCTCCTTTATCAACCTGAACACAAATGTGTGGATGCCCCCTTTTTTTTTAAAACTCAAATCATAATCCTTTTTGTCAAATTAGCCAAGCTCCTCCACAGTCTTTCTGTGTACCCCCTGGTAACTGCAAAAGTGCTCCCATGTGTACAAGTACCTCTGGCTGGGAATCACTGATTTAGGCAGCACTCAGACTGACATCCAGCCTTGCATAAAACAACGCAGCCCCATCATTTATTTGAATGGGGCTATTCTGATGATGCAGCGGGATGCAAATGCAGGAAAAGAAAAGAAAGAAGAAAAAAAATCACAGGTTCATACAACAAATAAGTTGAATCTGGCTTAAATTTGCCAGAATAAAACATGACAATATCCAGCAGGATGCTGTGTTGGCAGCACATGCCTGGTACAGTAGTTTATAACAGTGGATGTTGTATTTTTTAGGGGGTTACCATGCGATCGTTATGACAAATATTAAGATAGTTGTGCCCATGATAACTTTGCAGTGTTATTAAGTCCTGTCTCTTTGTATTACAAGTGATTGTGCAGTTTTTTGGCAGCTTATATTCCTGCAAACTCTGGACCTCCTGCATTTGTCTCACTGGTATACGTGAAGCAGGAAGTCCCCACCTACCTATTCATTTAGGGCAGGGCTGTGTTTTTGAACGCTCACTTAAAATACTGTAAAAGGGACTTTTACTGTACTGTGTTTGTAATTTCATTGTAGCCTTAAGATGTCGTGATAAGAAATCAATGATATACAAGAAGAAAACTCAGACGGGATACCAATAGTGAGGGGAAAAAAGGGGACATTAGAAGTTTGTAGCCAGCAGTGAAAATGTCAGTTAAAGACCAGACAGTTGCTGGTTCAGATCCCCTGTGCATTTGAGTGAATGAGTAGCACTTTCCCCTCCAGTAACCTCTGGCCCTGCCCTTGAGCAAGTCAAATCGCTCAGGTGGAACTGCTCAGTGGTGTTTGGATGATGCCTGTGGTTACACTGCAGATCACAGGTGTGTGTGTGTATGTGTGTGTGCGTGGAAGTGTGATGTAGGGTGGTGCTGGAAATGAGTGTATTTTCCGCAGAAATCCAATAGCTGGAAAAATAAAGGCTGGAAAAAACAACAGGCTCTTTAAGGAAGGATGTCCCACTAAGATGCGGTTTTGGAGATGGTTCAGCAGATTGGGTCTGCACAGCTGCTCAACAAGTAACACAAACTGCAATATTCAGCTCTGCAGTTACCAGAAGAGGTAAATGAGAGCAGTTTGATGCAGCTGTTCTCTGTTGGTGCTGCATGCGCACCATCCCTGATCTACATATTAAGTTGTGCATTGAAGAAATTGCTTCTTTTTATTCTGAGTAAATCCTTTGCATTAACAACTCAGTTTTTCACTTTGAACTCGCAGTGTTTTTTCCAAGCTCTGATATGAAGCCATGCACACACACACTGCAAAATGTCACACTTCTCTTCACAGCAGATAATAATAATTAGTTGATTATTTGATCGGTTTTGATAGTTGTTCAATACTATTAGTTCATATGTTCAGTGTTTCGTCATCTCAAATGTAAATGCTTTCACATTTTTTATGGTTTTATGAATCAATTTCTATGAAAGTAAATTACATTCCCTTGTGGTTTGAAAGTGTCACATTGGACTATGGGGATTATAATGAGCATTTTTCACAGGCCAGACAATTGATCAATTAATTAAGAAAAATCTATCGGCTCACATAGAGAATAATACTCAACAGCAGTCGTGGTTTATTCAAAACAAAAGACACAATCATTTTGTTGAACATGGTGACGGTATCCTAGTGTAGTCGATAGAACTGGCTGCATCATACATCTCCAATGAGAGAAGCAGCTCCAGTATGTAAAGAAGTGAACTTCCTCCACTCCTGTTGCAGGATTTCAGGTTCTCAGTTGGGGGTGAGGGGTAGAGGGGGAGTTTTCACCGATGCTGCAGAGATAAAGAAGCTTTAAGACAAAATAGCATGGATGCTGTAGCCTACAGTACAGGTGAAGTTTAGGGACGATGGTTGTGTCACATGAAGAGTTTCAAAACCCCTGATGAAGAAGCTCCTGTGGGGAATTTTACTTTTATTTCACCCAAACACCAACAGTTGACTCTCAACAAAACATACTGTCAATATTTTCACAATCGAAGGCTGAGGAGGAACGGCGGCGGCAGTCTTGAACGTTTCATACCGTAAAACGCATGCACATTTTCAGGAATCCGTATCTTGCGTGCCATCACAGTGCATCTATAATGTAATGGGAAATGTTAGCCTCTCCTTGTGTATCATCCATTCGTCTCCTTGAAGCCAGCTAACACAGAGGAGATGGAAACCAGACAAAAGCCTGAGGGCTATAAAACACTGAAGACGATTTCTCCCTCCCTGACTCCTCCTCCGGTTTTCATCATGCAGGCTGTTCATTGTCTCTTTAGGCTTCTCCAGAAAGTTTGCACTGCAGAAGTTGTCCATCTTAATAATTCAGTTTAATACTAAACTCGGTCATATTATTCTGAAAAATATGTGAAAATACTCTCCTTCTCCCTGCACTGTCTCACTCATTTGAGGAATATTCAGAAGTGAGTGTTATGCGAGGTGTCACATCGTGGAGGAAGTGGATTGAGAGGCTGAAACTCATGATACTGTCAGTTGTTTCAAACAAATCTTTAATCTTCAGACATGTTGGAAAGAGCTGAATCTACCCCTCTGCACTGGAAGATTTATTTGACACTTGTTTCAAGGAAAAATCAGACTCAGTCGGAGAATAAAGGATTTGGGTATTTTCTTGGACTGTGAGCAGCTTTCCTGAAGGCAGCCCAGTGTTCAGCACTCAGTGAATCAATAGGTTTTAGGACGGTCCAATACTACTTTCTCTAAATCTGTAATGTGCCTGTTGCATTGAGAATTTTCATTCATAAATTGGGAACAATCAGCGGGATGGCTGCTGCTCGATAGCATATATTTAGCAGTTCATTCAGATTTCTTATGATTACTACAGCACGGCTAAAAACACTGTGTATGATTTGTGTGGGATTATTGCTTTTGAAGTGACTGGAGCAGAGAAGAATATAAATGAATGCCTGCCCCATATTCTGAATTTGGACAATTTTACATGTATGTTTTAAGAATATTTAGACATTTTCATCCAGAAAATAGGTTGTAGAGTCAAACCAATAAACAGCTGATTTAATCGTCCCTGTGTCAAACAGGAGAAACAACAACAACTTTTCCCGTCAACTATTTCCACATGTGATCCATTTCTAACTCTCAAACATCTCGACTCAGAGCTTTTAACAGCTAATAAAATGTTTATCTTGACTAATGAATCTGAAGCAGTTGTCCTTGTCAAGCACTTTATTTTGGTGTTGAGCTTTTCTTAGCACATATACTATCACTTCTTTTTATTCAGGATCATGGTTGCTTTACATTTTTAACTTTTATTGGCTTGAGTGAAACATATTTCTGCTTTTTTCTTTCATAATTGTGTTTAATCAATAAATTAGACTCTTTATGTAACAATACAACAACATTGCTTTGTAAAACTAATTTTAATGCACAGGAAATACAATTACTATTATGATATAATGGTGGTAGAGTGTGTAATTATAGTTGGTCTAAGTATTAAAATGCAAACCTGTCAGCTGATTTTGTATTTAAATCATAGTATTGTTTGTTTAATTTAAGCTTGTGTGTGTTTTGATCGCATTTATCATCTGAGACATTTGACTCTATTTACTGGATGAAAAAAAGGTCCAGTACAACTCTAATGTGACTATCTTACTGTAGGTTAACAAAAAGACTAAACACCTAGCAGCATCTGTGAAGCCCCATTATTAACTAATTTAATGTATTCTGTTTCCAATCTATATAAAAGCATAAAGCCTGACTGTAAACACTCATTAATTGGTAGGAAAAGAGTTTAGATGTAAGTTTAACAGAGCCAGGCTAACAGTTTCCATAGTAAGCTACTGTATGTTCACTGCTCAGACATGAGAGTGGCATTAATCTGCTCATCCAACTCTTGGCGAGAAAACAAACAGCAAACAACATATTTCCCAAAATGTCAAACTATTCCTTCAAAGGTTGGAAAAATCTTTTTGGTCTCGGTGCCGGAGTTCAAACAGTAGTAAATCACAGCAGCAGCAGTATATGCCTGCAGTTATATACAGTAGCACTCCTCTAGTCTCTTATTGGCACCATAGCAGTGGCAGTATTTTATGCTGTCACCCTTTTCTCTCCCATCTGTTGGCCATTAAGCTCAGTATCTTCTCTCCATATAAAGTCACACTTGGTCCCCTGCTGTATTTAGCAGCTCTGTCCTTTTCTTTTGTCTCCCTGCAGCGATCGGCCGGACGTTGATTCCTCGTTATTTCAGCACGGTGTTCGAGGGGGGGGTCACCGAGCTCCACTACATCCTCAAACACTCCAAGGAGTCGTTCCACAACTCCTGTATCACCCTGGACTGTGATCAGTGCACCATGGTCACCCAGCACGGGAAGCCAATGTTTACAAAGGTAACACCTGACCCCAGAGCATCTCCCACCATGAATAATTGATCACAAGCTATGATAATGGACTAGCCGAGGTGTTTAACTGGTTAAAGATCAAATCCATTTACAACCTTTGATTCTTTTCTTTTTTTACCATACCTGGTGGTGCGGCTTGTCAGCTGTGGGAAGGTCTTTATTCGCCAAATGAATTGTAAAATGATGTATTATCTCCTCAGCTTGCATGCATATTAACTATCTGTCCCTGATTTCTGAGGGAGAGGATCTTTCTGTGGCACATTCTGCGCAAGATTGCAAAATAACACAACACTAAATGCACATTTCCCAGGAAAAAACTGAGTATTTCTGCCCTCTAGACTCCAAAAGATTTTTTTGTGTGTGAGGCTAGCTTTGTATATTCATTAGCGGGTTGTGTTCAAGCTGAAATAGGGTTTAGTTGTTCTATAAGGTGGTTAAAACATAGAGATACGAACCCTAAATTGTGTTTTCATGTAGAATTTAATGTTCAATGATAACATCGCAGAGAAAAAACTCAGAGGAATCATTTTGACTGTCACATTGAATTCCAACCAGGAAATATCTTGGCTTAAAAATGCGGTTGCCAAGACTGAGTAACCACTGTTTAGACTGTAGGATTCATGCAGGGAAATGTCACTCATAACTCATATTTACCCTCTTCACTTCTCAGCATTTTGGCCCTGCTCCCTAGACCCCGAAATCCACAGGCATTTCTCTGTTAAAGATGTCGACTGATTCTTAAGCCCTCAAAGGCAGCGCAGGAGGACATGAATAAGATCTTTGAAGAGTATGGTTTAGTTTGCAGTATAAGTGAAGCACAGACAGAAGCGGGGGGGAAAGCAGAGGAAACACAAATTGCGCAGGTGAGATAATCCAAACCTGACACCGGGGTCTTCTGAAAGCACTAAAGCTGAGCTCATCTGCTTTTGTCTTTGGGGAGAGAATCCCCCTGTGAGCTAGAGTGAATATCTGCTTCACCACAGTCTGATCCAGATGGCTAGCTGACTCTTAGTGTTCTTCTTCTGCTGACTCTCTAAATGAATCTGAGGCCAGATACC
Source organism: Trachurus japonicus (assembly GCF_045865225.1). Classification (NCBI taxonomy): domain Eukaryota; kingdom Metazoa; phylum Chordata; class Actinopteri; order Carangiformes; family Carangidae; genus Trachurus; species Trachurus japonicus. Next base: position 8,449,004 of record NC_140916.1, read on the forward strand.
TTGTCAGCGCCGAGCAGCCAAGCTAAAGGGATTCCATGTTCCCTGTACCATGAACCCCGAGCTGCAGCACCGGACCAGATTGTTCTGACATTAAACAGCTATACACCCTCTTGTTTTCAGGACTTGACAGTATGCACTCACTCTTGGGTGTGTGTGTAAGTGTGTGTAGTGTGCAGAGTCTGAAATTAACTTTTTTGGCTGACCTGCCAAAGGCTATCGGACTAAAGAGAGAATGGGAAAAAAAAATACATAATTGTAGACAAAAAAAATCTGCATTTTACCAACTAAGTTTGTTTTTTATTGAGATTCAAAATCTTATTTTCTGTAAAGAAATGAACAAAATCTGCCGTGGGGTTGTGTCGTTACTAGTTTCGAATACAAATGAACTTAATTCAGGAATTTCTAGATATCAAGTGTAATTTTTCCCAATAACAAGGCTGTGATACGTTTCCTCCCTTCTTGCTTTTGGATATTGAATCTCAATATGAGAAAATTCTTCATAGAAAGAAAACAGCACCAACAAAATATTGTGCCAATCTGTCAGATTTTTGTTCTCTACATTCAATCATAGAAATTAAAACTGAATCATTATACCTAAAGCAAAACCTTTGGAAACTTTTCGTCCAATCAACACCACCCAAGCTAACAGCCGTTAATAAATAGCTTTATGTTGAGATAACAGTGCAGAATTTTAAATTTTACACATTTCTTTAATGTTAGTATGTCTTTAATGTTGAATCCTGTTTCTTATTTGCCTGCATGTGTGGGGTCCGAGTTTATAAAAGCTTTTCAATTTTTAAATGAATTCCTGCGATCATTAACATATGAAAAACTTTATTTAGCAGCCGAGCAGCGCAGGACCTTTTTTTTTAATCTAGCATTCATAAAAGTCAAATCTTGCCATGGTTGCAGTTATGGCAGGTGTCTGTGGGTGTTTACGTGTTAGTGTATATTTACATGCATGACTGCCGACATGTGAGTTTGGATCGAGGGGGGGGATCCTGAGGTCATGTCACCGTTCCTGTACATTTTATATTCATGTTGTGGTTCGGTTGGTTGAGGTGGGGGTTGGGCATGTGTATGTGTATGTGTATGTGTATGTGTGTGTAAATGGGTGTAGGCGGAAAAGGGGATGGGGGGGTGGAGGAGGAGAAGGTGGTGGTGGGAGAGGGGTGTTGGGGGGGGGGGGCTCTTTGTGTTATAATATTAGTGAGTATGAAACAACCACAATAACGCGCGCAGGAAACGTCTCGTGATCTCGCTGTTGTTTGGTTTGTGTAAACAAGGCTCCCTAAAAAAAGAAGAAGAAGAAGGAGAAGAAAGAAAAAAAAAAAAACATAATATATTACGAGTGTCTGATATTAACTGAACAGAAACAGAAACAGAATGGCCCAGGCCCCGGTCAACAAAAAGCTAAATTTGATGCTCGCAGCGCTGCTCTCTTTTCATCTTCACCTAAATTGGATGAGAAGAATTAATTCATTAGAAAAAAAAAAAAAAAGGGAAAAAAAAAAAAAGAATTCCAATAACTGAGCGTGTTCTCCCTGAGCTCCCAGCAGCAGCGAGCCTGCAGCTCTGGAGGCCCGAATCTCAATCAGCTCTGCCTCGCCTCGCTTTCCTCAACCACCACCACCCTCCTCACCCCCCCCCCACTACCCCCCTCCATCCCCCCGCCGCTCCCCCTTCCTCCTCCTCCTCCTCCTCCTCCTCCTCTCTCTCTCATTCCCCTGCCTGACTCGCTCATTCTCCCCTCGCTCTCTACTCCACCGCTCTCTCATCCTCCCCTCTTCTTCTTCTCTACTCCCCCCCCCCCCTCCACCCACCCCCTGCACACACGCACACACACACACACGCACACACACGCTCGCATCCTTCATCCCTAGAGAAATCATCCCCAGCTCCCAACTCGCTCTCTTGCTCTCCCACTCCCTCTCTCTCTCTCTCTCTCTGCCTGTATCTGTCTCTTTCTTTGCTCGTCTCACTCTCTCTCTTTCTCTCTCTCTCTCTTTCTCTCTCTCTCTTTCTTTTCCAAAATTCCTAATTCCAATTTGTCTTATTGGCGCTAGCACATTTAAAGAATAAATCTTGTTTTTTAAAACTTATTTATAACATATTTTTTTCATACGGTAGTTTTAGCTCTTAGTAATAACGATAAAAACAACTGTAGTTATTTGCTGAGATGCGGGGACACTAAGAAGATGTCATTACACACACACACACACACACAGGTAGTCAGATGATCTTTGTTTTGTTTGTTTGACTTCATGAGATGAAAGATAAAAAAAAAAAAATCACAAGCAGCAACATTAAGGTCAAGGATAAAACAGTAAAAATCCAGAGTTAATATCTATGTGATCCTTGATGTAAACACAGCAGCACTGCAGGAGTCTGGGTGACAGTCTGGTATGATCCCACAAGCAGTCAAAGAAAAAAAAATCTCACATGAAAAAAAACCCAAAAAACTATGCACAGTAATTTCAACTGGGATGGTAAAGCTGCACTTCCCCGTTCCCCGTACTGTAAGCCTTACAGTAATTTGACCTTCTTTTTCGAGGCACCCAAACTAATTTGGAGGAGAGATTGAAGGGGAACGGTAAAACTATTACTCAAACTGTGATCATTTCAGTTCACAGCTTGGTTTAACAATAACCTGCTGTTCGTGCCACACTTGTGCACCCGCACAATTTTCCTATGCAATGAAGGATTATCAGTGTCATTTCAGGTGCGCTCAGTTTCAGTCTTACTTCCAAATAAGGTGTCTAAAAAAAAAAAAAATCCTGGCACCTGCTCATACTGTAGAGATCCTTCAACGCGTATCGACATTTCTTCTCTTGAACTGTATTTACGTTACATTTCATTGCATTTACTCATTTACCAGGCGCTTTTATCCAAACTGACTTGCAAATGAAGGACACCAGTTGGCTTCAGTTCAGTCAGAAACCTTGGTTTGGGTATTAACTATTTCATCTATTTAATAAGTGCAAGGAGATCTTATAAGGAAGTGTATAGTAAGTGTGAGTTAGACGTGTAAAAGGGATAGTTCAACATTTTGGCAAATTGGCCCATTGCCATAATCCCTATAGCTTTAGGAGTAGGTTCGTTACCTTTATTTGTCGGTGCGAGCTACTGTATTTTTAGAACGGTGGAGCAGAGCCGCGAGCTGCTCAGAGCTACGCTATGGAGGCTAATGGGATTTCTTGGTTTCCCTCATCAAACTCATCAAATACACAATCCAACAACTCTAAAACGCTCTCGTGGACAAGTTGTGACCTGCACATTCACCATGCTATGAGATAATAACGTAACGTTACGAGACAGAGTTGTTTTCGAGGCAAATGCAGAGACTGCTTGCCGGAAAACTGCCCCTGACAGAAACGCGCATCAGCTGTTTTGCATGAATTTGCTTCGAAATCGAAATCCCATTAGCCTCTGTAGCGTAGCTCTGAGCAGCTCACGGCTCTGCTCCGCCATTCTAAAAATAGCTTGCACCAACAATTAAAGGTAACGAACCTACTCCTAAAACTATAGGGATTATGACAATGGGCCAATTTGCCAAAATGTTGAACTATCCCTTTAAGGTTTTTCGTTTGCTTCTTCCACTGTTTGGGAACCACAGATATTTATAGTGACAAAGACACTTGATGAGACACATCTCTCACTGCCTTGCATCTGGAAAAACCCAGGTTTTCAGGGAGTGTGAAGTGTTAGTATTGTTGCATAATGAGACTGAGGAAGTCCAGGAATGACTCCAGTCCACTTGGTGGCAGTAACACACGCATGAGCCCTAAAGTTTACCTCCTCTATCTCCTGAAGTTTCATTTCCTTTATGTCGCTGGATTACACACAGCTTGTCAAACACTAGAGGCTTTGTTAGCAAACACAATGTGTTAATCACATCGTCATATCTGATATTGATATTTCAATACATGTAGGTGATTTGAGTTGGACTATTGGTATAACTCGTTACTATGTTACCATGCATTACTATGGACATCCATTAAATACAACTGTAACAACACATAGACACTCAGGAGGTAGGAAATATTAACCAGCAACCATAAGCTTTCATGTAACCAATCTCATACTTTTTAATATGGTTTTTAGTGTCAATATGTTCTTTTGTTATTGTCTCATCCAATTTGATTAGGTAGAAAGGGAAAACATAAACTTGCGGTTAATTGAAATGTGAAACAAAACAAAAGGACACAAGTGAAGCCTGTCCTCAAGGCACCCCGGTGCACTGCAGAGCCACTTTTGGGAACCACAGGTAGTTAATCTGCCCAAAGTGTTGCTTTGTTCTTAGCTTAGTGTTTGTGATCATCACTGTCTGTGTCTCTTGTCCTGTTGAACTTAATTATAATGATGTTGCCATGTTCCCAGATCCCAGCAACAGACGTGGTGATTACAGTTTTACTAACTAACTGATGGAAACAATGGCTAAAACTACAAAAAATATAAAACTTAACTTGTTGTAGGTACAGTATAGGACTGTCAAACCAGGTTGTACAAAGTCTCCAAAACAAAGGCAAGTCAAATGACGATTGCAACACACGACGACAGGGAAAGAAAAACAAATGAGTGATGTGAGGTAGTATATACAAGGACGAAGAGATGTGGTTTGAAAAATTGAGGTAATGGGGATGAAAAACCATTACAGAAGTACAAAGAGGTGTCAGATTGTAAAGGAGCCCCACACAGTTTCATGTGGAGTGTTCATGCACTTTCTCCATCTCCATGTCACCGCGCTGCGCCGGGGTGCTGCACGCTAATGAACGGGTGGAGGGGGCAGCAGCGGGCGCTGAGAGTGGGCGGAGTTCTCCAGGTGCCGGTAGACAACGTGTGTGCAGGTTGGCGGGGCGGCGAGGTGTTGACAAGGTGTCACAGGGTGCCAATTTGACCAAAAAGCCCCCCAACCTCACAGCCGCCCCTGGCATCCCAGCACTTCTGCTCGCTACCCAGCAGGCCTTGCTTTCCTCCCCCGACTCATGTGTATTAGCTCCGAGGGCACGGCCCTTGTTACCGGTGCCCAGCTGGGGGGGTTTGTGCATGCTGGGAGGTGAACAGAGAGCAAAAGACGAGTTCGTGACACAGTGATCGCAGCTGAAGTGAATTTAATTCCCTGAGTGGATTGTTGTTGTGGTTTTTTTTTGGTTTTTTGAGAAATTGACAAGTGGTTGTGTTACCAACCAACACTGTGTGTTTCTCTGGTTTTTGCTTGTAGTCAGTAGTTTTCTTCAAATTCCTGGCATGTTTGAATCCTCACTCCACCATACTTTCCTATAATTCTTGGTATTCTCTCATAGCAGTCGAATATCAGTGTGAATTCTTACTCTTTTTGTGTTTATTTTGTATTGCCTGCTCCACTTTATGAGGGTTTTAATTGCACTTAACGATTCATGTAGGCTGTTTAGAATATGGATTTGATTACTTCCTGCATCTCTATTCTTCTCAGGTATTTACCCCATTCGTCTGACAGTTTGATTGGCTGTGGCAGCCTGTGGTTGGTATTGTACTGTTTGTTAATTGCCCAAACAATAAACAAACACTCCAATAACCAAGGCCTTTCCAAGGACTGAAATGTAGCTGCTCCTTTGACACAGTTGTTGTTGTTGTTGTTGTTGTTGTTGTTGTGTGTTCACCCCTTGCTCCACAGGCGTCTGTTTCACAGGTGTGCATCAGTTCTGAATTTGAAAATATTTTTGCTGTGTTCTTGGTAAATTATTAAATGAGCTCTTTGGCTGGGAGTTAATTGGTACCGGATGATACTGTAGTACAGTAGCTGCTTCTGGTTTTTTTGGGGTTTTTTTTTACACATTTACACAAATAAAAGTATTGATTAGCACTGGTTAACTATGAGATGCTGACATTTCTTGTTACTTTTTGTGCGACACATACACAACACTGCTACTGTGTATCTGCAGTAAGCTAATATTGGCCCATATATCAGCCTGGCTGGTTTATCGGCTCAGCTCTAAGTTGTCAACTCAACACATTTGCTGTAAATAAACATATTTTCCGTAGCACGCCTCACTTATTTATACGTACAGTAACCATAAATAACAATAAATGCTGTGATGTTAATGCTTTACTGTCAGGCTTCTCTGTCTGTGCCCGACACAGAGGATCTTCTTGAGCATCAGTATTATAAGGCATGTTGGCACCTTGTTGCCATAATTGAGAATATTTAGTCAACTTTGAACCTATTTATATTCACCAGAGGCAGTCATGAATGCTCATAATAATCGATTTAATGACCTTCAGCTCCTCTGCTGTTAATTGATTGTCATGTTAGGGTATAGTATTGAATAGTGTCTCAGCAGCAGGACGCTGTTATTCTTTCTTGCTCTTTTGAGCCGGAGATCCCCTGATCTCAGCCCTGTTGTGTGGAAGATTTATGACCCTGCTCTTAAATCAATGAGGACTCTCTGTGAGGGGCTGTACCATTTAATGGACCACTTTTTAATTCAAGGGGATTTTCCTCCTTTTAGTTTTCATAAGGGAGCACCATTTAGGTTTTAAAAAATTGTACCAGCCATTGTTAAAAAATATTATATTCTAACCAACTGGCTTCCACTGTGGAGAAATAAATTGCTTTGTATGATTGAATCTACACTGGGATCTGTGGAAAAGGCTGCCTTGGTTGCATATGTGGGTAATATATCTCTGCACCAGTGCAGCTAAGACAAATTCCTGCACATTTATTGCACTTGGCAATTAAAGTGATTCTTACTCTGGTTCTGATTTAGGCTGTTTGCCAATTTATTTATTGGTTACAGAAAAGCAGAAAGCTTGCAGAGAGAAGTAGAAGAGCAACAGTGGAGGCAATGCTAAAGACACAGTTGGCACTATGGAAAAAGAAATCAATAGTTCAGCGTTGTTTCACTGTAGGCTACAGCACCTGGAAAGCATCAGAAGACACTGGCTCACTAGTAAACACAATTCAAGTTATTTCACTGCCGCCGGGTAAATACCATAAATCTGCAAAAAGCACCCGCTCACAAATGATGTAAAGAATAACTTATTTCCATATACATGCTTAAGTATTTTGTCTTTTAATAGGTTTTGGTGGCCCAGGGGACACAATAGTCATCCACTGCATAATGACCATGATACATTTAATTTCATGGAGGAAAAAACAAAAGTTGCAGTTGTTCGTTTTTTTCTCTCTTTTTTTTTTCCACAATTCAACAACAGTTTGAGTCCTAGTCGATCCGTCACAACATTCCTATTTATAACATGGTCTGAAAAACCCTGGGGGGGGGTTGGTGATGTTTATTTTAGAGTTACAATATAAAGTGTATGAAACATCCCCAAATGAAAATGTGGTTTTGTGTTTTTAGTCTTATGAATGAATATTTGTGGTTTTAGAGCTTTCTTCAATGAACTCTGCAACTCATAAACATCATGCCACTGTGAAAACCATTTATCTTCAAAGTGTCAAATTTTCATGAGCTAAGAAAATTGTTCTTCTTTTCATTTTAATAGACAAACCAGCGGGTTTTGACTGGTTTATTTATTTTAAGACACATTAAGCAACATTGCATCCTTCTTCTACAGTATTTATCTGAAAAATTAACAACCAAACTTGGAGATTTGTGTTTTCTACTTACAGTAGTTTTCGCATTCACAGTTGTAGTTCTTGGGCGGACGTGGTTTTGATTTTGGTGCTTTGCAAGTCGTCACTCTCGGTCTTAACTCTGAGGTCAGCTGTTTGACAACTGCTGGAATTAGAATAAAATAAAAAATGAAATGAAGACCATTAATTGTCCATTAAACACCAAGGATTATTTCCAAATATTGCTTTAGTCTAATCCACACTTATCAAGCTCAGACAAGCCCAGTATCAGACCATGCAGCAGATCCCACATGTGTTTGCATGTAAAACCACTGTAGTATCATCATCGCTGAGTTATGTCAGTCATTGGATGGAAGTGTTAATTTCCAGAACAATATGTATCTATTTTCAGAAGAAGTCAAATTAGAACCAGACGTCGCTCATTCAGTATTTAAAAGCTAAAGCCTTATTGATCTTGAGTGGAAATTCACAGCAGCACAAGAATAGGCCACGAGGTAAGAAAGCATAGACAGACTTAATTGGATAACATGAATAGCTGAGAGAAATTAAATGAAAAAAACTATAAATATTATGCACTTTTTAACCTTAACAATACTTAATGTTGGATAAAAAATAAATAATATTTATGGGAAGGATCTGTTTGTGCAGTACTGATATATATAGTATATAATAAATATAAAATAAAAAAATATATACACAATAAAATTCAACATCCTCCACAATGATCATACAGTTGAGTCAACACTTAAACACCTAAACTGATTCAACAAAAGCTGAACATTTGAACCTTCATGAAGGGAAGACATTTAGAAGAACTGTTGAACTGCATTAGTTTTAGCAAAGTGTTCCTAATAAACTGACCACTGAGTGCATGCTATAACGTATTGCTATTCGTATGTGCAGTATGCATACTATAAACATATTATAGTAGTAATACAAAATAGTAGTATATATATATATATACGTATATAGTAGTAATACAAAACTATATATAAATATATATAAAGAAATTGAAAAGCATTGTAGGGGGAAGGGATGGGGGGCGGGGGATGAGGTGGGGGTTGGAGGGGGGGCAGTATGGCTGCTAGCCTCTTTCTTGTTGATCCTCAGGAGACCATCTGCGCTGGGGGCATTGATTAGAGTGTGTCTGGTGGGATTACATCTTTGCCGTTGCCATGCCAACTAATCAGCTGATTTTTTTTCCCCTCTCTGTCTGTCTCTCCATTTCTCTCTCTCTCTCCTCTCTCTCCTCTCTCTCCCCGGTTGTCACAGCAACGAAATACGGGAGAAGCGCAAGGTCCCCGGCAAGCGCTGAATTCAGCTAAAGGGGCGAAAAAATGTTTTTTTTTTTCCTTCCTTACTGTTTCTGTCTCGGTCTTCCTCCCTCCCTCCCTCTCTCCCTCTCTCTCTCCCTCCTGCTCTCTCCCTCTCTCTCTTTCCTCCTAATTGGCAACTCTCTCTGACCTGAAGTTCTTTTGTCTCTGGCGTAAACACACCCCTCTCTAGATTACATTTATTTTCACATTTTAGAAATAGCTGGATGTTCGAGAGGCCCAAGGACAGATGCTCTGAATGAGGAAAGTGAGCAGAGTAAATATTGGGAGCATAATAGCTCGCTCCATGCTACAAAGTCCTTGAACAAATTCCAAAACGGAGACGAAACCCTTCCAGCGTTTTTTTTTTTTTATATCAAAAATCACGCCTGGCCAATAAACACTGATTTCTTTTTTTGTCTGTGTCCAAATCAGCTGACGGATGGCTGCCAGCCGCTTAAAGATTAGTGAAAGAGATATCAGGCCGAGGAGAAACGTAAAAATAACACTAACTTTGTGATCTTTGTCCAGGTTTGCACAGAGGGTCGCTTGATACTGGAGTTTGCCTTTGATGATCTGATGAGGATCAAGACGTGGCACTTTACCATCCGGCAATACAGAGAGCTCATCCCCCGCAGCATCCTGGCCATGCACGTGAGTGTGACATCATTAACACGCGACAACAAAAGCATGCTACCTAGATCTGCCTGGTTCTTCTGGTGTCACTTTTTGAATCCTAACCAGGGTCTCCGCTCTCTGCCAAGACACTTTTTTTGAAGCTATTCATGAGCATATGAAATTTAAACGCCAACAAAGCAGTTTGGAGGGATTTTTGCAAACCAATTTATTTGCAGACATCAAAGGCCACTGAGGATAAAAAAAGGGCCCTTGTCTGAAAAAAGGAGAGAGGGAGAGAAAGAGAGAGAGAGAGAGAGAGGAAAAAAAAACAAGGTCGAATGAATAATCTGCTTAATTCCACTAAGTGTAACACACATTTAGTCACTGGAGCTGTGCAGTGTAGCTAGAGCTAGCAGAAGGTTTCCTGTTTTCTAATGATTTTTAACCGAAACTGTGATATAACACTGCTGTTGGGGAAAGAAAAACATTTTCTCATAAATAAAGGAAGCCAGATTATGCATACGCTCACACTGGCCTTGGGTCTATACAATTGTGCTTTTTATATGTATCAAGGGCCCATGGGTTATAAAACTCTGCTCACCCCCTTCGCAGACACTTCTTTACGTAAATGTGATGGCAGCTTTTACAAGTCGCTCTCATAACGGAGTAAGAGCCCAAATCACTTCTGCATAAAAGTCACAATGGCAATCTTCTTAGTTTTTGGACCCATTAACATTTCTCTAACACTTCACACAGCACAGGTCTGATTTGATTCTGATGGGGAATTAAATGAGCGTCTTGTTCACTTGATTAAGATCCTATGCTCAATTAAATAAATAGTTTGCTAAACTTTAATGAACTATAAACCACTTTGAATGCACTTAATGTTGGAAGGAGATTCCCCTCATGTCAGAAAAGTCTTCATCTATATATGTTTCTCTTTCACTGTGAATAGTAGTGTACATAAAAAAAAAAAACGTAAACTAATAGCATACAGCTCGCGAAATTTGTAACAGTCTGTCACTCTGTAGTTGTGCACTGCTGGACTTGTGCACTGGACTATGATGGACTAATAAATGATGAGATTCATGAGAAAATTTATTAGGAGATTAACGAGAAGAGAAGTGGGAGCAAGCGTCCATTGCACTCGCGATGATCATTAATTAAAGCTTTAGTGACAAAATCCATCAGTGATGCAGCCGGTGAGAGACCAGAAAACATTTTTCCTCCTTATCATCATTTAAATTTGTCAACTCACCGCACTTGCGCACCAGGTGCAGGCACACGCGCCGCTCTTTCCCCAAATGTGCTGTCACGTTTGAAAAAAAAAAAAAGAAAGCTGTGATGAAACCTTATGTTTAAAAAAAAAAATGATGAAAGCCATTACTTAAACAGATAAATGAAGTCAGCAGTGTTATGTATTACAATGTCTGAAAGGGGTTTTGGTAAGACAGCAAAACAACAATAATGAAAGTGCTCTCACAGGGGTTTTTCTCCTCAGCAGTCATATTCCACCCATTTGCTTTATAAATAAAATGACTTTTTTTTCCTCTCTCCACATCTTCTCTTTACCCCCATGGAGCTAAAGGTGTGTTAGAAGCAGCTTTGCCTCTATAGCCCCGCTTCTTTTTTAACCAAAAAAATCTTCATATGAATTTCACTCACCAATAAATTGGCCCCTTTGGGTATTCACACTAATTCCTAGAGAGTGGGATATTGTGGGGTATTGTGGGTCCTCCTGACCAAGATCTTCAGTGATTTGTGTGCGAGTGTGAGTTCACTCTTTTGATCGCTGCCTGGACTAATGAAAGCAGATACAGACACACGGGAGTCAGAATAGGAGAGTTGAAAACTGCAGATGCCAGTGCAGATGTAGCAGTACACGGCGGTGGGCCCACTTTCTGAAGTGAGCTGAACTACTGCTGTGCTTTTTTTCCACTGTCACTCAGGAGGAGCTGTGTGGAAAAGAAAGTAAGTTTGGTCTTATTTGAGTTTATAGAAGTTTATAAAAAGAAGAAGTCTGTAAGTGGTATTAGTCATTACTGAGTGACGCATTACATCATTTTGGTCCTGGGTGGCAAAAAGTATAAAAGTGTAAAGGAAAGAAACCACAACATGGTGTAAAAAAAAAAAATCAAGTGGGTTTTAACTCAAAGTACAGTGCAAAAAAGTTGAAACTCACTGACAAACCTACATAAGAATCTAGGAGCCATACTACATAAAACAAGTGTGGAAACAATAGGTTTCAATGTGTAACTAGATGTTAGAAATGATTATGGCAACACTTTACTTTAAATCACCCTAATTAGTCTTTATACGGTTATTAAATTATGTATTGTGCACTGTAATGACATTGTAAGTAAGCAAAGTTTAAGTGTTTACTAAATGTAATGTTTTTATTATCTGTTAATTCATCAGCTTGAACCTGTGGGTACTCAGAGAAGACGTTATAGTTATAACCAAATATATTACTAAACACTTAACACTATAGTGTGTTATTATAATCCATACAATATACGTACAGTATGTTTATATACTGCCTATAAATGCTAAATATGGATACCTATGTGAAGGTGGTATAGCATCATTATACATTATTGAAAAGCTTAGATTTCTCCTCCATTGGCTGTTTCACATTAGTCTCTGTTCTGAGTTTACAACAGCACTGGTGAAATGAAAAGTAGTTTACCATAACCTCATACAGTAGATAGAGTCTCCAGAACCCAGACAACAGCTGTGTCCCATGTTGTGCATTTACAGCTCATTGATGCTATGCTACTTAAGCGCCACAAATTTCAAGCCCCATAACAGAAGTAATTTCACATGTCAGTTCAGTTCTCACATAAATACAGTATATACAAAGTCATCACCAGTTCAGTGTTGAAGCCAGAGTCCTGCAGTTCCTGCAATGCCCACTAGATGCTGACTTCAAAAATTCCCCTGTATTGAAGACAAACCATCCCATTTTTTTCCCCCACAGAATATCATTTTCAGTCATTTTAATGGTGATATTTGATAGTTATTGCTTCATTGCAGAGAAATTAAAAGCCTAAACAGAAGTATGTCTTAGAGTTGATTGCCAGGTATTTCAGCTTATCATCTCATTCAGGTTTTTAAAGCTTCATGATGACAGCCAGCAGTAAAACTTAATCTTCAATGCATCGCCTCAGAATCCTATTAGTAGTATCACAGGTTTTATACAAGTAAAAATAGCAAGTCCCACAAAACAGTAGGTGACAGAATAACGAAATGATTAAAAATGAAAGTACTTATCATGTGGTTCCTGTACTGTACCTCAAAATTCAACTTGTATACTGCAAAAAGATGAGTTTACTTGGTCGAGGGTGCCACAAATACACAAAGACAATGAAAAGTACACAAAGCTGTGCAAAGAATAAACACCATCCTGAGGATGCACATCATCTGTAGTGATGTATCCTATGTGTCTCCCCCTCCCCAACATCTGCTGCCCCCCCCTCCTCCCCCCTCCCTCCCAACAGCCACCCACACACACAGATACATACACATCCCTTGTACACTCTCACATAAGGTAGAGCAGTTGTGTTCAACTCAAACAGTTATGCAAATATACATTAAAATTTATGACAGTGAATCACAAGACAAACAGTTACAAATAATGCAGAGTGGTACAGATGCAACAGCTGTTATAGTAAACACATTAATACTAGCAGGAATACCATCTACAAAGAGACATACAGACAGTATAATGCAGTGTAATAGTTGAAATAATACATATTTCACTTGTAAATGTAGTAATACAACAGTGTAAAAAATACTCTATTACATATACAGTATCAAAAATAAGAGTATTTATTATGAGAAACTAATGTATAATATGACTGATGCATTAAGGTAGAAGTACTATTTTTACAGTACTGTTTGCATGGTAACTCTAAGACATTGTAACTTAAATCCATATAAAAAAGTGATGTTTTATAATGTGAAATATGTCTAATATTACAAATTCTCATTAAATGAGGCTTCAAATAGTATAAAAGTATCTCTGAGTTGTACTAGGGTCCAGTATCTCTGCAGGAGACTCTGCAGCACTGCTGAGCATCACTCCTCTTACATTAGGTCTGATACCAACACTGTCAATGTTGGCTGACATCGTCTTCACTGCTGTTTAAACTTCTCGTTCGGACCACTGCCGTGCATCTTGAATTCAGTGTGCGTTTTCCTGCAGTTTGTACTCCGTTGTTTGTCTGTCTGTCTTTGGCCTCTCGAAATCGAGTGTCTTTGTTGTCCCTGCGCCATATGTGCCAGTGTTTACTCGCATTTCCACAAATTGTTGATACAACTCTGCACCAGTGCTGTCAGGACACATTTCTGTACAGTATGTTTAGCCTAATTCTACTTGATGAGTAAAGTAATTCAGATTCTGATCTTGCCCGTCGCCAATAATGCACACTTGGTTCAATTCTCCTGTCACTCATGTTGGTCTGCTGACGGTACAGAAGGACTCTCTTGCCTCCCTCTTGACTTTCTCCACACAGAGATGCGACTGGAGATAGAATTATGCATATTTCATGAGGCAGTGAATGCAAGTGTGCTCACTGCTTCTGCTCAGTCTGGGCTATGTTTTGCTCTGTCAATACCTACAGCTTTTTATAATTTGACTGCTTATTCTTGGAGCAGCAAACAGGCTTAGTGAATAATCACGTGTCCTCATGAGATTTTTTTTTTTTTTTTTTTTTTTCAATCAGATGCCTTCCTATAATTGCTATCTTGGCTTTTCTTTTTGGCTTTCTTCTTATTTAAGATGTATTCTTTACTCCTACACACGCGGTATAATCACACGGTTTCTATGCATCTTTATATTACAGTCAGTTGGTGCAGTGCTAATTTTTTTGAATGCATCTGAAAATGCTGGTCAGTCCATATTTTTTTGTGTGTGCGTCTGACTAATGCAACTGTCAGCTGGATCTCATCGCTCTCAAGCTATTTATGCTTCACACAAACATAAAGCACAACACATACAAAGGAAGGGTGGGCTGCAATCTGCAGGTTTTTCCCCACTAATTTAACATTATTAAATTGTTTTTTTTCCCTGCAGCCCAGACCGTGTATATGCACTCACCAACATCATCAAGTTCAGTCAAGATAATAAATTGAAAATGTGTGGAATTTTAAATGTGATGACAAAGTAATATTGATTAATTAGCCTACAGTTTGACAATTGCGTGAAATGAAGGGCAGAAATGCTCCCATTCAGACTGATAGCAAATTCAATAACTATGTTAAGTAGTTGCATTTATGACTTGAGGGTGTGAATGTGTCAATTGTGCATATCCGATGAACGCCAATTAGCCTAATTGTCCATAGATAATTTGTTTAGTCGTAGTCAGTTGAATGCAAACATATATACATATACCTATATACACGTATATATTATATAGTATCTGTGTGTGCTAAACTTTTTCTTCTATTTTATTTCTCTGCTGCTGACTCCAGGCACAAGACCCTCAGGTGCTGGAACAACTGTCCAAAAACATCACTCGCATGGGTTTGACCAACTTCACCCTCAACTACCTCAGGGTAAACACTCAGTGTGTGTGTGTGTGTGTGTGTTGTCTGTGTGTGTGTGTGTGTGTGTCGATGTGTGTCTTCAATGTCTATGACTGTCATTCTGCCTTTGTTTTTGCTCTCATCTCCTCACACTTAATGCACACGGAGGACCGATTCTTGTCCATTTTTAAACATAGTAATTCATGTTACTCATGTTTTCTAACCAAAATCTCTTACGCTTGTGTGTCTAGACCACATAAAGTTGTTTTTATTATGAAGAATATATTTTATTTTTTCTGTCATAGTTAACATGCTTCTTGCAATGAAACTGATGTTTTATTCAGCATTTTAAATTTACAGGTATGATCAGTGTTTGAATATTCAAGTTTTCCTTGAGTTTCATTTTTTACGTAAGATGTGTTTTTATACTTTCTCATACCCACTCTTTTGTTTATTTAAGGTCATATCGCAACTTTTTTTTTCTCTGTCTTACAGGAATTGAAAGCCAGTTCTGTTATTTATGTGCAGAACACGTTTTTATGACTCTTGGGCGTTTGAAACCTGAGTGTATAATTTCAAAAGTGCGTGGCATCAAAACAAAAAATAAGCACTTTATTTCTTCTTTACTCTCTGCATATACATGTTTTTCTACCTGACCGAAGCAATATAATTTACGGAAATAGGAACTATAAGCTGGCTGAATACATTAGTGATTATTTCACAGGGTTTTATTTGTGTTTTTCGACGCCACAGTTGACTGACAGCTACGCTTTCCAAATGGGAGAACAAGAGTGAGCGGGAGAGAGATGGGGAGAGAGAAGAATTAATTGGATACAGAAAATTAGCATAACATTAATGAACGCTCCCTGTTGAGACTCATAATTGTGAAATGGCGCGCGAATCGGGGAACGGCACCGCCGCTGCTTATAATAACTGAGTGAAGAAAGGCACACAGAGTGGGAGAGAGGGAGAGGGAGAGAGAGGGAGCAGGGAGGCTGTTTTTGTTTTCCTATAACAATGATTTTCAATGCAGAAAAGCAACTGTAAAGCCACTGAAAGAGAAAAACACATAATTCAAGTATCTGTAATTACACACTAAAGATTTAGCCTATGTTCATTCTTTATTTTAGTGATTCAGATGGTCAGTGCTCTGCAAATAAAACTATGAAACGGAGATCATGCCTTGTTTTCCATTTGCTGACAGCGCAAATTTTATGGAAGAGGTCGAGTTGTGTCGCCTTTGAAGAGTTTGTTGAAAATTATTTGCGTTGCCTCACTGGTCTAAACCTGAAATATTTCACATAAATCCTCATGTCTCTGCTAAATTAGCACTGGTCGACTCTCCCAGAAGAATGTGGTTTTTTATTTTAAATGCTGCAGAAAATATTCCTTCTAATGAGGGATTTAACCTTGTTCTGAGGTTTCTTTGCATTTCAGTAATAATGAAAACATCATAAACTAGTGGTTGTGCTGGTTAGTTTTTGGAATCAATGTTTTAATTGTGAGTTTTGCCAAATTTGCTGTTTCATGGGAAGAATTGGGAGCTTGTTTAAATCTTCAGTGTTTAGTATAGATTGTCACTGTGACCTGTACAGCATTGGTTTCCAGCCATTTTTATATAATAACACGCTTTTGATCATTAATATGAAGCGGCATCTTTGATTGTATTGTTCACAGTTTAGTTAACCTGTGTGCAGCAGTGTGATTTAGAAACTATTTTAAGGCTTAAGCATAAAGGCTTCAACATAAAACTATTTTTATTCCACAGAGGGCAAAGCAAAGATCACAAGAAAGTCTGCAAATCATACTTTGTGTGGGAGAATTCAGATTTTCTTATTTCCCAACCCCAGTAATCATCTTTGCTGCCCCATCTGGAGATCCCAATCCCCCTAGTTTTGGGAACGGCTGCTGTGTAGTCACTGTTATTCAACATGTCCCACAATTTGCAAATGATATTTTCCCCTGCTGTTATCATAGGGTGTCAAGGTAAAATACACCCTTTCCTCACATTAAATTGGCAGTAATGTGTCTCTGGAAAGGCCTTTCCCGGCGTTTATCAGTCCTTCCAAAAGAGAGTGACAGTTTCCTGGCTAAGGGGTTACAACCGGCCTTTCTCTCACTCACACCAACACACGCACACACACACACTCTTTCTCTTTTTTTTTTTCAGTTGGAGTATTTAAGCCTTTCCATGTATTGGAGCTGCCGGCTTCCTACTATTCAGCCTGAAAATAGCCCTTGTTTTCAGGCTGAGAGCCAGGGCTTGTTGGCTGAGCTGGGGAGGGATATTACTGTGTCAGGAGGGAACTATCAGAGGAGAACACAGGATTAGTCTGTTACAGGGATGTTCACTTTACCTCGAGCTGCATGGCATCAAAACACTGCCGTCCTAACAGAGGGAATACAGGCTGACATTACTTATGTTTATGTAGGATGATTTGGTGTAAGCGGCTGAGCCTATGGTTGTTAGAGTAACTAGTTTAAAAAAAAAAAAATTAAAAAACCCTGACTGACTGGTGAACATCCCTGGTTTGAATCCCCATCACGCTAAAACATTTTTTGCAGCGATTCTTCTATCTAGGTGTTAGGAGGTGATGAGCATGCTGATTAAACCTGACATCAGAAAACGTAGAGGTTGTGAGTTTGCTGAAGGTCACATGAGATCATTTGAGCATGCAGTGAATGATTAACAGTCTCCTTTCTCGCAGTAACGACTGTCAGAGTGCCCTTGAGCAAGTTAACAGTTTTGACCTTACAGCACGCTCTGTAACTACAATGACTTGCTCACCTGGTTAGTTGCAAAACATAGCTACAGTTATGTTGTATGTTTCCACACAGTGGCCAAGACCTCAATCTTGCATCAGATGACATTTACTGAATGTGCAACCAATATGTTCTTTTGTGTTGGCAAATCACTGCAGGAATTCTTGGTGTGTACAACCTGTGTCATGGAACAAGACTGTCCTCTGCAGAAACAGCATCAGGCCCCGTGTTTACATTCAGGCAACAAAGCCCTGGGGAGGCTGCGCTGTAGCAACGATGGCTCCTGTTTGATGGAGGCAAAGGAGGAAATATTGTGACATGTTGTAGGGCTGCAACTTAGTGACTATTTTCATTATTAATTAATCTGCAGATTCATAATTCAATTATTTGATTAATAATTTACTCTAAAAAAATGCCAGTACTGTATATAGTGAGAAATGCTTTTACAGTTTTTCACAGACCAGGATAAATGTCTAATGAGTCTGTTGAGTGACAGTTCAGAGACGTTTAATTCACTCGCATGATAAAGAAAGGCAACAGTTTTCTCATAAGGGAGTGGATATTTGACATATTTACTTAAAAAGATCACTAAAACAATTGTTTTGCAGAGAAATCATTGACTAATCAGTTAATGATCAGTTTAGCTCTAGTGATTAGTTCTTACTGCTCATCTCCTGTTTTCTTACCATAGTCATTCTTGTTTGACCATGGTGCTTCTCTTAATCAAATCAATTTTGTGTCCAAATCTTAACCATAGTGGTGCCAGATAAGAAAACATGTTAATATGATGAGATTTCATATATATACAGTATATAATAGAGAAAAAAAGAAAAAAATGTTTTGTCTTGGAACAGCAGGACTGAGTTAGTTTTAAACTGGGTAGATATTTAAGTTCAGAAATTTTTGTTTAAGTTCAAAAGGACCATTAAAGAAATCTGATCTGTGTTCAGCTCCATACAATGTGTCGGAGGAACATCTGTTTCTCTTTGCATGACACTACTTCTTACAAGCGACGCGCTCTGCAGAAGCAACAACAATAAACCCCGTTCCACAGCAAACCTGATATGCATTTATGACCGCCAAGGGATCAACAAGTCCCCTTACCTATACAACAACACTGGTTGTTGTTTTTTGTGTGTGTGTGTGTGTGTGCACCCAGAATTATCCATGTGTCTGTTTTACTCATCTGGAGACTCACTTTGTAGGAGAAAAGATCCACAGCAGAGCTTGGAAGCGTGTAGTCATGGTTAAGGTTAGAAAGGATTGTTGTCATCATTAAATGAAACCAATAGTGACTGATGGGGAAAGAAAGCATGTGAATCCCAGTCTCCTACACACATCCATTCACCTTCATCTCCGCCTCGTGACTTTGTGCAGCTGCTGCAGTGTCTCTTCATACGCAGCGTTATTACCTGCCAACAACAACAAAAAAACATAGAGGCCTGCTCTGCTTTTTTTTTTGTAGTTTATTCACTTTTCAAGTTTTCATACATTACATTTTCTTATATTTTATTTGTAAGGCGACAGCAGAGATGATGCAAAATGAGGGGGAAGGAGAAGGGCAATGGCATGCAGAAGGGTCCAACTGGGACTGATGCAATCATAGAGTATGGTATGCATATTACACCAGAAGGACACCAGGATGCCCTTTATGTTCATAGTTCCTGGATTTGCTTATAAAAAAAACCATATTAACCGTTGATACATTCATTGTCCCAGAAGAGTGTAACGGTCAAGTTTGTCTCAACACAGAGGAACGTTTGGGAAAAAGTTACACAAGTGTATCCAGTCAGAGGATATGAACAGGGCAGGTTGCCTGGAGTTTGATCCCAGTGTTGTTGTCTTGTTATTGGTCTGTCGGCGTAGACGAGACAGCGACGGTCCAATCGCTGTCCTTTCGCCGCGCTGACAAGCATCTGGATGGTTGCCGCTGTCGAAGAAGGCGGGCTGACTGGTTTGTAATGTTATCCAGATGTGATCTGGATAAGCTAAGCCTGATGTATTAAAGATGACAGGCTGACCCCTGCTTCCTCTCACTGCAGATCACCAGAGATTTACAGTTTTCTCCAGACTGAATATCGTACTTAAGGTCTTTTAACTGGAGAATATTGTTGGAGCGCAGTGTGGGAATGGGGGGACCGCTTTGTGCGTTTGTTGTGTTTAAAGAGAGAATAGCTGCACAAATGTGTGTCCGAGTATGCATGGATGAATGTGTGTGTCAGTCACATTTTTGCTGTGAGTTGTAAACAGCTCAACAAAAGCTCCTCATATTAAAATGCATCATCGTGCGCATCCCTTGCTCTCTACCTCCCCTCTTGTCCTTCTTTATGAAGCACTCGACAATAAACCTGTTTTTTTTTAAAGGTACTTTATTAATGATGTCTATAAAAAACTAGATTTACAGCACAATTAATCACTTGAAAGTCAGTCTGTGGTGATTAATTAAGCAACAAACTCCTGGTTTTATGGCCGTTGTTTTCTGTTCTCTCATCAAAAGTTAAATGAATCAGCCTCAAGTGAACGTGTTTTTTTGTCCCTGTTGTTGCCTGCAGTTGTGTGTCATCCTGGAGCCCATGCAGGAGCTCATGTCAAGGCACAAGACCTACAACCTCAGCCCCCGGGACTGTCTGAAGACATGCCTATTCCAGAAATGGCAGAGAATGGTAGCCCCACCAGGTAACTACCCACATCTTTACTTAAGTCATAAGTTAAACGCCTGACCAGAGAAGCAGATTTGGATAAAGTAAAACCCTGAAGCTGGTGTGGAACACTGATCCTGAAACTGGACAAATGTGAAAATACATTTTCTCTTAACAGTTTCTCTCAACAAAGATTTTCAGATATTAACTCTCCATAAACCTGCTTCTCTGAAATTAAAAATGAAAGAAAGTGCATTAAATACAGTTTGAGTGACATCAGATTTAAAAATGTTGTGGATCCAGTGGTGATCCATGTGTTAACCATTTCCCCTTGCCAGAAACTGAAGTCGCTTCCTTCAAAATGCAGATTTTTTTAAATTCTGTGGCATCACTCACTTTGAAGGAACAGGAATATTTTTCTCCGACTGTGTTTTTATTGCATCATTTATGTTTCCAAATTTGCTATTATATGTCTTAATTTCTTAAATCTGTTTTGCCTGTCAGGTATGTGAAATTAATCAGAATTCAGGGTTGCCTCTTGAATCCCAACCTTGCCAATCTTAACAGGCCTCTCAGCTTTCTATGATTGATGTTTTAAGGGCGGTTTCTGAAAAATACCAGGCTTAAATTGGCTGTGTGGTCTTAAGCTGGAGAGAGAAAGAGTAAGCCGAGTTTTTTTGGACACATCGGAGTGGCTGCAAATTACTGCAATGCTTAGCGAGCCGTGACGAGATGTCTTTAAAAACCAACACCAGTCAAAAAGCCTTTGACTCAGACCTGTGTAACTTTAATTAAGAGTGCCGGGTGTAATCAAACTAGTAGATCCAGCTCCCCGGCCAGCAGCTCCCCAGCGTCAGCGACGTTCTTCAAAGAAAAGAAAAAAACAGAGAAAAAAACATGGAAAGCGTTTTATGAATATAAAGTCTGAGGGAAAAAAAAAAAAAAAAAAAACGAGTCTTGTATTGATGGTTAATTTTGCACATGGAAAGAGAACACAGCTTAATATAAAATCCTTTATGGGTGATGCAGTTTTATATCATATCCAGATTTAAGTGTGGAATATTCTGATTTATTATGCAGCAGTACTGTGGTATCTTGAATGTCTGCTTTGTATCACCAAGTTGTACTCAGTGGCCAATACTCAGTTGTTGCATTACATGAAATGTCCTTTAATTCAGGCCTCTTCAGTTTGTTCAGCCATTTATAACGAGTGTTTTTCAGGGTCATGTCATCTGTCCATACTTTGACATGCAGTTTGCCTGATCTCTGCAGTTTAGCTGCAATTGCGGTTTTTTCGACATCGGTAGCGTGTTATTCCCCTTTTCCTGCAATTCTTCTTCTCCAGCCTGGAAACTGGTTGGGATTCAGCCAGGAAGGAAGCCACAGGCGCATTTATGCTCTGATAAGTCCTTTTGGTGGAAATGGAAGTAATTTTAGTGCGTCACCGGTTCAGCATCGAAGGAAACCGGTTGGATAACAGAAATGATTGTCTCTGACAATGGGCTCGCTTTTTTTTTTTCTCTCGCTCACACGTCTGTCAAAGTCAGGAATCAAAAGAGGAAAGATGCTGATGAAAAAGCCCCTTATTGTTTTGGCTCTGATTTATAGTTTCAGTTTTGTTTGTATCATGAGTCGCTGGTTGTTCTAACTGAATATGAAAGCATCTCCCTTGGTGTGATTAGTAAGAACCTCGAAAAATGTATTTCATTTTCAGACATCTGTTTGAAGATCACAGCAGTGTTTTCTTGTCTCTCTTGAGATTAAAAGGCATAATGTTTCCTAACAAATCCTGGCAGAATTTGCAAAATCATGTATTTTATAAATTATGCACTACATAAATTGCTTCATAGATACCAGAAACTCCAAGATCTCTATTAACCTGTGTCATCACTTTATATGTTTTTAATAATAATGATTTCACATGTGATTTAATTGCACCTTTAGGAATTATGTTTAGCTCGTAATTGGAAAAACAGCTTTCGTTGGAGACACCAGTTTCCCAGTGGTGTTAAATAGCATCTGTATGGCACTGAATGTACAAATTATTTCTTTTCCTTCTCTTTGTTGTCATCTCTGGTCTCTTGTTCTGTCTTAAAAAAATGTTTAAGAAATTATTCAACAACCTGAGTAAAAATGAAACTGATTTTGGCTCCGGTTTCAGCTGGACACCCACAGAACTTCAAAACGGAAATATTTCCCACAAATCACAAAAAAGGTATTACTCTCATACAATGTTAATTGTCTGATTGTCTGTAGTCTTATGCAAAAAGTGGCACCATAGTTGCGCATTGAAATGCCATGAAATAAGTTTTTGTGTGCAACTTTATCATGGATGCTCAACTGCATGTTTGCAAATAGTACTAACACCTGTAATGAATAAGAAATAGATGTGAGATTTCATATAACAGCTCCATGCATGTTAAACTGGTGGTAAAACAAAATGATTAAAACTATAACACGGTCATGCTCAGCAAATCGCATCAGTGGAAATGCAACGAATGTGCAAGAATGGACACAGTGTAAAAGCATGTTCAGTAATACAAACATGAATGTGCTGTCTGCCGAGGCAGAGCAGTTTTAATCTGGCTCGTGCTGGCGAGGAACATGGCAATTGGTGCAGCACTGAAATCATTAGCAAATTTACATTATGTTGAACATCAGGGTCCATTGTTGAGCATTTATGCAAATGAAACAGGGGTTCTTTCTTACTAGTGCATGTCTTGGGAGATGTTAACACTCGTGTGGTTTCACCTGTGAAGAAAACAAAGCATGGATCATTGTCGACTAGTCGCTCTTGTTTGTGTTGCGTGTCTTTGTGTTTGTGCGCTCTCTCTCTCTCTCTCTCTCTCGTGTGGGCATTTCATATACGTTTGTTTGCACACCTTTGTGTCTCTACATCTGATGTTGCCTGTCCTAGACTCTACTGTATGACCTCTAACATACACACCAACAAACACACACAATACTCCACACTGCACACACACACTGCCCTACACCCTGTCTCCGTCAGTATGCGTTATGTTCTTGGCATTGCCTCTGTTTCTCTTTGCTGGTCGCGCCAAAGCTGAGCCTGCCCGACAGACAACCACGAAGAGGAGGAAACGGAAGAACTCGGCCAGCAGCGCCAACAGCAGCGTGGGCACCACTGCCAGCAAGAAACGCAGCCCCGCCACCAACTTCAGCCTCTCCAGTCAGGTACCTGTAAGCATCAGCTCCACTCGGTTTGCCTCCTCTTTTTCCTTTTTTTTTTTTTTCCATGTATCTCCGCAATTGCATGTTTGCAGTGTTACACAAAAGCACGAGAAATTCCTAATGGTATTGCAGCTATTAGGTTTAATTTCTTTGCACAAATGAGAGAAAAACACCAAGAGGAGCAGGTAGAAAAGAATCTCAAACCTGTGCAGTGAGACAAAGAAGCCCCGAGGGACTTAAATGAAAACATCTCGCCCCAAAAGGCAAAGCAAGAACTCATCAAATATCATAAGGAGTGACACAAATGACATTAAAAATCATCAAAGCAAAAAATAGTACAAGAGCAGCTAAATTTATAAATAACAAGTAAAGAAGGTGAATAAAAGTGTTCCTTTTGCTGCTTTGCTGCACATTGTGTCAAATCACTTTAAATCCTGACATGTAGTTACTTCCTTAATTTTCCACAGTGTCTCTGAGAGTACACTGCATGTTTCTCAGTATGTGTACGTCTACAGTACAAAGACCCCGCTGACCCCGTTGCTCAACCAAGTAGCCATAGCCTAGAGGTTTTTAAAAAAGAAAAAAAAAGGTTTGAATCTCAGGACCAAATGGGAGAATGTGGGAGGGAAAAGTGACACTCTGCCCTCTGTCAGCCACCACACTTGAAATGCCCTTGAGCAAAGCACTGAACTCGCAACTGCCCAGAGGACTGGTAGTTTGTACTGTACGAGTGTGAAGCGGGGCGTTTGCTTTGAAAGAAACAGCTCAGATATAAAAAGTAAATAAATCAAGTAAAAAGTAGAAAATAAGAAGCTTCTTACTGAATGTAGTTCTTATACAGTCACTAACTAACGAACCTCTGGACTGTTACAGTATCAGCAACAGTACTTGTCTTCCTTAATTAATTAAGTAGATTGATTGTGACTAATTAATATCTATGATTTAAAGGGGAACTATGCAAATGTGGTCGCTTTTTTACGCTGTTTTGCTAACCCTCCTCCTGGCCATGTGCATTTGTTTGCAACAAAGCCGGCGAGAAATCAATCAATAGGGCGGTACATAATGTTATTTATCATATACAATATTACAATGTATATATTTGTGTAGTCTTATGTGTCATAAACAAGAGATTACGGGTTATGGCGCATTTGTGTTGCAGTGCCGCAGAGACGAGAGCTGGATCTTGTTGTTTTTCAGCCAAGAGACGTTATGTTAAAGGCAGAGAGCCTCCATTCTCCTGACAATATTTATTAAACCATTAATTACTCCAAAGCTGTTTAATTGAAGTACAAATGTAGCATAGTTAAGCTAAAACCCCTGCATATTTCCTCTTAAACAAACTAATAACCAAAAACAAAGAACAAAACAATTTCCATCTTTTGGCTCTACCACTATTCCTTTCAGGGCTGTTGTAGGAGAAGCCGATCCCAGCTGACATTGGGGCGGGAGGCGGGGTTACACCCTGGACAGGTCGCCAATCCATCACAGAGCTGACACACAGAGACAAACAACCAGCTCACACTCACATTCACAGTTGTGTAATTAACCCAACCTGCATGTGTTTTGGACTGTGTGAAACAAGCAGGATTACCGTGCTAACTCTGAACAAACTGACTGGGATTTAAACCCACAACCTTCTTGCTGTGAGGTCACTGCACCACTGGGCCAATCGGATTGCATCTTCTAGAACATAATTATCTCCGTGTTTATCCGTATTGTATCTCAGGGTATGAATGTCTGATTTGGCTCTGTGTCTCCGTGACAGTTGCCACTTGACACAGTTAGAGGTTAAATAGCCTCTTAAACAACTCAGTATTACACCACACGCCCGACTCTCCCCCTCCAGGAGTCAGCGCTGTGCTGTGGCATCGTCTGCAGAGAGTCTATAATTTTATTCTGCACACTCATGATACACATGTTGTATTATTTTTTAACCGCTGCATCCAATTTACTATTCTGTACCCATGCCAGTGCAGCACTCTTGTTTTGTTTTTTGTTTTTTTTTAACACATCATTCCAGTGCAGCTAAATGTGCGCTTATACCAAACATAACTGGGATTTGTGGACGTTAAAGTGTCGCTGCTTGGCATTAATGTGTGTTCATCTTCAACACAGGACTAGTTCTGCTTAATTGGATATTTAAGGGTCGCTAATGCTTTTCTTCATTCACAGCGTGTTTGGTATAGCAACTGTGTCTCCCGGAAAAGATGTGCGTGTACTGCTAATATGTCTTGCCCTGTTATATTTTGAAAGAAACGTAGAAAAGACTACAGCACTTGATTAAGTTTCAGCAGTCTTCTCTTCACCTTTTAAGTTGTATCTAACAACGAAGAAGAAGAAGAAAGCACACCTAACTAGCATGTGTTTTCACTTTTCAGACAATAAGCTTACGCTGATTGTAACTTTAACAGATACTGAAACTTAATATTGTTACTACTTTATTAGGCTATACAGCAGATATAATATATTATGCAGATGCTTGATAAAAAAAAAAGCAGTACGATCTTAGTAAACATTACTTGGGATTTGGCAAAGATGTTGATTTACAACATTTACTCCACAGCATGTTGACTGAAAATGTAATGCGAGTGTTAATTTACTTATTTCTAAACCTTATTTATTGTTCTAGATTACTCATATATAACGAGTATGTGTTAATATAATTTCTGGGACACACAGTTTGGTACAGACAGAGAAACTGTTGTGCTATAAAAACTCTGAGCGCCACGTGGATGTGTATACTTTTATTACTGGATGGACTTGTGTCTCCAGCCAGGTAGGGTCTGCTTGTTCGTCTGCTTGTTAAAACATAATTTTCGTGGCATTTTTGGCAGTGTTTCCAAATAAGGAACACACACTCTCTCCCACCTACCCACACACACAGACGCACACACTGTACTGTCCCTCTATATTCTGCCCCGTGGTTAGCTGTCTCATCATCTTTGGAGATTTGTTGCCCTCACTCTCTTCTTTTGCCTCCTCCTCTCCATGTCACACATACATAATGTACATCACACACACACACACACACACACAAACAGGCACACACTTGCATACACACAGCATGTGCAATTGTTTTCTCTCTAGAAGGCAGTTTGGCTCTATTCCAGCTCTCATTATCACCGATATCTGTATACACCCTCCACCCCCAGCCCTCCTTCACATGCACACGCTCTACTCCATCCCAACCCCCCCCCACCCCCCTCCCCTCCCCACCACCATCTTCCCACCCACACACAGATACACATACACACACCAGTCGTACCACTCATGCCTTGCATTCACACGCCTCTTAAAGACTGGCAGCGTGGCTGGTAACATGCTGGTTACATATGTTGCGCGCCTGCTGTCTTTGTCTGAGAAGTTGTTCGTTTGTGGCTGAGCACAAGCCTACGTGAGCCCAATGACAATAAGGAGTGGACCCTCGCAAGGGGAAGGGGGGGGGCGGGGGGGATTGGTGGAGAGTGGGGTGGGGTGGGATGGGGGGGTAGTTACCAGTGGCTGGAGGAGAGGAGATGTGGGGTGGGAGTGGGGAGGTGTGTGTGTGGGTGGCGGCCATAGAATGAGCAACACTGACCTCTAGTGGCCTGATTTAAGTGTTGACCGTGTCGTTTGTGTTGCCAAGCGGCCCGTAGCCATGCTGTAAGTCACTGTCACTCAGGGTATTTATAGGAAACAAGTACAAGATATATTGTAGCGGCCCACCCTTAATGAACCGTCCATCCACTGTGTGTAGGCAGCAGCAGTGAGGGAAAACTGACTCTGATTGTGTACCTAAGTGAAAGTATTAATAGCTTTAAGTAAAGGTACTCATTATAAATACAAAGACCTGCACTCTGATTCTGCTTCAGTAAAAGCAAGGAAGAAGTCAGGGCCATAGCCAGGGTTGTGAAATTGGTGAGTTTTCATTATTGACAAAAAAAATATGCTTCACTTTGGACCCCTCTATAGCTAGTAGTTAGCAAGTACCTGTACTGTACATCATTACATCAAAATGACCCACAATTATATAAAGTAGACTGGGGGGGTTACAGGATAGTTGAGAGAGGCAGGAAATGGGAGGGAGAGAGGAGGGAATGACACGTAGGATAGGGCCAATCAGCGCGGGATTTGAACCGGGGTCGCCTGCAGTGAGGACTACAGTATTAGTCTGAACACATGGGGCAGGTGCTCTACCAACTGAGCTAAACACCACCCCAACTTTATTATTATTATTATTATTATTATAGACCCATTTGATATGAAAGGAGGCTGATTGAGCTTTATACCGCTGACTAGCAGGAAATGTCCTGTGGTTTTCAGCCTTTTATTAACCTACTGTTTACAGCTGACAACATCAGGTATTGTCTCTCTCTCCATTAAATAAAGTTTTCAGAATAATGTGTAGTTTGTTATATTACAGTAGAGTGGTACAGTTGGTAAAGGTGGAGCTGGTTTTAAACTAGTTTATACTGTATGTTGCTGGACAGCATGATCTGAGTTCCTCTGCAGGGATCAGTTTTGATTGAACCTATCATGATTTAACAGAATTTATTTGCTATTAAAATTTCACTTATCACCACTCTGAAAATGTAAGCAATTCAAATCTATAGAACCAACATGTTGCAGATTTAAAAAGTTAATCAGTTTATTTTCACCACTGAACAGTACATCTTACATAAACAATGATTTGATGATATTCATGGAGTCAAACACCACCTAAACACCTGAGCTGGTGTGACTCTAGCATGGATAGCTAATGAAACTGGTGTAAAATACTAAAATAATATTACAGATACAACACTTATTTTTAGAAATGTTATTCCTGTGGCAGCAGAATTAGACTGCAAACAGAATATTTATTAGACTTGAAGGATAATGCTGGCCAACAAATATCATTAAAGAGACTAAATCAGGCCATGAATTCGCCCCCCTAACACATATTCTGTGTGTATCCAAAGCCTGATGTATCTTATTCCTCTGTGCCACAGAGCTGCTTTGTTGTATACAAGCTATTCACAACACATCAGTGAGCCACGCTGTAGCACTCGGTGACATGTTTCCTCATTACTATGAACACACATGCACACACTGTAGTTTATTTTGACATTCGGATCGGACATTCACCATCCTGCTGCTGTTCATACACTGCTTACTCCTGTTAATAAGTAAACAGCTGTAAGTGAGTGAGTGGTTGGTAAACTTTAAGGACTGGGAGTGTTGGTGCTGACTAAACCTTGTTAATCCCCATAATTTTTTTTTTTTAATCATCTATCATCTGAAGTTTTTTGTTCCTGCTCAGGGACGGTGAATGTTTTCCATCCTCTTTTGTTGTTAGCACAGTCCTGCCACATTCCCTTTTAAATTCCCACTTGTTGCCTTGGAGGCCTAGGGGGACCAAATATGTCCTCCAAGCTACTCACTGCTAATCTCTGTAAAATATGCTAATGACACTGTTCAGTGAATGAAGGGAACAGGGAGGCGTTCGTCGCTGCGTCTGCCCATTCAAAGCCCCGCCGCTTAGCTAGCGCGAAGGCTAACTCTTAACGAGATGAGTAGACGAGTAGACAGTATTAATTAGCTCACAATTAGCACTCCCCAGTCTCAGACTAGTCACCAGCTGTGATTGTTGGAGGGTTTTTTTTTTTTTTTTTTTGGACCCAAAATTGGCCAGAGGTAGGTTGACAGGCCTCCTCACAGGAACAGATGGTGAATGCAAGGCTTGTTGGCAATCAGCACGTTTTTAGCTAATGACTTAATTAGCTATGCAAATTGACAAATCAGTGTGGATATTGTCATTTAGTTGAAAAGCTCACCTAAATTAATTAGCCTGATTAAGGCATAGTGGGGTGTAGAAGTGGTCGCTAGGGGGGTTTTGGGGATGGCTTGAATAAATAAAACTGCCTCTCCCCCATTGGTGCTCCTCGTCGAAGTGTGTGCGTTGTCTGAGTTTTTGGGGTGTGGGAGCGTTGGAGTTTGCGAAGTTGTCGAGATTTGTTTGTTTGTGTGTTTACACCAATGCTTGCTGGATGTGATCATGTGCGTGTGTTTGTTCTGTGCGGTGTAGTGTGGTTTGTTTGTGTGTTTGTTGTGTACAATACATAGCTTTAATCTGAGTATGTATTCAAGTGCTTTTGTCTGTGTTTGTGTTCAGGTGTGTGTGTGTGTGTGTGTGTGTGTGTGTGTGTGTGTGTGTGTGTGTGTGTGTGTGAGAGATTGTGTGCGAAGGTGTGATTGTACAGTAAGCCTATCTGGGGGTGTGAGTGCCTGCGTACTGTTTGTGTGTGTTTGTGTGTGTGTGTAGAGGAGAGGAGAAGGCTGAGGCGAGCAAGATCTCCCAAGCCAGGCAGCATTGACACACATGACCAGTGAAGCGTGCGCTCCATTTAACTGTACAGCTTCTTCCCAGGTTACGGTGGGTGGCGCTGGGTCTCGCCAGCAGGGAGATGCTTAGTCAGTCATAGGAAGATGAGATTCAAACACTCAGTACACACACGCACACACACACACACACAGATCTACAGCCGTGATTCTCATCCTTATTGATCAGTATTTGAATTCACAAATTACACTTCAGTGATTATTTGTCAACAGAATCACTTTGTGCGTGAAATGCAGTGGAATTCGTCTTGATAACTCAGAGTCAAACAAAGCTCATGCTGTTTGTGTGTCCCCCTCCCACCCCCCTGCCCCCCCTTGCAAAGAATTATCTGGATTCCTTCACATCACAAGAATCACAGATAGCGGTGGATAATGGATAAATCTCTCCCCTTCCCTTCCTTGACCCGCGCTGCGAGACGACCATCTCTGTGAAATATGTCTTACATGATGAGTATTGATTGGGGGTGGCTACAGAGCGCTGGGGGAATCCGTTTTCTGTACGGAGAGGTTTCATTTGCACAGAGTGCTTCGAGAGGGGTCGACCGTACGGATGGGTTCACTGGATACACCAACATCTGTCCTAAACACACACACATACCGCCACTGTTATTTCACTGCAAGCAGGGGGTCTGTGTTGATGCAGGTTTTGGGCACTCCTCATACAGCTGGGAAACAAAATATCCTGAACACATACACAAATATATCTAAAACTATCAAGAGTCAGGAATTTGTAAATGTCTTTATGACCTTGTTGTGATTTTCAGCCCGTTGATTAAACTCTCATTTTTCTGCAAAGGATGAAGATTTGACAATGCGCATGTTAATTTATTTGAAGTATCAAGTCTTTTTTGGGGTGATTGTGCATTCACTTGATATTCAGATGGTGCTTTGGTCTGAGAATTAGATGAAACAGATATGCATTAATTTCTTCTCTTGTGATTTCTCACTCACTTTAGCATATTAATTTTGAATCACCCCAAGGCTAAGTATGGATGGTCCTGCACAGAAACAAAAACGTGTCACGGCTGCCTGTGTTCAAATTGATTATATTTGTATACTAGTTTTAAACCTTGTTTTAAAGAATACTCAACTGGTGAACAAACATTAGGTGAATATAAATGTGTTTATGTTCTCTGGATAATACATCACTTGTATTTCATTTCTTTATTACGCCATATATGCCGGTATTTTGGGCTACACATACTGAAAACGTAGCTTAGCTGGGACAAAAATAAAACTTCCACCTATCCTGTAGCTTTAGATCGTATCCCACAGAAAGGAAAACAGAACTTACATCACATCACACTTTTATATGTGAGAAAACCCACTGAAAAATCCCTTTGATCAACTAAAAATGTGTTGCTTCAATGCTGTTTTCCTCCATCACTGAAAAACTGACACATCAGAGCAGCGATATGACCTTTTAAAAACATTTGTACCCACAAACAAGGGCATTTGTTTGCTCCCATTTCCAGTTTTGTAACCGAGTTCTCTGCCTCTCTGCAGGACGTGATGGTGGTGGGCGAGCCGACCCTGATGGGCGGCGAGTTCGGGGACGAGGATGAGCGTCTGATCACCCGTCTGGAGAACACGCAGTACGACGCCACCAACGGCCTCGACGACGAGGACGACTTCAACAGCTCCCCGGCTCTGGGCAACAACGCCCCGTGGAACAGCAAACCCCCCGCCGCCCAGGACAGCAAGCCTGAGAGCACAGCCCCCCAGCCCTCGCAGTAAAACAAAGGAGGAAGAAAACAACACATCCTTGACTCCATGTGGACTGGACTTTTTAACCTCTCCCCTTCCCCCCGAGGGCAGTGCTTCTACGCCTCATAACATTGTACTGAATCAGAACCCCCCCCCTTTTTCCTCTCCCCCCGACCCCCCACCCCCCCACCCCCTCTGTCTGCAAACTCTTTGCTGGCACGTCCAGCCAAAATATGTCCGTCCTGGATATTTTCTTCTTCTTCTATGAATCACTGTAACATCTTGGAGAACACTGAGAACTGGCAGCATTGCACAGCAGTATCCACAAACAAGAAATGCATACAAGTCGTATGCAACTGAAATGTAGAAAACAGAAAGGCGTGGGCTTTTTTTTTTTTTTTTTTTTGATCTTTTCCAAGAATGCAGTGGAAAAATTCTGGATCAAATTCTCCTCCTTCCTTCCTTGGACCTTCAGTCACAAACCTCTTGTCTGGTGGAATACCACAGCTATGATTGGTTGACCTGCAGGTCACAAGTCATCACGCTGGCAAAAGACAATGGAAAGAAAAGAAGAATAAAAACAACAACACACGTTACGTCTCCAAAAAAAAAAAAAAAAAAAAAATAGCAAGCTCAGTGTGAAGAAGGCAAGGTGTTTTTTTTAAACAGCCAACAGAGCCACTGGAAGCATCTCACCACATTGGACACAAATGAAACATTGTTTGAGGCAATTGCATTTTCAATTGAAAATTCAGTCGGCTGTTGGGTTTGTTTCTGCTGTTGCTGTTTATTTCCATTTCCAATTAAGAGGAAATAAAAGTTCTCTACCACTATGGACTCCTTTCAAATGAGGGAAAATCGGGTCCTAGGATTGTTTTTTTCCACACTACTGCGGTCGTCACAGATTGTGATTTCATGCAAACCAGTTTGATTGTGTTCGTAGTCTATTGGTATTTTGCTTCTCTCAGAATCCTTTGCAATCACATTGTAATTTTGCCGATCAGTATGTGAACTTTGCCGACACACGTTGATGCATTAATGTTGATTTTTCTTTTTCTTTTTCCCTCCCCCTTCTCCTTGCAAATTGGACTTCTTTCCCTTTAACGACCTACTCCCAAACTGATACTAAAGCCTTTTCCTGCATGATTTTATAGGATTTTTATTTTGTTTGATACATGTACTTTTTAAAAGGCATTGGTCTGATTTTCCTTTTTTGGTTCATCAGTTTGGGAACACTGTTACAAGGTTTGTAGCTCTGTAAATAAAGGTGGAATATATTTTGTCCACTGTAAAAATCAGCCACTGAAAACCAGTTTGGATATGGCAGCTGTTTCGTTTTGTACAGGAGGTTCATATTTCTGTAGGGTGGTTTGGATGGACGCTGGTTTGCCTCTGTTGAAACCAAACTCTAAATGTTCCCTGTCCTCTTTTAGCTAGTGCAGAACCAAAGCCACAAATTTAATAAACAACCATTCAGTCACACAATCATATTTCTTGTATATTCTGTGACATAAGAAGAATTCAATTTTACATTTAAAAAAAAACAACAAAAAAACTACGCTCAGATAAAATCCCATCCACCCCACAGAAATTTGTTTGAGATCCCTGTATTTGTGTTCACAATTGTTCTTTAATCTTTAATTGAATTGATAACTATATCCCTGATCTCTTTTGTTGGACTTTTGTTTGAAAAATAGGCAAGAAGACAACAGCGGATGTCTTTATACAATTGGATCTTATGGGTATTTATTTGTGCATTTGTAAGGAAGCTAACACATTTCTAAATATGTTTGAGCCTAGTATTATTAGACACCATTTGTACATTATATAGCAGAGGTGTTCAGTGTCATATCTGATGTCTGGTATGTATGCTTTACCATTATGTGTGCCAATAAACCGTGCTTACAAAGGAGTTTTCATTTGGTTTGGTTGCAATGCATCGTGTGTGCATATGGCTGCCGGCTCTTTTTTTTTTTCTGTCTGTTTACCACTGATCTGTTCACTCTGAATAGTTGTGATACGTCAGTGGAAAGTTCATTCGTAACCTTGGAAACAGAAGTTGACAAAAAAACAATCCCACCACAAGGTCTACAGTAGCTACTACATAATGGCTTTCGATCAGATCACACAACCTTCCTCAACAGATGGAGCCGCCCTGTTGTCATGAAAAATCATCCACTATTTCTGCCTCATCTACCTGTAAACTGAAAAAGTCCTTGCTCAGAAAAATCTACCATCTACATCTCCATGACAACTAGATGTCTACATGTGATGAGGAAGATCATGCAATATGACTGAGACCTCTAGGACAGCTAGAAACTGGACTTTCCATCCATTTTAATATGTTATTCTGCAAAAAATTGTTCGTTTAACTGATCTCTGTGGGATAAAGCACAGTTTCAATCCCCCCTTCATTTTTTAAAGAAATCTACAATATACTAACAACCTGCATGTGTGGACTGAAATTGTTGTTTGCTGCTATATTTTTTATTTTCCAACAAAATTATTGGAAATGATGTCCAAATACTCCCTGCATCTGTAATGAGGTTTAATAGAAAAATGATCCAATGATCCAATCTAAACATCACATCGCAATTTGGTGTGAATGAGATGGGAAATAATTAAATAATAGCTGATAATTGAATGATAAAGCAAATACTTCTTAGCTTCCATTTTTTTTGCTGCTATTTAGAGATCAAATTTAAAGACATCCATTGCACATGAATCAGAAATAAATCAGAGGGTAAGCACCCTCAATAGACCAGAATGCAATGCAGTCACAAGACACAGTTGTGTGCTTTGAATACGACGGAGGGGCCACATGCAGAATATTCAAATGCTGGTTTCATCTATACACACTGACATTCACTTTTGATTGAAACAGCTAGATTTCATGTTCATGTTCCTTCCTCTCTACACCTTGGAGGTTAATAAAAGCATTCTGGGAAATGCAGGAAGTCACTACACGTAAAGTACGTTAAAAAATTGCCTCTCAAATTATATTTAGGATTGTATCAATCATTTTCTGCTATAAGTGCAGGAGGATCTCAGTGTTGATTTAACCTTTAATGTGTTGCCCATATAAATTTTCCTGACGCTGACACTGTTTACCAGCTGGTTAAGCAGCTAAATGTCAGTGTTGGATAACACTGCCTACAATTTCAGGCTCTTGAATAATAAAGGCCCTCTCACGTTCTGTAACATCAAGCCTTGGTATGTTCACTGTTTTCATCCATTCACCTGTAGGAGCCTATTTCAACCAGAAAGTAAGATGAATTACTGGTAAAAGAAAAAGAAAAACTGAGACATGAACATATGCATGAGCTCTGTGTGCTCCTCAGCAAAGTTCTCCACACAAGTCAGTAGAAAAGTGTTGTTGTTGGGTAGACTTCAAATCCAGGATAGTTTGATGGACCTTTGGCGACACCAAGTGGAAGACATGGTACTACAACAACATTCAGAAAGTACATGGTATGCTTTTCTTTTTTTCTCTCACTCTTCTCCACCATGCTACAAAAAAGCACAAAAGAAATACATAATAATACATAATAATACTTTATAATAATACTTTCATTAAAAAAAAGCTTAATTAATGTAGTTTTTCAACAGCATTAATGACAGTATAGACATATTGGAAATTTATGAGCATTAAATGAAAACAATACATAGTGTACATTGATGATATAATTATACATTGAAAAGAAGCTCATTGGTGAATGATTTTTTTCTCTTCTTTATTGAAATGAGAAGTAGAAAAAGTATTACTCACATGGTGTCCCAGTGTTAGGTTTGAGTAGATTTACCTTGACTTAATCAAGTCTATTTAATTATGTTCATTGGAAAATGTGTTTATTTAGTATAGGACTCCAGTTAGGCTATTGCCAGTCCATTGTTGATTGTTACATAACAAAATGTGTGTTTGGAAACCTGAAATTTAGCCTGAAACATAAACTACCGGTAACTCCATTTGTTAATGAATGTTTATGGTGTCAACGGGTGTAGCTTTTAAAGTAATGTTTTCACTTTTGATTAAAACCTTTATAGATATGTCCACATTTTGACTTTTAGAAAAAAGAAATAGCCTTAATTTTTTTTAATTTCATGTTTTTTTTTTCCTGTTTTGTTTTTTATATAACCTGCTCAATCTTTGTTTATCTTATTTTTGAAATAGTTTACTCCTAATAATCACTAAATTAAAATTGAAACTTTTATATATTTTTCAATAATTACGATTGTTTACTTTTAATAAATGGTTGAAACACAGTATCTATTTTTTCAATAAATAGAACATATATTGGTTTATCTTTCACATCACATTTTAATAAACCGCTGTATTTTTACTTTTTTATTTCTAATCAATCGAGCTGAATCTACCTGGCAACGACTGTTGTTATGAGGTTATGACGTTACTTTTTTTTCCTCTTTTTTTCTACCTACACTGTGATGACGTCGCACAGGGCGACGCGGCGCCGCGGCCAAAGTAATAAAGATGGCGGACTTGTCGGGGACCGAGCTGTCAGAAGAGAAAGAAGAAGCAGAAGGAATTGAGCTGAGGAAAAGACAGAAACGACCATGGGAGGATTTACACAGGTCCGGTAGTAAAATCGGTTTAACGCCGACGGGACTGCCCGAGACGCTGGGAGTTTACGACATTAGCGCTGTGAGGAGGGAGCAGCAGCAGCGCGAGCTTTCAGCAGGTAAACCGTTGGCTGGTTGGAACCTCCGTTCTTCTGCCGTTAATGACGTTTCCTACTGTTAACAGCTGTTGGGCGACGAACCGTCTCGTGCTGTTTCTGTTACTGCTGTTACTTCCGTTGTTACTATAACAACGTAATTCACAGAGGCGTAAGTTGAATCAGGAAACCTTCACAGTTTGCTGTCAAGTGTGGTGGGTGAGCTGTCACAGCTTGTTTGCGGTCAGTGTTGTTGTTGTTGTTAGCTTGATTAACTACTAACGATCTGTATCTTGGTCTCCAAACCTCCCTGTAAAAACAAAACAGCTAAGATACTGATACCAAAGACCAGCAGAGCCTTTAAACTAACCCTGAGTTTTAACTTACCTCTGACTTTCTTTGTTTACATACTTCAGCACAGATAGATACTCAGGTATAACTTACTCAGTATACCCACTACAACAAAACTATCTAAGTAACAGTGAACCCACCTGAAAAGCAGTTACTAGCACCCACTACACCAAATTAGACTACACTACTGCTTGAGTAAGTTAGTATAATGGTTAAAGTTTTGCTGCTTACTTAACTTAGCAGCTCCAAAGTCTCCAACTAGGCTAAACACCTGTCACCTAGTGTATTTTTTCTCAAGACCACAGCTGCAGTGACATCTTTTTTTTTCTTATCAGCAAATGTCTGTCACTCGTTCACTTTGGCTTACGCAGTGTAATTCACAACTTTAAGATAATTGAAATTGTTTTACAAAAGTATGTGCTTGTGTATCATCTCTTTAACTCCAGTGTCAGAAGTGGGAGTGTTACTCTGTTCATTAACCCCCATATTAGCTGAGGTATAATGTAAATATCAAGCCACATGATTTATTATGTCCTGGTACTGTAATGGTCTTGAAAATGGTCTTGCGTTGGTTTGGTCTCGGTCTTGGACGTGGTCTCACCCCGCCTTGGTCTTGTCTTGATCTTGACTACAACACTACTTTCACTAAGTCCTGACTATAGGTGTCTATAAATCATACCTTTTTAGGATATTACTTTAAAGTTTGCAACCTGAGCAGGAGCTTTAGCCTAAATTCTATTGCTATAGTGAGAAAATTTAACTTTTGAAGTTTTCAGAGGAGGTTTCTTTGCATGTGATGGAAGAAGTCATCCCCACGTTCATAAATCAATACAGCATGTTGTGATATTTTGTGTGGCAATACTGTACAAATACACAGATGCCAAGTATCAATATCATGTAAATTGTCAATCCAGAAAGAAGTTTCTTGTACTAGAGTACTTTTTATGACTGTGTTGTTGAGTCTGTCTCCTTGACAATCACATTTTGACATTTACATTAGATAAACAGACTGAGAACTTGGACAAATTGGACAGATGTTGACAAAGTTTGCCTTTCAGGACATAATTGGCAAAAAAGTAATAATTGTAATGTATCACAACATGCAAAATGTTTAAATATTGCAATAATGTCAGTTCATAACTTGAGTATCTTTGTGGTATTGTTTCATGAGGACTAGTTCCCAGCCGTAGTATCGCTACTGTAATAGTTTTATTTTGTTCGTTTACTTGTTCTAGTACATGGATGTAGCACAACTACAAATCATCTAGATTGATGCCTCTGTTGTATTTGACAAGGTTTAATTAATCTCTAATAAACAATTCCAATTATATGACATTTTACAGATAAATCACATCGAAACCCCACAGATATTGACACACCTGTCGATTTCTGGCTGACCCTTTAGGTTTTTGCATTTAATTAAGTTAATTGTGCCTCTTTATTATTCAGCCGTGGTCCAAAGTTTTCATAGTTTTGAAGAAGAAGAAGAAGAAGAAGAAGAAGAAGAAGAAGAAGAAAAAAAATACGATATTTGGAAATATTTATTTGATAATTTATCAGTTGATCTGAATAATTTTTTTTATAATCTGTTATTTGACATACTGTAGACATTTAAAACAGATGACCTGAGCCGTGGAATATTATAATGGCTGTTGACAAAATGATTAATTGAGAATCAATAAAGAAAACAATGCTCTGTTGCAGCCACATTGTAATGAGCTCTCACCTGCTGTCAATATGTGGTTGATCCTTTGGCCTCGTGGGTGCAGTCACAGAGCCTGATTGGTCACAGATTACAGTACACTGAAATCTCAAACTAAACGTCCAAGTCAAAGGACTCTGTGTGGTAACAGCTATTCAAATAAAATGTATAATAAAGTATGATAAACAGGTTTGCAGACAGTAGTTCACAGAGTTGAAATATGCATGGGTCATAATGGGTATAATCTATGTGACCTTCACACTCCTGTGATCCTTATTTGACTCTCCACATTGTGACTTTTATCTAATCAAGACCAGTCAAGGGGCACATGTCATGTTAGGCAAACGCTACATTGGAGGACACTTTAACGTACAATTAAACACACTTGTTAGATAAGACTTAAATTTGCCCAAGAGCGAAAAAGTGCGGTTGAACTGAAAACAGGTTTTATGAGAGTGGTGACTAACTGACTTTCTAATCCAGACATGCCTATGTGTGCTAAATTTAACCTATGGGATTTTTTTTGTTGCTTTGACCCTGTTAAAACCCAGCGTGTTTCAGCTCTATATGACTTAGACTTTAACAGCAAAACTGTTCAAGTTGAACCAACATTGTACTGCCAGGTCAGGAGATGTTTCATGTAGAGTGAGCT
Organism: Trachurus japonicus; assembly: GCF_045865225.1. Taxonomy (NCBI): domain Eukaryota; kingdom Metazoa; phylum Chordata; class Actinopteri; order Carangiformes; family Carangidae; genus Trachurus; species Trachurus japonicus. Next base: position 8,488,079 of record NC_140916.1, read on the forward strand.
CATCTTTGTCTCCAGTTTATGAGGCATGACTTATCTGTCAGGTTCTCATGGGTCAAGTCAAGTGGAAACAATGAAGAGACAGTATGGGGGCACTTGGGGCAAACTCACGCTGAGACAGTTCAACATATTCATCTACTACAGCTACAAACATGATTCATGTTTCCCTCTATTTTTTTGTCCAGAAAATCATGGTTATTGTATTTTCACTACAGGTTAATCTGCTGAATATGTCCTCAGTTAATGGGTTAGTTGGTTTGTTTATAACATGTCCAAAAAGCTACATCAAATTTCTGTATTTTTAAAATAAATCTGTATTTCAGGTTCTCTTTAATAATTCAGCAATATTTTTTTCTTTGTCACTTAACTTCTTCTCATTACAAAGGGTCTTTTTTTAACAATGGGGAAAAACTCACTATATTTCAAAAGAACTTGATTTAGCATCATCAGCTTTTACAAGGTGTATTCACGTTACGCTAAATCAGTGTAAATGCTGTTAAACCCCTCAGTTTTCATAACTCAGGGAAGTTTCCCCCTCTTTCATTTTGCGGTGTGACTCTCCAAAAGGTTGGCGCTGTCATTGTGATGATAGCTGTCGTTGTAATTGTTGCAGACAATGGGCCCTTGTGCTAACACCGTTGCTCTCGTGTTGTTCCAGATCCGTCGTTGGCGCGATTCATTTGCACGGAGCTCACCAGAGGATACTTCCTGGAGCACAATGAGGCAAAGTACACGGAGCGCAGAGAGAGAGTTTACACATGCATGCGTATTCCCAAGGAACTGGAGAAGGTAGGGTATAAAGTCCTGACCCCAGCTGACCCCTCTCTCCCTTCAGCTGCCTCCACCAGTCCGCTGAGCTTTAGAGCCTCCCTGCATGGTCTGCACCAGCGCTGAATCAATGACCTGATTACTGGTTTATTCATTCATGAAACACCCTGCAGTTAAAACTTTCAGAAGTGCAGAAATACATGTTTTTTTCCATTTAATGAACCAGATAGATACATTGATTAATTCAGAAACACAATGCCACATATGCAATGTGTTTATGTCTAGAAAACAGTGTGTAAGATTTGACAAGTGAATCTAAAACTACATTCAAAAGTTGTCCAGTGTTCCTGTTTACTGTCGTTGTAATGTGATACTTAAAAGCTTGTATATTAAGTATATTATGAAGACTTAGGGTGTAATTTTAAAACATGTACAGAACCAAGTGATTATATTTTAAATAGAAAAACAGAAAGCTCAGTCAGCTGTGAAGCAATTATTATTTACAACCTCAACTGCACACACAAGACATTTTTAGGCACACACTTGAACAAAAACATACCAAAAAAGTATTTATGTAAAACAGCATTCATTATTAAATTGAGTATAGTGAGTAGTTCAGCATATATTGTTGTTGTTCCTCTTTTCAGTCAGCAGGTGGCACTGTTGGTTCATAAGATGTGGCTCAATCTGAACTGTGTGCTCTTTCTAGGAATTGGTCAGATATTACACAGAAAGAGTCAAACCAAGTGAATTTATACTTTATAGTGTCAATGCATAACAGAAATATTCAGAGACCCATCAAGAGCAAGACATTGTGATGAGGAAAAACTATACTACAGTACACTTAAATATAATTACTTAACTTAATATAATTATGTACAACACTTAAAGTCTCCATATCTGAGAAACTGGAAACACTACATTTAAGTAAATTAAGATTATCCCAAGTTATTTAAACACAAAATGCATTCAGATATACAATTAGTCTGTCATTAGGCCATGTGCATGCAGACATACATACCATGTGTGTTAGGTCTTTGTACATTGTCCTCAGAGCTGAGTGGACCTTCTCTCAGGAGAAACAAGTCCTAACAAGCGAGCCCAGACTAACACAGCTCCTACTGGTTTGGTTTTTCCTCGGGGGGCAGGGGAGGAATGTGTGTAAACATGAAAGACCTCAGTGACTTTACTATGTTAAGCAGACTTGACCAACTTCATGCGTATCTGACAAGGCCCCAAGAAAAAGTCACACAGAATAACCCTCCAATGAGAGACAAACCCTCCCACCAGCCTCCACCAGCACTCGCCTCAGTCCCTTCATATCGTATGAGTTAGGAGACATTAGATGACTTAAATGTGTTTCCTGTAAAACAGCAAAAAAGGCAAGGCAATGCCCCCTCCTTTATGGCAGACTATCAAGGTACAGTATTCTGCTATCTAATTAGATTTAGTGTTTAGCTCTTAGTTGGTTGGAGAGGAAACAGAAGCTGCATGGCAAGTTACTTTTTCATCTCTCCACCTTTTCTTCATTTTCATGTTTTATTTATATGCCTCGTCCTTGTCACAGAGAAATACCCTCAAGATGATGAGTAAATGGCACTAGAGGCAAAACTGTCATTTTGCAACTCATGACTGTTGTTTAACTTGGAGGTTTTTGCTCTGTGCATGTTCACACTGCCAAAAAAACACAAAAAGAAACCTTGTTTGACTTGGAGCTGTCGCTGTGTGACTCTTTCCAGCTGATGATCTTTGGCTTCTTCCTGTGTGTGGACGCCTTCTTGTATGTCTTCACCCTGCTGCCACTCAGGGTGCTGCTGGCCCTGCTCCGACTCCTCACTCTGCCATGCTGCGGCTTCAGGTCAGAGCCTCAACACACACACACACACACACACACACACACACACAGGAGAGAGAAGACCATGAAATTACATCCACAGATTTAGATACAGATTTAAAGAAGCCTATTCGTTGTCCTGTGTATGATTCAACCACATAGCTGCAAACAAGCTGCAGTTATAAATACACATCTGTACAAACCTGCAGATGTGCTTGGTGCACAATTACAGCAACTGAATTGCTCATTGTTTTATCATCTTTGTTTGGGAACAAAACAAAAAAAAAGCTTTACTCCATTAGAAACATTCTGACACAATGCTTACAAAACTTTGAATTGCAATCATACTCCAAATGCAGATTCCTGGGGGTCTGTTAAATTGCTGTCAGATGCAGCTGCTGCGTCCGTGTTTGGACAAGAAGACAATAGTTAACTTGTGGCCACACCAGCATTTCCAGATTTAAGTGAAGAATCTGACTTTGTTGACCTTAAACAGAGTCCAGGGTGGCTCAACTTTGACCTACAAAAGTGGCAAAGGAATGAGGATATGGGTTGGTATTTTGATTTCTTGATACGTGCACATATAGCCTATCCATATCTATGAAAGGAAAGCACACTTGTTACATAGACCAGATGGTTTTGTTTTAACTATCTGGAAAATATAGAAAATATGAGTCTGAAAACCAAAACATTGGTTGTTAATCCCAATACTCTCTCTCTCTGGTACTGTGAAATATTTATGTTTTTCTATACAGTGTATCGTAACACAAGTTTTCGCTTCCAATAGACACTGACACTGGCACTGGGAGGTATTTTCATAAGCCTTTTTTGGCTTCTACCTCTCCTGCATAATATTTAATTTCATTATTTTCATTGTTTTTATGTAGGTTGTATAATGTGCAGCTAAACTAAACTAAATATTGAATTTAAAAAGCAGTGCAGTACAGCTACAAGGCCTCTCTACTGAAACCCTTCTGATGGCCACTGCCTCTCCTCCTCCTCACCTCATCCATCTCTGAATCTGTCTGATTCTCCCCCTTGCCTTCCTCCCCCCTCTTGCAGGGCACGCACATGCCCCTACTGCAGAAGAAGCAGGTACGCTCCCTCCAGCCAGCCAGGGCTTCATAAATGTTCTTCTCACTGTCCTCAACCAAGCCTCCACATTTATTCACCGGCCTCTCCTCATCTCCATTGTGTCTGTTAATATACAGCTTGGCACCGCACATCATGTCCCGTTCTCCAAGGCAAAGCAGCCAGTGTTAGTTCATCAAAAGTCCTGTTTTTGTTTGTTGTTTTCGAAACTCATCCAGGGAAGGTTTGCTGCTGAGAGTGCATGCTCATGCTCATTCTCATCACTGTGTTGCTTGTCAGTGATACGACTGCACATGCTGAAACTGGAGGGCTGCCTAAGAAATTCACATCCACTGCTGCTGGTCACCGTCTGAGCAGTTTTATTGCAGCAGTTTAGAGCTCATTTGCCTTGCTTAAGAACATCTCTCTGCAGTGGTGTTGGAGGGAAGGCAAAAGTGAAATCCCCAGCTCCTCCACGGAAGCATTCACCCGCTTCTCTAACAAGGTTTTATATCTGAAATGAAGCTTTCTCCTCTGTTTCTGGACCTGACTTTTAATCCTGTGTATCAGGGCTAATACAGTATGAAAAGCACATAGTGGTGGCTACTTGTAATGCAGCACAGAGCCGACTGCACTCAAACATAATGTTCATGTGTGTTACGGAGATAATGCTCACAGAACAGAGATTGTGAGAAAGTGCTTTGTGACAACAGCAGCAGCAGCTTTGTATCCACATAGCCGATGTGTGTTCAGAATTAGCTGCTGTGTGAAGGAGGCTTATTATTATGTGTGTGATAGCACCTCAACCACCTGAATACCAAAGCTCATGTTTATCAATACACACGTTGATGATGTGAAAGAAAGTGAGATATGGTTGACTGGAACCGCAGCAATGAGTACGTTATTTGTTTGTTCGGTGAACAGAAAACAATCTGCAGCAACTTTCCTGATCACACGTCTCCAAATTTGTCTTCCAACTCACGTTTATTGTTTCATATCACTGTGAATCTGATGTTTGTTTTTTGGGTGTTTTTGACTGTTGGTCATGCCTGACCAGGGGTTGACATAGACACATTTTTAAACGACTATACCCCAATAATGACAATAATCATTAGTTGTTGTTTTTTTTCCATATAGTTTTTTCTGTTTCATGCTCTCCTCCATCTCACTTCTCTGTTGTCTTTGACTTATCTTTAACTTGGCATTATTTATTTGTTTATTATGGATTGTACATTCAGCGTTGAACAGAAATCATCACGTGGAGGAAACTAAATTCACTTTAGTAGAAGCTTTTGTTGTCATGTAGAAGCAGCTGCTCATGTACATGAATGTCTTCAGATGTGACCACTGGATGGAGCCATAATAAGGGAAACAAATTATAAGAATTTTTAAATATCATAGGAGCATTTTCCTCATATGGGATTTTCAGTCTATTTTTTTTAATCTGTATCATATCCTTTATTGTTATGAGAGAGGAAACAATCATGGTCCTTAATGAATTGTTCTGTATGTTCAGCGTGCCAATGTGTATTCACAGCCACATTTATGTGGTTATGAAGGCAATCATTGTGTTTTTTTGTTTTTTATGGTTTGGACAAAAAGGCGCAGATGTTCCTCTCATCTGGTTCTCTTCACAGCTCTGTGCTTAGCTGCACAGTCATTCAGAAGAGTGACACTTGATTAAGCTAATTTACACATTTTTCTAAACTCGGGGCCATTTAACTTCACCACACCCACATGATATTTTTGCCTTTGCATGTTTTTAAAAGAGAGGAGGAGAAACCGTGTTGATCTGATGCCAGATTAAACAACAAAGGTAATGACGGCTGTTAGATTAGTTCACTGTTGTCCTGCCAAGTCTTGTGCATTAATATCTTAGTTCGGAGCTAGTTGTCTATGTAGTTTATTGTGATGTAGTTGTAGTTCAGCTGTGGCATTTACAGTGTGTGTAAAAGTAAACAGCCAATAGAAAACCTGTAGTGTAATTATAGTGGGGACCTATAAAACCTATATGAGACCTGCTTTTACTGCTGTGCTGTGGTGGTTGTAGACGTATAGACCAGTCACACAGCTGATGTGGAATATATGCAGCCGGATGTGTTGGCATTAAGCTCTCTGGCTCTTCCCAGTTATCCCTGTCATAGTAAATAACTGGTCCTATGGATTTGTCAGCCCTCCTCTTAACATGCTCCCAAGCTGCCACTGCCATTAATTATGAAAGCTGCTCATGTTTGAAACACATTATTGCCCCCATTAAAAGTCGCGTTTCTGCTCTCCCTGCAGTATGTCACAGCTTTAGCCTGTGTGTGTTGTTTCCTCCCACTTATTTGATCACTCAATGCTATATGAAACATTTCTGTCCAAAATGCTGTGCCTTCTCTCTTTTTTCTTTTTTTTTTACGGAGATAACCCTGAAACAGCGATGACGTTTTGTTGTGCTGCCCGGGTCGATAAGAACAACACAGATATAATCTTATAGGAGCAGAAGCAATGAACAAAACAGAAACATATTAAAGGAGATACATCTGGTAGAATAAAGGAGATACTAACTTTAATATTTCATATTATGTTTTTTTCTTATCACTACTTGTTTCCTTTTTCCTTTATGCTGGTTATCTCATTTTGAACAGAAATGAATTATTTATCCCAATATGTTTTGACCTACTCTTTATTCGCATGGGATGAATATCAGAGATCAGTCAAAGCCTTAATAACAAGCAGTAAACAGTAGACTCAAGTGTTAATGATGCCAAGTTGAAATAATGTGTCTGTCAGTGATGTAAATATATGTACATGATCATGCATACACTGTCATACTTAAGCTTGGTAAAAAATATGTTATTTAATTTTGGGTAAACACATGTAAGTGTTCATTCAGACAGTATAAAGACAGGCTTTAATTGTTTGCACGTTATCTATGGATATATAGCACTGTGTATGTCAGCATGCAAGTCTGCATTCAAATGTCCTTTAAATGTCTCTCAGTCTCAGCATAGACACCACCATTTGACATTTTTTTGTGTGGTTTTGTGTCGTCAGTGGGTCGAGGCTGCTGCAGCCAGCACAGGTGTGTGACGTGCTGAAGGGTCTGATCCTGGTGCTGTGCTTCTCCATGATGCATTACGTCGACTACTCCATGATGTACCACCTGATCAGAGGACAGTCTGTCATCAAACTCTACATCATCTACAACATGTTGGAGGTACCTCGCTCGCACGCAGCTTTAACACTCATATGTGACATTTACACAGAAGCACACTGATGCATTTTCAGTGTAATTGTACTTAATTGCTGTGCATAATAATACAGTGATAATTTAGTGTTCATTTAGAGGCTAGACAAGGCTGCAGTGATAGGTCTCATCTCAAAACAGAACAAAGGGATGGGAAAATGAATCAGTAGTTTTTATCTGGTGTGAGTGTGATGACAAGAATAAGAGCTATCAGAGAACGTAATGAGAGGATGTAGGTGAGATAAAAGAGAGAATGAACTAATCTACATGGTATTACTAACGTACTATGAACTCATCTGTGCTTCCTCAGGTGGCCGACCGGCTCTTCTCCTCCTTTGGCCAAGACATCCTGGATGCTCTGTACTGGACGGCCACAGAACCCAAAGAACGGAAAAGAGACAGTATAGGAGTCATTCCTCACTTCTTCATGGCCGTCTTTTATGTCTGTATCCTTCTGGTTCAAATCAGTGGCAACTTATTTTGGTGATCTGAATTTTAAGTGATGCGATTTGGAGGTTTTGGGAAATTAGGTCCATTTTTCAGCTTTCATTTTGTACAGATGAAGGCTTTTTTAAAATAATATTTGAATTGTTTTTGATACAGAAAATATACAGTCACAGGGACAATAACATTGTGAACACCCCCCACCACCACCACCACCACCACCACCCTCAACGGTATACACATTCAGGGAAAGAAAGAAAAACTAACAAACCAAAACAAGTAGAAATGAAAATGAAATAAAATACACAATCAATAGTGGTCCTGTTTATTGATGAAAGGCATGTCAGTTTCCACAAGTGCTGCCAATCAAATTTACTCATTAATTTCAGTCTGATCGCTTTCCAGGAACTGCATAAAGGCATGTTTAACTTGAGGAATCCAACTTGTGGTTTTGGTCAGGATGTTGTCTGTTGTATAAGTTGCACCGCTTATAACAGGTTTTATTGATTGGGGTTCAGTTCTAAGGTGTTCTGTAGATTAGTTGCTTTCCTGAGTGGCTGTCTCTCAGTCCTCCATGCCATCCTCATCATGGTCCAAGCCTCCACCCTCAATGTCGCCTTCAATTCCCACAACAAGTCCCTGCTCACCATCATGATGTCCAACAATGTGAGTACACGTGCAGACAGACATGGATATATCTATGCAACCTAACATATCATGGCACACAACAAGCTACTCTCTGGTACAAGCAAAATGTATGCATGTGACTTGCCCACAAACTAAATTATGCTTGAGTTATTTGTATGCACTTCAGTTCCAGAGAGATGAAACTTGTCAGGCTGGTGATGAAATGTATCTGCTGCACTATAGTTTCTATTGTCAGTACCATAAATCCTGCTAAGTGCATTTCTTTCTTTGTGTCTCTGCTCTCAAACAGTTTGTGGAGATTAAAGGAAGCGTGTTCAAGAAATTTGAGAAGAACAACTTATTCCAAATGTCCAACAGTGGTAAGATAGTCAAAACAATTTTACAGTTTTTTTTTTTTTTTTTTTTCCTTAAATGATGGATGGAGTAGAGATGCACAACAGACAGTTCTTAATTCTGGATAAAATGTTTAGCACAGAAACTGAGAAGAGGGAACTATAAAAGGCTTAATGCTTCATCCTTAAATAGAAAGAAACCTTATGTGAATCCATCCACTTGGCTTTGAAATAAGAGTGCCGACTTTGCTATATGAATAAATAAATAAATAGTGTGTCTCTCCTCTTATAGCCCCCGAGGCAGAATGTTTTCATTTCAGTCACTCTAATTGTATTTTAATGACAGCAGAAGACAACAAGGCTTAATCAGCTGCCATTTCTCTCTCAGTGTTCACTCACAGCTTTTATCATTGCCTGTTTGTGGAGCTGAGTCCTTACCAGAGTGGTATTATCAATGCTCATAATGGCAGGCTGAACATTCACAGCTGTGTCTTTATGTTACCCGAGATGGATCTTTATAGCTTGCTATACTGACAAATATTAAGTGCTTTTAATGTCTGAGTTATTTCCTTGCATTTTTAAGCAAAGTGCTGCACAAAGAAACTGACAGATCTGAAAATCAAAATGTTCTTTCAGACCTTTTAGAGCCACTCGTTTTAAAACACATTCAGTTCACAGCATTAGCAAACCAAGCACATTTCATACACAAGGGTAGTTCAAAGTACTCTTGCACGATGCATAAACAAACAAAAAAGAAAGAACAGCAGCAATATGAATGGGAATTAAAAGAATATAAACCTAAAAAAATTAAAATTTAAAAACAGAACAGTTATTACAGGAAAGAACGACAAGAGGGTTCATGAATAACTGAACTGAAAGGCCTTCGAGAAAATTAAAAAGTCTTTTGTCAGCTGATTTTAGCAAAAACGGTTATATAAACTAAACTTCCCCTTTTTAAGTGATTAATTTAGCCCTTTTCTATCAACTTTCTGACACTTGTCTGGGTCCAGATCATGTCATTTTCAGTAATTACGTATATCATTAGTAGTTATTGTTAATAATAAATAATTCTAAGCCATGATTTCCCTTTTGTTTTTCATCATGCTTTCATACTGGACAGTCTAAGTGTAAACAGGTATTAGATTTCATCCAGTGGCATTAAAAAATTCTTTAAAGTTATCACAGCCAAACCTGCAGAAAACCTGATTAGGAGGAGCAGTGTGAGTAAATACAGTTCAGGTGCAGCCGTGTCTGGAATAAGGATGTAGTCTTTAATAATCAAATTTATAAACTTAGCGAGGTTGTTCCAAAGTTGAGAGACTGTAATTAAATTTGATTATTTTATCCTGCAGATATCAAGGAGCGATTCACCAGCTACGTTCTCCTGCTCATCGTCTGTCTCAGGAATATGGAGCAGTTCTCCTGGAACCCTGGTAATTATTTGTTTCCTACTGCAGATTTCAGGCTGCCCCAGGTGTGTTCACCTCAGTTTTAAATCCTGACACAAGGGTCAGTGCTTGTCATGGGTAAAAAAAAAAAAATCCTTGCTCAGCAGCTCCTTTCCTGCTATTTCAACCATCTTACTGCAACACCTTGGAGAGTTTTAACCTCTGGCAAACCTGAGTGAATGAGCCTGAGCAGAGTGAGGGATGAGAGGGATGAGTGTGTTTCAATGTGACAGCTTTCTTAAAACCAGTCCGCTCCTCCTGACAGTCTCAAAGCCAGAAACACAGGAGATGACAGACACCGCCTGTTAGCTGAAATCATAACACACAACATACCCGTACCCCCCCAAATATCATATCATAATGATGATGAATGAAAAATATTAACTCTTATAAAACATGAAACAAATTAAAGTCAATACTTAAGACTAATGCTAACAGAGCCACGGCTGTCTGTTGCTAAAGAGGTATACAAATCACAAGACCTCAGTAATTAACTTATCTTCCATGCTGTATTCTTGGTGCCTGCACTTATACAGCAGAAACAAATCACCTGCTCTCAGCTAATTACCTACTGAACACATTCTGATAGTAAAAAAGAAAATGGATTAAATAAAAGCCAAAGCTGTCTTGCTCATTAAGTATTTAAGAGATTTATATAATTATGGCAGCATTTTGTAAAATATTTCTTTTAATCTCAGTGTTTTCTTTTCCATATTAACATTGCACTTTGCCTTTGTTTAGACAGGATAGTGGAGATAGAAAGTCATATAATGATTGATTATTATGCTGTATTATTACACTCTCATTATTGTTCATATGGACTTCTCTTTGTGGCCATATCATAAATGTAGGTCTAATATTCACCCTCCTTTTACCTTTGGTTTTGTTCTGCACCAACTCCTGAGGGAAATATCTGGCTCTAAACTTTCTCCTCTGTTCACCTGCTTGTTGCTAACTGTGTCTGTCTGCTGCTTGATGGTGTGAGTAGGAAGCACACAGTGGGTTTTTAGAGCAAACAGCCGTCTGTCTGTCTGCTGTGGCTGAAAATAACACAATGAGAGCAGAGAGAGAGAGAGTGAACCAATACTGGAACTCACTGTAAAGCTCAGTAAAGTGTAAATCCCAAGAGAACTGCAGATTCAGGTGATAATTATCTGACTAGACCTTCTCACATTGCCACACTTTACACTTTGTCATCTGATACATGTTACATAAATATCAATCAGAGCTGCACTTGTTAATATGTTGGTAATGACAGTGAGTCACAGGACTTGCCTCATGTCAGCAGGTGACGGTGATGACGTGAGAGAGAGCTCATCAAACATTTAATCGGTTCTCAGCTCATTGTTGTGGTTTTTCAACCTTAACCTGTTTGGAGCAGGAGCTTTTGTTTGGTGGATAAAAACTAAAAAATAAATAGAATTTAAAACAAAACGCAAAACTGGGTAACAACATTACGTAATCATACACAGCTTAGCATCACATGGTTAGGTATCAACAGTTAGGGACAAATCACCTTCAAGTTACCAGAGTCTCCAGATCTCTTTGAATTTAGCTGATTTCTTTTTCACTGTGTATGTTAACGTTTCAAGGACAAGGCATGCTGATAGTTGACGTCTTTCCAGCAAAGAGAAATCAAGCACCCAGCTTGTAATAAACATAAGTCAGTCATTTTCTTCTCTTTGCTGGTAAGCATACACTCCTTTGGATACAAATTAAGAATACAAAATGTAGGACAGTCAGGTACTGGATTCAAGGTCATCTCAGAAATGCTGTGATGCTTTTTGATCTGTATGTCTAAATTAGCAGCATTTTGTGTGTTATACTGTAACTTCACAAAGAGGTAATATGTCTGTCATTTTTCAGCTTTTTCCACTTCCCCAGGTGACATAAATGCATACATGCATGGTATATTTCATGTCTGAACTTGATAATTAACCAAACATGAAGACTGTAAATGAAGTGCCATCAGACTGAATACTGTCTTGGAAAAATCTCAGTATGCAGGAGTGAATACAACACTTAAAAACTCGGTTCAAAGATGGTGTTAGTGGAGTATTTAAGTGTTATTATTTATTATTTACCTGCCATGACCTGACAGACTGGTTGTATCTGGGGTCTCTTGCATCTTCTGGGCAGAGTGTGAGCAGTATCGAGGGGCGACTCACTCTCCCAGGAGAAACTCAGCCTTGTTTCATCTCAGTGTCTCTCCTTCTTCAGACCATCTGTGGGTGTTGTTCCCTGATGTCTTCATGGTCGTCACCTCTGAAGTTGCTGTTGACATAATTAAACACGCTTTCATCACAAAGTTCAACGACATCACTGCAGATGTAAGGACTAAAGCTGATGTTCATTATGTCTAAAACAGTCTCATCCATTAACAGCTTGTCACATGAAGTACATGTAAAGTACTGTGTGGCCTTTTTTTTTTTTTTTTTTGCTTTTCCCAGTCTCTAATTATATTTTTTTCCTTCCCCTGTAGGTGTACAGCGAATACAGAGCCAGTCTGGCCTTCGACCTCGTCAGCAGTCGACAGAAAAATGTAAGCACGGGTCTATTTTTCACACCACCGTTATTATACTTGCATAAACAGCTCTGAGCCTACGCAGCTAATCAATGCAGTTTTGTTGAGTGCTGTAATCTGTGTTCATCTGTCACCGTGTAGGCTTGTACTGACTACAGTGACTCAGTGGCCAGGAGGATGGGCTTCATCCCTCTGCCTTTGGCTGTCCTGGTAAGAGAGACTGCAGTCTGTTGCTGTTCAGAAGCTAAATACCAGAGGAGTTAGTCGCTGGCACAAACATTTGCCAGAACTTCCTCCAACCTTAAAACTTTAATACTTCTATCTGAAAATAGCTGCTTCATGGTTCTAGCTATCATTCAAATTAGTCAGAATTTCAATATGTTCTGCTTTGTAATGTTTTATCAGCTTATCCGAGTGGTGATGAGTTCGGTGAAGGTGCAGGGAGCACTGTCATACACTTGTGTGTTCCTCTTTTATCTCGGGTAAGTCTCTAGTTTTGTATTACTAATGTTAGATTAGGATATATTTGTAGATTGCCCCGCCCAACATCCAGAACTGAACGACCTTTTAAGCTTCATATTACTGTCGTTGTTGTACTGAACATGACATTTTTTCATCTCACATTTGCTCCATATATTTTAATCAGACTGCATAAAATAAGCTCAAGAGGAGATTTAAAGGCTAAAACTGAATTTGGTTGTCTAACGTGGCTCGTGCACATTTCATATGGTGCAGTTATTAACTCCCTTCCCTATTATACTGCAGGCTGAAATGCAGGCCAAACTCTATATTTCCATATGTTACAATCTTGACATTTAATTCATTCAGTCATAAATAAATGAATATTTAAATATGAAAATGTTTTTGTCAAATATGCACAGAGACTCTCAGACAAACATAGACACTACAGTCTTTGCAGACATGCTTATAGAGTCTCTTGAATGCACACCAACACATGCAAGTGCTGTCATAAACACACATCCAGATTCAGAGACGCACAGTTACATAAGCATCAACACTGTGGCCTCACATTCTCCCTGCGCTGAGCTGCTGATAGCCTCGCTCACTCTCATTTGCCGGATCCCATCGGGCTCGTACCATTAAAGAGTTTCCCTCAGGGTGAAGAATACAATGTTGTCATCTCTAGTGCCATCTCTGGCCTTCCCCACCCCCTGATTTAAAAATAGCTTGACCAGAACGTTGCTGCGGCTTGGCAAAGATTCAGCCGCGCTGACACGCATCTCGGTCCGAAGCGCCCTGTCACAGCGAGCGAGCGGTGCTCCACAGACCCAAATGTGTCCGTCTTTCTCTCATCACAGCGTCAGAGTTTGAGCCTCATAGCGAAGCCCAGAAACACAGAAGGATGGTGCACATCAACATCCTGGTGTCAGTGGTGCGATGTGAGCAGAGGCGACTGAAACCAGATGGTAGAGGAGATTCATTAAAGCTGTGGCCCAGCTCGAGACAACACTGTAACAACTCTGCTGCATCTCAGCACTGAATAAAAGCTCCGCACCTATGAATAAGTGATAATGATAATCCTTGTTATTTTATTTAAGTATATATTTTAATCCAAATGTACCAATATTTGCAGCTTGGCACTGAATAGATCCACAAATTCTCAACACGGTTGTAAAGGGGAACTAGTCCAGTTGCTTTTCCACTGTTTTGCTAACCCTCCTCTCGGCCATGTGCATTTATTTACAACAAAGCTGGCGAGAAAGCAAGTGGTACATAAGGTTATATACTGTATCATATACGATGTTATGACGTGTATTTGCATAGCATTATTTGTCATAAACAAGAGATTAGGGGTTGTGGGGCGCGTTGCGCTGCCGCTGAGACGAGAGCTGGGACACCGGGTCGGAGGCTCTGATCTTGCAAAGTTGTTTCTCAGCCAAGAGATGCTAGGTGGAAGGCAGACAGCCTCCAGTCTTCCTCTAACAAGTTACATGTCATTTATTAAACCATCACAGTAACTCCAAAGTTGTTTAATTAAGGTAAAAATGTGGCATAGTTAAGGAAACAATCTTGCATAGTTCCTCTTCTGTAGACTGCTGCAACACTCATAGTTTTCTAAGAAGGGGAGAGAGAGTTGTTGATTGTGCTAGTCAGAAATGCAACCCACTGACTGCAGCCTTCTCCCTCTGTAGGCTGGTCACACTCAAAGTGTTGAACAGTATCGTGCTCCTGGGGAAGTCCTGTGTTTATGTGAAGCGGGCCAACATGGAAGACAAACTGTTCGAGAAGCCCCCGACCACCTCATCCTCCTCTGCAATGAGCCCCAACAAAGCTGACCAGCCAAGCTGTCCCACTCCTTCAGGTAAACCACACACACCTTCAGCATCAGTTCTTTGTGCCGTTCACTATAATGCAATGGAACAAGGGTTTTATTATGTTTAACTGCTCTGTATGTGTTTCCTTAAAGTTTGCATCTTTACACAGTAGTAAGTAGTAGTAAACCTTTATTTAACCAGGCAAGAATTGCTAAGAATACATTCTTATTAGGGCACAGATACTCTGATATAATGGTGTGGTGCATCATGTATATAATACAGTACATTAATGTAGATTGCGTGCCAACAAAATACAAAATCTGTCCTACAAAAAAAAACTATCATACACAGTTGTCAGTGTTAGAACCAGTCAAAGATTAAAGTACCTCAGTGTGTTTATAGAGCCACTGCATTTTAACTAGTTTCAAACTCTAGTTTGCTTATATATTTTTCATGTTTTGATCACGCTCTGCTTTGGCTGGCTTTGATGCTGGAATAAAAATGAAGTGTTTTCTTTAAACTCTCAATAGAATTAAAATCATTCAGGAGCATTCACACAGCCATGTCAGATTGAATAATATTTAAACCAGCTATAATCAACAACATGAAGCCCACTGCTCATATTTTGGAATCTACAGAGAATTACCTCCTGAATCTGCAGCTCCTCTCAGCCCGCAACTCTTAAAACCTGAGGAGCTACCTCAGGAGTTATTATTAATGACCAAAAACAAAGATAAAAACCAGTGAACAGTGGTTCAACATTTGTCATCTGGACAAAGACACGACTCAAAGTGAACGATAATGACCCTCTGTAACCACTGGATGCATTAATAGGTGTTGACAGCTTGCTTCCGTTGCCCCCCAAGTAGCCAAAAAGAAATGACTTATTAGGTTAATGTGGACAGTGTTGCTGTATTTAAAATCAGTTCATTACTACAGTCAGAGTAAAATATCATCCAGTCAGATTTTTTAGTAATAGGAGCGCACGGGTTGACCCAGTTATAAGGGGATTGTTCCCAATCACTTCACATAAATATTCAAATATCTCAGCTTGATAACACTCTGTCCCTCTCACTGATTACTAGCTATCAGGCTTCCTACAATCAAGTACAGGAGCATTTAACTTTTCACACCTCTGTATATTTAGATTAATTACCACCTCCCTCTTGATTCCAATCAGCAATCTAATGATATCCACTTTTAATAATAAAACAAGCGCCCAGAGAGCGATTTATTAATTTTGAACTACAGGGTAACAGGTTTTTGATCACAAAATAAAGACTTAAAATATTTTACATATGTACATTTGAGTTATAGTTTGTTTGGAGATGTGAAAAGTGTTCACAGCTTAAAACTGCATCATCCAGTTTGTCAGGAATAGATCTCCAGTAAATGAGACGTCCTGGGATTCAGACTTACTCATAAATAATGTTGCACATTGATCTTAGCCTCCTACTCACTCACTCGCTGGTTCCTCTTGTTTCTCGGCACTGTGACGCACTGTATTTCAGAAATCAGTATTGTCTTATAGTGAGCTTCAAAAACAAATGCACAAAAGGAACAAAGCATTGTTGGTATTTACAACAATAACATTGTTGGTGATGATTTACACACTTTTTGAATGCTGCTTTTCAAAACCAATGTTTACTCATCGCTTGCACTGTTGTTTGTAAAGCAATGCGTGGTTTACCTCACCCTGCCTGAGAGGAGAGTCGTGTTTATATTAACATTTTTAGGCGTTTAGCTGACACTTTAATTTACATTTGAAGCATTTAGCTGACACTTGCCTCCAGACAGATTTGTCAGCAGGTAGAAGCTCAGTGTCCAGCTTCAGGCAGCTCAAACATCCTGAGTGTGTCGGAGCAGAGATCAGACCTGTGACCCTTCTGGATGTCGACAAGTCTCTAAATATCACGTTGCATTTGATCCAGTCGAAGTAGCTGCAGGTGAAAACAAATCTGTGTTCATCGAGTAACTGCTCTCCAAAGGTAATTTACTAATTGAGTCTTTAAAGTAGCCGATCTTATGTACGTTATTTGCACAATGCTTGTATCACAGTGTAATGACATTGTCCTG
Source organism: Trachurus japonicus (assembly GCF_045865225.1). NCBI lineage: Eukaryota > Metazoa > Chordata > Actinopteri > Carangiformes > Carangidae > Trachurus > Trachurus japonicus. Next base: position 8,504,729 of record NC_140916.1, read on the forward strand.
TGGGCAGGATGGCTGCTAATGGCAAAATGTTTTCTCAGCTAATCAGCGTGTAGTTATCACAGCTGACGGTATGTGGTAAATACAATAAATAAATAATTTTGACATAGAAAGTATGGCATTTTACAGTACATTTTGAGGTTTTGATTGTAGCATTTCCATTAGGCTGATGGCTTACATTTGTCAGGACTCTCCAGAATTGGGGATTATTTCATTCTTTAACTTGTTTTTATTTATTTAAGATTATTTAATCAAGTAATGTTTTCATTTAAGAAGCTGTTGGACAGAAAACAGTAGCCAGAGTGCCGGTAGAAATAGTTATCTATCTTATTTATGGACATAGAAACAGATATTTGAATGGTTTAAACCTAAAGAATAGTCATGTCACATTTTTGGGGCAGTTTTGTCAGCGTTATTAGCTTCAGTTCTAAACTAATGTTGTGTGGGTTGAAGCCTTTTGGTGACTAAAAAACAAAATGAGAACAAAAACAAACCCTCTTTGCTACTCTCAGATATTTACATATGAATTTCCTCATTAAGAATGATGCTAATATCTTGACAAACAGGCCTTGTACCTAAAGTCACAGACACACACTCAATCAGACACACAGATTTGGAGGTGGCAGTATTTCCCTGTCATCCACAGCCAAAATCCCTGCAGATCTTTTCCTCCCGTGTGTGCCACAGATCCGCCTGCCGCGCTGATGCCAGGAGCTTTAATACGACAAAGATCCTGATGGTGCATCATGTCATATCAAACATCAAAGCTCCTGCCACCGCCTGTGTTACAAATGAATCTGGTTTCTCAGAAAGCTTAAGGTGTCGGGCTGCATCATATAGAGTATAATGATAATAATGATAATAATAATAATAATAATAACGTCTTTAACTCTCTGCTTCTGCCTCCTACACATTTTTATAGTTTCTGGTATTTGAACCAGTGACCTCACATCCCGTTGCCCACTTTTCTAACACTAATGGTCTGTGCCTCGAGCTTCACCTGCTGCTCCAGTGGATCCACTGCACAATTATCTTCATCTGCATGTCTTAGACTGTACAGTGATCTGGATTCACATAAAAACTAAGATATGCCATCTGTCTATACTGCATGTTTTTGTCCAGAGGGCAGAAATGTGTAATGAGCACTTCCGAATCAGCCATTTTCAAGCCATATGGTGTTTAACTTTTATTAAAGCTCACATATCTTCCAGAGAAGAAGTAGGAGAACTCATTTGCGTGTGTGTTCACTGTGTGACTCAACAGTACATATATATACAAATATTCTGTAATGTAAACGCTGCAGGACTCTATACCGCATTTAAGTAAATCTCAATTTCCCCTCTGGCATAAATTAAGTAAATGACATATCTATCTAAATATTAAACACAATGGGGGGAATGACTATAAAAGAGAGATATGGACAAATAGAGAGAAAACATTGTTAAAGAAATCTCAACTTCTGATGATGAATGCACTGCTATATAGAGAGGTTTAAATGTGAATTAATAGATTTCCTTTCATTAGTCACAGCAGAATAAGCACAAAAAGGAGAAGAAAACAAACAAAAACAGTATTGTCACCATATTAATCTATTAAATTGGTATGGTAAACATGGTACTGAACAATTACCTCCTGCCTCCAGCAGAACGGTGAAATGTCACAATTTATTTGGAGTTCAATATTTCCTCTCTTAGTTCTGCTTCAGCCTCCGCCAACTCCCGAGAAAATATACCTGCTCCCTCTTTGTCAGTGAAAACAGCTGCAGCTGGAAAAAAGAGTCTTGAAACCAAAGCAGAGCAATAAAGTTACACAGCATCAAACCAGAACAATGAGCTGAGAGGAACTACAGTCAAGGTTACTTTTATTAACATTACACAAAGTGATTTAATATAAAAAAAATATTACTTAGAGCCACCTCACTGACAATATAATGTAGAAATAAGTCCAGATTTCTTCACCCTGATAACGGACCAACCCCTGGGCTACTTCCAAAATGTGTCAAAATGCAAAAAATTTAGCTTAAGAACGCATCAGAAAACTTCAGCAAAACGTGATCAAGAAAAATTGCGGTTTGGAAAGTTCGGGAATATAAATTGCAAACATTAAAGCAGAAGTAAGTGGTCCGGTCGTTTTCGCTAATGCTGCGTTCCAGGCAGGCTTTTGAAATCGTAAATTACAGCTTCAAGTCACAACTTACGACGTTGTAGCGTTCCAGGCAACCCACTCGTGTTTTTCCGACCTGTTTTACCGGTGAAAGTCACTATAACGGCCACTCGTAACTTCCGACCGGTGAACTCGTACCAGATCAAACTGGCACCACTTCACGGTCGGAAAAATACGAGTTTCCTTGAACGCACCATAACAGTCCTCGTCCCTACGTCGCCACATTCACGGCGTTCCTTGGCTGCACACACAGCCCTGCATGCCGTTCTCTCTCCTCATTGGATAAAAACTGTAGGATACGATAAATGTTTTCTCCTCGGCTCAGAGCAGAGCAGAGTGACTGACAGACCCGTGTTTCAGACCAAACACTCTATAGAAGTGATTGCTGTCGGAAGATATAACTATTTAAGACTTATATTAACACAAATATATCACTTACTTCTGCTTTAACATGATAGTGAAAAGTTAGTTGTATGGACACAACAACTTCAGATGAAATGTATTCACAGGTTTCACTACAGTGACACTAATGGGTAACTACGATTTATGTTACTAAATTTAAATTATAGCAAATGGAAAGAGGCGTGAATTCGTTTTTCAGTACATTCAAAACATAAAATCTGTCTAATCTTATTGAAACTGCAGAGAGCATGAGACGTGTATGTACAAAATCACACTAGAAACAAAAGTCACACCTAAGTTTGTGTTGTTGATGACAAATGAGTTTGTTGAATAGAAAAGAAAGAGTTTGCCTCTGTGAAACACCATCATTAAAAAAAAGTAATTGTACAACAAATGCTTTAAATTTGTCCACAATAATTTGAAAACTATCTATACAGCTTCATCATTAAATATAAATACACATTCATCCTTAGTATCTCAAATAAACTACTGCTCAATAAATAAATAAATAAATCATAGAGGAAGTGAGATGTGCGTATGCTGCAGCAACACGTTCACTGTATTATGAATTCCTGGTTGATACACTGAATTATTTAGGCAGAATAGAACATAATACTGTTATCACACCAAAAACCTCACATTTTCTAATATTCTGTCGGCCTCCAGCATCAGTCCTCCTCACGGCCACAATCCTATCTGAAATCCTTTTTAATGCCGTACTCAAACACACATGTATACACACTCCCTGTATGCCTGTGTTGCTGTGTTGCTCTGTCTGCAGTAAGAATTGGACGTTTGTTGTAGCCAGATAGCCCAGGGCCAGGCGGTGGTCTCCGTGGGCGCGCTCGTTAATATCCAACGCTGCTTCGCTCAATTCTCTCTGATATGATGAATTATTCTGTTTGGTTGATTTTCCTAATGCAACACACTCTGTGTGCTCAAAGTTAAAAAGGCTTTGCAGTGTTTTCTCTTAACATAATGCAGTGGATTGTGAAAGAAGCCAACTGCACTTCTGTCTGTCGAGTGTTCGTTTCCTTTTCTGGATGAATCTCATAGTTTTTCCCCTCCGTGCCTCAGTGAGCAGTCAGGTGGGTGTAGGGTCACGCTGTCTGACTTGTGAACTCAGCAGGTTGAGTCACTGTCTGTCAGTTTACACAGAGCATCGTTTTCAGTCTGTGGCAGATGTAGTGAAGTTGCTCTAACACACAACATCCCCGCCCCGGTCCCCCTTCCTCCGCTCACATGATCGAAAACAAAACTCGTCACTCTGATTGCGAGATGACTCTGAGATCTTCATCAGTTTGTAAGCCGTAAACATATTGTATGCAGCAAAATGTGTGGAGGAGAACTAGTTCACTTTTTATTGGTTTGTTGAAAACTGAAGGCCTATCCAGTTTAGTGCTAAAACCAGTCAACTCATCAATTATTGATTGAAAATTGATTCAGTGTCCCTGGTTCTTGTCATCTAAACTAATTCTCTGCAAGAACGCAGTCTCCCACAAACGTTGAAATGTTCCATTAATCTATATTGAACTTTACTCATAGAAATATCTATTGAATGTAATGATGACCTGCACATGTGCATCCTCATTATCTTCATATTCATCATCTGTCTGTCTGTCTGTCTATCTCTCTATCTATCTGTCTGTCTGTCTGTCTGTCTGTCTGTCTGTCTGTCTGTCTGTCTGTCTGTCTGTCTGTCTATCTATCTATCTATCTATCTATCTGTCTGTCTGTCTGTCTGTCTGTCTATCTCTGTCTATCTATCTGTCTCTGTCTATCTATCTATCTATCTATCTATCTATGTCTGTCTGTCTGTCTGTCTGTCTGTCTGTCTGTCTGTCTGTCTGTCTGTCTGTCTGTCTGTCTGTCTATCTATCTATCTATCTATCTGTCTGTCTGTCTGTCTGTCTGTCTGTCTATCTCTGTCTATCTATCTGTCTCTGTCTATCTATCTATCTATCTATCTATCTATGTCTGTCTGTCTGTCTGTCTGTCTGTCTGTCTGTCTGTCTATCTCTGTCTATCTATCTGTCTGTCTGTCTATCTCTGTCTATCTATCTGTCTGTCTGTCTATCTCTGTCTATCTATCTGTCTGTCTGTCTATCTCTGTCTATCTGTCTGTCTGTCTATCTCTGTCTATCTGTCTGTCTGTCTATCTCTGTCTATCTGTCTGTCTGTCTGTCTGTCTGTCTGTCTGTCTGTCTGTCTGTCTGTCTGTCTATCTACCTATCTAAGCTGTCATTTAATTATTTTTCCCACTGCTCTTTCCAGGTGAACCGAATGTGGAGCAGATCCCTGTCACCCCCTGCAGACCACCCACCACCACCACCACCACCACCACCACCACCTCCTCCACCTCCTCCTCCTCCTCTCCCTCCTCCTCCTCTGTGACCAGCCAGCCAGCTCCCAGGACTGAGCTGTTTCCTCCCCCGCCCGCCGACACCTCTCCTGCTGCACCAGCGAGCCGTCCTCCTACCCCAGCGCCCGAACCCGAGCAGCCTGCAGCCCCGCTGTCCAAAGAGGAGGAGGGGGACGCACAGGCGGCGGCGGCGTCCGAACTGAAGCACAGGACTCCTAATAAAGACCTGCTGGAGATCGACCGTTTCACAATCTGTGGTAACCGCATTGACTGACCAGCAGCCGCCGCTGATGTAGCGATTAACCACTCAGGAAGGAGGGAGAGAGGAGGCGTCTCAGCCCGGCTCTCCTGGCCAACAGCAGCAGAAAGCTGAGTATTTATTACAAGTCAGTGGCGACACAGTAAGTTATTGTGAACATGGACACAGTGGGAGACGATCCTGCTGCTGCTGCTGCTGCTGCTGCTGCTGCCGCCTGAAGCCCAGAAGTTTGACAAAGAAAACTTCAGCAGGAGTTTACAGCAGGAGAGAGACGGTGTGAGTGTGGCAGCCCAGTCGGTATGATGAACGGGTATGTGCCCGTATGTGTGTGTGTGTGTGTGTGTGTGTGTGTGTGTGTGGAGGCGTCAGGATGGTTTACTATTTAGAGCACGAGTGTGTGATGCAGCGTATGTATGTGTGAGCACACAAGCACTTCCTGTACGAGCACTGGGACCAGAAGGAGAAAAAAAAAAGTTTCTCAGTTCGCTCAGCAGCAGAAAGCAAACTTCCAAACTCTTGTGTAAGAGGCAACAACTGAGTCACTTCGCTCTGCATCAGCTGTTCCCTTTTCCCTCAGACGAGACTCAACACAAGTCGGGTTCTCCTTTAACATACTGGTTCTCTGTCCAACATCAAGCCAATTTTAAAATGTGGAAGAGGCTCCTTCAGCAAGGAGCTTCCAGCCAGTGGTTCCCAACCTGAGGCGAGATACATTTACTAGATGACAAGGTGATTGTGTTTCTAAAAAGAATATTTAACTGGAAAATTCAGGCTGAATTGGTCGCAACCAGTTCACGCACAACAAATGATGTTGATCTGCAAACTGACACTGGTTTGTTTTGAAATGGTCTCGAGTCAAAAAGGTTGGGAATCACTTTCACTGACACACTGTTCATTTTCAGAGTTGACGCACCGCTGCTCGTTCCATTAAACGCTCAGTTCAAATGAAGATTCAAGTTTATACCTCAGTGGGACGAGTTGGCATCTTTTCATATCTCGGCATCACGTGACGCTGTGACGAATCGCGCCTCACAACAGTGACTTTTTAGAAGAACGGCTTTAAGTGGAGCTTTTTGGTTCACACAGCCAGCAGATAAAGTCATTTGCAGCCCACACACAGTCGCCCTCAGCAGCTCAGAGACCTTTCATTACAGGACCGAGCAAGCGAACGACATTAAACAGAAGCTGCCGGTCAAATGTTGGAGAATTCAGCTGCACTCACTCAAACTGCTGCTGCTGCTGCTGCTGCTTTAAAGCAACAAAGATAAACATCTGCAGTTGGCTCCTAAAGTCCTAAAACATTAAGATGCTGAAGATAATCTTATTTTCCTTTTGGCTTAGAGTACATTATTTAAATCAATTGTTAAAGATAAATATATATATATACACATTACATACAGTATATATTTGGTGGCAAATGATTATTCAGTAATCAATAACAATGCAGAGAATCTTTAGAAAAAAGTTTATCTTTAAATGACACATCCTTTTGAGCGATAACAAGTGTGATTATGTTTGATAAATTATATTTTATTTTATTTTGTTCTGGAGAATGTTTGCACTGATGGACCGTTTTGTCTTAAATACGACAGGTCACGTTTCTCATTCGACTCAAGTCATGTTCTAATGTTTACATCTTAGAGGAGTAGAAGCAATATTTCCACAACTGAATGCCTTTTTATTTAATTTTTGCATGTGTGTTTTACATTTGGTTGACTGGCCTTGTGATTTAAACTTTTGTTTTATTGCAATAATAATAATAAATCTACAGAGACAATATATAATAGGCCAGTTATATATCATCAATCATCTATGTTTGTAATAGAGTGTAAACAACAATATATTATTCCTCACATTATATATCAAGAGTGTTAGAATCAGTCAGGCCATAAAGTTCCTGCAGCCAAATACTTCAACTTGTTAAAATCAATGAATAATAATATTAACAATAATAATTCATGTAGCATCTGGTACAATATAGAAATATTAGGGTTGAAAATTATTGCATTTTATTTTTCTGCTGCACTTTTCATGTCACTCTCAAATTATTTTGGGGATTTACAAAGGTCCTTTTGTGCCCTGTTAATAATAAGTCAAGCATATCATATAATTAAAGTCATCACTATGTAAAGTGGAGCCTCATAATTTACTTTACGCAGAGAAAAGATGTAAATAGTGTTTACACATATCAGCATTGATTTAATTAAAAAAAAATCTCTTTATAATGTTCATTACCGTTGTAATAAGGAAGATAGTTCTATTTTTGGAGCTGCCAGTTGTGATATGATGTTTTTTGAAGCGTGAAATCTGACTCCTCTCAGTTTTTCATGTGGGTTTTGTCAAAATGTCTCGTCTCCACTGATCTGAGCTTCAGCCTCGTTGTGGTTCAGCGTCTCCGCTCTCAGCCGGTCGAGCCCCCACCCACCCCACTGGTGCCGGTGTCTGTGCCGGACCGGACCACAACTGGACCCAGCTGAGCTTTAAACGAGCCAATGGAGATGTGGCAGGAAAAAAAAAAGTGTTCTTATGCGATGGTCCAGTACACTGCCTGCTTTGTTTCATCAGTTTGGTTTCCTTATTTAATTCCTACCTTGATAATAATGTATGAAAATGCTCTTTTGGATTAATAAAAAAGTTGGTTTCTTACGTGTGTGTTGTTTTAATTGAACTACGCACTCGTTTTTTTAGAAGCTCTATTTCTTTGGAAAACTTACTCATTTTGAGCCTTAGTTTTGGTGAAGTTTGAGTCACAAGGAGAAAAACCTCTTACAGATCGAAACTACAACTTCACTTTCACTCAGCTACAGCGTCAGTAAGTTTTATTCACTTCCCCCTGACACAGCGTCTGGCACTAGTTCATAAGTAACTCAGTCACTTGACCCGTCTGGATCCTCTACATTACACGGTTTTCACTTAAAAGTCTGGAAACCTGGAGACACTGAAAAACCTGCTAAAGACTTTACATCTCATAAAACTATAAAGTTTTGAAACTTCAGTCTGAGGAAACTATATAAAATGTTATGTTCAGGTGCACAAAGAAATGTCTGTTTCCAATGGTGTCTGTCTGAACACTCACTCCTCTGAAAGGGCAAAAAAACAACTGAAAAGCACATGTGAAACACTCTGATGACCTTTAATTAGGAACACCTATAGTCACACTGGTCAACACATCCTCATTATTATAAATGAGTCAGTGTAATAAAAACTGAACATTATAACCATCATGAACGGATTGTGTTAAACTGGTGTACAGTGTATCTATGTATTTCCTGTGAGACAAACCAAATCTGGACTGTGTTTTTCAGACGTTACATTTATGAGACGAACATGTGAAACTTGGACATGTTTTGTAAAGGTTAGCATACTGTAGATGTATCTCCACTATATGAATCATATACAATCACTGTAAGGTCTTTGTGATGAAGCTGAAAGCTCAGGGAAAGTGGCCGTTGAGTTGGGAACTGTTCTTCCCGTTAACGTCAACAATGAGCTTTGATGTTGATCTTTTAAAACCAGGCGTCTAAAAACGTCGGGAATGAAATCAGGGCAGCTCCCTGAGCTCGTAGGTCAACAGAGCAAACTCCCATCTGCTGATGAAACCATGTGGAGCGGCTGAAAGATCTGGAAAGATCAAATAGGCCTACCTACTGTATATACCTTGAGTTTTTACATTTGTTGTTTTTAGTCAGACTACTGTATATGAATCTGGTGTATATTCGCTGCTTTTGGAAACATATCAAACACAGGATTAAAGCTGTCCAGGTCTTTTTTACTGCCAGTAAGCCGAGGTTTTACAGCAGCAGTGACCTCACCTGTCCCGAGGCAGAGCTATACAGTATCTGCTGAGGAAGTGAGGTCAGGTAGAGTAAATCTGCAGCAGACATTCTTAGAGGGCTAATCTCCTTACGCTGCTGAGGACCGACTGAGACGACGAGCCTCGGCTCCGTCACCGCTACCGGGAAGTCGCCTCAAGACGACAGTCGTAGTAAGAGTCTAGAGAGAGTCAGGCTTTCAGATCATATGAGATGACATGATGTAATACAGGTGTGAGGAAACCAAGCATAGCATAAGAAAATGACGTAGAAGTGACAAGATATATCGGAAACATAGGTCTGATAGACAACTAGAGAAAGTAAATGAAGTTGTAGGTAACGCTTTAATTTACAGGCCGCTAATTACATAGTAGTGTCAAGAAATAACCTAGTCATGTTTTTCATAAAGGCAAAAGATTACACATAGGCCTACTTTGCAGGCTTTGAATTTTCTGGGAAAGGTTAGAATTCTTCTCAAATTATGAAGCCATTAAAGGAATAGTTCACCAAAAAATGAAATTCAGAGTGCATCTGGAGACCCAGGAGGGGGGTTCATAGTAGTAAAAAAGGTCCATAAATCTACACAAAAACCTTGTAATATTCCTCCACACTGCTCGTCCGCTACAATCCAAGTGTCCTGAAGGGATATAGTCCAGAGTTTACTCGAAACAACGCCATTTAGGACATTTTTACAGCCTGTATTGCGCTCTGACATTCACATGCATGAACACGAGAGCGCACCCCAGGCAAATTCAATACAGGACTTTTTGGGCTGTAAAAATGTGCTAAATGACGTTGTTTCGAGTAAACTAACTGGACTATATCCCTTCAGGACACTTGGATTGCAGTGGACAAGCAGTGTGGACGAATATTACAAGGTTTTTGTGTAGTATTATGGACTCTTTTGTGTCGGGCGCTATTGACTCTCATAAGGATTTCATTGGACTATGAACCGGCCTCCCGGGTCTCCAGATGCACTTTGAGGAATAAAAAGCTACTCCAGAGTATTCATCAGCATGAGGGTGAGTCGATAATGACTGAATTTCAACTATTCCTTTAATTGTAATTTCTTGACATCATCACATAATGAGCGGCCTGTAAATTAAAGGGTTACAAAGTAGTATTTTGAGTTTTCATTTGTGATTTTACTATATGTACACACTTTTACTTTGACATTATTTTCTTTTGACTCAACCAGTGCGGTTACTTGAGTGCGGCTGCACAGGTAAAAGTCCCATCTGCCCCTCTGCAGGTCTAAATGAGTGTGTGATCAGTGAACAGAGCTGATCAAAGGTTTTCCAACAGGAGGGCCCCTTGTCTCCAGGAGCCGGCAGCCAGGGGCCCCGTGTATTATAGCAGAGAGAGGACAAACGACGTCATTGTGCAGAGAAGACAGAAAGGAAAACCCCACCTGCTGTTCTTTTGCTTCCACCAATCACAAAGCACCTGTGGGTTGCACCTCAGGTTTCCTCTGTCTGCCCTCTGGGTGGAGAAGAGGTCAAAGGTCGGGGAGGAGAAACACAGCACCTGCAATAGGGAGAGATGAAGAGTGGGGTTTAGGGCATGTGGCAATTTTTATAATAACATTTTCTATCATCAAATAATCGACTAATTATTCATTATTTGGTCAGAGAACAGTGAATTTTCCAGAACATGATCATGAGATTTGAATGAAACTTTATCCTGTAACACAACGCCTATAGTACCGGAGGAAAGTCCACATTATTTCCCTCTGGCAGCACAGGTGGAAAGTAACTAAGTACATTTACACAAGTACACTTTTTAAGATTGTTTTCTTTATATGCTTCACCATGTTTCAGATGATTTTACTACATTTACTTGCAGCTAATATTTTGTTACAAAACAGTATTAAATTGTTAAAATCTGCTGCACATTATGTTAATGCATCGATGACACTGATCCAATACTGTATAATGATACAAACGCTGCTTCTTTCTGCATTTTGACAGTTATACAATGCAGATTTTCTCATTAAGTTTTGAATGCAGGTCGTAGAGCACACACAGTGTAGTTTTGGTGTTCAGGACAAGTTTTAAGGTTGTTTTATTTATGCTTCACCCCATTTCAGATGATTTTACTACAATTACTTGAGGCTAATCTCATATTTTGTTACACAACAGTATTTAAATGTTAAAATCAGCTGCACATGAATGCTTCAGTGACATTGATCCAATCTATCTGTATAATGATACAAACACTGATTTTATCTGCATGAGTGCTTTTATTTTGACAGTTTACACACCAATTATATTATTTATACCTGTGTAAAGTTTTGAAAGCAGCTCATAGAGAACATACAGTGTAGTTTTGGTGTCGATGCTACATAATCTGAGAGATCCTGGAGATGCAAAGTGGATGAGTGGACTCATTGTTCCCAGTCAGCCCAGTTGACCCACAGTGCTGAGTGAGGAGACAGTAGAGATGCTGAGATACAAGCTGTTGCTGTTCTCTCTCTCCATCCTCCTCTCCCGGCAGGAGGAGCGCTTCCCTCTGGACCGGTCCTCCTCCTCTTCCTCCTCCTCCTCCTCCTCCTCCTCCTCCTAGACGCGGCGGCGGCGGCAGTAGCGGTGGCGCGCACCCCCGCCCGCTCCCGTGACGCACAGATGCCGGAGTGGTAGCGACAGGCGCGCTCATCTCGATGGGACTGAAGAGCGGAGAAGAGGGGAAGAGATCAGCCGGTCTGAGCCTCAGAGCGCGGGGAACGATGCTCGTGAAGAGTCTCTCCGCGGGCAGCGCCACTTAAAAAGCTGCGTCCTTCTTCCATCTGGACACTTTTTCTTTCTTTATGTCTTTCTTTTTCTTTTTTCTTTTAAATACCGTCGTTTCTCGCGCTTTCCCCGTTTGATAAGGAAGAGCAGAACCTTCCGGCACACGCTCATCTTTATCTTCATCTAACCCCAGTTTGAAGAACAAGACCGTCCGGCGGTCCGGGTCTCGGCTTGGACACGATGTGGAGGACCGGGATCCTCCTGTCTCCGCTGCTGCTGCTGCTGCTGCTGCTGCTCCCGGCGTCCGGAGAACTCCAGCAGGAGGAGACGGAGCCGCGGAGACTCCCACCCCCGGGAAAGTTGGATTTCGGTTATGTGCCTGCGGGAGTTTACGAGACACTGGCCCACTACGAACCGGGACCGATCGGGATTCTGTTCCACATGGTGCACACCTTTCTGTACGTGGTGCAGCCCAGCGCTTTCCCGCAAGGTAAGAGAGAGAGATGGCTGGTTTCAGGGAGAGGGGGGAAACACCGGGGGAGATGTCACTTCTTCTGGGAGCGTGAGATTATCTCAACAGTGTTTGGAGTGATTCATACTGTAGATATGAAAAGGAGCGGATCCTGTTTGGATTCTGGGGTCAGTGTAAACCCAGATCCGCTTCAGGTGTGAATGTGTCCAGTTCCACTTGTTCCTGCGCTCTGATGTGTTTAAACGACTTTTCAGGAGTGGATGGATGAGAGTGAGTGTCGGTCTTTTCCTCTCGGCTCTGTGCGTCACGCCGCTCCGTGTCGCTCCTCAGCGCGCGTTTTGATTTGCGCGCAGAGCTGACAGCAACTTGAAGGTGGTTGTGTGTTTGTGTTTGTGTTAGTGTGTGTGTCTGCCCGCGGCGCGCGCTGTGTCGGCATAATTACAAATAATGAAGATCTTGCTGACAGCATCACGTGATCTGTGGCAGGTTTTACACACACACACACACACACACACACACACACACACACACACACACACACACACAGTTTGTGTTGTTGTTGTTGTTGATGATTGTCAGGATGGGAGAGTGCATGTTTGTCGGTGCACACCCCGTCCTCCCTCCCGCCCCACCCCCTCAAGAGCGCGTGGCTCAACGTTTAATACAATTAGAGCTGACTGCTTAACCAAACACACATGAGGTGTGTGTGTTTAATTGGGCAGTGGATGCTTAAAAAGATGCACTTCCCCTCCCTGCGTCACAGTCTGTGTCCGTACTACAGCGGAACATTCTGCAGATTAGCAGCTTCTCTAAGTCACCTTGTTAATTGGGTAATCCCATAAGCCCCTGCGCCATATGTGGTTGGCCTTTTAGTTTTCTAGTTTGTCACCAGCACTCAGGGGGCTAATCCTAGTATGGAGCACACATACACACATACACATACACACAGACAGACCACTGCCCAGTGAAGCAGTCAGTTCATTCATGGGTGCATTTTCAACCAAACGATGCAACACTAAGAGTGGAAATCATGTGGAAGTTGTTGATCCGTGCACAACAAGTTCAGCCTCTTGTAAACACTTTCTCACAAACCGTAGTTTTGTCATTCTTTTGATTAGAAAACACCCAGAGGAGGAGGAGGAGGAGGAGGAGGAGGAGGGGTGGTCATTATTATGTTCTAGATGGCGCAAGCAAAGGCCATCTGCTTATTAACAGCAGCAGTGCACATGCCATGAATGATGTTCAAGCACGACACGTCCACTGATCTGTCAGATGGGGCTGGATGCATCGGGGCTGGTTTGCAGCAAAAAGCACCAGGAGTTTTTTCTGCAGCATTATGTGAACAGGAATTCCCTCTGCACCGTGTCGCTCACTGATGATGGGAAACATAACTTGGAGTCACATTAACATCAAGTGAGGGGGGGAAAAAAAGAAAGAAAAAGAAAATCGTTTCCACTCCGCTGGTTTGTGACTGGAGGTGGTGCAGATGTCGGAGTGGAGCTCTGTTTATATTGGGTGGATGTTTCAGCCTCTGGTGAGCCACAGTGTTAGCCTTCGTCCAGCAGACATTTCAGGAATGAATCACTGAATCCTGGAGCAAACAAACTGCTAGAAAATAAATAAATAAATCATCTTCTAAAATCTTGTAGTCAGTGTTTAAAGGGAGAGTTCACACGATAATCACAAGATAAAACAGCAACAGCAGCATCGATGTCAAGAGTGAAGTGCAGGCATGCTCCATGCTCCAGTTGTTCACAATCACATCTCGACTGTTATTAATACAATCAATTATTGTTTCATGATCATAAATGTTTTGTCTATAAAGTGTCAAAACAGAGAGTCAAACACTCAGAGGAGCAGAGGTGACGTCTTCACTTTGTTTCATCCCGTTATTCCCATGACCCGCTGGGCAGCGTCATCGAAACCGAAAGTAAGGAGGCCCTGGTCGGCTCGCCCAGCATTTCCACCATTAATTAAAATAACAAAATAACAATAGAGACAAAACGATATATTTATCGAAAATGGAGCCATTAACAAGTGTGGGTAATGTAGATTCATCCACATTAACGTGAGACTTAATAACCAAATAGAAACTCCTTGTTGTCCCTTTAATCAACTGAAAAACAAACAACAGCTGCAACTACTTTGTTTATCTACTCATCATTCCAGTCATTTTTCAAGCAAAATACTGTGAGAAAAAGGCAAATATTTACAGATTCAAGCCAATGAAATGACCAGAAATCACTCACACCAGATCATTTAGTAGTGTTTTCTTTGCTTTTCCACTTTTTGATAAACAAAACAAAGAGATTTTCTTCAAAAAAGAGACTTTCTTAGATGAAACATATTGAAAGATTAGACTTTTTTTGAACTCATATAATCATCAGTATGATTATTGGCCACCATCCAGTACCAGATGGATTATGAAACATATCCTATACATGGAGGCAGTGCTGTTTTCAGTATCAGCTGCTTATACTGTAGTAGCTCTACACTGAGCGTATACAGTAGTAACACACCTTAACAACACTCCTGATGTAAGTACCCAGAATTCAATCTGCCTGTTGCGTCGCTCTAACCCCATAAACACCTCTGTATGTAAACTGAGCATCATCTTGTTGTGTAATTAGCAACAACACCCCAGCATCATGCCACAGTGTTTCAGTTCATGAACGTCTGATTCAGTCCAGTGATGCGTTCACTGTCTGCACGAAGCTGTCGGGGAGGGAGACGTGCGCGCGCTCCCCCGGCTCGTAGGAGGTGTTATTAACGAAGAAGCAACAAACGTCTATCGGCGACGCCCACGCGGAGCAAATCAACAGTGACATATTCTCTCCAACATTTTCTAACGGCTTTTCACTGCAGTGTTGTTGAAGCCCCTGCAGGAGCAACTACCCCCCCAACTCACACCTACCCACACTCTTCACCAACACACAACTGCTACATGCCAAGACAGAGACTGATGTATGTGCAGGATCTCAAACAGCCTTCAGACATCACGTCGCTGCTTTGTGAAGCCCTCGACACAATGGCCCTTTGTCACTCAGCCACAGGTGACTGTTATGTAAATGTTCGCTCCTCCTTTGTTCAGATGTGACAGGAGTTTAATGGAAACTGCAGTTGTGCGACGTTTTGGCACCTGATGTGAGAGGAAGCCGAATCGCTGCCGGGAAACAGCTGCAGGTTGAAAAGTTTAATGATATGAAGGAGGAGGAAGAAGAAGGAGACGATGGAGAAGAAGGAGAAGCAGTGTCTTCTGTTCAACCTGCAGCAGCAGCACTGATGGATGCTGGGACTTTATTGTACTGTTAATCAGTGACCAGTGTGACCCCCCCTACTCCTCCACCTCCTCCCCTCCTATAGTAAGTGTGAGTGTGAGCGTGCACGAGCTCAGAGTGGAGCTGGGACTCGGCTATAATCTCCCTGTTTGCTCTCAGTCTGTATGTAAAGCGTTTGCCTGGTTATTCATTTATTCATCGCTGCAGTCGACAGGGATGAGACTTATGAAAATAAAGAAGATCTGATTATCAGTGCGACTGAACATTCGAGACACGATGGAAATGTCTCTCCACATCTCAACATCTAACTAGTGTGGATGAAGTTTTGTACAGTTCAGGATGTCGATTAGATTTAGAGACTATTTTCCTGAGGCTACACGTCACTGGTGGGGCGACAATCAATACAGCATAGTGTCGTGATAGTGTGCGTGCCAATATTGTATCAATTCACTGTTGCCAAGTATCCATCTTTTATTCTATAAATGGCAAACACAAATTCAAATGTTTGGTACTAGAATAAGTTTGATGGACAAAACGTTGTTTTATTTAGATGAAACACATGATGACAGGGTTTTTTCCTTTCAGCAGCTGCAAAAAGGTCAATGTATCACAACATATGCAACACTCAGTTTATCATAAAATGATTGCAGAATAGTAATTATATCATATTGTGACCTAAGTATCATAATAATATTGACTCTGATAATTCCCACCGCCTACTACTACTACAATGATCCAGGGTGTGTGGCCCAATTCAAGGCTCATCACAGGTAAACACTTAGATAATCAGATAATCCTCAGGTGTGTTGTGTCCAGTCCCATTGTTTAACGGGCTGCCTCTGACTGAAATACAGGGAACAGCCAATGAGAGCCAGCAGAGCAAGAAGCGTTACCAGTTGGATGTTACGTAGTACTATTACAGCTCACAAACACGCCCGCTAACTGAGTCAAAAGCTAAAATACCAGAAGCAGAGCATCTAGTGGAACTATGGCAACAACACAAGCATCTTTATAATGTCTCAGGAAAGACAGAGGAGGGTTGTCGTCCGCCATATTTGTCTTCAAGTTTCTGAGATATCCATGGTGAAATCTTTACTACAAACAGCTGTAGTGTCTGTATTTGTAGGATTATAATGTTAAAACTGGGTTGAAACCTTCCTAACATGTTTTTAAAACCAGCCTCACATGGTGGAGTGAGGAGTGTTTTGCTCAAGGACAAGGACACACAAGTGAACATGGAAACACATCAGAAACCAGTGGCCCGTAGCTACAAGGAACTTATTTCCACCCAAACTAATTAATAATAACAATAATCTAACATATTGATGGGATTTAAAGCGTCTTCTTTCTTCTTTTTTTTTTCCATATAATTAATCTTGGTGTGTGTCGGGCATCACTGGAGAATAGAGGAGGTGCATTAAGCTCCTTCTGCAGCTTTAACTGTATCATTTCACGCCCGTGGCGGAGCGCGGCTGGGGAGACGATGCCAGCCACTGTTGTGCAGCAGCAGCTCCCTGTTGGAAAGTGTTTCTCATTAGTGTCTGTGCTCCTCTCTTCTCCACAAACCGTGCCTAGGTGGAGTTCAGACAACACAGAAAGACTGGTGAAAAAAAAAAAAAAAAAAAATCTGGCATTAATTCAGGGAAAGTAACAGTTGCCAGGGAAACCCCATCGGCAGGGATCATGGCTGCTGTGTTTTGGCCTCACCTCGCTCGCTTATGCATGTCTCACTGCAGCAGGAGTGATCAAAGGTGAGACATCAGGGCGCACATTTGCAAGGTAGATTCATACAGCTCAAGTTATAAGGTCTCACCTCATGTTTGTTATTTAACACTCATCAAAAGAGAGTCCACCGTGTGTGTGTGTGTGTGTGTGTGTGTGTGTGTGTGTGTGTGTGTGTGTGTGTGTGTGTGTGTGTGTGTGTGTGTGTGTGTGTGTGTGTGTGTTTGGTGCAGCACAGAGGCAGAGAGGGACTGTGTGGCGTTCACTGAAGGACGAGTAGACATGAAAGAAAGTGAAGAGGAGAAGCTTCAAAAGATTTCTAACCAAGGACAAAGCAGAGATCGAAGCATCAGAGGAATTATAAAGTAGAAGACATTTTGTTTTCTTTTTCTTTTTAATGTCTTTCATCTTGTGAGGAGCAAACACACACACACACACACACACGTACACACTCACAACATTGGTCATGGAGCGTTTTCGGGTTAAATGCTCAGAAATCTCAAATAAACTCTAAACTTTTAGAGAAAGAGCCAAACTATTGATTCTGTTTAAATTCAGTCTTTGTTCTTGTGTTTGTGACTTTTTCAATGTTTCCTGTGGACTTAACATTTCCCAGAGAAACAAGACTGAACTTTTTTAAATCTTCACTCAAAGTAGCGTTATTGATATTTAAGGTCAAATATAAATGGACTCTGTCACAAAGTTTGTAGATTTGCAAGAGGAAAACGAAAAAAAAAGGAGGTTAAAATGGAGGCGTGTTGGCTTCAGGCAGAGAGGACGATGTGTCTGTGTGTTCATAAATCAACTGTGTTTAGAGATGTTAAGTGAAAATGTCTCACAAAGGTCCCAATGTAGGACATGGTGTCGGGTTGTCTTGTCTTTCTTGACACTTTGAACCAATAGACTGACTTCAAACTCTAGACTCATCAGACATGACCTCATAACTTATTGATCTGTTTACCCATAGGAATATAATGACAGTGCAATCTTACATTTTGTATTTTTCTCATATATTTTAAAGCATGACGACACTTTTCTTTCTTATATTTGTGCACATACAGTATTTTTCTTGTGTATATGTTTATACACCGTTGCCTATAAAGTTGGAATAATTTGGTTTTCAGACACATTCCTCTTTTTATTCCTCTCCATACACATCAATAATCACCTTTGACCAGGTGCAGGGATCACATACTGAGTCCCAGTTACCTAGGTGAAACAAATCCATGCTTGTTGTGGACAGTATGCCACGATGTCTTAACGTATTGATCCATGTCAGGGGATGGCCATACTCACTATTACTGACTGAGTGACATTTGAAAGAGTAATAATGGATGGTCTTATGCATGAAATCCCCTCGAATATGTGTTTCTGTTGAACTGACCAAGGTTGAATCCCCCCATTTTTGTTTAAGCCTGAATACACAGTTTGCAAAGTGGTTTAATTTTCAGTCATGTTTGGAAGAGATTGATCAATAACGTTTTGAAAAGATATACACTACACATCTATCAGGAATAAATCACATTGTCACAATCATTTCATGAGAAGAGGTTAAAGAAAACCTACATTTTATTCCATCTTTATAGGCAACAGTGTATTATCTTTATTTCTATTTCTATCTGATCTATTCTTGGAGCAACTATAACTGTAATTTCCCCCCGTGGATCAATATTCATATCACTGATTGTCTCTATCTCTGATTCTGGCTATGATACAGGTGATAAATAGCTCAATACTGATCAGATCAGATCTATCACAAAGTGTGAACAGTGTATGAGCGATTGTGCCAACTGATGATAATGTCAGTGATTGACAGTTTGTTTTCCCATTAGAGTAGTAAATGAGTATTTCTAATGGTATTAAATTAACATAACATTAAATTAGCGCTGCCACAGTTTCATCTGTATAACTGCATATAAATGTGCTTCCAACACATCTCTCTGATCAAGTGCTGCTTGTTGAGGGGATCAATACACAAATAGACACAGACATTATTTGTTATGATAATATTCTGAGGTGATTAGTTTTATTTTGTCACTGTGACCCAACATGGCTCCTTCCACCCAGAAACTCAGTCCAACATAATCACTTAAAATTAATGTTTACATTTACATACTCTACAAATTAAAACATGATAGCATAATTTTTTTTGCTTATAATTTATTCAAAAGTCTATTAACATCATTACAGCCTATTAAACTAAACAAGTACCAATTACAAGCATGGCAAATCACTGCCAGTGGATTAAACTGCACACTGAGCCTTTTTAACATTTTATAGCTAAAGTGGAAATGTCAAGAAATTATGAGCCCGTGTCTCTTCAGCTGTTCGTTTAGTAAAGTCGACCTCTGTTAACCAGCATTTTGTCCGTCTCTTCTTATAGTGGCCTAATACTAGCAGAGTTTTTTTAAAAAGTTGTCAGGGCTTTGCCTTAATTTGGTCGTGGTGATTTAACCTTGAACACATCGAAAGCTGTCCAGCGACTCTCCTGGGTTCAATTTAATGCCACAGAGAAAAAAAAAAAAAGCCAGAATAAAAATGTCTCAGTTAAAAAATGAAAAGCTTTGCCCGTAGCTGTGTCCACACCACAAGGTCTGCAACAGCTACAGCACGTCGTACAGTAGAGGACGAGTGGTGGAGGAGTCTGCAGCCACTGTCAGGACGCAGCAAAGTGATTAAAGTGAGTGTTCTTCAGCTGCGAGGTCGCGGCCCGAGCTCCTCGACTCGGAGCATCTGCTCTGCTGAAGTGTCCTTGAGCAACACGCCGAGTGGTGTGAGTGCTGCTGACCGTGCGCTTTAACAACTGAAAAATACAACTATTTTGCAATGATGGAGTGAGACGGGAAGAGGAGGAGGAGGAGGGGGGGGGGGGGGGGCTCAGTCATGAGTCATTATTTTTCATCTTTTTTTTTCAAACACTTTCCTAATTAGAGATTTCTTCAGCCGTCTGCACATCTGTAGAGATTACCATTAGACGCTGTGATGATCCCCCAAAAGGGCTTAAATTTGCAATCATAATGTTTGGCAGATCTGACTCATCTCTCCATTCATAATATCAAAATAAATAAATAAAATAGAAGTGGAAACATCAATGACTTTACAGAACGTACAGCACATGGGTTGAAACGTTGTTGTTTTTTTCACCAACAGCCTCGTCTTCACCTCAGGAGAGGTGCAGGAGAGTTTTAGCTGGACTCTGACATCTGGATCTTTATATTTCAACATATTGAAACTGTAAAATATCAGCTGCACCAAATCTAGCATGTTACATTTAGCCGTGTAGTCCTGACCTATCTGTGTGTCTCCCTGAGTGGGATGAGGTTGTCGGTGCAGTGGGAGCTTTGAGGTGCACAAGGTTAAAAACACAAATAAGCACACTTAAATTTCACTGGATAGAAAAACTAGGGCCAGATTTGAGCCTTTCACAGACATGGGTATCGAGAAAATTACGTAAAGACTTTTGGATGCCTTCAAACTCTGCAGGTGAACTACAAACTGTCTGGAAATGACATCCTTGCATTAGTTGATTCACCCAAGAGAAATGAGAAGAGTTGTGTTGTGTTCACTGGGTTTGTGGGTTTGTGATGATCTCATTTACATAAGTTTGCTCCACACAGAACTGTAGGACTGAATACAGTGTTTAATTATTCAATATAAGCTTTTTGACCTTTTTGTTGTTTGTTTCATTTATTCATATTTCCTAAGAGAGTTCACTGCAGTGCTGCGCTGACACCATGTTGTATAATGAACGTTATCTATTGTTAAACAGTAAAACGTTGAGCCTCTGATACAAATTTGTCACAAGTGTTTGAAGCATACTAAAGGAATCATTGCAAAAACGTGTGTTTATTTATGCATTTACTCATTAAGATTGGTACTGACATGAGCCCTGGTGCAGAGAAGACTTTATAGACAGTGTGTTGCAGACGGCGCTGGTTCCTCAGCAGTTCAGACCAACAAAGGTCGTCTGGAGCAGGAGAAACACAAGACAGGAAGAAGACAGAGGGGTTTTATTTTACAGCAGTTATTCTGACCTGACCTCAGCAGCAGCCTCTGATCCACAACAACAGACTCTCACTGAGTCTCTTTCATCTGCCCCTCTGCAGATAAGAAACAGCAGAGGTTTGTTTTCTGTGACTTAATATTAACTACAGTACCTCAGCAGCACAATACACTGTGATAATTTTAGCTTATTATTTTAGTTAATTAAGAAACACACGGAAGCTACAGCTCACAATAGATGCGTTTAAACATCACTTTGTCGGGTTTGGTTCAAAGTATCTGCACTCATTCACTTTTAATACAAAACTTTTTAACTTCTTCTGTCTGAAATCTTTTTTTTTACAAAAAAGGAAATTATTTTTTTATTTATTTATTTATTTGGTTCATTTCGGGCATGTCAATTAGTCATCATCATCACACATCATCTCAATCCAATTAATACAATACACATGACCGAAAGGGAAAGCGGGAGAAGCAAAAGCTTATCTAGTCCCGCCCCCAATTAAGAAACTTTACTCGTATGAATTTCCAAACGCCCGTCAGAAACGTCACCTTGAACGCACCCTGAACGCAAGTTTCTTAACTGTCGATTTTCAGGAACTTTGCCAACCCCGAGATATCCTCACCTGCTCATTATTCATTTAGTCTCAGTTAATTAATCATGATTTTTTTTTTACCCAATTCTCCTGCATTCATTAAATATACGAACGATCAAGTTAAATCAGTCAAGGTTGGTGTGATTAGAAAGTACAGACAGTTTTTTGTTTTTTTTTGACCAGAATGTAGCTAATCGTGTTATTTTAACGAGCTGGAGATGTGATTCAGAAACGTGTAGCGAGCCGAGTGGTGCAGGAATGTGTTTGACCCTCGGCCCCTCGATGAGATCAGCAACCAGACGCTGTTAATGTGGATCGAGGTGGAAAAACTCCTCAAACTATGAGATAACAGTGTCAGGATGCACCGGCTCCACAACAGGTGGACAGAGGAGGGTGATAAGAGCTGATGCAGAGCAGAAACAGGTCGATCAGTTTCTGCTGGACTGGACTGGTTTTATTGTTTGGTGTTGATTTTATGCAGTTTTATTGGAGCGGTAGTAATAACATAAGACGTAATAATGCGTTGTTGTATAAACATGTATCACTAACAACAATAATAAGCTGCACTAACCCTCCATTATTGTCTTTTGTCGTGACGGTGACCTACAGTACAGTAATCCAGGTCTTATGAGCAACGCTGTTCATTCATTTATCTTTTGTCATTAGTGTCATTATGAAAGTCGGTGTGATTCTGAACGAAGCTGAAAAGAAAATCTATCGGCTACAAGCTGCTCGCTGCAGGATCCTCTATTCACTCCAGACAATTGACTCTATTGACTCGGAGGACAACAACTCCGGCTGTTGCTAGGTGACGTTGCTGTGACAACAAACAACTGAGCCAGGATCAGAAATCTGGGTGAATGACCCTGAGATTTTGTGGAGCCCTGTTATGTGCAGCGTCCTGTTTTTTTTTTGTTGAAGTGAAAAGAGGAAGCTGCACTTTCAGACAAAGAGGTCAAAGAACCACTTTGGTTTGTCCGTGGTTCAGTGGTTGAGTGTTTAATTACTGCTTCACATTGTTGTCAAAGTCTCAAAGGTGAGTGACAATCTATATTTGATATTTGTGTTTTTGTCAGGTAAAGTGTGACCAGCACCAGTGAACTCTAATATTCAATCATAATCAAATCCTGTTGATAGATTTCTCCCAGGTTTCATTTGTTCATCAAATGTCTCTTAAAGGGGTAGTTCAACATTTTGGCAAATTGGCCCATTGCCATAATCCCTATAGTTTTAGGAGTAGGTTTGTTACCTTTTAATTGTCGGTGCAAGCTATTTTTAGAATGGTGGAGCTGCTCATAGCTACGCTACGGAGGGGGGGATTTCTTGGTTTCCCTCATCAAACTCATCAAATACACAATCCAACAACTCCAAAACGCTCTGGTGGACAAGTTGTGACCTGCACATTCACCACGCTATGAGATAATAACAGAACGTTACAGTAGGAGACGGAGTTGCTTTCGAGGTAAATTCATGCAAAACCGCTGATGTGCGTTCCCGTCTGGGGCAGCTTTTTCGGCAAGCAGTCTCTGCATTTGCCTCGAAAACAACTCTGTCTCGTAACGTTCAGTTATTCAGTTTGATGAGGGAAACCAAGAAATCCCATTAGCCTCTGTAGCGTAGCTCTGAGCAGCTCGCGGCTCTGCTCCGCCATTCTAAACAGCTTGCACCAACAATTAAAGGTAACGAACCTACTCCTAAAACTATAGGGATTATGACAATATTGAATTTGCCAAAATGTTGAACTATCCCTTTAAAGAGCCATTTGGTGGAAACATAACTCATGTTCCTTGTTTGCTGTGCATCGTCCACAAATTCACACAAACACTCACAGAGGAAATCAGATCACGTAGCCGCTTTTTTCCATTTCTGCATTTTGTGCAGGATTAGATATCGACCCCCCCACCACCACCGCCCCCACCGCCCCTCGAGGGCCCCCGGCACAAACATGTCAGGATGTGAGAGAGAGATGCATTCATGTCCTCAATATTTTAAACTTTCCACAGCTCACATCTGCTGCAAACAAGATCAGATGTGATTGTGAGGATTCATCAAAGCATGACTGGACTGCTCCTCCAACATTATCTAATTATAGAAGCGTCTAACCAACATATTATAATGATCCGCCTGCTTCACAAATCAGACAGTTTTGTATAAACATCAGTTTACATTACGCAATGCATTCGTTAAATCCCGCCTGCTATGAATTAAAAAAAACAAAAAACGATCGGTAATTTTGCATCTTTGCAAGAGAGATCTCCCTGAGCCCTGAGTCGTAACGTACTGTTGCAGCATCTGCACGACAGGAAAGTGATGTACGCGGCCCCTCTGCAGTATTTCTGTGCTGTCACATGCTGTCATGTCACCGCGGTGACAGTGATGGCCCCCGGCACCGGGACGCTTCAGGACACAAACACGGCTCGGCCTCACTCGCCTGCAAACATAATGCCATCTGACTGCCAGAGGCAACGTGTCACGGCAGCAGTGTGAAGGTTTTCATCAGGAGCCGAGGAGCCAACACACACACACACATACACACACACACACACACACACACTCAACAAGTTTGGCACATTTACACACAGGCCTAGTTTGTCATTTGTTGGATGCATGTCTACACGGTGACATACACGATACTTCATGTATTTGTAGCCAAGAAGATTGGCTCAGCTCAGTTACACACACACACACACACACACACACACACACACACACACACACACACACTTTAACACTGTTGATGGAGCCTCGACTAAAACTGATGCTGCTGATTCAGATTCAAGATGCATCGTTGCATCTGGACTCAAAATGATCTCATGAATTTTCAATACACTGAGCTGCAGCAGATAAAGTCCACTGTGCATTAAGACGTACACACATTTCTACATTCATGTTTATTCATTCATCCCCGACAGTTTGTTGCAGCATCGACAGACTGACTGATCACCAAACTCATTATGAGCTCATGTGCTGTCTCTCTGTCTGTCATTGTCCACCAGTTTCTCTCATTCTCCATTTGTTTCGGTGTATTTTGTTACCTGAGACCTGCAAAATCACACATACAGTGTACGCATCAGTCTGTACTGCTGCTGCTGCACATTTGCATCCAAAAGAAGTTTGTGCTGCATCTTAAAGTGACTTCACATTGTGTGTGAACTGTGAACACACTTCAAGGGTGTGGAGCACGAGGTGGCGGATGATGTGTTGATGGATTTTTAAGTCTCTGGATTCAGTTCCTGTGAGTGAGTTTTCACTTCTTGTCTAAAGTGTTACTGTTGTTGTTGTTGTTGTTTTTTAAATACCAGAACAAACAGTTTTAATCAGTCAGTGAAAAACAATTAATAAATGCTCAGTAGAGTTGCACTGTATGATGCCCCCATGTTATAATAGCTACTATGCTGCTGTGCTCTGTATTCAATCAGCACTGGAAACAATCCCCCCCTACTGTATACTCCCTATAGGTTTTGTGAATAATAAAATATAAAGTAAAAGCAAAGCGGTTGCAGATACAAGTTTATTAATGAGCAGTAGAGCAGCACCAGGTCCAGTTCATGTCATTCTGGCTTCATCCAAACCACAGTCCGACCCGAGGCCCTTTGCTGCAGGTCATCCTCTCTGACTTCAGACACAACTTTATTTACCCCAGGAGGCTTCATTCACTCTCAGCTCACCAGTCACATCAGAACAAAACAAAACAGGAGTCAGGACACACAGCAATCGATTGACTAATGATTCCTTCAGCTCCTGGATCTACGCCGGTTTCTCCCAGAGAGTCTGTCAGCAAACGTTCACAATGTTGTTAAGGCTCCTTCACAGACAACCCATATAACCAACAGATAAAAGAAGACGTTAAAAGACTTTCTATAAGAGACTGATAAAAGTTACAAAGAATAGTATAAGATACATTAAGATGGTAGCCACTTCAGCAATCACACTTAAAGCAGAAGTAAGCGATCCGGTCGTTTTCGCTAATGCTGCGTTCGAGGCAGGCTTTTGAAATCGTAAATTACAGCTTCAAGTCACAACTTACGACTTTGTAGCGTTTCAGGCAACCCACTCGTGTTTTTCCGACCTGTTTTACCTGTGAAAGTCACTATAACGGCCACTCGTAACTTCCGACCCGTGAACTCGTACCAGATAGAACTGATACAACTTCACAGGACGGAAAAACACGAGTCTACGAGTTTCCTTGAACGCACCATAACAGTCCTCGTCCCTACGTCGCCACATTCACGGCGTCCCTTGGCTGCACACACAGCCCTGCATGCCGTTCTCTCTCCTCATTGGATAAAAACTGTAGGATACGATAAATGTTTTCTCCTCGGCTCAGAGCAGAGCAGAGGGACTGACAGACCCGTGTTTCGGTCCAAACACTCTATGTAAGTGATTGCTGTCGGAAGATATAACTATTTAAGACTTATATTAACACAAAAATATCACTTACTTCTGCTTTAAGGCTGGAGTCAAACACGTACTTGTAAGTGTCCACAGATTCAACTCTATCTCCTTTAATGATGCTGGTTTTTGGATTTAAAAAGTTCTTCTTAAAATCAATAATTAGCTTCTTTGTGTTTGTCACATTGCAGCACAAAAGCTGATAAGACAAAGCCACAACTAGACTCAGTCTCTCCTCCTCTCTAACTGTAAATTTGCATTAAGCTTAATTTTTGTATCTTTAATATCTTTGTGGTTCATGGTTATAAACACAAGTTAGAGTGTCTATCTATTGTCATTTCGAATTCATTTAAGAACATAGGGTTAAAAGTTTCCCCTTAATTCATTCACATAAAAGCTTCTTCACATTCTCCAGGTTCAGATTCTCAATCATGAAGAATTCCTACTTTTTTGCCTCTTTTATTGCGTTGAATTAAAAAAAAATCTTTGTGTTTTTTACTGTGGGTATATTCAATGGCTTCATTTCAGGAAATTCAAAAGACAACAAAGACGCTTTTCAGAAGAGGTCAAACGTACAAACTGGTAACGTTGTCGTCACACACACACGCAACGGATTCATTTACACTTAATCTGCCGCTCCGGCTTTGTGAGGGAAGATCTCTCTGCACAGTGAGAAGACAAAAAGTAATATTGTACAGCACTTTAATTCCTCGCCTGCAGCTCCAGGCCTGTGAAAAGAAAATCAAAATAGCCCTCAGCTACATGTTGTTACTCTTGAAATGGATCCACAAATCTGGGATTAGTCTCTGTGAAGGCTCAGCCTGACGGACGCGGTGGACGGCCGTAAATGAAACACCTCGATGTGAAATAATTATTCTGAATGTGACGCATGTAAAACGCAGGGTAAAAGGTAAATTCAGCACTTTAAGTATTTAGTATTATGATTATATTATAAGAGAAAGATGTGAAGTCAATACAAATTCACATTTAACACATCAAAGTGTATTTTTTATCTACTTTTATCACCTAAAGTTCGGTTTATGTGACATTTAAATCAGCATCAACTCGTCCTAAATAATGACTCTGGTTCATTTATTGTGGTTTTATTGAGCTATTAGAGTCTATTAGGTCTTTTATGTCTCCATGTCCATGTATTAGCATTTATGAGACATTTATGGGACCATTGAGTCTTTGTTTATGGGTGACACAGAGGTGCTCACATGCAGTGAGAAGGTCAGAGGTCGGATCAGTTTAACCTGCCACTGAACATTTTAATGTTCAGGCTGCCAAGACCAAAAAATAAATAAATAAATAAGTGTTGGTGATGGACACTTTGCTATTTTAGGCTCCAAATCTGTGAATGATGTTGACAGGTTATTTGCTCTCAGCTGTCTGACACCCTGCCAGCGCAGGACTGAACCACAATCTGCCTCGGTTTACATCAGGAGGAAATTTATTCATGTTGATGCACAACAATTCATAATTTTGCTCATTAAATGATAAAGGCATTTAAAGGCCTTTTTTTTTGCAGAATTAACATGCTGTTATTAGGCATGAATAGTTAAAGGGAGGAAATGAAAGAGAGTGAAATTATGACCCGTGTTTAGGGCTGTCACTATCATTAAAATTTTAGTTGACGATTAATTGCCATACAAATAACTGCCATTAACTCTTTTTCTGATCAATTTATGCCACTATTATTAGTATATAGTATAGATACATGTACACAAATCCAAGATGCTTATGTCAATAGATGCTCATCAGGATGCGGTCATCGAATATTAGAAATTAAGCACCTCGGGAAAAACAGTTTGCGGCGCTCTACCCATGTGTCTTTAAACCATAGAAGAAGTTGGTGCAACATGATGATGTCATTAAAAGAGGACCAATCAGACCTCAAACAACAAGGAAATAGTGATGGAAATACGACATTTCTGTTATATATCCAGCTGTTTTTATACAAATCAATGGAAACAATTTAAACGAATGTAAAATGATTGTGGTCAGCTAAAATACTTGCGATCAGGCAGTTGTGTAATAATTGTGACAGGCCTAGCTGTGTTGTGGAAGTTCAAGTTCAGGTGAAAAGATAGATTTCCGACATGACATACACTACTACCAATAATAATATTGATAAAGCACTTTTCATGGTAATCAAAGTTTATTTACATTAGTTTAATTGGACATAAACACATAAGGGCATTACTCAAGAGGAAGTTTTTGATCTGGTGCTCTGCTGTAAAAGATCTAATTTGAAGAAGACACAATATGCATGTCATTGTAATTTCAGTTGAAAATTTTTGCTTTTCTTTTCACTGAAATATAGGCTATATACTAATAATATTGTTGGTCTTGTACCAAACAAACATGTCCCTTTAAGTCTTGAGAATAGGTTTTGTTGTGCAGGGTGACACATTTAACCTTTACCAAAAACAATCTTGATCTTGATTTTACATCGCAGTTAACTGTGCAGCTCTGATTTTAACTCTTCAGTTCATCCACTTTTTACAGCTGTATTTCCACTAATGCAGCAAAAACTGATTAACTCTCTCTTCTGACATTGCATTTTTTTTTCTTTGCCCTGTTCTGTACCTGGTAGTAATTGCTGCTGTAAATATATTTTGCAATTCAAAGGAGAATCCAGTGCTGTATTGTCATCCAGCCACTCAGACCCCCGACTGTGACGGCTGCACTCTAAACCTTTTTGTGCGTTAATCATGTCAGAGCCGTTGGTTACAGGCTGTTTGGTTACCTGTGAAGGGCGTTCAGATTATTAGCGCTTCAAAGAAAAAAGCTTTTATAATTAGAGGCTGGTCTTTTGAGTTTTTTTTAATATATATATATATTTTTTTACAAACTGTAAGACTCCACCGGCAGAACCTGACACCGTTTAACAGAAGAGTCATTCACTGCCTGCATCGTCTGAGTGTTTTTTTTTACAGTTAAAAAAAGGTGAAGAAGCAGATCAACAGAAGAGAAGAGATGCATCTCAGTGAGAGAGCTTCACCAGGAGCTGCCACATTAGCAGACTAAGTAAGGGGAGATAAGAGCTATGGCATTAAGATAAGTTGAACGTTTGAGACATTTCACGGTAATATTATAATGCCACCACCATCGGCTTAGGCGCTCCCAGCTATCTTGACTGAGAGCAGGTGAGAAATGTGGCGCACAGGTGGAGATGGAAATCAAAAAGATCACAGGAGCAAGAAAGTCTGAGGAAATGTCGGCTTAAAGAAAGAAAAAAAAAGGAAAAGGAAAAAGGGCAAAGGAATAAATAGAGGGAGTGTTAGAGAAAGAGCTGCCACTTCCCCGGGTGCTGCTATGCTAAAGCCATGTCTCATTCGGGGACGTCAGATCTGGGTCAGGCCTGGGAAGCCAAGCAGGAAGAGGCGAGGGCGAGGGCGAGCGGCTCGGTCCTGCTGAATGGCTGGCAACTCATGCATCCTCTGTCTCTTTTGTTCCGCTTCATTTGGCGGCTGCAGTGGTGCCCGCTACAAGTCGACTCCGGGGACATGGTGAGTTGTAATTGCAGATGCGTGGCGATGAGGGGTCAACCTGCTGCCAATGCCGGAGATGACTATACTCCAAACAGCAGGCCCTCTCTCCCTCGTCTCCAGAGCGGCGACGGCGTTTAGCCTCGGCGCCGCCCGGCCGTCACACACCACTTCACCAGATGCTTGTAAGCTTTCAGTCAGCGGCGCCGAGACATTTCAGCCCTGAAACGAGCGCACGGCTGCTGCGTCACGGCTCAGAGAGGACGTTCAGCTCTCAGTGACAGCATGTGTGTGTCCAATAGACCTGATCAAGAGAAGCAGCATTGACCCTTAGTGGTTTAGGATCAATACCCACCGGTCCCGTCTGGCTTCAGGTGTGAGGACAAGTTAACAGATACCAGTGCTGCTTCTCAGTATTGATTTCTTTATCTCTTATTTCAGCAAATCCATTCTGACTTACTGTTAATTGTAGAAGTGAGAATCTTTGGAAATCTGTCAACTTGACTTAGACTGATTATTGATTAATCAAAAAAGAACGAGAGGAGACTGTTTATGTGTGCAGGTAGAGAGTTTCTGCAAGAAGAGGTGAGACATCAGATGTAATGAAGAGCAGCAGCTTTGTTCTGACATCAAGAGGAACAACAGTTTGTTTAATGGCAGTGAATTGTCCTGAGGTTTACATTAGTGATGTCAAAGTTAAAAAGACAAATTCCTTCTTTAACGCCTCTATTGTTTTTCTTCTGTTACACTGAATTTACCGCAGTTTGAATGAATCAGCTTCAAAATATAACACTCCACACACCATCACCATCATATTGTTATTTAAACATAGGCTATTTCTTTTAAGCCAAATACAGTGAAGCCTTTGAGGGTTTCTGGACCATATCTGCCATTGTTTTGGGTTGAGGTAGAATTTGCATTCAAGAAGTACATTTGTCTATTCTTAAAGGGTTAGGGTTAGGATTAACAGCTCTAGCCCTATAACTGTGGAGGTAATTTGATAATGAGTGAACCTTTACACCGTCACACCTTTTAACGTCATTTTGCCCTTTTTGTTTTTGCAACAATACAGTATATAGCCTATTGATATAAATTCTGGAAGGAAATAAAATAGATTATTAAAAACAAAGAAATGATCTTCTTGCTCTTTAGCAGTCTGCACCAGGGGGCTGGTGGACTGGCTGCAGCACCTTCTGTCGTCTTCACGTCTTTATCTCATGGTTGACTCTCTGCAGGTGGACGTTGGATTGTCTCCTCTGATTGAGTTGATGATAATCCGGGGAGTTTGTTGTTATTGTGGTTGTTTTGTTTTTTTAATGTTGGCCGGGCTGCAGAGTCAATCCTTAGTTGGCGGTGCAGTGGTCAACATGCTGACCGGACCGCTTGTCAACCTTCTGTTCACAGACTCTCAATTAAATACTTAGTCTTGGGTTTGAACAGTCGGCGTGTGGCCAGAGGATCACGGTCCAAGTCGACTTAGCGATGCAGCGTGGTTAAAACAAAACCCTTATTTCAGTAACCAGCTTTCTCTGCCCAGCTGGCCTCTGGATTCACAGTCACTGACTGAAGTTTTAAGAGTCTGTAAATGCCTCATAATGTTCATCCAGGTGGTTCAACATCAGCGTAATTAGAAAAATCCAGTCACTTCCTCCTCCTGTGGTGTTGGTGGTTTAGCATTTGGCCCTTTTACCATCGTACTCCCTCACACACACTGCCTCTCTGACCTCTCTCTCTCTCCTCCAGCTTTAACTGCACAGCGTCTTTGCTGCCTCATCAGGACGAATCATACAAACGGGGATGAGGGAACACACTTTTCCACAATCCCCCCTCGAAGGCATTTTGTAGTGTTTCACTCGGTTTCTCCACACGAAAAGAGAGAGAAGTAGCTGCAATGAGACATGATGGACAAGAGCTGAGGAGAGAGGCTGTGAGGGTGTGATTGTCTGTTTGGAAATGTGTCGGATGCAGCTCGGTCCAAAAGTCAACAACAGATCTTTTTATTTCTGAGGGAAAGACTTGAGCTGAATTCTGAGATAAAGATATTATAATTTATACTGTCTATTTCCGTGTGCTGCTCCTTAAAGGGATAGTTCAACATTTTGGCAAACTGGCCCATTGCCATAATCCCTATAGTCATAGCAGTAGGTTCGTTACCTTTAATTGTCGGTGCAAGCTATTTTTAGAACGGCGGAGCAGAGCCGCGAGATGCTCAGAGCTACGTTACGGAGGCTAATGGGATTTCTTGGTTTCCCTCATCAAACTCATCAAATACACAATCCAACAACTCCAAAACGCTCTGGTGGACAAGTTGTGACCTGCACATTCACCACGCTATGAGATAATAACAAAACGTTACCAGACAGAGTTGTTTTCAAGGTAAATTCATGCAAAACCGCTGATGTGCGTTGCCTTTCAGTGCGTTGCCTTTCAGCAAGCAGTCTCTGTATTTGCCTCTAAAACAACTCTGTCTCGTAACGTTCTGTTATTATCTCATAGCGTGGTGAATGTGCAGGTCACAACTTGTCCACCAGAGCGTTTTGGAGTTGTTGGATTGTGTATTTGATGAGTTTGATGACGGAAACCAAGAAATCCCATTAGCCTCCGTAGCGTAAGTCTGAGCAACTCCGGGCTCTGCTCTGCCGTTCTAAAAATAGCTTGCACCGACAATTAAAGGTAACAAACCTACTGCTTAGACTATAGGGATTATGGCAATGGCCCAATTAGCCAAAATGTTGAACTATCCCTTTAATGAATCTAGCCGTGTGTTTTTTTTAAAAAGATGTAACAGATTGTTGTCATGCGGCTCAAACGCCCAGAAAACTGGTTCAGTCCTTAAAAAATCGAACAAGAGCGTTCCCCGAAGCTGGAAACTGAATCTAAGAGTAATAATATAAATCAAACATGTAACAAGATCAGAGCATCGCTGTCTAGTTTTAACTTTTTTTTTAAATTGAACAGATTAAGTTGCCGTGATGGACGAGCACCTGCAGAATGCTAATCACTGCTATTCAAGGAGGATGAACAGAGAGAGTAGGAGACAAAGTCACAGAGGAAGAGAGAGAATATAATGACATATTCACATCACTGTGGTATGTGTGTGTGTTTATCATTCAGAGCCTGAGTACACACAGGACTCGTATATTGCCATTTCTCTGAGTCAGTGCACGAGATTGCAGAAAGTCCCTGTGCAATATAACATGTTTTATTGGTGTCTGTTGCCATGTCGCTTGGATTTATTTTCATCTCCTTGTGTGTGGTGTGTGTCCGTCTGCGTTGTGTGTGCATCTACGCTGTCATGCAATTTCTACACATCAATGTAATTTCCACTGGAAGGGAGCCTGTCATCTTTATTACAATAATAAATATGCAGACACACACACACAGAGGACACAGTTATTTACAGCACAAGTGTGTAACAGAACCTGTATTTCCATATGTATGTGTTGGTGCATGTTTACACAGAAGTGCTCTCCACGCACAACCCACGCAATACGTGTGTTTACTGTGTGGAAAAATTCCCACAACCTCCCTCTGGTTTCGAAGCGTCGACGTCATGAAATATGTGAGAAAGGAAAGAAAGAAACAGCAGGAAAAATCGTTTTTAATTGAAACGTGACGGACAAACTTCATCACGGCAGGTTAAGTCGTCTCCACGCCAACTAATACCTTCTTTATTAGCTACGCTATGGTGGAAGGAGGATGGAGAAACACACACGCACACACACTAAACTGCTTGATTCATTTTTATTAATGTAAATGTCACTGATGACACCGCTGTTACTACAAGACCATGGTAAAAAAAAAAAAAAAGATTTGTGGTTTTCAATTAAGTGCCTTTTCCACCTTGTAGATTTGTAAGTGTGTGTGTGTGTGAGCGCGCATGTGTGTGTGTGTGCCGTCTCTTCCTGTCCTCTGGTTCTGTGTGAAGCCGATTCCCTCCATAGTAACGGGCTCTATGGTAACAGAGTGTTTACCTTGAGTGGTGGTGTTTTTACATCAAGCTCATGGGAAACCTGCTCCCATACAGTACAAACAGTCCTGACACACACACACACACACACACACACACAAGTGCACACATACACACACATACACACACACACACACACACTTGCTCTCCTTTATCAGAATCACTTGAGTTAAATGTCAGGTCACTGGTGTGTTAACATTCACTGGGAAGACATTTTACCGAACCCACAGGATCTGACGGAAGAACAGAGTCAGTGGTGGAAAGTCAAGTTAATAACACGTCTGTAGCACACGTATGACCATAAGAGCCAATCTGATATTATGTGAAAGTTTACATTCCTATAAAGTAGTCTTTGTCATTTATTTTAAGATATTAGGTGGTTTACATCATATTCGTATAGATATAACGATGAATAATAAATGTTTAATGTGATAATTATGCACTGATACCGGATCTCCCTGCACTTTATGTAGTGTTACTCCACTGTACTGAAGCTTAGCAATGATAATGAGCTATCAACTGATTAACGTGTAAAGTGTAAATTAAGATAAATTTCACCTCTGCATCTGAGGATGTACTGTAAATACAATCCGTCACAGTTATCTCTGACTGGTAAAATGAAGTAACACCTGCTTGTGAGATCTTCTTCATTGTTCTTTGGAGAATAAAAACAAGAGTTTTATCTGAAAAAAAAAACACAATTCTGAGGAAAGTCAATAGATATTTGTAGAGCGGAGGTAGAGCCTTTGTTTATTTTTTGTTTCTTTTTATCATGTCCGTCATGTTTCAGGATGTCAGATTCCTATTGAAATGTTTCCCACGACCTGGGAAACAGTGTGAAAACAGGAAACCACGCACCGACCTCTGCCGGTCCTGTTCACTGTCCGCCTCTGCAGAGAAAAACTCCCAACGCTGTGTCTCACTCATGTTTAAAATGTAGAAACCTCTCTGTGACCTCCACCAGTATTTTGTGAGGTAACATGCAGCCAGACTCTCAAATGAACAAATGAACTCGCTGAACCATGTGGCGTTCATCTTGGCCGACGTCTGACCTGCTTCACAGAGTCAGTAGGAACGGGGTCACGGAGGCCGAGAGGTCGTGACCTCCAGTCTCCGTGTGTTACAGCACGTCGCTCTGCCTTCACTCTGAACTCTCTAGAAAAAACAACACCAAAGCCATTATCTAAAAATACCAACAACTTTTTTTTTGTTGCATAGCAACAAGGATGGAGGAATGATCCTCGAATGCTTTGAGCTCCTTCTGTTTCTAGACGTTCACCGCGTGTGATCAGAGCCGCCTCTCGAAGGCGTCACAAGAAACACACTGGAGTGCATCACGTGTGTGCGTCCTGTTATTAAAGTGGGAATCATCTGGTGTTTAATTTCAATTTAAATTTAACAGTCCAAAGTGAGTTTGGATTGTGTGTCAAACACTGTCGGTGGCTCTTTCTCCAATGTTTCTATTTATCAAGTTTGACTTCCTGTTGGCAAATTTATGCAGCAGCGCTCACTGCAATCTAATCAGATCATCGTCTCCATGTGCAGCACCTGTGGCGAGTTATTCCTGACTCAGGTGCCAACATTACAACAAACAACATGTCTAAAAACAAAACTGGAATAAAGTTGGGTTTATGTGCACTCACTCTGGAGTTGGTATCAGTGAGCAAACTAGAGTAATTTAATCCTGCATTTGTAAATATGGCATGTAAATTGAATTAAAGGGACAACGAGGAGTTTTGGAAAGCAAAGTGTTTTCATACTACATTTACCATGAGCCTCCGCGCGCACGGTGAAATTCTTGGACCGGTGCAAGACGGACGTCTTGCCAAGAATGTTTTTGTTCATCAAGAATGAAAGTCGGAGGTTCGAAGATGATCAGATACCGTCGTAGTTCCGACCATAAACGGCGATTCGGCGGCGTTATTCCCGTAACCCACAGGGCAGCGTCCGCAAAACAGAAAGTAAGGAATTTCCACCATTAATTATAATAACAAAATAACGATAGAGACAAAACGATATATTTATTGAAAATGGAGCCATTAACAAGTGTGAGTAGCGTAGATTCATCCACATTCATGTGAGACTTTTTTATAACCAAATACAAACTCCTCGTTGTCCCTTTAACATGTTAGCAAAGATCTTCTCTGCAGAGGATAGAAACAGTTATGGTCATGATCACTGTGTTAAGACATAACAATAATACACAATATAGAGTCTGAGATCCAGTCTGAATTCACACCTGATTTGCGGCCGATTTTCATCTGCAAGCTTAATATCTGGTCCGTGATCATCAGTCTAATAACAATTCTCCACAGTAACAGTGTTATTAAGCAGAGAAATACAACTTTAAAATTCAGGATGTCTCGTAAAAGTCCCTGAAAACGTCTGAGATTGGAAAGTGTCGTCTGCCGCAGTGAAACCAGAACTAACAGAGAGGAGAGAGGCAGGTCACAAATAAAGATCCATTTCTCCTGATATGTGACTCTGAAAAATGTCATTTTGATGTCAGGCAGCTCAGAGGACCTGTAGCTTGTGAAAAATGACTCAGAAATGTATTTCAGTGACTATGCAGCTAAAGAATCATTGATAATCTGTGATTTAGTTCACTTGAATTAACTCAGAACTGCTGCAGGTCTAATACAGGGGAGGGA
This sequence comes from Trachurus japonicus, assembly GCF_045865225.1. Taxonomy (NCBI): domain Eukaryota; kingdom Metazoa; phylum Chordata; class Actinopteri; order Carangiformes; family Carangidae; genus Trachurus; species Trachurus japonicus. Next base: position 8,541,030 of record NC_140916.1, read on the forward strand.
GAGGAGGAGGAGGAGGAAGAGGAGGCAGAAATACAGGAAATAATCAGAATTGAAGCGTCTCATTTCTCCTCTGTCTCTACGTTAGCAAACTGCTGCTGATTTTCACATCCTGTAGATTTAGTTCAATAATGATATCAACTGCTCTCAGTTCTATTGTTGTATGTACCAGAAACAATACCTGACCTTAAGCTCGTTGCACAAGGTGTACAGTTCAGCACTGTCGGAGGTAATACTATTGTCTATGTTTACATATACGTAAGAAGTTGACCTTTCTCACATCAGTAAGTGGGTTCACATGGAGCCATATTCCGAGAGGAGGAATAAACCTTCTCTTAAACCGAAAGAAATGAAAATTGTGTCATGTAAACGGTGAAACTCAATGTTGTCTGGTTACGTTCTTTCTGCTCCGTGCCGACGTAAATGTGTAGTGACGTTTATTCACTTGCAAATGCTTGAAAGAAAGTGTCAAAACTAAGGCCTAGTCCACACGAGCCCGGGTATTTTTGAAACCGTGAACATATGTTCCCGGTTGTATGTCTTGTCCACATGCAACCGTGCTTTTGGAAACCTGAAACCGTGGTTTTTTGAAACCGGAGTCCAGGGTGGGGTTTTCGGCCGGGGTTGGTTTCACCGGGTGCGTGTGGACACTGCAACCGTGATTGTTTTACTCGTTTACGTCATAGCTGCACACGTGCTGATGTAAACACTGCCAGCCCGCAGAGGTTGTTTGCAGCGGTTTGCAGGTGAGCTCGCAAAAATGGAGGTCACAAAGTGGATTTTTATCACTTTTTTTTTTTTTTTTTTTTTTACATCATCTAAATGCTATTTGTATAGTTTTTCGATGAGAAAAATATAAGGAAACGATCGTCAGGACGATCCTCTTGTCAGCTCCAAACTCACCCTCAATCACAGACCACAGCTGGTTTTCCACACAGCATCATTTACAGTAACAAGTGACGCTACAGATCAGCTGTTTTTAAAATGACAGAACTATACAGTAGCGCCGCAGTTTCTTATTCCCCACCTTGTTTGATTGAGAGCTTTTCGGGATGATTTTCATGAATGAACAGGCAATAGCCTATGTCACTGTCAGACCGGGTAGGCTACGACGGGGGGGGGGTCACTGCTGTCATGCAGTGATAAAAAGAGCCTATGCGGAGATGAGGAACGAGCCAAAAGCCGAAAATGTATCCGTGACGTCCGCGGTCGATATAAAGTGGATATGATGTTTCATTCATCCATGTTTTGACAGACAACACAACAGGTAGTGATAAAGAGTTGCGCCGCACCGACAGTCATGTGGCTCAGCAGCCAGGTGACGCACACAGCACAACAACACAGCGCACAACAACACACAGCACAAGAGTCAAGACACAGCGCAGCAACATGTGCAGGCTGCTGCAGCAGTGCGTCAAAGGGACACCGCCGAAAATAAAATAAATAGACTACACATTTTTATTAAATTAATTAATATTTAATTGTTGGACTTGGAGTCTGTGAAATAAAGCTATAATAACACGTAGTTTTGAAATGGTTTTTGCGCATGTTTACATCCATAAAATGACCAAAAATGAACACTATAAGCGGATTTCTTGATAACGAATTATTTAAACAGCATATATAGAAATGATTCCTCCCAAGCCTTTTGATCCATAAGCGGTTTCCACTGTATTTTGATTGGTTAAAACAGCCTTCCACACGTGCATTGCGTCACTTGGTAGCGGATTTCACGGTTGCGTGTGTACGGAGTGTTTTTATTACACCACTGGTGTGGACGCGGAGCAAAACTCCGGTTTCAAAAATACCCGGGCTCGTATGGACAAGGCCTAAAATTAAAATCCGACCGGACCGGATGCGCGGGTGTCGAAGCCCGAACTCGACGCGTCTCACTAGCATTAATTCTCTGCCCAAACCCGGCCAGACTCCGCCAAAAAAAAAGAGGAAAAATAACTAAAGTCATTCCTATGTAATTTCGGTCCGAACCCGTCCGAACGAGCTGTCCTACCGGGTTTGTTCGGGTCGGACACGCCTGTTAAGAAACACCCAGCGTGTGCCACATAGCTGTAAAATGTCAAAACAATAAGTGCAGCAAAATATTTAAGGCAGTTCCTTCGACCTCATGGATCTCATTTTGCTCTGATATGTAATTGAGCTTATTGAGGCCTTATTTAGACAGGTGTGTACCTTTCTAAATTATGTCCAAACTATTTAATTCAACACAGCTGGACTCAAATGAAGGTGTAGAACCATCTCAAAGATGAACGAAAGAAATTGAACCTACCTTCACCTGAATGACGTACGTGAGTGTTACAGCAAATGGTCTGAAAACTTAAGTTCAGGTTATTGTTCAGTTTTTCTTTTTTAATTAATTTGCAAAAATGTGGGTTACATGGTGAAAAACTGAAAGGGGTCTGAATACTTTCCGTATCCACTGTATGTGGACCCTGCAGTATGTGTTGCTATTCAGTTTTTAAAGATTTTTTATGAGTTGCAGACCTGCAGAAAACCTGTTCTTAGACCTGCAGATGTAAGCTGTAACTGAACTGACCCCCCTTCCACATGCACAGAACCATTTGATCCTGTGTTCACATAATAATAGTTATTACCAGCTTCAAATAAAAATGTATTCATATGTGAATCGCTTTAGTTGTTCCACAGCAGTGAACGTCCTGTTCCTGTCACTTCCAGCGCTGCAGAAACGCAGAGAAGAGTTTCCTGTCTGCATTAGTGTTACAACTCCTGCTGAATTTAAGTCCTAATACAAAGCGCCCTCCCGTATGTGTGTGTGTGTGTGTGTGTGTGTGTGTGTCCTCAGATAACTTTGTGAGGGAGAATCCACGTAGTTGGCAACAGCGTCCTCACTGTGGAGGAAAAATCCCCGACTGGCTATCTGCTTTGTTGCACGCCGTGCCTTACAAGCAGAGTGCGGCTGAATGAAAGTTTGGTTGGTGTGGAAGTGTATCTCATGGCCAAGGCTTACTTACTTACTCCCTTCCTTATTATTTATTTATTTTTTAATAAGCCTGTTAGCAACGGGTGTTGTCACAGGCGACTGCCGCGGCTTAGCGGGGGGAAATATCAGAGTTTTGTTGATTCTGCTCGTGCAAGTTGATTATTTTTTTCCCTCCCTTTTTATTTTCCGTGCCGTTGGTCAGTAAACACAGCACAGCAACGAAGGCCGCAGTTTCCATGACACCAACTTTATCTCTTTTACATCCAACCACCTATCATCGCTCCATCTATTTATACATCATTATCTCTCCATCAACATCCATCCTCCGCTTCTTAGTATTCACACTTGCTCCCCATCCTCCTCCGTCTGACTCTTTCGCTCGGCTGTTTTTATTTATCCATCTGTCTCATCCTATTCCAACTCTGCTTTCATTTATTTATTTATTTACTTACTTTCCCCTTCACCAAATCTTTCTTCCTGTCGATTCCTTTTTTTACACTTTCTGCCTTTTTTCCATTTCAGCCGTTTAGTCTAACTTAAAATAAGTGAGGGCGTAAAATAAGCTCCGGTCTCGACACCGGCAGCATTAACAGAGCCAGAAGCTGGCAGAGCAGAGCACGTCCCTGACTTGATCCCCTTCTCCAGTTTCTGCAGTACACCTGCTGCATGTGGATTTACTGTAATATACACACACAAGTGTGAATACATATTGTATTCAATGCTATGCAGTAATCTAGAGATGGATCAATAGACTGGCCAGCCAATTATATCGATCTAAAAAGATGCACATAAGTAAATGACTGTGCAGAAAAGCTCATGTAGGAGCACTGAATAGTTTGTCCAAGATCTTTTATCATCCAGTACAACAGCATGTTCACAATCCTGAACAACACAACCATTAAAGGGATAGTTCAACATTTTGGCAAATTGGCCCATTGCCATAATCGCTATAGTCACACTGTAGCAGTAGGCTTGTTACCTTTATTTGTCGGTGCAAGCTATTTTTAGAACGGCAGAGCAGAGCCGCGAGCTGCTCAGAGCTACACTATGGAGGCTAATGGGATTTCTTGGTTTCCCTCAAAACTCCAAAACGCTCTGGTGGACAAGTTGTGACCTGCACATTCACCACGCTATGAGATAATGACAGAACGTTACGAGACAGAGTTTGTTTTAGAGGTAAATGCAGAGACTGCTTGCTGAAAAACTATCCCTGAAGGAAACGCGCATCAGCGGTTTTGCATGAATTTACCTCTAAAACAACTGTCTGGTAACGTTCTGTTATTGTCTCATAGCGTGGTGAATGCGCAGGTCACAACTTGTCCACCAGAGCGTTTTGGAGTTGTTGGATTGTGTATTTGATGAGTTTGATGAGGGAAACCTAGAAATCCCATTAGCCTCCGTAGCGTAGCTCTGAGCAGCTCACAGCTCTGCTCCGCCGTTCTAAAAATAGCTTGCACCGACAAATAAAGGTAACGAACCTACTGCTATGACTATAGGGATTATGGCAATGGGCCAATTTGCCAAAATGTTGAACTATCCCTTTAAAGGTCACAGGTCTCTCAAAGCATGACTGCATGTGTGAGGAAACAGTTGTAATGGGGTTTTTTTTTTAACTTTATACAAACGCTGGAGCCTGGTCCTTATCTCATCTCCAGGCTCCTCCAGGCTTTATCAGCCGCTAGCAGCAGCAAACATCTAAATCTCCGACTGAGCCGCCAGTGGTCGGGTCGTGGGATGTTGTGGGTGAAGTCGGCACCGGGACTGACAAAGAGGGAGAATGTGTGGATTAAAAATGTCCAAATGTAGTACCGCTGTTCCTTAATCTGCACAGAGCCAGTCTGGTCTGACAGCGTTTCAGAGGTGCAGTGTTAAATCAGAGCTGCTGGACCCTCATCAAAAAACCATCATTATAAATGTTAATGCGATTTAAAAATGCTGCTTTTATACACTAGAATACCAGTAGTCGTAATAAATATTCAGGTTGTCTGTCTGTCCAACTCTTGTTTGTCGAAATTCATTATTGGATACAATAGTTGACTTGGAGACAAGGATGAACTGATGAGACTGTGATGGTGAGCGGTCATGTTGACCCTAGGAAACACTTTTATTTTCAGTTTTTTGTGGGAGTGATATCTCTGGGGCTCCTCGTGGGAGTTTCTTCACATTTGGCGCAAACATTCAGATTCTTTCTGGCTTAAATCACGAGGCCGTAACTCCATATCCTGGTTGAACCCAGACGAACCTGGAGGAGAAGCCGCTGAAGCCGCTGACCTCCAACTCCTTGAAAACCTACAGTAACGTGATGATGACGGAGCAGTGGCATCTAGCAGCTTTTGTTTAAATGCAACAAAGCTACTGATTAGCTACTGTACAGTAATGGTGGTCGAGTGGCTGCAGACACCAGACACTCTCTTACTGTATGTTCTTGGCAAAACCAGCAGAAGCCATCGTTCCTGCAAAATTAGGTAACCCTTTAATTTACAGGCCGTTAATTGCGTGATAATGTCAAAAAATAGCCAAGAAATAACAATTAATTGTGTCATAAGGTCTAGAAATAGCCTAGAAATAACGGCCAATTTCATAGTAATGTTGAGATATAGTCTAGAAATAAGGATTGATTGCAAGGACTTGGTGGAGAAAAATTCTGGCCTTTCCCAAGAAGTTCATGTGTAACCTTTTGCCTTCATGAAAAACATGACACTACTATGAAATTGACCATTATTTCTAGACTATTTCTTGACATCGCTACACAATCAATTGTTATTTCTTGGCTATTTCTTGACATTATCACGTGATTAACGGCCTGTATATTAAAGGGTTACCCAAAATAACGACCAACAAATTTGTTAGCATGTTTTCTGTTGCTTGTATACGTCATCTGGATCGATGCTCTTTCTAATCCGACTGTGTGCAGCAGAGGAATTTGATCTATGTCCATTGGTCACACCTCTTGGAAATCGGAGGTGAATACACCTTCACGAACCCCAAAGATTAAGGTGCAGTCTGCTGTTAGCCAAACTAGTAGTTTTAGGTTTTACAGCAGCAGAAAGGGGAGAGTTTGTCCGTCACAGTACTGGATTGTCTTTCTAACGACTGCCAGAGAAGCGAGTCAGTACATTCAGTACAAATGTGTTTTCCTTTCAGTGCTATGATAGGAACGCAGTGTACACCTTTAACTCTCCATCAGCTTCATTGTCAGCCGGACCCGTCTTTGTGACATTTACTGTATCTCAGAGAGAAAATGCCTCGATCTCCCACAGGGACAAGATTATTGGCTTTTTTTCATAGTCTGTATGTTACATGATCTTCCTGAATGGCTGATGCAGTCGGAGCGCAGTGTTTACAAAGGTCAGTCATCTCAACAGCTCGGCCACAGGATGTCCTCTGGGTTAAAGAGGCCGTCTCATAACAGAAAGATCGCTGTTCCCATCATGCACTATTCAAACTATTGTTAAAAGGCCTCGACGGCCGAGTGGAAAACGCATTCCATCAAATAATGGAGAGATTCAAAGGCAGAAATATCATTTAACAAGAGCAGGGAACATCCAGAGCAGCTATTTGACCTCACGCCAGTTTATTATTTCAGATGAACATGAACTCCTCTCTCTTTTCTTCTAGTGAAAACATTCATTTAATATGAAATCAGACGTTTCCACACCCAGTGTAGACGTAATGTCCCGGGAAATTATACAACTGCCAAATGGTTTATAAACAGACTCAAGAAAGCAAATAATATACTGTATATATGAGCTGTTGTACTGTATGTAGCACCTCATTTCTAGTTTACTGTTATTTTGTTTACTAACCAATCAAATTGTTTCACCACATCAACAGTTAGTCAGTTTTAAACCTTTTTATTTAGGCAGAGTTCCTGTGTAAAGGCTTGATTTTAACGTTTAAGAACTTAAAGGGATAGTTCAACATTTTGGCAAATTGCCCCATTGCCATAATCCCTATAGTTTTAGGAGTAGGTTTGTTACCTTTAATTGTCCATGTGCTGCTCAGAACTACACTATGGAGGCTATTAGGATTTCTTGGTTTCCCTCATCAAACTCATCAAATACACAATCCAACAACTCCAAAACGCTCTCGTGGACAAATAAATTCATGCAAAACAGCTTATGTGCGTTCCCGTCAGGGAAGTTTTTTGGCAAGCAGTCTCTGAATTTACCTCTAAAACAACTCTGTATGGTAATGTTCTGTTATTATCTCATAGCGGTGAATGTGCAGGTCACAACTTGTTTTGGAGTTGTTGGATTGTGTATTTGATGAGTTTGATGAGGGAAACCAAGAAATCCCATTAGCCTCTGTAGCGTAGCTCTGAGCAGCTCGCGGCTCTGCTCTGCCGTTCTAAAAATAGCTTGCACCGACAAATAAAGGTAACGAACCTACTCCTAAAACTATAGGGATTATGGCAATGGGCCAATTTGCTAAAATGTTGAACAATCCCTGAACAATTCAAGTCCGGCCGCTTTTTCGCTGCAATCTTGCACAGCTGCTCTTTAAGTCTCATTTGCAGAATGAAAAATGGCTGATTAGTATCAAAGCACATGAGTTTATATGTGTATGTATTTCCATAAGTATCACAGATAATATTTTTTAGTTGTCTTGATTCCAAGATCAATGTATTCAGAAAATTTCCATCTTCTAATACGGAAATAGTCAAAGAAAAAAGGAGATATTAATGACAGTGGATTCGCAGGCTGAAATTTGTATGTTTTGCTGGTTTGATGCCCAACACTTAAGTGTCCGATAACGATCTTAAGACCTCATTAAATATGCGAGACACTGAATCTCTGCTGCTCTGAATGAGAATCAGCTTCATCCTTCAAATGCATCGACGTGTTCAAAGGTTTGGACTCGGTGTCTCTCAGGTAACTTCTAGAGAGCAGAGAAACTACAAACTGACAGCAGGATACAAACCCAAACGTCTGAACAAAGATAAGCAAACAGACATGAAGTTATTATTCACAGGGATGTTGCTGTAGATGACAGAGCCAAACAAACAAACACGACCACGCTTATAAAGTGTTTCCCCACAGACGAGTGAGCCGTGGTGGAGTATATCTGACATCTGACAGCTCTTGATCAGAGACCGTGTGTTAAAATAAATAAATAAATGAATAAAAAAAGCTTCTGATGCTTTTTTAAAAAGTTCCTCTACTGAGAAATAATTTGATTTCCCTGCTGTCTGGACTCAGCTGTTTTTAAAATTTAATGAAAATCACATATTGCTGCCATTTCCTACTTAACTTCATAAGAGCGGGTCCCTTAGTCTGTGGCGGTTGCAGCTTAACGCCACCGTGTTCGTCCTCATCGGCAGTCGACGCACAGATGAACTCAGTGTTTATCTCGCTCAGTCACTAAAGACACAGGCCTCAACACTTCTGTAAAAAATCATTTAATCCATGGCACTAATCGCCTTTTTTTTCCATGGACACCCAGAGGGGCTGCTGGGAGGATTAGCAGTCACACATCGCAGTTTGTTTGCTCTGATTGTTTTCCTCTTGTGTCTCTTTAATTAACAAATTAAATACAGTCTTGTGGCACCGGCGTACAACGACTACAGATGTCGCATCGCAACAATGCACACGGCCTCTGACGGATTTAAAAATGTCCTGACAGAACTAGTGAATATTTCTCTGTTGTTGTTTTGTTTTGTTTTATTCCTATTCAATTGTTATGTGACTAATTGTTTAATTGTATACATTTAAAAGAGCACTTAAACTTTTCCCCTTTGACAAGAACCAGCTTAATATTTCAGATAATTAAAAACATTTCTGTTTTTTTACCCTCAAATGAAAGTAGCTTAATCTGTGTCTAAACTAAGGCTGCACATCGATTAGAATAGTAATTGTAATCGAGTGTAGCAGCGTCTGCGTTTTATCATGATTAATTGCAAATTGCACCTCAAAGGGACAGTTTTTCAAGTATTTGATAATGGACAAATGTGCAGCCTTATGCAAATGTAACTTTATTGTACATTAACTGAAAACAATGACAAATATTATTCAGAAACTCTCAATCCTAATTGTATTTAGCATAAATTAACATTTAATAATGACATGGCAGCTCCATATGAGTGCTAACTGTTAGCATAGATGGTTTAGCTTGAGACTGCAGCGGAGTCATCTGATTCAAAATGCAGGTAAATCATGCAAAACAAAAATAATTATCATTCATTATTACGTTAACTTTGAGCCCCAGTCTATTTATTTCATACTATTTCTTTAGTTTTGTTTACCTCTGCAGATCAGAGAGTGTGAATATTGAGACACACCTTCAGCTTGAATCCATTTTATCTGGCAAACTCCACTAACGCAGCTGCATTACTCACTGCAGGTGTCAGATGTCGTCTCTGAGCCTCTGACTTGTGTGTTTTTACGCATTTTTAAACCAACCACAGGAAAACCATATATTATTTACAGTGTATTTGAGTTCAGAGAGCAGGATGCTGATTTGTAACAGACGGTAGGGAAAGCCAAGAAACGAGAAAATCAATCTGGGGTAAAGTGCAGCCTGGGTTGATCACATTAATCTTTTTCTTTTTTTTTAAGTGTTGTGAGGCAGGATGAACACAGATGGTAAATTAGTTGGTAAAGATGCTACAGACGAGTCTGTGCACATGCTGAGGTGACGTTACTGGAATTTGATTTATTTTGACACTGTGCTCTTTATACACACCAAAAATCACACCAAACATGTAATCTGACTTTATGCTGTGTTGAACCAGCTCTGGATTCTTGTTCATGGCCAATTAAAATAGCTTCTTCCTCAGCCGAAACCGAGACAGAGCGCTGCTGGATTCCTCTGGTCGGCGGGCGACTCGCTCCCTTCTGGTGAAACGAAAGAAAAAAATCCATCTTTTCCTGGTTTCCTGCTTTATCTCGTTACGTTGCTGCTGCTTTGATTCGGTTCAGGAAGCCGAGAAGCTTCTTCGAGAAGCCGGCTCCTCCTGCTGCTGTGCATTTACATTTACACTAATTCTCTGCATTTACATTCAAGCTTCTTAAAAAAAAGATCTGTGGATGCATTGTGCAAAGAGAGCGTGGTTTATAATCCATAGAGCATCAGCGTAGACCTCTCAGACTGCATGACAAACAGGCAGGTTCGTCCTCAAAGGACAAAGGTCACAGCGTCCGGGCGGCAGCAGCAGCAGCAGTAAAAGCAGCAGCGAGGCCGGAGAGGAAAGGGTTAACGACGAGCATCAAGTGAGCTCTCGGTTCATGGAGAGGGATTAAACGCCTCTCACTGGAAACAGAGGTTGGATCCAGTCCAGCCTTCTCTCTCCTCGACGCTTTTCTCTCTTTCACCTCACTCGTTTTCTTTCCTCTCTCATCCCTCTGTCTTTGATCTTCCTCTGTCCGTTTCCTCTCTCTCTTTCATTCCTCCATCCTCCCACCGCTTCTTTTATCCCTGATGCTCTCCTCCTCTTAGCCATTAAAAAATAAAACAGCTGCTATAACTCTCTATAATAACTACACACTGTTAACCATTAGTTAAGCATTATCAAACACTTGATTCATCATTTATAAAGCATTGTTCATGCACTGCTAATTAGTATGTAATGTATAAACACTGTTATATATGTAACTCTGGATCAATAAGATCATCTACAATAAAACATCTGTTAACACTCTCACTGACCATTCATACGTCTAAATCAGGTAACACTTTATACAATAACACTATTAAGCATTAGTTAAGCATTAATAAATACTGAATTCTTAATTTATAACGCATTAATACTCATTAGTATGTAGTTCATAAATACAGTTAGTGCTCATCAATGATGAGTAAAAGATTTTTAACTGTGGTTATAAACTACATACTAATGAGTATCCATGTGTTATACAGTAAATGATGAATTCAGTATTCAAAGCTTAACTAATGCTTAATAGGGTGTACTTATTATAAAGTGTTACCCCAAATCATTGTATGTCCGTCATATGTTCATCATCATTTACTGACACTTTATGAATGATCTTTTCAACCACAGACGTCTACTACTTAAAGGGATAGTTCAACATTTTGGCAAATTGGCCCATTGCCATAATCCCTATAGTCATAGCAGTAGGTTCGTTACCTTTAAAGCAGAAGCAAGCGGAATGTTTGTGTTACATAAAGTGTTTGGTCCGAAACACGGGTCTGTCAGTCACTCTGCTCTGCTGTAAGCCGAGGAGAAAACTTCTTGTATACTTCCTTGTATCCTACAACCTTTATCCAATGAGGAGAGAGAACAGCATGAAGGGCTGTGTGTGCAGCCAAGGGATGCGTGTGAATGTGGTGACGTAGGGACGAGGACCAATAGATCCATGGCGAGGGCGGGGACTGCTAACTCCATCGGCTGACAAAAAGTTAGCCAAAACGACCGAATCGCTTACTTCTGCTTTAATTGTCGGTGCAAGCTATTTTTAGATCGGCGGAGCAGAGCCGCAAGCTGCTCAGAGCTACGCTACGGAGGTTCATGGGATTTCTTGGTTCCCGTCATCAAACTCATCAAATACACAATCCAACAACTCCACAACGCTCTGGTGGACAAGTTGTGCCCTGCACATTCACCACGCTATGAGATAATAACGTAACGTTACGAGACAGAGTTGTTAATTAATTACATACTTGTGTTAATTAATTACATACTATTTAGTATCATTGTAGGAAAAATGACAGATTTTTAAATAATGCTACTTCTTTAATAGTTAAACCTGTCAATTAGCTTTTTTCATTTTCTGTGTTGAAGTGACATTGAGTGCAAACTACCTTTCATTCACTCTCCTTTCAGACACACACACACCCTCTCACTAATTGGCTTCAGTAGCAGCTCTCTCTCTCTGAGTCCCTCACTTTAAGGTGGTCAATACAACACAAGTGGTTCTGGGCTGTCGACAGTGTTTTCTACTGATGTGAGCACTGAGCTTCATGTAAAACTAATTTACACCGACTAACAGGCTTCAGAGAAATTGCACTGCCGCTGGGATTAGACTTAACTCTGGCAGCGAAGCCCTTCGTTAGTTAATGTTGAGGGAGGTTTGCTCTCACACATTCAACCTTCAACACCACTCAGGCTCCAGCATTACAACGACACTGTATCACAGCTGTTGATGTAGAAATGACTTTTGAAACAGAGATTTGAATTAGATCTGATATAGTTAGTCGATTAAAAAGACAAAAAAAAAACAATTTTAATGATTTATTCTGATGATTAATCAGTTTTAATGATGAATCGTCATACTGGAGAAGCTGCTGGAGTTCCTGACTGGTCTCTGCAAAGTAGCACCCTTTTATCTAGTAGTGAAAAATATCGATCAGTCAATCAATCATCAGCAGTTGCAGTTCATGCATTTAAATCAGAGGAGACAGGAAACAGGCAGAACAGGATCCTCTGTAAGAAATGCTTTCCTCACTGTTCTAAGGGACTGATTAACTGATCAATTTGTTATTGATCCCTCATTTAAAGTCTTCTCTTTTGAAGCTTATGTCCTGTCTAATTTTGAAACTAATGACTATTTTAATTATCCATTACTTAAAGGGACAACAAGGAGTTTGTATTTGGTTATAAAAAAAAGTCTCATATAAATTTGGATGAATCTACGTTACCCACACTTGTTAATGGGTCCATTTTCGATAAATATATCGTTTTGTCTCTATCGTTATTTTGTTATTATAATTAGTGGTGGAAATGCTGGGCGAGCCGACCAGCGTTTCCTTACTTTTGGTTTCGCGGGCACTGCCCGGCGGGTCATGGGAATAACGCCGCCGAATTTATGGTCGGAACTACGACGGTATCTGATCGTCTTCGAACCTCCGACTTTCATTCTTAATGAATGAAAACATTCTTGGCAAGAAGACCGTCTTGCGCCGGTCCAAGAATTTCACCGTGCGTGCGGAGGCTCATGGGAAACGTAGTGACAACACTTCGCTTTCCACAACTCCTCGTTGTCCCTTTAATCGCTACATTCATTTAGAAAACCTTCAGATATGTTGTTGATGTGTCACAAACTAAAGCTACATATAAACATCAAATATTTGGTAATTTTATCTTTAAAAAAAACTTGTTGATTCAAACTATCAATCAATCAATCAACTAATGGTTGCAGCCCTAATCTTCTCCAACTCAAGATCAACACGAAACCTCTCACATTATGACATATTCCTCCTTCTCATGCTCTTGCAGAGACCTCGGTTACAGTTTGCTTCCTGTGGGGACAAAGGGTCTTTAAACACACCATCGGCCCCAAGGTCAGGGGCGTCTTTGAAGCAAACACAAAAAGCTCCACAAGAACAAGAAAAGACGATAGCCGGGCTCGGGTCGCTTCCACTTTTATTTTCCTCCAAAAGGCCGGATCGTTTTACATCTCAACCCCCGAAACGCACAATAGCGAGAGTCGTCAGCCGTCCCAGGGCGGAGGAACTAACCTAGAAGCTGGAAAACACTCTCGCTGGCAGACTGACCTACAAACCAGAGTTGTGTGTGTTTGTTTGAACACGGTGGGAAAATTGTGTTTCTCACACAAACTTCAGCCGACTATCAGACTACAGGAACATGCACCTCACACACTGTCAATCAGATAATCCTGTATCAATAGATGTTTACACACAAAGACAATTAGACGTGATGATCAGCCTGAGTCTGACGTTGAGCTCCTCTCTGAACAGCCACAGTAACTAATTCAAACAGGAAAACCCCGGAGCCGCCTCCTGTTAACACACATCTCAGGTTTTGGATAACAGGAACGAATCATTAGTCTGTTTTTGTGATGAATACGTTCTTTCTTCAAAAAAAAAAAAGGAAACACTGCAATGCAGGAGAAGGAAAAGCCCCTGTGTGTTTCCTTTTGCATCTTATTTTTGGAAAGCCTCCTGCCTCTGAGAAGTCTTACAGTCTCTGTCATCAGTGCGTGATGAGTCACACCCAGCACAACTCCAGGTGTAGATGAGAGAGACGGGACGCCGACGTTCTGTTCACAGGAGATCGTTTGTTTGTGTTGGTTTCTTGTGATGTCTAAAACAAATCTTTGAACCAATAGAAGATTTCACTGACTATACTTTATCCTGTGTAGTTGCATTTCAAGACACCCCTTTGTCACTTCCTGTATGCAAGCGAGCGGCCGCATGGGTCAGTGCGAATCTGCTGATTAAGTCCACCTCAAAAGATCGAGCAGCGCCGACGACCACACTCGAACGCATCGCTTCACAAACAATACGGTTCAGTCGGTGCACGGTGAACAGAGCTGCATGTGTACCCGCTGAGAGAAAACACTCAGAGCTGCACAGTCTGAGGATATTTGTGACATTTTATCGTCACAATCGGGAACAAACGGCCAAACTGCTTCATGACCCCCAAAAAATATATTTACATAATCTGCCATATGAATAGATCAATGATTTTTTCAACATTTTTTCCTTTAATTGACAGGATAGTGAAGAGAGGCAGAAAAGTGGTTGAAGCACCAACTAAGAGCCCGTCCACACGGATACAGGTTTCAGTGAATCCGGATACGTTTTTTTTTTTATCGTTTCAGCGTTTCGTCCTGACATAAACAGCGTTTTGGGAGACCCCAAGCGGTATTTTTTGGGGAAATGGGTCCCATAGTGGGAAAATCTCAAAACACCGCCCCAGTGTTTTCATGTGGACACCCAAAACAAATCTTTTGTGAAATGATGATGTCATACGCCCCACCGCTCTAACCTGTAGCTTGAGCCACACCGCTACACGTTACAACAACAACAGTCGACTACTGTCGGGTCCCTAAGTTCGGACATTGAAAAGCTACTACAGATTCACTTTTAGGCTAAAATGGCATTGGTGCATAGCCTGTATATTTTATAAAATGCACACTTTTCTTGCATTTTTGTATTCTCCTTTCTTTTTTAACTATATTGTATGATGTGTGATATGGACCTGTGTCTGAAATAAATCTTATAATCCGGTTGAATCGCTCCTGTTAAATCTTCACCGATCGACACATGTGCACTGACACGACTCCCAGTCAACATTTAATCGACCTATAATGTTTGGAGTTTGAATACAGCGTGTATGTGTGGCAGCGTGGTGTACGCAGATGCTCCTTGAAATGATGCCATTTTTACAGAAAATATTTTCAATATGAAAAAGAAAAATATGTTTTGGGTGAAGCTCCATGTCCGTGTGGCCAAGATGTCATTTTTCACCTTGATAAAAAACAATCCCAGTATTGATGTTTGGTATTTGATGTGTTGCCTCTGCAGAGTCTCAACAACACCAGCCGTGGTGTCAGTCCACTGATAAATAACATGAGAGCTCTGTGCTCTGTCAGACTTGCCCCTGTCTAAAACCCAGCAGGGAGATCGAGGGGGCGGGGGTGCGGGGGGCGAAGTGACACTGTGGTGTCAGACAGTGGATCTGGATTTCCTGACACCATCTTGTCAAAACCGTCAACGTGCTGCTGCAGCTCGACAGAAGTAACGTCTCACATTAGCCATGTTCTGCAGCCGGCTGATGTCGGCTCAGGACAGTTTCCACATCGAATCCAGTATGTAAAAGTGTGTCATCAATATGAAATGAGTTAGAAAATAAAATCAGAACAATTTTTTTAAAAACTAAAACCCTGAAAACAACAAAAACTTGATTTTGGGCTCATATGCGCAGCCTTTAGGGCCCGGAGGCTGTGGTCTGATCTGCCTGAGGGAGTTAGACTGAGTCAGCGTCCATTTTTAAGTCTTGTCTGAAAACATATCTCATCAAAATTTCCATTAAGTGTACTTAATGATTATCTGTTTTTATTCTATTGTGTATTTCTACTGTTTAATTTTTTAGGTGTTATACAGATAAAATGTATCATGTTATCATTACTACAATCAATATTGTTATTATGGTGCTCATGGTTGGCTCTGGGCTATAACACACTTTACTCTACATGTTACCAGGTAGATTTGGTTTATAATGAATACAGATAAAGGACTCAACTATGCATGTTATTTTCACTACAGAAAAAATAACCGGTGTTTGTTTCCTCTGTTGCAGATCTTATTGTCAAACTGGCAAAGGACAAGTTTGGAGCCATTCAGACTGAATATCAAAAGGTAAGAGAGCGCTTGTGTGTCTTTAAATTGTTGTTTTGCTGTGCCTACAGTACCTGTCTGCTTTAGTGCATTTTGTTTTGTTTTTTTCTGATTGGAAATAGCAATCTACCATATAAATTACAGAGTTACAGAGGAAACATACCTCTGTAGTCCACCATGTATCTGGAGCAAGGTGTTGATATCTTTTTGCACGACAAAGCAAACGCCATATTTCCCCCGACGCCCCAGAAAAACAATGGTAATTGCTTCTTCTGGCTCAACCTGTGAATATAGAGACAGATACGTCATCGTGTGAGTTTTTATGGAGCAGACCCTTCTTTAAGCTCTTTGACCTTCTGGTGAAATCTGCTGCCTGTGCTCTGTATTTCAATGTGCAGCAGCTACTGTATGTGGATATGCATGCTGGTGTGCTTTAATTTCTCTTTCTCTCTCTTTGTTTTTTCATCCACATGTTTTTTTTTTGTTGTTGTTGCGTGGCTTTGCTCTTTCTTTGACGCTGAGTTTGCCTTTGTCTTCTGCATGCCCTCTTCATCTGATCTGGCCTCCCTCAGCCAGAGAACATAGTGCTGACCCTTCAGGTAAAGTCTGCACACTGGACTCACAGTCAAACCCTCCCACACCCCACAGCCCCCACCCTCCCCCTCCTCATCCATCATCCTGCCCCACTGTCCACAGTCACTGGGGTTGCACATCTGCTCTTGTTTCTGCCACATTCATGACAGTAGCTACAGGTGTATTTTGATCATTGCAGTAAACATGATGAGTTGTGCAGCCCTGTGACTTTTAACCCAGTCATCAACCCCCACCCATTTGGCTTTGGTCTGAACTGTAGCCCCCCTATGTGAGCGAGCAACAACGCTGACAGCGTCACCAAGGCTCGGTTTAACACTTTGAAATCAAATTCAAAGTTTTTAGAGGGAAAAACCAGACAAGGGATTCAGAAATGAATAAAAGACGAGGTTGAAATGAGCTTCGTCTTTTATAAAAAAAAAGCAATTTCTTGTCATTGAGTTTGATCCACCTGTCTTCATCAGGATAAAGGCACTGGTTCTTCTGGGTGAGAAATAAGAAACCTGTCATCTGTCAATATGGGGTTTCAGCTTTTCTAGTTTCTCTCTCTGTCCTGCTGAATTTGTGAGATCAACAGTTTCAGTTCCACAACTTGATTTTCATACGACTCGGAGTAAAGGTTGTGTTCAAGTGTTGCACAGCGGTCACATTGAACTGCTTCAAAAAGTCCTGCTCAGCCATCTAATTTGCCTCTCAGCCGTATTAACCACCCTGATACTGTATCCTCCCTGACCACAGCAAGTATAAGCCAGACGTGTACACACACTCACACACAGTTGATCTTGTGCACGCTGATGTTTGCAGAACTCTGTAAATCTTCACACTCTGACCTCGACCACTGTGACACACTCAGCTTCTGCAGCACAACCAAAAGATAAATAAATAAAAACATCTGTCCACCACAGCGCTCAGGAAAGAGGCAAAACAAAAACTCTCCAGGTGCATCCTGTCGCCTCCGTCTCAGTCATGAGTGGGAGGACAATCAGTTTTCCAGCTGCTCTGGAAATATTAAATTTTTGGTCACAATACCTGAAGCTGCGTTCAGTTTTTTGGGCACAGTTGAAATTCTGTGTCATGCCGTTCTGGCCCATCGCACATGGGATAATGAGACACCATCCTCCCTTTGTTTTTACAAATTCCAACACAAAGAGATGCGTAAAACTAAGCTACAAAATAATTTATTACCAAGATTCACACAAGAAAATAAAAGAAAACATGTAAAATGATAAAAAAGCTTGTTGTCTCGTTTCAAGCTAGTCTAAATGTTTAATATGTAAATAGTCAACTTAATGTTTGTGCATCATCCATATCAATATCTGCTTTTATTTGACTAAACAAAACCCTGTGCAAGTCCACATACAACAGGGAATAAAAAACAGCACAGCACATAAAACAAAACTGTTTTTCTTCTTCTGGAGTCACAAACCTAAAGTGGTAAAATAGCAGCAGATTTCAGATGAGCACATGGGGATTTATGTTTGTTATGTTAAATAGAAAATAAATGTTTAAAACTTTGGTTAAGCCCATATTCCCCAGTTCCCTTACTTTTCATACTTTATATTTCTATAATATAGATTGAAATTGGCCATAAAGACCAGGCTGTAAACATATTTATTAACATGGGAGTCCATGGGGACTCGAGCCAACCTCTAGTAGTAACAATGGGCTCTATGCACAGCTCCACCACTTCCTGAATTTAAGGCAGGTCCTTCATTTCCTGTCTTACATTATTGGACAAACTGATTAATCCAGGTGTGTCTGAGTAGTCACAATGGTCAGACACACCTGGATTAATCAGTTTGTCCAATAATGTAAGACAGGAAATGAAGGACCTGCCTTAAATTCAGGAAGTGGTGGAGCTGTGCATAGAGCCCATTAGGGCACTTGCAGTTTCTGTCACATCCTTGTTGGCTTCATTTCTAAGATGTTTTTAAACTGAAGCCACAGGATCTGTGTGAGTCAAAACAGGACGCACAAAGTCACAGTCACAACATTTGATTCATTTCACAGTGGCTCTGGTGTCTCAGGCGTTTCAGGAGTGAGGAGTGTAGGAGCGACACCATCTTTCTTTCTCTGAGGAGCCTTCAGCCGAGCCTGCGGCTGCAGCTGCTTTGATTAAACCTGATTTAAAAAGAAATGGCCGTCTTCACCTCAACCCTCCAGTTTGTTCTTGTTCAGGTCACCTTCTTCTTCTTCTTTTTTGGGCACTCGCCAAGGCCCAAGACAAAGCTACAGTCCAGAAATAGTCAGAGCTGCAGGCCCTCTTGAAGAGTGATGGAAAAAATAAAAGCTCCCCCCCCTTTTTTTTTTTCTCCGACCTTTTTTGTGAAGATTCGCCCAATAACAAATGGAGCCCAGGAGCAGAATGACAATGCAAGCGTTCAGATTTGCACAGTGTCCTTAACAACTGGGCTGACATTGGTGCTTTTAGTTGACATGGGACGTGCACACACTCACACAAGCTCCAGTGTCTCCTCCTCCTCCTCCTCCCCCTCCTCTTCTTATACACTTTTCTGCATCTTCACAGTGCTGCTGTTTTCCTCTCTGTTTGCACTGACCATGAAATTCCTTTAAGGTTCGAAACGCTGCTGCTGAAAGTCTATTTTTCTTCTTCTTCTTCCTACATCTTGTAAATGATATTCCTGACACAGCCAGAATCCTCCTCACTCATCCAAACGCGGGCTTTCATAATTTGGATTACACTCACCACTGGAGATTTCCAAGTTTGCACAAAGATTTCCGAATGAGCCCAAGAAGAATATTTCTCTCTGAAACGTTCAGAAGCCATTTCATTTTTTTTTTCCTCTCTCTCTGTGCATGTTAAAAAGCAAGAGCTGCAAGTCCCTGGAGGCGGCAGGGTCAATGACCTACGAGGACGATTAAGATTAGTGTGAATCAGCGGGGAGAGCAGGCCGTCCATTCAGGAGCACTGATAGCTGCGCCGCTTTGATCCTTTTATAATGAGAAGCCATTGAACTTCATTGTGACAAGTTACATACGGTGTGGGAATTACCAATCCCCTATTCAATTTTGCCAATTTCCAAAGCCTGTGCTGAGTGCGGTTTAGATAGGGGCAGATTAAGTAGCAGAGCTGTGGTACACGACAAGAGGAGGTGGAAGAGCCGAACCTGCCAACAGCAGCAATTTAACTCTCTCAACAAATCAGGAGGAATTTCATAAGAAGTCGTGTAAGAACTCCCCTCGAGTACTTTCTGATGTTCAATCAGAGTCGAGGATTACTGAGACTTTGTGATGAGGCATGTGCAGATGTCACGGACAACTATTCAGGGAGATGAGGAGGAAGAGGAAGAGGAGGGGGAACCCGAACGCAAATAAATAAGAAATAAAAACATTCAGCCGAGCCGTCAGCATTTCTGTGCTCACACTAGCTCTCTGACCTCTGTCCACCAACTGTTTAACCCAAACAAACAACTGCCCTCTGTGCAAGTGCATGTGAAAACAAACAACGTAGTTTAAAGGAGACATATTATGCCCCTTTTCCACAAATTAAAATAGTTCCCAGGTGTCTTAAAGACAAGTCTGTGACATGCTTTGGTCAAAATACCCCAAAGATCAATCATCACAGCTCTTTTCATCCTCTCAAAACAGCCCTGTTCAGAACGGCTGGTTTCACTGCCTGTCCCTTTAAATGCAAATGAACCACTGCTTGCCCCGCCCCTTCTACTGGTACCAGGTAGGGGTGGTATTATGCAAATTCAAAAACTAGTTACATCACTGAAAGACATCTGAGGGAACAGCTCATAAAACCACATGGATCTCAACCTAGTGAGCCTGGAAATTACAGATTTTTTTTGTC
Organism: Trachurus japonicus; assembly: GCF_045865225.1. Taxonomy (NCBI): domain Eukaryota; kingdom Metazoa; phylum Chordata; class Actinopteri; order Carangiformes; family Carangidae; genus Trachurus; species Trachurus japonicus. The sequence continues at coordinate 8,561,432 of NC_140916.1, forward strand.
AAATCTCACATTTTGGGGCTGGAAGGCAAGACAAACACCCAAATATATGTTAAATAGCCTTCAAAAAGTGATATTTCCATAATATGTCCCCTTTAAGGTCAGGTTCTGATTAGTTTTTGCCAAATCAAACCTAAAACACTCTCAGTTTTCTGCACTCATTTAGCTGGACTTGAAATAAATCCTCTCTACATGAAGGTGTGATGGTCACTTCCAGTTCAAAGTACCGTTAATTCAACCCTAATGGTCATTTTAGAGGCTCTACTTTATGAGTTGTGTGAGAAGAGTTCAGTCTTGCAGCCAGGTCGATATAAACAGGACGGACAAATTGTTACGACCTCCACGGAGGACCATGTAATTCTTCAATCTCAAACTGGAGTCGTGAGGTTTTCACACCTTAAAATGTCACTAAAAAATCCCATTTGGAGCCAAGTGACACACGTCTGTCACTGCCCTCGGATCTTTTTTTTTTTTTACCTATTTCACGGTTGCTTAAACTTCCCTCGCATCCTTCTGCAATCTTTTCCAATTTATCAACGGAGGAGATCAACTTCTTTTGCAGTGAAATCATTAAAAAAGGGAAGAAGTTCACTGAAATAGGTGTAATTATCTCACCACAGGAGCTTATTTAGCTTCTCATGGGTTGAGTTTTGCTGCAATGCATGAGCTGCCTTGTCCAGTTCCCACTGAAGCAGGTTTTTTTTTTTTTTTTCATCAGAGACGCCGTCTTTCTCTTTCATTAGAGCAGGAAAAAGAAACTGCACCACAGGGCTGCATGGATGGCTCTGACTCCTTTGAGCTTTCCCCCCCTCCTCCTCCTCCCCATCATCCTTCAACTCTTGTTATCTTCTCAGTGCATTTTTTGCACTTTATTGCACTTTTATGTAAAATAAAAAAAGAAACAACCTTTAAAAGAGTCACTATTCACTGTTGGGTCCAACCGTGCAGCCGTGTGCCACAGACTCTTTTATCTTCTTGTGTAATCGTGTACTTTATAGAGGTGATGATTGAATTTGCTTGTGGTGTTTAAGACGTGGAAAGAAAAGGATTCTCCGGCAGTGAGTAGTGTTACGCAATGTGTACATTGTTTATCCACAAATCCCCTTTGGACAAAGAGTAGAGAGAGAGAGAGAGAGAGTTTCCTGCAGTGGGATCCTGGCAGATATTTTTAGATTTGTTGCTCATTTTATCCTCTGCCTCCTTGTGTGTGTCCTGCCTTCTCCTCCTTTATGTCGTTATTAATCTATCCTTTCTTCTCTCCCTCACTCCCCGACTCATCTGCTGTCCTCTCCTGATCCAATCCTGCTTTTTCTCAACCCCCCTCCCACCACCACCACCACCTCATCTCCCGTATTTCTCTTCCTTGATGATGCCTCTCTCTCCTCCTCTCATTACCATTACCCGTTATGTTTTATTATTCTTCATCTCATTTTTTATATTCTTTCCTGTCATTCCCTCCCGCCGCTGACCCCCCAGGCCATCTACTACGAGATAGGCTTCCTCGTGTGCGCGGCGGTGGGCCTGCTGTTCGCCGTCCTCGTGCCGATAGTCGGCCTCTTCTTCTGCATGTGCCGCTGCTGTGACAACTGCGGCGGCGAGATGCACCAGCGCCAGAGGAAGAACGCGGACTGCCGGCGAGGCCTGCTGGGAACGCTGCTCTTCTCCACCTCACTGGTCATCACGTGAGTGTGACGCATTCGCACAAACACACACACACACACAGACACAGACACACATGCATGCATGCACAAAAGCAAAACAAGAGGAAATAAACTCGCAAGCAGACGTGTGCTTTCTGGTGGAAACATGCATTGTACACACACACAAACACAGATTATATGCGAGCTACGTCCCTGTCTCTACAGTTGTGCACACACATTCCTGCAAAAAACATACTGTACACACACTACTCATCATATGTGCCCTTTTCACACACACACACAAACTCACGCACACATAAATGCTGGTCATCAGCCTGTGCTGCCCCTCCTCCTCCTCCGCTGCTGTTTTCTATATATAGTAAAGTCCTACTGTAGATACTATGTGGCAGCAGCCGTCATACTGCTCAGCCTAAGCAGCGGTCATTAAAACCTGCAGAGCATTGACACTGAAGCTTTTATTTACTATATTTTATTTTATATTAAATGGCTCATAAGTTTCATTTGTTTCTTCTCCTACTCTTCTTGCCTTGAGGGTTTCTTTACAGCACTGCTCCAGCTGTCAATTCCCTTATTTTAAATACACATTGTAAAAAAATTTTCAATGGTTTTCGTGCAATCGTAAAAGCTTTGGGTGCAAATCCTCGATTGTAAATGGTAAAAAGCAATATTTATTGTTTCAGTCGAGGAATTTCAAGTCGTATCTACGTCTGTTTTCTCCATTTGCTTCTGATTTACAATGAAAATCACTCTCATCACTAACGTTGGCTCTCCTTTAGAGTAGATACTCAGTAAATAGACAGTGACAGCTGCGCTCCTCCGGAGGATCCTGGCTTTAGATTCAGATTATTCTTTTTAACTGACATGTATCCTACAGACGGACTCGAGGGTTAATTCTCCTCATGTTGTGCATCCACCGTCCCGGCAGAGGGAAAAAATAGAAGCAAAAGAAAGTGATAAGATTGTAGCTCTGACAGAAGATGATGAGAGATTGTGGTCGGAGCAGGAAGATTTCCTGGACTTCTGAAAGTTTGAATTATTATTTTTTGTTGTAATCAAGGAATTTATCAGTAAGATGGCCTTTGTTTTTTTTATTAATCCAAACTATCATCGCTGGTTCAGGATTTCACACAGTATTTGACTCTTTACAGCTTATGCACATGAAATACTTATAATACAAAGATGAATCTATGTAAACGCTGCTCTGCTGCCACTGAAATCTGTTATTAAACCTTTGCTTACTAAGAAAAGATGCATTTTTTCAATTTAAAATCAATCCTGAATGAACCACTACATGCAGTTTATCACTCTGCTCATCACTACTGGTGGCAGAGTAAAACATGACAGACTTCAGTTTCTATTTATAAAATCCTAAACTGCATCATGTAGCTATCACTTCCTTATTAAACTCAGACTCATCATTTGACCCATTTAAGTGACTGGCTAAGACTCGACATCCCATAAGCCACATGGGGCACTTAACTATTATTTCACTACCCAATACAACTCAACAACAACAACAGCAAACGATTGGTCAATGTAAAACCATGACCACAAGCTCCTCTGCCTCTGAATGTGACTGTTTTTATAACTGCGTTATTCTGCTGTTTGTTTATTCTCTCATTAGTTGTTTTCATGTGTATTCGCTCTGTGTTAAGTGCACTCGCTGAGAACTAGGGCATGCCCTCAGTGATTCTTCGAGATTCATATAAACAAAAGGTGTTACCACGGAGCAGCATCATCAGTGTAAGAGCAGGTCATTTAAAGTTCACGACGTCTTTATCCAGAATCTTTCCGAACCTCTCACCAGAGACATTTCTATCAAAGTTGATCCAATTTTTTTTATACACATCTGTGCCTGTTGGTCATGCATAATAGAGAACGAATGGAAAAATGTTTCCTCACAGTTTTTAGTGCAAAGGTAGTTATTTTTTGCTGCTGCTGCTGCTACTATTTTCTTAATACTGAAGCAACCGCATCCTGGAGAAAGTGAGAAAGAGGAAGTGAAGCAGGTGATGAGATTTGATTCAAACTGCTGCTGTAGGTAATGAAAAGTGACGGGGGAAGTAAATAGGAGAAGACTGAACAGGTTTCTGGAGTGAAGCTTTGAGTTTTCCTTCTATAAGAAGAAATTGGACCATGGGAAAGTCGGTCCAGTCTCAGCTCCACAGCCTCAGCAGCAGCAGCAGCAGCAGAAGTAGAAGTAGAAGAAGTAGAAGTAGTTGTTGCTGGGGGGATGTAGCCACATAACAATAGGCGACATTTTTTTTTTTCGTCTTGTGCTTGACTGAAGGGATCCAGGAATGTACTTAGTTTGATGTTCTTTGACTTTCTGTCTTCACTGGGAAAGACGCCTGGATATTAGAAATTCCACAGCAATATCCTGGCAGCACAGACGCAGGGAGTCTGAGAGCATCCTGGGTGCTCTTATTAAATCTCCCAAGCCACCAGGCAGAGACGCTGCGGAGGCTCTAATGAAGCAATTACAGGCAGGAGAGGGATGAGTCTACCCAGGGCCTGGGCCCAGACCGCTTTTTACCGCCTCCAGAAAGCTGACAGGCGAGGTGGGGTGCAGGAGTGGCAGGCTGATATTTATTTCCTGAGAAGTGGTAAAAATCGTATTAAGACGGGTAAGAGACGCCAAGGTGAGGGTGAGGACAATAACAAGTCCAAGGATGAGGCAGAAGAGAAACAATGATATATTACAGCGCTCAACACTGAATTATGTGCCACAAGAAGACGTTACAGACAGTAAACTACATACACATGTCTCTCTGCATGGAAGTTTTACATCACTTTGGCGGTATATCTTTGAAGCTGAGCTCTTTATTTGATCTGTAATATGGATTTATCTGCCTCTAACTGCAGCGTGCAAGTGTTTCACTTCTTTCAAAATGATAAGACGCAACTCGTCGTACAGAAAATTGTGGTTATATATATTTTCCTGGCAGCATCAGAGAGCGAGAAGCCTTCAAAGTTACCTTCAAATAACATTCATCAAAATACAAATAGCATATGGAGCACCCATAGGGTGACTGAGATGGCTTCCCCTGTGCTTCTTAATTAGATTTATTTTAATGCACCTGCCAGAGAAAGAAACGCACGGTGCATCCAAATGCACAGGATAAATGTAACTCATAAATACTGCATCCTGACTTTATATTGCTCACTCCTGAGAGCTCCTTTATCTAATTTCGTGAATACATGGCCGCCACTAACAGCAGCTGGTGGGTTTTAACAGCGCTGATTAAAAATGTGGGGGGGGACCTTCACTGATTGATCACAGACCAGTGCAGCATTGTATTGGAAAACTGAAGGTCTTAATGATTCAGTCAGGTCAAAGAAAAATCTGAATTCATCCAGGAAACTGAGTTTTCTGCCGCATTCAACAAGTTAGCGGCGCTGTTGTTTCTTTGAATCTGAAACAGTGCTGTGTTCTCTAGTTTTGGATTAATCCTCTACTCAGGTAAACAACGAAATTGAAAAACGTGACCAACTTGCAAAGTTCCCCTTTAAAATTAGCGTTTTGGAAAAGGACTCACTGTTCAGATGATTTCCACAGACTCACATCTCATAATTAGAGATAATATCCCTTCAACAATGACAGTGGCATTTCCACATCAACTCAAACTAGTCAGGTTCAGGTCAAACAGCCGACTATCATTTTAAATAACGATTTCTGCAGATAAAACATTTCCAACTATGCACACAGCATGTAGAATGGAGAAAAGATGCAAATGCAAAAATAAATTATAGGATTTTAAGAATCAATATTGGATCATTCAGACAAAACATATCAGAGTTAGGTGGAAAAACTGTCTGTTTTCTCCAGCCCTGAATCGTACACTTAATTTATACATCAGACACTGGAGTTAAACCAGCAGCACATGACCCAGAGAGGAGTAATTATACTGAACTGAAGAAAAGAAAAACTTGAATAAATATAAATCTGCACCAGGAAAGATGAAAAGAAGATTTCACCCGTGCATCAACCCACTGTGGTGAAGGTGACGGGGTCAAGTCCTCGAGGAGCTGCCGAAGAGCGGTGGCTGTTGTTGTTAAACGTGAGTGAGTAACGTTCACTGGGGTTGGAGTAACGCTGCAGGGATTTGTGGGTTTGATTCACACACGGATGCCGCTCTCTCTCTCTCTCTCTCTCTCTCCATCGCTGAAAAATGCACGCAAGGCAGCAAGCACTCCATCCCTCGATTGCTCCGGCTACAAATGTGCCGCCTGCCTGACTAACACAGTCAGCGTGCGATGCGATCACATCGAGCAAACGTGCAGCAGATGTAAAGTTCATTCTGTGTCGCCGTTTGTCTTTTTTTTTTCTTTTTTTTTAAATGCTGCAGGCTGAAAAATCATGCACAGCCTCGTGGAGATAAACACAGTGTTTGGAGATCTAAGGACATTAACATAAACACTAATAATTTCATCAGAGCCAGATTAAAGTAACACTGTGATTAGTGCAGCTGTCTTATTAGCAGCTCTTTCCTCAGGTTAAATTAGGTGAATGCAGATTGAAATCTAAATAAGCATACACTGATTAACAGGCCTTCATTAATTATCAATCCTCCAATTACCCCAGTGTTTAAATACATCAGAACGATTTCTCTCGCAATCTGAATCTGGGAACATAAGGTAGAAAACACTGAGTGACGACTCTTAACGACCATCATCCTCCACTCAGAGGCAGATTCACAGCTGGATGAACTGGAGTCGTTACAACAATGTGGTAATAATGGATTTACATAAACAGCCTTGTTGTCGTCACTTTTTGTCTCTTCTGGCTTCACTGAGCCTAAATAACCTGAATTAAGGAAACAATATGTTTTGTTGTTTAGTCTCCGTTTTCAACTTGGCTGCGCAAAAATTGAACTAATTGGTTCAGACAGTCGTCGTCTAATCAGCAACATATGAAGACAGAAACACAATGTTATCTGTTTTCATGTTGATCCATATTTATAATTATGGATCTACTGTATACAGTTAATAATGAGACAGAAAACACATTCAACAAGTTTGTTTCCTTGAGACCACGAGGCCTTTAGTGCAGCTTCAGATCTTAAGGTTGAAGGATTATATGCAGTTTTGGATTAAACCTAAACAAATTAAATAAATATTTGTTATGTTCTACACTCTTAGTTAAATTAATACTCAGCAGCTGCATTGGTTTAACATTCACACTTCAATTGGATCTATGAGCTACTGCACAAAACAGTTTTGACAAGCAGTTATATTAATTTAACTTTTATGTAGTACCACGATAATAAAATAAATATATACATTTAATTTATGAATTAGAAGAATATCCTTATAAAATGTCAAACAGATAAAGAAAAGGACTGAAAAAGTAGAAAGGAGCGACTGAGGTTTGATCCAACAGTTCAAACGGTTCAGATGTTTGAAGTTCACACGTTGTTGGATGTTACAGATGTCTATGTCAGGCTCCCTCAGGATCAATAAAGTACCTAGTCTATCTATCTATCTATCTATCTATCTATCTATCTATCTATCTATCTATCTATCTATCTATCTATCTATCTATCTATCTATCTATCTATCTATCTATCTATCTATCTATCTATCTATCTATCTATCATCCATCCATCCATCCATCCATCCATCCATCCATCCATCCATCCATCCATCCATCCATCCATCCATCCATCCATCCATCCATCCATCCATCCATCCATCCATCCATCCATCCATCCATCGGCTACTGGTAGTGCAGTTGTGGCTTACACTTGGGGCCCTAGTTTCGTGGACCAGGTGAAGTCTAGCATCAGCGCAGCTTCGCCACGCCAACGGGGTGTGGCCCAGGTCCATTTCGCAAGTTTGCTGGGCCGCGCAGTCAGACTTAGACTAGCGCAGCCCCTCCCCTCGTCCCTCCCACCGGCGCAAACGGTGAAGAGGGAGGAGACAGGGCGGGAGGGAGACAGGAGGAGGAGAGAAAGGCGTGGAGTGGGTTTGACACAGCCGAGTCAGATCTTCACCAATCAAAGGAGCTCCTCTCCTCACCTTTAACTGGCGGCGGGTGATGCGCGCTGCAAGTTTGTCATTTTATACTTGGACATGGACGGAGGAGACAGCGACGCCAGAGGCCGAACCTCTCCCAGGAGGAAACAGCTGTTTTGGTCCGGAGGTCCGAGCTCAGAGTGACCAATAATGAGTTTACTAATATACTTAACCAGGTTTGATCTGATATACTGAGAACCCCTACCCAATCTAAGAAACAACTAATACACTAATAAAGAAACTCACATTTATTCAAACCCTATGTAAGCAAGATGACAGGTGTACACTAATCACAACATAAACACAGACCATGTGGATTAAATCAGCGGACTCGCGCTCTCTCTCTCCCTCCCTCTCTCTCTCTCTCTCTCTCTGTCCGTCTCTTTTTTTCTCTTTTTTTTCTGTGATGAGATGCTGAGTATACTGTAGTAGGCTATATACTGACTATCTGATACCGAGGCTGTTGTGGTGGACTAAGAGAGAGATGATGATTTGTGTTTTGTTTTTCATTACGGCAGCGTGATGCGGTCGCTCTCCGCTAATGAATTAATAAGTAAATAAATAAATAAATAAATAAATAAAGCGATCATCACAAGGGCAGAGTGGTATCTCAACACAGCAGCGACATGCAGTCATCCACCCTCAGTCCTGCTTGGGACACCCACAGCTGCTTTTCAGTGCCAGTTCGTCCCTGCTGTGTTAATTCAGGTGGAGTTTCCATTGCGCGTGCCACAGCCTTTGATCTCTGCTTTGATCTGACGTCAGATGTGACGGGACAATCTATATAGATATAAATTCACGTGTTGATTCCATTAGTTGCATTAAATAGTGGTTATTGTGGATATTTATTGCATTGAAATGTGTCTGGAACTGTGGAGACCTGCCTGTGAGGTCTTGGTGACGTGTGTGCACTGCAGGTCAGTCAGCCAAACTTCCACTGCACCTGCTGCGCTTCGCGCTGCGCTGAGATTAGACCTGGTTGGAGGTGGCGAGCTTTCAGCGCAACCTCGGCGGGACATTTTCGGACAAAACTTCCACTGCACCAAGCTGAATCTGTGACGCCTCCCCCTGCTGCGCGGCCACGCCTATCTCAGCGCAGCGCGATCTGCCAATCTTCCAATCTGACTTTGCGCTAGGCTGCGCTGGTCGAAACTTGCATTAGACCAGCTGCGCTACCTTGCGCCACCTGCGCTGCGCCAGCAAACTAGGGCCCTTGCTGTCATGGTAACAGCAAAAACATTTGTTGTGTGTCGTGTCCTCGTCAGAACAGATCAGCTGTTTCTCCTAAATTACTGATTGTGTGCAAGAACTTTATTTTTACGTTTTCAACAATAATAACACTATAAGCTCTATGAGTGATACAGGATCAGATGCACATGCACAGATTGGGTCTGTATGATTATCAATTACTTACAATATTGATACCTCTGATCATCAGTGTTGTGTCAGTTTCACAGCACAACACCGTCTTAACTCTACAGTTGTGCTTAATAATAATAATAACAACCAGTGTGTGTCTTTATGCCGCCTGACGGTCGTTGTAAAGCTTCACCACCAGACACGAGCAAAGAGCAGCACGAGTTATTTCAGTCTCCGCTAATCAGCTCTGATTCCACACAAAACCCCCGCCTGGATTTATAATGATAAAATGACAGACAGAAGATCCTTCCCTCAGCTCGGGCCGACTGAAGAAGAAGACCCCTGCCTCATGCTGTTACCCAACATGCATTTCAGCGGTCTATTTCAGTCGCTGTGTGTCCAACGCTATTAAACACAAAAGGTCCCAACATTACGGGCTCAGTAATTTAATGCTAATCAGACGAGGTCTAATTAATGATAATAACGCAGGCGACAGTGAACTGAGCATTAAATCTCAGTTTGTCGTCCTCACATTAGATATATCTGATATCTGGGGTAACAGCAAGGGGCTGGGGGGGTGCGGGGGCATTAAACGGCCTAACCACAAGACACTGACTCATCTGTGGGTGGTGATTTATTTTTTTCTATAATTGATTTTTCTCTATTACTCTGTAGAAAAACTACAGAACAGCTGGATACATTCACTTTCATACTACACTAATAGAACATGTGGACGCCACGGTCGCTGTCCTGCTGAGGAGGAGTGACCCACACACACACACACACACACACACACACACACACACACTAACAGTCAGTCAATGCACCATTGTCCCAACACGATGCTCACAACACTGACTGCCTATAGGTTTTACAGAGAGCAGAGAAGTGACATGGACATTTTCTAAATCAAACATGTTATGAAATGTGAATAAATATTTTTTTGCACTGACAACCTTCAATTCATTTCAATTCAATTCAACACGAACAACTTTATTAATCCCACATGGGGCAATTAGTTATGAGCAGCAGGTTGTCGTGGTACTGTACATGTAGCCTACATGGCATACAATAAATAGACAATGCATCACATCAGACCACATGGAGCTTAGTATGGAGAATAAATATAAGAGACTATAAAAAAAAAGAGCCTATGATACTGTATAATTAAAATAATTCACTAAACACATTGCTTCAAAGAATTAAGAAATAAAGAAAAAGAATAAAAACCCTATAAGAATTAGAGAACCTGTCTGTCCTTTAAGATCCTGGTGGTTATTAATCAGTTTTACAAATTCTGTTTTGAAAATACAGTACGCCTTCATGTCATCATCACACGTATCATATTTGACTGCTTTGACTTTTCCACTACAACATATTATTTCTTGAAATGCTCTCAGTGTTGCAGCTCCATATACGAACTGATCTTTATGACAAGTTTACCACCAAATTGAGGCGTGTAACTACAAATGTTGGAGGTGTGACATTTTCTGAAACTGAGACTGAAACTATGAAATAAAACGTCCACAATCTTGTGTTGACAGCACCACAACAACCACACCCTCCTGAGAGCGGACTGAGGTCTCATCACATGCAACCAAACTCTTAATTCATCCTGTAACACATGGTCAACCTTTCAATTATTATTCTATTTATATTTTTGTAAAGGTTACCCATCATATCTGTTTTATTGTCCTAAAACTTTTGTGTCGTGGCTGTTTTGATCCAGTTGTGATCACGGTGATCAGACCTGCAGAAAAACCCGGTTTAATTAACTGTGGAGAATGACTACAGCCCTATAACTGCATAAATGATCAAACATAATGCATTTAATAATATATTCAACACAAAAAGAAGCAAAGAGAGAAAGGCTCATATCTATGATTTTCAACTCAGGGGGCAAAACACTTTGATTCACTATATTCAGTTCAGTTAAAGGGGAACTATGCAAGTCCGGTCGCTTTTCCGCTGTTTTGCTAATGCTCCTCTCGACCATGTGTATTTGTTTACAACGAAGCCAGCAAAAAATCTATATAAGGAGCAGTGGATAACATTATATAACATATACGAATGTGTATATTTGTGTAGTCTTAACCATTATAAACAAAAGTTTGCCGGTTACGGAGCACGTTTGTGTCGCGGTGTGCAGAGAGGAGAGCTGGGACACCGGGGCGGCGACCGAGTAACTACAAGGTTGGTTTTCAGCCATGAGACGGCAGGTGGAAGGCAGAGAGCCTCCGTTCTCGCTCGTAACAAGTCACAAGTCATGTAGTTAACGATCACAATTAGTCCAGAGCTTTTTAATTAAGGTGATAATGTAAAAACCCTGCTTGGTTCCTCTTTAATGCCCATAATAAACATATAGAAAAGAACCTCTCATGTTTTTGCAAAGCTTTACAGACCTTTCACTATCATTTACCGTATGTAACAATAGATACTTTATTAATAATTCAGCAGAATTATTAATAAAGTGACCAAAATAATGTACGCATTAACCTCTCCACATGTGCAAACACACATGGTTTTACATGAGGCTCAATATAACTGTCACACATCTGGCAGTGATGCACCTGGACTTTTTATTTTAAACTTTCTCTTATGTGTCTAAATGAACCTGTTGCACTTTTCCTTCTCCATCTTCTGCTTCCTCCTACTGTAACTCCTAATTGGAGCAAAATGCCTCACTCACAGTTCACACACACACACACACACACACACACACACACACACACACACACACACACACACACACACACACACACACACACACACACACACACACACACACACGACTGAAATCTCCCACATAAAGCCTAAAAACACGACGCACAATTAGTCACTTAGAGACGCACACGCACGCACAACAAAAAATACACTCCTACCTCCTGTAACGCACACTTAACAGCCTCCCTGAGGACTCATCACATGTTCTCTTATTTTTAGGGGAGTCATTAATAGCGTGATGAGCAGCAGCTTCACTGATATAAAAGGAAGTCACAACGACTGTGCAGACGACGTCACTCTCTGACTGATCGTCGAGCTGCAGGGAATTCATTTTCTGGTGCCAGAGCCGGAGACCTGGAGCGTTTACAATCAGCAAAAAACTAAAAAAAAATGAAGTACAATGACACTTTAACTCCAGCGCCTGTGGGGGGAAAAGCAGCAGGAGCAAAAGTAAATGAAGCCACTTTTAAAGTACAAAGTGATTATAATAATAACATACAAAAACACAAAAACATTAAGGGACCAATTATATCAACATGTGTCCTGGACAATTTCTGGCAGAGACGGAGAATTTCTGTTGTTGCAAATAATAGTGAATTGTTTTATGTGTTTCTACATGAGTCTGTGGGTGGAAACGATTCAGAGCCTCTTTTCATACAGAGACTTTATGTTTGTTGAGGTTTGAAAAACATGATTTTATCGCCTTCTGAATAATTAATAGTGTGGCAACACAAGGTTCTTAGAGCCTGATCAACAGATCGATCTGCACTCACTTTCTTATACTTGTTATTGGTTGTCCTTTTATTTTATATTTTTCAGTGCTGTCTTCAAGCTTAAGTTCATGATAAGTTCAGATATTTTTATATTTCCATTTCTTTATTTGTTTTTTCGAGGAAGTTTTCGACAAGTTCTTTGGATTTCAAGAGTCTGGAGTTAGAAATTGTAGCAGAAAAACTGACAGGAAAAGTAAAAATAATTCCACGCTGCTGCAGTCGTATAATTACTGGGGAACTGCTGTGAGGAATGCTGGGTAATTATGGAATAAAAGTGAAGCAGAATGAAGAGGGTCGGTCAGTGATTACTTCTAGGTAATTTCTCCAGATTACTACATAATTACAACATAATTATCGGCCTGTAAATTAAAGAGCTACAGCGTCTTTTAATGTATTTGTCCCGGAGGTTATTCCGCCGTAATCGATCTGAAGTGATGATGAACCGAACCCTCAAGTTTTCCAGTAAAGAAACATGATGAATCAACCCCCATGAACTCATCCACAACACATTCATCCTGTTAAAGTGAACTTTTATTAAAACTATCTATAACTCTTGCATCACATCCACCTTTATTCTCTGGTTTTTCCACAGTTTCCTTTGTTCCGTGTCGTCTGTTTGGTCTCAAATTGACGAGAGTAAAACTCAGAACTAGTTAGCGGTAGCGATTGCAGGAAGCAGTTAACCTGACATCCATCGTGTAGATCAAAGACACACAACAGACTGAAGAGCTGTTATTTCTGAACGTCAGGTTGAATTTTTGAGGCAATTTCTTTCTGTCAGCGACTCTGGCACCGATCAGTGACATCCTCCCATTCTCTCCCTATACCTACAGTACAAAGCTCTGGTTGATTATTATTTTTCCAACCTGGAAAGCAGCCATCAATCAGCAGAGCACTGGACGAATATGAATCAGCGTGAGGACGGGAAAAAAAAAAACAACATAAAGAAAAATGGAGGCAGTGATTGAAATGTCAGAAACCAGTCGTCTGATTCTGACACGATGTGACGGCCTCGTTCGGTTTAAAGTAGAAAGTGCAACAGAATACACAGATACGTATTTTACTTTACACGGGCAATGTATTTTAACGGCCATGTGCATAAATGTCTGCATCGGTTACGGTGCTGCAGAGGCTACTACACAACTGATGCAACATGAGAGCAAAGCTGACACAGCAGGCACAGAGAGGGGAGTACGAGTACCAGGCACAGGCAATAACACAAGAGCACACAACAATACAACTGTAGCATCTCGTTCCAGTGAACTAGACTTTGTCATTGTGTTGAAAAATGTATCCGAGTGGATTAAACCTGGCAGGAAACAACAAAGTTTTATCTTGTCATTGTGTCTTCTTTCGTCCTTTACAAACAACTTTCCATTAATGAAATGAACTGAGCTCCGTCGGTTCAACACAGCAGCACAATGTCCCAAGTATAGATGCATGATCGCTGCCCGGCACGTAACACACCGCCGCCACTGACGTCGCACAATGGCAGCTTTTACACAAACCGCTGCCAAGCTAATTAACTGGAGAGGTTGTTGTCAGAATGAGCTGCTCATGCAGACGCCTCACTTTTTCTTAATCGTCCTAATTCTCCCTCATTTCTGCAGCACGGACGACCACGTCAACTTTTATTTTTCACTAATTACATTTCGTCCTGGGGGCTTCTTGAGAGCGAGTGAGCGAATGCACAAAATACCCAAACAGGAATTCTGTTCAAATGTGAAACTAATCGATCGTTCACGGTTCGGACAGCCTTTCTTTTTCAAATGCATTGGTCATACTCATAACTGTGTTGGGGAGAAGCAACGATAGTGTTCACACTGTTGCACACAGCAGACGTGAGGAGGCAGAGCTGCAGGATCTGTGACGTGAGGGGTGCTCTGCTCTGCTCTCTATCTCGGGGAAGGATTTATAGCCCAAAAATAGCAGCAGTCCCTAATGCAGATAGAGCCGTCTTTCATTTCTTTCTGTCACTGTGTGTGTGTTTTAACTTTATGGGCAGTGGGGTGAGGAGTGAATATCAAGCTTGCTCGCAGAGTGATTGAAAATTTAGCTCTGTCTGACTACAAAAAAGGTTTTTCTACACTCTACCGGCCGCTATGAGCTGTAATCACCCAACGTATCACAGCCGGGGATTTAAAATGAGACTTTATTTTCTGGCCTGGTGGTCACACACAGTCCTCCTCACACAGACTCTGATTCCTCCTCTGGTGAATCTTAGAGGAATTATCTATTGAGAAATGGATACGTCAACCTTGTGCCTCTGAGGGTCGACTCAGTGTCGTTTCACTGTAGCTGCTCTCAGTTCAGTGTCTCAATAGATCTTATACCAACCTGCATCCAAAAATACTTAGTGGCCGTGTGGTAGAAAACTGCATTTGAAGCACGAGGAAGAGTGGGAATCACTTTACTCTGGGTCCCTCTCGGAAAATTATTTTTTGCATTTCTTGTCCGGGTTGTTCTTTATTTTTTTTTCAAATGAACTGTTCCAGATGAGGTCAAATACTTGGGACCCCTGAAGACGTCTACTCCTCAGCAAACCTCCTCATTACCCTCTACCAGCTGTCATATGAGAAATCCCACAGATCGCCTTGATTGGCAGGTCATGTTATTAGCATTGACAGACGAGGCGAGGGGTCAGGTTGGTGTTTTTCATCAAGAACTGTGACAACAATGTTACTTCATTTCATTCAAGACAGACTGTGCAGTTCTTTATATAGCAGCAGGACGACAAGCTCAGGCCAGTTATTAAGTGACTATATAACCCAGAAGTAAATATGTAAATTTAATGACATCCAACTAAGAATGAAGGTAAAGTCTCAATGTTCCCCAATATTTAATCCAATATCCTTAGTGCATATGGTCGCATGGGCCTGTGTTTGTAACTTTAATTCAGACGATGTATAGTATATGAACCTGCACTTTTAATTTGTGTTCACTAAGATCTCACTGCAGCCAGAAATTCAAACCAAACTGTGGCACGTTGATGCATGTGCACACAGTGTTACAGCATTTACAAACCAGGAATTGAAATTTAACGTCACACGATTACATCAAAAAGTGCATGATTGACCTTTCTGCTATTTGCCTCTCATTTCCATTGCCTGTCTGACATTGACCTCATGACTCTCATAAACCTGCTGCTGCATGTTATGAGGCCAAAGGACAAAGACACAGTGACAGGCCTGTGAAATACATCTGTCCAAATGATCGGTGTCATCTGTATACAACACACACACACGCATGTATTGGTTATTAATTTGCATGAATTTGTCTGTGTAGATACTGTAACTCCACAGACACCCATGCAAACTTGATATTGAGCATGTGATGATATGCAGATCACATACAGTGGAATTATTTTTTATCCACAGCTGCTTCTATCACACGCTTGGAGTCTGGTCTTTCTGAGCTCAGGTGCTGCAGACTGAGTCCACATTAAACCTCAGGATCTGGCAGTGTTTGCTCCTCGCTGATCCCACTTAACAGCAAAAGACTGAACCATTAAAACCAATCACTGTGATGCAGCTGGTCTCTAACTTTACAGGAGACCAATCCCCTGGAGAAAAAAAAAAACGACTTTCAGTGCTGGCACTAAAGGAAGTTTTAAGCTGAGAGTCCTTCTCCAGAGCCGCCCTTGTAGTGGGGGAGCTGAATAATTAAATGCAAATCACAGCTGATTCGATTCAAAGCGGAAAACTTTGATTGGTTGAGGTTTAATGAAGTAAAATATGTTGTTATGAAGTTGCTGTTTACAGAGTAAATTATCTGCACTTTGCAAATTCTTCATCACTCACTCATTGACACGACTTGTTTTTCTTTTGGACAGCCAACATTTATTCTGAAATCACACTCTTAATATTTGCCTGAAAGGTTAATTGTCTTTTTAACCTGTATGTGTCTAGGGACGGTTTACTGAGCAACTTTTTTTGAAGTCCTTAAAGGGATAGTTCACCCTAGAATGATATTTCGCTCATTCTCTACTCACCCTCATGTTGACTAAGGGCTGGAAGAAGTTTCAGAGTCCACCGTCCCTTCTCTGAGTTACAGGGGATCTTGGAGTAGCAGTGCATGTCCATATAACGGTTGCAAAGGGACACCAGAGCTCTTCGTAAAAAAACACACACAAAAAAACATCCAAATACCTCCATGATGCTCGTATGTAATGTCCGTCTTGTGCTGAAGCCCCAAATTGCGTAATTGTCCCGAAAAAATTAAATAAATCTATATTTTAAGCTTGTTTGTAGCGGAAGCTTCTCGAAGCTCCTCTTCCTGGTCCGTCCAAATCTCGCGTGATTCGCAGTAACCGCACTGACGCCGACGCAAATCACGCGAGATTTGGACAGACCAGGAAGAGGAGCTTCGAGAAGCTTCCGCTACAAACAAGCTTAAAATATAGACTTATTTAATTTTTTTCGGGACAATTACGCAATTTGGGGCTTCAGCACAAGACGGACATTACATACGAGCATCATGGAGGTATTTGGATGTTTTTTTGTGTGTGTTTTTTTACGAAGAGCTCTGGTGTCCCTTTGCAACCGTTATATGGACATGCACTGCTACTCCAAGATCCCCTGTAACTCAGAGAAGGGACGGTGGACTCTGGAACTTCTTCCAGCCCTTAGTCAACATGAGGGTGAGTAGATAATGAGCGAAATATCATTCTAGGGTGAACTATCCCTTTAAGGAAGAAGTTGGATCTGCCTCTTCTTCTTCATAGATTATAGAGACTCTGGTACTTAAGGATTCAGTGATTGGACTACAAACACGTCAGTGAAATGGGAAGATGCTCGGTGTTCAACGTGTTTGAACCTTGAGCCTCCTTGTCTTCTCTAAGTTATCCTCAGTTTAACTTGTAGAAACTGAGCTGCACAGATTTATACTGCCTATAGTGGCAGGTGCTTAAACTGCACTGCACATTTAGGGATTAAACAGTCATTGTCAAGTCCAAAATCCAGTTCATTTTTGTTACTATCCAACCAAACAAACAAATTAAACTATTGTTCTGTCCAGCTATAAAAAAAAATCAGTATGATAATCTATTTTAAATGGTCATTATGACTTAAAAACACTGTTTTTTTTAAATCTTTTTGGCTCTTCTGGAGTTTTTAAACACAGCTGAATGTCAGTGACCTTCTGTGGCTGTGGCTGTGCACAACGCTGAACCCTACAGGCTGTTTGGCTCTGAGTTTAGTATTCATATCATTTCTGGACTGTTTACTGAGGACATAATGGTCTGTTGTCTCCCACCAAACCACTGCAGCACAGCCAGACCTTAGAGGGGATGGACAAGAGAAACTTACACATCATCAGCTTTATGAGGAGGAGGAGGGAAAATATCAGGCCCATCTTCACCAGGTTGTCATGCCTGGAGCAAAAAGGCCCCTGGGCTCAGAAAGCTTAAGTATTCATTGTCTGGTTAAATTCCTAATAAGAGACAAAGCTGTGCAGAAACGTTGAGACTGTGACCTGGTGAGCAGCGAGGAGACGGATTATAACGACGGCCAACCAGAGGCTTTAACTGAATATATTGGTGGCAAAGTTCATTTTAATTTAGCTGCATGTGGCAATGTCACAATGTTGCCGGGACTCGGGGGGTTATTTTGGCAATACACACTTTTCCTGCATGTAGGTCTATGCTGCTCAGCTGATTTATTGTCCTACATACTGTACGGTACATACAGAACAAGCTGCTTTGTTGTAATTTATCTGTTCTGCTGGAAAACAGAGCACTGAGGCCAAACTGGCACACTGAAGGTTAAAGTTTTGTTCCGTACCTTTTAATTAATGCTCAACATTACAGGTGTAATTGTGCAGAATTAAATTGTACTGAGTATAATTTAAAATTAACAGGTTTTTCAAGTATTAATAACATTTGTCTGAGGTCACTACAGTGAGTACAGTTCTGATTCTCTTCTTATGGACAGACGGGATAATAGAGGTCCAGTCCCAGCAGTGTGAAAAGCAGGGAGGGGCTGAGAGGCGACTGTCCCATGCAGCCTCGCAACTACAATCACACTGAATGCAGGCCATTGTTGGGAGTTTGTAAAAGCTATGGAGCCACCAGACCATGTAACACTCACTACCCAGCCCCCAGTAGTGGCCTAGATTCTGGGGCGCTGCGCTGCTGCGAGTTCGATGCTCCTCTTCATCTGCTGTTGTGGGGTTTCCAGCCTCAGGGAGAGTTTAGCTTTCACTCCAGCAGGAACCACAGATCTTTTTTTTTTTCTAACCAAAGTTGCTAGAGGTGAATTTTCCTCACACTGTGTGTTTGAATTGTCCCCTGTGGTCAATGTGGGGCACTCGTTCAACAAGCAGCTATAGTCATTACCCACAGTGTGAGCTGGCACATCAGTTCAGGTGCCGCTGACAATATGAAAACATGAGCTGCTACTTGGAAATTACTCTAATATATATTTGGAAACAAGGATTGCGAGATAAATCAAAAATATTTGACGCAAAATGTCAAAATATTTGCTGGTTTGGCTTCTTAAATGTGAGGATTGGTGGGCTTCCTCTTGTCGGACATGATAATAAATGAAATATCTTTGGGATTTGGATCACTAGTCAGAGAAAATAGGCAATTCAATCCATGTAACTTTAGGATTGTTGGGCTGTTTTTTGACATTTAACACTAAATGAATAATGCATTAATGGAGAAATTTAATGGAAACCCTTGAATTTGTCTCTGTAAGCTGGTAAAAAGTTATAGTTTTATGCATTTTATGCCTGACCTTCACATTTTGCTTGGTATTAAATCACCTCTTTACTGCTGTTGTGCAAAATGTATGAGCCTTTTATGTGTACAAGCTACAAAACCCAAGTGAATTTTATGATGCTGCTTCTTTTAAAAAAAAAGACACTTTTCAGGTGAGTGGGCTGAAATATTTCTCTATCATATGTGATATATGAGACACTGCAGGGTTTAAAGGTAGAGTGAAGGTGACATTTTGAGAGTCACAGGCCCACAGGGGAGAGGGGGGGCGGGTGTACGCCACCTTGTGCAGCATCAGTGAGGAGAAACAGGCTTTCTCATGAATCCACTCTTCATCTATTTTCTGTTATCCAGCTCTGGCAATGCCTCGCTTGTCATCTTGACTTTGCCGTTTGTTTGATCATTTTGCTTTCCAAACACAAGCATGTATTTTTTTCCATCTTTCTTTCTTTCTTCTTCTTGTTTCTCTATCCTGATTTTGTTTCATCATCTCTTAAATAACAAATCTGCACAAGAACCGAGTCAGACGACCCCAAACTCCAGACTGAGTGAGGCGAGCGAGCGAACAAGGTGGACGGTTGTGTACTACACATACACACACACACACACACACACACACACACACACACACACGGCTCGTTTGGGAAACCACTTTGCCGTTTTTCTCAAAGAGTCTTTGTTTGGCTGCAGATTCCAGCGACCTTGCCGGACACCAGCGGGAGTGGAGGGAGTGAGCGAGAGACAAAGAAAGAGAAAAACGAGAGGGAGGTGGAGAGGAGAGGAGAGGAGAGAGGGAACTGAGGGCAAAAGATGGGAGAGAGAGGAAGAGAAAAAGGTTACCGTAGGAAAATGAGAGACAATGAAAAAGTCTGAATGAGGCCTACTGAGGAATAGAGGTGTAGTGGAGGAGACGTAGATAAAAACAGACGAGAGGGAGCAACAAGACAAATGAGAGCAGGCTGCAGAAGAAGAAAATACTGTATAGAGAGAGAGGGAATACAGCATGTGTGTGTGGAGTGGTGCACTTGTGTAAGAAGAGAGAGCGAGAGAGAGAGACACAACATGAGGGCACGGAAAAAAAGTGCCGGACAAAAGGCTTTTGTTGTGAAAGTGGCCATTTTGAATCTTCCCCCTGGTTCCGGATGGTTCCACTGCTCCGTGTCCCCAACCTACTTGTTTGGCCTAGTTTTCTCATCAAGTCTCCACCTATACACGACGACAGTGTTTACTCACTCACTCACTCACTCACTATTTATGGAGAAGATCATTGTAATTCCTCCAGACACGGCAGCACGTGACCCGATAACATGCATGTTCTCCGAGGACCACCATACTGTACATACATACGTGTGTACTGGTGATGATGTTTTTAGATTATTAACTGCACATTGCACGCAATATTTTCCTTCGCTCGTCCTCTGGGTTTAATTTTCTGACAACACAACTTCCACCTTCTCAAAACTTGACTCGCTGCACCACCGTTTGTTCCAAAAAACAGTCCCAACTCACAAATGAGTTTTCCAAAACGAGAAGCAGTGGCACCGACGCAGCGTCGTCTCTGATTTCCAATGCCACACTGACGTTAATTAAAACATGTTGGCAGACACACTGAAGTTTTTGTAAGCAGTACAACTTCTTCTAACGATTAATTTATTCTGTTGCCAGTTAATTAATTAACAGAAAGTTTTTGCAATTGTTTATGAATTCAAGGTAAATGTAAGAAAAAGAACAGTTTTATGTAACAATATGTAAGTAACGATGCGAGTAAACAGTATAAAATTCAACTATAGGCTACATACAAATATTAGATAGAATAAAGACAATATAAGAAAAAGTAGAACGAAAAATGATTTTAGTTTTGACTGTCCCACAAAAACAACACCTAAAGTTGGGAGTCTTGCAACTTGTCGTGAGCATGCTTTGCCTTTTTTTCTGTGGGTGGCGTCTTTCAAGTCGATCCTCAAATCAACTTTATTTATGCGACGGCGCTGAATCATAACAGACGTTCTCTCGGGGAGCGCGCACATCTAAAACCTTTCTTGAAAAGAGAAAGTGTCAAACACGTTGGATTCTTGGGGGCATAAACGCAACTGTGAAATTCCTAATGTGACAAAACGTCTGCAGCATAATGCAGGTTTAGATTAAACGAGATTAACAGGATTATAACCACAAAGAGAGACTGTGACTACAGCAACAGCAGCAGCAACAACTGCAGATCACAGGACTGTAAAGATGAGCTACCTTTACACACACACACACACACCACCTGCCTCATGCATTTACAATAAGTCCATGAATGGGGCATAACCTCACTTTGCATCTTCACTGCACTCACACATATATATACACACACATGTACGTACACAGTGTGTTGTTGTGCGTATACCTCCACAGATACTCAGCCAGACTCACATGCACAGACCACTGTCTTATTATGCAGTGACTCACAACAGCCTGATTCATCTCCATTGATCTAAAACCTTCCCAGTGGCTTCTCTGAGTCAGTCCTTTTGTTATTCCTTTCTGCGAGTCATCTTACATCATTCATAAAGCTGCTTATTCTACTCAGGCTTTGCCATAAATGAGAGTTGCTGTGTTACACAACTGTGCTGTCAGGGAGGTTTTTGCTTTTTCTTTGGTTTTCTTTTTTTTTGGGGGATCCTGCACTTTGGCCATTTATTCTTAAACTGATCAAACCCTATTGCTCACTTGTACACAGATCCACGCAGCACACACTTAATACGTGTGCAGTGCTAGCTGTGAGGTGCCGTGCAAGAAAATTCAGCTGGGATGAGAGTGAGTCATGGAAACGGCTTAATATTATGGGCTGTCTTTCCCCTTGATGTTTCTCAAGCTAATTAAGCCTCGTATACCGAGCTACTCAGGTCTGTTTGAAGTGTGCGAGAGACTCACTTTAATGGTATGCTTTTACGCACTTCGGTGTTTTCGCATTTAATTTGAATTTGTTTACAACCCAGGGACCTTAGATTATATAGATGGGGCCTCAGAGCTCGATCTGGATACACCTGCGCTCACTGCTACCACCTCAGTTTGTAAATTGCCTGAGATATAACATTATTTTTCAGCTGAACTTCATTTCTTATTATCTCACCAACAAAAAACACACCATAAAATAAATTATAGCTTTTGTTATACACATTACAAGAATAGCTTTGTGCAGTTGCAGGTTGCATTAAGCTCATTCTCAGAGTGGCTGAGTACATTTACTTGTGTAGTGAAATTTCAAAAATACTCCACATAGCAATGACCAAGTGTTCAACTACTGCAGCTTCATGTTAATAATGCAAAATACAATCAACAAATAAATCATAATGTGTTTCTATAGATGCATAACTAATGTATCAGTGCTTCATATAACATGTACATTTGTAGGCCACAATATTTGATGCAAAATGTCAAAATATTTGCTGGTTTGGCTTCTTAATTGTGAGGATTGGTGGGCTTCCTCTTGTCGGACATGATAACAAATGAAATATATTTGGGATTTGGATCACTGGTCAGAGAACATAGGCTGTTTTTTGACATTTAACACTACATGGATAATGGAATAATTATAATATTCCATTATTGAAGGTCAATAATGGAGAAATTTAATGGAAACCCTTGAATTTGTAACTGTAAGCTGGCAAAAAGTTATAGTTTTATGCATTTTATGCCTGATCTTCACATTTTCTTTAGTATTAAATCACCTCTTTACTGCTGTTGTGCAAAATGTAGGAGCCTCTTATGTGTATAAGCTACAAAACCCAAGTGAATTTTATGTTGCTGCTTAAGTACATTATTCTGAAATTAATTATTATTATTCTGAAATTGTCCATTTACGGTTTGGTACTTAAAGCAGAAGTAAGCGATCCGGTCGTTTTGGCTAACTTCTTGTCAGCCGATGGAGTTAGCAGTCCCCGCCCTCGTCCCTATGTCACCACATTCAAGCGCAACCCTTGGCTGCCCACACAGCCCTTCATGCCATTCTCTCTCCTCATTGGATAAAGGTTGTAGGATACAAGGAAAGTTTTCTCCTCGGCTTACAGCAGAGCAGACTGACTGACAGACCCGTGTTTCGGACCAAACACTCTATGGAAGTGATTGCTGTCGGAAGATATAACTATTTAAGACTTATATTAACACAAACATTCCGCTTACTTCTGCTTTAAAGCTGATTTTGCAGGTTTTCAAAGTTTAGTTAAGTTACCTTTATTTAAACTTGTTAGTACACTGAGGCAAGTATCATTTACAGTGCAGACGAGAGTACAAAGCAAAACAAATAAAATACAGAACAGATACACACAATAAAATACAGTAAAGCACAGAAACAGAAAGGATCAGAGAAAACAAGAACAACCGGAGGACAGGAAATTAGTAATGAATGATTTGAAGTGATTGAACGGGACAAGTGAGTTTAGCTGGATATGATTCCAGATGTGTGGGGCATAAGCAGAGAAGCCAGACCTTCCTATCTCAGTCCTGATGTTGGTATTTATACACATGTTGTAGCTGTATTTTTACCTGACTGAAGGATCTGAGTACTTCTGCTCATCCTACTGGACGCTGTCAAAGTAAATACGGTGGTGCACACTGACCCCTACTGTTACTGACAGGCCATCACCTTGATGTGTAACTAACACACACACGCAAACACACTCTCTGCCTCCGCCTCCGCCTCCGGCTATACTTGGTTTGACTTATGCAGGAGCAGAAAGGTCACTGGTTGACACAAAGTTCACAGTGCGTGTGTGTCTGTTGTGTGTTGTGTATTTACAGGATTGGCGTGCTGTGTGCGTACGCTGCCAACCAGAACCTGAGCTCTCAGGTGAAGAACATACGGCGACTGGTCAACAGCAACATGAGGGACCTGCACACCTTCGCTAACGACACACCGATGGTAAGACAGAGCATGACCCATCCTGCTGCTGTGTGTTGTCAAAACAAATGTTGATCACAACATATTGTGTAACAGTCCTGGGGATTTAATTATGTAACAATATGGGCACTTGATTTAAAAAAAACAAAAAAAAACAGAAAGCTACCAGCTAAATTTGAGCTAATGAAATAATTTGGAAGCTGCGTAACAAACTGTTTAGTCACGGTGGAAATTTCTAAAATCATTCAAATGTCAAAATATTCCTGATAGATCTGAGGCTGTTAGAGTTGAAGGCCGCTGTGTGTGTGTCTGTGTGTCTGTGTGTGTGTGTGTGTGTGTGTGCGTGTGTGTGTGCCTCTGTGTCAGGCCTGCTTCTGTTTCTAGTCATGCCTCCTTCCTGTAATCCTCTCAAACTGAGAAAAGACAATTTTCTCACCTTTTGTGCGTGCGACAGCTACAAATTTGCTTTCTAAAACATCATTCTCATACCATGAAATTTCACAAGCCCAGACCTTTAGTCTCACTCCTGTGACTGTTTTTTTTTTTTTATAAGAACAAAGAAATCCAACCAAATTCTCAGTTTATTAAACGGTAATTGTAAATACAGTAGAGAGCCCTGCCTCATATTTTGTCGTTTTCTTCCCCCCACTATTTCATTATGACAAACAACATAACAGTGAAATCATGTGTCACTCCGCTGGTGTTGTTGTTTGTGACGAGACTAATCAGCTCATTTTCTGTGCGCTGCCATCTGCAAAAACCTGCTCCGCTCTGATGTGTTTCCTGTTTGCAGCAAATTGATTACCTAATATCCCAATACGCCACGGCCAGGAAAAAAGTCGTCTATGACCTAAATCGTGAGTACACCTTCTCTTTGTCCTTGATGGTGCGTTAGGTAGACTACTATATATATATATGAAGCTGATTGTCTGAACTTAACTGTGTCTTACTTTCTATGACTTTGTTTTTACAACAGATTTATGACATAACTAGGTCTACTGACTGTTATTAGAGCATCTCTGGAGGATTTATCCCACTTTTCCCCCTGTGTTATAATCCAGGCAGCTCTTTCTTTCCTGGAAGTTAAGACCTGTAAAAGCTGCACTGCCGCTATGAAACAAAAAATATTAAAAGAATAGCTCACCAAAAAATGAAATTCAGCCATTATTGACTCACTCTCCTGCTGATGAATACTCCGTAGTAGTTTTTTATTCCTCAAAGTGCATCTGGAGACCCGGGAGGCCGGTTCGTAGTCCAACGAAAACTTTATATGAGAGTAATACCGCCTGACACAAAAATGTCCATAAAACTACACAAAAAACATTGAATATTCCTCCACACTGCTCGTCCACTGTAATCCAAGTCCCCTGAAGGGATATAGTCCAGAGTTTACTGGAAATTACGTCACTGAGGCAAGTCCGGTCACTTCCGCGTGCGTCGCCTGAACGCGCATCAGGCAAATTCAATACAGGACTGTTTAGGCTGTAAAAATGTCCTAAATGACGTTGTTTTGAGTAAACTCTGGACTATATCCCTTCAGGACACTTGGATTGCAGTGGACAAGGAGTATGGAGGAATATTAAATGGGTTTTGTGTAGTTTTATGGACGTTTTTGTGCCAGGCCCTATTACGCCCATATAAAGTTTTCGTTGGACTACGAACCGGCCTCCCGGGTCTCCAGATGCATTTTGAGGAATAAAAAACTACTCCGGGGTATTCATCAGCATGAGAGTGAATTTCATTTTTTGGTGAACTATTCCTTTAAGTCTCTGTCTCTACATTAGATCGAAGATGTATGGATAAAGAGCAAAAAAAAAAAAACCTGGGAGGCGACACCAGAAATGTGACATAATAAAAAAAGAGTGACTTGTTGATCTTGATGCCGTCGTCTCCTCTGACAGATGTGGGTCCGCTGCTCGGTGGAAGGATACACGATCAGCTGGATAAGGAGGTTCATCCTGCCTTGGACAGAGTCCTCAATATGGCCGGAGGTAACACAAGCTCACTTTTAATTTCCTCCGTCAGTCACGATACTATCACATCACATCACATTTGGCTGGAAGATACTGAACACAGGCCGCCGCCGCCGCCACCGCACTGCAAAGTATTTTTGCTCCATAAGCCATTAAGTGAAACGAGGCATCGTAGCTGATAATGTTCTCCAGGTTCAGTGAGACAATATGAGCTGTTATTTGTGCTTAAATGTCACTTGTAATAATCTTTCAGTTTCTTCCACCCCCTCCCCCAATCTTCTTCTTTTTATGCTTTTTTTTTTTTTTTGTAAAGTGAAAATCGAGAGAGCCATCAAAGGTAACAGTAACTCAGTACCTGAACAATGATCCTGAACAATCCTCTGACCCCCTGATCCCTCCGCCCCTCCGCCCGCCCCCGTGAACTCCTGTGATTTGTTCCCTTGTGATCTCTCTCCCTTTGAGCACTTGGACCCATCACAGCCCTGAGTCACACACACAACCAATTAATAACGTTAAAACTGCACTACGCAACAACACCACCACCACCACCTCAGTCTGGTGAACCCGCGACCACAAATGACGTAAGACGACATCGGCTCTTTTTGGACTCACTCACTTTGGAATATTTAATTTCTTCGTTAATTCTCCACCTCCAGCCTCTCAGATTATTTTCTGCTGTCACCAGATTGTTTCCACAAAAAATAATAATAATAAAAAAATATTGCCTAGTGCAGTTTTAAGTTTTAAGTTAATGGCCTGATTTTACCAAAACCCCAAACACAACATCGTCCTCTTACCTGGATTTTCCCCCCCATTTTACCCCAGTGTGAAGTGAGCATAAGAAAATATGCTTTAATGTAAATATGTATTGTGTTTCTTTTCATAATGCTATTATTTGCAAATTTGACTTTTTAACTTTTAAAGTAGTTATTTTATTTACTTACTTTCTAATCCAATACAAGCAGCTGTATATGGACTATATAGAATATACAGGCTTGTAACACAAAAGACACAAAACAACTGACTGAAAGCATGTCTGTCCGTAGCTCAGGTGGTAAAATTAATGTCTGAGCACAGTAAAATGACTGTGGTTCCAGTTTGTCTTCCTAATGTTTGTGTACTATTTGCGTCTCTACGAGGGCTGAGCCGAGTCGTCAATCTGAGTCTGAGTCTGAGCACCTGGTGCAGATGTTTAGACAAAGTTTTAAGTGTAAAGATCAAGATTAGCACACTGTATATTCCACTAAGGGAAGAGAAAGACTAAATATTTAGCGCTTTACTCCCTGCTGTGCTGTCATGCAATAGTAAATTCACCGTTTCCTCTCCTGCACTCGTGCATCTTTTATACCAGTGTTGGAGGATGCCTATGTTTTTCAATTCTTCATCCTGTTTAATTTTACAAGTCTGCTGCAGGCTGCACTGTGATTGTTAACAACACTGACTTGCTGTCTAGCGATGCATCCAGAAAGGGTCACTTACTGAACAGCAACAATTTTAATAGAGGCAGCCAACAAATTAACATTATTCACATTGAATTCCTGCTTTTTTTTTTCTTTTTTTTTTGCCAAAAGCTAAAAAGATGTTTGGCAGCCAAAAATCTAATTTTAGATGTTACAGAGGCAACATACAGTCAGTCAGTGTACCACCACCAGAGCTTGGACTTGAAATTCACTGTGTTACACTCGGCTCAGGCCTGGTCCTGACAATAAGTACAGAGTGTCCTGTATGAGTCTTTTTGTTTTAAATTATACAAGTTATTTCTGGTTTATATTGACACTGTAAGTAAATATTAAGATAAATCCCTGGGTCAACTGATGAATATGTAATTTTTCAAGCTACTTATATTTGGGGTTTGCACATGAAAATCCACAAAAACCTAAGCTTCATAGCTGTCTGCATCTAAATCTACAAATTATGCACTTCCAGTTGCAACAATTTGACAGAAAATCCCAGGACAGATGTAAAAGACCTTTATGAATTATTGATAACTCCTCTGCTTCTTCTTCTTCTTCCCTTTCAACACAGCCATGCGGGAAACGAAGGAGGCCCTGGAGAACGTCAGCGTGTCTCTGGAGGTCCTCCAGGAGGCGACGGGGAAACTCAACTTCAACCTGAGCCTGGTCCGGACCAGCATCAACCGCAGCCTGAGCGACCCGGGCTGTCACGACGAGGAGTCGGACGCCACCACCGCCCAGCTGTGCCGCAACATCCGGCAGTCGCTGTCCCAGCTGCAGATCAGCGCCAACTTCACACGGGTACTAAACTGAATACTGTACAAACTCATCAACAGTATGTGTGTGTGTTTATCTTTTGGATGTACACTCTTAATACTGTACAGTTTCTCCCAAAGGTTTCAATGAAGAGATGGGCATTAGACCTTTCTTATAAGCTCTAGTATCATGTATTTCTGGTGTACTTAATATACTTAATATATTCATTGTCAATTGTTTTACTAATGCACTTTAAGGTGTTACTGCATGTTATCGTCACCTGATCAAGTCATGTGACTAGTAGTATTTAAGATGGCTACTCACAGCTATCCTACTGTCTGACGAAGAGCAAACCCCTATTGCTCGAAACGTAACGTCACAATAAATTATTACGCCGAGTCGTGCAGAGTCGCGAGTACCTTTGTTCTTTTTAGTTTGTTTATCAGCGTCTCGTCATCTGTTTATATTCATATTTCAGCTGCCGAGAGTGAACGCTCAGCTGGAGAAGATGAACAACGTATTGAGGACGGACCTCAGCGCCATCGTCCAGAAGGTGAGAAACGCATTATAATTTCAAGGAGTTGAGTTGAAGCAAGCTGTATTTTGTTACTCGATTGTTGCACCAACTTTTGCTTAATTGCCTCATTTTACTAAGAAACTGTGTTGTAACACGCAGCCGTTTTCTTCTCACAGGGTTATACTTCTCTGAACGACACGCCACAAATGGTGGTGGAACAAACCAGGAGCGTTGTGGAGAGTAAGTGATTGTTTGCATCCCTAAAACAAATACAAATAATTAATAACTGCTGCTGTTTGTGTCACTGTACTAAGTGATTACATGAATCACTGGGATTTGTCACCGTCCTTGCACTGCTCACTGCTCTCTTATGAGACTCAACAGCTTTCTTCATGTCAAAGAAGCTTAATATTTTGGTATCATTCAAAATCAACAAATCACAACTTTTACCCGATGCAGCTGCAGTCTCAATTCATTTTCTTGCATCTTTACATCAATCATTTAGCATGAAAGTGAATTGGAAAGGATGTGATTAATCGATTGCTGTGTCTCTCAGACGTACAGAATCTGGTGGACGGCATCGGCACCAACATCAGCAGCTTCTCCAAGGCTTTCCCGGTGCAGAGCAGCCTGTCCAACTTCACCATCTTAATCAGCCATGCTCACGCCAAGATCGAGGACTACTACCCTGAAATAGACCGAATGGACTTCTACAGGTACAGGTTTTGTTTATATATATATATATATATATATATATATATATATATATATAAATAAGAGTTGAGTTTTAAATCCAGCTGAGACAAAAAATTGTAAATAATATACTACAGTACATGCAGTCTGATGATTGGCTTTCAGCTTCATGGTATCTGGCTGGACCAGACTCTTTTCTCAAGCTGCTGTATAATTAATGTGTACCATATTATCCCGAACTAATATTTTCCATCTATGAAATATTCATATCACTGCTACATTAATTCAGTTTAAAATAGCTCAGTGGAGAGAAACCCGAGATGATATATCAGTTGTTATAAAAGCTTTGTATTACTTTTTTGTTTTTTTCTTCTATTCTACCCCATGTGGCTCACAAGCAGCTCTATTCTGGCCTTCACTTGTCTTGCTCAAGGACACGGGATCGTTTTGTCCTATTTGTGTTATTTTTAAGCCGTCCAGTCAAAGCTCTCACTGTCTGCTTGTTTCTAGGTGGATTGGCTGCATCGCTCTCTGCTGCATGGTGGTCCTGGTCCTGGCCTTCAACTACCTGGGCCTGCTGTGTGGCACCCTGGGATACGACAAGCACGCCTCGCCCACGACGCGAGGATGCATCTCCAACATGGGAGGAACGATGCTCATGGCGTAAGTCAACAACACACACAACAACAACGCACCTGACAAACTCAGTGAGTTTCAAGACCAAAAACCAAGACGGTGCAGCCACAGCGGGAGGTTGCACTCCGACTATCACAACATAACCGCCATGTAACACTGCTACTGCTGCTTCATTAAAACATTAAGAAAGGGCAGATCTGAAACTCTCTCCCAGTTTTTGCTTGACATTGATTGACCATAAAAAACAGTGATATGATAGTTTTAATTTGATATTAGAAAAATAAAAAGTTAGATGAAATGGGCAGACGTCAGATTTTTTACAAAACAGAAAAGCAGTTGAATCAGCTGATACTCCACATGATTTTTATGTATTTTTGGGCCCAATACGTTAATAAAGTAGGTTCAAGTGAAAAAAAGAATTGTCATAGGTGAAGTTGTGCTGAAAGAAAAAGAATATTTTTCTATGTAGTAGCTATATAAAGGTAGTATTGAAAAACAACCAAAACAGGCTCAGACCTCTAAGGGTTAAAGGGATAGTTCAACATTTTGGCAAAGTGGCCCATTGCCATTGCCATTGCCCAGTTGTTTTTGAGGTAAATGCAGAGACTGCTTGCCGAAAAACTACAGTCTGTTATTGGTGAATGTGCAGGTCACAACTTGTCCGCGAGAGCATTTTGGAGTTGTCGGATTGTGTATTTGATGAGTTGGATGAGGGAAACCAAGAAATCCCATGAGCCTCTGTAGCTTAGCTCTGAGTAGCTCGCAGCTCGGCTCGGCGGTTCTAAAAATAACTTGCACCGACAATTAAAGGTAACGAACCTATACTGCTATGAGGTATGATATTTGCCAAAATGTTGAACTATCCCTTTAAACTACATGCATTTCCTTCACGTGCTTCTACGGATCTAAAGAGAAGGAGCTTCTGTTACAGAAACCTTTCCCACAATATGAAGCGGTGCCATATTTAAAACATATTCAAAAAGAGTCCACCAAAGTAAACTGAGCTGAAGTTTCACGTTACATTAAGCCGACACTCTGACAGACACTTTTGCCCCCTCACGTCTTCTTCTTCCACCACCACCACCACGCCTTTCATGTCTTTATTGTCCTGTACTAACCGGCCTTACCTGAGCTCATCTCGTCTGCTCTGCTGCTCCACAGCGGCGTCGGATTTAGCTTCATCTTCTCCTGGGTGCTGATGGGAGTGGTGACCGTCATATTCCTGGCCGGAGGGAACATTGAGAAACTCGTCTGTGAACCGTTCCACAGCAAAGAGCTCTTCAAGGCAAGTCGAGAGCCTGAATGGAGATGATACAGAGGCAGAGTCAAAACACTGGAGACAATATGTACCGAATACCTCACATAGTGATTTGACTTTGTACAGAACATAACTTTTAATCTCTGTATGGTAATATGAGGATTTTCAACAGGCCAATCCTAGAATGCACAAAATAAGAATATTTATATAGCAAATGTTGTATGCACACAAATTTATATTCAAATGTTAAATGGCCATGACCTTTTAAAAACCTCATGAGATGTGACGTGACTGTGATTCATGTTAAAATTATGTAATTTCCTCAACATGCTTCCCATTTTTCACAGGTTCGCAGTAATATAAAGTGGAAAAAATAATTAATTTGAGTTTTTGTAAATAACCATCTCACGTTTTTGTTGTTCAATGTCATGTCATGGGCACCAGATTGAATGTACTACTGTACACAGACTTATTTTTCTTTTAAATTATTGCTATAATTGGTCATGCCACATAATATTTTTACTCTGACAATAAGTAAAGTACCCTATTTAAATGAGAATAAGTACCTAAAGGTTTTTAGAAAAGGTACAGGGAGTAAAAACAAACTTGTTATGAGTTACTACATATATTTGGTACCAACTTGTGAATCTAAACCTTTATTTAACTGATAAAAAACACAAAACTTGGACACATTAACTGAGGTGTTTGTACCTATAAGCTCCTAAATGAGCAGCTCTGACATTTTTCTTCCTCTATACTATTCACTGCAGACTCAGGGTCCCTTGGGTGGGATTGTGAGCGCAGCAGTTGCTCAACTTGCTCTCATTCTGTGGGTGGTACGCTGCTGTGTTGAGCTTGAATATTGCTGCAGTTACACCGCCCACAATATCATTATTTTACTCCTGTTTCAAAAGCCTATAAAACAAACACAACAATTAGAGAATCCTGTCTTTCTAAATGAGTGATCTCCTCTCATCTCCAGGGGCTTTACTCATTTCATGTGTTATTATCGGTAAAATGAGACATTTGAGAGAGAAACTTTACGATTTTACAACCAAACTGTCTCAGTGGAGGAAAACTGATATTAGTTAAAACAACAACATGCACGCAGCTCCTCCACAGCTTACTAATCCACAGCTATGTCTGAAGTGAAGCATGGATATTTTTTTGAGTTGATCTCGAACGACCCTGCTCTTAAATTAAATTCTGATTTGCATAATTAATCCGAGTCAAGTTTATTTAATTTACTGATTGATGATGTTTTGCATCCTACGAGAACGGCCGATCTCACGTCCTCCCTCTCCCCCCCTCTGCCTCTCCAGGTCGTGGACACCCCGCATCTCGTCCACCCGGAGTGGAAGAACTTCATCCCTGGCTACATGTACAACGACTCTGACCTGGAGCTCACAGCTGAGAGCTTATACAGGCAAAGAAAACTCATTTTTAATGTATTTCAGAGGCTGTGTGATGATTATTCTCTTCACTGCCTATTCAATATGTCTTCTCCCATATTTCTTGTTTACATTTGACACAAAAAAAGTGAATAAATTATGCAGGCGGACGAGCCATTTATTCAATTACAGTCTGTAGAATTATCAGATGATGCTGATTTTCACATTCACATTTCCCCACGCTTTTGTTTTGCTGCATGCAACTGAATATTTTATTCCCATTGATGGGGATGCAAATGAGAAGGAGAGTTGCTATTAACCCTGAGTAGCTAATTAGCATCATTTTTCTACTATCTGCTGCTGCTGCTCTCCTTCAGCTTCTTTCTCAGCGATTACATCAGCTTTCATCATTTCCCTCCAGTGAGAAGCTGCATATCCTCGATAACTGGGCTGGCAGACCCGCAGTCATTATGTTTCCAAATAGAGCAGCGTTGCATACATTAACAAGCAAACAGTGTGCTAATGCTGTGTACACTACTGTACGTGAGTCTATACGCTATTATCCTGGAACGTTTTAGCGTTGAGATAACGGCAAACGTCCCAGGCGTTTCAGGAACACGGCGCTGTTTTCTATCAGTCAACGTGTCAGTGTGTCATCATGTACTGTACTTCCAGTCAACTTCACTTGGTGGCAGCAAATATTTTCACTGTGACAGTAACTCAGAAGTCAATATTTCCCTTTTTCTCTCTCTCTCTCCTGTATTTGTTTGTTTTTTTCTTAGCACTTGCAAAGAGAACAAAGGCATCTACTTGGCCATGCGTCTCGACAAAGTCTTCAACATCTCCTCCTACCTGAACACAACAATGGTTAGTGCACTCAAACACTCAGCAGTCTTCATATAATAAATGCAATGTAAACTAACTACTATAGGCACTGTGAGTATTTACTTATTACTGTAAAGATAGTTGTTAAGTGTTTATATCTCTAAAACAGGGCTGCACAATTAATCAAAATATTATCCATATTGCATGAGATGCAACTTTTAAATATAAGTATATTGTATTTAAAACATATAACAATAAAGAAACATGGTTCTACAGATGTGCCTCATCCTATAAGCTACATTCTGCAAATATAAGTATCAGTGCTTGTTAGTTATCATCCAGATTTTTCTATTTTTTCTCAGCAAATCAAAATGGTAAAGTTTCCATTCCCACTGAAATCATGATCCGCACTGCAATAAATCATTCAACATTTGTCTATAAACAGAGGATACAGATACTTGGATTGGATAATATCATCAAAGATGTACTGTAGGCTACAAACAGTTTCAGCATTGTCAAATACACATGCAGTTAACCTAAAAAGGTTTTTCTGAACTCTTATATATAAACATGTATAAACATTGAGATAATGCTGCTATAACTATAGTTTTCTAATCATATCCTTTGATTAATCCTCATAAAGCACCACTATGGGGATACAGAATAAATAAATGAACTGTACACACTCACGCTAAATACATGCACTTTTGACACTTAGCTCTGTATAAGTTAACAGCGACCAGGTGCCCACACAGATCTCCATCCTTGGCTGCAGCATGTCATTAACATTACCTAATGATTTCTTTACTGCCAAATCAAAGCATGTGTGTGTGTGTGTGTGTGTGTGTGTGTGTGTGCTGCTGCTGACAGCCGACAGCTTGAACATGCCTCAACTCTAACCTCAGTGTAGACTGATGTAAGTTTCTATTTCCTCCTGACCCCGAGCCAGCCACTTCTGTCTGCCTAAGATGTTTCTGCAATTCGCTGCCAACTGGCAGGACTCAATGGCTTGGCTCAATTTATCCAACAGCTGATAACATCCACACACACACACACACACACACGCTGCGGCTGCACCGGTCCGTCTCTGTGCACTGGTCACTTCTAATGCCTGCAATCGTTTCCAAAAGTCTGACAGCAGTCCCGTAAGCAAACAGTGTTTATCATCTGTATTCAAGCTTTAAATAACATATATTACAAAAATGATAAAGCTCTCCTAAAACATTACGTTTCATTGGTTCTTTGCTGAATCTTTTCACATTGGTTTTTTTTTGTGCGTGTGTGTGTTTTATTTCCATGTCCAATATCAACTTCTTTAGAAATGTACAGAACATTTTATCTCCACACCGTCAATAACTGTTGAACTAATGCTTCTCAATAAAAACTGAACAAAGTAGCCTAGGCTATTTGGAAAAGCAGGATTCAATACTGAGCTGCTGTTAAATTGGTTTGAATAATACTGGACAGGTTCAGCTAATAGGGAATAGGCTATTCAATATTTAAATCACAGTTATATTTGTGCATTGTTGCAAACTTCTGATGATATCAGAATCTAATTGCACAGGCTGACTCACACAATGGCTACATACACACAGTTTGTTAAAACCACACCACCACCACCAACAACACACACACACCTGCAACAGACTACTAGCAAACCGTCTTTGCTACTAGTAGCCTCCTAGCTAACTGTAACATTAGACTTTTTTTTCGCCTTTGTTTGTTTATCTTCTGGAAAATAAAACGCGCCGAATTCACTATAAGTAGTTCCTGTTTGCTATGTATCATTGTTTGTATAACTAAGTAAATTACCTGCGGACTGAAGAAAACATGAACACAGCGACATTTCCAGGCAACTTCTGTTATTAGGCTAGCTTCATTTTTCTGATGATGGATTTGCGATGGAAACTATAAAACCGATAGTGTTACGTCACACCGGATGTATACGTGTTACTTCGTAAGATATTTGATAGTTTTTAATTTTGGTTTTTGATACAAATTGCGGCCAGGTGTGTTTCACAGCCTACCTTTCCCTCCAGAAGTCCTGCGTCACGTCACTAAAGACCCGCCCACTGTCTGTTCCTCTCAACCAATCAGATTCATGATGCGCCAGACCTGCGCTTTCTGATTGGCTCCTAACTAACAACCTTTTTCCAGTAGCCTATTTTGAAACAACCACTGCACATAATGTAGCAAGACTTTGATAATTGAAAGGAGTCTTTTTTCTTTTGATTGTTTATTTCAATATATTAATATTCAGTTTTATTAATCTCTTACACTAATTCAACTCCAGTCTCCAGATGACTTTGATAAAAAAAAATTAAAAAGATAATTTGTGGCAAAATGCACACTGAAAAGCATTTTACCCAAAAACTTGTTGTAGTTATTGACAACTCATTTATCGACAACCCATCACTAAAAGTTGGAGTCTTAGCTGAACCGACCATTTGTGATGTTGTATATAAAATGCAAAAATGAACATAGTCTAATACAAAGTTAACCTTTTACAGCTGTGGCACCTTAGCAACAGTACAACAAGCTTTGATATGTGTAGATGAGCAAATCAAGTTGTGTTAAGTGTCTCCAGGTCGAGTTCAAACTAACTCCTGCTGCCTGCTGCTTTGTTTTGTTTTCAGTTTACTAAGGATGTGGTGGGTCAGCTGGACAGCGTCAAGATCGACCTGAGAGGAATAATCCTGTTGGAGGCCGAGGGGAGGCAGAACCTACTGGATTTCTCTGAAGCAGGGCTGTCTGAAATCAACTACGCCGACTATCTGGAAGAGGTGACACACACACACACACACACATACACACACATACATACGTAAAGAAACAAATGCACAGTGACACATCTGAATCAACAGACCCACAAGTCTGAGGGGGCAAATCAGACACTCTCAAAATGTGCATGAATGAACAGAGCAACACAAACATAACGGGACAGGCATGAGCTGAAAACACATGAAACACACACAATTTTTGTATGAGGTCAGTATTTTAGCGTTGGCTCTCTTTAAATAAATGTGTGTAAATATTACCAATAGATTGCACATACATATACTAATATTATTGTATTACTATTGTACTTTTATGGTATGTTACGGTATGTGAAGCCCGAGCCCCTGAGGTTCAGTTAAACAGCCTCCTGTCAGTGAACGTACCGCAGGCGGCCGGGCTTCACGCGATATGAGCTGCGACAGGACACAGCACACTGGGTTCTGTTGAGGACCACTGAAGCTCGATTATCCAGAAGTCGTCCTGCCAAGGCAAAGAGTGTGTAGGAACAAGCCCGGACTTGGCGTTTCCTGTCTTCTCCGGCATTACCTGTCAGGTTCACTTAGATTTATTTCCCTGAGAGAGAGAGGGGAAAAGGAAAGAAAGGGAAGGGAAAGCTTAAAGGACTCCACTCGAGTGTACCACCTGTCCTCATGCGCAGCTCGCAGATGTTAGGATTAAAAGTTTTGTGCACAACTGCCGCACTCATTTGGAAGAAAACTCATTCAGGTCATTGATTAAAAAACAACATGTCCAATATAGTTTATTGAATGGCACAGTGGACTGGATATATGCACTAAATGCAACATGGTTGAATTATGTTTTAAAAACATGGATGCTGCATAAAGACACACTGCTCTGTTCACATATAGAACAAAAATTAACTGAAGAGGAGAAAGATATGTGCGAAAATGTGTGTTTGTCCATCAACACTTTTTTACATTTACCATTTGTTATTTAAGAAACTTATACATGTACTTTTGATATTTATCTTACTGGACGATCTTTGTAAAACAATGGTGTTTTATAACCCCATGTAAGAGAGGCCAGATGTTTGGGGTAAAGTAACTTTACTAACTAATTAACCAACTACACAGGTCCCCAGACATGAATAAAAAGGCTCATGTGTTGTTAAGTGAGTTTATTCGATCCTGTTATTAATTTTTGTTTGTGTGAAGTTGAAAAAAAAATGTAAAAGGAGAAAAAATGACTTTGTTCTTTGAAAGGTAAATGTTTACACTTCATTAAAATGAACTCACTGGAGAACTTTGTTTTTTTCCCTTTTGAAGAAAATGCAGCAGGAACATGAATTGATGTGGTTTTGATAAATATTATTCTGCTGCTCATATTTATAACTAAGCTTATTTTATTTATTTTGACGCAGCATCACAATGAACAAAAGATAAACTGAGCAACTTTTTTTTTATGCGATGGAGACTTTAAATTAGTACCAAATGTTATATAATTGGTCGCAGGGTAACACTGGGACCAGAGTGTTTATGTTATATTTTCTGTTTATATGTGATTATCTTTAGGTGAATAAGGGAGTGACTGTGGTGGACCTGCTGGTGTTTGCCAGAGAGCTGGAGGCCCAGACGGACCTCATGGTAAGAGAAGACCACGGTGCCACACTCCAAACCGGCGCTTAATCTGATTTGTGTATTTATTTACAATGCCAATGGGGCCGCTTGATGGTGCGTTAGGCGTTCATGCTCTCCAAACCTCTCTCAGCCTTGAAACACAGACACAGTGTCTCTCACAGAGGTCGAAGGAGCGCTCTGCCATGCTTTCAGGCCATTCAAGCAACACAACACAACACATTTATTCACCTCCAAACGGCGAGTCCACCAGGAGCCTCCAGAAAGACGGAGCTACGAGCTACTTAGACTCAGAGGAAGTCTTTTAAAATGGGATTACATTTAACTTCAGATCATTTGTCTGTTATTTCTGTACTTAAATGTCTTCATGATGCAACGTTACCAAATACAACCAAATCCTCTAGGGATAGTTTAACATTTTGGCAAATTGTCCCATTGCCATAATCCCTACAGTTTTAGGAGTAGGTTCGTTACCTTTAATTGTCGATGCAAGCTATCTTTAGAACGACGGAGCAGAGCCGCTGTTCAGAGCTACGCTACGGAGGCTAATGGGATTTCTTGGTTTATCTCATCAAACTCATCAAATACACAATCCAACAACTCCAAAACGCTCTGGTGGACAAGTTGTGACCTGCACATTCACCACGCTATGAGATAATAACAGAACGTTACGAGACGCCGTTGTTTTCGATGCAAAGACTGCTTGCCGAAAAACTGCCCCCGATGGGAACACGCATCAGTGGTTTTGCATGAATCTATCCCTTTAAGAGATGAAGTATCAGGGAAAATAAAAAAACGACTAAGTTGCAGGACAAATCAGAGCATGACAGCAATTTACTTTTACAGTGATATACTAATATGTTTTCATTAATGATCTTTGTGTGTTTCAGCCCAGAGGTCCTCTGCAGAGCGCCCTGAAAGGCCACATCGGCACTCTGCGGCAGATCCACACCCAACAGATCACCACCATGGAACAGGGCATGGTAAAGCCGTCTCTCTCTCTCTGTTTACAGTCCAGATATAATATATATATATATATTTCTGACTAGACTCTTGGTTTCTGGTCAAGCCAATTTGGTCCTCAAAGGCAGCATCCTCCCTAAACCACCTTAAAAAACCATGTGCAGACAATTACTTTAATGTGGTTGATTCTTTCTGTCATCATGATCGAGCTCATTCCCAAGCAAAACTGACCAAAGATGAACTCACATGAAAATTAGTAGCCTATAATAATAATAATAATAATATTCAAAATTCAGGTAGAAAAAGAGAGTTTGAGTTTTCCTGACTTCATATTTTGGGCCAGAGTTTGGCAATGATACAGAGGAGGTCAGTGTCCTCACCCACTGTGGTTTCAAAAGACCAGAATTCAATGCAGCCACAGGGGATGTTGTGTGTTTGTGTTTTGTTGTTGTGAAAAAAAATCCAGCTCCTGTTCTGCTCAAGCTGTGCAAATAAGTGTAGTACAAAAAACTCATGGGCTGATTAGGGGTTGCTTAAAGGCACTATGGGAAATGATGCAGGCAAAAGAATAATTGAATAATGAGGCAATTTAAAGGGGAAAAACAACAAAATGGAGAGGTTAGCAAGAATGGATTTACCTCCGCAGATAATTCAGCTCGTTGTTTTGGTCTAAGACAGTTTTGAACTCACTTTACTGTCAAGATGTCTCAACAGAGGGCAAATGTTCCTCTAGTAAACAAGCTCTGATAAACCAGGAGTCTGTCTGTTACCTGACCACAGGGAGAAACACGGCCAGTGAAAACACACATCTGGAACATTTACCTCCTGGAGAGCCAAGACCTAAAAACAGAGAGTGAATATTAAAAACACAACTCGATGTGCTGGAGAAGTAAATACACAACTGTTTGCTAATGATTTCATAAGGGGGATTATATGTCAGTGTCACGTTTAGAGCTTGTTGCACTGATTATGTGTGTGATCCTTCTAGAGAAAGGTATTGTCTTTGACAGAGAAGATACAGTTTTACAGAGTTTCCTTCAATATCATCATCATCATCATCAGAAGGGTGTTTTTTGATCTTTGGGCATGTGTCATCAAACATGTTAGTGTATCAGCCAAAAACTAAAAATGAAATATTCCTTTTTATTTTATTCCCTCTGTCAAGGCTGATCCCATTCTTTTGAACAACACCGAGGATTTGTTGCTGCTAGCGATTTAGATTCAAGTAGTCATGTGCTCCAAAAAACAGACTTTTACAAGAGCTCTTTGTGTTTTTTCTTTGTTTTTGTTTTTGTTTTCTCTTTCAACTTCAAGAAATATGTTAGAGCGAGGGTAAGCAGAAACACGTCCATTCTCTGTATTTAGTGTCCCCATCCATTATTATTACTGTCAGCAACATCTAGAGAAAAAAAACAGTATGTTATTGAAAAATATATATCTCATTTTAAATGTAGGACTGTGTGTGTGTGTGTGTGTGTGTGTGTGTGTGGAGACGAGTGTGTGTGTGTGTGTGTGTGTGTGTGTGTGTGTGTGTGTGTGTGTGTGTGGAGACGAGTGTGTGTGTGTGTGTAGGCCTACCTACATTTACATAGAGATCATTAAATGTATATGTGGTATCAATATGGTGTTGAACATGATGAGCTTTGGACCAAAATATTTCAAAATATCCACTTTAAGACAAGAAATTAAAACAATAATGAAGCTGTAACTGTGCAATGTTAATCAAGCTGTAATTCCTTCAGTTATCGGGTACCAACAGGAAGTTTGTTCCATCATCACCGATGGGAAAGGCTGCTCAGTTGTCACACTATCTACAGTGTAATATTAAAAGTGTAAAAGAGTAATTTCTTTCTTT
Source organism: Trachurus japonicus (assembly GCF_045865225.1). NCBI lineage: Eukaryota > Metazoa > Chordata > Actinopteri > Carangiformes > Carangidae > Trachurus > Trachurus japonicus. The sequence continues at coordinate 8,602,255 of NC_140916.1, forward strand.
GCATTGTGGATATTTTAATTTTGGAACAAAATTCCTCAGCATGCCTGTAATGAAAACATAATGTTGTTCATCAAGTGTTGGTCTCACATTGTGTTTTCACTGATGTTTGTTGGAATGGCCGCCATTTTTCCTTATTGCTGGTGTTAATTTGATTTTGTTTTGTTTGTTTTTTTTTCCTTCTGAAGAGCGCATTGAATCAGAGCATGAGGTTCCTGGAGAGAACGGCCTCCGACCTGCCTGTAAGTAAAACACTCTGAGTCTGAAATGTCTAAATCTCTAGTTGAGTTTAGGCCCAATCCATTGTAACACAGCCCTTCACACAAAGATGTTTCAAGACCACAAACAACTACAGACAAAACGAGAATAACACATTTCCCAGAATACTTTTTCTTTCTTTCTTTTTTTCTTTAACCTTTACTTAGATTTCGAAAGCCATTGAGGGTAAACCCTCATTTCCAATGACGTCGAGAGCACATCAAATCAAAACAACAATCACATAACAATTGCAGTAATCATAAAAATACATCAAACAGCAATACGATCACGCATTATCAACAATTTTAGGATTATTTTTGAAGCAGTTGCATTCAAAAGTGTGTATATTTATGACCATGTACACCAGTAAGATGGCGGCACAAGCATCCAAAGCAACATGTGCATAAGTATTTTGGCCGTTAATGAGATTTTTTAAAGTACGAAAACCACTTCATGTTGCATTCAAGTATAGAAAAGTCTTTTAAAAATCATAGCATGCTGTTTGTTACGTTCAATAATGTTAGATTGGTGTTGCTGATTATATTGCAGTCCCACATTTTTACATATTTTCATATCTGATACAGAAGATTGAACTTTTCTACTGCTGATATTAAATCATTATGATGCATATTATGACATATTACAGTAGTGGCGTCTCACTTCATAAGTGCAAAACGGAGTAGTAGGTGACAGGATGTGAAGAGAGATGGGACTCCACCTAAAATTTAACCTCCACGTTATTTCTGTTTCACCTCTGCAGAACAAAGTCTTGGCTGTTCTCGATGCCATCAATGCCGCCCAGTATCTCATCTCCCAGAATGCAACAGATTTAATCAACCGGGTAACGACAGAACGACTTTCTCTTTGTTGATATTCTGAATATCTAAACCACATGTAATTTACTCTGTGTCCTCTTCTTCCTTCTCAGGAAACAGGGAAATACACAGCGACCATAGTCGGCTACTTCCATCAGTACATAGAGTGGGTCAAAACATCTGTAAGTGTGTGTGTGTGTGTGTGTGTGTTTATCTGTTGACTGATGTGACTCTCTTTGCTAAATATCCATTTAGTCAGAACCAAACACTCTGGGAGGAACTGGCACTGATATTTGGCTGTTGCATAAGAGTTTCAGAGTAAATATAGAGACGACAAATATAACAGTTACAACCTCTATAAATCTGAGGAATCTGCTTTGTGGCCCGTTAGGTTTCTTCTGCATTTCTCCAAAGGAATTCAAAATAAAGAAAAAAAACAGTAAATGTTTGAAGCTTGAAGCGGTTTTACAACTCTCAGAGCTGTCGATACATCATCTCTATTTTAATCTGAATGTTTTTGTTTTCCAGTAAGAGTCTCGGCTTCACTAACAGGAATCTGTTACACGGTGTGATTAGTGTGTTAACGGAGCAGGGAGGACGTACAGGAAGTAGTACACACTCCTGATTGTGTTGTTATGTTGTGTTGTTTTCCACAGCTGGCGATGGAGGTGGCGCCGTGCAAACCCTTCAGCAACATGATGGACACGGCCGAAATCATAACCTGCAGCTTCCTGGTGGACTCTATGGTAAAATGATACTGGAAACGTAGAGAGACACACACTCCTGACAAACAGATTTAATGTAGATCAATGGTTTTATATGGTGCGTGCAGCTCTTCAAAAGGTCAAGTTTGTAAAATGTAAGAACAGTCATTTTATATCTTATTTAATTTCTTTATTTTAGGAGGGAGATGATTTATGAAAGGGGATTTGAACATTGAGGCTATAATGATCAGAGAAAAGTATTGAGATGATTATGGATTGTTATTTGAAGGTGAACTGTACAATAGAGGAAGATTTCTTTTTTATTTTTGATGTTTCACTCAGGATCAAACTGTAGTCGAACATTTCTTCAAGGCTGCAGCTAAAAGTTTCTTTTATAATCAATAAATCTATAGGCAAGGCAAGGCAAGTTTATTTGTATAGTCCATTTCTAAAAAACAGCTTGTCTCAAAGGGCTTTACACAGCATTATAACAACATCCTCTGCCCTTAGACCCTCACATCCACTGAGGAAAACCTCACAATACTTTCTCAGTTAATCAATAATATGGTCTATTAAAGCAGAAGTAAGTGATATATTTGTGTTAATATAAGTCTTAAATAGTTCTATCTTCCGACAGCAATCACTTACATAGAGTGTTTGGACTGAAACACGGGTCTGTCAGTCACTCTGCTCTGCTCTGAGCCGAGGAGAAAACATTTATTGTATCCTACAGTTTTTATCCAATGAGGAGAGAGAACGGCATGCAGGGCTGTGTGTGCAGCCAAGGGACGCCGTGAATGTGGTGACGTAGGGACGAGGACTGTTATGGTGCGTTCAAGGAAACTCGTAACTTGTGTTTTTCCGACCTGTGAAGTCGTACCAGTTCGATCTGGTACGAGTTCACGGGTCGGAAGTTACGAGTGGCCGTTATAGTGACTTTCACCGGTAAAACAGGTCGGAAAAACACGAGTGGGTTGCCTGAAACGCTACAAAGTCGTAAGTTGTGACTTGAAGCTGTAATTTACGGTTTCAAAAGCCTGCCTGGAACGCAGCATTAGCCAAAACGACCGGACCGCTTACTTCTGCTTTAAATGAAAAATACCCACTTTAATACAGCATCTGGAAGCCCAAATGTACGAAGTCTTTCAAAATGTTTGTCTGTATTTTTACGACAGAACACCTTCTGGATGGGTCTGGGCTGCAGCACCCTCTTCCTGCTGCCGAGCATCATCCTGGCAGTGAAACTGGCCAAGTATTACCGCAGGATGGAGACGGAGGATGTTTACGACGAGTGAGTTGTTCTCCTTGTTTTCATGCTGCTTGTTCTTTAACGATGTATGAAGAAAATGTATTGTTTTAGTCTATAGAATATGATATTGGATCCATAATCATTTATTACTACACAAGACATTGTGTACTGTATTGTTGTTGTTCCTGTTGTCATGGTTGCAGGACATCCTTCTTTTTTCTTCAGCTTCTTATTCTTTCATAGTCGCTGCAAATAATATTCAGTTCAACTCTAAAATCATGAGACAGATTTTCCTCTTTTAATTTGTAGTTTGCTAATTCAGCTACTTAAATGTTTGAATTTTTATTATCATAGATAAATAATCTTTTCTGGGTGCCTTTTTGTAGCTACACTATTGTTGATTTATTATTATTTTTATGATTACCTTTCTTCCCTCTTCTCTTCCTTGTAGTTCCTCTGTTTCTGGGACTTGGCATTTTACTTTGTGATAACCATTTCTACTATTTCCATCTTCCGCATCCTTTATGTTTTGGTTTCATTCCTCTCTGTCAAGCACTTGGCACTTTACGAAGAAACATTGATGCATTCGTCACTTCATATGTCCTCTCCATGGAGCTTTAGTTTCACCCTCTCTCATTTTGTTTTGGTCATGGCTTCTTTTTTTTTTTTGCACCAATACAGCAGTCGCCATGTGATCTCTGCTGGATTACAGGCAACTTTCTAGTGCATTTCTCTTCAATAACATTTTATTTTGCTGTTTTTTGTGTGTGTTTGTGTATCTTTATAGCATTGAGACAATTCCCATGAAAACGTAAGACCTTTTACCCACCTCCCTCTCCTTTTAAACTACTATCACTCTGTGCTTTTCTCTGGATCTTGTACATAGAATTGTTTACTAAAATTCTTGGTGCTGGTTTATGTTTTTAAGCTTGGACTTGCTCTTATGGGTGGATGTGTGGCTTCTTGTCGTGTGCTACCTTTGAAAAGTGCCCCTTACCTTTCATGAAGGGCTCTTGCAATCATTACCTTACAAATCCACCTGTTTTTTGAAAGCTATAGTGTAAATAGAAACACAGGTTTATACTCAAGAAAAAAAAAAGTATCTCCTAACACTCTTGCAAAATTTGGCTAGCATTTTTACTCTTGAAGTTTAATCAGCATGCCATGTCTCTCACGTTACGTTTTTCATCCCTTTTTGTATACAATATTTTGTTTTCAGTATGGAAATTGGTAATAATGGTTATCATAGTGAGCGTTCACAAGGTATCCCAAATCCTATGATGACAAGGTAAAACGTTTTATTAATCTTGTTGACTGCATGTGATGGGGAGCGGAGGCATGCCTGGGGACGTGGGGTTGGTTTTTTTTTTCACAAGTATAATGATGTAGCTGAGACACAATGCATGGCTTGGAGGGAGTTGATTCATTGCAAACACGCATTTACACACATACAGTACACATGAGTGGAGGTCACAGAATTGAATAATAGCACAAGAGCTGACAAGTAATGGTAGCTTCTATTGCAAAACATCCAATGTGTATAAAAATGTAATAAAATGTGATCAGGGAATACATTTTGGGGTTAGATGAGAAGATCTATGGCAAGTTGTGCATTGACTATGGAGCTGGATTAGTTTAGCATTAAAACAGCTAGCCCATCTAGTTTTTGTCTTCAAAAGGTCACTAATTAAACAGTTGTATAGTATCGTGAAAACAAGAACAGACATAATGACTGTGCAGTCCTGTTGATCCAAAAAAAGAAGTCCAACTATACAGTCATTGCCCCTAAAACCATCTTTATTATGGTCCCCTATGGCTGTCATGAATTTGTAATACAGATATTCATGTTCCTAGGCCCAGAGCAGAGCCTTAAAAGACTTTATAAACCTCTACATTTTTATCCAGTGCAATCATCAACACTAAACTGATAACAGCTTTTTTTCTGGGTCTGTAAATTCCAGTTAATTTCCAAATGGGAATAAAAAAACATAAAAAACATTGATATTAATTCCATCATTGCACCGAAGTACAGCCTCACAGTGGCACTATAATGGTTTCAGATTTAATTTACAACATGTAATAATTTAACTAGTGTATCCAGCCAGTTCTGAGCTTAATGCACAAACAGTCAGATCTCATCTCATACTCAAATATAGTGTATTTTCCCAAAATGTCAAATTATTCCTAAAAAAAAATAACACATTTGCATAAATACTGGTTCCATCATGGCCCCTGAATTACAACACACTACTATAAAAACCAAGAAAGCAGTCTTAACATTTCTGCTACCATTACTTCTGTCTGTGCTGATGCCAAACGACCTTCTGTGTGGTTCTGGAGAAATCTGCCGTTGAACTAACATCTGCTGCACGAGTGCACTGCTCTGTCTGCAAACGAGGGTGTGAAAAAATGAAAAATCTTCCTGTTTCCTCTCGTTTAGAGTCAGCCAAAGTCCGATGAATGTACACCTGATCATTTTGTTCAGAGAGAGGCAAGCATGTCAAAGCTTTTGGTGTGATGCTGAAAAACTGCTGCTACTTTGATTTCCTCCTTTATATTTTTAACCCAACGTCTAACTGCATGTTCTGTATTTTTAAGTTGCATTTGGACCGGGATGCGTTTTGGTCAACCAACCTGCTGTAACAGAGGCTGCAGGCAGAGAGCAGAGCAGCCAAGATACAAACCCAGACCAGACACCAGCTGATCTTCGCTTCTATAATTATCCTCCACATCATTATCTAAACTGGTCTTTTTACATGAGAAAAGTACAACTCCAAGAGAAACTATCCATATTTTGAATCTGCCTTTGTCTTTACTGGAAACAGGACATTTTAAAGTTCTTTCAAAGGGGCATTAAGTAAATTATTGTTATTGTTTGACCTCCAGCAGCTATTGAAACACTGACACTTAACTTCTCTCTCATTTGCTTTAAGCCAGAAATAATAAAGACAAAGTCGTCTAAGACCATGAGGACCCCACCGTCCATTAAAGGAATAGTTCACCAAAAAACGAAATTCAGTCATTAATGACTTACCCTCATGCTGATGAATACTCCAGAGTAGTTTTTTATTCCTCAAAGTGCATCTGGAGACCCAGGAGGCCGGTTCGTAGTCCAACAAAAACTTTATATGATAGTCCATAGCGCCCGACACAAAAACGTCCAGAAAACTACACAAAAACCATTTCATATTCCTCCACACTGCTCATCCACTGTAATCCAAGTGTCCTAAAGGGATTTAGTCCAGAGTTGACTGGAAACGACGTCATTAAGGACGTTTTTACAGCCTAAACAGTCCTGTATTGAATTTGCCTGGTGCGCGCTCTCGTGTTCGCGCAACGCACATGGACGTGACCAGACTTGCCTCAATGACGTCGCTTCGAGTAAACTCTGGACTATATCCCTTCAGGACACTTGGATTGCAGTGGACGAGCAGTGTGGAGGAATATTAAATGGTTTTTGTGTAGTTTTATGGACGTTTTTGTGTCGGGCGCTATTACTCTCATATAAAGTTTTGAACGCCCCTCCCAGGTCTCCAGATGCACTTTGAGGAATAAAAAACTAGTCCGGAGTATTCATCAGCATGAGGGTGAGTCACTAATGACTGAATTTCATTTTTTGGTGAACTATTCCTTTAATATAATGATTATTTGTTGTTTTCGGACACTTACTTATTGCCCTCACAGTTCATCCATGTTAATGTTGATGCTCTGCTCTCTGCCTCATCCTCCGCTGGTCTTGCTCCTCTAAGTAAGAAGCAAGCAGCGGTTTCACCACAATGTGATGAATTACCTGTCAGTGGTGTTAATGTTGTCCCTGTGTGTGTGTGTGTGTGTGTGTGTGTGTAGCATCCCTACCTATGACACAATGAACAGGTTCCCTCGGGCCTCGGCTCCTCCGAGGCACATCGACTGGTGACAGAGAGCCGGCTCTTGTTCTGGCTCCTGAAAGGTAAAAAGAAAAACAGGAGGAAAAAAAAATGAAAAACCAGCGCCTCACACCTGAGTTTTTCCCTCTAACACCATTAATTCCTTCCTGACAATCTCTCACCTTTCCTCCCAACACAGCTGTCAACTCGTCCGCTGTCGTCATAACCATCTGTCCTGCCTGTCTACCTCTGTTGTTCAATCTTGCCTGTATATTTCCTCCGCTCCATCACTAACCCTGACTTCTCTAACACCTCTCCACAGCTTGTTTTAGTCCTTTTTCTGCTCACAGTGAATTTGCAGGAAAAAAAAAAAACCATCATGGTGAGATTTTGCTAATTTTGGAAACCCCCTAACGAGCCATAAATGTCTTCACGGTATTTATGTCTGACTCCCTGTGACTGCTTAGTCAGTGTGTTGTAGAGGAGGAAAAATGCTGCATGTGCTTCTTCTGCCTTACTTTACTTTTCTTTCTTACTGAGAACAATATCATTTGGTTCAGCACTTCCTGTTTCAGATAGTGTGGATGCTTAAAACTATCTTTTTTTTTTGCAAAACCACATATCTGATGCTTTTCCTCAGTTGCTTGTGTGTCAATAGTGTTTTGATGTTGACGTGCCTTTGTCTACTCCATGTTTCCACTGATGCTGACATCGTCTGCAGTTCATGGGTGTAATGCAAATTTAACTAAATTGAGGTATATATAGGAAATGCTACTGTACATCTTAAATGAGAGAGAAAAGAAGCACCTGATTCGCTCTGAGTAGTTTGTGTGGAGGTGGTTGTCACCTTTTTCACAGAGGACATTTTGACAGGAGGAAAAAACACAGATTTGCCAAAGATTTAAATAATAAAAATGTCAAATGATCTAAATTCATTGTAGCTGTGTCACTTACAGAGTTGTTGAGGTGTTCATGCTTCCTCTCTGTCACGTTGTCACAGCTTAGCGGGACATTTGAACAGAGCAGAAATGGTGTTAATGATGATACCAGCATCTGTGCTTTTTCCTCAAAATGTTTGCTGTGGAAAAGACCCATTGTTGTTTAGATATTGGTTTGTTTCAGAAAGCACTGTGGAAAATAAATTTACTGTGTAAATGTTAAAAGATAATGCCACTGTAACAATAAACAAACTGACTCAGTATAATATGTCATTTATGCTGCCAGAAACTTTACTACTTTTCTGACATTAACCACTGTGAACTCCCTGTGCATTGAGTTTACACTTTAAATTAAATTCCTACTTGTCAGGAAAGAAAGTAGAGGGAAAAAATAAAATATTCCTTCTTCTCAAAAGTTGCACGCTCTTGCTTGAAATAGCAAGAGCTCATTAAAACAACAATTCTGCCCTTGGCATCATTTTGACAGACAGCATAACACTAAAATATAGACACTGTATATATCTGTGGCATCACAAGTCAGAGAAAATTAAGATTATGACAATAACGTTTTCTATTCCAGTCCAAAAGTTGATAATTTACACTCACAATACTGGAAGTAACACTACATAAAAGCACATTTTCTCACTCATGCTATAGTATATATATATTTTATAATGTAACTTTTAGAGTCTGGAGGGAAACGTGTTATTCCCGGAGGAAAAACTGGTTTTATGGGACTGCTGTATGAACTGTGCGTTTTTAGACAGAATCCAGTCTCTGTAAATCCTCTGTGGATCCTCATGAAAGCATCACTGGCTGCACTCACTTCTCTTTAAATTCACAACCCTGCTAGAGCTGCGTTAGTCTCCTGGGTCATTCAAAAAAAAAAGGAAAGGAAATACACTATGTCTTGAATTATGTATTTAATCTATAAAAGTATCTCATTCATTTTTCTCTAATATTTGTCTTCCCAGTGCCGAATACTGGAACTAAAATAGTAAGTTCACTCTCTTACATTTTACATTATAGTGGTTTAGTTGGATCCAACAGCAGAATGAGTTTCGATCCCCCAGATCAATAGCGAAGTAGACAATTGTTCAGACTCTTTCTTGTTAACGTGTCCATTTAACAAGTAATTTATCCTCATATTGAGTTGAAAGTCTAAAATCTGATTTTTCCCAAAACAAGTGGAAGAAGTTTGTAAAATGAGTTTGTTTCGATGTTAGATTATTGCAGCAGACATAACTTAATGTAAAGATAATGAAACTTCTTGTTCTTTTATATGTTTAATATAAAAGACTCAATACCAGGATTGATCCATGCAGGCAGATGAGATGAGTGTAGTTTCCTGACTATATTGCAAAAACAAGAATTGAGTTAAGAAAGCAGCAGAAGTTGTACTTGAACTTTTCTGAATTTAGTTAAAAAAGTAAAGCAGTGTATTTTGGGGTTCACTAAACAAATCATGTTCTTTTTTTCCCCATTTGTTTTGTTTTTTAAACCGAATGCTTCACCATCGCTCAGACAAGATGAAGATCAATGGAAGCTGGTTTCCTGTACAACATAAAGAAGAACAACAACACCCCGAGTCCTGCAGGGTCATCTCATCTCATGTATAGCGATCGACTCTCCCAGGCCGATCACAGCCCAGTGCGGTTATCTGCTCTCCAGACCCCCACCCAACCCCTCCCTCTTCAAGAAACTCTGCCTGCAGGACATCCACTCCTCTCCCTCAGCATCAATCTGAGCCAGGCTTGTTCTGCATTTTTCACAAAACAAAACAAAACAAAACAAAAAAACTGCTGTGTCTGCGTTTACATTTGTTCAGACACAAAAAACCATGCTGAAAACACATTCAGCAAGAGGACATGACGATAAATGTGATGCCTGTTGTTCATTTTAATGTACTTGTTTGTGCTTAAGAAAACAGTGGCTGACAGGTCACCTGAAGGTTACGGCAAGCTGCTAGAAGAAATGTTTGTTTTTTTCCTCATGCACTTAAAATGGATGTTTCACTGTTTTACTGAAGAAGAAAAAAAGGCACATCCACTTTAACTGCAGTCTGTATGAGTTGGTGGGTGTGTGGTACCTTAATGACTGAGAAATGGATGAGCTAGGTCAAAAAAAGATGATGAAGGAGGAGAAGAAAAAACAAGTTGTTCCTGGGTGGATTTTTGAGATTATTATGGAGGAAAACTTAGCATGACTTTTTCAAAAAAAAAAAAGAAAAAAAATGTTTACAATATAAAAAAAACATCCAGAGTTTTAACATCTGTGCTGGTTCGGAGCAGATAAACAGAAAAGTTGCCTTTCAGATTTATGTTTCACGTCGGCATTTTGACACAGATGTTCCTTCATTAAAAGGGAAAATCCACCATCCGATGTTTTTACACAGTTAGAAGTCACCAAGTATGGATTTAATTCATCATATAGCGCTTCTCTCCATACAACATAACCCATTGACACTCAACTTGTGTCATCTACATTTGTGCCAGGTAATAATTTACTACATTTCCCAGAATGCCTCCAAACAGTTACCCTTTAAGATTAAGTAATATCAGAAAGACCAGAGAGATAATTTAACCAAAGAGTAACTGACACCTGAAAACTTAAAATATCCAAAATACAGAGGTCGAACAAAACATTTCATTTATATTTTTACTGTACGCAACAGAAATACTTTTATTACTTTTTGTTGCCTGTCTTGTCTAAGGATCATCTAAGCGCTCCAGTAGGCACAACCCCCAGACTGCAAGCTTCTCTTTGTTTCATGGTCTTAAAAAAATGTGTATAAATATATAATTTCTTATTTTCATTCACATTTAAGAGGAAAAAGTATTATCATCTGTTGCAAAAATTCCTGAGTTCAGCATCCTGTCATTGAAGCCGACCTATTTATCATTGTGATTGTGGCATTTTTTTTTATAACAGTTTAAATCCTTCGGTGGATTTTCCCTTTAAATGTCAAAATAAACTCATAAAATATAAGTAGGACAAACCATGACAAACGTAGGTGATGAATTGATATTAACAAAACAAGCTATCATGCTGAGTTCACTAACACAACATTTTTACTGAGATCTATCTTGCTTTCATAGATACAGTACTTTCAAAGTGGAGAATTACTTTCTCAAGCCAAATCTTCTTTTTTTTGTTACTGTAGGTCTCAGGTCTTTTAGCGCTCTGTTAGTTCTGTGCTTATTTTGTTTCTGCTTTTTTTTTTTGTATTAAAATGAAAAAACACACAGTAGCTATGGATACATTTAAATGAATGTATTCAACAGCTGCTGTGTGTTGCTTGATTTGGCTGAGAAATATGCTGAAATCTATCTCAAACGCATCAGGCAAGCCAATCCAGTTATCCCACCCACCTCGCCTACATGTTTACAGGTTAGATGTGCAGCTGCTGTCAGCGTAGTAACGATGCTGAGAAGGTAGACAATCCATTCATGGAAAAAGTGAGCGCTGTCAATCAAGTAGAACGCTTAAAGGATGTTTCTTTTTTTTTAATGGTTTTACACGGCTAGTGTTGATGCACACTGTGAAAAAATGATGTCCATCTTAACACTGAAAGTTATTTTTAAATGTCTTGCCATTGTTTTTGAACAGTGCAACAGCAGAGCAACTTGAGGACAGCTAGTGCAAAAAAACAACAACCTGTTTGCAAGCTGAAATAATACTATCAGATGAATTACTTCATCTGATAACTTTAAGATAGTGCTAACACGCTTTTGCAATAACTTCGATGCTATTTAATCCTCTGACGATAAACATTTAGGCTAAAACTAGTGGGAATATATCATCATTCAATATTTACAACCACAGGCTACTCAAACAGTGTTTTTTGGTGATGCTAATGGAATTCAGCCTAGCCAGATAGGCTAATCGCAACAGCTAGCAAACTTATTTTTGCTATTACTTTTACATTACAGATCAATATGTCAAATTAATCAATATTTACTCATGTCAAATTTTAAGGTGGCATTGGTACATAGGCCAAGTCATCCTCGCCATTTAGTTTATTATACATTTAGCAGTAACTACTGGGAAAGTTTTCCATCCATACAGGTTTGGGGAACATTTCAATTGAGTGGTCGTCTGTCAGAAGTGTGTTTGAAAACACCAGCATTTCACACAGTAACCTAACTGAACTACCCCAAATTTAAATATTTACATTACCGTAATACAATGGCCACAGAAACACAGTCCAGCTAGTTAGCTAGTTGCTACAGCTATTAAACTAACCCTATTCATATGTTACTCTATCATCATTTGCAAAATAGTTATGAAGACATTATGGACTCATATCTCACAAACCATAGCACAGGTGGTTTATATGTTATAGTTGGGCTACATAAGATTTTTGGTATTAGGCTACTGTTGATAGCTTAGGTACAGTAATGTTCATTGTTTTAAATAAACCACAGTTTCACACACTGTCAACAGCTTTCACATGTAGTGAAGAACTACTTGCCTTCTGGATTAAGCTTCTTAATCTTAGTGCTACTTGAAAATGCCCTGCATTGGCAAAGCTTAGTTCACTTTTGTCTTTTTCTCTTCTTTTTTTTTTTTTACTCGTTTCATTGCAGTCCCCAGTTTCTTGTTAAGATGGATATTTTTTGAAGCAGCTGTGTGAACACTTTGACAGGACTATCATTAGTTTTCTTGTCTGCTAGAGTCCGGATGTGACCCTTGAGAGAGAAAAAAAAGGGGGGTATGATTTTACTAAGTGCTTAAACTAGCTATTGTGTATCCAAACCCTGGACGGACGGATGCTGGCAGGACAGATACGGTAACTGGTCTGAACTGCGGTGCTCCAGAGTTGGGCAGCGATGGAGCCACTGAAGAGGAACATTTTATGTGGTGGTGACAAAAAAGGAGTGTATAAATTGTGAATAAACTTTGGACTTCAGTTTGTTGTTATTTCATTGCATTCTTCTTTTTTATATTTTAGTGCCTTTCTAGAAATTCCTGTAGGGTTAGGGTTCGGCCATCATAAATATAGTCCTGAATAGACAGTGCAGTTTTGAGTAAAATTCTTCTTGGGTTGGGCATTGTCGGTCGACAGCATAAAAGGATTTTTTTATGAATAAATTGTGTTTTTTATTGAGCGAAAACCAGAGAAATGTGTATGACAAAGTGGTGTCCTGGGTATCTTAAGACTTTAACACTAAACTACACATTCTTATGTGGTGCTGCCACTTGTGACCATAAGCCACTGGGTTGCGTTACACTGGGTCAGCTATTTTCAATAGGAGGTGATTATCTTCTTCCCTAAGCTTTGTCCTGAGGTTTTCATAGGAACCAAACAATATGTGAATAAACTCGACCAGCTCTCCACCAGTCTCTGTACATTCAGTTCTGCACAACTTGTGCATTACTGGATGTACAACCGAGCTTTAGCTTAACGGCAGAGCCATATGATAATAGTCAGATAAGGACTGTATAGGAGGGGGCTGGGAAAAAGTTCATTCACATGACGTGTGTTATCATTAGGCAAATCCACAAGTTCTCAGCTATTCAAACATGAGTTATTTTAAGTGAAGATCTTGTTTTTAATGTTGATATTTCCTAGTTTATCCTATGTGTCAGTTCTCCTGTGTTGCATGTTGCTGCACATAGGGAAAACAATATGAAATTGCACTGGTTATTAATGTCGAGATACTCACATTACACAGTCTGTTGGTGAATATGCTGCGATCTTAGGGGAAGACAAACACTCTGGGGATCAGGAGAGTGAAGGTTTTAATACAAAACACTGCAAAATTTGTTGTTTAGCTAAGGACAACAAGGACAACTGAGGAGCTTCCTTTCAGTCTGAATCCAAACACCAAATTATTCACATAAAGAATAAGTAATAAATTCTGATTGTCAATGTAGATGTAAATGCATGGACATTAGGTTGCTCCTTGTGTTGGTTGTGCAAAGACAATATCATAGTAAAGTTAACCACTTCCAGATTTGTTGATACTTGGCTCTATGTCGCTGACAATTGGACCTTTTTTCTCCATTGGCCTGGGAATAAAGGCACTAAAGACATAACCAGCCCCACCCCACACTATCTGGCCGCTCTCAGGCCCCACAACTATGCCCACCCTACCCCCCACGTAAAATATAGGCTTTTCTTGTTCTTTCTTAATTACCTGCAGAAAATAATTACCATGCTCCACACTGAACTTTGTCCGCTATGTGTGAGTGCCTTCAAGTCACATTTCTTTGTGGTTGAGCAGTCTCGCTGGTTATGTTTGGAGGGAAATGATAGGTTACAATCACAGCTGTGAGCGTCAACTGCCTTTTAAAAACAAGAAAGAATTTGAGGGCTTCAAGACGCTCGCTCACTTTGCTATCATCTCAGACATGTCACATGATGTTTTTAATTGAGATACACTGAACAAACATTTAGTGGCCACTGACATATCTGACGTTTCACATGGTTACATAAAAAACCCCTGCCGATAAAAATGCGTCAAACTAGAAAATGCTCTATAAGGTACAATTTACATAATTGACATCTTCTGGAGCTGATAACAGTATGTTCTGTTTTTACATAACACCTGGGTAAACATGAGCAGGTGGTTTGACATGTGGTCTTCAGAGAGCTCTAACTGATGTCGCTGTTCTCCTCCTCCTGAACAGCAAGTTTCTTTTAGTCTTGGTTTTTTTTTCCCTCTATCCTGAATTCCCTCTTTGTCTGCTTGGCCAATAAATAGCAGGAGGTTCCCTCAGCTCCAGCAGTTCCACTCTCCTCCTCTGACGCTCAGCATCCATCTGACACCATGCGGACCAAGGCCAGCGCTCTGCTGCTGCTGCTGCTCGCCTGCTGCCTCTGGGCAGATGAGGCTCAAAGCAACACCAGCAGGAGACAGAACATCTGGGATGAGCCCATCAAATTCAACACCAAGGCTAACGACTTGTGTACCATGATCATCACCGGCCACGGGGAGTACACCAGGCTGAGGCTGTCCTGTCAGAGCAGCAAGCGCTCCTACTGGTGCGACTACGAGGGGAAGCCTTACACCTGCCGCTCTTACAACAAAAACCCCCGACACTACTTTGTCCAGATGATGTGGGACTTCAGAAAGCTCCACAACGCCTGCCAGGGCCAGAGGCAGATCCTGCCACACATGTGCAGGAAGGCGACCAACGACTCCCAGATGGTGTTTTTATCTGCGTCCTTTTCTCGGTCGGACGATTCTTTCAGGACGGGAGCGAGACCAGCGGTGCAGCCTGGGAGAACTCAACCTCGGCCTGGCCCTGCACCTACCAGTCCAGACTCGGTGAGGGTGAAGCAAACTTCCAGGAAATCCTACCAAGACCTTCCAAGAGTCAAGACCACGCCGAGAACCACTACACAACCACCGACGCCCCCCGGGGAGAGCAACGCCAAGAGGCTGGCTCGACAGTACTGTTGGAAGTCCCTCCAAGGCCTCTGCTCCTTTTTCATTGGGCTGTTCAGAAACTAATGGGAAAGGTACTCCCTCTATTTATTATGGTGTTTTATGATTCATCCATCAGTACTGTGGTGGAATGAGGGTTTGAATCGTGTTTGTTTCTAGAATTCATTTGCATAATTTCAACTTTCTTTTAATTTTCTTTATTCAAGATGTTCTTTTGTATCCACAGACCTACAATTCTGATTAGGATCACTCCTGACGTCCTTGGGGAGACACAGCGGTAGAAGAACTGTAGCGCCCTCTGCAGGGGAGAGAGTTGGTACTGCAGTGACTTTCAGACAAACCCCTCCACCTCCAACACTGAAACTTGCACACATCATCGTCCACTGAGAGCCGGTCTAATGTGAAACTCTTGGCCAAACATCCTTTCAAAGATGGATGAACATTACTACCTGACTTGATTATGTGATTATTATTATTATCATTATTATTACTGCATGAAACACATGTACAGTATATGAAATGGAAAAAACTTGTGAGAATATTACTGCAGATGCTGCATTTTCAAAAAATATAGGGATCAAGCCAAAGACTCAACCCATTTTTGTGACTTATTTGTATTCATGTTTGTTTATTTTTATATTATCTATTTGCATTACACCACAGTGAATACTCTTATTGATAAAAAACGATTTGATGAATGTGAAATTATCCTACAGTAACTATGTACAATGTATTATATCTGTTGAAACTCGTAAAATAGTACTATAATACTAGTAAAATGGTTATAAACGATTGTTCTGTCTGTTATTTTCACTTTGTAAGAATCGCCTGCTGTATTGTATTTGACCTTTAGGTGTCTCTGTTGCTTTAGTTTCACACACTTCCAAGTTCAGTGAGTGATTTCTCCTTGCATGGACATCTGGCATGTTTCAAGATATTTCAAGTCATTTTGTTTTTAACACACTGTCGTACCAGATGCTCCAGTAAAGGCCTTTAAAAAAGTCCAGTTATATGTATTTGTTAAAAAATAAAAAGTTATCATAAAGGAGGTGGGATTTCTTGCAGGAGGCAGCACAACCTGCCACTACAGATTACTTCTAATCCTGATATCTCAACATAAATTATAAATACTAAATATGTTTTTGCCATTTCTTAAATGTAATAATCCTTGACTGAAAGTAGGACAGAAATAACTAACTTTTTTGACCGCTGTTACATTGATTACAATTTAACACATTGAGAAACTTCAATCAGCAGTAATCTGACTCAAACCATCCCTGAAAGGCTACCCCCCTCATTGGTTTACCAATCTCAACTCAAAGAGAGAGAGAGAGAGAGAGAGAGAGAGAGAGAGAGAGAGAGGGAAAAAAACTTTTTAAGCCCTTCAGTCATGCAGATTGAGTGAGTGTGCGAAGAGGAGGGCTCACTGTGCAGCAGCATACTGTACTGTACTGTACTGTAGCTGCAGGTGAAGGAGTCTCTCAGTTCTGAAGTTCACTCTGCAAAATTCAGGTAAGTCACCACAGTTTGATCTGCTGTCACTCTCTAATGATCCCTGACTAATACGCACTTTGGTATTAGCATAGTATTAGTGTGTGTGTAGTGTGTGTGTGTAGTGTGTAGTGTTATAACCTTTATGTTCATGTAATAATCCTAAAGTTGGTTAAACGTCCTGTCAGGTAATGATGGAAAGTAGCGAAGTCACTTTACTCAATTCAGTGCAATGCAGTTTTAACTACATACTGTAACACAGATTTAGGATTTTACATGCAAAACACATAAGGATACAGACAGTGCTTTTCTGTTAGTCTATATGCAGTCTACATATTGACTGATTACAATATTACATAATAAAATCCAATAATGCAATAAATAAATAACAGTATCAACCATATAAAACTCTGAGAGAAGAGTAACTGCATAATGTGACACTTGAACTCACTTTAGTTTTTTTTTACTTTTACTTCTATAAATGATCTAAATACCTACTCAATCTCTGTATGTGGTGCTTTACAAATTACAGTTTCCGTGGTTTTCTTGTCATCTATTTTCTTGATCCTATATGACGATTTACTTAGTAATAGTCATTTTTTACTTATTATAGTATCGCAGTATTCATGTCATGTCTGTTTCTCTGATTATTCCAACACAGACCTCCTTTTAAAACCAGGATGAAAACATTGTTTTGCTGCTGCCTTTAACCAAATTAAATTAAGAGCTATTCATTTATATCTTTGAGTCTTAACTTTTTACTCAGCTGCTCCTTCTGATTTATTCAATTTTATTCTAATTCATTATTTTAATATCAACATACATTTATATTGCCTCTTTTAGTATATCCTCTCTTATTTGCCTATTCATGTCATGCCTGAAAGCACTTTGAATCATATCTCGAAATGTTTCTATAAGAAAAACCTAGTTGTTTCTTTCTAAAACACAGGTTTAATGGGGGATTAAAATGAGTCTTTGTGAGGAGGGAAATGAAGGGGATTAGAGGTCAGATAACTTAATCCTAATTTATACTCTTGCAGGGCCTTTTGTGTTGGTTTCATGGCTTTCTTCACCAATATCACCATCCTTCTGGTTCTGGCCTGCATTTGCCACCAGCAGATGTTGGGCAGCTGCTCGAGGGGCAGCGGACGGAGGGGACGAGGGTCCGACAGAGGACAAAACAAGGAGAAGTCTGGGCTGAAGGCTGGACGCCAATCCAAAGCTGCCTCCGCGCAGCCCGTCAAGGGAAAACTGGTCACCAAAGACAAGTCTGAGTGCACGTGGGCCGCGACGGGCGACGACGTCCTCACCCTCGGCGTCACGTGCAAGAAGAACGACAAGAGCTCCAGCTGTGAATACGTTGCTAAACCGTCGCTCTGTCCGCAGTATGCCTCCGATGTCAAACTCTACTGGAAGCAAATCGCCAGGGCGCTGCAGAAGCAAAGGAATCTGTGCCAGGACGGGAGCGCGGCGGTGATCAGAGCAGGTATGTGCCGGGGAGCTGCCAGGGATGCTCACTTCAGATTTCATAATGCGCAGAAGAAGGAGAAGAAAAAGAAGACGGCCCGGCCCGGCACCCCGCCTGCTCCTCCCAAAACTGACAAATCCTGTCAACCTGCGAACAAGAAGCTGGCAGAGGAGTACTGCAACGAGTCCTGGTCGAGTTTTTGCACGTTCTTTTTTACTATGGTGCAGGATTACGACTGCTGAGACGGAGAAAAGTAAAGAACTCAAACAGATTCAGTTTTCCATGCAGTCACATCTTATTAGAGACTCTACAGATGCTTTGTACTTTGCAAAATAATTCATCTACTCTGAAATAATAGTTTGTTTTTATGTAGAGTGCAAATCTCCCCACTGTTGAAATTGCTTCAACCCTTCAATAAATATGTTTTCTATGTAAATTTTCTCTGTGATTTGTCCATTCGAGAGATTTCACTGATGAGACAGAAACTTTAAAATAAAAGTCATTCATCACTCTTACAACGCATAAAATTAAAACGCAGGCAGCTTGTGACATTATGAGTATGTTTTCTTCATGCAATTTGCAATTTAAAAGACATACCTGTACATATTTTCCATAATTGTCATGACCTTTTGAGACCATTTCATTTAAATCAAAGCCCCTTTCCGTCTCTGCCAAATATGCATGCACACTCCTACTACAGGTATTCGCTGGGAGATTAGACGCTTGAGCATGTTGGGTATTGACACAGTAATTTAACCAGAGGGAGTGTGCTTTTTTTTTTGAAGCCTTAGCCTGCATACTTTGGCTCTAACAAGACCACAGTCTCAGTGTGAAACAATAAAATGAATGTTCATGATGTTCTTCAGGGAAAATCAAAGTGCAGGAGGGGTTTAAGTGTTAGGTTTGGCAGATTTTCACTGTGATCATTGGAACTACCCACACTTCAACAAGCTTGTCAGTACTTACAGAGTTTGTGAATACTGTGCCTGAATATGTTTTCATAATAACTCTCTATTATGTTAAATTAGACTACGTGATATTCTATCATGAAAGCCTTTTAAGTAGAAGGATGCAATGGTAATTTCTTTATCTCAAACTAAAGCTAAAAATCTCAATGTCTCAATAACTTGATCATTTTGATCAAAGTGTTGTCTTGGTCTCATGATAATCAAAATTTGAACATCGTGGAGAGGAGAGGGAGAGAGAAGAGGACTGTATACAAATTGAATTGAATTGAATTGAATTGAATTAACTTTATTAATCCGGAAGGAGGGAAATTTGTTTGTCCCAGCCAGCACCACACAACAATAAAAGCAATACACAATATTGAACATGTGCATTCAAAAGTTTAGAGAAGGTTAAATTAAGTTCACCTGTAAAGGTTATAGTGCATTTTGGGTGAATTCTGAAATTTAATCCAAAAGCCAAACATCCCTAACTTTTTGTAAGTAGTGTAATTCAACACCCTTGGTCAGTCATCTCTAGTCCTGCTGCAAAGTGTTTAAGAGCTGTACACTACGTTGACCCCTGAGAGCTCAACACACTGCAACTTAAAGAAACATACAAATAAACAAAATGTGCTGCAAAGTCAGTCCTACAAAAAACTTAATTGTTTCCAGCCAACACAAACATAGGATGGTATCATGATGGTGTCATCCTACCTGCAGAGACCCAGGTACAAGTCCAAGCCAGGGCTGCTTTCCTCTCTCTCTGGCCTTCATGTCTCTTTCTTAATCACTTCTAAATCTGGAAAAAATAACATAAAAACAAAAAAAATACTTCAATGCTTCAAAAGACATGATACAGCCCCAGCTAGGTGCATCACTTTTTAGGGTTTCCTTATAAGACAGAATATTCAGGACTTTAATTTCCTTCAGTTTATTCAGTTGCAGTGTGTTGATCAGTCTGTCTCACTCTTTTCTTGCATAACTTGTCCCTTTGTCACCAAACACCTTTTCTCATCATAACACTGTCAGATCTAATACGTGGCTTGTAACCTGAGGGATGTTAATACAAATCTTTATCAGGGGGGAATCAGGTTTAAAAAAAGTAAAATAAAATTTACTTACTCACTTCTAAAAACAATATTTCTGATTTTAGTGTCGATAATGTGATGTGACCTCAGGATTTTTCCCACAAATCTCAAAGACATCAGCTGCAAACATGAGAGTGTCAGCAGCAGCAGCGTTCAGCACTCGTCAAGAGAGGGAACCATCTCCCAAAAGGCCCTGAACACAACACACCCCTGTTTGTTTTTCTTGGGAGGGATGCATGTTTGCAATTTGGTGACGATTACATAGCAGCTCTTGTTCTTCTGGAAACCCTCTCCGCTTTGTAAACGCCAAAGAGACAGACACAACTTTCTCCACCCACAGAGCAGCCTCAGGACACGCTGGTGTTTGAGGAAAAAAGGGGGGAATGACTTTCTCTTTCTTGATGATTTTGAGCTTTATCTCCTGCTGGAAATTAATGCATCACCCACAGCTGAAATCCATTAAGCTCAGGCTCTCAGCAGGTTGCACTGTAGACCACCAGCGCACCGGAATGACACACACCGCCACTTACATCCTCCCAAGTGAGAAAATAAGATAGACATTTAAAAATAGACTTAGGCTACCTTGCTTGAAGATCCAATCATCATTAAACTTGTTGTTGTATCAGAGAGCGGCATAAGAACAAAGTGAATGGTAGAAGACTGATTCATGGTGTCATCTAGATACTGAAACATTTCATATTGGTATTGTGTTAAACATATGTATGATCTTGTCAATTCATCTGGCTGCCTCTTGACTGTAACTGGTCTTTTTGTAGACATTAAAGGGATAGTTCACCCAAAATTCAAATTTCACTCATGTCGACTAAGGGCTGGGAGAAGTTTCAGAGTCCTCCGTGGCTTCTCTGAGTTACAGCGGGGCTCCGCGCAGCACTGCATGTCCATATGACGGTTGCGAACGGAGCTCACTTTTCTTCGTCCAAAAAGACACACCAAAAAACACCCAAATACCTCCATAGTGCTCGTCTGTAATGTCCCTCTTGTACTGAAGCCCTGACATGAGAAATTGTTCTGAAAAAAATTAAATAAGTATATGTTTTAAGCTTGTTTGTAGCAGAAGCTCCCAGCACTGCTGTTCCTGGTCCGTCCAAATCTCGTGCGATTTGCATCGACACCCAGTTCACGGCTCCGCAAATTGCGCGAGATTCCGGCAGAGCAACACTGGGAGCTTCTGCTACAAACAAGCTTAAAACATATAGATATTTAATTTTTTTCGGAACAATTTCTCATGTTGGGGCTTCAATACAAGAGGGACATTACAGACGAGCACTATGGAGGTATTTGGATGGTTTTTGGTGTGTCTTTTTTGACCAAGAAACGTGAGCTCCGTTCGCAACCATCACATGGACATGCAGTGCTGCGCCGAGCCCCGCTGTAACTCCGAGAAGGCACGGAGGACTCTGAAACTTCTCCCAGCCCTTAGTCGACATGAGGGTGAGTAGATAATGAGTGAAATTAGAATTTTGGGTAGGGCTGCCACAAACGATTATTTTGATAGTCGACTAGTCACCGACTATTTTTTTCGATTAGTCGACTAATCGGATCATACGTAAATTGAATGTAAAACATACAGATTATCGCACCAGCATGCAGCTGCTCTTATATACCATCATTAGCTTTCAGCTTGAAGTGTTTAAGGTATATGCTAACTAAGAATAAAGACAATTAAGATGATAGTTCATTAAACATTTAATGAAATATGCAGCTTTAACTGTAGCATAAAGTGCAAACAGCTGAGTAAAATAAGGATAAGGCACTGGCATTAACAACACCAAAATAAATAGCCTACTTAAGGTTTTTTAGGTTTTTCTTTCCTTCATTTGTCTCTGGCATTAAACATAGCTACATTTAAATAAAATGAGGTAGACACCTGAAACTAAGGAATTATTCACAATAATAAAGTTTTGGTAGGCTTGTCATTCAAATATAACTTGCTCAGTGTAAATAATAGTCGTTCTGTTAAAAAAAATCGAATAGTTTATAAGACAATCGTCTTGTCTGAAAAAAATTAAATGTTCCCTTTTTACTGTCACAGAGGGAGAAACATAGAAAGACTCCACCAGAAAGTTCTGTGTGAAACTCTGTCAAATGAAAACAAGTGAAACTGAGGTGCAGCTCAAACTCTGCAAGGTGTGGACTGTGATGAGAAGCTACCGGAAAATATTGACGTAGTTTTACGCCGGGAGAGAAGACTTGCTCGTTAAGATGAGCGCTCATTACGTGACCAGGACGATGTGACCAGACGCGGTAACGTTCCAATATAAGTCCGCGGTTTTATTTTTAAATGACGGACGGCTGTTTTTCAGTCCGTGATTTAAAACGATGGAGCAGCGGTACCGCTCCTAGTAGCGCTTCTCATTTAAAACGACAGACGAGAGAGAGAGAGAGGAGAGAGAGAGAGGGGGAGAGGAGCGGTGGTGGCGGCGGCGGGGGAGGGAGGGGGGTTACACCGGTGCCGCTTGATGAGGGACAAGACCGGTAGAGAGAGAAAAGAGAGAGAACACCTATGTGTACTGAGTGAGTGAGTGCATGTGTGTGTGTGATGCGCGGCTGCAGCGGTGGGTGCGTGTGTGGAAGGTGCGGCAGCAGTTTTGAGAGAAAAACAAAATAAAAAAAAATAAAAAAACAACGACGCATCGACTATTAAATTAGTTGTCGACGATTTTAATAGTCGACGTAGTCGTGACTAGTCGACTAATCGTGGCAGCCCTAATTTTGGGTGAACTATCCCTTTAATGTTCACTACAGTCCTGCACTTTTGAGTTGTATTGATTTACCAAAAAATTTATTATCACTGAAAAACTTCTGCAAAATGTGGCCAAACCACTTTAATTCTGGTATCGTTGTTAACATTTTGCACCGACCAGACCTTCCAGGCAAAGTGTTTAATAGATTCGATTTCTTGGGGAGCTCCTGGTCGTGAATACACAAGTTCATTATGAACATCCCTGGTGCTAATTAGAAGGAGTGCAGAAAAAAACAGACCAATAACTTCAGCCATGCCTGTGTGTATTAGGCAGCGCTGTCATAAAAATCAGCTCCAAATGAAACAGTTGGCTGCTGAACTCCAGTAATCACCACAGGGTAATTAGAGGCGTGAAAGTAAAAAAAAAAACAGCACAAAAACAACTCGTGTAGATGCATCAATGAGAAAATTAAAACGTAAACATAAATAACGTGTGAGAAATAATTGAACCATGAGAGAAAAACAAAATCCAGGAGTAGTAAAAGCTTTAAATTACCTTCATAGTTCACAAGCAGATCACATGTCTACCTTTATTGAAGTAGAAAAATCAAAGCACAACTCACAGGCTGCATGTCGATAGATGACCTCCAGGAATCCTCAGTGGTGGCTCTCAGGATTTTCTGGAGGATCTCATGCACTCTTGCAGAGCTGCAGGACCTTCAGAGCTCTCTCATCTTCACAAACTAAATAACATGAGCATAAAATAGTAACCTTCAGAATTCATCAGAACAATTTTCATTTTTATTCATTTTTTTAATTGATTTTCCCATTTTAACCTGCATCCTTGATATTATACAATCAAATAAAGGAAAGATCTTTAAAAAAAAAAAAACATCCATGTAATCTGCCAGTAAAGTCCCTGTGTGTCAGTCAGGCAGAAAGATTATTTTGACATGACATTAATATCATTATTATATGGATAGCAAGTGGTTTAAACTGTGCGGTGGTCACGAGGCAGGTAAAACTAAACCAGGTAGCTAGGCTACTAGCTAATCAGTGGGTCTTGTGACGGTAACACGGTTCATCAATATTGAAAAGTCTTACTGACCTTGTTTTTTCCCGGTTTAACTCTGTATTTTAACTCCGCTGCTGAGTTAACTTTTCCTTGTTTCGAAGTATTTTACACAACTAGCTACGACTAGCCTAATCTAAACCAAAGATAGGCTACATACCATCAAAGACTTCTGCCTAGTTGACACCGTGCTTCCTGTTTACACCGGGCTGCGCATGCGCGGTGCACTGCGCATGCGCGGTGCACGTGATCTAGCAGTTAATAATGCCAAGAACATTTTTTTTCATTTGCATTTTTGTTCGGAAATGTTACTGTTGCTCAATTTATCAAAGTTGGATAAGATTTTTTTTCATTCATTTTTAAAAAAAATTATTTTGTTTTTGTGTTGTTGATTCTACCCTTTTGCTCTATTTCAGTGTTCCAGTTTCAGAAATCACATATTGCATCTGCTTGCATCTCATTAATTATTGATTGGCAGTAATAAGAAAGTGAGACAGCCAGATGACGCATCCCCTCTGGCCTTTACTGTAACCTGTGGCTAAATTATGTTTGCAGTAGGCTATGATGAAGTGGTGGAACTAATGCATGTTAACTTATTGCTGTAAAAAGAGTGGTAGCCTACAGAAAAATTAGGTGTACTTCAGTACAAAATAGCACTTCACTCCGGCTTGGTGGTAGGTAAAGCAGACTGAGGCAACGTGGCTGCAACAAAAAAGTAAATTAGAGGGCAGACACAAAATAACTATAGGAATGCAGTGAGTACACTGGTATATTTAGAGAGGTGGATTCCTTTTGGCGAGACCGTAAAACACCAGCTGGTGAATATATACAATACTTCGATTCTGTTGTGTATAGCCTGTGAAATTGTGATGCAACACAGTGTTTGAAGAGAATTTGTGCACTCAGTAAAGTAGCCCTCATAAAAACATAAAGTTGTCCAGATAACATTTAAACACTTTGAGCATAGTAGTAGAGTAATTTGGAAAAACAACTTTAAACCAAGTTTAGTTTTCAAAGCTGTTGAAATTCAGGGTCTGTCTGGTCTGTACAGGTTGTACTGGTAGAAATCCTGGTGGGCTTTAAAACTTCCATGAGGTTTTCACTGGTCCTCCTCTCTATGTGCTTGTCAGTCAGGGTGCACATGAGAGTGTGCTGGAGCCGGTATGTTTCAGGACTGAGCTCACAACCAACGTTCAACCATTAATATTCAACCTTCTGCTCCCTTCAGAATAGGAACTATCTTGAATGAAAATGTATTAAAGTAATCTCTGTTAGTGTAACTTCACCTATTGGTGAATGGGCATCACCGATGCATTATGATACTGGAGTGGATAAATACATCAATTCAAGGCTAAAGGACATATGTTTATGTTTTCTACACTGATTTGTACTACCAAAGGTATTAATGGTTCTCAGTTACTGCCTTTAGCTCTTTTGAATATCCACTATTGGGCTACTTATTCAGAAGCAATGACGCAGGTGTAGCAAATGAAGGTTATGAGGATGAGCATTTCCGCAAACATTTGCAAAGGAATTAAGATGTAGTCAGAGTCGAATCAAATCCTTCCTAATTGTATAACACAAATTCACAACAGAGGTTATCTCAAGGTGCTTTTCAAATAATATCATAACTGCTTCTCCATCTCCATTCATGTTGCATTGTGGGTACAAGAAATAAAATATGCAGTTATATGACAGCCAGGTCACATCAGGTCAAACACAGTCAGTCAGCTGAAGTAAGCAATAAGTTGCACTATCAACGGCCAATACAACTCATTATGTACAGTTTAAAAGCTTCATTCATTTATTAAAAGCTTTAGAAGATGTGTAGTTGCATTTTGTGGATTTATTTCTGCTCTAAATCTCCTCATTCCCTGTTTCCTGGCCGAGCCAAAAGCATCCTCCCTCGGTGGACTGTTGATGGTCTTACAGGTGGCCTGACTCCCCGTGGCTCCTGATTGGCTCAGAGATGTGGGCCTTGGTCAAACTGAAAGTAGGCAGAACCCACACTCCACCCCAGATCTTTTGACACTAAGGAGATTTAACACACTGTTGGAGTGTGTGTGTGTACACAATCCAGATTACATGCTGTGAATGCCTTTGTATTGGTTCGTACAGTAAAGCTCTTTTCCTGAGATTACAAAGAACTGACCCGAATTAACGAAACAACACAAATATTGTATTGTTGTGGCATGAAATGAGACTGATATGTGTGTGGCTGTCAGGACCAAGCTACTGCACCCACACCATCGGGTCGCGCATGACTGAGAAAAATCATAAAGTCACTTGTTCAAAACTCCACAGAAATCACTGAACTGGATGGAATATAAAAAATATCCGTACTTCATAATTTGTCATTTGAAAATGAAGTGTGACACTGGAAGCTTGTTTCCTGTGTCGTCCCACTGTGGAAATGAGTGTCCAGCACAGATGACAAGTGATTTATGACAGTGGCCACAAAAAGTGCTGAGTCATGCTCATTGATTAACAACAAAACAGCCAAACTGAGTGTGGACTTACACCTCCGATAGCGATTTTTGTGTTATAGCACAGCTGTGACCTTTGACGCCAAAGCTGTAAATTACCAAAATCTGCAAGCAAAAGCAGGGATGAATCATCAAATGTCAAAGTTGTTTACTGCACAGTTAAATCTATTTTGCCACATGGGTTACAGTATAGCCCTGTGTTAATCATCATTTACGTTCTGTAGATGACATTTTCTTTTGTTCTTTTGACTTTTTCAGCAGCAAATTTTTAGGTATTGTGATTTCGGTTGGTTCAGTATTCACATCATAGATGAGACTCTGTGTGGACCAACTTCCTGATCATAGAATTACTGACATTTCCACAATCAAGATAGTTTGCAGCCTAATATCTGAAGGTTTACCTTGTTTATATTAGAGAATAACAATATCAATCAATTCTGCACTTATAATAATGTGATATTCTACCTATTTATAACATTTCCTGAAACCAATTCCTCCCTAATTTGAAACTTTCTTCCATGAAGTGAGTCAAATGAACTTTTTCTCTTGAATAGGAAACTTTATATTTGACTTGTCGTGACTATTTTGTTGCACAATGATGACATTTTCACTCTCTCTCTCTGCTTCTAAGTGGTGACTCATTCTTAACTCATATATAGATTACTTTTTTTCTGCAGTAAAGTCTTCAAACTGAGCCTCCAAAGTTGTTCTGCAAACAATGTGTACATTCATCTGTCTCATCTTGAGCTGCGTCATATCTGAAAGAAAATAATATGGGGGCTTAAGTGCAATAAAAAAAAAAGCTCAGACAGCCAAAGAAATGCAATTATGGCTCCTCACCTGAGTGGCTGTAACTGCAGGGTACAGGTTACATCAATTTGCACGTCATTTTCAGGTGAATTCACGTCTGCAGACACAGCAGGAGCCTCCGAGGAAAAAAGCAAGTCAAAACATGAAAACATCTTCAGCTCCAACCTTCAGGTGGTTTTTGAACGCAACATCTGGCAGAGTTTATTAAACATAATGAGAGTTTCTGAACCAACCAAAGAGAGAAATCATCACTTAGCTGCGTTTTGTGACATAAAAACCGGCTGCTGTGAGACTGAGTGATAATTAGAACAAATGATGAATGTCAATCTGATTTCACAACATGTGAGAGCAGAAGATAAACAAGCTCGTTGTTCTCTGTGCAGCCTCCAAGATCGTCCTGCTGTGAATTTAGTTATGAAACCATGATAGACTGGTGCACTCTGTTCATTGTACAAGTAAAGAGTCATAGAGGTAGAATGGGGCAGATAACTGGAAAACATTTCTATATCTTTAACCCCAGAGAAGCTTTGGTATGTTTATTTTACTGCAAACACCTGTTGTCAGTTTTCATCAATAAAATATTCTATATCAGTTTTCTTGATTCATGTTGACATCTGAAAATGAAGGTGAATATTATAAGAGAACAATGCGAGAAAAATACTCCCTGAGATACTGTATATCAATAGATTAGAATTACTGATGTGTTAAGGTGTCTAGTTGAAATGGAGCAAATGTGAAACTATACAATTCAAGGTGAATTATCTAAGATTAACTTATGCTAATTTTAATTATTCATCAATATTGATTATTTTCCTTTTTTCCATTTACTTGTGTGTTATTTTCCATTATGCAGAAGTCTTGTTTTATTATCAGTGCTGATGGTTTGCTTCACATCTACATGCTAAATATCTAATTTTAGAGCATCTCCTCAGTTCATGTCACTTCTAATGAAAAACAGTGGAGAGACAGAGTCGGCTCATTTTAAACTCTGCTGCCATCCTGTGGTACGACTCTGGCAGAGTGAACCCATTTCCCATCCATTGATCTGAGGACCCAATTAGTTTGACATCAGGCCCTTCGATGCAGAAAGACATGCAGGCAGTAGATGCCTTTATATGAGTCAACAAATGTCTAATAGTGTCCCATTACTTATTGATCACTGACAGCTGCTCTGTAATTTAAGTCCGGGATCAGCGGTTCATTTGTAATTAATGAGTGCAGGAGCGCATGTAGGATTTAATAATTCAGCAGCAGTATTGTATTTTCTAAGTTGCATTTAACACATGCTGTGAGCACTGTGGACTAACAAGGTAAACAACTGTCAACACTGTGTCAGTTTGACAGGAAAGTGGGCCAAATGACCAGAGCAAATAACATGAGACAAATATTTAATTATTTCAAAACATAGCTTACATTAATCTCTACAGCAAAATTCAGAACTGCACCTTTATTGAACACATGATTTAGTTTGTTTTGTCTAATTAATGTAAACAAACAAACTTTTAAGTGAATGCACTCCAATGTCTGTTAATTCATTAGATAATGTCACAAGTCAAAATGACAGGCAGGTAATTCACACTAATTCAATCCATAACAAGCGTACATCAGAAGGAGTCAACAACTCCGGATCAATAACCTCATCTCTCGTGTAGCTTTGTCTCGCAGCATCGCGGCGTCTCGTATCAGAGCTGCTCAACACGCCACATAAAGCAGCATTAATCATTGCCACCACAGAGGTAGAGCAGGGCCTTCTGGTAGTCTCCGCTCGTGTCCTCCTGCAAAAAAGCGGACACAATACATTTTATTAATCTTATAAATTAAAGAAGCCCCTCACTAACTCCACTCAGAGTGCACATACCGTTTTTATCAGAATAACCTCCGTTATTTCCACTTCTAAATTTTAAGTTTTTACATTTGCACTTATTTTATGGTATGTCTTCGTGTTGTCTATGCTCTGTGTTGGTTTGTGCTCTTGTGGATGAATGGAAGTGTGGTTGTTCTCTGTGTTTTTATGATGAGCTACCTGACATTTGAATTTCCTTTCAGGGATGAATAGAGTTCACTCTACTCTGCTTCTTGTTTATATTTCTTCTTCACTGTTACCTGTAGCCCTCTGTTCATGTTTTCCAACAGTGACGGATATATATCACTCTGTCACTTGTCATGACATGTGGACAGTTGTCGCTCCGCTGGTCGGATCTCCTGCCCCGCCTCCCCACATGTTGAATTGCCCTTGAGCAAGACACTGAACTCCAAATTGCTTCTATTGTCATCGATCACTGGTGTCGCGCCACAATAGCAATGATAGATGAGTATGAGTGCTGACGTGATACGATGTTATCCTTTTACTTAGTTCAACATTGCTGAGCTAGTCAGTCGCCTAACTAACTAGCCTGATGTTTGAGCTTTTCCTTACTTTATATATTTACTATATGTAGCATTTGCATATTATTTCACAATGGTAAGCCTGACTGCTCAGCTTTTAGTCACATTATTCAGCCCAAATTAACTTTTTTGGTGTGTCACATGGTTGTAGTGCTTCATTATCAGGCAAGAACAGGTAAAGACTGTATATATTCTTGATTTATTGTGGATTGTTTGTATTAAGAGTTAACTATTAAATTTTCCTTGCATACAACTTCTAGAAAAGGTTGCTTCGCAGCCATCCTGCCACTTGCGACATAAAGTAATAGCTGCTTCAAATGCTCCACATGACAGACTCAGGGGCTCAACATGTTGCTTCACTCAGCAGCTCATCACTACAGTCTGAACAATGAAATATATAGAGAAAGGGGAAAGAGAGAGGTTTCTCTTTCTTAGCTTGCTGTGTCTCAGGTGTGGAGTTGGCAAAGAGCCCGCAGAGATGTAATATGGTGGAAAGGTAACGAGGCAGGAATATTAAAACAATAAACCTTTCCGCTGCAGAGATTTTGATCACACCTCATGAGAGAGAAGTTAGTGATGGGAAAATGTCCCACGTCTGCAACTGTTGAGCGTTCACACACCACCAGACATCAAGGCTGTTGGTGAGCTGATAGCTATTATGTGATGTGACTGAATAAAGAAGAAAAGAAGAATTTCATCATAGGATTAAAAAAAAGTTTGTTTGTGTTTTCTGGCACCTCAGTGTCATTGAGAGTTTCCATGACATAACAATGACTTGAATGTTGATGTCAATTGGATTTCAATTGGTAACTGTAAAACATACTGATCTGATGATGTCACAAAAGGGAAATGGAAAGGTGTCACTATGAAAAATACCAACATGGAATATAAATACAACTGAAAAAATGATAAAAACCAGCAATTTTGAAACATTAATATCAATATGAACTCTATTAAATCTGTGAAATTTCATATTTCCTCAGTGGTATATTCAGCTTTAGGGATTTAAAGATTCTTTCATAAGATCTTATTTATTATCTATTCCATATAGGCCACTTGGCATTTTCCATTGGAGGATGGCAATAACTCCTCTCTGTAGGAACACGTGGCCCCAGGAGAATAGATTAATTCACTTCGGCTGGTGGGAAAAGCAGTGAAGCAGTCTCATCACGCTGAACAAGGCATTTAAAAGAAATCACTAATCTCCACTCCATCACTGCACTGACATGAATGGTGTGTAAGCAGCATAACCATAGTACCCCCATCTGGTGCTTTTAAAGGCCCACAGAGGGATGAATGAGGATGTTTAACAGAACATCAGGAGGAAAAATGTGAAGAGAGTGACACTACATCTCATTGACGAAGGCTTTGTGTCGGAGGGAGCCGGCTACCTGGATGGTGGCGTACAGAGTCTGTCCGTACATCTTCTTGTAGCAGGTTTTGATGTCCAACATGTCCTGCTCGCTCCTCGACACCATTATCCTCATCAGGGTCTCGTCATCAGTCCCAGCACGCTAAGCACAAACACAAACACAGACTCAGCAGCTGTGATTAACAGGCTAGAAAACACAGGAGGAACGTGCCACGATTTATTATTTTTACTTAGAGCTCAACTTTATGACAAAGATACTGTACATCTATTTGATTTGCAGTGTTTCAACTCTTTATATACAATACCTACACTAGTTGCTTTTTATGCAATCATTTCCAAATGCATGCACTGTACAGTTGGATTTTGTGGATGTATTTTTCCTGCAATTCCATTAGTTTCTCTATGATATTGTTAGTGAATTGCGTAAATTGTGGTAACTTGATTTACTGTTTGTAAAAGCCAAAAAGTTCAGAAGCTTATACGAAAAAGATGGACTCTAAGGGGAGATGTGTTAACATCCTATTGGCTATTGGGCATAAACATTAAGATAAAGATTTATACCTCCTAGATTATGGGAAAGCAACAATGGTTTCCCTCTCTAATACAAAGTGTTATCCAGTGACAACGCCTGTTATCATCACCTACCTCTGCAGCTGTGTCTGAAAACCGCTAAAGAGTGAGATTTAAGACGCAAAAGGAGGAAACATGGCTGTGGCATGTTCCTGGGAGAGGATGTGGGGCAGATAACCATCTCTAGCAGTATATCTCAGAAAGGGGGCATCTAATTCTTAGCTTTAAACTACTAACACAGAGGGATTGACCTTTGACCACACAAACAAACACTTAGGAGGAGTCGGAGTACATGTAAAATCTAAGTATAAAGTGAAATGGAGTGTTGTCAAAACCAGTAGTAAAAAAAAAAAGAAGTGATGTTAAACTCTTCCAACGAGGACCGAGCAGGGCTGTGAGGCGTCAGGGGCAATTTCTCTGTTAGAAGTGGATTTGTACGAGTATTTTTGGTGCCTGATGTCTAGTTTTGGACACATAGACTCATCAGTATTAGAGAAAGAGACGTGTCACTTACCCTCATGGATTTATACAGGCCTTCAGCAAAATACTCTGGGACACTCCTGGCACAGCTCACTGTGGATGAAAAAAAAGAAAAAACTGAGACCCTATAATATTCTGGTATGTGTAAAACTAAATATTTGTCATGTTAATCTAACATTGATTTGGCTTTTTTTTTTCTTCTGTCAAGCGGTGTTATGTTTTGCTGTATTTCACTTTAATTTGGACATCAAGAAAGAAAATGGTCACTTAAGTGGTTTTTTCTCCTGTTTATGATGAGTTCAGATAAATTGTGGGTCTTACCAACAGCTAGCAGCAAGTTCTCCAGATTCCCAGTGGTCTCTCCTTTAATGCAGTCCTCTATATCAGAGTTATAGAGCTTCTTGTAGGTGTCAAACACTGGAGAGAACAAAACAACCTCAGAGACACAGTAATGTTGTCTTAGCTGTGGAATAAAGACACTCAATATTGAAAAGGTTCAGACATTTTCAACATATGTGTCTCAACTTATTATATTAGAAAATGACTTGTTGTCTTTTGTATATTTAATTGCAGTATTTAAATTGATGAATCTATAGTGTTATATTGGCTCTACTTTTTTGTACACACAGGCACAATCATCACATTAAACTTTACCATTTATCGATTAGATATATATCACATAATATGTGATCTTAAAAATAAAGTGTGAGCACAACCCATATGAAGTGTGGGTGGATTCAACCACTCTCTGGATGTTTGGATGTTGGATGTGCTGCACACAGGTCACATTTTATGAATGGTTAAACAAAAAAATAAACCAAAAGTGCCATTGATGCTTGTTCCTATTCACGACTGAAACATGTCACTTCATTTTAAACAAACACTTCTTCTGGGTTTAGATCCAGAGGAAGGACACCAGAGTTCTTCACGGCCAAGTGGCTGGAAGATTGAGTGTGGGGCTGATGCAGGAGACGGCAGAAAAACAACAGCGACAAACAGAAACTGATAGTTATTTGTTCAATCACACCGCTGACGTTCACGCTCTCCTGACATGTCATGTGATGCAGTCGTGCGGCTCATTAGCAACGGGTCCTGTCTACAAAGCAAAAGAAGTGGTGGCACTCTGCTGTAAAACATTTTAGAGAGGAGCAAAGAATAAATGTTCTGGTCGCAAGAAACCAGACTATCCATCTCATCTCATATGACCAGTCTTTATTGATTTATCTGCAATATTTCTTTCATTTTATTCAATAATTCATTCACATTAGCTGAAAGATTAATATTCTGCTTTCAGTGCTTTATGCTTAATTTTCTTTTCTTTTTTTATTATTCTACTATTGGATATTTTATTCGGCTTAATTTAAGTTTCCTCTGTAAAGCATTTTGTTTTGTGTCGAGTGATTTATATAGTGTTCCCACATCTTCTTAAACATTCAATACAAGGACATTTCAAGGACTTTCCACATTGTGATTTCCACAAAAAACAAAGAGCTGACACAGCAACGCATGAGACGTGGATCAAGGTTAATTACAGTTATAACACTCTTTCTAGTAAGAATGAAAAAAAAGACCTGAATGTTTTCAACACATCGCATCTCTTCTGTGTTACATCATAATAAAAGAACTTTAATCCTTATTTTACATTTAGATTACATAAATTCAAGCATTTTCAAAAAAGCAAATGTGTATGTCTAATATACCACATTATTTAACTGGGGGCTCTTTCAAAATAAGAGTCCCATGTCGGTTTATTTATGTTTTCAACAATTTTCAAGGCCTTGATTTGGCCTGTCAATGCTGACTCCCTACTGCATGTCAAATTCACACTTCAGCTAAATTTCTTCAATATCATATAATTGGATGCATTTTTTGCTGCTTGTGTCCCTCCCCTTTAATTTTTCAGAAAGTTGTGTGTTCATGAGTCTGACCAATGCTGCCGGGCTCATAGCTGTTGTTTATCACCGGAATAAACTCTACAAATCCTGGTTCTCTTGACTTTTTTTTGTTGTTTTTGTCAGTGTTGTGTTTCAGTCTCCACTCCGACCTCAGTTTTCCCACTGGTGATTTGTTGTGTGTGTGTTTCTTCGATGTATTCCTCCGGAGATATTTGTCAGTAGCAATTTCTGAATTATTTATGTATAATGAGGTATAACATGGCTGCAGGGTGACAGTTGCTGTAACTGTTTGCAACTTTTTGATGTTGCTCACTTCGACACTCAACGTTCAAATGCACCGTCTCAAACAAACTCACCTTTCCTGAGATGCTCTGCGCTCCTGTTGCCAAGAATTGTGATGAATTTCTCCTCGTCGGTGCCAAACTTGCCCTCACCGGCGGCATACAAGTCCTGGAAGGGCAAAAACACACACACATAGACACACACACACTTAGCAACCTTGTGTGTGACATGACTTATTGGGAGGCACAGATGGAGCAGAAATGACAGCACTGATGTAAGACCTTGTTCTGTGCCAAAACAACAACAGAAAAGTTTGTTTCTCTGCTTTAAAAAAACTCTCCGGATTTCAGGTATTTTCCTCCAAACTTTTCTGCAACAAAAAAGTTCCCTAAATCATCAGATATCTCATATTTAATGATTAAAGAGAGAAAAAATCATTATATTCATATTGAGACAAGCAGATATGTTGGTACAGCAGAAAACGATAGAATTTGTAATTTGTGTGACATCCAAGAGGTGGAGAACGAAATGCATTTTGTGTTACACTGTCCTTTCTATGACTTTATAAGACAAAAACTATTTAGTAAGGTAGATCCAAATAACGAATTTGTGTGGTTGGACGATGCTGAGAAGCTAAAACATCTTTTTCAGTTGAAAATATTTGCATTTTCTTTATTTCTTGAAAAGGCCTGGGCAATGAGACGAAGAGCAATATACAGATGAGTACTGAAAGTAATCTTAAATTTTTTATTTACGTGTCACACTTGTGTGGCAGGTAAAAAATCTTTGGATTTGTTATTAAATGTGACTTGTAATCCCACAGTGGTGGCATGACACACAAAAATTCATTCATTCATTCATATATTTTTAACACACGCTAAGCATTTTAATAAATTCTGCATTCCTTATACTAATTTGATTACAGAACAGTTCAACAGTAATGCTGTTGACAGTGGAGGGGAACTTGTATGACAATCACATGCTCTACATTTAGTTTCATGTTGGGCCACTTGCTGTATCTGTGTTGGATCCTGGTCTGCCACTATTTATTTTATTTTATTTAGCCTTTATTTAACCAGGTAAAAGACCCGTTGAGATCGAGATCTCATTTTCAAGGGCGACCTGGCCAAGAGGGCAGCAGCACACGTCGTCAACATTATAAATTACAAAATACAATATACAACAATATACATTACAATATTACATTATATTAAATAGGGCCATGTTACAATGGAGGTTAAAACAAAAAGTGCAGGGAGCAGGAGGTCAAGGTGACAAGGTTGGTCAGCAAAGGCACCGCTCAAATGATTTTTGTTGTCGGACCTTTAAGAAGTGTCGAAATACACCAAGAGATACAAGTTCAGACAATTTCAGTTCGGCCTGGAGGTTGTTCCATGTTAATGGAGCGGCATAACTGAACGCTTTTTTCCCTAATTCGGTCCGCACTCTAGAAATGCTCAAACAATAGATATCACTGGACCTTAAGGCATATCGATTTTCTGTTCGACGGAGGAGTGAACAGAGGTAGGGAGGAACTAAATATCATTAATGAGGGGCGGTTCATAAGAAACCAGATGTTCTCCACTGCTGAAGGTTAATGAATTTATTCTATTGACTGAGGACTGGCTCAAAGCTTCCATGGCCTTTAGCTTCACTGCAGTTTGAAGAGCAGCTCACAAACATGATAAAATCCTCAACACGCTGACATTTGAAAAACAACGGTGAAATCAAGATGAATCTGCTGGTGTGGTACAGCAGCCATCTACCTGTTGTAAAGGGATTTGTCCTGTTTCCACAGCTTTAAACAGCCGGATGTTGCAGTTTAATATTAAACTGTGAACACACTAATGTCAAGACAGTCATGCAAAAAGAAAAAAGCAGAATATTGTACCACACTTTATTATAGTGATAAGCTAACAATCCCAGCATGACCATAAAAGTGAAATAACACTGTGAAAACCTGTTGTCACTAAACGTCATAGGTTCAGTCCCCGAACATGTGAATAAACATTATTCTAAATTTCATTTTCCTTCCTCGTATACAGTATCTGCTATTGTAAATGAATTGTTCACAGATGTAATGACCTACAGACAGTGTTGGATGATTCTTACACCTCATGATCTACATACAGTGCAGATGTTGACCAACTATCAAGTCTCAATGAGCTGCACTGACTTAACATGTTACATTGTCTTGTTTGCTTAATTTCAAAATAAGCAACAATCTGCCATGTCATCATAAGATGGAGTGGATGTGTTAGACCTTTTCCCTTTTCTTGGCTGGGAGCATTTGCTTGGCTCCAGTAAAGAAAAAAAACACATTTTATTTGCCCTATCTACGACTTTTCTAAAAACCTTCCAAACCTTTCTTGGTGCACACAGACAATTTTAAAAATGTTGGTACTGGACGTAATGTTATATGCACAAGATCAGTAGTGAATGCAGTGATCTTTGAGGTTATTTGATAGAAGAAAGAAGAAAGAAAAAGGCTGGTGGTGAGATGTTTTTCTCGTGCTCTTACTTCTTACCTTAGCGTCTTTCTCGATCTTGCTCTCGTCTACTCCCTCCTCCCTGCTCCCCTGAAGTGATCAACCAGACAGACAGACAAACAGACAGACAGACAGACAGACAGACAGACAGACAGACAGACAGACAGACAGACAGACAGACAGATGGAGAGGTGGACAAACAGGAAGCAAAAGTAGGTCAGTGTGGTTGGAAACACGATGAGCTCAGAGCCTCTCTCAACCCAAGTAACCCCTCGCGATTACATTATCCACTAAGTGTCCCAGAGCCATGAAGATTGCATTTCCACCTGTAAACCAAAACACATTTGAGAAACCAACCGTAGTGTATTGTGGTGTCACTCCCTCCTCCCTCCTTCTCTTTTCCCTGCCCAAACCTTAAGCTCTCCAGTTTGTAATGGTATCTCCAAAGGTTTTCATTATCAGGAAAGGAAACACAAGTCCCTTCTCTCTCTCTCTCTACCTGGAGCAGGATCACCAGAAGCTTCTGATAGTGCCCCGAGGTGTCACCGCAGACATCTTTCTCCAACTTGCTGCCGAACTCTGGAGGAAAGAGGAGAAGAGGGGCAGAAGATTGCTTACGCTTCTTGCTCACAACAGCCACTAATGGTTGCAATCGACCCTTGTGGGCCGTCCTCTGTTTTGCAGCAGGATCTCTGACAGCGGAGATTTGATTAGTCGGCCAGCGGACACAGCGGCCTTCTCTTTTGCCCTGATCAAATAAATTGGCCTCTTTGGCTTTGGGCTTTTGTTGTCATGCACTTTTTCCATGGTGGTTTGTTGCAATTTAAACCTGAGACACATTCCTATGGTGAGACCTTGAAGTATGAACAGAGCTGCAGTGTAGTCATTACTCTGATAACGGGAGGATATGTAGGACACTATAGGTGGAAACCAGATGGTGCAGCACCATAGTGTGAACTGTAAATAGGTATTATGTTCCACTACAGAAATCCTGTTCATCTTCTTCTCTTGAGAAAATATTGTCGAAGAAATCTATCAGACAAAAAATATATATGTCAACCTGTTAGAGCCGTACAATCTAGTTTTCTTCCGTACTATAAAAATATAGAAAAGCCAACACAACATCACATCTCTTTTTTTACTTATTGTTACTTCACTTGAATTTATGGCAAAGAAGTGAACTTCAAGTTGTGAGTGAAAAGATGAGACAATTTTCAGTCAAATCACACACTGGCATCCTGGTTTCAAATCACTGGAGAACTCCACACTAAAAATTATACAGATCTATTCAGGCAGAAGTTTTCCCACTTAAGTACCAGATGAAAGTTGTTGATGTGCAAATGATGAAAGCTACTTATGGGATTGAGCTGGCAATTATTCAAAACTCAGACAACAGACTTCACTTAATCTTATTCACAATTTTAACCCAGGCTGAGTCTATTTGTGTCTAAACTTAACTAAACCTTCACCAAAACAGAACATTAATGTTTTGAAGGCCACGCTGAAAAGAAAACACTTATATGTTACTAAAAACATTTCACCAATCACAACGCCCGGTAACATACTTTCTGTTCTCAGCTGAGTAACTCACCTTTCTTGTACACCTTGATGATGTCTTTAATCTGTTCTCCGGTCCTCGAGGCCAGGATCTCAATCAGCACTTCGTCATCAGTCCCAGCGCCCTAAAGGGAAGCAAACAAAACAACAGTGTGTTGATGAACTCGATATGAAACCTTATGGATTTTTGTGGCAGTGTTTTCTCAGACTTATCTTTTTTCCTTTTATTCCAAATCTTGTTTTTTTTTTTTTTTAAGAGGCATTTGTGATCAAAAATGACATTTGTTTAAAAATGCTTAAAGAAAAATTCAAGAGAATGAGATGCATAGTTTGTTTGAGAGCTGAGGTATGCAATTAAGGTGAGAAGGGGTGCAGTACTTTGGAGAGTGAGCTCTGAGGCTCTCTTCTCTTTGCTGTAATTAACCTGCAGCAAAGAAAAAATCTCACATACCAAACAAATGGAGCAGTGGATGTGATGGGAATACCGAGGCCGAGGCCGAGTCCTCGATGCTTTGCCTTTGACTGTGATTGAACATTTCATTTTCGCTGGTAATGCAAATGTGAATGTGTTTAAAGAGTAATGAGAAACAAAAATGTTCCACTGTAACCTGTGAGACAACTCAGGAGTTTGCTAAACCTAATTTCCTCCAAACTTTGTGAGGCTCAAGTGGGACATGCATGTAATACCTGAAAAAATAAAATGATGTCAGAACTCATAATCCATTTGGGCCACATGAGGAGAGCAGAAGATGGATATGAAGGAAAATAATGCACAAAGCCACCTGCAAAGTGTTACAGAGAGTGAAGAAGGCTCCTTTAGTTCCATCACTGCAATAAAAACAGCATCCTTAACCTCCGACCTTGAATAGATTTGAAGCTCATACAGGGAGAAAGGTCGGGTGAATCAATTTATGAAGACCACACCATATGAAAGATGATTTTCATCATACTTAAAGAATGTGTTTCTTGTGAGTGTGAAGTAATGGTATGAGCTATTCTCAGTCTGATCATCAAGTCAAGTGCAGCAACAGCAAAAATAATGTTTGCATGTTTTTTTTTAGAAAAATAATAATAACATGAATCTTTTGTGCCACAAATTAATTGGTTTGTGTCTTCCCCTTTGTTCCCAATTTTCGAACTTGACATTCAGCATTCGCAAGTTGTCATTGAGTGAGAAGCGGCTGGAGCTACTGAATACTAAAATATACAAGTCGTGATTGTTTTATCTTTTCAAAAATGCTCGAGTCCTCAGATCGTAGATTGTGTTATGTGATTATTTTGGCCACATGGGAATCAATGACCCACTGCTTCATATATTCCCTTTATAAAATAGCTATTTGATAATAACTTCCATTAACAACAATAGCTTTCATCTGGAGACATGGTCCTGGGCACCAGGGAGGTTTCAGTCTGATATTCACTTTCCTCTGACCTCTTTGTGACATTTGCTGCTGTACAGCGAGTGGGTTCATCTGAGTTTTCTCTCTTTTTTTTGATGGAGGGCAGATGAGGTTGGATTGAACCATACAGTATATTTGTAACTCCAGAAATATGAGCCGAAAATAAACATCAAAACTCAGTAGAGCTTCATAGTTTGGTAATAAGTCTCTTTCCAAATCAAACACAAGTTGATTGATTCACTGTCCACATAAAAATTTTCTGTGGAGTGTTTATCCATCCTGCAGCATTTATCTTAGTTCTTCAGAAAGAGGGTGGAGAACATCTGTGTGAAACACTGAGTAAGCGGAACAAAGACCATATCAGCATGAAACAGACCTGTTGCATGGCAGACATTTAAACTTGTCAATCACAAGTTTAATTAAAAGCATCGATAATGGCCGAGTTCCAGCTCTGTGATCCAGTGCCAGGGCGCTGGTGTTGTGCCTGCTGGTCCATTGGCAAGGCTTCAATAGAGGGGAGCCTTCATCATTTGGATTATCTAACAATTATTTTCTTTTACAGAAATGACAAGTTGAAACATTTTTCTTTGAGACAGGTCTGTAGCTCAATTAAAAGTTTCCACAAGCATCTGTGCAAAAAACAGCACAAAATAAACTGTGTCCTCTGAGGGTTTGGACACAGGAGCAGCTGAGTAATCTTTCATTAGTTCACCTTGAGAGCGTTGTGCAGTTGAGAAGCATCATATGATACAGGCGGGGTCATCAAGGCCACAATCAGAGTCTCAAACAGCCCACCGAGCTCCGATTTCAGTGCGCTCACCAAGTCCTGCGGTCAAACAATAGAGATTAATGACAACGGGAAAGAAAACAATATTAATTGCATTTGTATAGAGCTCAGCTTTAACATCATTTAGATGATGAGTCAGTTCATACAAATATAATTTCAGTACAGTGACTGGAACCACTGCTGGAGGCAAAGCCATACTTAAAAGGGATAGTAGCATTTTTTAAAAGTGGGGTTGTATGATCTACAAATAGCCCCTAAGTACTTTAATTGCAGTAGAAGACTCTCTGCACTCTTCCCGTTAGCAACGCCAGCCCATAGCCCTGCCCAGAGATTTACAACATACAGTGTTGTGAACAGACCCAAAGAAACGGCCTATTTTTGCAGCCTAAAAGAGATTTTACCTGGAAAAAAAAACACACAGTTCCATTGTTCGCTATAATATAATTTTTTCCAGCCCTTCAAAGTGCAGGAAAAACACAGTTTTTATTTGGACCTAACCAACTCACGTATCCCTCTGCCCAGGGTTAGCGCCCGCCGATCAGCAGTTGGTTAGGTCCTAATAAAAACTGTATTTTTCTTTTCTTAATAAATGCAACATTTGTTTTATTCAAATATTACATAAAACTGACTGAGAAGGGATAAATGTAAAATAAAAAAGAGAGAACTTTCAGATTCTTCTTGTAAAATTTCACTGCTCTGCTGAGATTTTAAGGCTGGAAAAGGTTAATACGAGGGGATGATGACCTGCAAAAACTGTGCAATATCTCCTTCATCTACCAACTCGCCAAAGAGAACGTACAGTATTAAACACAGACAGATCCATCTAACTTGACTTTTGTATGCAGTGAGTCACATTTGGGCATTGTAATGAGCTGCAACCTACATGACATTGAAGAAAAGAGGGTAATTGCATATTTTCCTGTGTTATTTGTGTGTGTGTGTAACACCCATGGGATCCTGTGATCCATTGTGCTTGGCCACTACAACTCAATATCCAGACCAAGTCCAATAATCCATCTTTCGTTTTCCACTTTCCTGTTTAAGTTGTTGCACCTCTTAAAAGTCAAAAATCCTCATAAACAAACACACAAGCAAACAAAAAACTCATCAAAAGGTTCATTACAGAGCCAGACATTCAGTTTATGTAGAAAATGAAAAAGAAACCGAGCAGAGAAACAGGAGCACGCTCTCTGAACAGACATGACTGCCATCTGTTTTTGTCTCGACTGTCTGCCACCACTTTTGCTTTCTGGTGTTATTGCAAACAAGCAGTATCTCTTGCAATTATTTCATTTTACAACACGTCATAAAATCTGCTCTGATCGCTCTGAATAGTGATAAAAACAAATAGGCTCATTCTGCGGTGATGCTCGGGAGGTTATTCCAGAGGCTACTTGCTGATTTTCTGATGTACCTTGTATCTCAGAAACTGCATCATCTATTTATACTTCAGGAAGCAATTACATTTGCCAGGATGCTTTTCAATAACCTCCACAGAAAGCAAGCAAATTCACTCCGGTTTTTCAGTCCACAGGTGGTCATAAAATATCCTGACAGTGTGATAGAACAGTGAGGGCAGGGGACGGCACAATGTCCATGTGCTGTAACCGACTGCACTGAGCTCTGGTCCACTGAGACACAGGGAAATTGATCTTCCTGCCTCTGTTCATTCTGTAGACAAACAGCACCTGTGATTGATAGGAGCTACACACACACACATACATACATATGTATATATATATATATATATATATACACACATGTTGCCTGTTTTTTTAAATTATCATTGGACTTGGAGTCTGTAAATAAAGCTACCGGTATCTATATAAATAGGGGGTGGACTGATGATTCTCTCATCTGTGATAATTATATTGCTTTGAGTCTCAAACACGTTTAAATGAAAGCTTCTGAGATGTCTAGAGGGGAAATGTTTCTTTAGAACAACACACACACACACACACACAAATACGCAGCGACAACGAAAATATGAGAGCCACAACTGCTCACACACTACACTTGGAAGCACTGATTTGATCTGAGTCACTTCAGAGCTACAGCTGTGAATAAATGTATTGGAATAAAAAATAAGATATTTCGCCTTTCCTCTTAAGTAATTTAAAATGGATATACTTAAGTTTAATATTCTAAAAAGTACAGCGTGCACTTTCAACCACTGGAGGGGGAAATAATTTCAACATGTGTTTTTCATGACTTTGTCCTTTAATCATATAGAAATAATGATTATCTCACAATACTCGTGATACTGGATCTGAACAATGCTTCCAAACATTACCATCCTGCCAAAACAATACAGTATGTTTACTTGAGCTTAACCAGGTCGAAAAATTAAACATAAATAAATAATGATAGATTAGAAGGATGTCTGAAAATTGAACACATGTTGCATCCCTGTCATTACCTGTTGATAATCTTGAGACCCCTAACTTCCCTCAGGATGGGAAACGCTGCTCTGGAGCATCAATATGTATTAATCCTTGGCTGAAAGTAGTAATGTCTACTGAAAACTGAAATGCCTGCAGCTGTTTCTGGAAACCTTTCAGCATGTGTTTGGACCTTCTTTATGTTTTCAATAGAAACCTTTGCTGACATAGATAAATTGTTGGCTTTGGTCTTTTCATTGAACAGTTGAGAATAAGAAAAATGAAGAATATAAGATTCATCCTTTAAGAAAAGGAAAACAATGAGGAATAGGTAGAAAAACAAAAAATAAAAATAAACATCTGTTATATTGAGTGTCACTTGAGTGCTGGTGGGTGGGGACACAGACGCTGACACGACCTGTAACCATCCATCCATGTGACTGCTGGTTGTCATCAGCTCTCTGTTTCATTCCCTACGGCTCACCTTACCTTTCCATAGGCCTTTTTGTACGCTGCCTTTATTTGCTGGCGTTGATCGTTGCTACGTGCCGTCAGGAGCATCAGGATGACGTCTTCATCCGTACCTGGACAAGAAATTAGAAAAAGAAAACTGCATTAAATACAAAAACACATGGACAATTACTCTGTGAGCTACAGAAACAAACACTCACTGGAACATGGAAAAATGCTATTTATTACTATTTTTTCTTTTTCAATAAACAAAAGGCAAAATAAAGCATTTTTCTAGTGACACCAAACATCTAGCAGGAGCTTTCTACCTGGTGGAGAATAATTGACAGCTTGCCATATACTCCCATATGAGAAGCCAACCCGCTTAAACCAAGAGATCTGGAT
Source organism: Trachurus japonicus (assembly GCF_045865225.1). Classification (NCBI taxonomy): domain Eukaryota; kingdom Metazoa; phylum Chordata; class Actinopteri; order Carangiformes; family Carangidae; genus Trachurus; species Trachurus japonicus. Next base: position 8,645,998 of record NC_140916.1, read on the forward strand.
TCAAAAGGACTGGCCAGGCACATGATCTTATAATCAATAGATCCTGAAAGGTATCGGCACCTGAGAGAAAATGGCTCAGATGGACAAACAAGCTCAAGAGCAGCACGTGATATTTTCTTGGGAGATTTTGCCGGGGCAGTTATGGCACGAAGCTTTTCTTATCTGTAATGACAGCCTATGACAGTGGTCTGGTTGGGTCATCATTGCTCTCCTCCCTTTGTCACTTTATTTAATTACACATTACATTGTGAGAGTGCTAAAACTGAGTGACGTATGAGCAGGAGATAAAAGGGGCAAGGAAGGTCCTGGTGGTCAGTGGGGGTCAAACGTAGCAGTCGTAATTCCCCTTTAATTCAGTCATCAATTCACCCATTGATTAACATTAATGACTGCAGGAGGACGTTTGGATTGCAGTTTTCAATTGTGTATCTCTGCAATTAACATTAGATCACTCGAGAAAAGAAAGTGATATCAGGGGGCCAACCAATTAAAAATTAATCCATACTGAGGTGAGCAGCTTTAAGCCAAGACAAAAGCTGCATAACGCAAGACTTACATTGTAAAAACATTAAAATGATAAATCTCATAACACCCACAAGGTTCACAGAGTTCAGCATAGGATTATGCTCTAGGCATTATGGGCCATTTTGACAATTCAAAAGGCTTTAAACTTCAATTAAAATCAAATTAGGAACCAAGCCCTTTGTGTCAAATATGGACAGGAGTAATTAGAAATGTTTATATTCGCACATGGTTTGTATTCTTCTAAAATTGACTAGCAAAGCTCACAGACAAACAACAAGCTGTGTTGCTACAGGTACAAATGAGGAAGGGAAAAACAAATGAGGAAATATACGTATGTTAAAGGCACAGTGATGCAAAGGTTTCTAACTCTACAAAGTCATCAGACACGGCTGTTTTCTCATCTCTGCAGGGTCAGATCACATACTAAAACAAACTTTAGCTTGGGTCTGTTTCTTTGTGGGACGAAGCACTCGGCATCAGGACCCTGCTGTGCACAGGGTGAGGCCTGAAATGAACAAGGAGGCGGCATTTTCTTGGCACAGTGTTGTTGTGAGGCAACTTTAGTGTGATTGGAATTGGTCATTACGTGAAATACTACTGATTTTATGACTGAAAAACAAAGCTAGACTGGATGAAAAAAAATCCTGAATACACCAGTGAACCCTCACACATGACTTCAATGGAAATGGGTCATTATCCTTTATTTAGCATCAGCGAATACTGTATCATCCACATTTGCACTTTACTATGTTTCATTTATTCACAAAAGTTCTAAACCATTACGTCCACCCACTGGTTGTGCCATCACATTATAGGAAGCTTCGTTATTTATTTGTCTCAGTGTTTGGTGATGGGTCATTAAGTGGCTCATTACTGTCTTGTTGCAGAATATTTTGTGGACATGTCTTGGTGTTGTGATGTATGTGTGGATGCCCCCCCCCCCAAAAAAAGTTCAGGTTTCAAACTTTTCCTCTAATTAGACCAAACACAACAGGACAGCACAGCTATGAACTTGCACACAGAAAGCACATGGTTCAGCTCTTGACAGCCGTGTCGTTTTTGTGTTTTATTGTTGTCCTGGATTCACAGAGGAGCAAAGAAAAACATTAGCATTGATTAAACAACCCCTAATGTATTCATCAATAATGACAGTGACTTGTGGACAAATGTAAATCAACCGGATGTAGTTAAGAAGTGGGACAAGGTGAGATGATGTATTAAAAAAATAAAACCTCCAGAAGGTGAAGGGATTTTGGCATCTCGCTGCCATCTGCCTTTGCAATAAAGTGAAAAATTAAAAATTGAAAAACGTTCCAGCATGCACAGGATTTGTTTTTTTTCTTTCTTAAACTAAATATTGTACAGCATAGTACATCACAGTGGACTGGCAAAAGTAAATGTTTTACAAGGCAACTGACCGATTCCTTTCATGGCCTTATGGAGAACCTCAGCATCGTGTTTGGCATTGAAGTTGACGAATGGTCTCACGCTGCCTCTGTATGCCTACGGGGAGAGATCAAGATCACATGTTAACACATTGTTTTCCAGCAGTGTTGGTAAGTAAAAAAACAAGAAAGTGTTGATGAGGGGATGGGGGGGTTTTATCTTAATGCCCAAATATATGCGTGTTTTACACAGCTAGTATCAAATGTGACCAGTCCTTCACATATAGTTTTTAAGATATATGTTGGTTTGCTTGAATGTAATGTGAATATTTGTCTGCCACTGAAATTTACAGCATGTTCATGCCTTTTACTGTTAAAATTGTTTAGTTACATTATATATAGATGAATTCTCAACTAAAAGACATAAAATTAGATGCACTTGAATAATAAAAACACAATTTCAACTAAGGATTTTGGTGCTCTGCTATGATCCATATGATAATTCAAGCAATTCCCTGACATGAATACTTAATGTTTCATTTTTTGGACATAAAAAATTTATACTGAAAATTGATGCAAATGCCTGGTGGTAGCTGCACTATAAAAATATTGCTAAAGGCCAAAGCTCTAAGTATGAGCTCAAATGAAATCTGACTGCTGCGTTGTGTGATGGTTATCATTTGCAAAATGTGCTGTGTCTGACTTGTTGGTGTCCTGATTGTTCTCTTGGGAAAACATAAATTAAAGAAAAGGCAATAAAACATCTGTCGCAGCTGCAGCCTCGCTTCACGCTCTACTCAGAGAAAAGAATATTGTCTCCCCCGCATCCGGCGCTCAAGGTTTCGGCTTATTATTTCTTTTGTTGGTCATCTGTTTTCAGACACTGACTGGCTTGTGTGTGTTATGATCTATTCAAGAGAACAACCTCTTCCGCGAATATGAGGATGTTTACTTTCAAGTGTCCCAGTCTTGATCCAGCCTACGTGCATCATGCAACTGAGTTTTAAATATGACACCACAGTCTCTCCTTAGAGATGAATACACGTCTCGTTCTGCAGGAAAATCACTCTCTGAATCTCTAAACTCTCTTTCAGCTCCAGGGTGTGAATCAGCACTTATTGAACTTATTTAATGTCCTGTAGTTTCTCAACAATTTAGCGTTCTTGTCCTTCCTCCGCTCCAAAGACGTCAATGCTAGAAAAATGGCACGCTGTCAGTGTGTTTCTCTTGTAATCTTCTCTGTGGATGCTCATGTCAGCAGGTCAAGGGTTTCTTTCTTTCCAGCATCCTGCATTAGCTTTTCATCTACAGTAGTGCTACTACACTGTCACCATTGAAGGTATAGAGTGAGATGTGTCAACAACTATTATGCTGTCCTGACGTTGACAGAGGACTGATCATATTGACTTTGACAAGCCTCCAAACTTTCATCTGGGGCATCATCAGGTGAAAATTAAATTTCAACCAAGCTTTGTTTTACAACCATATATCTGCAGCACTAATTACCATCAGTTTCAGCCGTACTTTACGATTACTGCTAATTAATGAACTCAAGATGGTGAATGTAATAAGCATTATACCTGTTAGGCATAAGCATATTAGCATACAAATATGGCGAAGATTCCCATATTCAACATAAAAAACCACTTGAAGCTCTTTTATTTAGTCATTTAGTCAACGTTTCGGTCTATTGACCTTAATCAGGACCCAGTGAAGAATCCCATATTAACAACCCCTGAGTGTTTACGTAATCTGACCATTTAAGGTCAGTGTTTGATGACTGAGATGATAATTTAACAATAAAAATACCGTTCACCAATGACATACTGTAACGCCATATACCCAAAAAATCTGGGGTTAAAGGGGAACTATGCAAGTCCGGTCACTTTTTGGTGTTTTGGTTTTTTTTTCTCTACAGAGCTCCCCCTACAGTTTGTAGGGGGAGAGTGCATATTTTCACTGTCATAAAACCTCACAGCTACACTGGAGAGAAGGCAACCCATGGAACGATGTCTGAGCGATTACAGATTACAGAGCGTGTTTGTGTGGTGTAGTGCTGTTGAGCAGTCCATGTTTCTAGCGAGACGAGATCTGGGACGGAGGCTCTGATATTACAATGTTGGTTTTTGGCCAAGAGACGCTAGGTGGAAGGCAGAGAGCCGCCATTCTCGCTGTAACAAGTCATTTAACCACAACAATTACTCCAAAGCTGTTGAATTAGGGTAAAAATCTTGCATAGTTCCTCTTTAATGGCACTGAACCTATGATTACGATTTGAACACCGCCATGAACATTAAGTTGGAAACAGGTAATAATGGATGAGCACACCCGCACACAGCCACGTCGTAGTTCCTAAAAACTTTACACTTAAACTTTTGGGCAACTTTAGAGTCGTCAGAACTACTTATATAGATTATTCCTGATGGTCTGGAGCCGGTTCTTTACACTGTGTGCATCAGTAATTCCTGTTTTCTTGACTCTCACAGTCAGGAGTATCTTTTAAGTGCCACTAATCAACAAACGTGAAGTGGGTCTAATGAGCAGAATGGAGGCCTCTCAAATCAGTGGTTGAAGCCAATGTGGATCTCAAAGCACTTTTTCCACTCAGTTCTTCTCAACTTTTTGAAAAAAGTACAGCAACCAGCCAAAGTGCCATCAGGGAGCATTGTCTCCCAGCTATCCTTTGATGAAATTGTAACCCAGTGGGGATACAATAGACACTCATGCCTGTTAGTTTCCATGCTCGTGGTAATACAATATGGTACAAATTAGACCACTGTCATCAACTGAAACTGAGTTCTTGCCATCACTTTACTCCTTAAATCAACTTATCCTCATCAGACAGTCTCAGGTCTCTCAACAAGCTGGAGAGGATAAAATCAAATCAAGGATATCAGATGAAGCTGTTCCCTCTCTTTTCCTGCCACTGAGTGTGTGTACTGCATGAGTTGTAATGTTTTACTAATGAGTGCATCATCTACGTGAGGCCCTTTCTGCAAATTAATAATTATCGAGGGGTCAGAGTCTCTTCAAAGATCAAGTCTTCACAGAAAGAAAGTGGGAAAAATCAGGATGCAGCGTGATGCAAATTCAGTTACATTTAGGAAAAAATAAAAGTTCAAGGCTGCATGCAAATCAGGGGGCTGTACTGACAGCTATTTGTGATGTGTATTGTGCAGGACTGATCATGCAGTGAGAGTTTCACTGTGGCTTGAAAAGGCAGTGACCTTTCAAGAGTCGAGACCAGTCCACACATCATTACACAAACATCTATTTTAGTTCTGGTGCCGTGGCTAAAACACACTGGTCCTTATTTTTAACTATTTTGAAGAAAACAGAAACACAATCCCCACAGGTTTGACCACACTTAGAAATTCACTTTAACACTCACCATCCTTTTCACTGACGGAGGACAAGCATTAAAAACATTGTAAAGAGAAAGAAACACATTTTAAAAATCAACTACATACAATCTGAATCAATACAGAGCAATAAACAACAGTATTTAGTTTCTGCTCTTACCACCAGGTGTGTGTCTTTGCTCTCCTCACAGGTGATCTGTGGCTCAGATGGAGGCTTCCTATTTTCTGGCCACTACAACTAAAACTCCTGGCACGTCTTGATGCTGGGGAAAGCTAACAGGACACACTTCCTCATCCGCATGCAGTGTTATCTTTCACTCGCTGTCAGTCAAAGAAGAGACTGTGGCCTCGTGGATCCAGTTGCCTTTGTGTGACCTTAAAAAAGAGTGACAAGGGTTAACCTTTTCTCCACGTTCAAGTGTCCCCAGGGACAGGTGAGACCAAATTAGTTTCTATGGTTAGTGTCTTAGTCATCTTTCATGATTGGTTTATATTTACTGGCAGTGTTTATTTCATATTAAATTATAGTTAATGAAAAATGTTTGGCAAAGGTTAACAACCATCCCCTAAAGTTTTGGATTACAGTTTCATTCATTTGCAATTACATACTCTGGATCATCACAAACCCTGTCACTGGTCAAATTTTGTTACAGCCTTTACCACGCTGTAAAGCCTTCCCTGGAGATATTAACTTCCAGAAATATATGCATAAAATATATACAGTAGGGTGTACTGTATGTTTGAGAGGGAAATGTAATTTGTTGTTCCCAGGGCTTGGAAAACTGCTGTTCCCCCCCATGCATAAGGATGAAAAAGGGTGTGATCCAAATAACTACAGACAGAATGAGGTCAGTAATTAGGACATACAGTCTGTACAGAGCGCCCCGGCCTCAACAAGCCATTCCAGCATCACCACCACCACCACCACCAGACTACACACACCCACTCTTTTAGCTCCACCGTCACAGGGATGGGAATAATCACATAGCCTATACTGCTGCTCACCATATATAAGGTGCTCCACTGCAAACATTTCACCTGACAACTGTACTTTGTGACAAATAAATCACAAACTCAGCTCTATCTCTGTTTGCCATCAACCTCACCTGTTGCTTCCGCCTCACCTGACTGTCCCATCATGGCCCCCATGTTGGCTTCAGCTCTCACTAGGTTGGTTGTAGCCTGAAAATAAACAAAACACAGTAGTCAAATATCATACTACTGAACTATTCAGCTTTCCCATTCAACAAGAATCTAACAAACATTAGTGTTTATTTGGATAGCTATTAGCTGTCACTAATGCAACAGCAACAGCCTGGGGTCCATGTTAAAACATGCATCTCAATAAATTAAAATGTTACATACAATTTTCCTACACACACACACACACACACACGCACGCACGCTACCTGCTAAATTTCTTAACATGTTACCAAATGCACTGAGATTAAAAATAAAAATCATAAAACAAATATAAGCAAAAACAGGTCAAATATTCATCAGGCCTTTACCCAAGAATAACCTTTTTAGCTTTTTTACTTGTTGCTTGAGTTGTGAAATATGGCAACTTACTCAGAACGGATTGTGTCATTATATTGTATTGACAGCAGTTATGCTATGCTATGCTATAGTCTTCCTCGGGGTAATGCTAGAAAACACAGCTGTGGAGGGGCCGAGCCATTTTAAAACCCACCTGTAGGCTACTGGTTGGTGAGAAGAATCCGTGTAAAGCCAGTACAAAGCAGAGTGGCATGATGCATCCCAAACCAAAGTGCTTAAAACTTTTGTCAACAACATATGGTAGCTCCAACATTTCCAACATTGGGTTCATTTTATAGTAGCCATGACAACACCAATGTAGTTCATTAAGATAAGCTACAGTCAGATAAGACAACAAAAGAACAAAACACGAAACACTGGCAGTTCCCTTGCTTATCTTTTCTTCCATAACCGAGTCCTTTGCAGTTCCAGTTCAACTGATAAAATCACGGTGGGCGGGGTTAACGTCCACCGCTGAATGTTTAATTGACAGGCCGCTGTGTCTTCTTCGTCCTCACCTTCCGAGTGCGGTTTTGCCTGCGGGTGCGGGGTGAGGGTATGCTTGTTTTTGTTAGTGTCCTGCTGTGCCGACAAAGAAATAAATAAGAAGTGTCCCCACACCGCTGGGTTGAGTTTTCATCCCGGGAGGTTCCAGTAGAGACAGCGAGCGCACCTGTTCGAAAAGCCGTTATTGATGATTTGAACCATTTGTTTGAACATTCTGGAACGTGTTTTATAGGTTCCACCCATAGGTTCCACCCACTGTAAATTAAAATCGATCCAAATCGGTTAATTCATTCTAAACAAATACAGGCAGCTGTGAGTGACACAGCTTTTATCCGCCTAGAGAAACAACAACAGATTGGTTAACACTGTCTATATTTCATTTCTGAAGAAATTTTGATTGTAAACGGGGGGTGGGGGGAGAGTAGAAGGTTGGTAGAGAGAATACTATTTTGATGGATTCCCACTCTGTTCAGGTTCACTGTGATGCTCACCGCATCATCTTGCATGGAAAATCTGGTTGGTCTTAGCTGCCACATCACCTCTGCAGGACTGGTGTTTCTCAGAGGGATGGCTCTATTTCTGTAGGCCTACCATTTTTCTTTACAAGTCCAATACCCGGTAAACGTAGCCTACTGAGTTCGAGGGGAGCTAATAGCCTAATCACACTTGAATCTATAACAATATAGCCTACATCATTAAAGCTTACTTTTTTTGTTAAATCAACAAAAACAACATTTCCCATCTTTCCCAAATAATTTATATTTCAGTAAATGCTAATTTTTATATTTCAGTAAATGCTAATTTTCATTTCAGAGCTTCACTGACATTTTGTGAGCGAATGTCTTGACTCTTGATGTCATTAATAATATAGTCCATAATTAGTTCATGCCATGAATCAGTCTGCAAGAGAGGTTGTCCAGTTTTTTTTAATATAATAAATCATTCTGGGTTTAGAGGTAATCTAACATGTAAGCTTTAATTAGGTGCCCCTTCCCTATTGCTCTCTATCATTCACTTTCTGTTCTACATTAGTGAGGACAACATGTTTTCCTGCTACCGTAAGTTAATCAGAGATAAATGCATGTTATGGTGAACATGAGACAAACAGGAGTTGCTTGATAGGAGCAGAGGGATCAGCAGAGCGAAGCACCAAGGCACAGCTCACATATCATCATTGATGTCCTCATCCCTGCAAACCTTAATTAAAGTGAGCACTTGTGAGAGGATGAGAGTGTGAACACCACCTCAGAGGCGATCCAGTTACGGGAACTGTGTTTCATCTCACAGCTTCCTAGACTGATGTGGAGCCAATTTCCTTTAATCACAATTAAACAAGTGTTTAATAACAAACTTATCAGATTAAACTGAGATCTTTTTTGCACATTTGGGTAGTCTTTTAGTGCATCAGCATCAAACCTGAGCATATTGAATGAATAATGCTTCAGATATTATCACAGCTCTTTATAAACTCATGTGATTTTAAAAAAATAAATGTACAATGCTCTGTGGCAGTAGACAACAGACAGATTCAAACAGTATTTAAAGTCATCAAAGTTTAGCATTAAGCATAACATGATGAGCCTGATGGGGATGTATTAGTTTAGTACTTATTTTTGTTCTATTCCAAAACACAACTCACATACGGGATATGAAAACTTCCATCCATCCATCCATCCATCCATCCATCCATCCATCCATTTTCTTCCGCTTATCCAGGGGTAATATAAGTTAAGTTTTGATTGAATTTTAATATTATAGCTACTGATTAAGTATACTTTTTATTGTATTGATGACATGCTTTGTCAGTTACTCTATGTAATGAACACTGAGATTTTAGTTAATAAATTCGACAATGCCAGGACAACTAATCTGCTGAGGAGGATAATGTAATGTGTTTCAATTCCCCAGAAGAACTCATGAATGAAAGTTGTTTTTTTCCAAAGTAAAGAATGAACTTTTAATCTAAAAAAAAAAGAGTAGGTTTTGTTTTTTAAAAAAAGCGAGTTTCCTCTAAATTGCATAAGCCAAGTCAGTTGAAGCCTGCAAACTGCTGACCGCTGCTCTCACTTCCTATAGGAAGGATGATAATATACTATCATCCTTGAGTTGTCAGTTTCGAAACTGAATCAGTGTGAGATTTTCCTTCATGAGCACAGCGCCAAGGGACAGCCTGGTATACAGAGCTGTGGACAGCTCAATTTGTCAGGTGCTGACTGACAGACAATAACCTCTGGTATCAATCAAAGGGCCTCCCCAGCCAGCACTGATACCCTGTGTTTGCTACCTTTTTCTGGGCTGAGGGAAGGTATTATCAAACGCTGATGGCTCAATTTCAGCAAATATTACCTAGCTTCATGGACCTTTTGAGACTGTCCACAAAAATCACATCTTAATATCTGAGGCAGTTTTGGGATAATGTCTGCTTTTTCTGGAGGGCAGCCATGGCTCTGAAGTACACATTGTGTTGCTTTGGACTGAAATTGTTGGTTTCTTTATGACAACAAGGAACACAGTCGTCCCACTGTAGCCATTTTCAGTAGACATCAAATTCAAATGGGATAACCACTTCAGATTAGCAACACTTAATGTCAGATGGCATTATTTCAATACAACTGGCAACAAAATGAGGTTGCAATATCCACGACTAATTATAGTGGTAGGGATGTTAGCACTCCCAGATGCCTGTTAGACACTATAGCCACTGTGACTGGATTAGTTTCCAGTAGCTAGGATATACAACCAGTGTGAAGCAATAGTTTTAGCCAGATGAGCCCACCACATGAATGGTTTCATACAACCTATGAGGTGATGAAGACTGGAAACAAAGGAGGAAAAAGTTAGCTTCTCATTAACAATTTGGACACAATTTGCTCTCTATGAGAATGATTAGCCTATATATTGCTTATATTTAGGTACACTCTCAAGGTCTGATATTGTTCCATTGACTAGACTAGAGCGGCCTCACAAATGCTTATTTCCAACAAAGTCCACCAGTTAGCATGATATTGTCTTCATGCCAGCATAAGTAGGCTAAATCGTCTCCAGGGTATTCATATTTAAAATACAAATATCAGTGTCATCATGCTTATAGGTGAATAAGCAAATATCTCTAGAACTTTCCTTGATTATTTCATAATTCAGTGCTGTATGTTCTCCAAAAATATGCAATTACTTGAGTTACTATAAAGCATAATGAAACCTTGTTGCCTCCTTGGAATCAAAGCATTGGCTAAAGTAGGTGTTCCATATAAAACATTTAGCTGCCACATGTAGTAGGTTTCCTATAGAAGATCGAAGATAATCAAAGAGTTACAGGAAGATCTGACAATCTGCAGGTTAGAATAGCCTACATAATTTTCAGAGACAGCAAATGATCTGTGAATACATTTTAGGGTAGGCTATTTAAAGTAGAAAAGTGTTGTATTTTGAATATATCATAATAAAAGCCATGACAACACACTATGCTGCCCAGTCAACTGTACTCACAAAAAAAGGGATAATATATAATAAAAGGGATAATATTTCAAACTAAATATTTGCACCATAAAATGGATTCATTTAGCTCACAGTTTACTCATGAGGTGTTTTCTACCAGTACTACCCAAAACAGCCATTATGAGAATATACCTAGGCTACACCATAAAATGTTGTTATTCTCTTGCTCAGAGGCACAGTTTACCTTGATTTATATTGAAGTATCTCCAAGCTCCTCTACACCAGTCTCACCACATCCCATCAGGATTTGTTTTATTTCTTGCACAATCTGCAGAGGGGAACCCAGCTGAAATGCAAAGCTGTCGTGACTCTTCATGTTTATGTTATATGTAGTTTCTCCTAGGGTTATGGCATCCCCTCTGTGGTTCCCAGATGGTGGAACAATCTACCAAATAGAGCAGGGAGTCTCTTTAAAAACCTTAGAGACCTCAACTCCTCTGAAAGCACCTCCTTTCCAAACACCCCATGTGTCTAATTCACACTTTTGGTCCACTTCTTTTATACAATCTCTTGCATTTAATATGCTCAGTTCTTTCACTATAAGGTTTAGCACTGCAACAGGGCTTATTTAGGCCGTTCACTTGTATCTTTTTGAGCATCTGCCAAATGAGTAATGTAAATGTAGGCTATTCCCCCTGGAGGAACTCATGACTGTCAAGTCAGGGCAGTCTCATTCACAGCATCAAATCCCAACAGAAGTTATCTCATTTGGCAGAAGTGGGAAAACATGCAGTAACGGTATCTACCATTAATCTACAGGTCTGGGCTGAAGGGAGCCAACAGGCCAAGTGTTTACTAACCTGTGAACTGAGCTGTTGAGTCGAGGTAGACTCTCCAAATATTCACCCAGTTGTCCAGAGCCAATAAATAGTGGAGCAGTTTTAGACTAATATTTAAGGGAAGAGATGAGAACAATGTTTCACTATCAGTTAAATATATCTGGAGCCAGCAGTCAGGTAGCTTAGCTTAGTCTAGCACACAGACTTGAAACAATGAGGCCCTGTTCAAAGGTAACACAATTCACTACTTCTTTCTTTAACACTTTGTTTTTTTTAAAGAGATGTTAGTTAATGAGCATTAGAGGCAAAAACCATGCTGCACCTGCTCTGCTACTCTATGCATGGGCTGCTAGCTGCAGAAGCCTATAGCTTCATATTGAATAAGCAAATAGGAGTCATTAACTTCAGGTTGAAAACACACACAGAAAAGATTAATCAAGTGTATTAGGACCCATACAAAGAGTGTTTTTATTGTTTTGAATAAAGCTAATGGGTTTTTCCCCTGCAGAAACACACTGTATATGAGTGTTTACACACCCTTTGAGTGATAGGCAGAAGGATCACGTAAAAGCACTCGGTCTGAACCAGACATGTTATTGTGTTGCTGTAAGGAAATCAACTGTCAAGGTGTAATTAACATGCTTCCCTCGGGGCTAAGAGGCTATTGATTCCCCTCAGAATATTCAATCAAACACAGCCTGGCCACCATGTGACTGATGATGGAAGATGGAAAAAAAATAAAACACCTTAAGACTTAAATTTACCAAGTCTCACTGAACAGAAAGTGCAACCTGTCCAGGTCCAACAAATGCACCTCTTTGTGTTTTGCTTCTGCTGGTAAATACCAGAGAAATATCAAACAGTAGGCTATTAAGCATGTGGGGCTTGTGCAATAATATTAGCCTTTTTGCCTCAAGGGCCTCATTTATATTGTCATGTGGACACAGTGAGTTTCGAAAAGCAAGTGGCACCAGGTCCTTTCATATTTTTCATCGGTAGCGTATCCTCAAAATCCCTCCCTCCAATTCTCCAATGAGATGAGAGGAGTGCAAATTGCCCCCCTGAATGCATTGCTTTAATCAGCATGAATCTAGATGCAGATTTAATCTTGGCTTGTGCTTTTACTCAGCAATTTAGATGTTTGCGTTTGGCTGTGTAAATTCATCAGAGATGAAAGGACACAGCTGTAACAGTATTTTTAATTACTGAAAAGAACAAAGATAAGACTGTGTCTGGGCAAGATAATGCTGGAGCAATGGATAAAGCTGATAAAAGAAATAGACAGTGGTTTCTATAAATAAGAACATGGGTTTTTATTATTTTGTGAGGGATAATAAGCACTTGCGTCCATAACAGACAATTTTCAAAAGTCATTTTCTTACATGAATCTGCCAAGGCGCACTCAAGCACTCCAGCAAGCCTCAGTCCTGTGTTTCGGCAGTTTTGTCCCATTTATATTCTTTTTTTTTTCACAACACTTGCTGAAACCTCTGTTCAAAGCACGGCTGTCTGAAAGAGCGGACAGGCTGCAGCATGGATTTCCCCACCGAGTTCCTGAGCTGCTTGAGGAGCATCCAGAGTAGAAGCATCAGGAGTAACAGGAGCCCGAAGAGGATCCCCAAGTACAAGCTCACGTTCCAGCCCCAGCCAAGAGCCAGGGGCAGAGAGGTGGACGCCACCAGAAATTTTCTGGGGGCAGGCATGGGGTTAGGGAGCAACCCAGACTTTTTGAAGCTCCTCTTCCAGAAATGCTCTTGGATCTTCTTCAGGGCTCAGACAGATGCTGTGCTGTTGATACACGAGCCATTGTTCAAGCAGGTATCCAACTGGTGTGGTTATGTTATAGAATTCCCATCAGCTTCCATGGTGTAATCCTCCGGTCAGACACAAGTGTGTGTGTGCTGCCGTCAGTGACAAAGCAAACCTGTTGAGAGCGTGTGCATGGTCTTGGAGCAGTCCATCCTCCTGAGATGAAATGGTGGAGAAATCTTTCTGCAGCTGGGCTCTGCTTTCCCTCTCCTGTCAGACTCCTCACACAGAGCCTGCCTCCCAATTTATCATGGGAGAGCAGGAGAGAGAGAGAGCGAGAGACGCCTTCAACACCATTGGCTGCCTTTACTTCACTTTCACAGGGGGAAAGAAAAAAAATAACAAATCACTGCTGAACGAGTAGAAAACGTCAATTCTGTTCTGTCGTTTACCAAGTGATAAATGTGTAGACTAAATGAGGGCAACCTTTAGTTTGCCACCTGGGTCTTTATACATAAACAGCGGCATGTGGCTTGAACAAATAATATCACTGAGATGCTGTGTATAGGAAACCAAAGATGCTGTTAAACCTTTAGTCTCACAATTAAATGTTTTAACTTACTCCTAAATCAAACACCCCAACTGAATTAATCTTTTTCCTTTCCTCACATAGCAGAAATGACAGCCTTGTACTAAAGCCTCTAAATTAGTTTAATGTTTGAGCTCAAACTGTTACAGGTCTGCAATTGTACATGCTTTGTCTTCATATTGTGCCAAGCTGACTTGTTTCCATTTGTGTCCACTTTACACAATAAGCCATGCATCTTAAACACACATCCACTTTAACTGGTCTAATCGCATAACTGCTTCATATGTTAAATTTAAAGATCTTGTTTTCCCAGTTTTGAATGCCCATGAGAGTTGTATAAAGCCTTACAACTATACTTGATTGCAAAGCATAGCACAAGGGAAGTGTTCCCCTTGTGCTCAGGGTTTTAGCCTTCAGTTCCCAGCAGCTTTACTAGGCCTATTGCCATCCAATTAGATGCATATGAGGTAGAGGTTGAAAGATCAATAAGCCATCACAGGGTTTAGATTAACAAAGCTGAACACCTCAGATCCATTCTGACCCCAACTAGGCAAAGCACAGCTATGCACCAGTGTAAAACCAGTTTTCTAGACCACATCACCAGTTTGTTGCAATCTTTTAAGTATCCAAGTTAACATGTATCTGAAGAAAAAAAAAAACTCAAGGACTAAAACTGGTCCTCTGCTGCCCCCCTGAGTCCAGTGTGACCATAAAGATGTAGAAATGAAGTCTTACTTTAAATGAGATTTTTATTTACAAGAGCCATATATTACAGTGCAGAACATGCCTTGAAAAGTTGTTTCTTTCCAAAAAGCACAGATGTAATGAGACAGCTGACTCCATGACAGACAAAATACACTTTAATCTGCATTTTAAGAGGTCAGATATTTGAATGTTACACCACTGAATAGGTGCAATACGAAGCAACTGCTTAGAACAAACTCAACCCGTAAAAAAAGTGAAAGCCAAAATTAGGGTCTGGAGCCGAGTACATTTACAGGTCCACTGGAGAAAGTGACACCGCAGATTAAAGCATGTTTACAGCATAGTAGAGACCTCTACATTTTGTCTGTGATTAAAAGTCATTTAAAACTGCTTGATTTAACCAACACAACTGTAACGTGTGGCATTGTGAATGTTAGGAGTATATAAAAATACCATTAAAAAAACTAAACTTTTAGCACTACTCCAAGAAGAGCAGGCCATGTTATTTTAAACTGGCACACATCATTTAAAAAAAAAAATATTTATATAAAAAAAAGGCAGACAGGGACTGGGATTACAACTCTACATCACAGGGGAAGGTGTCAGTTCAGCAGCAATTTAGATGGAGCCTCGATGCCGGAAACACTGACGTACCTGTGGAGCAGGAGTCAGGACAGAAGACAGTGTTAAGCACAGAACATCCACGCAAATCAATAAGATTTCCACTATTGTACAAAAACAGTCATCTCACATCAAGTTGAGGTGATAGACTTACTTGGGGCCTTTGTACTTTTCCTGGACAGACTGCTGGGCATGTCGGGGAGCGTTGAGGTAAATTTTGTGCAGATCCTCGACACACGGCACCAGATCCTCCAGGGAATAGCCAGACACCTCCGTCAAGGTCTTTGGCTGAGAACGAGACAACCAGAGTCATCTTGGATGTTTGCACACAACAGATCTCTGCCCGTTTACACTCACAGAAAACTGGATGTAACAAGCCAAGGAAACAAACATCGTCAGGAGATGAATATCTGACTGAGTCGCTTCAAAGTGACGCTTTGCAAAGTTAACTTTGTTTTTCTCAAGCTACATTATCCTAATTTGTTTGAACAAGTCAAGCCATGATAACAAAATGTGACTTATTGAGTAGAAATTCTCCATTTGAAAAAGCCAAACCACAAATGGTTTGTTACAATTGTCATCAAATACTGTATTTTATGTTCTCATAGTTCTACCATGAACTTACCCATGAGCCACCAGTCACTGTGTGGTTGGCCAGGATGTAGGAAGCAGCTGCTGTCTGTGATGGCAGGTACTTCAAGAATGGATCCGAGTCAATCAGACTGAGCTCCCCGAGGTACTGAGGGGGAAAAGTAAGACTGAGCTTTGAGCCATTTATGCAGATATAACACTCTTAATTGGATTCATGGGCTAGAAGATTAGAGATTGATCTGCCATCATGGCCACATGTGCCAAACATGGCCAGTAATGACTGCATGCTCACCATTGCCAAGCTCTCCACCTGTTTGCTAACAGGCTGATGGAGGAAGTACTGGGTGAGAAACTGGTTGACGGTGGGTGCTGCCAGATCAAAGGAGAGCACTTTAAGCACCAGATGCTCCATTCTTAACACTTGCTTCTTGGTGTAGGTGTCGTCTGTGATGTAAACGAACTCTGCCACCTCAGGGGGGTAGATCTCCTCAAATTTTCTGCATGTGAACATTTAAGAGAAAAAAAGCCCACATCAGACATAAAGCGCCATCTTGGATAGACATTTTGCAAGCCCAATAGTGAATTAATTTAGGATAAACACATACGAAGCCAGCAGCATAGCAGCGGTGCCGACGAGCTGAAGCTTCCCCCTCAGGACGGACATGGAGGAGAGGAAGCGGTCGATATAGTTCACGGCCAGATAAAGTGTCTCGTTCTGGAGCTTGTACTCCTCTCCAACCTCAACCAGCCAGTCCACCAGGATGGCCCTCATGCTGTTGGTAATGTCTGGTTGTTTTCTCATGTAGCCTGCTTTAGGCCTGGTTTTTACCTGTTGGGCAGAGATACTGTCAGAAACCATGTGTGGGCCAGTGCAGATAAGGACATTTTCCAAACGTCTAATGAGAAACTGGGCACAGATCTGAGGATCTAGACAACAGCCTCTACAAGTAAAGTCAAGATACAGTAGCATTTGTTCTTATCTCAAATCTCTCACCTCCATTTCCCTCAGATACGTGTGGATTTCTGCAGCGTATTCTGGGACCTCGTTTACATTGACAGGTTTCTCCTCCCCCTCAACCACAGACATGTCCATGGGAGAGTCTGTTTGAAAGAATTTTACATTAGTGCACAGATTCAAAATAAAATCTGGTGGTCACTCTATACATAATGAATTTCTCAAATTAAGGGCATTATATAATAAACTCACCAAAGCTGACATCCATGGCTGCTGGGATATCGATGGTGGCGAGGGGTTGCCTGAGCCGTGCCACAGCATTGTTGATGGCCAGAGGAGAGTCTTCGGCGACGGGTTTCTCTTTGACAGCTTCAACCACCTGCTGTGGCTTCTTGGCACAGTGGCCATCAGCCTCATCAACGTGAATCTGGAAAGAGGGCTGCTTGGCTGAAGGCTTCTCATAGCAGCTTCGACTGAAGTCTTCATTTTTACAAGACAAGGACTGTGATTCCTGGAAGTGGAGAGAGGGGCAATTTTAGATTTATAGTCCCACAGAAGTACAAAAAAAAAAAAAACCACCACAAGACAGTTGATGAGGCACAAATACCACATGCTGCAGATATGTTAGAGGTGGAAGCTGAAGTATACCATAAATCAAGGATTTTAATGTGTTGCACTAAAAATCTGTTTTTATAGTGTCAAGTTAAACTAATGCACATAAATTGTTAAATGTTAATTCATGAGCAAAATAAATCCACAATATCCTGTGAGATCCATACATCACATTAAGGATCTCTGGACAAAAACAGGACATTTGAATAGATTTCCATAGGCTTAATCAAATTGTTAAAAAAGGCACCAGACAATGTTGTAATTTTGCAGAAAAATAATCAGTAGGGGGAACAAATTAAAACACTAGCAGCTGCAAACATTTATTAAATTACACTGGGATATCCTCCAAAGGCGGGATGACCTCCTCTACACACAAGCCGTTGAAGGCAGCAGCAGCATACAAGTAAATAGTAAAAGGACTGATGTGACATTAAAATGGCGGACAATCAGGACACCAGAAGTGGCTGTAGTCACATTTAAAATCTGCAGATGTGAAAAACAATTAATATTAATTAAAACACCAGACACCAGTGTAGCATTGTGCTAAAAAAAACAGGCGTGGTGATAACTGGAATATGTTGCCTCCAAAACCACATTGTGTCAACAGTCACTGCAGCCATCATTAGCCAACACTAGCTGTGGAGCTAGGCGAGCTGCTACTTAGCTTCATCGTTACCAACCTGCTGCTGCTGCTTTGTGCCGCGCTGGTTCTGGGCTTTGCTCCGCTGGTTGTTCTGCAGGGGTCCCAGGACGGTTCTGGTGGCGGTTGTGGCTTGTTTCGGAGGGTGGTTTTCTTGATTTTCGTTTGAAGCAGCAACAGCAGCAGCTCGGGGTTTTGTGGAGCCTCTCAGTCTTGACAGCATGTTCTCTTGGTTGTGATTCTCGCTCACCGCCAGCCCCTGTCCTCCTCTGTTTGCGCCTGACATGTTTCTGTGTTGCTAACCGACTTTCTGTCGCCAAAAATAAGTCCAAATGACTTTGGAAGAGACCGTTTGCGCTTAAATGGAGACTAGCATAAGCTGCTACCTTGTCGAGGAAGGTTACAACAGAGACGATTCTGATCAAAACTAAACTGTTGAGATGGCAACGGCGCCTGGAAGTGCAGCGATAAAAACACAACAACGCACTACCGGCGAGTCAATATCTATCTTTATCTATCTTTGTTTTTAGGTTGCCATACTCGTACAAGTTTCGAAATGAACCACCAACCTGCAAACAAGGGGCAGCAGCTGCTAGTAGCCTCGGTCCATTCAAAGATACTACTGCTTTCTCTCAGTTCAAGTAGCCCGCGAGGATTGAAATGAGCCAATCACAGAGCACACACGCAGTGACGTAGGCGAAGTACGGGAGCCGGATAGGCACAATTCGCTTAATTATTAATTTAAAACCGGTTCGACTGTGTGATAGTGGCACATGTGACTACAAACAAGCACAAAGATTATAAACAAAGTCTCGTGCAACTTCTTTTAATAATATTTACGGAGTGGAGGTAGAAAAATAAAATAAAAAACACGTAGAAATACTGACAAAGGTAAAAAATTCAGCATTCTTGTTTTATGTGTTCTACATGTAACAATCCTACTCCATATCTTTCATATCACATATTTGATCAAAAAAGATTATTGAATATCAAGAAGAATTGCCACTGATATATTTATTTACTTGTTAGCAATATGGTGTCATATGTTTGAGGGACTATCTGGTTGTGAACACTCCCCGTTGACCTCTGTACTGCATTCGATTGTCTTCTTTTTGTTGCAGACTGTTGTTTGTAATTATTTGTGTTGTGGTTGTGTTATATTTTTATGCAATCCAAGGTACAGAGGTAAACATTATAACTGAAATAAACACTTTTAACCTGCTCATATGTGGAAACCTCCACCCAATCAGATAGTTAAAAGAAGAATCTACACCATCTGGACAACTTTGTAGTGGTTTATTCATTACCACCCTTGTTTTTAGGAACTATCAAAATACATTATAAATATTTAAATATTGTAAGCACAGACATGGTCTAAATGACAAAATGACAACATGGCATTATGACACTTTTAGCAACTACCATGGGACAAAAACATTTGTATTTACAATACAATACAAAAATAGCACAAATCAAAGACAAGTACATACATAGTTTTATGCTCTACACACTATATGGCATCATGCCTCACTGAAAAAGTCTAACAGAGAATTTAAATCATAACTATCGAGTATCTCCAATAATGAGGACACCTTGGTTTTCACATTCTGGCCTTTAAACTTGAATTTGTCGATGAAGAGGTCTGTGATCATCCCTACAAGAAAGAAGAAGAAACAAACATCAGTCAACAAGTTCAATACTTCACAGCTCTACATGTGAGAGCTGGTGAAATGCAATGATAATATAATAAGTTAAAAGCGACTACCATAAAGCCTCTCAAGGTGTGCTGGTTGTTTCTTGTACTCCTCGAGAAGATTAGCAGACTCATCCAAGATGTTACGATACTCTGGGATGAGGAAGTCAGCGTTCCCCTCGTGAACCTGCAGCTCCTGCCAATCAGAGTGGAGGTGGTGGTGAGTTAAGATATGAATATAAACATAGATCAATGGGAGAGATCATGAGCTTATGGACATAAAAAGTTGACGGAGACAGTGCTGATTTAGCGTTTAGTTTTGATATCAATAAGAGGATGTATTTTTATTGGTATTAAACACCGAAAGCAAATCACATCACATTATAGGTTTTCATCTAATCTCTTCTGCTTCTCTGAAGATCTAGTGAGAACCAGATTTGTGTTTGTCTCTAAGCTTCTGCTGATTTGCTTTCTAGCTTTCTAGGTCAGCAGCAGAGTGACCACCCTCTCTCTCTCTGCAATACAAGGCCTCTAAAGCATGAGTTTGTGTAGTTTGAACACACAACAAACTGAAAACATAGATAATTGGTATGTAGTATTGCATTTGACCTGAAATTAGGTTTTTCTAGTTGACTCAGGCTTTCAGAGTAGATTTTGCCCCCATGATGCCACATTTATCGTTTCAAAACCACCTACTTTAAGAGCGTCGATAAGCTGAACCTTTTTGGCCAGCACCATCTGGTACTCCAGCTTTGGATGGATCATTTTAAGAGTGTGGCTCACCGAGTCATCATTGATATCTGGAAGATAAATAAACAAACAAAAGGAATATAAGAAGTATTTGATACTATAGATCACTGAGTGACATAACCACTAAAATACACATACCATATGAAATGTTAAGATTGATTTTCTTCTTTGTAGCTTCTTTAGAGAGCACGTCACTCAGTATGGAGATGGTGGAGATGTTGTCTGACCTGAAGTGACCTTCTCCTTTGCTGAAATCACAAATAAAGAAAAGCATGTTAGTGGATTATAACACAAATCACCACTGTACATTTGAATAAACTGTGGAAACAATATAGAAAACATTCCTGAGGCTTTGGTTTTGGATATTAAATCTTATAGCCTCTTGACAGTCATCACATGTTTTCTATTTATACAGGATGTGCGGGAGTTCCTACAGTGTGTCAGTGTTTACCAGTAGCTAGCTTCAAGTTGAGTACCAAGGAAAGTGTTATGGAAGTAAAAGGTGATGCTCTCTCCTGCCGGCGTCTTCTCAGGCACCTCTGGCAAACAGAAGACGACCCAGGAGTGGATCTCTGCAAAACTGAACTGTCCCACTAGACTGAGCCTGTTCATCGGCCTGGAAGAAAGACAGAGAGACAGGAAAAGATTTTTAAAAAGAAAAGAAAACTTTGACAGTTCAACAACAAATGATCTGTTCTCAGCCTAATCTAAATTATGTGTACCAGATTTATATCAGACAAAACTTCAGGAGACCCTTGACTCTTTACCTGTCTTGGTCTATGCTGTGTGTGCGCTGGTGGAGGGACAGAGGTTTGATCTGGTACTGGCGGACCTGGCAGGTCTTGGGTTGCAGTTTGGGGGTAATATAGGCCTGTAGGGTGCCATACTGTCCCTCAATGGACCTCACCTATAAAAAACAGTTTATTACAGGTGAAACACATTATTTTGTCACTATTGTGGCTTTCCTTCGTGTTGTCACAGGGTCTCTGCAGGTTTCACAAGCTCAAATTTAAGACTTTTTAAGACCTTTTTAAGTCTTTAAGTTACTACAGTATAGCCAGCTCAGTCTGTCACATCAAGGCCCAATATGATGCTGCATTATAATCATCGTAGGTTTAGGAAACACCAACAAGTTGTTAGTAGAAGAAAATGTTTTGATGCACGTGTTGTTACCTTGAGCTCCAGCCTGGTAGTGTTAGCCTGACATCTGTAGGTGGCCAGGAGGAAGTTTCCATTTGGCTGCTGCAGTGAGAGGATGAAAGTGAAACAGCAGCAGCGGGTTTGAGACTTTACTGTATTTATTTTGTACATTGTGTTAATTCTGTGCAGAAAGTGATTACACTGCTCACCTCTGAGTCGCATTCACTGAAACTGACCACAGCTGAGTTTTTATCCACATCCAGCAGGTCTATGGGGACGTCGCTCTGCACAGGACATTTAACTCTGAGTTACATTTTGCTTGTTTACACGAACGCTGATTGCAACACAACAGGGACTTATTGCTTAATGTACCTGTAGCAGCAGATTGTCGATGGCAGTCTGCACCTCCAGGGTGAGGCTGTAGCTGGCGTCGTCCTGGCACAGGGTGAACTTGTCGTTAATGCTGAAGACGGGCACAGCAGAGACGGCTGTGCTGGACTGAGAGGTCTGTTGGTACTGCTCTCGTCCCTGCAGGACTTTGATCTGCAGCTGCTCCAGTTCTGCCCTGAAAACCAAACGTAAACTCGTTGTTTTGTTTTGTGCCTTAATTACTGAATATGAAGAAAGAAACACACATGAACGGAACAACTACACATAATGATAACAAAGAAAACTGTATTTTGATGATACCTGAGAGCTTCTACTTTGGACTGGGTCTCTTTACTCATCTTGACCTCGTCTCCAGCACTGGCCTCAGCCTTCTGGGGCTCAGTGGTCAAACCAGTCACCCATCCTGGAGGAGGGAATGACAAGTATTAGCAACATGCTGTTTATGTCAATTACTCCACACTGTTACATTTACTGTTTAGCTTTAAGGAACCCTGTGTACCTGCCAGACAGCCCATGAAATTGTAATGCAAAGAGATAGACAGTTTGACAGCTAGGACAACTGTCTCTTATTCTACTGTATGGGAAAACACTAAGAATATTGTTTAGATTTATCTAACCTGTGTAAGTGGCGGTTAAGACTTCATCATAAGACTCCTTCCCCACGCAGCCACCCTGGATGGAAGTCACGCTCTCTGATAATATCTGAAAGGAAGAAACCCTGGCTGTCAATTAGGGAGCACTGTAATCATTGCATTTCATGAAATACTGTTTATTTTAAGTAAGTTTGTAAGTTTATTTTATAACAGAATCTGTAAATAAATGTTGTGATCTTTGTGGATGAAGATTTTCTCACAATTCTTTACCACAGCCTTGAAAACTAAAAACTAGAACTTGAGAGAATGTTACTGAAGTGGAGCTAGTAAATATTTTAGTTTTTGGACTCCCTGTGCCTGGTTAAAACTTACATGGTCAAAACGTAACGTGGGCTCATTGGAGCTGTCAAAACCATAGACCTCAACAGTCCCATCGTCCCTGCCCACCAGAATGTCATTCACTCCGTCTCCAATTATGTCGTATGTGTCAATGCAAAGAATTCCTGACGGGGGCAGAAAACAGTAATAGTGTCATGAAAGGTTGAAGGGAGGTTTTGAAAACATCTTCTTTTACTCATCCACTGTAATTTAATTTCACACATGCTGTGAGAAATGTGTGTTTTAACTATAAGAGAATAATATTTAATTGGATAAAACATGCAACACTCAGGCAGAGTCCTATCAACAACACACCTCCTTTCTTTTTGTCATTGTCGATCTCCCATTTGGTTGCAGCTGCGGACTCGTCGATCTGGACCAGTCCTATTTTACCATCTGCGGTTCCATAGAGGATTTCATCTCCTGTGGAAACATCACTGACGTTATGTTGGAGCCGATCCCTTTAAAGAAATCTTATGTTTAAGGACACAGGGACTCTGACTTGCCTCCATCTTTGTTGTACAATTCCAAGACAGATGGAGGGCCGGGGACTTCTATCTCATAGGCCAGCTCAGATCCCTAATGAATAAAAACAATATGTCTCATGTGACTGTTTGAGGTAGAGCAACTCTAAACAGAAAACAGAAGCCTGGTTTACCTGCAAGACCCTGAGAACCCGATCTTGGCATGCGAGGATGGGGACGAGGGAAGTCTCTGAGGACAAACATGTGATATCATTGATTTTGTCTCCAGAGAGATAGTAGTCCTGGTCCTTGCAGTCACAGTAGTGGTTGTAGATGTAACTTGCACACACAAAAAGATCAGCGCCTGAGACGTGCCTGGAAAAAAAAAAGAACCAACAACAGGCACGTCAAAATCACACAAGTCAATCAAGCAGTGTAAAAGTGTAAAATGACAGAAGCAGCTCCTACATGGCGTTAATGGTCTCAGTGAGGTTGGCCTCAAAGGAGAGGAACTGTTTGCCTTTCTTGGTGAATCCTCGAACCTGAGAACCAGAACAAACAAAGATCTTCTCCTGAGGAGTTCCCGCAGCTCCTCCAAGGTCCATCCTGGCTATTTTCTGACCTGGAAGCGTTTTAAACACAGGCTGAAACAGAAACAGAAACAGTCAGATTTCTTGCCAATAGAAATAGAAATACAAGCCTTTAAAAAGCAGAAAAAGCTCAACCAGTATACACACCACTGCCTCTCCCTTCTTCATCCCAAAACATGTCAATATACCATCATGATCACCAATAGCAACCTGAAATGGAACACAAAACGGTCATATTAAAGATAACAACAATCATAAAAACAAAAAAGCAAACATATGACCAACTATAATAAGTTGAGGATAGTACTGAGGCATTGGCATTGCTCTGACATTAATAATACCTTCTGGGTTGCCTTTTTCCCCATTGCTGGAAGGAGCCTCATCGTTTTCTGAGAGGTCACACCAACCTGTGAATAAGAGGAAGGCTGTGTATTAATAATTAGGGGGAGAAAACTTCCTGCACATTCAACTTAAATTGCCCAGAATACACTTTTCTTTAAATGTACTTTTAAACAAAGAACTAATCAGACTAAAAGAAAAGGACCATTTGTAAAGCACTTTCACAACTAAAGTTAACTAAATTCTTCACACAGGCAAGCAATTTAAAAACCATATCATAAGATCAAAGAGAGAAAAGATGTGTCTTAAGAGGGGATTCAAAGATGTCAGTGACAGGCCATCTTGATTTCCTCAGATATCTCTAAGTTTTCAGCCAGGTCTCTGGGACAGATGAAGACCTCTGCCTAAGGATCTCACATTATATACTGCTCATGTGGTGGGTCAAAACTGGGTAAGGCTCTTATTCAAAGTATTTAATTACATATTCAACTAAATTTAGAGGCCAGTCTCTCTGGAGTCAATCAATACAGTTTTTAGTGAGATCAACACGATACTAGTTTGACAGTAACGTTAGTGTCAACTGATCGAAATACACTTCCTCTAACAGACCAACATATATCTGATTAAATTGCAGTCTGCACTTTCTTGTTACCTGCATATAATCAACTCGATTCAGGTGGAGCTCCATCTTCTTTCTCCACCTGGTGTCTTAACTTCAGAGAGGGAGGAAGGTCTGATACTAATCTTTACCAGTAAGTTATCTTGCTATAATAAAACTGTAGGGAGCATTAGCTTAGCAGTTAACCCGAGCTGCACGACAGTCACAACTCCGCAAAAAAAGAAAGAAAGAAAAAGGACACAGGAAGACGTGAATGAACGTGAAAAGAGACTGGGATTATCGAAATCAAAGGAGATTAGCTCAGCGTGCTAACGTTAGCCAGAAGGCTAATTAGCTAACGCGATTTAACCGCACGCCAACTGTTCCACTTTAAAAACGAGAAAATCATCACTAACAAAAGAAAGACACAGCACGATATGAAATAAAATAAACACCCGACTCAAGCTAACTCCACTGTGTTTTGTAAAGCAGCATCGAAACCTCCTTTAACGTAAAAGTAAAATAGGATGAAGAGTGAATGCACTGCAGCGGGGGCTTGTGTACCAGATAAACGAAGCTACACGTTACCAATGGCAACGCTGTGGAGCCGTAACAAACTGCGTCACCATTGGTTGTTACTCACGCCACCGAAGGTTGACACTGCCGTCTGATTGGCTGACCTGTTGCCGATAGAATACACGTACTGTAATCATGGATTTAGTAAAGATCAATACCATCAGTGAAGAAATACGCTATTATATGCAAAAAAAAAAAAAAAACCCACTGCATTCAAGAAAACTATTTTAGTACAAAAACCATTGACATCAAAATAAAAGAAACTTTTATTTCACAATATTGTGTATAACTGGATTAAGGTTATAAAAGTATTAATGTGTACACTTTTTCAGTGTAGGAGTGGGTACCTTATGGATTTTTCACCTGGTAATCAATAGTTAAGTAGCTTTAAACTGAACTGAGGTACTCTCCTTTACCAAGAGCAATCATTTTATTGTACATACAAATAGCATAAACTTTGGCTAAATATAATGAAAATAATGACATAGCCACACTGCTATACTTTAATATTTTATTGTTTTAATTAAGAGATCATTTTATTCTTGTCATAAAAATGTGGTTTGTTTGTAGGCAAATAAACACATTTAACATGGCAGAAAAAAAAATCATAGCATGCGAGAAATCTACGTAAGCGACAAATAAATGAAGAAAGCAAATTCAAAACAGTTCTCAAAGTGAGAAACAAGGTCATAATGCATTCATCAGCATGACATGCATTGTGCAATTCATTTCAGACTGGAAAATGGCTGGTGCCTCAAAATATTCTATAAAATACAGCAGATATCTTGTTCCTCAATTTAACCTCCATTTTGACATCATAGCTACAAATATTTCGCTTGTTAAATAATGGCAATGATAGAATACACTTAAAGTTAGGCATTCAGACAGATGAGAACATCAGATGCTTTGCACATAAAAAAAGAAATGAGACAAGGTAGAAACAGCAAACAAACCTCATGCTCCATCCATCCAAGCACAATGATTATTTTTTTTAAAAAAGAACAATTTTAATAATGTATAAGAACATTTTCATTTAAGTTACTAATCTCTGAATGTTAATGTTTCATCACAGAATAAGCGATTTTCATGAATAAATAAGGACATAAAAGGAAAGTACAATAACAGCCAACGACAGCCGAACACAGTTGATGTTTACTGTGCTCCTTTCAGTGAACGTAACAAAGTGAGGGGTGTCCACTGGTAGAATGAGGTCACATTAGGAAGATGGGAAAAGAAATATCACCATGAGACTTCAGTGCATTACTGGCTGCTCTTCAACCGTACTCAAATATACAGAGACGTTGGAGCACAGGCTGTAAAGCTGACATTCAGAAAAACAGTTCCTTCTGTTGATGGCTTTGTCTGTCCCCATCAAAGTTTTAAGTCACATCCTAAAATGGTGGAAAAACAAAAATATAAAAAGAAAAACTAAACTTTCACGTGGTGTAATCAGACCCCCGTGGGGGCGAGGCGGCTGACGAAGGCGATACTGCTGAGGCACATCCTCCTGAAGAAGGCGGGACAGGCAGGTTTCATGATGAAGTGCTCCAGAAGAATTCGCAGCTCTGTGAACAAGGTGCTGAGGTGGAGAGAAGATGTGTTTAATATTAAACTCTCACCACAGGCCAGGTTATATGTCTTATCACATCATATCAGTCTACAAGCAAGACTTCCAGTACATTTAAATGTATATGTTCCATGTGTACAAGGTAAAAGGTTTTCCATGGCTTCAAACATTCACTGCCTCATCATATTTTTATTTATTTTCAACATATTATGAAATCATTTGTGTCAAAAGAAAGTATTGGTTTACCCACAGTGAAAAAAGTACAAAATTATGAAAAAATGTTGATATTCTTCAACCTGCTTGAGGTCATTTTGAACATCCTGACCATATTGTTGTATATCATTATTAAATGATGATGATCTGTGATAGAAGTGTGTCGGTAAACATCTCACCGGCAGTATGGGTTTCTTCTGGATGTGTAACGGAGAGTGAGGAATCGGTAGTAAATGAAAGGCAGCAGCAAACTTCCCTGGCCACTGTAACAAGATTTGAGTGACATTAATAAAATAAAAATAGAATTATATAATTGTGCATCGTTCAATATCCCAGTAATATAAAGTAACAAGATTAATAAACTTTGATCATTATGGATTCTTCAGATTTTTGTAAATGTTTCTCAAAACTGCAGTAACAGTTCCCTGTTACTGACAAATCTGCAGGAATCATGTGATACAGTCATTTCAACATGGAGCAGAGTCTCTCAGGAATGTTTTCAACATGTTGTGGGATCAATCTCACAAAGAACTGAGGCAGCTCTGAGAACAAAGTGAGAGCCGACACAGTTGAAACGGCTTACTGTGGTGTTCCTAATAAAATACGTATGGAATGTATACCTCTAGGTAGATAAAGAATCTATAATATCTGGCAAAATAAAAACATTGTTTGACTTCAGTTGTGAGTGAATACCTGAAGAGCATGAAAACAGTGGCTGGCATCAAGAAGATCTCGTTGCAGGCGATGAACTTCAGGATGTTCTGCTGATTGGATGTTAGTTTGTCCAGGAGGTTTCTGATGAACATCAGGCTGCTGGGACCCATGGACTGCAGAGAGAGAGATGATGGAGAGTCAAATGGCAAGAATAAAGCTGTTAAAGTTTTCAGGGAGGTGCAGTGTTAAGTTGAAATACTGACATAGAGAAGCAAATGTAAAATCACATAATCAATCATCGGCTTTTATTAGATTTTTTGGTTGAATTCGGTCCCTGAGCAATGGCTGGTTGATGGAGTAGATAATTAAAACACCATTTGGCTGGTGGTAATGTTCCACCTTGGTGTTAAATAATATTCTGCAAATGGCTTTCTGTCAGACGTTTTAATAAACATCATTAAAAGTCACAGCAGGTGACTGCTGCCTCGTACTCACATCAAGGACTTTCTTTGTGTAGGTCGTTGCATGAAGCAAGGAGAAGAGGAAGACTGGGAAGATGCTCACTGGATACAAGTGTTAAAGATCAACACAAAACCACACAACAAACCTCCCACAATAGTCTCTTTAGATATTTGGCTTACAAATAATGACCCAACTGATTTGTTCTATACTTGTGCAGGTCACTTTGTTTTAGTTGGACTTAGGACAGACTTATTTTGAATATAAGGTCTCACTACCCTGTGTAATGATCTCTCCCAGACACTCAACCACAGTAACTCTGCCTGTCTGTAGTGTTTCTGTCATGCACAACCGTACCCATATACATGTGAAAAAAATATGTTTTCTTCAGGGGAAATCAGATTTCTCTAGTCCCACACTACTTTAAACCAGATGTCTTTACATGACAGCAAATAATTAGCTAAATCAGATGATAGAAAAGGAAACTAGCATGGACTGTGTGGGGGAAGAGATATCACTACACGCAAAATATGAGTTATCACAGTGAATCTCATAAATAAACCACTATCGGTTACCGTAGACAAGAAACCTTCATTAACTATACATAACCTAGAATTTACAATTAAGCTCTGCAGCTACATCTGAGTGATAGAGTAGTACATTTACCTTTCATTTAAGGATCATCATATCACAGTCATAGCAGAGATCTTTAAGACAACATCATCAACTCAATGGAAACCTAACCCATCAGTATCTACGTATATGATATCGCTATGCACCGTTAACAGCACCACACCTCTGTACAGTAGATCTCTGGGTGAAAGGATACTTGTGATGGGGTAAGAGTTGACCAGGATGAGTGAGTAGAGCAGGTAGTGACAGCTGTCCTCCTGCAGAGCCTGGGCCAGGAAAGTTCTGCTTAGCTGGAAGCGTGGAAGCCTTTGATGCAAGCGAAGAGCACTGGTGAGGGCGTTCGCTAACAAGGCTCTCTGATAGAAGTTTGCAGCTGCATAGGGTCTGAAAAACACACACAGTGACAAATATCATGAAACCCATTTCAGGCTAAAAAAAAGAAGCTCTGCATTGCCATCATTTTTTTTCTTTTTTCTTTTTGGTTGGTACGTTAACAAAGATCCACTGAGAGCACTCACCCCAAAATTGGTAGAATAAACATTACGGAGCAGTAGACGGTGAAAAGCCGTGACAGCCACATTGCAGTTTCCAGCTTGTTATGCATTAAAAATTGCTGTGCAAGAAAAAAAAAAGGTTTTAGAGATTAATTCTTGTAAAAATAGAAGGTTAAACTCCTGGTATCATCTCACATAACAACACCCCTTAAGGATATATTAAACTTCAATGCAAAGAGCTGGGTCTTTTCTTTTAGATGGTATGATATTCAGATTTTGAATTTGTACATTTGAAATAACAGGATGTGCTTTGCGTTTTCTCATGTCCACTGAAAACTGATTCTCTGATGGTTCCCTCTGGTTCTCTCAAGGGTCAGCATGAACCAGCCAAATTAAAAAACAACTTAACTCAATCTACCAGTTAATTTTACCACACGTCCATCAGAAGCCAGGTCATAAGATGCTGCTGTAACTCATCAAAGAACCTGCTGCTTCAGCTGACATCGCTGATCTACATTTAACTGACTGGTCCAAACAAACAGTTTGAAGAAGAGAGAAGGCTGAAAATCTCTAAATTCAAAGAATTGGAAAAAAAATACAAAATTTGAAATAACATTTTTACGGATCAGATAAATCCACAGTGATAGGGAACAATCCCAATAATCACCTGCACATTGTATGTCACCCTGGTTCTATAGCCCTAAAACTGAATTTGTGATGAAAGTTTATTATTTAAACTCTGAAAGCTGCATCATGAACACTGTGAGCAACCATGACGGGGTTAGTGTTGTGGGAACAGCCGGGGTAAATGTTTTCCAAGGGTGTTAGCAATCACAGACTCCTATGACAATGCAAAAGAGAGATTGAAAGCAGCATAGACAAAAATCAATGGAGCAGAAGCCTCAACATCCTGACTTTTACTCCTTGCTAAGGGCAAAGCTGCAAAAAAGCCCTTGATCCTACACGTCCCATGATGCAACTTAATAGCGTTTTGTTAGACTTTCCCTGTTATGTAAACACCCACAGCGCCTAGTTTGTGATGCAGATTATCTGTTAAAAATTCCCAAGCCATTCCTTTGTCAGACTTCAGAAGTCACACTCCCAAAGCACAGATTTCATTACACAAATGCTTTTTTCCCTACTACTCCTTGTGATATGAATCTTTAAATATAATATCAGCGGTTTGAACTTTAAAAAGGTGACAAATGACCATGAGTAATTGAAACAGGTGACTTACCACAGGCCCTAGCTGAGGAGGAGGGGGGCTTTGTTGGTTTGTGTCAGCCATCTTTGGGAGTGTGGGTCTTTCTGAAGAAAATAGTGAAACAGTCACATGATGAAGCAATAAGTGACAACTCATCAACAGGAGTCAAGACAAAATACTTCCTACATTTGATAATAACACACTTCCGAGCATCTATGTCATTGGCGGTGGGTGGGTGGGGGTTAAGGATTTTGAATGTACTAGTACAGATGATAATAATTAAGCTGAAATAATAAATTAATGATTACTTGACAACAAGTTTAACAACAATTGTTAAAGAAGGGAGATAACGATAAGCTTGGACAGTTGTTTTAACACATAGCCTAACTAACCACTAGATTTCTTAGAGGTGATAGGCTATAACTTGAAATAAATTGAGGAACCTCATCTTATGAAACAACTTGTGATTATCTATTTGAATTTGAGCAGTAGTACAACAAACATGTCAAACTTCCTCATACTACTGAATAGCTTTAGAAACGGACCCCAAGTTACACAGGAGACTTTTAAAGACCACATGGACAGGAGTTCAGGTCTTGTTCAATACTCATGCTGGTTATGAACTAAAGTCTGGTGGGACTAATAACCTAGAATAAACTCCAGTGTTTGCTATATGTCTGACGATGCTGAGCAGACTTTAAAGTATTACTTAATGACCATTGTCAGTATAATATCACTTTCAGTTTTTGAGGATGTAGCATCTCTAGCATCTCCCTGCATCCATGCAAAACGTCCAGTTAACGCTGCTCCTTACGCCAGAACACGGAGGAAACACAACAACATACTTATGTCGTTACCGTGTTTATGTCTTTTTGTCACTTACCGGCTCTTGTAAGGAAACTTAATTCATTTGCAAATTATTCACTTAGCCTTCGCTAATTCAGGTAAATCAATGATTACCCCGTAGTTTACTCGACATGCCAACGGATTAATGTAACTCACTGTTAGTGGTCGAAGTGGATACATCCCGATTGAAGTGTATAAATAATCACTAAAGTCTTACCTGTATATTTCTTGTGTATTTTATAGATGCTAACGTTAGCAGCTAACGCTAAGAGCAGGTGGGTCTAGAATATTCTGTTACCATCGTTACTAGCATGAGAGCTAATGTTAGCTACCTAGCCTCTTGTCATGCTATTATTTTAATTTTTCTAAAACGTAAAAAATAAAGCTTGAACAGCCTTAATATTCCTGGTTGTTAATCTATAACATTCAATGTAAGGAGACATAAAACACGGACTGCTTACCAGGGATACAGCGTCGAAACGGTCCTTTGCGTGCTGGGCAACTGACAAGCTGTAACGTCAGCTGACCTTCGAAAACGAGTGTAGCGGTAATTCTCGCGAGATTTGAGATCCCGGCCCCCAGCTCCCAGCAGGCAACATTACCCTCTAGTGGCCGAGAACTGTACGCCTGCTCACTGTATGTCAGTGATCTGAATCTCATGTTTTTCTCTGTAGATTAATGAAATGTAGGCCTACATAAAAAGATACAACATGTAGATCTTCTTACTTGTGCACTATTTAGTATTTCAGTACTTTTAATAGTTCTCATGCCCCGTTGCAGTATTTATAATCTTGTATCACCCTGACCTCAACTTTATATCTAGACATTAACACATATCAGTCTATTTTGTTTGTTTTTAATTCAAACTGGTGATAAACACAAACGGTTTAGTTTATTTATACATAAATATACCTTATAACATATCTTCATCTAACACATCTAATGCAAATGTTATGAGCTGACAGACAAATGAATTTTCCTCTGGGATAATAAAGTTATAGTAGTATTCGTATTTGTAAAACAAATTCGGGTGGTGGTGTTCACAACATTTGAATAATGTTAGGCTACATCTTCAAAGAAAATACTTTTATTTTTTATTATTGTTTAGCCTATGTCTCTTGTGGCTCCGTGTTTAAAACCTGCAAGATCAGTTTTAATTTTAATTTTATTATTATTTTTTTTACAGCTTTGAATAGTTTGGAATTTGTTCAGATTTAAGTCTCACACTCAGATCATCTTGTGATAGGCCTACAAGCTTTTGTTTGTCACTGGATAATCAACCTCCTGTATGCAAATCCTTTATTTCCTGGAACTAACACAGTGGCAGAGAGAGATCTATTTCACCCACCTATCTAATTGATAACAATTTCTGAATGCAGAATATGACATCCATAGGCTTGGGGGAAACTTCTGGCATTGCCATGCTGTGCATGCACTAGCGTTGGGGGAAATGAACTATAGGGTCATCTCTCCGTTTTCACTCTGCACTAAATGTGGAGACACACAGAGAGCGACACTCCTGACTGTGCTGAATCTGAGCATCACATCCACAGTTCATGCTTCAGACGCACAGGCCATAAAACAATGTGCAGAGTGCGCCTGCGCCACGGACAACGCCCACATCTGTAGAGCAGAAACCGAGCCCCCGACTTGTTTAAAAAAAGTTTCCATAAGATGATGAAGGCTTTTACATTTGCAGCTATACCATCGATTTGAACAGCAGATTTGTCGAATATTTTCATCTTTGCTTTTTGTTTTTATCCAAATGACCCTCTTCATTCAACCTTATGTCGTTTGGGGGGCCACCACAAGAGGGCACAGTCGACCAGACGATCTGCCGCAGCAGGTTGGCCTATAGCCTGTGTTGGATAATTATTTTACCTTTAAGTGCACCTTATTTGGTACCAACATGTTTTAAAATCTAACATCTGACTGCTACTGTGGCGCATATATCCGCAGATTATTGGCACGAGTGTCGCAGGATGATGTGTTTGCTGCAGATGCCATTTGAAAATATAGGCAGTGTAAGCACTGTAGAATCTAATTATTTCTTTGCAAAACCTAATTAGGCATTAAAAAAGGTTAACGCCAGCGCCTGAAACGTTTTTGTTTAATAATCCCATTACTGACGGCTCATCATGTATAAAATGGTGCAGGAGGACACTAAGTTTCCACTTGTTAAAGGGAATCTCTGAGAAATAGTCGCAGATTTTTGACACTATCTGCGATGGGAAATTATAGGGCTTGTAATTAAACTGCGGAGCCACAGCACAGCACAGAGTAAGTAAGGCTGCAGCGTCCTGCCTCGCATGCATTTTCTATGTTTAATTGATGATTCTGCCTGCTGCAAAAACATTGTCACTGTTTTTCTGCTGTTTCGTCTTTACTGTGGCGTCTGGTTTGTTGAACTTTCTGAACAGTCAGAACAGGCAGCTTGATGATTTTTTTGAGCGTCAGCTCCTCTCGGACCATTACCAGTCACCAGAGAGATCAAGGTGAGAATTTAAATGAGACAACATTTTCTGCCCGACTTTTAATTTGGCTGGGCTCCTGAGGAGGAACCGACTGCTGCTCTGATGCGTTTTCAGAGACAGAAAAAATACCCTCGTGTATTTACAGAATTATGAATATAGAGGCTTTTATAGGGAAATGAACGGGTAAGTCAGAGCATTGTGAAACGAGCCGGCCGCGCTCCGAGCAGCAGCAGAGCCACACCGCGGTTTACTGAGGGGACTCAGATACAGCATCCAACATTTCTCTTTTTAAATCCCATTTATAATGAAACGAATATATATATTTTCATCGCATATCATATAACTAACATGATTAGCATATATCAATGAACATTTTTTTGAAGAGTAAAATATTTACATATTTTTGCCCTGAGGCGATTTATGACATGTCCTCCTGTGCATCAGGTTGCTCAGCAGACAGGTTATTCTAACTCTTATAAACACAAAAAGCTCAATCGAAATGAAATTAACAAAATATTCTTATTATTCTTATATTATATAATAATAGGCTGCAAAAAATAAAATCAAGTCAAAGTTATAGGACACTGCATGTCTAATGTGGGCGACTGTGATTTAACTCGACAATAACATATTATTATTATTATCAATATTATTATTATAGCCTAGTTATTATAGCTATCATTATTATTATTGTTGTTGTTGTTATTATTATCATCATTATCCGGGGCTACAATAGGCCTAATGTTTTCCCCTCCCTCGCCTCTCACTCTCTGACATCCTCACAAACTCAAAGGTTTTTACACTTTATTCCTCCTTTAATCTTTTCTCTTTTACGCTTCTGCGTCAACAGTTTTCAATAGAGACAGAGGAATGAGTGAGGGAGCAAAGCGAGGGCCCAGTGAAAGAAACAACCCGCCGTGTATAACGCACTGAAAGCGGCTGTGAGGGTTGTGTGTGTGTCCAAGTGTCTGGCGGCTCTATTCGGCCAAAACAAACAGGGTGTGGAAGGGGATGAAAATCGGGACAAGCGAGGAAGAGGACGGGAAGAAAGAGTGGGTTTGATATTGTGGAAAAGAAGGACACGGTGGATTTCCCCTCAAAGTGGTTAAAGAAACAATAAAGCGAGTTTATCTACAGACTTTTTCTGCCTTTCATCTCTTTGTTGGCTGATGGAAGAAGAAGGAGGAGGAGGAACAGGAGGTGTTTCACATGAGCCCGCGCAGCATCAGTTCATGATGGACTGAATGAAAAAGACCTTTACACACTGTCACAGGTCACCTACAGTTTTAATACTGTGGGGCTTAAAAAAATAGAAAAAAAAGGAAACATCATTATTTTAAATCAATGCTCTTTTATTACAATGTGTTGAGTATGTTTTTTTTAAGCTCTGTGTGGATGTGGATGATTCTGCAGCAGAAGCAGCTTTTTCATGATTTGCAAAATTTTTTAAAACTTACTAAAATTCCTCTTTAAATTTAAATATAGTTTATTATTAATATACCCTGTCTATTATGGTGGTCCGGGCTCTGATTAGCATTCTGCACCGACTGCAGCAGATCATTATTTAAACTGGTTGTTTACCTCAGTGACATGATGAAAGCAACTTTCATTTTTTCTCTTTTCTTGTGGCAGATTTGGGTAATTTTCTGTCTTTCTTATTATTTATCTTTATTCAAAATCTAAATATATGATGTCTGCAGGCAATTTTCCTTTATAAAGGAGAAATAAAAACAGACTGTTGCTTCTAAAAAGAAGTTTATGTGGTTAAAGCTACAAAGTCCTATATTCTTACCTCATGAGCAGTTATTAGATATTGTGAACAGGTTATGTTGTGTGGCAGTATATATATTTTGATCCGAGGATGAATTTTCTTTCTTTTTTTTTTTAGAATATCCTAATCAAACATTTTCTTAAAAATCTTAAGAGACATTCATCTTGCAGGTTAAACGCCCAGTAACAATATTTAACATGCCGCCTGAGCCCATGGCACTGACACAGATTTGAGGGAATAATATATTGTGCAGATTGTTGATGTTTCTGTGCAGAGCTGGTCGACAGTCCCTCTTACATGCTGTTATCCTCCTGCAGTGAGCAGATTCAGACAGACTGGACGGTCTCGGCCTCTCAGCTCTCACTCATCAGCTTATTTCTTAAATGCAAGTCGTCTATTTCACAGCTACATCTGTGGTTTATAAAACCTCTGCTGTTGCATCTCCTCCACTTCTTTATCACAGCCTTAAATCTGTCTGTTCATATTTATAGACTCAGAAACAGTTTTACATGAACTTTCTTCCTCTTTGTTTTGTTTGATGTTGCTATCACTGCAGTGATTTGAGAAAGGAGGAAAGGAGCTCTCTGCATTTGGCCTATACTTTGGAATACAAAGGGTTAAATCTTAATACAATTATCACCTCTTAACAGGAGAAGTGCACAAACATGGTTATACATTATAATGTTATTTTTTAATGCATGGTCAGAGAAGAGCAGACTGGTACATTTTTAAAGACTGATTGTTTAATGTGATATTTTAAATCTAAAAATATCTCATTGCTGTAACATTCCTCAGTGTTAAAGAGATGTTTATTAATAATAATAATAAAAAAGAAAGAAAAACCCTACAGTTTCTGTTCAGTTGTGCTCTAAAGGAGGGAATGTGATGCCCGCATGGAGCCCTGAGCCAAAAACTATTGACATTGAAAGCAAAGGGGGATCCACCAGAAAGCTGACTTTTCCCTTTTTCGGAGTAAAGCTATGTTTGTTTCTGGGTTGAATGGAGGCCTATAATGGAACTGATGGCATCAGGATTGTCACCACAAATGGTCTGGGCGTTTTGCAAGGCTGTTTGACAGAGCCTATTATGTCATTGGTCACGTCCCTCCACTCCTTGCTCGCTTGGGTTTGAATGGGAGTGAATTAATCAAATGGTTTGAGAGGGATCAGCCAACTTAATGCACTTTGTGTCAAGGTCTACACACAGTGATCCGAGACCCCCGGCCCGCCGCTCTGCTACCTGCACTGTTTCCCTCTGAACATAACTATGTGTGTGTGTGTGTGTGTGTGTGTGTGTGTGTGTGTGTGTGTGTGAGCTGTGGCCAGACTGAAACCCAATCATGTTCCTGAGGACAGTTAATGTGGCACTAAAAACCTGAACTGGCTGTGACCTTTCATTCAGTGGATCTTTAAAAAATATATTGTTGATTATCACTTTCATAATGGGATTGTTAGTGATTCAAAGTGAGTTTACAGTCACATTACACACACTTCCTGTAGACATATTTAATATCATATTAGCTCAACTATTGTACTTTAACTTGATGTTGCATGAGGCTCTGCAGAGGAGAGTGAAAGACATAAGCACAATAAGACATTTTTAATTTTCTCTCAACTGGTCTTAAGGGTTGTAATGTAATAAGTTTATCTATTAAAGATGAGTTTGTTACAAGCATTAAGCTACTTGCTCTCTTAATATAGTAGTTTTTGCATCTGAAAATGACCACTGATAAAGAAACATGGTGACATCATGAAAGGTCAGCAGATCCAGACCTCACCTGAACAACAAACAAAAGAGCCATGACTGAAAAAAAAAGAAAAGAAAAGAAATCCTATATCAAAACACATCCACCATCATATTTGTTTTCCAAAAGCAGAAAATGGTCCAACTGGTCCTAAAAAACCCAGGCGCTGTGACGTTATTGCTTTATCAAACACAATCAAAATGTGAATTAATCAAAGCACTCTGCGTTATAGTAAAGTATGCACGAGGCATTGTTGGGCTGTAATGGATGGCTTTAAAATTTGACGTTATTATTTCCCGTCATTTCTGGAAACAAATTGAACATTTATTGCATATATATTAAAAATTATACAGTCGTCGAGAGAGGCTGATGTCTCTTTTATTGAGGCGCACCGAGAGGTGAGGTCTCACCGGATCAATTTCCCTGTCTTGTTACTCCCGCAAGAGGATGTAGGGAAAATGCCTGCACCGCTAAATTGATTCAGAAACGAATTCATAACTTGGGGGGTTTAAGCAATTTTGTGGCGACCAGTATTTTTTTCTCATCCCGGATCCCTTCTTTTGTTTCATGTTTTGATTGCTTCAAGTATCCGAACAAAGTTTGGTACCGAGACGGGTTTATTCTCAGTCATGATGCGGCTGTTGGTCCACGTTACGCCTATTTTTCATTCTTTGCAACAACAAAAAATGCATTTAATACACTGGGTTTTGGGTGGCTTCACAAACATAGCCATTAAGCAGTCACAATGCTTTTATTGTGCACTTGATCTCAAAATAGAGGCTGGTCTGACTGCAGGATCCAGACGAACCTATGGAAAAGGCCTTGTCTTTGTCTGCCTGCGCGGAGATGAATGGCCCGTGTCAACCAGATGATTAGTTTGCACTATTAAATTGTCAAAAAGGAAGGATTTTTCCCTAATAGTGCCTTTTCGCGAAGAATTATGGAATTCAGAGTTGTTTGCGACTGCCGGGGAACTTGCAGGGCTTCGCAGGGGCGAGGGCGAAGGTCAGGCAGAGTTCTCAGCCCCGCGTCCAGTGTGGCGCTGCAGTCAGAGGGGACGTGGAGACAGATGCAGGACCTATGTCCTACAGCAGGACGGATAGATTAATCTCCAGAAGAAAGATATCCATGCAGTGGCACTGTGATTCAACAAGCTGGGGGGTGCGTTTACCCGTCACAACGTGCGTAAAATTCGTGCGTAAATGCGCCAGTGCCAGGAAAGACTCAGAGCCAAAGCCAGTCATAGACAATAACACAGCAAATAATCAACATGTGACCTGTTTTTTTGTTTTGTTTTGTTGTCTAAATCCAATTCAAATACAAGTTAAGATAATTTACTTTCTGCTGCACACAGCGGCACACAGCGCCAGATCTGCCCCAGAACACGAGCTGTCTCTCTGCACGTCATGGCTGTCCTGCTCCATCCAGGAAACCCCCTTCTATTCTGCTCCAGCTCTATTCTAGTGCCAACGTTTTGTGTTAAATGTTAACAACTTGGCCTGATCCATTTAATCACCAACAACAAATCTGTGTTGACTCTAACACTCGCCTCCATTGTGCCCATTATGCGCCTGCCCTCACTTGAAGATTTATGTATTTTTGATATTAAATTCCTTCTGTCATCAAGACTGCTCTCTTGTTGACTTTTCTTGACCCGGCGACCCCGTTCCCCAAACTTTCCCATATTTAACGCGGGACCCACCGCACCAAACCCCCCCACACACCACACACACACACACAGCCTCTCCTGCTCCACCACCACCACCACCACAGCTGAATGCTCTGTGGCTCCTTTTGTTGGCATGTGCTGTTTGCACTGTTCTTGAACTTCAGTGAGCTGCCCTGTCCCCATCCTGTACTTTGAACCCTGCGGAACCAGCATCTTCCCTCCCCCGAAAATAACGACTTATTGTTCCCAGAGCCATGAAGTCAGATCACTACTACACTGCTGCAGACTCCGCTCATTTGTCGGGAAGCGGAGGAATGTCGCACAGCATCAGAATTTGTCCCATCATGGTGTGATGAGTTATGAGGAGTCCCCTGAGCTGAGGCTTTAACACTTGATTCCTGCGCTTCAGTCACATCGCATTCATCCTCTGTTGACGCAGAATGACGGATGCCCGTACACCTTTCCCATATATGACGTCCATGTCGTCTATACAAGCCTCCCTCTGGCTGCCCAGCTTGCTAATTAGTTAAACAAACGCTCATACTAATGATCCCACTGGCCTGGTGAGCTCTGGGGTTTTTGTTCCTCGACTTTGCCCCAAGCTTCTCCTGCTGGAAACTTGGCCCCGCTGACCCGACCTATCACGGCGCTGTGGAGACGGCTGGACCGCCCTGTCCGGAGTCCAACCCCCCAGGGGCCAAAGGGCAGCGTCCAAGGCCCGGGAATGCCACCACCAGCTGCTTGTGGTGACACCATTTACAAAAGGCGCTTGGTGAGCCATCTTTCTATGGGTTGTCAGTGTTGTGACAGTGTGGGCCTGACATTTATTTACTCTCTCATAGGAGCAGAAGACGCTGCTTTAGGTCTGAGCCAACTTCACTTCACTTTGAGTTCCTCTGAGCTGCTGCTATACTGTAAATCAACAACTTGTAATGATTATCAAGCTCTATAAGGGCGTTGTTATATGTTAATAGAATAACTTTATCAGCTGTAAAAACTACATTTGACTGGTTACTTCTGCAGATCATTGGGGCCAAAATCGGCAAGACAGGACACCACTTGGAATTAATATTAAATACATTATTACCAAATAGAAATGGGAAAATCTAACTGATATCCCCAAATTTGTTCTTAATGTCTTATAATTCATCAATGACGCATTAATAAATATATCCTAAGTACCTTCCAGATGCCCCATGCATCGTATACTAATAATCCCTAGTTATAGCTGTCAATAAGACATTCATTAACGGTTTTAATCAAAGTTATTAATCATCATGTCAGTAGATGCCTATTAAGAGATAATAACAGGTTAATAATTAGATTTTGGTGACAATAATCTGGGCTGATTTTAGGTTGATCTGCCCCAGAATGCAACTGTCCTCTGCTTATTGAGAATAACAATCTATTAATGATTTGTTTAGATTGTGGTTTAATGGAGACTAATAAATTGATGAGTATTTATTGATGAATCACCAACACTGAGAATAAACACCAGTCAAAAGGATTTGATGTGCTGATCAGATATAGATTTTTATTTCAATTAAATATTTAATGAGGCCACAATACAACATGATTCTTCCAGTGCTTTGGTTAAACCCTGGTCATATACACGGCAGTGATATAACTATGGTTTGGGCTCTGTGATCACAGGTCTGGAGGTTGGAGCTTGTGTTTCAGAAACTATCCTGGGTTTATGTTCTGCTCTTTCTAAATTCAAAACGTTTTTCTTTCTCCGCCGCGCGCGCTGCGGTTAACACTGGCCCCATTACACGTTGTCATTTGTGGGCTCTTGGTGTTATTTGGACAATGTTTGGCCATTTACCCGGCCTGTGTCTGCGCGCTCCAAGGAGGTCTCGACAGAAATTGATACTAATTGCGGGGACTGTACACTGCTGGCTGGTGGAGCGCCTGCAGGCAGTTGGAGGACCTGCTTGTCACCGCCTAATTGACAAGGGCTTGTCTGTCCTGGGAGCAGCTGGTCCTAAGCACTGGCGCACAATCGCAATCTTGACACGGCCTCCACTCGCCTGAAGGAGTTTGGAGGGGAAGCGCCGTTAAAGGGAGATTTATTGAATCTCCCTTTGGGTGACGCTGTATTAAGTAGGCTATACGCAATATAGGCTTATTTCCGCGGGTGCAAAAAGGAGACACACTCCCGGTATTAATAACAGAAGGTGCCAATTAGGCCAGACAGGTGACATTTCTCGTGACATTATATGAATCACTGCAAACAAGACAAGCGCGGGTAAATAAAAGCCATGAGCGGCGCTGGTCTGAAATCGGTTTTAAGGAACAGTTATTTTACTTTTGCGCAGCTACATGACACACAATGAGCCTATATGCGCAAATCGGATGAATGCAGGGGGATGTGTGTGTCGCACCAGCCATTCAGCTGCACAGGCGCGAGCACAAATAACATCAAGCCTCACAGTAAAAATAATCAATTCATTATTGTGGCCCTGTTTCTATTAGCCCATGCCTTTATAGCTGAATGCATCAAGAGGGGAAAAAAAGCCAAGCAAGTATTGTTGTCGTCTGCAAGTGGAAAAGGTTTTCCTCCACTTTCCCACTGCCTGTAAAGAAACGCTGCTTTTCTGGCCCTTTTGAACTGAAAATCGTGATTTTTTCCCCTGGTGTTCTCCGGACGCGCTCCTTTCTTCCCGGGGAACAATGACAACACTGGAGCACCCCGCCGGTGCGCCACAGTTGGGGATCCCCCGGATTGTTTTGGACATCTTTGGATTTCATCAATCAAAATGACTGCAGTTTTCCATAAAAATGCTGAATTTGGTCGTGGAACCGAGCGGGCAAGGTAGAAAATACGAGGCTGTCTCCCTCGATGATAAATGGCCATCCTTTGATTGAGCAAATAGAGAAATACGTGCCACAGGGACTGAGAAACAGGCAGAGATCGTGGAGAGAGGACTCGTGGTCCTTGCGTCAGATCATACCAGAGATGAAACGACAGGGGCTGGAAAACCAACTGCATTTTCCTAAAACCAGGGAAAAGTCTTCAACTAAGAGCAGGATGAGCCTTTAGTATACATGTTTATAATTACTTAAAACTCATATTTTAACCTGACTTCTTCTATTTTGCCATGCTACAGAATATTAAGTTTTGCATGACTCTTTTAGAAGTGGGAAAAGTAACAAGAGCATGAAACCACCTCTTCAACTGAGGCTGAGCCACTTGGTGCCAGATATCATCCCAGTAACACTGGACTTTCCTACCATGTTGCTGCGTGTAACAAACCAGATTATATGACCTATAAATATATAGGAGTCTTTGGCCCTGCATGGACCACTGGAAGCTGATCCAGAAGCCCTGCGTGTCTTCCCACCAATAATAAACCCCTGTTAACATGGAAATACCACTTCCCATTGACTGAAACCCAATTAACTGGCATCTCGCGGCAGCTCCGCGAGGAAACAGACCTGGAATGAAATTTGGACAAATTGCAAAGTAAAACTTTTAATTTCCTGAAAAAGCAATTATGATTTAATGGCCATGCAGCAGACGCCTCTCAAGGTGTCCTCTCTAACTGGCCTTAATGCTGCGGCTAATTATCCAATATTGACATTTTGTCCCGCCTCAGGTCAGCGGGTCAACAGTTGGAGATTAATGGCACTGGAAGGAGGTTATAGGACAAGAAAACAAGACCAGATCATTGTTATATTACTATAACACTACTGTATGTCGACTCTGTTGCAGATTTCCAAATCCCAGTCACAGTGATTCTGTGTCTCTGCAGCCTAAACATATGTTTTACACCTTATTGCACATTAAATCCAGCATCATATTAATACAACATTCAAACATGATTATAATAAGAATTTATATCTGTGGTTATGAGCAGTGACCTTATGTTAGTGTTAGGCCTTTATGCTCTTTTTTTTTATAACCACAATTAGGCTTTATTCCCTTTTCCCTATTAAGCTTTTTATTGTAGGATAGAAATACCCCCCCTTCTCCTCCCCCTCCTCTCTCAAAGATATAGCAGAGTTGACTGGCTTGTCGTGCTTGAAGAATTGTTTAATTTCAGGGCCCCGGCGTTTCCTGAGGTGAGGTCTGCATTGGCTGCTAATAGAGATCTAATTGATGGGCTGAGTCCCGTTTCCGTGCTCTCTCTCCCTTTATTGCGCCCCGGCGTCTGCTGTAAAATAGGTCTGTAATCAGATTCCGCCTATTTCTCCTGAAGCAGGATGAGAGCTCAGGGCTGTGCAGCGAGATGGGCCAAAAAAAAAAAGAAAAAAGAAAAGCAAGAAAGGAGAAAAAGAAAAAAAATCGTTATTAAAAAAGTTAAGCCTGGAGTAGAAATTCGACAAAGGCTCCTGCTGAGGCTTGATGAAAAAGAAAAGCAGAGAGTGAGCCTCAACATACAAATTCTCCTCTTTTGAGCTCAACTTTTGGTGAAATATACCGATGTTGGCTGTCACACCCATCAGTGAGTTTATAGTGACCTTATCAGGTTTTATCAGTCAGAATATTCCTTTATTCCTGAGGGGATTTATGGTTTTGCTTTAATATTTGTACACTGAACCCCCTCTTCTAAAATTCAGACTGATAAGATTAATATAGATCTGTCATAAAAGGCTTTGTTATTGCTGCCAAATGCCTACTACAATTATTATTTTAACATGGTTATATGTGCTTTCATGACTCAGTCTCTCAGTTCATGATCTAATCAAATACCTCACAGGCCGATCTGCCAGTGTTGTCATGCACCCAGAAGGTACAGAAGATGCCAATCAAATCAGACTTGAGACTGGCAGCAACAGAGAAAACAACCTGATTCTCTGTTTCTTTCCTCTCCTCTCTGCTTCTCTCTCCCGTCTCCTATAGAGCTTCCTGGAAGGCTGTGATTGGACGCCTGTCTGGGCAGTGATAGCAGCCCTGGAGCCGAGGATGATTGATGATGGCGAGGGCAAGGCCGAGCGCTGGCAGCATAAAGCCCCATAGACGCCTCAATAAAGAGCCTGGCTAGTGGAGAGCCAGGGCCCCGCTCAATAGGACCCCTCCGCCTCCGAGGACCCACGGCTAGAGGAGTGCATGGAGAGACAGAGAGAGGGAGAGAGAGGGAGAGGGAGAGGAAGAGAGGGAGAAAGAGAGGTGCTCTGTTGTTGGATAATCCGTTTAGCTATCGAGCCAGCAGCCGTCTGAGGCTGGATAAGTGCAGCGACGGATGTGTGTGGGGTGAAAATAGCAGGGGTTGGCTGGTGGAGTG
This sequence comes from Trachurus japonicus, assembly GCF_045865225.1. Classification (NCBI taxonomy): domain Eukaryota; kingdom Metazoa; phylum Chordata; class Actinopteri; order Carangiformes; family Carangidae; genus Trachurus; species Trachurus japonicus. The sequence goes on from NC_140916.1 coordinate 8,690,519, forward strand.
CTGGAGGGGGCTGGGGAGGGGAAGGTGTGGGGTGTGGGGGGGTGCAGCAGGGACACAGGAGATGGAGAAAGAGAGAAAGAGAGAAAGAGAGGGAGAGATGGATCATCCAGTCTCAGGATGCATAATGGGGGGAAAAAGGGAAGTGAATGAACCACACTGGAAATGAAATCTGCAGGCTGCTTTTCACACACGCTAGAAATTATCACAGGGCAAAAGAGAAAAAAAAGTGATTAGCACCTCGAGTGAGCGATAAGACGCCTCTGGAGCTGCTCTGGTGGCCGTCATTCAGCCCACAGATGCATAGCAGCGGTGACCTTTGCTTCAGCGGATCAATGAGACCCTGCTAGGTTGGATTCCTTCGGTGCTGCGTCCACTGCTGTGGCCCCAGACCGCAGGCAGCCCTGTTGTAACCCCCAGTGCACAGCAGCTCTGAAAAGCACAATTAGGAAGCAATCTGCTCCTACCAAGCCAGCTTTCAGCGACTCCAGCATGGCTACACGGTGTCCTGCAGACCGTCCTGGCTGGAGTTGGCAGGACGGAGGCCTGAGAGAGCGGAGGAGCCGCAGAGTGATGGCCTGATGGTCGTCTGCAGTCTGCAGGGTGCAGAGAGATCAGAAATCATTATACAGATCATTATGGTGTTGCACAAACACTTTAACTTAAGATATTATCAAAACAACTTGAATCAACACTATTTATCTGATGTAAAATTAGATTTTGAACATTTTCAAATGTTAACAAGTGTAATTCAGTTGTTTTAAATAAAATCTTTATAGCATTTGCATTTTTTTTTCACATGTTTGTGATATCATACTGTATGTTCTTCATGAAAATAAATTTACCAAAGTTTTCACAAAACATCTGCTCTCTGTTCTTTTACTTCCTGCTCTTCCTTGTATCAATTAAATACATTCAGTTTCTCTTTTGGTAGAAATTCAGTATCAACTGAGTGAAAGAAATCCAAGCAGGTTTCATATCCAATGTCTTTTTATTAGTCATAAAACATGTTTTTAAGATGTGTGAATTAACAATGTTAATTTTACTAGATATGATCCACTAGGAACCAGTCCCTTTGATCCATTGTAATGTTATAACTTTAACTTATTGATTATAGTTCCCTCTTGATGACCTAAAGTTCACATAACCCTGAGAGTTTCATCTTTCTGTGGTGGCCAAAGTAAAAGACAGGACTATGCTGAGGTGTTTAGTGAGTTACATCTGAGTCCAGGTCTCAGTTCTACGAATGTGTATTTGTTTTTGAATGCAGATATTTTATTTATGAAAATGAGATGATTCATTTGAAAAGAGCTGTTAAACATGTAATGTATCGGATAACAACAGTGGAGACAGTGGTAGATACTATAAATATACTGCCTTAACATTGGTGTCCCATTCGGTCACGAACAAATCTCCTAACTTGGAGTTATACAAGAGTTTTCAATTAGTTTCTGTGGCCATGGGCTGGGAACAGGAAACCAATCTCTGAACCACTTTACTGTACGTCTAAAAATGAACAAAACTTCTTACCCAGGGTTGACAGCAACAAGACGTCATCGGGGTACTTTTATGAAGAGTACGCACCAGATGACGACAGAACCTGTAATGAGAAATGGTAAACAAACCTGAGGAGGTGACGGAAAAGCTGTAAACACTCACATCAAAGACTGATTGTAGGACACGCTGCCAAATTTCAACATTAAAATACCTTTTTGTCATCGTCGCTCCTGCTTATATTTGGCTCATTATTAACTTTCATGATTTGAATCAATGACTTGCACCATTTACTAATTAACCTAAAAAAACAACAACGAATTACCTCTTATTGCTTTACAGGCAATTACAGCCACAAAAAATCTGTGTGAGCAGTTCAAAAGCAGTAGGTTAATGAGAGCGCAACAGTCTAACATGTCTTTATTGATTTGTGATTAGTGTGGGGGGCTTATTCGTGGGGTATCCATAACTTGATTCTGCCTCAGATTTTAATTGCCTAATTGGAGTGATTATTTAGCAATGGGAAACCATTCCACCTGTTCCTCTTCTGTACTTCTGCTGGTGTCAACAGTGTTTGGCAAACACATACTCTGAAGATTTACAGTGAAATACAAAAGAGTAAAAATATTCAATAAACAGAAATATTATCAACAAATTCATGTTTTAAAAGTAAAAGTATAAATTAGCAGTGAAGATATTCAATTTTGATTGCAGCTGCTCAAGGTAAAGCTATAGTAAGAGGAAATACTTTATTTACAGTATACATTAATTCCCAGCATACAGGTTGGACTCCTCCAGACTGTTATAAGAGAGAATCAGTGGAGTCCACCTATGTAATAATATGTTTTATATAGACAATATTTTTTAAGGACATTAAAAAACACTAAATTATTAAAGGCATATTGGCAAAAATACAAAACTGGCTGTTATAAAATCACTTAAAATGTAAATAAACTCTACTATAATTGTATTTGTGCATTGTATATTGTTCTTTGATTGTAAATGAACAAGAAAACAGTAGCTAGAATAAGTAACAGATGTCTTTGTTGTTTACTTATTCTACACATTTCTCCTGTAGCCTACATTACCCACAATGCAACTGACCTCTTGCACTCAGTTACAATAAACTATAACTTTTAAAATGTGTTCAGTCACCCTCATTTCCCTTCATGTTTCACAAAGATTACAATGGTTCAAATGAAGCCAGACTGCCATATAGCACGAGCAGCATTACAGATATCTGGATTTATGCATCCAAAACAGACATGACTCGTGATGGTCTCTTTACGACTGGCGTGGAAAACATCTGTTTACAGCAAGAACAAATCCAATCCTGCGTGGGTGCTCAGGCGGAGCCATCATCCAGCACTGAATAATTTCATATTGCGGCTGTTGTTGTGTGCATTGTTGGTGGGCAGAGGTTAACAAAAGGCCAAGACAAATCCAAGCCACCGGCGTTGGCCGCATGGGGAAATGTTGGCAAGCGAGCCAGAGAATAATCATAGGCTAATCTGATTTCCAGCTCTGATAATGGAGGCCAGGCTAAATAAGAAAAATTCCAGGCAAATTTGTGCAAATGAAAAAGGATTCCTCCTGACATAATGGCACGGTGCAAGGCAGCCTCTAATGAGCAATAATCTGTCTAAGAGCTTCTCTCTCTCCCTCTCTCTCTCTCCCTCCATCTTCTATCTCATCCTGTCTCACCGTCCTCCCCCTCTACTCCAGCTCTCATCGGCTTCTTCTCTTATCCCGAGGAGGTGCATGTCACAGCCATGTGACACAGAGATAGAGGAGGGAGGAGGAGGAAAATCTGCTCATATAGGAGGTGTGCAGGAGTATGGGGATCGAAATTTCTATATCAAATGGTGGCCTTGGCCTATCACCAGTTTGTATGATGTAGGGTTGCAGAAACCTCGTCTTACCAAGCCATATGGAATTTGTGTAATAGTGGAAATGACTGATACCTCTGACACTCGGCAGCTGGTGAAAAGGTGAATGGGTGAAAACAGCCGGCCCGGCCATGTCTGAAAAATATATAATACAATTAAATTCAGGTGTTCTCATTTTGGTTGTTTCATTTTGATTAAACAAACTTTAGAGGTGCTGTTAGGCATTATTAATCTTCGGACAGATTATCAGTCTTTATACTTTGATAAGAAAACTGGCTGTAGTTTTAGAGCAGAGGGATATCAGATTAATATCAATCTTCTCAATTCAACAAATTCAATAGGCTATTTCCTATAATGCTCCTTTAAAAACTAAAGTGCAGCAAGAACATTTTTATCTGTCTTCAATACAAATCAATTTGATTGATGCTGTAATCTGCCATATTTTGTCTTGTTTCACTCTGCAACAATCAGATACTAGAATATGGAAAATATTGAAAAAGCTTGTTGACAGTTTATTATGTACAAATGTATTCCACAATCTGTTTGTCAATAAAAATCTATTTACTGGTTTTGTTGAAACTGTTTCATGTAACTGCTGATTCAATGTTATGGTAATTTTTGCTTGAACATTGAATAGTATTAGAGATCTTTATATTTAATGCACCTGAACTAATATTACTGGATTGGACAAAAACAAGTTTAAAGGCATACTGTATCATATAATAAACTAACAACTGTATAGGGTTCAAAAATAGGCTAGATAAAACTTACTGAGAAATACTGAGACTTGAATTAGCCTAGAAAATCATTAATCATCAAACAACTTTGCTTTTTCTTTTCTTTTTTTATTGTGACATATTGAAAAGATTTTGGAGTGATCTTGAATCTCACTTTTTCCAATGCTGCTAAATCTGTCAACTTTCTTAATGTTAATGTTATGTTAATCCAGAAGATCACACTCTTGAACACCTGATGAACTTTATCATCATTTAAGCAACATTTTTTATTCACAAACAACAATTTGCTAAACCAATACCTCGCTCCTTTTCTAATGGAACTAAACTCTGTGTTTACATCTCTTAATTTGATATAACAAAAAAAGCACCACATTCCTGAGTCACTATGAAAAGTTTGTGATGAAAGTGACAAAAAGAGGCTTATTTTCTCTATGTAGCCTATTTTATTTTATTCTTTATCTCTTTTGTACCTATCTTTGACTTATTTATTTATCTTTTCTTTAAACTATATTTTTGTAATGATCTATAATTTTACAATGCTTTTGACTATTTGCAGGACTCCAGACTGCCCCTAAATGGGAGCATTTTGCCCCTAAAATTTGAGCCAGTGCAAGTAATTTTTTCATCTTGTGCATGTGCACAACCAGTAATTTTTTAAATTTTTTTTAAAACTTTGGTGAAAGGGATGGCTCTGGAATATCATACAGACCGAGGTGTAGCCTGTAAGGATCAACGGAAATGTGAATATTGCTTTGCAACCCGATTTAGCTACAGCAGAATTTTCTCTTTGCGTTCCTAAAATTTTTAATTAAATTGTTTTTTGATGTGCGGTACGTACTGCATCAATGCTGTATTATACTTGCTCAATAAAAAAAATAAATAAAAAAAAGTTGTTGAGGCTGCTTCACCATCTCCACCTAATCCAAACATGTTAGCATCGTTAGCACAGCTGGGGGCGAGTTCCGGCTGGCTAGCAAGATCAGCTAACAAACCAGGTAGCTGACCGGCTAACCAGTGCTAATGTAGCTACAGCACAATGAGTTATAAACAAAGTATCAGACCGATATTTGTACCAAAAATCGCTTGAGGTGTTAGATAATTATTAGATAAAAATGAAGCCAACTAACGACTTATGTTCCTCAGGTCCTATGTTCCCCGGTTTTCCCAAAAAGGGTCCTATGTTCCCTGGTCGCAATACATACTGGGGAACATAGGATCCTTTTTCTAAAAAAGGGTTCTATGTTCCCTGGTCCATACAAAGTGGGGAACATAGGACCCAGGGAACATAGGACCTGGGGAACATAGGGATGATCCCCTGCTGGTTAACCATTGCTCTGCAACACACTAAATAATTTTACAGGTAAGTTTTATTAAAAAAATAAATAAAATAAAATAAAATAAAACAAACCCCTATTGTTAAGCTGTTATGAAGGAGTAGGCTAAATAAGCTATAAATGCCAAAACTGTTTTTGTACCAAGATGTTTTAGTCTCTTAACATGGGAGTCTATGGGGATTTAGGAGCATGTCCCTCATGGTCATTCGAGGAACTACAGGTTTTGTTTCTTCCATGTAGGCTTCATTGTCAGGCCTGGAGGTCATATGGTTTTCATCTTAATGATAATTGTGTGTTTGTGCACATGCATTTTAACAATGATGCAGAAACACATTGTAGGCTACAGTAGCCTAAACACGACAAACACTAAAATAGCAACAACACTGAGGTAATCCTCCTTACAGCAGTGTGTGTATGTGTTATAATGTCACTATTCACAGCAGCAGCAGCAGCAGCTGTGAGACAATTTTACCTCCATAGAAAAAATAACAGCCCTCCCTCACCCACCCCTCCCTCTCTCCTCTCTCTCTCTCTCCCCTTGGCCAGCAGCAGCAGCAGCAGCAGCAGCTTGGCTCTGTGTTCCTGACAACTTCCATAAATTATTGGAGATTTTCATATTTCAAATTTCATCTGCATTCATGCGCAGCGGCCAGGACCCAGTGGAGACTATAGCGTCGGGGTGTCGGGTGTGGAGGAGGCGGCAGCAGCAGCAGCAGCAGCAGCAGCAGCAGCAGCAGCCCCCTCGGTAGCAGCGCTGCCACCGGCTGCCTGGCTCAGTGGCCCCAGAGACCCTTGGCTAATTGAATTGCATCCCCTGATTAGATTATCCTTGCGGCAGCTTGCTGCCAATCTGAAGTATGGGTGCCTTCTATCCTACTTAACCCTTCTGCCCCCCACCCGCTGCTGCAGGCAAACACACACACAGACACACACAGCCAAGGCAGAGTGTCCAATATATTCAGGGCCATCAAAGTTGGCCAGTTTTGTTATTTTTCTTTTGCATTGTCTTGCCTTGTAAAAGTGGCCATCTTTCATCGCCTGGCCCTCACCACCACTCGCTCTTTGCCAAACAGCCGACTCTGGCAAACTGTGAGTGTCATTACTCCAAGTTTGTTTTTCTGTTTGTTTTGCTCTTTCTCCACAGGTTGTGCTCAGTGGCCGTGCTGCCAGCTTTTTTTGAGGGACTGGCTCCATAGTGGAGACGAAGCTGGTGTCAGGCCAACATACAGGTTCAATCACAGCAGGGATCGTTGCTTACAGTGGAGGTTTTACAAGACACTGTATTCATCACCCAGTTCCTCTTCAGGAGTTTAACTTTATTTGGCCATCACAACTTAATTATCCCCACATCTTCATTTGTGACTATTTGTGGCTCAACATTAATTCAATTGTTCCTGTTAACATTTCATAGGCTTATATCATCTCTATCGCCCCATTGTATTTTTGCCTTGTCTATACAATAATGACATTTTAATTTCACTAGTGGGGAATAATGTAACTCTGACTAACAGATTATAACATTATACTGCTCTACAATAAAGTATAATAAAGGTATTTGCAGACAATCAGTAGGCTAGTAGAAAGTAGCTTTTATTATGTTACATGTACTTAACCTGAGTATTTGCATTTGATGCCACACTTGACAACATTTCAGAGACAAGTGTTGTATGTATTACTCCACTATTGGTTTCTCAACAGTTCTTACTTGAAATAACAACATTAAAATGCTCCTTACAGGTTGGTACATCACAATAAGATAATATAGTAATAACAGTATAGGCTATAATACTCTTAAGGGTCAACCGTGGACAATAGTTCGTGCTACCGGTATTTTTTAAGGGAAGATTTTGTTAATTACAGATGACAACTTACTTTGACCCAAGTCAATGCAGAACTTTAACGTTTCAGGATTTCTACTGTTCTGAATATTTTTTGCACATGTGTATAATATGTAAAACTTGAAAATGTGATGGTAAGTGATACAAATGTAAACAGTCTCACATCCTGGTCTGGTGATTCTTACACAATGAGTATCAGATGTTTTATTTGTATGTGCCGAAAACTAGCTCAGTCTGAGTTATTATTAGCCCACAAAAAATGCAGATTTTTGTGAAATGATGTTCATTCATGTAGCACTTAGATTGCACAACAATACGCAAAAAAAATAAAAAAATAAAAAATAAAAAATCATATTGTAATTATTGTGATTTTTAGTTTCAGATTCCAGCATGTATGGTCACTTTTACTTTTTATTTTTACTTAAAAAAATATGAAATTTTTGTTGGTCTTGTACGAAACAAACATGTCCCTTTAAGTCTCTGTAATAACAACAATAGTTATGGTGCAAACACTGAACAACAATACTGTGACTCACCTTATCTTTGTCAAAAAAAAATGGCTGTCCCATTTGTATGTTAAACTTTTGATTACATTGCGATTAATTGTGCCACCCTATTTAAAACCATTAAACGTTGTCAGAAATATTTACATTGCGTAATTATTTTATATATTTTAATTGTAGTTCTGCATCACAAACACACACACAGTGATGCCACCATGTAGTATTTTTGCCAAACAAGTCCACCAAACATCATAAATGGACTCCAGCCTGGTGACCCTGCAGTGACTGCGAACACCACCTCACCCCCCACAGTCCCTGGGACTACCAGGCTCATGTCATCTCATGCGTTGCCACATTTCAGTTTTGGGCCGATGCATAACCCAGATGAATATAAGTGTTCGCTGAGGAAAAAGTCATGTTCTGATGTAATTATCATCTATTGCTTCCTGTAATCATATCAGATCTCTTTTGAACAATAATCTCATGGTGAACGTCTGGAACGGAGCCCTCCTCCTTGTTTATTGTTCTCCACTCCGGTAAAACACAATCGAATTGAGGACTCAGCTATTAGATTTTTTGCTCTGTAGAATAAACTGAAATCGTATTTTTGCTGGAAATTATCAATACATCTTGGAGAGCCAAAGTAAGAAGACAGAGCAAAAGTAGACCCTGGGTAGAGGGAAGGAGGGAGGGAGGATGAAATAGATGAAAGATGAGGAAGAGTTGATGGGAAGACTTTCACCAACTGGAAACGGGATTTATTGACATACTGAGGTCAGATGTATATGCTGCTGTTTGCAAATCGCATCAAAACTCCAAAGTACTGCACAAGATACAGAAGATACTTTATTGTGAAGCTGTTAAATCCAGCAAATAAAATGGGCATGTATTGAAATGTGGAACGGAAGCTGTGTACTATATATAAGAATAATATTTCACTGTTGCCAGATAAAAAAAGGAAAAAAAAAAAGAATGAAGGGGAACTGCGTTTTTGTAGCAGAGAAAATAAAGCCAATTTGTCTGTGAGCACTGTTCTGAAAAGTTTCAGAAGTTATGAGGCTCATTTATCAGATAAATTACAGTGTCAACCTTTAAACAAAAGAACAAAAAACAATATTGCAATCAGCAGAAGATAATGTTCTCATACTGAACAAAACATCTGCTGTACACCATAACAAAAAAAACCAAAAGAAAACCAATAAGCACACATTAGCATAGCTTCAGTCCAGACCGATATTACCAAGAGTTTACTGTTTCTTTTGTCCTGTAAGTGATTCTGACAGAATCAAAATAATAATAACAATAAAAAAAAGTCAAAGTCATACTCACAGTCTTTAAAGTCACGCAGCAGGTCTGCAGCATTTTGCATCTGTTCTGTGCAATACTGATGACACACAAAGTTTGAGACACAGGCAATAGCTTTAATCTAATCAGCAAACTCCAACAGTAAACATGGACAGTTGAAGAAATCCATCCTGAAATGTGATTTTAAAAAAGCAGCAGTGCAGCCAGGCCGTTTGTAATAAGATATAGACAAACAGACAGTAATAGAAGAAAATATAGATACATATACATTTAGGCCTATCCTCAATCACCTCAGACTGTAAAAGTTAGGAGTGAAACAACTGTACTGACCAATCAAACTATTATTGAGTCCTTTATGAACTTATTCCTATATCTAGATCACTTTTTCTTTTCATATGTAGTGAGGACACTGAACCCTTGTCCTCAGAGGACTTTTAACAAACTGATAACGTCTTTCCATTTTTAGTAACACTGGCAAATTATTATTAGCCTGGTTTGCTGAACCCCTCCAATGAACAACAATTGTCCAATTATAACAAGTTTTGACAGACCTGAAAATTAGCAACTAATGAGTCTGGAGTGTTGTCTTTCCCAAAACATTAACACAATAGTAAAAGTGTTGGAACGGATTAACTGGACTGGTCTAATGTTGGCTACAAACATTAGCAGATCATGTGAACTACTGTTTACATTACAAAAAAAAAGACTAATTATAGCCACTATTTGGCAACTGGTTATTGATAGTAACTCTAGTTTGTGCAACTTGTGCATTATTATAATTCAAAGAGTTAATTTTATGTCTAGGTTAGCTGGATGCAAGTGGCGGAAAAATTAGGCTACACTCAACAAAAACTACATTTCTTTAAATGGTTGCTTGAGTCTGGCATATCCACTATTTGGCAACTGGTTATTTATAGTAACTCTAGTTTGTGCAACTTGCATAGGCTTAAAATTCAACAAGTTAAGTAGGTTTAGCTAATTAGCTGGATGCAAATAGCAGAAAAAAAAGGCTACACTGAAGTTGGCCACCAAAACAAAAACTACATTCAAATGGTTGCTTGAGTCTGGCTCCAAAAGTGAGTCCTTCCTCACAAACTTTAATGTTAAAATGTTCAACTTTCCAGCAGAAATAAACATGTTTACTAGTGCATACAGTTCGGCTGCCAATTTCCTCCTGGGCCTAACTGTACAGGTGACGTCAGCCAAACAAATATATATGTTATATGTATATATGTATATGAGGGAAACAAAACATGAAACTACAATGATATCAGGTTTTCGACTAATGTTAGCAGCTTGTTCCTTTTTGAGATTTTTATATAGCCTAGGTCAATAATCACACTGGGAGTTGCCTCACCCCCATAAATAGGATTGGATACTTGGCCAGTAGCCTACTCCACAAGTTTTGACAACTTGCGTATTAGTAGCTATAAATTCAAAGAGTTAACTGTAGGTTTAGCTAAAACTAGGTTGGCTGGATGCAAGTAGCTGAAAAATGAAGCTACACTGAAATTGGCTACCAGAACAAAAAAATCATTTCTTCAAATTGTTGCTTGAGTCGGGGTACAAACAAATCAGTCACCAATTTCGTCTTTAGAATAACTGTATGAAGGACGTCAACCAAACATGCTAATAGGTCTATAGCTATTAAGGAAATGAACCAGAAACTAGATGCTATGATATCAGGTTTTAGACTAACGTTAGCAGCTTGTTCCTTTTTGAGGTTTTTGTATAGGTCAATAATCACCCTGGGAGTTGCAGTTAACTCACCACCACACAGTAAATAGGATTGGATACCTGGTTAGTTTGAAATCAATCAATCGGATATTTTTAACACAGTAGCCCAACACTTGATTTAACATCCTCAACTATCAGTCACTTGACTTGACTGTGTGTATGGAAAAAATAAATGCTGTTTTGGTTTAGTGGGGGTAGTAAGAAGTGCATTGGTCAGTATGCATTTGTAGACATCTTGAAATCTGAGCTGTTTGTGGAGGCTTCAGATTAATGTTGAGTGTGTGTCTGTGTGTGAGGGAGAGAGAGAGAGAGATGTGTGTTCACCTGTTTGTGCTGGACCAGGAGGCTGAGGATGCTCAGGCATGTGCAGACGAGGGTTTGGCAGCCTCCCTGCTTCCCTCAGTAGCCGGCCCAACCAACATCCATCCATCCAGCCAGCTCTCCTGAGTCACTTTTCATAATTATTGAATTACATTCCTGGCAACCCATTAAGCAGGACATTCTCTTCTTAACCACCTGCTCTTCCCCCCTCCTCCACCCCATTTTACGCCATCAATCTTTCAGCGTTACCGGAGCCCCTAAAAGCTTTCTGACTGCTCTATAATGGGGGACAGCGCGGGGTCAGGGGGTGCTACAGGACTGTGTGCTCAGAAGCAGTGATGCCTCAGCATTCGGGTGGGGAGCGGGGCAAAGGGACGGGTGGTGGTGGTGTGAGGGGGCAGCGGGGGTCACTCTGTGCAGCCTGGCTGTAATAGGTCACTGACTGGACCTTTGGCTGGGAACGACAAGGGAAGAAAACATGTTTGTGTGTGTGGTTATTTGACTCTGTGTGTGTGTGTAACCTGCTCGGACGCTTCATGAATAAAAGAAAGAAAAAAAAAACTGCTCTGAGACTCTGTCACATGTTATAAATCCATCATGTTCAGTATATTTCATTGTTGTAATTAGCTCCTGTGGTGAACCAACGTCTCCTTGTCCTGCTTCATCTAATTCTACCGCAGTCAGCGGCTTCCTACATTTCCCAGAATGCCTTTAAACATCCTCCAACTCAAGCTAAGGTCTAAGTATTAAACACAAAACCCTGTAGCTGACAAAAACAGTCTCACAACAGGGTTTAATTTACAGCAACATGTTGTTTGAACAGGAATTCAAACTGTAACAAATATAATTCATAACGCCAGGATGAATGTCATGTGCTCATGATCAAAATGTCCAATTACATCAACCTCTGAGGCCTGAAATGTGGTTGTGAAACATCTGTAAATACCAAAATATGTATTTCTACCTATTCTACTGTAAAAAAAGAAAAAAAAAAAAAAAGAAAAATGTAAATTTGACTGTCTGTCTCAATTGGCCAAACGCTAAATGTTTTGACACTGATCACATGAACACCACTAACATTTTGACGTGCGAGGCTTTTTGATATTTCAGTGCGCGCGCTGCTCTTTTCACTGTGTTGTCCAGGAGGTTTCCAGTCCAGTCAATGTTAAGTGAATAGTAAGGTTAGGGTTTGCCTTTACCCCACTGGCTTATTGACTCGCCTGTCAATACCACTGCAGGGAAAATCTATACAGCCTGCAAATGTTATCTCAACATCCGTTTGTGTGGGCGTGCATGTCCACTCATGCATGTGAGGCTTTAAAGGTCTTATACATGCTTAAGTATAATGTGCATTGTAGTTTCACAGTAAACATCCTCTTGCATGGCTATGGCCTACTTAAAGAGACAAGAATAGAAGAGGAGGAGGGTGCTCGGTTTGTTGATAGTTTAGATTTAGGACCTGATTTCTGGTTGATTGATGATATTTAAAGGTGGGATAATCAATTTTTTTGGCCTCTAGAAAACCAAAACCTCGTTATGGGAAACAAGTTAGCGATAATATTTTTTAAGTCACATGTCAATCCACAAACACTGACATTACATTAAGTCCAATTAATCTCAGCCTTTGACCCAAATAGAAGCTTTAAACCCGTATGAACTATATATATATATTTTTTTTGCCATAAGACGCTGTAAACACAACACTCTCAAACTTTTTGACAGCTGCACATCACACTTTGGTGTCATGTTTTTGGCTGCTTGCAATTAAAGCCTGATTATGACTCTCTCCTCCAATTCCTGAGAAAACTATGTGGCTAAATGTTTGATTAAAGATAATTTGCACTCTTTTTTTTGTCCACTGTTTACAGCTGGGCAGGTGTTGCACAGTGATTTTATCAATTTGACAGGGAAAAGGAACCCGAAACAGTAAAGATGTGGAGCGTACAGTTGAAAGATTGTGAGGTTATCAATCAAACTGTGGGGAACTGTAGAGTTTGTGGGTGACTCCTTTCATTGATCCACTGTTAATATAAAACTATTGATTAAAGCAGCTTTAACTATATCTCCTGGCCTACTGCCTTCAGTTATACTGTATGTGGCTGTTTAGTTCATTGATGTCTGCAGATCATTCCAGATGAAAACAGCTGGAAACTGTGAGTCTTTGAACCAAAACAAAGAGATAAAAGAGGCTCAGAGGAGGTGAACTGTGAATTCACCACTTCTATTGACCTCAGTACGAGTAATACAAACCAGTGTTGATGCAAAACTGCAGGTTTAACATTAGATTTTGGCAGGGATTAGTGGTTGGGGGATGAGATGCGGGTCCTCACAACAATAGCACAACTAATCTGTTGTGTGTTTGTGGTTACAAGTATGAGTGCAGATGGAGAGCTCCTGCTTCACCTCACAGCACGCTGCTCATTACCTAATGCTCAGATCCCAACACATATTATTCATCCGTGACAACGCGCTGCTTTGCATAAAACAAACACACACATATAAACACACACGTGCACACACTGATGCTGCACACACTTGAGAACACAAATACACCAAAACAATCAGGCAGCTGTATAAATGCACATTTTACTTTACAGCTCCACAAACCCCATGTACTGTATGGGCATACACTGCACACATATGCAGTATTTAAAAGTGACCTTGCAGACCATGCTTCAGCATATGCTACATACACACACACATATATATACACACACACAGAGCATATGAGTAATGAACAACCTTAATAACACCTCCAACTTTTCCTCTTCTTCTCTCTGCTGGCTGTTTAAATTCACATCCCCCTTTAACGTCGCCCTAATCTTATTACTGCTGGGCTAATGGCTCTCCTTCTGCTCCTCCCAGACGCTCTGCCCAGACCTTGGAAAACACACACTCTCACACACACACATGCACACACATACACACAGAGCGAGAGAGAGCGCTCAGGGTGTGTGCTGCATCTGCAAAGTATGGCCGAGGGAAAAGAGCTGAGAGAAAGCAAAAGAGGGAGAAGTTGGTGTATGGTGTTTATATGCATGTGGGTGAATGTTTCTGTGGGTGAGGCTGCGAGGAGGGGGAGAGAGGGTGATGGTGGTGGATCAGCAGCCGACTCCACTCCTAAACCCTCCCCTCACGTTCTCTTTCTCTTCCCTGCAATACCTCCTCCTCCCCCCTCCCCTTGAGTAAATCTATAGGGAGGGAAGGCAGAGACAGGTGCATTTCTCCACAAATTGAGTTAGCCAAGACATGCCACATCCAATTGGGCTAAATTGATGTGAGAGTTTGTGATGTCTGTCGTGGGTATTACAGCAAAGGTCAGTGTGCCGAGACAATGACATCAATCTGGTCCACGTGGCTGAGCGCTCGGGCCCCCGCCAGCCAGCCAGCCCCCTGATTCAGATGCAAACCTGCAAACACAGCCAGGGGAAGGAGAGGGCGGACAAACGCTGGTTGCAAAACTGGTGGGCATTTTGTGATTGCTTTTGAATGGGAGCTAAACAAGACCTCAACACGCCCAAGCTGACGCCTTATGGGTGTCACAAGCTGCTGAGAGTCAATAAATGCTACAGAAACCCCAACAGATGAAAAACCGTAATGTGTTGAGATTGAAATTCCCCCCCAAAAACATCAAGAGGATTAGATGATATAGAAATTCAGTTTAGGCTGTTGTGAATACGAAAATATTTCACTTATAAACATGAACAAGTTAGAAACTAAAAAATGGCTTAAAAAGAGATCATAATCATGTTTTAACTGAATATTATCTAACACTATGAAAATAGCTAAATAATAAACCAGGTCCTGTTAAATAGGCCTATTGCTGTCTGCATACTCTGCCATCAGTGAACACAGTGAGCGACAGTACACTGTTTCCACGGTAATAAGTAATAAACCATCCATGTGAACCGAGTTTGTCATAATCAGAATATGAGATTAGCTGTTACTCTAATGAAGTTACGACACAAATCAGCCTGATTCCTCAAATTAATGTACATTTTCATCAAATCCTCCACAGAACCAAGAATGACATTCTAGTAGCAACACTTGCATATAATAGGCTACCACTGTTATGGGTATTATTGGATGGATTGCCATGCGCATTGACTTTTACCTCTTCAATTTGCTAACACACACATAAACATAGCATGCCATCATGCTAACTGTGTCCACAACATGCTGCTTAATGGTATTCTGACCTGGAAAAACTAAACTGTTTAGGTTTGAGACTGACACTGAAGCACTTTTTACAAACAGGTCTGATAGCAACTCATCAGATTGAACTCTTTTTTTGTTTGTAGCTCACTGCATGTTTATTTTTTCTTTGTAACATAATGTGCAATCTATTTTGTAACTTTTAACTTTCATATATTATTTATTAGCTTCTCAGGAACACATATAATTCTGTTGTCAACTATATTTTCTCTTATTTTACAATGACAATAAAGGCAATCTCGAATCCTTACTCTTATACTTTACATCAGATATGTGTAAATTTCTGTTATTATGAGTGTGTTGAACTTTGTTTTATTTAAGATTGGCCATGCCACCATGGTCAGATGTTTAGATGGCTAGTCCTGCATCGTAATAATCCAGATTTTCTCCATAGGCCTTTCAGTTATGTTTTTGTGTCAGATGTACCCTATAGATGTAGGCTAAACAGTAAAAATTAAATGTTTTGATGTGACATTTCAAACTATAGCCTAAGGGAGACGTGTTTATCAATGCATTAGCCTATAGCTCAAGGCAACGTGTTCAAATGCTAACTGCACAGATGCTAACACAAACACAGTTGAGATTTTATAACTGGTGGCTGGTCTGATGCACCTTAACTCCAGATGTTCATGCTCCTTGTCCTTGGAGTAATTCACTAATACTAGCTGATAATTTATTAAACCACCACCACTACTACTACTACTAATAATAAACACTTATTCTGTTACTGCAGGTTATGATGTCATTTCAAGTTTAGATGCTGCAGTCAAACATTAATAGATTCAGGGTATTTATAAGCCTGAGTTTGTGGGCCGGGCCTATACGTAAACCTGCAGAGGGAATTTTTTTCTTATGAACACAGTGTCTATCAATTTCTGGTCCAACACGTGTGTAGCAGTGGTTTAGGGCTACTTTGCCTCTACTCTCAGGAAATCCAATAGAAACTTCATCATGCTGTCACCTCGGCCAGGGCCTGCAAACCCAGATTTAAGGGGTATGGCTTTCATCCCCACCTCTATTCAGAGAGCCATTTTCTTTGATCACATTAGCTTTATTGCTCCTCTTATGGTTCCCTCTGTCTTCTCACTGCTACTCTATATCAGCCCAAGGCTATTGGTTTTCATTCTGTGGCTTCAATCTGGACCTGGACCAGGCCCGAGCTAGACCAGCTTACACTGACGTTAATTCATATAAAAGCTATATGAACAGCCAAGTTCAGCTCCATGACTTCAGGAGCTCACTCCATCAACGGGACGTAACATTTGACACAGTTTATTAAAAGGTAAAATAAACAGTAATAATAATTTGTGCATGAGTTTATACTTGTGCTTCAGTTTGTTTGATTGGATTTAACAAATGTAAAAAGATAAACAAACCGAAGCTCCATTCAGTAGCATAGGGACTGATGTGCAGTTTGATTTTGTATCATCTCACCTTTGTTTTTTTCCATGAAAGTCGAAACTATGAGCAAATCCCAGACAATTAAGGACAAGTCATCATCTGATCTGTCTGAAAAGGTTTTCTGGAACCACTGGGATTCACGAGGACGCTTCAATTCATCCCCAGTTACTAGAATCCCAGACCAGAGATTTGTCTGAGAGGCAATTTACTGTCATTTGCCGGAGAGTGCTGGCCTGATGCATAAACATCGTCCCTAATATGCCAATTCATCATCAGGCTGCCAGGGGATTCTGGGTGTGTTCTGATCAAATTTGCACCCAGCGATGATGAGGGGCATGTTGGTTTTGCTGCAGAAAAGTGCAGATCCAGCTATTTGTCACGTCAAGCTTCCACAGGGGAGGGAAGATACTCAGCATAGAAATACGAGGGATAGATAAGAAGCTAAGATAAGAGGTGAGACAGCTAGCACACGTTTATGACCACTATACGCCAGCGACTTGGCTCGAGAAATGATGATATTGGTCAGTTTAGTGCTTTGGTTCAGACTAAAATATCTCATCTCTCAAATATGGCATTGATGAAAAACACATTTTAGTAGCAAGACAATGACTTTAAAGCACCTAAAGCATCGCTAAGACTGACATATTGTGGTTTTAGTGGATATATCTTGACAATAAATGAATGGATATCATGTAAAAGTTGGTTAACACATTCATGTTTCTTTTAATCAGGTCAAAAAGTGGCTGATAAGATGGTAAGCATCAGTATAAAGTCATTGTTGTGTTAGCATTCATCTCAAACCTCTGTGTTTGCTTGTTGGATTGCTGAACCAAGTCATTTTATAAAGTTTTTGGAGATCAGTGGATTTGTATGGAACAAAGAAACTGTGTTGGGGTTGAGATATTGCCAGATTTTATGTATTTATGGGATTTGATAACAATATGAAAAACATTAAAGATGAGTTACCATTGAGATTCGTTATTGTCCGTGTTTCTGCGGCTAAAAAATGTGTTTAAAACCTTAAAACAGCAACATCTGGGCTCTCTGAAAGTTGTGTGCACTGCTAACAGTAACATGTATAAAACCCCCAGTAGCAGCCAACTCATGAGTGATTTCAGTGGGGATGACCAGTCTAGTTGTCCCAGCTCTGTGGTGCAGCATCATCCTTCAGAGCCCAGAGAACAGCCTTCTGGGAACAGGAAGTGAATCAGAGCCTGCAGTGGACAGACAGACCCTGATGGCTCCCATCTGGCTGTTCTTTAAGTATTCCATCCAATCAAATTAGGTGTGATTGATCAACAGGCGCTGCCATTGGATGGTGGTCATGGCAATATAAATCACGCTCTGCCATCAATACGGATGGCTTTTCAGTGGAGGAGCAATAAAGACAGAGCGGACATGAAATTCAAGGAACTTGACTTCCTTATGTCCAATATACAGTTTACTAATTTGAGGTTTCTGTTCGCGAGCATCCTGCTGCTCAAAGATGGATGTGACTCAACAAAGACTTGAGATTATAAAACAACTGATATCAGAAGATTAGTTACAGTCTCAAAGTCAAATGTTGATCATTATATTATCAGCACTTTAACTGTGAGATGTAACTCAGTTAAAGTCCACACTATAAACATTAGAAAACTATACTATACATTTTCAACTATTAAACTCATTTCATTCTCCTCTCAGGAAAACACTGAACTTTCTGTCTTTATTATTCATGAATTATCAGAGTAGAAGACGTGCACGGTATTATCTATCAAATAATTGTCAACCATTTTTACTTAAACCAATTAACTTCTGTTTGGCTTTTAATAGGGATAATTCATTAGAAATATTGTCAAGTAGAGCTGCACAAATAGTAAACAATGTTAATGTTTGAATAAAATATTAGTATAATTTTTTTTCTTTTCATTTAACCTTTATTTTACCAGGCAAAACATTAAGAGCAAACTTCTTATTTACAATGTTTGCCTGGCAAGTGCCATAAAATACTTGTAGGTGTAGGAGAGAGGGAGAAAAGTAAAATCTCTTTGAATGCAGATGTAGATACAACACCATAAAGTTTTAGTGTTTTTTGTGATATGTTGATGCAGCGAATGAGAAAAGACAGTTGCCCAAAAGACTTGATTTTGGGAATGTGTGGTATAATGTGATTAGTGGTAACATTAGTACATTTATCGGTAATAGTGACATCAGCAGCCGGTGAAGTACTGAGAGTCTGGTTGGCAACATGAAGGTAACAGCTCTGTGAATGAGTAGAAACAGTAAATTCATAAAGAAAATTACTTTAATACATGTTTTATTGTTACAATAGTAAAGTTATTGCTGAAATATAACGTTACGGAGATAATATATATAGGAAACAATGTGTGTGAGCTGTTCATGTGTAGAATCTGCTGAATCAGGGGTCTGCAAAGTTTTTCAGGCCAAGGACCCCCAAACTGATGTAGAGATGGAGCAGGAACCCCCTACTATTATATATTGTATAAAACTGTGTTTTATATTAACCTGGACCTATAGTGCCATAAACATACCTCGTTATTGTGCATTCACTACAAAGCTGTACGAATAATACACAGGTTATATTCATGTTTTTATTTTAAACTTGTGTGAGATACAGTGAGTAGGGGGACTGCGCCACCGCCATTGATAAACAGACCTCGTTAACTGGTACCAATGTATTATCAACATGCTAATTGCATGAAAATCATGCATACAAGCTATTTAATTTTATGTTGATGAATAAGAAATATTCAAAAATTGTCTAATCAACCATGAATTTAGCGCCTCTGCGGACCCCCCCCAAGATCTCTGTGCTAAATGAATGTAAAAGCTCTGTTTCTACAAACATCGCAGAAATAATAGACATGACAGAAATATGATGCAGAATTAGTTGAAACTAAAACTGGAATAAATGTGGAGCAAAATGTTTGTATTTATGTCGAGAAACAGTGAAGTACAGTTTTACTTTGGTTGAACTTTAGAGGAGTGTTATACCTCAGTTTTTATCACATGCAAGAGGGAAATATGTTCAATTTAATTCACAGCTAGATATGATCAATACAAAATATAATCAGCTAATAAATTGTGAGACGGCTGTGTTTATAAACTGCAATATTGAGATGCTTAGTGAGTGTAATGCATCAATAATTATAGGCATTAATATGATATACAGTTCTACATTATGTCATTCTGCAAAGTGGGCAGAAGTGCGAAGTGTATAGGCCACTTTCACTTTTGGCAATTTGAGAACATTTTAATTCTATTAACACATTTATAATACACTTTTCAGTGTTGAATTGACTATTAACAGACTGTTAAAGAAGTGGCAGAGGCAGAAACTCAACTGGATTTCAGCCAAATGAGAAAAGAAATGTGTGAAAGTTACATGAAGAAGCCAAACCAGGTGATCTGACATGTATGGAGGCTTTTAATGTTTCTTCTGCTCATTAAAAACACCTCAGTTCATTATGATATTTATAAGAGGGCCATACATAAGGTGAGTTTAAAAGTGAGCTTTGTTGACGTCAATTGGACTTGAGAAACACCTGCCACAGAGTAACTGCAAAAACACCTGTGTGGATGAACAAAGGAGGTGGTTTCAATAAGAAACATGTAAATAATATGTTAAGGCATAATCACCCTCCACTGCTGCTGCTGCTGATTTGTTTTGTTATAATCCCCGCAGCTCGCGCTCTGATGAATGACTGTGTCCATTTGAAACAACGTGTGACTGTTGCGTCCTGTTGTGATGTCGGAGGCCCATGGCTGCAGCCCCAGACTCTTTTGACTATATGGAAAATAATAATTCATATAACAAGCTGCCTGATGGTTTATGCAGATGCAGATGGAGGCTGGGGGGCAAAACCCCCCCACCCGCCATAAAAAAAACAACTGAGGCCACGTGTTCACGGCGCGCAACACTTCAAAAGAATATGAAAGTGGGAGGAGGAGGAGGAGGAGGAGGAGGAGGAGGAGGAGGGGGCGAGACAAATTAGCAGCTTTAGAAACTGATAGCAGGTGTTTACATGTAGTTTCTTTTGCATATTATAATGTGGAAGTAGGGACGCGGTGTGTGTATGTGGGGGGTGTAATAAACATTACAATGCGTTGTATAATAATCAATATCATTCACAATGACCTTGACGTTTTATGATGGATTGGGAGACACGGCCTACTGTAATTGCTGCCCACCCCCTCCCTCCCTCCTTTCACCCTGACGCCTCCGCTGCTACAGACCAGTCCTTCTCTTCTCTTCTCCTTCCCTCTCTTCTCTTCCTCTCTCTCTCTCTTTCTGACATTAAAAACCGCTCCATCATTCTCCATGCGCCGCCTTGTCGCCTGCCGCTCCGATGACCATTAATCGCTTAATTCCAGTAAACCTACGTGCGTACAAAAGGCCGCTGTCTGCCGCTTAATGCATGTGTGATTAAGCTTTTAGCTCGACCACACGGCATTATTAGCCAGCAGGTCCTTGTTGTATAAAGGGCCAAATGCCTTCAGGGGGCCCGAGGATGGTAGGAGGAGGAGGAGGGGGAGGGGGTGGTGGTGTGGAGAGGGAGGGAGGGCAAGTTAATGACACTGACCCTCACTTCCCCAACAGCTATTCAATTCAACAATAATAACGGGTCACGCAGCTGATTTATGAGGCTGGGGCTAATAATTGTCAATTGCAAATGCTGGGCTTTTTGGGGTAGGGGGTGGTGGTGGTGGTGGGGGGTGGGGGGCAATGCCAGTGGACTATGCTAAATAAAATATGCTCTGACCCCAGCCGGGCCAAAAGAGAGAGAGAGAGACAGAGAGATAAAGAAAAGAAAAATGATAGATGCGTGTTTCTCCATCCTGAGGCTCGGTGCCGGTCCAGTTTGAGCTGCAGCAGCTTCAGACTCAGACTGAGACTCAGGCCTGTGCAGCCTGGTCCGCCCGCCCGCCTGCATGGCTGCAATAAATTAATAACAACCAAACAATGTGTCGTTGGAGAGGCGGATTCAATTACTAAGTTTATTTACAGGGGAAAATCTCATGAAGGCCATTGACCCACGTTAAACAGCGCGGGATGAAACGATGACAAGAGCCCCGATAAGAATTTAATTCCATCTCATTTCAGACGATTTTATGAATCAAATTCTTGAACACTGGCAAGAGATTTAATGATCACATCTTTGCGAAATCTTATTTCAGAAACGGTCGATGGCATTTCTCTGCGTTAATGTCGACTTAGAGGTTGGAGTAATTTAGTAATTGATTCCTTTGCCTGGCTCTCGCCCGTGCCAAGGCCGCGTTTGAGGGTAATATGTTTCCTAATCTTATCCCCCGGAATAAGATTTTTATGTTAATCCACTGGCTGGTCTCCTCCTTGGTCACTTGGGAAGCGCAGATAAAGGCTCAGAGGGGCCGGAGAGGCCGGAGAGAGGAGCCAGGGCTCTGCAGCATCTGGAAACAAACAACGGGACCGGTTAATGGGAGATAAAAGGAGGAAAATACACAACACAGTGTAATGTGTGGGAATAAGATACACACCTGCTTCTTCTTCATGGTGGACAACCTGTAAATGAAACACTTTATTTCAACATAACACCCCCAGATTTCCCTCCTTTCATGGTTTCAGGTCTGTGTCATGCTTGTTAAATCAGGTATGATCACTCTAACATTTATAATGACAAATATACGAGAAATATCTTATAGTTTATTCATAAAAGATGAAAGTTGGTCTCTTTTTCTCTGCATCCCTGCAGGTCGCCGTCACTGACGCGCTCACACATTTGTGCCAAAGACGCATCAGGTGAAAACGCGTCAAATAAAAAAGAAAAATAAAGTCTAATAACAACAAAAACAAAAACAACATGACGGAGGCTGTCTGCACGCGGCAGCCTGAAACACTGACGTCTTTTGTGCTGCATGTTTTTTCTTTTTTTTTGTCTCCTGCAGACACAGAGAGAAGACACCAGCTTCTAATTGAATTTTGTCTCTTCTCCAGATGTCACTTTCCATCTGTGCGCTTGGAAACGCGATGCGCCTTTTACGCACCGACCTGAAACAGTCTGAGGTTTTTTTCTTTTCTTTTCTTTTCTTCCCCTCCTTCAACGTGTGTTAACATGTTTTCCTCAGCTCTGCCTCAGGTTTTAAAATTCAGAAACTCACAGAAAATAAGATGAAATATAAAAATGTGTTGCGATTTATTAGATTTATAGACTTATTTTGGATGAAACCCGGGTGACCGTTGTGGGAGCATGAGGTCATCTCTTGAGGCTCCACTCACGTGTTTCACAGGTGAAGAGCGCGACCACCGCCTTTTATCCAACCTGTCAAATTGAGACATCACACTAAATTGCCACGAGAGCATCCAACCCCCCCACACCCAAAATGAATTTTTTATCTGGTCACGGGCCCCTCCCACTCTGCAACACGCGGCCTTATTAATAACCGTTTTGATAAGCGTATAGGAGGATTTCCTCGGGCGGAGGAGTGAGACATTGTCGGTGAGATGTGACAGCGGGACCCTCCCATCGCTCTCTCTCTCTCTTTATCCTCCTCTGTTTCTTTGCCTTTTCGGGGGAGTGGATCCATCCAATCCATCCAGAGACAATGGCATTTTGTTCCTCTTTTTGTCCCTCCTGTCGACCCGCATTCCTATATTGCTGAGCAACGATAGTGCGCACTAAATGGAGAGGAGTTGCTCCCATATCGCGGCCCATTGTCCGGCACTTGCCGGGGGAGTTCAGGGTCTTGCACACATCGCATTTTGCTGATTTATTTAAGTGAAGGCAGGCGGTTAAAGCTCTTTATTTACCACATAATTAGGGATTAACTAGCGCTTTACTTGAATTAAAGGATCATTATGTTACTGTAAATCACTGTTTCCATGCACGCACGTGGCTACAGGGTGTGTATAAATGCGCGGACACCTGCAGCCACCAGGCCTTTATGTTTTTGCAACTTGACAAAAACCCTCAAAAGAAAAAATGCAAAAAAAAAAAAAAAGCAGCTCAGACCTCAGAGTCCCGCCTTTCACATTTAATATTGTCACATCCAAACATCATCCAGCGGCCGCAGCAGCTGAAAGAATTAAAAGATGTTGAAACTATAAAAGAGGAGGCGTCTGAATGGCTGCTGGACTCTTGGTGGAGGGACTATAGAGCGCGTTAGAATAAAGAGCGACGGCAGTGAAAGAAAGCGATGGCTAAAAGCTATAATTGTATTTGCCTCGGCGAAATATCAGAAAAGACTTCTCGTTTCTTTGAGCGTTATTAGATTAATTCCCAGAGATGGTTTCTTTTCTCGCTGCCAGACGCGTGGAGGGAGGACGGTGAACCATTTGGCTCTTTGGTTTCAATAATCAAATTAACCATTTGGTACAACTTTGTAGGTCCCAGGCAGCTCGTGTGTGGAAAAGGGGGGAAAATAAAAAAAAAGAAAACATTTACATAATAGGGAGCGGGTTGTGTCAAGAAAGAATTAACTTTTTTTTTTTTTTTTGTTGATCTGTGAAGAGACAATGAAAGGCAGAAACACAGGAACACACTGCAGCGCGTCAGCGATTGTGAGGGGAAAATAATTGATGGCAAATGTGAGCGGGTCTTCTCAGGTTTAACACATGATCCGCGACAAAGTGAGTGATTTCTGTATAAAAGCGTTTGGTGCCATATTCAATATTTAAATCCGCTTTTATTTGAGGCCAAGAAAAGCAGCTGCAGCCTGTAGAGTTTACACAAATGTCTGTGGAAATATAGTGGAATTAAAATCCATTTGAGTGACCTCTGCTTTTTTTTTTTCTTTTTTGAAAACGATTTTACACTAAATTGTGTTGTTTATTAAGATTATTAGGTTTTATTTTTTCATTTCTTCTTTAATTATGATGAAAAATCAGATCAATAACCAGTGAGATAACTCTGAGGTTCTGCAGAAACAAGTCAAAGAGAAAAGATCTATAATAACTCTATAATAAGAGTTAATAGATTTGTGAGAGAAACGCTCATAATATCCAGAGTTCAGAGTGACACCAGAGCGTCAACCCTGGTCTCTGTAGGATTTTATATTATGGGTGGGAATATTGTGGAGATTTTTTCGATGTAGAAGAAAAAGAAGAAGTGGGTACACACAGATCAATCACTGGTGAAGAAAGTCAAACACCAAACACTCATCTGATAAATTGAATTGATGCGCGTTTGGTCTGTAATTTGGAGAAGGACAGAAAAAAAATCCCGCAGCTTCAAACGAAGACTTGAACTCGGTCCAATGAAAAAAAAAAAAGACAGAAGAAGCCGAGTGTGTAAGCGCCATACAAAACGGTTCACCTTATTACACAAACCGAATTAACCACTCAGCCAATATTGTGAGCCTAAGAGGTCCGATGACTGCCGCGCCACTTCGTTACTTTCATTAGAAAGATGTTATTTGCCAAATAAACGGAATAATGAAAGTAATAAAGACAATTACAAACTCATTTGAATCATAAAAACACACCCGGAAGTTTAGCAGAGATCGTGCAGCAGCAGCAGCAGCAGCAGCAGCAGCAGCAGCAGCAGCAGCAGCAGCAGCAGCGGTGCAAAGGGAGAGAGGGGGATTATTGGAAAAACAAGAACCACAACAAACACGATCAGGAGGACACAGGTTCATTTGTGCGTAAATTACGAGATTGAACGTCCAGAGGTTTTAAAATCATAAAGACAATTTCACTTTCACGTCAGTTTTAGCTGCTGCACAGTCAGGAAGCAGAAGAGTCAATATCCAGATGTAGAAATCTACTGATGCAAAAGAAAACAATAGGTAATAGTATTGTGCAAGAAATCAAAACAAACAGGGTGTTGGATGATGGATGTGGTTGGTGCGTAAAAACACACCTGAACGACGCTGATCTGCACATTCACGGTTCAAATGAGATTTTTCTAAAGCAGAAGGTGGAAAATCATCCAGTGGTTTGGAAATACTCAGTGTGTATTTTTTCACGAGAAGGTGCAAAAAAACTCGTGTAACACTTTTTTTTTTATTAAGGTCAGATTTTGTTGCACATTTTTCTTCGTGCAAAAACATTATTTAAAACATCTAAACGACCAAAATCGGTGGTTCAGTGCTTGTGGAGAGAATGTGCCGTGTTTTGCAGAGCAGAGGGGAAGAAGCCGTCGGAGCAGACGGGCACAGAGAGAGAGGGAAGAGAGAAGAGAAGAGAAGGGAAGAGAAGAGAAGAGGCAGAGGGGGAATACTATGTGAAATCCTGCCCAAGGTATACGGTCGCTTAAAAGGCTTAAAAGCTTGGAGAAAATTGGATCAGGGAGAATCGTCACCCAACTTTCATTATTTCCAAGTGGTGTGATTGAATTAAAGGGCAAGATGGTGGTTGGAGAGGAGTGGGGTGGATGGGTAGAGGGGGGTGGAGAGGGGAGGAGGGGGTGCGGCGGTGGTGGTGGTGGTGGAGGGGTGCGTAATGGCGTGGTATTAAATTCTAATTAGAGATGCAGGGGATCAATGATAGGGAGGTTGGACAGCCCGGGCCCCCAGTGCCAGCCCAATAGACTGATGAGTTATTGTCATGTAAAAAAGCGCTAGCAATAAGACCAAACGCTTTGCTATTGTCCAAGCGGAAAGAGCCAAGTTTATTATGAGGACTATATGCTCTAGAGACCTCGGGCTAGGCGGCTCTTAGGGGGCTTTTCATAAAACAGGGCTAGGTTCCTATAAAGGAGGCCAGTTTTGGAGCAGGCGCTGAGCAGTGAACATCTACCCACCGTCCAGCCTCCTTCCAACCAGTTCAAACCAAACCAGTCATCTTTCCCCCCCAACTCTGACCGCGCGTCCTCCTCAGTTTTTTATTATTATTTTTTTCTTTTTCTAACCCAATTTTTTTTGGGTGTTTACTTTTCTTTTTTTGGTGTTTTTGGTTATCCTCTTTTTTCCCTGGAAGTGCAGCTTTCTATCTCCACCGAGCCTTCTCAAATGTATAAAATGGAGTATTCTTACCTAAATTCCTCTGCCTACGAGTCATGTATGGCCGGGATGGACACGTCGAGCTTGGCATCGGCCTATGCGGACTTCAGTTCGTGCAGTCAGGCCAGTGGCTTTCAGTACAATCCCATCAGGACCACTTTCGGGGCCACCTCCGGCTGTCCGTCCCTCACGCCGGGGTCCTGCAGCCTGGGGACCCTGCGAGACCACCAGAGCAGCCCGTACGCCGCAGGTAAGCAGCGGCTCCGGAGCCTCAACCCCGGTGTTATTATAGGACGGCTTGATTGCATTTGAAAATGGAAATGTGTTTAGTATTTACCAAACGAAATTTGCTTACACAAATGAAAGAATTTATCACGTTAGAAGCGATTGCAGGCAAGAGGTAATTCGGTTACCGGGTTATACTATCCCAGTCACACCCAAAACCGCCAACAGAATTATCTTAAGCTGCCAAAATGATCGGCGTAATTTATTTACTTTGCGATGAGACATAAAGCTTCGAAAATAATTAGATAACCAAAGACTAAAGCTCATTATTGACACCGAATTGGAGTTACAGTAGCAACACGGCGGCGCGGATGGGAACATTATGACAAGTTTTTCAAAACTTGAGCCTCAACCTGAGGAGCAACAATTAGTTTAACATTACAATTAACCGCATCACAGGTCAGCAGCGTTATCAATTCACAACCAATTCACAGGTAATCAAAGCCATAATGCGATTGAAAAGCTTTAGCTCAGCGACCATAACCCGATTTTATACAAAATATCCGATTTGAATTTACTTCTGTTTGACAACATCACAGTAACACAGGGCTGCTGTGTGTGTGTGTGTGTTTCCATCGCTGACTTTTCATTCACCCTCCTCATCCTCACAGTTCCCTACAAACTGTTCACGGATCACGGCGGACTGAACGAGAAGAGGAAGCAGAGGCGCATCCGGACCACGTTCACCAGCGCCCAGCTGAAGGAGCTGGAGCGGGTTTTTGCCGAAACGCACTACCCGGACATCTACACCAGAGAGGAGCTAGCACTCAAAATCGATCTGACTGAAGCCAGAGTGCAGGTACGACGAGCAACAACCTGCTCCTGTTACGCACAATTATACGCACGGGGTGGATTTATGATGCAAATACCAAACTTTCTATTTCTTCTTCTAACGCAAAGACACATTTTTACAACATTTAAGTGAAATTAAAGCTTCACTGAGCCACTGGCCTCCAGCTGCTTCACACTGTGAAGGACTAATGCGCAAAAATAAACAGTTTGCGCATTTCTTTGGGGACACTTTTAGATATTTGACGCACCAAACGCATCCAAGTGAATCTATTAGAGCGACAATTCACATCCACTCTGATATAGAGATATCTTCTTTATTGTAACTCTTTGATTGTTGATAACCCTTTGATAACCCTCTCTCCGTTTTTTTCCACCAGGTGTGGTTTCAAAACCGTCGCGCCAAGTTCCGCAAACAGGAGCGCGCGGCTGCAGCGGCCGCGGCGGCTGCCAAGTCCAATTCTGGGAAGAAGTCCGACTCCAGAGACGAAGACAGCAAAGACACCAAATCCACCGACCCGGACAGCACAGGAGGACCAGGTCCGAACCCGGTGCCCACCTCCAACTGCGGCGGCGGCGGCCCGAGCCCCACCGGAGGCCAGGTCATCAACACCACCGGGAACGGACAGGTGGTGGTGGACCAGGTGAAGAGCTCCGTGTCCAGCGGCATGGGAGTGACAGCAGCGAGCCAAGGCTGGGCCACCGCCCCGGGGACCATCACCTCTATCCCGGACTCACTGGGCGGACCCTTCGCCAGCGTACTGTCGTCTTTGCAAAGACAGAACGGAGCCAAAGCCACTTTAGTAAAAACCAGCATGTTCTAATAATAATGAGGCTCGATCGGCAGCTGCGCGAAAAGCTCCGGAGACTGAAAAGCGATTCGCTCCATCACAGACTGAACGGACACTAGAAAAGCAGTAACAACAACAACAAAAGAAGATGATGATGACAACTCTGTTCTTTTATTTTTATGCCTTGCGCCGTTTCTTGTTGACACTTGTGCTGTAAAAATATCCACCTCGACAAGTCTCATATTGTCTCATCACATGATTTGCCCCCCCCCCCTCCTCCCCCCTCTACACATTTTGCGCAGAATAAGATATTTTACTGTACTAATATCAACAACAATGACGCATCTGTTGAGATTATTTATGCACCAAATCAGATCCATCATAATGTTTTAAGACTGAGCAGTTGGATGAAGTGACTTGTTCAGATGATTTTTCTTTTCTTTTTGGGGAGGGGGGGTTTCATTGAGGGGAGGGGAGGGGAGGGGGACACAGACTCAAGACGTCTGCGCAACTGGAAACGCGCATCGTGCCATCAGCGCGCTTGCAACAGTGGTCAGAGTTCAACAGCTGCTTTGTTTGGTTGGAGAGACGTTCAGACTGAGGATGCTCTCTCTCTCTCACATAACCCCCCCGCCCTCCCTCCCACCTCCACCTCCACCTCCACGATATACTATATATTAGAAAAAACCCCCACCAACTATCCAACAACGACACATTTCTGCTTTTCTGTTTCTCCGCACAGACACAAACCCCCTCTCTGTTTTTGTTTCTGTTTCTTTCCTGGGCAGGGAGGGGATGGGAGGGGGGTGAGGGGGGGGGGGCAGGCTGCTGCTGCTGCTGCTGACTGAGTTTAGTTTCTTTAAATTATCGATATAAAACACAGAAAAAAAGGCACAAACTACTGCAATGTTCAACCTCTCTGACAGGAAATCTGTTATGTCTTGTGTGTCTTTCTACGGCAAAGTGTTTTTGTGGCTCAGATTGTATAGTGTTAATACGTACTCTTGTCTCCTATAGTTGATCCATAGGCCATACTCCCCCACCCCCCCTCCCCCTCGTAGATCGATCGATCATACAAGTCTTTTTTGATGTTTTACAACAATTTCCCTTGGAAGAATTTATTTTCGGTATAAAAAAAAGAAAAAAAAAGAAGAAAAGGGAATGGATGCAAACATTATTGTATTTATTTCTATATAATTTGCATGTTGTCTCTTTGTCTCTCTGATTTTACACTGAGTTCCCTCTCTCCCACTTTGTGAAGCATTATGTAACATGTTTTTGTTGTCCGGGGATCTGAAAGTTATTTATATGTAGGTAATGAATGCTTATATTTAAGAAGGAAATATTTCTACATGTGCACATAGTTTTCCAGGTGTACCATTGAAATGGTTGTTGATGATAAAAAAAAAAAAAAAAAGTCCAAGTTGCTTTTGTCATTTTTTTTTTTTTTTTGTGGACAAAACAGAGGAGAAATTATTCGTTATTATATTATAGAAGCATTTAAGTTACAATCATTTTGGGTCTTTTTCCTGCTCATTAATTAAAAGGTTTTCTTGTCACGGTTGTTGATGAAAAGGCCCGAGAGAGTTCAGCACCACGGACAGCGCCGCACCGCGCAGAGACACTTCCGGGTTTATTGTCCCCCTAAATAAAAAAGGGGATTTTTTTTTTTAGCTTCACAAAGTTGCAATTTTAGGTTCCTAAAATGTGAATTACTACAACAGAGTCCGTTGACGACAGTTTAATATCACATTATTGAAAAAAATGGAAACCAGTTGAGCTGAACTGGGAAGAAAAGGCACAATGTGACACCAGTGATAAAGAAAAAAAACTAATCCATATAGGACAAAAATAATAGCTCAATTATTTTGTTAAAATAAAAATCTACATATCATATTTATATAGATATAAACGTGTATTAGATGTTACAGGTTTTGTGAAACTACAGAGTCAATTTCAAAGAAAAGATTCAGGTCACAGTCACATCAACATTTATAACCTTTATACTGTTACCTTGTCAACGTTTGTTTCCTTCATCTTTGGGTTTACTATCTATTTATTTATCACTTTATTTAAATCACTTGAACCTCAGCTAAAAGATCAACCATCATTCAGTCTGATCATAAAAACCTAAATTAAGCTCTTACTCCTAAGTGATCAATCTCATAGGCTATCTCTGTCATGTTTCTCTCTGATTCTGTGTAGTATCGATATAGTATTTAGTATTTTTTGTTGTTGATTTTCTTTTTGTTTGATTTTGTGTTGGTTTAATTTTAAGGCCTGACCTCCCGCACTATAATTGGTTCATACCTGGATAATGAAGGATGAATGAAGGAAGTGAGATTCCTCTTTGAAACTAGAGGCAGGACCATTGTATTTGTAAAATAATTTATTTACTTTTCTTTGGTTAATGGTATTTTTTTGTGTGTGCAAAAGTAGAAGGCAGAAGCACATTCTTAATTTATAACATTTTATTTATAAACATACAGTATGCTATAAATGCCATTGCATTTAAACATCAAATTAATCTATATTTCGGATAGTGTGTTCAGGTGAATATTACAATAAATACAGAACAGACGTAAAAGGTTTTTCATTCCCCGACTATATCCTGTGAAAGAAGACCGTCTGGATACAGAGCTCCGTCTCAAAGATCCCGCTATAAGAGACTCAGCCGAGATTTATTATTCGTTAACTAAATGAGGATAAAAAATAAAATACACAATCGGAAACAGAGGCTTAAAAATACTGGAGATCAGAGAGAGATGAACCCGGAGGAGAAGCTTGGCTATAGGACGCAGTGGAGGAGGAGGAGGAGGAGGAGGAGGCTGCTAGTTTGCTTTCATACAGCAAATCATTTGGTTTTAGGCTTAAACGTGCATTTTTTTTTAAACATCCACAATACATAACCGAGCTCTTCTCATACAAGTTCATAAAAAGAAAAAAGAAGCAAGTGACTTTAAAAATGTCCAGCTGGCGGCACAGATCTTTATAAGTTTTTCATCCAACCAAATATTGCACAGGTGCAACTGCTGCTGGTATGTGTGTGTATGTGTGTGTGTTCATCATATTACCTCTGCTGTTTAACTAGATGTAACATGTACTGCTGATTTTTATGTTTTTTTTTTTTATTATTTCTTCCTCTTTTTTATTTTTTAATCCATTTTTATTTTTATAAATGAATCCTACCACTGAGCAATTATCAAAATTACCTCAATTAATAGCATACAGAAGTCTATATCGCTCTAGTTAAGTAAAACATTCAAAGTTCAATCACTTGGTCTCCCCTGCAGTGGAAATAACTTGTCTTCCTGTCTGTCTTTCTTTCTTTCTTTGCACTGGGTTTATCACTGCAAATCACAGAGGAATCACAGGGGAGAAATATGAAAATTAAAGGTGGTGTATGCGAAAATAAAAACAGTACTTATCAACTGAAGTAAAGTGTGATGTAAAGGAGGGCTGCAGCCCGACGGTCTGCAGTTTCTAAGAGTTCAAATTTGGCCAAATCCCTCCCACCACGCCAAAAATAGTCATCATAATAATAATCATAATAATAATAATGATAAAAAAGAGAAATAAAAACACCACATAGCTGGTGTTTTTGTTTTTTTCTGCATCACCTTGCTTTCCTAAGGCACATTAAAGTCCTGACTTTCCAAGCCAACGGGCCGAGCTGCTGCGACCCAACAACAACAATTAACAACGACAACGACAAGGACAACAGCTCACAAGTCGTGTTATTGCCCTAATGATCAACTACATCCATAATGTGTGTTTGTTTTTATCATAAGATCATTTTATTCTGATTCACAGGACGAGAGACGTGAGAGATCACCGTTTGGGCCAAAGGGTCAAATCGAAGAGTTTTGTTTTTATCATCTACTACTTCATCAAATTAATCGTATATTTCAGATTCAGTCTGTTAAGAGAAATCAAAGCGTCCAATCTGAGCTGCCTCACCACTTATTTTACCACATTTTCTTCTTCAATATATATATTTTCATCTCAAATTAAGAAAATAAATCTTTCCTAGATGATGAAAATTGACTATGTGATATACTGCATTTCCATCATATGGAACTGAATGGTGAATAGTCACATTGTTGTTTTTCCTCCCAGGAAACCTGAATCTGATCTGAAATCCTGTTTATTCAACACCATATTTTCTACAGTGTGTGTATTTGTGTGTGTGTTTGGGGGGGTCAACACAGCCTGTGTGTGTTTGAAGCATCTCTTCATGTTATTGTGTTTTCTTTCCAACATGGCCGCCACCCCAGAACAGTCTCTCTCCTTCTCTTCTCTCCGGCTGCGTGATGAAACAAGAGTCTGTGGTGGCACACGTGGACCAATCGAATCCAGATTTCACTCACGTATCAGATGACATAAACACCGACAATATATATATGTATATATATATTTTTTTGTTGTTGTTTTTTTTTTTAGAAACATGTTCCCAGATCCCCGTTCGTTCGGCGCCACATGATGAATCTTCATGGGTTATTGAGCTGCAGAGGACGCAGAGATCCCGACACGCTGTGAAGGACATGATTTGCAGATAATCGGGTTTATAACGGGGATGAGGGGTGGGTGTGTGTGTGTGTGTGTGGTGGGGGGGTTTCTTCCATGAACCTTGTGCTTTTTTTTTCTGTCGAGCGTCACAACGTGGTGGGCTGTCCGGCCGCTTGAGAGGAAACAGAAAGAGAGAGAGAGAGAGAGAGAGAAGGAAAGGGACAGTTTTTAGAAAGGACACTGGTTTTCGTGGACATGAAGATGTTTTAATCTTGATCAGGGTGTAAACTTTAGTTTTCATGCACTGAAGGTGAGATCATCATCTTCTCCAGATCCGTGCCTTCGCTCAGCGCTGCCTCACTGTGTCTGACACGTCTTCATTAAAGCTGCACCGCTAAAGCTTTTTCTATATTAAAATCCCCTCGTCCCATCAGCCTCTCGGCAGAAACCTCTAGAAATACACCTTAAGTTCATTAATCCTAAGATAAGAGTCACGTTTACTTTGCAGACAATAAATCAAACAAACCTTCGGTCCATTTTTCTACACTGGATCTGGATTCACCGCTTCATTGAAAACTGCAGTTATTCATTAAAAGTGAAATACGACCAACATTAGCAAAACAATATGGAACAATAACACCTCATCTTTTGCTAATGTTAGAGAATGATATAACTCTGTTTATGAGCATTATGTAACAGAGAGGTGGTTGATTTATCTTCGCTGCTTCAGTTTTTTATTTTATGTTATGTTATTCTCTTGCAGCGTGCTGACAGAACTTGACCACACTCGTGATTCAATCAGTTTTCTCTTTGATGGATGGACGGAAACATTTGTACAGAGATGGCAGCAACCGAGAGAGAGAGAGGAAGAGGGTGTGATGATGAAAAGAGACGAGCGGAGACAGACTGAAGAACTACAGGAGGAAGAGAAAGAAGAGGAGGAGGAGGAGGAGGAGGAAGAGGAGGGTAACTCACAGCGGGAGCGGATGTAGCACTGGTGGCAGTTGAGGAGGCCGTTTCTAATCCGGACGTCCGTCCCCGTGGTCGTGTCGCCTAACTGTCCCTTGCACACGCCGCACTGTGAAGAGAGAGAGGATGAGTTTCTGATTAATATTATTGATTTATTAGTTGTTAGAATATTAGAGCTGAATATTAAAACTAGAGTTTATCTCTTTTTCTCTTTCGTTTTGTCAATAAATATCATCCATCCAACATCTGGGTCTCTCACTGGTTGAAGTAAATCTTCAAAAATAAAAGTTTATCTGCAAAAAAACTCAACTAAAGTCAAATTGTATTCACATAGCACATTAAAAACAACCTAAAGTGCTGCACAACATTAATATAGCATAAAAAACATTCAGTAACTTCTTCAAACAGCTGTGCACTATTGTGTTTAGTGTCCACACACCTCTAACAGTTGATTAAATAAGGAAAGACTGTGTGTGTGTGTCTGAGTCGCCCACCTTAAAGCAGTGGATGTGGAAGTAAAGGCTGAGGGTCTCTATGATCATGGCTGCACCTTTTCCCAGCGGCTGCCCACAGCTGGAGCACAGCTTCTTCCCACTGACGGACCTACAGACACAGGGAGAGGAGCGACGCATGTGATGGTGTTAAGTGTTGGTTTCTCTCTGATGTTGCTCCACTTAAATAAGTTCAACAGTGAATACGACAAGAAGCAACAATAAGTTGTTTATTTTGTCAAACTGCTGATCAACCTGCTGCAGAAAAACTGTCTTATTGTGAAAGGCTGAGCTCGGCCCTTCACAATAAAATAACTGATAATGAACCAAAGGTGAAGTAGCTTCCTCTACATCTCCACTGTCCTCACAGTAAACTACACTGAACCTGAATAGAAACATAACTTATAATTGATTTCATGTGGCGATGACGTAGCCTCATAAACCAGCCGCTCCCGGAAATGCATTTCATTTCATTTCTGAGGGAGAGTCTGGCCTCATCCCCGTTGTAAGCGTTTGGGGTGGGCGGGAGTAGTAGCGTTGACAGACAACCCCATTCAGCCAATCAGCAAGTTGGTGTAGTGACGGGGCTTTGCACCAGTCGGTCCCTGATTGGCCAACGTGCTGTGTCAATCACAGCGGAAACGCTGATTGGCTCGGCCTTCTGAGGGTTTCAGGCCAAACGCTTACAACGGGGATGAGGCCAGACTCTCCCTCAGAAATTAAATGAAATGCATTTCCGGGAGCGGCTGGTTTACGAGGCTAGCGATGACGTGTTTTTTTCCACAACCTTGTCCACAACGATTCAGTCGATTCCCTCAGATTATTTTGTCACTGCGTCTTTTGCTGTTTGTTTCTATTTGTATTTCTATCGATCGATCAGGCTCGTCTCCACTGTCTCCCATTTTTCAGTCGAGCTTTTATCGACATCTGATCTCAGCCTGTAGAAAAAAGCCCTTGAACTGGATATAAATATAAATATAAATATGAATAAGCAAACACATTAAAAACATAAAGATAAGTCCTGTACTCTCTCTGTTTTATTGCTGGCAGCAGGTTGCAGTGGTTCATGTTGTTCATGTTATGATATGGGCGGAGAAATATAGGCAGCAAAGCAGAAAATGACAATGCAGAAATGGACCTCTCCCCTCCCCCCTCCTCCCTCCCTCCCTCCCTCCATGTGGTGCTGTTTGTGATGCAGTACCTGTTGGGAGTTGGAGGCAGTGTGTCTGGAGTTGGTGAGTGTGCTGCAGGGGGCTTTGATGATGAGCTGCGACTCATGTTATTATCAATGGGACCACTCCTGGAAATGGACAGCAACATGCAACATGATGATGAAGAAGATGATGACGTCGACTCACAGATACAGCGACGCCATTGGCTTGTCTGACTCAAGACGTGAACCAATCCAAACCAAAAGGCACCAGACACCAAATCTGCTCAGCACATTTTGTGTTTTTAAAATGTTAAATGTAGTGTTGCTGCAGATTTAAGAGTCTGATGCTGATCTTTTAAAAAAACAAAACAAAACACATTTATCTCCTCCTGCAGTGGCATCACTTCATTCTGTGTTGGTGGAAGAATTACAGATACAAGACGCCACCTGCTGGACAAACATGTGAACTGAAGGTGCAGCCAAACTACTGCACCTGAGATCCATGTGAGATAAATAAAAGGTAAAAACTGAATGCACATGAGGAAGCAGAACAATGTTCAGAGGCCACAATCTTCAGAGTTTATATTTTAACACTGATTTAATCAATAAATGTTGTATTTTGAAGCAGACAACAAATCACAGCCCAGTCTGTCTTAAGATTCACTGTGTGCTACTAATGAAAGCAAACAACACGGGCAGAGCGCCTGATGATCCAAGAGCCTAAAAACCTAAAAAAAAAAGTTATGTGATCTCATGGTTGCTAGGCGACAGGAGTCCCCTTTTTAGGCCATGAAGTCTGACACATGTGGCCCCTGAACTGGGACACAGCTTACACGTATATCTGTGTCATTCTGAAAATAAATGACAGCAACAGTATGCTGTTATGTCCTTAAAACTATTTTTTTTGCTTGTTTACTTTTGTTTCTTTTATTATCTTGCTTGTTTATCTCTTTGTGTGATTTCCCTATGATAATTTTTCTTTTATTATGTATGTTCTGTTTCATTTATATCTATATATTCTATATCTATCTCTTTTTATATCTTAGCATCTCTCTGTATCTTGTTTGTCCTATATTTATATTTTTTACCAGTCCACCACAGTGTACACTGCATGTGTGAATGTATTTGTTTGTATGCACTGCTGCTGTAAGCCTGTGAATTTCCCCACTGTGGGATAAATAAAGGCATACATAAATTACTTTTTGTATGACATTATATTTCACTGTTAACTATAGGTGGAGGCATCTAATAAGCTCTTTGAGTTTTCACCTCTTCTAGCACTGTGAATATTTATTTGTGTATTTTTAACTGTGCAAAAATAAATCTAAATATAAACCTAAAATAATGTAACTAAGGGACACAAGTCGATGTCTTTTAAAAGGACTGAACTGTCTAATCCTTGAATTGTGGTCGATCTGAGATAAGACTTTCTGTCACACACCTCCTGTCTCCTGCCGGCCGGCCCGGCTTGTTGCTGTCGGCCGTCGGCTCTTGTTGTTTCTTGACTGGAGTGGAGGATTTGGCCGACACGGCGGGAGGTTTCTGGCCGTTCTGCAAACTGTGAGTGAGGGTTCCTGGCTGACTGATGCTCTGACTCAGCGAGCTGTGAATCACAGACAGAAAACCTGTCACATATTCTTCATTTTCACCGAGCTAATCCCATCAGATCTGTTTTCTACGGAGGGAAACTCACTCAAACAACAGAACTGAGACTGAAATTCTGCATCGTCTCTTATTGTGTACGTCACAGTGGATCAGAGTTTCTGCTAAAACATAACACAACGCTGACTGTGTCCAAACCTTCTCGCCGTCTTCATGCTGTCGTCAGCAGTGCTGATGTCACTGGTCCTGTCGTTTTCCCTGCGTTTCGCCTCCACGCTCTCCGTGCTCCCCCTCTGCAGCCACAAACAGGGAACACGTTAGTCGAACAACAGCTGATGTGTCCGTCAAACATCGGCCCATAATCAATCAATCAGCATTCTTCATCAGTGGATCATTCTTCATCAGTCTGTCAGACATGTTATTACACCATGCACTAACACATCCCCCATCCCATTCATGCTTTGGAGAAGTGTTTTTTCGACAGTTGTACCTTATTTTGTACATTTAACCAGTTTGTTTCTATGTTTATTCCTCACTCGCCCCCATAAGTCTGATTTAAAGATGTGCAGTCTATGGCTCTAACTGATCTATGAAATAATCTCTTACATGCTTCGAAATTATGACAAATTTATCATAAAACAACACAAACATACTGTTTTTGTTTTAAATCACACCCAAAACAGCTCTCTGCTGCTCCTCTATCTGTCACTCAGCAGAGGAGAGAAAACCCTCATGCTCGTCGTGGTCCAATACTGGAAACACTCATCAACTCAATGCCGCTAGTTTTCTCGCTAGACACTTCTTTGGAAAAGAAATCCTTAGTGAGGTCTGAAAAAGTCAAATAGATCTCTGGTAGCTGATGTCACCATGTGATAAATAATTTTCCAGGACTCAGAACTCAAGTTTTTCCAGGACATTTGATTTTTTTTTTCTCATTTTCCATGAATTGTTCCATCATTTTCCAGGTTTTCCAGGACGCGTCGGGGAACCCTGAATCAGCAACTCACCGACTGCCTCTCCAGTAGTTCCTGTTTCCGTTCCCAGTCGGCCAGCGAGCGGACGATGGTGTCCTGGGGCGCGGAGGTGGAGGACAGCTCCCCTCGGCTGGGGGAGGGCAGGGCCGAGGAGCGGGGGGTGAGGGGCGCCACCGTCTCCTCCAGGATCTTACGCTCCTGTCAGAACGGGAGAGTTGGATGAGTTAACGACGACTATCGTGGCTTTTATTTTAGTTTTTTTTTTTTTAAACACATGATATTTTATTAACAAATATTAGTAAATCTAGCCTTGTATCCTTTTTATTCTCTCTAACATTTCGTTTTATGTATGCAAGTGCATGAAAATGACTATTAAACTGAATCTTAATCTTAAATCATAAGACACAACTGCAGCCATGGCAACAACAAGTTCAAGTGATTTGTAAACACATCTCAGGTGCAACATGTGACATGTGACACACACACACACACGCAATACACACCTCCTCATGGTACTTCCTCTCCTCCTCAGCCACCTCCCTCTGCGCTCGCTCCCACTCCTCCTTCAGCTTCTCCTGCTCGCGCCGGTACTTCTCCTGTTACCACGGCAACAGACACATGACATACAGCACAGAGCCTCAACGTGGAGGAAAAAAAAACTAAACTGTCTGCAGGTCAGGATGCTTCGGCAGGAAAACAGAGACGATGCACAGATATAATCTGGCATCAGAAGGAGCTCTGATAGACTTCAGTCTTTTTCTTTCTTTCTTTTTTTTAACTTTTTGATAATAAAATCCTCTCCTGCTTAATTTAATCCCAGAGGGAACCGAAACCTGTGGGCCCTGCTGCAGTAACTATGTCAGATTTATTTCTATGAGTAATCTGAATATAAGCCTTGATTTGGAGGCTTGCTTTTCCTCTGTTAGGCCTAAGCACTTGCTTAGATCTAATTTGCTTGTTAGGGATAAAAAAAAGAGAAAAAAAAGCCAACAAAGGAGACCAGACACAGGCAGTGCAGACAAAAGGCAGAAGCAGAGCATGCGGAGCCTGTTGAGTTGAGCAAAGGGGTTCCTACACAATTTTCATTTCAGAAGTTGCCCTAAATCTTTCAATTTCAATTTCAATTTCAATCAGGTCGCTACTTGATGTATGATGTGGGCAACAAAGACTGTTCTTCTTACTCTTCTTTAAATTGTGTGGGACCCCCCCTCCCCAAATAAAAAGGAAGCAAAAATTAAAGATTTACAGTGAAAGCAACTTATGCGAGATAGGATGACAGACTGAGGTCGAAGCACAGAGACAACACAGAGTCAACCAGGGAGGCAACAAGCACATCGATGCACCAGACATTCATCCATATCGGCGCATCTCATCTCAATCAGTCCTGCGAAGACAGAAAATCTGTTCTCATCACTGTCGTTCTCTAAGATGTTTTATTTTTTTAAATTTTTTTTATCAAGATGATACTGTAAATGAGGACAGCACATCGTGTATAATACTAATTAATCCATCGAATGTTTAACGCTATGTGGACCTGAGATGCACCTCTTATTGGCTGAGGAGAGAGAGGGTGATTGGGGCAGCAGCAACAGCAGCAACCTTGGACAATGTCCTCGCCTCTGTGTGCGTGCGTGAGATGGAGACGGGTATATATACCGTATATATAAAAAAAGCTAGAGGTTCTTCCACTGCACAAAGTCGCCCTCTAGTGGTCAAAGTGTGCACAGGAGTTGTTGGGATGTGCCTTCAGAGGAAGGAAGAAGGAGGAGGTGGGGTGGGCGGGGCGTTGCTCAATATAAAACAAATATGGAGGCAAGCTTCAGCTTTTGCAGGTAGCAGTGAAATGTGGTTAATTCTTCTGACTGTGAGCGGAGCAAGTCAGTGGCTGGTGCACAGACGATCACTGTGCGCTTTCTCTCCCAGGGTTTGGGAGTCAGTTAAGTGTCCCAGTGCATGGCTTTGATAAGCTGCAGTTTCAAAGACATGTAAACACCTGGGCTTATTTTGATTGGTAAGTAAAAGGCTGAAGAACACTTAGGTTAAAAAAAACCTCTTTCAGTGACTATGTATCAACATCCAGGTAAACGTGGTTAGAGCCGAGAGATTCACATCCTGTTTACACCTGATATCAAAATGTGACCTGCATCCTGATCCTTTAGGTGGATAGCACAATCACGATCCATCTGACCACATGCGATGTGCAATAACACATTGATAAGTTTGGTGCAAAAGCAAACGTGTTCATCTGGATACAGGTCACATTTTAATACCAGGTGTAAACTGGGTCATAGTCACTGAAATACTGTTGAAACAACAGTTAGACTGGACTCAAGACGTTAAACAAAACACTGACTTCTCAACAAGACTTGATCCCAGTTTAAAACCAGACATCCTGACATTTCAACTACAAATCATCCAATCAGAGTTGGCCAGTTACAGACTATGATGCCTGGATTATGCACTGACTTCTGAAGCTTTATCTACAGTGATCTCTGCTGCCATGGATACATTATGCAAAATTATTTCAGTCTCGCTTCTCTGACCCAGAATCAGTCCTCTGGGTTCTGACGAGATGCACTGTAAACTTAAGGCCTCCCGAGACATAGGAGACAAAGCCTTTCTTCTAATATTTTACCAGTATATTATCTTCCAGTGTATTATCTAAAGCAGAGGTTTTCAACAGGGGGTCTGCAGAGGTACTGCAGGGGGGTCATGAAATTTTTGGTTGATTATACAATTTTGTTTCCACATTTAGGCTTAAAATAAAAACATCAATTAGAATAGCTTGTATGCATGATTACCATGCAATTGACAGACATTGTTGATATAAGAAGGTATGTTTATAAATGACCACCATACTCACTGTACCTTTAAAATAAAAACATGAATATATGAACCTGTGTATGTTTGAATAGCTTAGTACAGTGGTTCCCAACCTTTTTTGGCCTGTGACCCCATTTTGACATCACAAATTCAAAATGCACCAGCTCAGATATTTATATGCTGCATTTTATTTGAACTCTGAATTTATATTCATACATACATTATATTCATACAATACAGTTGTTTAAGATGGTGTGTATTGTTTATATATATAATTTTAAAAATAAATTAGCTAAAAAAATATTTTACCAGTCATTTAAAAAAAAAAAATCAATTACTAGACATTTCAGGCGACCCCACATGAGGTCCTGACCCCAAGGTTGAAAACCACTGGCTTAGTATTTGAATCTAGGGTATGTTTATACATGGTACTGGGCCCAGTTCAATGTCGTACAAAATTTCATACTAATTTGAAGTAGTGGGTCCTGCTTCATCCCTGATCTAAAGTAAATAATTATCCGCTGCTGCACTAACAGTCAAAGCTGCAGGTGAGTTTTTCACACTTCAAACAAACTATAGCTGCTGAGCACTGAAGAGCAAATGATAATGACTTGAATTTAAGGTAAAACAGGCTCATGATGCTTCACATGCCAACAGCTGTGACTGAATGACCTACGAACAACGCTGCAAAAACTCTCACCGTTTGTGAAGCCTTATCATTATTAACTGTGTTGATTTGAGATGAATTGAATTATTGTTATAAAGCTTAGAGTCCGGTGCCTTGCTCTAAGCCACTGAGCTCCACTACAGGGAATCGAACCGCTGACCCTTGCCTTAATGCGGACTCATGCGTCATGCTTCACCCCTGCGAGGTGAACTGTGTACCTGCAGCATGCGCTCCTGCTCTTGCTGCCACCTTTCCTGACGCTTTCGCTCCTCATCCGGGTCCCAAGACCAGCGGTCGCCCCGCCTGGCCTGGGGCAACACCGGCACTGACACCTGATAGATACCCCAACACACACACACACACACACACACACACACACACACACACACACACACACACACACACACACACACGGAAACATCCACACAAACCCACCCAACATGCAAAGAAACACACACAGCAGACAAATAGTCATGCACACAGAACCAGTCACACATAAACACACACACACACACATTCTCTCACCCAACCATGAAGCCAATGATACGTCCCCCAACACACACACAAAACACACACCAATGTGCACACACACACACACACACACACATCCACCACAGGAGAAGAAGAAGGGAAGGGAGGAGACAGAAATAGTTGGTCTACCACAACAGCACTACTCCAATGCTAGCCAAAGGACTCCTACTAAGGAGAGAGAAGACAGAGAGAGAGAGAGATGAGCTCAAATGAAAACGGAAGCAGTCTCGGCCGTCGTCTACTACAGCATCCTCATCTGGCATGCTACATCGACAGCTGTGTGTGTGTGTGTGTGTCCTGTCATCAGGGCTCAACAGAGAATGATTTGTGACATTTTCTTATTTATAAGTGAAGTGAAGATAAACTGGATGTTTCTTACAGGATCAACAGAAAACTGCTACAGGAAGTGTTATTAACGCAGATGTTTGTGTTTTGTTTAGTTTATATTTTCGGTTTAAAGACTCACATCAAATATCTATGGATCTCTGAAATCCTTACGAGACACCAACTCATATAGTGTACAGTATTAACTTTGTGTTTTTGCATGTAGTCACTCACCTCAGACAGCCTAACTCTAACAAACACTTTTTCCTTGCTGTGATGATTTCTTTACAAAAATAAACACATTTTGTAAAGAAATCATCACAACAAGGAAAAAGTGTTTGTTTCTGTGGCGGGGAGAGCAGGCGCTCTGCGATCGGATAGTAATGTCTTTCCAGGATGTTTCAGAGTTAGACTGTCTGAGGTGAGTGCAAAAACACAAAGTTTATACTGTTTACCGTACACTATATGAGTTCAGTGGTGTCTCGTAAGGATTCCAGTCATGTATCATTTAATTGTTTTTTGAGTGTTTGTTGTGGTTGAAAGAATTGCCCCCATGGGTTAGCATTGTCGCTATCCCTAGCGCCGGGTAGCCATGGTGTAACTAAACTCCGGTTTGCCTGCATCAATTTTTTGCTCCCCCTGACACTGGGTGACCATCAGGACAACGATTTAAGACTCAAAAATGGCCAGAATTCTCCTTTAACTCACACTAAAACTACTAGCAAGCCATGGTAACGCAGGGAGGTGATAAAGCCAGATGAGACGCGGTAAAAGGGCTTTTCAGTTTCAATTAAATTTTTACTCACATTTCCACGGCGATCCTTTTCTGCCTCCTCTGTAGGGGAAGCGAGAGAGAGAGAGAAAAACATTATTATAAAAGTGTTTAAACAGAAATGATCAACCTAATTATTACATTTCTTATTTATTGGAGAGATATTGATGGAAATGAGCGTGTGGCAGGTTGAGGTTTGAGAACCTGAGGAGGAAAGATGGAGACAGAGGAGACAGAAAAACCAGTCGACCAAAAGCAACAAACCACATCTGGAACTCATCAAAGCAGAAACTGTGCAGCTGTGTTTTCAAGTTCTTTTTTTTCATGATCAGTTATAATAATAATATGTAGAAGTGATCAGGAGGTCGAGGTTGAATTACTTCAATACAGATTTTGTGGCTTTTGGTGGAAATGCCAGAAAAGTGAAGCCTTATGCTAAAACGCTATCAAACAGTTGATGAGGACAATCAAATGTTCACCACAGACATGATGAGGGTTTATACCAATCCATGCATGGAGGAGTTTAGTCATCACCTTTCAGAAACGTCTTAAATTAAATTATTATAAACAAACAGGCTTCATTTGCCTTTTTATAACATGAAACACAGCCAGTATTCCCTCTGATGTCTGGTGCACAGATCCTTTCTTTAATTACTGATGATTTGGTGAAACTCTTGTTTGTATTTG
This sequence comes from Trachurus japonicus, assembly GCF_045865225.1. NCBI lineage: Eukaryota > Metazoa > Chordata > Actinopteri > Carangiformes > Carangidae > Trachurus > Trachurus japonicus. The sequence continues at coordinate 8,734,578 of NC_140916.1, forward strand.
AAGGATTGTTTTAAATGTTTATGGTGCATTTTCCTCAGTTTATTAGAGAAAGGACCTTACAACAATTCATCCTAATCAACGTGATGATACTGTACCGACATGAACCAAAATGAAATCAGCTGTTTCACAGTCACACTACACCGATGAGTTCGACCTGAAACAACTCGCTCGCGCTTGTTTCATTCTGCATCATTGTAGCACATTAAAGATGGAGTTAGAAGATACTGATCGTCCACGATGAGTTAAAAAACAAGAGGGAGGAGGGGGGGCTGAAGAGCTGTTGACAAGCTCTTGCAGAGATGGCAGGGAGACCCTGTGCATTCAGCACCTGGGCGGAGGGGGGGGTGTGTGTGTGGGGGAGAGGGGTTTACCTGATGGAGCGAAGAACTCCCAACGTAACTTAGGGCTGCTGGTTGCCAACGGAGACCTGACACTGTTTTCAAACTCTAAAGCGAAATAAACAAAATGTGTGTGTGGTAGGTAGGAGAAGAGGGAATGAGGGAAGGAAGGAAGGAAGGAAAGGAGGAAGGAAGGGAGGGAGGGAAGGAAGGAAATGATGAAGGATATACAGATGAAAAAAAACAGGTGTTGGAATGTACAGAAAATCAGAGAGGTCAGATTGGGGGGAGGGGCTTCACAGAAACGCTCCAGTGCCTCCAGTGTTGAAAAGCACATTTTTTTGAAGTTTTTCACCCAAATATAATTTCAAGACAATCCCAACATGAGAGCTAAAACATGGAGGGTGTGTGCAGGTTGTAAAAACAGGCTGATGAGGATCATAAATCCTCGGCAGCACCTTCGACTCTCACTCTAGGACAGGGGTGCCCAAACATTTTGCAAAGAGGGCCAGATTTGGTGAGGTGAAAATGTGTGGGCGCCGACCATTCAGCCTGGCATCCTTTGAACCATTAACATTTAATGCAAATGAACTATTTAATACATTTTTTTTTATTGCAAATGGCATTCTTTTAATTTCTTTACATAGAATACAAATAAATCAAAACAAGTTTTTACCAAAATCACTCTGCTTTTCATATTAGAAGACCACATAAAATGAAGAAAAAGTCTGTCTGGAAAAAAAAAACTTTCAAGAAGCTTAAACATATCTAGGTTCATTTAAAACATTGCATATTATATTTTATATTATATTATATTTTAGAAATGGGCTGGAAAGGGTCAAGGGTCGCGCGGCTAGAGTGCGGCCACAGGTCTGCTGCCATCTTCTGGTGAAATATAAAATAGCCTTCTTTTTGTACGTGCTGGTGGGCCACATATTGATTTTATGACAGAGGCTGCAAATTTGAACACGGGCCGCAATTGGCCCCCGGGCCGGACTTTGGACATGCCTGCTCTAGGATTTAGCGTTACAACAGCAAAACAGAAAAAGAGTGCAAAAGTGGAAAAATAAAAGATAAATAAATAAAAACAGCAGCTGCAGCAGGATTATGCTAATCCAACTCAGAAAACGAGGAGGAGATGTTATGGAAAAAGAAGCTGCTGGCCTGGGTTTTTTTTTTTTTTTTTTACCTGGATGTGAGTACTGTAGTTCACTGACCTGCTGTCGTTTCCCGCGGTGGGTGATATCCAGATGATCCAGATGTGGCTAAGCTCGGGACGTTCTCTTTCCTCTGCGACAGCTCCTGGGAACTGGGGACGGTCGGCTGCTGCAGGGAGATTCACACGTTATAATAATAATAATAACACCGGACGTCTGAGCGATGATGCGTTCAGTGAGTGAAGCTTCACCTGAGAAGTCGCAGTCTGACTCTGCTGCTGTGAGCCGACACTCGACAGGACCAGACTGCAGATGTTTGGATTGGATGGTTCGCTCTTTTCTTGCTCTTGTTTGGCTTCTGAAAACACACAACACAACAAAAAAACAACAACTTCCTTTTACATTTTTTGCCACAATCATTTGTTCTTTAGGATTTAATAATGTCAATGTCAATTTTATTTATATAGCACATTTCATGTGGCGAGCATATACACAATGTGCTTCAGGATAAAAGCAAGATGGCAATACATGTGAGTACATATTAACAAAAGCCAACGTGTTAAGAGAAACAAGAAACTAATTAAAAGCTTGTGAGAATAGATATGTTTTAAGATTACACTTAAAAGAAGATATTGTTGGAGATGAGCGGAGTTCGATGGGTAAAGAGTTCCACAGTGTTGGACCATAATAACTAAAAGCACCTTGAGCTAATTTTGAATGTATGCGTGGTATATTGAGGAGAGATTTACATGAAGATCTGAGATATCTGTCTGGTGTATACAGAGTGAGCATGTCAGAAACATACTGTAATAAGCTTTGGCTTCTTCCCACTCCTTTTGAACATAAATAAGTGGTAAGTTTTGTTGTTGTTGATTTATTTTGCCTTTCTTGTATTGATTGTTGTTTGTTTTTATTCTGTTCGCCTTTACTGTTCAAATACAATTTCATTCATTTGTTCATTCTTTTTCATGTTTCCTTCAGGTCTTCAAGTCTTTGAGTGACCACATGGTGTCAGTGTAGCAGCTCAGACCTGTAGGTGGCGCTGGTTGAGCTGCTGCAGCATCCGACTTCTTGTTTTCCTCTGGAGCAGCAGCTGCTGTCTGGCCTCCTCCGCTCCTCCCAAAGCTTTCCTCTGGCTTCTGCAGTTCCTGTGCAGCCCACAAATCATTTCAAATTCAGTTACCAGTGTCTAAAGAACAGATCCCAGTCCAAGATAAACACGTCAAATCATTTCTTTACGGAGGAAGAAAATGTGTTGTGGCTGTGTAGTATTTTAGATGTATCCTTCTGCAGAGTGCAGTCAAACTAAACATGTTAAATGTGTGCAGCAGAAGACGGGACAGGACCTGGTTTGGTTCTGATATAAACAAAGCTGGGCTTTCTGCTGCTGTGACTCCACACAACTAATTTGATTTACAGAGAAATTTAAGTGGGGCACTGCAAAATATTAAGAGTCTGAGCTACGAAACCCACACGAATCACTTTTGTTTGGCTGCATCCTGTCAGTAAAGCTTCTGGTTACAGTTTATTTGGGGATTACAGACTAATGCTCAACTGATGTTCAACAAAACATGAACAAATGTTCTACTATTTAACTATTGAATCTCTAAAAAAAACTCTGCAGGCTCCTCGTCCTCACCGTCGGCAGAGAGGTGGGTCGACTCAGTGGCGGCGAAGGCTCGGCCACTTTCTTCTCTTCCTGAACGTCCTCTGGAGCTGCTTCACTGTCGACGTGTGCCTCCTCCTCCTTTTTCGCCTTTGCCTTCGTTGACACCGGGCTTCCTCCGCAGGGGGAGGCGTGTCGACTGTGTGCGGGTGACGCCGCCGCCACCGCTGCTGCTGAGGAGCGGACGACTGCTGTGCTGTTGCTGGTTTTGGAAGGGGACGCCTGGAAATGAGGCGGAGACTCCCTCCCTTGACTCTCAGGTGTGGTGGGAACGTCGTCGCTTCCCGCGTTGCCGTTGATTCGAAGCAAACCGTCCGTCTAGATCAGAGGACGACACCACATGTTGGTTTGATTTAGGGCTTAAAATCGCTTAATACATGACTGTGAACTTCATCATGGTTGTTTCTGCAGTACGTGTGTACAGAGGAGAGTGAAACATGATTTACTGCAGCGCCATGTAAGCAACATATCTGTCTCTATAAACATGCAAAAACAAAGAAGCATGCACAGGAAATTGAACCTGCTTTGTCAGTCAAGTATTTGTAACTTGTGCACATACGGAATTTGTCCATACTCCAGTGTCTGAGTGTCCAAAGGAACCAATCAGGTGCACATGGACTCACAGCAAAAACAAAGACGACAACACAGAGAAAAGAGAAATAAAGACATACAGTCTCATGCAAAAGTTTGGGCACCCTTGGTCAAAATTTCTGTTAATGCGAACAGTTCAGCAAGTGGAAGATGAAATGATCTCTAAAAGGTGTAAAGTTTAACAACACTCTTTTGCAAGATCATTATTTGATTCTGTTTTAGAGGTAAAAGGGAAACAAAGCAGCAGCCTGCAGAAGAACGGGAAACCCAGGAGACTTTAGCTCTCAGATAACTTTGACCAATGTATCAGACAAGATATTTACTATTTACAGGCTGTGATAGTTAGGGGGGGCTATATGCAGGGTGGTCAAACCTCTGCTGTGGGCCCTTTTCCTTTTCTGTCATTTTGAAAATGTAAAAGATGACAATAAAAGAATATACAGCCAGCGGGGAAAATACTGTAAGTATTGAATGCATCAATAGACTTGCATGGTGAGCAGCATAGAGACCATGGCAGTTAAATGCATTACTCATTGTTTTTTTTATAACTGTACCTGCTAATTTCTCAAATCTCTCTGTCAGAAATCTTGTGAAGACCTGGTCGTGGCCAGTTTATGGTAAAATGTTGTTCTTTTTAGTTCTGGATAACGGCACTAAAGGATAAAACGGTGCATTCAGACACGTCTGTAACCAATGCCATCAGTTTGTTCTGCAACATCAGTTTCTGAAGGTCTTCCATCATGAGACGCCTCTTGTGTGACACCTTGGTGATGAGAAACCTTTTTATAGCATCAATTTGGACTAAAGCAGCTGATATTACTTTACACTGATAGGGGACAGGATGACTTTCTAAATGACACATAACGTAACACATGACGTAACGTATGGACATAAATGTTTGGATTTCTTTGTATGTGTGCATTACTTGGGCTGTTGCCGACATCTGGTGAAAACTTCATGTCAATAGCTCTATTAGAAATAGATTTTCTGAGAAAATTATTTATTATTTTCCCCGCTGTATATATAGTTTAAAATGTAAAAAAGGAATGTGTCATCTGTAACTTTATCTCTTTTGGAGATCGTCTCATCTTCCACTTGCTTAACAGAAATTTTGACCAGGGGTGCCCAAACTTTTGCATGCCAGTGTACATCTAACTTAATACTGTGTGTGAACAGTGTCTTAAAAATCCTGCACCTCTGTTAGCGATGGGTCAGATTTAGCTTCATAATTAATCTAATTAAAAAGTGTAAGTATCAGAACCCGCTGGCCTCCTCGTCTGCGTTCATCATCACCGGCCTCTCGTCTCTGTTCGTTAGCAGCCATTCATCCTGCCCACAACGCCGTGCAACCGGCCTCGGCCACAAAGAGCCACTAACACATGCGTGAGCGGCTCCCAGCGAGCGGTAACTTAAGACACAGCGATGGAGCCGGGTGAATGCAGCCTCTCAGTTCCACCACCCCACCTCCGCCTCCGCCTCCACCTTCTCATCCCTAGTCCTCGCAGCTTGTGTGGGCCGGCTTTGTCTGCTGGGAGCCCACTTCACATTGAGAGGACCCTACTTGTCAACTTCTTAAGTCAATAGGGAACAGAGGGCTCCATTCAGCGCCGGGCTCCACTCAGACTCCCGACAAGACATTCCAGAAAAGCGCTCTGCTCCATTTGGTCTGATAATAACCCTCCTCTCCCGTCCCGTCCCCGTCCTCCTCGCCATGCACCAACACATAAGATCTCATTTTGAATATTTCCATTTGGACGTCCTTTTTTTTTTTTTTTTCTTTCCAGAAGAAAAAGGAAATGGATCCTGTTGAGAGCACTTTGAGCTAAATTGAAACATTACATGCTTCTTCTGGTTGTTTTCCTACGAACCAGCCGGCTCATCACCATGGCGGCGGCCGCGGCTCTCTGGTATTCTAATGTAAATGCCAAGAAGAGAGAGAGAGAGAGAGAGATGGAGGGGAATTCACCCAGCAGCCGGCCGGCGAGGAGAGCGGCCAGCGCTGAGAAGTGACCACATGCACCATGTGCTCCGCAGATCTGTTGTGGTCCCACTCACCAAAGCACGATTATTTGTTTTCTAATAAAAACTTCATCACCATCATCTTTGTGTAGAAACACTGTTCAGGTTTTAAAGGAATAGTTCACTAAAAAATGAAATTCAGTCATTAGTGACTCACCCTTATGCAGATGAATACTCCGGAGTAGTTTTTTATTCCTCAAAGTGCATCTGGAGACCCGGGAGGCCGGTTCGTCGTCCAACGAAAACTTTATATGAGAATCAATAGCGCCCGACACAAAAACGTCCATAAAACTACACAAAAACCATGTAATATTCCTCCACACTGCTCATCCACTGCAATCCAAGTGTCCTGAAGGGATATAGTACAGAGTTTACACGAGTTTCCCCAGGCAAATTCAATACAGGACTGTTTAGGCTGTAAAAATCGTCGTTTCGAGTAAACTCCTATTACTCTCATATAAAGTTTTCATTGGACTACGAACCGGCCTCCCGGGTCTCCAGATGCACTTAAAATAAAAAACTACTCCGGAGTATTCATCAGCATGAGGGTGAGTCAATAATGACTGAATTTCATTTTTTGGTGAACTATTCCTTTAATTTAAGTCACATTTCACCATGGGAACCCAGAGGATGCTGTAACCCGAGACGTCCTGCAGCACCACACATCGTTATGTTACACTCACCTTGCTGGGCCACGGCTCAGCTGCGGTGGCGCGGGACTCGAAGTAAGGCTTGGGCGTCAGCAAAGGCACCGGTTTGGGCGACAGCGCTCGGGTCGACGGCGGCTCGGACGAGCGCGAGCGGATCTGAGGCCGCTGGTGCAGGGACAAGTCTTTGGGAAACTCCTCGATCCGCGCCTCCAGCGTGGACGTGAACTTTGGAGCCGGAGCCGGCGCCGACTGCTGCCGCAGATACCGCAGGGGCCCGTTGGGGTCCACGTCGAAGGGGTCCGGGGTCGTCGGGGAGGAGGTGAGGGAGAGGGTCAAGGGCGAGCAGGGGAAGGAGGGGTCGGCGGATATGCTGCGGTCCAGGAGCTTGGGCAGCTGGAGGCGTTCGAGGACCGCTTCGCTGATGGAGAAACGCTGGGCGTAGCGCTGGAGGATGGATGACGCCTCATCCGGGGTCCGGGCTCTTCTGTACGCGTCACGCAGCTCCTCCTCGCGGCGCTCCCTGTCGGTCAGAGGAGAGGAGGAGAGAGGGAGATCAGTCAAACCAGATGTGTTCAATGTGACGCAGCTGAAATTATACAGTTTGATTCTATCAGCAGTCGACATTTACACAATTAAACTACATAAATAATAGTCAACATTATGGTCAAGAGGACATGGGCTTAGTACTTAAAGGGATAGTTCAACACTTTGGCAAATTGGCCCCTATAGTTTTAGGAGAAGGTTCGTTACCTTTAATTGTCGGTGCAAGCTATTTTTAGAGCTATGCTACGGAGGCTAATGGGATTTTTTTGGTTTCCCTCATCAAACACACAATCCAACAACTCCAAAACTCTCTAGTGGACAAGTTGTGACCTGCACATTCACCACGCTATGAGATAATAACAGAACGTTACCAGACAGAGTTGTTTTCGAGGCAAATGCAGAGTCTGCTTGCCGAAAAACTGCCCCCGACAGGAACACGCATCAGCGGTTTTGCATGAATTTCCCTCTAAAACAACTCTGTCTCGTAACGTTCCGTTATTATCTTATAGCGTGGTGAATGTGCAGGTCACAACTTGTCCACCAGAGCGTTTTGGAGTTGTTGGATTGTGTATTTGATGAGTTTGATGAGGGAAACCAAGAAATCCCATGAGCCTCCGTAGCGTAGCTCTGAGCAGCTATAGCGGCTCTGCTCCGCCGTTCTAAAAATAGCTTGCACCGACAATTAAAGGTAATGAACCTACTATCCTATCCCTGGATAGGAAAGAAAGAAGAAGAAGCAGGTGAAACATCCAAACAAAGATACAAACAAAACCTGTGACAGAAAACCACAACCGCAATTAAAAAGGAGCTTCATAAAGGAGGTTCAGTGCTTCTTATCTGATCTCCTTTAGCAAAGGAAACACTCGGAGATAAATGTTCCCCCACACTGAGGGTCATCTAACTCAGCATAACTAATTATTGATTTAATGACCAGATAACCAGATTAAAACAGATAAAACCATTACAGTCTAACCTATCTCAACAACAGATCTAATATACTATTGTTCATGCTCCTCTGTTGGAGACCCACTTCCCTGAGCTCCAGGAGAGGAGGAGCTGCTGTCACCTCTCTGCTTGCTAACAGGAATTATTATGAATATTAAGTCTCTCTCTCTCTCCTGTGAAAGACCTACTTATCTCCAGGTTTGTTCTCTTCTGCACAAGCACCGTGAGCTTATTAGTGGAACATGAGTTTCTGTTTCACCTACTTGTCTTCCACTATCTCTCTGTACGTCTTGATGCTTCTCCTCCTGTGGGAGATGCAGGTGTCTCCTGTCATCAGCCGCTCCATCATCTTCCTCTCCTCCTCCTTCTTGATCAGATCCTGGGAAATACTCCTCCGACGATTCTTCCATCGGGCCAGGTCCTGACACACACACGGACGAAGTAGATAGTTAGTTAAGTGTGTCAGTTCAAAATGAAACCAGGCGAGAGGACTCTGCCGAGCATCAACGTGAGACTTGAAGCTGTGGCCCTAGAAAACTGATTTAAATTGTTTAACTGGGGCAGAGGAAGATGTTGAGATGAGTTGGTGCTTCGGCCTGCAGGCGCTGGAAATCACTGCACATAACTGATCAGCTGCTGACACAACTTATTATCTTAACTTATCTTAGTCCAAAAATAAATAAATGTGCAAAGACTAAAAGAAAAAAAAACAACACAACAACAAAACAGTGATGTCAAGTGGATAAATGTGAGACACTCACGTCCTGCCAGTGATCCTCCTCTTCCTTCATCCTGTTGTACTGATTGTGCATCAGTTCATGACGCACCTGACTGTGGGGCTGCAGCATGGCGTCCTCCTCGCCACGCATGTCGATCATACTAACACTCCTGGAGAGACAGAGAGGGAGAAAGAGAGAGAGAATATGGATGGTAAAAAACAAGTTAGTGGTTTTTTTTCCCATAGTTTTTTCTGTTTTGATGCTGTCGTTAGTTTTCCCCACACATTTCCCTGAATGCATCGTTCTGCAGTGTGTTTGTATGCCATAGTAAAACTACAATCACACTAAAGTCGTGGTTAAAGAGGTCACATGATGTCAACAAAAAAACAAAACAAAAAAACAGTGATAAATAATTTTTCCTACAGGTTTGTACAGGAGAATCACAGAAAAAAACAAAATAAATCAGTCCCAAAAATATTCAGTAGTAATTTATCAAAAGGGAGAGAAAACAACCTGAACCCACTGATTCATATAAACATAACATGATCCCATCATCGTTCGTACATCAGTTATCTTTCAATTGATCCCATTTTCTTTCATGTCACATTCCAACATCTGTTTCAACGGGAAATGCATTCGGTTTCAGACAGAATGACGAGATGCCATTTTAACAGGACCTTTGAAAACATCAGTAACTGTTGTTATGAAGCTTTTAGTAAGAATCTGATGCAACAACCATACATACAAGTATTATACATACAGGCAACATACAGAAAGATTTCACACTGATCTTTTATGTTAAAGCAGTTTGTTTTAAAAGATTTTTACAGACAAGACGGTGAAGCGCAGCGTCACTGTTAGGAGCATGCAGCTGGACTGGACTGGATGTTCATCATCACAGAGTTAAAATGGGTTAAAATAGTTTTTTTATTGTTTCACAAACAATTCACCTGCATGTTTCAGTCATGAGTGTAAAAACTGTTCTCGTTCAAAGACTCAGAAAATTGATGCACTGCCGACATACAAAAGGTTCAACAAGAATTAAAACATGACAATTTTCTGACTCTTGCAGTGCCCACTCATGATCAGACACTTGCAGCAGGAGAGTGTTTTCAACCTGAGAGACGACTGATGGTGTTTAATGTTTAAAAGTTTTGGTCCAATAACTGATCTGCTGAATGAAAACTTGATTTATTGACTTGTACTTGTAAGTCGTCTCCTGGTTGTGAATCCTCTCCTGCTTTTTAAAGAAGCTGAACATTTTTTTTTTTTTTTTGCATTAGCTTGCAGCAGCAGAGGAGATCGATCACCATGGTGATAACAGTATCATATGCGTTTCACATGGTAAAGAGAGGATGAGATGGTTTGGAGGATGATTGAGTTACATGAAACATGCAGCTAACTACTAGTAAGTCCTCTCCACAGCCACTGCTGCAGGCACACGGTCAATCTGAGACGGATGGATGGTTGCCAGCCAAAAAGTTTAAAAAAAGCATGTGCACTGGATTTATACAAAAACATATTATGATAATGATCCAGATCAAGTGTAGTGGCTAGGGGCATTTTGCATTTTTGATATGGCTAAAGCACACTGCCAGATTTAACTTATTTAATATCTTTCACGAGTGATGCAAGTAGGAAAAATATGCTTCACTGGGAGACGTTTTGATTTTCCGTGTAGAAAAAACAACAATTTAAATTTCTGAAGAGCTCACAGTGCAGCAGCTCTGACTGACTGTACCTGCTCTTAACCTACACCTGCATGAAAATCTGCCGATTTACTGCCTATAGACTAATTTGTTTCACTCTTCAGTTTAATTATTTAAATTAATTCATCTCAAACAACTGAAAACTTTGTGCCGGAGCTGCTAATCACAGCATGACTCATCGGCACTCAATAGATGATTTTTGTATCATAATAAAAGCTGAAGGTCATTTGAGATTTTTATTTTCGCACTGGCAAGAGAATGAAATGATATTCTTTTAATTATTATGCTATTATAATGAAAAAAATTGGCTCAAAAACAGAGACGAACTCTAACGTCAGTCTGTGAAGTTGTTGTCAGTTTCATGAAGCCAGTTTTTTAATTGACTTCAACCATCTGGCAGTTTTTTTCTCCACTTGCATGAATAGAAAAAATAAAAAAATAAATCCAATTCCAAGAGTCAGTGAATGATTAAATGACTTGTTGAGCGGGTTTTGTTATGTAGTGTAGTGTAGTGTAGTGCGGAGCAGCGTCGTGCCAGGCAGCTGAGCCTCTGAGTGGTTCAAAAGACAACTTACTGTGAATCATCTGACACACTATCTGTGTGGCTGAATCTACAGAGGGCAGAGAGCATGGAGAGAGAGCACAACACAGATGAACACAGGGTACGTTCAGAGGAAAGAGAGAGACACTCATCATCCACACAGGTGTGAAAAATCAAAACACAGAGATCGATGGGATATTTGATTTGTACAGTAGCTTATTCTGGGATAATGAGACAGTTACGCATCAGGTCGGGTTGAGTAATCGTGTTTTAAGTGTGTGTAAGTGTGTGTAAGTGTGTGGAAGAAGAAGAAGAAACACAGATGTATTTGTCAGCTCCTGATTTTCTCAAACTAAGCACAAGGGGGCAGTCTCATCCAAAACACAGCCAGAGCACGACAGAAGACAAATTTACTGCAGCGCTGCAAAAACACAACACACTGCTGCTGCTGCTACACAACAGAGGCACATGGCACTGATTTTAAAATACTATTAAAGCCTATTGAAAATAAGCACATGCATCTGTTATTAGAGCAGCACCAGAGCGACATCAAGGATTTCTCTCTCTCTCTTTCTGTGTCTGTGACTGCCACTTGTAGGTTTGGCCTAAACCACAAAGGTCTTCACACAGTCATTTTTTGTTTTTATGGAGCCGCCTCTGTGATGTCGGAGGGGTGTGAGAGAGAGCGCGGCCTGCGGCTGCTCGCCACAAGAGAAAGAGGAGACTAAATTAAGAGAAGACTCAGTAAATCAAAACCAGAGAGTTTTTTTTCTTTCTCCAAGGATGGCTATTTACCACATGGTACGTCGTCGTAATTGGCCATATGTTTTTCTGTAGGGAGATGTCTGCCTGCGATACAGTGGGGCCTCCATTACAGCCAATTTTTATTATTTATCTTGTTGTCAAACAGTGAATTTGTGGTTATTTCATGTGCATTTAAATATAAAGATGTCAAGTTCAGCATGAACTGAAGTTTTTCCTTAATTAGGTCTCCTGAAGAGATCAAAAACTCAGATCTACTATCATGCAAACTTGAAGGGATAGTTCAACATTTTGGCAAATTGGCCCATTGCCATAATCCCTATAGTCATAGCAGTAGGTTCGTTACCTTTAATTGTCGATGCAAGCTATTTTTAGAACGGCGGAGCAGAGCTGCGAGCTGCTCAGAGCTACGCTACGGAGGCTACTGGTATTTCTTGGTTTCCCTCATCAAACTCATCAAATGCACAATCCAACAACTCCAAAACGCTCTGGTGGACAAGTTGTGACCTGCACATTCACCACGCTATGAGATAATAATGAAACGTTACGAGACAGAGTTGTTTTATAGGTAAATTCATGCAAAACAGCTGATGCGCGTTCCCATCGGGAGCAGTTTTCCGGCAAGCAGTCTCTGCATTTGCCTCAAAAACGACACCAACAATTAAAGGTAACGAACCTACTGCTATGACTATAGGGATTATGGCAATGGCCAATTTGCCAAAATCTTGAACTATCCCTTTAATCCATTGTCACAAATGTTTTATCTTCTTCAAATTTCTTTAAAAAAAGAAGCAAGAAAATGAGAAAAAATACACATTTTCAGAGTTTCCATGCACTTTTTTTTTACAATAACTGCTGATGTTAAAAATCTCATGCTATCTTTAGGTAGTTAAATCATCCATTACTGCCTGAGGTCAAAGGTCACATGCTGAGATAAGTATTCAAAAGCGTTGTGGGAGCAGTGGATCCTGCAGTGAGGTGTGTTGTTGTTCTAGTTCGTAACGCGGCAACATTTCATTAACATGTAGTTGTGTGTAGTTGTAGCTGGACGGGGGGTGGGGGGGCTCACGTTGGTGGGAGTTTGCCGTCCAACCAGGACATCATCCCTCCTTGCGGGTCGTCGCTTTCGCTCAGCGCCCTGCCCTTCCGCCGGCCCGTGTTGGTGTTGGTCGTTTCCTTCATTGCCATGGCAGCAGCGGGCACGGGAAGAAAGTGGGAGGGGCTCGGCGTGGCGGTGCGTTTAGGAGGAGAGGTAAGCGAGCGACGGCCGCGCCTCTCGCCATCTGCCACTACCGGGTCACCAACGGCAACAGCTGCTGCAGCTCCCCTCCTTCCTCTGCCGCTCTCCTCCTCCTCTTCCTCCTCCTTCTCCTTCTCGTGCTGATGATGCTGATGCTGCTCGGCCGGAGGCGGATGTTTCCCGGTTGCGTCGACGGCGGTGGGACCTATGGCCGCCGCCGCCGCTGCTGCGACGACGACCGGTGATGCCGCAGCGTGTCCCGCTAGAGGCGCCAAGTGGTGGAAGAGTTCCTCAGAGCACGAGCGAGCCGGAGTGCTGCGGAAAGCAAAGCAAACTAAAAAACGTACAGTACTGCTGCCTGGTTGGTTATCATCCTACTACATCATCATCATCATCATCATCAGACAGACAGTATTCCTCTGGATGGTGAAGATGTTAAATCTGAGAAAATAACACAGCATGGTCACACAGATCCATTCATAGCAGCCTGGATGAATGGAAAAAAACCAAAACAAAACAGAACAAATCTCAGTGTTTGTTGCCGTGTGATGAACAGCTACTTTCTGGGAGGATTGTTATTGGACTGTAAATTCCCAGAGAGAGAGAGAGACTGGCCAGCTGCCGGCAGTGAAAGGACTCCGGCCTCAGTCCCAGTCTGCTCAGGGTCAGGGAAGGAAGAAGGCCTCATTTCCTTACATCCTGAGGGTGGGCCGCCATGTTCATGTTCCCTGCCAGTGTGTGTGTGTGTGTGTGTGTACATTTCTGTGTGTCTGTTCTTGTTTGTACAGTTTTGTATTTGAAGGTGTGTGCAGATTTTGTTCATTAGCTGTGAGGAAACAAAGGCAACTGGAGGAGTTTCAACTGGTGTTTTCCTCTGATCCTGCTTTTTCTATTTCTTGATTTAGATTTTATCATTTCAAAATGTATAGTACAGTAATTGCAGATATTTGTCTTTCACTCAGCCATATCTCTGGTTGTGCTAATGACCAATATCCCGCCTACACACACACACACACACACACACACACACACCACACACACACACACACACACACACACACACACACACACACACACACACACACACACACACACACACACACACACACACACACACACACACACCACACACACACACACACACACACACACACACACACAGCTGGCATTTCTGCTCAAGATAAGAAACACAGCTAATACACACACACCACTGCAGGGCTGGATGCAAAGCTCCACTCCTCCATCCAAACACACTGAAACAAACATCTCAGTATGTTTCTGCTCATAAAAAAACCCCGATGTTACAACACAAATTTCCTACAAAGCTCAAAACACAGATACGCTGGTGTGCAGGAGGAGCCAACAAGGAAAATACACAAAATTCCAACCTCTGGAAAAATGCAAGCTGTTACCAGCTACAGAAGCCCCCCCCCCCCATCTCCATCAAAGCCTTTACAAACATCCTAGAAATCCCCCCTTTCGTCTTGGAACGCAGCTACATGCGAGTCTGATTTCTGCCGAGGATCCCTTTCACTCCCTTGACACGCTGACAATCCAATCAATGCCGTTCACGTCGTCGGTGCCAGAAAACGCTGGAAACTCGGGGGTGTGACCGTAATGACTCTCCAACACAGGCCTGTGAATGAAGCGTCTGCTTGACGAGGAAATAACACAGGATAAGGCTGGATTGTGAAATAACAAAAACCTGACGTATTTCGTCAGAGAGAAAACACGGCAGCAGCCGCGCTTCAGAGCTGTTCTTCTGAGCGGTAAAATAGAAAACAGCATTGTGTCTTGACAGCTCATAATCCTCACCTTGTTACCTGACAGCAGCTGTGAAATGTGTGGCCCCTGAGGGAGGGAGGGAGGGAGGCATGCTGGGTAAAGGCCTCGTGTTCGTCTCGCTAACCCAGTGTTTTACACTGCTCAGGGACAAGGATGGAAGTGGAAACGATGAGCAGGTGAAGAGCGGAGGAGGGGGCTGCTGCCGGACGGGAAGTGGAACTATTTTCAATCTGATGAAAACTGTTCACACTGAAATCTCTGGATTATCGTCACTAATGAGGGATTGCATTGTTCCTTTTTGGACAGATGTGCAGCTGCTGAGATTTTTTTTCTAATGGAGCTTTTCAGTGGCACATTTAGAGGCACAAATAAAACGTTGTGTGGTGCTGCAGGCCGGAGTCCCAGAGGCAGAGACGCAGCAGATCCAGAGATATCGTCTTTTGCCTCCCTGTCAAAAACCCGGTGTTCACATTACCTTCAATGCAACTTCACTGGTTCAGGTTTGTTTTCCTGCAAGCGACTAATGTCGCCTGGAGCAGAGATGAGGAGCAGCTACAGGCGAGCTTGGCTCACGTCTTTTTAACTGCACAAACCCAGATGTTTTTTTTTTTTTGCTCCCAGTCTCAAACTTGTCGTCACTTTATCATCCCAAACCGAAACTGCCTCAAGTCACGTCACATCACACACTGCACACACAGCTCCCTCTGGGCAGACGCGATAACATGTGACTTTGATGTATAAAACCTTTCACACATACAGATCAATCATCTAAAACTGAATAGGACAATGAGATCAGTGACTCATCTTTCCGATTAGGTTGAGCAGCGTTCACACCGAACCTTTTATTTTTGTCGCTGGTGACAACTTTACATTTTGTCAATTGCTTGAGATAAGAAATCCCAAGTCGATGTCATTTCGCTTGCTGTCAGTCGCTTGCCACTCAACGCTGATTGGCTGCCGTACAGTAATCCCGGTGGTGCCGGTGTATACAGAGAGACACGGCAGTGGGCATGACGCCATCAAAGCGAAAAGCCGAGTCTGTGCCAAACTGATGAGCGATTGTAGGCAGTTGAGTGATACAGCGATAACAAAGGGGCGATGGCAAACAAAAATTAAAGGGCCCGGTGTGAATGCACCTTTAGAGGAACTGGGGATGACACATATCTAGTAAGGATGCACCAATGCATCGGCTGAACATCGGTATCGGCCGATAGTCGCCTCATTGGTCATCGGTAAATACTGATGGCAGTCTGTTGATATCTGTTAAGTAGCATACAGTATTGTCTCTTTTTCAGGGGGATGAGACTCTGCAGAGATGCAAGAGGAAGCATGCACGTTCAATTTGTTACATTTAAGTGAGTGAAAATGTTATTTTTTTTTGAGTAATGAAGATTTCTTGGTTTCCTTTACAAGAAAAAGGAATAAAGAACAGAGAAATAACATCGGTACCATTTTAAACATCGGTATCGACCCAGAATTTGACTCAATTTGAATCAGCGCATCTCTAATATCTAGGTACAGGGACAGACGTGAATGAAGGTGGAGACCTTTGCTCGGAGGTGATGGTCAGGTGAGTCACAGTCTCGGTGGGGGTCTGCGCCCGCGGCTGCAGGAGGCTGCAGGGCAGAGGCTCACTGCTCCTCCTTATGTTGGCCGAGTGGATCTCAATGAAAGGTGTTGACGACGTCTGCTGCTGCTGCTGCTGGCCTTCCTCCTCCTCCTCATCCTCTACACTGTGGCACTCCGGCTCAGTCTGTGTCTGGGGTTCGAAGGGGGGCGGGGTGGGGGACGGACTCGGGGCGTCTAAGCTAGGGATTTCAGTTGGACTGTTACGTCATTCACATTCACACACACACAAACAAACACACACACACGCGCGCGGTGGACAGGGAGGGGAAGATGTAATCGCATTGCAGCAACAATGCATTAGCAACGAGGGCATGAGAATAATCACAATGTGATTGAAAAAAACACAAATGTGGTGATGGACGAGTGAGTTCACATCAGGAGGCAAAAAGGGAGAAACACAATAAGACATGAAGGAAAGGAGGAAAGGAGAAAGGAAGGAAGGAAGGAAGGAAGGAAGGAAGAAGGTGGAGGAGGAGGAAGAAAAAGGAAAACAATGAATGCAAAAAAAAAAAAATCAATGAACACATGATGATTTGATGAAACATAATATGAGAGATGAATTTAACACCAGGGGAAATGAGAGTTTAGCAGCACGCACACACACACACTGGGCGATGCACACAGACACACTTCCACTGCACATCTCCCTGCTGTAAAAAGCCTCCTACTCTATAAACCCACTGAGCTACAGTCACACACCAATCAGACCGAATCCCCTGATGCTAAATGATGATGCATCCAAACGTTAAGTGACCACAATCTGCTCTCATTCAAAGTCCGACGCTCTCCCACCGCCACACCGACGGTAACACAACTCATCAGAGCCCATTATGTAACAACACGACGCACTCAGCCGGCAGAAATCTGAAACTCCATTGACAATGAAATACTTAATTCATCATCCCTGAGCTCTCACATGCTGACACGCCAAACCAATAAATGCCAATAAAACCCTCAGACTTTAATAATTTTTTCTTGTCCGTGTAGCACATTTCACACTTTCGCTTCAAATCAGAGTCAGAACATATGGAAACGGCAACATCTGGCCTCCATCAGCCTCTCCACATCTGTACAGTGCCGGCCGGACAGAGAAAAATAATCAAGAGTTGAAAGGTTTCGTTCCACACATCTGTAATTTGACACAAGTGACACTTTTACTCTTCTGCAAAATTCTTCACAGAAAAAACAAAACAAAAACCAAACACAAACTTTAAATCAATCCACGAGGGCGTTGCCGAGAATAATAAACAACGTACGATTTGTTTTCCAACACCAATAACCGTTCTGTCAGTCGAGTCAGTATCTTTATCAGGAATCATCTTCATTCATCGACAGGGATTTAGTCCAACAGGTTTTTCTCTGCCAGGAAATTCTGAATAAACCTGAATATTAAAGGTTTAACCTGCAGCAGTTCAAACATCAGGCTGAAACAAGTTCATGGTTGTGCAACTCGTCCTGTTCATTAAGCGATTACACTCCTAACCACCAGTGTCAAGGACCTTTACTTGCTCTGCTCTGTTTAGTCTCTTAGTGATTAAATGTGAAATATGCGAGTCTGTGTCAGACTTCGACAACAACAGTATGTAGAAGAGCAGGTTGTGTTGTAACGTATAATAATAATGTTTATCTGAACAAATAGATATGAACTGTTTACTTGAATATTTGCAATAGCTCTTACATGTTGTATCAGTAGGTTTATGCAGAATGTAGTAGTTACATGTGTCGCTATTGTTCTTGAAGCATTCACAGTGTTTCTGAACACACATTAGTCCTTAAACTGTATAAAATATTAAACATTTTGACCCAAAACATCCAAGAAAACCTTCATGTTTGCGTCCCACTCACCTGAAAGGTCTGTCTCCCCCTATAGGCGATGTGGCCGTGCTCCAGCTCTTGCGTCCTCCCTCGTCTTTGTCGTTTTTCTTCTTGCGGAGCGGCGTGGGCATGTATCCGCTCTGGTTGCTCTTGTTGGGGAGGTACTGGTTGAAGGGCATGGCGGTTCGCGGCTCGCTGACCGAGGTCCGCCGCGCCAACATGTCGTCCTTGCGGATGTCCGGCATCTTCCTGTGGGGGGGGCCGTCGGACTCTGAGTCGCTGCCACGGCCTGTTGAGAGGAGACGAAGAGGGAGTGAAGGAGTTCAGAGATGTTTTTCAAAACACACTAGGCCAGTGGTTTCCAACCTTTTTTGGCTCGTGACCCCATTTTGACATCACAAATTTCTGGCGACCGTCAATCAAGATGCGCCAGCTCAGATATTTCTATATTCTGCATTTTATTTGAACTCAATTCAAATCAAAATATTTGAGAAAGTGAAAGTATGGAATACAGTTGTTTAAGATTACGTGTGGTGTTTTTAATCCTAATTTTAAAAAGAATAATAATTAGATAAAGAAAGATATCTTTATCAGTCATTTGTTTCCCCAGGCGACACCATTTGAATTCCAGGCGACCCCTCGTGGTGTCTCGACCCCAAGGTTGAAAAACACTGCACTAGGCTGAACGTCAATACATCAGGCTCCTTTTAGAAAATTACAAAAGCCATTTTAAAAACCATATTGCCGTTATTCAGACAGCGACAGGTAGGTGAAGCTAATTCTCATTACTCACAGACGCAGTGAAGGATAATCTCATTCCAGTTAGGACGAGGTTTCATTTCTCTGTGCTGTGATAAGGGTCACCGACTGAACACTTATTCAATATACGTGAAATTACTTTTTAAAAATATTGAGAGAGCAATTCAGCACAATACAATAGCAGGAGCCCTGCTGCCTGATCATTGATTTCCATTAGCTTGACTTGATGCCATGAAGATCAAGCTGTGGTTACTGGAAAACACCTCAACTGGAGAAGATGAAGCATTAGAAGAAATGTGCAGATTCATAGTGGATTTAAAATAGTAGCAAAGATTTATTAGACACCAAATTAGTTTGTTGTTCATCTTTACTTATGATAAAGTATGAGGAGGAGGCAGCAGCGTCTTTATTTGTTTCTGTATGCGTTTTAAAAATGATTCTCCTTTAAGCAGCGACAAAGCGAAACACCCAGGCTGCTGAGTCATTGTTAGAGAGACACAAAGAGAGGAGGGAGAGGGAGAGAAAGACAAAAAGAGAATAAATCCAAAAATAAGATGAGCAAGAGAAAACGACTGATTGAGGAGTCTCATGGTGGATACCCTAGATTTCTAAACTCCAATATATATATAAATAACATCACTGAAAATCTAACAGACTTAACCATCCCCGAGCTGTTACATCACAGCGGCCTACAAAAAACACCACACACGCACACACACACACGCATTCCTGTGGCTGAACATAAATCAACTCGTGAGCAGGTTGATGGCCTGTTTTTATGAAACAAAAGCAAGCATCATAAATCACGTAGGAATTTTTTCTTTTTTGCATTTTGCAACTCAACTCGCTGGAGTTAGCTAAATTCTAGCCTACGGTTTTCGGAAAAATCCACTTCAGGATGCCACCGTGTCTGTCTGTGCTTTTAATGTCGGTGGCGGCAGCGGCGGCAACACCTGGCTTTGCAGACGTGCAGCGCTCAAGGACTTTCCCCTGCTCGCCGCCGTCTTAAATTCCTCTGCAGGATGTTTCTGATGCGATCCTAAGAGAAAGGAACGGGGAGCGAGGACGTCACATGTTTACAATCTCGGTGATCTACAATTAACATACCAGTCATTTCCACCTTTTTTTTTTTTATAATCCTCCTCCTCCTATAAGTGCAAACAGTGGAAAACGGATACCTGCAGCCCCACCTTTCCCAAGGTTTTCCGAAAAATTCCTCTCCAAGATGTTCAGCACATGTGCTACTGGAGTTCCCCCTCCCTTTGGATGCATACATGTGTACTCAATCCATGACCTATGAATTTATGACTCAATGTATATTTTCCAAGTATAAACCCGCAGTTTCAACCAGATCTAACCCATGAAATCTCCTCTCTTAGTCCTGAACAGATACATGTGGGAGCGACCGCAGCTATCAGTGGAAACCAACGTCACTTTTTTTAACCTCTCTTTCTATGAATAGACTTCTTTTTTTCTTTTTTTAAATGTGGTGTAAAGGATTGACAGATCGGGCTCCAAGAAAGAGGCCATGAGGTATCTGCACTTCCAACAATGAATGGTTCAATTATGACTCTTAACCCATCAATTGGAACCATGAGCCGACTCTACCATCCCAGTCGATCCATCTTTAAGGAACAACATATGTCTTTACGGAGGTTGATCTCGTCTCTGCACATATGGCAACACTGAAGCTTTAAGGGAACGTTTATGGTGGGTCAGTGCCATAACCGTACCAGAGCTTCACCCAAGTCTCATTCACATCAATAACCATCAACATGCAGTCATCATGCTACGCTACGGGACGTAAAAGGCCGTGAGAGTCCTGTTCAATACGCTGCTCCGTCGTAACTGAAAACCTGGAACAAAACTACAAATGAAGACTGACAGTGATTCCCTCTAAATTTCTAAATGCATTAAAGTTAAAAGGCAAAAAAACCCCAGTCTGATTCATTTTGTCTCGTCACGCAACACAGATGTGAAGTTTCCTAATCCAGGGGAACAGCCAAAGCCTGAAAGGCCTCACATTTTGAAATACTGACTAAGTGTCCAAGATATTTATTACTATTAACTGTAAGACTGTCCTTGATGTTTTCTGTTTTGTTTTTGTGTGTGTGTGTTCTTTGATGATGTCCTTTTTAACACTGAAACAGACGTAGCACTGCAAATTTAATGCATTTTGTTGTTTTGCAATGACAATAAAGGCTATACTACTATACAAATCTATAGTCAAACACGTAGCTGCTCCTGCAACTCACTGGTACAAGTTCACTATGACTCTCCCCCTTGAACTGTGACTGTACATTTCAAAATATTTTTGTCTTTCTAAAACCAACCATGGCAAAAGGAGATAAGTAACGGACTCTTCTAGCTGCAAACAGGCCGGGCTAACTAGCGAGTCGCGACCCCCCCAACAGCAGTGACCACATCATTAGCTCGTTATTACTGCAGGTTACTTCATGAAAATCTCCTGACGAAGAAGAAGAGGCCGGTCCAGGAAGCTCAAATATCAGATTGCTGGTTGTCGTTAGCAGCTCTGTCCTGCTCCTCAGTATGATTTGATTGGAGCAACTTAAGACTCCAGCAGCCGCTCGTCAATGTTACATGAGCTAATGTCGTGTTTGCCACACACATTGGGTTGGCCTCATTCTCAAAAACTGTGCTCTTGTAATAAGGGAACTTACTATTTAAAGCATGAATCCAACCACTGTGTTATAGTGTCTATAATAAGCACCCAAACGAGGATTACATTGATTAACGCCACATTTTTTATTTGCAAACACTCATTTCGACTAATCCTGCTCTGCCAGACAACACACTGCTCCTTTTGTTTTTGTTTTTTAAAAAAAGAAAAAAATCTACATGGATCATCAGTGAGGATGTTGACTTATTTTGTATTAATTAGAAACCTCACTAACACTGACAACATCTGCAAGTATCAGCTGTTGTTAACGATTTGAAGATTGTCTCGGTTTCGATGGGAACGTTGTGTTGCTCTGTTGGATTAAATTAGCTGGGAGCCGTCAGTGCGAGTGTGAGTGGAGCTTTTGTTTGACTAAAAATAAGACGTCTGCTGTCGTTTCCTTCTGTGAGAACTGAAAGACCCACTCTTTCAAAGAAGAAAAAAAATCATCATGAATTCAGAGACTAAAATCTGTCTCTGTTTGCACTGTAAACTACATATGTGACAGTTTCAAAGAAAGACACACAAATAACATATAAATATTTCTAATCAAATCACAATTACATGATTCAGATTCTTTCAAACAGCTTTTCACCGACTGTGGGTGTCGTCATTCAAAAATAGAAAGAGAGGAGGCTTCACTTCAGCAGCAGAAGCACAAACCTACAACCACACTTAAAAACTGGCCCCAAACAAAAGAACATCACCAATATTAAATTACTCTGACATATTGAATTAAACCTCTTTTCCCTGTGTCCCTCAGTGACCGTCTGAGTTTACGGATCTGAACCAGCGAGGGAGTCTTTGTCTAAAGGTCAGGGCAGGGAAAACAGGGCAGAGTTCAGTTTGTGTGCATGCTAATAAATGGATAGCCTTGTTCTGGTGGGGTGTACTCCGAGTCGCCTCTGATTGGCTGATGACTTTTGCATTGTTGTCCCAGTATTTCTCCGTTCTCTCATTCGTGCCCCCTGGGTCTGATCCGAGAGCTGATATGATGAGAACCACAATAAACGGCAAGAGGGTGCAGAAACACGATCAGACGTGCAAATCTCCATAAAAATGTTGCAGGTTTTTTGACCTGACCGACCTCTATACTCTCTATTATCTGCCTCTGATGGCAATAAATATAACATCCATTGTTTTCTTCTTTTTAATATATATCAGTCTGTTTTTAGTACGCCCACATCTCCAACCTGCCTCCTCATTATTTTGTCAGTGAACAATTTCTTTTTCATTTTTTTTTCCCCTACGCAAACTTTTGGTTACTTTGGATCGGCCGTGGGCGTAATGTGAAGACGAGCTGCGTGACAATGTGACTAATCGGCTGTGGGTTACACATGTTGGTGGAGAGATTCATTGTGGTGCTGGTTGGTTGTACAGTAAAAACATGAGGGTTTTAAATAATGTGCTGTGGCAGCTTCGCATCCCACTCCAGTGAGAATGTGGAAGACTGATCGCTTTGATCAATCTGTTGTTAAAAAAAGCCCTTATTTTGGATTCAGAGGCTACAGATAACCAACGCTATCACAATACACAGCCAAACAATGAGATTCTCTGTTCTCGGTGGTGGATATTGTACAACAGAAACAAATTCTCAGCGACTCAAAACCTCAACTTCCACAACAACAACAAAAACA
Source organism: Trachurus japonicus (assembly GCF_045865225.1). Classification (NCBI taxonomy): domain Eukaryota; kingdom Metazoa; phylum Chordata; class Actinopteri; order Carangiformes; family Carangidae; genus Trachurus; species Trachurus japonicus. The sequence continues at coordinate 8,757,763 of NC_140916.1, forward strand.
GCGGCTTGTTTTTTTTTGATCGTCTGAGTGTTGGTGACAGCAGCTCAGGGCTTCGGAGACGCCAGTTTCCTTTGCACTTCCCTCAAAACAAAAACACAGTCGGGGCAGGATGCTCGGCCTCGCTCTGTACTTTTTTTCCCACAGACGACGACGACGACAACGCATACATTGCAGTTGTGCGATGGATTCGACTGCTGTAACCCTTTTATAGGCTTTCATTAAAATTTTAAAGGGTCAAATTCAAATGCAGTGTAGCAATCAACGTTTTTTCTTTCAGTGACAGCCAGAGAGTATTTTTAAAACCATTTATGACCTCAGCGCGCAGCATTAAACAGCTTCACAGCTGCTTTTTGTTGTCTCTGAAAAGTTCTGAAAACTGTTGCCAGCGCTGCCATGTTGGATGCATTAAGACTTTAATATGCAGTTGTCTAAATAAATAAAGCATTATATGAAAATTATTTACATGCTGTCAGAAATTTATGCTGTTGTTTTGTTATGTCATTTCAGTATCTGCACTTGTTGAGTTGACTTCTGAGTCCTATTAAAGAAACGCAGCTGAGAGTTTTGAAGGACATACAGTAGTGTACACAAGAAAGTGTTGAAATCAAAGTGAGAAATACCTCGTATATGGCTCAGTGACAAATGACAAATATGACAAATGACAAATATCTTTTAACATTGTTTTAGCATGCATCAGATTTGTTAAAATGTACATGTTGTATTCATGTTGGTTTTATGTCATTTGAAATGACATATGGACCTTGTTTTGTTTTTTTTAAACAAAAGTAAGACTGAATGCCCCTGAAAATGTCCAATGGTATAACCACAAAGGAATGCTATTTTATCCTATCTAAAAAATATACTTTCTTATGAACAAATTAAATTGAAATAGATTTTTAGATGTGTTTCTATATTTCCTTTAGATAATACTGGGCAGGACATATCCTAAAAACACAGCTTTTTTTCTAAATTATGTGACAAATTATGAATGTTTTTTTTAATCAAGAAACAAAGTCAGACTTTTATGAAAAAATACCAGTTACACCACTTGACGCTGGGTTGCATCACGCCATTGACCCATATACCTCAGAGCATGCTGGGAGATTTAAGAGCAGCAGAGAACAGCAGCCTGTTAAATCAACTGCACATTAACTTCCTTGTGAGCTAACTTGACATCTTCGAAAATACGTTCAAAGGGGAAAAATCTTCGCCTGTGACCGAGGAGTTCCTTCTCGTCTCTTTGAACACTTCATTTGATGAGATAACTTACCCAGTACTAACTGAGTTTCACTGTTATGACAGAGAGGATTCCTTTGTTCTCAAACCGAAAGCTGGCAGCTTCACCAGCGCTGACAGATCGCTCAAGTGTCACATCCCAAAAAAAAGAAGAAAAAACAAAAACAAAAAACACTGCAAGCCTTCATTGATTCATGCAGCCACACCTCTCTCCGTCTTGTCCTTGTCTATGTCACTCTGTTAAGACTCATCATCTCTCCGTCTCCTGCGCTGTCACTCCACACTTCGACAGAGCTGTCATGACGACGACGGGGCTCAAAGAGACACTGCTGTTGTTGTTGTGGTTGTTGTGTGGGTGTCAGCGGCAGGACAGGCATTCCTCGGTGAAAGGTGTGATGGGACGGCACGCTCGCACAAGCACCTGTTTACAGTACCTGTACCTGTCACACTACAGATATTAACTCATGATGATGGAGAAGTCGATAAAGATAAATGACTGCAGGATAAAACAACATACAACTGTCTATGATACTGTTCATGTCTGAGTTATGTCAGTGTTTCCTCTACATTCATTTAGGAGTGGCGGGCCGCCATTGCTAAATCCTAGCTGCCGCTCCTTCAAATTTCGTTCTTTTTTAAAAAATTGTCGCAAATACACCACCGCCGCATGTCTCCACCTTCACAGCAGAGTCCTGCACTGGGTCGGGTACTCGCGAGTACTAAGGTAAACTACAGATAACTATCTTGCTCAGTATCTATTCTTTGCACCTCGTCTGCACCTCGATGACGGACAGTAGTCGCTGTTGCCGGTGTGTTTTTAAAATTAGCGGGTTTGATTCTCGTGTCGGACGTTGCACTCCAGTGCTAGTGGAAAAGCAAAAAAACAACAAAAAAAAACTGAGTGTCTCAGTCAGCAGTCCGCGCCGCCACTCCTTAAAAAAATCCTAGCGGAAACACTGTATGTCATTTGAAGTGTTGACTCTCGTCTTCACTTCTTTCTGTACAGATAGTTCTATTTCTCAACAGCTTTCATGCGTCTTAACAACATGAGTTCAAGTTCACGTTGAAGCCTCATCTCTTCTTTTATAACCATATGTTTTCTGAAATGTTTCCACTGCAAGTCGTTATTTATTACAATTTAGTGTCTTGTCCTGACCTTTGACCTCCCAGTGACGGCATTGCATTGCAATTCAAAAATATCAACAAATCATAGTTTTATTTCCTGATATCATCTTTTTTAACAGCCTCAGAGATACATCACTTTTTATCTTTTGACTTTTAACGAGAACAAATAAATCCAAAATCTTATGTTTTACATTATCTGACACTGTCACTGGGTGTCGTCCTAGTGGAGCCTGTGTTACGTAACTGAAAAGTGTTTGAAGCAGGAACAGATGTGACACCATTTGTTTTTATAACTGAGTTTCATGTTTTTTACATCAGTTACAGGTGAACCTCAGTCTGATAAGAACAGTTATATAAAACAGGCTTTACTACGGCAGCACAAACTAACTCACACTGACTGTTATACTGTTAATACCCAACGCCTATACTGAGTTTCTCCCCGTCCGCAGGACATATGGCTGTGGCTATAATGAAACAATGACCCCATGGATCGACTTCAAAAAACGGCACTGAGATCATTCACGTTATTCTTTCAGCCTTTGACCAACTCTGGGCGTTGTCCTGTGAAAACACGGGGAGCAGAACAACAGGCCGCACCACAGAAGCACTCGCAGGACAATGCACCTCATTTATCTATATACTGTATCTGTACACCGCCACCGACCCAAACAAAAACAGCCAGTGCCGAATTACTTCCCTTCCTCGAGACGAATGGCTGCAACTCAAATGACACAATGGCTATTGAACAGATTTAACCTGCAACCTTTAATATAAAAGGGAGCTCACTCCCACTATCCACCGTGTCACACTTCCACAATAAATCAAAACCTGCGCTGGTTTCTCTGTGTTCAATGAGTGTAGGAAGAAGCGGAGGAAACTCCTACCATCGCTGCTGCCGCGGGCGACCAGGACGTCTGGCGACGGGGTTTGTCGTGAGCGTGAGCCGAAGGAGTCCAGGCTGTCGAACGAGTCCTCGCGGCCGTGGCGTGGGGGTGAGAGAGAGTCGCTGCGCTCCGAGTCCCAGCAGTCGATGTAGCCGCTGTCCCTGATGCTGCGTTTAGGGCTCTCTGCCTCCTCTGCCTCCTAAGCAATTACACACACACACCTGGGTTATAGGAAATGCATAAAGGTGTGTACAACGCATGTATACAAATATCAGGGTTGCTACACATTTGAAATTTCAAAATTCAATACTTTTTCCAGACACTAATTTCCAGATTCTCTGTAAAAAATTCTAATAATTTGTGTCATTTGAGTAATGTGTATAATTTAAATAAATTATGCAATTAATTGTTTGTTTTCATTAATCTGAATTTGCATGCCATTATGTCACCATATAATTTCCAGAAGATTGTAGCTAATAACACATACAAAATAATTAACCCAAATAACTTCACATAAGACCTAACCCATTAAGAGAAATATATTTTCATACAATAGTTTCCATTTTTAATACTTTTCCAGATCTGGAGATGTATAAATTCAAATTCCATACTTGTGTAGGAACCCTGAAATATACTGTATATTGATAAGGAACTCCCTTTGCATCCATTGCTGTAACTTGTATGTACATGTCCGCTACAAAGGTCTCACTGAAAATCTGCAGTTCTCCCACGTCCATCTTTCCATCAACGTCTGCGTTTTCTCATCTTTTCTTCTGCCTGCATCCGTCTTCATCACTCTCTCTTCACCTCGCTGACCCCTCCCTTTGTCCGTCTACAGTTGCAACGTGTCTAAGCAGCTAATGGAAGGTGGAGAAAGGCCTTTTCCTGTCTACCAAAAAGATTTCCTGTTCCTGACCCCAGACCGCTCCTCTCATTAAACTCCCAAACCCTCGACAAAAGTCTTTTTTTTACGTTTTTTATTCTTCCTGCTCCACTCTGCTGCTGCTGCGGCTGTAAAGTTTCTCTGTGATTTATCTCTTTGTCTGACATTGGTGAGGAAATATTACAACATTGCAAAGTTTGGTTTGAAGGTTAGAGTGGCGGACTAAAATCTGCTTTAAGCTTTTATCAACCTCTTTCATACCAAACCTTCACCAATCTGTCACCTTTCTGGTTTTGTTCACGCAGTTTAATCAAAAAAACAACACCGCTTTTTCATCTTAAACCTATTGCAGGAAAACCAAAATTATTTGAATGCTTCAACACCACTATATTCCTTTATTTGGCTGAACAAACCTCTGACTGCTTCACTTCTCTTGCAGTTCAAAGTGCACCTGTTCTTGTTTTTCAGCCTTCAGTTTTGTCCATCTTCTTTTGATCAGCATAAGACGTGAATAAGAAAAGTGCCAGTTAAATCCTGAGCGTGTTCACCTCATGTGCTTCCACCTCGATTTTCTGAATGCCATTTTTTTTATCAGTCTCCTTTTTTTTGTGTCATGGAAACGTGGCTTTGTTTTGGTCAGCTGCAACGTGTGAACATCTGGGAAAGTGACTGCGCTGAGTTTGGCTGTAGCTCCTCGGTTTTATACAACAGCAATGGGATGTCACATTGTGGAATAAATTGTATGAGGGTGACATCATGGTTATGAGCGGCTGTCATACGAGTGTGCATCTGTGGTGTGTCTCGTGTGTGTGTGTGTGTCTTAGTGGGCTACCTAATGCAAATTGTTCGGTCCCTTTGGGTCTGTAAAAGTCAAATATTACTGAAACTCGAGCCTGATCTAACAGAGGTCATCACTGGACCTTGGGTGGGGTGTGTGATACGCTGCCTGAGATGACTTCACTTACACTTGTCAGTGTGTTGCTCAATAAAATTTTCAGTAGAAAACTTTGTGTCTTCTTGCTCACATTGGGTTTACTCTGGGGATCAAACCTGTGATCTTCTGTTTACAACAAAGGACAGACGCCCCGAGCCCTAAAACTCCATCTGCTGTGGCTGCAGGGAGATGCTATTGTATTTCAGAGTACTTTTTTACCAAACGTTACGTGACTTTACAAACCTTTCGCATCTGTGACAGCAGCCCCTCAAACTCTTTCAGGTCCAGCGTGGGCCCGTTGTAGGAGGTGCAGCCGTTGGCAGCGCGACCCAACCAGTAGATGGTGATTAAAACCTGAAAAAAGGAAAAGAAACAAAGTCAGACTGTTAAGTTTCAATTAATTATGTTGTGTTCTGTTGGGTACTTTTATTGTGAAAAGTCCTAAAGAGGATGGAGGTGGTTCTTTTACAGCTGTTGTTGTTGTTGAGCTTTTTGGCGGCGTGGAGTAAAGTTGTGGCTATCAACCAGAAGAAGCCGTTTTTCATTTTTTGTTTAACAATGACGACATGAGATGATACTTTATTATCTGTTATTCAACTTTACATTATAACAGGCTCAACTTGTGTGCATCATGTGTACATTTGATACAAATCAAATTTAAAAGCCCCAGTATGTAGGAATTCCCCCCATCTAGCGGTGCGGTTGTATATCGGAACGTATTCTTGATGTTGCATTCACGTGAAATTGGGCAGACGTCAGACAGACAACAGACGCTGCATGTAACAGGATAAACAAGTGTCTATGTAAACAAGTGGTCCGCCAGCACGAGGCAACACAATACAGGCGTGACAATATGTTGTCATGGTGATGTGGTATTGTTTACCTGACCCACGTTTTACCGTCTTTCTCTGGTGGAGTAAAATGACATCCGGTTGGTTTGCCGACGGCCGTCTGCCTGACTGCACCTGAATGCAACACCAGTGCCTCCGTCCTTCCTCACACTATCGTGGTGACAGTTTTAACAGGCGCTACCTCGAAAACTTTCTCCCCGAGCCGACAGCTCCGGTGAGTTTCCATGGTTACCTACGGTCACGCTGTCACTGAACGTAAAAAATGGGGATGCAACATGGCCGCCTCGGTTCGGTGCGCCCCCCCTTGTATATTTGTAACGACTTGTTACAACTCCTTCTAAGGTACGAGAAAGCTTTCATTTGTATGCGGGTGTGATTCCACTTCAGTGAAATACGTATTTATGAAAGCAATATTTGATTTTTGCTAATAAAAAGCCAAATAAGTTACATACTGGGGCTTTAAGAAAAGATAACAAATGGTATATCACTTGAATTATCACCCAAATGAGTGTATGAATGTTACTGCATTGATAGAGAACTGTTCAAGTAATCAAAACAACAACAACAACAACAACAACAAGTCTTCTTCACAATCACAACCATAGATCCAGAGATATAGTCCATGGGATGATCAAGACAAAAAACATGTTAGATCAAAACAAACAGTAAAAACTGAATAAAATGTGGACATATAAAGATATAAACACACAAAAAAAGGTTAAATAGCAACAAATATTGTGTCTGATCACTTTTATCTCTACAACTTTTTTCCCTGGTCATAACAAACCAGTCTGTTCCAGAGAAGTTACATGTCGGTCAAGGCGTCCTGCACAAAAATGACAAGACTGAATCATCGTCGTGACCCTGACAACAACAACCACCACCACCACCGGCACTTCTCCTATTAGCACTAAACCTCTCAGGGACCAAAGAGATTTATATTAGCCTGTTAGCCACCTCGGGCCTGAGTGTATAATCGACCAGATCAATCTCATCCTCCCTCCATCACGGCAACCCTGTAAAACCACCAGCTGGAGACGAAGAAGGCCGCGGTGCATCTTCTTCGCTCTTGTTTGTGACCCAACGCTCTTTAGACACTGTGATGAATGTGACACAGGAAGTTCAGCTCTCTGCATCACCGTGACCAACAGGACCAACAACGCAGATCGGCCGTGTGGCGACAGGGAGATCACACAGAGCTGCACCTTCAGCGCTGCCTGGCAAAGTGTCCCCAGCTATATTTACTGTGTCCATGTCAACCGGCACTCCACGGGGATTGCTTTGATAAGAAAGCTCAGCATGGCTTAATGTGTTTATTTCAGTCGTACTGTCAATGCAAACAGCCTCTGTTGTTCAAACACGAAGTTGGGGAGGGGAGGAGGAGGAGGAGGAGGAGCCGAAGTAAGTGGCCCTGCTGATCGGAAGAAAGAAAACACAACGATAACAAGCACTTTTCTGCTTGATTCTGTGGGTTAAGAGACCAATATCCCTGCAGGAATCAACAAACAGAGGGTCAGCTTACTGAAACTGCAACCAAAGCAGGCAGGGGAGGAAATTCATTCAGCTGGGATCAAACCAAAAACTCTATTCAAACACATCAAAACAACTGTTTATACATTTGAATCTTAGCATTAATCTTTATGTAAATTACCTGTGTATCTATCTACTGCACGCATTTATACTCGTATGCCAGTTCTGTGCTGAATCAGTGCTGCACCTGCTGCAGTTACATCCCATTATCTGCACATCGCTGCAAAGTACATACAGCCTGCTGCTTCTGTGTCACCAGCACAATGAACACGTCCAGGCCAGCTCCCATTGGAAGTGGGTCAGCACCAGCTGTGTCTCTGTGTCCGTATTGATCCCTGCTGCACAACCACAGCTGAAAAACATGCAACAATCGTCCTGCTCACATGATTCAGACATGCAACATTGAACCCACAACGAAACTTAGACACATCACTGAGTCGCAGTAGTTTAAAAGCAAACACGACGTCTGTGGATATCAGTGATGGGCTGGTTGACAGTGAAGTCATGCACGGTGTCACACTCGCTTTGCCTCTTTGGTTTCAGCAGCTGCCTGCTCTGACAGATGTGGAAAGACCTGTCAAAGAGGTTCCACCGAGGAACAACAACCACCTCTTTGTTTCATGTGTAAACACAAGGGCATTAATACACCCAAATATAGAGGTAGGATGAAAACACACACAGGCTCACGCATGCAGACATTTAAACACACCTGTCACAGTGCACAGGCCTGTAGTGGTACAGACAGACACACATTCCCAGTAGCTATCACTATAACACACACATACATGCACAGTCAGCCTCTCCTGCTCCCACCTAGACCTGCTAACTGATCATCACCTGACTCCAGCAATAATCCACCAGTTCAATACATCTATATCTCTTTTTCTTTTTACTTCAAAGTCCCATCGCTTTGCTAAAACAACACCTGTGCCACCACATCAGCAGAATCCACTTGGTGCAGTTCCTTCACCTCTCAAATCCCACAGTCCTTCCTCAGCCAGGGTCTGCAGAGAAAGCTCCACGGTGTAGCAGTAGTAGCAGGTCCCGGCTAAAGCGAGGAGGCTTCTGGGTGATTTAGAGGCCGTTTGTTTGTTTTGCTGTAGCTGCAAACGCCGGCTAATGTGGCCCAGAATCCCTGCATGTAGCTGAATGAGCTAGCAGCAGCAGCAGCAGCAGCCCAGGCCAGCTCTGCAGCTTGACACATTAACTTGTGCAATGCACAGCAGCAGCAGCATCACACAGAGGCAGAGAGGGAGAGAGAGAGAGCAGCACTGCTCTGACTGCAGAGGGGGCAGGGCTAGCACTATGTGTTGTACTTCTTAAAGCAGCATTATTAGAAAAAGGGATGGAAGTGCATCCAATACAATACAACAATGAGGTTGTAAAAGTGAACAATTAAAAGACTGGATTTAATATATGAAGCCATAAAGGATAAAATAATTAAAAAAACAGATTTAATATGGAGGCAGGACAGATAAAGTGGAACAGCCTGAAAAAGTTAAAGCTTGAACAGGCTGTGAACGCTGCAGACTTAATAAATGACACTATCAGATGTGTATAGACTTCTGAAGTAAAACAGCAGGGAGCTACTGCAGGATGGAGGAGAGATACTGTATGGCATCTGGACTGGAGCAACACGATCATCAGAGCAGCTGAAATAGTGACAACAGCAACAACCACAAGACAAACAGAAAACACTAGGCGATAATAATAAGTTTCCATCCAAACATACATTTAGCACTCAGACAAATCGTCCCACTGTGATCCACAAGTATCACTTACATTCTTGAGTTTTCGGCTGCAGTCGCTTCCCCTGGAGACGCAGAGAGAGACAGAGAGACAGATAGTGAGACTTCTGGTGAAATATGTTACATAAATATAACTGCAGACTCCCACACCAAACAGCAGCAAAAACTAAAACTTATTGAATATATACGTACTGTATATATATATACACACTGTATATATAGGGACCTGCAGTGGCTCCACCAACACACTCCACACTGGCATCTCTTGGCTTGGTGATGTGTTTATTTACCATATTTCCAGCAGTTATGTTTAATGACAACACACAGCAGGAGGATGTGTGTGTGTGTGTGTGTTAGCTCCTCTGGATCAAACAGCAAGGCCGCTTTTCTTTCTTTTTTTTTTGGTACCAATATCCCTTCTCATTCACAAAGACAAATCCCTTTTCATCAGAGCATCAGAGGAGACAAACGTCACAGCTGTGGCCAGATGGTCTGGAGGCCAAATCATCACTGGGAGGTGCAGCGCAGAGGAAAAAAAAACAAAAAAACGCCACAGCGGCGGCCACTTAGCGCCACACATGCTGCCAAAATGAGAAGACGAGGATCTTTGCGGAGCGCCACATGAAGCTATAAATGGGAAGTGGAATGAAGCAGTTGTAAAACTGACCCCAACACACACTTGTGTTGTGGAAACAGAGGAGAACCGGAGGAAATACAGACGTGTGCACAAAGAGGTAAGAACAATAATATAAGTTAGAGTGAACTAAACATCATCCTCACACTTTTAAACACGAACAAGTTTGTGCAGGAAAAAACAGGAAGGCACAAGTGAAGCACTTTTCAAAATAAAGCAAAGTGATGTCACTGGCTATGAAAAACACATGAGACACAAAACAAACAGGAAAAGAAATTACAATGATGTGTGTTTGAAAATATGTTGATAATAAACAATGAAACAACACAAACGCACTGTAAAAACACAAGAGAAGTTTGAACCAGAAAAAGGCAACAAGTCTCACTGACAACCTGAATAAAAGATGATGATCCACATATCTTAATCTGGATTATGACAAAAACATAAAAGGCTCTAAATCTGTGCTCAGACTCATTGTGTTAAATGTTCTGTAATAAAACTGAGTGCTGCTCCGACACAGGATGCCAAAAAACAGAGAGGATGTTGTCTGGTCCTGGTTTTGCCTCTTTATCTTTAATTATTAATCACATAATGAATCTGAAAAGGAGGTCCTCTCAGAAACTAAATGTATATATTTAAATCCAACTCATGTGCTCCTTCTATGTTTCTTTTATACTTTGTTTTAATGCATGTCAATGTGCTATTTTCAGCTTTTGGATTTCCCAACTGCATCCCGGTGCACAAACATCATGATTTATAGAAAAGAGTGATGTTTTTTTAATCAATGTGTTGCATGATAGAATAAAATTATCGTTGGACAGGAGCTTCAAACTAAATGTAAGAATCTCATCTAAAGACATGTACATTTTCTTTTTAATTACAGTCTATGAATTCATTTATATATAGTAATGTATCACGTGCACATCATGAGACTCATTCAACATACAGACAAAACCCAAATTGCAGTTGCATGAATTTTCCATGAGAGCAGTGACCTGAGAGAAAGAGAGAGATGAAGAGTGAGGTGAACGTCGCTGGAGGGAATAATGTGTGACACCCCCCTCCTCCTCCTCCTCATCATCTTCTCTCTGTCAGCCGACTAAATAAACATTGAGACAGGTAGCTTTTCTCTGCCGTCACCTTGTAGACAGAGACCTGAAGGACAAACGCTCCAGATTCCTCAAGATATTAGATCATTTTTCGGGGCCTGTGGCCAGTTCAAACATCTGTCATCTGACATTTTCTTTTATTTTAAGAGGGTTTGTTCCTATCAGTGTCAGTGTGACTGAATTTTATTCAAAACTACTGTTTTAACCATATTAACGTTGAAAATAAGCATAATATGCAATATAATATGATAGAATAACATTTCTTCTTCTTAAAACCATGTCATACATAATATTAAGACCAAAATTACAAGAAAAATGTTTAATGAAGTCCATTAAAGCAGAGCAATTAACTTCTAATATGTGTGTTTTTTTTTTTTTTTTTTACTGGCTTCCTCCTCATTTCCCTTTTCACATTCTGGTTTTTTCCCTTTATTAATTTAATGCTTTCAGCTAAGTTTTACCAATTAAAAAGTGCCATTTATTTCAACAGAAATGCATTTGCTGAATAAGTAATGAAGTTGTCTTGGCACAAGCAGGAAAAAAAACACAACTTTTTTCTCCCAAACAAAATAATCTGGCCTTGAAAGAATCAAAATGTTTTTTTTTGTTGTTGGTTTTTAAATCTGTGAAGAGAAATCTCCCATAAACGTCCAGCCTTGGCTCTGTGTTGTGTAACACCGGGTAATTAAATTGTTGTCATGTGAATATTACCACAGATGATGGTTTAGATGAAAAGCATGAAATATGTTCCAGTACTTGCTGACAGCAAAGTGGAATAACAACTCAATACTAATCAAATCCTGGAGGAAAAGTTTGTTCTTGTGGATTTACTCATTCTGTTTTTCATTATATCTATTCTACCCCAAAAGTGAGGATAACACATTTAATCTGTGTGTTTTCTGCAGCATCTCAAAAAACTCTCTGCTCAACATCTGAACGGTCCCAGACTCTGCTCTCCTCTGGCAAACTGTCACTTATCTTGAAAATTGATCTGTTTCCATCAACACAGTCAGAGCATCGGGAATATTTCAGGCCTGAGCTCATAGTGTACCAGGACCTGTCTGTCTTTACACCTCCCTGTCCACTACTGTTTCCTAGATGAATAAACACCTGTGCAGACAGACCCAGAGGGAGAGAGAGAGGTACTGAAAGTGTTTCCTGTCACGGGTACGAGCTGCAGAGAGCAGCATCCTGTAGTGTTACATAACCACTGGAAATAGCACAGGCAGGGCGACTTAAACAATGACACAAATGTTTCCTATCAAGGTTGCGATTGTCCATTTATTCCTGATATTTCTGAACTGGGCATAAGATGAGCCAGTGCAGCTAAAATAAAGCTTTACACATTAAGCACTTTTTATTGGACAATTATTCTCTTCCAGCGTGACGATAAATTTGAGATTTAATTGTCTGCTTGACATTAAAAGACAACAATATGTCATTCTTTTTTTAAAATTGTGGTTATTTATTAGTGATGGCTGCTGGTGAACGTCACTTAACAAGAGCTTAGCAAGAGGTTGTAATACAGTGCTACGTCTTCAGAGCAGATCAGAAGCTGCAGTCAGTTGCTACCGGAAAGTGACAGGATGGGACGGGATTAGCTGTCGGCACGCTAACTTCATTAGAGTAAGAGAAGTGATAAAGATAAAGAGAAGTGATAAAGATAAAGAGTTAACAGAGAAGCAGCTGCTGGAGACTGAAGGAATAAAGTTGAATGCTGAACTCGCAATGCTTTGCAAAAAGACGGCAGCTAATGCTAACATTAGCATGCAAAAGTTTGGGCACCCCTGGTCAAAATGTCTGTTAATGTGAAGAGATCAGCAAGTGGAAGATTAAATAATCTCCAAAAGGCATAAAGTTACAGATGACACATTCCCTTTACTTTTTAAACAATATATACATGTATATTTTTTAATTTCATCTTTTAGGCTATATTGTGAGTGACAGAAGTGACAGAAAAGGATAGTAAGTAGCTTGTCTGATACTTTGCCATCACCGTTATCTGAGAGCTAAAGTCTCCTGGGTTTCACATTCTTTTTCAGGCTGCTGCTTTGTTTCCCTTTCTCACCTTAAAAACAAAAATAAAACACTGATATTGCTTAAAATATTGTAAAAGGGTGTTTCATGTTTAACTTTATGCCTTTTGGAGATCAGCTGATCTTCACTGTTCACATTAACATACATTTTGACCAGTGGTGCCCAAACCTTTGCATGCTACTGTATGAGGTAATAGCAAAAATTGCAGTAGCTCCTTTAAAAGTTAAATGTAAAAATAAGTGCATCGGCCGTGCCTTGTGCTAGAGCAGGCGGAGTTCCTAAAATGCACTGTGTGTGTTTCCTGGTTTACTTAAAACAAAGCTGCATTGCTATGATAACTTTAAACTAACTGAGTGGCCGAGCCGCGCAGCATTCCCATTGTTTTATTGTGTTATTAGCCTAATTATGCATGGATCCTTCCTTTACTGCTGCTTGTACTGTACGTCTTCCACCATGCAGTTATATAAATAAGGATATAAATACCCAGGTTTTTCTGAATGACAAGATAAACCATCCCCCCCTTTTTTTTGCAGAAGCAGAACATACTGTACAGTACAGCGTGTGTTCCTTCATAGAAAATGATAATTATTGAAGACATGTATGTAAACAAGGCACCGGTCTATAATGGAACGGGACACGTGGCCATGTTTAAACTGGCGGCCAATCAATGCAGCTGAATGTTTACTGTAAACTTACACAGGCATGCTCAGAAACAAAAGGCAATGTAAACAACACACACACACACACACACACACACACACACACACACGTCCTGACAGAACAGGTCAAGCAGCTCCTCCTGACACACACTAACATTAGCACCGTTCCCTCCGTCTCCAGCAGCTCCTCCCTCCTCCCCCTCACCCCTTCTGTGAATGACACCTTGTTGATGCACAGTGAACGTGACACACACACACACAGTGCATGCATGTACCGTATATAAAAAAAACCCTACATGCACTCGTCTTTGTTACCAAGCAACACAGTAGGAGCCATGGTTCAGTGAGTGATGTAAAGGCTCTTGTTGTGTTTGGACAGAGACGGGTTGTGTCTAACAGTCGGGCCATTGTTGCTTTACTCACACGGACTCGTACAAACTTCCATCGACTCTCATTTACTTGTTTGTGTTGGCAGTGAACTGGTTGATTGTCTGATACAGAGGAGGAGGATGGCACACAAAGACAAACACACAGCCAGCGTGACGGACGGACAATCTATTAACACACAACTGAAGTGTTCATCATCATCAATACTCAGCCCGTCCACTTCATGAGACATGCAAGAACAATGGCACTTTTCTCCCTGGAGCTCTATTATGTTTTCTTAACTATTATGACAAAGACATTGTGGAGATTACTTCTCTCTTCATAGGCCACATATTCGACCAATAATAACAGAAACTCTCAAAGCTTCACATCATTTCACTTTGGGAAGAACAGCACCCTCTTTCTGCTCTGTGCAGTAAAAGCACAAAGACACTTAACTTTAATTTAGTAACATAAAAGTCTAAATTTGATTAAAAAGTGATTTTTAAGAGAGGCCTGGCTCAGGTCTGCATTAAAAAACTATTGTGGCAGTAAAAAAGAAAATACAAGCAGCAAAAATGAAACAGAAATAGAGTCAAAAAGAGATTTAAAAAAAAAAGTCCAGAGAAATGACATACGTATAAGGTTCATCCATTCCCCAAAAGAACTAAACTAAAGATCTTAACACATGATTTGATATCAGATCGTCATAAATCAACTCAGACAATGTGAGGTCCCTCTGTACAATCCAGCAGCCTGTAAAGGCATCAAACTAATCGATTTTTGATCATGTCAGTAACTGTTAAGTTATCATAACGAAACACATAGAAATAATAAGAAAGACATTCCTATAAATAACTTATTTCTCAGTTTCATGGTGGATGAAACTGAGACCCACACACAGTTCACACTCCTGTTGAGCAGTAAGGTAACGCTGAAGCGGAGTCTTACTTGGCGGTGGGTCGTGTCAGCGTGTCCTGCAGGTCTCCGGGGTCAAACAGCTGGGAGCCTTTCAGTCCCAACTCCTCACAGCCACGGAGAAACACACTGAGGTTGTCCTGCACAACACAAACACACACAAAACACACAGTTTCAATACTGTTTGCACACATTACAAGGTAAAGTGAGTTGAGAATGAAGCAGTGAATGGACTTGACCTCAGATACACTCATTCACTGATTCACTAAATATGATTACTGTGGAAAACGTCTGGAAACATCTGGCTTGATCTCATGTCACACACTGTTAAACCAAACATGGACACACACAGCGCTGAAGGATGATCCGTCTACTCAAATAACTACTCACAATAAGATTTAAATAAATGAATTATTTAGCATAAATCTCATGGTAACAACCTTCAAACCAAGTATAAACCCTTAAAGGGTTAGTTCAACATTTTGGCAAATTGGCCCATTGCCATAATCCCTATTTTATATCTGTATTTATTTCTAAAACAACTCTGTCTGGTAACGTTACGTTATTATCTCATAGCTTTGTGAATGTGCAGGTCACAACTTGTCCACCAGAGTGTTTTGGAGTTGTTGGATTGCGTATTTGATGAGTTTGATGAGGGAAACTCCCATGAGCCTCCATAGCGTAGCTCTGAGCAGCTCATGGCTCTGCTCCACCGTTCTAAAAATAGCTTGCACTGACAGTCAAAGGTAACGAACCTAATGCTATGACTATAGCGATTATGGCAATGGGCCATTTTGCCAAAATGTTGAACTAACCCTTTAAATAACTATGTACCAACCCATGGACTGTATCTCTGCAAAGCCACAAGTACAAGACCACACACATACAGAGATAATTACACTGAAGGTCAAGTTTCTCCTCAGTTACTGCACATCTACCTGACACACACACACCACACACACTAAACGGTGTTTCCAAGGTCTCCCTGTCAGACAAACTCACAGAAATGAAGTAATGAGACATACGGAGAACGCATATGATTCATTTTACTACTGTGAACAGGGTCAGTTTTCTCTCTCTCATGCATACACACATGCAAAAACACACACACGCAGTCTTTGCACAACATGAAAATCAGGATACCTGCTGCTGCTCCCACGGAAACGTGACACCACCAGGTTTCGTGTCCGGTTTACAAACGTCTCCTCCTCCACCTCTCAGATTACCGGTACTCCAACAACTTTCCCTCTTCACCTTCTTCTTCTTCTCCTTCGAGTGTTTCTTACAATCTTTCCTCCTCATTCACCTGCTTTTCCCTCATTTCCTTCTTCTTCTTCCTCCTTCTTTCTCTCAGTCTCTCCCCATCCTTTCAGCCTGTCTCCCTCTCTCACATCTCTGCTCTCTGACAAACTCTTTGTTGGATGCAACCTGAGCTCAGCTCCCCTCTCTTGTTCCCAGGTTCTCTCTCTCTCTCTTTCTCTCTGTTTCTAAGTCTCTCTATCAGTCTGAGGGCCACAGCCATAGCCCTTCCCTCCCTCTCTCTCTCTCTCTGGGTGTCACCATTTCCTCTCCACCCTGATTGTCCCAAGCACACACACATACTCTCTCTCTCACACAAACCAAAACACAAACACAGTGTGCCGATATCACAACCTGCACATATTTGGGCAAAGTGCCACTAGAAGTATAATATACATCATCTTGAGTGCATAAACACATACAGTTACTGTGAAGGAGACTTGTTTTGTACACAGTATCTGGTGTAAGAACACATGCGTGTCCACAAACACAAACACACTTTGGAGACACTTGTTCTCACGATCCTTTTGCCATTTGTTGCAAAACAAAACACCTCCTCCTCCAAAACCCCACGCTGCTGCAGCAGCTTCCTGTGTTTTTTGGGACAGCACCATCGCTGCAGTCTGCACTCCTGGTGAGGCAACCCCACCCACCCATGCACAGATACACACACACAGACACACACACACACACACACACAGGGCCAAGTCTTTGTCAGAGGGCACAGTAATCGCCTCTTGTGACAGTTTCACTCCAGGGAGGACACACCTACCATGGGATTAACTTGGTCTCACACTCTCTCTCTTTCTCTCTCTCATTGCACTAATCAAGGTCAAATTTGACTTTAAAATGAAATAAAAAACAGGACTTTCTGTCCATTTGCATCCAATTATTATTATCACCATGTGCAGCCTCTGTTAAACTACATTTTTCCCAACATTAAAAAGATGAGTTATGACTTTGCTGGAACACAGAGTGACTCCCTCTGGGTGTGGACGGCCTTGCAGGAGGGACTCCCACTTTTTGAGTCCAGAATCCAACTAAACGGATCCAAATATGACCCAAATATTCCCACCGGATGATGTTACTGGTAAAGAGAAACAACAGCAAGTGCATCAGCAAACCACCTGATATTCATTTATTTCCAGATCAAACCTCATGTTCGAGTCTCAAAAACGTTTTTCTCACACTGTGTTGAAACTTTGCAGATCTGGTCCCGGAGGAATCTGCCTCCGCTGACAGCCCTCGGCTCTTATAAAGACACAAAATACGATTTTAGAAAGAGTCTGATCTGGTATTCACTTCAGCACTTAATACCATTTTGTCTCTAATTGTATAAATGTTCAGGTTTTTGGATTATAAACAGCAAATCGCTAAATATGACTGATTCAATTAGCAATAATTTAATTCTAACAAAAACAAAGGCTGCAGTCAGAGCGAGAAAGCAAGAGGGAACACAAAAATGCATCTTTAAAAATAGATACCGTCTCTTTTGAGGCACACAAAAAAAAATCCAAGACACATAATGAAGAGTCGTGCATCCCAACCTGACGTCCTGCAGAGGTTTTGTTTAACAGAAAAGGTTAAAGGAGCCAAATGAAAAGTTTCTTCAATAATCACCGAGCAGCTCAAACGTCAACCTCAGCAGCTAAACAGCTAAACAAGTCTGTCCTCCATGTTTCTCCATCCTCCATCAGCCGCTGTTATTAAGAAGCTAGAACAACAAACACAGAAACAAACCTCAACAAACGATTAAACAGGCCCATTTCATTTCTCATTTTATATAATGGCCGTCTGGAGTGTGTGTGTGCGCGTGTGTAACTTTATGTTGAATTTGCAGGTCACTGCCACAGGAAACTGGGCGTCTACCACCGAGACATGACTGACAGCTCAATGTGTTTGTAGAAGGATTAAGAGGTAAGAGGTGGACGCCGACACAAAGGCCGTCGTCCGCTCTTAAAAAAATAATAAAAAGAGAGAAAAAAGTATAGTCATAACAAATTTGGTCAAAAGTCTTCCCCCAGTGTGGAAATACAAACACTGTGGTAAAAATCAACAAGTGAGAAAACTAAGCAATAAATTAGGGCAAAAATGTGACCAAGGGACAAAGAGCCAAATAAATAACGTTTACAACCAGATCCAAACACGCTCCATAGTAAACAGGCTCCATGGTAACGAACAGCGAAATTACTGAGAACCACATATTCCAGGATCTAATGTGCATATAATGCTGATTATTATCGTGTTTATGTTTTGTATATTCATGTGTGTGTGTCTGGTATGATGTAGAAAAAAAAAAGAAAGAAAAAAGAGCGGGGGTTCCTCTAAACACAAGCCTCGCTGTAATCAGTGTCTGACTCCAAGTACGATTAGACCACCGTGGTTTCTCAGGGAAGAGGAGCCGCGCTCGCCGCTCACGCCCTGATCCTGGATCTTGACAGACTCCAGAAGAAAAGCTGGTCAGGATAAAGGAACAAGCCACTGGGATGTCACCAGCAAGATGTTATGCCCACTTGTTTCTTTCTTTCTTTCCATTCCTGGCCAAGGATTACACCCAGAAGAAAGGGAACGAGGCCTCGAATGTCCTGCTCTAAACATACAGCAGTTCACATGAGGAATCATCTGAGGCTGCATTCAGCTCATATTTTTACACTTTTCTGGTTTATATTAGGGATGGACCGATTGTGAAATTCTGGGCTGATACCGATGTTTAAAAATAACAATCCGGTCGATGGCCGATGTTGGTACCGATGTTTTTCTCTGTTGTTTATCGCTCTTCTGTGTAAAGGAAACCAAGAAATCTTCATTACTCACAAAACAATGTTATTTTCGCTCACTTAACTTTCAAAAATTGAACGTGCATGTGACCTCCGTCATCTCGGCATGAGTCACGTCCCCCGAAAAAAGATAAAGAGAAACAAGCTTCTCCACCGAGTCAGCACAATATGCCACTGAACAGATAAATATCGGCCACCACCATCAGTATTTATCGTTGGCCGATGGCGGTCAAAGACGCGAATATTGGCCGATGCACTGGAGCATCCCTACAGTAGTTTATATTTAAATTGTTGATGCGTAAGAAAATGTGTTTGTGGTTTTTTTTAATACCAAAAATCATCAAGCTGTGAGCCAGTCAGAGGAGGGGAGGCCATAACCCTCTCTTCTGATTGGCTAACTGTTTTCTGAGCAATCAAATACCAATAACGTAGATGTCAGGTAAAGAAAACAGAGATTTTCAGAATAAGAGCACACATGATCTGTATTTTATTTTGTCAGTCTCGATTGGATCAGAACAGACGATGGATTTAAACTTGTCCGACCAATCAGCTGTAGTGTTTGCTTTGTTATGACATCACAAAGTCACAGAAGCCCTGACGGCTGGTTTTAAGGCTCGATTTCTGAAAACAGTGTGTGTGTCTGTGTGTGCATTTCTCTGTGGACTGAGGATTTGATACTTTTTTCACAGTTTCAATATAGAAGCTGGGCCTGCTTTATAAAAATGCCAGACTCACTTTATTCAATATGAAATTAAAAAAAAAGAGGAAAAAAAACAGCAGCCAACTCTCTCATATGAACTCTATCAGTCTGGTGATGCATGCAAAATAAAATAAACAAAATAAAGTCCTGGGCTCTGCAGTGGCCTTATGTAACAGTCTTGAGTATATTTATATTTTTCCCCCTTCATGTGCGTCACTGAGAAGTAACACAAACGCCTGTTGCCATAAACTCGATGTCTGGGAAAACAACACCTTTCTAACACATGTGAATTACTACTATTCAACGTACAGGGGTGATCACCAAATGTGTGTGTCTGTTTACACACTGTAAAAAACGTGAACATACCAACCAGTCGACCCGGAGATGGCTGGGGTTAACACAGCTCGCAACAACCGACCCGTTCAGACCGACACGACCGGCCGAGCTGCCGGAGCGCTGAGGTAGCTGCTGTAATTACAAAACAGCCCAAACTCCTCAGAGACTCATTTTCCCATTAGCCCCCAAAACAGGAAGAGGAAGGGGGAGTAGCCTGTGTTTTATTACGATGGGCCAGATAACAGCGCACCCCTTGTTTATGTGTTTCTCACCTCTCTAATCGCAGCCGGGGGGCGGAGAGATTATGAAACTCTGAAGTATAAAGGCTCAGACTGTTCAAACATGAAAACACCCAGAAGGTGAGATTTTCCTCTTTTTAAAAACTTTTTATAATTTGTTGCCCTCACACCAGTCATGTAAACATGTTGTCCTCCCTCAGTGGATGATTCATTTGCCCCTTTGGGCCAATTAGTGATGGTCATGTTATGTTTTTTTTCTTGTCATGCTTACACCCCAGGGTAATTACATCTTTTACTATAATGTCATAATTACTACAGGTATCAATCACTACAGACTACTGGTGAAACTAAAATACTGTCAATATATAACAGAAAACACATAATAATGACCAAGCAGCATCTTTCCAATTAGAATATTAATCATAAAAAGTACTATTTGTGATTCGGCTTACTGTACAGTAGGTAACAAATTGAAATTTTCTACATAGATGGACTATTATGTGTGTTCAGACATGCTGCGATTTACAGTAACAATACCCAGCTCCTGTTTGTCTTTAAGTACTTGAACTAATCACCTGTACTGTATCTCTCTATGAACACTGACCATAAGGGTCTGCTCAACGTGGAGGAGAGGAACTATGCAAGATTTTTTACCTTAATTAAACAGCTTCAGAGTAATTGTGATGGTTAAATAAATGACTTGTAACTTGTTACAGGGAGAATGGAGACTCTCTGCCTTCTACCTACTGTAGCGCCTTTTGGCCAAAACCAACTTTGCAAGATCAGTGCCGCCGACCCGTTGTCCCAGCTCTCGTCTCGGCGGCACCACGACACAAACATGCCCCATAATCTCTAATCTCTTGTTTACGACGGTTTAGACTATACAAATCGTAACGCGTATATGATAAATAACGTTTGCCGGCTTCGTTGAAAACAAATGCACCTGGCCGGGAGGAGGGTTAGCAACACAGCAGAAAAGCGACCGGACTTGCATAGTTCCCCTTTAAAGGAACTTTTAACGTGAACAAACTTAAAGACCTCGTTAGGTGTTAGATGAGATTAAAATGAATTTAACTCAAACACTATCAACTTTCTTTTTGCCTCTGTTGACACGTTGGTCCTGAACGGCCCCTTCATCCAGACGAAGGGCTCAGGTCATCATGAAAGAGCTGTACTGTACTCTACTCTACTCTACTGTACTCTACTGAAGTGTCTCAGTGTTCAGGTCTAATGAAATCCACAGGCTTTGATTCAAAGCAGGAGAAAAACCTTTTTAAGATTCCTGAATAAAATCTCAGACAATAACGTCAACTATTCAATTCAGGTTTTTTAAAGCAGCATGAAATTTAATCTGCACAAAAGGAGAAATGCTTTTTCAAGTATTTTTGCCCACTTAACTAAATTCACCTATTAAAAATAAATGTAAAGGCAGTAAATAATGTTGGGACTTATAATATGCTGCAGCAGATTTTCACATAAAGGGCATCTATCTACTGGTTTACTGTACAACTAGTGAGCTGTGAAGGCTCAGCGTTGCACACGGCTGCTGATGGACACTTTGGCCGTGGAGACTGAAACTGATCTTTCACATGCAGGTATCTGAAATCAAACCCTGATTACACACCTGGTGGCTTCAGTGGGGTCGCAGTTTTTTTCTTAGTAGCCTGTCCAGTGCATGATAAACACCTGTGTTCTCCTACTCTTATGTATTTGCGCACTGTTGCCAGCATTATAAAATTAACGTTATTTGATATGTAAGATATATTAAACCTCCCTGCACCTGCACAAACACTACCAGGTACTGTATCTTATAATGTAAACTCTGTGCAAGCCACTTAATCTGCATGTCACGTGATCACTGTATGTGTATGTGCCTCCAGTTGTTGCCTTGGGTTAAACTGTATTTTAATTGTAAACAAAACATCTTGAAATAGTCAATAACGTTCAGACTGGGTGGAGTTTCTCGTTTTAACTGATCGGCTGCAAATGCAGAAAAATGGTGAATGACGCCGGATTGATCAAAACTACAGAAAAAAAAATACAGAAAGATTAAATGTATGATGATCCAAACTATTTGCCTGTGGCCAAACCACAATGAGTCAGACAAATCAGTGTCCAACGAGGGAGGGGCCACTGGGCACTGAGATGAAGCAACTGTTTTTGGTATTTGGAAGAATCAGTTTGTTGCTGTTGTTGTTGTTGTTGTTGTTGTGCTGCGTGTCCTCTTTGGCACTCTGCTGCCATGTTGTCCTGAGATGGACAGATTGTTCATCCAATCACCTGCCAAGTATTATTCTGAAAACGCCTGCCTTTCGGTTTCCAACAAGGCTTTCTTCCCACAGATGGTTCCGTGCATCGAACCATCTGGCGCCGAATGGATTTCAAAACGCTCAAAACATAGATACAGTAATCTGATATAAGACATCACACCCCAGAGTCGTATATATGGTTGTTTATAAGGTTTACTGACCTCAGCGCTCAACTGTCTTTGGCTTTAGAGAGCTGCACAGGTATGAAAGCCCAAATCTCAAGTTACGATGAAAGAATCCTCTTATGGTTTTGCTGGGGAAAGCTGTAAATGTGATTTAAGGGGGGAGAAGACTCACCAGACCAGCGATGGGTGTTGGAAGTCTGTTAATTTTCTTCACCAGGCCAGGTTTAATGGAGCTCAGCAACCTGACAGAAGTGACACAGAGAAGACGACATCACAACATCAATTTGAATATTTTTTTAAAAGAGAAGCAGCAGCTGAGATAAAAGCCTCTTAAACTTTGCATTGCAAAGTTGATACTCGGCACAAGTAGAGTGAAATAACTGCAGGCAAAAGAGATAAAAGAGTGTGTGTGTGAGCCGAGTGTGTGTCTCTTTAGAGAACAGGAGACAGAAACATTTTTGAGGGTCCCACTGTAGCGTCTGGAAGGTCAATAACAACTACACAGATCCTGGATCAGAGAGGAGAATCACTGCTGCTGCTCCTCCAGGGAGCTGTTCACTAGTTCACTTCATATCACAGTGACATAACACATGTGAGGAGGCGTGTCCTGTCATTATTCCTCAGTGCAAACACACACGCAAACATTGAAGTTACAGTCCAGTCCTACTGTACAAACTCTAAACCGTTTGTTCATGACTTAGAGGAGAATAAAGTTCCCACGCACGCATCTCTCCATCTAAATTTTTAACGTTTATCATCAGAGACTGCAACAATTCAGGCGTGTTAAAAAGGAAAAACCCTCCCTTGGATACTCACTCTGGCGGCGTTAGAAATTAGCGGCCCCTCTGATGTCCGTGGCATTCCAGCAATGAAAACGCTGTCATTTCCCCTCTTTAGTGCACCCGTCTCCCTCTGTCTGCCTCATCTACTTCACCTCAGTTAGAGATTTCCTGCTTTATGTTTCCCAGAATAACTTTCAACAACCCCAGGAGGAGAAGGCTGCTCTCTGCTCTACACACGCTACTGTACTGTATGTGTAGGTGGACAGAGCGAGCAACAGTGAAAACAATATTTCCTCTCTTGAAAAATGAGAATAATGTAGCAGCTTCCTTTTCTTTTTTTGTGCATGTTTTCTCCTCTCCAAGTTTCTCCCTGCCTGATTGCTGAGCATCGGGACAGATGGGTTTTATTTACAACGTTTTTTTTAGCGTAAACTTGATCAGTCCAGTTGCACTTGAGATGGAAACAATCGAGACATGAAACCACTTCAGTTACAGGTTAGTTATCGGCCGACAGCTCCTCCAGATGCTCCGTGATATCCCAGAAAAACCAAAACCGAACGAGACGCTGTTAATTGGTGCTGATGTCTGTGTTCACAATAAAGACAGAGTAAACAACACTGGGCTTGTGTAACTGAACTTGGCACAGAGGAACGCAGAAGAGAGAAAGAGGCGAGCGAGTGTCCGTGTGTTGTTTTCAGTCTTGTTTCAGCACCTCGGCTCATTACGAGTGGGAGGATGAAGAGTTCAAGTGTCACAGCGGAGGACAATTCAACAGTTACGCCGCTCTCTCTGATCACTGAAGCACAACGCCGCAGCAACTCCACGCAAAGCATGAAAGGAAAACCTGCTTGACTGCCAATGTTCATCCTGTTGACTTCTAATTAACGGTGGTTAATTCCAGGTTCATTTTCACCTTTCAACTTCCTATGAACTGTCAGTGTGTAATGACACTGAAACAACACAGTGAGTCTTTAAATGGTTCACTGAATTAATAAAAGAAAAAATGAATGATGGCTCTCTAAACCTGCATAAGAATTATTCTGTTCTGGTGTTGATCTTTCTTTGTTGGCTGCTTTTAAAAGTGCTAGTTATCTATAGCTATCTATCTTTGCTACATAATCATTTATTACCTTAAAAGTGTCTGAAATCCCTTCCCCACTAACATGTGGCTGTGGAAAAAGTTCAAGTTGGCCTCCGCACCCAAATCAAATGACTCTGCAGTAGCTACAGCTCCAATTGACACTGATGTGAACACAACACCCAGGCGACCCTCCTGACCTTTGCCCTTTGTCACCTGTTGTCTGTCCAGCACGGTGCTTTCTGCTTTGACACCAGAAAACACTGCAACAGATTACTCACTGTGTACGGGGACAGAAGAGCGAGCGCAGCTTCAAAATAAGTAAAAAAAAAACAAAAACACAATCATTGATGGAGGCGACTGATCAAGAGATTGCATTATTTTACAGAAGCGCCAACCCATGAGAGGAGATGTGATGAATCAGTTTTACCAGTTTGCAAGTTCAGCATCAAACTTCATTCGTTTACTTTTCAAGAGCCGTCTCTCCGGCAAATGGTAACGTCATTTTTAACCCAGTGTTTTTCTTCCATTTCCATCACATTGTTTTATTCTAGTGAAGTTAACATGCCAACCAGCTAGCCCTAGCCTGTGTCGTAATACTGCTGAGTCACTGTAGCCTTCATGTTGCCCTCAGCTCAAAAAAGTGGCACTGACATGTTCGGTACAAGATCCAACAAAAATCACGTCTTCATAATCCTCATCATTAAAAATAAAAAAAAACCTTCAACTAAATCCAATTTCAATTACATCATCTCAATTGCCATATCTGCCAAATCTATCACAATAGGATCTGTTTGCTTTTCTGTTTAAACATGTCGTGCAGCCCAAATGGAAAACAGAATTATTTCAAGGAAGGCAGCATCATTTTCTTGAAAGAAGGAGAAAATGAGAGCAACAATGATCGTAGCTTAAAAACAGAGTGAAGACAGTCAGATGCAAAATAAAAAGAGGTGGTGAGAACAACTTACTCGCATAGCAGTATCCCATTCTCCAAACCTCCTCTGAAATCTTTGTCACCAAAACATCTTCCTGTCACAGCCTGCAGAGAGAGAAACAAAAGGAATGACTTAACAAAATATGACAGTAGGGGGAATGAAAACACAACATCAAAAGATCATTTCAAGTTCAAAGTCTCACAGTTTAGACGCACAACAGGCACTACATTCGAAACCTAAAGAAAGAATTAAAAACAACCTTTATCGACACTCCTCTCACGTCTTTTTGCCCCCTCACAGTAAATCACAGTAGCGGCGTTGGAGAACAGCACAAAGAGGCGACGGTCGTATATCAAGTCCCTCTCTGGTTAACAGTGCTAAACGCTAACCAGCTTGACATAAGCCGCAATCATCCTGACCAAATGGCTCTGGCAGGCTAATGTGTTGTGACAGGGGATTTATCGGGCAGTAGTTGTTCAGACCCTCTGAGGAGGAGAAGCTGCATGTGTTTGCATGACTACAGTGCATCTTCAGGTATGCGTGATAGTTTGTGGACAAATATTAACGACACATATAGACGAGTCTTTAAGCTGCGAGCTCTGTTAAGTGCACAAAAAAAACAACCTTGGGGGACATACTTGAACGTGTGCCAAAAAAAGTGCAAGGTTCACTTGTAGCACAGTTTATGAAAAGGAACGAATACAAATTGCTGCTCGTGGTGTTGGAGATTTAAGCTCAAGTTTCGACCTTTCACCTTCAGTCGGGCAAATGAACAGGATTTCATCTAATAAATACATTTAAAATCCCACACAAACTTCTCAAGTGCCACATTAACACCAAGAGTGAGATAACCAACGCCTCCCACTCAAAAAAAATATCTGCTGCTGCAGCGCCTTTTAGTACCAAGCCCACTTAAAATCCATTTATTCACACAAACACTGGCAGACATGTGGCTATAAAAAAGGAGGGACCCTTTTGGACTGCAGGTTTGGAAGCCAAAACAATTACAAGATTAAATTTCCTGAGAGTTTCTTTTACATTTATTTGCACAGCTGTGGAGACCCAAAAAGAAAAAAAAAGGGTTAGAGAGATGTAGAGCGTCTGGGCCGGCTGTGCATTTCTGTCAGCTTCTTGGCCCGTCGTGGAGCCTGGACCTGTTACAAAAGAAATGGACTGCCGTATGTCAGCGTGTAGGCCGACAGTAGGCCTCAATGCTGCTGCCGAGGTCGCAGCGAGACGTCATGTTTGGTGTTGGGGAGCTGGACAGACAGAGAAAGTGGATAAAGAAGGACAAACAGAGGAACCAAAAGTGGCACTGACTTCCCACCCCCACGCGTGCTGACGTTTAGTTATTCACCGCCACTGTTCCCTACTGCGACAGCACTTGTGAACAGGGGACTTTGTGTGTCTGCCGTTGTGTGTGTCTGCTGCTAAACGGCGCAAAAGCGATGAATGTGAGACCTTAGAAGTCTGCCTCACAGTACAAACATATGGCCCCCAAACCCACAGTGTATGATTTCAGTGTACGGACTTGACGCGGAGGAGGAAGGACTTAATATTAATTGCTGAGTTGAGAAGCAGAAGTCGAAAAGTGGAAAAACTTCAATGGCGAAGAGGAAACGCTGCTAAAAGTATTAAAAACGCATGAACGCTCTCTGATCACAATAACAGTCTGACATCTGTCCAAAGGAAACACGATCCACTCACCAGCTCGTCTAAAACTCACTAATAAACCAACTCTATTTTGCTTGATAAGTACAAACCAAACTTTCTGTATGTGATGGAGTACAGTCGTCTCTCATTAACGCGTTCGCCAAGTTCGGGGAGTTCTTGGGAGCTAGAACTTGACAAGTTTAACAAGTTTTAGTCCAGACACATCCCGGGGATGTGAGGAGGACTGTTTGCAGCAGCAGCAGCAGCAGCAGCAGCAGCAGCAGCTCCTGCTAATATCAGCAGCTCAGCAGGTTATTATGCTTCAACATGACGGCTCCCGACTGTTCTCTGATGAACTGATCATAACAAACATTTGTTCAGGGAAAGAAAAAAATGATAATGAGTGTTGCAAAAGTTACACTTCATGGACAAAAATCAAACAAAAGCTAATATGGATAGCGCTGTGTCTGTCCATTTTGGTTTACAGTTCTCTACTGTTATTGAAACATGGTGGTTTATTCATGTAAGAAATGGTCTGTAACTGATCTGAACTTAAGCACAGAGAAGATTGCAGACAGGAAATCACATCTTGTTTTCATTAATCTGATTATTGCTGAAATTAAACAAAAGAGGAAATCTTTAGAGCTTCTGTTAGTTCGTTTTCAGCCTCTATGCTAAGCTAAGCTAAGCTAACTGGTGACTGACTTCACCTGCAATAACATCAAGTATCCTCAGGCTGCTGGAGCTGATATAAACCTACAAGTTTATATAGATCATTGAACACAGACGGCTTAATGTCGCTGGACTGTAATTTATCAGTTTGCGGCTGCAGCAGTAGCAGTATGGTAATTACCCCCCTCCCCTCCCCTCCCCTCTTACCTCCAGTCTAAAGTTACATGGGCAGAAAAAACATCTTTAGCTCTGCCCCATGAGGTTCAACTTAATCAATATGATTAATTCTGTCTCTGGATCTACCACAGAGGGAAAAAGTTGTGAAATAAAAAAAAAAAGCAAATCCTTCAAAGAGTTTCTATTCGGCTAGACGACAGCAGACTGCAGGTCAGACCATTAGTCAATAACATTTCCACATTTTATTCACTGAAGAATGACATTTCCTGGTCTTGTGTTACACACTGATAGTCTGTGGTCTTGTACATGAGGGAATAACATTTCCAGATCTTCTCTCTAAGCTTAATGCATACTAGCATTCCCAGGTTTTGTTCATATGAGAAACTTTTTGTGGTCTGATCTCAGTCAAGATTCAGTGGCCTAGATACTTTTATAACTGCAGCTTTAAAAAAGAAATCTGCAGCTGAGCAGATGACCTTGATTTAGGAGCTCCTCAATAAATGTGTCAGATGGATATTGGTGCTGCGCTTTCTAAAACTGGATGACCTTTTTATTTCTCCATCGCATAGAGGTCACCATTACCCAGAAGCCCCGTCACCGTACGGCAAACATGGTCCAGCTTTGATTGTGTCTGACTCACACAAACACAAAACACAGGGGTTCAACCTGTGTGCTTGAACAGCCTCAATGACAACTAGGTCAGCTCCTCACCAGCCTTGTTAATGAGTCTGAGTGGACAGGGAGATTACAGTGTCACAACACCTTTACAAAGATTGGTGTGCAGTTAAAGGACGGATAGGACTAACGGCTCCTGCAGCACAAGAGGGAAAACCGGATGAAAAATCACATTACACTCCCCCGTTAGTATTATTATTAAAATGAAACTCTTCTGAAAAATATATGAGGCTTGGAGGTTTTCTACAGGTGGTATTATGATGTTCCAGCTGGAAACACAGAAACTGCTCATACTCAAATGATTTCATAAGAGAAAAGAAATGATGAAACATCAAAATCTGTCAGTGTACTTGAAACATTTTTTTTTTCCACATTCAATAAATCCGAATCACCGGCCTCTCGTGGGCCCAGGGCCTCCAGGTGAAAGAGACAGAGTCTCAAAGGTTAGCTCTATTAATATTCGGTCCTATGGGGCGCAGGCACATTAACATAAATTACAAACTTCCCCTCTGGCTATGACACAGTCTGAACTGTAGAAAATGGAAGAGGGATTCGCTTTTCACATTATCTCGCTGCTGCTCTTTGGCAGTGGACTGGCCGAGCTGCTAAGGACCTTGATTCATGTGCATCTGCTGCTCCCATAAGTCTCATCCTGAGCTAAAGAGCACACAGATCTCCTGTCTGGGCCAGAGTCGATGCTTAGTTGGAGACAACACATACCTGAAAAGCATATGACACGGAAAGAAATTAAGTTTTGCACTACTTATAGGTCCAGTATTTTATAATTTTTCATTGATATTTGTGGTTTTGGTGCTTAAAACCATCAGCCGCCATGAGACTCTTCACTGTGCAATAGCTCAGTCTTATGCGTAGTACTCCAGCACTTTACTTGTTCTTTTAAATAATAATTAACTAGCTTTAATCTTTTACCTCTGATGTACAGTATTGATTTATATTTATTTATATGCATTTTTGTATTTCGACTTGTAGATACTTATTAGTTTATTGGGTGTTTATAGCTTAATTTTATACAGGTCTGCAATTTTTAGATAGATCAGTTTCTTATTTTTCATTGTTGCAATGAATGGCATGTGAATGCTGCTGTAACAATCATTATTTCCTGTCTTTAACATCTTTTTCAGGCGCCTGTCTGGAGCTCTGGTAACAACAGGTTGGTGAACCAATCAGAGAAGAGGAGGCTCTGAGCTTGTTTATTTGATTGGCTGACTATTTTCTGAGTGATCAAATAAAAATATAGCAGATTTCAGGTCAATTATCAGAGACATGGAGGAAACCAGAGTCTTGACAGCTCGTTTTCTAAATACAGGCTGTGTGCTTTTTCTCTGTGGACTCAGAATTTGATACTTTCACAGTATTAATATAGAAACTTGACCTGCTTTATAATCAAAAGAGACTTGGAAATCTACCTTTATACTTCATTATGGGACCTTTAAGTAAAATTCAACGAGACAAGAGCCTCCAGCGCTGACTGTTGTCTTTACGCCGGGACGCTGACTGGCTGGCGGGCTCGTAACATATTATGTGTACAGAGCATTACCTCGCTGACTAATAAAACGTCCTGAGTTACAGCAGGAAGCTACGGCTACAACATCATAAAAGTTGGGGCGGGCGGCGGACTCCTTTTGCATGCGAGGAAGTGTTGTTTATTGTAGGTTAAGTGCATGGTGTTCGGAGGAAAACATAACAGCCATTTGAAGTGGCCATTAAACGATATATCAGAAATCGGAGAAACTTCATCAGCATCAGATCTAGAAAAGGAAGTAATAAAAATACCCACAGATGACCACCCAGGGTAACCTTATATGGCATGATCAGATAACTGTGATACTGCTGCTAGTGTTCTTGTTTTTTTTTGTTTGTTTTTTTAAAAAAGGAGAAATCCATGAAAAGATTTATCTGTAAAATGCTGTAAAACTCTGTATCTGCATGTGTTTTCAACTCACTGCAGGGTCATATGAGGGGACTCAATTAAAAAGAGGAATGTGTCGCCTTTGTAGTTTTCATTGGAATGTCGCCTGCATTGTTTCACAAACAATCAAAAGATGCTGGTTGGGTTGTTTGGTTTTTTTTTTTTTTTTTGGCCCTTTCTCTCCCTCCATTTCACTTCCTTCCTCTTGGAAAAGCCTTCATGTCCAGGCTGCAATCGCTCACATGGGCTCTCGATGTGTCCAAAGCGTCCATCACGATCACCACAAAGAAAGGAAGTCTCTGTTGGTTTAGAAATGCATGAATGAACTCCACCGGAGCACATGCCGTTTTTTTGTTGTTGTTTTTTGCCAAATCCTCGTTCCCTCAGGGAGCGGTGCTGTGTGAATCTATTTTCCAATTCTTTGATGAATTATAAAATAGAAAACCCTGATGAAGTTTAAGCACACAAACTCCCAGGAGACACTTCTTTCATGTTCTGAGATAAAACACGACTGTGATGAGAAGAGACTCCTCTACAGCTGACTTTATATTTACCATCTTGAACCAGACGGAGCTGAAAACGCTGGTGCTGCTGCGGATGCACTCACGACAACAGACAAAATCAAGACGCGCTTTCTGTCATGGCCATGTCACTACTTCTGCCTCCCTGTCTGAACTAGCCTAATGCAATCCCTCCACCCTGAGGCCTGTCCAAGGAAAACAGATCTATTGCAGCAGCACGGCGGTATAATCTCAGAGGCCTCGCGTCTTGGACGGCTACCTGTCCCAAATTAACGACCAATAACTCAAAGGTTTTGCAGACAGGCTGGTTTCCGTGACTCGGGGAAGTAAAACACTACTTTACTTTCGAAAGCCCCCCCCTGAGGCGACGTGCGATCAGCCTGTTAAAAAGAGTTGACAGCTGTGAGCTCAAGGGCTGGCAAACATAAACAGAGACATGTGCTCCCGACCTACAGGCTCGCTTTACCGTCACACGCCTGCTTTATAGACAAAAGCCTTGTACTTTACAAGATGTTGTCTTAAGGGTGTTGCATAATCCCGACTGAATCCAACACCGCACGTCCAAGTTCAAGAACACATGTAAACACGTCTTCTGGCCTACAGCTAATAATCTCATTAATTCAACTGGGAGAGAGCGGATTAAACTGTAAATGCTTCTGGTTCTGCTTAACGGGGCAAAATACAGCAATGTGCAAACCTGGCCGTGCAGAAATACAAACTTCATGACGTGAGCAGGAGGGGCAGACACAAACAACACGACTGATGCATGGTTTGTGTAGTCTGGGGAACAAAAGACCCAAAAAAACAATCAAATCATTCAATCTACTGACTCAAACACTGAGCGAGCCGCCGCTTCTTTATCATCACACAAAAAAAGATAGAAATCTTGCCTTTGGCTTTTTGTGAAGTCGGGTTTGATGAGAGAAGAAATGTCCCAAGACAACAAAAGTATTGAAATTGGTAACATCTGACTCTTCATATGAGTGTGGGGCGGGGGGTGGGGGGTGGGGGCTTTGGCTGAGGGTCCCTTCAACTCATGGAGCCTCAACAAGTTCAGCCAAAGGTCAGGAGTGGTATCTGCCTGCGATCCATCATCCGGACCTTTTCACAAGCGGCCACCGCTGCCACCGCTGTGGGGATCCTCTATTGTGACTGTGGACTGTTTGCTCTGCGCTCGGTGCGCTGGCATGTCGGTGGATCCACTGAGGGAGGGAGAGGGGGAGGAAGGGAGGGAGGGAGAGGGGAGCTTGGGGGGGGTGATCTCTGAGAGCAATTAAACTCTTCTTCATCTTTATGCTTACAATGTATTTTAAAGGTTGAATGTGTCACAACTTTACATGAATGAAGCATTGTGTTGCTGTGAAGGTGACATGGACTACAAACCATGTTCTCCAGACATGTGGGGACATGCTTGTTTGGTACAAGACTCAACAAAAAACCAAAACACAAAACTGTGTCTTTTTTTTAAAATAAAATGCAAGAACAACCGATCCTATTGAAAGCATAATGATCTGAATAGCAGAGTTAATGTTTCGACTGGCCAGTGGCCACGCCGGCGAACTAGAGCTGATAAGACCAACACGTCACAGCCGTCAGCTGACGTCTGAGGAAGACAGTGCGCTGCAGTCGAAACATGTCAAGGTAACGTCAAAAATGTACTCTTGGCTGTTAAAATGAAAGTAAAAGTAAAAAAAACTCAAACTGAAAAAGGCAAAATGAACGTAATCACACCAGCAGAGTTCATAATTGAACCAGGGAAGTTAAGTTAAATGTACTGTCCCAACATCCGTTCCCCTGCCAGTTTCCTGCATCTTGTGTTTCCTACATTACAATAAAATCAGTGCAATAAAAGATGCAACACAAAGCTGAGCAGTTGGTCAGATGAGAAGCAAAACATTGTCATATTCTGTCATGCATGTGTATGACCAAATAAATGATCTGATAAAAGAAGAAACTCCTTGGAAATTCACTTTCAACAGATTTACAAATTCATTCAAGTAATTTCTTTCAGGTAAAAAAAAGATTTTCTCGTTTCAGCTTCTGCAATGTAAAGATTTCCTGCTTCTGTCTGTTTAATATCTATAAATTCTGGCCTGTTGGTGACAGAAAAACAATCTTGTCTGGTTGAAGCTGTGACCTTGTGCTCTGGGAAACAACTGTCACAAACGAGATAACAGAATTCATTGAGCGACTACGCTGCACATTGCTCGAAATTGAAAATCATCAGTCGCTGCAGCTGCAAAATCAGTTTCCATTTCACTGAAGTGGCTCTGAACAAGACAATCTGCAAGTGGAGTGTTTGTTTACCTACGACACAACATGAAGAGATGAGAAAATCAAAAGGAAACATGCAACGACATCTGACACAAACACAACACAAACGCCATCATCATCGGGGGGTTTTTCAGCGAGTGTCATACAGATGCAAACAGAGGCTCTAGAGGCATCTGGGGCCAATGTGCGTCTGGAAAACAGAATAGCTTGTGTATCTTTTTCCTCATTGCCTAATTTTAGCACGCATCATGAGGTTTCCCTGAGTTGGCAGAGCTTTTATAAGATTTGGGCTAATATCGGATCATGCCTCTAAAGCCCGCATGGCAGATCACCACTAAATCACCGCAATCAAGTTGCAGATCCAACCATCCACCGTGTCCGACTGATCTGGAGACAGTGACGCCAGCGGTGGAGCACAGCGGAGGGAAGCACGTTCACACAGACCAGAGACAAATCTATGTAGTATGGTACTTCATTAAAGGGATAGTTCAATTTTTGGCAAATTCGCCTATCACCATAATCTCTATAGTCATAGCAGTAGGTTCATTACTTTTAATCATCGATGCATATGTTGTTTTTAAATCTGCGGGGCAGAGACGTGAGCTGCTCAGCTAACACAATGGAAGTGAATGCTACAGGTCCCCTGTCCCTCATCAAACTCATCAGATACCCAGTCAATTCACCACCCTATGAAATAATAATGTAACGTTATGAGCGAACGAAAGTGAAACCATTTGCCAAGAATGTTTTCATTAATCAAGAATGAAAGTCGGAGGGTCGAAGACGATCAGATACCATCGTAGTTCCGACCATAAACGATGCCAACTAGCGATCTGGCGGCGTTATTCTCATGACCCGCCGGGCAGCGTCCGGGAAACCGAAACTAGGAAATGCTGGGCGACTCGACCACTAAATAATATCAAAACAACTATAAAAACAAAACGATATATTATCGAAAATGGACACATTAACAAGTGCGGGTAACGTAGGTTCCTCCACATTAATATGAAACTCTTTTATAACCAAAAGCAAACTCCTCGGGGTCTCTTTAAAGGTGAACCTACTCCTAAGACTATAGGAATTATGGCAAAAGGCGAACTTGCCAAAAACTATCCTTTTAACTGATACTGATTGATGGACCCCCATTTGACCACATGTGCAAAAAGTATTCACTCACCCATCTGCCCTCGCTTCATACAGACACCAGCACAGACGTTTGATGTCAGTGTGTTTACAGGACGCCGCCTGCAAACATCCAAGTTTGTATTTTTGGCGGGAGGTGAGGCGGTCTGCGAAGGAAGCAGCTGAATTTTTTATTTTTTTAAACTTGTGCCAACTGAGTCTCTGCTCGGCCCAGCCCAGAGACAATGAACAAAAGAGAATTATGAAGCAGGGATCATCACAGGTAATGACAGTTAATGGAGCATAATTGGCGTGGTATTACGGAGCGGGATCAGCCCCGGACCGCAACAATCCCACAGTCGGACCACAGCTTCTGGGAGAATATTTATGTGCTGATTTGATGACAGCTGGCTATTTAGAATCAATCTGTTGTGATAGATGACCATGTTTCGCAGACTAAAACTTGCAAAAAGGCTAACATCTTGTTAGACCACCTCAAAGGACAAGAGTAATGACCTCTGTCAGAAGAGCAGACTGAACATTAATTCAAAAAGCGTTCAGTTACGAACCTGTCATAGCATTTCGTAGCACAAAGACAACGCAAGAAAAATTACGCCTGGGACCCGAACGTTAGTTTCACAGTTTACCATTCACATGTGCCAACCACTCGCTGCAGGCAGCAGCAATGAATTACGTTGATTTGTGGTCATGGAGAGCACAATAAAAGGGAGAGGAAGACATAAATAAGCGTGCTGGTCGAGAGTGGAGGAAAATCACTCACAGCCAGATCAGTGCAAGTTTACACTGTTTGCAGAAACAACATGTTTGCCAGGGTTTATGGTCTATTTGTAGTGTAAGATCTGTGCACTCCTGTCCATGATAGTGAATAATATGAGGAGCGTGCTCGACTCCAGCTCAGCTCCTTTTCAAATTCCTCGCTGTATTTTTTTTAGCGTATTAAAAACACAAACACATTTTCTACTGTTGACTGTTTCATTTTAGTGAGAAAAGCACAAATGTTCCCAGGCACACGGCGGATCCTGTGAGAGTCATCTGGCGTGGGAAACCTTACACAACCCGCCGATTAGTCATGTACTGCTCCCACTCAGCAAGACGCACCACTTTCATTTCAGCAGGAGCTACATTGTGTTTACGTGTTGGACTGTATCCGTCAACGGACACTCGCAGGGAGCAGCTGATAGTGTTGTAAACCTGCAGCAAGTAATCAATTACTCAATGCAAAGAGAATTAATCTGCATCTATCAACTTTAAAGTAATTTACACAGAAAAATCCCAAGTATTGGACGATTTCTACATCCAATTTGGTCCTTTTATAGGAACTTTCAATGATTTTCTGTTTGGTAAAATGATTAAATAATTAGATTTAAAGAAAATTCAAAGGATTTTTTGATAATAAAACTGAGAGCAGTCTAGAGGAAAACTGGCTTGCAGCTTTTTAGTTGACTGCAAACAATGAGGACATTTCTTCTTCCAGAGCAAATCTGGTCCACGCATATGTTTAAATGCAACGTCCAACAGTAAACAATAGAAAAGTTACAGTCACTGTCATGCTACGGTGCAAACAGGTAATTAACAGCGTCTCGGGGACCACTAGTCTGTCGGCTGCACCGGCCTGCAGGAACTCATCTCCCCTGAGCCAAGCTGTTTTCGATGTCACACCTTGGTCTCTGGAGACGAGCCCTGCAGTGTTTGTCCAAAATGAACTGATGGGGCTCTGAATGAATGTCCGTCTGCTGTTTGTGTTCACACTGTAAATCTGGAGACCACCTAGAAGAGTTTGGTCCATTTCCTCGCGGCAATAATTGCAATTATTTGATATCACTCTTTCAACCCCCAAAATAATACAAAGTTTAAGGGATAGTTCAACATTTTGGCAAATTGGAACCATTGCCATAATTGCTATAGTCATCGCAGTAGGTTTGTAACCTTTATTTGTAAATAAGGTAAATTCATGCAAAACTGCTGATGCACGTTACCTTCAGGGACAGTTTTTCAGCAAGCAGTCTCTGCATTTACCTCTAAAACAACTCCGTCTCGTAACGTTCCGTTATTATCTCATAGCGTGGTGAATGTGCAGGTCACAACTTGTCCACGAGAGCGTTTTGAAGTTTTTGGATTGTGTATTTGATGAGCTTGATGAGGGAAACCAAGAAATCCCATGAGCCTCCGTAGCGTAGCTCTGAGCAGCTCGCGGCTCTGCTCCACTGTTCTAAAAACAGCTTGCACCGACAGTTAAAGGTAACGAACCTACTGCTATGACTATAGGGATTCTGGCAATGGGCCAATTTGCCAAAATGTTGAACTATCCCTTTAAAGCTCAAAATAAAAATGAATCCATAATTAAACATTGATAAATGAAATAATGCAAAAATATTTCTGAGGTGGGTCTTCGGTTTCTTTTTACATTGTAGTTTGTATTACACATGTTTTCCTTATTGAGACTGCTCCGCTTGATATAATTATTCTAGAGTAAGTTGTATAAAGTTGAATTATTTTGCTTTGACACATGCACAAATCAAAAACATGTAAAAGTGACAGATGCAGCTGGTTATCACACAGCCTGATGTGACACAGGCTTTGTGTGTTATTGTTATTTGAACATCAGAGTTGTTTTCCTGGTGATGTGTTGTTCACATTTCTCTGTAAACCCTTCTGAACCTTCACTGGTCATCTGTGGAAAAACAGTCTCAGTTCTTTTGTTATTGTCGGGATTATTACTAATCATATCCATGAAAATCTAATCAGATGCAGCTTTTTTTTCTCTTAAGTTTAAAACCCAAACTTAAGCTGTCCATTATCTTGAGGTTATATTTCAGGCTTACACTACAAAACGCTCGGTTCCACAATGGCTCTTTGGCTTGGACTTGTGTTGTTGGAAGGAAATGTCCAAACTTTTGTCACATTTTACAGTAAACGTAAAGAAAAATTAGGATTTTCAGGATTTCAGACAGTTCCTCGAGCCTTAAAGAAGAAAGCTGCCTTACCGATTTATCACTGTATGTTGTTCATTTCTGTTAAAGTGCATTGAACACCAGCGCTGCCTAGCCTGTCTGTAGCGCTGTCACAGATCACTGCAGATACGATCCACACGCTCCGTTCTCAAGAAACTGATCCTGGAGCAGTCATAACACTGATCGAGATAAGATTTAGTTTTTTTATATCCAGTTAAATCACAACCACTTCCTTTTATCAACCTCCTGCAGAGCAACACAACTCTGTCACCTGCTCGCGATTAGGAGGAAAATGTGCACACACACACACGCTCACAAAACTACACACATGTCATATTAAGCCAAACACTTTGTGACAGTAATTCCCAGAGACAAGTGAGGAACTTGGAGTTGGAGAAGTTTTCCAGACTTGGCTCAGCTTTTTGCCTCTCACTTCAACAGAGCAATGAATCAAAGGCTTCTCAGGAGAGGAGGGGAGTCGAGCTAACAATGCTGCTGCAGTGACACACAATGTCAAAGGTCAAGCTTACACCTCTCTGATCCTGCCTTTCTTTGTCTCCCTCTCTCTCACAGTGAGGGGAATTTTTTTAACGAACAAGCTCCTGCTAATTGTCTGGTGACATGTCACTCCAGGTATGTCGAGAGACGCTTTGACAAAGCTGCGTTCTTACCCGTAACAGCATCAATCACACTTTAAATGGATAGTGTCAGTGGATGCCAAGCAGACTTAAACACACGATGTCAATTGTGAACGACGACCGGTGCGATTACATTCCCCCCATAAGGAAAGTTATTGTTTGCAATGTTAAAATGTTTACCTGCCATCCTGCTCCTCAGGTTGTGAGTGTCAGGGCCTCAGCTCCTCATCCCCTCACTTCCTGTTATTGATTGGATCTGAGGAACTGCAGCCAATACGTCTGGACAATTAGCCAATTGGTTCACCTGGAGTATAAAGGGAGGAGGAGCTCTCTCTCTCTCTCTACCATATGCTTTTCCTGCCCGTGTGCATATGCTGCCTTGTCAACATGTCTCCAACTTTGTGAAAGATTCATTTAGATTTTTCTTCTCCCGTTTCTAAGTATGAAGTCTGAAGAAGCTTTTTTTCTGTGTTAGTTTCTGTATTGTGGGTTTTCCAGTCAGCTCCATTCTGTTCTGTTTGTTGTTTTGGCCCGAGCGCTCCCTGAAATCAAATTTATGCTTCAGTTTTTCTGGCAATAAAAGTTAAAGATCCAGAACAAATGAGTTCTCAGGTTCCTCGTCCTGCTTTGTGTTACTTCTGTTTCCAACAACGAGAGCAGTTTTGGAGTCAAAAAAAAAAAAGAAAGGGTTTTTGTTCTGGAAAAAATACAAATATAACATCCAGTTTTGCCATATTACTGGCTGGCTACATTAACAGGTACAGTGAGAAGCATTTAACAAAGTATTTTATCAGGAATACTGGCGCCTCTATGAACATGAGTATTTCACTTGGACAGCAGAGCTGACTGAGGGAGCTGCTGTTTCCTTGTCTTCCGCACTTAATCGTTAGTCTTTTCTATATTTAATGATTCTGCTTGGAGGAGGACTGTAAGTGAAGCTTTACCAAATGACAAGATCATTTGGTAAAGCGTTGGTAAATCGTTATCATGCATCATAGGGATGCATGATAACTCTTTTTTTCCATCGATACCCGATAATCTGCTTCTCATAACGGATGCTGGTAGCCGATTACATTTAAGGTGTGCATACTGTAGTTTATGTGCACACCTTGAGTTAAGAAAGGCTAAGATGTAGTAAGTAAAGATAAATTTACCATTATCATCATCGTTGCATCACTAATGTAATCGCAACAAAAACAAGAACAGTTATGACTCTTCAGAAAACAACATTTGCTATTGTTTGAAATCAACTCAGTGGGCAAATGGACAACAAATGAGTGAAATCAATGCAATCTTAGGTGATTATAATTGGCTCTATAGAATTAGTTCCTTGGGGTGCAAGTGTTCATACTTATTCTCAATCATCCGCATGCACCCTCTGAATTAGCAGCACATCAAGTCTCAACAACTACAGACTCAAACTTTGGGAAAATGATGCACAATTGTTGCTTTCAAAGGATTAACAAGGACATGATCCACAAAAAGTCCATTATAAGTGCAGCCTTTACACACCCTGTGAGCTCGGGCCTAATATAATTGATGGAATTGAAAATTTTATGAATGCATTTTAAACAAACACCTGAGTTCAGCTCAAGCAAACATTTTGCTGTTTGTTATGTTTAAATGGTTCGACACTGTTTGACCCCAGATTTCTTCAAGTTCTTGTTCTTCGCTTCCTTTCACATGAAAGATGAAAAAGCTGAACGGCCTCACATCAGCGTTCACATAAACTCATCGTCTGAGGAGATTCGAAACTAAACAGGAGGTCAAGCTTCAAATCTCCACAAATAAGACACAACTGTTTCATGTCGAGCTGTATATTATTTTTTCTCTCTCCACATTCCTCTGTTCATCATCCTCGCATTAAAAAGATAAAACACAGATACCAGATTCCAAAAAAAGATGTATCAGTTTTTGAAGACAAACTAAACAAGTCTAAATCTGAGAATACAATTTTCTGGGAATGCCGAGTGAATGCTGCACTAAAAATTGATATTTTTATGTTAACGTCAGTCATGTAGTTGGGTCACCACAGGTTTAAAACACCCAGGGACAAATACAAACCTACAACTCTGATTTTCATCCATTAATTGTTCCATTCATGACATTTCCTCGGCTCTTACAATGGGAGATTCGTGTCAAGTGCAGGTGGGAGAACCATTGAGTCTTCAGCTTTGAAGAGCCTTTTCCATTTAAGACATTTATAGATCGAATAAACTTTTAAAAAAAAGAAAGTCTTCCTCTCATAACATACCACAGGTTTTATGGTCGGTATAAACTGGAATGTCTCGTTGACTAAATAACATTTTTTTAATTCACTGGCGTTTTTATTAACCAGTTGTCATATAATGGAAACATTCATCCCTCCCAAGACAAACTGCCACCTCTCTGCGGAGGTGATTAATAGCTCTGACCCAGTTCATCCTCTGGTTCATGTGTTCAGACAGGTTTCTTCTGTTGCCAATGAGTCCATTAAACAGCAGCAGTGGATCCTGATTATTGGAAATAGCAATTCACCGAGCGGATAAGAACTAACATTAAAAGAAAAAGACATTTCCATGTTTTACTCATTGGGATAAACTTCCAAATCTAAGCACTTTCGCATGCATAATACAGGAGATAAAAGGGTTTCTATTCATTCATTCATTCATTCATTCATTCATTCATAAAATGTCACAAGGAATTCAAATCCAATCCACAGCATCAGAGGTTTTCTTTATGAGTCTGTCACGTTGTGTCTGTGATTATTACTCAATGGGCATAAAACAGCTTAGTAAGCGTGCCACACACTCCCACCCCGCAGCCATTCACAGGCCAACCAGTGCCATTAAAGGCCTGCATGCCTACTGCTATTGTACATTTAGCTGTGATTCACAACTAGAGGACGTTCGTTCAAATCTCTAAAAGCTTTAAAATTACGTAAATGCAGCTTCTGACTTTAGCTGACAAACACCAGCACAACGACTGTGGCTGCGTCACAGTCACTGGTCTTTACATTCAAACCGTACGTACACACCTGGCATTCAGACGGAGGAGACGGCTTTCTTCCAAACTTGTTTTCCTAAGAGCTTAAACAGTCTGAATTCAGTCCCCCTCGCCCCGTCCTCCTCAAGCCTCCTCCCGTTCCCCTCGACTCTCTCGGTAAGTCCCTCTGATTAAACAAGCCAAATTTCCTGCCACTAAAATGGCCGAGCCCTGAGCTAAATGTTAGTATTCCAGCCAGTCCGTCCCGTTTCCACCCTGATTAGCTGATGGAACAATGTTTGGGTTGTGGATTAACCCCACTCCTGGCCCCCCATTGGTGCTACTCACTTCCACTCCCCCCCATCCTCACTCTCCTCACTCTCCCTGTGTTGTTCTCCCCCAAAATCTCTTCCAAGCTTGGAGGGGAGTATTTGGACTTGAGGATGGCTTGGCAGCGAGGTGGAGGGAAGCGGGGACCTGTGTCACGTGAAAACAGGGTGTGGGGTGAAAGGCAGGTTGAAAATGATTACATTATCCTGTTTTAGCAGCAAGGTGATGCTGACGGTTGAGATTTTCCTGCCAAAGTCAGTTACTATTTCATAAATCTACATCACTG
Organism: Trachurus japonicus; assembly: GCF_045865225.1. Taxonomy (NCBI): domain Eukaryota; kingdom Metazoa; phylum Chordata; class Actinopteri; order Carangiformes; family Carangidae; genus Trachurus; species Trachurus japonicus. Next base: position 8,799,471 of record NC_140916.1, read on the forward strand.
TGAGTGTGTGTGGATGGAAGCCGGGGGGGGGGGGGGCAGTCTCAGTCACACTTGACGCTATTCATAAGCCAATACAATACTGGAGCCACATATCTGTGTGTGTGTACAGTGGGCATGAAATTTGATGTGACAGTTTGAAAATGAAAAGTATGACACATGCAGTAATTACTTATGAACAGTGAACTAAATGTGATTCAGCAGTTCCTTCGCTCAAAAAGCACCTTATAAGAAGCCATGAGAACATTATGACCGATTCGTTTTAGACTTTACTTTACACATGAGCCTTTCATGGTTTGACGTATTATGGCATCGTTAAGGCTGAAACTTGGGACTTGGAATAAAACATGACTCCAGCTGCACTTGGAAAGAAGTATTACACTATCAGGATGAGTGGAAAAGAATATCCCATGTATCCTGACTACCAGACACCAAAGATGCTGAGTATGTAACACATCATCCAAATTTATTTCTGGGGTGAGATTATAAAGATGCAGCTGAGCTTCTTCCAATGCAGTGTATGCAAGGCAAGCACATCATCAGGCTGCACTTGTAAATAAGAATTTGTTCTTATTCTTAATTGCTTGCCTGGGTAAATAAAGGTTAAATAATGATTTTTAAAAAATCGACAGAAAATAAAGCTTGTCAAAGTCTTGTTGGAGTTCCATACAAAAAACATTTACATTTAAAGGGGAACTATGCAAGTCGCTTTTCCACTGTTTTGCTAACCCTCCTCCTGGCCATGTGCATTTTTTTTTACAACGAAGATGGCGAGAAATCAATCAATAGAGTGCTACATAAAGTTAGATATCATATACAATGTTATGATGTGTATATTTGTGTAGTTTAATCTGTCATAAACAAGAGATTATGGGTTACAGGGCGCGTTTGTGTCACGGGGCGCAGAGACGAGCGCTGGGACACCGGGACGGTCGATCTTACAAAGTTGTTTTTCAGCCAAGAGACGCTACATTAAAGGCAGACGGCCTCCATTCTCCCTCGTAACAAGTTACATGTCATTTGTTAAATCATCACAATTACTCCAAAGGTGTTTAATTAAAAGGTAAAAAGGTAGCACAGTTAAGCTTAAAAGCCTGCATAGTTCCTCTTTAGGAGTTGGGGAAAAAGACAACTAGGTGTCTTAACAAATAAGTGCATTATCACCATATTATCAACATTATTATTCTTTTTAAATACTATGGTCATTGCCAATACTAGTAGACTGCAACATCAGCATAGACCTGGAGGCTTTTATATCTGCCACATGAATTTTAGAGTTGCATAACCTTTTATAGATACAAAGTGAACTTGTCAAATAATCACACCTGAGCACTGCAGTTAGTTTGCGGCTTAAAACCTAACTGTCTTATAAAGATATGAAAAAATTCATGTTTAAAGCCAGACACTGTGATGAATATGACAGAAGATCCTGGTCCTTTTCATTTGTGGTGGTGGTTTTCCTGTCGCATATACTGTCCGTCTGAATTATGAACTGGGCCTTTAAAGTTTTGATAACCCTCTGCTCCGTCTGCGGTGCAAAAAAAAAAAAAAAGCTGCAGAGAAAAAGGAGCAGGACAGAAGGGAAACGGTCCGATCTCACCAACAATGCCCCTTTAGAGGACCAGGGAGACCATTTGGGTGGGACAGGGACACACAGGGCTTTCATTGTGTTGCCCCCCCACCACACACACCACACTGGCTTTAAGGGATGTGTGTGTGTGAGTGTGAGAGGGGGAACGAACCTTCAAAACCCCTTCAGCTCAGCACACACACTCCAGGGTCCTCTGAACTCCCCTCTGCGGTCCAAATGCCGCCTCTTCAATTTAGCCATTACCCTGGGTGTGCAGTAACAAATCCCCTTTGTGCTAACCCAGCTCACTTCACACACACACACACACACTTTCAGTTTAGTGAAATCAGACACAGGAAGTGGAGGTGAAAGGAAGAGGAGAAAGTTTAAAAGGAAAGGTAACTCTCTGTGGGAACAGGTGGGGTTCAGTTGATGAGATACATGAGGACAAGTGGCTCATGATGATGGACACCGACTGTCATGGATGGTGGCATAGATCAAGGATGTGGTCATGCAGATGTAGGACAGTCCTTACAACAACCAAAGCCGCAATGTTTGTCTAAACTCTGCTGGTTTCTGACTTTACTCATTAACCAACCCCGTAAAGACAACAGCAACGCCACATCCCATACTCTTCTACCTCCAGGGATTTTAGTGACAACCCCCTGACGGCTTTGCAAGATCAGAAACAAAGAGCCTCCGTGTCAACACCAGGCCTCTGCGCTAAGCTTCCTAAGCAGTGGGGCTTTTCCAGGGGCCTCCGCTATAGTCTCCAATATCCTGCCTGCCACAGTTTCCACTGAGGGCGAGGGCAACATCCAGCCACCGGCCACACTGGGAGCCACAGTCAGACAGAGACAGACAGGTAGACGCCCTGCTCCTGACCTGCTGGGACGGACGTCCTGGTGCCTGCTTGTAAAAAGAAAAAAAAAGGTGCTTTCATTGAGCACAGGGGCTCAGTGGGTAGTGGGTGCACCCTGCTGCTTCAGAAAGAAGTGGGAGTGGAGGTGGGGTGGGGGTACCTCTACTTATCATACACCACATTATGAAAGCAACTAAACGACACATTCCTCAGCTTATTCCCACTTGGCCGCTCTGATTCATGTGTGAGAACAGAAATCACACCGAGATCAAATTACCACTTGTGTAACAGGGAATTGGATTTTGGGATTAGTATCATCATAAGTATTGTCATGGGACTGCAGTCTTCACCCAATTACAGCAGGTATCAGATTATAGCATCCCTGGAAATTGCTGCAATTATATTAAATTAACTGGATGTCCCAGCAAATATTAATCCCACGGAAAAGAAAAAGAGTTTGGGGATTCGTGTGCAGCAGAGTTTCTCACTTTGTGATGTTTTTTTTTCTTGTAGACTGAGCAACACAAGATTTGGCAGTGTGGGCTCTGCAGTGCACCGTGCTCAGAGCCGTATCCAGGCAACAGACGGTGGATCTTAGTAAATACAAGGAAGATGTTAAGAAGTAGATTCATCTTCATGCTGTCATCTGAAGACAGGGAGGCCTGTGTAGCAGCCAAAACAAACACACACAAAAAACAACCCTTCTACACTTTGGGCATGATAAGACTCCTGTCCTGTGTTGTGTACACGCTCAGACATGCCCTCCCCCTTCTCCTCATCACAAAGCTTTGTCCTCGGCAAGGCTGAACTAATCAGGAGCCACGGTGACACACCGTGTCAACACTGCGGCACAATGGGGGTTAATCAGCCTGTTTACAGCGGCTTCTGCTATCACAAGTGTCGGGACGTCTGAGACACTTGTTGGTCAGTTGTTGTATGATGAAACATCCACTTGAGAAGCAACTGGGCGTTCATTCCCTGACAGGATATACGGGCATTCCCCAAATACATACACACACTAGGTGGTAAGATGCGCGCCAAGGTTCAGAAATATGTCAGATGACGATGTAAGATATTATTTGTCAAACTCAGAGAAGAAGCCAACATGTCGACATGCAGAGCTACACTTGACAGATGTTAAATAGTGGATTAAATTGAAATCTGGCAGGTGAACCTCGTCCATAAATGTCATGTAGTCACAACACTGGACCACATCCATAATGCACAAAAACAAGTGAGCTAACCTAAGTTGAGTAATTGCAAGTGGGCTCATGTGGACACTACGGGATAAATGAGTGTGTTGGACAAAGCTTTAATGTTCCTAAAGCTTGGAAAACACTTCCTGTATCCCACATTACAACCCTGTATCTGTATCTGGAGGTTTAATGTAATCTGCGTTTCTAAAGGATAAACCTCTGTCACCCCTGAGAACATGGGTCATCTGTCAGTCCATGTTACTGTAGCAGGGACTGGGAGCTCCCCATTAGGAAAAGGAAGCACTGGAGCCAGACCTTTCCTTTAGCCCAAAATGCACAGAAATCCAGCCTTTCTTTCACTCCCCAGGGGTTTATGGGATTTAAGGAGGAATCCTGTGACCGATAAATAATCTTTCACAGAGAAAATAATAAAAGGCGACATTATCTGAGAGGGCAAATTCTGTTGTTAATGTAACAGTAGGAAACAAAGCCTATACTGTACACATCAAGATACATCAGATTCCCATGTTAGTTTTGATTATAAATCAAGTCTAAACAAAGGAACGCACACAGCAGCCTGTATTCATAAACTGAGCCTTAAAATGAGGACCATCAGGACTTCTGTAACTTTGTGATGTCATATCTCTCGCCCTAAGCCCCGCCCACCTGGACCCACCATCCAGTTTTGCAGGATTTGGTTTCTCAGTGTTTCACCTGAAATCTCAATAGAGCTCAGGATGGGAGCTTAAAATAAAACAATATTCATACATATCTATAGAAACATGCGTATTTCTGAACGGCAACATAACCCAAATCTCTCGAGACTTGTAACAATAACAACAACAGCAACAGCATCTACTGCACATTTTCCATATCATTCTGTAGTCCATGTTGTAAAATCCTTTCTTGTCTGTAACATTCGTTTTTTTTCTTTTATTACAGTTTTTCTTGGGAGTTTTTCTACAGTAGAGGTGAGGGTCTAAGTTCAGACGATGTTGTTAAATAATGCTGTGTAAAGCCCTTTGAGACAAACTGTAAAAAAATGGGCTATAACCAAATAAACTTGGCTCCAGGTCAGCTCTGCCCTCAAACAACCACAGCACAGGGGAGTCTGTTCCTGTGAGTGAGAATAAAAGTCCTACAATAATCCATGTGATGAAAAGCAGCACCAAGGACCAGAGAGCGCCGCCCGACTCTGTGTGGCTGGGAGCTATAAACCTTAAAAATGTTCACGTGCTCAAATGAAATAGTTCTTTAAGCAGATTTTAAGAGGAATTCAGTCATGACATAAAGCTTCAATTTCCATTGTAGGGATTATGAATAACAGCAGCCTCCACTTATTTACACACACAGTAGTAGCACTTGTATTACTCATCATGCCTGCATGCACTGCACACACACACACACACACACACACACACACCTGCATACATTGTAAACAATCTGACACGGACTGATGACTGATCAGGCTGGGCAACAGCAGCAGCGTTATCGTAGGAATCAAAGGCATCAAAAAGAGACCCGCTTTGCTTTAGGTTGTTTGTAAAGTCTGAATAGTTACAGTTTCACAACAGCCATTATGCCTGAAATGTGCCGAGGGGACTGACGGGTGGGTGAAGCTTAGGCTTACTCTTATTGCATAAGTTGCTTAGTAGCCGTTTGAATAACTGATTATATCACTGAGACCATTAAGAGTCTATCGCTGAGTGAAAATGAATTATGTGTTGCTGTCGAGTTTACAGACGTGATCTTACTCGTCGGCAGTCTGCTGACAACAAAGACAATAAATCAGCATATGAGTTATTATGAGTGAGATTAGATCACTCAGACAAAAACAAAAGTTAAGGGAAGATCTTGATGCAATCCCTCTGTTTACAACCTTGATTGCATTTAGCTGCTAATCCCATTCACAGCATCATACAATTGCCTACAAGAGCAGATAAAAGTTCTGAGAGAAAATCCTCCTTTAGATATCGTGATGTTTTTAAATCTGTGATGTCTAGCACGTTCTAGGAGTCGATTCCCCCCCAAACTGTCTGGTCTCTGCTTCCACTCAAGATTAGTGAATTCCCAGAAAGCCTTTCAACAACCCCCAAGGAGGGGTCATGAACTTGTTGCTTTCAGCTGTGGGTTAAATGTGAAGATGGGGGAAGCGATAGTGAAACCATAATAAGAGGAGGCAGGCGAATGGAAGTTAACAATAATGATAAAATAAAAAAAAGTCCTGCTTGTTCCATGTTAGAGGCTTAGAGCCAGAGAGCTCAGAGTGTAAAGGTTGGAGCTCTAAAAGAGATAAACGGGCCGGGGTTTGGCTCGGTTCTGTGGGTGTGGAGATCAATTAGGTTGATGATCAAAGGAAAACCAACATATTAAGGCTGTCTTTACACTGCAGGCCTTGATGCCCTATTCCGATTTGATTTTTTGACTGTCTATTTACATGTTCTATCAGAAGTGACCCATATCTGATATCTGCTTTTACACCTGTTTTGCTTGCGTGAAACAACCCACTAAAGAGGAAATAAACTAGTAAACTTTTCACGTTATAATTCCATAATAATTATAAACGAAGGTGAGTCAGAGTTCATATCCAACACGTCACTGTTTACAAAGTGAACATCTAGTCTGTCCTTACAAAATAAAGTTAGTGAAGTGTGTCTGTGTGGAGCCGACCTGTTGTGAGATGAGCAGCTGACAGTGACGGTGACAGTTGTGCCACCGTCCGATCCTACGTCGCCAAAGCCTCTTGGACAAATTTGTGCACATTGTTTGTTTTTCCTCTTTTGATTTCTAATTGGCTTGTTTCAGTTTTTGCCCGTAGGCAAATGTGAAATGTGGTGTTTCTCTTGCGTGGTCTCTTTTCACATTCCGTCGCTTGTCCTCGGTCCGTATAGAAATTAATGTTATATTTAAAACTGGAACTAATAAGGAAAAAAAAACTGACGAAAATTAAACGTGTAATAATTCCTGTGACAGTGACCACAGCAGGCCATGCTAGTCCAGGTCAGCCCACGTGTCAATCACAGGCCACAGAGGTTCAGTGAAACCTGTTGGCACGGGAATTAATATTATCATTGATGACGTACTGTACGACACGCATTGCCAGGAAAGATCCGATCTGTCTGTTTTGACTGTAGACGTATTGGCAGATATCCGATTTGTAGCTGATTTATTTCCACATATGATGGGGACCTGAATTTGATCTGACAAAATCCAGTTCCATGCGTATTTGTCCCGTTTACACGTTCATGTTACAGATCCGATCTGTGCCACTTCAGAGGAAAAAAAAATCTGAATTGGGCCACTTGAACGATGTAGTGTAAAGACAGCCTAACAAATCCAAGACAGGTGTCACAAAGTACAGGACCACTAACTACTTCTCAGTGGAGGTCAAAAGGTCAAGACCACAGTGTCAAGGCAATACGTGCTGATAAGCTTCCTGCGCACCTTTAACGATGGGGTCAGAGTTGGACTGGGGCCACCCAGAGGAGCTGTCATTCCTGCCACTGAAAAGAGGGAGGTGCAGCTGGCTAGATTAGTCAGGATTAGAGTTTATCCCCTGCTACCAACAAGCTGATGGGGATAACTGCACTCAAGAGTCCAGCACTGTAAGCTAAGCCATGCCATTGTAGGTATTCAGTTGACACTATTAACTGGAGAGAACTGCAGTAAGTGAACTGTTGCTGTTTTGATCAAAGACAATGTGGCGCAACACTTAAGTATAATGCCACTGTACTGAATCAAAAATAAATGAACAAACTGCTGGTTAACTATTGCCTGTGATTAAATATATCAAAAATATATAGTGCTTTATTGTGCAGAGGCCAGGGATGGGGATCATCCGCATCAATCCATCTACAAAAAGCTATGTGAGATTTATCTTATCACATGCACATTGGAGATTCTTACAGTACCTCATTTGTGTCATTTACATTAATGTAATTGATAATCAGTACGAGAGGAACAAAGGCTGCCTCTTTTTAGATGGAAAAGGAAACATTTAAACATTGCCTGCTTAATAGAATAAAAAGTCATATACTTTGCACTTTTTAATCCTGTACCTGGACACAGCCTTTTTGTCCTAGTTTTGCCTCTTTTAGATGGCACTTTAGATGTAAGGACTGAATTTGGTCAGCTGGACAAGGTGCTCCTTATCCCGTTTTCCTGAGTTTTGTGTATATTGGATATTCTGGATTGGTATTTTGACTTTTCCCTGTCACAATTCAATTGTTGCCAACATTTAACAAATAGCCTGTCTGAATTGCAGCGCTGGCTGTGGTCCAGGCCTGGGGGAGTCAGTGGGGGGGGGGTAGAGACCTCTGCCTGCTGCTGTCGTTACACAGACTCTGACCTGCTGCCGTCGGAGCGAACAGGACTCCTACTGTACAAGTCAAACATCTGCCACTTAACGGATCCTTTCATCCCCTTCATTACAGCCAGAGCTTGTATTTTCAGCGTGGTTGAGCCCAGCAGAAAGCTGAACTTTCACCCCGGTGAGTGGCAGAGCCGGGCTGTAGCCAGAGAAACAAAACTGACAACAGTTAGTTTTGGACTTGTTGCCAAACGTGTATCCGGCCATCAGGTTCGGGCTGCCAAAGTTAACAGATTGGTTATTATATCTTAACTGGTATCATTACCATCATCCCCCATGTAATTATCCTTCATATTAATGGATGAAATTATATCAAGAGTGATTTAAGAACAGCTCATTAAGAGCAAACTGGATTAAATGTAGACTCAGACTATTCACAGCTCAGATTGCACATTTGTTTCATACTGTATTCCTGTGTAAAGATGTAGTAGATGGACAGATCATTGTGCCATCAGGCCTGATGATACTGAATCAACAATTCTGGTTACGGTACATGTAATTCAGGCACACCTATTGTGACTGCTGTCTAAAGAACAAAACAGTTGTCACCTGACTTCCACACTAAACCTCTAGTGATGTAAATCTTACGAAGACAATTCTCTAATTTTCTAGTTTTTGCATCACTAAATGCTTGTTATACTATCATTTTATTAGGTTCTATTTGTTAATGACATCTTGAAGTGGTTCTGACATTAATACTGTTCTCCTGCTCAGTGCTCTGTTTAGCACCACACCATCTAAAGACAGTACAGGGCCAACATAGTGTGTGCATTTCCCTGAACTTCAAGTCAGTGAGGTTTAGGTTTGTGGACAGCAGGTGGAGCTATTTATAGATTTGGTCATTGTGATTTTATTACTCTACTTCTGATTACTCAATTCCTCTTCTGCTTTGCTCACTTGTTGATGTTAAAAACACAACAACATTAAGTTTATTTTGTGCCTTAATGTCACACACAGCCCACACATCAGGTTTACACAGAAAAGAAGTCAGAAACAGATGTAAACATTTTCATGATCTGGGTACAATCTGAATCCCTGCCAAGTTATATTAGCCAATGTTAAGATATAAGAAGTTTAATGCTTTGCTGTATTCATCATCAAATCATATTTCTGCTCAGTTGTATCAGTGATGCTGTCGGAGGGATTCAGCAGCAGGTTTACCACTCAGCATCTGCTAACACTTTATTTACAGGGCTGTGGGGTCCAACCCTGCAAATTAAACTTGATGCTCAGCACTGACATGTCTGACAAGTGCAGATGGATGATGGGAAATCATCAGATCATGTACCTAGTAGCCAGACCACCTAAGGTTTTACACTTGTAGAAAAAACCCCCAAAACAAAACAAAACAAAACAAAAAACATCCAATAAATCTCAGTCTCTTCTGAACACAGTGAATAACTGAGGGGGAGAATCTACACTCAGGTCCCGACAGCAGAAACATTTTCCATCCATATTTATTCCTCTGACAACACAGAGGCTTCAAGTTCACCCCCTCTATGACTCAGAGGCAAAGTGATAAATGTATCTATATTGTGAGTTCTCACTGGTTTTCATGCTAATGTTGTGTGCAAAAATAACAAAAAAGAAGAGAAAGCAAGAAAAAAATGTGAGAAAAAGAAAGAAAGCAGACACTTATTCTCATGCAAATAACAGCTAATGGTTTTTAGCTGAATACCAAGTAAAAGTCAGTGATAGCAGCAAAGAAGGCAGGACCGTGAATGTTATCCATCCTCCATTACACTCTATTGTGCTAAACCAGCATTTATTCTGTTTTAATATGCTTCTCCCATAAACGTCTAGAATAACCACAGGCTAAATATTCAGGAGAAAGAAAAAAACATTTTGAATTCTTCCACTGCAGATGGATATGTGTACTTAGACTCACGTATAACACCAACAACACTGTATACACAGAAAAGATGTGGTATTAACTCTATAGGGTTAGACAGAAACACACGAGTGACAGCAGTGCTGCATCATGCAGGCAGGTCCAGACAAATGCCGGTCAGCTGAGAGACGATTGTGTCACTTTCCAGAGCGTGGTGACTGCACGCATTGTTGTGGAGGGGGGTTGACCAGCTGGGGAACTGTTTGTATGTGGGTATGTGTGTGTGTGAATGGGATGTGGACTGCAGGGCTGAGGAATGCCAGGGTGTGTGGACATGAATTCATGTGTATGAGACTGTGTGAGACAATGAAAGCCATCCCACTCTGCTCTAAAAGCCTCCATTCATGGTGGACCTGACTCATCTGGTTCTCTGCAGCGCCAAAGAGAAAAAAAAACTCAAACAATCTGATTTTACGAGTGACACAACAGAAGTTATCTCATCTCGTTTCTTGGATTTTTTTTTCCAAGACAAGACGAGCCGAGGCAGATTTCCCTACTTGACACAAGATACTGTCGCTTTCTGTCCTCAAAGCAGAACTGAAAAAGACAGGGTGACACTAAACAGCTTGGATCGATTGTTAATTATGCATTTTAGGCAAATACAAACAGGGAACAGTAAAATTCAACATAAGGATGCAATGAAACAGCTAAATTCTTAACCATTTAGAGGAGCAAGACTGTTTACAATTAGAAAAAGGTCAGCCTAATGATGGCGACAGTAGAAAATATAGGTGAGTTCCTGACTCGGAATTGTAATTTTGTGCAGATATGTGAGGAAAATGTTGAAACAGACTTTAAATTATAACTTTGATCTAGTGCCTGCACCTCATCATTAAGATTCATCCTCTCAAAATCAAAGTCATTCCAACCAAATCATCTCAGCCAGTAGTTAAGGTCGTTCAGTGCTGCCATCTCCACAGCCTTGGTACTGACAAAATGGCTAAAGCTCATGTGCAACAGAACAGAGGAAACTAAAAAAGGTCTTTTTCTTTCTAAACCAGTCACACACTGTCGCCGCACAACCGTCACTCAGCCTGTCATCCAGTGCAGGCTGCACTTGCTGCTCCCTCGACAGTCAGAAAGAGTCCAGCTCCCCAGTGCCACAGCTCAGAAAACTAGGAAACCAGCTCAGTCCTCATGACCCAATTAGAAACATCCCCTGGACGGTGGAGAAGCATCAGTCTCTGTCACTTCCATCAAACAGTCCCATATGCCCGGCCCGCTAAGAAAAGCTCCAGATAGTGCAGGACGCAGGAGGGAGGTGTGGACAACACCTGATGTAATGTTTTTACAACTGTGCTCGTGCTCTTTTTACATCAAAATTAAGGTTGGACAACAATTCGCTGGTGAAAACTGCAACTGGGATAACAGCAGCACAAGGATACTTGCTCAAAGGGAGTGGAGAGAGCACAGCTGCACATATGCAAACACTTTTCCAAGCTGGTCTAAGTAAGAACTCGGACCTGCAGCCCCTAAATAAATCAATCAATCAATAAATCTGAGTTAAACGGGAGGCATGCAAAGCGACCCACATTGCCTGTGAATAAGGGCAATCAATAGAGCGATGGCACATTACATGACAAGAGGAGGTATGCCCTGTAATTATGGGCAAAGACTAGAGAGTAGCCTTGTAATTGAATGGTTTTGTGTCCCTGAACGAATGGAGCTAATCTGTTTGGAAGAAGTGAAGCTTTTATGCCGACTTTAAATAGTTACTGAGCTGCAGATTTCAGGTATGGCTGTTTCTCCCTGTGTCTGCTGCACAAGGCCGGTGGTGAATACATTAGATAAACCAGATTAAGTCACGCTTCTACAGAGTTTCAGCTGTCTGCTTCAATGCTGCCTTGGTTTTTGTGGCTGCTGTGTAATGAAGAGGAAAACCATGTCCTTCGAGTAAAAAAGAAAAAGTTTATATCTTTAATTTTATGGTTAGCTCAAGAACATTAGTTACAGAAACAACTCCAGGGGCTTTTTGGACATGCTGTGGCTTTGATGAGGAAGAAGCACGCTGAAACTGCAAGAAGACTGAATAATAAATTCAAGTTCAAGGGTGCCTTGTAGTGGCTTCGGTTTTCTTTATGAACAAGTTATTGATGGCTGAGTCTTAATTGAAGCAGCTGTGGTTTGTGCAGACACCAACAGAAGCAGAGTTTCTACGGCTCACTAGCTTTTATCCCTCAGCTTTAATGTGTCATCATTATACTCGAACAAGATTTAAGTTTCTTAGATCCATTATCACAGCGTGGAGATCCCATGCTCGCCGACTCCCACAACAAATGGCGCCCACTTCTAACATAAAGTCAACATAATACAAAGAGGAGGATTTATTGTACTATATACTACAGTATACTATACTATAGGGGGAAAAAGTCAGGGAGACAAAGGAACAGTGATGCAAATTGGAAAAGGATGGGTTTTAAAATTAAATGGACCACGCTCATGTTGTGCCCTTCAGTTCTTATAAACCACTCAAAGCAGGGCTGCAACTAACAATTATTTTCATTATCAATTAATCTGTCGATTACTTAAACGATTAATCGATTAGTTGTTTGGTCAATAAAATGTTAAAAAATGTTGAAAAATGTTGATCAGTGTTTCCCAAACCACAAGACGACGTCCTCAAATGTCTTGTTTTGTCCACAAACCAAAGAGAAACTCGGTTTATTGTTGTAAAGGAACAAAGAAACCAGAAATATTAACATTTAAGAAGCTGAAATCAGAGAATTTGGAATTTTTTTTCTTAAAAAACCACTCAAACCGATTATTCGATTATTAAAATAGTTGACGATTGATTTAATAATCGTTTATTATTCGATTAATTGTTGCGGTTCTAACTCAAAGTACTTTTCAATGGAAGCCACATTCTCTTCTCTCCTCTGCTTGAAGGCTTTTTATTTTCTCTCTCAGTGCATCATCACACAAACCTGACAGCTGAACAAGACCAATATGTTCACCTTGTCAGAGACAGACCTGCGACATAAGGCAGTAACACACAGCCAGACAGTCAAAGTCAAACATCCATCCAGACTGAGCAACAGACAGAAACTGGTTCTATTCTTCCCTCTATTATACAAAACTAAATAATTGCTAATATTTGCCTTTTTGTTCTACACATTTTGAGGAGGCCTTTCACCTATGAAAAGTTGACACATAAAGGAATTCTGGCTATAGACCGAATCGCCTTGTTGTTTACAACTACTTCCGGGTAGAAAACCAACATGTAATTTGAATGAGAACAGTTAACGAACGAGAGTTTAGCTATAAGCTATATATATAAATATATATATATATATATATATATATATATATATATATATATATATATATATATATATATCTCATGTTTTTCACGCCCTTTCACTGTTTAGACAAATCTGAAATGATTGAAGAAACATGAATATTTCTGTGTGTGTGTGTTTTGTGTTGCTATTCTGTTTGGGGGAATCACGGTGTCTACAAAGCATCAGTGGCTGCAGCTGACAGGGACAGTTAATAGCAAAGCTAACATCAGGACGTCAATTGTTAAAAACCCTTCCGTTGTCGGACACGACATAAAACTACTCCAGTTAGCTCAATCATGTTGTAACTAAGATATCCGCTGGAAAAAATATTTTTTCACGGACCGTTTGAGTCACTTAGTCATCAAAGTTAAACAGAAATGCCAAATTACGATAACCATGGCTAATTACAAAAAACGTGCACACAGAAATAGTGATGGTTGTCCAGTCATTGGTTTTATAGACTTTACAAACATCAGATGAGTCTAAAACGGTGATATAGTGACGTGAAAATGGGATAGGTATATAGCGAAACTCTTGTCCGTCACTATTGTTCTGATGCTGGTTTTCTACCCTGAAGTAACGCGAATCGATCTATAAAAAGAAAGACCAGAGAGCTCTTGTCAGATTTCTTTTTAATATTCTACTAGTGAGTATAAGCAACCTCCCTATCTCAAGTTTATGATTTACTGTTTTCCATTAAAAGCCAAGAGAGCTATTAGTAAAGTTACATTGCAGTTTCATTAGAATAAAAGGCCTTTTCTTAAGTGGCTGATCAACCATCCACTCTTGCTGACGACGACGAGAGAATATAAATATTAGTTTTGTTGGGAAAGCTAATGTTTGTTATGAGATCAAGGTCATCAGCCTAACTGTACTGTATAATATTGCTTTAACACAGTCCCACAGCTGTCTCTATTTGAATACATTTGCTTGTGAAATGAAGTACCTGCATATTTTACTAGATAAGTTTTACTTTCCTCCACGCCTCAGTAGAGCACATTCAGTTTGGGTGTCTGTGTGTGTGTCTGTGTGCACTGCTCATCAGCTGTGCCATCTACTTTGGCAGCCTTCAAATATCCACTTTGCCATTATTGTAGGTGAACAACAGCCAACAAATCTACTGCTCTACTTGAAAGCTCCTTGAGATGAAGGGCGTTGTACAAGACAGCCACAGGCCGGACTGAATCAAACTGAGAAATAAGTCATCAATGGCAAAATCTTTCAGTTCTTACAACACAAAACAAATCATGTCATCTCAGTGGCTGCATGAAAACAAATGCACAAACATGCACTCATAGAGGAAAGGGAGGGGGGCTAATCTCCATCTACTTTGGTAATCCACCACATGATCACCTCTCAACCCAAACATGCGTGCGTGGTCATAAAGACCCATCTGGACCCAGATTGGCAGGCAACAGGCATTTGCTGACATTTGTATTATAATATGGATTTTTGTTTATCATTTTTTAGGAAACAGAGATAAAAGAATATACAAATCTACAATGTGCAAGTGAATTTGCTGATCCCTTGTTCTTGTATCTCACTCACTAATGCCACTATGTCAAAAGCAACACAACAGGTCTTTTCTCCGCTTCACCAGGAGAGGACAGAAGGCTGCTGTCGAGATTAAGAAGATCATAACCACAGGATTAGTGATTAGCATCTTACTTTCAGGGATTTCTCATCTGCGTGAGTGGCTGAGGCCTGTACAGTGCTGATTTATGTGCTGCTGGCAACAACGGAGGTTAAATCATATTGCAACAGCTATAGCGGTTCATAGTGCCATAGCTCAACTGAGCAGACTGTGTATGGTTATGTTGTGAGCTCTGTAATCAATAGTTCTTTGGGTGCTTCGGTGTAGACCGTTTAAATGACTCTCCAAGTACTGGAGCTACGGCTGACAGAGCTCATTTCACAATAACTGAGACAGGCTGTGCTTCATCCCACAAACAGGGTGGATACATTTTTCAAGATCATCATTTCCTGTATCTTTTAATATTGTAAAAAGCAAAAAAAAAAAAAAAAAAAAAGGGTCACAAAAAACTATTGTGGATACTTTACACTTTATTTCTACAGTTTCTTATGAATTTACTTATTTCTTCAAAAGCTAAAGATCTCATTTTATAGCATATTTTTTCTTTGATCAAAGTATAAAACTAGCATGAATCAGACGATGATCCACTGATTGAATAATGCTGCGACCAAACCACAATGATAAAAACAGACCAACAACAGATGTCAAACTGTAGCTGTGAAAGCAGAGAAACATGCAAAAGACACAAGCAGCTGATATAAATCATGGCAATGTTTAACTTCAACTTGGAATAATACACTTAACTGTGTACCCTAAACTCATCATTCAAGCGGCACAGTCAATGATGGGGGGTGGGGGTGGGGGGTGGGGTTGTGGTAGACGTTGGATTTCCAGCTCATCAGAGCATTAAGGTGAGTGATGGGGGGGACAACCTGAACACTCCTCTGACAGATACTTCCTTCTAAAATTACATTCTTCCGTGGCTTGTAGTCATAGCAGTGCATCTGAAGAGAAACTCGGCACTTAACACATCAGCCCAGTCTGTAGGAAAGAATGAAAATGCCCCCCAACTGGGAATGACATCATGGAAGGACTCAGGAGCGACTGCATGCGGAGACACTGCAGATCTTTCTATGTATATGAAACCGGCTTATCAAAACAGCCTGGGGCCAAAAACAGAGAGGTGTGTGTGGTTTTGCATTTCAAAAGATGTTGCTGTCATGATATCCAACAAAAAAAGGAAAAAAAAGGAGTCCATACTTGTATGGATTATGAACTTTTGCAAGTTAAACTCCAGGTATCACCTGACAGACAGGATATACAGATGGTGACGAAGGTGCATTAGCTTCAGTGGGATTGACCTTGAAACCTTTTGGTTAGGAGCTTTTCACAAACCATCATGACACCCTTTGAAAATCAGACAGGAGGAGACAGCGATCTATTCCCTTCCCTACATGCGTCTACATCAACACAATTGACAGAATTCCTTCACAACAGCAAACACAGCACCGCAGGCGATCCTCATCCTAATGATGCCAATCAGGACTCCAGCTCAACCAACCAACACAGTTTCACAGGACTCAAGGCGCTTTGGAAACATCAACATTGATTTATCTACAATTGAAACAATTGTGAAAAAAAAAATTGCTAAAGACTGGCTACTTC
Organism: Trachurus japonicus; assembly: GCF_045865225.1. Lineage (NCBI taxonomy): Eukaryota > Metazoa > Chordata > Actinopteri > Carangiformes > Carangidae > Trachurus > Trachurus japonicus. The sequence goes on from NC_140916.1 coordinate 8,815,836, forward strand.
AGTCAGCAAAGCCAACACATTAAGGGAGCAACACATATCAGCTTCTCTGGCATCTCTCCACTTGGGCTGAGTTTCTCTTTCATTTCATGAGAGATAAACAGTTCCTCTCTGACTATCTTGTTTCCACATAGCCCTCCAACAAAAGTTCATCCCAATCTGACCTGAGCGCAAATCTTAAACCTACTTGTATGTTGTTAACACAATCAAAACTGTGCAAAACACTATGAAGAGTTCTGCAAAGTAACAGGGATGCATCTTATCCATACCTATACCAGTGTGGAGAGATGATATATTGCTTTTACAGGGTGTGAGGATCATCAGTGTCAAAAACACTCCTCTTGGAAACAATTACCCACTTTATAACAATTTCCTTGGCTTGGCTCATTGTTTCCTGGCAGTTTAACTCCTACACAGTTTCCGTGGCAAACACCATGGGCTGTCATCAGGTCTGGTCCCATCTGGCACTTTCACCTGATAAACTGGAGCTCGTTCCAGTCACATTAAGTTGGCTCCCATTGTCAGTGCTTCACTTGGGCTACAATCAATCACCATGCAAACATGTTTGTTTGGCAGCGTAGTCCACTGCTGGACGTCTTCCATTGTGCCGTACTACGTGACTTATTGTGCAAAAAACACGTTTTTCTGTTTCAGTTGGGACATAAAACAATAACAGATACTGACAAGGTTGGATACTGGATGCAGCTGTGAGATTGTGTTAGGTTTTTGCACAAAAAAAATGAAAATAATGAAGAAATATATGAATAAAAACATTCCCTACAGTACAAATAACATTGCATATGGTGGTAAGTATTGCACCATACTACATGATCAAATACTGGCCCAAGGCTAGTTGACTGCTTACATATTGCAGCAGTGTACCCATATCAAAAACTAACAGAAGCATACTGTGTATAGCGGGGATTAAATCTTCACTCACAATAACACTGAACTGATTGAAGAGACGACTTAAAAACATGGATCAGCCTGGTGTGGTTTGTCTGCTTCACACAATGATATCACTGGATTGATATCAGCTATTGATGCAGATGTTATCATTATTTCTCTTAAGGCACATCACAATGGAAGTGAACATGCCACGACTTGGAGCAGAGGGAGACGTTGGTGGTGCTGGTGGGAAAGAAAGAGAGATACATAGACAATACAGAACAAATGGAGAAGAGTGACTGAGCAAGTTTAAACAAGAGCTGGAAAAAACCAGACGTATCGCCAAGAAATATTATTTACACATACTACACATTTTAGACACATGACACAGTTGTAACATGCTTAAACAGAGGCTGAGTGTCACTGGCAGATACCTGAACTCCCACTGAGCAACAGTAAAGCCAATGAAGTTAAAAATTCAAATTTCACTCATTATCTATCTACTCACTCTCATGTCGACTAAGGGCTGGGAGAATTTTCAGCAGTATTTGTCCATTTAATGGTTGTGAATGGTGCTCACTTTTCTTCTTCCAAAAGGACACACCAAAAAACACCCAAATACCTCCATGCTGCTCGTCTGTAATGTCCCTCTTGTATTGAAGCCCCGACATGAGAAATTGTTCCGCCGGTGACACAGGAAGAGCAGTGAACTGAGACACTTATTTAATTTATTTCGGAACAATTTCTCATGTCGGGGCTTCAATACAAGAGGGACATTACAGACGAGCAGTATGGAGATATTTGGGTGGTTTTTGGTGTGTCTGTTTGGACGAAGAAAAGTGAGCACCATTCACAACCACTATATGGACAAATACTGCTGCGGGGACCCCCCCGTAACTCAGAGAAGGCACGGAGGACTCTGAAAATTCTCCCAGCCCTTAATCGACATGAGGGTGAGTAGATAATGAGTGAAATCTGAATTTTGGGTGAACTATCCCTTTAAGAAACTATATAAATTGTCAATATTCCCCTTATAAATTGGGCCTATTTGATTTAAATGATAGATGTGAAACAATAAGTCAATCATGAATCAATGAGTCAACTGACTCTTCAGTTGTTAAACAGTTGTGAAAAATAAAAATCCTCAGTTTCCAGCTTCTCAAATGAAGGGACTTGTTTCCTCTCTGTCCAAGATTAATGGTTTCAACTGAACTTCTTTGTGTTTTGGTTGTTTGGTCTGTAAAACAAGACTAACTTTAGGTTTTACTCTCATCTCTTGAAAGCTGTGATTGGCATTTTATCACAAATTTTGACCAAACAATTTACGAATTAATCAAAAAGATAATAAGCGGATAAATCTGTCATAAAAATAATCCTAAGTAGTCAGACTAGACCCAAGTTAAAGTATGAAGACAGTCTGAGAGAGGTTGAGCAATCCTCTAGTGTGTTCTGAGATGTGAAAAGACAGACTTTCTGGCAACAACTGACAGTCTATTAGACTTAATTTAATTTAATTTTTTAATTTTTTTTTTAATTTAATTTTAATGAATATGATTGACTCCCTTAGGAAAACCAGCAAACAACATGAGATACTTCAGGGGCTTAAACTGTTGTACTTGGCTTTATGTAAACTAATACAATGTCTCACAACTCGTGTGTGAAACTGGATTTACTGGAGTTACATAATTTAAATAAGTTGCATTTTCACTAATACATGCTGTGTGTTTATTTTTATATTGGATGTTGTTTCTTGAGAAATGTTTAAATCTAACAAAGCCACTGGTTAAAATACTCAAGTCTGACTCCAAGTTATCATCTGACTGTGTTTCTTTTAAATGAATTTGCCAGCAGCAAAATATTCCTCAACCACCACTGAGAAGAAAGACAATTTATCAAACCACCAAGGTGTGGGTTCTGTAAAAAAAAAAAAAAAGAGCCAGTCAGATCGTATCATTGGGTTCCCATCCACTCAAACTCCCTGTGGCTATGAGACACAAATCAATCAGGCTCAAAACTCATCAAAGGACCAGTCTGGCTCTTCTGAAGTTCAGAGGAGCTTAAACACCGTCATTAACTGCAGCGCCACTGACGAGATGGTGAGAGGAAGCGGCCGTCGAGGAAGTAATGAACGCAGGTGTGAACACTTCATATCAAGGTGCTGGGTTTTTACAGACGGTACCGTTGAATGCTATTTTGTCTGAGCTTCGTTCCCATAGTGGCACATTTTCTTGTTCAAAAGTGGACGATAACAGTTGACAAAACTGTGGTGAATAAATGAAACCTAGTTGCTTGTGGCGTGCAGCTTCTCACAAGTGCAGATGTGTTGGTGCTTTAGTGAGAGCACATAGAAACAACTACAGCTGCTGTGATTGGTCAGCTTGAGCTCCTACATGTTTTCAGTGCTGGTTTAGAGATTGTTAGTACAGGAAAAAAACAAGAGGCAAGTTCAAGATCCAGCAACACCTCATTCATCTGCATTTCCTCATCTAGCAAAGTTGTTAAAGTGCAAACAACATGAACATGAGTTTATGTCTCAATTCAATTTTCAACAAGTCATTAACAGTGCAAGCCCTCCCACCGTTACCCATGACACATGTGCAAAGGATTACATTTGATATGTAACAAACGCATGTCAGCTTCACAATTCAGGCCACGTCCATTGAGCGTTGCAGCAATGAACAGGAGAAAAATATCTTACACTAAACTATAAATCAGCTCCTACCCCAGATGCAACCATGTCAGGACCACCAGAACATGTTGACAGAGAGGCATAAATCTGATTTTCAACAGCAGCCTTGAGGGTCTCTATGTGGTCAGCTAGCGCGCGGCAAAGTTCATATTATTCTCACCTGCCAAAACAAACCGCCAAGTTAATAGGAGAAACAAATCATCTCAAACAAACTTGGTACGAACAGGCCTTATAAAACTACCAGGGGGTGATCCAACATGCCAGTGCATGGCAAATCTGTGATATGCAAATGTTTTCTATTTGAGTCACACTTTTTAATGATGTATTTTAATGTAGCACACACAGGGGTCTTTGTTTCCTCCATTAGTTGCAGGATTAACAGCTGCAAGTATCATTAAAAGAATAAAAAAACAACAGGCAAAAGGCAGGAGAGAGGTTGTTTCCAACCAAGGTGAATGACAGACGAGGTGCACCACACCAGAAACACAGGTCGCCGCTGTTTCTTTGCATGTGCTGATTAGTCACTGGCAATAGATGGCGAACACAGGAGCTGTTGTTACAACCTCTCGCCTCAAGTCCTGACACCTTATATGACACAGCAGCTGAATATAGGCAGTCAAAGCCTGGCCATCGGGCTGCTGACTGAGGCTTTGTGTTCATCCGTTCACTAAAGAACCAGTGACCTGTCTCTGGTTCCCTGAGGTGGCTGAGTGGGTCCATCACCAGGTGTGTATAGGTAATGAAATCAGCCCCCATGGGGGAAAGGGTGATAGAGGAACAACACAGGAGCAGTATCAGTTCCTCTCCACCTTTTCAGCCCTCGGCCCTGAGCTGCTTCTGAGATTCTAGGTCAGTAGTGACTTTTTAAAGATGTGATATGGGCCTCTAGAGGAGTGTGGTGATACTAAGTAGGCCTGTAACGGCCTCTGACACGCTTAAGGAGGATCTATCATATGTAACACTACTTTGAGATGTCATGTACCTCCATATCCTCATTTCAGTTTAAACACATCATGTTAATAACAACATGTAAACATATATTAGATGCTAGGAGGATATAGAGTTGAAAATAGTGTTAAATTATCATCCCAAAGTAGACTAATGGATAAAACACAACATGTTTTAACACTCAAAGTGTCGAACTTTAGCAATGAGAAATCTGACTGTTTGCTGCATACCTGTAAAATGTAGAAATGCAAATGGTAGGTGGAACAATCCTGTTAACATAAATGCAGTTTGGCAGCTGACAGTGATATGCATTGACAACAATGGTTAAGCCAGTACTACTTCTTAACATTTCACCTATTCATGGTGTCCACTTGCATTATTAAGAGCCTCAGTGCTTATGCTGCTTATCCTACATTCAAATGAAGCAACACACCTGAGTAGCAACAATTATCGGCAAGAAAGAGAAGATAGAGCAGTAAACAGTAGAGAACAATTACACAACATTACAATATATACATAAAAATGACAAATCTACTGTGTTAGGAGGGGAGAGGCTGGGGGGGGGGGTCCTCTGCTATGTGGAGGCCCTATAATCCCTACAAACAGTCCTGCCATACTAAATCACAGTGGGCTTCAAATCTGATATTTAAGCCTTTCTGTAAACCTCCGAAGTGGTGACTACATTTCTAACAATGTGTAAGTGATAATCATCCGGTTTGACAAGAGGAAAGCTCACTGCAGGATGACAAAGTCAAACGCAATGGGGGCTGGCAAGTGTCGTGATTGAAATTCTCCCAGAACAAAACCTCGTTTGTGTGATTGTTCACCGGGCTCGCAATGAGGCAAAAATCCATTCCACATGATGCATTCATTGTTTTCAGCCAAACATGCACCAGGCCCCACAGCAGCCAGAGCTACTGTACAATGGCCCTCACCAAAAAACAACTGAAAGCCTGCTGCAACATTCAGGAGGGTCCCTACAAATATGTGCACCATCCTATGAGGAATGTTACTCCCTTACAATAGTTATTACCATTACAGGTACATATAAGTAGCTAACTATGTTTGTTTTTTGGGTGAAATCAACTAGGCACTAGCTTTTCTCAGACACAAGTTAATAGAGGAATTTTACAATAGAAAGATCAGAGGACAGATAAATCAGCATATATGCGATTAACACGCAACACACTTTAAGTCTCCTCCGGGGGTACTTCATAGGAATAAAATTGTCCTCGTCTGAGTGAAATAGTTGCTGTTTGAGTCACATTTCAACAGGTGACGAAGCAATAAAAATCAAACTGCCGTTTAAAAAAAGGAGAGGGCGCTGCAAATACAGGTTGCAAACCAGTAACTAAGGCCACACAATTACCACACAACAAAACACCTGCGCGGAAGGGAAGCACAGAGTCACTAGAGAGTTTCCACAGTATTTGGTTTCCCCTCTTCTTGTCACTCACCTCTATCCATTTCTGCGCCTCTTGAAACGCGGAGTCTGCGGCCGACTCAGTCACTGGGTGCTGATGCTGATGATGAGACTGTCCTATGTCTGCAACCGGACTTGCCATTGGCGTAGAAGCGCAGCTCTTCCAAGTATTTAAAGCTTGTTTCCTTTTTTTCTTTTTTTTTTTTAAGAAAATGTGACAAAGCAGCTCAGAGCCGCGGTATTTCCAGCGAAATCAGCCGTGAGCCGTGTCAGTCTGCCCGGTCTCCTCCGTCGGTTGTAGGTTGTTGGTGTTGCAGCAGCAGAAGCAGCAGCACCGGCGAGGCACACGAACCAGTTGCTGCTCTCCGCTGTCGCTCCTGTCGGCGTCTGTGGAGAGGCAACCAGCGTCAAGTCAACCACAGGCACACACACACGCGACTTCCGGTGTGAGCATACAAAATAAAAGCTTCAGTGGAAACTCAAACTGCATTATTGAGGTGCATTCAAACAAAGCTAATTTTGTTTATTTGTGGGGATCCCCAATAGCTGAGCTCTAAAGCACCGCTAGTCTTACTGGGGTCCACATTTAAAAACAATTTGAAACGGGTTTTTTTTAAGGGTTCTTTGTTTTTTGTTTTTCATCCCTCTCACTTTTACTTTATATGAACTGAAAAATGTATTGGCAACTACTGATTACTTTGCCCATGGCTTATTATCATCTGGCTGCCAAATGACACAAAAAATAAGCCTACTTTTACCCCAGTAGCTACTAGTCTGAAGTGCTTCATGGCAAATATTGTCCTTTCATTCCACTTGTGTAGCAGCTTTAGTTTATTTTTATTCTCTTAAGGATGCCTTGGCCAAGATGAGCAGCAGCAGGATGTGCATAAACACGAATAATTAAACATTAAATAGGTAACAAGAAAGAGACCGATAAGTGAAAACGTTTTTGCTTGTGTGTGTCTGCCACTGATGATCTGACATGTAGTCTAATTTATGGCGTTTTATAGCTGATTAGATTTTGATAAGTCAATCTCAACTCTTTTCAAGCTATGTGTATGCAGAGCGATATCTATCGCTCTGTGTAACTCATGTCCAAAAGGAGCAAAGAGAAAACAGAAGAAGATAGCATAATATTTCAATGACATGTAAACATGGCACCTGTCTGCTAAAACATGAGATACCTTTCATTTAAAATGGTAAAATGACTTGTTAGTAACAAGTTGTTACAAGTAATAAGTTGTTACTAACCATAACACAGGAACGCCTAAACTCCCTGACCTCAAAAAACCCACACCTGTTACCTGTTGTTGGTGGATTTCCACGGGTAAACGCTGCGGCGGCCATGTCTACTCGCAGCTGTAGCCGTTGTGGACGTGTTCGCGCCAAACTGTTTGAAAGACCAAAGACGACCAATGGGAGAAGTCCAGTATGTGGCCGACCAATGGCGTGACCCCATCATTAACAACGCCCACTTTCAAATCGTCACACAGGAAATAGGAGAAACTGAGAACAGTAATAAACGTAAAACAAAAGTAAGAATACGGTACCTGGATGCCAACCGCCGTAAAACGAAAAGAAGAAGAAGAAGAAGAATACGGTACGCAAAATGGGTGAACGGAGGTGATTAAACTCGATGCCCAGTACAAGGAATAAGCTCAAACAGCCAAAACCCTGGAGGAAGAGGATACCACAGCATTTCTAAGGGTCAGGGAAGCAGCTCAACTACAAGCTCCCGAATTCAAGGTGGGTTTTCAGTCAATGTTATAACTTTACATAGACAAAAACAATAACGTTAGGCCTACATTACCCATCTAGACCAAAACAATAACGGGTAATGTAGGCCTACCGTTATTGTTTTTGTAACAGTGCACAGCTTTCATCGATGCTAACACTAACGGCTAAAGCTGAGCTGGGTGGCTGAGGCATGACACGTGTAAGCGAAAACCCTTCTCAAATAGTTAAAACATGATTAAAACCATCTGACAAGACTTGTCAAGAATTTCTTCTGGGGATGCGAGTTGATGCTAGCTTAATTTCTTCAGGTGATGCTAGTTCTCAAGGTCGTGGCCCTGTCTCCGAATCGACTAGCTACATCTTTTTGACATTTTTTTTCTTTTGTGTGCGTGACACACTTGTTCAGCTTGTGTAATGTAAGTTAATGTGATATGGACCTGTGTCTGAAATAAAGCTTATATATTAATGCAATTCAATAATGAAAAATGTTTTATACATTTTAAAAGTATCTGCTTGTTTAACCATCTGGAAAAACTTGGTTTCACCAGAGTGGGAGGAGACTAGCAGGTTATGTGCTGCTGTGTCATTTTGTTCAATCAAAATTTTGTTTCAATTAGATATGGTTATAAATCTTCTTTTCTTTCTAGCCAAGGAATAATGTATACGTCACATGATTAGTATGAGTACTGGCACTAAAGGGTCTTGAAAACGGTCTTGCATTGGTTTGGTCTTGGTCTTGTCTGCCCCCTCAAATTCTTGGTCTTGATCTTGACACGGTCTTGGGTTAGGTTGTCTTGACTTCAAAAAAATGTCCTGGATTTTGATCTAGAACTAGTCTGGTGTTGTTTGAATGGGCATTTATTTAAACATAGGGTAAGTGTACCTATTAAGCCCACCAAATCTGCTTTTCAGCCATTTTTAATATATACCACCCCAATTTAAGTGAAAACATTTTAGTTCAAATGATAGTCTATTGTCTAATTTGAAGTGTCAATCGTTCATTTATAGCAATTTTTATTGTTTTTATTGTTTAATTTGTCAAAATATACCAAAAATCTGGCATGGGCTTAATGGGTACTTAATGTACCCTTTAAGCCCATGGGTGTTCCAAATAAGCCCACTTCATGATTTGTTGATAAATACATATATATATTTAAAAATCTTAAAAATCCAAACTTATTCTATTAAAATATGTAATCTCTTAGCTCTCAATAGCTATTTTCATTTTGTCTCCACTCCTCTCCTCGGCCCTGTAAACGGCATTTGAAATAGGCATGATCGGCCTATTTGCTGTGTTGTCAACACAGAAAAAGCTAAACTTACAACATGTCTTCTTTGGAATGTAGCCAAAAAACTATTCATGAACAAAATAAAAATTAGAATAGAAATTACTCTTCGGTACTTAAGCTTTCAATATCTGTTGTCATTTTGTCTGTATCTCTATCCTACATTATACAATTGGCATTTACATTTGGCCAAATTTTCTGGTCCAGCCAGCTGGTTGAAAGTGTTTTTATCTAGATTTCTGAAGACCCAATGACTGAGAGAAAGACAGTTTCCTGGTTCAATACTATTTTAAGGATAATAAATTAATCAATTTCAGTATTAACAACTAAACAAATAACTTTTTAAACATAAAAACACAGCTTAAATAGAAAAAATGAATAAAATGAATGAATTGGCCGATGCAATATCACTAATATTTAAATTTGGGTATTTAATTATCTGAATTATGAAGCTGATTGATTAGGTGAGGTCAAACTTAGGCAGGAAAGTGGTTCAAAAGTCAAAAGGAAGAAACTCTCCATTGAAACACAGCCAGTGGGCTTAATGGGAGCAGGTGGGCTTAAAGGGAACATCAGTGAATTACTGGTTAAAAATCTGAATATTTTTATTCTACACACATGGCATTTAAAAACAACTACATGACATGAATCTATATAAGCTGCACTAACATAACATGAAAAGTATTAATTGATCATGTATTTAAGTAATTAGCTATACTCATTTACATCTGCCCTAAATGGTGTGATTTTTTTGCTACTGTCCCCTTTAAGCCCACTTGGTAAAAATGTTAATTAAAAAATAAATAAAGATAAATATTCATATGTATTATCAATTTAACAATAAAATAGGATATTCTGCATACAAAAATGTAAACTATCCATGTTTATCATGCTTTATGTCATGGCAATGAACAATGCTATGCAGTGGCTGTGTGCAGTGGCATGTGGGCTGTTTGCTAGCATGCTAAAATGCATATTTTGAATTCAAAAGAAAAACAATTTCTAATTCTAGAAAAATTCTAACACATGTTTTATTTAAAGCACTAATCTCTTAAATTTTGGTAACAAATGAGTTCTTAGCTAAAGTCGGAGTAGAAATATGGAATAAATATTGTTTTTTCAGGGCATCAAAATCACTGAAGTTTTTTTGCAACTTCTTCGGGAGCAGCAGGCACATGTCACACATATGCTTCGATAACTCAAGATTGACAAATCTGATTTGCTTAGAATAAAAAGTATAATTTATGTAACAAGCTGCTTCATTGGAAGAACCATGAACAAGCAAAAATGGTGATGTAGTTTTTTTTTTTATTTGACTCAGAAGTCACAAGTGGGCTTATATGGTACGTGGGCTTAATAGGTACACTTACCCTAATCATTATGGTATTTTTCATTTATCATAGTTTGAGTTATGTATAAAAAACAGTAAACAGTGTTGCATTATTGTTGCCAGTTATGTCTGACAAGATTTCCCACTGGTCGAGTCCTTATTTGTCTGTCAGTATTCAAGGCTTTTATTTTGGTTGCAAACCCTCTTTGATGCTGGTGGTAATCCAGCACTTGTTGGCTAACTTTACATACTCAGACTGACAGGACCAGCACACACCGCAGTATGATTCGCTCCAATGGCCAAAAATACTCAGAGCAAGCGCCCGCTCCACCACTAGCCAATGAGGGCAGCGACACACTGGGGATCTCACACCCACTTTCGTTATATGGGGCAAGTGACAGAGCAGAGAGTTCACCGATTTACGGCCAATGCACACAAAAACTGAGATTCACCTGTGACCTTTAGTTATTGAGGCATTTAACAATTAACTTAATGATACTTTTAAGGCGCTTTAATATTTGCTGATCACTATCTCATAGCCTATCATCTCATACTTTAGCCTAATCTTTAATGTAATCTTGATGCAAATGATGGTGTCTGTGATAAGTTAAAGAAACAGAACTAAGCTGCTTTTGCAAACAAATAGTTGGGTAAACATAAAATTTCACCTGGGATACCCTCCGTAAATCATACAATTGTTAACATGAAAATCCTTTTCTGGGCAAAATGAATGAACTGTTAATTTTATTCATGCATTTTTTTTTGAGTACACTTAAACCATGTTTTAATCAGAAACTTCCTCCATGGCCATTGTCTGTTGTCTGATGTAGCCTATCTTATAGTCAAGGAAGCCTTTAGGTCAGATGATGTGACTCAACTTCCAGGGCCTGCAGACTTCCAGTGTTGCCCACAGGGATGGGGATATTCATACATCTTTGCTGACCTCTTGGGGAAAAATGCAGCACTACTGAAAACCTGCAGGAGGGGCTTTCCGATGCACGTCTACTGTGTGTATCCACTAGTTGCCACACCTCCCTTCTGTCTCCTAGGCGTCTACTTCCTGGATACTACAAACAGTTTACCGTGCTTTTCCTTCTCATTGATTTTTCTCCCGCAAGATCTACATCGAAGAGAAAATCATGGTTTAATTTTCACTGAGGCTGTTCTCAACGTATGTTGGTCACGTGTTTGACTTGCCAGAGTGACTCCCACCTGTGTTTGACAGGACGCACTTTGAACCTGCACAGGCAGCTTGGTAAGTACAACTGCTATTGTGTTATTACTTCTGTGCCAACTTTCTTTTTTTGTTTAATCAGCTACTAGAATACCTAAGGGTTTATTGTTTGGACCTACACAGAGTTAAACACACATGTTTATTATTGCAAACTTTGTGAAAAAGTCGTATATGAGGTTATTTTTATCTTTATTAAAATTCCAGTTCAGAGTCTGTTTTCTACTTTTCTGATTTTTTTTTTTTTAACAAGCTTGTTCCGATGTGTTTTCGTTTGTGACTTATGGTTGCTCATGTTACAGAGTATGTAAAATTATGTAGACCTACAATTCTGAACCATAACGATTTACATTATTCTAGTAAACTAATAATATAATGATAAAACACTGATTTTATAGGTCAAAAATGCAACTGCTCATTAAAAAAAATAATAAAATCTTGGTGTGATATACTGTGTTTACTTTAAGTTGACTCCCAAAGGGGCTGCACATCCATTTGTGGTAAAATACAATAAAATGTGAAGTGGCTTCTCTCAGAAGGATGGCTGAGAGTCTGCAAGTTTCCAACACAATTGCATTATTTATTCAGGATAAGCTCCTGTTGTATTGTTTGACTGACACAAGCATCTGCAGACTCTCTCCCCACCACAGTGCAGAATGACCACATTTAGCCAGCAGGGGGTGCCAAAGGCTAATGTTTGTCTTACCTATTTGTTAAATATATAAATGTAAATGTATAAAAACTGGTGCAAATCCTATCTTGACTGCTTTTTGAAAGTGCTAAGATGCAGATCATTTAACAATTTCACCCCCCCCCCAGTATTTTAAAACAGTATATCACACCATTTACTGTATGGCTTTATTAATCTGCTGAAAATTCTTATGTATCATATAATCTTATCTCAGCTTCTCCATGTTTCATCCACAGGTTTTGAGGTTTCTCACTTTATCTCCAGCATCCATCCAAATGTGGCTGATTGCGGTGTCTCTCCCACTACTTCCTGTTACCATCATCATGGTATCCAGCCGTGTCCGTGTCAAAGTTTCTACGTTGTGGTGTCGAGCTCTGGGCTGGGCACTGGGGCTGGTGCGAGGGAAAGTGTGTGTCAGGAGCACCCACGCATTTTTGTTCTCAAACTGCACCCATGGCAAAGTTGACAGTGTCCTGGAGACCTTTGACCTTTACACTGAGACACATCCCTCTTTATGCATCGGTCCAGAGACTGGTAAGTAAGCACGAGAATCACTTCATTCACCAACTAGTAGTAGGCTAATGTCGGTTCAAAATAGTACACAAGTTAAGATTAGCTTTACACCAGTCTACTTACACCTGAAATTAGTGATGCATCTGGATATTTGGATCAGGAGCTCAAAGCTTTGAAGTCAGTCAGTTGAAAGACTATACCTTTGGTTTGGTTGGACTTTCAACTAAAGGGAAAATTGTATTCAATCAAAACCTTGCCTTACAGAAATGTACAATAAATAGCTACTAAGAAACGTGTAAAACAAAATGTGGTGAAGGAACATGAGGGATTACGAGAGCAGCATGGATGAAACTAATGTTGCTGATTTAGTGAGTTGCTGTTGATGAAGCTTCCTGAGAGTGGTGCTCTTTCCCTTGCTTTAATAGCCAGTGTGGCAGAACGCAGACCGCTCCCACTGACTACCCGTTCCTTTCTCTGTTTTATGTTCAAATAACTCAACAGGCATTGCTCAGAACAGCAGTAGTAAAGGTGTTAAAGCATTGGCTAAATGTTGAACCAGAAGTTAATTAAGGTAGAAGGAAAAATTAGTCTTTAAAGACACTTTATGAAAACGTCAAAACTCATTACTTTAAAAAATAAGTCTGTAACTTTGGAGATTTGTTTCAGCATTGCAGAATGAAAAGAGACTCCACATTAGACATTATATCAATGGAATTAATAATACTGACAATTATGTTATTAAGTCTAATTACTTTGTTCTGCCTACAGGCAGGTTGATAGAAAATCGTTAGTTGAGGAAACTGCTTCTCCCATGTTCACAGTATATCAACCTGAACTCCTTTAAATTAAATAATCAATCTTTTTGACAATCCAGATTAGTAATTAGTCGCAAACACAAAACGAATATGGCACATTATACCACGATTTCAGTATAATGTGATTAGTCAGTCGTCCAGTCCTTTTGTCAGTAAAGGCACATTACACATCGAACTACTCTAAATTTATTATCCAAATGACAAATGGACCCCAACAGTGAAAGTAACCCCAGGCTTGTTTTGTCGGCTCAGGTGAGGCGTTGGATGAGGTGGTGAGGCGTGTCCGTCCCTCCAGGGTGTTGGAGCTGGGGATGCACTGTGGCTACAGCTCAGTGCGCCTGCTTCGTCTGCTGCCCTCTGCAGGCCAACTGATCACAGTGGAGCTGGATCCACTCACAGCAGACCTAGGAGAAGAAATCATACTGGTGGCCGGCTTCAAACACTCTCAGGCACAAACTTTTGATGATTACCACAACTTCATGAAAAAGAAACCAATATCTAACAAAGAGATTTTAAACCTCTGATCTTCCATTTTCTCATCCCCCTCAGTTCCAGGTGTTGACATCTAGCTCAGCTGAGGCCATCCCAACATTGCGCTCATTTCTTGAACCTGATCAAAAACACGGGGGAGGCTTCAACCTGGTGCTAATGGACCACGAACCCCAGCAGTACCTACAAGATTTACTGGCTTTAGAGAGAGAAGAACTCCTCTGCCCCTCTGGCTGCTCCGTCCTTCTGATCAATAGGAGAAGAAGAGCTGAGGACCTCAGAGAAATCCTGGAGCACGTCAGAGTGAGAGCAGACTGCTGCAGCATCAAGACAGAACTTCAAAATATGGTGGAAATCTTCTACCAAAAGGAAAGTGGTAATGTTGAATGTGATAGCAAAATCTAACAGTGTCTGATTTAGATTAGTGTTCACAAATGGTATTAAATACTTCCAAACTGTTATCAAGGGGTGTTTGAAAAACTACTTTTCTGTTTGATACAATTAGAAAATAAATTAAATAGTTGTATCTCTGTTTTCCATAAAGATTGTTTCAAACTTAATTATAAGTGATATTGTGAATTGAAGTCAGCAGTTTTCAGTTAAAACTGTCTGTACTGTTAGGATTGTTAGAGTTCATACAAGTGACAACAATTACACACAAACCAAATGCAGATAGAAAAGGTTCAAAATATTCACTTGTTTCTCCTAATGTGAAAACCCCAGAGTGCTTGCACAATGGTTTCTTTAACCAAAACAAAGGACAGATTTTTAGAGGTAGAGCACAGAGTAACCACTTGATGGTGCACTCTGCTTTTCAAAAGAATAGAAACTCGGGCATTGACCAGGGTCTGACAAGGCAGCGAGCCTTTAAAGGAAAATACCACCTATTTGATGTCGTCAACATCTTCTCTGTTGCTGTTACAGAGAGTAAAGTCATCCTTTTGAATTTCCTAATTTACCCATTATGAGATATTTGACTTGCAGCCGTCTTATTCTGACACACACTCCCTCTTGTCCATGTAATGTTATGTACTTACAGACCCGAGTGTCAGTGTTTACAATGAAATAAATAAAGCGTTATTGAGGAAACTGCTCTCAGTCGATCTTTTACCCCCCCCCTTTTTACTACCATCAGCAATCTTGCTCTAAGTGGCTATAATGTCTGAGATTCACTGTTCCAGCAAGCATCCTAAATGAGGAGAATCAGCGTTGTCTTCTGGGTAGAACTCAGATGGAGGTTTTCTGAATTAGCCTCTAATGGCACTGCTGAGGCTTTCAAAGCAGCTGGAAAGCTATTACATGGTTTAGAGACAATTTAGTGCTGAATTTAAATAAATAATATTTGTGCAATAACACGATTTAATTAAATGCAATATTTCCAGAAGCCTCCGGGTGGGTCCAGACTCTGGGTCACAGCGTGGTGAATGTTGTACTGAGTAAAATTATGCAAACTTACTGCAGTTAAAGAGAGACACAGAGAGAAAGGGAGTCAGGGGAAGGGGTGTACATTTATAAATTAGACATGGAGGTTAGGTAATACACAGAAAGGGATGAGAAAGCTGGAAATCCATCCAGTTTAACTGCTCACTGTTGTGCATCTCTATAGAGCAAAGCAGGCAGTGGTGCTGGTACAATATGACTGAGCTGCATGAATAGTTTATAATCTTATACATGGATCACTATTTGCATAGCAGGGGAGGCAGCAATTGATTTTGTTGAATTAGATTTTGAGGGAGGAAAAAAAAACACAGATTTCCAGGAAATATGTTCATGGGTTGTTTGCCACTCGGGTTGTTTATTATTTATGAGGTGAACAACACTGACTCCTGTCTGACAAAATAGCCAAAACTCCAGCTTACAAGGTTGCATGGATTTCAGGGAAGTTTTTTTTTTTTTTGCTGTCCATCTGGCTTTAGTACTCCTATAGTGAATCATTAACCAACAAAGTCAAGCATATAATCAAAATATAACTCCTTCCACATCAAGATGACCTGGGAAGAAAAGACGACGCCCACTCAGTAAACGATTACCGGTATGAAAGTCAAAGGAGTGAATATTATTAGCGTTAATTAGCAATCTGGAGCATTTCACTTAGCGAAGAGCAACATTCAGGGTGGGTGTAATCATCTGTGAGGGATTTGTTTTTTTTGTTGTTATTTTTTCATCCATTAGAAGGAGTTTGTAATTTGTGTTTTCTCTGAATGAAAGAACTATGTGTCTTGGTGACAACAAAGATCCAAGTCTTTGGATTCTGTTTTCTAGTAGAGTTTGTTGTCTTTGTAAATATTTACTGCTGTGAGTTTCTCTACCAGCATGTATGTTGCAGTTGCCTGATATTTCCATTGAAGATGGAAAAACACTAAGTTATTTCTTCACAGACTGTACCCTGAAACAAGAATTATGGTTAGCTTCAGATCACTATCAAGTCACAAGTTAGTTATCTGATACATTTCTGTTGTATCTGATACAACTATTAATACACACGTATTTCATGTTTTTGTTAACCTTTCATGATCTTTTTTGTGATGATATTTACAAATTTGGCTTTTATGGGCCCTCAGCCAGCTGTCATGTACCACAGGATAATGGCTTTTTGATAACAGCAGCATTACACTCAACACATGTTGTACCCAACATGCTCCCAAATGGCCAGTGTGTGTATGTAATTGCACATAAAAGTAGACGGACTGTAATGACTGCTCATTAGCTTCCACCATCACACCACCTCAGCTCTGACAGTCTCCCAACTTCCCACAGTGCAAGTGCTAGTGCCAAGACATGGTCAATTTCCCAGCTGTCGGAGGTGATTTAACATTTCCTCGCCGTCCTCTCTCAGAGCACCACTAGTATACACAATGATGTACAACCCAATGTAAACACCTTGCACTAGGACCAAGTTCCCTGAAACAAAAACAAAAAAATCCTGTTTTTAATGGCTTCAGATTCTAGGTTCCTCCTTTGTCAGACGGTGAACTGTGCTATAGAGGCTGGAGAGCGGATGTAAACACAGCTTTCGATTATAAATCAAACCCTAAAAAGAGCCACGCTCCGCTGCCCTCAGGCTCTCTGCACAAAGGCCCTTCATACCCAAACACCCCACATCGCACTGCTGGGAACCTCCAACCCACCATTCACCGGGATAAATTCACAGCTGAGACAGAAACTTCCTCAGTAGCTGCGAGCGTCAAAGTTATGCAGAGAATGTTATATTCATCTTTTTGTATTGTATTTGCTGCCATGACCCTCTATGCTTCACTTAGAGAGGAGATGGTCTGTTGATATACTTCATTTAATTACACATACCAAACTGATGAATATGATCAGTAGTGTGATATTCTGTTCTTGTACATCAAATTATGACTTCATGCACACTAGAGCACAATGAAATGGAGCTGTACAATCAATACGCTTACTGTAACTTCCACACTTCACTCCACTCCACTTCCATAGGCCTGTGAAAAAGTCCTTACAACTAAATGACATAATAAACTGTTTCACAATGATCCATCTGAGTATTTCCTGACATGGCCATATGGTTTGTCAGTATAAAGCTGCATGATATCACATCTGATCCATTTCAGATAGGGATATTGCGATTTACTTTGTATAATCATGCAGCATTAATAACTACAGCCAAAAGGACTCATTCAGGAACTTTACTGATGTGGTGCTGTTATTTTTCAGGTTTAGAAAGTAAAACAGCATCTAAAGGGAAAAGTCATGGTCATGATTAAATGGAACCAACCTCATTTACATGAAGTTATGTTGGAAAGGTCACGCTCTTCACATGGCCACCAGGGTAACTGTGTGGTAATTATAAGCTAAGTCTCTAGATTAAATGTCAAAATACACTGTTTTCTCCACTTGTATTTTTGTGCCTGATAACAAAATAACTATCGGATAAATAAGTGACGGTTAAAATTACAGCTTCCTCAAGTAACCTTTGTCACATCAGCGACAATAAAAGCCAAATGAAATCAGCGCCGACTTCCAGGAAACAAAGAGGGTTTTGTCGACCCAGTCATCTCCACTGACCTCCTCCATCTGCACATGTCCCAGCCCTTCAATAACGTCACACTATGTCCTAATTTGCCCCTGATGGACAAGAGTCATACCTCCTCCAGCTGCTACATGGCCTTGGTGCTTGAACATGAACTTGAACCGAGGCTGTCATTCTCCTTGGGAAGGTGGCCTCTTGTAAATATAAGACACTTTGGCATTTGGGCGAACTGTGAAGGCTGTCTGTCCATTTTCAGTATCCAGCCACATCAGGACACTGAAATTTCAGAAGTCACAGGGACGAATGATGGGGGGAAGTGTTTTGCTCGGAGTTAGGAATTAACTACTGAAATGAAGATGACAGTTATTCATTCATTTCATTTCATTTATTTGTTTATTTGTAACGGGACTCTGTGTATTCATGAACATACAAATGTAAATTCTGTATTCAAACTGAAAATAAAGGCTTTTATTGCATGATGAATGGGAATAAACATTATAGATCCAACTACAGTCTACTCCACATCCATTTACAATGCTTATAACAATAACAATTTGTATTGTTACTGTTGTTGTGAATTGGCACAGACCTGCAACACAACAACCCAAGGTTGTGGTATCCTTTGTTTATTTCTGTTCTTTTTCATCAGCATGTCTAATGGCAGCATAAACACTTGTTTACAACAAAGTCATTTTAAATTCACACCATGTTTCTACTCAGGCACAGAGAGAACAATCCCCCCCACCAACAACACCACCACCACCCCGCCTGACCCCCCTCCTCTGCGGCTGGTTCATCAACTGGAGTGGGCAGAGCAAAAGGAGAAAGGAGACTCCTGATGGCCTCTCCAGAGACCAAGGGACTTCTATATTTGGTACGCTGTGATAGCCTGCCCCCCAACACCCCAACACACACACACACACACTGCTCACACTGCTTTGTACTGCTCACTTCAGGTTGTATAATAATGTTGTGTGTCCTCCCGCATTTGATTGCTGTTGCTTTAAAATGCTGTTTTTCCACAGTGACGACAGGCTTATTTAAAGTCCGTCTGATGTGCAGTTTTAAGACATTACAGTGGGTTTTCAAGGAGATTAATCGGCTCAGGGTTTGGTACAGTTCCCCTCCCTCTGTATTTGTACAGTGCATCCATTTGTCTATGTATCTATCTTTCTATCTATGGCTACAGAGGGAAGCTTGATTTAGCCACCTGGTGTTGGCCTTATCTTTCACCCAATCAATCTTACCTTCTGTTTGTCCAGCTCTTGCCATCTCCAGGTCCAAGTTCTCTTGGATTTGCTTAGTGTTTGAGCAAGCTCATTTTTCAGATGGTGTCTATTTTCCGTGAGTAGACTTTCCTTAGAGCTAGAATTATCTTTTGAACGCCTCTTTCATCTCGTTCATTCAGCTATTGAGCGTCTTCATCCTGCTGCAGCACACTGTTTGACAAACCCAGAATCACCATCTCTCTGTTCCTTCAGCTTTGTAGCTGGCGTATTTGCGCACAATTGATTTTCCAACTTTGCTTTATTATTTTTACTTCACAACTGCAACACATATCCAACAAATGATTATACTCTAAATATATATATTGTAATCACACCAAAAGCCACTGGCGTCCTCATGCAGCCATCTCTCTCCCTATACGTTATGTTGCAGTATTTAATTTAGTTAATTAGCTGCTCCCATATGTTCTGTCCCTCCCACCTCCTTTCAGTCACACTTTTTTTTCTGTTTAAAATTGGCTCTTCGATGCTAATTTGCTACAGGCAAGAGATTCTTTGCAGGAATAACATGTTTAAATAATACCCAGATTAAACAGAGAGCACAAAGATGGTTCGCAAACATCATTAGAGTGAGACATGACTGATTCTTTTCATTTTATTCAAACACGCACACACACGCACACAGTGTTTCAAACAGGAAGGCTCTGCTATGCCCATGGAATGAGTTTGGTGACCTCTCCTTTACTGCCTGTCATTTTGATGAGAGTCAGCTATTGAAAAATTAAAACGCTCAAGTCCTCTCTTTTAATCTGTGGAGTGATCTGACAATGAGAAGTGACTCTACCACCCGCCTCTGACCCACACTTCAACCTGCAACACACACACACACACATGCACATAAGCATTCGCACACATGCCCTCCCTGTGGAGAGAGGGGAGATTGAGAGAAAATAGACCTCCCACCATGTGGTGTCTTAAGAGGGTTGAAGCCTCTCAGAATGCACTTTCTCTGCTCCAGGTTGAAGAGACCTCCTACGCTAGAGAGTTTTATTTTCGGGGAGAAGCGAGACAAGCTGTCCATGTCTCATACTTCAGACATTAAGAGCACTAATTTGGTGCAGAGGGAAAATTCAACGAGCACGATTTCCGTCTTCAGACACTTTCACCAAAATGTAGACGATAGCGCTTCATTAGAAATACTGATATATCTTGAAGTGCTGTTTAGAGCTCATTTAACCTATTTCATCATCATAGTATTCACTCTGACATCAATTAGGTGAAGATATATTTATAAATGGGCTGAACACAGTAAACTCCAGGTACTTGCTAACAGCCAAAAGCAGAAGTACGTTATAACATCACTAAGTTAATTTTAGAAGCACTAATACAAACTCAATGGAAATGGAGACTGGAGGGAAACTGCAGTTCTGGCTTCTGCTTACAGCCGACATCTGTACGCTAGTTACATGCATTAAGATTTGTGAAAATTCACTTTCAGTCTGTAAACACCTTCAGACTTTAGATTTCACAGTTGAATATTTCAAGGCAGGGTAACATTATAAACATAGACACAGTGGGAGCCTGTCCACAGAAAATAAAATATATGTTTGTGAAGCACCTGGCTGATTGAAGCGCAAGGTTTGTCATTGTTTACAATGATATGTTTTATTCAAGTGCTTTGTTTGTATCAGTCAATGCTTTTATTGCACTGAGAAACATTTTTTGTTTTGCTTTTCTGCCTCATGTTGCGATGCCTTTCCGACTCACAGTAATTGCCCCTGGTTGTATTTTCCTGTAAGAACAGTTATTACGGCATAGAGCCTCTATTTGCTCTCAAAACAGCCTCAGTGTTTGTGGCGTGGATTCCACAGATGTCAGAGACATTCCTCTGAGATTCTGGTTCATGTTGACGTGATTGCATCACCTCATGTCTGTAGATTTGTCAGCTGCACATTCGCGCTGTCAATCTCTCATTGTAACACACTGGATTCCGATCTAGTGGCTGGGGAGGCCACTGAAGTTCATTGAACACACTGTTATGTTCATGAAACCAGTTGGAAACAACTTTTTCTTTGTGACTTGGAACAATATCCTGCAGGAGGAAGCCATTATGAATATAGTCAGAAAGACGTTGGCATTCAAATCATGATTGATTGGTATTTAGCAAACCCGTGGATATTCAAGCCAGGTTGTGTTCATAAGGTCAGAAAGAAAGAATGAATGAATTACATTTTATTATTGTGTCATGCTGCATACATCCGTATGCATGGGCTTACAAGACACCAAGAAAACAAACCGGGACCAGAGTACGCCATCAGGACATCAATGAAACAAACAAATGAAAATACAGTAAAAGGGATAGTTCAACATTTTGCCAAATTGGCCCATTGCCATAATCCCTATAATTTTAGGAGTAGGTTCATTACCATTAATTGTTGGTGCAAGCTATTTTTAGAGCGACAGAGCAGAGCCGTGAGCTGCTCAGAGCTACGCATATGGAGGCTAATTGGATTTATAGGTTTCCCTCATCAAACTCATCAAATACACAATCCAACAACTCCAAAACACTCTGGTGGACAAGTTGTGACCTGCACATTCACCACGCTATGAGATAATAACCGAACGTCACAAGACTGAGTTGTTTCCAAGGTAAATTTGTGCAAAACCGCTGATGCGCATTACTGTCAGGGGCAGTTTTTCGGCAGGCAGTCTCTGTATTTGCCTCAAAAACAACTCTTTAAAGGAACCTCATCCTCATGGGGTGCCAAGTGGTGCAGGAGGTTAGGCCGGACCCCCATGTGTTGAGGCTAAAGTCCTCGCTGCAGGCGGCCCGGGTTCAAATCCCGCATCGGGCAGCCCTTTCCTGCATGGCATTCCCCCTCTCTCTGCCGATTTCCTGTCTCTCAACTGAACTATCAAATCAAGGCATGAAAATCCAGAAAATATACTTATAAAAAAACAATAACAGGAGCAATCAGATCATTTTTGGAGGAAAGAAAGAAAAGGAGTTGATCAAAGATTAAACTATCCTGTCTTCTTTGCCAGGCTTTGGGAATAAAATTAGCAGTCTTAAACACATTGAAATTAAACAACCATTCCAGTTTTTGCTCATCAGAGCACCAAAATATATCAATCCTCATACTTTGTACAGTACAAAAGGAAATGGAGATCAGTTTCACTTCATCAGAATTGGCATCAGTAGCATGAATCTAGTTGTTTCTATGCGCCCCTCAGCAGAAATCCACATTCATCAGACCAGTCTCCAAATGTTGGTCCTAGTTGTTTTGTGAGCCTCAGGTTTCTGTTGTTGACTTGAGGTGGGGAGGTGGGGAACATCACCTGGTTCTGTGCTGTTATAGCTCCTCCAACTCGGGGCCTGATGGGTTTTTCATGCTGAGAAGCTTTTCTGCTCACCACAGTTAGTACAAAGTAGTTATCTAAGTTAGGGGAGCACCAATCAGTCACACCATTCTCCTCTGACCTCTCTCGTCAGCGAGAGGCGTTTCCATCCCCAGAACCAATCTGAGTAAAAACCCTAGAGGCTGTTGGGCACGAAAATCTCTGCAGATCACCAGTTTCATTAATACTCCAACCAGCCAATCTGGCTCCAACATCAGTCAAAGCCACTGAGATCACTTTTTTTTATACCTCACTCTGAGGTTTGATGTGAAGCCCCTGACCTCTATCTGCATGATTTTATGCATAGCACTGCAGCCTCTTGATTGACTGATTGGATAATTACATAGGCAGGTGTACAGGCGTTCCTAATAAAGTGCTCTGTGAGTGTATAATCATGACAAGAGGCAGCCACTCTCTGGTGTGACTGGGCCCATGTATAAGCGAGAGAGAGGGGGAGATAGTCAACAGGACAGAAGGGGGGAGGTGGAGGGGGAATACTCTTGGTGAAGAGATGGGACAAGTGCAATTACTTCAATAAACGTACATCGACAGGACATCTTATTATCATTGACCTTTTATGTATTATTCAAGCTTTTGCTCGGCCCACCACAGTTGAAAAATGGATTGTGCCTATGCTGTGTGTGTGTGTGATTTGTGTGTCTGTGTGTGTGTACGTGAATTCATGTCACCCAGTGTTCGTTCTCTTGTTCAGTATGGATTGGACCGGGCTGTTTTATTAATGGATCAATTGTGTTTCTGCATCATCAACCTTTCAAAGCCCACTAAGGGCGTATCGATCTCAGCACAAAATACACACAAAAAGGTGGGCTGGAGAAATGTGAATTTATTGATCTATAAGTTACCAGGGAAATAAGGAATGAATAGCTACTGGAAAAAGTTCTCACAGCAGAGCAGAGGGAGGGATTATTCGACTTAAGTGTTTGGTACGTCTTAAAAAGGAGATGCATTATTCATTTAAAAAATTGTAATAAATTATTAACATGTAATCAAGTGGAATCAAGGTGCTACGTTTAATTTCAGTCATCACAATAATTTATGATGCAACACTACTCAGTTTTACACCATTGAAGCCTTTATTAGCCACAGGGGTCGGTCTTTGTTTTACAGCACAAATATAATTGAACAACAACTGATATCAACTCAGTATTTTTAATGTTTACATCTATCGCATGTTGTATCTTAAAGGTTTTCTCGACTACATCCTCCTTGAAGCCTTTAAATGGCTTAAAGCAGAGACACTTACTGGGATTGTTGAGTTGAGATCACTGCTGGGACCAGTGCTCGGACTAAGCCGGTTCCAGTTTAGATCAGATAGTGTTGACAATTTACTATAATTTTTTAAAACACAAATGAAAAGATGTTTACAGCTAGAATCAGGACTGTTGATATCACATGGGAGAAAACGAAAACACAGTCAGCTCTAAATCGTGCTCTACCTGTCATACGTTGTCGTCATATTTACTCAGTCTTTTAGTGTGAGCTCATTTTTGGCTGTCGGGCCTAAACAAGACCATGAGTCTTACAGCCTGCTTTTCACTGTATATACAAAGCAATCAGTGCTTTGATCAGAATGAAAGCCGCAATGCTTCTGGTGACAATGATAATGTGGTAATATTTAGCTGATGTAATGTTTACCATACACAAACAGAACACAAACAGTAGCTAAGAAACTGGAAATAATCACAGAGTACATCTTAGCTTGATGATGATAGCGTCAGATTTGCAGAGAATTTGACTGAATTTGATAGTTTATCCTCGGGGGAGCATGGATGTCTAAATGTCTGTGTCATCCAATACTTGTTGAGAAATAACAACACAAATTCCCAGTTTCCACTCTGTTTTTTAAAGAGTCATTTAAACCATGCTGAGCAGCTTCCAAATGACCAAATTAAAGGCGTGTTAATTTCTCAGACTCTGGCAAATTTCCCTAAACAAGTTTATTTACCAAATTTAATAGGCAAAGTCAATACTCACACCCTCGCCTCTCACGCTCGGTCCTGGCCTGCAGAGGTAGAAACCATAATGACCTTATTTCAAAATGGGTAGTAATTCCAACAAACTGCCATGGGTGGAGCAGAAACGGTTATGGAGCCACTGAGTTTATTTCCCAAGAGTCTATTACTGCTGTAGTAGCCATAGATATATTAAGCCTCCAAGCGGAATAAGCATCATGTGATTCACGGCTGTTTTCGCGATAGTTGCTAGCGCCACAGGATTATATGAAATTTAAATGGAATTGTTTTTTCATCTTTGACTAACACACTTGAATTGAGGCCATCTCCAAGAATCCCTAATGACAGCAATTCACTCTGAGGGCGCTTGCTTTTTTTTTTTTCCTCTCCCACACTGTCCGTCCTATTTGCTGCAATATTTTATGTGATTTCTGCAGAGATTCCCCAGCACACAGCTGCTAATGGCTGCTCTGAATGTCTAATCTGATGCATTGCCATGCTCTCCTCCATTTTATTTAAGAATGGGGGGACAAGTGTTCCTCAATCCCCTTGTGTGTGTGTGTGTGTGTGTGTGTGTGTGTGTAGACCCTCATTTTATAAGCCCACATGAGGAGAGGAGGCAACACTGCTGCTGGTCGTTCAAATGGACTTTTCATTAGGACACAGAATGGGTTTGGGTCACAGCCGCAGCACAGCTGATCAAATCTCAAACAATGGCCCTGCTGGATCTCCTCCAGCTCTTTGTTTACTAATGTGAGTGCAGGTGTGTGCGTATGTGTGTGTGCTGGATGTGAGCCCACCTGTGAGTATGACGAGCCAGGGTGTGATCTGATAGATAGATAGAAGTGTGTTACAGAGAAATTGGACCATCAGTGATTTATTCTCGCAGCCTGTAAAGTGTTTATATAATCCACATCTCCCACACAGACGACAGAGTGTTTATATTGAGATTATAGGAAATCAGAGCTAACAGTAATAATGAAGCATGTTGGGAAATACAAAGAGTTAAAGCTTAGTGGAAACAGGGGAAAAGCTCTAAAGCTAACCATGTAGCATGTGATAATTTAATCTGTAGTAAATATGTTATTCAAGGACCATGCATAGTTTTATAGTAGATTGTATCAGGGACTATTCCTCGTTTTGGAGCAGCTCCTCCTTTGTAGTTTTTGCCGGTGACCACTGAGAAACCGGTGACACCAAGACGTGTCACTTTTCCACTTTGATAAGTGGACTTGGTTTCCTTTGTGCACAGACAGGAAGACGGCTAACTGTTCCTCCACTTTCCAGTCTTTGTGCTGAGCTAAGTGGCCGCCGGCTCTTTAGCTCCCTCTCATCAAAGTGTCAGCAAGAAACAAATAAGTGCACTCTCCCAAAATGCTTTTGTTTTTTTCTCAGGTGGAAATCTTAGAGTAAATGAAATAAAGTAAAACCGGTGAGGCAGTGAGTGGCTACTGTGGAGCTTTTGATCGGTAGGTTCCCACGTACCTTTCATCAGTCAATAGACGGTTGTCACGGAAATTTAAGATTTTCACCGGGACCTGTGTAAGTTGTTGTTGTTCTTCTTCTTTCAGTGCTTTCAAATGCACATCTTGACCTTTTTTATTTTATTTTCTGTAGCCTGATTTGTAAGAATTTTGTTCTTTACATTGCCAGAACTAAAGTGTCCTGGAAGCTCAACATACTGCAACTTAAAAAAAAAACACATGCAAAGACAAAACATCCTCATGAATGTCACAACACAAGGCCCTACAAAAACTCACTACAGAAGTGTTCCTTGGGACACAAAAAGCCAACCTGACAGAAGGCTAAAGCTAAGCTAATAATAGTACATATTTGCAATAATAATACCAGTGGCCGTCTTCTCAAGTCAAGAAAAATTCAACAAAATCATGTCCCAGTCGGGTCCATTACTTTTTTTGTGTCGTCTGTAAAGACTTATGTTGTGTGGGTTTTCCAGAGCCCAGAGATGCAATAAGTGACACACACGTGAAAGGCAGAGAGCCTCCATTCTCCCTCGTAACAAGTTAAAGGGATAGTTCACCCAGAATTCAAATTTCACTCATTATCTACTCACCCTCATGTCGACTAAGGGCTGGGAGAAGTTTCAGAACCATCTGTGCCTTCTCTGAGTTACAGCGGGGCTCCGCGCAGCAGTGCACTGCCATATGACGGTAGCGAACGGGGCTCGCGTTTCTTCATCCAAAAAGACACACCAAAAAACATCCAAATACCTCCACACAGCTCGTCTGTAATGTCCCTCTTGTATTGAAGCCCCGACATGAGAAATAATTGATTGATTGATTGATTGTTCCGAAAAATTGTGTGTCAGTGCAAATCTCGCGTGACCCAGTTCACGGCGCCGGCGGTGTCAGTGCAAATTGCGCACTGACACAGGCAAAGCAGTGAACTGAGACACTGGGAGCTTCCGCTACAAACAAGCTTAAAATATAGACTTATTTAATTTTTTTCGGAACAATTTCTCATGTCGGGGCTTCAACACAAGAGGGACATTACAGACGAGCTGTGTGGAGGTATTTGGATGTTTTTTGGTGTGTCTTTTTGGACGAAGAAAAGTGAGCCCTGTTCGCTACCGCCATATGGCAGTGCTGTGGAGAGCCCCACTGTACTGTAACTCAGAGAAGGCACAGAGGACTCTGAAACTTCTCCCAGCCCTTAGTCGACATGAGGGTGAGTAGATAATGAGTGACATTTGAATTTTGGGTTAACTATCCCTTTAAGTCATTTATTAAACCATCACTATTACTCCAAAGCTGTTTAATTGAGGTAAAAATGTAGCATAGTTAAGCTACAAACCCTGCATAGTTCCTCTTTAAGTTGCGGTGTGTTGAGCTCTCAGGGCCACCGTAACATCATGACAACAGGAGACACTTTATAGAAAGGGTTTTTTTTTAACATGCCATCCTGCTAAATTGGGCGGTTGAAAGTGTTGGTTATCAAATGTCAAAATCTGTCTCCTAATAGCATGACAATATAATATCATATGTCTGCTTGCAGGGCAGCGTTTGCTACAATAATATTAGATTTCTGTCTGCCCCTCCAACCCTCCTTCCCCTCATTTCATGGCAGAGCCGAGAAGAAAAAGTGTTCACTTTTTTTCCCCACAGATTTATTGCAGTTCTTTTGATAGGAAAACAAATGGGCATATGATGTGGAGGTGGCAGTGGGACATTAAGTGGTTAGAGGTTGTAAATCAGACACTGATTAAATCAGTCTGGGCCAGAGTTGTCCATTTGCCTTGAGTGCAAAACTGACCTGATTTGGGTGATTTTCCTGACAGGTCTGTGTATCACTGGGGGTGTAACTGCACTGTGGCACATTTCACACCATTAAAGCCATCTCTGGGATTATTATACTTCCAAGGCACTGTATCCTCAATAGCACTTTTAAGACTGGGGGGGGATTCTGCTGCAAACATTGAGCATCTTATCTTGTCACATGCATCTTGTCAGGATGAGGGAGCTGCTGACAATTTAGCTTTTCTCTTTCTATGAGGTCCCTTGTATAAAAAAAAATCCTTCCCTTTTTTATTCCTCTTGCTGAGTTTTGTGTTTTTGTAAAACATGAATTTGAATAAAAGAAAGCCCTGCATGTTTTGTTCACCTCTCTCCTGTAGCATTTCATCAGGCGAGTGCTTTTTCTTTCTTTTGAAAAGTCAGACCTGTCAAGGCCAGTTTAAAACTGAATACTTTTTCTCCCATTTTCTCTCTCGCTGTGTTCTGCTGGAAGGTAGAAGGTCATCATGCTGCAGCATCTCAGGTTCCCCCTGTAATCAAGTAGAAGTGGACACAAAAATAAATGCTTAAATGAACTAATGCACTTATACTCTGAAACATTTTGCGCAGTTATTAGTAGATGTCAAAGTAGGAGTTCGAAGTCATCTATTGTGAAATGTTATATTGTGGGCTGCATGTAAGCACCACTTCTTTTTGTTGACCATTACACAACGTATGGTGCTGCATTTTACACGTGAATGAAGCACTGCAGATTTTCAATATTCGACAGCTGAATATATCGTGAATTACATGTGGCA
This sequence comes from Trachurus japonicus, assembly GCF_045865225.1. Lineage (NCBI taxonomy): Eukaryota > Metazoa > Chordata > Actinopteri > Carangiformes > Carangidae > Trachurus > Trachurus japonicus. The sequence continues at coordinate 8,844,522 of NC_140916.1, forward strand.
CACAAAGTTATTCAGTAGGTGATCTTCAGTAAAGTGTCTTGCGGGTCCTTATTTTTTTTCCCTCCATGATGAGTTTTTACTGTCCAATAAATAACATTCTGTTACATATGGAAATGATGGGATGATGAATTCAGCAATAATGATATTAAATAGCACTTTTAGCACTTCTATTCATACGCTCTCAAGGTTTCAAAATAAAACACTAACTCGTTCATAAGACATGATGATGCCCTAAAAGGTGAATCATTCTCATGAAATTAAATGGAAATCATTTGTCCTTTATTTCCACTCCTAAAATTTTGAACAAAAGGTCATTGATCATGATCATTGATCATGTTAAAAAATATGCAGCGCTTTAGGCTGTTATGTTTTATTTCATTGTGTAGATGTGTGAGTTCAGGCTTGGAGCAAGGTGTTTTCTGACAACTTAACGATGAATTGAATCCATGAACCTTGAATGCATTATTTCTAAATATTGCTGTTGCTACATAGCCAGCGTTAGCATCAAGAACTTCAGTCATGGTTGTGTGAGTCGGTATTGGAGAGTGCCAGCTGGTTAGCATGCTAATTTCAGTACAGAGGAAAAAGTGTTGCTTTCAAAGATATGGGAAGAGATATGTTTGTAACTTGCAGTGTTTTGTCTAGACTTAAAGTGAGCAGCTGTTAATGTTAACACAAGCTATGCAGTTAGTTAGTTTAGTTTTAGTTTAGTTGATTAGTTAATTGTATTGTGGGCAATCCCAATTAATTGACTGTAGTGATAACAGTAAAAAGGACAGCTTTAGCCAACATGGCTAATATCCTGCTGTGGTCTCCAGCCCGATGACAAAAAAAAACAAAACAATACATTACAGCACATTGATTGAAAAGAGAGCGTTAAGACAGAAGAAACAAGATAGATCAATAAAGATAAAAAGAGAATAGTAAAACATCAGTACAACCATGCAGAGACAGCACATGTAATCAAAACATACAAAAGCAGCACATACATTATAATTAAGATCAGATGTGGATCAGATCTGAGGAACAAGTGACAAGCTGCAGCATAAAACAGGTCACACTTGCTCAGTTTCTGATCATTATAGCTTTTCTGTCACATGTTAAAAAGAGAAGCTTTAATGATGTACTCACTGACCTTTCAACATGACGACTTGTTGCTGGAGCTGTGATGTTGTTTTTTTTTTCTGCACCGGCTCATAAGCTCTCAGCTAACACATATGCATAGTCCCTTTATAGCTCCTAAAAGGCAATTGTGAAAATGTGTTAGAGAACAGCTATATGAATCCAATCAAATGCTCATTGTACAGCAGCTTGCTTAGTATTCACAAAGCATTAGGAATCACACTGGATCCTGCCAACGCAAGTAGAACACGGGGCTCGACCTTGTTTTTCATATGATTCCAATTGCTGCACATTATCATATGTTATGTAGCTATTCTTGTCAAGTGCAGACACCATTATAATCTGTGGACGCTCAGGAAGACAGAAAGCAACTATAATTAGACCAATCTGCATGCGCACTGTGTGTTTTCCACGGTTACTTCATAGATTTAAGATGCAAATCGAAGCCCGCAGAGCTTTAAGAGTCACCTAACGAACCTCTTAATGCAAGCTTTGATTGCGTTTCACTTGTCATAAAAAGTGATTTGGAGGCTCCTCTGTCTGCATTAAATCTCCATAATGAAGCAAGGCAAAAAATGCCATGGCTATTAGCACATGGATTACAATTTTTAATCTGCCCAAGCTCATTATGTTGAGGCTCATGTGCAGGAAGGAGATTATTCAGAGGAGCAATTCATGTTTTTTATTTTATTATTGGACTTCGCATCTGTTGTTTATTATGATGAGCTGTGACGTCATTATGTGGTGAAACATTACAGTATCTGGCTCTGTGATGTAGGCTACTTTGTGTACTCTGAACTTTTTTTTTTACATTAATAAAGGACGTTGAATAGAAAAGTAATACCCCAGTACAGGCTATCTATCTACAAGTAGGGGAAATAATTTAAAACTGTTTTAACACACAGTATGTAACTTTTTCTGCATTTATGAAAACAAAAAGATGCAGAGAACAGACATGGCATCGTGGGAGCTGTTCAGGAGGGTTTTCTTTTTTTTTTTTTACTAGGGGCTGAATTATCCACAGAGGTGCGTTCCTCTTCAAAACAAACAACCTTGATGATTAAAACCAGTAGAAAAACGGAATAAAGCAGCCAGAGAGGAGCTGAGGCTTTAACAGTCCAGCATTTGTTTGGCTTTTTATTCTGTGATTATTTGATATCCAGATGTCTGGTGACTGAAATTCTTTATTCTGTCAAAATATATAACCAACCCTGGTGTAAAATCTGTCTTGTATAAGGAATATCTTAAGACTGGAGAGAAGTCAGTTTTGGGCTGCCAATATTCAAAAGTTGATGGAAACATCTGCAATAATACACAACTCATAATATATATAACATAGTTTACTAATTGTTAGACATTTGAATATGGAAAATTTACAGATTATAACTCAAATGTTTTCTAAAATAAGAAAAAAGTACTTAGTTTGGATAAAGCAACCACACAGTGTATAAAACATGCTTGTTTTCTTCATCTGTTAATTCAGTGACCAAGGACAGATGTGTACTGTGGCTATTTTGAATGGATGTCCTCAAACACCTCAAAAAGCTAATCAAAACACGCACAAACTGCTCCGAAACCTTAAAGGAGCAGTTTGACATTTTGGGAAATATTCTGCCCAGAGTGTGAAGAGAAGGTCGAGAGTAGACCAATACAACGCTGGATCTTGAAGCCTTGAACCCAAACAAATCAAACACAAAACTACAACAAAGTTGACTTTTCCTAAAAGGCAAAGCAGCTGTGTAGATTCTTAAAGCTTCCTCACATTTTCCATCTAAACTTTTATGTCAGTTCTTCTTTTTCTTCCCCCCTTGTCCCTGTGCAGCAGCTGCTAATATCCAGCAACAACAGCTGACCTTGTGGGTCTTGCCTCTTGACAGCGCTCTGTGTTTGTCTCTGTGTTATTCTATAAATACGAGATAAGGGCCATGGCAGATCCCATGTGTAGCTGTGTGGTTAATTGAGACGCAGCATCAGTGACCCCGGTGTATGCCCAAGCCCTCCACACCACCACCACCTATCACTCAGGCTGGGTAATTGGTAGCAGTGCAGCTGCATAGTGTCTCTAAAAACTTGAAGAGCAATGACTGGCAGAGTCTCTTTACACAGATACATCAAACTGGTTTTGTTCTTTATTTACTTTGCTTCCCCGAAGCTGCACAAGGCAAGATCAGATAAGCCAGCAACACAAAAATGCTGACGATAAGATATACCACTTTTATTTATTGAAGCATAATAAATCCTCTCTACTCAAAATGAGACTGAAGTGTCAAATAAACACCTCCTCTCTCTACCAGAGTAATCTCAGAGCTGCCTCTTAAACAAACAACATATCAGAGAAATCTGGATATATACTCATTTACTATTCCAGATATAATAGACTCTCATTTGCTCTCTCTTAAAATGCAGCATGTTGCAACATGGTCGTCCAAAATGCTGGAGGACACTGCCCATGCCAAGTCCACTACTCACTTATTCCACTCTGGGACTCTATGAGGGCACTGTGTGGAGCATAAAGTGAAGAACAAAACCTCAGGGTTTCAGAAACTCAGAATAAAACTAAAAGAAAAAAACAGTTGGACAGCAAATATTGTGCACTATATTGTAAATAAGGAATGATTTCCGGCACAGCCGCTGCATCTCTCCACCCTGTGCTGGTAGATGTGCTAGTTAAAGTTAGTGACGGGTCGTTCGCTTCCACCTTCCACAAATTCACCTTTTCAGACTATTATTTCAACCATATTGCTAAAAAATTGCATCCGTGTGCAAATACTGTAATTTCATCATGGCACATTTGTGTCAACATAATGAGGAAACGCTTGTTGTTTCCTATTAAGATATTTTGTATTTGACTTGGCAATTAAAGCACGGTTAAGGTTTTTTAATGTTTTTTTAAAGAGGCTGAAAAAGTCAAGTGTGACTTGAAGCCTCCAGAGAGGATGTGTTTACTTTTTCTGCATGAACCATCTTCCTTTCCTGACTTTAATTAAGGACTCACAGCCTTGAACCTGAAAACACACACAGGCACAGATCCTTCTCAGAACAAATTGTGCTAGTCTCCATAATCCAAGCAGCAGTTATGTTTTCTCCAAACTAATATGTGGCAAAGTGTCCATATATACAGTATCTAAATGTATTTTTTGCTGGAGACACCCGTATAGATATATGACATGCAGTATATGCCGAGACGTTGTCGTACTGTATATGTCACCTGTAAGGGGATATGTTATTATCCCATATACAAGACTGCATGAAATATATGAAGATATGTGTTTTGAAAACAACATATATTCAAACTGCAGTGTTTCCTATACATTCATTTAGGAGTGGCTCCAGGTCAGAGAGTCAGAGGAGTGTCTTCTTGGAAAATGGGGCAGCGACTTACCGGAGAAAAAGTAAATTTATTAGCTTAAAGCAGAAGTAAGTGATATATTTGTGTTAATATAAGTCTTAAATAGTTATATCTTCCGACAGCAATCACTTACATAGAGTGTTTGGACCGAAACACAGGTCTGTCAGTCACTCTGCTCTGCTCTGAGCCGAGGAGAAAACATTTATTGTATCCTACAGTTTTTATCCAATGAGGAGAGAGAACGGCATGCAGGGCTGTGTGTGCAGCCAAGGGACGCCGTGAATGTGGTGACGTAGGGACGAGGACTGTTATGGTGCGTTCAAGGAAACTCGTAACTCGTGTTTTTCCGACCTGTGAAGTCATACCAGTTCGATCTGGTACGAGTTTACGGGTCAGAAGTTACGAGTGGCCATTATAGTGACTTTCACAGGTAAAACAGGTCGGAAAAACACGAGTGGGTTGCCTGGAACACTACAAAGTCGTAAGTTGTGACTTGAAGCTGTAATTTACGGTTGCAAAAGCCTACCTAGAACGCAGCATTAGCCAAAACGACCGGATCGCTTACTTCTGCTTTAAGATAACTCTTTTTTTGTTTAAAACAATGTAAATCAAGGTTTCCACAACCAGTTACCATGACTTTGCACCCCTTTCCACTACACAGTTACAGCTCTACTCGACTCGGTTTTAGGTCCTTTTCCATCACAGCTAAATGCTTCACAGTTCCTCCTCAGCAGGGGCGGGGTCTGGCTTTTCTCTCCTCTCGTCAGCTCCAAACTCACTTGTCTACACCTGGTCAACTCAGGTGAAAGAATAACCGCCACTACTTCAGAAAATCCTAGCGGAAACACTGAATTGTGTATGTTTATATAAGATTTTCTCATTACTTTTAGTCAAGCATGTTTATCTTTTACGTATCTTGACTGATAGGCTTTGGGTTGGATATTATATTTATGTAATGTATGACTACAACATAAGCACATATTGTAGTAGCTATGCGTCAAAATGTGAAATTGTTCCAACATTTTACAGAATATGCCATATACTTCATATGTGCAGCCACCAGTATATCAATACTAATATAAAACCAGGCAAGAAAAAGGTATAAAAGAAAAAGTTTAAAAGAAAAGTTAATAAACAATCAACAATCACTGATTATTTCTCACTCTCTCACACAGAGCTGACAGGACGTTTGAACAGTTGTGAATCTAATTTTAAAAAAACATTCCTCAATCATTATAATCGAGCCCCTCCATCCCTTTTCTCCCATGCAATATTCATTAATCAATAGTTAATATCTTCCTATAGAGCTCCACTCCCCTTTGAGTACATAACAGAGACTTTTTTTTCTTCCTCTTCTTACATTCAATTAGCTTGACCCTCAGAAGAATATGCCCTCCACTGTGACTGCTCCATCCTTTCTGAATATCCGTCCATGGAGGAGGTGACACAATGAACAGCCCCAGGTATCTACCCCCACCCTCCCACCCACCCACCCACCACTGACTCCCCCTCCTGAATGGGTGGAAGTGGAGGAGGGTGTGAGTGTATGTATGTATGTGTGTGAAGGGGACATGGGGTTGAGGCAGGGGTGGTGGTGGTGGTGGTGGTGGTGGTGGGGGAGTTGCAGTATCCCCAGGGGAGGGCAGCACAAATCCAAGGGAACAAAAAAGCATCCATATTTGGCAGGGCTTTTGTCTCCCCTGACAGCTGAGTGTACCGAGGGGGGCCCGCAATAATGAATTGGATTAAATGTGAAAGTACGAAAGCATGGCTCCTCAAAGGCCAGGATGCAGGGAGGGAGGCAGGGAGGTGGTGGTGGTGGTGTGTGTGTGTGTGTGTGTGTGTGTGTGTGACGGTTTGGGTGGGAGGTATGCTAATGTGTGTACAGTTTCAACACGGAGGCAGATCAAAGATGCATTTTGAAAAAAGTTGGCTCGGCAAGAAGAGATTAGCGATCTAAAAATACAATTTCCCTATTTTTATGCTTGTTAAAGGAGTTTTCTGGACAATCATCGCCTTTTAAATGCCACCCACCCCACCCCACCCCACCCCACCTCCCTGCTCCTCCTCTCCCCTTGTTGTCTCTTCTTACATACATATAGGAAATTCCCTCCCTAATGAGAAGAGATGAGCGTGGCATTGCAGCAGTGAATCATATATACAGTACGTGCATGAAGTGTGTAAATCAGAAGCCACACGCAGCCTCTAAGCTGATTAAAACACCTGATACCAAATAGTAGTGAGCTAATTTAATCAGCCATCGTGCTCATTCTATATTCCATTACTCTACACTCTTTCAACATGACCTTAAATCTCAGCGGATTCATTTTATTGCTGCACTTTAATGTATAAATCTCCCGAAGTGGGAACAGCAGTGATTTTGATTTGCATTTTATTGAGCTTTAGATTGCTCTGGGATAATGATGAGGTGTGGGGGCAGCGTTTAATGCTCTTAATGTTGACCACCACCGTGCACCCTCTTTGTCTTCTCGCCGTAGTTTCTGCTAGATCGGCTTGCTTGTAATTACTTTCAGATATCCATAGCTCAGGAAAGGACGAGGCGGGGTGACCTCCCCTGTGCAAGAGCAAGAACACAAGGATGTGCATAAAAATGAGTTTCTGTGTGAGTCACATACAGTAACTGCGGGTGACACACACACACACACATGGTAGACCGGATAAATATTTGCCTGCACATTTACACAGACACTGCTTTGATTAAGCCCGCCTTTAACCCTGAATTGTGACTGTCCCTTTAGTTTCATTTTAGACCTGGGCTGAATTTCAGACCGTCTGTTTGAAGTTCACTTTTACAGCAGGAGCAGGAGGAGAGGGGAGAGGGGGGGGGTCAGGACGCCTATAAATTCAGGATTGAATAACATGTCAAAAATTCTGGTCGGCCGTCTTCATTTCGAGCCGTGCGCCCGTGATCTGGTTTCTCACACAGCTGCTGTCAGAAGATTCATTATAAAGTGCACTGAAGGTTGTTTTAATATGACTAGAGTAGCACACAGGCTAAGCGTAGCCCTGACTGAGAGTAAGCTGTGATATAAATAAAAGCGCAGCAGACAGACCTGATTGTTTTGTATCCTCCCTGCCATCTGTGGGCCTCTACGTTTCTTTGTACTCTCTGCTTCCCGTTTAAAGCAAGAAAGACACAAAGTCGCCTCATGTTTATGCCAGTTTTACTTGTGGGGATATCAATAGAGATGAGTCTACTTCTCATAAATGTGCAATGTGATGCCTGATCCTCTTATTAAACCACTGCAGTGTGGGAGGTGGACAGACTCAGTCCTGATGGAGAAGCTACATTTGATGTGATCAGCCTGGAGTCACATCAGTTATAATAGTTTATGGCCCTAAAAGCTCAATGCACTGCAACTTAAAGAGGAAATATGCAATATTTAGAACTTAATTGACAGCAAGAAAGGAGGCTCTCTGCCTTCCATCTAGCGTCTCTTGGCCCAAAACCAACCTTGCAAGATCAGAGCCTCCGACCCGGTGTCCCAGGTCTCGCCTCGGTGGCACCGCGACACAAACACACCCTGTAATCTGTAATTTCTTGTTTATGACAGATATGACTACACAAATATACACATCATAGAACATATATGATATATACCGTTATCTACCGCTCCATAGATTGCCTTCTCACTTCGTTGAAAACAAATGTACATGGCCAGGGGAGGAGGGAGGAGGGTTGGCAAAACAGTGAAACAGTGACCGGACCTACATAGTTCACATACTTATGCACACATGCAAAGTTTTTTTTAGTTTATTAAAACATCAATATCTCATGATTAAGATGTATTTGCAAATGTGTACTGTTAACTTACAATTAGTCTTTAGCCTGGTCTGTCACTTTTTTGTGATCCCAGAAAACCTTTCCTTTATGACGTTTTCTGAAGTTGCAGTAAGTTAGCTTTCAGGGCCACTGGACATACATCCACCAGATCTAAAACCACACACATAAAAAATAGAGTTTTTATTAAAAAGATATGACACACTGATATATTCTCACATATTCCTGAATTACCTACATTAAAAGGAAACAAAAACCATGCTAATGAGACACAAATGCAGAATAAACAAGGTTATATTAGTTGGAAACTATTTGCTGTCAGTGAGTGGGCTCTGATTTATTTTAAAGGGATACTTCACCCAAAATCGATAATTCACCAATTTTCTACTCACCGTCATGCCAAGGAAGGGTTTGGAGAGCTTTCAGAGTTATCAAAATGCTTTTGGAGTTCCGGGGGGGTCCGGCTGGCAGCGGATTTTCATATAATGGTGGCGGATAGTGCTCACTTTTGAATCGTCCAAAACATGAGCACTATCCGTCGCCATTATATGAAAATCCGTTGCCAGCCGGACCCCTCCTGGAACTCCAAAAGCGTTTTCATTACTCTGAAAGTTCTCCGAACCCTTCCTTGGCATGATGGTGAGTAGAAAATTGGTGAATTATTGAATTTGGGTGAAGTATCGCTTTAACACTCGTTTTAGTTGTTAGTTTTGTTTCAAAGTAAGATGCCTTACACAACATGTGTTTAACTGTGTGCAGTTTACAGCAAGTAAACAATGACTTAATGCAGCCCTCATTTGAAAACACTCAAATCAATTGTAATTAATTAACAAAAAAACAGAAGTTTTGACCAAAGAAAATTACAGCCTCCAGTTTCCTGTAATGAATCATGTCGCTGCGTGGAAGTTGTTTTTCACATTGTGCGGGGATGAATGGCAGCTAACAGCCTCTTGTGAGGGGAGGAAACAACCCGGCTGAGTTACAACATAAGTGATTGGCGCGAGCGAACAAAAACACTTGTATTTCTGCTTAATGCTATCCATCACCTTGTCAGTCAAATGTCACCTGTTTTAAATGCCAGTTCAGGCATTAAGTGGAAACTCAGAGCTCAGCCTCCAGTGACCTCTGAGTTTTTCTGACATTAACAATAATAAAACCACGGAGAGGAAAAAAACTGTAGCAACATTTACTGTATACGTACGTATATGATGTTAAAACATATAACAAGTAATTTTCTACCCTCATCATAATTATATAGTAGACTGAATTGCATGTCTTTGTATTCATCCGCCAGCAACAGAATCCTCTGTTGCCATAGTAACTGGTATTGACACAGATATACTGGCAGTTTAGTCACCAAAAGCAAATATTGATCAGCATGTTTTATCTAATACTCAAAGGCCGTTGTTGGATAGATGGTTGGATGGATGGATAGATGGAGCATGATGCGTTGGTATTGTTTATGATAATTGCGTTTTGATTGTGATTTGTAAGTTTTGCAAGTTTGTGTTAATTTGCCAAACTAGCTATGATAAGCTCTAATATGTTTCCACATCTGGGCTAAAACCTCAGTTTCACTAACTTCATAAACTTGGGCCTACACGATATGGCCAAGTGTAATATCACAGGAGCTGAAGTTTTATCATCATACAGTATACAAATAAAGCATTGTGGTGTGATGGAGGTACACTGGTCTATACAGGTCATATTTAAGTACAGTAAGTAACATAACATGGCTATTTGGTTTTGTATCAGAACCCAGCAATATCTACATTATCATTCATGAAATTCATGGAAAGTGAAATGCAAAAATCCAATGCATTCCACTTTATTTATAGCACATTTGCAAAACATAAAAGGTAACCAAAGTGCTGCACAGTGATTTACATGGATTTAAATGGTTAAGAAAAATGCAATGAGAATAATTAAGATAAAAATGATTATAATATTAATTGAAAAAAGAATGAAAAGAAATAAATCATTTTTTTTAAAAGAGAAAAAAGAAAGAGCCGATTAAAAATCCAATAAAATGAGAATAAAAAACAAGAACAGAGATCACACAACTCCCATCATGCTGAGTTAAAAGCCAAAGAATAAAAGTACGTTTTAAGATGTGATTTAAAAGTAGGTATGGCAATTACTATTTCAACTATAATCAATCAATTTAAATTGTGATATCAGTTGAGATGTACTTCTTAGTTTACATATCACTTTAACTCAATAAAAACTCTCTTCCAGCATTTTTGTCATTGGTGGCATGGCTCCTTCAGACACCCAACTCAGAGACACTCAGACTCAGACCAGCCTAATAAAAGTTCAAAGAGTTAACCTTTATTTTAAGGTAAGGGCTTGGTGCGGGGTGAAGTCTGTGGGCAGGTAGAGGGCAGTTGGGGTAGGCAGGAACACCAGGTAAAGAAGCAAGAGGGCAGGAAGCCACAGGAAAAGTCCACAAACAAGCAGGAGGTCAGAAACTGGCTGGCAGAAACAGGCAGGTACAAAAGGGCTCGAACGCTGCAGCTGGGACGACGTGATAGACAACGTGGCCGTGGTGCAAGTGGACATGGAGCAATATATATATTAACGAGCTAATGAGGGAAGGGAGAACAGGTGAGCAGATGGCCGTGGGGGGGGGGGGGGTTCAGGTGGCGGGGAGGGGGCGGGAGGAGCTGAGGTTACTGCAGGGCAGGCGTGAGTGACGGGGTCTGAAATGACAAGGCAGTTAGTGGGGCTGAGTTGGCTGTAAGAAACTTCAGCCTTTGTGATTTTAAAAAAAGTGAAACAACTTCCATGTGAGATCAGAAAAAAACCTGTTTCACATGAACATCTTAGTCCATCGGGAAACTGTTCCTCAAAGGCTGCAAAACATGAAAATAAAATAAAAACCTAAATGTTAAACAGTGTTTTCAAAGCAGCACATGAAGTGAGCCTCATGACGTATTTGTGTTTCTCTCTTCTGAGGCTGGATTTTTATTAATAGCATAGTTACAAATGGAAATGGGATTTTAAACGAGCTTGGCCTCAGTGTGCAGCCTTCTAAGTAACTTTTAATTACTGTTATGAGGGATAATTGTTATGTATTTCAGTCTCTTCCCTTTTTACGATTTGCACACTCCATACACTAGACTAGATGAATGACCCTGCATTGGATTATTTTACTACTATTTTACCATATTCATTTATGCTGTCTTTTAAGTATTATTTAAGTTCATTGTATTAATGATTATTATTTAATTAAGTTGCGGCACTGTATTATTTACACTGCTTTTGTGAATGCTCTTCCCTTGTTGCTGCTTTATAATTTCCTTTTTTATACCACTATTGCTGTTTACGATACCTGAATAATAATCACCATTATTGCTCCCGCACTGTTTCCACAGTCACACAGTTGCTTCCAGTTAAAACTTCAAAAGCCAACTGGTGCCTTCAGCCTGTTTATCTCCAACCCCTTCTCCTAATAATTACATTTATACATTACTAAGCTGTTCTCCCAATTACACTGCGGTTGTTTGGGCTACAAAAGCACTTTGGTTAAGATCACAGACAGATCGTGGTTTTGATTAAATGTTAATAAGCACATTGTGTTTCAAGTCACTGTGAACTCTTTCTGTATTAAAACAGGCGAGTGATGTTTTTCTGTCTCTTTCCAAGTGCTGCGAGAGCCTAAACGTAACCACTAAAAGCCAAATAATGCTACAAAATGCACAGAAAAATGTGTGTTATCAACATACTGCACCTTGCCAAATATGCTAATTAATACAAGGCCTTAATAAGAAATGTAATCTGTTGGGCGTTACATTTCCTTCAAGACATTTGCTGCTGCAGGTTAGTTATATATTAATGTCATTCTTCTGAGAAATTGCAGCCTTTTTTGGACCTTCAACATACTGGGAATTTCATCATTTTCCGATCTGACATCTCTATAATGAAGGTTTGGTCAAGTTCCCACAACTAATACGATGGTAGTTAGTGTCAGGGAGGTTGTTACTGTTGTTGCAAACTGGTGATGGGAGCTCTGCACTGCTCTGCTTCTGCACGACAACACTCGTTCCTACATGTGCAAGAGGTCCCTTGATAGGTGGATGTAAACATGGGTCAGTTTAAGCTTTTAAACAAACAAGAGAGCGAGGACTTTCTCATTCCGGGGTTTTAAAAGCGCCACTAAGTAAAGTATAAACAACACCAAGAAGCAATTGTTAGAAAAATGGGATCACAGCCACCCTGAAATCACGTAAATCAACATGCCTCTGTTTACCAACACGGTCAGGGTGCGATGCTTTATCCTCGAGGGGGAACGGGAGAGGCAGATGATCTGACACTGATGGAAGTGCTTGTTTGCGGCTTCCTTTTGTGCACACTCTATGCCTAGATAACACCACTGATAGATAACACACTGGAAAAAAAACAACAACAGTATAGCAGGTGCAGCTTTAACATTAGCTATTCTTATCATGTAGCACAACTACTGTGGTTGTGAAAGAAAGAAATCCGCTCGGTATATCTGTTTGTAACAGAAAACACCTCTTTGTTCGAGTTCAGTAGGAGTAATACCAGAAATTACGCGCTCAAGGCCTCCCTTGACATGGTTAAACTACACTGGAATTGCATGATATTGCCCTCAGGCTGCAGCACTCTAGAGAGCCCCGAGGGGAGCACCTCTTCTCGGTGAATTTTAAAGGTCATGGCAGTTTCACTTCTCTCTCTCTCTCTCCCTCTCTCTTCCCCTCTCTTATTCTCTTTCTCTCCCCACAGAGAACAGAACATGAGCTGATGGCCTATTGAGAATATTGTTTCCTATCTCTGGGCCCCTATAGCGCATTTCCACCACTGCCCTTGGAAATGCATGGAAAGGCAGCTCACAGCATGGCAAAACACACAACACGCTCTTGTTGATGCCCTTGGTGCCTCTCAATATGCAGGCCATAGATAATGGCATTCACCGCACAGTTGGTACTGACTTCCTCGCCCGTCTTTTGAACGGATACACTGCCTCATACTGTGCTTTGTGTTATGCTGTCTTGGTAAACAATGAGAGCTGCATTGACGGTGAAGGAAACACGGATAATATCGAGACACCAGGAACCCTGGGGGTGGATGAGCCTGCGTCTTTCTTAAGCAATATCATCATGTATTTTTCAACAGGCAGCGTTACGGGGACACACAGGACACAGTTCGAAATAGAGTGAAGTTGTTCTGCCAGAGATAACAAGCTCCACTCACCCATAGCTGCATCTCGGCACAGGAAACAAGATAGCTTCTCAGTTTGTTGACTGTCAGGTGATCTGATCATTTACAAGGACCTTGCCAAACAGCTGGCAACACGTTTGGGGAATACTGCTCCACTGTTGTGAGATGTGCTGCTGGGTTTTGTTTGTTTTCATTTATCTGAATCAAATAAGCAGTAAGCAGAACAAATTCGAGGGGTATACATCAGGTGGGGCGTTGGGAGGGATGGGATTTGTAATTTCAACTGCAGCAGGGTTAGTTAAAGAGGAACAACACAAGATTTTTTACCTTAATTTAACAGCTTCGGAGTAATTGTGATGGTTAAAAGTCTTGTCTTGGCTGAAAAACCAACCTAACAAGATGAAGCTCAGCACCTCCAACCCGATGTCCCAGATTTTGTCTCACGAGAAACATGGACAGCTTTACGTCACCACGACACAAACACGCCCGGTAATCCGTAGTCTCTTGTTAATGTTACCCACCTCAGTAGACATGGCAACCTGGATTGTCTTTCTGCCGGCTACGTTGAAAACAAATGCACACGGCCAGAGAGGGGCGGGGAGGGAGTTAGTGAAAATATATGCACTCACTCCGAAAAAAGCGTCCAGACTTGCATAGTTCCCCTTTAATTTTCTTGTTTAAACTGGGCTTCAGTTAGCTTGATCATGTTAGCTTTGTTGCTTAGTTAGAAGTAGAGATGGTCAGCATGATTAGATACATCATGAGAAAATATGTGGATGATATTTTGATATGGACTTCACTTCAGGTCTACACTGCCTGTGCTGCAAATCCTTAGATTTTACTTGATCCGTTAATAACTGGATAAAATAATAAAATGAAACCACATATTTACATCTGGTTATTTTATCCACAAATATTTTTTTTATTTGATTTCCAGAAGGTCATGACAACATAAGGTAGACGGGGACAGCTGCAACACTTTTTGCATTTCTATCATTTTCACGATTTGGACCACATAAAACAAACTTTTATATTAGGTTTATATCCTTCTGGTAACTTCCAATGCCATTTAAAGATATTTTGACATATAGGAAAAATACGAGATCAGGCCCCATGCTCACCCACGACCATTGGTTGATGGGTGAAAGAGCAGAGTGTGTCAGGATAGTTAGAGGATGAAACATCGAAGAGACGCAGCTGTTGCATGTGTGGGTTTGTTAACTTGTGGCTGACACAGTGCTAGTGGTTGCACTAAAGCAAACTCTCGCTCTCTATACTGACAGAGGTTCACGTTTATTTTTTCCTGCCACCTTTTCCGTTCACTGCATCGATTCCTTCGGTTACATGACATGAAACTCTGGCTGTTTTTCATGAAACTGTCATTAGTTTCCTGCTGTGCCAAGGTGGGGACACTCAGTCACGTGGTCTACTGTTTATTTCACTCATGATATGCCTCGTGTTATACATATAAAAAGAACACCATGTTGACATCTTAACAAGGTTAGAAAATTGATTTTCATCAGAGGGGGTCTTTAATAGCACAAAGCCCTCTGTGTCATGCATGCTCCACAACAAGCCTTACAGTGACAATTATCCTTGAAAAGAAAAGCAGTGCTATAGCCAGCTTTAAGGTCAAGCTCCTGTTTTACCACCAACTTTCAGTTTTAAATGCACTGGCAGTAAGAATACAATATGATTTACAGCCCATATGTCCATGATAGATGTAATAAATGCTGATACTCTTGTATAAAAATAGATTGTCCGACAATAGCTAATAAGAAAAAATCCATACCTACTGAACTTGTAGGAGATGTATAGTGAACTTGCCTTTGAGTTGGTTCCAATTTAGTGTGAAATCAACACATAATTTACACGTGTAACCTAAATATATAGGTTTTAACACTTCATTTTTAACTTTTCCATAACAGTTAATGCAGCAGTCGTAGCTCTGCCTCAGAGGCAGTTATGAAGCATAAATAACCACTCGATAAACATGCCCCATATATATGTGTTTACAACAGCCTTTGTAATGCATTAAAAAACATTGAGGCAGTGATGGAGGGACTCACTGTGAAAGAAAGTGTTACCCCAAAGGCTGTGTGTGTGTGTGTGTGTGTGTGTGTTTGGAGATGACACTCCTATTAGACGACAGATATTATGTTGCTGTGACTTGTGTGTGTTGAGTGTCAGACAAAAGATATGAGCGGTGTTTTAAATTCCAGCCAGTCCTCTTTTTTCTGCAGCAGCAGAATCAGCCTGGAGGAACAAGCTCCACTGGGATTGAGGGATAAACACACGCATGCATACACATGGCTATTTGAGCTTTGATGGTAGGGAGAGAGTGAGTCTGTTGTTTATTTAAAGTTGCACTGGGCAGCATTTGCACCCACAGAAAAAAACCAGAGGGGATCAAAATAAGGTGCTGTGGTTTCCACATATTCGTCTGAACCTAAACTCTGCTTTTGGGTGATACAAATTGTCTGCAGACTAAGCTGTATTCTGTTGTGTTTCATTTCATGTTTTTCTTTTGTGTCCCGGCAGGAGGTAAAACGTGAGCGGGCTGAATGCACATCAGACACTGAAATTGCCTGAAAACTGACACTGGGAAACTCTGCACCTCTAAAATTGCCTGTGACGTTTACATTTCCATTGTGGAAGACAAATAACAAAAAACAAAAGTCAAAGTTTACTTATGTGCATTGCAAAACCTGGATGGAAGACAAATACATCAGAAACAGAGAAAGGTAAACAGACAGCGAGCGGTGACATGAGTAACACAAACAAATATGATGTTAAACGATCCTCTGCTGCAACTGGATGTAGAAATAATGATGTAGAAGTGGGTGATGATGAGTTCATGGTGTTATTATCTATAACACGCGCACTGGGAGACTCAATGGCGGCATAGTTTAAATCCTTAAATTAGTTGGAAACATGCTTTGCTCAAGGGGCCACCGGTTGAGACAAGTTATTTTTCCACCTCTCTCAGTGAGCCTGTGGTTATGCACTGTGAAGGTGAACCTGCTAAAAACAGAAAAATATGAAATATCATGCAATAAAGCACAGTTCAACTCTCAAATGAAAGCAAAGCAACAATTAATTTACACCTCATTTACCTCTTAGATATTCTATTGCAGGTTGACTATGCAGATGAGGCTTCATCTACACATTCATGACTCTTGCTTAGCTACAGGGTAAGCAGGTTCACAGTTAAAGATTCATAGTGACTGACACTGGCTAAATAGCTGCTGCCTAAATCTGGCTCTCCCAGGCTGATTGTTGACTGCAGTCCCATTTAAATATTTATCATATGCATATTGGACCCCTAAGGGCAGCATTTGAAATTACAACAGTCAGTCCGTTAATTGCCAAAAATGCCACACAAGCTTTGGGATCTAGACGTTCCATTTTATTATTAATGAGCCAGAGAGTGCAGTTTGACATTTATGTTGCGGCTGCAGATGCAAATGAGTCTGTGTATAAGAGTCCAAAACTGAAAGCGCATGCAACCGGTAATCTGATTTGTGCGAGAAAGAGGACTCTGCTGCTGGTTTATAGAATTACGGATTCTTTTTTTTTCGTTTAATGCTGCAGAAGTTATTAAAAAATCTAATAATAATTCAAATGTCTATGTTTATTTCAAACTCAAGTGCTGCGGAGAAAAAAAACACAGGTCAGGTGATTTATGTGAGGAGAAATGGTAAGTGCTGTTAAAGTAAAAGCTGCTTCTTGGGTGAATTTAAATTGATCCTTTCCAAAGCATCTATTCCTGGAAAAGGAGCAGGTTGAACATTTAAAAAAACAAAACAAAGTCCCTGACTTAAAGCTCATAAGTCTATCTGTGAAAGAGTCTATCATTTCTGTACAGATACAAAAACTTGTGCCCTCAAGTGTAACCCCTAACACTGAATACTTACACATTTCTCTCAGCCCGTTGTGTTTGTTTTTGCTTTTCAACACTAGACAGACCTTTCATCTGATTTTTTGTCCCCCCCCTCCCAAATTCAGACATCAATACACGTCCTAATCCATTCAGACTCACCCCACGTCTAATGCCTTTGTGCAGGTAATGTCCAAAATGATAAAATACGGCACAGGCATGGGGCTTAAAAGGTCGTTTCTGATGCAGCCTCTAATGGTCTTTCCATATGTTGTTAGCTCCCGCTGCCACATGAATTCCATCAGGTCAGCTAAGTGGGGGGAAGCCAGCCTCTTCCATAAACATCTGCCATTAGACTTTCGGCTGCAGAAGGCGGGATTAAAGCCGCCCAGGGTTCCTGACAAGATAACTTGTAAAAGGCTTGGCTGAGGGTCAGAGGTAGCAGATATCAGATGAGGTGCATTCCCCTGCTGAACCGTCCTGTAAAAATATATAAATCACCTGGAAAGCTGTTGCTGCCCATTTGTATCCGCCATCTCTGAGCCTTTACTGTGCTTTTTTTTTTCACCCTTTCCTCTTGCGGTGCCGGTGAGATTCACAGAGATAAATTCTCTGCTGTAACTCCCTGAACTTTGCAGCTTACTAAAGGGAGGAAATGAGGACAGGGGAGCTGCTGACACAGTGACATTGATGAAGCACTCCACCAAGGCCTTAGACCACTGCAATTTAGAGGAGATTGATTATCCAATTAACATCTGGCATGATGGGGAACTTCTCATGTTTGGAGGCAGCACTAACAAGATGCAACTGTCCTGGTCATGCTTTCTCCACACATTATGCAATTCCTTGTCAGCTGGAGAGATTGTGTGCACGGTGCTCTACAGAGTGCTGAGAGCATTTAATATTTTCTATAAATGAATTTACATCCGTAATAATGTTATAAGTAATGTTGTAATCATTCTCTACTGTAGGACATCGACCGCTCTGTTCTGCTCAGGCTTTCTTTGTGTATAGGGATTTTATAGATTTGTACATTTAGAGCTTTAGGAAATCCTCAGAAAAAGCAATTCCTCAAATGTGACTAATTTAAGAGTGAAGTGATTGCATCCAAATGGAAGAAAAAGGTCATTAGAAGCCAGAGTCCTCAAGCTGAAGTTCAAATCAATTCAAATTTGCCTTTTTTTGCCCTTTTTGTAGGGTATATTTCACTCTCAGTAAGACATCACCACCTTTATCTTAATTAAAAACGCAATTAACTCGGGCTGTGAAATGGCTGGGGGTATCATCTTGGATTGTGCAGGAAGGGCACCCAGGCGTTTCCTCCCCACCCCAACACCAGCTGCAACCTATTGGTGTCCACGCCTGTGTCTGACTGAAAAACCAAGAGTACTCCTCCTCGCCGTCAATATTCATGGTCGTAATGTCACGTTACACAGGTCATTAAGCCAGCAGGATAACCGATGATAAGTCCGCCACTACTATTTGATCTCCCATCCGCTCTATTGTTGAGGCAAATTTGTGTCAACATAATGGCAATAAGCCGCCCTGTGTCAAGTCAGCCGTTGAAAAACAGGATTTAAAGTCTATTGTGCTTCAGCACGCTTGATATATGTGAGGGAATTTGGTTCAGATGTTCCTAATGACTCCCCATAGTGAGTGCATGTGTGCACTCATTGATTTTATGCTTGTCATTCTATGTATTTCCATAAAAGCTCTGGATGCCGGGCTCTTTTACCACTGCTGCTGATGCCTAGATTGGAATATCAATTTGTTGTGAATCATCAATAAGTGCACTGAGGGTATATAGTTTCATTGCGCTTTAACAAATAAGACCATTATGAACCTTCAAAATAAAAGCTCTGCGATTATTCGAGTTGTAATGGCTTTGATCGGTGGTATAGTTTTTTTTTAACATATGCCATGTTGCACATTGAAGGAGGTTGTTTAAAGGTCTCGTATTTTACACTTATGCTGTGTTTTAATTGAATATTAAATATCTAGAAGAAGTTTGAGTTTAGTTTTACACCGCTGCATTGTGTGTGCTGGTTGGATTTCTCTGTGGTCTGAGAGTCTGATCCTGTCACAGTATTAATATAGAACCTAGACCAGCTGCTTTATACTAGAAAATACATAGAGATCTCACCTTTTGGGAGCTGTAATTTATCCATTAGCAGACGAGGGATGAATTCTGGCCACTAAAAAGAAAAAGCAGAGGAAAGGTACCCTGTTAAAAAAGACTCTCAATTGGTTGTTAATGTTTTTATGTGTTGCCCATTTTCTAGTTAAGTCTTTAACAAGCTGCTCATTTAATCTCATAACAAGCAACTGGGTGTTAAACTAAACCGATGCTGAAAACAAACTCTGCTACATAATCTGATTACTTTCCATAGACAATGTGTCCTGCAGATCCCAAAGCATGTGGATTTAAATCTGCACATGGGTCCAGGACATGAGGGATGATGAAGAGAAAAGATCTCTTACATTGGCCTAACAGATTACAGCTGCCAATATTTTGTATTTAGATTACCGTAATCCCTCTTTACATAGAATCTGTTACTCCTTAACCATTCACCTCTTTCTCTGGGAGCAATTAAAACACACTCTCGAAGCCCTGGTCCAACAGGAAGCATTAGCGGACTTATGACTTCAAAGGCTGAGCTCGGATGTACTACAGTGGAGATGTGTTTTCAGGCACGGCTCCTTCACAACAGAGAGGCTTTTCTTTTCTTTTCTTCTCTGCATAATGCACAATATCGGCTCGGTCTTTGGTGTTATCAAAGAACATGTGGGAGAAAACAGGAAAAACAACATTTTGACTCTAAAGAGATTCCACAGCTGAAGGCAGAAAAAAAATGTTGAACCGTGGAATCAAAAGCAGAGAGGAAGATCTGAAGTCGTTCATGGATCCTGAACAGTTTGCATTGAGCTTCACAGAAAGCCCTGCCACTGTTTTCTCATAAAAACATGTGTTATTTAGCTCAGCGGTGGGTTAGAGCGCAACACATTGAGTCTGTTTACATGGGCTTGACTGGGGCTGCAACTAACGATTATTTTCATCTGTCGATTATTTAAACGATTGATCGTTTAGTTGTTTGGTCAAAAGAAACCACAGATGACCTCAAATGTCTTGTTTTATCCACAAACCAAAGAGATAGGCTATTCAGTTTATTGTCATAAAGGAACAAAGAAAATATTCACATTTATGAAGCTGAAATCAGAGAATTCTGACTTTTTTTCTTAAAGGTGTTCAGAAATGGCCGTTTGTCCTGTTTGTCCCGCCTCCTTCCATTAGGTTCCATGAGTTTCCACAAGTAAGGAAAACAAATTTGATTGGGTGTTATTGAGCGGGCGGGATATTCAATGTTTGGGATGGGACACAGTGTTGCGAAGGAATTTGATTGGATATTGTACAGCTCAGTGTGTGTGTGTGTTTAGCTCACGTAGCTAATTGTTAGCTACAGTAGTAGGTTAGCTATGTTATAGCTTGCTAACTTAGCTAGCGAGGCTAAGTGATGGACCGCAGGGATCTGGAGGAGGAGAGTGGAGGAGGTTTTGTGTCAGTGGTGGTGGTTAGTGGTTCCCGTTTTTTCTCAGACGTTTATATCACAACGATGGTAGGCATTTGATTAATCGTGAGCAACTGTCACATACTGTATGTCACACAGTCGATGAAAATATGCCCCAATAATCCCAAAGTTTTCCCTCCCTCCACAATCCGTAAACTCCATTAACATGATCCTGTTCCACCATTCACGGCTACGTATTTTAATCCACCTCTCTCTCATCCTAGACCGAGGCAGTGACAGACAGACGGCAGTCAGAAGGGAGGACGTGTAGCCTACATTTGTTGTTGCTCTCTTCTTCCGTTGATGAATGAGCCATATTTGCGTTGCGTTTACAGTAACAGTGCCAAACTGGCAAGAATCCACAGTGTGTGGTCTCATTTTTACAGATTTAAAAATGGCCACGGTTTGTGTAGTCAAAAATAAACATCACAGACACCTGTGCAAATAAGATGTAGTGATCAGAAACCAGGATATTAGTATTTATTATAAACAGGGATACAGGGATATGAATAACCAGGTTTCTCATATACAGTAAATGCAGTATCCCGAATATGATCACCTGGATGTGGCTCAAAACCGGTCCATGTAAAAACACTCAGTGATGTCTGCAGACATTTAAAGACATTCATTTTGAACACATATTTTGCATTAATGTCTTTATTATCTGTAAAACAATTCTTTTTCATGACTCTCCATATAGCCTGTAAGACAATAGTAGACATATTTCCACTAAAGCAGTGCTTAGGAGGCTATTTGGATTGTTTACATTGCAATGCCTTAGTGACTTTATGGGGGTAATTACCATATTTCCTTAACTGCTTTACAAGCACAAGAAAGCAGCATGGCATCGTTTCTAAATCCTGACTTCCAGGTGATGGGCGTTTGAGTAAAAGAATGATGGGAAATTACTGCCAACCCTGCCCGCTCGCTCGCTCGCTCATTCTGGTAAATTTAGCTGTGACTGGTAAAAATAAACTCTCCCCCTACAACCTCGTGGGCAGGAAGCCAGTTCTCATCTGGAGTAATTCTCTATGTCCCCATGCTAAGAATCACCTGTGGCTGTGAGACATTTTATTCAGCCCTCACTGAACACAGAGGAACCCTAAATGAAAAACTTTTTACCTTTCCTGCTTTGCACCAAGTTTGCAGCTTCTTATGACATTTCCTTTGTTGTGCATTGCCTCTCACTTGGTCGCCTCGTCGCCACTTGAGACATGCTACCACTGATTAGGCTAATTGATGCCCAGCTCCACCCCCCCTTCCTCTCCCTCCACACACACATAACCCCTCTCTATCTTGCACTCACTACGCCCATAATTCAGCTTTGCCCGGATCGTCCATTTGTCTTTGTGTAATGAAATCCCAAAGGCTCCACAAGCTGCAGCACCTCATCGCAAGAGCTATTAAACACAGAGGCGCAGGTTTCTGTTGCGCTCTTATCACTGGCCTCGTTAATCCCAGACCTCTTCCTCTCCGCGGACCAGTGGCCACACTAACGTAATAACCCTAAATCAATGAGACAAGCAGTGGGATTTAACTGTGAAGGGACGCAGCAGTGTTAAAAAAGAAAAAAGAAAAAGAAAAAAACAAGTGTAAACAAACTGAAGGAGGTGTGATTGTAGCCTATGGGCAACTCTTGAATTTCACAGGCCGGCAGTGCTCCTGCTTATCTGTTTGGTAATTTGATGCTATTACTTGACCTTCGTAAAGAGGTTCTCGGAAATAAATTGTAGAGGATGCTTTGACTTGTGGAGCACCAGACAAGGTGACGGTGTGGCCTGTTTATAAATGCACTTTTCCAGACACTTATACAAGACCATAGTTTGTGGTTTTACCTTCTCGCAGGAAGAAAATTCCTTCAGTGTGGAGGTCAGATTTAAAGTGAAATTTATCTTTGTTTCAGAATCAGTATATCCACGGCGCTTGTCTTTCACTTGTGCTCTACCCCAACCAGTTGAAGAAAAGCTTTATTTATTTTCCTAAAGTGATAATGACCTGGTCTTGTTAATTTGAATGGTGAGATATCTGCGTGGGAGGCCACTCAAAGTCGTTTGTTTTTGCCTCTCATTTCAATGGACACACAGGCTTGTTAACCAGCTGTGAGGCAGTTTAAAGGAGAAAAAAAACACTTGAATGAGCACGACCAACTCCAGCAGGGTACAGGTGCAGGCACTGCAGCCTCCAATCTGGCCTGAAGAAGGGCTCAGAGGGCGCATTTATAACCTCCTACGTTATAAAGACGAGGGTCGAAGCTCTTGTCAAGCGAAATACACCACCACCTGCTGAAAGAAACCACATTCAGCGGCAGAGAAAATACACAAATAGCCTCTTTGAAGCTCAAAAACTAGTTGCTAACTACTTAAAATATGTTTTATATTCTGCTAAAATATATATAGCTTACATTTCCTCACACAAAAAGTGATGCAGAAAATATCATTGTGACTTTTTACATAACTTCTTGGACCTTGAAAGTGCCATTTATGTCAAATAGGGCAACCTGACCCCCCCCCTGTTTTTATTAATGACCCATGCGTGTCCTTGAGGAACAGTTAGCCTTTTCTCTCTATATCCATGATTAGATGATAACAATGATGATTATAATGGACTGTCTTCACTTCGCTAATTACTTTGTGCCATTAATATACAATAGCGAGCTCTCGCAATCAGCAGTGAGAGCCAAGCAGAAAATACTAATTGGATTTATAAAATCCATCGCTGCTTTTTTCCTCTTCTTCTTTTTTTCTTTTTTATTCTGCAGACGCACAAAAGATCGGATCCGCTTCATCAAGTCGGACACATTACTCCCAACACAAACAAGATGATGTAATGCGGAGGATTAACATAGTCATTGCATGCAGTTTAATCCACACCAACAGCGCATCAGGAAACAAATGGAAATGTGAGCCTGCAGTGGGAGAGGTGGTACGGTTTCTAGTTCACTGGGCTGTAGTGGGCTTTCAGTGTTATTTGAATGCATACCATGAACCACCTGTGTAACCTCTGCTTTTCTCCCAGCAGGAAGACCCCCACTACTAAACACGAGTGTGCAAAGCATGATGAATGGTGCTGTAGGCTATAAGTGGCATCATTTCACCACCTGCATAAGCAGAAAAGGAGCTTATCCCAGCACTTTGAAAATTAGCTTTAGCATTAAGAGGATGCAAGTCCAGTTTATATGGCGCGCTGTAATTCCATTAATTTATACCGTATGTGTTTTCTCATAGGAGACGCACATGCCACAAAATAATGATGAATTTGAGGGGGCGTCGGTGGTCAAGAGGTGTTTATTTCATGGGCCTCCAGCCCCACTGACAGTCTCTTCATATCTGGACATGATATAGAGCCCTGACCTGGGGACATTATGCTCCCCGAGTGCAAAGATAGCTCTTCCTTTTGAAATCCAGCAGACCAGCAAATGCAGGAGCCTTGAAGCAGCTAACCCCTCTGTCTTGTGTTTCAGTTGAGAGAGGAGAAGGAAAAAAAAGAAAAAAGAGGAGGGGGGGGGGGGTAGGTAAAGTGTCATCAAAAGCGGCACAAAAGAGTCAAAGATTACTACGGTCCGAATACATCAAGCTTGCCTGACAGAAGTGGGAGCATTAGGAATTCATATCTCATCCTCAAGCTCGCACAAACCGAGATGATTTATTTGACGTTACGTACTGTAGGGTCTTCAGTGCAAATCAGGAGTTCACCGAGAGGAAAAGGGATGATCATTTCAAAATAAGAGGCCATGCCAGGTCAGGTCTGTCGATGCAGCGCTTTGATCCAGACTGAAATATCTCAACAACTATTGGATAGTTTTTCATGAAAATTGGTACAGACGTTTAGAGTTCCCATGGGAGGAAGCTGACTGTCTGACATGATGCCCTGACTTGTCCTCGAGCGCCACCAGAAGGAGAAACTTTCTGCTCATTGTAGTGGCATTCTTAGACCGTGAATGCCTCACATACAAGCATATTTATGGTGGATGGTGACGACAATGGACTGTATCATGAGCTGAAGGAAGAGAGAGAGGAGAACTTCTCCTTTTATATGGCCCTGGTGACATCAAAGGTCCTGGGCCATACAGTGAGCAATTGAGGCAGGAGTTGGGATTCAGGTGTGAAAAGGTGAAGGATGCTGGGAGACTGAGTTCAATGGTTTTCCTTTGTCTGGGGAACAAAAGAAGTCATGTGGTCCTGTCCTCCATTTTCAATGGGATGTGGCCCAACAGTGTCTTTGTTTGAGGTTCAAGGGAATTCATATTTGTTATGGCAATATGCACCAATCTGAGGGGCCAGTGGGACCCCTTACCCGTTGTGGTTGTGGTTGTAGTGTAGGTGGAGTGAGAACTTGGCAGTTCAACTGTGACTGGATGGATCGGCACAAACCTTGTTTGTACAAACGTCCATGATGCCCAAACATGATGACTTCTCCTGCCTATTGTCAGTAGCATTGTTATATGAGCATACAGTATATTAGCATGTTGATGTTAGCGTTTAGCTCGGTAAAGTCTTGCAAAACCACCAGCATGATAACAATAATAATGACCATAACAACAACAATAATTACAACTCTTTATTTATATTGCAAGAACACACAAAAGAAAAAAAAACAGAGGAACCCAAATAACAGCGACATATAAAACCATAAGAACTCAAGCAAGCAGAGTCCAACAACATAAATTGAGGACCACAGTAAGATGGAAGATGTAATAATAAGGAGGAGGTAGAAGCAATACAAAAAGCACAGAATGAGATGAAAAGAGTGAAAAATGTAATGTAAAGTTGAAAAATCTAATATAAATGAAAACAAACCTGATAAATGATTTCTGGCATTAAAATGTCACCTGTGTCACTCTTACAGTTACGGTGTGTTTTCAGTGTGAGCCTCATACAGACTCTGAATAATATGTGATTGATCCTTCCTTATCAGCATCTCACAACAAATCAGTGGATGATGACGGTCCATAACTGCACTGAGCCACACACACTGCAGTAAAATGTCAAATAGTGAAAACGTCTTTTTTTTTTTTCCCCCCGTTTCTCCCCACTCTCCCACACACTTGTAATCCAATATCCATTCCAGCATGGAAATGAGAAATAACAAGATTAGGAAACAATTTATATGAATCGCCCCATGTTCACTCACTGTTTACGCTTTCTCAGGAGAGGAAGGAGACTGTGGTCTCCATGGGAACTGTGGCTGGCCAATGGTGGGTGTTTTTCTGCCTGGCCGTGTGACGCGCTGCCTGTTGAGATGGGTATTGAAGTTGGCAGCTGGAGTATGTACCCATAATTTTCATAGCAAAGAAAGTAGAAACCAGTAACAGTGCATTTACCAGGGAGATTATTTTAGCTCGTCTTGCTCAGGCTAAATGTTTGCTTTTCGGTTGTGCCCTCCTCTTTTAGTTATGAGTTTGTTTGGACATCAAATACACTCAGAGCTATATTTAAATGTAGCTGCTGTCATTGTCATTAACATAAACAGTAACTTCAAGCTGAAACCGCAGTAGAAATGTCTAAGTTATGATTTAAAAAATGCTGTAGCAGTGTTACAAAACTGGAACCACATTAATTTACCAAAGAAAGTGCTTGCATCTGTGTTTTTAGCCTAATACCTCCTTGGCTTTATTGTCTGTAAAGCACTTTGTAACTGTGTTTTGAAAAGAGCTACACAAATAAAGTTTATTATATAAGGCAGATACAGCTGAGCCCTCAGGAAAATGTGCTGCTTCCTGTTCTGGGCAATATGAGCAGCGGCCTTGAAACTACCTGTCGACATTGATCAGTCACGCGGCGGGCTTTCTCTGAGATGGGACTTGCAGTTATTAGAGCGAGAGGCTGTTAGATGGAGAAGCCTGTCGTCCGCTGCATCTGACGGTTCAGGTAAGCCCTGAGGAAAACTGCCCCCACCCCACCCCAGCCCTCCTCCACCCCCAAGCCCATCAGCCCTTCGCCATCACTCGAATATCAAGTCAGCAGGCTGGTGTGATGTATTGGCTCTCACCACTCTCACCGGTGTGATCTCCAGAAGAACCCGTGTGGCTGTTCACTGCCATTAAACCACAGTGGAGATACAGTTGTTGATTTTTTTTTTAATGGCAGCACTAAGTGAGGATTTTACTGCTCTGTGAAGAACATGTAATTGTGGATGGTGTGATCAGCTTCTTCATCAATACAAAAGCTTCACTTAACTTCCCGTCCTCCTGAACATAATCATTTTCAGAAAACAACATCTTCTGTGTTTTAAAAGCAAACTCATAACTCACGTTTCCAAACAGCTTAAGGCTACAACCAGTTTTCCAGCAAAAAAAAAAAAAAAAAGGTCAAGTCACACAGCAGCATCACTGTTATTATTGCACTATTTTTCATGGTGACATATTACCTATTCACTCAACATTAATGTTGGATTTCAGCTTGTAATTAGCTTAGCCCTCTCCCTCTCTGTTGTGAAAATATGACTTTATAATGTGCATCAATTACAGGCCATAATAGCTCAAGGGTATGCAAGTGTGTGTGGCTATTAAAAAAGAGACCTATCTGACCAGGAGTGAAAATATTCTGTTAGCATTTTAAGGTTATAGATCACCAAGTGCCCCTTCAGTATAACCTGTGTCTCTGGAGCTGTGAACTTTAGATTGTCTGATATAAATCCTGTGATATTATCCCAGTGTGTTAATCCCAATTTCCTTTTCATTATCTTTAGAGTTTCATGCATATTTAAAATTTTAAAAGCCTTTAAATTACACATTGATAACATTAAATGAAGATTGTGCAGCCTAGTCTGCTGGGAAGTATGTTTATATAACTCAAATTTGCTTTGGCTTTTAGAAGGAAATAGCAAATGTTAGAGCGAGGTCAGAAATAATATGCATAGTTACATGTGGCAGATGGATAGTTCCTTCTTTTTTTTTCTTAGGTTATAATCTTTATTCAACCATGTAGCCTGTGAGATCATGAATACAGCAGATGTGGAACGAAGATAAGACACACAATAAACGCAGCCAATTACACACAAACAGCATTAGAAACAACCATCTGATTCATCCTTGTGATTCTATAGGAGAGGAGCTGCTGCTCTGCATAACATCAGACCTTTTCAGACTCTTAGATAGCTGAGGTTATTTCATGTGTGCGCTGACAGCGGATAATAGACCTGCATGTGTTTCTCTGTTTTCTTTGCTCATCCGTCAATACCAGTCAAGGTGTTTAAAGGTATTCGAAATATTCCTTAATGGCCCTGCAGAAAGTCGGCACCCAGCCGTCGCTCCCCGCTCGCTTCTCGTGCTTTGTCAGGATTCCTCTAAACCTCCTTTCATACGACCCATCCAGCCTCTGTCTTTAGAAACCTCCTCTGTCCTATAGACCCACACAGCAGGTAATATCTCTCTGTGGCTGCCAGCGGCAATTTCTTTCACATTCACCAACAGCCCCCGTCAGCCGACATCAGAAAGCAGCCCAGGGCGCGTTCATCCATTTTGCCCGGGCCCTCCACTGTGGTCCCGCTCCATCAGGAGGCGGGCACCCCCCACTCAAGACCTGGGAACCCAGTTAATCAATGGCAAGAGATTACAGTATTCACGACCAGCTGGCGCCTGCTCTTTGGCGTCTTATGTAGGGGCCAGTTACCCCCACTGCCTACGCTGCTACCCCCTCACTATGCAGGGGCAAAGACCACCAATGGCCTCCAGTCAAACACAGTGTCTTATGATTGACAGGGCTGTTGTGTCAGTGGAGGTCACGTAGTTTACCCTCACAAAGCTGTCTTACAGTGCTTTGTAAGAGAGAAGGCGTGAACTCGTGTTTACCCTCTCATGGTGATTTGTTTACGATTCTGCACGTCGTCCCGTTTCATTCGCACCAAGTTTGTTTGCGCTGCCTCCTGTTTAACAACTCACAGATTAGTCCTCATCAAGTCTGTGATTAGATGCTGCCTCCACTTCTGAACGTCTTGAGACTTTCCCTCTCTGGCACCCTGTCGACCGGCTTTCCATATTTTCCCAGCATGCAGCAAAATAACTTTTTTGAAAGAGACATCTCTCAGAAAAGTGTCCCGGTGTTGTTTTTCAGCAGCAGCAGCAGCAGCAGCGATCTTAAAATATTAACGGTCATATTGGGTAAACCTTTGGCTCCAAGGTTGCCAAGGAAGTGTTTATAGAATTTGTTTCCCATGGCAGCTGCTCGTCTGAACTTAGTCGCTCCATACAGCATCACTGTTGGGCACCAGCAGTGACTCAGATGAGCCACTTTTTAGTGAGGCTTTTCAGAGTGGCTTGTTTGTGTCAGGAGGAAAGAAAAAATCAATGTAGTTCATTTTTAATGGTGGAGTCGACTAAAGATCAGGTATCATTGCACAGCTTTTGCATAGAGATTTACTTTTACAACATAGTTGAGTATGTGTCGCTTGTTTTTATTTTGTAAGATTGCATATGTTTATGACAACTGATATTTAATCATTTAAAGTTTAGTATTTTATCATATTCTCTCAAATTCTGCGCATCCACTTAAAGCTGCTTCAATATTTCTACACTCACAATGGAAAAGTCGTCCATAAATACACAAACTCAGGCAGGGAGCCGATCCTAAACAGTCCCGAGGACAGTGTTTCCCACAGTCAAGCCTGCAGATCATTCTCCTGTCCAGTGTTTTTGAAGCTTAAAGTACATGTTACTATCCTCGGTGGACACACAGCTTGTAATTGTGGCATGAAATTGAAACTAAAGTAAAAAAAAAACTTTGTAGCGTAACAAATTGGTAAAATGAGCAAATTGATAGATGTGTTTTGCATCCAACAATAATAATGAGTTGCGAAGCCAAATCAGTGCAGAGTGGTACGAAAGTGAAGGTACACAAGAAGAACCAACTGACTTTTCCTGCTCCTCCTCAAAATGACCTTGGACGACTCATCTAACGAAACTCTCCGGAGGAAATTTTCTGCTCGAGGAAACAAGCAGCGGGGTGAAAGAGCGCCTTGTCTGAGCAGTCAGGTATGAGCTGTTCAGCTTCATGAATGTACATGTTATGTCCTCGGCCAGGTGAAGGTACAATCCGCAGGCTGTTGCCGAGGAGTTTTCTTTGGCTCCGGGGTTGCAGAGGAGAGACACACTCAAAGACATCATACAGCCCTTGTTGGCTGCTTCCACCTCTTCACCCTGCCGCTTTTTTAAAAAATTTACCCCCAAATGATGATAGAGAGCAGCTCCTCCAAGTGATGCTTTGAATTTTTATGGGACGTTTATTTTCTTTGGCCTAGAACAAGAAGAGAGTGCAAGAAAGGGTCGTTTTGGTTGAGACGGTTCAGTTTGCTCTGAGATTCCTGGCATGATGCATGAAAAGGGTGTCGTGTCAGTCATTTTTAATGTATGTTATGTTCATTTGACTCTGCACCTTTGGTTTGTACAGTAGGTGACCTGTCATGTTGCTGTAGATCACAACTGACAGCAACATGTTGCATGATTCATGGCCATAACATAAACTATAGACGACTGTACCAAGAGCGACACTGACTGCACTTTGATATACTGCGTCCTGTTTGTCAACAATGCAGAAATTGTGGTAGTTTGACAAACATTTAATACTTAGACATGATCCATACTGCAGTAATTTAGTTCCTCCTGGTGAAAAAGAACATTTCAGATATCCACAGGAAGTTATTCTTCCTGTTTGACAAATAATGTGTATCATGTGGTGTTGACTTTCAGCTTCAGATATCAACAATTTTACATTCTACATTTTTATATCCAAACAAACAGCATGGAAATCTGCAATAGATCAGCACTGTTGCACAAGTTGCAATTTTACTTTTAACCTCAAAAGATGAAAAACATTCAAGAGTACACTTGTAAAAATGCCATTACAAATATTCACAATTCATATTGTAAAATTATATATTATTCTATTTCATGTATCTACAGTTATAATTATGCCTAGAAACAATGTATTTGTAAATATTCACTTATGTATTGTGGATACACATGGACAGGTAGACCGACTGACTGACTATACACAATTACATCTTATGAATGTGTATGAATGATCTTGGTGGTGGTCGGAGGGGCCGTTTGGCGCACATTGGCAGCCACGCTTCCGTCAGTCTGCCCCAGGGCAGTTAACTACAGACGTAGCTTACCACCACCGATGTGAATGTGTATGAATGAATAATGGTTTCTGTAATGTGCTTTGGGTATCGGGCATTGATGAAAAAGTGCTATGTAAATGTAAACAATTATTATTATTACATTTTAGATATCCATCATAGAGTGAACGTTATATTTAAGTTACATTGGTATTATAGACGTCTAAATCATCTTTATACTTGTGGAAATTGTATTGAAATAGCATCATTTCTATATAAGTCAAATTCTCAATATCAGTAATGCACACGTATAGCATTAAAATAAATGTTAAAATTGACACCTTGAATTGAATCAAAGTTGCAGATATTTTTGAAATACAATTTTTACTGGTAAGGGTTTTATTATGGAGATCTCTAATTACATTTCTGAACTGGAAGCAATGCTGTTATGGATATCTAAACTGTAATTACAGATAGGAGTGTGATTCAATTAAATGTTAAAACACCTCTCCATAGTGGGAGGAGTCCTTGTCATAAAGCCAATGGTGGATTGACCTTTTTAAAAGAGCCCAGGGCGTAAATGAACTGCAGGGACCTTATTAACCCTCCTATTCCTCCCATTCACTAAGATTTGCTGTGAGGTTATTTCATGAAACA
Source organism: Trachurus japonicus (assembly GCF_045865225.1). Taxonomy (NCBI): domain Eukaryota; kingdom Metazoa; phylum Chordata; class Actinopteri; order Carangiformes; family Carangidae; genus Trachurus; species Trachurus japonicus. The sequence continues at coordinate 8,876,138 of NC_140916.1, forward strand.
CATTCATTTAGGTTGTATCATCCAGGAGGCATCTCTAAAATGGTATTAGTTGGAGTTGATTGAAAAAAAGTGTACATAGCACGCTCTTGGCTCCACTTATACCACACTTATTTATTTTTCAATTTACACTTTCAGTGATCGGCACCTCTCAAAAGAACCATTGGTGTGCCTTACCACCCTTTCCATTAGTTGGAGTTGAGACACAAAAGCACCTAGATGATCATACTGGTTTTAACAAACCTCCGAATTGATTTACCACATTGACCCAAACCATCCAGCACACACTGACTTCCTGGTTCAGCTTTTGAATTCAGTTTGAAAAGGATCTTTATAGACATATCTGGTAGAGATTTCAATGCCTTTTCAGTGCACAGTATATAAATTATGTCCAAATATTTAGACGTAAAACCTGAGCTTTAATGAACAAGAAGTTATCTTTCAAATCTGAGTTTAAATTAAACTCCTGAGTTAATTGAATTATTCATTAATGTACTGTAATTATTTGGAATAACATGCTGTGTGATTGATAGTTGTTGTGCCGTCTCTCTGCCCTAACCCCCCTCCACCAAAAAACATAATGAACACTGACTCCCACATGAACTGGACACTGCGGACGCCCGTGTGCATGAACTAAGTAACTAAAGTTACGATCATAAATATTTCATCGAGAAAATAGCTTTGAGTCATAAATACATCATTTGAACGGGGGCAACTGGAGCTCAGCCAGACGTCCTGTAACAGGGCAACACAATATACATCACCTCATAAAAGGCGCCAATTAACCAGGCCCTCGTATATCAGGTCCGAGTCACTTACAAAGTCATTGCCTTCCTTCCTGCTCACATTATCATCGCATACAGCGGGCACACACAAGAGCACACTTTACAGTAGGAATGGGAGGTATTGTGTTTTTTTCACCAGTGAGGGGTTTCCTCCTGTGTTCTCCAGGGGCTCCAGTGGGGCTGTAGCTTTCCACATGTCCCAGTGTGACATCTCCATTGTGCAGGGAGAAAACACTCACGCAGCGCGAGGGCAGACAGCATTCTGAAGTGTATGAATTTTGACAGTGGGACATATATCAAAGCACCTACTCTGCATATCAGTGCGCCCAACCCACCAGGTTCACTGGTTAGAAACAATGAGGCAGAAAAGTAACAGGCTCCTCTGAGAGTGTTTGTGATGTTCATTGACTTGTGGGGTCAGATGGTATTTGTGTCAAAGGTTACATACAGAGGCCCTGTGCTGGAGTTTCATACATCGGGGACTTTGTGTTATTGCTTGGGTGCTCACCAAACCAAACAAAAACAGATGAAAAGTGTTTAAGGAGCTTTAAATGAAGAATGTTAAACTATAGCAAACATCACATCATGAGGGAATTATATTATATTACCTGGCTGATTTGACCTCCACTGTCAAAGAAGCTCCAGTTACTGCCTTTTAGCTGAATTAAATGTTGTTTTTATAAAATATGCAACAAAGACTTTCTTGAATTTTAGGCTCAGCATAAAAAGAAATAGGCTATTAACCACAATATCCTTCATCTTGATCTCCAGGGCCACAAAATTCATCAACAAAGCCAGCTACCTTGCTAGGCCTCCTCCTCCTTAACACACAGGTCAATGGAGCGAAGTTAGCTACTGTTAACACGACCCGGCTCAATTAGAGATCGTTACGCTCTCGCTTTTAGGTGGATGACAATTCAAATAGTTGTTTTGCATGACATGTTGGTTGGCGGTCTTAAAAACGCTACACATCAGACAACGGTAAACTTACATTTTGACCTGAAAGGTGCGCTAACGACTGCTCCTTTTGTAAAGTAGAACACCATGTTTCAGACCCGGAGGCTGAGACACGAGATTTGGAAATCCGTATCCGGTCAGAGTGGGATCACCGTGACCCACCCTCCCAAAGTTTTGGATCACCTTGATTAATGACTGAGAAAAGGGAGATTTCATTATCCAGATCAGTCTGATCCAGATCACAAGTTTAGAAATACTGGGGCGTGGTGATTCAAAAGTCCAGATTGAAGAGTCTCAACAACTATTACTAGTTCCAGTGGCATTGGTTGTCTCCAGAGAATGAACCTAAGTGATTTCTCCAGTGCCACCAGGATATACATTTTTTGTTTTTTTGTAAAATATCTTGACAGTTCCTGGAAGGACTGTGTCATAAAATTTCGTACAAACATCCATTGGGCCCAGAGGAATCCAAAAGACTCTGGTTATCTCTTTATTTTTTTAAATAAATTTTCAATTATCCAGGGAAACATCACAATATTAAAAGATAAATGGACACAAACATCGGCGCAGACATTCATGGTGTTCAGAAAATGAAGCTCTGACATTTTCTTTTGTGCCACACTGAGGTTCACATTTTGAATTTTTTTGTGAAATGTCTCCACAATTATTTGATGGATTGCCACGAAATTGGCTGCACATGTCCGTGGCCTCCTCCTGAATTTTGATGACTTCAATGTTCCCCCTGAGTTTTTCACTGAACACCATGAGGTCAGATTTTCATTTTGTCCAATATTTTTGGTTAATGACCAAATTCTCCTGCCATTCTTTTCATGCTTTTCTGTACTTTTACTTTAGTGCTAGACACGAGGCAAACAACACGTTGGCATTTAGATTGTTCACAATATGTGGCCAATTCCGTCAGTATGCATTCACCAGGATTGCATGCAGACATGGCGGCATGAACACGTTTTATAACAAGTCTTCAGCACCTAATATAAAAGCACAGAGTAAAAACATCTCACACAACTGTTTTGCCAAAGAGCCACAGCCCGTTGTGTTTGAACACATTGAGGATCTGGCGTCCAGACCGGCGTTTTTTGGAGAAATTATGGTGTGGTGGCAAACAGGAAAATGAAGCAGCTCAGATTGAGACAAACAGTGCTGCTGTGTTTTTATAGCCTATATCTCCACCCTGCAAATGGTGCTGTGCACCATATCTGCCCCCTACATTATTTACACCTCGTTTTTATTAGGGCAATCTTGACATGTGTGCCTGGAGATCGATGGGAGTGTCTTTATATATATATATATTTTATACTAGCCCTGTAGGGTAGCCAAAGTGGGGCATGAGCTTGGGTCTTGCAAAAAAAAGCTAAATATAATGATGGTGTTGGGGTTTTTACTGCCTTTGTTTAGATTTTTTTTAAAAACAGGAAGTGCTCAGGATGGAGCGTGTGCCAAAAACTGAAGATTTAAGCTGATTACTTTGAGGCAATGAGCGTGTTGTAACACCCACAGGGGCTCTGAGCGTTTGATGCCACTGAGGCAAAGACCAAATGTAAATACATCTATTATAGTAAATGGGTTGACCTCAGAGTCAACATGCATCCAATTATTTCTTAATTTTAATCACATACATACAAAGCAAATCCTGGACGCATTATTCATCCATGACCACGTTTGCAGTCGAGGGTTAAAAAAAAGTCTTCATTCAACAATTCAGAGTCAGAGTCACTTTAATTAACAAATATAAACAGGGATTTTGTGGTATAGGAACACATCAGTGATGCAGAATAAAATAAACATGATTCATGGACCCTGGTGCTCACTTTAAGAGATGATATGCTCCACTCATTATAGTCACAATGTCAGTGCATATTGATCAACTTTTGTTCCCCTTGTGATTGACACGTCCATCCAGCAAAAGAGGAGAGCGAGCCTGAAAAGCTCATCTCAATAATACATATTTATATTAGCTGCTGTTGAGATGCTACCCAAATAAGTCTGACCTTGCCTCAGCTGGGGAACAGAAATGAATTATATATAACCTATATACAGAGTTCACTTGGCAAATAAGGGGGAATAATACATAGTATGAAGCGCTGAAGATGCACTTTTCAAGCCTTTAAGCCAGGGGGACATCGACATTGGTGAAGTGTCAAAGCCTGAAATCCATAGGAGACACATTCCTGGATTTGTAAAGGGATTTTCTTTGAAGCAGATGCTGGTGAATATTAATGTCCAGAGAAAGTGTGGTTGTCTGGCTTAGTGCGGCTCAAAGTGGTCACGACAGCACGGAGAGTCTGCACAGGTTAAAGTGAATACCAAATATAACCTTAAATTAATCTTAATACAACTCCCTTTTTACCTACCAGGGGTCAAAGTCACCTCACTGCTTTGAATCTCTTTATTTAATTTCGGTTTATGAACTCAGAGAGGGAGAGAGACCAAACTCTGAATAAAGTTACTCTCCTTTTCATTTTTTGTATAGTACTTTCTGTCAGTGGTAGGAAGTAACTTTTACACTACTTTATCTGTACTGCTATTTCTTAAAAGGAAATATACTTTTTCACCTCACTGCATCTATATGACATTTGGCTGCTTTTCTAATTAATATTTCATATTCCAACAAAACATGACTGGTTTATACAATAACAGACCAAATTGTATTGTTGGAGATAGCTTTAAACCAGCCAACGACAGCATAAAATACAGCTTACACATGCAGAACTGATAATAACAATCCATCACCATAATATATACAATAAAACAACACTCACAGGGGCCATTGTCCTGCATTTCCCTCGTGTTTCCACTGTTGTGTTGCTACTGTTATTGTGCTTAAATGGACAGTGCAATTATTTGTGCCATTACTTATGTGATTACTGCTTGCTATGATGTATGGTTGTAAGTAGTGTGGTAACACTTTGATAGGAATTGAAAGAGTTTAGGGCATTTGAAGCTTTGTGTTGATTTGTCTTTTATTCTGAAAAACACAACACTTACCACATATCATATTATAAACTTGTTCAAGCTGATGTGTTTGCAAACTTAGTCGTTTTAGAGCTTTGTGTTTAGCTACCTGACAAATACACACTGTTTATCTTGATCTCTGTTTATAGTCAATGCAGCCAAAATACTAAAACAGACTGACACTTCCTAATGACTCCTCTCATATAATCGTTGAATTGAAATATCAATTAATGGATCTTTAAAGGGATAGTTCAAAATTTTGGCAAATTGGCCCTATGCCATAATCCCTATAGTTTTAGGAGTATGATCGTTACCTATAATTGTCGGTGCAAGCTGTTTTTAGAACGGTGGAGCAGAGCCGTGAGCTGCTCAGAGCTACGCTATGGGATTTCTTGGTTTCCCTCATCAAACTCAAAAACTGCCCCCGACGGGAACGTGCATCAGCGGTTTTGCATGAATTTACCTTGAAAACAACTCCGTCTCATAACATTCCTTTATTATCTCATAGACCAGATTTGAAAGTGGGAGATCTGATCTTCAATCTGACCCCGATGATGAAACATCCATCTATACTGAAAGTGAACATGAATCCCATTGAACCTCCACTAAACTGCTGCAAAATGCCTTTCCACCATCTGTTGACCCAGTAGTAGTGAACATCTCCCTGACACTGTATCCTCTTCTTCTTCTCCTCTTTCTTCTTCTTCTACACCGTGATGAAAGATGGGGCTCATTGCTGAATGACACAACCTGACTCCCACACCTCAGTCATTTCAATCAGACGTATTATGTTCTGTCTCCATCACGGATGAATGTCACAAGGTCACACGGCAGCAATGATGAAGTTAAGACTCCATTTTATTTTCAATCCCATCACCTACGATTCAGTATTTTCCTCTGGTGGTGATTGCTCAGACACAGATATTAGACCAAAGCCTCCTTAAAATGACTGATCCAAAAACCCTTAATCATTTACTGATTGAAAGGTAATGCAGAATGTAACTGAAAATGTGGAGGTGAGAGGTAGAAAATAAAACCACAGTTGGAGAAATAACACATTCTTAAAGTCTCAATGCACTTGGATGCCTTTATACAGTACACACAGACATATATAGGCTGTATCTTGGTGGCTTATTTTAAATAAAGTTCATAATTCAATCCAAATGAGTTCTTTTAAACCAAAAAGTAATATTGAGCAGCTGTGCAGTCTGAAACTGACAGATAATTGCTGTTATTCTTCTACATGCAGTCTTCTCACATACTCACTGTCGCTCTGTGAAATAGCATCAGTCAGATTTCTCACTGGCAAACAACCAAGTTATGAATTCATCTCCTTTTTTTCACAGTAATAAGAACAATATAGGCTAAATGTTCAAAAGAAGAGAAGATAAAGCTGTGGCATGGTCCCGGTTTTATACTTTATAGCAGTGTATTGAAATATTCAGATGTAGCAGAGTCAGTGCAATTAGCATTAAACAAACCATAATGAAAACAGTTAATGACTGGTGCAGCTTTGTCGACGGAAATGCTGAGCTGCACAGGAGGTGCTGAGGTTGAACAATGAAAGAAACCTGTGCCACCTACTAAACACTTTATTAGAGGGGGTTAAAAAAAAGCCTTCACACATGATTGAGTGATAAAAGAAAGACACCCCAGCAATCAACACTCAACATCACAGATGTTACCAAAAGAATGTCAAGGCTTATCAGTCAAATGAAAGTTAAATCCAGTCAATGAAAAAAAAGAAAACTTGTCAAGACTTGATATGAATAGTAAAGCTTTAAATGGACAGAGCAGGATAATTAACTCAGCACTAACAGCATTTTTCTTCTTGTGTTTTCGTCTTGAAATATGAAATAAGACCTTGAGCTTGTCTCTAATTGTGAGCTGGGCACTTTACTACACAGAGAGAGAAATAATAATGATGAGGAGGCTCTGCAGACATGAGGACAGGGAGCTGCTGCATGCCTGCTGCTAATAGCAGGAGAACGGACAGAGGAAAGAGAAAGAGAGAGAAAGACCGGGATAAGAATTTCACTGATTTCTTTTCAAATGGGAGAATTGCCGGAGAACACCATTTGATGTAATTGCCTCCATGTGTGGAGGGGCTCTTCAGATATAGCGGTTGGTGCTGCTGCTCCTCTCCTTCCATCAGATACCAGTGTCTTAGAAAAAAGGGAAAAAAAGGAAAAATCATTTCAGAGACCCAGAGCCCGGCTGCCTCTCCCGGCTCTGAGCATGCATGTCATGCTGCCGTGGATAATAACGCTACCATGTGGACCTGGTTCGGGGGGGAAAAACACTTCCATATGTTGTGTTTGCATGCTTCCCTTTCAAGATTTATGAATGAATGAGCTTCAGTCGCTCCCGAGTCCATAGAGTCGGTGACAAGCTCATGTTTGGAATTTCACAATGAAATCCATTTGCCCCCTCTCTGCAGTGTGTTTGTTTGTGGTTTTGCCAAAGTACGTTCTTTTAGCTGTCCATGTATAAGGATAGTGTAACTAATGCTCTTCCTCTTTTACAATTAGCCCTAAATATGTGGTCTCACCGTGACCCGGCTCTGATTGTTTACTGCAGTGAACGTAAAGCCGTGAGCACGGACGGAAACGCCTGAAGAAAGTTCTCCCCCATAAACCGAGATGTAAACCGTTCTGCTGTCGTATTTGTTAGAAATATAACTTTGAAATCCTTTTTTTTACTACACATTAATTATCATCAGTGTACTAACTCTTGAGTAAACACAAGGGATCAACATATCCTTATAACCTGAAGCATCTCCTGTATGCTAGAACTTTGTTGCCATGGTTTGTTTTAAATTAAGTGCCCCCTCAAGGCTGTGAAGTTATGACAGTAAACACGCTCACTGATAAAAAACAACAATACATAAGAAATGAAAAACAGGCTCTTGTGCCTCGTTGACCTCTGACCTCCTCCTAATTGAGACTTCCCTCATCCACTCATTATAACGAATGCCGCTGGATATCTCTTTAATTACAATTAAACGTAACTGAGTTGCATTGAGCAGCTTGCACAGACGACCTGCAGGCTTTTTTTTTTTTTTTTTGACAGGACCGTCTTTGAAATTAATATGTAATTTATAACTCCCCTCGGGGATGGCCATATAAAATATTTACTGATGCATTTGTCTGCAAGGAAGCATTTTGACAGTTGCTCCAGCAATATGTGATAAACATGAGTGTTTTCTCATCTGCCACAATATCGTCACATTTATAGACAAACAAAGAAACTGTCTGTGGACTGAAAGTATAGAAAACCAAGAGTCAGTATGGAAAGAATACAGATACAAACATGAAAGTTACAAGCTCATAGAAAGTTCATACTCACGTCTGTTGGTGAATTAGTAGCAGAAAGGAGGTTGTGTTTACGTCACAGTGTTTCTGGAGCCACCTCTGACCCCACCCCCCCAACACTACCACTACCTGTCAGAAATATTGCAGTTATATAACACGACCACAACTAGTTCCACCTTTGCTCCTGAAATAAAGAGTCATAATTCACAGGGCTGCTGGAGGTCTCTGACACTTTAAAACTAAACATCCACTATATCACTTTTAGACATTTTAACAAACGACTCAAGCTGTAGTTTTTCTTACTCGGACAGTTTCAGCAGGATACAGCCAAAAACACACAGTGCTGATTAAATTGTTCCAGCCAGGAGAAATATCTTTTTTTTTTACTTCAGCAGTAATTCACATCATCAACAAGCAGTGAGCTACTTTATGCACTAAAGCTGCATCTATTTGCGCTGTTATACTGTGTAGTTGTATTTGTTTTTGCAGCCTCTCTCAATGAAAGATGTTAATTACTGTTGAGGATTTTATAAAACAAGCAAATACAGTAAAATCACACACACAAAGAACCAAACCAAGAGGAAAATCTTTTTTTTTTTCTTTTGATATGAATCTTTTTATATACAAAGCAACAGGCTGTATAACTCACTTCCTGTCTGACTGCCTGTAACCTTTTCCTCTCAGTGCTCCTTGTTTCTCTGCAGAGTCGAGCCGGACCTCTTGAGGGCAGTGCAAACAGTGTGAGCTCTGCAGAAGGAATGGAGCTCGGCTCCGCCAGATGCAGGCTGGCCGGGTTTTCTCCAATTGACATTTCCCATCATGCCCACACAGCCCTGCATCAGTATTCACAAGCTGAGTGAGGGAAGCCACTGGGGAGAGGAGAGGCGAGGAGAGGAGAGGAGAGGAGAGGAGGGAGAGTGAGAGTGAGAAAGAAGACAACATGGTTACAGGAATACAGTGGGGCATTGAGCTTAGCTGGGTCATTTAACTCCCTATCTGCTCTGTTATTGTTTGGCTGAAGCTCCCACCTTTGTCCTTGAATACAAAATATTAAATATGAGAGACTGCTGTATTGTATTGAACACAAAAAAGGGAGTCAACTCTCTTAAAAAAAAGAAAGAAAAAGGATTAAGAAAGACAGACAGGAAGGCACACACACAGACACACACAGATAAATACATACAGATTAAGAAAAAGAAACAGAGATGTGGTTTGAGCACTGGAGCACCAACTTGGCCCAGACCGGCCCCACAGCCCAAGGTCTCAGGAAGTGATTAACCCTCCTCAGACACCACAGGAAGATGTGTACATGCACATGTGTGAGTGTATTTGTGTATTGTGTGTGTGTGTGTGTGTGTTGGAGGAGAGCTGGTGGGAGTCGGGTGTGGGCAGCCAATCTTTAAGCCCTTTTCCTGAGGCTCTCCCCAAAAGTGGGGTCATCACCTCATGATCTTGAAATTGAATTCCGATGATTCTGGTTTCCCCTGTGTAAATCCTCTTCCCTCAGGGCCTCCCACCCACACACTGAGCAATACAAGACCCACGCTGCAGCCTCCATCCTCTTTCTTCTCAGTTTCATCTCAAATTTAATTCCAGCCATAATGGATTCTTTTCTTACTGAAATGTAGAAAGTTTCCTAATTTGTTTATTTGATGCCTACTACTTCTGCTGCTAACAACCTGAGCAAGATCCAAAATCCTTTGATTATTCCATAATGTAAATCATTCCTTTCAGCCTATAATCCGCACCAGACGCACAAAAACCGAACCCAGCAGCCAATCAAATAACTTATTTGCAAGTCAATGTTTTCTGGAAAAATGATTGTGTTTTTGCACAATAGCTCAACAGCAATTTAAATTAAGCTTAAAGGCAATTTAATAATTTCTAAAATGAAACTAGCAGCAGCAGCCAGGCTCTGATCCATAGCACCTCATTTGGATTCTGGTTTTGGATCCGAACCAGCACCAGTGAATCTGAAGGTGCTCGGCAGACAAAGCAGCACATTTGTTGGCTGTCATTCATTTCCAGCGAGGCCAAGGCAGATGTTTGCTGGATAAATCTGCCAGACGAGGGAACCAAGCCAGTGAAGCGAGCGAAGGTGAAGAAATGCGTACATGAGCGCGGTGTTCGCCACAGACCCCAAAAACACACCGGATGCCAAAGCGTAAAGCCCCTCATGCCAGAACGAACACAACAAAGACGATACAGCAGACGTGTTTGCTCCGAGCAGCAGCCGCAAGCTCACTTTGACCTATCCTGAAAATATTTAATGGATAGAGGAGGAGGAGGAGGAGGAGGAGGAGGAGGGCTGGAGGGAATGGGAGGTCACACTTAGCTGTAGTTTGACAAAAACACAAACCAACAAAAAACTCTTTTTCTTTGTACAGTAATTACTTCACATTTGCAGATTTGCCATTAAAGGGACAGTTCAACATTTTGGCAAATTGGCCCATTGCCATAATCCCTATAGTTTTAGTAGTAGGTTCGTTACCTTTAATTGTCGGTGCAAGCTATTTTTAGAACTCCAAAATGCTTTGGTGGACAAGTCGTGACCTGCACATTCACCACGCTATGAGATAATAACGGAATGTTACGAGACAGAGTTGTTTTCGAGGTAAATTCATGCAAAACCGCTGATGCACGTTGCCTTCAGGGGCAGTTTTTCAGCAAGCAGTCTCTGCATTTTCCTCGAAAACAACTTGCGGCTCGGCTCCACCGTTCTAAAAATAGCTTGCACCGACAATTAAATGTAATGAACCTACTCCGAAAACTATAGGGATTATGGTAACAGGCCAATTTGCCAAAATGTTGAACTATCCCTTTAAGAGCTGTTTCCTCATCAGTCAAGAACACTGCAAGTTCAGCATCAAAGTTCATTTCTATACTCTATGCGAGCAATGGCAAGCAACTGTTTTATTTCTATCACTTCTACTCTTCTATTCTTATACTACAGCTAGCACATGCTATATGATCTTGCTTCCAATCATGATCAGGCCTCATGTTCAGGTCACTACCACAGCTTACTCTAGGTTGACTTGTGTTGTGAAAGAGTAGTGGGTTTCATTATGATAGAACGGGGGATATCTGAGATTCATTCACATGTTTGAGCCTATGAGGCACTGCAATCATTTGTGGGTTAGCATCATGAAAGCTCTGGAAAGGCGTGTTCGAGGTAATAAAGGTGGTGAAATCTGTGTAACTTAAGTCCATGCACTATTTTTATTAATTTTGTCAATTGTAGTTCTATAAGCAAAGTAAAGGTTATCATGTTATCATTAGCTTTTTAGCTTCTAACTAGCAGTGGCTGGAGCAACATTAGTGTCTCTGACCCGACAAGCTGTTGTTTTTTTGATGCACCTTTCTAAGGTGAAAATATCCGACTGTTCATTAGAGGGAGCCTTTAGTTCATTCAGTGTCTGTGTTTCATTGTCTATATGGTTGTGTGTTTTCCACATACATGCACTGACTTGAGACCACGTTTCATGGCTTGACTGAGAGGTTGGACAATGGCTCTAGAATAATAGTTGTGCAGTATGTTACTGTGTAAAGAAGTGTGAAGAAATCTGTCTTCATGATTTTATGGTTAAAACAATAACTATGACTGTGTGACACTTCGACTTATTAACCTCGATATGTGATATGAAGGCTTACTGTACAGTGCACCTCGGCTTTGTTTAATCTTGTAATATATCCTCTGCTGTACCTGCCTCAACCCTCTTTTAACTTCAGCTTCAGAGCTAAAGAGAGCAGTTGTTTGTTTTCAAAGAGGCTCGTCTTTTCTTCTTGATACTCAGTATTCCCTTCAGACTCACCAGAGCTGTGGCTGAGCTCAGGCAGAAGCAGTTAGATGTGACGCAAGAGCTCACATCATTACACCACGGTGCTTAAAAAAAGGCCGAATGAGATTTTTACTTCACCTTTGACATTTAGCATGTCAATGAACCGCTCAGTAGCTCTGCTCTCTCTGCAGATCCCCGTCCTCATTACCCTCTTTGGCAGGAGAACTCGGTGCTCTTCAGCTCCCTCTCTTTTTCTATCTCATAATCTTCATCCCCCCTTCCCTCCCTCCTCTTCCACATTCTCTTTCGCTCTTTCTCTCTCCAGCAACACGACCATTTTCATTCTGCAAATGACTGCACCTGAAGTCAACTGGAAAGGAGAAGGTCTGCTCACATAGTCAGACCAGAAGAGCTCCGTCTGCAGAGTCAGTAGTGCTTCGCTCTTTCCCCCCGCAGGCTCGGTATCCTAGGGGCTATAAGGCTCAGCCCTATTCTATTCCAACCTGGATAAAGTATGTTCACTGTCAGCACTTTCTCCGGCTGCCTGGCACTCTGTTTATTTTTGCAAGACACAGAGCTGAATAGACTTTAATAAATACCGTGGCCTGAGAGTTAGGGAGCCATCTGAGCTTGTCACAACTTGTAACTTAGCTGGTGCACCAGTTCAGCCCAGTGATTGGGCGTTCACTTAACGAATGAGTGAGTGCACTGCTCTCTCAACCCGGGGCCTTTGGAGATTGCACCAGTCTGGACACTGCAGGCAAATCGCTGCTGTTGCTGTTGCTGTTGCTGCACGCATTTGCTGAGCTGCACACGTCCACAAACAGACACCTAAACCTCTGCGGAGTTCTGCTGCAACGTTTTAAACAGCTCAAAGGTGTTTTGAAAAGGAAACTAAATAGAAATCGATCCGCAATAGATACATCAGGTGCTACATTAGAGCTGTCATTTGCTGGAAGTCTTCCAGTGCAGTCCTGAAATCCATTTGCAGAGGCTGCTGTGTTTCCAAATATGGGCCCCGCTGTGATTTGAATAGGTTCAGACACCTGTAGAGGGAGGGACAGGAGAAAAAGAGCCTAAAATTTGATATGACACAAAGCAGTGGTATGATAAAGGATGACGAAAGATGAGAAACAATCCTGACAATTATTACTCTGAAAAGGAAAGACTGTTCCCCGAGAAAAATAAACACTACGTTCACTAAGGTTTTTGATACCTGGTTATTTGATGATGTTTGTTCATTCATCTTATTTTTGGAGCCGTGAGGTCTGCGCACAAAAACTGATGCAATCTGAATGAAAAACATCTTTCCTGAAGCTTTCAAAGGGAAAAATCTGACATTTTGGGATTCACACGCATTCACTTTTATACACAGACCTTAAATAAAATATAGATACCAGTCTGTCCCTCTGGCGAATATAAGGCTACTGTAGGCAGCCAGTAGTAACTCTAAAGCTTATTAATTAAGATGATACTTTGTTTGTTTAATCCCCACGATCGGCTGGACTCTTTATTGGCACATAATCCCCATAAATTAGTAAACTGTCTTTTTATCCAGGGCTGGAGGCATTATGTTTTTTTGAGTTGTCTGTCTCACTCTCGTAATATCTCAGAAATGCTTCGAGGGAACTTATCCACAAATATTCACTTAGACTCAAAGATGAACATTTTGGATTTTGGTGGTCCAAGGTAAAAGTTCAAGGTCACGAGGCCTTAACAAAACATCCATGTGGCCACTTGAATGCGATACTTTCAGACCACCTGGAGGGAATTTCTTCCAGTTTGGCACAAAACATTCACTTGGACTCAAAGATGAGCTCATAAGAGTTTGATGGGGAGGGAAGGTCAAAGTTCAAGGTCATGGTGACTTCACATATTTTGAAAACGCAATATATCAAGAACATCCCGAGGGAATTTCATGACATCTGGCTCAAGTATTCACTTGAAAGCCAAAGGTCAAGGTCACCGTGACCTCACAAGCCACACTGTTTGACCATAACTCACAACTTCATACACTAAACATGACACAGTTCAACTTCACTGTGACATCATAGTGTTGTGGAAAAACAGTTGTAGTTATTGTTCAGTGCTGTAACTTATAGGGAAGAGATTGTGAGCATATTTCCTGCAACTTGTTTGATTTGCGGAGGCATTTCTTTTATCCATACAAAGGCAGATAATATTGCTGAGCTAAGCTAAGACAGGCCGCTGCTTCTCTGTAGCTCCATACAGGAAGTGAATCTGGTAACCCTTTAATTTACAGGCTGCTAATTACGTGATAATGTCAAGAAATAGCCAAGAAATAACAAGTAATTGCATCATTATGTCTAGAAATAGCCTAGAAATGACGGTCAATTTCATAGTAATAGAAATACAGCCAAGAAATAACGATTGACTGCGTAGAAATAGCCCAGAAATAATTGAGTGTAATTGACAATAGCAAGGACTTGGTTGAGAAAAATTCAGGCCTTTCCCAAAGCATGAAAAGCATGTGAAATCTTTTGCCTTTATAAAAGTCATTAATCAAATTGACTGTTATTTCTAGGCTATTTCTTGACATTGTCATGTAATTAGCGGCCTAAAGTTAAACAGTTACCATAAATCTTCCACTATGGTTAATATTTGTAAAAGTTTGTGAAATCAGTGAATAGAAAACACTGTGGTCTGTTGGAGTAGACCGTGTACATGTCCAAGTCACAGTAACATGTGACTTTAGATCACTATAGTCACAATTTGTAGGTGGTTTCATTAACGTTATGTGAGCGTTACACAGTCTAATTTATGTTTAGCAGATTCTGTCGTTGCAGCAGGAACTACTACAGAGAAAATATAATTGGTTTTTCAGTCCTTTATTGCCATCTGAAAATCAATGTTGACCGGGTGCACCTTATTACGGCTCTGCTCTTTATTATTCATTGCAAAGTATTGGACTGACAAGAGGAGGCATTGAAGTTATTTTTTTTACATTCATAAAAGTACAAAAAAAAAAGAAAGAAGTAGAAGAAGCCAAAAGCAAAGTTACACATAAAACAGTGGTTTATGAAAGTGAATAAATGTCGTAGTGCGGATAATGAGCGAACGTTTGAGGAAGTGCAGACATGAAATGAATGAAAGTGCAGCTAAATGCCTTTGAAACATGAAACGGCATGGAGTAAAAGGGATATGGTCATTTAGTTCAGTATAGGATGGGCCTATCATTTCAACTGCGGCTCTGTTGCTGCTATTGACTTCTCTTTTTCTTGTCAGTCGGTTTCAGGGTTTAACTCAGAGTTGCTGAAAATTCCACAGTGGTTTCATCCGGTGTTAATCTTTAGAGATTTGCATTAGTGTCCAGAGACACCTTTGATCTTTCTAAAGACTTTGATTGGATGTGTGAACCAGGGGGGGCACTTTCCCATCATGCATCCACTGGATTAAAAAAAAAAAAGGAGGGGAAGGGTGGTTATTTATAATTTTGGAACTTGTTTTCAGGTCAGTGCAGGCTTTCAGAAGCAATCAGACAAACACATTTCAGTGGCAGTGGCGCAGAGACAGAGGAAGGGGGCGGGCGCCCGGGTACGATTTCAAACCCAGTGAACTTATGACGACAATGCTCCGTGTTTCAGTGGTCTGTCTGTGTAAACTGTGGTTGGGTGAATGAAAGTGAGAGAGAGAAGGAGAGAGCACACACAGGGCTAAGACTGGCAGGAGCAGGGGAAAACCCGGACGGTTGTATACAAAAGTTAAAGCTGAAAAACATCTTAAACCAGCCCGAACATATGTGCAGCCGAGCTGGATGTCACTCAGAAACCTGTAACAAGATTATCACGTTCGGAGAAAAAAAAGAGTTCTTGGAGATGATAGGCCTCATGTTGTAAAGCATGGATTTTCACCTTCTGTGGTGTGAAACCCATCCTTGAGAGCAATCATTAACAGCCGAGCCTCTTTGCTGACTCAAATCCATCGAGCCCGCAACCGACAGCTGGTCTGTGCTCCCCCCTCCGTCCATGCCTCACCTTTCAGGAGACATCAGAGCTCGTAAACATCGTCTCAGTGATGCCTGAAACAAGTTTCCATGCCACATTAATGTGCGCAGCAGCAAGAGCGAGTCTCTCGTGGAACAGCTGCCACCCCTGCCTGCCTGGCAGCAGCGCCGGGTTAGATTTGCCATTAATTTGTCGCACCTGACAGCCGACTCTGCTGGGTACCCTCCATCTACACCACTTTGCTGCTTTGTGCCTGGGAGGGACATATCTTGCCCTTGTGAGAATAAGTCTGAAATATGGTTAGGGAAGAGAATGGTACAAAATAGGAGCCCCAGGCTGTTATACTTCATGTGTATCTAGGCCAGGCCGCATGATTTGGTGGAAAGTTAGAACAGTTGAATTCCTTGGGGAACAATGTCTGCACCTCCCACTGACTTAAATGGGACTGCAGACATCACCACTTTAGACAGGTCCTGGTCAGAAAGTGACCAGGTCCAGGTTTAGGACGAGATCAGGTACAAAGTGAAACTACCGTAGTGTGAAGTCGATTCATGCTCAAGGCTAATACAACCCAACATGACAGTGTGGTTTCTGAATGTTATTGTTCACTCATCTACAATAAGGACAAGTTAAAAGCATAAATGTGTGAATAAGTAGTTTTTTTCCTCATATTTGTCTCTTAGAGTTAGTTGAAGGCCAGTTTGACCTACAGTACAGCAGCTCCTCATGCTTCGTGGCCATGCAGGAAATTATTTTCTAATGGGTGAAAAGCGAATACAAAGAATCTCTCAATGTCTCAAATATAGAAGTGGACAGGAGTGAATCGTGCATTAGTAAGAAGTATTACAGCCCGAAATATGTCTATATCTTATCCTTGGACTTAATTTGCCACAGGATAAGGTTTAATATCTATAAAGGGGTTGTTGTTGTTGTTGTTGTTAAATGTCCTAAATGCCAAACATCACAGTCCAAGCTGATTAAAATTGTTCCTGTTGTTTATCTCCTTTTACTCTAAAAGTTAAAAGCATAAATGTGTGAATCATAATTCGTTTTTTTTTCTGCATATTTGTCTCTTAGAGTTGGTTGAAGGCCAGTTTGACCCACAGTACAGAAGCTCCTCATGTTTCATGGCCAGTGTCTAGAATGCAGACATGGACAGGAGTGAATCGTGCATCAGTAAAAAGTGTTACAACCTGAAATATGTCTATATCTTATCCTTGGACTTAATTTGCCACAGGATAAGTCTAGTAAAAGGTTTAATATCTATAAAAGGGTTGTTGTTGTTCTAAATCCTAAATGCCAAACATCCCAGTCCCCAGAATCCAAGGTGATGTCTTCAAATGATGAATAATCGAAATTGTTCCTGTTGTTCATCTCCTTTTACTCTAAAACTGTTTACAGTGTCTTGTAGGAAATAAGGTATGCCAAGTTTTCAAGTTCAGGAGCTGTGCAACTTGATAGAAAGTGACCAGGTCCAGGTTTAGGACGAGATACAAAGTAAAACCAGTGTGAAATCGATTCATGCTCAAGGCTAAAACCACCAGGCTGCTGCTGCACTGACCCACACGCACGACATTGTGGTTTCTGAATGTTATTGATCACTCATCTACAATAAGTCTAATTTAAAAGCTTAAATGTAGGATTCATAATTCGTCCTTTTTACTTATATTTGTCTCTTAGAGTTAGTTGAAGGCCAGTTTGACCTACTGTACAGTACAGAAGCTCCTCATGTTTTGTGGCCATGCAGGGAAATATTTTCTAATGGGTGAAAAGCGAATACAAAGGATCTCTCAATGTCTCGAATACAGAAGTGGAAAGGAGTGAAACATGCATTAGTAAGAAGTATTACAGCCTGAAATAAGTCTATATCTAATCCTTGGACTTAATACACCACAGGATAAGTCTAGTAAAAGGTTTGATGTCAATGGAGTCCAAGGTGATGTCTTCAAATAACAACTAGTCAATCTTGTTCCTGTTGTTCTGCTCCTTTCAGCTCTAAAACAGTTTTTAGTCTCTTGTACAAGTTGTCAAGTTGGCAGGAGCCGTGCAAATTGACACCAAGTCCAAGTCCAAGTTTTCAGGGGAAGTGACCAGATCCTGACTGTGCATCACACCCTGTATAAACTGATTATTGAAAGGCCACATGTTCAGTATCCATAGGACGTCTTATACAGCTTACTCACCTTGTCTTTCTATCCTCAGCTCTTCTATAAATCACAATACATCAGAAACATTCATCATAAATCAGTATCATACCGTGTAGCCTATAGATGCTGGAGCCTCTTGATGCAGTAGTTTATTCTTCTAATGTGTCATCAGTCTTTATGTAGATGGATGTCGGCAGGCTGCAGGAGGTAAATCTCATTTATGTTTTGTAAATGTCTATTAAATAGATTCTGACCCTGATGCATCGAGTGCTTTGAACTCAATCTGTTTCCTTAACATAGGCAATGAAGCGCCGTGGTGTACATCATTACCTGGAGGGGCATCAGTCATCTCTGAGACTCTCCTGTACTGTATGTATCTCCCTGCTTAGTCCTTCTCAGCTCGCTGACATTAAGCTCCGTCTCAGGTCAGCGCGAGCAGACGGAGAGACAAACAGGCGAGGAGGAGGAGGAGGCAAAAAGACAAAAAGTGAAGAAGACATTATGGAGAAAAATCACGCAGGCCTCCATTTTCTTCTTCATTGGCTGTATTTTGTTATTGATGAGGCTGACATTCCCCTCAGTAATGGAGCCTGTGGTGAGTTAGCAAAAAAAAAAGCACTACGTGAGTGTTGAACGCTTTAAAATCAATGGCGTTGTCCCACCGGAGGCCAAGCACTCAGCCCCACCCTCTTGTGTGTGTGTGTGTGTGTGTGTGTGTGTGTGTGTGTGTGTGTGTATCATAGTACTGTAACACTATTATCATCGTCGTTATGCAACGGGATCCACAAACAGTCATTACTGTGCACATCAGCAGCAAACGGCAGGAGCACACACACACACATACACACTCACACATACACGCTCACACAGTGGCCTCGGCTCGCAAATGGACAATAACATTTTGACAAAGAGCTGCAATAAATGAGCTGTGAAGGCCGAGCCTCTCACCTGTCAACATGTGACACTTAAAACAGTAATTTGTTCCCCTCGGGGGCCTGTACTCTTCAAGGTATTGAATTTCCCTCCGGACCGCAGATTATTCAGCTATCACCTCGACAGAAAGCAATACCCTTAAATGACAGCTTAATGCGAAGCACCAAAAACAGCACTTTTCTGCTTCTGAGCTGATAAAAGCAAATCTGAAAGAAAAGAGCAAAGAGAAAGAAAAAAAAAATCACATTTACTTTACAAGAATCAAGTTAGGCTTTTTTTTTTTCTTCTTTTTTTTTTTGGCGCTATTATATGCCAGGATTTGTTAAAGTGTAATAAAGATCTCGCCCTGAGATATCCAGTGAATAACATTTCATAGCTGTCACCGTCTTATGACTCATAATGCCTTAATCTTTTATGCATATTTCCCCCTTAAAACAACATAACGTCCATGAACAGGCGCTCTTTTGTCGTCCGTGAATGTCAACATCCCTGTTATCCCATCAGTTCCCTCTGCCTGAAACCTTAAACCGCCAAACACCTGTTCTTTTGTGTGAGCTGGCATTTTACAGCAGGGTTTCTCAGACATGCAGTGGAGCCTCTCCCTCTCCTTCTCTCCTTCTCTCCCCCTCTCTCTTTCTTTCTCCCTCCCTCCCTCACATGCTCTTACCCCACCCTCTCATTTGCTTCATCACACTCTCTCTCTCTCTCCCTCCTTCTCTTTCACCCCCCCCGCCCTCTCTCTCCCTCTGTTATACGCTGTCCTTTTTCCTTTTTATTTGCTATTGTCATGTCTCCCTATCTCGCCGGCTCTATTTGCCACGTCTCTCCTCTTCTTTCCACATCTCTCCATCTCTTTCAGACCTCTCCTTTCTCTCCCTGTACCCTCTATTCATCCTCTCTGCCTGCTTTCTCTCCCCTCATTTCCTGTATCCTCATTTTTACAAATACTCTCAGGCCTCTACTTGACTCACTGTTTCCCTTTCTTTCTCTCTGAATCTTCTTCCCTCTACTTCTTCACCTCCTCTCTCTCTCTCTCTCTCTCTCTCTCTCTCTCTCTCTCTCTCTTCCTCTCACCTTCTTATTGAACTACTCCCTTTGTTGCTTCTTCCTTTTATCCCTTCTTGCTTTTCTATCTAGCAACACTTTATTTTCTGCTCTTTGTGTTTTTCATTTAAACCACAAAGGAACATACATACATGTATATTTCTCATTATAAAACCACCACAGCCTTTACTGTAAAATAACATTCAAATCTCTGGATCCTGGCTGCAGGGAGTTCATATTTAGGTTGGTCCAACACTGATGGTCTTGGATCGTAGTCTGTGTTAAAGTTTGTCTTCTTTCTTTTCCCACCAGACTCTGAAAACCATTTCTTAATGGACCCGGTTCCTCCTGGATCTCCTTGAAACGTCAAAGAGCTCAAGAGGCAAACATTCATGACCAGAGGTTTTCAACCTTGTCCAACTGGCCCACTTGAAAATCTCAAACATTTCGACAGCACCGCATCCAACAAGTTACTGTAACAGCGCAGAGGCCAAACGGTTCGTTCTCAGTGAGGCACTTTGTGTTTTAATGAGAACAATCGTATGTTCTGAAATCAGGGGAAGCATGTGTCTCAATTTTTTCTTTTTCTTGTTTGACCTTGTTTCACTTGTCGATTCACCGTCTCTCCTTAAATTTTATATTTTACTGTAGCTCTCCCCTTAATTGGAAGTTAACAGCCGAGCACAAATAATGAAAACGACCTCCAGAGTGAATACTGAATATGGACAGGAGTGTTCATGTATACTTTATGTACATGGATATGAGTTAGTCTGCTTTTACTGTAATCATAGCCAAACGGACTCATATCATCGTAGTCTCTTTTTGCAGCATCAAATTTAATCTGTGTGGTTTGGATGGTTTACTTTCATGCCTGCGTGCCTTCGTGTCTTTTCACTGTTTACCGATGGGCGTCCTCCATGTAACGCATAACAAGACGTGTTGAAAACTGAACTCTTAACCGCCCCCCACCCGCCCCGTTGACTGCTTCACATTAAAACTGCTCCTGTCACCGGAGCAGCAGTGTGGTCTTTTATTGTGAAGCTGTAAGAAATGTGATTTATTTATCATTAGAGGAAGAGGAGCCTTGTTAGCATCAATAATGAGAGAGCTGCTGGACGAGCTGGGCTGCACACAGACCCGACTGTTCACCTCACAGTCAGAATCAGATTTATTTGTTTCGATACAAAACATGAATTTCAGGATGTGGAAGTGAAATACTGATTTATGGTGCACAACACTGTCAAGATGGACGACTGCACATGCATGGATATTGAAAACACTAGCAGCTCTGCATCTCTATCTCTGCCACTACATCTCTCTCTTCTGATGCTAACGTCACATTTCTTCACCTCCTTATATCTTTATAGGAATATGTCATCCTCTTCCTCTTTGTGTCTGTCTCTGGCACTCACACCCGCTAACTCTCTCTTTTTCTCCACCATCTCCTCTATCCCTGGTTGTATGGAAGATGAGGTAAAAGAGAAAGAGAGAAAGAAGAAAAAAAACCCTCCAAACCCTCTAACCCGTCCCTCATCTTCTTTCTTTTTTTTTTTTTTTTGAAAGCCCGTCTTTGTGGAGCTGCCGGGAGCAGCTCCAGTGTCTCCAACCGCGGCCAGGGCTCCTTTCATCGGGAGAGGTTTGAAATCTAACTGACCCTATTCATGCACTGCCAGGCCTTTGCTTGTGCTCATGCTACATAATACGAGGCAATGCAGCGACTGGGGAATGCGAGTTATTTAGTGAAGGGGGTGGTGGTGGTGGGGGGCTGCGGGGGGGGACAACAGTGGAAGCAGAAGAGCACAGAGGGGATTTGGATCAAATCAACAGGAGGCAATTTAAAATGTAGAATTTTACAAGTACTCCTCAAGACTCCTTTTCTCCGTCATTACCTGGGGGTCATTGTTCAGTAACTATTCGGTGAAGCAATCTGAAGTTTTTAGCGAGACTCCACTTCCTATCTGAAGTTTTTTTTTTTTTTAATGGTCCTCCAGAGGCCTTTTTCTTGTTTTGTTTTCTCATCTTGGCGACATCTTGCTCAGCCGCCATGCTGTGGTCTTTTTTTTTTTTTGCCCAGAGATCCCCTGTCAGTCAAACGGTCTGTACAGCACTAGGGGTGCCTTTCACTTCAGATCTCTGTCTCTCTCTCTCTTGGAAAAAAAAGTGCATTTGCAGGCGATGACGCTCTTTTTCTGGAGATATGACAGGGATCTCTGCTCGTTCTCCACAGTTGTTCCTCTATTCAACTCCCCGTGCTTCAAAACAAATATTGCTCCTCTTAGAAATATACAAAAGAGTTGGGGATTGTGCTGTGAGGCCTGTTTCTTGTAGCCAGGCTTGTTTTCACTGATCTGAGGGAGAAACCCATCTTCCCTACATGCCGGAGTTTTCTGTGGTGTCTAGTTTCATGGCGGTATGAGCTATGTGCTGACGGCAGTTATGTGCAAAGCCTGTGGTTACGACACTGTGGAAATGTAGGATGTCTTAAAAAACAATGAGCTGCGTTAGTCTTTTCTCCTTTACCAATCATCCTGGCAGCTGATTCAAATTAAACTTTATTTGCTCTGATTTACAGTAAGTTCACCACCACCGAAGACAATGACCTTCAGCTTCTGGGAGAAATCACTCAAGTCCCAAGTGCACAAAAATAAACTTCTACAAATTTGTTATTGATCATACCCATTATATTTAATAAGCAGGAAGTGCTTCCTGCTGGTCACTTAACAAAATAAAACATTGGAGTCTCTCCTGAAATAGCACCCCTATGGTGCCAGTCACAATGGACCTTGGTTGTCATCGTTACAATAATAAACATGTACCGGTACCTACCTTCATCACCACAGCTGGTAAAATAACAGCCACTGCTTGTTTAAAAGGATAGTTCAACATTTTGGCAAATTGGCCCATTGCTATAATCCCTATAGTCATAGCAGTAGGTTTGTTACCTTTAATTTTCGGTGCAAGCTATTTTTGGAACGGTGGAGCAGAGCTGTGAGCTGCTCAGAGCTACGCTACGGAGGCTCATGGGATTTCTTGGTTTCCCTCATCAATCTCATCAAATACACAATCCAACAACTCCACAACGCTCTGGTGGATGATGCCCATTACCGTCGGGGGCAGTTTTTCGGCAAGCAGCTCGTGGACCTGCTCCACTGTTCCAAAAATAGCTTGCACCAACAATTAAAGGTAACAAACCTCTAGGGATTATGGCAATGGGCCAATTTGCCAAAAATGTTGAACTATCCCTTTAAGGGACTGAAACTACTGGGTGATGTTTAAGCAAAGATCGTCATAGCTACTGGTTAAAACAACTATTTCCTTGGCGTAAAGCTATGTTGGTTACAGTAACAACAACATGGTCGACCAAATCGGAACTGCTCACATGGACATTTTATTCGTATTTTATTTTATTATTAGCCTATTTATATTCGTATTCACTTTTCCATCTGCCCCGTCATAATTATTGCAGCCACCAGGTGTCGCCTTGCAACAAAATGTAACTATGGTCATGATAACAGCTCCAGTCTGTGATGTCACTCCTGTGGCGACTCACTTTTGCCTCCAACCTGCTCTGAGGACTTATCAATTATCACTTTATAACTGTGAGCAAAAATCACTACATTATTCACTATACAGTCACAGTTTAAAAACGTATTTAATGTTTCAGTTTTGTATTGATATAACTTTAATCTCACGTTTTACTTTTTTCATTTATCACAGAACATTCCTGTAACAACAAAAAAAAAATTAGTTTATGATATTTTTGTCTTATATCTGTTACACTATCAGAATACATTTCTTGAGACTGTGCACTTCCAGATAACATCAAATATTTACAACACACATAAGGATCACTACCACAATCATCTATATGCAAAGTCTGTATAGTTTATCCAGACTGTGCTTATAAGCTGTCCTGCAGAACACAAATAGATATTATCACTGTAATGTAACTAGACTGAATCTCTCTCCAACAGGCGACTTCCAGCTGAACAAGCACAGTGAAGTGAAGATTTGGTCATTTTGTTGATGCAATCTCTGCAGAACCTAAATGATTCAGTGACTCGAGGTCTGAGTGTTTAGAGCAAAACACCTAAAAGCTTTTCTGAGTTTGTTGTGCATTTAATTACTGTTATGTTGGTGCAGTCAGTCATGGAGAGGGGAAAACAAACATTATACGTGGAAATGGGGAAGATTATTCTCCTAAAATGTCAGAGTGAGGTCTTCATCTCCGCCATAATAAGTTCCTCTCTGGTGCCACTTGAATTCCTCATCACTTCTCTCTGTGTCACCCAAGAGTTGAGAGTGATTATGTGATAATTAATTCCAATATTAAGTAGAAAATTGCATTCAGAAATGGTGTGGCCTTTGTAAAGCTACTGACATCTTCAAATCCCTTTAACTCCACTACATCTCCACCTTGGTGAGATGATGTAAAACTTCCCGTGCGACACAAACAGCAGTAAAATCAGTAATGGTTTGGTTTGAGCTGGCTGAGCACAGTTTTTTTTCTTTCTCAGTACTTTACAAGCTTCCACAGATTCACAGCTCAGTGATAGTAAATAAAAGTTTTACTGGAGAAAGATGCTGCAACTTTGTGTTATAGTACGCTCATATTCACGCTCTCCCAGGCGTCGAAACAGAAACAACATGCTTTTAAAATTACCACCAGAACTCACATTACAAATGTGGAAAAATAAAAATATAGAAGCAGATATAGAGCTGTGTGTTTTATATGATGTATTATAAAGATGTTTCATTTTTAATCTCCAATTTTTCACACACTTTATGAATTAATATGTTTTGTTTTTTGGATTTTTGTCGGTCTCAACAAGTCTGACGTAGCCTCTAGAGGCCGTTTGAGGAATTGCAGTTAAAATTACAGCATGACCATTCATCACTGAGCCATGTTGAATTATTAACATGAATGAGATCAGCAGCTTAAATGAACTTTGGTGCAGATCTCTAATGTTGACGTCTACCTCTCAGAGAGCGTCTGAGTCGCCCCCTGTTGGGATTGATTTCAGATTTCAGAGCCGCTCAGAAGTGATATGTTGTTGTCACAGACGGTGGACATTAACATTTGTCAACCGCTCACTTGGCAGACTGTGATATAAGCTTCAGCACACCTCGTTTGTCTTCCTCCTGAAGCAGAGGCGAGCAGGTTATGATAACATCACATCACACGCGGCTTATTTTCAGCGACACAGGCGTCAAGTTGGCAATGTGTCACTTTGTCAACTGTTTAAACAGCAGTGATAGAAATCTGCAAATTACCATCAGTGTGTGAATAATCCAAGTGGGTTTTTTTTCCATCTTCCTGGCAAGTGTTTGAGACTGAACACTGCTTGGATTGGCGCACAGTGAGATCACGTCAGAGGAAAAAGTAAACAGTTTAAAAATCAGACTAAACAAAAAAGGTATTTAGTCTCCACGTGAATAAGTAAAAGATTAAACTGAGGTAATGTACAATGAACAAAGGGAAGGATTCAATCTCAGTATCAGCAGCTCACCTCCAGTGAACTTCAATTCAGGCCAGGTCCATTGGATTTCAATGGCTTCATGTTTTTTTATGGAGGATAAAGGTCTAAACATTCACAGTTATCCCTGTTAGTACTGTTCTCCAGAGCACCAACGAGTGGTCGATAAGGGATCATGAACTAAATTCTCGATTTCCAGTGTCTCCAACATGAGGATTTGCTGCATTTCTTTATTTTTATATCACTGAAAACTCAATATGTGTGGGTTTATGATATTTGTTGTGTTGAGCTATTTCATGTACCTATCATTATAAAATGCCCAAATAATCAATGATAGAAATAACTGGACTGGTAGCAGGTCTACCATCCTTCATATCCTGAGTATTGTTATTGATAAAAAAACATATTTTGGGGCAACGTGTTGCAGAGATCAAGCCAGCCATCGCTCTGTCTCTCTCTCACCACGGGGCCACGCTGAGCAAATGTGCAAAATGTGCTTGTGTCAATACAGACGAGCCTAATGGTCTGTGTGTTTAAACTCCTCAATGGGACGACACTGGGGCTTTGGCGGGTTATAATGGGAACACCAATGTGTGAAATATGTTATGCAAAGGAAGCAGGCGAGTGATGCAGCAAAGGGCCACCGTTTGGCACTACGTCGGGAGAGTCAGCAATAAAGAGAGGAGCAAAGTAAACAAGCCACTGACATTCACCACGAGCAAGAGACGCCTTCCAAACGTTGCCAGGATGAGATTGGACAGAGCTCGGTCACTCCTCCATCACCAAGCAGGAGAAAGACCTTTACTGTAGCCACAAATATAATAGATGAGTGAATAAATCTGAAAGTCCTCAGCTGACAAAAAAAACAACCTCTGGAGAAAAACTAACTCTGCAATATCTCAATAGAATTCAAAACAATTCAGTTAAATTCATTTCGAGAAACTTTATTTGTACCTAAGAGACTATTTAAAGGGCACATAGACGTAAAAACAAAAAACCCACTCAAAAACAAGAACACGCAGTGCAAAACAAACTGTACATATTCAGAAAAAAACAAGACCGTGTCATCAAGAAACTTAAAAAAAAAAGCAATTATGCAAGACAAACAGACATGTTATTAGTGCAAATAAATAACTGCATATGTAAAAGCATGCATGAGAGGAAACTTTAGTGGAATGGGTTAGTAATAATTATTATTATTAATAAATAAATATACTTGTGCATATGCAGAATAAGAGACCCTCCTCTACTTCTTTAACTTTACTGTGGAGAGTTATTTGAATTGTAGAGAAAAGAAAGTTGAGAGGCATCATCTGAATCTGTAAGTAAATTTAATTCATTTCTAAACTCTGCTCCAGTTGATAAAAGGATTTTAATTATTTTAATATTCACTAGAAATACAACATTTTTATGTGTCTGATTGTTTGTTTTCTTTGCAACCACTTTATTCTGCTTTTACACTTTGGTTGCAAAAAAAGGAGTAGCTACACACTGGATGTGTGACAAATTATTTCTGTAAAGGGTTTTGATCTTGATCTGTGGTGTTTTGTGGGTAGAAATACATCAAACTTAAGATGTGAAAAAAGGAAAAGGGCAAAAACTGGGAATGTTATTAGTTAAATATTCAGTGGGGGGGGGGGAATACAAAAACTAAATTATGTCATGTCGAGTGGGAGTTCTGTGGTTGAGCCTTTATGTGAATTATTATTCTGAGAGCTGATTCATTTTTGCTTCAGTCTCGCTGAGAAATGTCAAAAGAAGTCATTGCTCCTGACAGCAGAAATATTAACAGCAAGTGGTGTGGAAGTCACAAACTATGAATAAAACATTACGTGTCGTGTTTGACAATTCCATCACTGCTAATAAAACCATGGGCGTGCTGGGCTTTTGCCAATCATCATACTGACAACATTAATTGAAATGGCGACATAATTAAAAATCCAATTAATCATTCAACTTTAACGGACAGAAAATGTAAAAAAAGAAAAAAAACTGTAGGTTGACCTTCAAAATTGAATGTGATCTCTGCCCATTCACATCAAGGGGAAGAAAATCCATACTTAAATATTTTGGCCCTTTCAAATTAATTAGAGAGAGACATTGTTTGTGCCCAGAGACAATTGTGCAAACATTAATTTGGGGTTGAATGGTTTGTGACCGACCAGCCAATTTAATTATGAACAGTCATTTGCAGATAAGGCAATTACTGGCAGTTACTGTAATTTGATGCAGGTGATTGCAAAAGAGCCGGAGGATAAATATTGAGCAAATCCTAAAAATAGCCTCGAAATAACAAGCAAAAACAAATTAGACAAATTGCTTCATGTAACATCTACGGTGTCTTTGAAGGCCAAAATCTGTCAAACAAAAACATCAAAGTCAAGTTTAAACTGAATCCATCCCTCAAAGAACATGTGAACCTTTCATTTCGCTCAAAAACATTTGCTTTTTATCCCTGGCAGCAGGAGCTTGGGCATCGTGTCGATCCATGTGATCGATCGCTGGAGGTCTGGGTATAAGTCTAATCCCATCTCCACCCCCCCCCTCTTCCGACATCCACCTCAGGGCCCTGTCGCGATCCTGTTTCCAGGACGAGCCCCGACTCCTGTGCCACTGACACACAAACCGTTTGAGCTCAGCACACATCCCAGGATAAACTCATCCGGACACATTCAGCCACAATAGTGTCACGCTCGGAGCGCTGTCATGGCCTGTTGAGCACGAAGAGGGGTTTTGGGTGGCAAGGGCTGTGAAATAACAGTGTGGGGGAAGGGCTGAAATACTCTGGAGTGTATTGACTGTCTTTTGCTGTTTGCTCATACGCACAGATGTTCGTGCCCAAAGAGTCAGATCTGGAGATTGTCTGGATCAGACGTGTTTTCTTAGTTCAGGTTAAGCAGTGTTTTGTTGACAGCACATCTAAGATGGCAGACAAATCTTATTGTACAATTTTCCAGACATTTTCATTTACAATATTGTATTTTTTTATAGGTTTTGCTGTTGCTATGTAGCCAACATCAGCCAGCTGTTTTTTTTAAAAACTCGTCTTTATTTAGTCTCTGAGGTGAGGATGCACTTTCTGATAGCAACAAATTGTAGCCTTCAATCTGCCATGAAGATGTTATGCTCCTAAGAGGAAGTATAATAACCCCTTGATGGTGAAACTATTGCCGTAATAGTCTTTTTTATTAGATTTTATTGTGGCTTCGTTGTTTTACCTGTCATCATTGTACAATAGTGCTGTTTTGTCTCTTTATCTCTTCCTCTCTCTTACCTTAGTGTCTGTTTTGTCTTTAAATGTCAAGCACCAACACTATTTGCCCGTTTCGGGACAATAAAGATTTACTTTACTTTTTGCATTATGTAGGTTTTGCTGTTGCTACGCAGCCAACATAAGCTTGTCTCTATTAGCTGTGTCCCAATGCTGGGGCTGCATCCTTTGGACAACCCATCCTATGCGGCCTACAGAGGCAATGTGTCAGTCGTTGGTAAATGGGACGGTCTAGCCCTCGGAGCATTTCCTGATTGCATCTGAACGCAACATTTGTAACGTTTACCATTTGAAAATGGAGGCTTTTTCACACTTCAAACAGCTCCTTAGCTCCTTGCATTGGGCTATGACCTGTAGAACCCTGTTCAGCGGTAGACCACGCCTCCAAGCCAGCCACAAAGTGTGGCTATCGCGGCTGCAGGGAGACCTCAACATTTCGATAGCTAGCATGCTAGGTGGCTAATAATAACCAGCGCACAAAAAATCTTGGGATACGGGAGGCCACAAAGGATAGGTGTGGTGTGTCCTCCTAGAACAGGCGAGAGAAGTCGGATTTGGAGGAGCCTTGAATTGGGACAGACCTTGTTGCGACGCTGTGACGTAATTGGCCTTCAAATGCCGTCTCTGAAAAATGCAGCCACTGAATTAGGACACAGCTAATTGGGTATTTTTCCGTAGAAGTTAGCATGCTATGTCAGCATGCACTATCCGATAGCAACTCATTGTAGCTTCCAATCTGTCCTGAAGATGTAGGCTAGCACTGCACAGAGGACATTTTATAACCTCTTGCATTATGAAGACAATGGCCGAAGCTCTAGTTGAGTGACAGTCACCACCACCACCTGCTGAAAGGAACCACATTCAGCAGCAGAAAGAAGAACTGACAGGCAGCCCCTGTAACATGCACAAATAACATGACTTTAACATCCTCACAGAAAAAAAAAGACAAATCAACACATACAAGAGCTTTTTTCCTATTATGCTGATTTCACCAGGGCTTTTATGTAAGGAAAACAGGTCTGTATGTAGATGAGTCCAGGGCTGCAGAGCATGTGAAAGCATTCGTACACTCTAATATGACCCAGTGTGCCGTGTGCGATAAGCAGCTGTGATCAACAATACTTCTAATCAAAGCCACAATGAAAGGGGATGACATTTGTCGTCACTCTGCGGATCTCAACACCGATTTTATGTATCACTTTGCTCGGTGATTGCTCCATTGTCTACGTCCCTGTGCAGACGCGAGATGAAGGCTGTAGTCAAACGCTGAGGCCGAATCACCGTGCACGTCTGCTGAACTCAAGAATCATCCCTTTTATGTCAAAAAAACGCCGACCACCTCCTTATCCAGCAGACACTTCAGAAAAGCAAACAATCGGGTCTAGGAATAGCAGAGGTATTGTTGCGTCCCCACGTTTCTCATAAGGCCCCCCTCCCTTCTCCTCTTCTCCCTCCTGAGTTTCAATCCAAACCTGAATGAGACCCAGACAAAGAGGAGCTGTCAGTGGTCTGCTAGACGTGGTGGATTAAGCAGAGAAATGAAGACCTGTCGTAGACTTTAGCCAAATAGACTCCCTGTATCTAAGAGGCAGTGGCAAGGAGCCACATTTCTTTCATGACAGGCTTTTAATGAGCTCTAATTAAATATCCATGGGCTCAGCAATTGTCCAGGGGTAAGAGGTGGATCGCTGGCCACCTAAGACCAGAATAACAAGAAACAGGAGAGATAAACTCTGCTGCACCCTCGCTGCCTTTCATTCTTGTCCTATCAACAGCGGTGTCAGGGCAAATGGAAATATTGTCACTAAAATATCAGTACTTTATGGTTTGTATAAACCAAACAAGATTAAGAGTTGAGCCCATAACAACTCTAACAGGCTGGGGGGCTGTAATGGTCATTAAAGTAAAGGGAAAAACCATTGTAAAAGACTTCGATAGACTGTGAATGTCTTCCCCTTTTTATGTGTTTCATAAAGCACTTTGAATTTCTTAATTGTCGAGAGGTGCTACACAAATAAACTTGCTTCTTGCTTCATCAAATTACTTGGCAATTTGTCCAAGCAATCATTAAACCACAACTATAACCCTGCCTGTGGCATCTGGAGATCACTAATGTCTTTACAGTTAATCCTCTGGGAACCATGAATGTCTACACCAATCTATCAAGTAGATGTAGAAATGTTGAAACTTCATCCTGCTGGTGGTGCTACAGATACCAGGGGTGATCACAAGTCATTAAGGACACAATTTACTGTTTGTATTAAAAATTCATGATGAACCACACAAATGCTGAGATATTCCACAAAGATCCAAAATATCCTAGTGACCTTGGTTGGCACAGCGGGATCACAGAAGTCATCTGAACTATGATCTACACAAACTTCATAACAATTAGGCCTTTTTAAAAAAGATATTTCAGTCTGAATCAAAGTGGTGAACTGACCTGCTGACTAATCGGCTATCCGATAAACATAGGTTAAAAATATATTCACGAAAGCACAACTTACATACTTCTTAAAATCTCATTTGACTGATCTTCTTGTAAGTGTTGAAAATCCCTTCCAAAAAAACAAAAAACAACTAAAGTAGTTTGTTTTCAGTCTGCATCATCAGTTGTGCTAAACATTTACCAACCGCCACATTACAGAAACTTCCTCACCAGATCCCATTTCACCTTTCTGGTAACCATGGTAATTAGGACTGACATCAAAAGCCACAGACGAACATGTCCTGAGTCAATTTTCCTATCCAATCCTTATAAAGAAAGAAGTGCTACTCAAGTTTCGCTGGCTCCCAAAATCTCAACTAAACCCTCGTAACTTTAAGGTAACCGTGAAGAAGTCATATTTTTCCTTTTTCCACCACTTCACTATATAACTTTCATGGCTGCTCTTTTTATTGTTTTTACACCGATAATCAAATGTCAACAGGTGGAACTCATTAACTTAGAGTCCTATGGCAGACCCCGCCAATGCTTTGCCAGTATGGACCAATGTTGTTGTTGGTAGATCCAGGCCGCCCTGGGCCCAGATCCTGCAGTAAGCCGAGCAAATAAAACCACATTTGGACGGAACGACCTGGCTCTGCTGGTCTTTTGCTAGTAGAGATTTTTCATACTGATGTGGCCATTTTTGTACTTTTAATCATGAAATGATATAGGTAACAAAAATACCTCATTGGGATGAGATTAGAAGCTTTGGTTGTGTTAAAGTTGATAACCAATGCTTGATTTGGGATTTCCTACAGAAAGGACAGACAGAAGGACATGCGTCATAATTTAGTGGTTCAATAACATCGTGCTGATCTCATGATTGCTTTGATAATGTGTAGCTTAAGTCTTATGTTCACAAACTGCAGTGGCTGTACAACAGTCTAAAACACTGAGACTGACGGTTCATCCATTGCCTTCCTGCTAGTTTGACAAATATATGGTCTGAAAATACTCACAACCACACACACACACGTGCACACACACCCTGGGACACATATACTGGCACACAACAGCTGTCGAGTCGTACTGTGCTACTGTTGCCTGAATGTGCATACGCAAGTTCAGTTACACTTAAATCACACTCACACACACACAGACACACACCCTGTTGACTCAGCCCATCTGCTCATGATTCTGTCACCTGCAGTTATTTTAAGTTGAACATGCTGTTGCCAATAGCAACCACTATGACTGACATTGTTACATCCTCCATTTTGTCAAATCTGTGATCAAGCATTGATGAGCATCTCTCAGTTAAGCCCCTTGTGGGTTTTTAAAGGCCAGCTCTTGTTTATCCGGCTACAGGTGGCTTGTGTATCTGTTAGCAAAGTTGATGTGAATTGTAAATTGATATTTACAAGTTTCACATTATAAAAAAAGAGCTTCCTGTGAATAAAAATGTCTGATAAACTAATTTAACAATGTCCTGAACTTTAGGAGTTGATCCGTTAGATTAAAGTGTGAAACTGGAAACGTGGGGTTGGGTGTCTCGTTTCTTTGCAGGTTGAACCAAGGGATGGATCAAGATGTCCATCATGTGCTTACAGAATAACAGGAAAACAAAGGCCACCTGTAATGTCTTCATCTCCTCTTTCTCTGCGATAACTCATTCTCCTTCTCGGTATTGTTGGAGGAAGAGTTTTTTGCATTACAGTGAAAGTGAAGGCCTTGAAAAAGCCTCGACGTGGAGCTTCCGATTCATCACTTTGTGTCACATTCCTGTGCACGATCCGTGTGAACACCTTCCAGCAAGTGTAATTCCTTCCGCCTGACTGTGTTTTATTCATGGGTGCCTCTCTCTGCTCCATTAAGCAGCCGAGGTGCCTCCGCTCCGAGAGGACGCATAGCATGTGGTACAATTAGAAAAGAGGTGATGCGGTACTATCTGTGGAATAATAATTTTTAAAGAATTGAAATTGCTTGAACAGCTAAATTATGTAGCTCATTATTGCACTTATTTAAATCTCAGAGGAAGTTGATAGCACCATCATAGTTCCATACTAATGTCTGTTTCTGACAATATTAAGACCCATAGACAACTGAGCTATATGGTATAAAATTAAAGCTGCAGGATATTAACACAAGTTAACTCAGTTCACATTAGGGATCACTACTGCGTCAAGGTTAGGGAAGCTTTGCAATCGTAGCTAAAACGATAAATGGACAAGTTTAAGGGACAATCTTGATCACGGTTTTTACATAACAAATAACTGTGAATTTTACATGGGAAACAAACGGTGTTCTTCAGTGTTTAAGTTATATGTCCACAAAAAACAAAGCCAATATAGAAGTGCTAAAAATTGCAGTTCCTTACGTAAGTGGCCACTGGGGGTTGGATCTAAACGTGAGTTAATATCCATAGGCTCTTATGTTAAAGTGTTTTTTTGTTAATGTTTTTATTTAGTTTGGCACAATTGGGGTTGTGTCTGACAGGTAGATGTAGGTTCCTCCTCTTTTTTGGGCGGCGGGGATTGGCTAAGGTTTAGCCAAAATCAAGTGCTGCCAAGATGGCGACAGCTGAGCAGCCCACTCTGAGCTCCAGTTACTCCTTTTCAGAAACCTGTGGAGCAGGAGCTATTCATCCCATCCATCAACCCCAACCTCCTCTCCTCTTTAAGATCTCTAACTCTAAGACATGACATCCTTTGCTCACCAGATTTCTGTTTTAAGTTGTCATTTCAGCATAAAAGTATGTCCTCTTTTTTCAAAAGGACTGGTGCTGTCACTTCTCCTGGGAAGTCTCTCCTTTCATTGTTTAATCTGTCTCACTCAAAAAAGGGAATCTGCCATCAAAAGCAGCTGGGAATATGTAAAACCATAACTCCACCTACATGTCATAACACCGCTCTCTCCTTCTATTACACTGTGCTTTTTCCACAGAGCTGCAATCTAAAACTACTTATCCTCACAAAAAGCTCTCTGAGTTCAGCCACTGAAGTAAATCAGCCAATGAGATTATTTCTGCCTCAGCAGCTGAGAAATGTTCCTAATTCTGAACTTCACCAAATATGCATTTGGCTAAGACGCCGTGGCCGCTAACCCGCTGCTTTTTCCCATGAATCTCTCTCCTCCCTCCCTCTCTCTCTCTCTCTCTTAGTGCTTGTGTAAGTAAGAGTTATATTTCTGTTAATGGTTTGCCACGCTTTTAAATCAAATTGTTTATGGATTGTTTTGATTCCTGCAGTTGATATGAGAAGGACGGAGAGGGGGAGAGAGGAGGCAAGGAAAGAATGTGTAGTGAAAGCGATAGAGAGAGAAAATAGAAGAAGGACACAAGAGAGAGAGAGACACAAAGAGAAAAAGACGCCTGCACACTTGTCTGAACTGAAGATCTGTCTCATGACTTAAACATTCAGGGGGATAAAATATGCCCCCACTGCAGGGATTCTTTTCCCACTTAAACCTGCAGCTTCAGCAGTGTGAGCGGCATCAATGGAGTATTGTATCAGTGTGTTGTGATCATATTGTGCTGTCTCATGGCTGGCTGCTGGTTGCTGGAGCTGCAGCGATCACACTGTGGAGGGGGAAAGAAAGTGGTAAAATAATACTTTTATGCATCTGCAGACAGAGCATAGTAATGGGTGTATAATGAACCAACCTCAAACCACAGTAACATGCCATGCGATGAAAAGCCTTCGCAGGTCGCTCCTTTTATAGAAAGAGACAGCTCTGAGAGCGAGAATGGCATCTTATTATATAAATCCAGTGACTTCTTCTAACAGGTGAAGACCTTATTGCATGTCCAATACTAACGCTATTTCCTGTCACTCTCTACATATTGCACACAGGAGACCATTGTTTACCCCTCTGGGAGAAGTATGCCAGATATGCCCGAGCTACTTGAATGTCCTTGAAAATACACAAATACAATCCTGGCTTTTAGATCGTATTGCCTCCAGAAATCCAAACATCAAAGATCAAAATGACCATACATCAAAGTTGCACATACAGATGGGTGATGAATTATTACAATGATAAAATATTAAGTGTCTTATTAAGGTGTTGTGCTCTTTATGATAGATTCTCCAGGCGTCTGAGGGACGAGCACCGTTCTCCTAAAACATATTCCTTCATCGGGTGTTTTGACGCTGATGATGGAGAGGGCTGATGATGATGGAGAGCGCTGTCTGAAGGTAAAGTCACATCACAATTACATCCTGCTTACAGTATGTCTAGCATCAGCTGCAGTTGTGGTCTTTGGTGTTGTGGTACATTTCCAAGGTCTTGGTCCTGGCTGAGCCTGACTCTGGATTTTTTTCTCAAGACCAGTCATGACCACAGCTGCAGTGACATCTTTTGTTTTGGTAAATGTCTCTCTCTGTCACTCGCTCACTTTGGTTTATGTAATGTAATTCAATAACTTTAAGAAAATTAAAATTGTTCTACAAAAGTATGTGCTTGTGTAACCATCTGAAAAACCAAAAGTGGGAGACTTTAACAGGTTCTGTGCTGTTATTCTGTTCAAGCTAAACGTTGTTTCAATTAAATATGATACTGATTTTATATAAGATTATCTTTTATCTCTTTTAGCTGAGGAATAATGTAAATATCAAGCCCCATGATTATTATGAGTACTGGCAATGGTCTTGAAAATGGTTTGGTCTCAGCCTTGGACTTGGTCTTGGTCTTGACTTGGTCTAGGGTTAGGTGGTCTTGACCACAACACTATTGTGGAGGATGCATTCAAGTAGACTAAACATCTATTGACTTACAGGTCAGAGTTCACCTTTGTTCAGCTTTGACTGTGACACTGTGCACGGTTTTGACTCATGCACTTGTCTGCAGTTGTTTTGATCTGTATCTGTGCACACGCTCTTTTAGTTTGTAGATTTCACGGTCTTGACAAACTGCTTAGACTCAGCTTTGGAGATTTTTTTCCCCCAATAATCTAAAATCAGCTGCAGGCTTTACTTTACATGTGCAGCCCCTGTGTGTAATAAACAGCACAGGGACTTAATGAATTCTGGTGAGATGGCAAAACAATACGATTATAAATGCAATCAGCTCTTTTCAGTTGTAGAGCTGAGGACCTGCAACGTGGCCAACAGGGAGGCACATACACACCAAACAGCAGGAGAGCAGCAGCACTGTTAGTTGTTTCTGTTTGGGCTTGTGAGCTGTAAAAAAGAAATAATGTGTAATTTCAAATTCTGTCCAAACAGACAATATTAAAATCAACACTGCTCGGCCTCACAAGAGCTTGATGGACTAAAAACAGTCAGGCATGACCATGAACTCCACGAACTCTGTCATGACTTCATGCTCAGTAAACAGTTGGGACCTCTCTTGTCAACCGTGTGAGTCTAGATGTAGTTTATTAATGATTTTTCCAGGAGTTTAGCTGTTCATTCACACATTTTCAGACATGAATTTGCCCCAAAAAACAGAAGCGGTGTGACTGTATTGAGTCAGAGAGAGAGGATCCATTGCTGCTGTTGCTAACACTCAACAAGATGTGGAATGCAGTGAAGGTCAGATTCCATTAGAGACGTGTTATACAACCCAGGGTGGGTGGGAGGGCACAGAGGAGGGCTTTCACTCGCTTGCCTTGCTGACTTCAGAAGCACCACAAATTCCTCAGGGGTATTTATCTGTAGCCAGGTGATTTCCAGGCCTGACCATCCTCTGATACTCAAGGGAGCCACAAGGGAGGGAGGGGTAGGGCCAGAAAGAAAGGAAGGAAGGAGGAAAAAAGAAGGGAAAGGCCTGGAGGAAAGACGAGAGTTTATCTGCGCCCAGGTGATTCTCAGCTTCTTCTTTTTTTTTTAAAAAAGAAAGAGTTTCAGGAGGGTGAAAGTTCATGTTTATTGTACCTGCATCGCTTGTGTGACTCATAGGTGAGTTAGAGGTGAAGGAAAGAAGGAAAATGGAAAAATAATGAACAATTTGTGTGTAAGACAATATATGCTGAATAAATGCTTCTTAACATTTTGACACAGAATTCTCAGATGACCATAGTTTCTGTCCAGACTAACACACTTGAAAGTAAATACTTAAGCAGTCGCTTAAAGAGGAACTAAGCAGGATTTCTCCTGTGGCTATGCTACATTTTTACCTTAATTAAAAAGCTGTGGACTAATTGTGATAGTGAAGTGATACAGTAGTTAGCTGCATCTCATGGCTGAAAACCAACCTTGCAATGTCAGCGTAGTTACTCGGTCGCCACCCCGGTGTCCCAGCTCTCGTCTCTGCGGCACTGCGACACAAACGCGCTCCGTAACCCACAATCTTTTTATAAGACTACACAAATACACACGTCGTAACATTGTATATGTTATATAACATTATCCACCGCTCCATGTATTGATTTTTCACCGGCTTTGTTATCAACAAATGTACATGGTCAAGAGGAGCGTTACCAAAACAGTGGAAAAGCGACCGGACTTGCATAGTTTCCCTTTAAAGGAAAACAGGAAGTAGATCGTCCACTCTGCAGTTTATTTAAATATCAGCAACAAGAAGCAGTAAAGATAGCTGCTGCAGTGTTAAACTACATTTAATTTGTATTTCATTATCTATGATGCTTTGGCCACTGGTTATCAAGGTAGATGCAGTAAGGTTCAGTCAGAGAGAGACATAAGGTGTCATTGTCTCCAAAAGTATCACCCATGTTCTCACCCATCCTGTAAATACTGTAAATACATACATGAGCATTGGTCGTCTACGTCATTGTTCCCAGTGATGTCATCAGGACTACAGCTACTACAAACTAAAATGAGGCCAGCAGCGTTTACAACTTCTCTGTTTCTGGTGCCCAAAAAGTCCTGAGGATGCAAAATCGTAGTAAGAGATTCATTTCAAAACAAAAGCATAATAGTGTCTCTTACTCTCTCTCACACACACACAGACTCACAGACTCACAGACTCACAGACTCACACACAGACAGTATATCACACATCTCTGCTGCCCTTGTGACAAAGGCTACAGTGCTATCTCTGATGCCTAATCCACAGCAGCATGGGGATACTCGGAGGCTCATGACACAAATTGAACATTTCAACATGGCGAGCAGGAGTGCAAGGACCAGACTTACCCTATCAGAAATCTAAATGACACGTCCTTTGTGCCAATTCCAGTGTACGCTCAGGAAATGGAACATGGGATTGTGGGAGACATCTGTTTTATGTCCTAAACCCCTCAATACGACTCTCACTTCTTTTACCCCCCCCCCCATCATCACTCCCACCTCTGTGATAACAAAGGAGCTCCAGTGTTTGTCGAGCCGGCCGCGCCTTCAGTTTGATACACTGAGACATTAGCATTTAGATAACCCCACTGAACGCAGGACGTGAGGGAATTGAAAACAGGAACCGAATAAATACTGTGAATAATCAGAAGCTACATTTGGAATTAACATAAGTTTGTCTTTAATCTTTTAAAATAAGAAAAGACCAACAACTGGAACATCTGGTTGGTTTCGCTCGCACGGAGCTCTGCTCTCGGTGAAAGTGAGTTCACCTTCACCGTAATCAAGTCACAGATGGTTTTTAGTCTTTTTTTTCTCCTTATTCACAGAAATAAAGTCCATTAAAATAGAATTAATATTACTAAAGCTAAGAAACCTCAGATTATGAAATGAATCATGTCCATACATCTAAGTCTACATTATGTATTTTTATCATCATAATAATTACATTTTCATATTGAACCTGCTCATAAGCTTAACTGCATTTATCCTGATATTAATACAACTTGGATAATACAACTTGGAGCTCTTTATTAAACTTAAGACAACATTCACATACGAGTATTAGAAAGTATTAAAAGTATATAACCAGTCACACTGGTCTAGTGTGTAATATGGGGGTAAAACCGTGATATCTAGCGTTCAGATTCTAGTTTGCAGAGCTCACTCACTTGCTCGCGCTCACCTCTCCCGTTGGGACGACTGGGAGTGTTTCAGGAGCATGGAGTGATGAGGTGAAGATCTAAACCATTTTACAATATGTCTACTGTTTCCTTCTCCTTCTTCTTTCCTTCCACCTTCTTCTTTGTTGGTTTATTTATGCACACAAAACTTGCTCTCTGGCTTGCTTAAATTTCCGTTCAGGCTGCCGTACAAACATTGCGGCGCAAAATGGCAACGCTCTCTAAAGCAAGAGTATATACAGTATAAAAGAAGAGTTATAAGGCTACGAAAACCAAATGGATTTTATTTTATAGCGATTATACACTTACACACTATATTCATGGGTAGTATAGTCAGATTTTGCCAATAAACCTTGCCAATTATTACACACTGAACCTATAACTTTAAAAAAAAAAATATTTATGCATTTCCCCTCTGGTCCAAAAAGTTAGCTTGACTCAACATCATCTGTGGTTTTAAAGTCTTCTGTCTTGTAGGCCAAACCATCCGCCTTAATCTACACTCAGTGTCACACTGCCTGGACTGGAAACAAACAAACAAAACAACACTGCAAGTCAAGAAGAATTTCCTACAAAACATTTTTAGCCAAATACGTCAACAGTAGCAGCAGGCGACAGTTTGTAGTTTAACAGCAGCACAAGATGACGTCATAACGTTACTAAACTGATTAGTTATATCCGTCGATATCAGATGTTTGTGAACATTCGTCGACTTTATCAAATCAAGTGTTGATTCATTTGAATGATAATGAGGTTAGACCTTTAATTATAAGATGTGTTATCCTATCAAAACAAAGTGTTGTGCGTAGGAATATGGCAGTTCGGTGGTTTAGAAAAAATTAGTACCAAAGGAAACTTCTGTTCTGAAGATAACATGCTGATATAATGTTATAATCATCTACATGCAGTGAACATTTAGACAGATATTTGATCGTTTCTGTGGGTGTCTTTTAAACACTGATTCATATCTGACTGTGCATGACCACCTCACACAACCTCACATCAAATACCCTGAACTGTCCCTTTAAGTTAGGTCAAATAGTTTTGTCTTAATTGTATCATCAACTGAACACCAAGTATTGTCAGATAAAGTAGATTATTCCAAACTTTGGTCTCCATTTCAAAGCTCATAGTGAACTTTTAGTCCAGTTACTCTCTAAGTCTGTGTCACCTCTGTCCCATTCAAATTGCCAATTTAAAGCAATCAAAGATGAAATAAAAGCTAATGGTCATCAAATCAGGCAGCAGCTCTATCTTAAAAAAGTTTCCCTCATGGGCGTCAAAACGTGCGGTAAAACTGGATAATATGCAAACCAGTTGTGCGCAGGGATCTCGTGGGCTTATGAGATCTGCCCTGATTCATCACTCGTGATTCTTCCCTGAGCTCGTACATTATTTTCACATCGAGTCCCCTTTTTTATTTGATTTGAGTCACCAATCAGATTGTGATGAAAATGGCTGGAACCTGACTGAGATCGATCTGAGCTTCATGCTGAGAAAGACACAGCAAAAAAAAAAAAAAAAAAATCTCTTAAAGGGGCACGACGCTCATGTCGACTACTCTGTAGTCATTTTAAACATCTTCCCAAAGGGTCTGATTTTCATTTTCACTACTAGAAGAAGAAGAGGGGAAAAAAAGGCGAATCCCTGGATTTCTTCTTAATTAAAACTGAAACAAATCAGAGCGAAGTGAAATCCCTGTTTCTTGATCTGCTTCTGCACTTTTTTAAAATATATATATATATAAATTTCACATTTCATCCGAGCTGCACAGGGAAACAGGGAAGTGTTTGGTGCTGCACAGAGACCATGAGGCAATCTGTATTCCAGTCACCTGCTGAACAACATTAGGAGCATGCTAGTAGTCTGTGGACAAAGACAAACCCAACACACAGTCCAGACCAGTGCATATGGAGCCATGTGCACACACACACATACATACATAAACACAATCAACCACACACATGCTTTCAAAAAAAAAAAAAAAAAAAAGCCTCATTGAAATAAATTGCAGCCTCTCCAGCAAGCTGCACCTACAGCAGTTTCTTGGCTTCAGGAGGAGGAGGGGGAGGAAGAGGGAGAGGTTTGAGGGGGGTGAGAGGCAGCAACAGATGATTAAAGCCTGACAAAAGGTTAGCAGACGTGACAACAAGGCTGCAAGTCAATCAGCGGGGCGCAATATGAGCACCTTGACCAGCTTCCAAGTAATGGAGAGAGAGGAGAGGAGAGGAGAGGGGATAGGGGATAGGAGGAAGAATGGGAGGAGGAGGAGGATGGGAGGGATAATGGGAGTAACGTGGCACAACACGATCAACTTTCAACATCCCTTTGAAGTCCAGAGTCAAAATTTGCTCCCCCAGCTAAAGAAAAGAAGAAAAAAAAAGAAAAGAAAAGAAAACGACAGCATTTCCACTGGACAACATTAGTGATTAACAGGTATTAGAGGGGTTTTTTTCTCTCTCCCCCTCCAGCTCTTTGGATAACAACAGGTCAGATCAAGCATTCGCAATGAGGAAAACCTGTCTGCGCTTTAAAAAAAAAAAAAAAAAAGTCCCCGAGGTTTGGTTTGGACGGGCCTGTAGTAGTGATGGCAGGTGGTAGTTAACATTTCAAAGTATAAGCCCACTGGATTCCTATGATAATTTTTTTTAAAGGTGGTGGTGGGGGCGGAGGAGGAGCAGGAGGAGGAGGAGGAGCAGGAGAATGGGGAAAATAAACAAAAGAAGAGGGGACCACAGGTAGACAAAGACTCAACCTGAACTGAAGGTGTTGTCGTCGTTGTGGTGATGGAGGGAGGAGGAGGAGGAGGAAGAGGAAGAAGAGGAGGAGGGGCTTGGGAGGATCGAGGAAGAATTTCCGAGCTGTCACATGCTGCTATGTTAGGGTGCAAAAACAGCTCACTGTGTTATCACAAGGGCATATTGTCATTGACGCATCCGCTGCCGTCGCTAGATTTATGGCGGGTGAGTCGAGAGTGAGCTATTACCATTGGTAATTGATGGCCTGTAGGTGTGTGTGTGCAAATGGGATGGCGAATATATGTATATGTGTGTGTGTGTGTGTGTGTGTGTGTGTCAGCGTGTGCTCTGCCTCCACCCAAAAACACCCTCCCTCAGTGCCAACAGCCACCACCACCGTCACTGCTACCCCTCCACTCACACACACACACACACACACACACACACACACACACACACACACCCCACCCCCCCTCCAGCCTGTCAATGGTATGGGCCTCCTGATTGGGGGCCCTGGGCTCAGTCGCCACGGAAACTGCACCAAAGCAAACAAAGGGGTGGAACGGAGCCGAGGGAATACGGTGACACAAAGGGGGCTACCTAGCACACAGTGGAAGATTTCAGGAACACACAAAGACACACACACACATGCACACACATGCACACATGCACGGCGAGCCTGGGGTTGACGTCGTTGTTGTGCTGCTGTTGTTGTTGTTGTTGTTGTGCCTCTCATTAACACGACGCCACTTCTTAACACTCTGGAAATCTGCTGCTGCTGTTGCACAAGCCTCCAGATTTCAAATTAATTCCCTCCCTCCCTCTGTTTCTCTTCCTCTCTCTCTCTCGTTCCATCCCTCCCTCTATCCCTCCCCTTCCATTGGAGCTGCTTTATTAACATATGCAAATGACAACATCGGAGTCGTGATTAGTTAAAATTGCACGAATTTCCCTGTGATTTGCCCGTGCCTGTATTTGTGCGCGCGTGAATGGAGTCGCTCCAAAGTCGCTCCAGAATTCACCCTCTGCTTATCTCTGCGCCTTTTGTCAATCAAATTGCAGTGGCTGACTGTAAACCGATAAAGCTTTGATACCACTCTAAATCCCATTGAAGCCGCGGTATAAAGAAGCATTAACACCCCGAAGACGGATTCACACCAGACATAACAATAACAACAAAACAATAAGGTTATTAAGATTAGCTATTGTTAATACACATTAACCCGATTAGAGCAAATTAAATTCCAGAGCCCTAAATTCATATAAAAGTGATTAATAAGCCTGAGATGGAGGGATTTAAAAATGTAACGTGTCAATCAAATTATTTAATATTTCCTCCTCCAGCACAGGCCCCAGAATATAGGAAATAGTAAGAATAGGACATAAAAGCAGACATGGGGACATACAGGAAGTCATTGTGCTGAAGCAGGGGATTACATTTTGTCAGGGGCCTGTGGTTGGTCCAGTCCGCTGAGACTCATTAAGAATGGCCTTGACATTAAGGGCTCTCTCTCTTTCAACCTGTTTGCGGCCATGATGCTGAGATCAAACGGAGTGCTATAGGTGAGGGCACTCTCAATGGCCTAAAGCTGGTCATTCATCCTTTTTAAAGACAGGAAATCAGGCTAAATGGAGCCTCGGCTCCTCCTCCTCGCCGCTAAAGAGGCTTCTGAAGCTGCAGAGTTTTTGCTAGTAAAGAATTTCAAGTGGTCATAGGCCTTTGAGGAGGGGGGGTGGTGCAGAACCAATAAAACCTAGGATTACTTGTGTCAAAGAAACACACCTGCATTTCATACATTGTCGGGGTGTTTTCCTAATCACTAACCCCAGGCAAGCTGAAATGAAATGCTGCTTCTTTTTCTTTCTTTTTTTTTTGTTCAAGGGGAAATTTAACCCGAAACAGCTCAGTTTTAGAATATTTTTCATGTGTTTTTACTTGTCTCGTATGCATTTTCTAGTGTTTATGCGTGTGCGGTTCAAATACCACAAGGGAAATAAAGGCCTTTTGTTAGACTGAGCTGACACTTCTTTGACTTTTCAGCCTAGAAGTCGGCGTGTTGTGGTTTTTCATCCCGTGCGGCTGCTCATGCTGGCACATGAAGGAAATATTACCTCAGTGCATTACAGCTCCGGTTT
Organism: Trachurus japonicus; assembly: GCF_045865225.1. Lineage (NCBI taxonomy): Eukaryota > Metazoa > Chordata > Actinopteri > Carangiformes > Carangidae > Trachurus > Trachurus japonicus. The sequence goes on from NC_140916.1 coordinate 8,920,015, forward strand.
ACTCCTATACCTCTTGATCAGTAACATTTCCCTCGGTTTTGCCATAAGTTACATGAAAAGGTCAGCTGAATGTATAGAAAACAGTAGATTCAGTGTCCAACATGAGAAACTAATACCAGTGCAGATATTCTCTGAATAAATTCGATTTTAAAGGTCCTATAATGTATCCATGTGTTATTTGATTATAACGCAGCTCTAGGTTTAAGTATCAACACCTGAGTCCACAGAAAAGGACACACAGCCTGTGTTCAGAAACTGAGCCTTAAAATGAGCTGTCAGCACTTCTGTAACTTTGTGATGTCACAACAGCTATGCCCCAAGCCCCGCCCACTCAGACTTACCATCCAACATCGCAGGAGTTGGTTTTGTCTGCTCGTTTTCTATTCAGTCACTCAGAAAGCTGTCTCAGTGAGAGCCTTTCTCTTTTCTGAGATGGTCTTTGGTTATTAAAACCACAAATATATCTTCTATATATCTATGTATCAATATCAATACCAGAAAAGGGTTAAATTTGTGACCTTTAAGCTGTGTCAAGAGGAGTATCATGCTAATCACAAAGATGTGTGACACCAGTTATAATAAACAACAAATAAAACTGAAAGAAAAAATGACTTGAGTTAGGGATACATATGTTTAAGGTCTGTTTGAGCCACTGTGCACAAGTCAACTAGCTAACTAGCCATTAAACTGGCTATTTACATGACTGTGGTCAAATCTGTGCTCCTTAACGATAAGGCAGTGCTTTCAGCTGTAGTTTAGTTTAGTAGAAACCTGTCACAAAAAATCCCCAGAAACATCAAGTAGACCATTAAAAGTGCAGAACATGGTGATGCTCTCCAAGCTGATATCTCTGCAGTGGAAAGTTTCCAAATATGACAAATATGCTTCAGGGAAATGTGTTTTAAATGATGCAAAAGGCATCAAAAACATGTGCATGTGATTTAATTGTGCAGCCATAAAAAAAAAAAAATCAAGCATTTGTAAAAACATTATATAGCTTCATTTTAAAGAGCTGGAACAAATTGATCCAGATGATGAATAAACCTTAAAATGGGCTTAAGTAGAAACGGGGGAAATTGGATGGTAACCATAGTTAGATATGCTGTCACATGCCAGTGTGGAAGTAAAATGAATTCTGGTTAAAGACAAACATTAATCCGATTTAGACTAATCAACCTATTCGTCCTGTGGATCGAGGTCCATCCCTGTGCGGTGAATTATCAGCATCTTGTATCTGGCCTCAGGACTCGACTCTCCACTTCAGCCTCTCTCTCTCCCCCAGGACTCTGTTTCTACCTCGCTCTCTGTCCGTGACAGATGTGTGATTGATACCCGCGGTGCTGGGTGATGTGCTGTTTCTAATTTTAGCCCCACGCTCACTTGGGAACCCTCCGCAGCAACAGGTAAATTGGACCCGCGCCGAAGCCACAGTCCATTTGTACAGTAAATAGGCACTGACAAATTATTTTCCATGACAGCCACAGCCCGAGATATAAATGATGTTGCATGTTGCCGCTCACACAGGGGGCACAAACACAATCTAACAATGTGTATTTACGTAGCCCGAGTCAGCGCTTTCACTCGTGCGCACGCTAACGTTCAACATTCATTACCTGTGTTGTAGCAAATCCCATCTATGAATCAAGATTTGAATGAATGAATGAATGAAGGTAGTTCCCCCTGTGACATTTAGATGTTCTCGTGTAATGAGAGGAACCAGGTGAAGATAATATTCCTAGCAGCGATTAGTGGAGAATGAAATATCTGCCCCTGGAAGTAGAAACGACCCTGAATGAGGCTCGTAACATGAGCCTGATGTCCAAATAACATTAGCCCTGATGCTCAGCGCAGCAGGAGGAGAGAGAGAGAGGAAAGCTACAATGACCAGACCTGCGGCTCTTTTCTGCCAACTCAGAAAATACAACATTGTCCGAATTATTATGTATTTTCGTCTGCAGCTGTGCCCCAATTCATGGGAACTGTGCCTGTGTGTTTACCAGGTGTGCTCAGCTCCTGTGGCCTTTGCAACCTTGACAACATGCAACTATTATTTACTAAACCTTGAGGTTTTAAGGCCCTGGGGCTTTGTTGTGCCGTTGGTGTTAACACTAAAGCATTGGTGTTGTTTTCCACCGTATTAGTTTCATATTTGGCATGCAGCGAATGCCATTAAAAGAAAAAAAAGCTCTTTAACACAGATGCACTCACAGTATGTACTATAAACAAAACATCAACATATCAGCATGATCTAAGAAACGTGAGGAGATCAGTGTCTCTTCAATCCTGGAAGTGGCTCTGGAGCAAACTGTCCATTTGCTATTTCATTTCATTTCGATTTATTCCATTCATAGTTTACATACTTCACATGATTGCACATATTTACATGATGTACACATTTGCCAGAAGCCTGTAACGACTCTGCAGATGACATTGGCTGTAAAACTCCTGCTAACTAACAGCTACAGTGACAATACTGTAGTGTTTTAATTTCCCATAGTGTCCTATATGAGAATAACAACAAAAACAGTACAAGAAAAAACAAATGTGCTAGTGTTTCACATCAGCAAACGATATGACCTCATGCATCATGAAAAGCCTGAGTTGATCAACAGGTTGAACACAGTCAACTCCACAGTTACTGAACCTTCAATTTACTTGAATAATTCTTTGTCTTGTTTGTTTTGAATGGGAAAATATGAAAAAAATACCTTTTGTTTTAGGCCATATTGCTCTAGTATGTGCAGTATAAGGTGATTGGACAACCTGTCTAATGGATGCTTACACATCTGTTCAGGTTTAATCCACAGATGTGTTCAAATTATGTTTGCGTATCTCACCTGTAACTCCAGCAGTGAGACTGTTTCCTCCTCCGCTGCTGCTCAGGCATCAGCCCAGTGAACCAGAAGCTACGATTTTATTTTTTGTCCATGTTTAATGAATGAAGAATCAGGTCACAGCCTCACCGCTCGATGACACCGGCTCAACAGTGAATCACACTTATAACAACAACAGCAGCCACACAGCACAACAGAGTCAATGCTGCCTTGGAGCTTTTAGTGCCTGCACTGATGTAATCAATTATTTTTGCAGAGTGTTTTATCGACTTGTGTTTTCTTAAAGAGCTTAGTATGAGGGAAACATGATGAGAAAAAACAGCTTTTTGTAACATGTGAAATATTGATATGTGTAAAACATCGCCTGCAGAGAGCAACAACCTCAAAATCACAAACAGAAACCTTCTCACTCTCTTTCACACCATCCAAATATGTAATTTGCTGTTTTGAGAATAGACTTTTCTTTTCTTTTCTTTTTTCTTTTTTGAATCACACCGTCACAGAGCCAGCAGGAGGAAACTGGGTCATTTTAATCATTTGAATCTCATAAAGTAACCAGGCCAGCAATCTTAGCAGGTACATGTAGGTCAGAGTCCATCTTGGCTCCCGTGTGGTTTGTGACCGCAGCTTTCCCCTCGACTGTCACTTGTGATTAATCTGCTAATGTCTGCATGCAAATTCTCCAAATGGGCCTCCTCCGTGTGACTGTACAACTAATGGGTGTCAGCGGAGACTGTTTAGCCATGCCATGCATATGTATGAGCTTGTATATTTAGCAGCCAAGTTGCTTTTGATCACCGTGGAGCAGAATGAGCGGGGCTCAGATGAATTGCAGTCCAAAGCCGAGGCACATTAGCAGCTGACCACCTGCCTTTCACTCCGAGCAGAAACAACAGATGCAGCAGAAACACCATCACCAACCGCACTGTGAAAACTGCAACTTGTGTTCTTTTCCATAAATAACAATTAGAGGTTATTAAGCCCTTAGAAACTTAATTATCAGCATTTGAAGTAAAAACAGTCTCAGTCTCAATCAGCGATTCAGTACAGAGACAATTAACTCTGCTAACTTGTATTTAGTTGTTTTATCATCGCTATTTTTTGCAAGCCATTGATCTAAGTTATTAGAAACATTATTATATTAGTCGCAGAGTTCTCGGCATGCACAGCATTAGAGTTACAACTCTTCTGCTTCTTTCTCATGTGAGGCTCCTGAGACATGGGTGATACTGAATAACAATGTTCCCTGGGCTTATTAGGACCAGTTTTAGTTACTGGGACGACTGACAGTGCTGCAGAAAACTCTCATGAGGGAATAAAGATTTGAGATTTACAGATGTGAGTCTCTTAGATACATAAAAGAAGAAAAAGAAAATCTGAGTGGAATAAAATCAAAACCCAAATTTGAGAAGTTAGGTTCGATTTCTTGAGTAAAATTTTGAGTTTTCTAAACTTTTTTCTTTTTTACAGAGCACAGTGAAACACAGAGGTGCACAGTAATAGGGTTGTGTTTCTTTAAGTGAACAGACAGACACTGCACAGCGTGACGTTCGCTGTTAAAAATGTATTTGACAGTAAAATTAAGCATCAGTTTTTTCACTCATTTCACTGACATGTCAAACTGGGTCACTTATGCTACAGAAGCGTTGTCATTTGTGGCACCTGTGATTTTCCTGCTATTACAAGTCAAAATGTCTGACCTGAAAATTGCCTCTGATAATACAGTATCTATATTATTATTCTCAAGTGCAACTGGAATTTTAAAATGCACAGTATAGCATCATAATCTTTTTGTTCTACCAGTGAATATGTCATATTATTAGTGTAAAATCTGGGAGTAGGATATGATTAAACCTCCTAGTAATCATTCTAGATATGATTTTTTTTATGAAATCAGAGAACCATGTAAAATCTGAATGCCTCATTCATTTAATATCAAACTTAAAAATTCAGCACATACTCTCCACGCTTCCCTGCAAGTCTCCAAACACAAATAAGCTGCTGGAGTGTTTCTGGACGGACACTGGGACACATCTGGTGCTGCTGCTGCGAGCCCCTGTCTGGTATTTAGTAGATATGAAGAAATCTTTCGATTAGAACTGGGAAATTGCTTCTGTCAAGACCACTCAACGGGGGCAGATAGCTCTTGCTTGAGTTGGGTCTCAATTTGGGAAAAAAAAGAGGAGTAATCTAACGTGGCATCTCTAACGTTCATCATGGAAAAAGATGGAAAGGAGCGGATATGTCTGGTGTCAGAAGACTGTGGGTTTTGTATTTTTCTTATGCTTATTAGAACAGACATGTCCCTGATGTGTTTAGGTATGTTTAGAGCTGTCAAACTACCTTTTTTATACTTTCACTCTTCTTGATCAAAGGAACGTGAGATTGTCTCGACTGTAGCTGAGGATCATTCAGATTTACAAAATAAAATCAAAGCCTCCTCAGCTGCACAGAGAGAAAAAAAAATAGTCATTATCACAGCACTGCGGATGTAGCCTGCACATGCTCCAATTAGACTCTCTAAATGTTTAATAAGCACAATCAATGTGCAGAATGAAATCTGCCACACGGGGCTTCAAACTGAGTTGTAGGAACTGTAACTCACTCTGTGGGTTACCTTTACCTTATGGGTGGAAGAAAAAAAAAGTCCTTTGTAAAGTACTCAGGCATTCCTTTTGTAACCACTTTAATGGCCAATGCCTCCTGGTCAAGAGGTGGTCGCTGAATAGACTAATTCTGCGGGATTAGTCCTCTGTAGTGGTGATCTAGCCAGCCAAACAAATGTGACCTTACGGTGCAGAATCTGTGCATGCACAACTATACACTGACTCCATAGGAGGGGGCAGTTCAGTCAAGGGATTAGTGGGAATCAGCCACTGAGGCATACCCTGCCGTTTTCAGATTCTCTTTCTTGACTTTGAAAGACTTGTTTAACAAAAATCACATCACAGAAAGCAGGGGGAGAAAAGGTGGGAGAGGGGGTGAGAAGGGGAGAGGAGGGACGGTGGCAGTACTATAGCAAAATACCAGCCGAATGAAAGAAGAAGGGGAAAAAAAGAGGAGACTCAGGGTGTAAGGTAAACCTATAGACAGGAGAGCTGAGCAAACTCATAACATCCACAGTTTGTGCTCCGGGGATGTGTTTTTAGTCTCCAAGGGGCCTAAGAGGAGAGTGGTTGGGGGGATAAAAGCGCAGAGAGGTGGACATGCTAGAGCTGCAGTACACAAAACACAGGCTTCATGTGTGTCAGGTGACCTTTTGTTCCCGGCCCGGGCTCAGTTCTGCAGGACTGCACAGCCAAATAAACAGTAAATGTTCCAGAGGGTAGTTTTTTTTTTGGTCTACGAGCTTAAGTAGCATCTGACAGACGATACTGGGAAGGAAAGATAATGAAAACACAACTTTCCTGCTCTGTGTCACTAATGAATACAAGAGAACGATTCCCCTTGTGTGTCCAGTCTCTAAAAGCTTTTACATTTGCTTTTGTTAACACTCCAAAAAATCCTCTGGCAAACAGGAAGTGGAGCCTCTTGTGTTGTGAGGCGTTTTACATTTCTTGTAATATGCTATTTCTAGGTGATGGAGTGGAAAAGATGGAGGTGGTAGGGGGTGAATGATTGGAGAGAATGAAACAACATTGATTTTGACATCTCTCACCCAGTGTAGCTTGGGTGCACATTGAATTTCCCCTCCTCGTACAGCTGAGCAGTGCACACCGTGATTTCCCCCTCCAAGCAGCGAGCATGGGAAAAAGAAAAAAAAAAGAAAAAGAAAGTGTTTAAACATAAACAAACCAATCAACCAATCAATAAACACAGCGAGCCCCGAGGTGCTGCTGAGAGACTAATAAACAGAACCAGAATGAGGGAGATGGCACGAACAGGAAAAGAGCTCCACAGACAGAAGCTCAAACATCATTAGCCGAAAATCCACAGGAAGATGTCACAGCGCTGTGATGGATAACTTCACTCTGCAGCTGAGGGCGACACAGAGTTACCACCTCAAGAGGAAATATCAGTCCACACAAGAGTTTAACCAGGGACATATAATAAGTTGCTGAACTCTTATAACCATTTGAACTTGATAAGCTGCTGTAGCTCCACCAAAGAGGTGGACAACTCACCATCTGTGAGATTTGATTTGAAATTGTGAAGCACCTGGACACAAAAAAAAACAAGTTTTGCTTTTAGAAAAATTAAATTGTAAACGCTCTTTGTCGATCAAATGAAGCTGCACTCTCCCATCTCTCTCTCTCGCGATATTATTATTCCAATTAAACATGACAAGGGATTTCCAGCCGTCTGCCTCTCCTCGGTCGGAGCTGGCTCCATGGGGCATGAGGTGGCAGACGCCATGACTTGAATGCAAGAAAGGCACTTCTGTTTCAATTTTGCTAATTATTTTTTTTTGGGCAAAACCCCCACCTCATGCCAGCAAATAAATTACATTGTGCAACATCCAAGAGGAATTTCAAATTGCGCATTAAGCAGGTTCATGGAAATACACCTTAGCAGCGATTTCTAAGAGCAATGTGTAAAATTGCAATATGCTACAATCCTACGATATGATTTCTTTGCACAGTTCAGTGTCTGTGCTTCGTTAATTACTGAGACCTGTCTAGTGTTCAGATGGATGAAGTATATGCCTCCTTCCTATCTGCTTAACCTCTGTTATCCCCCTCACATCTCCTGAACCACAGGAGCCGTCAGCATCATCGGCTTTATGACATGACTGGTAAAGATCACTGGGATTCCTCTGATCCCGACCCGACCCCCCCCAACTCCACTCCCATTCCTCAGGTCTAATTCCTCTGACCATATTCTAATGCTCTATTAAAAACCATTTATGACTGAAATGTACTTAACAAGTCTGTCATCGCTGCAGCTTTGTTACCAGCCGTTGAGCCGATCGAATGTGAAATGGCTCGCTGGGTGACGAAGGCCCCCCGACGGTGAACTTTGAGGCCGGGCCTGGGGGGGGCGGGGTTGCATTTGGTTTGTGGTGGTGGTGGCTGGACAGGTGGCTCCACTCGGGGAGGCAGGAGCTCGGTACGGAGCCTTTGAAAACTCCTCGAGTGGAAAATGCGGCCGAGACGACGAAAGAACCCACAATACAGATGATGATGATAAAGTCATTAAATGTGGTGAACGCTGCACTGTTTTTGTAGAACAAGTGGTGAAACATTGTGCAACATTAATGAAATCAATTCCCCTGATTCTAAATTAATCAGACAGTTCAATTAAATTAGGCTATATTGTCTGTTTTAAGACAATGTCACCTTGGAGAAGGGTAAAATTCACCGAGGCGACTGAGAGGAAGGAGTTGCACACGTCTTGCACAACACTTATTTAAATTTGCTTACATTTCAGTCCCAGTCGATGGCGCCCACAGCTCTTCCCTCATCTCTGTTGGGCTGTATATTGTAAAGCAAATGAATACAATAAAATCTTCTAATGTACGTTTACATCTTTAAACAACAGTAATATGATTCATGGAGGTTTACACTTGATTTCACATGATGTGCTCACTCTTGTTGTGATGGTTTTCCTCCTCCTGGTGAAAAATACATCCAACAGTGAAATTCAAGTCCAGTAACAGCTGCCTGTGAGGCTGCAGTGGGCATTTGCATTTTTTTAAAGTGTTTTTAACCAGTTTTCCTCCATGTTTTTTGCTTTTTCTTTCCTGCTCTGTTGGCTGCAACATGAATTCTTGACCATTGACTTGCTGTTCTGGGGCTTTAACATCACATCACATGACCTTCATCAGCAGACAGAGATCATCAATAGTCATGGATTTCTAGATGTTTCAATGCATTTCATGGAGTTAACACAGAGGAAACATTATATAGTTCAGTAAAAACTGTTTATTTTCACCATATTTCCTTTCATAGATACTATAATGACAGAATGTGTGACTATTTTGGTCTTAGGTTACAAAACTTTTCCTGTCTTATACAAAAATCCTTTCAGATTGGGGTCCATATGTTACTTTAGTTTGAGGCCTTGATGTGAAACAGTTAATGAACCACTGCTGGAATAATCCAAAATCTTGTTGATGCAGACTGGGTGTGCAGTAGTTTTCCATGAGCTAATAGTTAGTTAGTTAGTTAGTTAGTTAGTTAGTTTTATTTGTCCACGATGTGGAGATTTGTTTTTGGTCTCATAAAAAACAACAAGGCAAGACAATAACAACAACAACAAGCAGGACAGAGGATAACAACAAAAACATCAACAACACTTACACACAAACATCTTCATGGCAAAAGCAGGACAGCAGTGGCAGTTACATTACAACACATCATCGCATCAACGCATCAACGGGGCATGGTGTTCAGTGCCCCAATTGCATTAGGAATAAAGGAATTTTTAAAAATATTACGATTTGCCCTTGGTACTTTATAACGTCTACCAGAGGGAAGAAGTTCAAACTCCCTATTGAGTGGATGAGAGGGATAATTTGCTATTTTGACAGCTTTTTTCCTTAGCACTAATACACACAGGATAAAGCCGTACAGTCACAGAGTCATGTCAGAGTCGGGGCATTGATCATGAATGAGCAGCAAATGTCAAAATCTGACTTTTGACCTTGCGGCGTACCGTCCAGACGATATTGAATATTGGAAACGCAGCTGCTTCTCGAGGACGTGAATCAAGAACGTGACACTGTAACATGATGCAGCTTCGTCCACGGATGTCTGGAGGTGAGATCAAAGTGTGAGGTAACCAACAATGATTTAAAGTGTAGTACACTAGATGTCTTTTAAGCTTTTAATCTCACCCTCACTCTGTTTCTACACTTTATCGATACAGGATCAATACAGTATAAAAGGATGGAGTGGAGCTGCCTGTATGAACCTGTCTCTCACCGTCCAGTTATCTGATGTTATCTGCTTCAGCAGAGTCGACAGGTGAGTGGAGAACACGCAGCACTGAGGAAATGCCAGAGAAACTCGACTGACCTCTACGTTTCATACGGATCAGTGAACACGGATATTATCTGCTCCACATGCACACACACACACATACACACTCGGCAACAGTGGTGTATTCATGTGCCCACACACACACATAGGCCTATACATACAGCACGCTCACTTATCAATCACCTGGCTTGCGAGTGTGCTAATGATGTTGTTGACATTAATGAGGGAGGGGACACGCTCGTGGAGGCAGCTAACGATGCCAATCATGGAGATATCACACCGATGCCCCGGTGACAGGCCGTCGTGTCAGGGAGGGAGTCATTGATAAACTCAGATCTGAAATGCTTTTTTTCGTGTGCACATGTGAAGCACGCTATGATTCACGTCGAGTGAGAATAAGGCATAAAGAAACAACGTCTGGAACATCTACTGTAGAGTATGGGTATCAAACTCATTTAAGTTCAGGGGCCACCAGTAAGATGATAGCATACAGTAACAACCTATAAATACAAAGAACTTTGAACTTTTCCCTTTGTTTTAGTACATTATTAAGATGTTTACAGTTAATGAACTATCCTTTTACAAAAAATATTATGAACAACCTGAAATTTCTTGATAAAAATATGTGCAATTTCAACAATATTATGCCTTTAATGTCTTTTCACACTTGGCGAATTCCTCCTGAGGGATTGGACCCTCTACCGGGCCAGTTTTGACCTGCAGGCTACACGTTTGACACCACTGATCTCAAGGATTGTGTGAAAATGCATAGATATACACGTTGTACAGATACCACATCAGACAAATATAGATATATAATCCCTAATCCCATTTGACATAGAGGGCAGGGTACATCCTGGACAGGTCTCCGGTCTATTGCAGGGCTGATATGAAGAGACAAAGAACCTCACACACTCACATCCACAACTGCAGACAATTCAGTCATCAATCCAATCAGACACAAGGAAAACATGCTCGACACTCCACACAGATCTCAAACACGCAAGACCTTTCTCCGAGGCGACAATGCAAACCACTTCACCACAGTAAATTTTTTTCCGCATGTTTTTTTCTCATGTCAGGGCTTCAATACAAGAGGGACATTACAGATGAGCTGTGTGGAGGTATTTGGATGTTTTTTTGATGTGTCTTTTTGGACGAAGAAAGTTGGTAGCCATTAAAAACCATTATATGGACAAATACTGCTGCACAGACCCCCCCATAACTCAGAGAAGGCACGGATAACTCTGAAAATTCTCACAGCTCTTAGCTGACATGAGGGTGAGTAGATAATGAGTGAAATTTGAATTTTGGGTGAACTATCCCTTTAAAACATGAAAACCATCTGTACTTTCTAATCTCACTGATGCATCTGCAGAAGTTAACGACAGTCTCCATGACCTAAAGTACCAGCACAGCTCAACATGACACTAATATGTAATTGTTGAGAATCTTATTCCCAACCCCATCGACCAATATAATCTGCTGTTTCTAACGTCCTCCACTCAAAGGCCTTTTTTTTCCTCAGGACGTTTGATCCTTGTTTCCAGGGATTTGCTCCCATTCAGCCACGAGAGCATTAGTGAGATCCAGCACTGATGCTGTTGGGTGATAAGATCCAGCTCAGAGTCACCGTTCCAGTTCAGACGGGGTGGAGGTCAGGGCGCCGTGCAAGCCACACAATTTCTTCCACAACAAACTGGAGAGAAACTATTTCTCCACGGGGTTTTTTTTTCTTTCTTTCTCATACTGCAAAAAGAAAATGACCTTCTCCAAGCTGCTGCTGCCACAAGTTGAAAGAACGCTATTGTATAAAACACATTGTCCAAAAGAGGCGAGGGTTTTGCAGTATCAGACGTCAGATTTAATGATAACAGAGAGGCTAAATATATATTTCAGAGAGAAAAGAAACACAGAGGAAGACAAAATATGACAAACATGGTACAAGAAGAAAAGAAAAATGTTAATTGGAGCAGAGTCAAACTTATTTGCATAGCAGCCCTTTGGCTTCCGGCTCGCTGGAACCCTTAAATATCATTTACCATCCTCCAGCTGATTGCAAATCTGGGATCTGGTTTCCTTTCTATATCTAAATATTAATAGTCTCCATTACACGAAAATTACTTTCATCTCCGACTCACATGGAGGGATTAGATTTTAATCAGCGCATTAAATATGACTTTCTGTTCCTGCAGATGGGAGAGGATGGCAGGCAGGCAGTCAATTAGTATCGTGCTCTGTTTGCGGTCTCACAGTGAAGCCTGATAAAGTCTTTGTTATCGCAGAGCGGCTGTAAAATAAGAGCGTATAACAACAAAACGACAAAGTGACATGTTGGGGAATGAAGCGACATAATGATGAGCTTCTGTCAAGGATCAACGCGTCAATCTAACCTATAAAACTCAGAGAGATTTTGATTTTGTTTTTTAATGAATACAGAGCCCAAAGTTACATCATGCTGTGTTTGTGTTCTCCAGCTCACACTGATAAATATTCAAACCGGCAACATGACTTCATTTCTATTCTCAATCAGCTGCTCCACAGTATCAATATCCTCAGTCCGTTGTAAGTTTGGCTGGTGATCGCTCATTATATAAAAGGATTCTCTGTGAAGCATTTTGGCCAGGAAATTTAAAAGCCTAAGCCTCCTTTTCTGAAAATACATCAGTGAATGGAGTGTTTGTTTTTATATAGAAATATGTTTATTGTTCTTCAAAGTATAAAGGACATAGGGAAAAGAAAAGTCACATAACACACAGAACATAGCACATCTTTGTTTGCAGCAGTATCCATGGTCATACTTGAATAATAAGACGGATACCGTCAAGAAAAACATAAGAAAAACATTTGAGAGTGGAAAAAAGCAATGAATAGGTATATACAGACACATTTACCCATATGCACAATAAGGCTTTATACAACAGCCAAAGTCGGTCAGCCTTTACCTTGAAGGTAACTCAGTACAGGGTCAAATACATCTCCTCTATCTTCATCATATAAGATTTCAGTCTCTTCAAATGTAAAGTTTTAGACATTTCTCCCAACCACAGATTATATGTACGAAGGCAAAGAGTCAGTTCAAAAGTCAAATCATTTTTTTCTGCAGTCACCATCCTGAATTGAACAGTTTTCTTCTCCTGTTTGTTGACACTTTTATCTACAAGAGGGTTGTGCAACAAACTTGTGTTGTTCCCAATATGAATGGATTTTACTGCATGACCAAGTGTTGTGGTCAAGACAACCTGACCCCGAGATCTAGTCAACACCAAGACCAAGACAAGAGCAAGACTTTGAGGGCCTCAAGACCAAACCGATGCAAGACCATGTTCAAGACCATTACTGTATTCACTACCAGTACTCATAATAATCAAGTGGCTTGATATTTACGTTATTCCTCGGCTAAAAAGAAAAGATGATTTTATATCAAATCTGAACCTAAACCCATATTTAGTTGAAACCTAGTTTGGATTGAACAGAATAACACAGCAGCACACAACCTGCTGAAGTCTCCTCCCACTGACGACTCTGGTGCAACCAAGTTTTTCAGATGGTTACACAAGCAGATACTTTTGTAAAAAAATTTAAATTTTCTTAAAGTTATTGAATTACATCACATAAACCAAAGTGAACGAGTGACAGAGAGACATTTGCTGTTGAAAAAAAAAGATGTCAGTGCAGCTGTGGTGTTGACTGGTCAAAATTTCAAGTCAAGGGGCACCGAGTGGCGCAGTTGGTCGAGCAGGCGCCCCATATGCAGTCGGCCCTGGTTCGAATCCTGCATCAGGTGGCCCTTTACTGTATGTCTTTCCCCCTCTCTCTGCCTCCCCATTTCCTGTCTCTCTAAACTATACTATCTAATAAAGGCATAAAAAGCCCACGAATATGCTTAAAAAAAAAATCCAAGTCAAGACCGAATAAAAATGTAGTCGATTCCGAGACAAGAATAAGACCTTGAACACAACACTAGCGTGAAAAGAAATGAGCTAGATTGTGGATTTACATTGATGGTAAATGGACTGTGTTTATGCAGCTCTTCTCCAGTCTGAAGAGCCACTCCTACATTTCTAAATAAAATAAAAAACTCTTGGAGTCAGGAACTGAACCACAGATCTCTTAGAAGAAGTTACTTGTTAAACCTCTTGAGATAGAGTTGTTTTTTAAAACTAATTTTCCATTTAGTTTATTTTATATCTTATATTGTTTCACTATACATTTCTCTCTAACTGTGCTCCAGTGACGTTACACTCGAGGAGCTAAGTGTCAGATGAGAATTACAGTCACAGTTTGACGTGTTGTGCAGATAATCAGATCTTAACTGAATGTGTTTTCTCTCCTCTGACCTGCCTCCGTGTCTGTGGCTCCCAGGTGAGATCAATGAAGCCAATCAGGGCTTATTGATCTCACCTGGCGCAGCAGCTGTCCTCTCTCTGTCAGTATTTAGACTGACTTGTTTATTCCCGGCCTCAGTGTTTCGTTGCTGTGCGGTGCAACATGGTTCTGCCAGTCATTTTCAGCTTCCTGCTCATGACTCTCTCTGTTTCAGGGAGACACTATTTCAGCGAGAGGCCAAGTTGCTACCGGCCGGCGCCCAGGAATCCGAACTTTGGGGTGAAGTGAGTTGACTGTCAGTTTCATCTTGAGCGCTGTGAGCTTGTGTTTATTAGTGTGACTGCTGAAGCAGTCACACTATTGTTCTTCTGTTTGGCCATTTTCTTCCGCCTTTTTACGGCCTTCTTCTAGTCCTTCATACTTTGTGCTATTTCAACAATTCATATATCAAAACGTGCAGCTTCTTTTGAACTTTATCGGCATTACTTTTCTCTTTTTAACTATTTATACTTTTTCAAATATTTAACTTTTTCTGATTTTTTTCAGCTTTATAATGTGTGTGTATTGCGTCTAACGAGCAGAGCCAGAGTGGTGTCAGAGTGGAGAGAGGCAAAAAAAACATTCTAGAGTTTTTCTGGCTAAACTGTCAGCACGGCCACAAATTAAACTCTAGACAAATTATTTTCTCCAGTTTTGTAGCCACACTTGTCTTCTGGCTAAAATTCTGGTCAAAAATGCAAAGAGAGACTTAGATAATAATTTTAAATATTTTTTAAATGCAGCCAGGGAGCTCTCTGCTCTCATTAAGCTCAATGCATTTTTTTCACATCAGCAGGAGAAGGAGCTCAACTTTGTAACTTGCTGTTAAGTGCTTTTTAATTCATTTGAATTCACACAAAAAATAGTCACAGGTCACAAAAAAGTCCTCTTCTCACTTGGTGTGGCTAATTTATATTAATTTATTTTTGTTTTAAGCATCATTGAAAAATCTCACATTCATCAAAGTCTCAACCTCTCTTCTTGATAACTCCTCTGTAGTGTAGGGTTAGGTAACTGCCCTGCCAACCCTAAGGTCACTGGTTTCGAATCCAAGGGAAGAATTTCTTGTTATGTTATGTTGAATTCTGCTCTCCTCCCCCGCCTTCAATTGGTTACAGGTGTTTGTTATCTCCTTGATTACTCTCGTACCAGTTTGCAGCACATCATCACATTACAATGAATGACAACAGTCTTGAAAGCAGTGTGCTCTCTGTAGCCGAGTGGCAGAGTAAAGGTTTAGTGATCATATGGTCACGGGTTCGATTCCTGCCTCAGTCATTGCACATCATTGCTTGACTTTTGATTCCAATTATTCAGCTGTCATTGGACAGTCTTTGATTCCTCATAGTATAAAGCTCATTGTAACTCAGGTTCTCTGTGGCCATATGGTTAGTGTGTTAGGTGTTGTGCTATTTCAACAATTCATATATCAAAACGTGCAGCTTTTTTTGAACTTTATCGGCGTTACTTTTCTCTTTTTAACTATTTATACTTTTTAAAATATTTAACTTTTTCTGCAAATTAAACTCTAGACAAATTATTTTCTCCAGTTTTGTAGCCACACTTGTCCTCTGGCTAAAATTCTGGTCAAAAATGCAAAGAGACTTAGATAATAATTTTAAATATTTTTTAAATGTAGCCAGGGAGCTCTCTGCTCTCATTCAGCCCAATGCTGAGAATTCTCCACAACTCTGTCTGAAACATGCTTATGTCTGTGCTCTCTGTGGCGAAGTGGCAGAGTAAAGGTTTATTGATCATGAGGTCATGGGTTCGATTCCTTACTTTTTTTTTTAAGCAGAAGCCAGTGATCCTCTTATCAAACGTTTTCTTTACCCCTCACATACTGTCTCTGTCTGTAGCCTAGTGGTTAGCTTGCTGGTCTGGAGACCTGAAGGTTGCTGGTTCAATTCTTGCCTCAACAACAATTATAGTGAATTATTTTCCCAGTCGTCCTCTGTTGACTTCTGATAACTTGCTTCATGTTGAAACTGCTGCTCTCAGCCTGAAATTCACAGAAATTTTCATTCTAAGTCATTCAAGCTTGACTCTCAAGCTTTCTTGATGTTGACAGTGTGCAGATCATTAACAGACAACAGTCTCTGCAACTGTGTGTGCACCGTGGCCTAGAGGCAGAGTGGAAGTCTAATGACCATGAGGTTGTGGGTTCAATTCCGACCTTGGTCAAACATTTGTATGGTGATCACTGCTTGCACTATTTGCTAATTCTGCAACAGCGTTCAGTTGCTATCAGCAGTCACACCATTTCCATTCTTGGAAATGCTTTTTCTAGTTCTAATTATGACGGGGCTAGCTGCTCAAACTGAACCAATTTAGTGTATGAAGCTCGAGTGGAGTGTAATTGAATTTAACATTTTGAGCACCAGAGAGAGTCCTCTGTAACTGGAGGATATTTTTGCACATATCCGAAAGTAGGAGCTGCTCTGATGAGAATAATCCAACTTGCTGTAAATACTTATTCTTAAAATTTGATTTTCAAGTCCCCGTCCTCATTCAATTTTCATTTTAGGTGAGGTGGTTTGTCCGTTGGGTCACTGGTGACGCTCGGCAAAGTCCTGTCATTTCCAACTTGCTGTAATGCCCTTCATGCCGTAGTTAGCTGGGATTAATTCGAGACTTGGCTGAAAAGTGCATACTTGTCCGAATACCTCAGCTGCTGCTTATTCTGGGATGAGGCCTCTCAGAGCTGCTCTGTGCTGTGACTTCTTCTCTGCTTCAGAACCACGGCCCGTCCTCATGAACTCCTGAACCTGGTTCAGCTGCCAAAGTCCTGGGACTGGAGGAACGTAAATGGCATCAACTACGCCAGTACGACCCGTAACCAGCACATCCCTCAGTACTGCGGCTCCTGCTGGGCTCATGGCACCACTAGTGCAATGGCAGGTCAGGGTTTGTTTTTTCCCCCCCATCTGTTAATTTTTTATGTGCAAAACTTTAAAGAGATCGTCTCAGATCTCTGCCACAGTCTCAAGAAATTGAGCTGAATAGGATTTAATTTGTGCTGACATCATTAAAGCATCTGTTCCTCTGGGTAATCCTGGAGATGCTGTCTGCTGTTATGGCCCGACTTCTTCCAGCATTTGCAATTAAACCTGCTCATTGCAAAATATCTGCAGAATCCTTCACGATTCCTTCTAGGGGGAAAAGGCACCATTATTTAGTTATAATATAATTAAAAGTTATATTTGTTTACTTCTGCTGTATCTTATGTTGCATGTGGGAGCAAACGATTTGAATGAATTGAGTCATGTGACAAAATAACAGATGCGATTCTCTGACATCAAATCTGTTCTAATATTTCTCTAAAACAAACATTGCATTCCTGTTGGACTATGGCAAGCCACTTTAACATTTAAAACTGGACTGGATTCAAAACTGGATATGTGTTGCAGATATCTGTGAATCAGTTTTGCCTAGTCAAAAAGAACATTTCAAATATCCACCTACATTCTTCCTAGGACAAATTAAATGTCCTTGCCATATTATTCTCTTAGATCGTATCAACATCAAGCGGAAAGCAGTGTGGCCATCTGCTTATCTGTCTGTGCAACATGTGGTCGACTGCGCCAAGGCTGGAACCTGTTACGGAGGTGACCACGCCGGTGTGTGGGAGTACGCCCACCATCATGGCGTCCCTGACGAGACCTGCAACAACTACCAGGCCATTGACCAGAGTAAGAACTAAACATTGGTAGAGAACCGTCTCCAGATGACTCCATGCATTAGATGATCTGTTTTCTCTGCAGAGTGTAAACCATTCAATGCATGTGGCACCTGCACAACTTTTGGGAAGTGCAAACAAGTGCACAACTACACCTTGTGGAAAGTGGGTGACTTTGGCGCTGTTAGTGGACGGGAAGATATGAAGGCAGAGATCTTCACTGGAGGACCAATCAGGTTTATAAAGCTGAATGTGTTTTGTTTTTTTAAATGTCCTGAGTTCAATTTCCTTCCACTCTGAACCTGGATAATCGTGTCACAAATCACTTTTTTTTGTTTCCTTACATTTGAACTGAATGCTTCAGCTGTGGGATCATGGCCACAGACAAATTGGATGCATACACGGGGGGTCTGTACTCGGAGTATGTCGAGACTCCTGACATCAACCACATCGTGTCGGTGGCGGGCTGGGGAGTAGAAAATGGCACTGAATACTGGATTGTGCGCAACTCCTGGGGAGAGCCATGGGTGAGTCATCTTAACGGCCCGAGATTTTTTTTTTTTTCATGGTTCAGAAGCTTTTTAAACTTGGCATTTTAAAAATTGGATGTGAGACTTTAATGCAGTGGGTGCACTTGATTTATAATCCAAGTGACCTTGAGATTTTTTATTTTATTTTTCCTTTCCCTTCCCTCCCTGTAGGGTGAGAAGGGCTGGCTCAGGATTGTGACAAGCGCCTACAAAGGAGGGAGTGGAAACCAGTACAATCTCGCTCTGGAGGAGGACTGCATGTATGGAGATGTGATCCTACCTGCCACTTACCAATAAGAGGTCAAGGACGATGAACTATAATAAACTGTCCTTGAATCCTGCTTTTAAGGTCTGAGTTTTTTTTCTTAAAGTTCACGAACTAAGAGGAGCCTTAAACCCTCCTGTGTCTTACTGTAGACCTAACTTGCTCCAATTTTTAGTTAACGTCATATTCCATGGTTGGATTTGTCAAATTGGCTAGAAACTTCACTTTTGACCTGTGAAATGATGGCTGTTTTTCACAGGAGCAGCACAACCTTAAAATTGCACAAAGAAAAGGTTTTCAAGTGACTCATTGTTCTCTGGTAGAATAAAGCTGGGATACAAAAGACTCTGGCTTCTTGTGCAGTTGAGTGGTGTCTTGTAACTGAAGCTGCAACAAAATCATCTGTCACAGTGAGAGGAATTTGAAGAAGTAGCTGACTCACAATGGTCATCTGATTTGTCTTTATCTTCAAGTATAATGCTCGCCTTTGATTATATCTTCACTTCCTCTGTATCATGAAGCAATGGAGCCTTCACTGCCGTCACACGAGGTGTCAGTTTCCATATTGCAAGTCAATAACAGACATGAACAGCCTTGAACCTCCCTATCTCCTTAAATACCAACTTGGCATGACTCAATGTTGGTGCTGTCTGTCCCGTTTGTGAGGACATGTCTTAAATACCTTGACATTAATTTTAAATTTGACACACTGGGACTCAAGGATATGCTGTATAGACTTAAGGATTTTGGTTAAGGGTTTCTGCATTGTGAATAATGATGTGCAATAACAGCTGGAGTGGATTTCTTTAAATTGGATTTTAAATATTCACCTGGACTCAAGGACAAACTGATTAGGAGTTGTTGGTTAAAGGTTGCAGTGACTTCAGAGAAATTAAATGTACTGTTTTAGTCTTAATAGTCATTTTTATACTCTAAGCACTCTTCAGTCACTCTGCTCTGCTGTAAGCCGAGGAGAAAACTTCTTGTATACTTCCTTGTATCCTACAACCTTTATCCAATGAGGAGAGAGAATGGCATGAAGGGCTGTGTGTGCAGCCAAGGGATGCGCGTGAATGTGGTGACGTAGGGACAAGGACCAATAGATCCATGACGAGGGCGGGGGCTGCTAACTAACGAAGTCAGCCAAAACGACCGGATCGCTTACTTCTGCTTTAAGGACACTTTATTCTTCGTCTTTCATATCGGCTGTATTGACCGCTGCTCACCTCAAGCATGGTGAAGGTAAAGTGTGTCAATACAAAGCAACGAGACACCACTGACACCGGCGAACATTGGTTCCGCTATGTAAACAATAAACGGTTCCTTTTAGACATTACATCCATATGAAATAACAAAAATACATTCCCTTATTTAAACTTAAATTATTCGTATATTTTTAACTACAAATTATTTATTAATCAATTTAAATGAACTTAAATAGTATAACTGACTTTGATGGCAGCTACACAGTTGGTTATTTATTCTAACTCATCAAACAGAAAACATGCAACTGTCTCACAAGCCAAGTGCTTGTTATAAGTGATCCTAATTTGGGTAAAGTCATCAAGATGCCCTGAGAACAATTTGAGGGGGGTGAGGAGGGGAGCGAGAGAGGCTGAGACTGAACCAAATGAGGTCGCTCCCAGTGTTAATACCAAGTGGGAGGTCGGTTCAAGTGTGTGTGTGTGTGTGTGTGTGTTCGATCACGCCTGTTACAGTTTGGGGTGCTTGAGGCTCGGTACACCTGAGAACCATTGCCCCACAAAACTGCATTTTAAGTTCCTGCTCTGTGCTCATAAGGACAGACACTATCTGCAAAAAAAAAAAAAAGTTGTGAAATTAACTTCACATCTCTGGGGGAAACTTGCACAAATTTGCTCTGACGGTGCTTCACTGCTGCACTGATTCATAAGTATCTTGTTTCTCTCTCTCTCTGTGTGCAGCTCTTGGAAGGAAACCTCTTTACATGCAGCCTCATTTGCATGTGCCTAGATGTGCATGTGCATTGGTACAACAAGGCCGATTTGTAAGTGGGTGTAAATAAAGTGTCAGGGCTTCAGAGCGCCACACTGACAGTTATTGTTTCTCCGAGCCGGGGCATGAACGACAGGGAACAACCCCTCTTGTCTTTACCTTGAAATCTGAGGCAGGTCACATGAAGACCAGGCAGAGCCCGAGTCGAGTCTCTCTCTTTTCAACAGCTGACTGACATTTGTTTGTTCTACATCTGTGAGCTTGATAAACAGACCCACCTCCCTTATTGACTGACATGCTTTATTAGTTTCAGTTCTGTCATGCTTCTGGAGTAACGTTCAGTTTAATCACCAGTTATCTACAGTGGCACACACAACGGCACAATAGCATCCTCCGAGTTTATGTGCAATTATAAGAAAAAAAAGAAGAGGCCCATTTTCTTTGCTGTTCAGCTGTGGGAACAAAAGAAAACTGAGCACTTAGATATTTGGTTCAGGGGATGCAACAATAATAAAAATGCATAAACACAAGCTGCAGCGCTTCAGCTGCTGATATGGAAATGCTTCCCATTAACTGCAGTTTCCAATTCAGCATCTCTGGGGAGAACAAAGGATAATCAAACCTTATGCAGCACTGTTAACTTCAAGCCTCCAAAACTAAGGCGAACCTTAAGCCTATAAAGCTGTGGCGTGTCCAAGTGGAGACCCACTGTGAAAAACAAATATTAAACATAATTTGGTTGCTCAATATTATGCGATCAAGCCCCCGCGCCCCCCTCCCGCCCTTGAGCAATCTTTCACGTGAAATTAAATTTGCGCTTTGATTAAATTTCCTGCATGTTTTCTCATTTGCATAATCACAAACAGAGCTGTAATGGCTGCGAATGAAAACACATGGTAATCTGTGAGTCTGAGGCACAAAATGAGAAGAAGAAGAGGAAGAAGCAGTCATCAAAAAAGTCATCTTAAAAAAAAATGCAGGTTGCAAAATGCACATGAGCCATTTTCATACTGAGTGATTCAGCATTCATCTTCATTACAGCAATTGATATGGCAAAAATGGATTTTTCAGCAATTCCTGCAAGCCCATTATGCATTGTTTCACTGATCAATATGTTGCTCTGAAAACATGGAGATAGGACGGAGAGGAGGTGGTGTGCGTCTGTGTGTGCGTGTGTGTGTGTGTGTGTGTGTGTGGGGGGGGGTGTTGTATGAAAATAGTGTTTCTTCGGCCCTTTTGGTGCTGAGGTCTGGATTATCAGCTTTAAATACAGTTGGAGGGAGTATCCACTCCTAAAGTATCATTGAGCAAAAGCATTGTAATGATTTATCCATGGCAGCTGCCTCTAGCAGCAGTGTAATAATATGCAGAAAGCTTCCCTGTGTGTGTGTGTGTGTGTGTGTGTGTGTGTGTGTGTGTGTGTGTCTGCTCCTGTGTAATCCTTCCTCTTTGCATTCACTTTTCCAAGGCCGCGGCTGAATCTTGTCTCCTCCTCCTCCTCCTCCACCTCCACCTCCACAGGCAACAGAAAACGAAGGATAACCACAAGAGTTCCCTGTTTGAGCCCAAATCATGTGTTTACATTATCACCAGCTACAAAGGAACGAAAGAAAGGGGTCATTCCAAGCATCGACTCATTCCTTCTGTCAAATATGAATCGGGCTGATTCCTTCGCCCCCATATGTGACCAATCTCACATCTGTTTGCTTAAATACACTGTGTTGATGGCTGTAATCTTGACGTACGATGCACCAGTGCAACACAAGCTCTTTACAAATCGCACATTACTCTTTGCATGCAGTAACTTCAGCTGATTTGCATTGCATAATAACAGATCTGTATAGCACAAACAGCAGAATATAGATGTAAGTCTTGTATTGCTAAAGTGTCCTGCTCAGCCAGCCACCACTTTTCATCATGATCTGCCTCCACCCCCACCTCTGTCAAGCAAAAAAAAAAAAAAAACACTTACACAACAATCACTTAGTCAGTGTGATTCCTAAATCGATTTACAGCCATAGCCACCCCGCTGATGTTATGCATCATTCCGCTGCTAATCTCGCTTCCTTGTCCGATACGTACCCGTGCAACCTCGAGGCGGCTGCAGAATTAGCTTTAGTTAATGGACGAGTATTAATCCCTCTTAGTCACAACAAAATTAAGGAATAATGTGGCCATGAATATTTCAGCTACACCGCAGCTACACAGGAATCTGCTCACACAATCTGCCCAGGCTTGCAAAAAAAAAGAAAAAAGAATTGGCGATTGCATACATTATTAATGCTCCATCATAAAATTCATATTTTGCACCAGCTTGAATGGGAGCTGCGGAGTGGAAATCCAATGAGCGAGTCAATACTGTTTTAAACTAACTTGCTGAACACACAGAACAGAGAGAAATGGCCTCTGAAACACCAGAGGTCACTGAGCCGTGCTTTTGTTCTGCTTTTTATCACTCTGTCTGAGGGTAAGTGCATTCTTATTAGATCCCTTAAAAATAGATGCAAAGCTTCCAAGTCAGTGAGTTTGCGCAGCCTCCCCCTGGAAGTTTTAATTAGAGCACCAGTCACTCGTGTTATCGTTGTTTCAAGAGGGCCTGCTTCCACATTCCTGAACTGCCTGCTTCATCACAGGATCAGAGGCTCCGCGCTGAAGTGGACCGTTTAGGACGGCTGCCTCATATTCCCCCTGGATTTTTACCTCAAGAAATCAAAACATGGATCGCTGCTGGAGCTGACAGAGAGCCAGAGCGCTGTAATTTCACTGACAGGAGAGGTGTGTGTTGTAAATTTAAAGACACATAGAGGAGGGGAGGGGGTTCGTAATGAAAACAAATGGTGCAAAGACAATCCAGGGATCAGCAGATTGTACCTATCAGTGCACATGTAACGACGAGCTCTCCAGATATGACGTGCACGTAACACAAAAGGGAGACAGAGTCCTAACTACGGTGGCCCAGAGAGCTCAATGCAGTATGAAAACACATGTCATAAAACAGCTTCATCCATCTGACAACACATGGAAACACTCTTGTCTGTCAAGAACCTGCTGGGACGCACTTGTTCTTCAATGTTTTTAACTTTAAAAAGTCACAACTGTGCACTGAACAACAAGTCAACAAGCAGGTTCCTCACCTTTTAGTGCTCCCCCCGGAAACACTTCTGTTGTGTTACAAGACTGAATTGTGCAGATGGGTGAAGATATTTTTTGTCTTTGCATGTGTAAAGCATTGATAAATTGCAGTATATTGAACCACCATACCTAACACTCACCACACTCTCAGTGCATTGTTGTTGCTTTGTCTGATTGTTCTTTCACAGTAACAGATACAAGCTATTTTTTTTGATTTATCAAACTGTCCCTATGAAAACTGTTGCCATTATAGTTTAAAGGGGAACTTTGCAAGACCAGTGGCTTTTTTGCTGTTTTGCTAACCCACATTCCCTCTCCCTCTGGCAATGTGCATTTGTTTTCAACAAAGCTGGCGAGAAGGCAATCCATTAAGAGATGGATAACGTTATGTAATGTATTGTATTGTATTTGTATAGTCTTACCTTTCATAAACAAGAAATTATTAATTACGGGGCGTGTTTGTGTCATGGTGACGAGATCTGGGACACCGGGTCGAAGGCTCTGATCTTGTAAGGTTGTTTTTTTGGCCAAGAGACGCTAGGTGGAAGGCAGAGAGCCTCCATTCCATCCTGTAACAAGTCACATTTACTCTGAAGCTGTTTAATTAAGTTAAAAATCTTGCACAGTTCCTCTTTAAACAACAGTAATGAGGACACCTCCATCACTGTTTTCTCACTTCCTGGTGTGGGTCCAGAGTAGATCGTATTGTAGCGCTCAGTGAGGAGATGTATGTTTTAATTTGTGTGAAATGGCTCTTTAACAACAGTAACCTGCTGTATTGATTATTCTTAATGTCTTCTGTTGTGTGGCTTCACATTGGTTGTACAGTACAGACTCCCTTCAGGTTCAAATCCATGTAGTTTTGTGGTTTTGTGGTTGTGTCTCCAAATGGTTTCAGTGGCATCGTTCAGGATATTGTAATGCAACATCTGTCACTTCTCACTTTCATCTTCCAGTCAGTGACCGTCATCATTGCTGTGGAGGTTTTCTGAGCCCCCTCTCCTTCAGTGAGAGCAAAGAGGGGAGAGGAGAAAGGAGGCAGGGGGTCTGTGTGTTGAAATGAACTGACCTGTAACTGCACTATGCTGCCCCCTGTTGAACAGCTGCTCTGCATCTCATGTTTACATCATGATTACGTGGATGCATGAGATGTTTTATCTGGATTTTTATGAGGGTTTTTCATGGAGGACATAATGTAAACACGTACTGTAGCTTTATTGCACACTGAGATGAAATCCCATGTTTGTTTATATCTCTGGAAGCAAACAAACATGTGATTGCATATTCCTGTTGTATAATTTCTTCATATAGTCATAGTTTTTAACAGTAAAACAGGACAGATGGGACATTTACAGTCTGTATTCATGAAGAAATAAACACTTTATTTTGAAAAAAATATGTAACAAAACTGTTTTATAATCAGCCTTTGAACAATAGAGCCAGGAGGAACCTTTAGGTTTTGTTTCTTCATGTTGAAGCAGTTGTAAAATAACATGATGCATCAGTACAGATCATTTCTCCCGGGACAGTGAGAGGGTGACTGGCTGACTGCTGCTACTGCTGGGAACAAAGGCCCTCTGCTCTTGGCACACAAAGGGTTAAAGTGTGTGTGTGTGTGTGTGTGTGTGTGTGTGTGTGTGTGTGTGTGTGTGTGTGTGTGTGTGTGTGTGTGCGCGTGTGCGTTCTGGCGTTGATGTTGATGTTCACGCACAATGATTAACGATATTAATTCACAAAACACGCGGAACTGTAATGTTTTAGTGTCATGAGGATGAAAGAGGAGGAGGATGAGGAGGAGGAGGGACAAAGATCCGACTTATCCTCCTCCACTGACTGGTACCAGCGCTCAAACAATGTCATCAACACTGAGGATTTGTGCGCAAAAAAAATAAATATATATATATATATATATGTACGCAGAAATCTGTAACAACTTTTGCGGGATGCTGATGCAGCCTGTTGTGGACAAAAAAGAAAAGAAAAGGAGAAGCCCCTCCTGCCCACAGGAAAACAAACGTGTCTGAATGTGGCTTTGAAGAAAGGCAGGCTGCTTTCAACCTGATCACAAACTTGGTTTTGAAGGGAGAGCGCCCCGCCCTCCTGGTCCTTATAACCAGAAAGCCTGTTTGCAGGACGCTCAAACATAACAGGAACACAGGAGACCTGCATCGCTGTACATGAACCGCTCCTGGAGACGTACAAAGACTTTACGGATTACCCGGGTTGTTGCAGCTTTTCTCGGCGAGCGAACGACCAGCAGCAGCAGCAGAAAGTAGAAGAAGTGGAAACATGGATTTTCTCAACCACAACTATTTGAACGCGCGCAGCCCATATGACTACACTTTCAATTTCTGGAACGACTATCTGGGACTGACGACGCTGGTCACGAAGAACAACAAGCTGAGCATGCCCCAGAACCCCAACTCTATCACCGAGTCCCTGAAGGCGACCCTGGGCTTGGACGATTCCCCGGCGTGTCCGTGCGTAATCGCGGGCGGCGTTGTTGGAGGAGAGAGCGGACACCTGGACTGCTGCTGCCCGTCCGCCAGCCCCCCGCCGGCCTCCATCCTGGACCTGAAGGAGCGTTTCTCGATACTGAGCCCCTTCCACCAGAGCCAGCTCGGCGTCCAGCTGCCGACGGAGCGGGAGGTGGCGGTGGCGGGCTTTGGTGGGAGCTTCGCGGGGTTTGATCTGTTCGGCATGGAGAGGAAGATGCGCAGCAACAAGCCCGCGTCCAGGAACAAGCAGGAGCCCAAAATCTGCGTCTTCTGCCGAAATAACGGAGCGCCAGAGGAGGTGTACGGCTCCCACGTCCTGAAGACCCCGGACGGCAGGGTGGTGTGCCCGATTCTGAGGGCTTATACCTGCCCCCTGTGCAGTGCCAACGGGGACAATGCCCACACGATAAAATACTGTCCACTGTCAAAAGACCAGCCATCCCAGCGACCATTAAAGGGGGGGAGGGCAGTGGGTGGTAAGAGGATGAAAATATTCTAACCAGACAAGACTATAAAGTAAATTGAATTGCACTGAACAATTTCCAGATGACTGTTTTGATTTCGGCTGTAGCCTTTATCCCAGTTTCATAAACATATTGATTTTTATCTTTTATCGTTTTGTTTTTTCCTCTAAGATCTCTTATATTTTTATAGTTCCTTTATCCACATAGAATAATTTTATGCTTTATACATTGGATTTATTTTTCTTTCTAGTTTGTAGTCATTTTGAGCGTGTGCATATAAAATACACATATGTATCAATAATCACAAAGTGTGAATACATTAAAAGAGAAAAAAAAAAGTATTTTGGTGACGTAGGGAAACACACTGACATTGGCAAAAGGGGATGAATGTCATATTTCTACCAAGTATTTTTGTACAGTGAGCTGTGAGCTCGCTCCGACTCTTTTTTCCTTTTCTTCGTCTTAGAAAACCAAAGTTATGTTTTGCCATTAAAAGAAGCTGAAGAATGTGTCATTAATGAGTAGTTGTGTGCGTCTGACTGGAGAAAGAGGAGGAAGAGGAGGAGGAGGAGGAGTAGGAGGAACTCTTTGATCCCATCTGCCTACCTAAAAAGCTCCACAGCTCCATATTTTTTCCCAACTTGCTTTAAAAAGTTGACATTCAATCTGTGAGGCAGGAAGAGAAAAAAAAAGAAAAACGACAAGACAATGTGGCCTCTGTGTGCAGGGCTCCTATTCTCTGGGGAACATTATAATCAGTTGTTGCAAAGCCAAACCTCTTCTCCAATCCTATGTGATGAGAATCTGACTCCATGCAGACAGAAATGAGAGATACTAGCCTTCATTTTGTTTTGTTTTTTAAATGTTTACATTCCCAAATAAGGGCGACACACTGGATTTCCTTTCTCTGGTCAGGTCTCTCCTTTTCTCTCTGGCTTTTTCTTTTTTGTTTTGTTTTGTTTTGATTTGCCCTGACATTGTATTCACTAGAAAGTCTCATGGGCAGTGTCTGCTGCAATACCAAGCAGCTGTACTGTAGCTCTGAGTGTTGGTGGTGGTGTTATGAATGTCAGCAAACCGAGACAACATGTTTTTATCCCATCATTTGTTTTCTGAAGAATCCAAAAACAACTACTACAACAACAACAAGGAGAGAGAAAAAAAGATGCAAAAATGTTGTGAATGTATGATTGAAAGTGTCACTTGCAGGACTGCACATTTCTGACAGTTTTGTTTACCAAAGGAAAAAAATTAACAGTTGCATTAAAGAAAGAGGAGAGAGAGAGAGATTTGCTGTATTGTATATAAAGTGATGTTTATTCAGTATTTTAACATTACAAGTGACTTCAGAGGGCGCTACCTCAACAGGATTTTGTACTTAACATGTAAAAAAAAAAAAAAAAAAAAAAAAATGTCAACAGCAGTTTATTGATATAGTGCTGCCATTTATAATAAGGGTTTTTGATAGTATTTTTGATCTTTGTATAACATAATTGTATTTTCATTTTGTTGCATTTTAACATAATGGAAGTGAATTTCCATGAAGCTATAAGCATTGCTCACCAAAAGGTGATTGTCTGTAAATAATGATTATACCCATACTTTTTAAAGTTTAGCTGTTCAATGTTACATTTCTTGAAAGAGAGCGAGAGCGAGAGTGTGTTGTGAAAGAGAGTGGACGTGGATGGAGAGAGGCTGATGATGACAAATTTTGCCACTTTTAACAGAGGATTTTGTTTTTGTTTTTGTTTTTTTGGGAGGAGATTAAATGAATAAGAGAAAAAGAAAAACACTGTTGAACTTTGTTATTTATATTTTACCACGATTTCCTGTATGCTGCTGTGCAGAATAACAACATATGAATTCACTAGAGAAATAAAAACTTATCAAATATTTGGAGCTATACCGTTGTGCTGCTTTGTTGTGTGAAGTGGTGCGAGCGTCCTCTGATGACAGTTTGGTGTCACCGGTGCAGCGATTAACAGATGGGCTGATTCACTGGAGTAAAACAAACACAAAACAACACAAGAAAACTCATTTACAGCAGTGGCTGACTTGTCCTGACTGGATGTGGATCAAGTACTGAGGCCTCCTCTCACACACAAAACTGTAGAACTTCACTTTCATTTCTAAAAGTTTCTCTTTAACCTCTGCAGCCTGCATGTGGACAAACTTCCTAACCCTGTGTGCTGCTCTCGTATCTTTACAGATTTGTCTCTGAAGGACAAACTACAGTGGCACGGTTGTTCCAGGCCTGTTTAGGGAGGTCTGCCCACACACAAGAATGTCTTGGCTTATGCTTCGCCATTCAAACAGATCATGTTTGCACTGAAGTGGATTGAATAGCTGGCCCTCCCGGCCCTCTCTCCCTCTCTCTCTCTCCGCCTGCCATCTGTGGAATGGCTGCTGCAGACTTATACACATTAAGGGGGCTCAAAAAGAAAAAAAAAACAGTCAGGAAGCTTTTCTTGTTTTTTTGGAGAGGGGAAAAAGTCAGAGCCGTGCATGCATGTTCATCATGCAGCTGGGAGGGCTTAGGACTTACTGCAGCAGGGAAGGGGAAACAATAAATAGAGTGAAACCATGATGAGTTCATGAATGGCTTTACTGTCTGCGCCGGTGAAACAGCCTCCTCAGACGTTCATAATTGCTGCTGACGCTGCTGCGCATACAGCACAAAAAAACACATCAAGACGACTGTACATACATTAGCCTGAAGCATCCGGCTGGTGTCATCCACACCTTTTGCTGTTCCCCCTCTTCTCTTCTCCCCTCATCACCCCTCCCTCCCTCCCTTCTTCTGTCTTCATGTATCTCTCCAGCTGAGGCTGTGGCATTAAAAATGGATGACTACTAAGTGCAACAGGGATTTGTCTCTGTGAGAGCAGTGGTGAAAAGGCCTGGCGGGCTAGCATTTCAGGCAAACACAGTCAGCTAACAGGTCCTATTCCCTCTACGCCACAGCTTCCATTAGCCGCGCTGCAGCCAGGGCCCGTATAATCTAGTTAGTTGCCCCATTTATGTGATATGTATCTGCCATGATCATATAATATGTCTTAGCTGGGCTGTTTCTTTTTTAAAGCTACACACAGTTTGTGTGCACAACAAAATCTCTCTGCAGAGCAACACAAGCTACATGAGGCAGCAGCAAAGTTGTGCAAAGAACTGAACTGAGAAAGTAAAAACAGGACTAGAGTGAGTGAAATGTTTTAATTAAAGGGCAGCGTTATCGGTCAGGTGTTGGCTACGAGTAGTTATCACCAGGAACGAGGCGACTGGATCCCCTCTGGCAGGTGATTAAGATTTAGCTAATGCCCTGCAGCAGTAGTTAGTCTTTGCTGTTAATGTGATTTAGAGGATTCATTAATTCACACCATGGGGGCGGCAGAGAATGTTTCCTGGTTAAATCGCTGTAGTTACTGTACAGTTAATTTGTGGTTCTCGAGCTCTGTCCACGTCCACTGTGCCGCCGTCAGATGAGCTCATGTGCTGCCATGTTAGATGGGATGTCGTGAGTAAACACACTGGGCTGCGTCGGATTTGTCATCGTGAGATTTTGTCTTTTTCTTTCGGCAAGTTTCAGTCACTCTTCAGAGGTCGTTTCAGTGTCTTTATCTGCAGGTTTTGATGCAACTCTCAGTAGTTTTTTGTTATTATAAATACTCAGCGATTTGTCAGCACATATCACTGTAATATTTGAAGTTTCAGACCACAGTTTCTGCTTTTGCACCTCAGCTGAGGCAGCACCATGATCTTTCCCTCCCTCCCCCCTGGAGCTGTGACTACAGAGGCCTCCTGTGGAGAACACCAGCCTCTGGTTGGGGATCAATGCTGCAGGATTATAAGATGACTTTTTCACTTTGTGATTTTTCTTCTCTCGACCTTTTTTTCTTGAGGTGTCAAATTTCAGATCTGAGAGTTAAAACATTCACATTTCTCTCTCTCTCTCTCTGTCGGCCTGGTGAAATGTTGTTGCTGACAGTATGAACTGTAGCCTACTATTGCCTGCATTGAAAATGACTAAATGAAACAAGAGCGAGGCGGCTTCTCTCTTCTCCTTCGACCCGTGCAATAAGTTGGAGGTCTGGGGAATCCATTTATTGGTGCTGTCAGTTCCCACAATGCACTTGGAAATAACGATGCACAGTTCCGTTGACTGAAATATAGATTTTTAAATGTTCTTGAATTAGTTGCATATCAGTATAAAACCCTATTAGTTGACAGAGGACACACACACACTCCCTGTCTCTCTGTCTCTCCCCTGTTGTGACGGAGCCGAACCCCTTCAGGACAAAAGCAAATAATGCTCGATGACCTAATGGGCTATTTGCATAACATCCCTTTCCTCTTTCATTGACTCGTGTGACACCGAGTGTGTGAGGCTGATGATAAGTTACAGATCTGCGGAGTTCATTTGTGGTCCCATCACTTCCCCGAGAATACACTTGTAATAAGGAAGCTCCTGTTGCCTAGCAACTCCTGGAGCTAAAATTGGACAGCAAGCTGAGCATGAAAGTCATTCCATGGAGCAAGGTAAAGAGGATGCCGTCGTCTTTAGCCCTCATGTTTAGACGTCTTACTGGTGATTCGGTCTGAGTATGATTTTTTTTTTTTTCTGAAAAGGTTTTGAAATTGTTGCTGTCATTTTCTTCTTTTCAACACGTTACTGCCCCGTGTGGTGATAAACGGTATTACAAAAACACAGCTACCTGCTCTGTGACACCTCTCCTCCAGAGTCTGTGTTATTCAAAGCCGCCGGTGTGGAAGGAATCGTGATGACGAGTATGGCGTTATTGAACTTTCTGTCGACATGGCCGCCGCGCTGACCACTCGCCCGGGTTTTTTTTCGTCCAATAACAGCTCTGTCCCTCCGAGGGCAGATCTCAGCTTTGATGCCGTAATTGAAATTTCACAAAGGATTTATTTGAAACCAAAACTCGCCAGCGTTTAAGTGAGGCAGACAGGTTATTAAGTTTCTTTCACAGCATGATCAGCTTATTTCTCAGGGGCCGTTTCACCGGGGGCAGATGTACTGTCAGCTGAAATAATCCTCCAAGTCACCGGTGCATATCCCGGTGAGGATAAGCGACATTAAGCAATGTTAACATTTATTTAGTGAGTATCAGGAATATGTTAGAGAGTGACTTTGCTTAAATAGGATGTCCTGCATCCGCTCTCAGGTCCTCCATCATCACCACTGGCATCTTTTTAGACTCTAAACAGAAATAAAACAGGACAGCAGGGGGCTTATTTACTCCTCATATCTGTGCCTCTTTGTATTTATAAATAGTTTCTAGAAGAACCAGGAATTCAATTTCCGTCCTCCAAAACAAAACAACAGCGTTTTATGTGCTTGCTTCTGCCGCCTGTGATGATGATGATGATGATGAGTCCAGCTGAAAGGACACAACAGGAAACATTATTATATCCACTAAGAGCATCTTTACTTTAAAAGATAGATGCTCTTTGTCAACACACACGGCCACGTTTCAAAGTGCGTCACCACCACAGCAGCAGCAGTTACGTTTGGATACATCCCACTGAGCCGTCTATCAGCAGAGATAATCACGGCAGCTTAACATAACAGGAGACAGCAGCCATGTTGCCTCACCTCGTCAATAAAGTAGCCGATCACAACAGCATGCACAGCAATCTCAGACCATTTAAAGGGGAAACAACTGCTTTTTTTTCTACTTTGTAACAAAACCAAAACATAAAAGAAAGAAAATATTTGTTTATTCTGAGATTTTATTAAAAGCTTTTGCACTTTACCACCTCAGCAGGATTCACTCGTGAGTTTTTAGAGCCACTTCAAACATGAAAATGCACAACGATCATTCACTAGAGTCGCATAATGCATATACATAATATA
Source organism: Trachurus japonicus (assembly GCF_045865225.1). Lineage (NCBI taxonomy): Eukaryota > Metazoa > Chordata > Actinopteri > Carangiformes > Carangidae > Trachurus > Trachurus japonicus. The sequence goes on from NC_140916.1 coordinate 8,952,554, forward strand.
TTAGTTTTGTTTTGTTTATTTATTCTATTGATCCCCGAGCCCCGCCTCTTGTCTAGACAAGTAATAAAGCAAAAATGTATTAGCTCTCATTCTTTACAAACACACCTTCTTTTCAACCGACGTCTGTAAACATTGTAAAAATTTACAGCACCTCAGTCTTCAGAGTGGAGCGAGCAGTGCCAGGTAAAACCCTGCCATCCATCACACCTCCAGTGTTTTCTTAATAGAAAGAAAAGATGAGGGAGAAGGAGGAGAAAAAAATGATGATTTAATTAAAGGGCAGCGTTATCAGTCAGGTGTTGACTCTGAGTAGTTATCTCCAAGAACGAGGCGACTGGATCCCCCCCCTCTGGCAGGTGATAAAGACGAAGCTGACGCTCTGTAGCAGCAACAGTTCATCTTTGCAGTTAATGTGACTTAGAGGATTCATTCATTTACGCGGCACCGTGTCGAGGCTGCTGAATGAAAACGCTCTGATTAAACTGCTGCTGCAGCGACCCCCGTGGTTTTCTTCGCTTGACCTTTGTTTTGTTTTTTTACTGACCCTAGGTGTCAATTTGGAAAAAAAAGTCCCTTTTCTCTTCCTGTCTACTCACTGTCCTCCCTATATATACACTAAAAATAACATATTTACACAGCACCCTGCCTTTTCCATTGACCCATGTGATGACAATGTTGAAAATTGAGATAATAAGTTACAGAACTGGAGATTTCATTTATTGGCGCCATCATTTCCCAGAATACAGTTGCAACGAGGATGAGGTCCTGTCGCCTAGCAACTCCTGGAGATAAAATTGGACAGCAGCCAAGCATGAAAGTCAGTCCATAGAGCGAGGTAAAGAGGATACCAATCTTGGCCTATAGTGGTGATTTGGTGCCACTTATCTGCTCAGAGATTTGAAAGGAAAAGAAAAAGTCGATGTGCAGGTAAATGACTGACAGTAAAGATATAACTTCGTAAAGGGCTGATGATGGGACAGTATGAAAGAAATGAGTTGTTTCTGTTGAAATAAACTGAACTAACTCAGCATGTAGTGAAAAATTATGAAAGAAAACATGACAAAATGTCACATTATGCAACAACATGTTCACTAAATCTTCGATACTATTCAATCACATTTGTCATTTTTCCACATAAAACCCATTATATTTCTAATAATCTCATTGATCTGTTCGGCTATGTGGGTGATGTTTACTGCATCAAAGTGCCGACAGTCTGTTTTTACCCTAACATGTGTTTTCTGTTACTGTGGCTCTGGAGACCTCAGCACCATGTGGCATAAACACACCACACACTGACTGGACTAACATTGCAGCTTAAATTGTTGGTTTTATTTTGCAGAGTATCATTAGAGGCTACAACCAAAACTAAGTGGAAGCATGTTTCCAATATTTTATTTATTATTTTGGATTGGAAAAGTTAAAGCAGAAGTAAGCGATCCGGTCGTTTTGGCTAATGCTGCGTTCCAGGCAGGCTTTTGAAACCGTAAATTACAGCTTCAAGTCACGACTTACGACTTTGTAGCGTTCCAGGCAACCCACTCGTGTTTTCCGACCTATTTTACCTGTGAAAGTCACTATAACGGCCACTCGTAACTTCCGACCCGTGAAGTCGTACCAGATCGAACTGGTACGACTTCACAGGTCGGAAAAACACGAGTTACGAGTTGCCTTGAACGCACCATAACGTCTTGTCAGCCGATGGAGTTAGCAGCCCCCGCCCTCGTCATGGATCTATTGGTCCTCGTCGCTACGTCACCACATTCAGGCGCATCCCTTGGCTGCACACACAGCCCTTCATGCCGTTCTCTCTCCTCATTGGATAAAACTTGTAGGATACGAAAAAAGTTTTCTCCTCGGCTAAGAGCAGAGCAGAGTGACTGACAGACCCGTGTTTCAGACCAAACACTCTATGTAAGTGATTGCTGTGGGAAGATATAACTATTTAAGACTTATATTAACACAAAAATATCGCTCACTTCTGCTTTAATGCATTCTTTATAAAGTCAATACACATCAATGCAGCTGAAAAACAACACTAAACACTAAATCCAGTTTGATAAATGCTAAATCATTGATGCACAGGTTATGTAATCTTGTTCACTACTGATTAAAGCAGAAGTAAGTGGTCCGGTCGTTTTCGCTAATGCTGCGTTCCAGGCAGGCTTTTGAAATCGTAAATTACAGCTTCAAGTCACAACTTACGACTTTGTAGCGTTTCAGGCAACCCACTCGTGTTTTTCCGACCTGTTTTACCGGTGAAAGTCACTATAACGGCCACTCGTAACTTCCAACCGGTGAACTCGTACCAGATCGAACTGGTACCACTTCACGGACGGAAAAATACGAGTTTCCTTGAACGCACCATAACAGTCCTCGTCGCTACGGCGCCACATTCACGGCGTTCCTTGGCTGCACACACAGCCCTGCATGCCGTTCTCTCTCCTCATTAGATAAAAACTGTAGGATACGATAAATGTTTTCTCTTCGGCTCAGAGCAGAGCAGAGGGACTGACAGACCCGTGTTTCGGTCCAAACACTCTATGTAAGTGATTGCTGTCGGAAGATCTAACTATTTAAGACTTATATTAACACAAATATATCACTTACTTCTGCTTTAAAGGTCCAGTGTGTAAAATGCAGGGAAAACTGTGATATCTAGTGTTCAGATTATAGATCGCAGCGTTCACCCCTGCCGTCGGCAAAGTGACGGTGGCCTTATCGAAGACAAAAAAACTTATTTACCATGACAGGGACGACTGGGATATATTTCAGGAGCAAGGAGCGATGAGGTGAAGATCTAAACCATTTTACGATATGTCTGCTGTTTCCTACTACTCCTTCTTTCCTTCCGCCTTCTTCGTCATTGGTTTACTTATAAACGTGAAACCAAATGCGCTCTCTGGCTGGCTGGAGTTTCCGTTCGGGCTGCCGTACAAACATGGCGGCGCAAGATGGCGACACTCTTTAAAGCTAGACCCTTGCTATATGTATATATAGAAGAATAGTTATAAAGCTACGAAAACCAAACAGATTTTATTTTATAGCAATTATACACTTATACAAATATATTCATGGGTAGTTTATTCAGATTTTGCAATTCAATTTTTTTACACACTGGACCTTTAACACAAAGTGCTTTAGGTAATGTCAGTACTGTATACATACATGCTTGATATATGTGTGCTGTTGAAATACATGTATTACAATATAATATAAAAAGGAAACTGCAAAATAATAACATGAGTGAGAGTGAGGCAGAGTAAGCAATTATTTCCTCTGCTTACAAACATCTGTATCATGACTTCCGACATCATAGCGTTCACGCTATGGTGAACTCAGAGGAGAAAAAACATGGCTGCCCGAAAGAAGTTTGGCATATCCTGGCTGATTACTGAACATGAAAAATACATGCAGCAGCAATTTATACTGTACTTATTTTGGAAGCAGATGAAGATGAAGATGCATGAAATTGACAAACTCTTGTTACAAATCTATTCTTACCATTAACGATGAGTGCCGCCATGTTGACGTCAAGTCTGAGATGATTCCCCGAATTCCTTACCTGTATTTTCCAAGTTTGACGCTGTTCAGTTCATTTTTCATATGCATCATATATTATGTGCTATAACTGCAAAAAAAAACCTACTACAACAACCTGCATCAGATATACAGCCTTTGTGCCTTAGTATCTATCATCTATGTAACATCTAGCACATTGCCACGACTGGTGTGGACCTGGGAGTCGGGCCGTGACCTCCCGGAGCAGATCGTCTCTCAGGGGTCAGACATTTTGACTCGTCATCACAGCTGAAACCAGTTTGGTTAACGACGCCTCGGCTCCTTCCCCCGTCCCAGAGCGCTGCCGCCGCCGCAGAAGGACCCATGTCATCACTTACACCTGCGCTCATCCTGTTATGAAACGCCAAACCTGTCTGCTCTGAAGAAGAAGGTGTTTTATACTCCAGTCTCAACCCGAGCACCAACTTTGACAACACAGGATGTGGGAAAAGTTTCAGCTCGTTGTAAATCTCAGAAAAAAGCACTTTTACTTTCTGTTGCTTCACTTTGCAGAAACACACCGTAGATCTTTACATCCCATCCAACGCTTTGTAAATACATCTCGCTCCTCTCTTTGTCTGTTGGTGCTCGTTTATGTTTGGGGGAACAACAACAGATTTATTTTATGCACCATGATTTGTCTTCATTCATCCCGTCGTCATTCCAGGAGACAAAAATGTTCATTAAAAATGGCCCACGGTTATTTTTTGAGCTCATGTTGCTCACCGTCCAAGTGGCAAATTGATCTGTTTTCTATCTCCTCTTTATTTAATAATGCAGTAGATTAAAACTGCCGGAGGGAGGTCTTTCCCTCTCACTGGAGATTGTTTCTGGTGGAAATACTACTACAGGTTTATTTCTGTGTAGGTGGGGGCAGCAGCAGCAGCAGCTCTCATCACAAATCAGTGTAATGTGTAATTGGATCAGTTTCCATCTCTGAATTTGAGCTCAGACCATCAAGGACTTTTAAATGTTTAATGAGGAATCAGGCAAAGTCTGGTAGATTGTTCAAACACGAGAGGCTGAAGGGAGAAGCCAGGGACAGTCTCTGGAAATAAAATAAAATAAAAAATACTCTGCAAAACATTCAGATCTAATGTAAGGTAACAGTAGACTGACAGATTTCAACAAACACTGTACTTCATTTGTTCCTGCAAACGTCCCGACAGGTGCTGCTAAGAAGAGGCTCATTCATGGAGGGGATCACAGCCACAGCTCGGCCCTGTGATCCCGTCCATCCGTCAGTGTTTGTGTGTGTGTGTGCAGCTCTGCACAGTTAATGTGTTTTTGTCAGTGGGAAAATTCCAGCGCTGCACCGGGTCCCATGTGGTTGTGGTTTGGGTGAGAGGCACAGTAATGCGTTTGTGACGCAAGAGGGAGGAAATTGCAGAAGCTTCCTGCACAACTGTGCTTTTGTACCACTTCCAGGTGGATACCGGGCCCAGTCTGACTCTGCAGGCAAACAAGACCTCAACGCGTTGGGCAGGAGGAGAGCTGGAAGGAGGTGCAACAGCGCAGTCTGGAGGCTGGTGGAGGTACTACAATGGGAAACCCCAAACTCCTCTCGACCTGCAGTCAGCTTCCTAACAGGAATTTGATGTTTTGAGGTGAGAATAACACAAGTACAGTGCATATGGAAAGTTTTCAGACCCTACTTCAAGTTTCCACCATTTGTTATGTTGAAGCTTTCTTAAAAAAAATTGTAAACTGATTAAAAAAGAAAAACTGATATTTCAGTTTTCCAAATATTTCTGTTTTTCTTTTTTAAAGCAGAAGTAAGCGATCCGGTCGTTTTGGCTAACTTCTTGTCAGCCGATGGAGTTAGCAGTCCCCGCCCTCGTCCCTACGTCACCACATTCACGCGCATCCCTTGGCTGCACACACAGAGAGGACCGCCCCTTTATGCCGTTCTCTCTCCTCATTGGATAAAGGTTGTAGGATACAAGGAAAGTTTTCCCCTCGGTTTACAGCAGAGCAGAGTGACTGACAGACCCGTGTTTCAGACCAAACACTCTATGTAAGTGATTGCCGTCGGAAGATATAACTATTTAAGACTTGTTAACACAAACATTCCGCTTACTTCTGCTTTAATTAATTTGCAGAAATTTCTATAATTCTGGGTTTATGCTGTCATTATTGCATGTTGAGTTTAGATTGATGCTGCTCGTCAAAGTTAGTTTTCTGTAATGTAGGCGATGTCGATGCAGACATTGGCCGAGGTGCCGAGAACATGCAGCTCACGTCAAAACCTTCAACTTAAAATTCTGTTCACATTTTGTGATACAGATGATTTTACTTCTGAGTGGATCAAGGTCACACATACTAACATGACACCCCACATAACTGAATCAAGAAGTAGATGTAGACATTTGCTGTAAATGGAGCAGTAAATCATTTTTTGAGAGTTTTTAAACAATGTAATTTGAATATTTGATTGTGTTGCAGTGAATGGAGTTTACTTTACCTATATTTTATTATAAATAACCCTCATATTTGACAGAAGCAGGTCAGTTAAAGTGAGTCTTAGAAACCATGAAGAGATGGTGAACAAAGCTTGACTTAGTATTTGATCAGAGGATGATATAAGGTCTTTGAATGCTCGAAGACTTCCTTAATTTAAGTTTATATTGAAGCGACTGGAGTTTCCTCTGAGATTTCTGAGTTTAGACAAGATAAAGGAAGTTATAGCCTACATTTTATCCCCAACCCACAAATACTTTCATCATGTTTGTGAAGTTTCTCGGTCATCCAGGTCATTTAGTCATCCAAGAAAAGTTGAATCAGGGGCACAACAGGATGTGGTTGTCAGACAAAAGGCTTCTTCAGAACCAAGTCCAGTTGTTGTTGATTAAGCTGTTCTTAAATTTCATTATTTCATGTGTCCAAAGTAAAGTCATTTTGCATTTGTGAGTATGAAACAAAGTTCAGCAGTGTTTGGTGGGAAACACTCGTCAAACCGCAGCAGCACTGTTGATTTGCCCAAACTGCAGGAGACAGAAAATAAAAACAAACTTTTTCCTTTTCACTCCATTTGGCCGTATAATCACAGGGGAGTTTTTTGGTTCGGGAATAATACATAGATCCTCACAGTCGACCATCTGCCCTCATACTTTAATCTGTACTGTACTTTTTCTTCATAATTAACACACAAAATTTCCCATCTGGCACAATTGTGACAAACGTTTCCCATCGGCTACAATATAATTTTATCGTATTTGTTCTTTTCTTCTAATATCTTCCCCCGAAAAACCTTGTTGGCCTCGGTTCAGGCACTTTGTTTTCTTTTGTTTTTTTAAAAATCTGTCGCAGTTAAAGCCTCATTCAGTATTATTAGAGACTCTGCTGCATCATAACACATCATTTCTTCATATTTACATAGATGATTATCATTAGCAAAACACCTGTTGTGATCTATGACTGTGTTACACCTGTGTTTACTGACAATAAGTCTGTGTGAATCGACACTGTCACTTCCATTAAACTGTGATTTCTCCACAGGGGGAATTAACACTTTATATGATGCATTTAACAAAATACTCAATCAACACTGTGCAAATGTTGCAGTCAAAGAAACATTAGTATGCAAATGTGTAATCACAACAAATCGGTGACGTTAGTTTATCAGAGAGTGCTTCGTTTACTTTGTGTATAGGTGTGTGTGTTGTTAACTGTGGATGCACTATAACACTATGTTCTATGTCTCATGTAGGCTACTGTATGTATATTTTGAGCCTCTAGCACCACCTAGTGTTTGAAAGTGAAAATGAAGAAAATGTCTTTTTTCTCAATGTAGGGAATTGTGGTTTTTTTTCATACTGTGTGAATGAGATCCAAAAACTACAATAACTACTGACTATTAACAGCTGTTTGAATGATAGAAAATGTTTTACACTTGTTTGTTTTACAAGGGGCAGTGATGAGATAAAGTTGTGACCTTCCACTGCAGTTTTAACAACTTTGGGTCTATAAATATTTGATTAATTCATTATTCTTAGACTTATACCATCAGATTTCTTATGTTATTTTTAGGATGTTTACACCTTTAACCTCCTGAGACCCAGGAAAAAAAAGTTTTTTGATTTTGATTTTTTTTTTACATAAATTAAGTGTTGGGATGGTAAAGAACAAATTGCAAAGAAAAAAATCTGAAATGTTTATTTTATTTTAATTTTATAACCTGTGCACTGTAGTGTACAACAGGACTATATTGTTCTCAAACTTGTAATATTTTGATGCTTATGGAAAGACTAGAATTATCATGTAAAATACAGTAATATATTATAAAAACTAATGTCAATTATAGGGTTTTCATTCTTTTTCATCAACTACACTATTTATCTTTGTGATTTCATCATTAGAGATGGTATTTCATTGACCATTCAGACGTTTTAGAGCAAAAGACAAACAGGTTGCATCTTATACTATTTTGATTAATGCCTCAACAAAAGGCTTGTTGTCCATCCATGAACAGTTTTCATTGCTTAATCATTATTTAGAGCCAAGAACAAAATCAAGGTACCTGTTTTCTGGAGAATATTTCCATGGGCATTAATTTTGCACTGATTTAAAACCTCAAAACCCTATGTTTTGGTTTCGGCCCATAGAAACCAATGGTGCACCACGTCAGCTCTGTGTCTTGATCTCCCTCATCTGGCTCTTCCTCATCTGAACTTTTACACTCTCCTACAGGGTCATCATCTTACCATGGACTCTTATCCTCTGATAAATCAATTTCTGAATCCCCCTCAACTATTTAAGAATATAAGAATTTACTCAGCCTCTGTCAATGAGCTGTTCCCAAAGAAATGTGACGGAAACACAAGTACAGAGTCCCGATGTCCACTACAGTGTACATTAGTAAAATTTGCTTTTTTTCATATGAAAAGTAAACAATTCAGTTCTGAAAATTGACTTCAGTGTTGCTGAGATGTTTATTTATAATAAACAATCAACATATAGGACTCAAAATACTTAAAATTTTAAATATCATGCTCACTTGTACTCTTTCCCATAAAATCTGCTTGTTGCGATGTCGGCCATTTTTAAAAGAGATGCACAGGAAGTTTGGAAGGTCACACCCCCCCACACAAGATATCATTGGAAAGGGCCAGTTGTCCTCTGTAGTGAACAACAGGACTTAATAAGGTGACATGTTTAGTATGAGAGAAATGGGTTTGAATATGATGTGCACTAGAGTGTACAAAAATGCATTGCCGGGTCTCAGGAGGTTGTGATTTTTTTTATTAAACTATATCATCTGCTTTTTGCTTTCACACTAACTTTCTGTTCAGTTTGACCATTTTTCTGCCTCAAGCTCTTGTTGCATTTCCAGTCATCTCCAGAGAGAGGGTCTTATTTTTAGGAGGTCCTGCAACTACTCAAAACATGAGTTAATATAAAACTATGCATGCTGGGAAACCAGTTTCTTATTCAGCATTGGTGAAATGAGATGACAGACTCTTATCTAGTTATGAGCCTTTGTTGTTTTGAGTCATGGTGCTGATGAGCGTCTGATTCAACAGAGAAGCTGTTTGTAAGTTTTGGCAATGCCTCATATATAGCCAATGTTAGTTTACATTACAGTACAAAAGATTATACTGTAATACAGCCTCTGCATGGAGCTACAGGCCAGGCCAGCTAACTGGTTAGCATGCTATCTTCAGTAGAAATAAGGAAGTAATTTAATTAGAATAAAAAGCTTTTGGCAGAGGAATGAAGTCTGATGCTAAACCTGCAACATTTCTTCTAGACTGGCAATTATACAACTGTTAATGTTAATGTTAATGTTAACTAGCTGGACGTGATAAAAACTTACAGATGTGGCCCCTTTAAATCCCAGGAGTGGCTGTTGAAAATGAGAATAGATGAAAGGTAATAAAAATAGTGAGAAACCTGAAAAAGTCACTGAACGTCCGTCTGCTCGCGGTGTGAATGTTAAACTGAGAGATGATGGAAAACAAAACACTCAGTTGATGAGTCGAGTTTAAAACATGTCTGAAGTGTGTAACGTGCAATTACGCTCTGAAGGGCAGTTAATTCAAACCATCAGCAGTGATGGTCTGAAGTTTAACAGCTGTCTGAAACACACACGGGGAGAAAATCAGACTTTCTTTTGTTTTCCCAGCCAGATTATGACATCTGAAGGCAGCAGGCAAAAACCCTCAAGAAATGTATGTGTTTGTGCGTGTGTTTTCTGTTCAGGGTGACTGTTGAGTATCAGTAATGTCTTGTTACTGTGACTTAAAGCAGAAGTAAGCGATATTTTTGTGTTAATATAAGTCTTAAATAGTTATATCTTCCGACAGCAATCATTTACATAGAGTGTTTGGACTGAAACACGGGTCTGTCAGTCACTCTGCTCTGCTCTGAGCCGAGGAGAAAACTTTTCTCGTATCCTACAGTTTTTATCCAATGAGGAGAGAGAACGGCATGCAGGGCTGTGTGTGCAGCCAAGGGACGCCGTGAATGTGGTGACGTAGGGACGAGGACTGTTATGGTGCATTCAAGGCAGCCCGTAACTTGTGTTTTTCCGACCTGTGAAGTCATACCAGTTCGATCTGGTACGAGTTCACGGGTCGGAAGTTACGAGTGGCCGTTATAGTGACTTTCACAGGTAAAACAGGTCGGAAAAACACGAGTGGGTTGCCTGGAACGCTACAAAATCGTAAGTTGTGACATGAAGCTGTAATTTTCGGTTTCAAAAGCCGGCCTGGAACGCAGCATTAGCCAAAACGACCGGATCGCTTACTTCTGCTTTAACAGCGATGGTTAAATATATAGAACGTCTCTGAAATGTCCCTTGACATAGGAACATCCTGATATGTTTGTTCTGTTTGTGTTTATTCAAGCTTGTTGACCTGGACATATTTTCCAATTATAGCATACAAAAACTTTTTTTTTTTTTACTGTCATAACTCTGATTTTACATCTCCATCACTAAGTCTTTATAAAGTCTCCAGCACTGTGACCTGTAATATCACCGCCTGCCACAAGGTGTCAGTGTCCCACAACCATCAGGAGAGAAGGGAAATCTTTGCTCAGGACAAAAATGATGATGGTGGAAAAAGTGGAGTATTACAGAGAGAGAAGCAAGACATACAACTGTGAAACTGAAACAATGAAAAGAGAGAGAGAGAGAAAAAGAAACGTTTCCGGTTACCTGCCTCCCTGTAACCATGACAACTGTCTATTTAACTTAATTGGTGCATCATTATTAGCCTATTAATTTCTTCCTTTGATTTCAAACACTAAAGTGAAATACAGATATTTATCTTAAAATTGGAAAATAATCAATGTACTGATCTCAAAGCTTAAATAAATATTAAAAAAAAAAAAAAGTTTTCATGAACTTTTTTTTTTCAAAATAATATATGTAAATAGGGAGACACAGGAAAATAAGTAGAGTCCATGTGTGTCCACGAGTTCAAACCAGTATTCAGTATATTTCTGTTGCCATGACAACCTGATCATTTTGGTCATTTTATCAGAGTTAAACTGATAACTGTGTCTCTTAAAATTTAAAGCAGCCACATTGGATTTATTATACATATACATATTTATCTACATTTATTGATCGTTTGAGTTTGGTTTGGAATTGAACAGGATGTTTATTATTGATATTAATGAGACATTTGTTTATTAGACTAGAGCTTTTAAAGATTATTGTAAAATATTTAATATTACAATATTTTAATATTTTTATTACACTGTTTATTTAAACACAAACCAAGGACTGCAAACATTTTCTGCATAAACAAGTTAAAACTCAAACTCCTGTCATCAGAGACACGGATTATACTCTCTCAGCTGCTGCTCTGTTCTGCTTGTGAATATATATATATTTTTTAATAATTAGTGATTATTAGAGTGAGATAAGATTTGTAGAAATGCTTAAACTCATCCACTCTCTATACTCTCTGCCACATCGAGGGATCTGTGGATTAGATTTATCATATATAAACAAACTGTAGTGACCACTGGGACACTTCTGAGTAAATAAACTTACTGCTTGAATTTTTCTTTTTTCCGTTTTATGTGGTGTCTGAATTTTATTCTCATCTATGGTTTGAAATAAAATCTGAATATTAATCAGATTTCCTTTGCAGATGAATCATGTTAAAATAATCCACACTTGTGTTTTTGTTTCTGTCTCTAAAATGTTGGATAATCTTGAACTAAAATGCGTCTGCTCCTCAGCGGCTGAATCCTCAGACCGAACCATCTGTTCCCTTCTGTTTTATTCCTCCCTTAACTTGCTTGACTTAACTCGCCACAGTCAAGAGGATCCATATCATTTCCAAAGGAATTTAACCATTCACAGCCTCTAAAAACTCCACCTACCTCTAAATAATAGCACACAGCTTTTTTTTATAGCCTCACACACACACACACACACACACACACACACACACACACACACACCCTTCAATGAATGTTAATGCAATATGGCCGCAGCCTGGCCAGGGGTGGGGATTGACTTGTTTCCAAACACTTAATTCAATTTGTCATCGCCATTCAGGGAGGCTCAAGTGGTCTAATTTGTGTTAATGAGGGGTAATAAAGTCATAGCCCCCTATATTACTGCCAGGGGGGTGTAAGTGAGTGTGTGTGTGTGTGTGTTAAGGGGTGTGTGTGCAGGGATGGGGGCTGTAGGTAGGTGCTGTTGACTTGCTTTGGTCTCCGGCGGCCTGCCTGCCTGCATGGCTGTTCTTCTTCATCCGTCTATCAGGAGAAGACCACACCTCCTCCTCCTCCTCCTCCTCCTCTTCTCCCTTTCTCCCCATTGTAGCCCTAATTAGATCGCCTTTGTTGGGCTAATGCTGCTGCCATCTGGTTGGCCGTCCGAGGGTGTCAGCCCCAGGGTTGAGGTGGGAGACCCAGAAGGAGAGGAAGGGTCCTCTGTGGCAGAGAGGCCCATCTCCTCCTCCCATCCTCCTCCTCCTCCTCCTCTCATGTCCTCCCCTCATTCAATACCTCCATCCAGCACCATCTTCTCCTCTTCCCCTCCCCTCCCTCCTTTGGCTGACACCACGAGGACCCTTTCACACTTGAAGGAATTAGTGAAAGATTGATGTGTCCCTCTCCCTCTGTCAGTGCGAGAGGGCGTACAGCGACACAGCGGTGAGACTTTCCCCCAGCAGCCGTCGTCGTATTGCCCCCCCCCCTCACCTCCCACCCTCCCTCCTCCCCCTCCTCCTCCTCAAGCCTAGAGTGCAGGAGTGCAGGTTTCAGCAGGCAGATAAAATATCAGTCTGAGAGGTTACAGCTCCACAGATTTCACTATGAACGGTTGTAAAACTGCCCAAAGTGTAAGACCGAGCGTGGTCATAATAACGTTGTATCAGCCAGGTGTCTTACTGTAGGTGACTGAATGTGTTGCAGGTGCTGCTGTTGGAACAAAAAAAAAAAAGTTGGAGGAGTGAACATCTTTATTGACCTGGAGATAAACGACACGAAACGCAGACACAGAAAACAGATACTGAAAAAAAGAAAAAAAAACTCTCTGCCTCTGGTCTCTGTGGTTCAGGAGGAGCCGGTGACCCCTGCACAGGACGAGCAGCTTTACAGTAGATAAAGGATGGATGGATGGACTTAGACCTCCGTCCTCCATCACTGTAAATGACAGGAAAATGTGAATGGGAAGCATTGTTTGGGAAAAATGTAGGATCCAGAAGTTTTAAAACATCTTCCTTCCACTCCTGCACTGGTGTTGTTTATGATACTTTTCTATTGATATACATTAAAGGGATAGTTCAAAATTTTGGCAAATTGGCCCATTGCCATAATCCCTATAATCATAGCAGTAGGTTCGTTATCTTTATATGTCGGTGCAAGCTATTTTTAGAATGGTGGAGCAGAGCTGCGAGCTGCTCAGAGCTACACTACAGAGGCTCATGGGATTTCTTGGTTTCCCTCATCAAACTCATCAAACACACAATCCAACAACTCCAAAACGCTCTGGTGGACAAGTTGTGACCTGCACATTCACCACGCTATGAGATAATAACAGAACGTTACGAGACAGAGTTTGTTTTGGTAAATACAGAGACTGCTTGCTGAAAAACTGCCCCTGAAGGCAACGCTCATCAGCGGTTTTGCATGAATTTACCTCTAAAACAACTGTGTCTCATAACATTCTGTTATTATCTCATAGCGTGGTGAATGTGCAGGTCACAACTTGTCCACCAGAGTGTTTTGGAGTTTTTGGATTGTGAATTTTGATGAGTTTGATGAGGGAAACCAAGAAATCCCATTAGCCTCCATAGTGTAGCTGCAGTGAGCAGCTCGCGGCTCTACTCTGCCGTTCTAAAAATAGCTTGCACCGACAAATAAAGGTAACAAACCTACTGCTATGACTATAGGGATTATGATTATGGCAATGGGCCAATTTGCCAAATTGTTGAACTATCCCTTTAAACGACCTGAATAGGAAGTGTTGCACAGTTTTCCCAGTGTCACTTCACTTGTCTTGTTAATCAGTGTGTTTGTTTTGTTAATAATGTTTGTGTTAGTGACTGTGCGTGTGTGTGTGTGTGTGTGTGTGTGTGTGATGATGAGGAGGAGGAGGAGGGGCTGTTAAGATTGTTGTTAGTGTCTTGAAGTTGCCCCCCCCCCCACCCACCCCTCTTCTTCTTCTTCTCTCTCTGTCAAGCGGAGAGCAACAACCCTTACGTGACCCTGAGCAGTTGGCTGACTGTGGCTCCTTCACGCCTCTTTCATCCCACCCAGAACAACATCGTCCATCTGCCCCCTCCTCCTACCCCACCCCACCAGGGTCGGGACACTGTCCCCCCCCACCCCCCATGACACATGCCACAGACAGAAAGCCTGAAGTTTAGTTTAGAGGCACATATACAGGAGGTTTCAGTGCTGTCTGAACAGAAAACGTTTCACTGTTAGACCTGCTGCTGCTGATTGATCATCGTCCTGATCAATCCTGTGACCACATTATTGTGCAACTTCATTGGGGGAATTTGGAGGCATGTTGCATTTGAAGAATGTTAGAAATAAACAGAAGTAGTGAGTCACCATGGGGGGAACGGAGAAAGGGAAACAACAGCACCACCTACAGAAACTTAAACCGCACATTGATTGACAAGTGAAGGGAAAAGTGAGGGATTCAGAGGAGGGAGAAAGAAAGAGAGAGAGGAGGGGGTTATTTATTTTGACAATTACCTTAAGGACCAAATGCAAATGAGCAATTAGTCTTTCCTATCACATCTATCCCCTTATATACATGTATGGCAGTTTCAGTGACATGACATCTTATTATTACTTTTCCATATTTTGCTGTTTTCATTTTAGTCTTTTGTAAAATCTGCTTCAGTGGAAATTTCAGTGTTTTATCATCAGTGAAAAAACTATGATTAATAGGCTGGTTTACAGATTAATCTTCATATCTTAAAACAGCTCCTTGCACAATGTTAATGATCTTATTCTGACTGTATTTAGGCCCGTGCATGGAAAACAGTACATTCCTCGCATGCTTCCAGCTTCATTCCTGCCATTTTTTTTCTCCCCTTCACACCAGCAACACGTCCTGTCGAAATTCACACAACACAGCAGAGCGAGCGTCCAACAGCGAGCAGCTTTGAAAAGTATTATTTTAGCTGTGAAAGTTTTTCTTGGAATTATAAACTGTGCATAACTTCAGAGCAACTTGGGCCTAAATTCCCTAATCCTGAGAGTCAAACTTCATTAAAGCGTTTGATTTATCTTCCAATGTTCGTTCAAGTTTTTTTTTTCTTTTCTTTGTGTGTGTGTGCTCAGCCACATGTTGAGCACACCCTTCGTGTAATGGTCTTATTAAGAGGGAGTTGGTTTCCAAGCAAACTGGCCCGTGTCTCCAATAGCAAAATTAGGCTTGAATGAAATCAGATACAATTAAGGAACTTATTAGTTCTTGTCATGTTCTTGTGGGTTATACAATAAACATGGCCCTCAAATAATCACAACCATCAGGGCTGCAATCATAATAACAACTGAACTCCCCTCAACGAGTGGGTCCACATTATCCTCACTTTGATTCAGTGCTGTTATTATAAGGCTGTATACAGTCTGCACTCATTGATCCAAAGGTGTTCAGCCACTCTATATAAACTGTAAAAACATTTTCATAGCCCCGGTGCATGAAGCATTTTAGTGTGTAAACATAATGTCACCACTGAGCTGGAAGTGTAAACGCATGATAAATGTAAATAGCCACCGAAAAATGATCAACAACTCTTTTTGTTGAGGATTTTTGTGTTGAAGTGATGAAAGAGGCAAGCAAAACAACACATTAGTGCAACATCTGGACTGTATAATCTAATCTACAGTGAATCTAAAGTCTCACTTTTCCAATTTTATTTCAGATTTTACACATATTTAATCACAGATATTAATAAATTGCTCAGTTTCTAAATTGACCTGCATGGAATTCACAAGATAGAATATATTATTTTGTTTAAAGAACAAAACCTAAAATATACAACGGTACAATGGTATAAAAATAAGAATAAATCAAAAGCAAAAAGCAGCAGATTCAAACTACAGCCAGCAAATGTTTTGCATTTTTGCTTAATCGTGATAAACAGTCAATCAACACAAGTAATTAGGCAACTAAATCATTTAACTAACTGTGCAATGAACTGATCGTTCCAGTATTTGATATCTTACCCTAATTCTTCGATAATGATCTGTTTTTATACTCCAAGTCTGCAAAGTAGCTCCTAACTATACACAGTAGTTTTTTTTTTTGTTTTTTTTTACTGTAAACACTTTAAAGGAAGAAAGTACATTTCCTGCTTAAGTATTTTCTTTTCATGTAAGAGTAAAAGTTTTACTCTTGCATGAATAAAAGAACACACTCATAAAAGATACAGTCATTGTGACGTACAACATGTCCAGTGCAATTAAAGACCCTAAAAACAATAAACACAGGTCAAAACAATCACTTTAAACAGCAGAGGTATTTGTGGCATCAGACTGTGATTATATCACAAACGCCTCAGCCACCTATTACACCCCATGGTGGCGTGAACCACTACACCCCGAGATAAACGAGCAAGGACCTCAGAAAGAGACTTCACCCTTGAGCGGACACTCTCTCACACACACACACACACACACACACACACACACACACACACACACACACAGACACTCTATCTCCAGGCCTTTACGCTCCTGCGACGCTCGCAGGGTTAAAATAAACGTTACTGCTGAACCATATTGTGCCCTCCCTCCTCTCTCCATATCCTTTATTCACAGGCGCGTAATTGGTAGTCAATTTGAGCTCCCCCTTTGCCTATTGTGGGCACATTTTGCTCTGACAGAGTGCGGAAGATTAATGGCTACGAGCAGCCAAGGGAGGCTCGCCTCAGCAAGCATGAGTGCCCTAAATTCATTACACCAATTTCCCCCTGTCCTGCGCTCCCCTATACTCGCACCCACTAGACAGAAGAAAGGGGGGAAAAACAAGAATGAAAAGGGATAAAAGCAAAACAGTCAGATGGCGCCGGTGTGAAAGAGAGGCAGAAAGAGGTGAAGAAACAAAGGATTAAAGAGGTGGCTGCACGTTAGTGGTGTTTCTGAGGTTGCACACACAGCTTGGCGCTGAAAGAAGGAGCTCTTTATTTCTATTATCAGTATAAATTATATGTGTGTCTTTTTTTTTTGTTTGGGGCTGAGTGTGGTCTGTTTAAATAGCCGTTTGTGTTGACCGCTGAAGTATAGTTACAGGGACTGGCAATACACAGACACACAGACACATATATTTTTCTCAAGCTGTAAAAATCGAACAAGGCTCAGCAGAAAGTCAATAAATCAGTGACAGAAAATAGAAATTTAGGCCAGAATTTCACCACAAAATATCGTCTTCCAGTCCTACAACACTGCTGCCATATCGATATCTAGTCAACATCACAATGCCTGCTGGGATGTAAAGAAGCAGCGCTCTCTGCTCGTGCCAAAACCTTTCACAAGGATCCAGGGCACATTTAGATCTCTGTCATTGGCCGTGGCTCTGTTGGCAACCGGGCCTGTCTGGCTCAGATGAGCAGGAAACACCTTGAACTTGGGAATGATAAGGGTGACCTGTCCCCATTTACTTGGGCCGGCCCATAATTGCGATGATTTATTTCTCCTGTCAAAGCCAAAGGGAATGCCCCCAACCACCCCTCTGCATTTAGTCTCTCTCTGTTTTTCCCCCTTTTACTCACTCTGACAGACGTTTCTCTCTTGGCTGAAATCGCCCCGACTCTGCTCTTACAAATACAAAATGTGGGAATTTCAAAATGTATGCATGCAAAATGTGTGCTTAATATGCACATGAAAAATTTTGCCGTGCATGTGCTTGTAAATGCTCCCGTATGCCTGCGTGCGTGCGTGCAGCTCTCTGCTCTCAACAGCGTGTCAGCACAGCTGTGTGTTTGACTCTTCAGATGCTCCGTGGCCCCCGGCGATGGCACCGGGCCCCCGAGGACATGCACAGGCCCGCTGGAAGAGGGGGCCGTCTTCTGCTGGGGCGGGGTCCATTGTCCTGCAGTGACAGTGCGCGTGGTGTGGACGGTGCCGTGAGGGACGCCACCGGGAGCCCAGCTTAGGCCCAGCTCCTACAGCTCCACAATGAACCTGTCTGTCATACGTCGCCTCCCCCCGGCAGTGCTGCCACACCACCGCCAAGATCCCCCCAACCCCCTTATGTTTCTGACACCTCCTGTCTGGTGTTCGGGCGACAAAAAAGGATGGAAGTTCTGGCTTTCAAGGTGCAACACATGGACTTTACAGCAGCCATGTTGGATGTCCTAAACTATCCAAGAAGAACTGACTGCAGATTATGTTGTGTTTCAATAAGGAGCTAATTGCAAAATGATACATGAATTAGCTTGTGAAACTGGCTCCTAACTTTACTGCACACGTACATAAAAAGTTAAAGAAATATTTTTGGGAATGTATATTTTCTATTTTTAAAGGGATTAGACAACTGATTCAACTTTTCAAGAGGCAGTTAGCCAAGGTTATCCATCCTAATAACCCAATGATAGACAATGGGTCTGTCATTAGCTGCGCTCATTAAACATGAAACATTTAACAAGGGTGTTTGTCAGTTTTCTCTGACACCAAATGCAGTTTCTTGCCAGGAACAATTCATGGTGATTGTTGCTTGATGAGAGCTTCACTTGGGAGCTTAGCTGCTATATTCAGCTACAAGAGGTTATAATACACCTTCTGTGCAGCACTAAAGGCTACAGACTGGAGAGTCTGTATGTAAAGTAATAAGATAATAAGATGCAACAGGCTGGAGCGAAGAAAAGATGTGATAGAAACATGAGTTAAAACTTGAGACAGCTCAGTGTTGGTATAGCTAAGTTACATGTTAATGCTAATGTTTGAGTGGTCCATGAATTGAACAACTTGACAGTAAACAACATAATTAGTCTTTTTGAAATTTTACAACAGGAAATAGATTGAACCCACTGAAATTATGAATTAGCATGTAGCAATCATTTCACACGAAACAAGACAGAACATGTTTTGCTGTGGTTTTAAATGAGCAGTCATCGAAACCTCGGTCTTCCTTTAATCTTGACCAAACTTCATCAAATGTAATTTTTGTCATTTTCAAAGAAATAGGCTGGCTGAGAAAAAATTCTTTTGGATTAGATTTATTTTTACATGACACTTCTGCACTGTAAATGTTCCATAGAGCGGAGATGGCTGAGTCTTCTTCTGAATATTTATTATGTTGCATGTACTGTAACAACACAACAGCTGGTAAAGATCCAGTGATGATTTGCTGAGCGTGCATCCACCTCCACACTGAGCATTAACACTTTCAGTTCAGAGAGCTGCCCAATATAACCAGTGCATTGTGCAACACTCCTGGGCAAATAGTGGTTCTCTTGTTTTGATTCTGGTTTTAGTTCCTTACTCAAGGGTAACATAAAGATTTATTGATTATGGCCCTTGAAAAAACAACTCTGACTGACCAAAATGACTCTTTGTTGGGGGTGACAAAAACTAGAGGTATTTAAATTCAGATTATACATGTAACATCTGCATAAAACTGTCTAAAAAGACTTTTGAGTGGTGCCATTATATTATCCCAAATGTTTCCAGCAATTCAAACCAACAGAAATCAATGTATTTTTCATTTTTTACATCTGGTCATTTTTAATTATATCATGTGATGAAGGATTTTGGCTGTTGGACGCCCTCAGCTCTCAAGTTATCAGATCGGCTCTGGGCAACATTTTCTTACTATGAAACAGCTTTATTTATCAGTTGAGTTAGACTATTTTTTTTTTTTTGGCGGGGGAAGACGAAACAGGCCCAGGTCATTCCAGTATAGTGCCAAAACCACTGACTGAAGGAATCCAAACCAGGAAAAGGTTACGTCAATGGTGGTGAGGACAACTCCCATTATCCCATGCTAGTCCATCAGAGTCTTTTGTTATTGTTTTGATTGAGAGACCCTTTGCAGCATTATTTACATACTGTGTGTGTAATAATAAAATTGGATTATTTCTATTTTGGCTATGACATTTTCAGCATGATGTAGTTTCAGGTTGATTTTTATAGTTTGTTTATACGTTCACCTTTGTAGTTTTATTGTGGTCTCTCTCTATGATGATCTCTATAAGTCATGAAGACTCTCAGCTCTGCGGCGCGGTCAGAGTCGTAACCTTTGCTGGTGGCTGCTCGTATCTAAAAGGAAAAGTTGTGTTTTTTTTTTTTTCTTCTTCTTCTTCCCGGGGTGACTTCACTTGTCCTGGCCTTCAAAGTTCTTGGCAGATTAACACAGCAACAGCGCTCTGTGATTTGGCCTGCCGTGTAATTTATGTACCTTCTCTGGCTCACGGTTTCCACTCTGCACCTGTTCAGAGGCTACAATAAGCACTGTTTCCATGCCAGGGCAGTCGCTTTCAGAGAGATCGTGGCAGCGGAGGTGGGTGTACAGGTCAGGGTTTCGAGCAAAAAAAAAAAAAAAAGAAAGAAAAAAACTATGACACACAGTTCCCTTATTTTATTCCCCTTCGGACTTGTACAAGAAAGGGAGAACTTTAGGGGGTTGGAGGCTTTGGGGGGCACTTCCAGGCCAACTAATAAATCAGTGTAGGCGAGATAGATTCATTGATAGGAGAGCAACATAAAAGGCCTCTATTGTAGTAATGTAGACAAGGTGTGCAGGTTCCTTCCTCTGCTGCTCACGTCTCTCTCAAGATGGATACCGAGCACGTTCGCAAGGTTCCACTTAGCAGCGCCTTCAGCCCAGATCTGGGGATCGGAAGACAGTCCAAGTGTTTCGCATTAAGGGGTTGACCATCACTGGAGCTCCAGAGTCGGGATCCAGGGGTGAGTGCGGGGGGGAGGGTGTGAGTTGTGGGTTTTCAGTGTGAGAGATACGGCTCCGAACGCCGGTGGGTGCTGTGATGATGGCTAACAGCAAGTGTTCATAAAGATGTCACAGGAAAAACTTCAGGAGACACAAAGTCTCAATTTCAGACAAGGTGCTGCCAGCCAGATGTGGAGGCACCGGCAACTGGATCACAACCTGCCCGTCCTTCATGCCAAATCTGAAGCTAACAGGCAGAACTTCAGACCTCTTTTGAAGTGGGTGCCAGGAGGTGTCCAGACCCTTAACGACCTGTAATTTATTACAACACCGTCTAGCTGGGAGTGAGAGGTCGAAGTTTGTCCGGTGAAACGTCTCTTCATCCTATCCCCCCTTCTTTGCTTTTTTTTTTTTCACAGCGCCTCCCTTCGCTCACTTTCATTCCTCCCACTCGCTTCTTTTTCCTGCACCTGTTTAACACCTTGACTTCATTTATGACCTTTGTCAAGCTGCTGTTAAGTGTTTCATGTTACTTTTGCCTTCGCAGGGTTGCAGCTGGCCGAGCAAACAAGGGTTGCATGTGATCTTGAGGCCCACTGGACCTTTTTTCTCTCTCCCAGAACACTTCCCTCCTAATAAACAGTGTCAGGATCAGACATTCATAGTGCAGAGCGAGAGCCAAACAACGTCTGAGAGCAGATAACAACACTGTGATATGGTAGTTAGCATAATCTGACAAGAATACAGATGTGGCGGAGGGTTTGAATTATTTTACTTATGTAAGCCAGACTTAAATCTATAGAGCAAAACCAGAGTGAGAGTAAATTAACTGTTGTTTTACAAAGCGAATAGCTAATATTTTAGTCCTTTAAAGACTAAAAAGTGTGGTGCACTCGCATGTAGATTTATGGCTGGGACCCATGTTATTGAAATGGAAGGTAAAAATGTATTTCTGTATCATTTAAAGGAGTGAAAAGACGGCTTATCCCAGTTGGAGACGTGATAACACATGGGATTATTAGCTTACGCATATCTGTTATCACACCGTTTTATATTTTGAAATGTTCCCTGCACTCCACGCCTCAAGGAGAAAGAAGAAGAAGAAGAAAAAAACTCCCTCTCTGCTAATGTTAAGTGAAAGTACTGTTTGACCTGGGAGTGACTCAGGCCAAGACCAGATGGCCTGGTAAATTAATAAAAAAAAAGAAAGAAGCAAAGCCATGTGAAACAAAGCATATGGACTGGAAACAGCAAATTCCAAAGGGGATTCCCCCGCCTCTCACCGAGACAAGTGTGCGGCCGTCAACGTTTAACTGAAACAAAATGTGAGCAAATTTGTACCCGTAAACGTGAAATTACTTTTGCTCATTTTAACCCCCTGTCTCTTCGCCGCTGCCAAATAAGCCTTTGAGGCTTTACACAGTCGTGCGCAAAAGAAACAGAGTGATGAGGGAGGTGGACGAGGGGAGGGAGGGATATGTGTGTGTGTGTGAGTGTGTTTGGGGTGGGGGGGTGTAAGGGGGGTGGTGGAGAAAGAAATCAAAGAAAATATCTGGCAAGGAGATTTACAACTCTGGCGAAATGTTTCCAATGCTGCTCGAGCAGAAGCAGCGGCAGTAAGTGTTTTGAACCTGAGGTCTGACAGCACAGGAAGGGTGGCAGGGAGGAGGAGGAGGAGGAGGAGGAGGGGAGGAGAGGGGGGAAAGGGGGGGACACACCTGAAAATGGCTTTACGACTCTTGTTATCAGGTCTAAATAAATAAATAAATATGCCACTTGAGGAGTGAGGGGGTTGGTGGTGGTGGGGGGGTACAACGTATTTCATTCTTCAGCTGGTACCGATAACTGCGGGCCATTTGGCTCGCCTGGAGTTTTTATACTTTAAAAGTCACGATGCTTCAATTTGTATAGATATGCAGCTTGATGTGCTGCAGGTGTGGAGGTTTGATGTTTGAGGAGCATAAACCTGTGGTGTGAACCGCATGGAAAACCCCACGACCCCCTGTGGTAGCAGCGTTACTCATATAGCAGCATCATTTTATGTGTGTGTGTGTTTTTTAAATTTTTTTTTTTCTCCTTTCCAATCCATTTTATTTATAGAGCACATTTAAATAAATACAAAGCTTTCCAAAGTGCTGTACAGTAAAATAAAAGCCATAAAACATACTAAAAAGGCAAAAATACTAAAGATAAAAAACACAATAAAACATAATAAATAAATAAGTAGATTGTCTACCCCAGATAAAATATCTGTGCACATAAAATTTCTTTCTCTTTAGTTCATTTTTTGATGGAGACAGTGGAAGTGAAGTCTTGAACACACCTGACCAGGTGAGCAACCATGATGATTTAATCTGCTAACCAGCTTGAGCCGCAGTGTTAAGTCTGTTTCCTCTGTTACATAATACTGTTTTACAGAGACGTCATGTTACACTGAGGCAGCAGCAAGACAAAAACTGATGCTTTAGTTCATTTTCACCTGTTGTGCTCCAGACAGACAAAGTCATGTGATCAAAGCAAAACTTAACGCCGGGTGAAAACTGTTTTCAGCTTGATAATGACGCATTTTTAGCTGTGATTACGCACGTTGACAGCAGTTTTTATAGCGTGAAAATACACTCATGTGTCGTCTCCCCTCGTGATGATTTAATGAGCAGAAATGTTTGGACAGGCTGAACTTTTTCTTTGGAACCGATGGAAATTTTTCATCGAGTCATCGCTCATTTAGCCGCAATGGGAAGAAAAGGGGGGGGAAATAATTATTTAAAAAATAAACTGAGACAGACAAAAGACGACGACGTCTGCCAAGTTTGTGTCACGCAGCATCAGGGACGAATGTATAACGACGACGAAAATCAAAGGATTTATTGTACGTGTTGAGATGTAGTGGATGAAACAGGAAACTGAATCACATTTTAACATGTCACGGTAGTGTACTGTGTACATAAATGTGGATGCATGCTTTGTGTGATTGTGTGTTTGTGCCACTGTTGTTAGCACATGCACTTTTTTTATTAGTAGGTCTATATATTTACTGTAAATCAGCCAAACATATTTTTTTTATTGATTTGATAAATATGAAATGAATATTTTAAAATATGTAATAGCTATCATGCTAAACAAATAGTTCAAAGGAGACTTGATTGAAGTTAAGAAAATTACACTATTTTTTTTGCTCTTCCTGTGGAATTTTATGTTTACGTTTCCATGGTTTCGGTAGTCGCAGTAAATGCATGGATTTTTTTTTTTTCAATGAAAATCTATAAAACGCATGGATCATCACACCAGCTTTTAACAATGAATATCACACAAATTGACACCTGTGCCAAAAACCAGTGTTAATAGATCCATGCATTTACCGCAACTACAGTATGACAACAACTGAAAACCATGGAAACGTAAACAATTCCACCGGAAATGCAAAACCGGCTTCCGGTTTTGACCATAGATGACGTTAGGAAACTTAATTAATGTTAATTAGATATGTTTCATAAAGAAATCTTTATTAAAAAAACATAGGCTAATAGTACAAGCCAGTGAACTGAGGCTGTATATACGGGACCATGGTTACGCATGCGTACATCTGCTGTGTGTGTGAGTGTGTTGACCATGTGTCTGTATGTGTGTAATGTGGGGGCGGGGGGTTAGGCCGTATTAGTATACAGTGAATTACAGCGTGTAGTTGTGTTAAGAAATACTGTGGAGATACTAGAGACAAGATGACTGTGATATGGGAGTTGGAGGGTTGGGGGGGGGGGGGCAGCCATGCTTCCCACTCATGCCTCCCACAGCCCATGCCTGGCCCAGCGGGGGGTTCCTGGATGGCACTGTTGCCCATATGGCCAATCACTCAAGCAAGGCCGAGGTGTTTTCAAAGGGACCTGGCAGCAACTTGACGCGGGGCTGTCTCCACGGGGGTCAGCGGCCGTCTGGGCAGGAGAGGCCAAACTCCTGCTGGCCTTTGAGAGACAGACATATCAACTCTTGAGTTGTAGTCTCCCCTCACCCCCTCACCCCCACTCCTGCCCCTGCCCCCTTCTCTTTACCACCCCTCTCCATGCACACACACTCAACCACCACCGCTGCCGTCGCCAAGCCTTTCCATGTATAGCACACAGGGCCGCCATGGTCTGCTAATAGGCCAGCAGGGACCATGACCTTGAGGGGTGGACAAACAGACGAGGAGGCAGTCACGACACACGACTAACCAGCCTCTTATTTACGACTTTCATTTTACTATTTGATTTTCTTCTGATATCAAACTGGCTTTTTAAATAGTCATGCATACAGCTCTGACAAGTGGGAAAATAGGTCGAAGAACATGAATATATACTCAACTTACCATTGAAATATTTTTAAGTCTTTGCTTGTAGGTACATTGGCTTGTTGCGCTAACTAGCTACAGTAATGCTTAAAGCTTCTATAGCTAATAAGAACTTGAAAATGAAAATTCACACCTCCATTAAGTGTATGTGATGATTATCTCCATGTTAAAGGGATAGTTCAACATTTTGGCAAATTGGCCCATTGCCATAATCGCTATAGTCATAGCAGTAGGTTCATTACCTTTAATTGTAGGTGTAAGCTATTTTCAGTACGGCGGAGCGCAGCAGCTGGCTGCTCAGAGCTACGCTATGGAGGCTAAGGGAATTTCTTGGTTTCCCTCATTAAACTCATCAAATACAAAATCCCAAAACTCCACAGCGCTTTTGTAGACAAGTTGTGACCTGCACAACCACCACGCTATGAGATAATGACGGAACGATACGAAACGGAGCCGTTTTCGAGGTAAATTCATACAAAACCGCTGATGCGCGTTGCGTTCAGGGACAGTTTTTCAGCAAGCAGTCTCCGTATTTACCCTGTATTTACCTCGAAAACGGCTCTGTTTCGTATCGTTCCGTCATTATCTCATAGCGTGGTGGTTGTGCAGGTCACAACTTGTCTACAAAAGCGCTGTGGAGTTTTGGGATGTTGAATTTGATGAGTTTAATGAGGGAAACCAAGAAATTCCCTTACCCTCCATAGCGTAGCTCTGAGCAGCCAGCTGCTGCGCTCCGCCGCACTGAAAATAGCTTACACCTACAATTAAAGGTAATGAACCTACTGCTATGACTATAGCGATTATGGCAATGGGCCAATTTGCCAAAATGTTGAACTATCCCTTTAAGGCCACAATTAGTAATAAATAATTGGTATCCTAGCCCAAATGGGGTCAGCTAAATATTACCAAAAAAAAAAAAGTGGGGGTGCTAAACTCTGCGAGGATAATGTGAGAGATCACAGTATAATGGTTTTGTCATAAAATTAATTATTTTTTACATTTCAAACATTCTCAATGGGTCGAACACAACGTTCACAGTTGCAGTAACAGTGACGGAAACTTCATATATGAAGATCGAAAGGTGTTTAAATGTGAATTTAGCATCAAAGCATTAATGTCATTTACGGTTTTAAGCGACTTCTGTTCACATGACGACATTGTTTTATTTTCAGCTCATCCCAATACAGTCTAATATTAATATCTGAAGTATTTCTTGGGGTTGGAAAGGTCAGGGGATGAGCCCCGCCGAGAATGCAAGGGAGCGACTATAGATTCAATTTCTCAGTCTCAAGATGGCGTTTACGAGTCTGTGACATTATCCACAGCGACAAAGTCTCACATCTGCACAGATTTTCAGCTGTTACAGTCATTCACACGGGGCCTCAGACGTGAATGGGCGTCGGCCGTATGAATTGTCAGTGAACTGCAACAGGGCAACAAGAAAAAAAACTGTGCCATGCTAAAAAAAAAAACACAAAAAAGCCTGCAACATTCGATGACATCACGGCCGTTTATGAAATGGTACAACAACTCGGATTAACTTGGATAACTTGTTTGCTTTAAAAGCAGCGTGAGAAATAAACGAATTGCTCTTGCAGTTAAAACGTCAGGAAAAATGAATGAGCAGCGTTCGTAAATCTCAAGCTTATTCTGCTTATGAGATCTGATGGATTGATGGATCAGGATTTAGCAGATTTTTCCTTCCTCCTTGCACAATTCAGACCCTCTGACAGGAATCTAACAGTTTCCCAAGGCAGAAAACATAAACCCGGGGTTTTACAAGGATAACACGGTTCATGGCAAATATGTCCTTTACTCAGATGTCTGGCCCTATACCACACATGGAATAAAAACCTGGTCTGATTTGAACAAAAGCCAAGCCTGGCTGGGTCTTTTCCTTCCTTTTTCTTTCCTGTATTTTTTTTTTTTTTCATAACAAAAAACTTCAATAACACTTAGAGTAGATTTAGATTTAGAGCCGCGCCATTGGAAAAACTGGTTTAACCGGCTGCTTAAATGAACAGTTTTATATCTGCATGACTTGAAATATGTTTAAACAGAGATAAAAATCATATCTGTTTAAAATCTGAATCTGTGTGTTTGTACGTTTGAGCTCAATGTGCACAGAAATGACTGCAGAAGCTCCATGTTGTATATAGGCAGAGCTTTTAAAGTGAAGAGAAGAAATTTAGTGCAACTTGGAAAAAAAAGACCTTCCGAGCTAAATGAAACAACAGTTGGTGTGACATCTTCTGACAACAGCCGTCTTGTTTTTAAAGTCTTCCTTCCTTAGCCTTGCAGCCTTGTAGCACCATTTCTACTTGGCGATGAATTTGCTATTTGCTCTTCTTGCTGCTCTGTCGATATTTGTTGAGTTGTATTTAACACAAACCGTGTGTGCGGTTACCTCAAGCAACACAAGAACTGAAAAAGGTTCAGCTGGGCCTTTTGCATTGTAATCTTCATGAATCTGGATGTGAATCACTGTTAGCTCCAGGGTGCTTCTCTGCACTGCCGCTGACCCCCAGCTCTTGAGTTTTCTCTGGAGGCCGTTCAGCCAGAGGAGAATTTCCCCATAAAAGTGGCATGAGCTTCACAAGTTTTCTTACATATATTTCAGAGGCTCCAACAAACAGGACCAGCAGCAGCAGAGCCAGAAGAAGTGAGTGACTCCGCTGCTATACATGGCCGTGGACTCTGTTGTCAGCATTCCCCTTCTGCTCTCCTCTTTCAGCTGCCCGGTTGCTCAGCGCGCCCTCCTTTCAGGGGTGATCATGAATCATGGAAATTGATTATGCTGTCACATCTCAAATCCCCCTGCCCAGGGCTTGACCGCGGAGTGTGTGACTGCAGGTCGGTCAAGCCTGCTTAAGGGATGCACTGCTGCTGGCTGCCCTGGAGAATGGCCAGTCAGCCGGACTGGCCCCCGCGGGGTCACGCAGCTTCCTGACCGTAACGAATGGAGGAGGATCACTCACGTCGGCAGGAAGGAATGAAGACGTCCCTTTTTAAAATACCAGTGCAGCCATCGCTGCTCCTGACTGTTTTCTACCCGTCCAGCTCCTCGTCACCACTCTCCTTGTGTCATCTGTCTTTATCAGCGTGCCACGCTAATGACTTCATCTCAGACCGGGCCACGCCAACTTCCAGTCAAGATTCCTGAAGAAAGTCTTGAGTAACATCTAGAGGTGCCAGAGGAGTTCTTGGGGTTTTGAATATCTTTGTCTCATCACATGAGAGAGACACACACACACACAGGAGTGATTCAGGGGAAGAAAATGAGGACACTAATCCCTCCAAAAGTGAAGAAGAAACTATAAATTGCTCTTCCTAGAACTTAAATTTGCAGAATCACCAACCAAATTAGTCTAATACAGCCAAATGTTTAACAGAAGCACATGCAAGTCCAGGAAAAAAGAAGTCTGCACAGATGAAAAATAAGCATACATTTGAGAAAAAGAAAAAAAAAAGTCAGTTTACCTCATTAATTTGGACTAATGCAGGATATTCAGTCATTCATATACAAAAGCACTTTTCAAGAGACTCCTTCCTTAAATTCCAAGTGTTTGTAGTTTATCATATCAACATTATTTTTCAGCTGCTTCTGGCGCACCTTCCCCTCTAACCCCAGACTTTCCAACAGACTCCCCTTAATGATTTCTGCAGATTGTTGTTCTTTTTTATTGTGAAGATAAATCTGCTGTAACAAGCTGAAAACACCCATAAATCTGGGCCCGAGCTCAGGTTGCAATGAGACTTTAAGGGTCAATGTTGCTATGGCGACACATCAATCCTTCCAAGGGGCCGAGGGCGCGTGCTATAAAAGAGGTGAGTGTCTGTGACAGTGTTACTGTTGTTATTGTGGGCTCGCCATTAAAGCCTTTTTTAAACGACACAGACTGAAGGGCCACTTAACCTCTCGCAGGCACGTCTGCTCTTCAGGCCTCTTCCAGATGACTGTTGAATCAGCAAATTTCCAGCTCCGCTTGTTACTGTACTGAAATCTTCCCACATAGACATTTATTTAACCTTTATTTATGCACAGGCGAATCTGCCACAGGCGTACGTAGTGTCTAAGGAATGCCTTGATTCGCTTTCACAATCTTCCCCTCTGGAAGCCGCCTGGTTCTGTCCCAGTATATCCAGTTCTTCCCATGCAGACAGAGGTTAAGCGCCTTGCTCAAAGGCTTCTGAACAGAAGCAGACAGGAGAAAGGGAGGGTGTTATTCGCTCACTTAGCTACACCTGCCAAAATCACCCCAGCTGGAGTTTCCAACTTGCAGCCCTCCAGCAACTCGATTTCAATCCAACACTTTTTTGGACGACTGGAAACTGGCAGTTCAGTCAGATAGTGTGTGTGTGTGTGTGTGTGTGTGTGAACAGGGCTCCACCTAACAAAATAGTTCGATGTCATGGATTTGTCTACAGAAACATAATAGAGACCAAGGGGAGCGCACCTGTACTGTAGACTACTCTAACTTACAAGGTACTGTGAGGTCAGTTTCAGCTGAACTTGGATAAAGTCTCACAATGGAAAAAAAAAATCCTATATCACAATTACAAGAGCAAAGAATAACATTCAAGTGTTTTCTGTGAGGATAATAAAAGGGTGGTGCTTGTTTTTACATTTCACTCCCATATTTTACACTTTCACAGTGTTTCACTTGAAGAGGCTATTGCTCCATAAGAAGATATTTTTGTTGCTTTAGGGTTATCTATCCGTGTCGTTCCACAACTCCTCTCTCAGGCTTTCTCTCGAGAGCTTTCTCTCTTAACTTCATCTGATTAGCTGACTGACAGTGAGTCAATAAAAACAGCATATTTCAGATAAAACACTTAGATAAACCAAACAGCAAATCAGGTGGAGGGGGGAGGAAGGAAGCAGCGAAATGTAGTAGCCTTGCTTAACATTAAATTACATGAGACAGCAGAACCTTTTTTTATACAGTCTATGAGCAGAACAGAGGAGAACAGATTTGTCCGTGGCACCATGAAGGTCTCACCTCGTTAGTCTGCTCTGATTGGTCGGCGGAGACGTCAGTCAACAAGCTGGCGGCCGTCGATTAAAAAAAAGCGGACATTTTCCGATCGCGAGAACGTGTCATTACGTCAGACGCCCGTTGACGTTCGCTGTCTTCTCCCGCTCCCTGCCATTAAAAAGTGGAAGCTGATGAGTGGATCATTACAGAGAGGCCGCCATTTTGGAACTAAAACAAACACACCTGCTGAAGTTAGCACAGGTGCAGCAGGAGAGAGAAAACTGAATTGTTTGGGAGTCTGTTACTGATTTACACGACGAGTTTCGTAACTGGAATACTTTTATGCAAAAAAACCTTTTTTGTGACCTGTGTGGATGAAGAAAGGAGATCAAACTACTTATAGAAACTTCTAACAAGTAAGTTTCAACACTGCTGTGCTGTTTCTGCTGGTACCTGATGCTCATGCTCATATTGATGAAACACATGTGTTTATGTTTAGCCCAATGTGGACTGGTAAATTTAATGATGAAGAAGAACTGTAAGTAGGTAGGCTACAGGGATAAAGTTAGTTTTCCTGGCTGAACTGACATTCAGCTTCGTTTGAACTTATGCTGCTTTGTTTTCCTTTGACCTTGTGAACTTTTGGACCTGGTGTCGACCAGTTGAACTTTGATAAGCCTAAGCATTTCGCAACTATGAATCAGAACATCAGTACAAAAATGTTGGCGCTGAACAGTGAACACACAAGACATCCTCATTGAACCCAATCCAGGCTTTTGCTTAATCAGTATCTACAGTGCATTTGTCCAGCAGTTTGAGCAAATTGCATTGGTTTTAAATTAAATTTGATTTGCCATCACGGACAAAAGACAGACCAAACTCACATTAGTAGATCAAAGACAAACGCTCAGTCATCATCTGGTCTGCTGCTCGTTGTTGCTGCAGCTTCAAGCGGCAGCATCCATTGGATGGAGAGCACTCCCAACAAGGTGTCCCAGCAAAGAGCCAGAGCCTGTGCTGAAAGACGCATCTCACGCTTGAACTCCACTTGGTCCAAAGCAACGAGCTTTCTTGTTCAGTTTAGTCTGCTCTCCACCATATTAATGAATGCCAGTTGTCTCTAAGGTTCACAATCAGGAACTTCATATTTGGCTTTGGATCAATCACAGAGAAAAAGGCTTTGCAGGAGCCAGCTGTGCGCGCAGGCTGATCGATCATTTCTTCTTCACTGTATTGTTTTGTATCAGCGGATGAAGGCATCCAGCTTCTTGCAGCAATCACATTGATTCTGTCTGATGGAGGCATCCAGTAGTGGTGTACAGGTTTCCTACACAAGTATGGAAAGTATGGAAAAGTATGGGATTTGATTTTATACATTTCCAGGTCTGGAAAAGTATGGAAAATGGAAACTATTGTATGGAAATTTATTTATCTGGGTTTGGTCTTATCTGACATTATTTGGGTTAATTATTTTGCTATTGTGCTACAATCTCCTGGAAATTATTTGGTGACATAGTGGCATACAAATTCAGAAAAATGAAAACAAATGATTAATTGCATGATTTATTTACATGATCATCTATTTACTCGAATGTCACAAATTATTTGAATTTCTTTACTGAGAAGTCTGGAAATTAGGGTCTGGAAAAAGTATGGAATTTTGAAATTTCAAATGTGTAGGAAACCTGGGTGTAGCATTGGCTAAATGTTGCTAATAACTCATAAACAATATGTATTTATATGTGTTATAATAACTTAGTGACACTAATATATTAAGACAAATGTGTCTTTGTTCACCAGGAGCCACAGGTTTCACAGTGTTAACCTGAGAGGAGGCTCTCTTCTGATTGACTGACCGACCTGTTGCTTGTAAAACTATTCATTGCAATGTTTTTCTGGTTCTTAAAACCTTATGTGCTTGTGTACTACAGATCGACACAGGATTAGTGTAAAATTCGCCACCTTTAGGGTTTGATACATTGGACAGTTTTTCTCTGAACACACACTGGTGACGCTTATCGTCTGATTGAGGATGTTCAGCGTTATGACTCATGCTTTGTGTGCCCTGCAGACGGAAACGGTTTTCCGTGCATTCATGTGGTATTCCAGGGTAGGAACTTCAGTGAGGATCTGCTTGAAACCAACCGCTGTCTTCAAGAGTAAATTGCACTTTTCCTACTATTGTTCAACAACACAACATACTCACATCTGTTTCATAAACATTATCATCTTCAGAGCCAAGGTAACTCTTTTCTTTTTCCCTTCTCCCCCTCCCCACCATACTGTGTGCTCTTTTGCACTTTTTGATGCATTGCTCTCACTGATTAGAGGCTATTGCAACCTGATCTCACAGAAATGCGTGAAATGACCACGAACACCTAGTACCAGATTCCGTGCTCCTTTCACGTAATGTGTTATATTACGTGAAAGAAGCACGGAAACAGTCTCCACTGAAAGCCAATGAGTCCAAATTCCGTGAGATGGCCACGCAAACCGTGTCGTGGTGGATGCACGCATTTTCAGCTTCAAAGACAACACCCCCAGTGCGTCAACAGCCTGACGAACGGTCACTGTCCCTCCTCGTCACATGCTTAGGTGCCCGTTTTTTTTTTTTTTTTTTTTTTACTTTTCCTTAAAGCTTTATTGAACCTGATGCTGCTGTGTCTGACGTAGTTTACAGCAAGGACGTCCTTTCGGTTATCTATTTATTTATTTATTTAGTGATCATGGTGTTTGGTGCAGAATAATCAATCAATAAATAAATAAATTAGGTCGGAAGCTACGTCAGACCGGGGGGGGGGGTGGATTCTACAGGTGAAGACCACTTCCGCGTTCAAAAAGCTGCTCTGTTTAATCAATATTCTGAAGAAAGATCTGATTATTAGCCATAACGCTGTAACCATCCAAGGAAGACTGTGTAACAATATTATGTGCTTCTGCTGAGTCCAAAAGCCCTTTGTAATATCAACTTTATTTTAAGAAAACACGTTTTGTTTCCAATGTCATATCACGGAGAAGCACTACATTACCCATAATCCTCATATTTATCAGCGACGTGTCTGATTGGTTGAGCTTGCTGTTACCAGCAAATGAAAAAATAAAACAAATTGAGCTTATATTATTTTCTTAGTAACTAAAAGGTCTTAACATCTTTTTTGTTTTCAACATTGAATAAAAAAACGGTGCTATATTGTTAAAATTCAACAATAAAGTGCATACAAGTTGGCTTGACTTCTTTCTTTTTTTCTTTTTTTTCATAATTTTCACCAGCATCTTTCTGGTCCACATCACATCACATTTAATGTAATTTAATTCAATGAGTGACATTTTATTTTTTATCTGAAAAACATTATTATGAATTCAAGGGTCAGAGGTAACTGATTAGTGTTAAATTTAACCTTTTTGACCCTGTTTCCTTGAATAAATCACTAAGACTTTGATGCGGGAAGCTGAGATTTTGATTTGATTTTGTTCAGAGCACTAGGGACAAAGTTTCTGTAGAATTTCAGACCTGTCGGACGTCCAGAAGGGTCACAGCTGACCGTCCAGGCTCGTTTCTCGGCCTTCAAAGCCTAGATTTAGAAGCCTTTTGTCTAATAACGTTATACATCCTTGGGGTTATAAGGCTGAAAGTTTCATGCATTTGTCCGGGGCCTAAGGCCACCCACCATGTGCAATTTCAAACCCGTGCGACCTTCACAAGTGTCAAAGGTCACTGATTTGTGACCTTTTTGACCCCGTTTCCTTGAATAAAACACCAAGACTTTGATGCGGGAAGCTGAGATTTTGATAGGTTGTCCAGAATGTCTAGTAGATTGTGTGTGCAAAGATTCAGAGCTCTGTGACATTCAGAAGGGTCACAAATAGCCAAAAAGCAATGCTGCTTTCTCTGACCTCTTATTAAAGGAGAAATGTTGCAATTCTTTAATAGCTTCCAGATGCTTTGGCCTATCAGGCTGAATTTTTAGCTAAAGGAGCTGGTGTACGATCAGGAAGTAGGGGAGCTGTGCATAAAGCCAATTGGTAAGTGTCAAAGGTCACAGGGGTCAAACATCAAAGTGAATCCAGCCATTCCTGCTTTTTCTCAACAAAACATACACGCTTTAAGTTATCATCATGAAATATTAATAGGTTGTATATCAGAGAGTCCTCTATCAGAATATTTTGGTCCCGTTGCTCTAGGGGCCCCGGGGGGCCACTTGGCTTTTCCATGCTCCCACAGAGTTGGGCCTCGGGGTGATGGATAAGGGCCTCACCATGAGTCCACAGACCAAGTTTCAAGTGATTTGGTCGGTTTCTATGGAAACGGCGGCCTCAAGGATACAGAGGAATGCGGCTGTTTGAAGCCCCGCCTCTCGAAAAGTAATGGCTCAATCAGGACCGAACACACATCTACGCGTTCGTCTTGGGCCCCCGAACCATATATTACGAAATCAGAGCTGTACGACTTTTGGAAATGTGTTTTGTCTGTTTCGGCTTTTCTGACTCAGAGTCTGTCAGACTTAAAGCGTGAGAGACCCTCTTAGTCAGAAAAGCCAAAATAGACAAAACACATTTCCAAAAGTCGTACAGTTCTGATTTCGTAATATATGGTTCGGGGGCCCAAGACGAACGCGTAGATGTGTGTTTGGTCCTGATTGAGCCATTACTTTTCGAGAGGCGGGGCTTCAAACAACCGCATTCCTCTGTATCCTTGAGGCCGCCGTTTCCATAGAAACCGACCAAATCACTTGAAACTTGGCCTGTGGACTCATGGTGAGGCCCTTAACCATCACCCCGAGGCCCAACTCTGTGGGAGCATGGGAAAGCCAAGTGGCCCCCCGGGGCCCCTAGAGCAACGGGACCAAAATATTCTGATAGAGGACTCTCTGATATAGAACATATTTATATTTCATGATGATAACTTAAAGCGTGTATGTTTTGTTGAGAAAAAGCAGGAATGGCTGGATTCACTTTGATGTTTGACCCCTGTGACCTTTGACACTTACCAATTGGCTTTATGCACAGCTCCCCTACTTCCTGATCGTACACCAGCTCCTTTAGCTAAAAATTCAGCCTGATAGGCCAAAGCATCTGGAAGCTATTAAAGAATTGCAACATTTCTCCTTTAATAAGAGGTCAGAGAAAGCAGCATTGCTCTTTGGCTATTTGTGACCCTTCTGAATGTCACAGAGCTCTGAATCTTTTGCACACACAATCTACTAGACATTCTGGACCACATTTTAAAATCTCAGCTTCCCGCATCAAAGTCTTGGTGTTTTATTCAAGGAAACGGGGTCAAAAAGGTCACAAATCAGTGACCTTTGACACTTGTGAAGGTTGCACGGGTTTGAAATTGCACATGGTGGATGGCCTTAGGCCCCCGGACAAATACATGAAACTTTCAGCCTTATAACCCCAAGGATGTATAACGTTATTAGACAAAAGGCTTCTAAATCTAGGCTTTGAAGGCCGAGAAACGAGCCTGGACGGTCAGCTGTGACCCTTCTGGAGGTCCGACCGGTCTGAAATTCTACAGAAACTTTGTCCCTAGTGCTCTGAACAAAATCAAATCAAAATCTCAGCTTCCCGCATCAAAGTCTTAGTGATTTATTCAAGGAAACAGGGTCAAAAAGGTTAAATTTAACACTAATCAGTTACATCTGACCCTTGAATTCATAATAATGTTTTTCAGATAAAAAATAAAATGTCACTCATTGAATTAAATTACATTAAATGTGATGTGATGTGGACCAGAAAGATGCTGGTGAAAATTATGAAAAAAAAGAAAAAAAGAAAGAAGTCAAGCCAACTTGTATGCACTTTATTGTTGAATTTTAACAATATAGCACCGTTTTTTTTATTCAATGTTGAAAACAAAAAAGATGTTAAGACCTTTTATTTACTAAGAAAATAATATAAGCTCAATTTGTTTTATTTTTTCATTTGCTGGTAACAGCAAGCTCAACCAATCAGACACGTCGCTGATAAATATGAGGATTATGGGTAATGTAGTGCTTCTCCGTGATAGGACATTGGAAACAAAACGTGTTTTCTTAAAATAAAGTTGATATTACACAGGGCTTTTGGACTCAGCAGAAGCACATAATATTGTTACACAGTCTTCCTTGGATGGTTACAGCGTTATGGCTAATAATCAGATCTTTCTTCAGAATATTGATTAAACAGAGCAGCTTTTTGAACGCGGAAGTGGTCTTCACCTGTAGAATCCACCCCCCCCCCCGGTCTGACGTAGCTTCCGACCTAATTTATTTATTTATTGATTGATTATTCTGCACCAAACACCATGATCACTAAATAAATAAATAAATAGATAACCGAAAGGACGTCCTTGCTGTAAACTACGTCAGACACAGCAGCATCAGGTTCAATAAAGCTTTAAGGAAAAGTAAAAAAAAACAAAAAAAACAAAACGGGCACCTAAGCATGTGAAGAGGAGGGACAGTGACCGTTCGTCAGGCTGTTGACGCACTGGGGGTGTTGTCTTTGAAGCTGAAAATGCGTGCATCCACCACGACACGGTTTGCGTGGCCATCTCACGGAATTTGGACTCATTGGCTTTCAGTGGAGACTGTTTCCGTGCTTCTTTCACGTAATATAACACATTACGTGAAAGGAGCACGGAATCTGGTACTAGGTGTTCGTGGTCATTTCACGCATTTCTGTGAGATCAGGTTGGGCTATTGGGTTCAGGCTCAAGAAGCTTTCTGTCCACTCCCGGCAAAGAGGACCCATGAATTACACCACAACTAAAACCCTTCATTTTGGACGTCAGTGTTTCAGATCCTAAGCAGCTAGCCACATCAAGATATGATTGCTTTTCAAATACTGTGACCCGATTGTGGGGTCGCCTTGAGTTGCCTTGAGACTGGGTAAACACACAGCTTAAATTCACTGCAAATCCCCCTATCAGCAGCTCCACGCTCGATGACAGCTAAGTGAAACTCTCATTTCTGAGCATTTGTGGGGGTCAGGAGGAAATAAATAATGAATCCAAAATAGCTGCGGTTGTGTGCCTTCCTACCAGAGCATCTGTTAGGGATCTGTTTTTATTTCTGCTCGTTAGATCCTTCCTCACTTTAAGATCAGGGTAGTCTTCTCTTAGAAGCCCGTCGCCATTGCAGAACGCTACAGGATACGTTGATTCTTGAAGACGGCTGCCAGCGCTAGTTATCACTCCAATCAGGCTTTCATCAATTACTTAGCTCTTCCTCGCCTTGCAGATCAAAACAGGTCGGCGATTCCTCGGGTGACCGTTCTGTCTGCGACAGCAATAAGAGACCAGAGAGGAGGAGGAAAGAGGAGAGAGTGGATAGAACGGATTAATAGGAACCATTCAAAAATGCAGTCATAAATTGTAATCATATGTGAAATGTCTTCGTCATCATGTGTTGCTAAGAAGAAACATGCATACACAAACTTGCAGAAAGGCAAAAATATGCACGGAAGGGTTGGATTTTTGTGCATATGTTATATTTCAGTTCTTTAAAATCAAATTGTAGAAGCCATTATTTTGTCATATAACAGAGCTGCCGAGGGCCGTTACAGATCCATACGGGATTGTTGTTAGAACATCGCATGCGTGACTAAATTCCCTTACACTGGACAGATAACTTTCTGTCTTATATTTGGTTTGTCGGTTGAAATCTGCAAGTTTTTCTGGACGCTTTCAAGGCAGCAAAATGTCATCTTCATTATGCAAAAAAAAAAAAAAAAAAACTGTCTTTGGACACGAACATTTTCTCTCAGGATTCTCTCCAAGACTCCTAGTTTCTTTCTTTCTCTCTTTTTTTTTTGATACATCTGCCAAAGCTCATCAAACGCTACACTGGATCTTTCAGGCAGAAAAAGTGTAATAATACCCTGTAATTTCTCCAATCCGCCTCTAATCTTAGCTAATGAAATTGTCATCTGACACTGTGTTGTTGGAGCAGCGTGTGGCGAAGAGACAATTTGTAATTGCCTGCATCGAAATGGTTTCCCAGGAGGCCTATCCATCACATAATCTTGTTATTGCCTGGAAGATGAGAAATGCATTTAGCTATATTGTCATTTTCCTTCCAAAAAAAAATCTCTGCAAGCATGCAAATGGCCCTTGTCAGCTGCGGTTGAGGCTTTGTGCAGGAGGTAAATAAGCATAACACTGCACTCATTTGTTGCTTAATAAAAGAGGGATTAAAAACAGATTTGGATCAGATTCCCAAGCGGGTTTTCTCTGTTGTCGATCTTATTATCATGATTGTTCACAAACAAGAATTGCAGCACAATGGGTGTTATACAAGTGTATGTGTCCCACAGTGAACTTTTCTTTCCTAGGAAAAACTCAACACACTGAATATTTAGAGCAGCAAACAACTAAAAAAAAATGAACTGTGGTTTACATCAGCACTGTGTTAACTCAAAGGAGCACACAAAAGGCTGTTTCGCTTTTATGAAAATGGCTGATAATTTGTTATAGTTACTGTAACTAAAGTCAGCCTTTGCTCCTCAAGCCATTAGCAAAGCTGGAAAACTACTCTTTATTAGTAAAGTATGTCCTCTCCCACTTCAGGCCTGTCCCGCTGTGGAAGCCCAGAATTTATGCTCCGTGGGGAACAGGCTAGTGAACAGACGACTCACATGTGTCTTTGCGTTGCTTTCCCCCCGCGGCCTCCTTTAAAGGCATTCTGAACTGATTTGGGGGGATATCGTAAAGCAAATGATAAATTTGTACCCCTGTCAAATGCGGCTGTGCGCTGACGATTTGCTCCAGGAATCATGTAGGAGCGCCATATATCCCGACTGATTGCTACTCCCCGCTAGCTGATGGCAAAATACATTACATCATTAAAGGTATTGGAGGAAATAACTTAGGCTTTGTTCCTGCTATTGTTCTGACATCGAACAGCCCGTTTGATGTAATAAAGATCTATGCTGACAGACAGACACTGAACATGTGTCTCCCTACTAAAAACAAATACATATTCATCCTCTCGCTGCTTCTCTCTGTTTTCCTCTAAAGCCTCAACATCTTGCAAATGGTTTCTGGCAAGTGCAGATACCATATCTGCCACTGTGCCTCGGCCTGCTATTGCATTTAGTAAAATATATCCTCTTTGTTTCATTTCTGTCTTTGATTGTATTTCTGCTTTACAGAAGACAAGTCGTGTCATCAGAAAGATAGATTTTGTAATCAGATTTTTTTTATTTTTTTTGTCCTGCAATGCAATGTTTGATATAATTGGAGCGAATAGTGAACTGTTTCTCAATTCGTAGCCCTCTGTGGCACAATGAATCAATTAACTATTTGAACAGGCCGCTGGAGGAGTAAATGGTATACCACCCTGGATCTCTTTGTGTTTGGAAGAGATTAGCAGGATTTGAGCCATGGTTTCAGATTAGATGGCGTGAGAAATGCGGCTCGAAGGTTCAAGGGAGCGAAGGGGCCTGATGCTGCCGCCGCCTTGGCTGCCCCTATTGCTGCCTTAGGGGTGGCTGGGTAATCCCCCCCACCCCACCACCACCACCACCACTCCTACCGCCCCTTCTCCCCTCCCTCAGGCAAAGGCAATAAAACTCCAATTTCTACTGTACCTGCCAGCTGAGAGTCTTAGTCGGTTCGAAACACAGAGAGCATGAAATTCCCGAGGAGCCATATCAAAGTGCCAGCCCCCTTCATTATGACATCAGAACCTTCTGAAGTCAACAAGCATGAAGGCACACTGGAGCGCTGTGTGGGTTCACAGCCTTGAAGGGGGATCTGTCGCTATTAAGGGCTGCGCGGGGGGATAGCAAACAGAGGGCAAGAGGGGGGGAGAAGGATTACATCTATCACCATGCATATGTGCTCCCACCTAAAAGGCCTGCCTGCCATTCTCTGCCCCCAGCGAGTCTCCCAACTGTTATGATAGCCGAGACAGTAATAAAGGCTTTGGCGGTATCATAAACACAGCATGATGTTGGGTATCAAATACTTAAGGGCCTGTGACAAAGATCTGAAGAGAAGCCCACAATGCCGGTAGAAATGTAAACACAGTAATGGCGATAATTACAGCTGGTTGTGGGCAAGATCCATTTGTCATCTAAACGCCTTTCAAAAGCCATAAAGTAAAGCTGGAGCACAAGGAAACCTATAAAGTCATAACGACCACATTTTAACCCTGAGGTGAATGTAAATGCACTTATCACATGCAATGGTTTTTTGGAGTATTTGGGCATGTTTTTGCTTTTTATTTGTCAGGAAACAGAGAGAGAGAGTAAAGAGTGTGACGTCCACCAGCCATGTGCTGTCGGCTTTAACCATTAGAGCACTGGCTGCTAAAAGAAGACACACAACCTTTTGTAAATGCAAGTTAAAAAAAAAAAGTAAAATAGAAGTGATAAATATCTTATGATCCAGCAGAAAATCACAATAAATCAAACAAAAACAGAAATGCATGAGGACAAGAAAAGAAAATACTTATGGTACTAAAGTGACCTAAACTTGTCACTTTAGGTCTGAAGTTGTGATGTGAAATGGAAAGTGATAACAGACAGATAAAACAATATATATAATAGAGGTCTGAAGTATTCAGGAGTGATGTGATTATTCAGCTCTTTGCTTCCAGCTCGTTCAGAGTGTGTGGTTACTCTGACCCACAGATGTCTCACACACTCACACAGTCTCTGTGGAAGGTGTTGACAGAAACAGTCTCCACGCGTAGCAGCCATTACAGCCAAGCTCACTGAGATGGCCCATTGGAAACGAACAGATCTGTTCTTCTTCTCTTTTTTTATATAAGTGATCACCAGTGACTGTAATTAATCATCTGGGGAAATATTAATCCAGGGGGTTTCTTGGAAATGACGTGAGGATAATCTAGGACGGGGGTCTCTGACGGCTCCATCACAACAAAAGTATGAGAATTTGCATGCGAATAAAGTTGAGCAATTGTCCAGTTGTCCAGGATCAAGGATAAAACTTAGCAAACTGTAATTTTTATAAAGCTTATAAAGACTTATCAGCACAAGTGAAATATTGAAAAGCTAAACTAAAATGAGCATAATGTATAATTTACATGTTTTTTCATATGAATCCTGGACTGTTATACACATTTTTTTTCTAGATTTCAAAGGAATGTGTTCCTTGACAAATATGATAATTTATTAGAGCACTCATCAAAGCTGAACAATCCATTTCTTCTGTGGGCTGGAGTGAGTGGACACACATGTTAATAATCCAAACTGTTTCCACAATTGTTTAAAAGGAAATATTGGAGACATTTAAAACCAGAATGGAGTCTGGAGTGGAATGTGCATTAATTGCCGTCCTTGGCAAAGGAAGCAGGCTGGAGTATTTGATCTTGCCCAGTGTTGGCACCGCTCGGGGGAACACGCCTCCATTTCAAACATGGCCAGTCACTCTCTTCCTGCCAAATCAATGAAAGACAATAATAGTTGATGATAACAATGACTGAGCACGCTCGCTCACACGGTCCAATCTGGCCAAATTCTGATCATTTCTGCGGCTTCCAGAACAACACGTAGCCCACATTTAAGGAGCGAAATGAAATTCCTGGTGATGGATGACTTTGGGAGGCCTCTGGACAGGGATGGCCATCCAGCGCTGGCTGGGACGTGATCCCAAATCTCTGCATAATGGCTTCAGCTGCCTTGTCAGTCACCTGAGCCCACTCCCGCTTTTTTTTTTTTTAATCGAGCCGCCAGTAATGAGTCGGTCAAACATGACCTGACAAATTGATTTGGATTCTCATCTGATGAGCCCCCTTCCATGAAAGCAGTCCCTCTGAACATCGGGCCAGGAGTTGTCACGGAAAGAAATGAAATGAAGAAATGCAATAAGCAGAGATGCAATAAAGTTCCAGACAGGCCTTTGATCAATAGAGAATGTACAGAAAAATGAATGTGAACTGTCTGATTTAAAGGGACAGAAAATCCACTTTAGCCGCTGTCACGTATAAAAATAAAACTTTAGGACTGTATGATTTGGTTGAACTTTACACTGCAGCCACCGCGATTGCTTCAGTCTAATATGTATCCGTAATTACAGCCTCATGTATATGCAAACACTCATCAAGCACACGTGTCTTCTTGCACACGCTTGCAGACTTATAATATATTATTCAAGATGCTTTTGGACACATTATCTGTCTTGTTTTTTTGTATATTGCTACAAATATGATCAGAGGCAAACAAAGATAAATGTGTACAACATAACAAATAATCATGACAGAGACTTAAACCTACAGCTCCCAAGTTTATCTATTTACTTCACATAATTTCACTTTCGTGTAGTCTTCTGCTGTGTGACCATGTCAGGCCAAGTCTTCCTTGTGGTTTTCAGGCTCCCAAACTTTATCCCAGAGCAGAGCCGAGCTGCAGCGCGAGGACTCACTTGGGAGGCATTTTTGCTGTCACACAGACGCACAGACTCTTTATCAAATTGTGTCCGACGAACACATCGCACATTCTGCTTCTCCGTGCTCTCCAGACTCCCCAGAGGAAACGTCTTGATGTCCTATCTGCCTGCCTGAATGATGATATCTAAATCTCAGAGCAGCTGCTCCGCCAAAAACAATGAGGAGAGTCAAGGGGAAGGGGATCAGGAGCAGTCGGAGACGGAGATGTTGGGACACTCCGGAGATTTTCAGAAGGCCCAGCGAGCGAGCAGAGGAGGGGATCGGAGAGGAAAGCTGGATTTAAATCTGAAAGCATGCTGTACTTCAGCCTGAGTGGAATTCAGCCCCACCAGTGGGAAATGAAAATATTTAGACTTGAATTCGTGGATACACAATATTTGAAACTAAACTAAAATATCAAGCTCCTTATAATATGTTTAGAGTATGTTTGTGAGTTTTTCTCACCTTAAATGAAATCTTGTTATGTCACATGAACTAAATTTACCACTTTATAACAAAAGTAATTTATTCACCAATGCCTTTCCTGGCATTAAAACAATCCATACAAGCACAGTGGAGTCCAAGGGTCTGAGATCACACTGAAAATGCATCATTATGTGACAATTAAGTTTGAGGATTCAGATATTTTAAAAAGATAATGCACCACTTTTGGCTCAGAAAAATCGAACTGAATCAAATTAGGAGCATTTACAAGATAAATTCCCTTGAATCTGTTCCACACACAAACATGTGTTCGTTCAGCGATTCGATCTACTCATCAGAGACTCGTTCACGTTAACTTACACCAACTTGCAGCCGGCGTTCACCTGTTATTAATAAGTCTGTGTCTCAAGTCTCCAGCAGGTTGCAGCTCTACACTATACTGTGGGAAACAGCATCATAACTAAATGAAAGTGTCAGAAAACAAATTGTTATTCACAGCAAAATTTGCTTTCACAATCAAACAAAAAGGTTTTTCAAGGGCGCAGTGGGTGGAACTCTACATTTCAGTCTTATCCAAAACACAATCATGCATCAAACTTTGTTCCCTGAGAAAGAGAAACGCAAACTCCATCAGATATAGAATTTGTTAAATACTCCAATCAGCACGCTGTCAGATAAAAGCTGTGTGAAACCTACAGTGAAACATGCTGGATATTATATATACACTTTTTTTACCTTCTCTTCAGTTTGATAATCCCATAGTGCAGGAATAACATGTGCAGTCCATGTCAGTCCCCGCTGTTATTGAAGCAAACTGAGCACAAACCAAATACCCAAGAGATTCAGATATTCATGTGCATGTTTAGCAGTTTTTTTTTTTTTCATTTTCACTGAAAGAAACAAATTTTACATTCACAGTTTTTAGAGTTTATTTTAGGGCAGTGTTGTGTAAGACTTGGCGCGAGACGGATCTGCAGTAACTTTTCTGGTCCAGTCCTGCGAAGTTGAAAGACATCTCCCCTCCTCCTCCCTGCTGAGCGAGGTGAGGCGAAAACTTTCCGAGCGCCATTGGGAAGCTAATTAACAAGGCGGGGGTGAAGAAACTCTTGCTCTTGGTTGTTTTTACCCCCCGACGGGAGACACCCACTCAGTCAGTCAGTCAATCGCTCTACCTCAGAGTGTGCCTTTTACTTACAGAGGAGGAAGTTGGATGTGTTTTCCTTTTACTGCCCCCCCGCTCCTCCCCCCTCACACCATCAACCATCTCCAACTCTTGTCCAACTCACGCTGAGAAACACACACTTGCACATAAACACACGTTTCCATTTGCATACTGACTTTGCTGCAGCTCATAAGTCTCTCTCTCTCTCTTTCACACGTGTCAAAACACAGACGAGGAAAAGACGACCACAAATCACATCAGTTCTGTTCATCCTGTGCAATACTTTAACTTTAACTGGAAGATATTTGATATTGAAAAGAATCAGAGACAAACTACAAAGTGAAATATATTTGAATCTTTGACACGTCTGTATAAGTTTATATTCTCATAACGATAAAGTTTCTTTTTATTGCAATTTCTATACTTGTAGAAATACTTAGACACTTTCAAAGCATCAGAACACGCAAAACAAAAATTACTAAAAAAGGACTAAAGAATAAAAACAAACACAAATAAGCAATATAAAATA
This sequence comes from Trachurus japonicus, assembly GCF_045865225.1. Taxonomy (NCBI): domain Eukaryota; kingdom Metazoa; phylum Chordata; class Actinopteri; order Carangiformes; family Carangidae; genus Trachurus; species Trachurus japonicus. Next base: position 8,997,247 of record NC_140916.1, read on the forward strand.
TATGAAATATTTCTAAGATTATAAAAAGATGTATGTTGTATTCTGTATGATTATTCATTTGAGTAACTTTAACTAAAAAGGTTCTGTCTTTCCTGACCTCCAGAGGTTTAACGCCTTCTTTTGCGGCGGCGATGTTTTCTTGGGTGTGAAAGGATTTGTCAATTTTTCCTTTTTTGTTTTGTTTTTATCATATAAACATTTGAGCCTCCAACTTCCAGGTTGCAACAGCGCGTTAACGTGAACCCGTCCCGTGTCTCAGCTCTCGTCCGTCTCTGAGTATTTTCTTCATGTGCTGTCCTCCTGTTTCTCTTGGCACCTGATTAGCGCCACAACTGTTCTTGAGGAGCACATCTGGACACAGATTCTTGAAGCAAATTCTCAAAGCAAGTGGTCCACGACTTTCGCTAAGTGCTCTGTTTAAACTGCCCTTGTATTCTTATTATGTCTATTTATAACACACAGTAGGCCTGATCTATAAATTGTCTCCAGTGCGCTTGACCAGTCGTTGACTGTTTGAAACGTCTCCGACTTAAGTAGTCTGTGATTTTAGACCTTTCTTCCTGCCAGATGGATGAAGTTGCCTCTTGACTTTATTTCTATATCTCAGAAATGGTGAACTCGCATGGAAGTATTTTGATTTCCTGCTACTCCTTGGCCCAATTTTTGCTTTTTATAGACTCCCGTGTTTATAAAAATCCGCGAGCATTGTTTCCAGTTTTATTGCACAGCGAGGGTAAAAATTATAGCTAATATGAATGAAAGATTTTACCCGCTGACAGACGGCAGGAGGCAGCGAGGTGGTGCAATGAGTCAGTGTTTCAGACAGACCGAGTTCAAGGCTCCATGACAGCAGGTGTCCTTGAGCAAGACAGTGGATCTGCACCAGCTCTGTTTTTTATTGCTGTTGTGTCTGAGTCCAGGCTAACCTCCCTTCATTCTCCCTTCATACTTGTTGTTCATTCAGTTTATGTTGAAATAATTTGGTATGAACGGACTGACCGCGCATTTGTTGCGTTGTAATTAAAAACTGGACAAAGTCAACGTCACATGTGTCAGACAGCACATGGGCAAAGTGTGACACACATTGTGCGAAATGGAAAAAGCTAATCACCCCCCCCCCCCTTCGCTCACTCTTTCTGTTCATCTTTAATGGGAAATTTGAGATAGTACTGAGTACAGAGCTTAGTCTGTCACATCACATGATGCGCTGCAACTAATGCAGCCGACAAATGGGCATATCATGGATCCCAGTTTCGTGAACGATCCCTCCTCCAGAAACAGGTGGCAGCCGCTGTATGACCAGATGTCCCAGTGCAGCCGTGGTAAAACGGGGTCTGTCGCAGTACAGCGGTGAACAATGCGTGACGAAGACCGAAGGTGGTCCGGCTTGTGTTCAAGCCCCAGGAGGGCCGACAATGGCGGTGGAGCCTGCCAAGCGGAGTGGGGGATGGGGGCAGGGGGGTGCGGACTCTCCCAGACTGCCCCAGTTGTGCCCAGTCCTCGATTTTTGAGGGAGTGGGGAAGTGTGGAGGGGGGTGAGGGAATGACGAACATGAACGACCCCACCTCTGAAAACCATCCCCATTCCCCTCAGTGCGAGGAAGTGGATGCTTTTCAACAATGAGGAAGTCATCTCAAGCATCCCCCTTGGCCCCCCCCACACATAAGACCGCATATCCATCGGTTCCTTTGTTCAGACATCGCTGCTTGTTAATACCGCCGCTACAGAAACCTGCTACGGCCATTTGCTCGCACTGTATAAATAGACAGTGTGCATTACCGGTGTGCGATGGAAGTTAAGGTTGTGCCAACCTCTGCTCAAAGCTGTCGCCAGATGGCACAGGATCAAACCATAACTGAGCAACACGGTTACAAAATTAGCCTTAACACTTTTGCCCCCGTATACTTCAGCAGCTTGAATGTGGTGTTTTGACATGTTGTTAGTATTTTCACACAGACGATGAAAAGATCTGTCCGGACAAATAAGAAACAATGCACATGTGTGTGAGTGTGCGTGTGTGTGACTTTGGGAAGGGGAATCAACAGGTGGTCCTGAGAGCTGACACCACATGTGCAATTATAAAAAAAGAAATATTCAAAAGTTAAATACCTTTATTGTGTACTGATAAAATTGATCGACATGTTGCATCTTAATGGGCCTTTACTGCTGAAAGACATTGAAAGATGAAAGTTTTCAGGCAGGTAGAATAAATAAAACACTTATTATTCATCCGCACATCGAAGTACACCAGTAATTTGAAATATTTAGCAGTAAAAAAATGAAATAGTCTTGAAATATGCGCATGATGACCGTGTAATTGGTTCCACTGTGCGCTACAACATAGCAGTGGTGCATGGTGAAATGTGGTTGAGCTTTCTGCTAAGCTCATTGTGTGGTTCTAATGTACATGGTTGTAATTCATGTCATAGTTTGTGACAGATCAAAAGGACATGTATTTAATAGCGCATATATTGGCATAGCTTGAAAGGACAAATCATTCTTCGACTACTGCTCATGTCTATTTGTAAAGACAAGTGTGACATGCTTTCATTCTTTCAGGTGCACAGGTGCAAAGCAGAAATATTATCCCCCGCACTGGAACTAATGCAAATATTGACCTAAATCTACCTCATAAATAAACCCATTTAAAATGCTCTTTGATTATTTTCGGTGAGCTTTCAGCACATTTATTTTTATGACTTTAATGGCAGTCGCACTGTCAGAGATGCTCTGTGTATTTACGGCCTTATACAGTATGTGTGCTTAGTTAAAGATGGTCGCACTGCTCGTAATAGTTGGGGATCCAAATTGATCGACAGCAGTTTTGATTTTAGCAGATAATCAAATATCTCCCTGCTGAACCCAGTGAGAAACATAGGCTACAGCCGTTTTGCTCTCATTAAACAGGAATATGAGTTTACAGCCAGGTTGGCAGCTCTTAGCTAAATGTTAACCATACTAGCGTGCTCACAATAACTACCATCAACACATTAACATGCTACAGTAATATGCTGATGCAGAGCTGGCATAAGGCTTATAGGTTGACATGCTAGCATGCTAACACTTGCTAACTAACAATAAATGCACAGCTGAGGCTCATTAAATTTGCTAACAATATATTGAAAGTTTGACCAAATGATGGAGCTAGAATTGTCAAAGTTTCACACAAATCATATTTTGATGAACACCAATATCTATCTATATCTAGTGCTCTATCTATTTACCTCTGTCCAGAAATGTAACTAACGATCATAGATGTTAACCTCATGGTGGTACAACAACAACAGGAAGAGAAAGAGAATATTACATTTTAATACAATACATCTGCTGGCACCCTATATATAAATACATTTCACAGGTGTTCATTAAACATTTGTTGAAATATTGTAGTAAAAAGAAACAAAAGAGTTTATCTTCTTGTGGTGGGTCTTGCTGGAAACTAGAGAGAGTCCCCAGAGTCAGCATCACCTGTCTGCTGAGAAACATGAGCTCCCTGTTTGTTTTTTTATTTCAACTGAAGAAGAGTCAATTTATTTATGTTGAACATGTGTAGAAGAAATTATGGAGTTGGATGTTTTGTGCCATATATTTACTTTGGATTTATGGTAGGCTACTTTAAGTGTAAAGCCACCTCACTTGTGATGCCTTTTAATGCAAGATGGCCAAATCTTGATATAGATAGCCAGAGATACTTCACTTCAGCCCAGTCACTGAGTGCATCCTATTGAACTATTCTTGTTTGTGAATCATAATTGCAGTGAATGTTGGGAGCCTCATCTGGTATGACTAATAACAACACATGCTGTGTTTGGCAGAGACGGAGTAAAAAGCCGAATAATATTTAACAGTTGGCACGTTCATCATGCAGGAAATCATTTGAGGCCTTCATGTAGAAGTGAAGCAAAAAATGTGAGACATTTGGCTCACAATCAGCTCCTGTGGTCCCGTTTCATGTTTGCCACATTAGACCTGCCTCCTGCCGGGCGGCGACATTGTCACCAGACCATGTAACGCAAACACGAGATGTCTTCCTGGACTCGTGCATGAGAACCAACTTCCTCTTTTGTCTCTCTTTCTTTTTTTTCTTTGTGTCCTCTCCTCTTCTTTCCTCTGTCCTCTCGCTCTTGTCGTGCCTCCTTTTGTGTCCCCCCCACCCCCCCCACTCCTCCTCCCAATTTCTGGTCAGGCTCGTCAGTCAGCAAAGACCTCTCTTGCTGTTTGACACCATAGCAACAGGCTATCAAAACAACACACACATGACGACACACGTGCTTAGACACAAACACATATAAACAAAATGATTACTTGCACGCACCAGAAAGAACAATACACACACACACATATGAAAGTGAGCCTGGTGTGAACAACACACACACTTGTTCACAGTTGCGGTGTACCAGTACCATAACTCCAAGCTGAACGATTTCCTGTTTTAAATCCCGGCACCTCCTGACAACATTTTTTAGAGCAATAACCAATTTAGCACTTCACACTGGATCAGACCGGCAGGAGTTAAATGCTATACACCACAGCAACAGGTCTCGAGTACAAACCTCATTTCTGTCAGCAGGGGTCAGACCTCAGCTTGGTGTCTGTCCCAGCCCGAGCCGCCAGCTCCAGGGAGCGCAGCAATAACAGCAGCAGCAGCAGTAGAGGCAGAGGATGCATGGAGAGCAGAGCAGCAGCTAGAATTGGGGTCACAACAAATGTACAGAGCAGAACTGTGACATCTTGCCAAGTGGAGACATTACAACCCAACTTTTTTTTTTTTCTCCCAACATGTGTAAGCTTAACTATTCCTCAGAGTCCTAGCCATCGGATGGACACTTTATTCAGAGCGCCTATAGTACAGGAACAGTGAGGGCATTCTGTGCATTTTTAAAGTAAAGTAACAGCTGAATGTAGCTGTGACATGAGCCTCAGACTTTATTAGACACAATCACACCAAGCAGTTACTCTTAAATGCCGAGTTGTTGGTTTAAAATCACGTTTGGGATCATAATATTAATTATTATTAAGCACATTTTTTTCTGTTTTTGTCACATGAAGGGTTAAAGAGTGAGAAAAGGTGTAAATAACATAGGCTATAATAAAAAAAACGCAAAAATAAATTATATATTTTTTAATGACATTAAAAATGACACGTTATATCATTTACACTTACAGCCTTATACCATGGCAGTAAACATATACAATGCAGTAGATGTAACTTCTACATTACACACATGATGCATAGGAACCATGATTTAGTTTATTTGCACTGTCACATATTTGAAGTTTTATTGTACATAATAATATAATCCAGAAAATAAAATCTGTTTCATATAGATGAGAACAAATTAGGTAGGCTACAGTTTAAGTGTTTGGAGAGACAGACAAGATATAACATGCAGGACATAATGATTTCTGAGGCACATTACAGTCGCATGTAATTTCAGGAGGTAGTAGTTTGCTCTCTAAGCTGCAGAAACCGTCAGGGTGACATTTGCCTTTACTCCAGATTCCCACTGTGAGGACTCATAGAAAGCACGAGCGGTGAGCGTTGGGACTTTCTTAAGCCTCCTCCTGCACGTGAGGATCTCTGGAGAAGCACGAAGCTCGAAGGGAGCAGTTCATTCATAGCCCCCATGATGACAGGAAGCTAATCAATCAAGAGGTGGCAATTTCCACACTCAGCTAGCAAGAAGAGTAATACAACACTTAGTCATTGGGGCAAATAACATGATGCCTGGAACCTCAAAAGCCCTTCCTCATCAAGGGAAGGCAATGAAAGAGAGTCAGTTCAGAGCGAGTGGCCACTGTCAAAACATCCCATTATGGTTTTATAGAGAGGAGTGATGAGGACGCTGACGGGGCCTTGTTCATGTGATTAGGGAACGTCGTAGTGAGGAAAACAAACACCAACGTCTGCTAAAGATTTACAGTTATTTTTACATTTCAGTCTACACGCTACATACATGTGTTATCATTTATATACTATAAAACAAAATGACATTTACTTTTTTACACAGCTTTCCACTAACAATTTCATACTTGTCCAGGTCAATGCGGCAAACAGTTTCCTTCAGTTAAAAGAAAAAATGAAAAAGCGGTTCACTCGTGTTTATGACGCTAAAAATATCTTTACCTCATAAGCTGCTGTTGTAGGAATTATTTTGGGGGGAAAGTCTAATTAAAGAGGATTTCAGGAAAGGTTTGCAGAAGCTGCAGCAAACTCGCAAAAATGAACCATGACCTTGCTCCGACCCCAAGTCCAACTCTAACCCCCAATAAAGAAGCCCTATAATGTCAAGTTAACAGTGATTAATGGCTGTACCAGGCACAAAGTCTTTTCTGTGTACAATACCCAGAGCCCACAGCAGCACGGCTCACATCATTTCAGCCGTAGTCCCAAAGACGACAGAAATATTTGAAGAGGTCCACCCTGAGCCCGAGCCACATTACACCCGAGCTCCCCAGCCACTTTTTGTTCAAGTGCAGCAGTTCCAGTCTATAAAACACAACATTAAATCAAAACTTGGACTCGGTCTACTGTACTGTGTGAGTCTTGAAAAACCGCCATCATTTATTTTAATTTGTGTTATTGATCACTCCTGCTGTCACTTTTCAGAGGCGGGTGACGTCTTATTTTGGAGCCGAAACTCTTCGTTCCCCCGTCCACCTTACATGTTTATTGGCTAATGCGAGAGCTAGCTGTCGGAGTGACACCCATGGCAAGGGAGAGTTTATCATTCTGCTGACAGGCTAAATAACTTGTGCCGAGGCAACAGATAACAAATGGGCTCAAGTTGTGGCTTGAGTGTCCGTGTGTTAAAGACAAGAACAACTGGGCTCCGGCAGAAATAAATGGTCTTTACGTTCTGGCATGTGGCCCATTATTCCTGCAGGCACCTGATGTACATAAAAACAAGAAGATTAAAAAGTGCTTCACTGTCCACCAACACACAACATGTATGAGCTTTTTCATGTTAAAAGTGTAAATTCTCTTTGAACCATATGTTGTTATGCGCCCCAGCACTTGCTGACCCTACTGTAATAACATTAACCATTATTTTAAGATAAGTATTTGAAAACCGATCAGTTTTAAAGCAACAGTTGTGTTTTACATTTGAAAAAACATCGCTGTACATACTGCGTACATCCCTGTATCAAATGTGATGCCACCTTTTTAGGGGTTTTATCATGATCACATAAATTCATCCTCTACATATATAAAGTATAGGAAATACTCATAATATAATGTAAGATGTTGAAACAATGTGAATGATATGTATTCAAAAATGTGTATAGGCAAGTTTATTTTATATAACAATAAACACAAAGTATATGTGATAATATTATGTGATTTTTAATTAATTTCTCAGTGGTCATCAGGCTTTAGGATAGATATTTATGAAGTATATGGCTATAATATTAACCTTCATTCATAAATATTCATTAGTGTTGGCTAGCCTATATGATAAAATATAAAGTTGATTCCTTTTTAATAGGTTTGATGTTTTACTTACATGTTTTTATTTGGTGTAAGTTAATATATTTATTGTAGAGGTGATTAGTACAACAATTTAATTTCTTCCTTGGTTTATCACATAATAATATATAAAGTATTCAATTCACCCAACTTAGTTTATCCAGCTTTTTGAGTTTAAGCTTTTTAAACAGTTTGTTTAAGCCTCTCCGTCAGGGATAATTGAGATTAATTAACTGAAATTAAAGCTTCACATTTAGCGCAAGTTGTTTATTGAACCTGGACTGTTACTGTTTTATAGTATATTTATTCACCATTCCACCAAAAGACCTCTCCAGTATTTATTTCATTCTCCTGCAAGCAGGCACATCATTTGCATTATAAGACATCACGCTGATTTGACAGAGTTTCATAAGACGGGGCTGGATTGATTTATTCAGGCTCACATTACTCATCCCTCATAATAAGCCTTCAGGATCTAGTGTCAAAGCAGCAGGCTAATAAGCTAAGGCTGTTGATAGCGCCACACTTGCCGTTCACCTTTGCCTTGTAGGTGTCAAACTGTCAGTAAGAATCCTGCCAGCCTTGGAGAGTTTACTGAAACTGTGGCACGACATAAACAAATCAATTCCCCCCCTGTAAAGAAAAGAAGGAGTGACGGTCTCTGAGGACCTTTGGAAGATGCTGCACATTCCCTGTAGCTGTGATGTGTCAAAGCATAAACAAATACCCTGTTGCTCTCACTCTCTCTCTCTTGCTCAGGTCTCTGTTTACAGCTGTTTCTGCCCATACAGTAAGTGAGATGTACCCATGAGGCAGCTCCGGTGCTGTCTTAAGCCCGTGAAAATGTGCTGCAAGAGATAAATTCCAAGATGTCAGAGGAGCTGTCAGTGTGAAAGAATACACTGGTCATTACCACCTTCAGATCTAGGTTGCATGCAAACTCCCCTCCCTCCAGAGCAAAGACCCCTGCTGGGGACGAGCCAGACTTTCCCACAGACTTGCATACAGTCGGTGGATCAAACTTTTACTGTATCCGCCATCTGAGTACTGTTTTCTCATGCAGCTTTGACACTGGTTTTATCTGACTTTTTAAATGCAAAAGTAAAATTCCTAAAAGGTCCCATAATTCACACTTTTTTTAGTGTTTTATTTGAAGTGCTGATCCATAAGAAGGTAGTCTATAATAAAAACCAAAGAATTTCTTCTAGCAACAGATCAGTGCACTGACTGTTTTGCAGTTTGTGCACATTTCAGGTAAACACTTAGTGAAACCAAATCCTGCAGAGTTGGATAGTGGGTCAGCATGGGCTGTGCCTGCGGCGTGCCTGAGAATGATGACTGCTTTGTAGTGACATCACAAATTACTGAAGTGCCCAGGGCTCATTTCAAGACTCAGTTTTCTAAATATGGGGTGTGAATGTGTTTTTGTGTGGACTGAGCTCTTCGATACTATTGCAGTGTTAGTGAAGAAGCTAGACCTGCTTCATTATCAAACACATGGAAACTTCACTGTATGGGACTTTAAAATCCCAAGGGTAAACACTGTTGCCAACCTTGTTGGTCAATGACCAAAGCAATCAAACAAAAGACGTGTTATGACTGAAAAAGTTGTGCTCTAATGTGTTGTTTTCCTGCTTATATTGTCATTTTACAAAACCTATTCTGGCAGCAGTGCTTCAACGGATGGAAACAATCTCAGTAATGTCATCTATGATGTCAAAGCAGCCACCTCATCACTATGTTAAAACCTACATCGGTATGGTTCGAGGAGAACTTGCCTCAGCTGTCAGATGTCCTTATTAAGGCTGTCTAATAAGCCCAGGTTACAAGATGGTTCTGAGAAGTAAACGATATCCGCAGAGCGGCCCACACATACAATAAGGCAGCAAGCCTTAGTGTGGATTTCATACTCGGGGCTGAGCATACTCTAAGCCTATTTTTGTTGTCCGGATCTCAAGCAACCCTGGACCCAATCCAGAATAGTTAAAGTAATATCCAGCAGTAATGCTGCCTGGTCCTGTCGACTCCACTGGGACTTGCTGAAGCTGCTGCTGAGGGGCAGACGTTTCGACTCGATTTCTCTAAGATCTAAGTGTGAGGAGGAAGCACGGCATTTTTGTGATGCCCTTCACTTGCCTTTAAAAGTCTTGCTCAACCAGAGGAGGAATGCGTTGTCCTTTTATAGACCCACCCCCCTAACACAAGATACAAAATACTCCACGATCCCAAAGTCCTCAGTTAAACTAGATACCCAAGTGAGACCAGTGACCGCTTCAACTCTGGAGTGAGGTTGCAGGCACAACCCGTCATGATAGAGCATCCAGTACACAAAGGATGCCGCACTTTGTCATTCTTACACTAGTATCCTGTGAATTTATGGCCACCGGGGCCCCTGTGTTCCCCCTCTCCCGTGGAGATAAGGGGTGTTTTTCTCCTGAAAATCTACAGGGGGTTGGGTGTAGTTAAAGGACACACTCAGCTGCTAGATTAACTCATCAACGCTGCATTGCAGGGTGTCAACAGAAATGTTTCACACACAAGACCGACAAGGAATGAATACCATTTGGAGGTCACAAGTGGCAACCTCTCAGTCCTTCAGGCCTTTTAAATGTTAGTGTCTACCTTTCAAGAGCAAGGATGTAACCTCTAAACCTTTGAGAGGAAAAGAGATACGCGTAGGACATTGGTGCCTCATGTCAGTTTCTACTGTAGATTATGACTGGTGGAGTTCAAGCTCTCGAGATTTATACCAAGTAAATCATTGGAGAGGAATTGTTTGTTGTCATTTTGTAGGTACAAATATAAGTTATATTTAAACCTCTTATATCATTCACATGACTGAATATTCAATGATAAATCAATGAGACAGTCATCATGCATTTCAACCTGTAAGGACACAGCTACAAATAAACGTTCAATAATGCAATCACTGTAAAATCAGCATCTGGTGAACACATCTGAGGTAGCCTTTCCTAGAAGCATGATAAGATCAAATAAACAAGTGTACAATATCTGTCCCCTCCATCCTTCATGTTCATACTAAAGAAGACATAAGACATATAGAGAGTGTGAAAATGGATCACACTTTCCATGTCTCAAAATACACAACACTATGACAAGCTCAATAAACAATCCTGAAATACACCTGCAGCCATTAGTTTCTTGTTTCAGCACCACAAACATGATTCAGATGTCTTTAGGTAGTTGTGTCCTCCTTAACTTCTTCTGAGGAGCATATTTTTGGGGAACCAAAAGACAACTGACAACCGGAGACACGGGATCATCTTCAAAAGAAAGACGCATGTCTGTGGCATGCCGTCTCTTAGCTGCTCGAGCAATGCGATTCCTTGTAGCCTGAGTCACCCAAACTCTTGGCGTTACAGCTTTCCGATTTAGATTACGGTGCAGGTTTCAAACAAAGTTTCAGATTTGTCGAGAAGCTCAGTTAAAGGACAGACAAAGATTGCAGGATCATAAAATGTGTCCCCCACTTGATGACTCAGGCAGCGACTGGGAGCTGGCCAGGTCCCTCCCTCGCCCTCCACAGGCGCAGTGGATTGTGAGGCCTTTGCACTTGGCGGGTAGCAAAGCTTTGATAGCTGCTCAGGGAAAGTCACTGTTTTCCCTCTAAAGCTGCGGTGTGCCGGCGTGGCATGGCTGCCATGTTGTGCCTGTTTGCTTTAGACTTGAGGGAGATGAAGCCACGAGGCCTTCGTTAAGCTGCGACCCAGTGGGCGGCTGCTGCCCGCGGGAACGTGACAGATACTTCATGTACAACTGAGAGGTGTTTTCATATTGCCTTGACATTGCTACAAAGGCTCATGTAGTCAAGTGTCACGGTATGCGTCATCCCCAGAAAAAGAAGCCTAATTAATACACCAGAGCTCACAGTCGTGTACATGTCCAAGAGTCTGAAGTAGAGCAGTAAGAATTATTTTTAATGATGGAAATAGAAAGTCTCTGAAACAGAATCAGGCTTTCACGTTCAAGGGAATTGATATGGGAATTGTTCCGATTAATAACAGGATAGAAAGAGATCATATAAAGACCAATAAAGCAAAAGCAAGTTCTGCAGGTCAAGACAAAAACTTTCATGTTGCTACCCGACCGCATTGTATCTTTATTTACACCTTCTGCACTTTGATTGTGCACCAGAAGTTTCAATCCACAGTCAAATTAAAACAGGAAGAAGTGAAATAGGAAGATAGTCAAGAGACAGATGGTGAGTCGACTCAGACCTTGGCCAGGGGGCAAAGATTAAACACAAACGGCCCCTTAGGTTTCACTCCCACTGTGTGATATGTAGAACGGATGACTTGTCTTGCTCCCTCCCTCTGATCCTCTCTTATGTTTGGTCAGTCCTCTGGCTCCTGTCGTCCCCGCAGTTCTTGAATCGCCAGGAAATCATAGGGGCTTGGTCGAGTATGGCCTGGCATTTGATTCAGCAGTGGTGGCAATACTGTCACTCACTCAGTCAGTCAGTCAGTCAGTCAGTCAGCCAGCGACATTCACAAATAAAAAGGTTCTGGCCTCGCTGCCAGCCAGAAATCTGACATGTTCCCCCTGCTTTCACTTCAGCCTTAAGTATTTGATGCACTCCGCCATATTGGGGTTGGATGTGTACCGCCCAACATATTTGTAAGTGGGCCATAAGTTGTAAAAGGTTGGAAACCACTGACTTAAATCAACAACTAATAAAATGGCCACCACCATCAAAACCGCTCCAAGGTGTCTAAAATGTTCTTGGACAAAGTGTCAAGTGTCAAGTATCGTCCTCTGCAGGAACTATTTCCACCTTGGCGGCACATCCACTTTTGACGTCTCTTTCTTTGCCTTGCCGCTATAGGCCCACTATGGCCGGGAGAGGTGAAACCGGCACAAACCTCAAGATATTTTTGTCATTCCTCTCTGCCGACGAAGAGGACAGTGTTGTCAGTGTTGGGTTCCGGGTGCCGTTTGGCATCAGCAGGGCGTGTGAGGTTAAGGGGCGAATGGCAGCTTTGGCCCTGTCAGCCCCCCCTCCCCACCCCTAGCTCACCGGGTCCCAGCGGCTGGCGCCAGGCTAGCCCCCGCTAGCAGGCAGGGCAAAAAATAACCCCGCTGCAGTTGTTGGGTAGGGGAGAGTGACGGGGGAGAGCATGTCACACCGGGGGATCAGGTTTCAGCGGCTGTCATCAGAGAGCAGTCATTACTTCTGGGCTAATTATCTCAGGCCACGTGTAAACAAACAACCTGCCAGCGTCAAGACTACATTGTGTTCACAGCTCCAGGCTTTGGGTTTGTCCCCTCCACTTTGTTTGATGTTGGCAAAAGGGCTCGTGCATCAAAGCCCAGGTTAAGGAGTCTTTCTTTCCTTTATTATCGATTATTTACTTTTTCTGTTACCTGAAAATTGCAGATATAAAAAACAAAAGCCATCCATTTTAATCTAAGGTTTATTCTTCCTTCATGAATAATATGAAGAATATTTAGTTTGGCGCTGACACAGCTAAATATATGGGTGTGTGTTTTAACTTAAAATACTGTGAGTCAGTGTATTGCTTAATGTAGCACTGAAATAATTTACTAACTCCTTAGATAAAGGGAAAGTTTTGTCTTACGAAGACATTTTATTAATAATTTGGGCTAATGTGTTAGTTTCATTAACACTCTCCTAAATAATCCATCCAATGCCGATAATTATATGTAGGTTATATTCAGTGCAGGTCCTGTAAGTGGAGTCAAATGACCTCTGAGATCATGGAGAGCTGGCGTTGGATGAAAAAACACTCAGATAACTGATGTTTCTCTACCATTTGTCATGATTTTATTTCATAATCTGGACTCTGACAGGATCCATGAAGGCGCCCTCTGACTGAAAAACTCAATCTCAGGCTCAGCCCAGCTCCCTGGACTCACATTCCCCAGCCTTCATGGCACATTTATGGTGCAGGCTCATGTTTCTATCACACGCCTGCCATACCATACCTGTGTACTGCGCCCACAGCCGCAGACCAGTTGCACGTGACCAGTGGTAAAGTTGTCTTCAAGTCTTCAGGCCTGAACTGTGGGCTTCAAAGAGCAGCGTAATGATTTAAGTGGAGGAATTAGGACGCTGGTTATTTGGAGTGGAAACGGTGCTTCTCTGGTCTCAGCAAATAATTAACTAACAGATGAAAATGAAGACTGTGCAGTGGGATATGGTTCAGCCTGAGCAGAGAGAGGAGACCTCACTATGACCCCAGTACAGTACATTAAGGATTCGGTCACATTGTGCTCTCAACACTAACCTTAGGGTTAAAATCAAAACGTTGACGTATCAGTCAACAGAGTTTCAACTTCACAAGGAATTCTTTTCATTTTGCAGAAGGAAATAAAGAGATATAAAATATTTTCCGAAACAAAAACAACTTTTAAACCCACTACAACATTATTACTGACGTGACTTTACTTCTCTTTTTTCTTCACTACAGAATCTGCACACAATGCCCACAGGAAAACTCTCATTGGTGTCAGTGAATCATGTCTACAACAGGTAAGAAGAAGTTGAGTTTTAAAAGAAATGACTCCATGTCATGTTTTGGTATGGCTAATACTGTAGATGTATATACGTGGTATATGTAGGAATTATGGGAAGTTATTGTCGGAAATTGAAAGTGGTATCCAGAATGATGTTTTCATTGTGTATAATTGCCTGAAACCAGTAATTGCTGTGTTCTCATTAGTTTAGAATCCGTCCCACAAATGACAAACCAAACACTGGCTTTTTCATGTTTTTGTATAACCTGAAGGCCACTGTAGGTTTTACAGTACACCTTGACACTGGCCATGTGAGTTAAACACTGCATCACACTAAGTCACACACACTCTGCTGTGATCATAAAGCAGTCAGCAGTGATATACAATGATATTAAAAAGTTTCAGAAAGCTTTAAGGGTGCTTTCACACCTGGATCGATTGTAGATGTTGTTCCGAAACAGGGAGCGTTTTACGTCAGTTCTGGTCGAGGATCACTCTGGTCGGCTTTTTTTTTTTTAATGCCGTGTTTGGGTTGGATTAGGGCCGAAAATATAGGCTACAAAAAAGACTCAAATTGGGTTGAGTCTGGGCTTCAACTGCGGTTTAGACCGTGTCAGATTTTAATTTTCAGCCCTGTTGAGACCTCTCCTCCATGGATTTTTTTATTTATTTTTTTACATTTCTGACCAATAAGAGAAGAGTTTGTTAGCGCATGGCATTTGTTTACAACTTTGGACCGTTTGGATCTGTTATCGTGTGTGAACACAAACGGCCCCAAAAATGAATGCAACAGTTGTTGAATCAGAACAAAGCAGGTGTGAATACGCCCTAAGAAACATTGTCAAACTCTCAAACAACAGCTTGTAAAGTAAGTCATTAGTTCAGTTGCAGTATAGTCAACCATTGTGAAAGTTTTTAAAAAAATTTTTTATCATTGATAAATTTAAGCAGGTACGTACAGAGTGGGTGAGTCACACTGATCAAGTCTTGGCCTTATACATCTGATTGTCAGTGCTGCACAGGTTTGAGGTGTTATTTAATAAAGCATGGGCGTAATGGAGATGCAAAATGACATTAAGCCACTGCAGTGCGTGCTGTCACTTACAGTATGTCCTTCTGGGGGTTGTCAGGTCTAACTGTACATATTAATTGCCCTCTTGTACCCGGGTTTGTTTGCGGATGTTCTGCATGACCAAAGAGTTTGCGTTCAAATATTTATATATGCCCTCCAAACCAAATTACTCCATCCCTGAGACACAGCTAAAGACCTCATTTGCATGCTGGGGCCTTTCTGAAGGGCGCGAGTCAACAGCAAACATTACCGCACCACTCTGTCAAGCGGATGACTGACATTTCTAATGGAACATGAGCGCCTCGCTGAATATGGATTTAGCCGTGCCATTAGCCCCGGGGTACTTTGATGACCACTAGAAATGTGATAGGTAATTAATTTTTGGGAACAAGTTCGCTCATCCCCACCAATCTCTATTAAGAGGCTGTGTGATCCCCCATTTGCTAATTGAATTAGCTGCATCAGGCTGGATTCGAACTTGAGAAGTGTCACAAATCAGACTGTGTTTATCTACCATTATGTCGAAGCGAGAGGCTTAGTTTTACGATATAATTATACCTCGCAAGACAGTGACCTTAGCCAACCTCATTTTGTAATGCGGAGCACTTTGGCAGGGGCCTTGATGTTTACTGGGCAGATTTCGCTGAATTTTTTCCACTGTTTCCCCCTCACCCCCCACCCCCCCGCCTCTATCTGCCTCAGCCCCTGTCTAATTGGAGCATGAAATCTGTGCACAACAAGAATACTGAGAGATGTTCGATTAAAATTCCTCATTTCCTCCAGATGGCATTGTCAGTGTGAAGGCACTGAATATCTAGAAGGTTATAGTTTTAGCCAGCCAGAGAGCCAGCCAGCCAGACTGTCTTTGTTCTGCTATCTTTCTAAGAAAAAGAAGCAACTTGAAATTTGACAACAATGACCAAACAAGGAAACAAAAAGCAAAAGGTCAAACAGAAAAAAGAAAAACAAAAAAAAGAAAAGAAAGCAACGCCTGAGTGGAAATGCAATCCATTTTGTTGTGGCCCTGAATGTGATTTGATCGACACTATCCACTTGCAGCGCCGGCCTCCCCGTGCCCTCGCCAGAGACATTTGCAACTGGTGTCAAGGCCCTATAAATCATCCTGTATCAAAGAGGCCATGTAACGCTTTCTACATTTCAACATATGTGGAATCAGAACACGTCTGTCATCGATGTGGGCCACTCTCAGAGAAAAAGGTTTTTTGGAGGCCGTTCCCACTGTAATGTGAACCATATGTGCTATTGATTTGGGAGATTTTACCTGCCACAGTGGGATACTCCTGAAATGGGGTGAGGCGGACACTGTCATATCTCCTCAATGGTAAAGGATTAAGTCTATAAACTAAGATAAACAGAGTGGATAACTACCAAGAGGCAGGGCTTTATACTTAACTTCAAACTAAAACTTAGCTTAAATATTTTCCGTCCTTCTTTTTTCCAAATGCAAAGTGTACCATCTTCTTTTCTTAAAGCAGTGTTTTGCCTTTAAATAGCCTCTAAATACACACTGATCTGGTTCATTTGCATCAAATGAGACAAACTACCAACCACGCCAGCTGGTGCCAGGATGAGCCTATTCATCTTAATATTATAAATGGCTCTCACTGTCATCCGAGGTTTTAAGTTCCCAAAGCAACTGATCCTGGTCTTGTACTTGCCATATATCTCCCTTTGAAAGCCAACTCTTCCATCTCCTGCTGCTTTGTGTTTAAGGTTGGCCCTCTGTCTTGGGTTTAACCTGCTGTAATAACTTTGAGAGAAGCTCTCTGTTTCTTGAATAATTTAGGAATCTCCATTTGTGGTCTCGGAGGTTGAGGATAAATGAGACTGTAAATCAAATGATAAATGTTTAGGGATTTGGTCGCTGCGTTGTGACCGAGCTTGTTTCTAAATATAGAGTTGCCTCCACAGAATTACCCCTCACTGGTGCTGAACTAACAGCAGAAAGAGCCAAAAGAGCTTCACTGTCTTGATGCCCATTTTTCTACCTCAGTAGACTTTAATTCATATTGGATAATAATAATAATAGCTGCTATTTTTATGTTAGTTTTACTGCAGATAACACCATGTTTTCAACAGCGGCCTGGCTAAGACTGTATCACAAGATTGATGACTTCAACAGTAGTGATGGCCAAACTCGCACAATACTTTGCATAATGTACTGCAATAATAACAGAGTATCATCTGTGACCTGGGCTGAGAGTGCCAGCCAGAGCAGCAAGGGCAAAGCTATAAGATGGCGCTTTAACATCAAGGGCTTTTATAGAAGAATAAATACCAGCGGCGAGGGCTCAAGGGGACTGAGCGGGGGCAGCAGCATGTCGATATATGACAACCTCACAGTCCAGAGGAAAACTACTGAAACAATCAGACTCAACTTGGCGTTTTCTTTTCAAGGAAAATGACAATTTTCTACTTTTTCAGTGACTTGATTTGATTATCTTTTGCATTTTCATCATGTAATTTGAAGCCGAAAATTGTTGTTGAAATCGTGTTGAAAAGCAGCTCATCACAGTATTGAGTATGAAAAAAAATCATTCTGGGTGGCATCTTTGTATCTTCAGCCTGTAATTATTTGACTCAAAGACACCAAAGCTGTAACTCTTTCTGTTGCCTCTTTCCTCAAGAGGAACAGTTGTTACTATCACTGCTGTTGCTGCTACTACTAATGCTAATGATGCACACAAAGCTTATACCATGATAACTACTGCGACACCTTGTGTTTATAGAAAGCCATTCTCCACTTTTGCTCTCCTACAACCAGACTCTCTGACATACCCAACCCCTCTAACTTCTCCTCCATGAGTAATGACAGTAAAGCTGTTTACTGTCTCCACCGAAACAACAGTAAAACACGATTAACCAGTTGTTGTAACGGTACCTACTGAGAGGGAGGGATCATCCTCTGTCATTAGCAGATACTCACCACACTCATGCGTGCCGATTACAAAGCTCCACTATTCTGGGAAACCTTAACCTCCCGAGCAGAGCGCCCTCTTCCCTTCTCAAAACTGAGGGCTGAATTAACATTCCCGTGTTGTGTCACAGAGAGGAACATGTAATCAGGTCATAAAACGGGTGTGTGCTCATGATACGGCATTAACGCGTTCAGATCAACCGCGGTGCCCCGTTTGAATGCCGTTGTAAAAAAAAACAAAAACAGGAACAATTCTCCCCCCCCCTCAATAACAAAGCCGCTCAGAGCCGCTTCATAAAAATATATTTGGGTTTCTCCTGCTGCCATAATTCACGTCATACACCTCCACAGGTTGAGTTTTGTGACTGTCACATGATCCATGTTACCAAGCTGATGTGTGCCAGACATCGAAGTCTGAAGCTGTGCAGAAACTCAGAGATAAATCCAACAAATGACTTCTGCTCCACTCAATATGGTTGTGATCAAACACACACAGCTCTACAGGAGAAGCCGAAGCCGACGCTGAAGCCGCCGCCCGCCGCCTGCCGCCACTTTCTTTGGTTTCCTGGTAAAGAAATCTCCGGCAGCCACAGCGGTCCGATATCAAGAAGTGGAAAAAGAGGTATTTTGAAACGATCTATGTCATCCTTACAGCTGCTGCGTTGTCTTGAATTACCTTGATGCAGCGTTTCCAAAGAACGGATTGGATTTCCTTTCGCCATCGTTTTCATCCAGATTTTTCCACAAATGCAGGCAAAAGATTTATTTACAATTTGTCTTTCTGATAGCACATTTCTCTCACAACGAGTCCCGTGGAGTTCAGGAGACAGATCACGGCACATGACACCAAAGTGGTGGTAGTTCGGAGGGGTACGTATTTGAAATAGGTATTAATTTCACATATGGGCATTGGTACAGGCCCTGGCATGGTTTATGGACAAGTGTTGGAGTTTTTCTTTTGGAAAGGATCACTTCAAAGGACTTGGCAAGAGACGAGGTTGAACTTTTAGCTGAAGGTGAGAGCTGCAGATCTTTATTGCTGAGGTCATAAGAAAAACTCTGACACTGAGCGGCTTTGTTGTTTGAATCGAGGCGGGATTTTGTAAATCATGACTTGAGCTTTCAACAGACTGGACATTAAAAGTGGGATTTCAGTTTGGCCGATATGTGAGTCTCCAACTAATATTAATGATATAAAAAAACAACAGCCTAAATCCAGCTCATATAATGCTCATTATAAGTACAAATTAAATCACACAGTGGCTGACGCTCAACATCTGCGTTCTCCGCTAATCTTATTACATTATTATTTACAACCAAGTGCATGATATGGTTGTGTGGCTGAAACCAGTCAAGTATCATCATAGCTGTTGCCCTATTTTGTGTCAGTTAAGTAAGTGGAGCCTGTGTCTTCATGGCATGGTGCAAATTCCTGAGATTAATGTAAATGATAAGGAATCTGCAACTCTCCGGATTCTGAGATCCTCGGGATTAAAGGTTCAAGTTCCAGTCGACGCTGGAGAAGGATGACTCACTGTCCGGCACTGGACGGCTATCGGGTGTCTCGTCTCCTCCCAGTTCAGAAAGTGAGGAAGAGTAAAAACTCTCACAGCGCGAGCCAAAGCCTGACGGGAAATAGCAGCTTTCCACTCGGGCTCAAGGACTGTGACTGTGAGGAAATGTGCAGCAGAGAGAAAAGGGAGAACATGTGAGGGCGTTTTTTTGTGTGTTTGGGCTTTATTATGAATTGTTTGACGTTCAGAAATGAATTTAAATAAAAATGAAATCTGGTCAAAGCTTGAAAAACACCTTTCAAAAAGTTGGATGAGAAGAAAAAGGAAGAACAACAGGAAGGAAGAAAAGCGTGAGGCTGGAGTCGGTGATGACCTCCATCTTCTTCAAGGTTACTGTCCATTTCATTAAAAGACTCTTTCATTGATCCCTGTCCTTGGTCTGAGTCTCCCCTTCGGCCGTGTCTCCATTAACAAAGTTAACTCCCTTACACCGCGACCTCCTCCTACTCCTCGTGACCCCGGGCAGACAGCTGTGCTTACCTTAGCATAAAGTGCCACAGTAGGTCATCATTATCAAATTAATCAAAGCTGTCACAACACGGCGCAGCGCTGCGGTCAAGTCTGTGCTGCGCTGCGAAAACCCACTTAGATCACGTAACACTTGAACGTGCAGCAAAGGAGGCGTGCAGACAGACCATACACACACACACGCACACAGTTGCTCACATGAAAGCACGCAAAAAGATGTGTTTAAGAAGCAGAAGGAATCCACACACTCAAAGATCACAGTGTCCGCACTTAAATCCCCATTTTCATCTCAAAGCAACGGTTCTCTATATTATATAGACTTATGACCAATACAAAAACATGATCTAAACATCAGTGGTCCATTAACACTCAGTATTTACTTAAAATTTACTGAAAGAAACACATAAATGCCACAAAATGTTGTTATACTGTCATGTTTTTTAGCTCATAAACTCCTCAGGTTCTATGAAAGTGAAGAGAAAATGAGGTCAAAATGTAAGTTTAAAGAAAACAAAAATGATTGGACAGCTGATGTCCACCAAGTAGATCACACAGTATGAAAACTGGCAGATGTTATTTGTTTTTAAAATCCTGATTGTCTTTTTTGTTTTCCATTTTTAATGACCTTTTTAAATTCACTATTCTACAAAATAAAAGTAATTTATCTGGATGTTTAATGAGACATAATTGGCAAAACCATACGCCATAATTTTTGGATTTGATGGGGAGAAAATTCAAAAACAGAAAAATTGTTGTATACACCCGTATTGGGATGTAGTTTCGCCACTGATCAGTCATCCAGCTGCTGTCAAACTCCTGATGTTGCCCTTTGTCTCTTTGACGACCAGCACCAGTAAATGCAAAATACGCTCATGAGCAGAACCTGGGTTTGAGTGTCGATGAACTAAAAGTTCCTGCTCCTTGTGTTTGTGTTAATCCTTCCAGTGAGCTGAGACACACACACACACACACACACACACACACACACACACACACTCTCTCTCTCATTTCTGATGCAGATGTTCAACGTGCTCACTTCACTCGTTCGGTGAGAAAAGGCTGAGATAACAAGAAGATAATTTCCACCTGCTGTTTAACAACTGAAGCTAAAGCGTCGCAATACAAACACAACCACCTCAGCGTGTGTGTGTGTGTTGTGTGGAGTGTGGAGGGGAAGGAGGGAGTGGGGGTGGGGTGGGGTGGGGTGGGGTGGCGGGCAACAAGGGAGACGTGCAACACCAAATTGCCAGATTGATTAACTTGTCTGTCAGACTCTTCACTGTGACAATAAACTCTGTACCTCAGGGAGCTTATTGAGAGATGACATGTCTGAGACCCCCAGGCCTGCACACACACACACACACACACACACACACACACACACACACACGGTGACACATACACCAGTTCCCCCTCCCTCTTTTCCAGCTCTCATCCACCCTCTCCCATTATAAAACACCTTTTTTCCAAGTGAGTCGCTGCCTGTCCTGAAGGCTGCAGCCACACCTCTCATCACACACATGCATACACACCCTGTAATCCCTGGGGGTCTGGTGGTCTCCGTATCCACACCGGGCTCCGTTTTTTTTTTTTATAAACTGATTCACTTCATAATTGAAAAGGAAACTCTGGGGCGTGTTTGGCCAGTTAATCCATTCAAGATCATTATGTGCATTGTCAATCGGCTTGACCCAGCTGCAGAGAGGAGGGCGAGACAATGAGGGGCTCGATCTAAACCCCTCTCCCCCCTCCACCTCCCCTGAGAGGGTCAGGGGGGTTAATGAATGATTATTTCTCACTTTGTAACACAACAGGATGCTGATTTAAAGGGCACACACTCAGAGCCTCCCCCCACCCCGCCCTTTACTCTAAGCATCCTCACTGATACGAGACAGTGTGAGAGGTTCACCCTCCAAATCAAACGGACGTCAACGACGCTGTTATATTAAGATTTATGATTTGCGGCCTCCACCTGGGAATACGATGCGTGTCATGGAAACATATTAATGGAATAATTAAAGCAGAATCTTCAATATTGTATCATTTACAAATACGGCTAATCTAATTATCTTGTTTTTTGGGGTTTTTATTCTCGGTGCATTATTAAATTATGCTCATAAAGCTCTAAAACACAGGGCCGTTAATTTTCATACAGTATCATAAAAATGTCTGTTTTTTGCGTGCAAGTGTCTAACTGTTTACACGTGCTTCTGTTTCCAACAATACAGTACGGTCATTAAACAGCATAAATTTACACACAAATAGTTTCATCCACACATCTATATGACATTATGTAATATAATACAGTTGCATTTTAAAATCTCATAAATCATGTCCTCTAACATGAGATGTATTAAAATTTAGGGATTTATCACATGCATTTCATTAAGTACATTAATTATTTCACTCTGACTGGCTGCATAATTAAACTTTTTTGTGTCTCCACTTCTACCATCTGCTGTAACTACATCACCTAAACTACAAAGAGCTTGTGTATTTATCTATAGTCAGTGAATTAACTGTTGTAGATGAAGTTGTTGAACTAGATGCACTTGTCTACAGTAGTTCAGCAGTTCACAAGCTGTAGTAAAAGGCTGTTTATAGCAAACACTTCAGCTGATATTCTCTTTTACTATCCATGTAGTGGTTGATAACGTTATCTATCATATACGTTTTACGACAAGTATATTTCTGTAGTTATATATGTCATAAACAACTGATTATGGATTACTGGGCATGTTTGTGTCGTGGTGCCACCACAATGAGATCTGGGACGCCTGGTCGGAGACGCTGATCTTGCAAGGTTGCTTTTTCGGCCAAGAGACGCTGAGACGGAGAGCCTCCATTCTCCCTGTAACAAGTCATTTAACCATCACAGTTACTCCGAAGCTATTTAATACATTAATATTTTAAATTTATAGAGACCCCAAGGAGTTTTTTGGGGGGTTATAAAAGAGTCTCATATTAATGTGGATGAATCTACGTTACCCACCATTTTCGATAAATATATCATTTTGTCTTTATAGTTATTTTGATATTATTATTTAGTGGTCGGCTCGCCCAGCATTTCCTAGTTTTGGTTTCCCGGACGCTGCCCGGCGGGTCATGGGAATAATGCAGCCGGATCGCTAGTTGGCATCGTCTATGGTCCAAACGACGGTATCTGATCATCTTCGAACCTCTGACTTTCATTCTTGATTAATAAAAACATTCTTGGCAAATGCTTTAGCTTTCGTACGTCTTGCACCAGTCCAAGAATTTCACCATGCCCGCGGAAGCTCATGGGAAATGTAGTGTGAAAACACTTTGCTTTCCGAAACTCCTCATAGTCCCTTTTAATAAAAGTACAAATCTTGCATAGTTCCTCTTTAACGTAAGCCTTTTCTCCATCATTAAGTGACCTGTGTATTAGTAGTATAATTAATACAGTGTAACATGTTGTTGAAGGGGTTACGGTCTGGATGAAATCATGATTAAATGGAGTTCACCTGCATCACTAGCGTGCAAACATTGTGTTTTGGCTTCAAATCCACCCTGGTCTTTGTTCACACACACAGTGTACTGGCAGTGTAAAAATGTCAATTGTCCTGAGACTTCACTTCTTAAACTCAAATAATTCTTTGTAATTGAGCCATGACAACTTATAATAGGCAATGAAAGACATCACAGAAAACAGAAGTGGAGCCATTTGTGCCACTGGGCACAGTGACAGAAAATAATGACAGGAGAGAAATGGACCTCGGGGCTATTGTTTCTTTTTTTTCGGAGCTCCTGTTTGAAGTTGGAGGGCGCTTCCTGCCCCGAGTCCTGAATGAACCATTTGTTTATGTTCTCCTGCTCTGTAAATCACTTAGCGCATCAAAGAGCTCCATTCTGCCCCCATACAACAATAGGAGGTTATGCCAATGTGCAAACATGACAAGGATACAGAGCTAGAAAATGTTTTCCTTTCCTGAGGTGATGACAATTGTTCCAAGATTTATGCAACGCTGACATTAGTCAGAGAGAGTCTGGAAATAATAAAAGGTAATTTGTAGCTCTTTTAGTAAAATAGTAAAACGAAAATGGGAAAATCCTGTAATTAATATGGATTTTTTCCTTTTAATTAAGTAATGTTAGTAATGTCTGCTGTTTGGGGAGCAAGTTTCTCTCCATGTGTTGGTTTGAGAAAAGCCCATTCATCATCTTGTGATTTGAACTTTCCTCTCTCTCTGCTGATTCTTCTCATGCAAGTCTTTCTTCTTTATTTCATGTGCGTGATGTTGTTAAGATTTCATGTCAATAAAAATGAGAGCTGTAAATGCTACTAAGTGATTTACATTTCACTTCTGGGCCAATAAAATGAAAAGTTATCAGTTTTATTATTGCCATGGCTGTTGCAAGATGGAGCGCAGGATTTATTTGGCCTTGCAGTCTTTCAGAAGGAAGCGAGTGGCTCGTAGTCTCCCTCTGTAAACAGACAGCGCTGAGTCATACGGAAAAGCAGCCAATTCATTTTCGCCTATTTCTCAGCTCTCAACACGTCACGCGAACCAAACACATCGCTGACGTCAAGGAGGGATTTTCTCGCCTCCTGTGAATATTCTTTCACAGTGGCCAGGTCCCTGGTGTCTTGTAGGTCTAAAAGCCATGCGAACAGGAAACCACAGGAGTTAGCCTACCAACTACCGCCCACCACCCCCCTGCTTTACTCCAAAAGCCCTGGAAGACTGTAGCGTGGTGAGACCCAAGGCCAACAATGTGCCCACGGCCCATGTTCACATCCTCTCTGGAAGCGTTGCCTTTCCCCAGTCCCCTGCAATATCTCTGGGCGGAAAAAGGCCTCAGTTATACGAGGGCCAGAAGACCATTGTGTGACTGTGATTCATGTGAAGCTGTATGAACAGTTAAATAGTTATGGCTGCAGCCAGCGCCAAGTTATTCCCCCGTTGGTTCGGCCGAATGAGCAGTAGTTGATATTTGGCTTCATCCTGACGATGGATACGAGTCAAGTATCTACTTTGAAAAGGAAAAAAAAAGGTACAACAACATATTGCGTGGAGAAAACTGAATAAAACACAATACAAAAAACACAACAACAACAAACACCACATCTTCTCCCCATCATTGAATTGAAGCACACACTCACACTAATTACCTTTAATTACAGACATCAACCTCTTGTTCCACCACATGTTCCTCAGTAATTTCATGCACGAATGCAAAAATATTGGAAAGTGCAAAATGTACTGTATCATGCAGAGGTGCAAATGAAACTCTAATGAGTCTTGAAACACTGCCATTGATTGGTAATTAATCTGAGATCAATGATTAGCTTCCAGTTACCAGAAAAGTAATCATTAGCTCGCAAAGAAGTCAGTGAATCAAAGGCTGAATCTGTTATTGTTTTTTTTAAACAATGCATGAACGCAACAGGATTCCTTACATGCGTTGTTTACTCCCAGCTTCGCTTTGGTCATTAAACGCAACCCAACAATCAGACGTTACTGCGTCGTGTTACAGCTCCTACGATGTGGAATTGAAAAACAGCTCCAGTCAAATAGTCAGACGGAGAATTCCAGCACTGAAGCTAATTTCATATCCAGCACTTGACAGTTTAATCATCCTTTTAGTTACAACCTCCCGCTACATTTACATAGATCATAAAACGCATGAGGAGATTAGATAATTCCTCACACGGCCTCCTCCATATTAATAGCAGCATTCACAATGTTGTGGCACTTGCATTAATTTGTGTGGGCAATGACATTAGCCTCGATTGCCTTGCATTTCAGGCCAATTCACTTGGGCAGTAGACCGGATCGGCAGCCACCCCTCACCCCCCTTTTTCTCCGCCTCCCCTCGCCAACTAATGAAAAAGACATCAGCAGGCGTTGAGAAGGTCGCCTGTCCCGTTTGCCGTGACCTCGCCGTGTCTTCGTTCTCTCTCTCCCTCTGACAGGTTTTGATGCGTCAGGGGTGGCTGGTTTCGCGGCCAGGCGGTGAGGATGGGCAGGACGGACCTTTCTTTCTTACAGCGCCGCTTCACTCGCAGCCCCGAGGCGACAGCCATCCTTTCCCCCCACCTACCCCTTCCCCTCCCTACAGTACGTGCTCCTCACAATCCCTTCCCTCTCCGCCGCTGCTCAGTATTAGAAATGGTAACAGTTGAGGATACAGTTTTGTTGATTAAAGAACCATAGTTAAACAACATTTTTTACTTTTAATACCAAACCTTCCTATTTTGAGTCTTGTACATTCATTTGAATTCATTTTCTTCCACTTGGCGCTAAACATTAATCGTAATTATACATTTTATTTGTTGGCGCCTTTCAAGGCACTCAAAGTTGCCTTACAAATAGATAACAGAAAACATCAGAAGAGTAGCAAAATATACAAATAGCAAAATAAACGTACAAGTAATAAACATCCAGAACATACAAATACAGGTGGCTAAATGGATGGATGAACTATTGGGATTAAAGGGAGTAGGCAGTTTTGAAGAACACTTTATTGATCTTTAAATGCCTCCTTTAACACACCAGTATCTGTTTCAGCCCCTGGCAGGTCTTACAGACTGATATTAGTGAAGCCACAGATCAGGGCCTCATATATCAGTTTGTGACCATCAACCATAGCGACTCCTGCTTTGTGTTCCTTTGCTAATTGTGACTTTTAAATATTCTTGCAGTCCACATAATCCAGCTCTAGACACCGAGCTGTGGCTACAGCTTCTGGTTGATCTCACACTGTAAAGATTTTCGCCGTGAATTTACAATAAATTATTGGATAAATTTTGCATTACTTTCACAATAAGGTTACTGTGAAATATACTCACAGCAATTTACTGTAATTTTATACCTGTGATATTACAATGCATTGTTGTAAAAGCACAGCTGTATACTGTAACTTTACAGCTTCAATGACAAAGCAATTACTGTGATATTACAGTACATTACTGGGGAATTACAACCTTTTGCTGTACATCATTACAACAAGGCCCTGTACTTTTACAGTGTGTACTGTAAATGTAATGCACAAGTTCATAGTAATTTATTGTGAATTTACAATGTATACTGTGGAAGTCATATAAGTAATGCAGACAAAGTTTCAATTTACTGTTAGCCCAATGGCATATTTATTTACAAATAAAACATACATACATACAGTAAATGCCAAGATATTCAAGAATTCAAGAAATTCAACAGTTATAAACTTTCCAAAGCCATCTTAAAGGGATAGTTTACCCAAAATTGAAATTTCACTCATTATCTACTCACCCTCATGTGGACTAAGGGCAGGGAGAAGTTTCAGAGTCCTCCGTGGCTTCTCTGAGTTACAGGGGGTCTCGGCGTAGCAGTGCATGTCCATATGACGGTTGCAAATGGATACCAACTGTCTTCGTAACAAAAAGACACACCAAAAAACATCCAAATACCTCCATGCTGCTCGTATGTAATGTCCGTCTTGTATTGAAGCCCCGAAATGCGAAATTGTCCCCAAAAAAATTAAATAAGTCCATTCTTCAAGCTTGTTTGTAGCGGAAGCTCCTCTTCCTGGTCCGTCAAATTTGGACGAACCAGGATCTGTCCTCTTCGAGAGAAGAAGAGCTTCTAGAAGCTTCCGCTACAAAACAAGCTTGAAGAATAGACTTATTTAACTTATTCAATACAGACGGACATTACATACGAGCAGCATGGAGGTATCTGGATGTTTTTTGGTGTGTCTTTTTGTTACGAAGACAGTTGGTATCCATTTGCAACCGTCATATGGACATGCACTGCTACGCCGAGACCCCCTGTAACTCAGAGAAGCCACGGAGGACTCTGAAACTTCTCCCAACCCTTAGTCCACATGAGGGTGAGTAGATAATGAGTGAAATTTCAATTTTGGGTGAACTATCCCTTTAAAATACAGAGAAATTGTACAGAAACGTGGAATTCACTACCTAGCTGTGTCACAATA
This sequence comes from Trachurus japonicus, assembly GCF_045865225.1. Lineage (NCBI taxonomy): Eukaryota > Metazoa > Chordata > Actinopteri > Carangiformes > Carangidae > Trachurus > Trachurus japonicus. The sequence continues at coordinate 9,025,213 of NC_140916.1, forward strand.
ACAGTAAGAGGATAGGAATGAGGCCTACATGGCAAAATAAGAGAAGGGAGAGAGCAATGAAGGGATGTCAGAAAGGGGTAGTTTCCTCAAAAGGGTGCTCACATAAGGGTTCATTGTTGTCCACTTCTTGGTCTTTGGTCCACTTCTTCCTCGATGTCCAAGAAGCACCTGTTAACAAGCAAAGATAGTTTCAGTTTTAAATAGACTTATGTATTGCAGGCAGCATTTGTCAAGGCATTTTCCCATATCACACCCTAATAGACTTATAATCCAAACTTGTTGGATCTCCTTTGATCATTCCGAAAAACTAACCACATATTGGGATCTAAACGGTTACTTGCATGAAAAACATCAAGATTGCTGATCACTGAATTAGAAACCTATACTATAATATGAATTACAAGATCAAATCTGATCTTTATACAATACCTTTAGTGACTGTCCAGCGACAGGATACTCAAGGTTGAAGATGCAATAGCTGCTGAAGAAAGCAGGGTGGGCCCATCACATGTCCCTCGATGGATATCAGCCATCCAGAGGGCTTCATCATGTCACCTGAAATGAACCGATAAAACATCATGTGTTATGAGCACTTTGAGATCTGTTTCAAATATAAAGTGCTCCACAAATGTTCATTGTGGCCATGTAAATTCCTAGAATCAAAATAAAATACTGAGTTAGAAATGTGGATAACAGATCCAAGAAACTTTACCTTGATTGATCAAGGAGGCCGTGCTGGGGAGTTCTGCAGTATTGACGTCCATGGCAGTGGCACATGGCTGTAAAATAGTAAACACACCATAGCAGATATTTAACATTAAATATTGTTCATTGGTCAGAGGTTTCATACAAGGTAATGGCGTCTAATGTAATCACTTATTTTCCATTTTAATAATATTTTGAATAAAAAAAATCTTACATCAGCTTCAAGCATTAAATTCTCCTTCGGCTTTTTGAAGTCCGACATTAGGAGCAGCAGGATGCAGGCAGACTCGTCAGGGTCTGGATCACAGCAGGCCACAACATCTCGGATCTGGGGGACATCGACGTCCGTCAGGGCCGTGGTGGTGTCATTTGAATGTAAAAACATTGACATGACCAAGTAGGGGAAAATAAAAAATGTAAAATTAATTTCACACATATACTGTATATCAGAAAATGTTCTAGCTGGTATGGGATCGATACGGCCGAGGTGTCCCACTTTCTTCAAAAAAAGCCCAAACCCAACTATATGATCAAATGTTGAGTCATTATGACCTTTAGCCTATAATCTTAACACATTAACGCTTTATACGGTTCAGCAAAAGCATGATGTACGGCAGCTAACGTTAGTAGTTGGGTAGCATTAATGAAAAGACAGCTATTAGCAAATGCTATGAGACAACCTTTCGGGCACTTGCTTAAAAAAATATGAAATGTGTCATGCAATATACGTTCATTTGAAAGTAAAAAACCCATAACATTGGAGTTATGCATGCAGCTCACCTTCTCCATTCAGTCCAGAAGAGAAAATGGCATCTTCAGGTTCAGTTGGTTCAGTGCGTCGGTTAGGTGTCATGTGACCATGGAATATTTGAAAAAACAATATTTTACTGTGATAAAACTGTTGAATGCTGTGAAATCCTTGCATGTTTTTACGGTGTTGCTGTGACATTACAGACCTTGTTGTGATATAACAGGAGTTTTTTGATTGCAGTATTTAACTGTAAAATAACAGTTAAAATCTGTAAAATCACAGGATTCTGTAGTTTTTACAGGTATTCATCGGGAAATTACAGGAAAACTTAATTACAACAAGTTACTGTAAAATAATACTGTTAATTATTGTGAAATCCTTGTAATTTCTAACAGTGCAACATTAACCAGTTCTCTGATATTGTTCCACATTGTACTGTAGCTACTTTCATAGCCTCTGAAATCACATTAACTTTTTGCATCTCTCACACTTGCACTTGCTTGTTTGTTGACTTTATAGGTAGGCTTGTCATGTCACATTTTGAATTTCCGTTGCTTTCATTCTCAGCACACTGTAGCAGCTGTCTTTATCTGGCGCCTCAGAAAGAGTAAAGCTATAAAGTGTTATTTGTCCATATAAGACTTGTCTTTACTTACTGGAGTTTAGTTGAAGTGTAGAGTTCAGGAAGTTGATGCAGGAGAACTGACAAAAACTTCTTCAACGTACCCACTCACCCACTGGGCAGTGGTATGATGAGCTCAAACAGATATTACTTAGACTCTATGGAGCTGGCAGAATAAAAAGTCAGTGTACTGTCTGGTTCACCAGAGTGGGACATTTGCCTTCTCACCTGCAGCTCCTCCAAACGATGTCGAGAAGAGTTCAGCTTGGCAGTGGATGTGCATAAAGCAGCTTGAGACATTCCTGGCCGCAGCGCTCTGTAGACACAACCCAGCTTGTAAAGTATTCAAAGATTTGAGATGGAGCTCAGAGCTGGACTTGTCACTGTCACATCCAACGTTGAAGGCCACCACCTTGCTTAGAGAGCAAGGTGACGAAGGCTCCCTGAGCCCCCCTCCACCCCCCCACCAGGTATTCCTGTGTCCCATTAATGAAACACAAAGGGCAGTCGGTTGAGACGGAAAGAGCCAAATTGAATCTGGGGCCTCTGCTTTTGTGTGCTGCATTAACAACTCAATTAAATGCCAGCAAGCATCTGCCGCTATGCCAGTCTGGCATGAATACCTCACCGACTCTATAGTTCTCTAAGAGGGGGTGAGACATAATAACAGAGACAGAGAGAGGGAGAGAGAAAAGAAGAGAAAGAGGATAATGTGCAGCTCCTCTAATCCTCCTCACTGACATACTTATTAATCCTCAAGGTGAGATGTGCTCAGTCACTGCAGGAATTTAGAGAGATACAGAGATACAGATAATATCTGCATGTGCAGACACTCTACTTATAATCTTTGAATAGATATGACAGACAAGAGCTGTGGTTTATGACATGAGGCCCAACAAATAAAAATAACTTAATAGAAATAAGTTAATGTAGAGAGCATGTTAGGAAAAAAAGATTTAAAATAATTTTAAAAAGTAAATAAAATATGCAAATAGCTCTATAATCCAATGCATAATAGAGTAACAGTAATATATGTACAGTATACCAAAGGCTCACTATAAAGCATCAAGGTCAATTTCGCACTAATTCAGCTCACTAAGCTCCTAATAAGAACAAAAAGCTGTTGTCAGGAACCATCTTTCACACCCTCCTGCAGCAACATTATGAAGGTATTAAAGCTCTGAGTGTAACATTGCTGGAGGTTGTGGTGAGACAGAGAGAAAGAAAGAGGGAGAGAGAGAGAGGGGGAGAACACGGGGGAGAAAAGGGAGGAGAGAGCGGGAGGAAGGAGAGACTGCTCATCCCAGACAGGGAGTTCATCCATCATTGGAATCAGTGTGTGCTGTAATTACTGTGTCAAATAGATGGGATGATGCCTGGGAGGAAAGAGTGCGTGTGCGTGCGCTTGTGGGTATGTGTGTGTGACTGTGCATGCATGCTGTGTGTTTGTATGTATGTGCATATATGGGTTTGACTGCACTGGTGTGTGTGAGAGGTTTGCACGAGCTGGTTGTGGTGATGTGATGGTTATGGTGTGTGTGTGTGTGTGTGTGGAGTTACAAAGGGGGGGTACATACATAGAGATCTTCCATGGACACCTTATCTTCATAATCACCCCCTCCTCCAAACACACATACACACACACACACACACACACACACCAAACCGCTCCCTCCTCCACTGTCATCTGTCATCCATAGCCGGCGCTGTCAACTGGCGCTGTCATGCATTGCCAACATCGGGCCGTCAGGAGAGGAAGCCTTAACTCTTTCAGCGGCGGAGCCCTTTGAGGCTTCGGGAGGATGCAGCTATTTAAGGAATGTGCGGCTTAAAGGATGGATGAAGCAACTGAAATGTGGGAAGCGTTGATAATGTGAAGTATTGGCAGTGCTCACGGTTTTTGCCATGGTTGTTGTTTTTTTTTTCCCATCTTTATGGAGGGGTGAATGTGCCCCACAGCAAGACACTGTGTCACAAGACAGAGAATAATGGAGTGTGATTGATGTCGGGTTTTAAGAAACTGATATTGTGTTGAGAAAAAAAGATTTGATACAAGCTCTTGGGTATGCACCAAACTTGTCTCCAGGAAAGATGGTTTTCATGTTGGTTAGCCCTGAATTTAGTGAGTGTGAGTGTGTTTTGTTTGCTAATAGCAGATCAGTCAAAACAGATAAAAGCTACAAGTTAAAGAAATTGTTTTCTATGAAGGAGTCAGGACTACGTCAAACAAACGTTATGGTAACACTTTATTTGACGCCTATCTCTATAAGCATTATAACCATACTTACAATGAGTTATAATGCAGTTATGGCACTGTATCACATAAACACTCATAAATGATCCCAATGCTTTATAACAATAATCGTAACACACTATAAAGCATTTTATCATGACTTATAAGGTCAGGTATTATAATACGTTATAATTGTTAGTAACTCGCTGACAATGCCCACATCGATAATGCATTATAAAAATAGTTATAATGTGTTATAATTGGCTTATAAATGTGTATAACTATCATTATAAACACTAAATCATAAGGCTTTATAACAATAACAATAAGAACACATTATAGAGCATTAAAACTCTATTATAATGCTTCACCTTATAAGCCATTATAAAATGCTCTATGATGTGTTATACTTATTGTTATAAAGCCTTATGAGTGTTTATCATGATAGCTATACAGTACACGTTTATAAGCCAATTATAATACATTATAACTATATTTATAGTGTTTGATCGATTTGGGCATTTTCAGCAAGTTACTATCAATTATAACGTATTATAATACCTGACCTTATAAGTCATGATAAAATGCTTTATAGTGTGTTATGATTATTGTTATATAGCATTATGATCATTTATGAGTGTTTATAACTATAGTTATACAGTGCTTTAACTGCATTATAACTCATTAGTATGGTTATAATGCATTTATAGAGATAGGTGACAAATAAAGTGTTACCAAAATGACCTTCAGGAGAGGATATGAAGAACTATATTTGCTTGTTTTTTTGTTTTTTGTTTTGCAGTGAACATTCAATATTTGTCTGTTTTGAAATTTTGTGATTAAAATCTAAAATCCCTGCATCACTTTTACTTTCAACCTCATTTCACTTGAAAAATCTGAAAAACCCAACCAGCTAATAACAACAGCTTCATCCATTCTCCAAACTGTGCACACTGGTAACGGGGGTGTAGGGCTGGTAGATGAGAGTGAGAGTGGGTGTGGGGGTGTGTGTGCATCTTCCTCGTGTTTGTGTCCTGTCCTCTCGCTTGAGAAGTTATCTGAAAAATGGGGAGCGTGTCCGCGAGCCATATGGCTCGGCGAGAGCGCCGACGAGAGGAGCAGCGGAGCACGTAAAGAGGTGGAAATGGCGTTAGCCGCTTGGCTGCTCATTGTTGGCAATCAAAGTCCTGGTGAACCGGTGAAGAGATGAAAGCGGCGGAGAGGTTCACGAGTCTGGTCACTCTATTTGGAGACGTGACAGATCTGCCCCCAATGGTGGAACCGCTTGATCTGCTGAGCGTGGTGTACAACTTTCCAACGGGTTTCCAATGAGGGAAATCAGTTGACCAGGAGACCAATATCCATCTTAACAAGTCATTTACATGTGTAGTGTCTCTTTTCTGTTGAAAGGCTAAAATTGGTCAGTATTGTAAATAAATGCCCTTGTTTAAGATATATAAATACATGAAATATCTTGGAATAAAGAGTCAACATCCAGAAATATTCAAATATAGAAGGAATGTATTGATTAAGTGAAATTAACACATCATTTAGTAACAACATCTCAAAATAATAGGAGAAAAAGCTTAAGTTGAATGGGTTTCTCACCTGAAATGTGAAACACATCGTGCACATGTTCATTAAATCATTAATTAATGTAAAATTGATTATTATATTAATGGCTTAGCCACAACAGCAGGTCAGTACACCTCATCAACACACAATGAAATCTCATGACAGGTCAACCAGTGAGCTCCTGTGCTCTTGATGCGCCAACAGCAGATGCCACACACTGCTGCCACGTCCTTGAGCAAGGCAGCGCTCCACCACAGCGGAGCCGCCTCTTGTGCTGCCGGTGAGAAAGATTATAATTAATGATAGAGAGCGGAGTGGCTCTCTAATTTGAGAAAACAGCTCCGAGCGCTTCAGAATCCTACGAGCTCACGGTGTCGGCGTGGTGAAGTGACAGCTCTCAGCTCCACCGCTGAGTCTTCCTCATCACCATTGTCTTCGTGCAACCTTCCCCCCGTCTTCCTCTCTGTGGCAGCGCTGCTACACTCAGGGGCTATTAGGGAAATGTAACATTTGGTGCCATATGCTTGCAGGTTGTTTGGGAATAGCGATGTGGCCATATCATGACATGCTGTAGCTTACATTTTGCCAGTTAATTACCGTCATGACATCAAAACTGGAAGGAAACTGCAGATGCTGTGTTGGTAAAAAGCTCTCGGGGAGGAGGGGAGGAGGCTTCAGGGTTAGATCATTAAAGAGTACTCTTCATCAATAAAGAGTTGACTCTGACTCACACAAAGAGTTGCAAATCTTCCTGTTTGTTTAAAGGGGTAGTTCAACATTTGTTACCTTTAATTGTCGGTGCAAACTATTTTTAGAATGGCGGAGCAGAGCCGTTAGCTGCTCAGAGCTACGCTATGGAGGCTCATGGGATTTCTTGGTTTCCCTCATCAAACTCATCAAATACACAATCCAACAACTCCAAAACGCTCTGGTGGACAAGTTGTGACCTGCACATTCACCACGCTATGAGATAATAACAGACAGAGTTGTTTTAGAGGTAAATTCATGCAAAACCGCTGATGCGCGTTCCCGTTGGGGGGAGTTATTCGGCAAGCAGTCTCTGCATTTACCTGAAAAACAGCTCCATCTCATAACGTTTCATTATTACCTCATAGCGTATGAATGTGCAGGTCACAACTTATCCACTGGTGTGTTTTGGAGTTATTGGATAGAGTATTTGATGAGTTTGATGTGGGAAACCAAGAAATCCCATTTGCCTCCGTAGCGTAGCTCTGAGCAGCTCACGGCTATGCTCCACCGTTCTAAAAATAGCTTGTACCGACAATTAAAGGTAACGAACCTACTCAAGAGTATAGGGATTATGGCAATGGGCCAATTTGCTAAAAAGTTGAACTATCCCTTTAACTTACAATACACCTCCAGTTTGTAATATGGTGGTTTTCTGCTCTTAATCAATACTACACACTAGAGGTCTTCACAGGTCCAATTTGATGGACCCGAACCCAAATGGACCCGTGAAAATTGGACCCGGAGCCGACTGGCCCCGAGCTATTATTGTAAATATGAGTTCCGAACCCGAGCCGAACCCTTAAAAACCTGTGGACCCGAAATGCCCGAGTTGCTTTATGATTTAATACAAGTTGTCTAACATTAAATAAAACTTGTTTTTATTAGCTACTACTTTATGTTTCTTACCTAAACGTAGTCTTCTTCCGCTGCCAGCCCCCCCCGGCTATAATGATGTAAACTGAAATAAATCCACGTCGTCATTTTCTTGTTTAGATGGTCATGTACTGTAATCCTTCTTCTTAGCCATTGCTAACACTAATCCACCGGTCATTTCCTCTTGTTTAATTAACGTTATAATTTTGGAGTTTCCATTGTGCTTTGCAGAGCGTAACGTTACCGCGGTAACAACACGCTACGGCAACTTGATTGTTTAACTATTTTGAACCACATTAACCATAACGTTACGTTAATAAACAAACTTTTTAACTGCCCCGAGTCCTGACCTAGGCTCTAACTTTTGCTTGAACTGTCACCTTTGACGTCATCATCAGAGTCGTATAGTTGTTTTGATCACGTGACATAAGTCACACAGGCAGCTCGCAGCCTCACATTGGACGGAAGGGGGAGGGTGGGGGTGATTGACAGCTGTGACAGCCAATCGCCGGGTCCTCTCGGGTACTGTAGGACCCGGCGTTTCACAATAAGAGCCCCGAGACCTGAGACAAACTCCACCGGTTCCGACCCGGCCCCGGAGTCACTTCTTGTGAGTGGACCCAAAACCCGAGCCGGGTCGGGTCGGGTCGGAACCTCGGGTTTTCGGGTTGCCAGTTTTTTAAGACCTCTACTACACACCCATTCATTGCTCCTTGTTCATGCTTACACATGTGGCCTCAGACAGTCTTTAAAGATGATGATGCATGGGCTTGTGGGTAATGGTGGTCAAATTACACTGTTTTTTCAATGTGATTTTATTATGTCGAGCCCAGAATCTATATACAGTATGTGCTGTCATCCAGGGTCGGTGGCACCTACATATGAATCCAGGTGGAAAATAATGTGTATGAACAACACACCAACCAAACCTTGACTTAGATACAGAAACGGTTTTAATAAAGTAAGAATTTTAAATATCAATAATTACATTGTAGTCTACTGAATTAGGTGAGGTTTCCTTGTGATTATTAGAAAACATTGGCCTGATTTTAAACCTGGTTTTCTTACATCTGGAGCTGAACTGGTTTGGTTTCACTGTGACTGTATAAACACACTATAATAATATGTTGAATGTCTAAACGACAGTGATAATGTTCAATTAAGTAGGAGCTGTTATATACTGCATATACTCAGTTCATGGGTGCACACAGGGACTTACATGTCACATGTGTGCAAGTGTGTATAGCTGCATTTAATATACTCCTGCAATGAAGAAAGCCAGCCATGGTCCAGAAAGCCCAGGGGCTATTTATAGTGGGCAGCAGGCTGAGTGGCAGACTTCTCTTAATCAGCATGCTACTACGAGAGGTAATTTAAAGACGCCTCGCCGCTGACAAGAATTAAATTGTGTTTTGATTTTCTCATTAGCCTAATCTCTAGCGAGCCTCGTTATTGTGTAATTTTCCTGCCTTGACACGACATCTTGTTTTGGGCGATGACAGCCGTATGCCGCTGTTTTGGGGACAGGGGCAAGGGGTGGCAGCGGCGGGGGGGTTATTCCGTGGTGACAGCTCGAAGTTATTTGGTTGGCTGTTCCCTTCTAGCACACCTCAACCCCCCCTTCTCCTCCCCTCCCCTCCCCCTCCTCTCTCAACACTCACACACGTAAATACAAATATACACAAACTGCCACCACTTCCAGCCACGACTGATGGGGGGGATAGTTGACGTTCAGTAGCTGCAGGGAGTGTTGAGGTGTGTGTGTGTGTGTGTGTGTGTGTGTGTGTGTGTGTGTGTATGTGTGTGGTGTGTGTTCAGTCAGCAGACAAGTGTGCAAATGAACTTCTCAATGTCACTTTGTGGTTGAAGGTCCATCACTTTAGCAGCCAACACACCTCTGCATCAGTCTGGAGTCTGATCCATGAGATTCATTAGAGCTAATTGTTATTCATGATTATTATTCATGATGGTTAAAGGCAGATTTCTTGGCATTAAATGCACTGCAATTTAGGACAAGACTTTAGCCTCTTGAGCTCATCTTTACTGTCCACTTTTTCACATTTCACTACTTTCCATACCTTGTTTTTACTATCAATTATATACAGTACATTTCCATTAGAAAGGCTGTATAACTGACTGACAATAATGCTTATCCTTGTTTTTCATTTACTTCCATCCCTCAGGTTGTCAGATAAATTCTGTGAGAGCTAATTTGCCTTGTTTTTTTTATTTGTAATATCTGTCATGGAATTTCTATATTAAGTAAATAGCCAGACTGGATATTTATAGCCTTTGTTGGCATTTGTGAATTTGTGTGTAATGAAGTATGAAACGGCTCAGTACAGGCTGACACTCCGTGGACACACTGGGATTAAAATACTGACAACAGACTGTGTTTTCTAACCCCGCTGGCTGTTTTTCATAGAGTCTTGGCAGAAATCTGGCAGAGGGGATAAATCACATCCTTTAGTATCCTGGATTCTTTTTCTCGCCGCAGGTTTCTTGTCGCCAGTCTTTAGCAAGCCAAATGTGAAAGCTGTGACCCCGCCGCTGCTCCCCACACCTGTTGTGTTGAATCTCGCTGCGAGTCAAAGTATTAGGCAAAAAGACGGGGCACAAAGACATCACTTGACTGGAAAGATAGCAGCTTTATTATGGGTCTGGAAGTGAAAGCAGTTGATGCTTGTGTTGCATCAGCTTCAGCCAGAAAATGTAGCTTGATATGTCTTTTTTCTTTTTTTTTTTTAAATTATTGTTTCTGCGTAAGATTGCAGTATTTAGATATAATTGGAAAGGGACTCATCAGGTGTGGATTATTTAACCATTTCTCCCATAACATGCTAATGAGCCATAAGTCCCAGCTGTAAACTGAAGATCGATCCGTGAAAGTCTTTTACGTCATTGTCGTATTTTTCGAATTCAGTCTTCAGCGTCTGACGAGGAAGCTGTCGAAAGAAACCAGTGAAATATCCCCACTTTGTTTTTCACACTTTCATACATCAAAGTCGGGGGAGGAAGCCCCGAGTCCGACAGGGTCACAACCATCCGAACGATTTATCAAAGTGAACAATGGTGTGACTTCATCGAACCATCCGATGCCGCATTCGCTGTCATCGCCGCAGCCTTGGTTCCCACACCTCCGAGACGAGACGGACGAGAAAAAATGAGTCCTTTGACACATTTTACAGAAAAGAGTGGGGCCCAGTCTTTTTACAGAAGTCCTCATCCTTCTTTAAGCGTATCCTGTTTGGGTGAAGCGGGTCGAGCGCACTTTGACCCTGTTGGAGCTCTCGGGGTTCCTGTCAAGGCTCCTGTCAGGAACTGGGCAGCAACATGAGGCATCGCCGCCGTCTCGTGCCTCATTTTTAAACTCATCTCTGCTTTGGATTACAGCATCGCCCGTCTTATTTTTAGTTTCTTTGGGGAACAGACGCCTCTAAAGAGCTCCAATTAGTCCCTCCAGCAGAGATAAACACATCCTTCTAACGCCATTTATCAAAGAGGCCTCTTCTTTAACATTTCCTCCTCTAATTACGACGCAATAATAATCAACTCTAGTTCACCAGATCTTAGATTAAAGACTTTTTTAATGTTTAAAAAAGGAAATATAAAGCAAAAATGTTGTTAAGATACTGTAAATTATCTGCGAGCTTCTGTGGACATCGTCCATTTCACAGTTTCCAACTATCCCTCTCTCTCTCTCCCTCTCTCTCTCGTCTGCAATTTGCATAAAAATGAGCCTGCCTCGTGCAAGAGTGATACAACATCTGTGCTGATCAGAATTAATTGAAATCTGTAATGTTGTGCAGCCGTGCTAATTCGCCGTGTTACTCGCAGCATATAAAGAAGCATTATGCTATTTAGGGACGTCTATTCACTTCCCCTGATTGAGACACGAGCTAAACGCTTAACCGTGCTGCAGCAGTGACGGCTGCACGGTTTGCAGGCCTTCTAGTGTCACATACCACTAATTAATATATATATTCAAGGTGTTTAGACACAAACTGTTTCAGCACCATCACCTGCAGGAGGACTCAGACTCTGTAAAGTAATCTGATTACCTGCACTAACAGTTTGAAGTATCTCTAATCTGATTATTGTTTCCTCATCTCGGGTAATAATAGATCCAACATCTTTGTTTGATGACGAATGAGATCCTGCTTCAATCACTCTGCACTGACATGATATTTACATAATATACAACCTGCATGTTACCTGATGCCTCCTACTGTGCAGATTAACAGCGGTGTTAATAATAGTTTACTAGCACAGAACAGTCAGACAGGCACTCATGGATCCTGTATAATGAAAATAAACCTGTCTGTCTTTCTGTCCGGGTCATGTGAGTGAGTGTGTGTCTGTGTGTGAGTTATTGTTTTGTTCTGTCTGCTAAAGGTTTATAAAATCCTCATAATATTTTGATGTGGTATCTTATCTTGCAAACAAAACCACCTTTGCCTTTGCGTGTAACGAGCTGCATTACAGACGGTGTCTGGTTAAAGCTCCTGCTTTATACAGTGTCATCTAAATAAATTGGTGATTTATGTCAGAATATGCACCATTAAACACAGCATCAACTATTTTCAGATGCTCAGGTCTTGTCTTACCACACGGCCCGGCGGTAGAGGACACGTTCAGCAGACAACAGCCAGGACAAGAGCTTCTGTTTCACCACGGTAAAACGTACACAATTAGTATTGATAAACTAAAAATGAAACGATCTGTCAGATTATTCCCAAAAAACTAACAAAACCACCTCGATCTGCAAATTGTTGCCTGCAGAAAGACTTGTAAAACACCCTTTCAGCTCAATGATAAAACCCAACATGGACGCGTCCCCCAGAGTAAAGCCGTATACCTGCCACTTTTCCTCCACTGACAACAAGACAAATCTTCGCAGTAAACATTTCACTTCTTACATATGAAGCAAAACAAATCCATCTCATCATCCATCAAACCCTAGTTCATATGATCTGAATGAAGACAAGCTGCTGGTGCACAGATGGCTGCACACACAGTCGTACCTGTGACACTGTAACACCGTGGGGGTCAATGGGACAATCGCAGCTATTTATTCCGGCTTAATCGGGAAGAAGAAGCTCGTGGAGGAGGACGGGGGTTTGGAAGCTGCATGGGGAAGGGGTTTGCCTGCCTGCCTCCCTCCCCGTACAACTAACGGGATTTGACTCTTAACCCGCCGTGTGCATTAGGTGGGCGATGATCTGTAAAGCTGTGCTCCACTGGGGTACGCTAGCGAGTCTCTTTTACACCGTGATCTATTGCCCCGCTTTAGCTCCGACGATCTATCACACGGAACTGGCAGTAACGGATGAGAATGATCTGCTGGAAAAACTCTCTCATTTGTCTCTGTCGCAGCCAGTGAACTAGAGGAGACGCTAATACAGGGAGACGGCCCGGGGAGGGGATATAATTATGTCTCGGCACTCTTCTGCTCGCTGGCTGAGTATGGGAGGCATATTAGGATATAATAAAGCCAGGCCTCGCTTCCCTTCTCTCTGATTTTTTTTTTCCTCCCCTCTTTGATTTCTCTTTTTTTCTTCTTCCACTATATTTTTCTCTTGCACCCGATATCTCTCAACCTCTGTCTCTTTATGTGTCTCTTGTCATCCACCTCTCTGTAGTCTCTCCACCACCCACCTCTCGCCCCCTTCCACCAGAATGAATGGTTTTGCCAGTTTTGCTTTGTTTTTTATATACGTTTAATATGTTTTCTTCCTGTCGACAGAAAACCTTCACTATACCCACTGGTGATATTATACAGTAAAAAACAGAAGCTATAGTGATTCAGGGGTTGTGATTATTTGGCATCACAGGTTTTTCCTATAATGTGGACATCTGTATGCTTCCGTATGCTTCACTCGCCTTTATGCGAAACAGAATTTTATTCTTTTTTGAGATTTAATTTTTTATTGTTGTTGTTTTATAATCCTTCTAGACCATATGATGGTTTATTGGTCTTTTCCACTGAAGCCTTCTGTCTGTGCTGTAACCACAAGTCAGGAATCTGCAAAAAAAAAAAACACAATAGAGGAGCAGTTTAGGACCACAGAAATAGGCAAAACAAAACAAAAATAAATAATAAATCACAAATTAGAAGTGGAAAAGGACCAAATTACAAGTAAAAACCAAAAGGTCAGGGTTGATACTGGTTGGAAACATTTTAAACTATGATGCCATACAAATGAATGAGGTACAGGTCATTATATATTTTATCCTCTTGTCCTGTTTGTCTTCAATCCCATCATGCTTTCCTGCGATTTCTGGTTTAAACTATTTCTGTTCATTTTGTGGAGGCAAATGAGTTGTCTATTCGAAGACCTTTTTGCAAAACTTTATGAACCTCCAAACAGAAATGATTCATCCAAATCATATGATAATGATTTGCCTTTTCGAGCCCACACTGTCGTCTGCAGTTGTAATATTTGGTGCTGTGACTGTTATGAGCCGTAGTAATGAAGGATCTGAAGAGATTAAGAAGAGAGACTTCTGCAGTTGTCTCGTTTTGTTTCCAAGGCTTTAACTTTTCAAAGCAAACGTCTCCTAGCCTTCGTTTCATCATGAGAAATAGTCCTTTATTAAAACAGATGTTCGGCAGGCAGAATAATTTTTGAGGTTTTACAGATAAATTCAAGATTCTGAAGCCTGAAACAAATGCAGCAGCGGTGAGACAGGAAGCTTCACTTCAAACACGAGTTTCAATAAATTCTTGGCTTAAAACTGAAAACCTGGAGCACTGAGGCGGCTTAGAGGAGATAACCTACGACCTCAGCAACATAAAATGATCTTAACTATGTGTTGTCATTGGGTCTCATGGCAGGGATACCTTGAAACCTCAAAAATGACTGAGTGGCGTTATCTTTTCAAAGAAACCCTGAAGCATTGCACAACGTTTTGATTCGTTTTAACAGCAACGGCTTATGCAACTTCACAGACATCATGCATGAATGAAAACCAGCACTTGTGCATGATTTATACATTCAGGACCTTCATCATTTACTACAACTGTATCATATTCTTTTATTTCAACATATGAGTGGATGAAGAGGAAGAAGAATTAAGTTATAAAAAGGAAAAGTGCAGCTGAGAGTTGGATCTGCGTCCGGATCAGGATCATGACTGAAGGTCTGTTATCACTTAAACACAGGATGTAATCGACAATGGAATTTTTATTTTACAAATTCCAGACATGACAGTTTCACAGATGCAATAAATAGATGACAATCATGAAGGCAGTTATGTGCAAATAGCGGAACATCTCCAGGTGATCCCCGCTGCAGCAGCCGAGCTACGGTCGAGTCAACAGGCTTTTTTTTTTTTATTGGAGAGAGGAACAAACACAGAGGACTTGCAGCCAGCTCTCCTCTGCGTCTGGCCATCCGGCATGAATTGCATTTCTCTCTGGGTTCCAGTTTGGATTTGGTGATAACTGCTGAGGCCAGGCAGCACTTGGACTCCGACTGCAGGCCGAGGACCGCGCCAGAGCTGTTGCCTCCCATCTGGGTCGGGGTAGACAAGGTTACAGGCATCACTTCAAACCCAAACACCAGGTGGACGCCAAACAGAGGCTTTTTTTTTTTAAAGCTGAAATAACATGTAAAATATTTTTAAATGAACCCTTTTCTTGGTAACTGATGGCAATTTCCAGGGAAGGTTTTTGATGTTCGATGCTCTAGACATTTTTTTTTTTTTTTTGGAGCTGCTCTTCCTCAGGTCCAGGAAGTGATGCTTTTTTAAAGACAAACAAATGAGGAGGTTTGTGTGAGATCAGAGAGCTTCTGTGTCCGTACAGACAAAAACAAAGACAGGACAGGATGTAAAACTCCCAATGAAATGATGCTGCAGCGCTGCGCATCCCCAGGTGACCAACAGGTGATCAGTAAGAAGTGCAGAAAGAGCATCAAACACACCGCCACAATAAAAGTTTGCAGGTGTGGGTAAAATAACACAATTTATACAAACATAAAAAGAAAATAAATTCCATTTTTAACACTGTCCAGTCTGTGTTGCAGCTACCGGTTAACCTTCAAACAGATTAAGTGCCTATTGTAAGTGTCTTGTTGGAGGGAAGACATCCGCAGCCTGCTGGTGAGTCAGCTGCCCCGTCGCCTAGTAAAGCTCCTGCAGGCAGGAAACAACCACTGTGTTATGGGTATAGCTCCTTCCTAAAGCATGGCACAGAGGCACACAGGAGATCTGCAGGATGTGTGTGTGAGTGTGTGTGTGTGTGAGAGAGAGAATATGAAAGTGTGTATGCATTTGTGCATGTACCATTTGTACTTCTGTGTGTATGTTTTTCCATGTATATGAGCATTTGTGTGGCTTCATAGTCATGCATCTCTTTGAAAATGATTTTTTCGGGGTCACATGTGCGTTTGCTTGTGTTTACTGTGTTTTGATTGTGTAGGTGTTCTCCTCAATCTCCTCATTTTTGCCTATATAACATTGATTATGCACTTAATCTCCTTTTTTCAAAGATTTTTTGTTAGCCAGAAATCTGTATTGTTTGTAATTATTAAAGGGGTGGAGCTCTTGGGCTTGGTTCCCTCCTTGCACCATTGAACTTAAATGTGTGCAAAATAAAAAATCAAATCAAAATCAAAATGCAGCCTGTTTAAAAACCGTCTGTGTTACTACTTCTGTCATGTTTCAGTGAAACGCTCATTTTCTTCATGCTTCCTGCAGACGAGCAGTGACACATCGTTTTGATTCAGTAGTCTGGTTTCTTAGCGCTTTGCACACACAGAAAAAAAGTTATGAATTACCGTTCCCGCTGAGTGATGTAAATAAAAATGAAAATAAAATTCCAATTTCTCATCTTGTGATATCACTCCAATTAAAAATGACGATGGATTTCCAGTTAGGAACCGGCTCCCTCACAGAGATGAATTATTTTGAAATTCACACTTCCTACGACCTACGACGTGAGTTCACAATTTCAAATTGCACATTAAGCAGGTTAATGGAGACTCAACACACCTGGTGCTGGGTAACCTCTGACCTCTAGCAGCTGCAGCAGTTATGATGGAAGCAAAGGAATAAGTCAGGTGACGTTACACAGAAGAGAACGACCAAGTCCAGGTTGAGGAGGTCAGATTGGACGGATGCTCTGAGTCAACACTGAAGTTTCAAGCAAGACTCTGCTGTTTGTTTCCCGTGCAAGGTCATATAGTCACTCAAGTCTGTGCGAATGAAACCAAATCATCTTAATTTTGTGTTTTTGTTTTTGTTTTCCTTCTCACGCACTTCAACCAAAACATTTCAGCAGAACAGCAGAAATCAGAGGAGACACAAATTCTGAGCTTCTGCCTGTTGCTGATCTGATTATTTCAAACCACAGATTGATTCTGCGAGGACACCGGGCAGTAAATTCATAACTGATCGATTATTAACTTAATTTCCTGTAAAATAATTCCCCACGTGTAGAAGCTAAATAACACATTAATTAATAATTAACAAATTACAGAAAGGGCACATGGATCAGTCATATAGCTGCACTACCGGCCTGCGTGGACGCACTTTACCTCGCGCACCGTCCACTCGCTTTGACCGACTCATTGTTGTGTGTCATCTTCCATCATTCATCAACATGTCTCTCTCCTTGCTCCACACCTCCACCCCACTTCCTGGGCATTTTGTTAGAAAAAGGTCATATGTGTGATTCATTTCTTCTTTACAAAGGTCTTCAAGATGTTTGTGGACATTACACAAGCGTTGCTGGAAATCTTACACACCAAGAATGTTCGAGGAAGTTTCTAATCAAACTATTTGCATGTGTTTGGCTGAATGTGAATGAAGTGAGAGATTAAAACCAGCGCCATCGGTGATAGAAAAACACAGTGGTCCAGCAAAAAGTATGATAACAAAAAACAGATTGTTGTGAAGTGTTAAGTACAGCGGTCTGAGGCAGCAGATGACTGAACGTCAGAGAGCTTCACTGACCTGAAGGTTCCTGATCAGGTCAGTCAGAGATGTATGAGAAGAAAAAGATTAAAGGACATTTGGGAAAATAAGAGAAATGATCATGTCCTTCATAGACTCACTTTCATTTTTACCTCCAAACAAAGTGGTGACTGACTGTCAGCTTGTTTACACACTGCGTGATCATCTGACTTCTTGTATTTCCTGCAATGCTGGACCTATTTATAGCAACGTTCCTGTGTTTCCAGAGCTTGGCAATAACTTTGGGGTGTTCAGTGTTATCATACCTGACAGAGGCAACGGCCAGAGCTGCAAAACTAACAACAAACAAACAATACGTGTCGTTATGAGCTGGCCTTTCTTAAATCTGCAAAATAATGTTATTTATATGAAATTGTCAGTGATTTTCATATGTTCTCATATCTGCATATTAACCCACAGTCAACAGAGGTGTAGGTGAAGTGAAGCTGCCCATTAGTGTGCAGTAAAAGTCTAAATGCTGCTCTGTTTCAACAGCATGCATTAGCCCCGGGAGTGACTGGGAAACCCTGTGTGTTTCCTGCCTCTCCTATGGGTCAAAGCTGCAGCCGCCTGCAGCTCTGCACAAGATAAGCTAAGGAGAGATAAAAGACGGATTCATGTGAGAAAATTGCACATGAACTGCCGTTGGTGAGTAGAAGAAAATAAATGACATCATGTGTTTCTACACAGACACACGGGCCACACAGAAAATTATATCACACTATAACATGTTAGATCAGAAATGAGCTGAGTTTTAATAACATCTATATTTGTGTTTATTGGCTGCAGGTTACTGGGGAGTTTTCATTTGAGCGGATCAGTTTCCTCTGGTTCTACATTTGCAGCCCAGTTTCAGTTCAACGTTGCTGCTGAAGTGGCATCGACTCGGAGGTAACACTGATCCTCAAACCCCATCTCCACGCCTTGCACTTGACCCGAATGTGTCCTCGGAGATCAACAGTCAATTAAAGTGCCCCTTCATATTTTTTTTTTTGTGTTTTACCCCGAGAGTAGAGAGGAGCTCAGTTTAGCCTTCTGCACTGCTACTCCGCTAATTGGAACCAGGATCTGTAAAAATGGGAACTTAAGTAAAACATGCCATAAAATTCTGAAGGCTAACCATAAACTAACCAATTTCTTTCATTCTTTTAAAGGGAACTCTAACTGAAACCTCCACGTAAACTTTTACGAGGATCCCTGGGGTCACCCGTAAACCCGTTAATAGAGATGAGATATGAGCGGGGCGCTTGGGCCTCCCATTTCGTTTGCATTTCTTTCTCTTTTTTTTTTTCTCGTCCTCCTGTTCCATTGCATTCTTGGAAGAGGTCAAATGCTGTTCGGAGGCAAACACTGCCAAGACTACGCTGCTGTTGTTTTTTAATTTTTTTTTATTTTATCAAAGAGCAGTACCGTATGAACATCAGAGCGGATGAGCGGCGGCACGTTCGAGGCCCCTCTGGTCCCTTTTTACGCCGATTGTGCTCTTTTGCGTCCGGCTGGTTTCAAACCAAGGTGGGAACGGTGCAGAGGTGTGAAAAGGTGAAGCTCACACTGTTTTAGTGGCCGTCGTGCAGCGAGGTTTCTCTTTCATGTTCGGCTTCAGACACTTCATTAGCTTCACTCACCACATGATTGCACGTGTTCAGATACATACGTTAGTTTTTTTCTGTCTTATTTACAAAAAAAAAACAATTTTCACTCAATTAATACAAGAAAAATCTGCACTAAATTGAAGCACATAATAGACACAAATAAACTCCACAATCACTGTTTCTCTAATGCAAATTGGCTCAAACAGTGGTTCAAATCTTAACCGGCACTCGTCCGGCAAAAAGAGTGCTAATAACTTTACAGCGTAAAAAGACTGAGGAGGCCTCTGGACAATAATAAAAAAAAACTGAAGAGACAAAAGTCTCTGTGTGAGGCTTCTGGCCAGCCTGTAATGCTAAACCAGTCCGAAGAGACTCTTTCTGGTAGCGTTAAGTTTATTCTGCAATATCAAACACATACTGTGGTTTTACATGGTATTGTTATTAAACGCTGCAACTGTTATGCTAATGACTTTGACATTTAATTTCCTGATTAGTGCCTTTATTAAAGATAATAAACTCATTATGTTGTGGTCTCTCTGACCTTACAGAGTCTCAGTCCAAGTAAAACACGTAAGAGAAAAAAAGAAAAGAGAAGGAAAATAAAAAGAGGTCTGAGCTGTGGTGGGAGCCATCATCTGCTTAAACGCCGCAGCCTCGGCCTCTTTGTTGCTCTACTCAGTGTTGAGCTGTGTTTCATATCCCGTTGAGACTAATGAGAACAGTCCTGGGATCTGTTGCGGTTATTTTGACAAATTGAGCCTGTAGTTGTTTTTCCTCTTACGCCCCCATATATCGCAATCTAAATCACTACTCTTACTGTAACAGAGATGATTTGGATCTTTTTAGTTTTCTGCTTTCTGGGACTGAATTGTAAGACGGAGCATTGTAACCACATATCCTGGGAGTGAAGTAAGTGGTCTCTTACTCACAGCAAATCTATTAGCACAGGAATGATGGCGCTGCTGAAAAATCTGACAAAACAATTGGTTAATTTTACAAATGATAATGATTTTTTTTAAGGCAGTTGGACCCCTCCGGGCAACCAAAATATAGACCTCGGTAAAACGTCATGTCACAAGAGTTCATGAGTCTGTGATGCCTTTGGTCGACAGGACAGCCGGCCACATTTTTTAGTGCGACGCTAATGTCTCAGGTTACGCTGTAGCCCGAGCCAAGCAGCGGCCTGAGACCACCCTTCAATTAATCTTACCCTTGTAGCGGCTTATAATTTGCCATTACAAAAGCCATTAAACCTGGGGGCCTGATTCTGAGCTCCGGGGACCGCTGCTTTGGGGAGGAGGGGGACGCGGATCGGACAGACCTCCAGTTGGCCCCTTGGACCCTGGACGAGCCCCCTTCTCGAAAAAGAGACAGGTACTTAAAAACAGGGTGAAAAGATCACCTTAAAGAAAACAAGGATGATTAATGGGGAAAAACGAGGGCCCTTTAGGTTGCTTTCATCTGGGTCTGATTCAGACCTTCGCTGAGCCATTAACCCAAAGGACAACTGTCCACCACCGGCCTGAGAAATGAATCCACCGACGCCCCGTCCAGACTAATGATGCACCGGCGCAAAAGTTGAGTCACTGATGAAAATTTTGAGTCAAGGGGGGTTTTTTTTGGTGGGGTGGGGCGGAGTGTGGGTTGTGTGTGTGTGTGTGTTTTTCCTCTGAAATCCACTGATCATGTGTGATTCAGTAAACAGATGCTGATAACGCTCCTGGATGTGAAGTTCACATCCTGCATGAGAACACTTCCTGCTATTTTTCCATAAATCTGATCACTAATACAGAGATATTTCACATATTATACAGCAAATAATGGAACTCTTCACTTTTATTGGACCGAGTAGGACGGGCGGTGTCAGGACAGATCTCCGTCATGTGGATCACAGACTCAGATCATGTAAAATGTCTGATTTTAAACAAAGAAGGACGTTCAGATGACGACTGAACTCTGGACCAACGTGTGTTGTAAATACTAGTTCCTTGGGAGGCTGCATCAAGTTTGATGCTTTTGCATCAGGAGGTCGTCCAGGGTTTGGAGGGTCGGTGGTTTGATTCCTCCAGGGCTTGTTTCAAATTGTCCTGGATGAATCATCAGCGTGTGTGAGTGTGTAGAGAAGACTGTGCTAAGTGCAGCTTCTTCATCTACATCCCAGCGTTGCCAATTTTTGCAAATACACCCAATGCAGCATTCAGAAACCAATTGTTTAATCAATCAATTAATAATTTACTGTATCTGAGTAAACATGAGTAAGCAGCATTCACGAGTTGCTATGGAAGTTCAACAGGGACGAGAAATGTGATCTCTAATCAAAGACAGATTCATAAACAGTAACAATGTTTCCGAGCTAGAAATCAATAGTTTTGCCAAATTTAGAGCAGTAAAAAACTTAATTTGCTTCTCACCTTCTCTAAAGCTGCCTGCAGTGGAAGCAGCATCATCATCATCCTCCTCATCGTGGCCGTCGTCCTGAAGCATCAACCTGTTGGACCCGCATGTGTACTGTTAACATCGTGGCTGCAACCTCCGTGCACGATTATACTGTGAGTCCACTGACTTCACCGAGGGATAAATGTAGTTAGCATGTGTCGCTCATGTTCTGAAGTGCTCGCAATCTGCCAAGACAGCTGGACGAACTGATGAAAAAAACAGATTTCAAGATGAGTGAATCCAAAACCAGTCCTGAAATGTGTTTTAATACTTACAAAAAACTGTGACTCTACTCTCAGCACTTGACATACAGAATACACTTTTTTTGTGTGCTAGCTCGTTCATTTTATTGTTAAAATGTGCAATATGCATCAAAGAAGTGGTCGACACCCTGAATTGTCTACTGTACCTGTAAATGTGTAAACACCTAGCTACTGTTGCTAAGGAGGCATCACATCTTGCATAAAGTGGTGCAGCGGATGGTTCTCCCTTTGATTTAGGCGTTAGCGGTTACAGTACCTCGTCACGTGGCCTTTCCAAAGGTGGGCATAAATAATCCGGCGATGGGGATGGGATAGGCTCGCTCCACGCAGCTCCACGGTTCGTGGCGAGTACAAAGCCCACACCTGGGCCCCAGAATGAAATCAAATCTATCCTGAACTCTGTCTCTCCTCTCATTTCGCTTCGCCAGGTTTCCGTGAGCGCGGTTCTGGGTCAGGAGTCAGGAGGAGTGATTTGAGTTCAGGTCAAACACAAAGACAGTTTCACACAATAATGTGTTTCAAAGCTGTTGCATCACCGGGATGAAAGGGAACCACGTTAAAATGCTTTATACGTCTTTATACGTTTCCAAAAAAAAAAAAAAATTATTAGCATCATCGCTAAGATACCTGTATCAAACAGACGGATACTCACCCTGCATCTTGTGAATCATTTATAGCTTACACAGGCCGGGCCTTCGCTGATAATGCGCAGTAATCACAGGCCATTAAACCACTTTCTATGGATTAACACCCACTGGATCCTCTAGAAGTCATTGTGTGTGTGTTTTTTTTTTTTTAAAGGGGGATCAATAAACCAATTCCTCTTGGTTATGTTTTCCTTGTCCGCAGCAATCAGTTCAGCGTTGATTAAATCATGGCAAATTATCTCCTTGGGATTTATCTCGCCTAAATTGAGTTTCTTTCACCCTCCTGGCCACGGGAGAGCGGGCAGAGCCTGCTGGGAGAGAGAAATAATCATTCATTAACCTCTGACCTGGAAGGAGTGTCAACTGAGTCACCCAACTGTGTTTTTTTCCCCCTCCCTCCTCCTCCTCCTCCTCCTCTCTGAGTTTCCAGCCAAGGCAAATTGACAATTTTACACGCTCCAGCCCCAAAACTTTATTAACCAGCGCCGCGGTTTGATGCAGTCACTTGATCAGCTGGTAGAGCGAGGCCCAGAGATCACGGAGGAGTCGTTGCATGTTTGTTCTGTTCAGGGTGATGTGAGAAGGGAAACAGTGGGTGAGAGGAGGCGATCGCATGTGAAAACATAATTTGATCTTAATTTATAGAGTGCGACGATCTCAGAGGGATCAGAGGAGGACGGTGAACGTCGTCCCATCTGTCATCGTGGCTTCTCGCCGTCTCTCTGTCTTTTTGAACATCTCGTAGCTGCTGACCCAGTGAGCAGTCTGATGTCTTCACATGGTCACAGTAGGAGTGATGAATTGCACAAGACCTTTTTTCTTTTTTTTCTCTCTCTCTGCTGCTCAACACATGGACGTCGTCATGGCGTCTGATTCTTTAACATGTCCCCACCCCCCCACTTCAAAAGTGTCCAAACACAAATCACTCTGAATCAGTTTTATCACAGCAAGTGGCAAAATAACAAGCAAAACGTTGTGCAGAAACCAACTCAGCACCTCCCGGCTCGACTCTGCACTAAACCAAAGCAAAGAAAGGAAAAGCAGACCACCAAAAAACTGGAAAGCCTCATACATATGTTTCTGCATAAAACTAACAAGTCTGGAAGTCTTAATGCCAATTTATATGCACCCAGCCTCACAGCAACACCACATATTTCATAGGCCGAGCAGCAGTGAGACAGAAAAAAGCAGAAATCCAAACCAGGGAAAGGTATTTTCTCCGACTTTAAAGGCGTTGCCCCGGCTATCGATCGTGCTGTCGATGTGAAGTCGTGTGATATGAGTCATAACGCTGTTTCTGTCCCCCCGCACGGTAGCAATAAACACAACCAAGCTGCCCCGAGATCTTTCCCTCTGACATTATTAGGAGCTACAACTGTGTGAGACTCAACACGGTGTAAAAACAAACCAAATGTCAGCACTGCTGCCCAAGTGCCTCTGCTATAGCCAACAGCAAATGTAATGAAAGCTTGGAAGGGTCTGTTAGTACGCCGCTGACCTTTTATATATTTATTGTTCTCCTGACATTTCTCCAAGATGGAGGAGGTGAAAAACAGAATGAGGTGCTAAAGCAGAAATCAGGATTTTCAACTTCCACCCACCCCTCCATCACCCCTCCCCACCTCCCTCCCCCGTTAGGGAATGACTTTCATCGATCCAAACTCTTGGACTTTACGAAGGGTCGATGCTCTGTGATTGCCAACACTAACTAACTTGCTGCTGCTCCCTCTGTAGACACGATACACTTTTATTAGCTTTTGTGTCAGTGTGGTGTTACTGGAAAGTGAAAAGGCGAAGAAAACGCTCCTGCCTACCGCTCTCCTCCACTTTCTTCTCCAGAACAAAACAGTGAACATTAAATTGGTTGGTGGTTTTTCTGGAGTTGACACACAACTCTGTAGAGCCGGTTTAGAAAAGAAAAAACATGCTAATAAAATGAAATGACTATTTAAACCTAATAAAGAAACAGGGTTTGAATTCTCAGCTACAACCAGTTTCTACATTTTTGGGGGTTCAGACAGTTCAAACAAATTTTCAAGGCAGAGCTGTTTCATAGACGGACATCACTCTTGCTAGCTCAGATAACTTTGGGAGATTAGCTGTACTGACCTGCCTCAGATCGGCTATAAAACGTCTTCGTTTGCAGAACATCCAGTTCTAAAAATATTATTTTGCATCTTGTTCCAGAGCTGCATCTCCATGAAAAAACAACTGATATGGATTAGCCACAGCCACAGCGTCTGAGCTGGAGGGAGCAACAACTGAGTCAGCAGCTAAAGGAAGGTAATGTATTTGTCATTTTTTCACAATAAAAGTATTATAGGAAATAGGGCGTTGTAAAGCTCAGTGTGCAGATAGATATCACAGTCCTCACTGTAGCGGCCCCGGTTCGATTCCACCCGGTGGTCCTTTGCTGCATGTCATTCCCCTTCTCTGTCTCTCTCCAACTACCCTATCCAATAAGAGAGAAGTTTGCTTTTTGTTATAAAAGAGTCTCATATATTAATGTGGATGAATCTAGATTACCTATATTCCATTTTCGATAAATATCGTTTTGTCTTTACAGTTATTTTGATATTATTATTTAGTGGTCGACTCGCCCAGCATTTCCTGGTTTTCAGGTCATGGGAATAACGCCGCCGGATCGCTAGTTGGCATCGTTTATGGTCGGAACTACGACGGTATCTGATCGTCTTCGAACCTCCAACTTTCGTTCTTGATTAATGAAAACATTCTTGGCAAATGCTTTTGCTTTCGTCCGTCTTTCGCCAGTCCAAGAATTTCACCGTGCACGCGGAGGCTCATGGGAAATGTAGTGTGAAAACACTTTGCTTTCCGAAAGTCCTCGTTGTCCCTTTAAAGGCATAAAAGCCCCCAAAAATACTTAAAAAATTTTTTTTAAATAAAGTATAATAGAAAATATAGAATACAAGGTAATTCCTCTTAGAAATGACTAAAATGTTCACCTACATTTCTACCATGCACAGGTAACCAGATTTACAGTACGTCAGTAAACCTCATATCTGTTTGTCTGTGTGCGCGTGTGTGTGTGTGGTGGGTGTTTGTTCTCAGAGAGGAAGTGATCTAGCTTGAAAAGGGAAGAAACAGCTGCTTAATAATTCAGGATGCTGAGATTAAAAAGTGAATTTGCCGGGCGCGTTATTAAAAGGCGGCGTAATTACTTCAGAACTCCATGTCACCGCTTCAATAAGAGGAGCCTAATCTGGTTACTGCCAGCTCAGCCGTAATTGCTGAAGATGAACAACGTCTCGCACACAAAGCGAGGGTATGAGCGCACCCAACACACACAACACACAACTCACACCAGATTAGATAAGAAGAAATAGAAAATAAAACCTTGGATGATGATAACTGGGCCTCTTTGATACTGCATGTAGAGATCAGTGTGTTTGTGTGTGTTTATCTATATGCAGGGGGGGAGAGCTGACATCTTTCTTAAAGACGTCTGGTGATCTCATTCTCTTGATGTATAAGTCTTTAACAGGAAAAAAGGAGCTCCGGCCAAAAGCACAAAAGGAATAAAGTTCACGGAACAAGTTATATTTCAAGGACGCTGTAGGATTAATTTAATTTTCAGTGCTAGCAAGGCGTTTTTTGTTTTTTTTTTCTTTTGAGAGAGAGAGAAGAGTGTGTAATATTTTGAAAGTGAGCTCATCAGAAGTGCATCGCTCAGGTTGAACAGCTTTTCCTTTGGCCTGACCCCGTCAAATCAACGGCGTACGTGTGTTTGTGAGCATCCATATTGGGACTGGACTCCTTCCCTCCACAGGCACTCCATCACAAAACAGAGGGAGTCGCTACCAGATGGTTAAACAAACACATCGCCCAACTGCCCATAACTCAAATCCACTTAGCACCCTCTTGTCAACATGTCTCTCACTCGTTCACTACCTCTCCTCCTCGTCCACCTCGCCGTATGCTGAGGAGAGGAAGGAGAGAGGAAGGAAGGAAGGAAGGAAGAAAGGAGGGGGGGAGAGGGAAAGAAAATAATGCGGAAATAATGAGAATCGGCAAGAAATTCCTGGGGGGTGTGTTTAATTTTAATCACCAAGACTATCCATCCTCAGTAGCTCTCCTCTCTCCTCCTCCTCCTCCCCTCCTCTCCTCTCTCCCCTGTAAGTGTATTGAAATGAAGAGGAACAGCGAGAACCTGGAGTGACAGCACGTGTAAAGGTCACGGAGACAAAGTCCAAATGTGATGTTTGACTCTGGCTTTTTTGAGAGCTCTCAGGGAGGCGCCCAGGACTTAGGCCAGGGGTTAAGAGTTTGTAGGTCGTCGGGTCACACGATTTTCCCTTTTCCCTTGGCCTCATCGCTGTGCTTAAAACCTCAACGGCGTACTTGAGAGGGTAATTTATTATCCGCGCCGCTGTCCAGCTTGGACAAGGAGTTTGGGGCGCTGAGAATTAGGCTTTCCCACTTCTGAGGACAAAACATCTCTGCTTTTTTCACGAGACAAGATTTTTGGGGTTTTTTTTGGATGCATGCAATGTGGCCTGACTTGCAGTAAAAATGCTCATAAATTGATTTGCTTGTTTTCCCTTATCAAACACTGGACTGTAAATGTTTTTCCTATTGGTCTTGGTCTTGTGAGCGTTTATCTTCTGATTAATTCAGGATTTTTTTGTTATGTTTTGTTTGACGTGTTTGTCATGGAGGCGCTCAGCCAAAGTGCATCAACATTGTATTTTTAGAGCGAGAATCAGCCAAGAAAGATTAGCCGAATTTCTTACTTCGCTTTTGCCTTTTTCTTTATTGTTTTTTCTTTATATGACAGCACAGTTTTGTTTTTGTTAATGATTTATCTCCCGGGGCGTCGTGACTCAGCGCACGATGGAGGCCCATCCTGCTCGGGTAATCTCTGCCTGTGTCGATAGCGAGGCCTCGCAAGCGTCTCGGCGCAGGTGAAAAGGTGAAGAGATAAGCATTATCTCCGACACATAATTGTCAAAGGCATGGATAATTGACATGCATGCCACCGATGTCCAAAAGTTAGGCCGGGCCGATGACAGCCAAACTGCATTTGGCCCCTGGAATGCACAGAGGCTGTTCTCAGACATCTGAACATCAAACGGCGCTCAGCTCTGTCAATCTAATAGCCCTGGATATGGGATTTATTGGCTCTCACAGGCCAAAAGAGAGACGAGGGGCGAAAGCAAAACCAGATTTTCTCTCCCATATCAGTTTCTCCTCTGTCAGTCATGCTCTTGTAAGAGTGCTCAGGAGAAGAGGTGTGTTATGTGTTGCTTCAGATTAGCAGGATTAGATTGTGTTTGTGTGCATGTTCCCGTGCTCGGCTGCAGAGTCTGGAGAGCCGGCGACATGAAATAACAGCAACAACAAAGAAATAACGTACAATAACAACGCACTTCACTAATAACCACAGCGACTGCACACATCAGTGTGTATGTTTACTGCGAGCTGCGTTCGCTGAAAACCCAAGCAGCTGATCACAAATGTTTTCACTTTTACATCGACATCTTTCCAGCTGGCGAACGTCTACATTTCTCTACACTCTACACACTCGCGATCCTTATTCCCTTCCTCAATAAATCAAGGAGCTTCTTACGTGAACGGCAATGTTGAGCATTTAAGAGTAGTGTGCGATGATGATGGGTAAAATTTGCAAACTATTTCGCACAGGGGGATTTATTGATCATCTTGGTGGGTCCGGGAGGGGGCCGGGGTGAGGTCGAGCTCGTGTTGCACATAGCAGAAATGGGCCGCACTCTCGAGTCATTAAACTTTATTCTCTGAGACACAAACATGAGCCGCAGGGCAGGCGGGGCAGCAAAGTTTTGTTGCTGATGAAAACGAATGACAGGCGGCCGAAAAACTCAGGGGGTTAGAAGAAGAAGAAGAAAAGTGGAGAGCGGGGCCAAAAGCCGAGGACACGAGCTCGGTGCTCGTCGTCCTCCAGCTTTGATAAAGACGAGGTTCTCATGGAGAGGGATGAAACCAAGAGGAGTTCTATTTATCTCTGTTAGCCCTCTGCAAAAACTCCCTGTCCCTGCTTAGATAGCCCTGCCAATGCGCCATGATGTCATCCCCCTGGCGTGCAGTGATTGATGCATCCTGGCTGCCAGCTCCGCCGCTCGCAGGAGGCGGGGGGGGGGTTGGTGTGGGATAGGAGGTCCAGGCGAGGCGGGGAAGGGGTGAATTTTCCACAGATAGAGACATCCAAATGTGAACGGAGCACAGCGTGGGGTCGGTTCAGAGCTCGGGCCAGAACGCCTGCATACCTGCAGCACTGCGCTGGTTTTAGTGTCCTGGCTCCCCACGGTCGGTCAGTTTTGATGTTTCAAAAGCGTTCACGAGCGAGGAATGATGGCGCTGGTTTTGCTAGCAACGGGTTGATGGAGACGCAATGGGGGAGGAGAGGAAGGCCCGGCTCTGATTATGTACGTCAACTCCATCTTCCTTCTCCGAGTTCTGTTACATATCAAGGGCCCACGGAAGACGAAAGAAGAAGGGAGGGAGCGGAGAGATGGAAGGGGTTATTGTGAGTGGAAGAGTGAGTGTTTCACAGATAGTCGTGGAGACGTGCTGAGATGAACTCAACAGGGAGCACCCTTCCTCTTGTCAGTGTGCCAAGTTAGTTCTGGGGGCTTTAACGGCTCTATCATACGCTGTTTCATAATGTTTCACAGTTACTGGTGCCCAAAGGGAGACGCAGCCTCCTCCGGGCCTGAAATAGTTCATTTCCATCTGTGTCTCGTTTTTTTTTTTTTTTTGTGCAAATCGAGGAATGAAATTTCTCAATTCTTTATTGCTTGTAACTCAGATTTTTTTTCCAGTCATGCATGTAAATACAGGAGGGGAGGGGAGGGTCGTTGGAAGTGCCACATATAAACATAAACCAACCGCTCAATGGAAGAAGCAGCTGCTCGGCCTGCTCCAGCCTCAGACCTGGATCCTGCATCGAGCTGCAGCTTTGTCTCAAATCACCCCCCCAAAAAAACTCAACCTACCTTCTCATTTGAAGTGTTTTCCCTAATTATATTTATGTTTATTGTCATAATTTAGCAGGAAAAACAAGAAAACAAAACAGCTCCGCTCCTCATCAATGTGACTTTTTAATGGCCTGTTTCCCAGAGGTGGTCATTATTACCTCTGGATCAATATCATTTAAAAATAAACATCCACGCTGACACAAAGTCAATGATCCTTCACTGAACGTGTAAATGAGTAAACACAACCTCCTGCTTTCCCGCTCACTATTGACAGATTCACAATTAATTAGGGCCTGTTTTCTTTCCTCTCCATTAAAGGATTACAGGGGAGAGTTTTTTCTATTTCTTTTCAGACTTAAATGTGCTTCTAGTTTACTTACAACTGATTATCACATTTGGTTTAGTTTAACACTTGAACACATTTGTTGTTCTCCACCCTCTCTCAAACAGCCCAGTGTCGCATAGCTATTCAGTTTGCAGCTGTAAAAGACAAATAAGATTCATATAGTTTGTCTGTTGATGCAACATCTGCTTGTTAAGTCTTATTTTGAAAGCACCAATTAATTGTTGAAAATCGCCTTTAATTAGTTCAGTATCACCTGACATTGTGAGGAAAGGTCATCTTATGAACTAACAGTTCAAAACTACACTCAAAAGGAAGAATAGGCATTTTAAACATGACTTTACATCGTCCAGGTAACTACGGTGGCCCGGAGAGCTCAATACACTGCAATCTACTGTAAAAGACATGCAAATAAACAAACTGAAAATCAGTTCAGCAACAAATCATCTTCTGTCTCTCTGACTTTCCTGGCTTTTAACTTGAAATGTCACATTGTGCACTGAACTGAACTAGTCCGAGCCAGGTGCATCATTTTTTAGTGTCCCCTGGAAACACTTAGGTTGTTGCAGTGTTTTGAGTCATATTAGCATTGTGTTGTCAATATCACATACCGAGCATTTTACGCTCATACTTCTTTTAATATGCTGCTCTGCTGTGTCTCCAGTCTTATCAGACATGTCCTTTCAATGTTGTCTTTGTGGTTGTAGTTGGATGTATCGTGTTTTGTTTGAAAGAAAAACTCTGCTTGTAGATTATTGTATCTCTTAGAGATAACTCACAGACTTTTTATGACAGAGCTCTCAAACTCATTATTTGTCCACTATATAGTTCAGTGTCTCCAACTCAACTCCACATAATTCAGTTCATTCATGACGTTTAATACAAAGAGTTTCTCTGTTATAAACCTGCCACATTACTGCAGTAGGTCGTAACAATAAGAGTGAAAGAACTAAAACCAGTAAATTGATTGCACATCTAAATGAATGACATGTGTGCAGATGCAGATGCAGATGTTTGTGCAGGCACCTCCCCATCAGCGTAACTCATCCACTGACTTGACATCATACTGATAATGTTGTCGTTTACTCGAGCAGTAGCTTTGTGTATTTCATCAGGAGTTGTGTGACTTCAGATTATGTTTTAATTACACACTGCTGCTGCAGAGTGCGTCTGTGTCTGTGTCTGTGCCTCTGCAGGTATTTAATATGTTTTAAGTGCGGTTGTTTGTGTATTTGCTCGCGTGCTTGTCCGTGTGTTGACGATGCAAGAGCTTGCTTGCACGCGTGTCAGAGGGAAGGTGTCCACCGCTGCACAATCAGTACCGGCCCCTGCTCCTTTTCACTGTGGTCCGGCAGCTGAGACTGAACATGAGGCGCAGGGAATTGAGGTGCATTGATCTGTCCTCTGCAGCGTCTCCCTGGACTGGTGAAATCATTAACCCCGCTGGCACAGACACAGGAAGCAACAACAGAGTATCTTTGAGAGGTTAATTAAAAATAAAAAGCGCAAAAAGGGGAGGGGTGGAAGGGGAGGTGGGGTAGGGGGGGGGGGGGGCTATGGATGTATTCACCAGGGAAAAGTGCACTGACTTCCAAATGAGCTCACTCCAGTAGCTGAGAGGAAACGTTTGCATAAGGAGTTCCTACTCTGTCTGTTGTTGGTTTAACAGACCAGCCAGGTGAGCTCAGGTAGAAGCTGCTGAACTTTGTTGATTGTGTCTTTTGGTTGTGAATCGTCAGATGGAAATGATGTGGAGGCAGCACGTTAAACTACAGCAGGTTTCAAAAAGCTTAGAGGAGTTAGATGCAACTATTTTCTTGAGCACTTTCATATCAACCAATCAGTTGAGCCGTATGAATACCATTGGCTAAACCTGCCTGGTCATCTGACGTAGTTTTACATGTAATAGCAATTACATTTTATTTTTTTGGTATAAATTGGAGCTGACCGATTGATCTTATTTTTATCGCCATCGCGATATCAACTTGCACAATAAACACATTGCAAAAGGTTCCCTTAAATTTGATGAGTACGTTTTATTTACAGACGCCATGCCTTCACTTCATACACCTCATACCTGTAACCTGAGCTACACCACTAGACAGTGATGGACTGGCACCAAAAAGAGGCCCTGGCAAAGAATAAATGCATTGATCACCAAAATTGCACTAGGAATTGAACCTAGACTGGAACTAAATTCTGATTCTAGAGGGTGCTGCCCCACCAGGTAAGTTATATGTTTCTCCTGATCATCCATGTTATTGTGTCTTCAGTCTTTTAGAGTTGGCCAGAAAGCCAGTAAATCAGCTGGCCCCGACCAACTTTTTTTTTTTTTTTGCGGCCACATCAGCTCGACTGCATCTTCACGCAGCCAACGCGGTCGCGTCTTCATGCCGCATCCATTGTGGCATTTGCCCATATTGCCCTATGGCCAGTCCGTCACTGTCGCCAGACGTGACCATTGTTGCTGTTATGGTGCGGTACCATAACAGCAACAATGGTGAACTTCTGTTTGGTCCCTCTGACACCACCGTGCCTGAAATGCGTCCACGCAGCATCGATCATCATATTTGTTCTGGCACAACTTTCCGTGTTTAGTCGGCTTACAATGTTTGGAGTTTGTTTAGGCTACAGCGTTGCAGGCTTTCCACTCTTCTTCTCTGTTTTTGGTTTATTTGCGATGGGTAGTTGCAACTTTACAGAGTCTCTACAGGCCTGCATGTACTACAGCTTATTGAGTAGTTTTCAGAAAGACACAGGAACTGTATGGTTCATATGCACACCTGAATATTTGCTTATTTATCTCAAGTCATATCACCTTTGCACATCACACATTTTGATGATATTGTGCAGGGCTATAAATGATAGTCAAACAGCATGATGTTAAAGGTGTTAGCTACAAGTTTAATTCTTCCCGGCCAGTAAGTTTTGCACTCACGCTCGCCTGCTCTCACTCCAACTTTCAATTGTACTGGTTGCCAGGTACGCCTATAGGGCGCGGCTAGTAGTTAAAGCTAAACTAACACTAACCGTATTTAACGAGCAGCAGCTCCGGTGTTGACAGCGGACTGGAAACACATCTGGATCATTTCACACTAACTCACCTGCAGACAAACCCACAGCATCACGCCTGCATCGGAAATGTTACAATACCGGCTGACCGTTAGTTAGCATTAGCATTAGCACGATGCCATTTCTCCACAGAGCTATCACGATCTGCTCCCCTGAGCTCCACCTCACGTGACATCAACGTACTAATGCTGTTGGCGCAGAGATCATTTCATGTTGACGTTGCCAACGTAACCAGATGTAAATATTTATATATTTTGGACCCGTCAAAATGTATAAAACAATTATTTTTATAGGCTACTATAAAAAAAATCTGTAAAATTAATACTTTCATTCTGTATCCCTTTTTTGAAAAATGTATCGTTTTGATGAAAAAGTTGTAGTTACAACCTTTAAAGGGACAACGAGGAGTTTTGGAAAGCGAAGTGTTTTCATACTACATTTACCATGAGCCTCTGCACGCACGGTGAAATTCTTGGACCAGCGCAAGACGGACGTTTTGCCAAGAATGTTTTCATTCATCAAGAATTAAAGTCAGAGGTTCGAAGACGATCATATACCGTCGTAGTTCCGACCATAAACGGCGATTCGGCGGCGTTATTCTCATGACTCGCCGGGCAGCATCCGCAAAACCGAAAGTAAGGAAACGCTGGTCGGCTTGCCCAGCATTTCCACCACTAATTAAAATAACAAAATAACGATAGAGACAAAACGAGCCATTAACAAGTGTGGGTAGCGTAGATTAGTAGTAGTTAGATTAACGTGAGACTTTTTTTATAACCAAATAGAAACTCCTCGTTGTCCCTTTAAATGAGCTGTGCAAAATTGACCACAGATTTTCAACTATTCTTAAGTTAACTCTTATGAAGTACATGTGTCCAGGTGGGAGCTGTTAAATGAAGTTGATAAAGGAGAGTATGTCAAAGAAGCAAGTTTATAGTGTGAAATTACACCAACATACACTGAAGATCATGTGTGTCCAGTATTTGACAAAAAAAAAAGCCTGATGTTCCACCGCAGAGCAGATGAAAAACAAGATTATCTTAATATCTACACATACAATAACTTCAAAACAGGAGCAATAACAGTCGGGGGTCCAGACGTTATCCAATCAAGTGTCATTCAGCTGAGAGACCTTCAGCGTCTTGTCTCGCTGTGACAGGCTCCAGACAAACAGCAGCTGATGTTCAAACGTCAATAAGACGTCAGATCAGCCTCGTGTGATGAGGTTTGCTAGTCGCCATCGATAAGAGCAGCGCTGAGAGATTTTGGACCGTTCCAGCTTCACTGGGACAGTGACACAAAGTGAACCCAACATTTTTGGCAGAGCTGGTCGACGACGGCGGCTCCAGCTCTGCCTGAATTCATACATTCTTTATGAGCGCGTTATTGAAAAAGTCTCATTATGTTCATCAGAGAACTACTGGGACCAGTGTTTCTTTGCTACAATATCGTGTACAGTACAAGAGGCATTATTTAAGAAGGCACTTCATTGGATTACATCCACACACAGCAATGAGTTGTTTTATTAGCTCGCTGCTATTGTTTACAGCATAAACAGGTTAGGCGTTTGCAATTGTGTGAAAATGTGATGTGGATCAAGTTGATGGGCCTGTTGAGCAGCGTTATTGCGGTCTGCCGTCCCTGCGAACACTCGGGAAATGATGCTCCCCCCCTGTCAGCACTGTGAAGCCCCTCTGCCTCTGGATCTATGGGTAATTACTGGGACTCTGCTGACTCAGGACACACACACTCATACGAACACACAAACGCCTGCACACAACAACAGATTACACTGCACAGGCTCAGACAGAGGAGTCGTCTTCGGTGGACAGGGCATTAATGATGAGACATGTAAACATCAACAATAAGTAGCAATGAACCAGTTAATGTTGAATTTGTTAATTCGTTACTATGATTTCCCTGATCTTGGATCAGCTCAGCCGGCGAAATAATGAACTCATCTGGACGACTAAAATAGGTTGCATATGTGCACAGATATAGAAAATGAGATCATGACTCCTTTTAGTGCATGTCGCCCTAATTTAGCAGTAATTTCTATATACAAGCATAGGAACAGAAAGGACTCACTCCTTCTGCTAACATATAATAATTGAGTCTCATGTTTAATGCATATCCACAAATTGAATTGAAGACATTGAATGAAACAGTGTCGTTCTCTAAAAAAAAAGTTAATTGTCTACATACAACCACCAGCAGCTACGCAACATCACATGTCATCATATGGACTTATAACAATATAAACCAACAGTGAAAATGATCTTAAAATAAAAAATGGAAGAACTAAAGCTCATTATGTCCAATGGTTATGGTTATAAAGTCACTTTCCTCCTCATGACACATGTTAGCATCTATTTGACATAGGCTACTTCACTCAAAATTCAAAGTTTTTGTCGCATTTCAGATATCCCTTTATATAGAGTGTAAATAATTGATCACGAAAAAGTATTATATAACGTTCCCTCTGTCCATTCATCTACAAATATTTTCTGAAAATACATACTTATCTGAAAATATCATACTCCTGTTTTATTTTTTAGTCAAAAAATGCAACACAAGCGTCCCTTCAGATTTACCCCGGGCCACACTGTGGTGACATTCAGGATAAAATACAATCAGAATCAAAAGCCTGTGCAGACCACAGAAAATAAAAGGTCAAGTTGACAAAGTGTGCAGCTTAGAGACTCCATAATTGGCTTCATAGTTCTTTGGCTCGAGGTTCGACACTGTGACCTCCAGCTGTGACCCCCACCCATTAAGATGTAGCTCAGGTGATATCATTAGTTCCTTTCCTGCTCCGATAATCGTCTCTGATGTGAAATAACAGATTCAACCACCCCACGGGACCTGATGCTGCCTTCAGAGCAACAAAGCCCATCCCGTCTCCGAGATGAAACGATTCCCAGGTTTATTAGCTTCTGGAAATTGGCTTCATTGGAAGGCAGGAGAGGGAAAAAAAAAACAAATCATTTGAATACATACCCGGGGTGTCCTAATGTTCATTTCAATGCTGTCACTTAGAAGAGGGGGAGGGAGGAGGGACGGATCGAGCGCATTGTGCCGCTGACAGGATTGGCTTTGTGTGTGATGAATGGGGCTGTCACAGACGGTGACAGGTTTGTGTTCAATACATGTGGATGTACAATACGCTCTGCATCCCGTGACAAGCTGGGAGGCTTTTTGTCCTGATAATCTCCATATCGTTTCATCTCTGGCTGCTTATGGCGGATGTGGTCACTGAGGGGGTGTGCCACGGCCGACGCACACCGACTGTCGATCCAGTGGAGGCACACACACACACACACACAAAAAAAATGGACACAAAGTTAACTGATTTGTTCAAGTGTTGCAGTTTTTTTTCTTGTTGTTTCCAAAGTCACAGAGAGTCTGAGGAAAATGCAAATTGAAGTTTCTTGCTCACACTTGACACTAAAAATGTACCTGAGGTGACCGGGATCACCCGGGTTTGAATGCACCTGGAGCACTAAATCTACCTCTTAAGGCTGCATACAGTGGAATACAATGGATAATAAATCTTTAAATACACATTAAATAGCTCAAATATAAATCTGCACTCAGTCACCTCACATAACAGTAAAGAAAAGAAAAAAATGCATCCTGAAAAGTAGCTGCAAGAGTGTTTACCAGCAAATATCCAGGGCCCTTTATATTTCCATTGTGTTGTATTTCTTTTGTATTCAGAGGGTTGTTGTTAATGTGGACTCGGTGTCAGGGGGAAAATCTTTCGTAACCTCGTCTGCCAGCCATCCCTAAATTTTCTGCAGTTGCATGTTTGTAACGCACATTAAAGTGTTCACTTGAGACACACGTGTCCACATCTGGATTAACATGTTGGTATAAGACGTAAAAGTGCACAGCAGGTAGAAATGGCTTCAGCATTGTAAACTGTGTTGTTGTTGGTCTTGTTGAACACTAAATTAACACATAAAAGGTAACCTGGCAACAGACTGAGGAATAAATAACAGACATAAAGCATTAATTAATTAATTTTATTTATTTATAGTGTGAAAAGGTGAACAACAAACTCCAGTCAGATTTAAATATGGCAATAAAGACTCTTAATCTCTTAATATTACTGGAGCTGAAATATTATTTTGTGGTGTTTTGAGCCCCAATGCTTTTTAATAATTGGGACAAACTTCAGCTTTATTTTAGTTGAAGTTTGTTAAGTTTGTATTTATTTGTTTGGTTAGCTTCATATTATCACTTATGAAAGAGAGAAATAACGGTCAATTCAAATTCAAACTTTATTTATAAAGCACATTTCATGCACAAGGCAGACTCAATGTGCTTCACAACAGATAATTATAACACAATTATAACAAACAGTACAGATGATAGTAAATGTACAAATATCATGTCAATCACATATACTAAATAGCTAATAAGAACAAGTTGTTTAAAAATAACATTTTTTTTAATTATTTGAAACATTTCACAATAAAACAACCACAAAGTTAAAACTTTAGGTAGGAGTCCAGGTGCCAATGGCATCAGCAGGGAAAATATGGTACAAATATAATAACATAAGTAAAGTGAAACAGGGGAAATTGGGAAATTTATTAAAGTGGTTCTGCTGCAGGAAATAAACTCATGGAGGAAGTGACTGGGAGGGTGAATACATGTGTGTCTGTCTCCCTGCAGTTTGTATTTATGCAGCAGTGGCAGCGTTTAAAAGGGAGCAGGGAGGAGCGGGAAAACGTTACAGTGGAAAAAAAGTTAAAAGTGCATCAGTTGATCATAAATCCATTTCAAAATGCTTATATCATTTGGAAATTGACAGCCGACTGTTAAAAGTCAGATACGGATCAGTGTAACTGTGCAGGAGAAAGATAAACAGACTGGATGAAGTTTCCTTCTTCAGCTGCTAAATGCAAATGAAAACAGTTTGTCTGTTGGTTTTAAGAGTCAAAAGCTGGTTTGGAAAAGGAAAATAAATAAAACACAAAAAGGCACAAAAAGCTTTGACAGTCAAAAAAAGGACGCAGGAGTTTTTCTCCACGGATTCATTGCTCACAGTTTGCGATGGAGTGTGAGCCTATTCTTAATATTTATGAACTACAGTGACAGACTAAGTTATGGACACAGATCAGGGCCAAGACCTTGCTTAGTGTTTTCACTCCCTTAATATTTATGCTTCCTGACATTTTTTTTTCCTATTTCTATTTTTCCTGTTTTCCTCTCCATTAAAATACCTCGAGCTGAGAAATGAAGGAGGACAGGGCAGAAGAACTTCAGCTGAGAGAGGTGCCTTCTGGGAAAAGTTGTAAAAGTTTCAAAGCAAAAAAAAAAAAGTGAATGACTCATTAAATATCATTGTTTTTTACTGTGATAAAGTCTGTCACATCTTTTTGCTTTTGGGGGGTTTGCAACAGTATGGCCTGTGACGTCAGTAAAGCTTGTGCCTAATGGTTTGAACGTCCTGCACGTTATCATGATTTGAATGCTTCAGGACAAAAAAGAAAGAAAGAAAAACGAGAGGAACGTCCTCCAAGAGAAGCAACTTCAATTTAAATCTTGTGTGAAAAATAGAAGGCAATAATAATGATTTAACAGCTGGCTGCAAAACATCCACCCAGGCTCCAGTCTAACTGCTGCTGCGCTGCACCTCGGCTGAAACTGCACTCAGCGCTTTAACGGCTTATATTTCACCTGTGTTTGAACGCACCTCCATCACTCCACCGGCACAATTAAAGGCCAAACAGCATCATTAACCTGTTTGCCAATATAACTCAGAGTGTTTGTTCTACCCCGCTGAGGTGTGAAGAGGTTTCTGCCTCCATCCAGGCGATTCACACCTTCACATTAGAAGATGTGTCATAAATACATTGACTCTTATTCCCTCAGCCTGGAATGACGAATAAATCTCACCGAGCTGTTTTAACTTTTACCTCAGCCTCTATTTATAGCAATGCACACACACACTGCACTGAATGCTGTGTTCAAAAGCATCAGAAAGGGTGTGTTTTCTGAAGCCCAGATATGTTCAGCAGCACTAAGCAGGAGGCACATGATACTTTATAAGTAATAAACACTTAATAAACTATTTATAACAGACGGTTACAGTGCGGTTGTAAGGAGATATAAAGATATGTAAATGTTTGTGTTTGTGTGTATTTGCCAAAAACTGACACATGAGAAACTCCTCCTGTGAGGAATTAATGACTGATTAATCCAATATTCACAATAATATGAAATATTAAATACTTATTTATCTTATGTTTACTTATGTTTAAACTTACTTTGTTACATTCTGCAGGAATTAAAGGATAAATATAAATAACCACAATTCACTGGGCAATAAAATGTGGTTGAAGGAAGAAATAAGTGAAATTAGATTTTTATTAGCATTAATATTGATATTTAGGGGCATTGTACAGCTCACTGCCCCATATATAGAGGCTGTAGTTCTTGTTGCAGTAGCCCCGGTTCGATTCCCCCGGCTGCCCTTTGCTGTCTGCATTTCATTCCCCCCTTTCCGTCTCCCCATTTCCTGTCTCTCTCTCCGACTGTCCTGTCAATTAAAGGTGTAGAAGCCCCTCGACTTTATTGTGTTTTATAACAGACTATCGGGACTTATTTATGTTTTGAATCATATATAATAACATGCGATTGTCTGAAAACATTGAATACACATTGGTTATGTTACCTTGAGAAAAGCAGGCAGGTCATCAGAGGAAATTATTGGTATCAGCTATATTTACTGTGAAACACAATCCCTTAAATACCTTTTAAAAAAGCCTGATTCACTCTTCACTGACAAAATGTTAAAGGTCAGTTCACCAGCAACCCAACAAGTCCAGTCAGAGACCGAGAGATAAACTCTCATCATTTAATCTTTTGAATTCTGGACGTTTCCCACCATGGTTCCTCGTCTCCAGGTAAATTATACACTGAGCTTTCACCTTTAGCCTCGACTTTAATAGAGGATAATAGACTACAAACTCAATCAGCTCGTGTCCTCGTGGGGATTAACTCAACTTTCATCACAATCACATCTATAATGTTCCCTGGACATGAGCTCATATCCTGATTAAAAGGCCAAATAAGATCATTGTGCATCTTTATTATCAGCTCAT
This sequence comes from Trachurus japonicus, assembly GCF_045865225.1. NCBI lineage: Eukaryota > Metazoa > Chordata > Actinopteri > Carangiformes > Carangidae > Trachurus > Trachurus japonicus. Next base: position 9,065,127 of record NC_140916.1, read on the forward strand.
AGGGAGACCACATGGAGGATTACTGGGCCCGTACAGGAAGTGGTGGGTTTGTGTTCAAAAGCTGCTCTTATCCACAGTTTGATGCTTTTTGATTATTTATTTAGTGTTTTTAAATTGCACAAAGTTAAGATATTCATACTGCATTGATAACGGGGCTTTTTTTTTCTCAACAAGCTCCTCCGACACGGTGTTGTGGTTGGAGCAGTCGACAAACAGAAACCTCTGCTCCCAATGACATCACATTATTGATGGGACTTTAAGTAAAAGCACTCCTTGTGTTCTTCGTTTGACCCAATTAAGCATCATAAGTCTTCGCTGTGTATGTGTTGTTGCCTCTGCTGTGTATGCGTGTGTCTGTCTGTGTGTGCGTCTGTGTGTGCGACGTGTTTCACCTTTTCGAGGATTTGCTGAACTTGCCAAAGCGTGACGTTCAGGAACACGAGACCCCGAAGAAGAAAAAAAAAAACGTACGCCTCTGCAAAGTTCTGCCTCTCAGCCCTGGATATGTACTTATCCTAAATATTGTTTGACCTTCCCAGTGCCCGGCTATTACTCTCCTGTGAGCCCCCCTACCCCCTCCCCCTCCTCTCCCTCTCCTCCCCCTCATGTCACCCCTCCTCCTCCTCCTCCTCCTCCTCCCTCCTCTCCTCCTCTCCTTCTTTTTCCACAGATGGATTTTTTGTTGCATTAATCCCACAGATCAGGTGGGTTTTGTCAACGTGTTAAACTTTAATACTTTGGGTCATTTATCTTTACGGGCCGAACCCGGGGTCTGTCAGCGACCAGACGAGCTATTTCCTCATTTTGGTTTGGGAGCAAAGTGGCGCAGGAGAGAGCAAAGGAGGAGGAGGAGGAGGAGGAGGAGGGAGGAGGGAGGGTGGTGGTGGTGGTGGTGATGGAGTGGAGTGAATTGGAGTGGTTGAGGTGGAGAGGAGGAAGGGGAGGGGAGGGGGTGTTTCTGCTGCTCACCACTTAATGAAATCCTGATGTGAGGAGGGAGAGGAAGACTTGGTGGAGGGAGAAGGAGGAGGAGGAGGAGGAGGAGGAGGAGGGGGTTGATCCTGGAGGTCAAGGCGCCACACCATCCCCAGGAAAAGGATGGTCCTCCAGAGAGGTGTCTTCACTCACTCACTCGTTTCTTTTCTTTCACTTTTCTTTTTTTCTCCTCGCTGCTCAGGCTTGGACGCCGCTTTTGCCATCATTATCATCGTCGTCGTCATGGTCGATGCGTTGCGGCCTCTTCCTTCATTAAACCCTCGGACAGTCAGTCTACGCTGCATCGGGGACTCACCGGGCGCCCAAGTGGACAGAGGATAGAATTGCAAGTGATTAATTTGTCCAGAGCTCCACGGGAAACGTGCTGCGCTCACACAGGCATTTGTCTTCATTTGCCAAGATATGTAGAGGCCTACAGTCAGTGACATGAGAAGATAGGCCCCTAGGAGCCCACAGTGGAGGCCATGTTTTATTTTTATTTTTTCACTCTAATCTTGGGGGACAGTTAAAAAGAAAAAAGAAAAGAAAAAGAAAATCTGAGTCGCTTGTGTTCACACGTTTCTGAAACACAAATGTTCTGGGTTCATTTAACAGCTGAATCTGTGGAACTAATGAACAAATGATGAGAGTCATAATGTGCAGAGGAGAGTGGAAACTCATTGGTCTAATTGCAACATATAGATACAAGTGTAGACAATTAAAAATGTTTATTACAGTAATTAAGGTTTAATTTGACCACTCATGTTCTGTATGTGCAGGTATCATCAGGAACAACATGTAGCAGCAGCAGTGAAGCTGGAGAAGAACAAACTGAGATTTATCTGCATGTTGTGAAGAAGTAACATGTGAGTTTAAACACATCATGACACCTGGAATATATTTGTTTTGTAGCAGATTTGAGGCTAAATGAAAATGTCTCTGATATTAACTGGAAACTGTTGATAGACAAATATAGATTCATGTTCAGGATGTGAAATAATGGAGGTGAAGTTTTCTTTACTGGATCTTCTACAACAACAAGAGGGTTTTTAATGAAAACACTATGAAAGTATATCGATGAATCACAACTGATTTTTTTTTTTTTACCTTCTTGATTATTATCAGCTGTACTGACTCTTTGCTCTCCGCTCTGTCCCGTCGAGTCCTCATGTTGTGGTCGTTCCTGATCACAGAGCAGCTCAGCAGCAGCCTCCATCATCACCTATAAATAGATCTGTGTGTGTGTGTGTTTTGACAAAATGCTGAATAGGGGAAAAGGCTGCTCTGTGACTTATTATCTTACTTTGAATTTCAAAACCTCCTAAAAAATAAAAGATGGTAAACAACAACAAGAGTCGCCTGTCAGTCTTTGATTATTTAAATTTGTGTAACAACTGACTTAAAAAAATAAAAAAATAACAAAAAATGAACCTCTTTACTGATGTTTGCAATGTTGTATAACTCAATCCTTCCTTTACCTTTTACACACACACACACACACACACACACACACACACACACACATGAAAACAGGACGTTAAAGCAAATCCACAGATTTAATCATTTTTCAGTATTAATGTAATGTTTTGTATCTATTACAGCCAATAATAATATAATTAGTGTCGTATCATTGGTCATTTTAATTGCTTTTTTTGGAGGGGGCTGGACTTTTTGGCTTTGGGCTACAAACACACACACACACACACACACACACACACACACACACACACACACACACACACACACAGAGACCAACAGTATAGCTCTACTGTCTGGTATCAGATTCCACTCACTGGACTAATTACATAATAATGAGGCTAATCAAGAGTCAAGCAGCAGAAACATTGAGTCTCTGTGCTGTAATCCTGCTTTAAGCCTCCACCTCTCCTTCTTTATGGACTTAAATAGGCCCCAGTGGGCCATTAGAGAGGATCGAGGACGACCACAGTCCACTCTCAGGAGAGAGAGAGAGAGAGAGGAGGGGTGTGTGTGTGGTGCATGCGGTGTGTATGTGTGTGTGATCTCCGGCCATAGAACAAAAAAAAATGAAGCCGCAGAGGTCTGCAGCCTGCAGGAGCTCTGGAAAAGACTTGGAAAGACTTTTGCCGTTATTTATTTGGGGAGATCTCTGCAGAGACCTGCTGCTGCTGCTGCTGCTGTGAGGCCGTACGGTTCAGTGTGTGTTAAACAGAGGAGACACGTTCAGTGGGTGGTGGTGGTAGATCAGAAACTCATCCACTTTCATCCGCTCATCCATACATGAGGGAAACAGTTGTGAAGTTCACGGTGCACAGAGAGAGAGGGGAAGAGGAGAAGAGGGGAGGAGGGGGAGACTCTGATCTATTTATCAAATGTCGCCTGTGCTGCTGTTGTTTAGACGCCGGTGGAGACGAGAGGTGACAGTTGTAGTAGCAGGACACATGTCAGTCAAAGTGTGGGAGGCTGGAGACGACTTTAAAATCTAGATATTACTCCTATTTCTGTCGGAGCTGCTGATGAGCATCTGTTCACTTAGCAGCTGTGAGTGTGGACACTGCTTCTGTTGTGTGTTTCCTGTGCACCGTATAGTTACTATATGTGCAGTGTGAGTCTTCTGTGGCCTATTTAATCACAGCCACAGTCAGAATGAGAGTATATTGGGCGTCCATTACAGCAACAGATTATTATCCACAACCTATCTTCATAGTGGAATAATCGTTTCAGTTCCAAGGTGAATTTGTCACCTGTCTCTTCTCATTATAGCTTCAGTGAAAACCTTCCTGTTTTGACTGCTTTAAAATTGACACTTTCACTATTTGCAGATATTTTATTGACTCGGTGAATGATGACTGATTTGCAAGGAAAATAAAGGGAGTAATGAAAATACTAGCTGCAGCTCTGGTGTCAGATTTTTTAAATATACACACACATTTTTTTTTTTTTAATATAAAAGCAGAAGGAGCCAGAGCTGCAGCAGCTTCAGGATCAGTCTGGTGGATTTAATGTCTCATACTAATCACAGAAAAACACATCTTCATCTCCTCAGGAATCCAGTCCTCCCAGCTGATGATGATGATGGTGGTGGTGGTGGTGGTGGTGATGATGTCATGGGAAGCCTCAGCCAATGAGAGCTCGCTGCGTGGTGGCGGAGGAACCGCATCACCTCCACGTGAAGCGGCTGGGAGGATGAACACCTGTGCGTCTGCGGTCGAAGCGGCGACGGTGCGTTCGAGGACAACTCGGAAAAGAAACAGATCTCCGAGTGGCAACACCGACTGCTCCGGTGCTTTGACATCCGGCTGGTAACGCGCTAAGACGGACACACACACACGGTAGGATGAGTCGGATGGAGCACGTTGTGCCAAGGCCTCATCATTACGCACGAAAAAAAGAGACAAATATCAAACATATATTCAATGATTATTTATTTTTCTTAGTGTAACACATATAATTGTTTTTTTTAATATATTTGCGTATAGGAATCTCTCACTATAAATATATATATATATTTTTTTCTCCATTAACATCAGGCCTGCATACTCAGAGAGGAGGCCCATGCAGGTTAAATTGGGATCAGTCGTGCTCGTGCTGTTCATCAACACACACAAACACACGTAGCTATATACACACGTGTACACACACACCTTGATCAGTGGCAGTGTGTGTGTTTTACAGTGGAAACAGGCCGGTTCAGAGTGGAAACCAACACAGCCCTGCAGCAGCAGCAGCAGCAGCAGCAGCAGCAGCAGCAGCTCCTCTCCTCCTGTATCATGTTCTACTGAGAGGCGTTTACAGCTGTTTTGTTTCATAATACAGGACGACACGCTGCGCGCGGAGAGCTGCCACTTCACAAAACACAGCACGCACGAGCCCAAATGATATTTAGTAAATCTTTTATTTTGAAGGGACAAAAAAACCCCCATCGTATTAGAACTAAAACATCCGTAAACGAGCCAGTGAGGCTCAAAATATCTATATTTAACATCGACCTTGTCTTTGTTATTTTGTTATATTTATGTTATTTTTTATATCACAAATAAAATCTGTTATTTCTGCTGTATACATCCTGCTTATTAATATTCTCCCTCGGTCTATAATGACGTAATGGTGACCTTAGAGGGGGTTTTATCATAATTTAATGTTATATATTTATGAAACTGTGGTGGAATATTTGAATTTAAAATATATTTAACGATGCTTTTATTTTATGTTATATGGACGTGGAGCTTTAACTGTTTTTACTCCATAAACCAAACGAAATCGAAGAAAAAAAAGGTTTAAAACAATGTTTATGTTTTGTTTTTTTCTTTAGCAGCAGCAGTAACGCGTTACATCTCTGTAACTAATTACAGCCTCAGGATTAAAATTGCAGTTGTTGCATTATTCGAGGTCTCCTCGTCCGTGACTGAAACTCTGTGATTTTTTTTTCTCTCTGTGAATTAATTTGTTGATTAATGACAGAAAGTCTGACCTTTACCAGGTGGGCCGGTTTTTTATTTATTTATTTCCACCGATTCCGGCCTCGTTCCTGATTATTGACAGAGAAGCAGTGGGGTTTAAATGTGAGAGAGTGAAGCTGGAGAAAACGCGTCTGATCCTCTTAAAGAAAAATAAAACTAAAAAAAAAAAGAGGGAGAGAGGGATCTTCTCTTCTGTCATCGTGCAGCTCGGTGGTGACTTTAGCAGCTCGGATCTCGGTGCTGATTGGAGGTAAAAGCGAAGCGAATCCTCCAATTAAATCCCTCAAGAGCTGATGATTGATGATGTCAGCTGCTCTGCTTCTAATTATCGTTTGAATTAAGAAGAAAAGAAAAGAAAAATCTAAACACTCTCGGACCAGCTTCAGTTCAGCCCACTGGGCCGCTGCTGACCCGCAGGCTTCAACCACGTTTTGAGGGTTAATAATCTACAGCAGCGCGCGCGCCGTGGTGGAGGAGGAGGAGGAGGAGGTTTGTAGGGGTCAGTGCAGTTGATCAAATCTATAAAATCTATAAAATTCCCAGAGACATTAAAAACAGCACAAGTTTGTCCTCTTTCATAATTTAGAAGGAAAAATAATCTGTTTGTTCCTGAACTATTTCTGTAAAATATTTTTTTTGGTTTTTGTTTTTTTCCTCCAAATAAATCTGTGCAAAAATGAGAAGAATAATAATAGAAAAATCACAATCTGCTCCAGTGTGCACTTGGCTTTTGAATGTAAAAGCCTGGAGCCGTCAGAGTGAATGAGGATCAGTGTGATATTAATAACTCAGCTCAGCTCAGACCGGGTCCTCGGCTACCTGCTCCGTGTTTCTGTCCCAAACCCCCCAAACCCAATCTACTCCCACAAACTCCTGCTCGTTATGGAGAAATATATATTCAAAGCAGCCACAGAGGTTGGACCTCCAAGGCAGCTAATAGAATTTCCTGCTGTTTTATAACTCTGTCCCTAAACCAATGTCACCATATGCTCCTGTTGGCACAAGAAGCGGCTCCGCAGTGGCTTCCTGGGCGGCAGCAGGCAGCAGCACCTCTCCATCCAAATGGCTCAGAATAACCTCATTGTTGTTGTTTAAAAAAAAAAAAAAGAAAAGAAAAGAAAATGCTGTTTTTTTTTCTTCTCCCACCACTGTTTGTTTTATTCAACCTCTGGCAGCAGCAGCAGCTGACGCGTGGATTGTAATTCAGATGCTGGAATATCTCAGACAGCACGAGGAGTTTCTTTTTACGCACATAAATGTCTGGTGATATATTTTTAATCCAGACATTTAACACCGTGGGTTTTTCCGTTCAACAAAATATTTCACACCTTCCTCTTTTTTTTATTTTTATTTCTAATAGATCCAAACTGCATATTTCGTTCCTGTCTAATCTCTGACTGTGAGGTGTTAAAACGAAATAAAGAGCCCGAGTGGCGACAGCAGCCAAACGTGTTAAATCTCACAAGTCTTAAATAAAAACAAGTTGTTTCCTCTAAACAAAACGTACCTGCTGCTCTGCTCCGCGTCCAGCTCGTCCCCGTGCTCTCTCTCTCTCTTTTTCTCCCTCCCTCTCTCTCTATCTCTCTCTCTCTTTCTCTCCATGCTAAATCTCTCTCAGTAAAATTCACACTCAGACTCTGAGCCGCAGCTCGGCGTCACCTTTGTTAAGACGCCTGTTTCACGCTTCCGCATTAAATTACACCGTAACTCGTGGGCTTCACCTGCAGGGACAGGGTCACACTGAAACACACAGGGGAAGAGGAGAGAAGGACGCACTGGAACAAAACTCAACAAATAAATACAATTCTGCAAATTTCTGCATTCAAAATCTGGAAAAAAAAAATATATATATTGCTTTAGTTTCATAAATCAACTTTCCAATCTTTCCTCTACACCTATGATAAAGTTGTATATAATTAGCCTGAACAAACGTGTGTATATGGTCATAAATCACCACCTGTCGTGTGTTTAATTGTAAGAAAATATGTTAAATAATCTTCAGACTCAGCTCCGTAAATGTCTTAATGTGTCTGTTTTTAAGTGTTAACACTGTGTCTAATGCGCACAACATTACGCACAACGCTGGATGCGTAATTACGCACTAAAAAATGGGGGGGATCACGGCTGGAGAGAGACCATTGTTGGCCCTGGTGCTCTGCCTCACAACTTTCCCATAATGCAAAGATGCTGGTGGCAGTGTTTTAATGGCCATCAACTCTCCCTTTCTAGAAGCAGAGGAGACCAGCAGAGGGAAACAGATGCATAAACAGTTCAGGAGGCATCTCTCTCTCCCTCTCTCTCTCTTTTTTTCTCTCTTTCTCCTCGGGCAGCAACAGACTCCTCCTATTCCCCACGTCCAATTAGTTATTATGGTCCGGCCCTTTAAGACGCAGCAGCGGGTCAGCAAGTAGTGTAGTGTTTCTCTAATTGAACTTCGCCCAATCAACAATAACTCGTTAGCAGTCGCTTTCTGTTTCTTGCTGCTTGAGACGGGCTTTTTTCCCCCTTGCAGGGATTCACCCCCCTCCAGTCTGTTACTTCCTAAAGATCTACATGGAGCTTGGCAGGGGAACTGCGAGTCTCTGAGGGGAATACAGTCCGGCTTGCCTTTTGCAACAACGCCCGAAGCATGGTTATTTTGGAGGAAAGCTCTCAGGCGAACTAAAGTTGCGACATTCGGGCTTTAAAGTGTCCAAATCTAAGAGGAGAGGACTCCGAGAGACGCCGAGCACCGGAGGAGACAGCGTGGACCATTTACACGAGCATTTGAATGAAATAATCAACTTTTTTTTCCACCTTTTTTTTTTTTTTTTTCTTTACTTGTGGGAAGCAGCGATCGATTCTTCGGGACTGCGATGACCTCCAGTAAAGACATGAAGGCAGGTTCTGTGTTGCAGTCCGGCGGCGGCGGCGGCGGCGAGGAGAGGAGACGGGCTCCTCTGGACCAGCTGCCGCCGCCGGCCAACTCCAACAAGCCTTTAACGCCGTTCAGCATTGAGGATATCCTAAACAAACCGTCCGTGAAGAAAACGGTGGCCAGTACTATCTGTCCGCCGAGAGTGCTGGAGAAAGTCACGGGCTCTAACTCGGCGAGGAACGGGATCACCACTCCCTCCTCGCCGCTGTGCGCGCTGGAGGAGTTGGCCAGCAAAACGTTTAAGGGTCTGGAAGTCAGCGTTATCCAGGCAGCGGAAGGTAAACACTGACATTCTGTGTGTTTTTTGTTTTTTAAAGGTTCATCAGACGAGCAGAGTGACTTTAAAAACAAGAGTGAGAGTGAGCAGAGCAGAGGCAGCTGGGTTTGTTGTGACTTTTAGGGTGGACATGGAGGGACAGCTCTGTGGGAATGTGGACTAGACACTAAACCAAAAATGCAAATGTGATATTTACGCATTAAAACGTTCATGCAAATGATCTATAAAGCTCCACATGTGGCTGATAACACCGGCTACTCCAGCAGCCTTATACATGCTGTCAAAAGTCAATCAGCCATTATGGCCAAGTAAGTGCCTGCAGTGCCATGCAGTATAAACACACACGTGGAGTCTGATCTGCTGCATAATAATCAACTTAACTACCAAAATATTTGAGTTTCATTCAACTCTGGTTCATAATAATAAGCCAGGGAATGTGTCAGGGAGGTGAGTTATTATTATTAAGCTCAGCTGGATCCAACAGGAGCTGCTGCTGCTGCTGCTGCTGGTCCGGCCGAGCTCTTCAAGGTTCCTGTTTAAATCAAGTGAATTAAATAGCTATAATGTTTAGAGAAGTGAGCCGAGGACAGGCCCGCTGTGTTCTGCACTGTGTTCTCTGTTGCTGCTCAGCTGCTGAGGGGGCAGAGAGAAAGAGAAGAAGTAGAAGTGCCCCCCTTTTTTTCTGCCTTTGCCTTGTTTCATGTGTTTTGTTGTTTTGTTTCCTATTCTTCCAAGGTCGCGAGCATATAAACGCCTTCGGCCAGAGGCAGACGTCCAAGAAGAGGAGAAAGTCGCGGACGGCCTTCACGAACCACCAGATCTACGAGCTGGAGAAGCGGTTCCTGTACCAGAAGTACCTCTCCCCGGCAGACCGAGACCAGATCGCGCAGCAGCTGGGTCTCTCCAACGCGCAGGTCATCACCTGGTTCCAGAACCGCAGGGCCAAGCTCAAGCGGGACCTGGAGGAGATGAAAGCGGACGTGGAGTCGCTCAAGAAAATCACGCCACAGACCCTGCAGAAGCTCGTCACCATGGAGAACATTGACGAGGGCGCGGGGCCCGAGGCCAGGTCGCCCAGTGTCTCCCCGACCTCGCACGACGGAGGAGGAGGAGGAGGAGGAGGAGGACACCGGGCCTTCCCACAGTCCCCCTCCTCATCCAGAGACCAAACCACGGATGAGTTCTCGGAGGACGACGAGGAGATCGAGGTGGACGATTGACAGTCAGTCAGGGAGGGGGAGGGGGGTGTGATTTTCATAAGAATAACACAAGAATATAAAAAAAAAGAAAAAACAAGGGGGCATTTTTTTCTTCCCAAACTTTTTTGCACGGATATTGACAAAAAGGAGAATATACACATGATATATAAACATTTCAGGAACGTTTTTTTCTCCTCATCCTCTTTTTTCTCTCTCTCTCGTTCATTTTAATTTATTAATCGGACTTGTGAAGCCTTCCAGCTCCGTCACTGCGCTCCTTCCTCTCAGACAGACCCACCTGACTGTTGTGGTACAGGGGAGACTTGAACATCAATGTAAACATTTTTAATATCTCACCTTCTTTTCTTTTGGAGGGTGTGTGTGTGTGGAAAGTTGTGCAATGATTCTTCTTCTTCTTATTATTATTATTATTTCTGTTTGCAATTTATTCGCATTCTCTTTGCCAAATATTTAAATTACCCCCCTCCCTCCTCCTCATCCACCCTTTTGTTTTTTTCTTCCATGCACAGTCCATCCCACCTCAAGATGTAATACTATTTTTTTTTTCTCTTTTGGTCCTGAGCGAAACGTGTTTGTCTCTGCAGGGCCTGCATACTGTGCGCAGCGCGAGGGACGCAGAGTCCCTTGCAAACTTCTCCACGCGCTGAGTTTCTGTATATAGATCAAACAAACGAACAAACATCCTATGGGATAATTTTATTGTAACATTCTATTTAATCAGCATCTATGTAAATAAAGGTTATATGATATTTCAAGATTTGTGATTTATGTCCATAAATTAGAAATTATAAAAGAAAAAGATGGCGCCTCATGTATAAATATTAGGATTATTTATAATGGAGTATTATAAGAGGTGTATAGGAATGCAGAGCCACATTAGGATTATTATAAGGAGATAATAACGTATAGATTTGTCCTTGGAGATTCAGGAAATACTTAAAATCTTAACTCAACCTGCTCTGCCTGGTTAAGAAGAAAAAAAAAAAAAGCTTTTGAATAATTGACCTGCAGCTTTCAGGCGTGAAGTGCCATGACTTCAATTAGCAGCCGTCCACTGCCTTTATTCCCATTCAGCTCTCCGGGCTTTGAATAGCAGAGCTCTAAAACATCTTGTCACAAGAAGGTCCCGGTCTGGCTGCGGTGTTAAGAGAAGCTGCCTCCCGCCCCCTGCGCCCTGCGCCCTGCGCCGCCATATGTTTCCCTGCTCCTTTTCTATGCATCGTCTTTTTTAACACAACTAGTCGACATGATTGATTAGGTTAACCCGCCTTTGCCTTAACATAAAACAGCTTCCACTGAGCACCGTGGGCAATAATGGCACGCATCTGCCACTCCTGACTCCTGACTACTCGGGTTTGTTTGGAAAGAGAGAGAGAGAGAGAGAGAGAAAGAGAAAGAAAGAGAGAGAGAGAGAGATCTGCCATGAATAGCAAATGGGTTCGTGTGAGGAGCCTAATGAATAAACCTCAATGGGAGGCAGTGGAAATGCGACGTGCTGCTGCTGTTGGTTGACCATTTGCAACAGTTTTGTAACGGGATCAAGAGCTTGGTGGCTGTGGTATGTGTGTGTGTGTCTGTGTGTGTGTGTGTAAGCAAATGTGTGTGTGAGAGGGGAGGACTGTGTTATAATTATTTAGGGATAAAATGTTAGGCTATTTATCTCCAAAGTGTTTAATTGATCCACTTTGTAATTTACTTTTCTTTTTTTTTTGGAAAGTGTAAAATCTACAGCCTGAGCTCATTTTCTTCTGTTTCTGTACGTGGACACACAGACGTTTATTCTATTGGATATTTATTATTTTAAATAACTCATTCATAAACTGAATCTGCTGTGAGTACTTATAGATAATATTTTAAATTTACATTTTTAATTAATGCCACATTTTCAGTTTCTAGAAATTAAAATGTATTTTTAAAAATACACCTCAATACTAGCATATAGATAACAATGATAATAATAATAATAATGGTATTATAAATAAGTATAATAATATGTAGATGGCGGATGGGACCTATTTGAAATAATTGTCTTGACACGACGTGTTGCTCTAAGTAATAAAACGCAATGGAAAAAGATAAATTAAATTATCGTTGGAATTAATAATAGTAATCGTAATAATAATAATAATAATAATAAAGTCGAAATATAAATCTGAAATGTGCGCGAGCTCCGGGTCTCGTTAGGCCTGTTCTGGTTCTTGTTGGTCTTTTGTTCCGGGGCCACAGAGTCGCAGCAGACTGACGCTCACAATAGAAGTAATCGGCCGGAATCACGAGGGTTGAAAAGTCAAACAGCCTTTTATTACGGAGCCGAAGCGAAGTGGCAGCGGGAACAACAACAACACAGAGGATGGAGCTTTAAATAAAAGTCAGTGGACAGACGGCTTAAAGGAAAAGAAAAAGCTGTTAACTGTTACCACGTCTTTAGAACAACAGGATCAATCACTTTATAACTAACATACTAACATAGAGGTTTTTATAATCATTTGCTTCTTTTAGCTTCTGTTATTTTCTTTTATTTTGAAATTTCAAATTGGAGTATATTATATGGTATATCGATCAATTAACTTTACTTTGAAAATTCGATGTATAAGTGAGATAATTTTTATATTTTCCATTATGAAATTTCTTGATCAATAATAGCAATATTAGATTAAATAACTAAAAGCTTAGCGAAATCACAGCTGCTTCTGTCTGAATCCACATTCAGATTCATGTTTTCATTATTTATTATGGTGAGATAAATTAAATCCCAGAGGTTTTGAAATAGACTAAAAATAATATAACAACTCAACAACCTTCATTCTGGCCTAAAGGTCACAGCTTTAGGTGGTTTTTATGTCATCATTTTCAAAATAAAAGTGCCCTGGAGGGACATGCTCAGGCTTTTATAAAGGTGACTGGGGAATAAGCATGCATCTGTCTGTGTGTGTGTGTGTGTGTGTGTGTGTGTGTGTGTGTGTGTGTTGCTGCCTCTGTGAGGGAGGTTATTTTATTCTTCATTTTAAAAGCAGTGGCCACAAGAGTCTAATTTAAAAACAGCCAACGTTTCATATTAACTTCTATAAAATATTACTCGGGTTATTATAGAACAGGCTTTTAATTTGCCAACAAACACCTTCCTTTTTGTTTAAAGCATCTCAACCTCACTGGTTTTATTGCACTAAAATGTCAAATTGTATAGTGACTTTAATGAAGGCGAGGAATATGAAGTCTAAAAAAAACATCTTAACCTTTGACCTTTAAAGATCCACATCAACACTCAACATGGAGGTTTGTTTTCATTTAGCAGTCCATAAGATGTTTCCTAATCACATTGATGAAGCAGATTTATTGTGTTATCATTATTATTAATGCGTGTTGCTACGGGGAACAGGCAGCTGGGCTCAGTGCTGTGGCCTCAGCAGCTCAGTCCACTTAGAGAGAGGCAGAGACAGAATAAGATACAGCGCTTGTGTACATTATCAGCCGCTGTCAGGTTATCAGAGTCTTTCCTTACACTCTGGACAAGATCACACACATCAAAAGCTTCAGCCTCCATGTGTCCCTGAAGTGTCTGAGGAGCAGCAAGTCTGCCACCTAGTGTCCAGGAGGAGGAAGGAAGGAAAGAAGGCAGGAAGGACTGTCTTTGTGTGATCAGTGCTATAAAACAAGAGCCTGGTACAGTCGAACAGTGGCCTGTGAAATCCTGCAGAGATAAAGAGATGGTCATAAGATGTTAGTTTTTTTTTGTTGTTTTTTTTTACAAAAAGAAAAGTCTCAAGTCCAGTTTTCACTTGCAAAGCTTCTAAAACGTGCAATAAACTATCAGCTCAGTTAGTGTGTCACATAAACATGTAGGAGACGAGGAGGAATGCCAGTTGGCTTAAGCTGCTTTTTTCATTTTGCAATGGCAACTATGCTGCTTACAGGGCCGCGACTACTCAAGTGATTTTACACACGGAGCTCTGTTTACACATCATAGGGCAGCAGGACTTACACTTACACACACACACACACACAGAGCAGGAGAGCAGTTGTATGTTGTCTTTCTTGTCTTGTCTTGGCTCTGGAGGAGGGATCTTTCGAAAGTCGAGAGAAAACTCTTCTTCTTGACCATGCAGGGCTGATCTCCAACTGGGCTCGCAGTGCCATAAATCTGTGACAGAAAGCCCGGCCTCACACAACTGGGAGCACCGAGTTTGAAAGATGTGGGCATTTAATCTGGCAGCCAACGGGTCTGAGGAGAGATGCTGCCGAGCTTTTCTAGCATTTTTTTGGAGCTCGGGCTCAAACGAAGGCAAAAGGCCGGAGTTTAAAAAACAAAATCCATCTCTTGCCAGTTTCTGAACTTCACACAAACACACCAGCAATCAAAAGTCATGTCATTTGACCTCCTGCTAGTGTTTTAATTAATCTAAAAATAACCACAGAAGGCCTTTGAGAGGAGCTTTTACTACCTACTGTCCATAGACTATGTAGGTCAAGACAGATCAAGTGATACACAAGTGCCTATAAAAAGTGGAGACAGCTATTGATAGACCCTGCTGTGGTCAAACTGTGTTGTCACCTATGGAAAGTATTCAACCGACCACCACTGAGGTTTGTTTCCATTATTTTACTACACTGAGTAAAAGTGGATTAAAGAGCGTTTTTGGTCAGTTAGGACAGAAAGAGGCCTCTGTAATATCAGAGTCAATGATAAAACACGAAAATACTGACACACAAACCTCACAGAGGAAAGAAATGCCTGTATCTTTGCACACTTTGCTTTGACGTACAGTCTTTTTTAAATCACAGAAGTTACTGCACACATGTAGCCTCACACCAGATCTGTGATGCGTTCACTGAAAACTAGAATTCAAGAGACTGAATATAAGATCACATATTAAAAAAGTGAAGGAGAAGGATGTGACACAGCTGCAGGCTGAGTGTCTGTCACTGATAGAGGTCACCAAGAGATCTACATGGACACAGGAGGAGCTGCATGCAGATAGATAGGAGACAGACAAACCTGCTGTTTTTTACTGGTTATATTAAAAATCCACCACCAGAGAGACACCGAGTAAAGAAGCCTGGAGGTGGCAGCGTCCCAAACTGACCTGAGGACAGTGGAGATGAAATCAGCGCAGAAACATCCAGCAGCAGCAGCAGCAGCAGCAGTACGGCAAGTGCTGGGGAGAAGGGAGAAGATTTATTCCAACAAGACAACAACAACACGAAGCCAGGACAGACATGGCTTCAGAACAACAGCGAGCGGCCAAGTTAAGAGTCCAGACTTCAGAATGACTCCTCACTTAGTCCCAGAGCAGCCTGAAGCCTGACGGAGCCTCAGCTCAGCTCAGCAGCTCTTGCTCAGCTCGCAGAAAAGTTGAAATAAATCGCAGCGTCCAGATGTGTGAAGCTGAAACAGACAAACCATACAGATGCACGGCCAGAGGTGGCTCTTCTACAGATTCACTATTACAGGAGAAAAAATATTCAATAATATTTTAGTAATCCATCTCTGTACTTTATTAAAATCAATATTTAAACGTTTAGCCTTAAAAATCTCTAATTATGAAGTTTTTTCTTTAGTTCCTGGTAGGAAAATGTCTCAATAAAGGTTAAATAATAACATGATAAACAAAGAAGTGTCACTGCACTTAAGTATTACTATATAAAAAAGTAAATGTTACTGAAGATTGACTTTCTGCTTGAGTGTAAACATTTAAAGAGAATTTTCCTAACTGTGTATTTGACACTAAAGCAGCTGCAGGCATGTTTCCAATCACAGTAACTCCAGGTATATAGGAGCTGTGGCATCATTAATAAAACTACATGACATAAAAAAGGTCAAACTGCTCCATTTAAAGGTGCAGTAAACTACTATTACCGTTTGGTTCAGGTTAAAAGGGTCAAACACTCCTCCACCCCCCTCATGCAACACACATTTTCACAAGCAAGCCATACACACTGTATTATTTTTCCCATTTAAAATTTATTTTCAAAAATACAAAAACAAGGAAAATAAGTATATGTACACAAACACTATTAAAATAGAATATGTATTGTACAAAATATGTACAGCTGTAGTCAGACTGAGAGCAAATCCTATCTGGTCCTTTTGTCCTTGATGGTGTAGTGAAGGACTAACGGTTGAGCCTGGGGGGGAGAGAGAGAGAGAAAGTGCACATCAATACATCAATAAATAAAATATCACTTCTGCACGCATCACATTTAAAAGGTTTAGTGTTTCATTTCAAGAGCTGTGAGGTTTAGCGATGGAGAATGTGCCGTCACACAGCAGCAGTAACAGGGAACTCTGTCCTGATTTTTCAAAAATGAACTAGTAAAAAAGAAAATGTGTTCAAGTGTGAAGGAATGTATGACATTTGTTGGCACCGGCCGACACTGGCTGTACTGTACCTTGCCAAACCAGTGTGAGAGCCATAGTCGTTTCATGGTCATGTGATCGGGCAGAGACTCGTTATTGAACAACATCTGGACCTATAGGGAGGACCACACAAACAGATGTGAGAGGGGGAATCTGAAAGGAACAGCTGGGATGATTTTTTTTAAATTTTATTTTATGTGTGAAACGTTTGTAAAAAAAAAAAAAACACGACAAAGATGCAGGAAGTCAGTTTTCCTTTAAATAATAAACCTACTTAGTCGTTGACACTGAACTTAAGCTTTTTTTAATAATGATATTGGAAACTCTTGTGTCCTTTAATTGAAGGTTTAATTTGGTACTAACTCAGGAAATCCATTAATTCCCCTCAACGCAACGGGAAACACTCAGACCAACAAGTGTGTTCGTAAAGAGGACGAGGACGAGCTTTTGGATTCCTCAACTAGTCATAACTTTAATTAAAAGACAAAGTGAATTAAAATCTCATTAACAGTAGGATTTACTCATTCTTTACTGCCTCAGTCATGTTGTTATAGAGTATATGTAATGCTGCTATGGTTACTCACAGGTTAACACACAGCATCTCTGCACTGATATGAGAGCTAGGGATGTCATGCGGTATTAAACGCCAATCAATTGTTCATAAAGATTCCTAAATACCGTCCTTTTCTAAGTAAGATCATGTTGGAGCCATGCAGGCAGATCGTCTAAGTTTGCTTTCGATCAGTGTGAGTTACAAACAGAGACTTGTTCCCTCCAAACAAATGTTTTAAGTGGACAACGGCTCAATGGCCTGTAAAACACGCCTCAAAAAAGTAGCAGCCAAAGGAGGAAATACGTCAAATGTCTATCACCACCTGCGGGACACCCAACCGGCTTAGTACGCCAAATGCACAGATACAGGGTTAAATTACGTTGATGTCAATTTACCTAAAGTAACATTGAGTGGGTAGGAAATGTTAGTGTGTCATTTGTAATATATACTGTATATTTTAAAAATCGATTAAAATGAATTTCTTGAATATCTCTAGCATTTTCCCTGGGGGATTAATAATTGGTCAGATATTAACAGAGACTTCACATATGTTGTATATATAACTAGTAATGTAACTATATTTTGACTATCGTAACACCATGATTATTTCTGACAATAATTGTACCAAGAAGGAAAATCTATAATGGTGACATCCCTAACGAGAGCATGTCCTAATATGTGACTTTACACTTGTTTCACATGAATCTCTATTAATTAGTCAAATGTGAGCCGAAAGTGTTGAATCAACGTCAAAGGGTGTTTCTCATTTTGAAAGGTTAAAAGTCAATGATGATTTGGCAAAGATACCCACAGATGATTATTTAGGGAAAATGTGATGTTTTTCCTTCTATAATGCACCAATAACACAAAAGATGGAGTTCATCTTTCCAACAGAACATGAAAAACGTATCCTCGTTAGCATGAGCAGAATAAATGTTGACTACTCTTTAACATAAAATCATGTGTTGCAACGTCTGTGGTGTGTTAGGACCAACTGACCTGGTGTTTTTCGACGTTTAGCCGGTGACAGAGAACTTTCCGTAGGTGTCTCACCTCGGCTCGGACAGAACAGCGAACAAACTTCTGCTGCAGAGACAAGGTCAAACAAACGCACGTTAATCTGCAGGCAGAGCTGAAGCAATAAAACCATTCAAAAAATAAAAAAACACAATAATTCAAGTCTTTACTGCCTCCAACACTTTGTGGTCACCAGGGAGCTCATTAGGCAGATGTCTTGTTTCCTTGTTCACACTGCGGGTTCAGACGTCTGTTTACTGAACCGTGGAGAAACATCACCAACATCATCATTTTTCCAACGGAGTCGACCCGTGCAGATTTTACTTTATGCCCGCCGTTGACCTACATTTCTGCTCTCGCTGCTCAGTTACAGTACGAAGCCTTGACAGTCATAAATGTCTCTTTACATTTGCTTGTAACACTTGAAACTCTGGCTGCTGTTTTACTTTTTTTTTTTAGCATTTTTATAAATATGTTTTGTCCCAACGACTGAACACGTTTCCAAGCATGTTGCAAGAAAAGCAAACTAATAATGAGTATGTATGAGGGCGTGGGGCGCGCTCCTGTTACAATTTAAATTTACTGCTGATAAAATCCCAGGTTACCGCTGGACGCTTTCCACTCTCAGCTGACTTATTACACGCTCTCCAGCCAAAGAGCTGAGTTTCCTCCCCCTCCCTCCCCTCCACACGCGGTCAAGGACAGTATTTCTTTAAAAAGCAGAGGCAGAAATTTCATTTACCAAATTTCCACCTCCATAAAAACAGATGAGGATGAATGGACGCGCTGCACGTCCAATCAGCGTCAAGGTTACGAGTACAACAAAAGCTCTCCTCTGGAAAACGGATCCAACTTTAGACTCCAGAGCACGTTAACGCGTTTGTTTTTTTTAAACGTTTTAATAAGAAGAAATCTATTTCCACACAGAGGTGAGAGAGTGTAGCACACGAGCCAGGAATGGAACAAATGAAGCTGCATGTTCCCATTACTATTATTATAATGTAACATTAGATACAACAATAAACACATTTAAGTGGCGAAAGAGGTCAAGAGTGTGTAGTGATGCTCTGATGTCTGCAGCAGCCAGTGTTTAAATAACAAAAGGCATCTCACATTCAAACTGACAATCTTTTAAATAGTGTAATAAATAGTGGAAATGTGTTTTAACTACATGTGAAATTCAGATTTGAGCCTAAAACTGGACTTGAGTCAATCAGCAGCAGCATAAAGGCATTTTGTTATACGAGGTCGCCCTCTGCTGGTTGAACAACGCCTCTGCGCTCAGCCTGAAAGTGATGGTTCAGCAGACGGGAAGAAGAAATTAAAAAAAGCCAACGAGTTGGAGTGCTGCCTGGAAACAAAGGACATCTCTTGCTAAGATAGTGCTCTTTAGTTATGGGCTAGATCAGTGCAAAAAACAGAAAAAAGTAACCAAGGCACTCATCTTAATGTAAACATTAAAATGCCTTTAATAAGTTATGGGCAGAACAGTTAAAAACGAGCACTTTGACGCGTTTCGGCTGGAAGCCTTCGTCAGGGAGTGAGTGCAAGAGAAAGAAATAAACACGATGGATTATGTGTTTAAGTTAAACTGCTCCCTCTCTGATCATTAATCTAATCTAAAGTCTGGGTTCAGTGCAGTTCGGCCGTCAGAGCTCGATACACAGAGAGAGAGAGAGAGGTGCGAGCGAGAGTCTGACCACACGGAGGAAACGTCCAGAAAAAGGTGACCAGGACGGCACTTTTTGTACTTTAGTGGGTTTGGAACTGAAGAGTAAGCGAGTGCTTCAAACACCTTTACATTTAAATGACCGGGGTGTAGAGTCATGAGGAAAAACCTATAAAGAAGTGCAGAAAATGATAGGCTGTTCAGCTAAAATGATATCAAACGCTTTAAAATGGCAGCCAAAACCAAGGAGATGAGACATAACAAAACAGATTCACGAAAATCGATTATTTCGTTCAAAAGTATGTTTTTCATTCATCAATAATCCCCCCCCATCAACAAACTGAAGTGTTTCGGTAAACTCTGAATCTGCCGTTCATATCATTCATATATCTACATGGAGCGGGTAAGCTCGGTGGTGGCTGACATGTCGTGTCGCCATGGTTTTACGTTCAGTGGCAGCGTGACGGTAGGAAACCACGGAAACTCAGCGGAGACACCGGAGCTGTCGACTCAGGTCGAGGTGGCGTCTGTGAAAAGTCACCGTGGTAACGCAGTGAGGACTGTGAGGACTGCACGTGAATGCTGCATTCAGGTGCAGTTGGAAAAACGGCCGTCGGTAACAAACCAGATGTCATTTTAGTCACAGAAGTCCAGAAAAAGCCGGTAAAACGTGGGTCAGGTAAACAATACCACATCGCCATGACAACAACATTGTTTTGCCTCGTGCTGACGGGCCACTAGTTTACATAGAGGCTTGTTTATGCCGTTACCTGCAGCGGCTGTTGTCCGTCTGCCATCTAACCGATTTCACGTGAATGCAGCATGAAAAATACGACTGAGTTGCTTGCGATCTACAACCGCACCGCTAGATGGGAGTAATTCTTACACAATGTACCTTTAACTGAAACACATCAGATGAATAGATCTAGGTTAGTTCATGACTGACGACTCACCTGAAGAGTAAGTTTCGTCTTATCTTTTCCAGCCAGTGATGAACTGTGAAGACAGAACAAAAGAGAGAGGACTGAAAAATATTTGTAAAAAAAAATTGTCTTCAAAATCACATTTATATCATATCAAACGTGATTACTTGGAGATAAATACATCAGATCTTACCTTAGCCTTTCTAAACACAGTGACACCTGCTCGTCGTATCTGTAGAAATGAGCTTTTGAATGGTCAAAGCTTGTATAAGGTAAACCTGTGGCATCGGGTACTGCATCTGTACAAACCAGACAACACATCATCACATCATTAACATCACTCAGTGCAGATGCTGCTGTTCACTGACAGAGACTTTTTGTTATTGATCCGACTTATGGGAAACTCACTCGTTACAGCAGCAGAGGCCAATCAAGCAAAATTAGAGAATAAAATATTTTTTAAAAAGACGCGGTAACACTTTACTTGAATAGGTATTCATAAGATTGACATAAAACTGTCATCATAACCATGACATAACAGCTGTCATAAACATCAATTAATTCTTATGACAGCTGTTGTTAAGTGTCATTTGGTAAGTTATGTCACTTTTGATGCAAAGTTGACATTGAATCACTTTGGATGGAAACATGGCTATTGAGATGTCCTTGTTATGAGAACTTGAAATATTTTTTTAAAGTTTGGCAATTCGGCCTGCTATGACAGTTTAAATTGTCTTTATGTCAAGTTGTCAGAACAAAAACATCTCAAACAATGTCAACTTTGCATCAAAAGTGACATAACTTACCGAATGACACTTAACCACAGCTGTCATAGGTATTCATTGTCGTTTATGACAGCTGTTATGTCATGGTTATGACAGTGTTATGTCAATCTTATGAATACCTATTCAAGTAAAGTGTTACCAAAGCCGCATATGGTACATCTATAGAAATATATGAAGAGTTCATTTGCAAAAGCAGATAAATGCCATTTTGAAAAAATGAGCTGATGGTTTTGAATTATACTTTGCATAGTGTTGTTTTCAATAAAGCTTTATTTTTTTTGAGCTGATCTGTTTTGTTATGTCTCATCTCCTTGGTCAAAACCACTCAACTTTGGTTTGGTTTTAAAACGGAGTTATCTGCTTTTGCAAATTAACTCTTCATATACTGTTCTGTACAAGTAAGGAAGTAAAAAATAATATATATGAAGAAGTAAAAAATAGAATACACTGTTCTACTGTCATTAATATAGTGGCATGTGACTTTCTGGGAAAGTCTATACTGGTATTTCTGTTCATTTCAACTACAATGTTCTCTCTGTTCATAAGTGCAAAACCTGTTTGTTTTTTTACAATGAGGAAGAGAAAAGATCACCACCAACAAAAACCAACTCAGCTTCAACAGAAGAATCAGAAGGCGACAGATCACAGAACAGCTCCTCTGCTCCTCGGTCATATATAGCCAACAGGAAGCGAAGCACAATGACGACTTCAACATTCTGATCTAAAATGTAATCACAAGCGTCGCTGAGTGAGGACTTACCGTCTCCAGCAGGTTGGATGACTCTCTCTAACCCACGCGACTGATAAAACTCCTTTATTCGTTTGTCTTCACCTGTTCAAACAGGAACACATGATGAACCTCGTTACACAAACATCACAGGAAGTAAAACAAATACATATTTAAAACACTCTCTCATACATACTTTCTTGAAGTCCAGGCACCAGTTTGTAGACAATGTCTTGCATCACTCGGTCCAGTTTGAGGTTGAGTAAAGGCTGCGTCTCGTGGATTTTGATGTTGCACATTGGACAATACTTGCTTGTTTGAAGGTATTTCACAATACAACTTTTACAGACTGTGAAGCAACAGGAGATAAAAGAGACATTTCACTCTCATTATTCTGAAGACATCCTGCTTAAAAAAATATTCTGGTGAATTATCAGGAATAATAACAATAAAAAAAGGTCTGTTAAAACTCACAGGTGTGCAAACACTCTGTAATCGTTGTGGCGTCTATGAAGTAACCCGCACAAAGGTAGCACACGATGTGTTCGTTCAGGTCCTTGATCTTCAACTTGACCTCTTCCTGTTGAGACAAACACGAAGGTGGAACAGGTTTAGTAAAAGAAACTCCACTGAAGAGCTCTGAGTACATAAATGACTGAGTGACATTTCTTTATGTGATCTTAAGAGCTTTAAACTCAAGACAAACTTCTCATCTGAGAGCAAAATGTGCGTTCAAATCCACTTTAAAACAACATGCAGGTGCTCCGATGTGCATCACAGCTGGTTCTGTTTGCTTCAGTCACTGTTTCCATCCACACCAACCTTTGAGAGATTCCCTACTGGCATGTTTCAAATGCAAGATACTGGAGATAAAAATCCACCATGAAGAAGTACAGTAAATAAACCCTGTTACAATGCGCATAAGGAAATGTGAGCACTGTTTTAAGAATTGGCAAACAGACTTGAAAAACTGTGAAGTCATAGCAAAGCTGTGTGTGAAGCAAAGCTGAAAATGCTGGTCTTCCAACAACATAATGGATATGTTTTAATTAAAGATGGGTGTCTGTGTGGTGGTGAAGAGTTATAACAACCTTCAGTCTCCTTTAAAGCAGAAGTAAGCGATCCATTTTGGCTAACTTCTTGTCAGCCGATGGAGTTAGCAGTCCCCGCCCTCGTCCCTACATCTCTCCTCATTGGATAAAGGTTGTAGGATACAAGGAAAGTTTTCTCCTCGGCTTACAGCAGAGCAGAGTGACTGACAGTCAGACCCGTGTTTCAGACCAAACACTCTATATAAGTGATTGCCGTCGGAAGATATAACTATTTAAGACTTATATTAAAGCAGAAGTAAGTGATATATTTGTGTTAATATAAGTCTTAAATAGTTATATCTTCCGACAGCAATCACTTACATAGAGTGTTTGGACCGAAACACGGGTCTGTCAGTCACTCTGCTCTGCTCTGAGCCGAGGAGAAAACATTTATCGTATCCTACAGTTTTTATCCAATGAGGAGAGAGAACGGCATGAAGGGCTGTGTGTGCAGCCAAGGGACGCCGTGAATGTGGTGACGTAGGGACGAGGACTGTTATGGTGCGTTCAAGGAAACTCGTATTTTTCCGACCGTGAAGTGGTACCAGTTCGATCTGGTACGAGTTCACCGGTCGGAAGTTACGAGTGGCCGTTATAGTGACTTTCACAGGTAAAACAGGTCGGAAAAACACGAGTGGGTTGCCTGAAACGCTACAAAGTCGTAAGTTGTGACTTGAAGCTGTAATTTACGGTTTCAAAAGCCTGCCTGGAACGCAGCATTAGCCAAAACGACCGGATAGCTTACTTCTGCTTTAACACAAATATTCCGCTTACTTCTGCTTTAACTTCCATGGTGTCAATTCATTTTACATTCAAATACACCACAAAGCTGCTGCCGTTATCTCATATTCATGCTGGTCTTGATTAGTTTTATTCACTGATGGTTAACAGTGGGTATTCAGGGGTCGTGGTTAAATAAATAAATATTCACTCTATTTATGTTGGTTTTGTCAAAAGACCTGAACACAGAATAATAACAGCGTCAGTCTCAGTCCAGACCAGATGTTGGCTGCTGTGTTTAGTAATAAACTGTAACCGGCGGCGTTGACCTCTGTATAAACGTACACCGTTAAATCCAACGGGGGAAGTTTGGTCGTAAACAAAAACAAGGCCAAACGTGAACGTGCAAAGCGCGCGATATTAAACAGAGAGAGAGAGAAAAAAACTGGGTCGGAGGTCAAATCCTGTTTTCAGGAGAAAGAGAAGCGGTGAAAAGAAAAACAAAATACAAAAGCACAACTAGGCTCCATCACCGAGTAAAACTAACACAATTGCAGCCGGTTTGTTGTTTGCTGTTCCCGTTAAACACAAACAAACCACCGTTACTTCGTTACACAACCAGCGGAGAGAGATAGAGAGAGAGAGAGAGAGAGAGAGAGAGTAACGTTAGAGCCGCCGTCACCGTAACGTACCTGTACCTGTCCGCTCATGTAGCGCGTGGGGCGAAAAACAACAACACGTGCAACAGAAACGGGTGAAATATTAGTGAGTTAACGTGGACTGAGCTCGCTGCGCTGCTAGAACAACACGGTGGGTGAACAACTCACCCCCCAACACACACACACACACACACACACACACACACACACACACCACCACCACCGCGCCTCCGAACCACGCATGCGCAGACTCTGCTCTCTTCAGCATCGCTCTGTCCCTCTCGCTCCGTCTCTCTCTCCATCAGCGCCGCGGAGAGGACAACGATCTCCCCGCAAATGCGCGCGTTTATCTCGGCTCTGCCCGCGTCTGAGTCCCCGCACGTTTCCGCCCCGGTGCGGACGAGCTCTAACCACACGGCCGCTCACCTCGTTCCTCAGCGGGTCCAGTTTGTAGACGGACTGGAGCTGATTTCGTAGCCGCATCGCTATGGCCATCGGACCTTGCTCCGCCATCTTTGGGAATTATGCTTACTTCCGGGTAAACCGGATGTGGTATTTTGTACGCGAACCGGAGAAGGCGGGTAACTCTGGGACATATAAATAAATAATAATAAATAAATAAAATCAATATATTTATAAAAAAAAAAATAACAAGCGTCACTTTACCACCTTACACTAAACAAAAAATAAATAAATAAAATTGACTTTTCAACGACGTCATTGTAAGCAGGCCTACATGTGTTCTGAACTTTTTTTTTTTTTTTTTTTTCAAAATAAATCAATAACTAAACAACATAATACCTTAATAAGGATGCTGCACCTTCTACGTGTGCTTAGGCCTAACATGCAAACTTAAATATAACAATATAGATGTTTATAAAGAAAATGTCTTACTCCAAAAAAGATTAATTTCAAGGTGTTTAAACCACCTCTGGGTAAAATTAAGTATATTACTGTATATAGTGGCCCAATAACACATTTTTGCCCTGCAGCCTACAGCAGATTTATGCAGATATGGTTACATATTCTATTTTTAGTATATTATATATGACATTGGATGTATACAGTGCATATTTTCTTTGACTTATATAAGTTATATCCTCTATATTCAAATGTTATGTCCTTGCTGCTACAGGATGCTTACATTTCCCTAGTCTAAATCCACATACAGTGACGGGCTCTACCTCTAAAATAAAAAGAAAATGAATAAATAAACCTTTTAAATGTATTTTATTCCCTGTTTCAAGTTAATTAGTTTTGCCTGTCTCAGTTAATTAATTTCATTACAGTTCAGTGTGTTTACATAAAAAAGACTGCAGGGAAAGTTATGCCTATATCTCTAATCATATCAAATTACATTAAATTGTTTAAACTATTAAATGAAGGCTGTCTCTATAGAGACATAATGTGGGTGGACCGTAGACACATTATGGGAAAGCTATTCCATACTCTTAGTGCATTAAGTGGCCTGCTACATGCCGTCTCACCAGTTTTAAGACTTTTTTTATGCCTTAAGAGGTCTGCTGGGTTTGTAAATTGAAACCACAGTATTGATATGTACTGTAGAGCCTGGCCATTAAAAGCTTTATATACCAGGAATAAGATAAATTGTTTCTTTTTAAAAGCAACACAGTTCAGTGTTCATCCATTTGTTAGTCTCCAGTCTGGGCAATAGAGGGCAGTGTAGGCATGTGGTTCAGTCAGTCATTTGCAGCCTTTGTCATCTGCTGATACCTATTTAAGAAGAAATGTCACTCAGTCATTTATGTACTCAGAGGTTTATTACAGTTGTTGAAAGGAAGAAAGACATTAACCTATGGATTAACTCAAATCAGGCATTTGTGTTGTCTTATGACATTTACAAACTCGGCCTTAAAGTCTTAAATCAGTTAGAATTATAATCATATATTTATTGTGTAACCTTTTTTCATGTTCATTTGATTAAACACAGTTCAACAGAACTTATATACATGCTAGAAGTGTGCTGATAAGGTCCAGAAATGGATCTGGCATTGACCCAGGTTAACATGGGTAGTAGAATGTGCTATAAGATAGCGCCATGCATAGGTGTTCCAGGATAAAGGCTAAAGTGTGGGAAAAACACTTAACCACAGTCCTCAGCAACACAGAGTATGTGGTGGGTCCTGTAACCCGAGTCCTATGACATCCTGAGACCTACAGTACTACAGCAGGCAGGCTGTCTGCAATCCCATTAGATCTGCTAAATTATGTTTGACACTTTGTTATTAATCCCATTAATGTATAATCAGAAACACAGAATCAAAAGGCCGAATTACAAGGCGATGAAATAGTAACTGTATCACACAAAACAGCTGCGAATCCAAATGAATGGAAACATGATGTGATTTTTTTTTACACTATACAAAAAGTAAAAATGTAGTTGTGCAATGGAAATGTGTCATGCTCATACTATGCAAATATTGGCGTGATCTAATTTAACAATGTACACTGAGGAATAATATAAGTTAAATTAGTTTTTAAACTGAGTTTAATTGGCGTTACAGGTCTAATCTTTGCAGCGGTAACCCTTTTCAATTCGAGGACAGCTTAAGACTGTTGTGTGTGAACCCCCAGACTGTTTGAGAGGTGGTGGTGGTGGTGGTGGTGGTGGGCAGGGGGGGTTGAATGAGTACTTCTCTCCCCACCCTCAACAACAACCATCAAGGGGCTCTTGAGAAAAGCCCTGAACCACTGGCTCGGTGGCCAGCAGGAGAGGACTGTGGTCGTCCTGGGCAGCTCCCAGACCTAAATATGTTTAAATATGTGTGAATATGAAGCAGCGTGTTGAAATAAAGAGTGTGGACTCAGCAAACATTTCTTTTTAGATAATCATGTGGCTTGTGTATTTGGGGACACGATTATTTAAATCAACAGTTTGCATTGTGTTGCACTGTATTTTTGGTATTTATTTAAGCTTTTTCACCAGTGAAACGTCTTGTGTTTTCTCTACATATAATGCACGTGGGTGTTTTTTTTTTTTTTTTCACTCAGACGTGGGCAAGAACCAGTTTGTTTTTCCGAAAACGTACTTATAATTATTTAATTATGGGAAGAATGAAAAGTAATAGCTTTGCGGAAAAATTAATGGCGGAATAATAAAACATATGCTCGGTTGTGGATGAGTTGTGCGTCTGAATTAACGTCGCCTGCCCTGTTTCAACAGGTCGTCGTATTGGTATTATATGCGGAGGTCCTCCTTGATCCCTCCCAGAGGGCTTCCAACCTGCGGACCACCCAAAAGCTGCCATCCTAAACAAAGACTCGCCCTTCATTCATCCTTTTGTAATTCCCCAGTGTAACGGAATGACTGGCAAGTTTGTCTTATTCCTACCACCTCAGTGAGTCTGCAGCAGCCAGAATGTGCAAGCCATTTATTGAGACTGTTAAATATGGCATGAATGCTTTGTTTTTGGGTGTCTATCAGTGATAATTAAAGACTCATAATTGATGCAGACTTTAACTGTAACTATACTGGCTTTCCAAGAACATGCACAATACTAATTTCTACAAAGCATCATTCATTCTTCTTTCATTTTCCATCCATACCTATGAGAGAAAAACTTGTAACACCTTGCACACCGGGGGTTTTCTTTCTTTCCTTTTTTTCTTCAGATGAAAAGACAAGCCCTTGCCAGCGACGTCTAAATCGGACTCTTGTCAATAGAAATTTGGAGATACAAGCAATATATTTTTCATTCTTGGCAGCCCTTTTTCAGTTTGAAGAGCCGTTGTGATCAGTCTCGCTTCACCGAACCTTCATAGTCGGGCCTTGTGTCCCCCCCGCTGTCTGCCGTTTCCTCTTGCCATGTAACGTCTTATCTGCTGGGTCTGCGAGGTCACTGCTTATCTGATTGACAGGGCTTTGACTTCACGCAATATCCAAATAACCTGAGGGCCTGGAGGCGCAGGAGGACCACAGCATGGTAAAATCCACCTGGTTGGGAGAGCAAGAGAGAGAAAGCGAAGAGGCAAAGGAGTCAGCGAGGAGAGAGAGAGGATGAAGACAGATCCAAGCCTTTCATTTATTGTCATTACTTCACGTCAAAATCACGGACAATAGATCTCCTATTTTCTTGGAGTGTGTGCAGATCTGCCAGTTCATTCTCTCTCCCGTCCTTCACTTTGATTGGAAATGATTTGTTTATCTGATGAGATCAAACACCTGCCAGCACTACAAAGACACTTTTTATTATGAAGAATCTGAGGATTATTTTTCATTCAGTAAAAGTGACAGAAATTTAAATGAATTAAACACACACACACACACACACACACACACACACACACAGTCTCTGTGTTTGTCCCTAAGTTGGATGTTAACTGTTACTCCGCCTAATCAAATCATGCATGAGGAAACTCCTTCAAACTGTCGGTGCTGTGAATCATCTGGAAACTCACAAGAACTGATAGAGAGACCCCATTTACCTCTGTCCTGCACGCCCTGTGCCAAAACAACCAAAAAACCACCCTGCTACTAGAATCTATGTACCGCCATGCCAAAAAGGAGGCCCCCATCCTCTCTCTCTCTCTCTCATTCTCTCTCACTCACTCTCTCTCCCTCTCCCTCTCAGAGCAATCAGAGCATGCAGGGGTGGACTGCAGCTTTTGTCTCCTTTGCTCCAGCAATTGGCCGCCAAGTGGCAAGCTAATGACGAGAGCCCTCTTGGAATGACTCCAGAGCAGTACAGCTTGTGCTATTTGATGGGCAAGGGCATAATGAATGATGTAGGGCAAGCCCTTAGGCCTCCCCCTGGCACAAAACCCAAACTCCCAATATCGCAATCTGAATCACTTCAAATGCTGCAATAAGAAGAAGAAAGAAAAGGAAAAAAAACGCATCCATAGGAATTTGCCTTTGAGAAAAGACATGCTGACAGTTAGAGAGACATACAGAAACATACAGTGCAATGAAAGACGGAGAAACGCACAGTGTAAAAACAAAATAACAGTGACAGACATGGAGGTTATTCATATGGTCGTTGCACTGGAACAAAAATTACTAGAAACTGGATTCATTTGATCTTATTATGTAATTAATCAGTTTATTAAACAAGGACAATGTCCATAGATCAACACCATCATCATCTGTCCCTGATTAGATGTTTAAAAAAAAGTTACTGGAGCTGTTACTCAGATTTAACATTTATAAAGCAGCACAGAGTCAAACAGTAGTAAACATGTACCAGTGGCGTGGAGTATTACCATGCCAACACATGCACAAAAACAATGGACTGGAGTGGAGGACAATCGTAAAAAATATGTCTCTAGAAAAAATGCCTTTGAATAATAATAGTAATACTAAAAATGTGAAAGGTGCACAAATTTAAAATACAAATACACAGGTGCACATCATGCAACAGTAGCTGTTTGTTTCAGTCCAGAGTAAAGAAGGGTGAACTTAATAAACTCTGAAGGAAATGAGCAGAGATAGACAACAGAAACAGGTGTTGGGTCTTTGTATAACAAAATAAACAGGGCTTTTCAGTTGGTGTGTTAACTATCCTACTTATTCGTAGAGTCTGAGAAACTTTAGATATTGGCTGTAATTGTATTGCATGTCATTATTGCACTGGAATAAATAAAGAATAATGAAAATAGCTCATGCACTCTCGTAATAAAATAATTTACAGACTAAAAGCATTTGATTTCACTCTTACAATAACTGTAACTTTCACACTTTCCTACCTGTGGGAGCCGGTATGCCTTACAACACTGTAGTCCTCAGTTTAGATAAGCTAGAGGCCAAATAATGAATGACACTGTTGGAAGATGCTGAGATAAGACGAGTTTGCCAATAAGAACAAGTTGGCCTGCCACAGTGTCAGAGCAGAAAGAAATCTCCGTATTAAATCTTATTAATGTGGCACAATAGAGCTTTGTCTGTCATCTATTGAATTTTCATCACTCACGTGTGCGTGCGTGTGTGTGTGAAGCTTTGTGCAGAGTCTGTGTGCTCAGACCTGCATGGCATGTGTGTGAGTGCACGCAAAAAGCACACACACAAAACGCAGTGAGCTGTGATGACTCTCAAGCTTCTCAGTTATTTCGGGATTATTAAAAGACTTTTTTTCCTCCACAAGGGATGTAAAACAAAAACACGAACCTTTACAATGTAAAATAATGGAAACAGACTGTGAAGTAAAAAATAAAGTGTCTGTGTCTCAGTTTGTTTATGTCCACATTTACACATGCTGTTTTGATTGCAGGAATGCATTCACATTAACAACTAAGGCAACATGCAGTGAGCTCGAATTATCCAGGAGCTGCAATTAAAATTGTTGTTTTGTTGGTCGCCATCTTGGCTTTGTAGCAGAAGAGGGGGATTGAACTTGTGAAAAGGGCGAGCAATGAAGGTTCATACAACATTTAAAGGGACAACGATGAGTTTGAATTTGGTTATAAATAAGTCTCGTATTAATGTGGATGAATCTATGTTACCCACACTTGTTAATGGGTCCATTTTCGATAAATATATCGTTTTGTCTTTATCGTTATGTTGTTATTATTATTTAGTGGTCGGCTCGCCCAGCAATTCCTACTTTCTGTTTTGTGGACGCTGCCTGGCGGGTCATGGGAATAACGCAGCCGAATCGCCGTTTATGGTCGGAACTACGATCTGATCGTCTTCGAACCTCCGACTTTCATTCTTGATCAATGAAAACATTCTTGGCAAATGTTTTCGCTTTCGTCCGTCTTGCGCCGGTCCAAGAATTTCACCATGCGCACGGAGGCTCATGGGAAATGTAGTGTGAAAACACTTTGCTTTCCAAAACTCCTCGTTGTCCCTTTAAAGGGTGAGTAGGGGATCTTGGGAAAACCTGTTCTGGAGGGTTACATTTTGTCCAAGCCCCTTTCTCCAGACTTCTCTCCAAAGCCACACCTCCAGAGCAAAGGAGTACGCAATGCTTGTTCACGAAGAGCGTTGTTGTTGGCACCAATTCTGACATAACGCTGCTGCAACTGTCTCGTTGAATTTAGCAAGCTAGCGTAAGCTCTGACTCTGCTGTTGTCTTCTCCGTATCATAAATCGTTGAAGACTCTGAGCATACACACAATTAGTGCACAAAGAAGGGTACGTGCAGAGGGGGGGCACGGGGGACAGATGGCAGTTTGATAGTCGCATCACGATCCAATGAATTCCTTCGTAGCATTCAAAATGATTGGATGGTGTTTTTACAGGATTGTCCGTTTCCACAAGTAACTGACATGTTTAATTTTTTGTGAAAAAGTATTTTGTTAATTGGTTGCAGTCAGGGTGTGAAAAGGATTTCACGCAATACAATAAAAAATGCTGCAGAAAAATAAGATCTCCTCCCCTACCTTTAAGTGCACTAACAGAAGTATCTACAATGAGTCATACTGGCAATTCTCAACCATAAGAGCTACTATTCAGACACTTACTGCCTTAAGTGCCCTAAAGCAAAGCACAAAACCCTGAATTGTTCTACTACATCCTGGTACTGAGTAATTCCCTCAGCCTCCCTAGGAATTTGATGATTTTAGATTTGCATGCTCTCTCTCTCTCACACACACACACACACACACACACACACACACACACACACACACACACACACACACACACACACACACACACACACTGTCATGCTAAGATAAGGTCAATTGTGGCATGTACTCAAAACCTACCCACTCATATCCCGGAGCAATTCATTCATGGAGATACAGATTTCAATAAACCGTCTCCTTCTGATTCTCATGATTGTTCATCTCTCACGTGATGCGACTGAAATGTCATAGGGATCGCTGAGTCCATTCATGAAAGATCCCCGACTCGTCCGGCCCACACTGATCCCTCTTTGAAATTTAAGACCCACAAAGAGCCGAGGCACACTTTGCTCCTCTTGTCATCCGCTGTATCTTCTCAGGGAGGCAGGGAGGTGTACGCTCGCTTATCGCGCAGCCATCTTATCTTCATGGGCATTTAAGAGAATAAGGGCAAAGGGATAACAAACTCAGCAGAGAGGAAGCGTCGCCTAAATCTCAGAAGAGCATGCAGGCAAGGGGAGTGCTTCTGTTAAAGGCTGTCTACACCGTGGTTAGGCTGATATATATTGTTTTTTTTGTCTGTTTTCAACTCCAAATAAATCTGACAAACTCCAACTGGTGGTGGGAACAGTGATGCACCTGTAGTATAAGTGGAAAAAACGACAGTAGGTTTGGTGTGGATCAGTTTCCCCTGAGCTGCTAGACATTAACTTATAAATAGCAATTCTCTGTTGATATGCTATTTCACAAAAATCAGTTTTGGCTTTATTTAACTTAGTGTAACTCGGGCGACGGTCCAAAACATGGTGGCCCAGTAATTCCAGCTCGCAACTTCCAGATAAATGCACATCAAAGCATTACGTTACTCCATCAAGCCCCTGAGGATGCTGTGAGTTTGTGTGGATGTGTGTGAGATAATGGCAATCCTTTGATGCCCAAGAGTGATTTGGGCCAAGCTTTGTTGCGCATTATTTCCCTTTTGGCCTCCTGGAAAGAACTTTGATGAGAAGACCCTTATTGCCTGCACTCACTGTGTCAATAATGGAATTGTTTTGGAGACTCCCCCCCACATCTCATCTTCTTCTCTTCCAGCCTCACATGCAGGCAGCCTTTCATCTATCTTTGCATCTTCTTCCCTAGCATGCAACTGCTGAGAGCCAAGCCACTGCGCCGCCGCCGCCGCCTCTCGCTGCTGGAGGAAGTCGTCTATCTGCTCGAGTCGTCTCAATGACGCTCAGCGTTCACTCTCACTGATACTCACAGGATGAGATGATGAGTGTTGTGTTTACACAACACATTCATAACACGCACACGATATGATTCAAAGGTACTCATGAGTGAACAGACAGAAGTTCCTCTCTTTGTTACTCATCCAGATGACATTGAGCAACACGCTACAGGTTCCTGTTGTACGTCCAAATGTACATTTAACAGCCAATGCTTTTAAGTGTTACATTTGTATGAGGTGTCATTCAAATTATTCTGGTGACATAACTTTTGTGTGTAGTAAAATCAGGTTTAATCTGGCTTGTACCACCAATTTGCCATACAAGTAATTGCTGCAACATAGCCAATGTTAGCTTTAACAGCTGTTAAATTTCTAGAATTTAGACTTTTTCTTACTATAATCATTAGGAGTTAAACCATTTCATCTTGTGAGCAAAGTAATATCTTTGAGTCAAGCAAACTCTGTAGGCTAGTTTAAAGGAGCTATTTTTCTATTGCTACATAAAGAGAATTAGCACTGACAGCTAGTCGTCGAAGAAGAAACAACTAAGAGCAGTCGCCAGTGCTGGAAACCAAACCTCTAGTTTTGCTTTTATATATCTGTATCTTCTTTTGTTCCATAGACAAGCATGCTAACTATCTAACAGCCAGTTGGACTTTCCTACCACTGTCCAATACTGAGTTACACTGAAGTTCAGGCCTCTTTCAGCAAGTAGCATTGTTCAGAGGATGTAACTTGTAACTTGTATAAAGGCAACAATGATCAAAGCTCTTGGCAAGACCGATAAGAAAACGGCTGCTAATGCTAATGTTGGCTATGTAGCAATATCAAAACTTACAATTAGCTCTTATCATTTATCTATAGTTTAAAAGCACCTTGGAAATGTGGTATCTAAAGTTAATTATTCTCCTGAGAATATTAATCCATTGGTTACAGCACTTTTCAACTAAAAATTTGCTGTAAAAAATCGTTCAGTTCAATCAGGTGGTTGTATATTTTCTTTTCTTTTCTAACCTCAGTGAAGCCAAAAAAAAGCTGCACATTAAGGTGATAAGTCTTTGTTGGTTCATCTCTATGACCTGTTTCCCATTGTCACATTGTTTTACAGTAACATTGGCATCTGATACACTACTAATTAAAATAAAATCCTATCTTTTGCATGACATGTTACCTCAGCTCTTAGTCACACAAACCAGAGCTCAGTTCCCCGATTCCTCACAAAATTAAGAAATTGTTAAAGGCCATACATCATTTTTCAAGGCCGCGCCGAAGAAAGCGGCTGTTTCTAGTAATTACAGGGAATCAAAGACTAAGTGGTGCAAGATCAAAGGAAGGCATTCTTCTGTAATCCTGGGGTGTTGCAAATCTTTTGTAATCTGGTCGCTGCGTTCCACCACTGTTTGACATCTATTTACTGTATAAAAGGGAACGGTGCCATCAATTATGGGCCTGCCTAGTGCTATTGTTTACTTATGCCAAACCCTGAGTGCCGAGGCCCGCTTTGTGAAATATAGATCTCCCCTCTCCCCTGTTTGCTCTGCGTGGTCGAAGGTGTGCTCTCTTGCTTGCCCTTGGCTTTGGGTTGGGGGTTGTCTGACTGCTTCCTCGTCTGTGATGTAGGTTCAGAGATTAAAGGGGATCAGAGTTTTGGCGGCTCTCAGGTTTGTATGTTTGTTCAGCGCTCAGATGTAGAAACTGACATGTCCCTGTCTATCAACCAGATGCAGTGTTGCAGTAAGTCAGGTAATCTCATCTTTCTATTTTTATTATTATTTCATATTTCGGTAAGCATTGAAAACCAAAACCCATTCACTATGACTCCGCATGCAAGAATCTGTGGTATGTTCTCATGAATAAAGTTCTCTGATTAAACACGAAAGTGAGTGGCATCTATACTTTCCATTTTAAATAATGACACCTAAACCACAGTATTAAAAACCATAGCATTGCCCACACTGATAAGGTGGTCTGTGGAAAGGACAGCAACCTAATGAAATACTAATAAAATCAAAACCCTATCTTTACCATTGTAATTTAGTAAGTTATACTACTTCATATGGATTTTATATTGAAATACATCTTACTATATTTTACATCACAGTTTCTGGCTTGTGATGTGTTAAGTTATATCCATGAATCTAACTTCTACTATTCAGCATCAGCATTGACATCTGTTTACTTACCTGTCTAGAGGAAGTGTTGCTAACGGTGGTGTTTTCTCCTGAATCTAGCATGCTAACCATCTAGCCACCTTCTCACCATATCCTCCAATCAGGCCTGAGGACATAGCACTGCTGAGATAACCTTGTTTTGTTTGTTTGGTGACAAAGAGACGCTATAAACAGATACTTTAAATATATATTTTCTGTTTCCCCTTTTCTGTTAATTGTCTCAACTACATCACTTTTAAGATATTTCGATGTAGGCCAATTGGATAAAATCCAAGTCCTTCTCCAAAAGCTGGTGTGGTACATTTACTTTACTCTGAGTAAGTGACTCACAGTGTAACTGAGATGAGCATGCAGGTGGAAAGCCGGACTGGTGATTAGATTGCTGTGTCACGGAAGTCACAATCAGCAGTTTTGTGGAAGTGTCTTTGAGCCCTGGGGGGATATGGATCTTTGTCACATATCATCTCCATCTCTTATCTGTCTCTATGGGCAGAGGTTCCATAAAAATGATCTTAAAAAGAATGCATTTGGCTCTGTTGGCTGAAATGCAATCATATAATCACAACATCCTGTGTTCGGATCTGGCCTCTGATCCTCGTTGCATGTCATCTGTGTCTCTTTAAATGATCAAATAAAGTCTTTCCTTTATTTGATATAAAACTGTGTTTGTTAAAAAGGAAGATACAGAGATCAAAAGATGCCAGATTTCGAAGCCAGCCTCTGACCTGGAGTCAGACTGGGTGTACCTATTGTCTGGTCGTATTCCTCTGCTGCGAGGCTCGGCCACAGCTGGTAAATGTGGAGGTTTGGCGAGGACAACCAGTCCAGTGCACACATTTCCCAACTAATGGAGAAGTTGTGAGGGAAAGCCTTTAATTTTCCGATAGGTGGGTGGATCAAAGATTTGATATGATTAAAGGAGAACTAAAGCACGCTGTTCCATGTGAAGTGAGTGGACAAGGGATTCTTTCAGGAGCTTACATTACATGTTTTGTTGTATTTAGTCACCCCCTTTGAGGACAGAGTCAAATTGAAGCAAGTGGTTTTATAGCTAAATATGCGTTTTCTCTCTGAATGCAGTCATGAACTCCTCTGCTGTTGCTAATAGAGCTAAAAATACACCACTAGTTAAGGGACTCCTTTGTATGGACTTCTGTGAGGATTGACGGGATCATTACTTAACCCTGTGTTCAAACCACTGGCAACTATAATAATGCTATTTAATGACTAGTAATTACTTCCTCTAGTGTCAGTTTTGTTATGCAAATCAACTGTTCTTTGCTGCAAGCCAATGAAATGAGGAAAGACTGAGCACCAAATGGCATTTAAAGAAAATGCAATTTTAAAGGAAGAATTTGAAAATGAAAATGTTTTTCGTAAATGTGAAGCAATCCACTTAAATCAGTGGACATTATCCAGATTAAGTGAGTTAAGTATAAGTAGACCACAGACGAACATTCCTCGTTGATTTTTTCTGCCTTGTTTTAATCCATTAAGGGTTGTTTTTTTTCAGGCATAATGGTCTAATAATATCATTATGATCACATATTACTAAAGCTATCAGACCCAGAGGTCTCCAGTCTCTTTATAGTGTGATAAAACTAAACCCTAATCCTTAAATGTCTAATTGTGACTGCATATGGTCCTAGTTTGAAGGAGTGGTTGCACAGTTCAACCAAGGAATGACTGTAATTTCTCAGAATGTGTAATCTGAATAATACTCAGGATTCCCCAGCCTCGGTCACTTTCGGACACCACAGATGGTAACTGTTTTAGTTTATGCTGCGTTTGGAGGCTACGTGTCATTTACATATTTTACGCACATGTACAGTAGATACTCCTATATTTCTGCAACACACTCATTCTTCTTTTCCCCAAAGGCTGGGAAATTTCCCTCCAACAGACTAAAGATGAATTCTGCAGGTGGTGGACCTCTGTTCAAACTCAGTGCCCGTGTTTTCCTTTTCACACAGTGGCCGTGTGCAAATTGGTGACTACATTGCCTTACATGCTCATCAATATGGAAATTGTAACCTGAGCATACAGAAAATTATCTTATTACCCATAGATTTATTCTGAGACCCGCCCACCCCCCTACAGTTTGAGACCACTGCCTCAAGAGCTAGTGTCTCTATTTCATCACATCTTGTGCATTGTTCCCAATCTATCAGTGACCACTGGGGTGTCTCGCTATCACATCTGGATCTGCTTGTTAGAGGGTCGAGCAGAGCATCTTGTTAAGCCTCATCTTGTAGATTCTCCTCATTTACATTTTTCCTGACATCACAGCTATAAGTTATATTTTCCACTCCTCTCTGATTTCGACCTTGGTGTAGGAGCTGGTCGTATTTCAAACTGCTGGTCGTTACAGACAATAAAAATGATATGTGCATACTTAATTAACTAAACCTAAATCAAGCAACATTCCTGTTTTCCAAAGATCCCTAATCAGCGCTGCTGCTGTGAGAACTTTGATAAGATGGAGGAGCCGACCTCCTGAAACCTGAGTAAATCTTCTTGACTGGGCACTGAATCATCTGTAGGTGGTCTAATCATCTCGGCTCCTCACCCGGACTCATCTTCACAAGCATTTTTTTTTCTTCATAGTGACTTCACTTGAGTCTGTGACACACACACACTTAAAGACACACACACATAAACACACATCTCACATATGTGGTGCTGCTGACCCAAGAAGACAAATCAGAAAAGCCTCGGGCCTCGGCCTGCCCGACCAAAGAGATGAGGTCATCCGACAGAACCTCATTTTCCCTCAAATTGCACCTCTGATCAGCGCGGTGTTTCCTGCAACAATTACACTGACCCCAAGTCCTCATTAGCAAATAGTGTGGAGGAGGAAAAAAAAAACGCACAAAGACCACTTGGTTTGTGAAGAGCAGGATGTTTAGTTCAGGGAGGGTTGAAGTGTTTTTCTATCCCTTCTCTTTATCTCCCATCATGTCTTGAGGCTTCTTCTCAACATCACCTTTTGATTAGTGAAACCTGGGCTCTGCATCGAATGCTGGAAATCTGAAGATGAGAGCGCTCGCAGTAATGCAGAGGTCAAGGTACCACGTCCCTCACAAGAAGCCAGTTTGAGCTTTTGACAAACAGACTCATTCCTAAAGGAGATTTCTGCCGTTTACAAAAACTCCCACCACTACGAACTGATTTGCAGGGATGAAAGCAAAGAATTTTTTTTCAAAGTAGTAAATTTTGATTATTGACTATTTTTGGTCGACTTTAATTACAACTGCTGAATAATCTACAGCATATTTCTTGCTGCTTGCTTATTTCTGCTTCTTGAACTGTGAACTCATGTTGCAGTGAAGTTTCAACTTTCTACGAATGTTTTGCATGCAATTAGGACTCTCATATTTCTTCTTAAAATGTTAAACACACACGCAAAGACAAAGATACACAAGCAGGCTTTTATAAAAGACAATGTGCACCTGGCGTGTTTGAGGTCAGATACAGGACGACTACACTACTATTTGTTGTGTAGCTATGCTAGTGGCATTGCTCAATGTACTGTATGTTCAAAGATGAAAAATACTGACTTAGAGATCCCTGACTCTTAGTGTCACCATTAGGTAGACATTTCATTTTTTTAGTGACATGTCTCAACATCTATTGGGCCAGCTGACTGACATTTGGTGCAGATATTCATGGTGCCCAGGGGATGAATCCTAATAACTCTAGTCATTGTATCTTCAGATACACTAAAGACCTGAACTGACTGCCATGAAATCTGGTTTAAAACTTTCAAAAGCCATAAAATATAAATCAACGGGGAATATTTACTCTTATCACAGGCAAAATATCTGTAAGTATACCTACTTCTTGTTTTGCATAAATATATGATTTTAGGGCTGCACAGCACAAGGTGATTTGTTAAGATGGACAGTTTGGCGACGTAGGAACTTGATTCATCCCCAAAACATGGGGGCCCTCCAAGTAAGAGCTGGAAAGTGTTATAATTCATTCATGTTGCTCCAGGCCAAACAGCTCCCACTTGAGTCAGTATGATCTACGAGTGTCCATGAGCCCCAGACACATGTAAATGTACACCAAACTAATTGGTGCAGCAACAGTCAGGGGTTTTAAATCAGCAGTTATATCACCTGTTCTTTCGAACCAGAGGGAGGGAGAGAAGAGAAACACCTTTAGAGATTACTTTATGATTTGTTTCATTTTCTCAGTTTCATATCTATTTGACTGTGTGCCCAGTTTGATTGTTGCTCTCTGTATTACCACAGCTACAGATGCATTTTTAGGTCAATAACTTGGCTTTCGAAGATCTGCAACAAGGAAAGACAATCATGAACTGACCCCAAAATAGAAACACTATTGAATGTGTAAGTCCAAACATATGTTTATGCAATTTTTCCTCAAACTTTATAGCAGTCACGGTGCGAACAGTATAGAGCGTGAAAGGAAACAAGGCCTGAAATAGCAAATTACAAAAGCATTGCCTGGAAATATTTTGTTGTTGGCCATAAAAAAAAGCAGACTTCCTATGACAAAGTCCAACCCAGACATTATTAAGATATGACAAGAAGGTGTTAGCATGAAAGCAGGAAACAAACTCCAAGGAAATCAACACAAGACAACATAACTTGTTAGGTGACACTTTGGACAAACCAGATGCAGACAGAGACATGTGAAGAATTAAATTAGCTGCATATGCTGTGCAGTAAAAAGCCAAAAAGCTAAGCTGTGACGTCTTTTTTCCCCCTGAAGAAGTGCCTTTGGTGGCACATGGGCAGCACAAGGCCAAACATATCCAAATAAAGCTGCCAGGAACGGAGGTTCTTTTTGGGTAAAGGCCAAAGTTGAAATTGCAAGTCATGCCAAAAACATGCAATCATTACAAAAGAAAATGACTACAGGTAGTTGCAAGGGAAGAAAAAGATGGGGGACGATATGCAACGGTCACAGTTTTCGCAATTAGGACTCAAGGTTTGCGCCTTAAAGAAGCTTAGAGGTAAGGTTTGCTATCACCAGCGTTAGCATTAACAACTGTTAATCAACAACAACTTAATTCCTTTACTAACCAAGAGTTGTCTGCAGCGGAAGAAAGAAACCCTTTTAATTTGCATGTAGTTCTGTTTTCTTCTCTTGTACTGAAGTTAGCGAACTACCTAGCCCCATTCCAGTTCATCCTTTCTGTCAATTTCCAATACCGAGTCAGCGTAGCGTCCTGTCTGCTAAATAGCTGTGTAGCAATCGCACAACTTTTAACCCCAGGCTAACAAGGCCTCTCTGATGATGTCCAATGAAAGTGAAACACCCGTACCACTCTTTCATTTTTGTGGCACTCATTCCAGCTGACAGTAAATCCCCATCCTCACCTCAAACGTCTGAATCATTCATTAGTGCAGCCCGCCATCCAGCACTGATAAAACAGCTCTGACATTCAAAATATTTTCACCTTCTCATTACTGCCTCATTGTTCGTCCCATACAGCGTCACTACATCAAGACTGTCCTCTGACAGAATTCGACCCAGAAAGTAAAAGACTGTCAAACATAGCATGCTTTCATTTATCTTTACAATGCAAACCTGACACCATACCTCAACTGTCATATAAAAAGCGGGTGGGGATAGATTAAATATTTGACCTGTGCTAAACAAAATATTAACATATTTCTGTAGTGATCTTGCGCTGGCTGCCACGCTTGTCAATGAAAAATAGAAACTCTCACAGTTTGTTTGGATGACACTAAATCTAATGTCCTCGCTGCTCTCTTTGATGTCCACAGTTTGTGTTAGCTTGCAGAAACAGCTAATGCAGCCCATACCTAAACTCTACCTGAATCACAAAACATGTTGGAGGAGCTGCCCAGACTGAAATGATCATAAAGAACGTTATAGAAGACAGACACAGGGTTGTGCTGAACATTTTTGACACTCCCTCGGCCCGTTTAGCAGTTGAAGCAAAGGCCTGTGGACCGTGTGAGCACTGTGCACCATTGAACTCCGCAGATCATAGATCATAGATGATATATGCAGTAAACCCTTCAATACTCCATGCCACCGTGGTTTAGACAAGCCTGGAAATCAGACCAATCAGTGAGCTCATGGTTATTTACTTTGTTTATTTGCAGATGGTTCAGATAGACCACCAAGAACCGGTCGGGCCAATCACCCCTTTTATCTATACCGGCACTTTTTTTTTGGTACGATGACGGCTGCTGAAGCATTTTCAGAGATAACCAAGATGGCGGCTGCTGGATGTTGAATCTACTTGAGAGATTAAAAATCATAGGTCCCTGAGGGGGTTTGTCGCCTGCACCACATCCAGAAAAGCAAGAAAACACAAGATCTTCCTTTGGAGTAAAGCAGATTGTCTGCGCTGCAGAAGTTGCAGGAAATACATACAACCAATGGGGAACGGCAAAGGCAAAATATCTGATTTAACTGCACAACGTCTTCAGTAAATCACAAAATCAAATCCTGTTTGAAATGTTGTGCTTGCTAGTGAACCTTTAGAAGAACAATTGCACATGCAGATGCTGTTGTGTGTTGACATTTTTCTGTCTGTCTGTGTTTCTCTGACCATGTCTCAATTTTCCTTTTTTTGTCTTTTAGATTTAAAATATTTGTGCATTCATTTCAATAGGGTAAAAAAAAGGAAAATAAAAGTCTTGAAATGCAGTCTTGTTAATTATAATATTCAACAAAAGTAAATCTGTTAATTGTGTCAGAAAGAAAATCAAACCCTCCCACCATGTAATTCAACTGTTGACACTTGACACTCAATTCTCAGAAAATTTCCCAGGCATACAGCCTCATGTCCACCCTGAAGACACGTCCCTCATCGTCTTTGTCCTCCATCTTGCAGGGATCATGGAAAAGGTGTGTTTCCCTCCCTGGAGTTATGCCAGTGACCTTTCTTCAGACCAAGTCTCTCAAAAAGTTCCTTCTCGGTTACTTCTACAGTCTGAATTTCATGCAGGAGCACATCGAAGTAAGGATTATAAGATAGACAAAGTGTTTATAGTTTATTATGTCTGAGGCCCTGAACTCGTCTGTTCCTCGCTCTGTTTTTGTAAGCACTTCTCCTCGGTGAGACATACCTGGCTCCTACCAAACACACGCTGGCAAATGTTTGACAACTCTCTGCAAGTCTCCTCTCCCTGCATTGCTTTTTGACAGGACAAATGGTCTCGGAGACGAACAATACAAATGTCCAAATGAGTTGTCATAGTCAAATGTATATGCCATGTTTCAGTCAGTCATCTTGTCTAACGTGTAACCTTAGTCCTACGTGGCAAGCTGACACCACTTTTTTTGTTTTCTCTTTAAATTGTTTTTATCCTTTTCTGTACAACTGACACATCAGTTGACTGGTACGCTGATCAGGTGCCTTGCACATGCTCCTGCTTGCTCCCTGACACACGCTGGAGCCGAGTTTCCAGCAAAGACAGCGGCGCTGTCACTGCAGACACCTGAATAAAAAATGTTGCAAATAGTTTGCGAGCAGATATGTGCTGGCTCGTTTGGCAGAGTCGAGGGGCTTTTGTGGTTCAACAAGAGGGAACTGAATCCAGAGAGAGAGAGAGAGAGTGGAGACAGAGGGAGAGTGAAATGCTCCCATTCAAAGATAAACAGAGAAATGCATGCATGCACATACACAGAGCAGAGCATATATAACTGCATGTGTGTGTGTGTGTGTGTGTGTGTGTGTGTGTGTGTGTCTGAGGCATCTCGGGGATTTTCAACATAGGAAATATTTTCTGAAAATTATAACCTGGTTTGATTGTGCAATCAAGTTATTTATCTGTGAGGTCATTGCTTGTTGGGTATAAATCTTCCTTAGATTTACTGTGCATTTAGATTTAGTTCCTGGTGCTTATTATTACAGCTCATGTTAACTACTATTTGTGTGTCAAAGGTGACAACTTTGAGGCCTCCACACCTACACGCTAGATCCTCATATTCAAC
Source organism: Trachurus japonicus (assembly GCF_045865225.1). Lineage (NCBI taxonomy): Eukaryota > Metazoa > Chordata > Actinopteri > Carangiformes > Carangidae > Trachurus > Trachurus japonicus. The sequence goes on from NC_140916.1 coordinate 9,108,330, forward strand.
ACTTGTAGAAAACAGAAAACAAGACTTGGCTCCACGACTGTGCAGCTCCTAAAAGCTGAGCTCACACACCCTCTATAATAAATGATACCGGTGGCTACAAAGCAGTTTTGGAAGCACTTCTCCCCCTGTACTGGTGGAGGTTAGCCTTCACCACCTCCAGGATTGATAGCACATCACAAACATGTTTATCCGCCTACTGTGCAGAGACAAATTAACCCTCTATCAAACTCTCCTAACTACTTTTGAAAGAATTCCAGTTTCCTTTATTCCTCCAAACTCCACTGAAAAATCCAAACATGAATTAATCCACTCATTAATTCAGGTAATTGATTCATTTGTGGAAGTTTACTTATCTATGTTCAGCCTGTTTACAAATTAAAGAGCAGTCCCTACTGTAAAATGAGATGATGAGATTACAGCTGTCCTGTAATTAAATGCTACATGACAATGAAGAGCTGTTTCCCAGCTCTGTTGTGACTACGGCCGCCCTGTTGTTCTCCACTCAGATGGGAAAAGGACCAAGCTGTCTGTTTCAGGGGAATCACACTGCTGCAACCTGGCAAGAGCCGACCGCGGGGTAACGCTCGAACATCTACGTCCACGTTCCAGAGAACAAACATTCACAGGACGCTGGGGAAGATGATATCCAATGCCACCCAAGGACCGTAACAAATGACTCAATATTTCTGAGCATCAAAGCCACAGTGTGCAATGTGGCGTCTGACCTGCGAGGTCGCTGGACTCCATGACATCAGACCCAGTATCACGTCATGGTCAACCTCAGCCCCTGAGTTGCTAATTAACACCAGACAGAGGGATCATGGACAAAGCTCAGGGCATTCCCATTCATCACTGAGCAGCTTAGTTTGTTAATTTGCAGATGTAGAAGAGAGAATAATAACAGATTGTGCAAATTAGAGGAAAGAAAAACCCAGGGGATGTATGAATTAACAAATAAAAAGGTGGGTGAACTTAGCGTAGTAGGTTTCACCGTCTGCTTCATCCCAGCATCTCTGCAGTCACACTGCTGATTACAGCGCAGCGCCGCACTCCAGGCCCTTCTCTCTTGTGACCCAGCAGCCCGTGAAGTGTCATCAACCTTTATGAGATGGAAGGGCCCAGAACAGAGGCCTAAAAGCCTGGTACATGAAAGAGACAATGTTTGCTTTGCTGCCTTTTAAATAGACCCAGCAAAGAGCAGCAGCAGCAGCAGCAGCAGCATGCAGAGGGGGGGAAAAAAGAAATGAGAGAGAAAGGCTGAAAATACATACAACTGATTCTCTGAAGCTCTTTCTCTAAACAGTTAGCAACAAGTCCTCCCAGAGCTTTTAAACATGAATTAATGTAGATTCCAGGCGTATTTCAAGTCGGTCTGTGACGCCTCGACTCACAGGTGTGGTGGAATTTCGTAGGGGTGCGAGGATCTTTGCTGTAATGGGCATTCCAGCGCGGCAACATTACCACCGTTTCCCAGCAATCAATCATGGTCATGGCGTGCTTCAAGGAGGAAGGATAAAAAAAGAAGCTGCAGGAGTTTGTCTGTTTTTGTGCAAGAGTGTGTGCAAGTCTGCAATGTAATCTAGGTAGCAGGTCGGCCTGAGAGGTGTATGCATGGATGAATACATAGCTTTACGCCAGATAACCTGTCTCACAGGAGCTAAAGTAGATCCTCTTACCCTGAGAAATTAAGACTAGACGACTAAGAGAGTTAGGGGTTTGACTCCTTCTGGGGAGGCCCATTTTAAAACAATTCATGCAATAATGGTAAAACAGCATGCTCTTGATCAAAGCAACTCCATGATTAACCATTTTCCTGTTGCTTAGTCATTCACACTACAGTACTACATCTTGATATTGAAACATTTCTGTTTTTCTGTGTCTAAACCTGGTGTCTTCACGACTTCAGAGTTTCCCAGCCCCTAAATCTAAATCTTTTGGAAAAGCTGGTGACCCTGGTTTGAGTTGGAAAACTCTGGGGTTGCGTTCGCTGGCTAAACACCAGACAATTTTTGGGCCTGTAAATATCAAACATGTTTGATATTTACGATTCCAGATTGGGCTGCCTCCAATGGAAACACAGAGGACGTTGCTCATCCTCCATATTTGTTTTTCCTCTGAAGTCACGTTTGATTATGTGAGTTCCTGTGACATCTCGTGTCTCGAGCCGTTGTGTGGAGTTAAATTCTGCATTTTAATGCCACGACTGCAGTCGTTGATTCTCACACAAAGTATTTCAACTAACAAGCTGCAGAGTAGACAGTTTACTTTACACTGGCACATGCATGCTAATGTGAATAGTCATGATTAATGTTTTCAGGGTTTGAGTTAGTATGGATGGGGATCATTTCTGATATGGATCATTTTTGTTTTTTAAGCTGTTGTGTGGACGTAGCCTAAGTAGGAGGGTGCTGGTTCTTCTCAAAACAAAGTCTGCTCTGTGCTGAAGCGATGGCCCCGCAACTAAAAGATGAAATATACTGGAAGCTGTTTTAGCAAAGAGACAAACAAAAAAAACATGAAAGGTCACAACAATCATCACGCGACGCAACTGTACCGATTGAAAAGCCTTAAAAGGAAACCACAGAGCAGCCGAATCATCCCTGCATGCGTTATTATGCACGGTAATACACGACCTGCTCTCGCTGGCTCGCTGACTCATCGCTTTGATCTCAAGGTGACTTCACTGTTTGTGTCATGCAGAAAACATCCTGAACCGTCTGACCTGTTGATATTCCTCTAATTTCTACTGGACACCGACAAAGGACAATAAAAGTTTATTTGTGCCCCTTCGATGGCCGCCACCCATTTAATTAGACACACACACATGTGTGCACACCCTCCTGTTGTATATCAGAAAAATTATTTCATGTAACAATGTTTTTTTCCCATGCTCAGTTAAGTATGTAGCAACTGAGTGGTGTCATCTGTTTATGTTATCTCTCCTGCTCATCATCAGGGCTGCTTTACCGCATAAGAGGAAAGAAGCCAGACAACTACTAATGCACAAGTTCCTTTCTTTTGCTGTAAATTAAATACACATAACATGATACAACTGGAGCGTTGTGTGTATTCAAAATCTGTAGAGCGTTCATATGCAAATCAGAAAACCGTGAATATTTCCAGATTTTCAGCTCACGTTGACTTGACAGTTAAAACAAAGACGAGGCTTTACCGCCAACAAGTCCTCTTGGGTGCAATGACCTGATTTCTTCATTAATAATCATCTTATCTATGATTACTTCATCTTAATGATCTTACTTCATCAAAATTATGCGTTTCTCTTTCATTTTCAAACATTCTTTTTGTTTTTATCTACTTTCCTGCACTCACTCTAAAGGTCATTTGTTATGTAAGAAGCATCAGTGAGGGTGCACGAACCTCTGATCACCGAGGCTGCACCGTGATCCTTTGCCTTAAAGAGGTGGCTCCTCTCTTTTATGTTTGCTTACAGCAGCTGCTCACATGTGACCTGTATTGTTTTCTCCAGTCAGGCACAGTGTGATATCACTCTCTGGCAGACTCCCTCTGCTAAAACAGGTAATCGCATGCGAAGATTTGGAAACGACTTCCACGGTATGACTGCGTTTCGAGGGGCGGCTGCAGAGTTGAAGCACCGACACACTGGGCAGTGTCCGCCTCGCTTGACAGTGACACTGCACATACGCACTTTCTGACACCGCTGACGGCCGGCACATGTGTTCAGCTCGCCGTCAGATCACGTTCACCCCCAAAGCCAGGAGGGAGGCGAGACTGTGTTGTGAGGCAAAACAAGAGGGCGTTCACCGCCGCCGTGTTCCACACATTCTCAGCTAATCAGGAACTGCCCTGCTTGGAGACACACAGTCCACTGAATAACAGCATGCACTGATAAGGTCACCAAATTAACTAAAGCTGGAATCAAGAATCCGAAGCTCTTTCTAATCCGTGACCGACAAGATTAGAGGGTTTCCACTCAACATATGAGTCACTGAAGGAATCACTCATGGACCTGAGCAGAGCTGGACACAGAGAGGTGCCTGAACTCTGGAAGCTCGGCTCCGAAATTAAACATCTTCCTTAAAATGGAAGCAATTTACTATTCAAATAATCACAGGGTTTGTGCTTATTGCATATGAACTGTGGACATCCTTGCCCTTTCACATACATCGCAGTGTCTCCATGTTCATTGGCGTCTTTGTGTAAATGTCCCTTCATTTTCCTCACCCTTTGATTTTTATATTCCTCTGTTTTTGCGCCAGTCGTTTATTAGAAACATCATCAACACACCATCACTGTGACTCCTCTACTCAGTCGGACATTACACAGACTTTGAACAAAGGAGCTGTGAGGTTAAAGTCTGTTTAATGTTTGATAGAACTGATTTGAACATTTGCATTTTCACACACAGTTGCAGCGAAAGCAGCTAAAAACTGTGTCTGTTACAACATATTATACCTATTGTAAGAGCTGTTTGATGTGTTATAAGTGGGTTTACAGTAGGGATGAACTGATTATTGGCATGGCGGCTGATAATATTGGCTTTTTCACAAATAACCGATAAAATACATTTATTTTTAAATGCGCTCCTTTGGCTTTGATTTGTGTTGGAGTTTGTGTTATTCTACAAAAATGTAAGGTCTTTTTATCACAGATTTTCTAGATATCAGTTATCAGTTTCTTTGATTACTAATAATCGGTATCAGCATTGGCCGTGAAAAAACCAAATCGGTTGATCACTAGTTTGGAGGTAAATTGTGTCTAACACACTATACTGTTTTAGTCAGTGATAAAGATATTAAGCGTACGTCAAAAACTGAAACTACATTTGTAACTAAACTATGTAAACTACACTGAATGAAAATGTGCATATGAATTTATCATTTTACTTTAATTAATACAATTATCTGTTATATTAATGAAGTATGAATAGTTGTGAGACGTCTAGTAAGTGGATGTTTAGTTTAACTGAGGAACCTTAAAGCTCACCATGTCTTCCTACTTCATGTCTATCAACAGTTCAACAGGAAGTGCTTGTGTGTGCAATCATCTCTGTTTCCTCTCAGTCCTTCTCTGTTTGTTTTGTCGTTTCCGTCTAAAAACCATGAGTAAAAAAGTTGTGATTCTTTGGATTTCACAATGGATGGATGAAAAAAGAAAAACTAAAAAAAAGCTGCTCACAAGACTGACTTTAAGTTGCGCTGATATCAAAGTTAGATCTAAAGATCTAAAAACGTTGAGTGTCCTGTGTGCAGCGGGACACGAAGAGACAGCGAGAGGAATTTGTGTCTGGCCAAGTCGGACAATATGCAAAACAAGTGTCTGTGTCTTTTTCCCCAAAGCGAAGGCAGCCTCGTCTCTGAAAAGGTTCCATACATGAGGTAGCGAGGAGAATGCCACACAGGCTAAAAAAGACGAACTGGGGAGAGGAGAGAATACACTTTCTCCCTCCCTCTCCTTGCTCAGTGATCCAGCACAGTGAACACAAAAGCTACTGTTTGCCACTGGGCCGAGGAATCCGACCAGTTACCTCGATGAGAAAAAAGCCCCAGAAGTGCTTCTCATAGAAAACACAATGCAAAGGATCAGAAATCAGAAAGACACGTCTCAGTGGAAAGTGAGATGTATTATTTGAAGTGGGGAAAAAAATGGCTGGCATTTACTCACTAAAATAATAATCAATGTAGCTAATGATTTACTAACATAAAAAACATGTATGAGCCTTTATGAGACCACAAGAAGAACTGAGCAAGTACATACTAATATAGATATTTTCTCTGTTTGTTAATGTACATGGTTTTCCCAGATCATGTGTTCTGATAGCCTACCTGAATCATCCTGTTGTTGTTAAGTGATTTATATGCAAGTCTCAGCTATTGACATTAAGCTAACATTAGCATTAACAGCTGTTTCCTGTGTCCTAAACTTCATTCCTTTACTCACCAACAGTTAGCTATTTCTTGTCCACATGCTTACCACTGCTTTTCTCTTCTTTTCTTCTACTGCAGTTGGTATAACTACTACTGACAGCAACTCCTTGTCAATCTGTCTTGTCATTAACCACTACTGTGTCACTCTGGCTTTATGCCCTGTGTAAGTAAACTGCTCAGAGTTCATATTATAACCCAAGGCAAAAATTACCATATGCATTGGGGGGGACACACCCCTCCAATATTCAGACATGCTCAAAATGCCCCCCCCCCCTCCAATGTTGACTCCATGGTTACGGCCTTGTTATAACCTCTTGTCTAATAAATACAAAAATGACTGAAAGCCCCCTGTGAGCGAGAAACTCTGTGGCAGAGATAATTAACATATAGCCCCTTTAATAAACAGACATACATTCATGACAATAAATAAGAGAATTAACCTTCGTCTTGTGTTAGCGTTCTGCTACCATAATGGTGTTGGGGTCAGTTTTGACCCGTGTTTTAAATCAGCTGTAAAATACACTAAAAACATTTTTTTTCATCCAATTTGTTTTTCTTCTCTTGGTTACATTGTTAGGCTTCCTATCCATGAAAATATTGGTTTTAATATTTTTTTGGTGTGGGCCCCTGGGCCTTTTTTGTCAGTATACCCCTTGGATTCAATTGAACCTTCCTCTTGTCAGCTTTCCACTATCATCTATGGTGTTAGGGTCGGTTTTGACCCGAGTCTTAAATCAGCTGGAAAACACACTAAAACAATTATTTATCATCCCATTTGTTTCTCATCTCTTGTGTAACTGTCTGTGAGACAGATTTAACTGTGTAAATTTATGTTTCACATGTTACAAAGATACAAAATAGATTTAAGTTCATGAAGTGTTTAAAAAGGTTAATTTGTGCCTCATCTAGTTTTAGTACCTTTATATTTTAATATGTTATACTTTATACCGCTAAATGTGTAGATGAGTGAGGACGATCTGTTCTATGTCTATTTCACTATTTGTAGATGGAACTGTGTATATGTTAGTACCTGGATGTTGCATAATGGTGTATTTAATATATACAATGACAATAAAAGCATTCTGATCTGTTCTATCTTTGTCAGACTAACTTTTAGCATCAGTGAAACATAATCGTGATTAAAATGTTGAAATATGTAGCTGCAAACAGCCAGATCTGTCCTCCTGATATGTAAAAACCAAAAAAACTAAATATAGACGGCTCAGGATGTTAGATAAACTATTCATATTACACCTTGTTGCAAAAACATTTGACGTGTTTAAATTTCTTCACTGTTCTGAAATAAAAAATCTGCTCAGTAAACAGTGTTTCATTCGGTGAGTAATTGCCATCAGTCTGGTCCAGATTTCTTCCAAAAGATTTCTTCATCTTTGTGCCTGTGGAGAACCGAGCGCATCCGTGATAAATCCTTGGTGCTTTATGCTGCTTTTAGAGGAGCATAATTCTTGCGGGCTGGTGTTTTTATCACCCCAGTGTTTATCCTGGGAAACACATGCTCAGCAGACAGATTTCACATAGTGACTAGAGGAGGACATCCATCTCAGTCGGAGAGAGAGATCTCTCTGCAGATTTGGCGCCTTTTAACAGTACTAGTACTTACCTGAACATTTCAAACCTGAGGAGAAAAAGAAGCACTCAGAGGAGACGAGCATCAAATTATCAGCCAGATAAGACCTGATGATGTGGTTTACAAGTGCCGCCACATTCATAACGTTCTTTTCCATCAACACAGTTTCGTGTTGCAGCAAACTCTCCCCACCAACGCACCCACCCACCCCTGTCAAGGCGTGATGGGTGAGATTACAGGGTTTTACTGTGAGATTTGGTTCGCTATGTTACAAAGCACGTATTTCAACGGGGAGGAAAAATTAAGAGATGAACGCATCAGTCCTCGATTCTCAAAACAACGTCCACAGATTTGGCATAATTCAGAGATTATGAATGATGAAATTCGGGTAATGATATTTCACTTTACAAAAATAGATGCGTGGCATCTCAGCGAATCGCTTTGGTTTATTTTATTTTTCACCTGTAGCAACTGTCTCTCCTGTGTTTTATTTAGAGCAGCATTCCAACTGGACCACATTTAGAGGAAGGTTTATCATACCTGTCATACTTTCAGAGCCATTTCCCTCCCTTATGAAGCCTAATATGCTCCGTCGCATTCTCAGGATGAGACCACACAGCCTCTTATACAACAACACATAGCTGAAGCCAAGACACCTGATTGGTGGAGGAGGCGTTCCAGCCGTGCTGTAATCCCACAACGCATCGGCTGGAGGTTATGAGAAATGGAAATGGTTTTTGATACTAACTCTCGGTAACTAGGGAGCTTGGAGACAAATCTGTCTTGTTTTCCTCACTGTGTCGATCTCATATTTATAATTAATTTGCATCAACAGTTTTTTTTTTTGATAAACGGTGCGAAGCCTCGTTGCTGCTGTTCACAAAATCATGTTAAGAGAATCCTCTCCTGGATTTTATGTTTGTAATAAAGCATATGTGCCGAGATTTCATTGGAGACCACCTGCAAATTTTAACTGTGTACACATGAACGATGTATTTTACCGTTTTGGTTCAGTGAAATCTTGATATAAATCATAAAATACAAATTCTGGATTCAGTTTCAGAGGAACAAGTACTATAACATTGCTATTAGCTCTTTAAAACTGTGGTTTAAAGTCCATTTCCCTAAGCAGGAGTGCGTTCTGCATAGGACCAGGTGGACAAATCCCTTATCTGATGCGCCTACTACGACGTGGGGATGATCCCATACTCAAAGAAGATGGAGGAGTGGTGGTGGTGGGAATTGTTTCCTATTGGGGATGGTTGTGTAGGTGTCATCGGGGTCGTTGAGTGGGCAACTGTGAGTTTTAGCAAATAACTGCAGGGTTTTCTCTACATGTAATTGATCGTGGCACACCGCTACAGCAAAATAAAATCAGCCACACCTTCAGAATGATGATTTTTTTTTTTTTTAGATGTTGAATCTATGTAAGGGTTAGTTACCATTACTTTGCAGCCCTTTCCACACCACTACTTAAAAAAATCCTAGCAGAAAGACTGAAATGTTACTTATTATTAAAAAAAAAGAAAAAGCTTTGTAGCATGTCAAAGGCCCTGACGAAGTCAAAGGCCCTGACAAACAATGTCATCCAGGTGATAGATGGAGTCTGATCACAAAACAATTACATTTACACACTAGGCTAAGAAGAATTATATGATTTTATGTCTTGGGTTGTCAGGAAGTGATGCATAAACCAGCATGTGCCCACCAAAGTCTAATCAGGTCATCATACAGGTGAACATTTGGTGAACAGGTGTCACTGAGGTGTACGTTCACGGGGCCAAAATAGATTTACTGAGGTCACAACACCTTTAACCTCAAACCTCGTATCAGTCCGCCCCTTGAATCCAGAGGTTACATCAATGGCGTTACTGAGATGTTGGATCCACAAGAATGGGATGAACGTACTGACGGATGTGCGGAAAACCTGAGAAACAACATGCAACTCTGGCTGTTGTCAACACAGAGGCCTGAAAACATTATGAACACACACTACCTCAGACAGCTTTGTAAAATTATGAGATGACATGATGCTGAATTACAGGATAAAAGGGAATTTATGAGGAGCACAAGCGCAAATGTTCACGTTGATTTAACAATAAGGAAAAACTTTTTACAGGATCACTGCTCTGAGACCAGTGAAAAACTAAAAGAAAAAACAAACACACAACCAAAAACTTCCCAATACACACTGCTGTTGTTTACAGTAGCTGCTTGTGTTATTGCTATGACAACGTGTGGATGCTCTCAGGGCACCGTATTATAAAAATTGAACCATAAAAACAAAGGTTGATCGGGGGACACGCTGTGCCAAACCATATTCACACTCTACACTAATAGAGAAAAGCTGGCCTGCGGTTTTATAATTATGACCCAATCAACAAACAGTCTGAGTCGTCACTGTCAGTTAAATCCACACATCCGCACATGGATGCAAGGTAATGATTATGTCATTCAGACGGGCCAAAGTGAAAACCGTTCACATACCGATCCAGCAACAGAAGGCTGAAGACCCAGCCCGACAATATGGCGTTAATTTTGGATCACAGCGTTCGGCTTATCAAAATATTTTTGCCCCGCCTTTCATCAAAATACCTCAGTAACCTTGGAATCTGTCAAAACAGCAGCTCGGGTGCATCGGGTTTACCTGCAGCGTCCGACTCCATCAGAATAGACGTCTGAGATACTCCCGACGACGTCACAGATTTAGCGGCTGTTTTGTTAAACAAAGGTGGGTTTGATTGTGAGCAGAGCTCGGCACTCCACCTCCCAGGCGTTACATAAAGCGTGAGCCTCGACTTGGCATCGTCCGCCTGCAAAACAACGCTCCATGAGAACATGACTGAGCAATGCTAAACCCATGACCCCACTTATGCTCGTACCCCACATCACCCTGCCCGCCGCCACCCCCGCGACAGCTCATTCTCTCCATTTCAGTCTCCTCCCTCCCTCTCTCCCTCGCTTTTTCCTCTCAGTGGATCTGAAGATGTTTGCAACATTATTATGGAAAAATGCAATAATATATTCATTACTATGAGTAGTTAGTAGTACAAGTAGTATTTACCGTAGTTAAAATTGCTTTTACTGCAGCAAAAGCTGTAACTGAAGGTCAACACTAGCAAAAAAAGTGATAATAAACATTAACAATTAGTAGTAGTACCTGTAGTGGTAAAATGTGTGTATGTAATCAATAAAAACTAAAGCTTTAAGTTCAAATAGTATACTATATCTCTGACTCACATGTAACTCCAACAGTTGTCATTTTCATCCAATCACAAGCTGACACACTGATCTTCAGCCAATCACATGGAAGCTGTTGTAACACATGTGTCTTGTATGTTGCATTTAATACATATGCCTAACAGAATATAGATATATACAATATAGAATTTAATTTGGTCTGATATTTTAATACAATGCTTTTAGGGTTTAATATTTGTAGCATTTTAATAACTTATTTATAACTTTATATTTCATGCTACAGTAGCTATGGCAACAGTGTGGTTATAAAGACCATCAGTGGGGGAAGTCATACAGGGCTTGTGGGTGACTGATTAATGAAAATACTTCTTTAGTAGCCTAAAGGAGGTTTCCTTTGATTGTGATTTAAATACTGAATAGTTGTTACTGAGACCAGGCTTGTCTCCTCCAGATCCTCAAGTGCTTCTGAGTTTGTTTGTTTTCTTTGTCTCTCTGTATCATTCAGGTGTCATTTCAACACCATGGAGATTTGGCAACCTGCACCCTTGCACCACATCACCTGTGACTTCCTGATCCTCTCCAAACAGCACTTTTCTTTTGGTACTACTTTGGTATTACGTAGCTACAGGTCAGCTGAGTTAATCAGAGAGGACTCAACTTCACTTTGTTTTTGTGAAAAGATAAAATCTTATAAATTAAGCCCACGAAGACAACTCACGGCCTGTTGCTGCATGTCATCCCTGTCTCTCTCTCCCCCGATTTCCAGTCTCTCACACCGTCCTATCATAATAAACGCATAAACAGTCCGAAAATACACAAAGATGAGAAGAGATTAAGCGCATATTTGAATAACTTTTTTCTTTTCTTTCAGTGTCTAAAACATATTTTGTACTCCTGATCTTGTGCACAGTAACACACCACTTTGTCTCTGTACTGGTGCTTCCAGTCACCTCCTGTAATTAGCAGCAGTGCCCTGATCCGTATCTACTACTGCATGTAACACACTGACTGTGGGTGAGTACCTCACCCAGCTCCACCTCAAACAGCCCACACTATCAAACCACACAAATATTTTATAAACAGAGAGCCAAATACTGGCAGAAGAAAAGGTTTCTTCGTCAACATATTTACAGGTAGGCCACTTAACCCTATTCTAGTCAGGATAGAGTTTTAATAACGATAATATTTTACACTTTTAAAGTCTTCCCTCTCCCGAATGAAATTGGGCTTGGGCCTCCTTCATTCAATATGAATAAAGATAAAACTCTGATTTGTTTAAAAGTTTAGGAATATGATATTCATCCTGTATTTTTTTTTTTTAAATAATAAAATAAAAAAACTAAAATCAAAGTGGGTTAGATCATTTCAGGTGTCACAGATTTCTGTTCAGGAAACACACCTACCCACCCAAATTTGCAGTCCCACAGCCCCACACTCAATTTACACACACACCTAAGCCACATATAAATCATTATATAGCTTAGCTACCACAAACAACAAAAATCTACGTTAAAGCAGAAGTAAGTGGTCCGGTCGTTTTCGCTAATGCTGCGTTCCAGGCAGGCTTTTGAAATCATAAATTACAGCTTCAAGTCACAACTTACGACTTTGTAGCGTTTCAGGCAACCCACTCGTGTTTTTCCGACCTGTTTTACCGGTGAAAGTCACTATAACGGCCACTCGTAACTTCCGACCGGTGAACTCGTACCAGATCGAACTGGTACCACTTCACGGTCGGAAAAATACGAGTTTCCTTGAACGCACCATAACAGTCCTCGTCGCTACGTCGCCACATTCACGGCGTCCCTTGGCTGCACACACAGCCCTGCATGCCGTTCTCTCTCCTCATTGGATAAAAACTGTAGGATACGATAAATCTTTCTCTTCGGCTCAGAGCAGAGCAGAGTGACTGACAGACCCGTGTTTCAGACCAAACACTCTATGTAAGTGATTGCTGTCGGAAGATATAACTATTTAAGACTTATATTAACACAAATATATCACTTACTTCTGCTTTAATCTGATGCGGTGTGAGCCCAAATCTTATAGCTGGTTCATTCAAATAAGAAAAACTAAAAGTGGTACCTTATTCATGAGTTCAGATTCAGAAGAGGAGCAGGATGGAGGCAGGTGAAGATCAGGTGAAGATGCAGCTGTGGTCTCTCTGCAGCCTGGACCCTGGTGAGGAGCAGCGGGACAGGGTGCATGGTGGAGGACAGCTTAGACCAGGCATGTCCAAACTATCCCACGAAGTTCCAACCAACCAAGAGCAACACAGTTTGACCAATCAACTCCCTGAAGACTGAGATCAGTTGATTAAATGAGTCAAGTATGGTGTTGTGCTGCTGCTGCTTGGTTGGAAAAAAAAAAAAAAAAAACCTGCAGCCACACCGGCCCTAAGTGGAATAGTTTGGACATGCCTGGCTTAGACATCCAGTGTGGTCCAGGAAACACTGAGTAATGGCTTTATGGTTGTCATGTTAGCTCACAATAGTTTCTAAACTTCAGCCTCTGGCGTTAGCTGTGTTGGCTTGCCTATGGCTAAGCTAATGAAACATGCTAATGCACCGACATAAACCAATATTCGGCAACACACGTTGAATAAAAGTACCTGTAGTTGCTCACAAAATAAGTGTAGCGTATATATCTTACAGACAATGGAGTAGTGAATCTAAATACACACTAAGTTTATGTTTTCTTCCTCTGGTCGCGACTTTAAACGTCTGTCAAGCTAGCTCACGTTAGCTCAGGAAACCACTTCCTGAACGGACGAATACCACTTCCGTCTAACCGCTCTTTCAAAATAAAGCTACTTTATAAATGATGTTTTACCTTTTTACTCTGTTATGAAAAAACATTTTAAATCAACGTTATGATACATCTTTTAACCTTTAATATATATATATTTATATATATCTTTCTAATTTTTAATCAGGTCACATAATTTTAAACAATATGATAATTTTTCAACTTGGTCACAAAACAAACAAAGACAGCTGCTCATAGAGAGTAGCAGGATATGAGTAATAATGACAGCAGTGATTTTAGTAGTAGGTCTATAACAATTTTTTTTTTTTTTTAAATCATGATTGTTGTTGTTTCTGTGTCTGGCTTCATCTGCGTGCTGCCTGCTAAGACTTGCAGTACTGCAGGTCCAGCCAGTACACTTTGTACCATAACATAATCTGCGATACCGCCGCTTCAAATCTTTCTCATCCTATTTGTTTTGTGTCTGACACTGCCACGCTCGTCCTCACATCTTTTCTGTCATTTATTTAATCACACATCAAAGGCCGCTCTGTTTGATCACAGCAAATCAAATCATATCAAAATATCATCGCTGTCACCCGCTCTGTTGTTATAAAGACAGATGACGCTCTTGTCCGCACACTTTGCATATTTTTTAGTGCCGCATAGCCAAGCAAAGTAGCTGCAGTGACATCAGCTAATACTGATTTCAGTCATCCGAACGCTAACTGTCACTCTAGATATGTAAAATAAGAAGCCCAGAGCAGAGATGCAATTTCATAGATTGAGAGAGATAGTGGACAGAGAAAGTATTTCACATTTAAACTAATCAAACACACACACAGTTACCCAGAATTCACCTGTCTTACTGTACCACATAAGTAGCCTACCGATCAAGCCTTACTACTATTACAGCTTGTCTTTTATCCCTTATAATTTCAATACAGAGTCTCAGATAAATATATTTGTATATGATATGATGGTTATAATCTGCAGTGAATTAATGGCTCAAAGAAATAAATATAGATAGGCTACTTGCAGTATATATTGTGACTGCCTGGCTCAACAGCTGTGTCCTTTACAATAATTTGCATTTGGTCACAATTACAGCTTCTCCTCCATGCGACTGTCTCTCTGTTTCATACTACGAATGACGCACAGGAAGCCCAGTTACTTTGAATATATAGTAGTTGATGTGTCCATGTAGTGCTGCAGTGGTGCTACAAAAACCAGCAGGTAAAATACCTCAGCAGAGAAACATAAATCAGGTTTTATACTGTTGGCCCCAGAAAGCTGCACCAGAGGGCCAAGATGGAGGATATTCAAGGACGTCTAACAAGGAGCCGTGTGTGTGTGTATGTGTGCGTGCATGTGTGTGTGTATGTGTGTGTGTGTGTGTGTGTGTGTGTGTGTAGAGTAAATGGACTGCACATACAGTATATAGCACTTTTCTAGTCATATCCAAGCTCATACTTTCCACAAGAAGCTCATAGTTCATACTAACTCACTCACTCACACACTCATACAGTGCATTTTCAATGCTTTATATTGTCACACACATACGCACACACCCACACAAACACATTGATAATATATTAAGGCCAATTTGGGTTTCAGTATCCTGCCCAAGGACATTTAGACCATTGACCTTCTTAGCTCTACCTCTTGAGGCTCTATCCTCTCACTGCAGACAGGCCTGTGTTCAGCTCAGCTTGGTTGAGTTTGGTTTGGTTAAGTCGGGCTAACACGCCCCATTAGCCAAACACTCAGGTGGAGGCCTCGGCCCCCGACAGACCCTCTACACCTCCCCCAACCCCAACCCTAGCCCCACCCCGCCCAGTGACAGACCGATCATTGTCTCTGCACCTCTGCTGCAGCCAAGGATTCTTTGGGGATTGAATAAATGCAGGTGAGTTGCTGCTTTGACAGGGAAGAGAAATGGTCCTATATTGTATAAACATTACATCACCCGCCCCATAAGCTGCAACTGGCAATTGTCCACAGCTTATTGGATGGAGGAACACTACACTTGTGTGTCTCTGGGGTCTCAGTGTCACCAGGCTCTTTACCAGATAGATACTGTAGATAGATAGATAGATAGATAGATAGATAGATAGATAGATAGATAGATAGATAGATAGATAGATAGATAGATAGATAGATAGATAGATAGATAGATAGATAGATAGATAGATAGATAGATAGATAGATAGATAGATAGATAGATAGATAGATAGATAGATAGATAGATAGATAGATTGATTGATTGATTGATTGATTGATTGATTGATTGATAGATGTGTCATTTATTGATGATGTTACTCATCACCTCGGAGTCTCCGGTTGTTTACACCAGCGACCGTCTCTACCCTCCCCCTCCTCTTCCTCCTCCTCCTCTTCCTCCTCCTCCTCCCCTCCACCTTCTCCAGTCAGTGACCTGAGTGAAGCTTTCGTTGCCAATAGACACTTACCACTGCTGTGGCTGATGATGACAGACAAATATTATTATCATTTACAGGATAAGCTCTGTTTAAGACCTACACGTTTTCTTTTATTACCTCTTGGCGCCTTAAAAACATTCCTCTTATTTTGTCCTTCTTCCACTCGACTATAAAAATCTGATAAAATAACCAGACTCAAACACTTTGGAAGCGACTGAATATCTCTTTTTTTTCAGTGCAAGTCAAACAGTACCCCCCCCCCCCCCCCTTCTTTTTTTTTTTTTTTTACTAATACGGGGCGCGTTTCAGTGTAAACCAGACTGTGGGAAAAGACAACACACAGCAGAAGTCCACCTTCAAAACTGCGAAGGCACTTCTGTATTCTCCCTCCCCAGACGAAGGAAGGAGATGACACAGGCACACATCTGCACTGCTTTTCTGACACTGTCAAGGGATGCTGTTAAAACACTGTTGTGGTTATGCTTATATTTATGCTCAAGAATCTGTGAGAAAGAATTTCAGCATGCGTTCACATGATAGGAAGAGGACACACAGGGCGCCGTCAGAATCTGAATATTTCATATACAGTGCATGGGGTCCTTAAGTCTGAGACCACTTTTGGGGCCTCCAGCACCTCAGCTAGAGTATGTAAAGTACATCACACTGTGTATCTGTTACAGGTGGTCTGTTGGTTTGAATGGTTGTCAGTTAGTTTGGCTTTCATTGCATGGCCAACATTAACAGCATTTTGCTCACCAGTCTAGAGGAAATGTTGAGAGTTCAGCAGCATCACACTTCATTCCTTTACCCTTTGTCTCCGGCAGTGGAAAGCAACACCAATGTGCTCAGGTTTCAAATCTACCTCATTTGGTCCGAACTTTTTGACTTTTCCATTTGATCCAAACCAAAGTTACAAGTGCGATAGCTTCCCTGGACCATGGTCCAGACCAAAGACCCAAAATTTGGTTGCCACCATGCAAACTTGTTTATACATGTTTTCCTATATCACTACTTTGCTAAGGAGCTAATTAAGCCGATCAATGTAAGGAATGTATTATTGAAGGTCGATTGATCGTGATTGATGCTTGACTGTAAATAATATGTGCAAAACATCGAATAAACTAAACTAAACTTTAAAAACTTTAAATATACCAACTGAACCAACCGGATCAAATGTAGACAGTGTAGCAGAAACACCAACCTTGGTTTGGACTTTCAGATGTGAAAACACCCTTATGTTCCTTTAGTTCAACGATTTATCATGAGAGCTTGCTGGTGCTCATTCACTCTCACCCAGCTCAAATGAGCTACATTGACTTTCACTCTGCTATTTAGTTTTTCATTCATACTTACCTACCTAAAATTCCTCAATGCTTCTTTTAATTGTCCCATCATGGTATTTCCTCTGCAGGGCAGTGCTTGTGTGTCAGCAGCTACAGTATGTCAGTTCAGATCAACATGCAGTAACCATGACAGTCTGACCTCTGGAATAACAAGTGTGTTTCTAAACCAAGTCACAGGTACCACAGCTGGGATTCTCGCATTTTGTCTCTGTAGAGAACTTTGTTGGGTTTAAAAGTCTGAATAGCAATGTAATAGAAGCATACTTTTAAACATAGAGCAAAGGAATGCTGAACTTCATGTGAATTGTGCACAGTTTAGACAAAATCAACCTTTGAGTTTTACCTTCACACACTGAGATATTGGTGCAAAGTAACAACTTCCAAAAGATCTTCGTCATACCTACTTTTCTGTCTAGTAGTCATTCATCATAACTCAGTCATTTATCAGCTCTGTGCTTTCTCCTCTATAATAGATGATGGATCAGCAGGAGCTGCTGTAATCTGATCGTAGATAATCTGAGGATAATCTGTGAGACTAATACATCATAGTTGCATGACAGGCGTCTCAGTTTTGACCTCCTCCAGCTCCTCGGATGACAGTGAACTCTGTGCAAACAAAAATCCTCTGACGGGCAATCCGTCACTATCTGTGCAACCTGTACATGACAAAGCAACAAATTGCCTTTGAATCGCTTGTTGCGGGTGAAATCCCAGCTTCAGGGTAGTTTTTGTCTCCTCCTCCCTCAAAGCAATGAATCATAAAAATATGACAAATATGGCTTGACGTTGCTTTTTGGGGCTGATTAATGAGTGTAGCTATAGTCACAGTGGAAAGTCCCACACAGACAGGTTTGAAGATTTCTGTTTAGCGCTGGAGCAGTGAAGAAAAGCCTCTTCATGTGTGTCCTGGCGTTGAACACAGGTTGGCTGGGTGACATGCAATCAGCCTGTTCTCCTCATGTGAACCTTGAAATTTACTTTAAATCTTGCTGCTGTCATTTTAACTGTGCCTACAGTTACAACAAAATGCTCAATTTGTCATGTCTGTATTAACACTTTGGAGAAGTTATAGCCGTTTCGTAACAGCAGTGGGGATATTAATGTAGTGTTTAAAGGGAGAAAAAAAATCACATTTGTCTACAGTATGCAAGATTACCCAGGACAGATAAGAACAGTGTCATGGGTCTGGTGCACTTGAAATAATAAAGAAACACTAAACAAAGAGAAAATGAGCAAAGACAGGACTAATGCTGTAGTATGTGAGGAGATATTTTACAGTACAAAAACAATAACAGATGGATTCAAATTTCACTGTTTGTTGAAAGTAAGGCTGATGAAACCAGTAGAGAAACACACTAAAGCTTGTTTTACAACAAAAAGAAGATTTATACAAGCCTCCTAGAGTGTGATGATTCACTTTTGATTGTGCCGTGATACGATTCCTGCTTTCATGAGCCGCCATTACTAAAACATCCCAGTGCACAGAGCAGTTCTGCCTCTATTTGACATGTTCTACAGCTCCAATGTGAATATTCATGAGTTGAAATAGTGAAATAAGTTGAAAAATGTCATTAAAAACAATGAAAGTTGAACAAAAGTTTGATTTACTGGAGTTGGATGAAGCTCACATTGGAATCAGAAACACATAATCAATGTGCCTTTTAATTCTCCACATCATCATCAGTTATATTTAACCCAAGTATAAATAGAAAACAAGACGTTGCATTTTAACAAGCAGTCCTACAATTTAGTGGCATTTACTGTCCAACTAGTAGCACTGGAGAAGTCATGACCTTCAGCTTCACGGTCCACAAACCTAAACCGCAGTTCATGGTCGCCGCCCCTGCCCTGCAGATGCAGACCGTCCCTCAGATTGCATGTGTCACATTCACTGTATGTGTGTATCACTGTACACATGCACAAACAACAGCAGCAGCAGAATGAAGCTAACACACTGTCACAAATGGTAAAACTGCAAGCGGACCCGCAGACAGGGCAATAATGGCACCCTAGGTGAGATATTTCATTGTAAATATATAATAACGATGCACACAATGTTCTCTCTTCTCCTCCTCTTATTTGTACCACTTCCTGCCATGTGCACCTGATAATTTTGTCCTTTTTCAACTCGTTTTGCAGCTGCAACTCAAAGGCAAACCTAGACAATGATCTTGGATAGTGCAACATTGCAGTGCATGGGGTTTTTTTGCCTTTAAAAGTCTGTTTTTGTGGTTGGTGTAATAATGAATAATAAAAAATATATTCGTTCTAATGGCATATTCCACTGCAACAGGAAAGAAAAGTGACACTTTTCTTTTCTTGCGCCGCCTCCTCTGGCATTTTGCACCCTGGGCAACCAACAGTGACACTGATGCCATGGGCCGAGGTGTCGGACTGTTACTGGGATTGTGTGAATATTGCATTTTAAACTGCTGTCAACTTCTCCTACTCGGTAATAAAAGAAAACATCAATAAACCATATTGCAATATTAAGGATTATACTGCTGCCCACTGCTAGCAGCAGTAGTGATAATAGCATACCATTTGTGTGGTATTACCGGTAGTGGAGTTAAAGTGGTTTACCGTCAGGTAAACTAAAGATCCCTGTGTTGTTTCAGAGCTTCGCCACAAGTTTCAGTGCTTGGTGAATATTTTACAGTTGAAGAGTTATAGCTGTTAAACATGAAATCATCATCTTCAACTATAAAAAGTCGCTGGTATTTCTGGTGTCGGCGCCTGTGATAGTAACCATGACTTCATACAGAGCTGTTTGGAAACAACCTCTTCATATTCGCTAAACTCTCACCGGTTTATTTTATTTGTCACCTGTAGCAACACGTTCGTCTGTGTTTTATTTAGACGAGCATTCCTACTGGACTACATTTAGAGAAAGGTTTATCATACCTGTCATACTTTCAGAGCCGTTTTCCTCCCTTATGAAGCCTAATATGCTCAGTCAGACCACACAGACCATACCACTTATTATACAACATCCAACAGAGGTGATTGGTCAACGATGCATTCCAGTCATACTGGTAATTCTCACAATAGCTGTGCTTTATCAGAAATCTAACAAGTTGCTGTGGAAACAGATGGCAACATGGTTTAAAAAAAGAAATGTCAGATGAAGATGTACAGTGATCCGGCTGCTTTATTGTTGAATCCATACTCATAACCTCGTTGTAAACTACAATGAAGTCACTTATAGAGCTGGTATTTCCCATTTCTTTGAATTAGAAAAAGAAACATGCTTGAACAATGCCATTGTTCAGTGTTTGCAAGGAATGTTGTTTCTGTGGGGACGGAAAAATTTATTATTATAACCACAAATACACCACCACCCAGTGAAAGCCGTGTATTTTTGGGAACCATTTCAGAAATGTTTTACATAGTTTTCTTTTAGTGATCATTCCTGTTTATTTCATGATTTTCATTGTTGTTCTTATTTCTTTTATTCAGGACTTTGACAAGAAACGCCCTAAGTTTATTTTATTATTTATTATTTTGGTATTTTTATAAGTACAAGCAAAATGTTCATTTTAGATATCTGGAAGATATTCAGTGTCAGTGTTTTCAGGGAAGTTAACTACAAACATATCAGACCATGACAGTTAAAGTGCATTTGAGATTAGGCTACAGTCAATGGTTTCCATCAAATTAAGACATCTATGGGTACTTGCACTCACTAATGAGGACTAGCACTGGTGACAGGGATTAATCTAGTTGAACAAAGTGTTGTAATCCCTCACCAATCCAGATTTAAGATGGGTAGGCCAGGAAGGTCCTCCTGGTTTAGAAGAGATGTTTTAGCACATGTAGTTGTTTACTTACCAGGGTTGCTAAATGCTTCAGTCATAATAGTAGGCTAATTGTTGACATGATAAAATTATAAACTCTCTGAGCAATGTTATGTCTTCACCATAAACCCGGAAATCGTACAGTAACTCAGTGACAAGGACGTCCAACTTGGCTGGGGCTGGTTAGCATGCTAACTTTACTAGAAGAAAAGAATTTAAGTGAAATAGAAAAGTCAGTGAACAAATGTTGGAAAGTTGATGCAAACGTTTCTTCTAGACAGGTAAGTGAACAGCTGTCAATGCTAGTGCTAATGCTAAAATAATAAATACCTCCTTTCGCATGATTAACTGCTGCAGATTAAAGCCAACTCTGTTATAAAGGGCCATTTCATGTGTTCGCAGCAGAAGAACCACAGGTGTAAATAATAAAAAATTAATGATGGTCTGATTCAATTTGACTGTAGTTCATTTTCACTTCAGGGTATCTTGCGTCTTAGCTCACTTGAATTACACAGGATCATTGCTCATCTTATTCACATGGGGATTTCCTACAGTGATGAGTCTGTAGATGTCTGTTGTGTAAATGACCTGTTCGTAGGTCCACTCTTTCCAGGAAGTAGCTGCCAGTGTAAAACTGTGGAGAAAACTCAACTCAGTACTTGCATGAAAAACAAAACAAAAGCAGTACTGAAACAATCACACCAATGGACCTACAACAAAAGTGCCACCATGCAGTGGTAAAAACAAGGGTGTTTTCTTTCCTTCCTCAAAAACTGGCATGTTTTATTCACTGGTGTACAGTCAAAGTGGGATAACAGCTCTGAAAGGCAGCCCCACCTTTAAATGACAAGTAGAAGTAATAATATCCAATATTAATGGAAAATTTATAAGAGAATACTGTAAGTCCTTTATTTGACAGTACAGGAATGCAACCAGGACTCTGTACAAGGACAATATGAGTTCCACATGAGCAATTTAATAAGAGTTAAGAGTTTATAAACAGAAATAAAATTAATCTACAAACTTTCCTCCACAACCAGATGGCAGCCATGTTTGAGCACATAACCTGGGTGGTCTGATAGCATTTTTGATTTCAGGCCCATGGAAAAGAAAAAAAGGAGTGATATTTTGCAAAGAGAAAAGAAAAGTTGAAAAGCTACTGCATTTTTGATTTTGCTTTTGTTGGTTCCATCTACTGAGTGAATTTTGTGATCCTCACAGCTCCCTGAACACCATTAAAATACTATTTATAGTATTTTGATGGTGTTCAGGGATCATCAAGGAGCATCAAGGAGTTTTGAAATAAATTTATTTCAAAACTCCTTGATGTCAATAATAAGAAAACAACAGGGATTCTTATCATTCTTGTCTTTGTGGTTTTTGGTCTCACAGCTGCAAAATAGCTGTAATAACTCACGTCCCGTTACAACAGACTGTGTGATTTCAGCATTGTTTGGGAATTTCCCTCAAGAAGCTTAATATTGCAGAATATTATTATGCCACGAGACGGCATGAAGACTTTGGCTTTGGAATAGGTAGAGACAATTATTCAGATGATTCAGCTGCTACAATAATAAACATTGACATTCCTTTCTTTATCTTGTGATCTTGAGTTACACATACACCGCCAAAATGAGCAAGGTGTTTTTGTTCCCCCCAGTGTGCGATACATATATGTTATAGGCTATACAAGAGTTGGTAGAGATCTTGTCAGGACGGCGTCCTCTTCAGCCTTTGTCTCCTTTTTTGTTGTGATTTGTAAACATTTACTAATAAAGCACCAAATGCTTTGAAGATTTTGCTTTTGTTAATGATACTGCCAGACTAAACAAATAAAATGTGAACAAATCTGCAAATATACCATCAATCCTCAGCCATTCTGATAAACTAAGTCCTCCTATTGTATTAACAGGCTTTAAGTGATTTGTTCCGGCTTTGATGAGCTCTGCTGTGATTCAGATTAATCTTGTTTGACTTAGTCCAGGACAGCATGGTTAAGACATCAGTACTCAAAACTTAAAATAGGTTTCACAGGAAGGATTATGTGTCGTAGAGTATAAAGCCTCAACCTGGTTTCATTTATAGCCTTCCCAGGAAACAGGCTCTCAGCTGGAGTCCAACTAACTTTGGAGGGCATCATAGCTTCTTTCAGCCAGTTGTTTTGGTTTTGTTTAACTCTGTTTTGCATAGTTTTTCGACCACTTATCATCATCATCAACCTGATTTTGAGCCACCACATCTTACAGCTCTGATAAATCCACTGAATACAACTTGTTCATTAACAAAAAACACTTAAAATGCAAGATTTTTCCCCTTGTTAGTTGATGGAGCCCAAAAAAACATGAATATTGGACCTAAACTCATCAGATAATCCATAAGAATGACTGCAACTACATGCTAATCTTGTGCTGTGTATGTATCATGGATGTGCAAGGACACTTGTTGCATTTCCTGATAATAAATGTGATTTCTGCTTGTTTCCACTGCAAAGTGGCAAAAAATAAATTAATGCTCCTTTGAGATAAGACAATTTAAACAACCTGCTTAACTCTTTTCCATAAAATTACAGGCTTTTAGTGCAATAGTCCGGCTTTGATGCGCAGCCTCGGGCCATACGCTCACTAATGAGGACTAACACAGGTGATTGAAATTACTCTTGTTTAACTTAGTCCAGGCCTCTGTAGTTAAGACATCACTTGATCTAAACTTAAGGGGAGTTACAGGAAGGCACCTTTTAAACAGGATTAACTGTTGTAAAGCCTACACCTGTTTTCATTTATACCCTCCCTGGGAAGTCGGCCCAACTGGTAAGTACAAGAACTAATTCTGCGGCGCAAACACAACTCGCTCTTCAAAATAAAACACTGCAGAAACAAGGAACCATAATGACTTAATACAAAGGTTTAGTGTGTTGAGTGCACAACATTAAGTTTATTGTATGTTAATCGGTTGGTATTTAGTTTTTGGCCTTTTGGTGGCAGCAGAACAAGCAACGTGTTTGCAAAAAGCTGCAAATTTTTACACATCCAGCAGTTTACGGAGCAGCACTGACAGTGGGAAATCCTTGGCTCTTGAGCTGCTAAATGCATCATGAACCTGTTGTTCACTGTGCCAGCCCATTTGAAGTGAGCCTGAGAGCACTGAGAGTGAAGAACAACAGTAAGGTTATGGGCTGCAATCAAAGAGCTGAAGAATTGCTAAACCATCAAAATTGGGAATGCTTGATCAATTATTTAAAAAACTGAAAATGAAGAAAACTTCCAGTATAATTTAGCCAAATAAAAACCAATATGGTGCCTTATCCATTGATTTGCATCTCAAAGATACATTTTCTTGTGAAACACCACTCCGAACCGATCACTGTTATTTGAATAAGTCCTCTGTTGTGTTGCCGACTCCCTTCACACGGGTTCGTCCAGTCGTGGCAGAGTGCTGTTGGCAGTGTGTGCGCTGCTGTGGCTGCTGGTGTTGATACGTTTCATTAAGAGGTAACTCTAGCTGCTCATATCTCTGTTTCATCCTCACTGAGTCTCCTGGGAGTGCGCTGCAAAACAAAAGGCTACAGGGTCCTTTGTGGGGTACACTCAGGACCGGGTCCGTTTACTGTAAACACACTGGGCAGGGGCATCGCAGAGGTCACGTATGAGTGTTTGTGTGTGTGTGTGTGTGTGTGTGTGTGTGGAGGAGGCTTTTGTCACATCACTTTTATAAAGTTAGGTTGCAGTTAGTGATGGAGAAAGGAAACGAAGGAGAGAGAAAACACAACGGGGAGGAGTAGAGGAGGCAGAGTGTAGATTTTGGACTATTTTTGATCACACAAGTGAGTTCATGAGTTCATAAATCTGACAGTGGTTATTGTTCATTTTAAATTCTCAGAAACGAGCTCTTATCACGGTGATAAAACGCTCAATTTAAAAATTTTAAACTGCAGTCAGACACGACAACCCAGACTGATCTCTGTGGAAGTTCTCCAGCATTTTACAGCGTGACTCCCAGACTTGTTGTTGCAGTGCAGGGAGGGGGGGTGGGGGAGCTTCGTGATCTCAGGAGGATCCTCCAAAAGCCTCATTTCACGTTGGGTGATGTCACGCTCTTTGGAGAGCAGGAGGTTGTCTTTACTTATACAGGACATCTGCCTAATGTCAGTAATGATTATTCCCATTACCATACATTATCTTATCTTGTTGTAAAGTTATCTTGAAATTAGAAATCTAGAAGATGTATTAGAAGGTACATGTAAGAGAAGTGATCCACTTTTGTTGATGGCGATATTAAGACTTTATCAGTTTCTATTTCTTTTGACATGATGATATTTTTGCTAGTATGATACTTCTCTTTTGTCCCAAGAGCTTCATCCTTTTAGTGGCAGCAGCTGAGGCTCAAACTACAATATATCAGGATTATCAGGATCAATCAAAATAATATAACTGCAAATAAGACTGACAGAAAAGCCCTGAGGATCAAACTTTTAAATGTAAGTATTGGGCTTCAGCTCAGTTCAATAACTAAAGGTACAATTGTTGATAAGAATAAATTAATTATACAAGCAGGTAGAGGTGGTAATGCAAAGTGAAAATCCTCCTTTATATCATTTCAGTTTGGCCTTCATGTCTTTGACAGCTACATATGTCAGCTACACCTTGATAAACTACGTCCTCTATAATGCGACACATCTTATCATATAATAGGTGCATTTTTTGAATAAACACATCTAGTCCAGTAATTTTAGGCCAAAAAAGGGGTCAACGTTAAACAAATTGCAACAGAAGCAAACTCAACTGATTTTGTATCCTCAGCATGTCCTGAGTGAGGGAAAAAAAGCCCCGAAGAATCCCATTAGGGGAAAGTTTCAAAAAACACCCAAACATATCCCATTTATACGCATATAAAAAAATTTTTCACGTGAATAGGGTAAAATTTTTAACCTTTAGATATCTCCATGAAAATTACTGAGTTGATTACTTACATTAAGACAAACAAAAAATGTATTACAAGTTTTTTGAAATTATTTGTTAACATGAGCAAATTTGCATACATTTGAATACATTTGACCATGTTAACAAAGAATTTCCAAAAACTTGTAATACATTTTTTGTTCGTCTTAATGTAAGTAATCAACTCAGTAATTTTCATGGAGATATCTAAAGGTTAAAAATGTTACCCTATTCATGTGAAAAAAATGTTTTATATGCGTATAAATTGGATATGTTTGGGTGTTTTTTGAAACTTTCCCCTAATGGGATTCTTCGGGACTTTTTTTCCCCTCACTCGGGACATGCTGAGGATACAAAATCAGTTGAGTTTGCTTTATGTTGCAATTTGTTGAACCTTTTCTCATAAAATGACTGGACTAATTCTTGTAATTTTTTTTTACTGTTTTTCTTGTCATATTTTGGCATCAGTTGTAGAACCACTTCAGACTGTTGGTGTATTATTTTCGGTTTTGACACGTAGGGTTGTGGTAAAAGGACAAAAACCCTGTTGTCAGCTGGACCAGTGACCCAACGCATATCCAGAAGAGGAAGGTTAATTGCCGGCTGGATAGTTAGCAGAGGAACGCCTTAGAAAAGATTTATTTGGTGTTTGCCGTTTGTCACCTTGACCCTCGGCTGTTCTACAAACACTATGAGGAACAGGCTCTGATGAGGTTGTGTGTGTGTGTGTGTGTGTGTTGTGCTTGTACGTTTTCCGACACAAAGGTCAACCAGTCAACTAGGTGCTGAGGGAACAATTTTTCACAGGCTTTGATTTGCCTGTGAGTAAGTTGGCAAGTATGCTTTCAAAGTCCAGTAGTCTGCGGTCCCAGCAGACCACCACAAAGGAGCTAATCCCCTCTATCACAGCCAGCGCAAACACATTAGCCACACAACATCAACACTGCACTCAAGAGCCCCATTGACAAATCCTCCCTGCTTTCTCAATGAAATTCAGACAGGGAGCCACGATGTTCCTTTCCCAGCAAATCAACAGGCTCGGATGTTGAAATTCAAGATGCTGTGAAGAATAATTAAAGCTGCAGCGTGCACAGATTTTATCTTAGAATAACAATAACTGAAAAAGACTCATAGATATCACCAGTTGCTGTGTTTTTGATGCATCTACTGAACATGGAAAGAAAAACACGAAACTGCGGTGGATTTCCTGCAAACAAGAACACCCCACATGAAAACGGTCCTTACTGTTTGTTGTGTTGTGTTTTTGTTGCGTTTGCTGCCTCCTGCCTGTCGCCTCCTCCGCCAGGCTTCACGGTTGCACGTTAGCTCGGCCTCGGGCTACATGTTGTTTCAAAGACACAGACAGGTCATCAAGTTGAGTGACAGGTGCTGGGGCATGAACTTGACTGAAGCGGAGTTAACAATCAACTTCCTGCCCCGAGGCCAAAAAAGCCACGTATTGTTGCTTTAATGGTGCTGCTTACAGTTCGACTATAGAAATAATGGAGGATTCAGCCACGGACAGATTAGGAGACAATGGGCCCCTGTGCACAGACACTTACGGGCCCCTCTTCAACCTTTCCTCGTGTCGCACGTGGTTGGATGCATGTCCATTTTTTTCACAGTACTTTCAGGTTTACTCTGCCAGGATTTGGTTCATGAAGTAAAACCCATTTTTATTCTGCAAATATATTAAAGTGATACATGCATTTTAGTGTAGGCCTGTTGTAATCTGTTATGTAATCTAAGTAATTATCAGAGTTGACTTTCTCTTTGTGGAAGAGCTTGTTGACAGAAGAAATATTAAACATTCAGTTCAAATTAAATTTAAATTCAAATTTTACTCCAAAGTAGTTGGTTTACACCTGTGGTTTTCCAAGTGGGGCCGTTGATTTGGTTCTAGTAGGTCCCCATAAGAAAACTGAATTTATTTTCAATACATTTTCATCAATAAGTAACACAATCATTATTTTGTTGGTGGGTTTCAAACACTTTCTGTAATAAATCGTCCTAAGAAGAAACTCTAGTGGTCCAGTTTTGGTCAGTTTAGGGTGTGAAAGTGTGAAAGCTGCAGTTTCACATGATATAAAAATAATTAAAGGGGGCACAGATGAAAACATGTGAAGTGTTTGTGGTGTCGACCTCTGGGCCTGTATCATGTCGGTGGGCTCACTAATCCTGAGAGGAATCTGTCACAAACCGTTTCCTGTTTCTTGCCAGCAGAAATCCATCCCATCGTCGCAGCCTGCCTGAGCCACACTTCATTCCTTCTTCCTCGTCTGACAGTAAACGTCTGGTAGACATTCCCCTCCGGCGGCCAATCCCGTACGGGCACCGCACGACGCTCCGCCCCCTCCCCTCCCCTGTCGCTCTGTTGGCACCACACCTTGCAATCAGGCCACTGAAAAGTGGAACGCCGATGTGGTTGCTAGCGGTGTGAACACAGAATTAGTGTCGAGCTCCTGAGAGGACGTCATCAGAGGCACAATGGGGAGCGGGCAGCGGGCCCTCGGGCCCCCCGTTGGGGGTTGCGGGCTCTCGAGTGAGAGCCCCGTGGACTCCCAGCTGTTCTATGCAACATGCTGAACAGTAGGGGGTCACCCTGTGTTTGTTTAAAACTAACAGGAGTCCCATTAAAGCCCTGACTCCCCTCATTTAGGACTGCCATGGGGACACAAAAGACAACCCTGGGAAGCGGCACGTTGCAAGGGACACCAATTATTGAGGCGAGGACACAGGCCAGCTTGTTCCTGCTCAGGGACATGTCAACTCGTTGGACGACCCCCTCCGTCAAACCCATTGACCAGAGCGCACGGAGAGGCATCTTAATTGGTGTTGGGCAAACAGATTTTGTCACAAAGTTGCAAAGGAAGCTAAGTAGCTGAATGTTCACATTGTCCAACCCCTGACCTGAGCTTCAGGGGCTGTTCCGACACATCATTATGCTCCATTACTTTGAGTAATCGTCTCAGACTCGTCCTATACCGCAGCGGGGAATCCAGGACAGCAATTAAAAGCAATATTCTGGCAATAACGATGGTGTAAATAAAAAGTGAGCCCTTTTCTCTGTGTACAATGATATGATAGTGGCAAGGGGTAAGATTTGGCACAGGAAGCAGCCGAAGGGTCTTTGAGCTTCGCTTTGTGGAGATTTTTTTGGATGAGGTGAGGGGTCGTCTCTCTGTCTTCTTCCTCTTCTTCGTCCTCTTCCTCTTCTTCCAACCTGTCTTCCTCTTCCTCCTCTTCAACTCCATCCCCCTGGCCGGACCCGCTGAGCCCCCGCACTTCCCTCCCTCTCTGCCTCTTTCATTCTGCTTTAAAAGGGGATTCTGTTGGAGGGAATCACTTGACATCATTAGTTTTGGAGAGCGGCCACCATGGCAGGGTTGCTTGTCTTGACTCATGAAAACATATGTCCGATTAGCAGCAGAGGACCTGTGCTTCGACCTCAGGTGAAAGGTCCTTATGAGTGTTTTTTTTTTATTTTCCTCTGACCGTTCCTCCTCCTCTCGCTGCTCCTACTGGATGCTGGTCAGAGAAATGATTCTTTACATTACGTTTCAGCCTCGAATCAAAGGCTGAATAGTTTATAGAGTTTGGCTTGTGGCTTGTGTCTCCTCTTTGTCCTCCCACTGTAAACAGACCAGACTCATGTGAACTGCTTTCTTTTGAAGCTTTATGAGGCCATATGAACCCACCGGGGGGTCCTGGGGCAGAAATCAACTGAAAGGTCCCCACGGGCCTCCGCACTGTGAACATATACCCAATCCTATCACAGTACAGTAGATGCCCTGGTGTATACTGTGACTTAAAACAAGTGTAACAGAAAAGATGTCATAAAAAATTTGATTAAATATGAGCAATTTGTTTGTTGTGCTACCATTATGTAAAAAACTTCCTGGTTGTCATAGTGAGTAGACGGTGTCGTAAACTGCACTAATCCCATTCATAAAATATAAAAGGTGATGTTTTTCCAGTGTGACAGGGAACATAACTCAAAGCAGGAAGCACTTTGATACTCAAATGAATGAACGTACAGTGAGTGTAATATGATTATCTGCTGCTGGTGTTTACATAAATCTTACTTCCTGGTACGTAGCCTACACATCAACACAGTTTATGCTCATGGCTCAGACCTGCAGCTGCTTCTGTTTCTTTTTCGCATCTAAAGTTAAGTTTTGAATGTCTAGTTTTGTTTATATTGATTTAAAATATGTCACTTACTTGGGGCGGTGTGTGGTTAAAGCGGCCGCCCCATGTAGAGGCTACAGTCCTCAACTCGACGACATAACTCGACGACATTGAAAATGAGGGCATTGAAAATGAGGGCAACCTCAATGTCTCTCGAGAATGAATAAAGGTTATAATAACGCAGGCGTCCTCGGTTCGAATCCCGTGTCGGGCAGACCTTTCCTGCATGTCATTCCCCCTCTCTCTGCCTCCTCCTTTCCTGTCTATCTCACTATGTGCTGTCCAATAAAGGCAAAAAGGCCAAAAAATATACAAAAAAAAAAAATATATATATATATATATGTCACTTACTTATGTACAAATTAATATAGTAAATAATTAATATATTAAGGCGAGTTAGTAAGTTTTATTATGACTTATTATAATTTAAAGGTTGTTATTGTCAACCTTTATAAACAGCTGCCTTTTTTTGTTTGTTTTTCAATCTGTATCTCATTAAATGTTTTTGTCTTGTGTTTTTCATGTCATTGTTCATCGAGTGAGTCTTGAAAACAGTTATCAAACAAAATTTGTATAAATCAACTAACCATATAAGAAACGATTACAGTATTTGTCTACCACATCAATACATATTTCCCTCTTCTTGTCTAGTTCTCTCAGACTTTCTAATTTATACACATACACACATGCACATGCATGCAAACACGCACTCTCCTTGTTGCGTCGTCAGCGTTCATCTGCTCAGTGCTATTTTGCAAAAAAAACCAAAATCATTAAATGTTGTATTTTGAAGGATTTACGACAAGCCCGGCAGCTCTGATGAAGAAAAAACAAAAACAAAACAGCCAGAGGTCACAGATTGAGAAAAAAAAATAAACAAACTGAGGATGAAAGAGGGCAATGCGTTATGACATGAAGAAGAAGAAGGCGAATAAGGGGAAGATAATGAGAGAGCAGAGAGCGTAAAACTGTTCATCGTCTAATCAGACACGTCTGAGCCAAACAACTTGTTAGCGTTGTTTCAACCAGCATGGAGGTGTGGACAGGTGGAGCGGCAGATAAGCAGAGCGCAGGTGTCAGGTGAGGTGTCACATCCTGAACTGATGAGAACAAACTTTCTGGCATTTTATTTTACATAACAAACCTCAAATCTGACACTAAAACTCACCATAAAAAGCAACATTCAAAAAATAAATTTGACGGATCATTGTTGTGTCCTGATACATCCATTACTGGAAAAAAGAAAAAAAAGGCGTCACAACTTAAAAATTTGGCCTTGATAGAATCAAGCGGCTTCTGCCCATTGGTGGGAAAGTGCTGATTAATTGTGTCGTAGCCCTGTGAGAAAGTACGCCCAGCGCAAAGCACTAATTACGGGCCCTGCCTGGCCGAGAGAAAAGGGGGCAAAACTCTCAACAAAGGATCATCTCATATCTCAAGACAATGAGGAGCCAAAAGAATAGGAGAAAGGAGAAGTTAATGAGCTGTGTCACCTGGCATCTGTTGACTGGGACCATGGGCCTGACTGGTGTGTGTGTGTGTGTGTGTGTGTGTGTGTGTTATTGTGTGTATGTTTGTGTGTGTGTGTGTTTGTTTGTGTACATACATGTATGTGGGAGACAAACTTGTCTAACTGTGGTTTCATCACTGCCGGGCGCCGGCCATTTTTTCCCCTTCTTCCTCTTTTCAGCGCAGACGATGATGATGCCGCAGGTGAAAGTCATCAATTCAGTTGTACTCAGAAGTCGGGATTTCCAAGCTCCAAATTGGAAATTTTAATCTCAAACGCTTCCCGAAGTCGGACGAAGCCCGCCGGACATAAAAATCCAAGATGGATGCCACTCTGTTGCCACTCAGTTTTACTGTTTATTTAATTTCTCTCATAATTGTTTCACATTAAAGTCAGCCATACTGTCCAATTTTTATCCCCGGACATTTTTCCTACACTGTTTGTGTTTGTGTTTGTAAAAAGAGCACAATCATCAAAATAACAGCTATTGCTAACAGTGGCCAATGGCTAGCCTAGTAGTCTGCATTAAAATCTATATTTTTGTCTAATTGTATTAATTTCCAACTGTGTTTGTCTTCCAATCGGAAAGTGCTCATCATTCAAAGCAACATCTTGGTAGCCTATTTAGTCCTGTAGAAGAGTATTTATTTACTTTGAGCCAACTGATCCGTGTCCATGCATTTTGTATTCACCGTATATTTTATTGTTGCTATTTTATTCCCCACTTACGTCACAGTGAGAGAAAATGATGCATGAGGCTTTTAAACAAGTACATTTCTACACAGTCATTTAACAGCAGATATCTCAGCCGGCCGCCCACCCTGACTCTGGTGCTTCTTGAGGTTTCTGTCTCTTAAAACTAAGTTTTTCCTCAACACTGTGGCCAAGTGCTCGGTCAGGAGGGGAGCTGAGAGCTGTCGGCTCTGGGTAATCAGTGTTAGAAAGCGCACAGTCGAGATCTGCCCTGAGATCCCCTCTGTTGTGATTTGGTCCCATTGACTTCACTTTGTTTGTTTGTTTGTTTGTTTTATCTCTGCATGCGACGTCTTTGTTGGGGTCATGGTTTTTCATCGTGTGTTTTTTTTCTGTCTTTCTTTGCTGTCATCACTACGACTACTGCTGCTGCTGCTGCCACTAATACCACTGCTCTTACTTCATCATCTGCTGTCACGCTCGTGTGTAATGATGATAAATATATCAGAAACCTCAGTGTAGTCGACAAATCCAAGAACATATCAGTCCGGACACTGTTCCAACATCCTCTTGACACCATGGTGGTTCCCAGCGAGCTGCACTGTTTCATTTCAGCTCCTTGTGCTGTGATATAAAGTATTAATACACTTATTAAAAGAGTCAATGGTTGTGATAAAGTTGTGGGGGAGAAAATGTCTGTAACTGAAGCAGCAGATGTTTATTTTTAGGCTTTTAAACTTTATTCCCTCGGTTTATGGAGCAAAATTTTGAAATGTTTTTGCTATTTTGGAGGTTATTTTCTCAGATTTCTACAATCTCCCCAAAGAAAGGTGTTGTTTTCACAGCCTGTGCAGGTCTTCTCCTTATAAATAAACTGATTGTCATGCGTAAAATTGGTGTCAATGTTCCTTTAAACTCTAATTTTATGGTATATTGCTATCCAACAATAAATAAGTGACCTTACCGCTATAATTTCTTAAATTTCTCAATTAACACAGGACAACAAAATAATGAATAATGTTGTGATTATAGCCTATATTAAATCGTTTTTTTTAACCATTTGGATCAAATAATGTGGCTGAAAAAAGATAACATTCAATTTAATCAAACAAATTATGGATTAAGGATGACGTAATGGAATCAAATGAGTTAATAATAATATTTCATACTGACCTGACTGAGATGGAAAAGGACTGACCTTCACTCTGACCCTTATTCATAACACGCTGGCCACATGTTGTTATGAGGAGAACACAGAAGAGGTCTGGCTTTCCAGAAACTGTATGTAGGCTACAGTAAGCACATTTGTAATCCTGTAAAAACACAACTCAGCCGTGTGTTTCAAAAATACTTTGAGAATCACAGTGTTTCCCCTGTGGATTTCACAGTCATGAAGGGCGACCAGTCGACTGTGGTTTTTCAGCCTGAACAAGGAGTGAGACGGGCGGCAGCAGCAGCAGCAGCAGCAGCAGCAGCAGCAGTCGTGTTTTGACAGTAAATGACATGACGTGAAACTGCATTTAATGGGACAAAGGTATATTCCAGCTTGGACTGTGTTTTGTTTGGCGGCTGTGTTTTTTTTTTTTTTTTTCACTGACCTTGAGGCATGATTTGAGTGATATTCGCAGAGACAAAACTTGTTTCATGTCTCAAACAGAGCAGATTTCTGTTGACAGGGCTAATTGTTAAGTGTGTGGTTGCTGATCCCGAGGCCAGAGAACCACTTTTGGTTCTTCCACTAAAAATGTGTGTAACTTATTCACAACCACAGACTTTTTTTTTTTCTCTCTCTCTCTACATTGACACTGCTCCCTGGTCATACTGTACCCCATTGTGCACGGTTTCAATGTGCTCACATTTTCTAATAATAGAATATAAACTACTTGGCAAGCAGGACTGCATTTAAAGATTCCTCCTCCTTTGAAAAAGGGGCTGGGCTTTGCAAAAGGGAATTCTATGTTTCATTTTGAAGTTATTGGTCCAGTTCCAAGACCATCTAGCCTCCAATGATCAAAGGTCGAGTCAGAGAAAAGCCTGGCGGGAGGCTTATGCAAAAATGTCGTCTCCTTATTGCGAATCGGCCTGACGCGTTGGAAACCATCGGCGCTCGTTTAAATGTCAATATATCCAGATGCAGTTTGGCTCTGCTTGGTCAAGTTTGAAGTATGTGGATGGAGAAGAAGAAGAGGAAGACGAAGAAGAAGAAAAAAGGAAAAGCTTCTCGTTGGCATAAATAGATTTTGAAGGGTTTCAAAAGTTGCATTGATTAAATTCCTTGACCATGTACAAGGCTGATTTTTAACTTCCAGACCCTCTGCAGACCAAACACCTGCCAAAAGTGATGCACAAGTCAAAACTTTGGCAGCTTTCTTCACTTTGGCCTCGGAGCTTTAAAAGCTTTTATAATTGTTGTTGCCGGGGACGAATTTAATTCATATCATTGTGTGCAGGATTTCTTTTCTGTCATCGTTCTTGCACAGAGGAGAGATAGTAAGCAGCCCCACGGAGATGAAGGCAAGATGGAGGAACATAAAACATCCCGCAGTCATCTTAGCTTCTTCTCCCACTGCACCCCCTCTCCACCCTCCACTGTCTCCCCAGACAAGCGGGATCTTCAGCGCTGATCTATTATGTTAATGGTGAATCTCTGGGTCACACATCAAGCACTATGTTTCCACCTTTTAAAAGCAGGCCAGACGTCCACAATCCCCATGACGGAGCGGGGGGAACTTCTGGATCTGTTGGAGGTGACTACACCGGAGCAGAGTGAAGGGATGATGGCGGGGGGGAGGAGGAGGAGGAGGAGGAGGATGGAGGAGGTGGATGAGGATGAGGAGGAGGAGGGGGGGGGTTGATAGCATTGCAAGGAATTTAAACAAAAGTATTTTTTTCTCTCTCAAAGCTGCCATCTTTCAGTCTGACGGTTACTGTAAACATCATTCCAGCACACAGCATTATAAAGACATGCTACTCCACATTCCTTCGGCGCTTTTAAAAGATGGAAAAAATTGTCTAAAATATTCTGTGTTTACTGTGTCTGGAAAACGGAGCATTTACATCAAAGTGTGTCGTGTTTTAAGTGCTCAAAGGTTAGAAGAAGAAAGAAAAAAAAAAGGTTACAACTCAGATCCAGAGTCCTTGTGAAGTTTATACACTTGTGCGCGTTGTCACTTCTGCGCCACCGACTACAGCTGGAATTAACGTGCCTTTAGTTTTTTGACACGTACAAAGATAAATTATTGCTTCTTTTTTTTTCTTCCTTTGCCAGAAATACTTATGTATAATTATGCAACAATATCAAGTGTTTAAAAAAAGGGCACCAACTGTGAAATCTCACTTGCCCTTCCACTGAGATATAAAAAGCCTTCAGGGATGTTGCAACAGACCTTTCTCAATTTAAAAACCACTGACCTTAAAAGCAGTCTTCACGCTTTGGGTTTGTATATAAAAATGCATACCTTGGCAGTATGCGGAGAAGGGAATGTACTCTATGTCCAACCAAACGCTGCTACCTGCAGCATTTCTCTTTTAAGGCAGTGTGATGCTCAACGTCATCAAATTCCAGCCTGAACCAGGACATTAAAGGTTATTTTATACTTTTTTCTTTTTCTTGAACCACACAGTGCAATAATAAAAGACATATATAAATATATTTTTTTAAAATAAAGTCCTCATTTTATTAACAGAGGCCAAATAAAACTCATCACATTTTATTTACAAAGGGAGGCAATAAATATCTTAATAATAGTCATAAAATTATTTTTGCTTACATTTGTTTTAAAAAACAAACAAAAAAAAAAAATCATAAATGTGTCATGTTGTTAGTAGCGACTCATACAAAAACCTGCCTGCAGACAGGTGAATACATACTACTGGTGAGAAGAAGAAGAAGAGGCCGGAGTTGGTCGTCAGTGAGAGGAGGAGGAGGAGGAGGAGGAGGAGGAGGAGGAGGAGGAGGAGGAGGAGGAGGAGGAAGAGGAGGAGGAGGAGGAGGAATGGTAGAAGCACAGACTTTTTCCCTTTAGGATTCAGACACAAACTCTACCAACATGTTGCTGAAACAAAACAAAACAAAACAAAAAAGAAAGAGAAGAAAGAAACGCTCCCTGAATCCTAGACAAGTTGGGTCACCTGGGTTTTTAGAGGGGGGGTGGGGGTCATGTGGAGTTATGAATGATCAGCTACAGTGTTGGATCACTGAGCTGACAAAACAAACACAGGGCGAAAAGCATCTTTGAGACTTAAAGATAAAGAAAAGAGAGGAGGAAGAAGAAGAGGAAGAAGAAGAAGGAGAAGAGGTTGAAGCTCGGTGTCGACTGAAAGGTTCTTGAGATGAACTGAACCCAGACAGTCGGGAGACGACAGGTAAAGACAGACACGAGGAACAAGGAGGTAGAGGACGTCTTCATCACCCATCAGCCCCAAAACAAAACAAAACAAAACAAAAATCAGCTTATAGCTCAAAGACAAATCGAGAGGCGTCGCTCTCTGGAAGAACAACTGTGATGAAGAGCTGTTGGAAAAGGGAGACCAAAAAAAAAAAAAACAAGAAAAAGAAAAAGAAAAAGGGGGATTAACATTAACATCCATCGTTCACAATGAAGTGATGAAGAAGAAGAAGAAGAAGCTGGAAGACTCTGTGGAATTATGAATCACATCATCAGCTGTTATTTTTTTGTTTATATTGGATTTTTTTTTTTCTTTTTTTTGTGTGCGACTGTTTAAACAAGACTCTAAAGCCACGGCTGGTGCCTGACTAGTCAAAGCATGTCGTGTTTTAGCTGAATCACAAGCTGCATGGAAATGTCAAGGAAATCACACACACACACACACACACACACACGGTACTCAGAGGGTTCAGCGCATTCCTGGAGCCACGAGTGAAGCTGAGGTTGAGAGACATATGGAAAAAAAGTGAAAGAAAGAAAGAGAGAGGGAAAGAAAGAAAGAAAGAAAGAAAGAAAGAAAGAAAGAAAGAAAGAAAGAAAGAAAGAAAGAGAGAGACCTGTAAAATATTGCACTCAAAGCTACACAGTTATCCCGGCAGCACAGTGTCACCTGCGACTGCCACCTCTCTCCGCTCCGTCTCCATGGTGTCTGATTCCAGTGGAAAGTATGGGATCCGCGTTGTCAGGGGCAACACAAACAAAAACCGACAGGTATTCCAATAAATCTCTAGTTGGCTGATTTTTATAACATTGCGTCCGCTCCTTTTTTTTTTTTTTTTTTTGCTCCAGCCCCCACACTGTCAAAAAAAGAAAAAGTATGCCTTCAGCTTCGCAGTTCAGCAGCAGCAGCAGCAGCAGCCGAGGACGATGACGACGACGGCAGCAGCAGCGGCAGCGGCAGCGGCGGCGACGATGACGGTGGTGGTGGTGGCGGCGTCAGGAGCTCTTTCAGAAGTCCTTTAGTTTATCCAGTATAAATAACATGACAGACACGTTAGCACAATGACATCAACCCAGAAGAATCCAAGAGTTAGGAAATATTCAGTCATCCTGAAATACAAAAATAAAACATCTTTGACTTTTTTTTTGTTCTTTTTGTCTGTCTTTCTTTCTTTTACAGAAGTGAAGTCTTTAAGGTGATTCTTTTAAGACAAAGAAGCTTGAGATTTTCAGATACAGTTTGTTTGTTGTTGTAATTGTTTTCTTTTTCTTTCTTTCTTTTCCTCCCCATTTTTGAGGAAAACTTTTTTTTTCTTTTTTTTTTAGTGCTGTCCCATTGGTCCCATCATCAGTTCCTCTTGGGGTTGGGTTTTAACCGCCGAGCCCTTCGTGTCCGCTTAGTTACTGGGGTGAAACGAAACTCCTCCAGCAGGTCCACCCTGCCCTTTGGCTGGCGTTTCATGAAGTGGACTTCCTGTTGCCTCTGCGTGGTCCGCGAGCCTTTCTTGGGCCGCCCCCTCCTGTTGAAGCCCAGGTACCATCCTTTGTACTTGGCCGACACCAGAGCTGTGTAGTTGTTCTCCAGGAATTCCTCGACAAAGACGCACTCCTGCTTCCTTCCATCAGGCTGAGAGAGAGAGAGAGAGAGAGGAGTGTGGGGGTAAAACAGGTTGTTAATTAATTATTAACGAAGCAGCATGGTCTCTTGTTTAACTAACAGCCTGCCCTGGCTTATTTCCATTACATCAGCACGTTGTCGCTCAGAGAGGTTTGCTTTGCTGTTGGCGACTTTAGCATATTAGCTACATGATGGTATAAGTTTGTAACTTTGGAAAGGTTAGCTATACAATTAGGTAAACTGAACATCATCTAAGGATTAGATTAGTTTAGCTTGATCAATCCTAAATTAAATGAAACCTGAAAGTGGCCCATCACTTTACCTGCAAAGACCAAGGTTAACATTTTTGGCTACTAAACTTGTTCCTTATCCTGGTTAAAGAAGTTCTTTATCACTGGGCCAAATATCTTGCTACTGTTAGCACATGGTTAGCTTAGCACTTGCATAAAGACCAGTGGAACTAGCTATTGTAGTCTGACTCACTCTGAAGTTGTAGTTTTATAGGAGGGTTATAGTATA
The DNA here is from genome assembly GCF_045865225.1 of Trachurus japonicus. Classification (NCBI taxonomy): domain Eukaryota; kingdom Metazoa; phylum Chordata; class Actinopteri; order Carangiformes; family Carangidae; genus Trachurus; species Trachurus japonicus. The sequence continues at coordinate 9,147,207 of NC_140916.1, forward strand.
TGCCAGACTACTGGTTGCTACTGGTCAAGGTAGTCGTTTCCTGCTGTTTCCAACCCTTATGCTAAGCTAAGTCAGCTACTTCCTGACTGTATAGCTACATAACTAGCAGATTAAGAAGTGGTATCAATATTATCATTTAGCTCTTAACATTAAAAAGTGAGGCCTGTTCCTCAAAATGCTAAGCGGTTACTTTAAGTTATATAAACATTAGATAGGCTATTCATTTGGTTTCACGTGTATTCATAAAAATTATTGTGCAAAGTTAATCAACTGCTTGGGAAATAAAATGATTTAATGTCAAATACTGATGGAGTAGCAGCTGTGCTTTGATATACTAAAAGTCTGAAATTAAAACTCTGGAAATATTGTTTATTATTTCAGTACTCTATGAGGACAGCTCTACTGTCAACTGCTTTCATTGGGTTGTTTCAGTAAGTTGCAGTTTGTGGATGATGCAGACAAACAGGACTCTGTTGCTATAGAAATAATAACTAATAAGCCAAATAATTTTGTCGAAAACTCACTTTAAACATCTTGTTTCCAACACCAGAAAATTAAACTACTTCTGTCCAAATGTCTGTGATTTACAGCTCAATTTATTTTCTATCATGATTCAAGTTGCAAACCAACGACAATCAATAATTTCAAAGTCATTTTATCTTGTTTTTGTTACTAAATAATCCTGCAGTGTTTTTTTTTTTTTTTTTTTAACAAATGAGGCCCCTGCAACTAAAACTCAAAATGCATGCTCCTAACAGATGACCATGATGAGAGAGTGAAAACTTGTGTGAATTGCTGCAGCCCCACCAACGCTGACAGCATGAGTTATTAATGCGAGAAACTCACACGTGTGCCTCTGCAGAACAGTGTGCGTTTTCAAAATATTAACTTGTTTTCCATATCGACGCCGAACGTCCACAGAGTCACATGCAGTCACATCCTGCGCTTGTGGCCACCTGGTGTGACTAAGTGATATAATTGCAATGGCATTCCTCCTAAGTGACCATTAGTCTCTCAATGCATTGTGGTGATTGCAGTCCGTAATTGACTGATCGAGTGTCAAAGGAGTAGGCCGATTACGTAATGGAAGAATGGCTGTGAGTTATCAAAGGGGTTTTGTTAGGGTGTACAAAAACAGCAGGAGAAAGCAGATCTGACGCTGCGTTCAATTCAGCTTGGAATTAAGAGCTCCCTTTAAATATTTATTTGATATTAAGAAAATGATAGTCTGGTCTCGTCAGTTTAAGTATCGAACTTCTACCTCAAACCTCTGTCTTTTTTTCCTTTTTATAATAACAAAAAAAAAACAACGCTCACCCTTCCAACTATTTTGCCTTTCTCCGTCATGCAGATGTAATGCTCGCTCTCTTTTCCTTTTATTCGGATGTGGCTCCCGAAAGTTTCTGTCTCCACCACAAGAAGAGCTGGAGAAAAAAAAGGAAAGAAAAAGTAGACTGTTAATGGCACGTAGTATAAATCTTTTCACTCACGTAAATATGGTTTAAGGATGTCCATACATTTAAACAAAACTGAACAGAAATTCCCAACATGGTCAAGATCTAAAAAAAAATTACCGGTATGTAACTGAATTTCCAGTAGTGGGAAAAAGCTTTTAAACGGAATTAACCCAGAACTTCTTAAAGAAACCTTAAGATATTTAACATAAGTACATTGTGCTAAATGAAACTGTTCATTATTTCATATGATATTTCATGAATACATTGCCAAATTTCATCATTCACCAACAAAACGCTGTCACCCACCAGTATTATTTGTACCAGACATCAAATCCCCTCTAATTCCATGAAGGATTATGGGAAATAATTGATTTTCTTAATTGAAAATCAACAGATTGACACTTGAATGTGGCAAAATATGATGTTTTAGTCAGTTTTCTTCATTAAAAGAATAAAAAATAGTTTAATTCTGGGTCGCCAGAGCAAGTAAAGAAGTCTAACATCATTTCATTTCAAGATATCATATTATAAATACACCAAATTAACATCAACCACCATCACTTTGTCCTGACACAGCAGTAATCCACTCTAAAGACATATCCCGGCGGCTCTTCTTATCCGCCCCCCCCTGTCCTCCCCTCTCCTCCCCGACCTGAACGTTAACCCCTGCGAGGTCACCTTTGTCTCTGCTCGCCCCTCGACCAGCAAAGAGATCTGCCAAACATTTGTGGAGCGGTTATGTGCCCCTCAGGATTAGGTTTCAAGTTCCCTTTAGTCTGTGCTCACTCAATCAAAAAGTTAAGATGATCCATTTGTTTAACACACAGGGCCATTCAGTAGCGCTCAAGGGAGCAGGGGAAGAATAGACCAAGGGGATGGGACGGGCTCGGGGGCAAGAAGTAACTCCCCTCCTCCTCCTCCTCCTCCTCCTCCTCCCCCCACAGACAACCCTCAAATCCAACCATGGGAGGAAAGTGAAGAGGAAACCTGTCTTAAAGGTGAAGCCGAGGGAAGAGTGGAGTTATTTCTTTCCCTTTCTGCAAAAAAAAGCCAAACACATTTATCGCTAGAAAGATCTGTCCGAACTTTTTGTTTTTCTGTGGACCTCAAGATGGAAACTCGTCCAACGGGCTCATGAAGTGACTGATGTTTTAAAAAGATAATTATACTCTCCAAGTCAAATCAGGAGTTGTATGACAAAACTTTGGCCTTTTTCACTCTGAGTGGTTTTGTTTTTTGCAGAAAAGGCCCAAAAGATTCTACCTCAGGTATGAAGCTTCCACGCAGAGCATCTGATAAAACTCTCCCTCTGTCCATGACCCTGCATGGACCAGAAAACCCCATCTCCTCTTCTCTTCAGACTTAAAACCACTGATGGTTTGATCTTTGACAACCAACCAGTCTGGCAGCTGCAGGCTTCAGCAAAAAAAACTTAATTAAATCCTTGAGTCACTGCTCCATTCAAACACAAACACTAAGAAGAACCACGCTGTCATCAATACCGCTAACAAGTGGCATTTAGTTTACAAAGGAGGGAATGTGGTGGCTTTTTATTTACAGTGTGAAGCACTTGAAAACCATAATCCACATAATCCTTGACCTTAAAAAAAATACGTAAATGGATGAAGACTGCTCTTTGATAATCTCTTGGAAGACGTTTGAGTGCAGGGATCTTAAAGGGTTGGTCTGTGGTGACGATGAAATATCATTAAAAATGGGAATTTATGTGATAAAAACACAAAACTGAAGCTAAAAATAATCAGAGCAACTTCTGGATATCTTTTAAATTGACCACAGACAAGATGTCCACTTTTTTAACACACACTTAAGTTTAATTTAATTTATAAAACTCAATATCTCAGTGTTTTTCCTTTATGTGCATTGGTGCAACGTGAACAGTGTGGGGCTGTGAAGGGGGGGGGGGGGGTATTTATCGACCTCATTGTGGGGTCACCTGTCAGAAACACTGAAAACAACTTTTATGTCTTTAAAAGCCTCTGCTGTGACCCACCGTCAGCTCTAAGTGGACAACAGGCATCAGACACGACGGATTGTTCTGGAAAAGGATTGTTCTAGTCTCTTAAAAATAATGAATATGCGATGCTAATACCCTAAGAAGAATTACAATGCCCCACCCCCCCTCACTTTAGCTGCACAGATATGGACTTGAGGAGATAAATTTTCCTCTGCGCTCGTTTTTTTCAAGGGACTTCCTCGTGGAGCTGCAGTGAATGAGTGGATTAGAGCGAGGAGAGCGTTATTAGTGAGTGCAAAGGAGTTCACAGGTGCCAGGTACTGCAGCTGGATGGGGAGGAGGAGGAGGAGGAGGAGGAAGAGGAGACGGGAGGAGGGGCGGAGGGTGGAATTGGCAAGGCCTCATGGGAAAAATTGGATCTGCTTCCACTCAAGCTCTAACAAGCAGTGAGGAAACTTCGCCTCGGCGCATCTGTGACTGAACACACTCACTCAGAGGCATTCAAGAGCAGCAATTTTAGAGCTGTGAGTCAGCTGTTAGAAGCAAAATATCTGCAGGAGATCACAACACAAAGTGTTTTTTTTGTTTTTTCCCCCTTCTCGTGTCTGTGCCACTACATCAAAGACGGCGTCGGTGACCATCGGTTTACTCATCTGCCACATCTAAATTCAACAAATACTTTGCGTTATCTTCATGCTTCGTGCTTGATATTTGGTTCCCACTGGTGAGACTGTACCAATTCATAATTACTATGGTGGCAGATATGTGGCATTAAAAGACAATAACCAATGTGAGATTGATCCAGATTTGTCTGGACAGTCACAGTCCTGTTTGTCAGGATCAATAAGGTTGAGTAATACCACGATCTTACAAGCTCATAACCCCAAAACTCCACAAAAAAAAAAAGCCACAAGTGAAGTATTTGGTCCATATTTGTTATTCTGACAAAACAAAATTTCACATTGCAGGGCCTATAAATCTATCAGGATGAAAAAAAATAGACTTGCTCTGGATACGCTAAACGCTGCAGTAAACATCCACTGCAAGCTCAGCAATTTCCACACATCTGCATCTTCCCCAACCAGTAGTTGGTGGCTTCCATAAGTCACCATCCACTCCTGCCCAAGCCAAACACACAGAGCATGGAAAACCACCTCCAAACAAAGAGGTAGTAAACAGAGTAAAAACCTTCGAGGGAAGCACCAGGCGCTCGGGCCGGCAGCTGGTGGAGACTCCTCATCCTGTTTTTTTTTGACAAGACTAATAGCTAAAGTGTCAGGTGAGATGCACAGGAGTTCTCCCATACCATACTTGCCCCCATCATCTCCGTTGGCGTTGATCTTCTTCCCCAAGATCTGGACGTGCTTCCCCGTGGTCCTGCTGTACAGCTGGTAGATCCGGACCTGCTTCCGGCTCAGGTCGTCCGGGTTCCTCGTGTGGTTCTCGATGTAAAACCTGAAATCAGCAGGACTCTGTTGGGATTCCTGCACGGAGGCGTGAGACGGGAGGAAGCAGAGAGAGAGAGAGAGAGAGAGACAGAAGAGTGAGAGATTGTCAGGACACAGGTGTTGATAGTAATGTGTGCTGTTGCTTTTATGGGGTTGTGTCAAAAAAATTGCGCTTCAGGGGCTAAAAACCCAAGACAACAACCTGGAAATTACGACCGTGGCATTTTAGTGTTTCTTTCCTCTTTTTTTTTGCAACGAACTGGCACTTTATATTTTATTTTATGTGCGTTGCATTTACAAGCTCCCAGATCTCCAACACAAAGATGTGTTAATGAAGCATAAATCCCCAACAGAACAAGTGTAAAGTCTCCGGGTGCAGCCTTCTTCTGTTGCTTTCTATAAGAGAGGCAGCAGTATGGTATATATACTATGCGCCTCGGGCGATATTGAGAAACCTCTGCTCCCATTTCCACAAGCAAGCAAGCCACTAGCAATTATACACCTGAAGCATCCAGACCTGTTGCACTATCATCAAACAAATATCTGCCTGCAGGCGAAGCAGGGTCCATAAATTAGGAAACGCAGCAGGCGGAAGTCGAGACCAGAGATGGCATGAGGCACCTTGGCTTGAGCCACAAAAAAAAATGACTTGCGTTGAGGGAATTCTTTAATTAAACTTCATCAGCCTGCCTTTCTGAAACGAGTCTCCTTTAAACCTGACGTCAAAACCGGCGCTGCAAATCGTGGATTTCATCGGCATGTCAGAAAAGCAACCATGTGTGTGTGTGTGGGGGGGGGAAACGTATACTTTCAGAAGCCTTGGAATCTCAGTTCACGCCAAGATCCCATTTCCCCAGCTGTATGGTGTGGTAATTGCACAGTAATGGCTTTTTATGTGGCTGCTCTCAGGTGGCTAATTATATACACATTACATACCCCGAGTCCTTGTTATTCTAACTTCACCAAATTAATGACATGTAGCGAACATGATGGGAAATTGTGGCAACAGTAGAAGAAAACTTCATCTCAAAGAGGGGAAAAATAAACTTTTTTTGCAAAAAAAAAAAAGAACCTGACGCTAAACCCTGACGTACGGCTCCTCTGAACCAGGTGTCAGTCATACAAGCTGTGACCCAGTTCAGGTACCAAACACGAAACGCTGTCCTGTATGCATCCAAACTGCTGCGTCCTTCAAGCATCGACTCGTCAAAACGCCCCAATAGATTGTCAAGATACAGCGTTAGGCAGCAATTTTGCTGGATTAGGAAAGACTTGTTGCCTTGTTAGATGACGTATTCGGTCTAGAAATGTGGACCTCGGAGGATCCAGCCCCTGAACTGGGACACACAGCTTCTGTATCTTGACATTTAGGAAACACACCCCGTAATGTTACTTTTGGCAGCGGGGCAGTGTAGAAAATGAGGGGCTGGATATCAAAATGCATTAACTACTGATGCAACAAATTCACAGTGTTAACATCAAGGCATCACAACCTGCTGGGAGCTTGACTCCACCTGCTTTAATGGTATTTTATTATTTGAGAAATCGACTTTCAGCCCAATATTTCATGAGTTTAGAAGAATATGAGCTTCTCTTTTTCTTTTTAAATGGTGTCAAAATCAACTGCGGCCTGTTGGCTCAAGTTTTCCTCCCATGGTTCCTCCAGTACCGTCGCTCTGCATCAAACAACCACACAGCCATAACAAGCGTGTTTTTCCACTACAACACATTACGACAACAAAATGCATCAAGCCTAGACCTCTCTGGAGCACTATTGTCGCCCCCTCAACAATTTTGTCAATCCCAAACTCAACCAGGACCAGGATTGAACCGAGAGATAGACCGTTTACTGCACGACGAGGCACGTTCGAGTCGAGATCAGAGGGCTGATAGCTCGCTGCAATTGATGTAACTCTAGACGAGCGTTGTCGTGTCCAACACAGACGTCTGTGACATATTTGTTTGCTGCACAGTCTGAGTTTGGTGTTGAGATTGGAGCAGCCCCACAACAAAAAAAAACTGGAGATGTTACTCCAGCAGAAAGAAGCTGCATCGCTGCTCCACAGTTCAACATGTGTGCAACAGCAGTGTGTGTTCACCCCAAACAGAAATTATGCGTCCACTTAAAAAAGTCAAACACTGGCATCATCATGTTGTCAGTTCGCTCAAAACGAACCTCAAAGCTGACGAGCAAACACACACATACACACATACACACACACAACAAAACAAAACAAGGCCTCACTGGGCTGCTGAGGGATTTATCCCAAATCTCTCCCATCTCTAAACAAACATAAAAGTGTGTTTGGTAGACAGTTGCATTTTGCGTCGAGGGGGGAGAAGGCAAGCCTAAGCACATGGTTGAGGTGAGCGCACAAGCGACAAAAAGTTTTTTATCACGCCGTCTCCTCTCTTCAAAGACATAGCATGAAAACGGATACGGCTGCAACTTCAAAAACGTCTGGTGCTCGTCTTCACCGAGGAAGCTCAGTCGTCGCATCCATCTAAGATACACCTTTTTATCTGCTTGACACGACACACACACACACACACACACACACAAGCAAGACGGATGGTCAGACAAACACACAAATTGGGGAAACGCGCACATGTTGGCAGGGGGATTCACAGTTAACATCCAAACTGTGGTTACTTCCTTTTTGTGTTTTTGTCCTAGTGAAAATCACAACCACAGAGATGGGAGCTGACAGGCAGATAAAGGGCAGTTCCTGCTTTTATGTTTAGCTGGATTACACTGCATTATGCAAAAAGCCTTTATCTATAATAATAATAAAACCACCAGAAACAAAAACAAATCACATATTATAATGAGCAACAACAGGAAATACCACCTCATACATATTGTGCGTGAGCTTCGCCCTGTCGTACATGTGAGGAGTGGTCAGTCGACTTGACACTATAGCTTTGTTTGTGCCAGCTCTGTTGGAATAATCCGAGCACGTATAGACTTATATAACTTTTCAACATTTGGGATTTTTTTTTGTAATTCTTATTTGTCTCTGAAATTACATTTAATTCTGGGGAATCCCATAGATGCACTTGAGTTTGTGTTGAGGCTGAGGCCTGTTATTTCAGTTGCGCAACTTGATCAAATGTATTTTTATTTTTATTTTTTTATTTTTACAGAGTTCACACAGAGTTTTATTTGGCTCAAAAAAAAAAGTCAAACCCCAAACTCCCCATCTTGGTATGATTCAGTGTTCTCTGACAACAAAAAAAATAAAACAATCTTATTTTGTGACCTGTTAAAGACATAATTACATAAAAACTACTACAATTAAAATGTTACCAACTGTGAGAGACAAATAGCTGAGGAATGACGCCTTAACAACATCTCAGATCATAACGCAGGGGATTAATTTAAAAACAACAACAAGCACGTGCAGCTATAATATTATGATCCCACCACGTCATCATCATCATCATCATCATCATAAGCCGGTCAGATAGTATATGTAGCTTTATGGGAGAAGGAGCGTGCATGCTCTCCCTGCATCTTCTCGCTCAGTCAATTAGGTGAGTGGATGCCTGCAAATCATTACTGTTCAAAGTGAGACGCAACTAATAAAAAAAAAAAAACACTGAGGCAACAAGCGCCAAACGAGCCCATCTGTTCAAAGCAAAAACTCCTCACCCCGGGGATCAGAATATCTGTTACACAACTCTGCTGTAAAACACTGAAGCTGCTACTTCAACTCTGCAGAAGACTTTTATTTTTTTATTTTTGTCTCTGTTTATTTGTTGATATCTGGAGATGAACCCGGGTACCAAACAGCAGATTGTCGTTTTTTTTATTATTATTATGATGACAAATATTATTATCTTTCTTTATCATTATGCTTCTTCTTGATCTTTATCACAACGTGGTGTTAGTCTGTCTGCATTAGTAATTTTATTGGAAGCTCATTGCGATAATTAGACTCTATTTTTATTTCCTGTATCATGTCTCAGCAACGCCGCTGTATGATTAATGCTGGGAGCTGTCCTCTCTAACTAACAGTCTGATTACACCCAAAGTAGTTTTAAAAAAAAATGATATGTTGTTTAACAGTGGTTTTCTGACTCTTTGCACTCATTTTCAATTATTTCTGGTTTGTATTTTCGGGGTAAAAAAGCAAGGAGCGACTTTTTCTTTCCTCAGGAGCTGAATTTAAGTGGATTTAATTAAACCAACTAAGCAGTTTAAAAAACTTTAAGGGGACCACCCTGAAAATAACCTGTAGCTTTAACATCATCAGCGTGAAAAGCTGCACACACAGACATGCAAAACACATTTACACACATATAAAAAAAAACAAGTTGAATGAAGGCGTAAACATACCTGTAGCTGGAAATAGAGCACCAGAAAATGTAAACACCTAAGTGGAGAGAGAAGACGAGAAGAAGAGAGGAGGGGAGTGAATCACACAGGCAATTACATGAAGTATAAAGCAGCCTGTTACCTGAATGACAGCAATGCGCAAATATGAAGCTTTTAGCGACTTCTATTGGTAAGAATGCACGAAGGTTTAATGTGCAAAGCGAAAAAAAGGAAGAAACGGAGATGTGGGACACTTACAGGTATATGAACCTCGAAGGAAGCAGAGACATCTTGACTTGCAGAAATACACCTGAAATACACCTGCTTCCACAGATTTAGGGCCCCGGGAAAGGTTGGCGAGATCGCCCCCCTCTCTCTCTCTCTCTCTTTCCCTCTCTCTCTCTCTCACTCTCTCGCTTTCGCTCCCCTCGCGCGTCCTTTACGCACACACCTCCGGGGGTAAGTAGGAGACTGAATCCCAGTATGAGGGTAGATCGCCGGAGAGCAGTGGCAGAGTCACGGAGTGCAACATTTAGGTGCTTCCTTGTTGGGGGGGTAGTGCGCGCGTGCGCGTGTGTATATGTGTGTCTGTCTGTGTTTGAATTATCCAGAAGATTATTTCTTTCTCTCGGCTCAGTCTCCTCGGATCCGCGAAATCCCGCAACGTCTCCGTAAATCGGTGCCAAGCGCGCAAAGGATTCAGTGTCCGACCTCTCCAAGAAAAAAAAAAAAAAAAAATCTCCTCGTTTCCAAAACAACAACAAAATATCCTCCGCGTCTTGCACACCTTGAGCCTCAGCCGAGCTGATGTCCCAAAATCCCCAAAATCCTGCTGCTGCTGCTGCTGCTCCAGAGATCACAACCAGCTCCCCGGCTCCGTCCGTACCTGCGGGGGATTCACACACCTTGCATGGGTCATTTTATTCTACCAAGTGCTGCGGTGGAGGAAAAAAGAAAAGGAATAATAGATCAGCGGTGGATGATCAAACGTCCTTCCACCTTTAAAAAAATGAGAAAAGTCGCTAAAAAGAAGAAAAAAAAATAGTGGGTGAAACAAAGTTATCCAGAGCGCAAAGTTGTGTGTTTTTGTGTAGAAATCGCAGCGGCGGCAGCAGCGGGTCCCTGGAGAGGCTTTTTCGAGGGGCTGATGATGGCGCAGCAGTGCCTGTCAGTGGTGTTTGTGCGTCTGTGGCTTGAGATTTGGGCACAGAGAGGCTTTTTTGTTGTTGGTGGGTGGAAACATGTCAGCGGTTTGCACCTGATAGGGTAATCTTGGAGAGACCCATCAGCTTGGAGAGGGTTTTTTCCTCTCGGTGGGCAAAGCGCGCGGCGCAGAGAGCTCAAGTAGAACAAGCAGATGAAGAAGGAGAAGGAGAAGGAGGAGGAGGAGAAGAGCGGGTTTCATTTGTTTTTGTTTTGTCACTTTTTTTTCACGCTGGGAGAGGATTTAATGGTTTTGCAGATATGGACATGGAGACCTGCGTCTTCCTGCAGACATGGGATGATCTGAATTATGTGTTTATTTATTCACGTTTTCATTTCATTCTTAACTTTCACTTTCGGGTTATGACAGAATCTATGCCTGATTATCATTATCTTTTAGTATTATTATCATAATTGCATCGTTGTCTTCAGTGATAAATAAAGCGAGCTGCTGCAGTGCTGTGGCTGCTACAGAAACTGCTTCCCTCTCTGTGCCTGTTTAACTGCTGCTGGTTTGTGGATTGGCCCCGGCTCCTCCAGACACCATTCAAATGCAGGTTGTTGTCGACCTCGTTCTTTTTTCTTTTTTTTTTTCAATAATGTGCTATAACTTATCCCGCATTTAAATGAAAGAGAGGTGTGAATGTGTTTACGAGCGCTTCAGAGCTGGCAGCAGTAAAGTGAGCCCACATCCCTGCTGCCATTATAAAAAAAAAAGAAGAAGAGGAAAGAAAAAGAAAAGAAAACCTTTGTGGTTCGTCTTTATTGTCCCATTAAAACTGGATCCTCGGGATTCCTACCCCATTGATATTCAAAATGATCCTAAATGATTACATACATAACTTCCCCACGTTGGGGATTCAAAGGGCCTCCTGTGGGGAGCTTAGTGGGGAGTGTTTAAGGAAGAGCTGCAGCTCCCTGATCAGCAAACACACACAAAATAAACAGAAATCAATTCTATTACAAGGAAAAAAACATTCATTTACGGCTTTTAGGCCTATTTAGTGTTTTCTGGTTTACAGGGGGTGGGGGGGGGGGACAACCCTACACATCACACAGCCCTTTATCTCCTCTCTGTGTGTACACATGTGGATAGAGTGGGTTGATGTGGGTTTTACCTAGTGATTCATGGCTGTCTGCCTAACAAGAAGGCTTGATCCTGTCAACCACAGTGCACTTTAATAATCCCTGTAACACCACTGATGTATAATGTCATTTAAAGCATGACTAATTTAGCCTTGTCTGCCCCTAAGGGAGGGAAATCACAGCAAAACGTATGCAGCAAATAGTAATTATCCACAAAAGATGATATGACGAATTTCTTCACAGAGCAGCGCAGGGTCGAGATGAGGGCTCATGTTATAGCTGCTTAGATTTCTCTAGAAGTCAAAAATGATAATAAATAATAATAATAATAAAGGCGCCTGACAAAGCTGATTTGAAAAAGAAAGAAAAAAAAGAAAGCGGGGATGATAAACAGCAATTACCACGGCCGAGTGTGACAGAGCCAGAACTGTGGAGTCACTCATCGCCTCTTAAGCACATGTTTGTCACAAACCTCTCGGAGCATGGCCGTAAATCCACAACTGAGAGAGGAGAGAGCAGCAGCAGCAGCAGCAGCAGCAGCAGCCGGGATGTGGCCACCTATGAGTCACCAGGAGGAGGAAACACATCGCTGCTCGGGGGCAAAGAGGACGGGCCCTGCTTTTTTTCCCCCCTTCCTTTTCTTTTAAGGGGCCTTTTATCATTTTATAGGAATATAGGAAACAACAAGACAATGTTTCTGAAGAGTCTTCCACACAACTGTCTGAACCACATGTCGAGTTCAGAGGGAAACTTACAACAGAATATGTGACAAATGTCAACACCAAGCAATATAATGACCTAAATATCCTTATTACCTGTCCTGCACTCATGCATCTGTTTCATTTTGATGCTGTTAAAGCTTCATCTCCCACAACCTGAGCACAGGTGGAGAATAAAGTGCAGGGTATATAAACAGAAGAACATCTCCTCTGAAGGCCTCAGTAAAAAAACTTCTGCATCGTCTAAATTATCCCTCATCATCATCGTTTCCTGGCCTCGCTTTGTTTGTCCTTGAGATTTTCTTCTTTCCACTTCCCGCAAACAAGGAGAGTAGTTCCAATGAAAACTGTTGACAGTGTGTTCTGCAGATCGTCCAGAGTCGCTGTTTTTTATTGTTGAATTTATTAAATGTCATTTCGCAAATGCTTTTAAAGCTCCACGAAAGGAAGCTCCAAGTCTGTGTTTTGTTCTGGTTGTTTGGCAGAAACTCAAAACCTGAGCAGCTAAAATCAAAACAACCTGCATGGCGAAGAAGAAGTAAAGTTAGAGGTAGTTTTTTTTTTTTTTTCATTTGAGTGTGTGTGATTTAGGTGAATTGATCCTTTAGATGTAGGTGGCAAAAATAAATTTTCACACCATCAGTCAAACGAGCTGTTGCGGCTTACAAATTGCCTGCTGACACTGTTTCGAAAAAAAAAAGTTCAAAAATTGCCTGATAAAACAGCGAGAATTAATCAAATGCAGGCTGCCGCTGGTCGAGCAGAACAAGAGCGAGCTTTATGAATGGGGAGAGCTGTTTCAGTCCAGTTTCTGAGGCTGGGAGGAGGAGGAGGAGGAGGGTGGGGTGCAGAGGGGTGGAGGAGGAGGAGGAGGGAGGTGGTGGTGGTGGTGGTGGGGGGGCACTCAAGAGTTGGGATAAGGTTACCCACAGAGATTAGCTGACAAGAGTGAGGGAGTGAGAAAAACAAGCAAGCAAGTTAAAGGTCTTAGTTTACCTGGCTGGCTTTTACTTGGCAGCCAATGAAAGTGCTTTAAAAAAATAAAAATAAATAAATAACCACAGATTCAAAACGGCGACTTCTCTGCCGACACATTCTGTTTCAGCCTTTGATGAGAGCAAATTTCACTTTTTTTTCTTTCTTTTTTGTCTTTATTAATGCACATTTAACCACACATTACAAGTAGGGCTGCAACTACGATTATTTTCATTATCGATTAATCTGCCGATTATATAAACGATTAATCGATTAGTTGTTTGGTCAATTAAATGTTAAAAAATGTTGAAAAATGTCAATCAGTGTTTGTCAAACCACAAGACGACGTCCTCAAATGTCTTGTTTTGTCCACAAAACCAAAGACATACTCAGTTTGTTGTCATAAAGGCACAAAGAAACCAGAAATATTCACATTTAAGAAGCTGAAATCAGAGAATTTTGACTTTTTTTTCTTTAAAAAAATTCTCAAAACGAATATTCGATTATCAAAATAGTTGGCGATTAATTTAATAATCGATTATTGTTCGATTAATTGTTGCAGCTCTAATTACAAGACAGTTACACAGACAGTTAGACATGTACAAAACCATATGGGACGAAGGGCGGTTACAGAACAAACAAACGCACAAACTGGGACAGAACAAACCAGAGATTGGAGGGTGGGATTACGGGAGGGGGTGTCGAGCAGGTATATTGGAAATAAAACAGAGCATAAGGAGGTTGATAAAGTAAAGAAGAATGAATAAGAAAGAGCAGCAAATTTAACTTTAAGGTGCCAAACGACGACTTCCCATTTGACTCTTTTTTTTTTTTTGGTTCAAGCCTTTGAATTTGAACCTCGGCGGCTCTGTACTCTGTGTCTTGTCCATGGCCGCCGCCACTGTCGACAACAGGGACTGTGGGAATGTCAGCGAGGATATCTCATTGAAGCTAAAGGAGGAGGCATCTGAAGGCGGGCAAAAGCAGCTCAAGCGGTTCAAAGGACCCTAGCAGGCATTTAAAGGCTCGACAAAGGAACTTGGCAGATCAGTAAGTGAAGCCCAGTGTACTACATTAGTGTCAGGACCCCCTCCGCGTCCCTCCCACTTTGCACTTTCATCTCTGACACGGACATATTGACTTAAAGGAAAGGAGGGGTGCCAGGGGGCAGCGAGGGAGGGGTGGAGGGGTAGTTGTGTTGTGGTGGTGGGTGGTGGTGGGGGGTGTGCATGCATGTGTCCCATTCAATTCCCAAGGTGAGGCGACTGATGCAGAGGGTGAGTGACCACCGACTCAAATCAACCACCCAGAAGCCAAGAAGTCACAGGCCGACAAGCGCGTGAGACCTGAACAGGACGTCCCCTCTTCCTCTCATCTCCCTGGAATCACCCTCACTCCATTAGTATACGCCGACCCCACCCCCCACCACACACCACACACTCACATCCCCTTTTTCACACATACCGGCCGACCCCCCCCTCCCCTCCCCTCCCTTCTGAAGGCTACCGAAGTCCAACGTTGGGGTCGGGTCGTAACGGGGTCGCGACACCTTGACATTGTGGAAGGTGACAGAGAGAGGAGCCAGAGAGAGAGAGAGAGAGAGAGAGGGGCAGTTACCACGGAGACCTTTCAAGTATCACCTGAAGGAGAGGGGAGGAGGAAAGAGAGAGGAGGAAAAGGAAAAAAAGAGAAAAAAAAAGCGGGAAGTGTTTTAGTAATTTGTCCCCCGTCACACGTTGTTTGCATGGAGTCATTAAGGGCCATTTAGGTTTTTGCCTTCAAGGGAAGAGGCCAGAGAGTTTGGGTGCGGGTAGCCTAGTCTTTTTTTTTTTTTGGAGTGGGGGCTGGGGGGGCAATGTGGGAGTGAAGGGTGAAAATTAAAGCGTCGCTCTTCAACAAATCATCTCTGAGCACCAAGAACATATTAATGTTTCCATTAACTTCAGTCGCCTGTTTGACATTAATGATGATTTGCTCCATCTCCGTCCAGCAGGGAGTCTGAAGTTGTCCAAAAACATAAACAAAACAAAAAAAAGGAAGGGGGGGCTGTCTTGTTGCTAGTTGCTCACACACATGCAATAACTTTATGTGACTACATGCATTTTGAAGACATCGAATTCTTTGGCCGTTGCTCAGTGGAGAAGAAACTGCCAAAATGTGTCACACGGCTACAATTGAATAACAATCGGCCCGACAGACCCCATGTGCTCGAGGTTCTTGGCCCGTGTTTGACAGATAAATGTCAACTCCCTTGGACGAGCAGAGGTAATCAGAAAGTCTTGTTTCACCTCTCAGACTTCTGCTGAACAATATGAGAGCCGTAATGACATAATAAGCCTTCAGAGCTGGGCGGATTGGTGGTGAAAGTTTGGAAAGTGAAATGATGTAAGTGTTTTTTT
Source organism: Trachurus japonicus (assembly GCF_045865225.1). Taxonomy (NCBI): domain Eukaryota; kingdom Metazoa; phylum Chordata; class Actinopteri; order Carangiformes; family Carangidae; genus Trachurus; species Trachurus japonicus. Next base: position 9,162,790 of record NC_140916.1, read on the forward strand.
GTCAGCTCTTTAAGTTTTTTTTTTCTTTTCCTCCCTGAATTGAACGGCATCATAATTGTTTTTTTTTGTTGTTTTTCTTTGGGATGGCCCATAATTACCAAATTAGGGGGGTTGGTTGTTTGTAATGTGGCATAAAATTACAGCGAGAGTCACAACACTGTCCAAAAACTTTGACTCATTCACACAAAAATGTGATTATTTGGCAGTTACTGAAACACACCGAAATGCCTCGCTGCACTTAAACACATCTTCACCTCCTTGATGGACGGCAGTTTATAGATCTCATTAGCCACACAAAGGGCCCAAAGTAAATTAAAAGAAAAAAGAAAAAATCAGCTTGGAAACAGCTTTGAAAAGGTGGCGCTGCAGAATCAAAAGGAAGCCCACCAAGCGTGTGACCCGCGCTCACCCAACATTATTTGATGAGGACTTTGATTTTGAGCCATTACCTTCATGTTAGGGGTGAGAAGTACTAAGTGAGTGTTCAAAGCCCTGAAACCTGTCAGGCTAATGTTTATCTGATTACCGCGCTGTCTGAGAGCCACTTCCTCAGGTGCAAGTGGCCGGTTGTGTCCTTGAGGTTGGTCTCGTCGTGTGGGGGATTTGGGGAATTAGTCAAAACTGCACTGGTTTGTTAAGAATAATAAATTCAAGATCCAATTATTCTCCATTCTCCCTTCTAGTTATAACAAAATATGTTTTATATTTAAAAAAGATTTGTCTGATGCTGGTGTTTATACTTTAGAAAATAAAAAAAACATCTTGTGTATTTAAAGGTACTTCCAGCCAAAAGCAACATCATGGCAAGAGGCAACTCAGGGACAGAGCAGGAAAGTCCACTTTTCACTGTCCAGCTCGACCACCTACCTACGACTGCACATGCAGAATAATGAAGCACTTTCTGCACCAGGAAAAACATCAGCCGGGAACATAATCCAGCTTCCTTACTGCGCGCAATTAGGAAAGCAAATGATTAAGCTATAAAGGCAAAAGTGAAGAATTTGCCTTTTTCATTTACAGGACTGATACTGATACTTTATGTCACTTTTTTTTATTGTGCAGGCTCAAAGTAATAATCAGGGCTTAACGTTGACCCTAACCCAAGTTTTTAGCTTTGCACCTCTGGGACAGAGCAACAACGGACGGAGATCCAGAGCTATGTTAGTCATCAGTCGGCTATAAAAACCCCTGATCCTCTCCTTTCCAATTTAAGTTCAAGAGTAAGTTGTGCCGGAGTGCAGCTGCTGCCGACCGGTCCCTCTTTTCCCAGTCACGAAAGGTCCCCTCGGTTTGGAGTGGAGTCCCTCCTTGATCTGTCTCTGCTCTGCTAAGCTAGCCTGAACCTGCACTTCCACTCATCCTAATCGCTGAGCCCAATCCATTCCCCTGTCTAGCACCTCTTCAGAGGCCGCTCGCCCCCTTTGTTCTGACAATACACAAACGACCATTCAAATGGAGGGACTCTGTAATCAGTGAAATACTAGCCTCTGGGCTTTGTAGAATAGAAAAAAAAAGGGAGGGAGAGAGGGAGCGACATAGAAAGAGAGGAGAGAGAGAAAATCCATCCATGACCAATCAACTCTAACTACCTGTCTGGCTTTTTAGCTGCAGATGTTATTTGGAAAGGAGGGGGAAAAATGTGCCCATTCCAGATGTAAGATGTACAAAGGGAAGGCACGGCTGGTACCTCCACCCACCGAGAAGAAGGCCGGACCCTTCCACACCCATCCCAGCTTTGATATGGCTGATGTTGTTTTGGGTTTTTTTTTGCTCTTGCCTACGCTGGTGCCTTCAAACAAGTATGTGATGCATTGCATAAGCTTTCACTAAATTGAGACAGTATTAAAGATAAAATGAACTATGATTGATGCCGTCTGACTGTCCAGCGCGCTGATATCTCACAGGATCGTTTGGCTCCGACCTTCACACGGGAGTGTTTCTGGATTATTTATGCAGGTAAAAGAGTATATAAATATTCATGTAGAGAGGAGATTTATACTGAGTACAATCCATCTCTGCAAAACACAAGAAAATCCACAATGATGTCTTTGAATGTACAAATGACTTCCTATTTGGTCTGAAGAATGAAAACACATGCAAGAAGTCTTTTTTTTTCTGCTGCTGCTGTTTTCTGAAGCAGAAAATGACGTCGATATTACCTGGAAGTGTCTTTTGAGCAGCTTGAGTGCATGCATTTGTGAAATCTAAGCAGACTGTTGGGAGTAGTTCAGTGGAGTAATTCACTCAGTTGTGTTTGTGTATTTGGCTCATTTGGTTTCATGGTGCACAACAAAACACGAGCTACGGCTTGTAAACAAAACCAATGGTTGTTTATTGTTCAGCGCTCGGTCACCTGTCAGGTTACACAGGGGGCGTCACCTAACAGGTAACAGCTCACAGCGCTGGATTTTACCTCCTGCCTCAGGTATAGCCTAGGTGATCTGTGAATACAATACCACCACTCTGACACATGTTGTCTATGTGAATTTACTGCTACACTCAGACGTTTCTGTGCTTATATTTCACTGCATCATTGTCCATTATGAGGTAGAAGCTGTTGATATTATGACTGTTAATTAAGATTAAGATTAAGATGTAGCCTACTTTATCGTCCCATGGGGGAAATTCGTTGTGGGAAAATAGTGCAAAAAGACTGCATCAGTTAAACACTCACACTGACACATTAAGTCAAAAAGTAAGTTTATGGTGATTAATATCAGGTTTAAACCCAGTGCATCATGGGTAAAAGTGTGTTGTAGGTGAAGAAATGTATTATTAGGTCAAGTCAAATGAAGAGTGAGATGTTTTTATTGTGCTCAGGTCTCTCTAATCTTGTGAAAACATGTTTCTATTTGAATCATAATTGTCTGTAGCTGTAGCTTGACCTACGTCTGTGTCTATGGTCCAGTTATTAATCTTGTTGTGGTGACTTATCATTTAAAACATATTAAAGGAACTTGTCTTACTTTGAATGTAATATAATCATTACATTTTCACATTTAGGACATTTAGGGTTAGTAAAATAGTTGGTATGGTGAAGGTTAGACTCCAGGAAATGTGTTTAAGTCAATGGTGAAGTTATGGAGATGCAACTGTGTGTATTATATATATATACATATGTGTGTATTAGGTTTTTAACATTACAAGAGGCACGTGGGGAGGTCATGTCCTCCCTCTTTCTCCTACTTTTTCTCACAGGTAAGAAGACAGTTCATGTAAAAGTAAATTTCAGAATAAAAGCCTCCAGCTCAGAGATTATGCTGGGGAAACTGGAAACGGTGTCAAGTGAGACAAGGTGCAAGGTGCATGAAGGCCTCTGAGAGCTCGGGGGCTGAAGTCATCACAGATATCAGCGTTTTGACAAATTACCTTGTTGAACTGCACAGATTTGAGTGAGACATGTCTGTCAGACGTCTGGTGAAAGTGCTGCTCCAGGCCGTTGTTGGACAGATGAGTGTGAAACAGATAAATGTGCATTCAGCGGAGTGAAGCTGCGATGTGGTGATAAAATTAAAGGTTGCTTCAGACATTAAGATAACTACTCACCACTTCCTCATGGACATCTGGAGATCCAATGGCATTAGTATGGAGTCTCTCATGGTTGATGGCGACTCAGATTGTAGACAAACCCTGCAAATAAATAATATCTGTTACACATCTGAAATCTGTGGTTTATTTGAATTATTGATCTGCATTTCTTACCTTGAATGGATGTTTTTATATAAATCAAAACTGAAGTGTGGTCGCTCGCCTCATTCATCCAGCCTCCACTCCTCATCCCCACCTGGTCTGAGTCCAGCACAGTCATCTCCTACCATCACAGTCTGAAAAAAGGACAACACAACTACAGATTTAACAGTATTCAATAATCAATTGTTATTTATTTTCATACTATAAGATCAGGGAGACTCTGATCCAGCTGGTGGGATTTAACTGGATCATTTGGGCAGATAATCAATTCAGTCCAACCTTGAATTGAAAAAGCCTCAGGTGATACTTGGTATATGCCCCAAATACCCACAAGGCCAATCTAAGATGTACTTACAAGGCAGTATTTACTGGTGACTTATACGAGGCTCTTATACCATTACATTCTTAAATAAATAAATAGACTTTTCTTTGATTTGTGATCTTGGTGTTTTAATATAGTCATCGTTTGGATGTGTTTTAGCTGCGTGTATTGCATGGCTCATTACACTTCTTACACGGTAAGCAGACTGTCCTTAACGGCTGATCCAAGTGCTCAACACTTCACCCATTCATGCAGTACTTTCCTATTTCAAGGTTCAGGATCTTACCCATGGGCACTTCAACATGTGGACTGGAGGAGTTGAGGATTGAACCACTAACCGTCTCATTAGTGGACGACTGGTTCTACCTCCTCAGTCGCCTGCATGAACAAAGACAAAATCTGAGGTGGTTACAAGTCGACTGGACCTCATGGTCCTCCGGTGATCATGACGAGCTTTGTGATGGGCAGATATGTTCAGGTTGGAAAAGCAAACATTGCATTGTGTAATATAGAAGTTGGCAACCCATGTGAAATTTTTGGAATACCAGCTCATCTTCTGAAAAGAGCTGAGCTGCATAATGACTCGTTCTCTTACTCATACTCCATCTAGTTCAACCATTACTGAAAAGCAGACAGGCATAGCAAAATATTTAATTGTTCAATACACCTCCATACAGCTGTTGTCAGTGCTCAGTGACATGACAACAAAAAGAAAATGTAAGGGACTTTTACTAAATGATCTTACTGCTATAATCTTTAGAGAGACGACTATGTGAAAGGTAATCCTACAGAACAAAGTCTTAGTTAGTTCCCTTTCACAAAAGTCTGAGCCCTCAAACTCCCCCAGATCTGAGCCGAGTTACACACTCTCCCTCTCTCTCTTTCTCTCTCTGTGTGTCGGGGGAAAGAAGCTCAGAGTTTGTGGGCAGAGGAATGCAGCTCACATCTTTGCCATAGCAGCCGTAGAGGTAATGCGCTCGCGTGTTGGCGCTTGTCGAGGTGAGCGCACCTCCCTCTTCTGTATTAATAATCGCATGTCCTATTGCTGTACCAACTGGGCTGTGTTTTACTGGGCCTGGGTTTGCTTACGGGAAAAGATAGATGATGAACTCCCCCACCTCCTTCCTCTAATTTTACACAATTACTTCCCCCCCAACCACCCCCCACCCCCCCACCGATGTCTGTTTTACTGAGGTGTTCCTCCAATACCTGAGAGAACAACCTTTACCACAGATTCCCCATGCCAAGAGACTGCAGCAAGACAGAAATGGGATTATGACAAAGGAAAGAAAGAAAGAAAGAAAGAAAGAAAGAAAGAAAGAAAGAAAGAAAGAAAGAAAGAAAGAAAGAAAGAAAGAAAGAAAGAAAGGCAATGAAAGACACCTTGGAATGTGACTAGAACAGTTAAAAATAGCTTTGTTTAATATTCACGCAATTCATGACAATGCCACAGAGTTCACAAATCCTGACAGGAAAAAAGGTTTAAATGCATTTTTCCTTTTTTTTTTTGGTTAAGAAAAATGTTTACATAAGGGCATCATCCATGACAATTGACTTATACATAGAAGGAATTGTTATTAAGATACAGTCAACTGTCAAAATCGCGCCGTGAAAGAGAAAATCACCGGCGATGACAATGATGGCTTCCTTTCCGTCTAATATAAACATACCAGCATGATCACTTTTTTCCCCCAGGGCAAAGTCATTGTTCCATTTTGAAAGCTCTCTGTGAATGCTTGAAATGTTCCCTTGATATTTTTTCCCTCTGCTCGTTTATTTGCTTGTATCCAGGTGATGTGCCAACCTGTCACATCAAGCACAGACGGCCTTATTTCCTTAGAGCAAAGGTCAAAACAATCGTCATGGGAGGGATGGGCGTTTATGTTTGTGCGTATGTGTTTGGATGGGCTGATATAACCCACTCAGTAGTTTTAGTTTGACATATTGTCGAGTACAAACTGTTGTTCACTCAAACATATCTGTGACAAAGATTTTGACATTTTGGCAGAAATCTTCACGAATCCCTGATTATTCTAAGAAAACTGTGACATTCTTCACTTCACATTAAATCACACTTTAACACAGACAATGTTTTGGCGTATTTGTGTGTTGCATTAAATTCATCTGGTTTGTTTTTTGCGAAGACAAAGTGACTAACCATGACCCAAAGGAAAAAATGCATCTGTACAACCGGACTGCATCACATTATACGGCTAACCGAGGGTAATAAGAAAGAATAAAAAAGGCAAAATTAAGTCATTGTTCACTGCCACTTGGGGCAGCCAAGGTGTAAAGAGGCAGAAATGTGAAGAGAGGTGTTGAAATCCAAGTTTCTATAGAGTCTGCAAAGATTTGATATGACATCATTCATAACTTGGACTTTTGACAAAAAAAAAGAAAAAGTGAGACTTCAGACTTGGCTATCAAGGTGTGGAGTTTCACTGCTGGTTTACAATGCTGCTGGTACATCTGAGTTAATCAATTAGTTGATTGAAAAGCAGTTATATTGTAGATTATTTATCTCTGCTAACAGGCTAAAGCATATTAATAATCACAAACACTCAAATTTTGCTTTGCTGCTTCTTTCAAATGTGATGGGGCTGCAGGCGGCGCAGCCAAACCTCACAGATCGCCAATAATAATACAGACAGACTGGCTGTGAACCCATGTCTCCTGTTTGGCCATATTAAGTGTGAAGTACAGACATAACCAAACTGAGGAGGACTTGTTTCAAATAAATTGCACAAAGTGCAGGGCTCACGTTATAATCTTTGAAGCAATTGAAAAAACAGTGGAAAGTAGATTTCTCTAGTCAACAGAGAAACGTGTACCGGCGGTAGTCTTTTGACATAGCTACAAAACTACAGACTTAATTATGAGCCAAACTTGCAGGGGTGCAGGTTGGGCAGCAGTAAGGAAGGTATTGACATCATTATGTCTTGGAAGTAAGGTCAGGAAACCCTATTAATGCACAATTTGGGTTTTTGCCCTAACAGAGTTGCTCACTTTGGTATGAAGAAAAGCTAAATAACACACAATAAGAGAGGGGAAGTTCAGGAAAGCATAAAAAAGAATGCATATTTTCAACACATCTGCACTGAAGGGCAAAACACAGAGTTGCTTTCCAACCACACTCATCACCAGTTACAGAACTGACCACATGTCCTAACCACAGAATTATTGTATAGTATTAGCACATGTTAACGACACCTGTTGTTGTGTACTGACTTTTTTTTTTTTTTTCCAAACTAGATACACAGATGTGTTTAAGATCACACATCCCTTTGGGTCGTGAGAAAAAAGAGGGCGGAAATGTACATGCCTGCAGAGACATGACCTTACATTTCTTTCCACCAGTGATTGAGTCTGAAAATATCTTCAATTTGAAGGTCTGCAAGTAAACTCTAGAAAGGCAATTTGACCGAAAATGCACAGTATCTGTGAACCTTAAGGTCATAGATCAACACTAACAAAAAGAAAAGATTAAAAAAAGGGGCTGAAACATCCTCAAAGATTGCATTGAAAACAAAACAAGTCAATAATTGGAGAGGCTGAACTTGCCATCTCTGCTTTTAGCTATCAAAACTAGGGCAGAAATAATACAGGCTGAGCTGTTGTGAATAGAGCGATACAGTCAGTCTGTCTGACAGTCGTGTTAGCATTCCCTGAAGGCACTTTAAAGAACAGTGTAGGATGAGGTTGCATAATCTGCGCCTCAAAATTCATGGAAAAGAATGCCTGGTCTTTGAGAAAGATATACTGACACTTCCAAGACGTCTGGAGAGAAGCATGTGAGTAAAAACTCTTGGCAGGGCGACTGTATCAAATGGAAATTTGTAGCTTAATTGATACTAGTTGCTACAAGCCGTACTAACAAAGACGTGATGAGGTGGTGACAACACACGTCTGATTTTTAATGGAGATTTGAGAGTTTGATGCCATGAGCATACCTGAGGAGATTTTCAAGATTTTGTTCGGGGTTTTTTTTTTGTCAATAACTAAACCGCAATGGGCAACAATCCTGAATCTTTAATCAAATGAGCTTAGAGGAGACTTAATACTGCTACAAGGCCAACGTTAGCATCAATAGCAGTTTAGTCACCTAGAAGAAACGTTGCAGGTTCAGCATCAAACTTAATTACGGGCTGTTTCCATCAGTGTCAATGTTAGTTCATCGCTATCACGTCTTTTCAGCCAACTGGCCCGTAAACGATTAGTCGAAGGTCTTGCTAAGTGTCAATCACCAACTTTTGGCAAGAAACCTTTGTTGGCATCAGAAAAACTTTGTGCACTGTGAAGTTTTTTGACCACTTTTTGGTCTACAGAGCAGTGTTGTTATGGGCGGGTTTGCATTTTGTAGACATTCGGTCCAGGTTGTCCTGTTGACCAACAGTTGGTGGCTTTAGCGAGCCAAGAAATGTTGCAATGTCTTGTCAAAATCAGCGCAGACGTTTTAAGATAGGCGAAAACATAGACAAACAATGCACAGTTAAAAGTATTATTTTAAAGAGAAATCTGTTTCGCAAATGTTTTATGAGGTAGGAAATGCATTCAGCATGTTTGTTACATCTCAAGGAGACAGTGCACTTTGGGAAACTCTATGTAAACATCAGTTTTACAAGAAAACTCCACAGGGCACCTTTAATTTGAGATGGAATTACAGCAGTGCCAATAAAACAAAGAGCTTGAACATCACTGGAATTCAAACTCAATTGGTTGAACATTAGTAAGGATCCTATCATACAAAGCCCAAGGAATGTCCAGGTATCCGCCAAAAGCTAATCGTTTTTTAAGTATTTTCATATTTTCATAAATAAGTTTTCAGTGTTTCGCAAAGAGCCCTGTCATGGCTCACTGACCAGGCAAATCCAAGCGAAAGCTATTGATTTTATTAAATAAATCCACTACAATATGACTGGAAAAAGAGGAAACAGAGAAGTCCAGAGAAATGTACTGTGTCAAAACAAGGTGGCATAACATAGGAAGACGTTTTGGTTATGTCCAGAGGTTAAATCTGTGATTAATACACCTACCAACATTTCTTCTGCCCTGTTACACATTTAGCATCATAGTAAGAATGTTTTATTAACGTTTAAACAACAACCTCCTTCATGTTCTGTATTTTTAGTCATTGTATGTTCTTAATCTTAGCATCTACAATCTGTCATGTGTCTAACATGATGTACTGGTTTGTATTACAAGTTTTAAATCCTTAAAAAAAAGAAGTAAAAACAAAGGTCTAGGAAGTGTTTAACAACTGTAAAAAAGGATCTACAGATGGTCTTTTGCTGCTTTTAAACCGACTGTTTGAAAAGTACAAGAACAGCCTGAGCCTATTAGATGTTATCTACTGTACCTCCGCTCCCCCACTTACAATAAGTGCTGTAAAAACAATTAAATTTAGTCTGTGATCATGCATGGTGTGCAGCGCTGTGTCTCTGCAACAAACACAACACAACACAACATCCATGAATCAGCGACTTTTTAAAAATGTAATCTACAAACATCGCACTTAAATCTTGTTTTGTTTATGCTGTGAGGACTCTGAACAGCACAAATGATTCACCATAGATAAAAGATCATTTAATCCAGCCCCCCAAACACACACACACACACACACACAAACCTGGATACACACACACAGGCTTCAGGCTCTTAATAAGGTAGGTGGTTTTACAAACTGCCCGTCTTGTGCTTCAATCACACACACTCTCCTTCTTCTTCTCAGAGGGCACAAACATGCTCACAAACAAAACACACCTGTTCTCCTAAAAGAGCACGCACAAACACACATACATAAACACACACACACACACGCACACACACACACACAGACACAGCATGGAGGCATCTGTGACTGAGAACACATTGTCATGACTGTCCTATCCCATATCGTGTGACAGCTGGATTAGAGAAAAGGGCGATATTTCCCTAATGGCCTAATGTTGTGTTTGGCTGCCACATGAAGGGCACAGATACCTGCGGTCTCACATGGACACGGCACCTGCATCGTTCCTGTGTGGTTTAACTGTTACTGTAGGGCACTCGCAGAATAAGGACCGACATTAAAGACCCAGCTCACTCACCCCATTGGTTACACAGCCTTCAACTCTTTTGAGCTTTTATTAATCCCAGTTACTGTCGACGGTTGTATGTCGTGTGGATCGTTCAGACCAGCGGGAGATCGAGAATCACGTTGAGCAGAAGAAATCCTTTTACAATGACCTGTGCATCACATATGAACTGCCGTTGCACAGGGGTCAAAGCAGGACACTGCAAGGAGTCAGTGAGTCTAGGTTTATGTAATATGGATAAACCAAGCTACATCAAGTTGATATATAATTGCATTTCGTTCATGCACACACTGCCCAATTACAGATGAATGAAAAATATACGGTGTGTACTGGTTTGTACATGCCGTAACATTAATATGCAATGGCCTTATAAAAGTGTTCAGACCGCTTCCCTTTACTGTGTTGTAGATTCAACTGCAAATGGATTAAAGTGTCATTTTGGGTCATCAATCTACTACACTACACTATAACTTAAGTGTAGATTGATGACACGTTAATCCATGACAAAAAAGAATAAAAGTCATCAAAATTTGAAAACAATTCATTGCTTTGTCTAATGTGAATATTTGTCCTCATGCTCTTTAGATGTTAAACAAAGTGAGATGTCCTGTATCTTTAACTCAAGAGTGGCTTCCATCATGAATGACTAATGGATGGATGGATGCTTTCTGTCATGTTCTTCCATCTCTGCAGAGAACATCTGAACCGCTGTGACAGACTTGTCACTTTATCTAATCACTTCTATTTCCTATAGGTGAACTGCAGTCAAGTCCTAAACACAACTCGAGGTGAAGCCGATGCACCTGATGTTTGGAGCAGTGCAAATGGTCTAAAACCTTCTATAAATGACACTTCAGTGACTAATTACTAATAAATTTGCAAAAATATCCCTAAGCAGTTAAGTTTTCATTGTGTCTTTAAAGGTTTGATTGTAGACTGACGGTCAGAAATGAAAGATTTATCACAATAATGAACAGAAAGTGAAGCTGTTTGAACACTTTTGTATCTACATATATGGATATAAACATATATAAAATTGCTATTGCATATCAGTTGCTCAAGCAGAATTAAACCAACAAATCAAAGCCTGCAGATGTCAGTACCATTTTTTTCTCCCTCCTCCACTACGGTACAAATAATAACTTGTAGTAACTTCTTTATATGTATATGTGTGTGCACTGTAGGTTTTCGGTGTGTGCGTGCGTGTCAATACCTTGAGGCGGGTTCAGTCAAACCCTGGACTGGAATTCAAGTCAACCACAAAGGGGGGGATTTCCACGTGCCTCTCACTCATCTTGTGCAGAACATAAAATTGTGCGTCATCCCGTGGCTGCATCCGCTAGTGCGCCTCACTTCCTCATGGCTACGGGGCAAAAAACTGTTCAGCTGGCAGTGAAGTAATGTTTGACTCACACTTCAGGTAAAAGCTTAATCAATTTATATCATTATGAAGGCTGAAGGCTTTGAAGGGAAGGCTGGACTTCAGTGCCATCCAGTGGTGACAGCATACATGGGTGTTAATTACAATTAAGGAGGGAAACGATTATTATATGATTATGATACTGAGGGAAATAAATCCTGAATCTGGCTCATTTTGCTCCATCACCTGTTCGAATGTTGTTGGGCATCATGAAAACATCCATCACAGGTGAGCAGGGAGTGGCCACTAAACCGCAAATCCCTGTAGAGAAAGCTGCAGTAAAATACAAACACAGACTGACGATATATAGGAAACTGGCAAATGTATCTAAATAGTCCATATAGTGACATTTAAATCAGTCAAGAAGTCAATTTTGCAGCGACTGTTTCATGGGTTCAATACATGACATTAAAAATGATGGACAACAGTCACCTGGTTGGATGATTTTGACCTTTTAAAAACCAAATTCAGCAACTTTCAAATTAACAACAGGAATCAAATGCACATATGTAAATAAAAAGAAATATACAATAGGAAAAAAAAGTCTGAAATCAAAGATCTACACATCATTAATGCCAAGTGATGTCTTTAGGTGAGAGCGCAACGTCCATTGAGAGGATTAAAAGTTTTACACTGGTCTGTGGCTCAAAAACTTCAGAGTTGTGACTCAAAGCCGCCTGGATTCACTTTATTCAGGTAAATGATACAGGTAGTAGGTAAAAAAAAATAAATGAATGGTTAAGTTTGTCTGAACAAACCAAATGAATGAAATGAATGTCCACCACCACCGCCGGCTGGTCATGCATGAGCTCGTCAATAAAGTTTAACTGAACGGTCAAAATTAATTTTCTTCTTACAGCACATGTTCAGCGAGACGTTTTCTCAGATTCAACTTCACAGCGTTTTGACAGTTTCATTTGCATCAACGACATGCAGCAAATGTGCACAAGCCTTGTTTCTTTTCAGTTCAGATTGATGACACCTCTACAGCAGGTGAACAAAACACAGAGGGAGTCTAGAGGGACCGATAAAGACTCAATGATCAATCAATAAATCTTGGTAGATACAGCTACTTCAAAAGCCAAAAAACCTTATGATAAGATTATATTACTGCTCTACGTGTGACATTTAACCACTTTAAATAGATTTCGAACAAAGCTCATCTGACAAAGAAAAAAACTATATCTACAAATTAATTTTGAAAAATGCTTTCTCCAAATTGCAATTTTGAAATCCCAAATTTCAACCAATATTTGTTGTTGTTAATAAAAAGTAAAATTTAAAATAATGACCTTCCATAAAATCACATCAGTTCAACAAAGATCACAATCTGTTTGTATTTCTGGACATGTTTAGGGGCCGACTGCATTGTTATATAGTACAGAATCAAATGATAACTACACGGTAGTGCTAAACTGAAACTGAAAAGTTAACAAAAACAGACTGTGTAGTATTTTAAAAAGGGGTTTTATACTGAACACAAAAACACTTTTATATTAAGTGGAACATGTTTTAAAATAAAGATCATAACAACAGATCAAAGCTGCAAAACCAGCTATCAGCAAGTTCAGATTAAGCAAACATTTAGAAATATAATTGTTCAGCTGCCGTATTTGCGAATAAGCAAAAAAGGAAAAATGAAATTACATATGATACAAGGTAAATGTTAAAAATCATTAACAAAAGACTCACTATTTAAATCAAAAACCTAAATCCTAACCTCACTACTGAGAGAGGACAGAGACACTACCCATATCCATAATCTAATATTTAGATTGCGGGACTTTATCAGGGAGGCTTTAACGACCTGAAATCTGCAGAAGTTGTAAAGTTTACACCTAAGAAACGTCAAAATCTCTCTTTACAGACTACGGGACGGCTGGACCGAGTGTTTCGCCTGCTTAAGGATGGTATCTACCGACTGCCAGCATATGGCTCATAAAAGGCGAAATACAGGATCATAAACACATTATAAGCGGCAGAGCGGGCGCCTGCTTATTGTCATCATCAGAGCACTGATGTACCGGTGTAGTGCAAACAGTTACAGGGGTCGAGCTCTTCACAGGGTTTCTGTTAAAAAATAAAATAAAATAGAAAAAAAAACAGTGATGTCGTGGCTCTGATGTAATTTTCCGACACATACTTTATGATTACGTTGTAATAAATAAGATAACCTGTGTTCATCATGGTCCTGTCATCTGTTTCGAGTGCAGTAAATACAACGATAACTGTGCCAACTCGTAAATAGACTCCTGGAGCTAGTTAACAGTCTATTTGTTTTCTTTTTAACTTTTAACTTTTTTTTTTTTTTTGTATGTAATGTATATTACTTTAAAGAACAACAATTCAGTCAGCGCATCTGTGTTGGTTTTATAGAGGTCATAATACTTTTGATAATGTTTTGTGTACCGAGTGTTGTAGCTACAGATGATTTTCCTTTTTGGCTGTAATCACTGTAATGTATTCCCTCACAGGTCAGGACAGTTAATGGGCTTGATATGAACTCATCCTGCTAAAAAAAAAAAAAAAAACCTCTGAAATCGATCCAGTCAACAGGTTTGTAATATTTGCAAGTTGTGAACCTAATGTAATGTAAGCTTAAAAACATCTGTATTGGGAAAAAAAAGCCCCATTAAGAGCAACACTGTTCTCATCCAGAAACGTCAGGTGCATGTTACTGGAAAAAGCATTTTGTTTGATCAACAGATTAACTGGTGAAGATATGCAACGGTACTAAGGGTGAGTCAGCTGTTTCAAACTTGCATTTCTAAATTAAATGTGTCAGATGAGCAGCTGTATGTTTAAGCTAATTTTCTCTATCACAGTAGGAAACAGAGAAAGTTTCTTTTGGTGTTGATGGTACAGTTTGGTGCCGGAGCTGCAACATTACATATGAAGAAGTCCGGCCCTTACAAATTAACAGAATGATATGTAATATTGATGCAATCTAAAGATGCAAAGATGTAAAACGGAAAATAACAAAAACAGGAAGAAACAAAACAAACAAAAACGCATCATTACCGGCTGATGATCGAACATTGTCCCCCAAGTATCAGCTGTCTCAACTATCATTGTATACACTGCTTAAATTCACACAACATGGGACTCTGACTTATATCAGTTGTTGACAGTTTAAGATATTTAAAGGCACATTCAGCAATATCTCCTATTGCTTTATTGTTTTTTTTTTAAAAAGGACACACAAGCACCTGAAACCAAGCTGCAACTCCAACGCAACACACGACGGACACCACCAACAGGTAAAGACAGCGAGGGGTACTAGGGAACTACTACAGCTGTTGCTTTATATATGACGCTTTTTGCTATTTCACATGCAGAATTTGACTTTTTAAATCTCTTTTAGTATAGAAATTATACTAACACTGCTGCAGACAGCTGGGATTTCTGTGAGAAAGTGAAGTTTGATCTGTTTGGTTTAATCTTGAGCCTTGAATACTTTGATTTCAAACGCTGTTGTTACCAAATAATTTACATATCTCTCATTTATTGCAGCAATAAAAAACTGCAGGTGCAACATTTATTGTCTGCAGGAGGAGACAAGTGTTAAAATTGCAGCAGCTATTTCTGTCCTTGTGAGAAACAATCAGACATCTGCGGGTCTTAATTGGCGCTGCGCTGCCATTATGTTCCTTTCCTGTAGGTGGTGCAGGTCGGCGTGTGATGATGAAGCCGGCGGCCTGTGGATAATCTACAGTCTGCTAAACACGACTCAGTGATTTTGATTTTGTGAGTGACCACAAACGAGCTCCAGAAGGTGCTTCGCATCAAAACAAGAATTGACACCTGAATCTTTTAACTGCTTCACCCCCACTTCAGTCCTTCTCGATGGTTTGGTGATGACACAATAAGGCTGAGTAGGAAATCTCGCTGACTGTGCCTTTAAACGTCCTGCTGGATGCAAAACATTACAAATGCTCCAGAGCACAAGGTTTGGTTACTTCTTCTCAATCTTCAGTGTTTGTACAAAACTCCAGAGGTCCTTGACCACCTGAGGAAGGTGTGGAGGAGAGAGAGAGAGAGAGAGGGGAGGAGAGGGAGAAAGAGAGGGGGTAACAACAGAATAAGAGAAAGAGAGAGACAGAAATTATAAATCATCTAAATGAAGTGCTATACGGCTCGAGACACATGACTCACTTTTACTACAACATGCTTTTGTGCGTCTCAGCAGTGGGAACGCTGAGTTTAGATGGGGCTGTTGGGGAACGACGAGGGGTTGGGTGGGGGCAGCAGTACATACCAGAGTATATGACTAGGTGCTCCAGGTCTGACAGATCTCAGCCTTGGCTGATGAAACCAAAGCACTTCCACAGATGTTTCTACACACTGGGATCAACAAGCTCGCCCCGACCCAACTCCACCCCCACTCTTTTCCCTTGTCCGCCCCAGCCCGCTCGCTCGCTCCGCTCTAAAGAGCTTTCACCTGCTCTCATAACTGTACAGTTAACATTTTTAACACTGCAATGAAATCACAAATGAACGTTCAAACGGGCCTTTTTTTTCGTGTGATCACCAAACAGATGTTGCAGCGCCAGAAAACATGCAGCACTGCTACCTGACACGCTGCCGAGAACCATGCGATAATGTAAAAAAGAAAAAAAAAAGCGGGCTCTGCAGTGGTGATTAATTTGCGCTCTACAAAAACAATGTGCAGGGGCTGTTGTTTATCTTCTGCAATGACAAGCAGTATTAGAAAAGATTTAAGTCCTGCAGTTAGAAAAAGAAAAAACCCTGTTGTGGGGTTTGGTCAAAGGCCTTGAATGTGAAAGAGACTGGTACCATCCACATACCACAGGTCCCTTCATTAAGGCTACAAAAGACACACACTCCAGTAAATCACCAAGAAAAGAGTTTGCCTTGGCAGGTGTACTCCCATTCCATCTCGAAAGAGCCCGCTGACACAAAATGAATATAATTCAAAAAGAACACGCTGTGCTGCAGGAGAGAGCAAACTGGACGGCGAAGAACAATGATGCATTGATGGGTATCGATCATGGGAAAGAGCTCTTAACGTGCAGAATCTTTATGAAACTGAATGCAGAGATTGCAAAAGCAAAAAAAAAAAAAAAAGGACACAAAGGATGTCAAACGATGTGCACAATCACTTACTTTTTTGTCTGAGATTTTGAAGGAACTCTTCACAAAGTTCTCGAACTTCTGCTCCGTCTTGGGCAGAGGTTTCCCCTGATGAACGAGGACATTAAATCGTCAGACAAATCTTTCAATTAAGAGTTGAGGGTAGTTTGCAAAAAACGAGGATGACAGCTCCTCACCTCCTTAGCTGCTGTCGACAACTTGCTCTTGATCTCAGGCAGAGAGGGAGATTTCGACGGGCCGGCCTGGAGCTTGTCTTTTCCCACGGCAGGTGTCTAGAAAAAGAAATATATATCAAGGCAGATAAGAAACACAGGTTGATTTTGTCACATAGAGGGAGATTTATACGGCTGTACACGGAGAGATAACTTCATATTACACTACAATATTTCTTCTTTCACTCGGCTTCAGCTCTTAAAGCTATAACCTTCTTGCTTTTCTGTGTTCCCGTCTGACCTCAACACACAAAATTACTAATTCAGAGTTATTGGAGATGAATTCATCCGCGCTGACCAGTCTGGGCTGCAACCCTATTGTGACCCATTTAGTCAGGTCTGTGTTTACAGGCTTGGCATTGGGCAGCCAGCTGGATGGAGATGAAAGCATAAGAAAGGACAACAAATTCTACCCTAATTACACCATCTTTTTTTTTTTTTTTTTTTATAAATACATCAGGTACAAATTATGTTTTTTATTGTTTGCAAGCAGGAGAGGGCAAGCCCCGACTCTCCAATGAGCAATAGGGTGTTTGTCAAATGGGTTTTTCCACTGGAGGCAAATCCTCACAGCTGAGAAAAAAGGTCAAAGTGCAACTTGTGTTGTTGTGCTTGTTTTTATGATTCAAGTTAAACTAACATCGACTGCCATGAGAAAACAGGGCACTTGGTTTGTCACGACTAAACAGAAATACTGTCGCAGCTTTCTTTTTCTGGGGAGTGGGTGGGGAGGGGGGCAATGAGTTCGTGGTTCGGAGCAGCAGATGACTGTGAAGCCAGTCAGGTGAGTCCAGACCGGGGCAGTGGTGGAGACGATACCCCACCACCACCACCCACCGCCCCCCACCCTCTCCCTCAGAGGTCCTCAATTAGGAAGTGTCTGAATGTGACACAACAAGAACAACACACACACACACACACAGAGACACACACACACGCCATACGCCATGGCTGCATGTTACACAAGCCGCGGAGCTTGTCCCTACACGTAAAAAGTCAGTGTGGAATCCAGTGAAATTGCAGGGTTTCATTGATAGTCTCACACAGACGCATGTGAACGAGGAGAGGAGCGATTCAAACACAAACTTTTTACCAAGCAGCTCAAAAAACAGCAGGTTTTTTTTGTTTTTTGGCCGGTGGCGAGTTCTGTTTTGGTTGATAGAGCCGATGGGCCAGATAACGGCATCGTAAGTGGGTTAAGGATCATTTTGATTTGATCTGATCTGCTCTAGTTTGGATCAAATCCTGACTCCAACCTTTGTTTAAATAAGAAAATAAATCAGAATACATTAATTTGGCAAAAACTCATCTCACGTTCAGCAGATTTAAACTGTCAAAAACACACCAAAAAAACCTTGTATTGTGTCATTTGTTTTATTCAAAATACAAACAAACAGAATAAAGATGAGACACCACCACCCACCGCCCTGCCATGCACAAGTTGGATGTGCAGTCTAACCATATCTGGAAACACAAAGCCACCACTGACACTGCAACTGGGCAGCTGAGATGTAGTAGCGTAGAGCGTAGGAACAGACATCCTTGATAAACTCTCTGCTCCCAACACTTAGGCAACTGTTTTCAAATCCAGAGCTTCTAGTTCTCCAGCAAAGCCAAGCTGGACTTGAAATGGTTAATAAAAAACAAAAAAAAAAACGAGTGGAATGATCCTTCAAAGTAAATTATCTCTCTAATTTTAAAAAAATGCAATAATCTGTCCCTGTCCTTCAGAGATCTGCATTTTATAGCACAGATCAAAAGGTTTAAAGTGGAAAAAAAAAAACCTGACACACATGCCACACTACAAAAAAAAAAAAAGAGCACATATGCCGCTGGCTCCTGGCCAGACAAATGCACTACGTATTTATTATTTACGGGCAAGCTCTCTACTTCCAAAGGACAGCTGTGGACCTGAAACAGCTGATAAACACACAAAGCCAGCAAGCTTTTTCATCTGGGCCAGACACTGATTACAGATGCCACAAGACATGGAACTTAATCACACGCGCACTATTATTTGATGCAATCTCTTGTCTTCAATCCAGTGCAAACACATGGTTGTCACACCTTTGCTCATCAGGTCTGTCTGGCATGGTAATTATCATTTTGTTGGAATGAGGGCTTCGAGGGCACATGTTGTTGGAAAACATTGGGATTTTTTGTGACCGACCAATCCGACGACTTATACGCGAGTATAATATACGAGTACGAAGGATGGGCGTTACTGATATTTTTCATTTAGCGTAAGATGCAAACATCCCTAAAACTGCACATGCTAAGTAAATAAGCACTAACAAGATAGGCACCTGCTGCAACACATGTCAATCAGTCGTTAAAACAATGACTCACACCCTTTTGGGATAAGCCTGAGTGAAGTGGTTAACAACTTTACGACTGTGACGTGCGCTCGAAGGCATCGGCTTCTCCAAAACCCATCAATCAAAAGACACCAGCTGCGAGATAAAGTGACTTAAGATCAGCGCAACTCGAGTTAGCTGGTTCTCATGTCGGGCTCGTTACGCAAGAAGGTTGCAGCTACACGCTGGGCCCGCGAGAAGGTGTAAACTGCGGTACTGGCAGCAGATCTGACGAGCCAATCTAATGACCAGTCACCTGCGTTTAAGGAGAGAGGGAGAGAGAGAGAGAGAGAGAGAGAGAGAGAGAGAGAGAGAGAGAGAGAGAGAGAGAGAGAGAGAGAGAGAGAGAGAGAGAGAGAAAAAAAAACAGACATCCACGCCCGCTTCCTCGCTCCTCAGGGGCATCTGGAAGCGCAAGCTGCACCAGACATCAAACGCTGGTAATGAGAGCAATTGGGAGAAGGTGTGTCCAGGAAGTGAGGGGTGTGAAGAGGTTGTAGCGAGGGAACAGTTGTTGTGCAGAAGAAGTGGGAGAGGGGAAGGAGGAGGAGGAGGAGGAGAGGGGAGGAGGGGGGGCAGAAAAGTTTAAAACTGGCAGAGAGTCGGGGCGGGGAGGGGGACGGTTTCGGCAAATTCAGCCGCGCCATCGGCTAATCCCCCCGAGCATTTCAAGAGCCACTGTGTTATGTCTGGACAACGGCCACTGCAGAATTAGCCGCACTCTCTCTCTCTCCCACGCAGCAGCAAAAAAAAAAAAAAAAAAAACCTGAGGGGAATCGCCCTCTTGTTTCCTCGGGAGTTTAGCAATTCAGTGGCTTTAAAGAAGAAGAAGGAAAAAAAATAAATAAATCACAGAGCTTTCCATCAAGACGTCACACGAGAAACAACAATTTTCTTATGAGTGTACAATTGGCAGAAGCTGCGTTGCGTCGTAGGAGCAGCCAGCCAGCGTCGGCGTGCCAACACCGAACACCTTATCTAAACTGAGCTCATTTTTAATCACAGTCACTTTTTTTTGCTTTGTGAAGATTATTTTGTAAACTTGGGAGAGAAGCTTTTGGCAATTTGTATCCCCCATGTGGAGGTGAGGAGAGGAGGAGGGAGGGAGGGGGGGTTGGGCATCAAAGGTGGCTGCAACTCAAGACGGCGGCGGGGTCAGGCCAAGGGGTCGCAGGTTTAAACCTTGCCCCAGGAAACCCGTTTAGGGGTCAGGTGTGTTTGCTTAAAGAGATGCAGAGTTCAAGCTTTGGGGTTTTGGAGGCGGCGGCCGTCCAACACATTCCTGCACAAGAAATTAACTATCAGGTTGAGCTAATTGCAAAGTGCATTTATCACATTCCTTGGCGTTGGAATGGCAAAGCTCTCCAAGTTTTTCCCTTTCTCTCTTTTATTTATTTATTTTTTTTGGGCCCGTTTCAATTATGAATGTCGATAAATGCAAAAACACTGACACTTCTCTTTACGTCACGGACGCTTTGAGCCTTTTCAGACTTGTGAAATAATTTGACAGAAAAAGGATCAAGTTGTTCGTTAGGGTTTTGTTTTTTTTTGATGTGTGCTAATTGTGTACCAAGTTTCGCTTGCAGGCCTCATTACGCTGTCACTTCAGACGGAACTGTAAATAGGAGGTTCACACCTGTTTGTTAAGAATGACGTTTTGAATTTAGTCCAATGGGATTTAATTTCTTCACTTCATACTGTGAAACAGGATAAACATCTATCAAACTGAGGCAGTATACTTCTTTGACAACAGTACCTTCTGGCCTGTGTGATGTTTTTTTTCACTTGGAACAGAGTTGCTAACCTTGAATTTACTGCAAACATAATCAATCAGTAATAATTAAAGAGATAATGTCCCATGCATGCAAGTCTAAACTCACCTGCAACACATCTAGCTGTGCAAATTCTGATATAATGTGGATCAAGAGAAGAAATATGTCCAACTTAAGGGGAATTTTAAAGGAATTGGTGCAATTTATATCCTCATTATTGTTTTCTTGATTGATCCAAACCCATTACACTGTTTAAATCAGAATTTTAAAAAAAGGTTGGCCTTTATTACATCTATAAACCTGCAGTGCCCTTCCAATAAACACAGCACAAAAAAACCAAAAAACTGGCTCTGAGTTGAACCTAACACCCGATCCCCAGTCTGCTGTGTGTTGGCTGTCAACCATTTAATTCAATAACAACAAAGCCGACCACAAAGTTAGCCGAGCCGAGCCCGAGCAGGTGAAAGGGCCTTTTTCCATACCTTCATTTGTGGTTTGGCCGCGGATCCCGCTGGTTTCCCTGCAGGGCCGTTCTGTTTCACCGGAGTCTTGTTGGGCTTCTTCGCCGCAGACTCCGACCTCTGAGAAAACAAAGAGAAACAAACATCAAAATCCATCAGCGAGACATCACCACGGTGACACCGCTGTGTTTTTAAGCAAATAAACCGGTTTAATTTACCAGTCTGTTTCACTGAATTGCTCATAAAACATGTAAAAAAGAAAGATGAAACAAGACGCCGAACATTGTCTTTGTCTTTAAAGGTTTAGATAATGAACTAATTTGATTATAGATGACAGTAAAAAAAAACTAAAGCGAGATGAGCAACAAGCACCTGTGAGTGTTTCATGCAAAACGTGCTTTGTCTTAAACTCTCCTGCAAAAGGTCAAACAGTTTATACTGCTGACTCACTTCTATACCCAACAACACATTGTTCACATTTCTGTTGGTTATTCTCACAATAAGACTTTAGGTCTGCTCTTCTATATAAAAAACTTCTCTAGTGTTATCACATTGTTTCCAAATCTCAGATATCAATGCACTTTTTGCCCCGGCCTCGTTTATAGCTGACAAATTATAATTGGCATTTACCGTAATGTGAAGCACATTTGTTTGCAATTGTGGTGAATTTTCTTCAAAGAAATTTGCCATGAGGTGTTCATATAATTTTCTCTCACCCCTGCAATGTCATAATAATAATAATATCCATGCTGCATGTGGAGACTCCTTTGAGGTAATTTAATGCAAGATGAGGAAAAAAAAAACAGCAATAAGTCATTCAAAAGGAGGCGAGAATGACTTATTTATTCTGACCTCAGATAAAATAAAAAGTTAATCCATCGGTGCTAAAAAAATAACATCAGGAATGATGTGTAACCAAAGCTGAAGACAGTGATATATGAAATTACACAGGACATGCTGGGTAATTTCTCACTGATCAGATACTTAGTACTCCGATGACCTGCCATTGTTCCCCTCCACACTGGGGGGCTTCCCGTCAGGTCTCCATTGCTCTCAGGCACCTGTGTAATTACCTTGTAATAGCCGAGGCAAGTACCTGCATTTCCTGAGCACCAACCCTTTTCCTTGCAATCACTGGTATTCGCCTTGGAATGGGCTAGAAGTGTAATTGCCTGTGTTGACATAACTGCTACAAGGCAATTACACATGTAATTTCCTAGAGCAATGCCTGGTAATACAAGATGCTGGGAGGCTTCAGAGCGCTTTTAAATCAGGATGATCGACATAGAAAGGACACTGATGTAGGTGAGGTGAAGTTATCTGGGTGGCCGTCTCCCGTCACCGAGTATGACAGGGGGAAAGTATGACACAATTATTCCATGTGACAAGTTCAATATCACCGCAACTCTTTGGCTCTTTGTAATGATGTTGGGATGAAAACTGGACAGGAGAAGTGAATTGGGTAAGATGCCAGTGCA
Source organism: Trachurus japonicus (assembly GCF_045865225.1). Taxonomy (NCBI): domain Eukaryota; kingdom Metazoa; phylum Chordata; class Actinopteri; order Carangiformes; family Carangidae; genus Trachurus; species Trachurus japonicus. The sequence continues at coordinate 9,185,691 of NC_140916.1, forward strand.
ATAAAGCTTTCGCCACAATCGCCAGGTCTGCCGAGTGTTCACTGGTTACATGACTCTTTCATTCTGTAGTCACATTATTAACTCTTCAGATGGGTTGAAATGTAAAAACTTACATTTTATAGATAAATTTGTGTCGTACTCATGTAGTCAAGCGCCTTGGATTCAAGCGACATTGCATGTTTGGTAATAAACTGATAAACAGCTGTTATTAACTACTTAATATGGCTTTTCACTCTTAATGCTCTCCTTGCTGGTTAATGTGACACATTCAGAATCATTACTCCCTTTGCCCATGTCATTACCAGGCAGCTGGAGTCCAAAGCGTCATTATTATGTTGGTTTTAGCAATATTTCTTAGAACATTGCCTCGAAAAGACATGTTTAAATCATTTAATTACATCATAAATGTGTTACAAATCAAAACAACTGATGACGACTGGTCAACCAGTCGGCTGCAGCTCTGCAAACTCAGTCCAGGTTCCTATATGTTAAAAAAACAAGTTCTATTATGTGATCAGAAATTTGTTGCAGACTTGAACTATGGAGAACCCAGAGGAAAAAATATTTATTATTCCTTTGATTGAAACAGGTGAAGTTAACGAGTTCCTAAAGAGATTCCTGGGGAATGATCCTGTTGAATAAAAGGGACCGTATCTGTTTTTGACTGAAAACAGTCTCCTTAGGTTTGTTGAAGTTAAGTATTATCACTTCTTTTTTTTTGTTATATTGACGTGCATTGTTCACATGCTAACACTGGCACGGGGCGGCTGTTCAGCTGCCAAATTATGATCGTTGTCTGAAGTAATGATGCAAGGTTTACTTGTCAAGGCAGCGCTTTCAAATTGCTATTCCATCATCTAAATACGAGTCACATGTAGGCCATATGCCTCAGGATCTTATTTTGAAACTCCAATCTGGTCCAAATAAGAACTGAAAATTATGCAACTCTATAAAACATGTTTTCTCTCCGCACTAGGAAAGAAAACATCAAACCTGTGTCACATGTGACCCCAGAAAAGAAAAAAAAGTAAAAGCCTGGACTTTCAGCTGGGTGTAATAGCGCTTGAAATTGAGCTCAGACAAGGTGCTTGAAAATTTGTTAATACACGAGTCAGAGGAGTGTTATTCTGCACCAATATTAGCAAAGATATTTTAGTTGAGTTGCACAGATTTCTCCCTTTCAGATCAAATACATTTGATCAAATAACCAATAAAATAGATTCAGAATCTGAGCCAGGAATTTCATGGCATCTTTCAAAAGTCAATGTCTGTGACAGATTTTGTTGAGTAAGTAAGATATGACAAAAAAGAAAAAGAAAACTATTGAAATCTGGCTGAATTAGCAGTTTAGAAAAACATAACTGCTCCCAGCCGTGCTGCTCTTTCTAGAACTTGTTGCCTTCATTACTAAAGAATGAGACAGGAAAACTACGGAGCTAAAGAGAAGAAGGGTGAAAAAAAGGATTAAGGTCATTGGGGGGGAGGAATGAGAGAGAGGGAGGAGGGAGGGAGGGAGGGGGGGCACAGAAGGTGGAGGTGGAGAAATTGGGAGAGAAGACAACAGAATAAATCAACAGGTGACAGAAATGCTCAGCTGTCATCTGACCCTGAGGCAAGGATTCGGCGCTCACGTCGCAGGTATGCGCATCTGCCCTGCTTTGATCTTTTGCCTGGCACAGTTTGCACTTGGATGGCGTGTTTCTCACAAAAAAAAAAAAAAACAGACCTGAGAAATTGAGGCAAATACACACATGCATGCGCACACACACACACACACACACACACACACACTTGCAAGTGATTGTGGTAACACGCAAAACAAGTGTTCAAAGGCAAAGTCCAGGTGCAAAGCTGAAATGGCATGAGACGATAAAAAGGAGCAATCATATTAACAGTGGGATGACAGAGGGACAAAGATATGCAGCGTTTCAGAAAAATGGGGGGAAGATTTTTTTTTTCCCATAACTGATGCGTGTGTGTACGTGTGTGTGCATGTGTGTGTGTTTATGAAACCGACTTTGCAGGGAGCTTCTCTGCACGGGCACTGTAGATATATGCATGGATAGATAATTGTGCAGACTGGGTGCATTTCTGCAAATGTGTGCTTAAACTTTTAAGTGTACGTGTCCACAGTATATGTGACTATGTGTGTGTGTGTGTGTGTGTGTGTGCGTGCATGCATGTGTGTGTGTAGGATAACACAGTGCTGTCGTGTTGGTGAGACGGTGAGAATTCAAGCAGATTACAGAGGAGAAATCCGATCATTACGCCACACAGACCCTGTGTTTTACTCGGGGAAAAACAGGTGGGTACATGAGCAGAACAGGATGAAAAAGTTCCACGCTTTGTCTCATACAAAAAAAAAAAAAAAAAAAAACTGGACGGTCAGCGAGTGCAGGAATGGGAAGGGCCTGCTGAAATGAAATGCTACTATAGGGTACAGTCTGTGGGAGCTTAAATGATGTGGTAGAAACTCAAGGGGGGAGTGGGCAGACGGCAAGCAACACAGAGAGAAATTCCTTCAGCACAAAAGAAAATCGAAGGGCAAAGGCCTTGGCTGCCCTGACACCTTGTGGACAGCAGAGGACTGGAGACGCTCCAAACACACACAGACTGCTGGTAAAAGTCATGTTTGGTCACTTACAGTAAAGGAAGAAAAAAATGACACAAATAAAAAATAGTAGATTAGCTTAGTTTATAAATACTGTCTGTAGGAACAACTGTGACCTCAAAAACACCTGAAATCCCTCAATGAACAGAGGAGGAGGGGCGTCAGTTCTATACTATTGATTCATCCATTTCAAAACATGAATGAATCAAATGTGAACAGTCCTCTTATACCCATTACAATTGACCAGGCTTTCTGCTTAATTTTGCTTCACCTAGTTTAAAAGGCCAATTAACTGCATCCGTTTGGTCCTCATCCATTTTTATCACCTCTAAAACATCCTGAAGCTACTTTTTTTTTTTTTAACAGATCCAACTAGTTAGTTTTTACTTTGAAGGGATAGTTCAACATTTTGGCAAATTGGCCCATTGCCATAATCCCTATAGTCATAGCAGTACGTTTGTTATTGTCGGTGCAAGCTATTTTTAGAACAGCGGAGCAGAGTCGCGAGCTGCTCAGAGCTACACTACGGAGACTCATGGGATTTCTTGGTTTCTCTCATCAAACTCATCAAATACACAATCCAACAACTCCAAAACGCTCTGGTGGACAAGTTGTGACCTGCACATTCACCACGCTATGAGATACTGCCCTGTCGAGGTCTCTGCATTTGCCTCGAAAACAACTCTGTCTCATAACGTTCTGTTATTATCTCATAGCGTGGTGAATGTGCAGGTCACAACTTGTCCACCAGAGTGTTTTGGAGTTGTTGGATTGTGTATTTGATGAGTTTGTTGAGGGAAACCAAGAAATCGCATATTTGATGAGTTTGTTGAGAGAAACCAAGAAATCGCATGGGCCTCTGTAGCGTAGCTCTGAGCAGCTCGTGGCTCTGCTCCGCCATTCTGAAAATAGCTTGCACCGACAATTAAAAGTAACGAACCTACTGCTATGATACTGCTACAGGGATTATGGCAATGGGCCAATTTGCCAAAATGTTGGACTGCCCCTTTAAGTAAACAAACAGGTCAGACTTACTTTTTCATGCTCTTTTCCAACATTTTTCTGCGGCTTCACTGCGTTGTCATCGCTGTCGTCATCGTCATCATCACTACAAAAGAAGCAGGAAGGGGAAAAAATGATGTTACGTTACGTTACGTTACATTAAAAAAACACATCAATCCCATCCCTGCACAGATGCTAGAAAAAACATAGGTGCATAAACATGTTTTTTAAACTCTCTCTTCCCGAAAGTAAAGGCAGATAACTATGAGAAGAGAAGTTCCGTGCAATACGACAAACTTACTCATCATCATCTTCGTCGCTGTCGTCCTCATCATCCTCGTCAGAATCCATCTTTAGTTTTTTCTACAATAAAACAAGTCATCAACCCGTTAGAAAAACCTTTTAAGAAATAACAAGTAACCACCAGCCTCGGGAACATTAAGACACAACCACTCTGTTGCCAAATGAATTCAAAGAACAAACTGAGTTATCTACCAGAGCAGGCTTCTTCCCCGTCATCAGGCTCGCAGGTCGTTTCACTGGCGACGTGTTGTTCTCCTCCTCTTCATCATCCGATTCCTTCACACCTATGAAGCAAATACTAGTAACTGGTTCATGTTTTATGAATAATAAACAAGACTCTAGTGCTTCCAACTCACTGTTTTTGATTGGTTGTGGCGGGTAAATACTCGATTTAAATAATATGGTTAACTGTTACCTGAGAGTTTATAAGTGTATCAGGGTTCCCATTCTTTTCATGAAATCATTTTCCAAGACTTTTCCAGGACATTTTCAGCGGCTACAGTCTGACAGACATGTTATTATACATCCTCTGTCCCGTTCATGCTTTGGAGAAGTGTTCTTTTCGACAGTTGTACCATTTTTGTTTCTATGTTTCTTCCTCTCCCAGACCCAGAAGTCTGATTTAAAGATGTGCAGTCTATGGCTCTAAGTTATGCAATAATCTCTTACAGTAAATGCTTAGAAATTCCTATGAATTTATCATAGAACAACACAAACGTGGGGTCCAATACTGGAAACACTCATCAACTCAAAGCCTCTAGTTTTCTCACTAGGCACTTTATTAGAAAATAAATCCTTAGTGAGGTCTGAAAACGGCAATTAGAGCTCTGGTAGCTGATGTGGTAAATCATTTTCCAGGACAACTGAAGCTTTTCCAGGACATTTGACTTTTTTTCTAATTTTCCATGTGTTTTCCACGACTGGAAAATTGGTCAACCATTTTCCAGGTTTTTCAGGTTTTCTAGGACAAGTGGGAACCCTGTGTATGTCTGCACTTGTAGTAGAAGGAGAGGGAACCACAGCAGGAATAACAACTGTTGCACTGATACTCACTGACAAAGTGCTGCCCGCTGATGTGAACTGGTCCAGAGCCCGACTGGAGACGGAAGGTGACTGGAGGAGTGATCTCAAAGCCACCTAAACTCATCTGGACAACATAAGAATATGACAGTTGTAAAATAAGAAAGACTACTGTACTATACAAAATATAATCTGTATGATTGTACAGTGATAAATGATTTATAAAGTGCTGTCAGCGTTGTTGGTGTGTTGACTCACAGATGGCAGGACGGACGGCTTCAGGGCGACCAGTGGCACTTTGGTTGTTTTTCCATCATAAGTGAGGCCCTCGATTTCCACCGTGTGGAACTTATCCTCAGCCTCAGCTCCCAGACAAACCTACAACAGCAGCGCATGTCTTTAATGAACCAAACAAGTACAGTAGATAATACAGGTAAAATATAAAACATGTTCAGCCATACAATAATCAGACAGGAAAAAAACCTAAAGCAATACATTTGTCTGCATAACTGAACAAATTGTAAATCCTATTTTGCTGATGTTGAAAATGAGAAATCAGAAACAAGCCTCTTTTATATGACTGCAGCTCTTTCACATTTAGAATATGCAGAAATTTCAGGAAAGCCAACAAAGCCATCTACCAGTGCAATGTCTCCTGTGCCCCTGCCTGCCACACAAAAGTAAACTATTTCCCCATCATGCACCCCCATGATGATCAGATGTGGCTGTCTTTTGCACATGCTGCATAACTGTTTATTTTTGCAAAATTTAATAAAGGTTGCACAATGAAAGAAAAAAAAAAACAGTATTAACCTATAAATAAAGGTTGTCTGTTTGTTGCAGGGCTTGTCTGACACTCCAGAAACCAAAACACTGTAATTTGCATGAGTATGCTCACACTATACATAACCCTTCAAACCTGACTTTATTTATGCAATCAGATTACATCTATATCTTTATCAAATAGCACTCAAACACAGTTCACATCTCTCCCATCACACAGCAGTAATTCATTTGACATTATCCCCTTGTTTTCTAATATAAATGTTTTCACCTTTCCTGCCAGAAAAGCAAATCACACCGACGCATAGGCCCTAACAAAGGCAATATGTACCTATAATCAAATCTTTATAATATCAACATTTCAGCTCACTACGTGCAGAGGGAACGTGCAGAGGCCTTACCGCTTTGAGTGACAGCTGTTGCTCCGTATCATCGTCGTCTACGTCAACTTTGAACTCCCGTCTGTCCGATTTGAGGGTGCAACCTTGGGGGTAAAAAACAAAACAAAAAAAATGACATACATACAACGTTTAATTAGTCACCAGGCTGCACTTATCTTAAACAACACACATTAAAACATAAAGGCACTGTGTGCCCCATGCAACCCCCCCATGCGCTGCTGAGCTAGCTAACAATAGAGCTGAATTGGCGCCGAGAGCAGGGCAGGCAGGTCCACTCCGCTAACTTCCTCTCGTCATTAATTGTTATAAATGGCTATATTTTTGCAGTAATATCTGATTGTGCAAACCGAATAATTTCAGAGTGTTGTAACGGAGTAAAGCGAGCTCACCAAACAAGTACATTTGTGGTCGGCTCAAATCTGAGATATCGTCCTCCATCTTTGAAGTGGGCGGCGACACTTCCGTAAACTGGTCTAGAGGGACACGTCGACGGGCCAATGAGCACGGAAGACGTCACCGAACGTTGAGAACATTTCAGCCAATAGGATTACAGAGGGGGCGGGAGGAAAGAACCGGAACGTTCTACTGATTCAACACTAGATGGCGCCGTCGTTTTATAGATTGAGGTAGAAACAGGAGATTAGACTCGAGTAGTGGGCTGAACAAAAATGTAAATCGTAAATAAAATATTTTAAAAGGCATTTGATGTATTAGTGGGTAGCAATAATATTAACTTTATTTATATAGCACCTTTACAAACACAGTTACAAGGTGTCGCTAATTGAATCAGGTCAACTGGACTTAGTTTTTGTCTTTGAAGACGTTTTGCCCCTTATCCAAGTAGCTTCATCAGTTCGTGTAGACCGGCTAGTCTGACGTCTTCAAAGACAAAAACTAAGTCCACTTGACATTTGACCTGGACTTGCACAGACAAATTACAAGACGCTTAATAGTAGTAGTAGTAGTAGTAGTAGGCTAGTTGTAGTAGTTGTAGTAGTAAACTTTACTCCAGGACCAGTAAAAGGAAACAAACACACATTGCATTACATTTAAAAAAGACAATCATACCAGTGTTTCCACATAGCTGACTGGTATAGCACAGTACTACTGAGTCCAGGATTTGACAATAGCATTATGACGGCATTATGTGAACCATTCAGTCGACAGTTTTCTCAAAAGAGCAAGGAAAGCAAACTCGTAGGCCTACATTACAAAACAAATCACTTTCACTGCACCATCTTGACTTTCCAAGCAAAATATGCAAACAATCATTATTGGCAACTTGAAGTTTATGGATGCTTGCCTTTTTAAACTCAGCCCACAATAGAGACAACAAAAGAACACAAAAAAGACAAACTCCAGGATCATAATCCCGTGCCACAAATGCATTTAAAAAATGACCATAAATAGTAGTCCATAGGCCTACTTCATATGAGTTTGTTTGAATGTATGTATCTATTTTTTATTAGTTTTAGGGACTATGTTTACAGATCAGTTCACTGATCTCTCCTTGGCTAAATGATGAAAAGGCACCTTGAACCAAAATAAAAAGAAATCTAAGTCACCAAAATCATATGGGCACCATAATCAATACACACAATAGTATACTCATCCACCCAAGTGTGATATAACATTATTATAATAATAACACATTTACAACAATTGCACTCAAAAAGAGAATTGTGGACTGATCAGGACAGACAACAAGATGGCAGCAGAGATGACAAATAATACTTTTGCTGCTTCAGTATCTGTTGCAGGGAGTCTCATCTGAATTGCACGGATGAGTATTAAAAATACCATCACAATGAATCTGTTAGGACAAAGGTATGTTTAATATAGCGGCACATAAGTGGATCTAAGTTCATAGAGATGACAGCTTGATCACTTTAGTGACCCGCTGAACGGTTTTTATATGGGCCTATTTGTTTGTTTCTTCTTACTTCATGCACTGTAACTGGTTCCCCAAATAAGCCTTATACAGCTTTTATATTAACACAGGGATACGCTCCCTTACGTCCATCACTTAACGTGCTGTTTGGACTAAATAAAAGAGGCCTTTGGCCAGTGATATTAAAAGTCCAGCCCTGGGGGCAGTTGCAGACTTTGAGGAGTCTTCGGTGGTTGTTAAAAATATTGATAATAAAATGGAGAGCCATTGCAGGCTCTAATATTACAGGAGAAATTAATCTGGGAAAGTTAGTGGTGTTTGTTTTCAATAAAACGCTGGGGACAATTTTATGTGTGCAAACATGTTCTTCTCTTTAGTTTGGTTATTTAAGATATGAGTTAATATTATCTTTTAAATTATAGTATAATATAAATCAGATGATTAATTGTATAAGCTGCTCAGAGACCAAGGACGTGAAGACAACTTTATTTATTTTGACAGTTTTATCTCACTCCCAGCTGGAGGAGAGATGTCCTGCTCAAAGGCACTGCAGCAGGTCGGGTTACACAACAATAGCAAGAACTTGCATCGAGTGTGTTTTGTAGCTGGACACTCTGCTTTCCCCCCGACGTGTTGTTGTTGTGACCTCTCCAGAAGTTCAACACTGACATCATTTGTCTTGAACAGAAAAGCCGGCTCTCACCTCAAATCCTCCCAACTTGACATTAATGAATTTGTGTTGCAGGAGAAAAAAAGATCTCAGGCACCTTCAACAAAATGTATGAAATCTAATTGTGAAACAGCAGCTGAGTTGCTAAATGTGTTTCAAAGTGCCTCGTGGTGTGTCAGTATCTGGCCCATACTGAGCAGGTGTTGAGTCACTGAGCCACAGTACCAGTATTATCCAAATGGAATGAGACGTCTTCATGCACGACTGACAGCTTGAGAAAGGTTTAACGTGTCACGCACTGCCAGGACATGTCCACAGATCCTCCCTTATGGCCGATATGACGCTGATGCACATGAATTTACTCAATGCATTTGCTTTACATTTGATAACTGAAAGTGTTGGGTTGTATTTTTCCAGAGTGAGCATATATTTTAATTTCTTTATGTGAAAATTTTGTTTGATAATTTGAAAATTTGTCTCTAGTTACATCAGATTTTTTGTCACTATGGCCAAACCTTTATATAAAGGTCACTTTCAGCATCATCTAACTTTCTTCCCAGCAATTTGTAATGGGATGACATTCATATTAGTGTGTGCATGTTGTCTCATTGCCTATGTGTAAGTATGCGCATGCTTGCTTTTTGTCCTCATGTACTCTCACATGCAGACATAAAACTGTTTGGAGATGCATGTGTGAGCAAGTATGCGCCTACATGATTGTGTGTGTGTGCGCACGTGTGTGTGTAACTGAAGGAAAGACGAGAGTAAGGGAGTCATGAGAGCGTGTCACGTCAGCATGGCCGAGTTTATTCTTTAGACTCTGCGGCTGCTGAAAGATCCTCGCTCTTTACTTGACTCAGCTGGAAGTGACTCCATGCTCCAGGATTTTTCTGCAACAACAGCCGACAAGTTGTTTATGAATAATAATCACATTCAACCTCAATCTACAGTACATTACTACAAATTTATTCCACCCCTTATGAATATGTTGTTAGATATTTTCCATCTTATCACTTCATTTGACATGTTTATAGATGTTATAATACAGACATTGCTACAATCTGATCACTCTTGAGTTGTTTAATTTTGATTTATAACAATAAAAATCTGAGTCTCCAAGTCTGGTGTCGTAAGTCAAAAACAAAATCAGACCAGTTACCATTATTTGAAACAGACCGCCTCCCCTCAGGAGGTTTACATCATATGAATTAAAAGAAACCAAATGACATCATGAAGAACAATATTTTGAAATTTGTTTCCCGCTCCATTACACATTTGAAGACCAATAACAAAGTGGGATTATTGCATCTATCAGCAGAGCTTTGTGGTTCTTCTGAGTCATTACTAATGTTGATTACTGAATAGGTTTAAAAACACTCTGAGGTCAAATGTTTTCAAATGTGAAGCTGATGTGAGTTTGAACTAGTTTCGACATTATTGTGTCTCATTGTTTGTGATTTTTTTTTTATATATGGAGATTTTGACATCTCTGGTTTCACCCACATGCATGAACCTGTTTATGAATACTTCACACCTGACTAAAATATCAGTGCAGGAGAAGGTTACAGGTCATTAAACATCATCACAGTCAGGTCAGTAATATTCACTGTCCGTCCACAGCAGACACACACACACACACACACACACACACACACACACACACACAGATATTCTCCCAAGTAGGGGGCTGCAGCTTTGTTTTAAAGTCAGGAACCGTAAAAGCCTTTCGTCAACAAAGCCTCTCATGTCAGCACATTAGCAGCGATCTAATAGAGTTTGGCAGCGTGAGGTGGCGGGTCCTTTCCTCAAAAAAATCTGGTGGTTACAGCAGCTGTCATAGCCTCAAAGCGGTTGTTAGGACTGATATTATTCCATCTGCCATCAAAAAAAAAAAGAAAGCTGTACAATTATGTGCACACTGCAGACATGAGTTTAAAAAAACACACACACATTCACAGAATCAACCAGACTCTTCAGTAAACTACAGCTAATCTTTATTCAAACACTCCTTACAGTCCGCCTGAAGATTATAGTAAACAGATGAATCCAATGAATCCTGAATAAACTCATTATCAGCATCAGGTTAAGCCAAATGTTTATCCTGCCTATTACACAGAGCCTGTTGCACTAATTCAACACTGAATCATCATGTATAAACGGAACAGTAAAAAAAACATTGATCATGTTGATCATCACTTTATTGTTATCTGACAGCTCAGTGTGTGTTTAGGAATCAAACTTCCAGTATCGTCGTTGAAGCTCCGACAGCTGCATCATAATAACTGAAATCCTCAGCGTGTTTCTCAAGAATGGAAACAACTGATGGGACCTGACGGAGCGTGACACACAACACTATACGGTGCATGTGCTGAATAGATTTTTTTTTGTTGTCTTTTTTGGTGCCCCTGTTCAAAACAAAGTGTTTGATAGGAAGTCTGATATACCCTGAGACTCTTGCTCTTGTTCATCTTGTGTGGTGACATTTTATTGGATAAGGACAGGGCTCTGCGGTGGCGACAGAGAGCGGGTGAGAAAAAAAAAAAAGAAAGAAAACACACTACAGGGAGGAGAAAAAAAATCTTTAAGCACCTGTAGTAAAACACAATGCATCGTTTTGAAAACAGAAAAGGGAGGAATTTTTCTAGAATGGGCCAAGTCACGTCTTCAAGGCGTCCCGAGACAGAGAGATGAAAGAAGCTGCAGGGAGCGGAGGAAATGGGGGTTGAGGAGGCGTCACCTGGAGAACTGTCTGCTACTGACAGGATCCCAACCAGGCACGACGCCCGAAAAACTGGCTAAACATAGACGACCGCGTTTCAGTGGAAGGCAGAGGGGGTTGTTGAGGTTGGATGCAGTTGCAGACAGCTGTTTCGAACCACATCATCAACTTGCACCGAGGAGAAGGCTTTTCGGAGGCTCCAGAAGACAGATGCCAGTGAAATCCAAACAAAAGACACAAGAGGTTTAACCCTGCCGTTTGTGAGACAGACTGTCACAGAGGGCCGGTGATGGGCGTTTGTCAGTAGCAGGCACGGGCGGCCAAGATTAACAACACAACAAGCCAACATTATGCTTAAAGAAGGTTCAACGTGGATGAGAGGGGGGGTGGAGCGCAGCGAGGTCCATTTCCTGTGACATTCATGGTGTTGAAGGCTCATTTACGAGCAAGGAACCTGAATGATGTGTTTACTGTGCTTCTGGATGGTCTGTCTTTGTTATGACTTAGGTGATAAGCATTTGCATGATAGGGTGGATATGGTGATAACAAATCTTTATGACTGTCTGGTGTCTAGGTGGCCATGATTCACTGAGAAAATAATGTAAGCCAATGGCAAAAAAAACAAAAAAAAAAACGATGTGGGAGCAAACATCCTCCACAATAGGATTTAAAAAACTTGTTCAACCGAACTCAAAAAAACAAACTGCAGTGCCAACGAAAAGAACATCAACCTGTCCAAAAGTCTGAAGATGTCTCAGACTTTTCAATGTGTCACATGCTGGGTGATTGGCATTCAAGGAATTTTTTTTGAGGACAGAGAACATCCTCCTGGAGGTGTCAGCTGATTGACAGGAAGCAGACTGTGACATGATGTAGCGCTGATACAAAAAACAGAGCGACTTTCATCCAATGAAGCTTCTTCTTGTTTACTATAACTGATCATCTCTGGGTAAAGTTAAAGAATGAATAAGGAAGCGATTCAGCCAGTACTAGCCACTATACACTACATCCACAGGCTGACGTCCTGAGACTCTTGGAGATGCTGCAGGAACTGTTTTTAGTTTGATAGTCCAGGGTGATGTTTTAATCTGGGTGGGAAAAAAACAAAGACGTTCAGAGACAACACCCATGTTCACCTCCTGATAGATTCTTATCATCTGACCTATTTTATATTCACTTGCAACACTGGTAAACTGTAAGACCAAAATGCTAATTTGAAAGGGAACATCGTCTAGTTTCTGAAATATTTGCTTGTTTTGCATGGGACTAAAACACAACCTGAACTACATGAACTCAACAAGTTTTATTTTTACTTGAGCTATAAAAATGTCATAGCCTAGTTATTTCATTAAAAAAAAAAAAAAAGCTGTGAAGCTTCACAGCCTAGTTTAGTTTAATTACCGTTTTTGGTTTATTTTTTCACTGGTGCCCATAAACCTCTCTCAAAGTAAAACCAGGAGCCTCTTTAATCTGAAATAAAAAATCAAACACAAAAACAGAGCTGAACTCAGTTTGACCCATAAAAGGCTCCTTCCAGGCCAGAGAAGGCCCCGCCCCCTTACTTCGCTCTGATTGGTCAGCAGAGACGTATAGAATCATTCAGAAAAGCTCGGTGGAAATTTTTTTTTTATTCCGTGATAGAACGCGTCATTACGTCATACGCTCAGGTACGCTACCTGGCGTCACCTGGCGTGAAATCTGAGCGGGTTTGTAAAGGAGGCAGCCATTTTGGAGCCGGAAAGGTAATTTAAACAAAAACAACCGTTGATGACGCAGCTGCAGGTGTAACAGGAAAGAAGAAGTTTCAATGAAAAAGCGAAGGGGAATGGTTCTCTGTTGTAGATTTGTAATGATGCATTTCATAACTTGGAAGAGGCCTACTCTTTTTATGAAATGATTTTTGTGATAGGCTATGTGGCCCATATGGATTAATACGCCTAAAGGAGAGTAAACAATGAAGGACTAAACACAGAATCCGACTTCCAGAAACATTTAGAGCCTTCTAACAGGTAGGTGCCAACCCCACTGTGCTGGTTTGTGCAGAAATATTGATCATTCATGTTCAGGCTATGTGCTTTTGTTTAGCATTAACTGTCTAACTAACTGGATATTTGGGTTGTATAGACATGTAATCTTACAAGGCACCCCTATTGACGAAAATGTAAATGTTTACAAAGTCTTGTGTGTTAGGACCAGTGAGTGTTTATCAGTCATGAATGTCGTGAATGCAACATTGTAGGCCTAGTGAACACAACTTGGATGTTGAATTAGCTACATGAGTCAGTGAGCTTGTTATCTTTGGTAGCAGTTAACCTCCTTTGCTTTTACTTGTTCTGGGTATTTTCTGCAACTTAGCTACTACAGAGGAACTAATCAGCTTCCTGTATGACTGTAGATGAAGGCCAGTGTTGGTCAATGTATTTTCTGGTGTGATTGTATGGAGCGATATTATTTCTGATACACAGCTTGAAACGCTTGTCTGAATAGAATTGTCTTAAAAAACAACATTATCCTAATGTTAGCCCAATTGCATTTCAGTTCCCGCCACCGACAGTTGACTTCTGTGACTGCCTGGAATAAAACAAAAATAGGCTAAATAACATAAACAAAACCCAGAGCGGTGCGTTTTCAAATTTGGCAGCTGCACAACTTGTACTTTCTCACACACCAATCCCTTTCTAATTTGAGCTGGCATCACTTCTCAAACCTTTGTTTTTCTTTATCCAGGGAGAGTTTTGCTGAACACACTTGCTGTTTTTCAGCAACGCCCTGTTTCACATTCGCACCTGGGAGCTGTAGTCATCAATTTTTATGTATAAAAAAAAAAGAAAGAAGAAGAAGGTATTGCGCTGTCCTTCTGAAACAATTTGATGGTATCTTACCTTTGGGTGGTTTGAAACTTTAATGTGTAATCATAGCTAAATCCCACAAGGCTAACTACCACCGCTACTGAAATCGTAAAGTATTATTGCATGGTTTTCATAATGGTGACAAACACCCCAAAAGGTGGCGTGTGAAAAAAAAAAATCTAACAAGACAAAAGGAGGCAAAGAAAACCAGAGAGGTTTGTCATCTTTTTCAAAAAGTCACAATATCATTTAATATAAAACACCTTTTAAATTGAACATAATGAGGAATCCATGATCAGGAGTTCCACCAATCCACTACCACTTGAGCACTGCGGTCGGGGAGGAGCTCCACCTCGACGGCAGCTGGCTTCAATGGTACTTCCGAGTGCACACAGAAAATGGTTGAAACATGCATTTTACTACATTGTACAAAGTCAAAAGCGAAAAACAGGAGGTCTTTTTTTTGCCATTTGTGGCAGCAAGTCTCTGCCGCCTCGTGAGGGATCCAGAGGCAAAAGAGGGGACAGTCTTGATAGTTGGGCATGTACAGAGGTGTCCATTTGTTTCCTGGCACTTAGTGGATAAAGTGCCCTCCTCTCTTTTAGACCGTCAGCTGAAGGGAAAGCGAAAACTTGGTGTAAGGCAGGAAAATGATTCAACATTCGTAAGATACAGTTAAGATAACAGTTGAAGAGTTGCTTAATTTTTTTGACAAACAGCAACACGTCAGTGCGGCTCCTGTGCTGTGAAGTTCGCATAAGTGTTTTGTAGGTCATGGCAGTAACACCACACACAGTAGCTGTGTCTCCGTCTTTTCTACACATGCTCCCCCCCATCATATTGCTGGTAACGATCAATGAGTGAAGAGGCACAATGTCCATTCAAATATTTTTTTTCCCAAAACAAAACAAGCATCATTTTCCTTCATCTACAACAATCCCACAACGATGCTGCGTTTTTGAACGTCAGCCATGTCAGAAATACAATGAGAGATTCCTCCTTCTTGTCCATTCACACTGACGACAACTTGATTAGAGCTGCAACAATTCATCGATTATAAATTAATCGTCAACTATTTTGATATTCAAATAATCGGTTTGAGTAGTTTTTTTTAACAAAAAAAGTCTCTTATTTGTGCCTTTGTGACAATAAACTGAGTATGTCTTTGGTTTGTGGACAAAACAAGACATTTGAGGACGTCATCTTGTGGTTTGAGGAACACTGACTGACATTTTTCAACATTTATTTACATTTTATTAACAACTAATCGATTAATCGTTTAAATAATCAACAGATTAATCGATAATGAAAATAATCATTAGTTGCAGCCCTAAACTTGATACATTCATCCCCAGCTTCATCCCTCCCTTTGTCCCTCCCCCTCTCTTTCCTACACACACACACACACACACACATAAATGCACGCTCACACTACAGATGCCACGGAGGTGACGGAGGTCACCTTATTGTCATCTGCCCAGGGCTGCAGGTTCTGCAGGGCGTAGAGGGAGGAGTTGTGCAGGCAGAGCGGGTCCGGCTGCAGCGGCTGGCTCAACGTCTTCTGGAAAGCTTCCTGCTGAAGCTGCAGCATCAGCCGGTTGGCCTGCTGCCTCTCTGCCTCTCTCTCCTCTGCAGTCTGTCTCCTGGGCGGAAGGAAAGACAAAAAGGGAGCAGGGAGAGATTAAGGATCTATATAATGTTTACTCTTATGGATGTGCACAAACATAGATGCCACAGCATTATGTGTATCCTCATTAAGAAGAAAACGGTCTTTCAGTTTCAAACAGCAGGATCTAGGTTATATTTATGCAGTAGTTGCAGCAACCAAGATGAATCTCAGGGGTTTATAAGGTGATTAACATTTTAGGAAAATAGGAGAGAATCATGTTGTCTTGTAATTACTTTTTCCGATATGCACCTGAATAGTTTTACTTCTATAGGCTTAAATACAGGGAGGCTTACGTATATGTTGTATAGTTTAGTTGTTTAGAGTGTCTGGTAAGAACGTGTCCTTCAATCGCCTGTGTCAGCAGCTTTTTACGGCTCATACTGTAGTTCGTAAAGTGTTTTATTGTGCGACCTCTAGTGGCCGTAGTAATTATGACACTAGCAAAACAGGAGGTCACTAGGAGGAGGAGGATAAGGGTGCATGGGTGGGTTTTGGGGCCTCTGTTTGATTTCTATTCGATCACAAAGATCAATCTTCTCCTAAATCTGACTAACAGTTTTTTGTGCCTAAACCAAACCAAACCAAACATAAGCTCAACCCCATTTTATGCATGGCGCTGTTTTTGGAGATCACAGGCTGCAGGTTGGTGGATTTGTTGACTGAAAAATGTGTGAATTGCTGCAGAAAAGATTCAACATGCGACTAAAATGAAACTGAATTGTCAGTTAGGCTACATGTTGTTGTTATTTCAGAGCTGCTGAGTAAGGAAGTTAAAGAAAACAGTTGTAAAATCAGTTGTAAGTATCTCAAACATTATTCCCCGCAAACATTAATTTGCAAACCGGCTGCTTTCACTGTATGTTCAACAAACACTGGCACTCGCTGCTTCAGCTGCAGGCTACATGACAGCTGATCAGGATGAGTGACAGGTGTTGGTGGGGGAATGTGACTAGCGCAGGGGGAGGAGGAACAGTACACGTCCTGCCTCAAGGTGAAAAGTTACATCTGTGTGTGTTTTCTTTTTTTTTTTGTTCCTTTTCAGCACAGCATATGTTCACGGTAACTTACACCCTGTATGCTGTGTCAGTAGGTGCTGATATCAGCATTTGCTTTGAAGAAAAGTGGCCCAGATGTGTGTTTTTTCTTCTTCTTGAAGCCAGTACAGTAGCAGGCTACATTGATACGTGCTTTTTTTTGGTTTTGTTGTTTGCGTTGGAAAGTATCCAGAGAGAGAAGCACTCGCTCCAGGTGAGGCCGCAAGATAAATAAAGACGTGAACTGAGATGCTGAATGCAAAAGAATGAGGATTTAACACCTTTCAAGGGATTGGGTGCAGCTTTTTGCTCATAATCTTTTCCTCCTCCTGAGTTGAACTTTCTTAATATTCAAATCAATTCTCCAGACAGAGTACGACAGGAAATTGTTTGCATAAATGTCAACAGAATAAGGCAGAATGGGGAATTTATTAGGCTCCTTCTGAAATTGTAGTGTTTGCTAATAGGACAAAACCATAATAAACAAACAATCGCTGCTAAAACTAAAAATGGCAGGAAGGAGTCGCATGCAAGCAGAAAACACACCTCTAAAACACTCTTTCATGCGCACCAACCTCCATCCATTAGCCACACATTATTGTTAACAGCATTATCATAATCTTATTCGCTGCCTGTTGATTCGATCATCTTCTTGTTACTAGCGTAGTCGTCACGCAAAGGACATCCCTCATGCTCATCCTATCAGGTGGTGCACACACTACACAGGGAGAGGCATAAATCTCAGCAAAACTAGGAAATCAGAAAAACGGGTTAAGCCAATTCCCTTGTTACTCCTGACGTGCCGCTCAGTCTTACAGTAGCTTCGGCTTGGCCGTGTTTATTTTAGGCAAATTTATTGATATTAAATCTCATAGAAGAGAGATTTGTCTTGTTTTTTTGGCGACTAATGGGATTGATTTCACCTTTTTTAATGATTTTTTTTTTTAAATAGGATAATCAAACAAAACTTTTATATCTACAACAAACATACAGCTCACTTTTAAGTTTTCAATCTGTTGTAAATTTAAAACTGACTCTAAAAATAAATATTAAAGCTCTTTAATGCAGCTGTTGCAGTAATGTGCCTTTTGAAAAATGCATCCTACCCCTTTAACTAAGGGCAGGGCATCATAATGTGATTTCCTACTCATTTACTTCCAAATGGCTATAAACAACAGTTAGAATGAAGTGAAGGAGTGTGTGTGTGTTGGTGTGTGTGCGTGTGCATGTGTGTTTTCCCTTTCTTCTGTCTATGGACTTGGCAGTCAATTCCTCCTGTGAGTGTTTCAGTATTGCTTTGGACAGCAATTTTCTAAAAGGCCCTTTCAGGAGGCTCAGAAGTGATTGTGCTTGGTCAAGTGAACTGGCCTCGACTGGCAGCTAAGCTAAGCAAAATAGGTGTTGTGTTGTACAAACCCGGCTTCGGCTGCGGACCGTTTTACTCGTGTTTAAAGTAAAACACAAGTGAGCATTTTGTGGACGGTTAAGAGCAAAACAGAGACACATTCACTGCCGTCGATTTATGGGCGCAAGAAAAAAAAATTGGAAGGAGTGGCTGCCGCTGCATCCTGCGCTCATAAAGACAAATAGCTCCTGAACAATCCACCAGGACATGTTTGTTTTGCCTAAGTAGATCATGTGGGAGAAGAAAATGAGCAAAAATATGATGGCTGGAGGAGAGAGTTATGACACTTTGGCTTTTACTATCCCCCCTCCGCCTTAAAAGGATGCCGAAGTGAAACCAATCTTACCGCCATTTTGTCCGTCTGTTCTGAAACCAGGTCTTGACTTGTGCGTCTGTCATCTTCAGGGCCTTGGCCAAGGTGGCGCGCTCTGCCGACGCCAGGTACTTCTGCCGGTGAAACCGTTTCTCCAGCTCGCAGATCTGCACCCGGCTGAAGGAGGTGCGAGGCTTTTTCCTCTTGGGCGGCGTCCGGTTTTGGTACGGGTGGCCGATACGCCGGGTCACGGAGAAGGGCGAGAGGGCAGCTGAAAAGACAGAACAAAAGAGAAGGTATTTGACATCAGCCGGTGCCGTTTAATCAAGCATGGAGCTTTATGTGTGTTGTGGGTTAGAGCTTTAAACACTGCACACTTCAGTGTTAGCATTAGCAATAAGCAAAATGAATGTTTTCCCATTTCTAAACAGCACTGATCTGTGTTTCTGAAGAATGAACTTATTTCCCTTGAGGTTTTGTTTGCACACATTCACATTATACATGTAATTTTCTTGTCCAAAGCCATGGTTGTATAAAATTAATTCCTAGTCTGTCTCTCAACTCTAAAAAAAAAAAAAATGTAGGGAGTCTAAGAAAAAGGCCCAGAAGCTGCCAAGTGAAGAAGATAAATGTAATTACGACTTCAATTCCCCTGCCAGATTTGTGAAAACCAAACAGCACGATGGATTATACCGACAGGAAGTCAAAGGGAAAAAGTCATACGGGGACATTTAGAGAGCTTAGATATGCAATATAGTTTCCAAAAACAATTCAGAGTGAGATATGGCTTGCAGCTGGTGATAAATTGACCTCTTAGAAATAAAAGTACAAATCTAAACAAATGAAAACTTATTCTTGAGCAGACAGTTTGAAATTTCAGAGGTTGAGTTGTGTTAATAAAAAACAAAACAAACCACACAAAAATTAGATGGGTGAGGTAGGGGGAGGGGGTGACTCACCTGGACAACCCCCCTTTGGGAAAGGATAGTCTGCTAGGAGGCCATTGCCGTCTCGCAGGTGAGCGAGCTCGGGGTAATAGCATTTGGCTAATGTCTCCACAGTGCTCCAGACAGGGACCCTGCCGATGTCTCCCTTGGGGAGAGGACAGAGGGACCCGGCGGCCCCCGGGCCCCCTGTCGCCTCTCCAGCTCGGCTCTCCTCTGCCTGCTCCCCTAAAGGAAAGGGAGACACAGTAAGGTCCCACATCTGGAGCACAGCAGCAGCAGCTGCAGCAGCTGCCGCCGCCGGGCCGGCACCGACGCATAGCAGCTAATCACATGAAGGAGGCCTGAATGATGAACAGAGGCTACTTTAATGTTATTTACTGCTAGTCTCTTAAGTTAGCATTTGAAAAGGTTTGCTTAAAAAAACAAAAACAAAAGATAAATACTTTCCACTTGAAAGAATAAATGACATGTAGCAGGGTTACCAAAGCAAATCAGGCACATACTAGTCAGCAAATCAGAAACAGGCAATCAGGGTCATCCAATGATAATGTGATGAAGGTCAAAATATGATTTAACAACCACTGTAACAATGTTAAGCTACTTTAAACTATTCAGACATTCAACCTAACAAAGTAAAATAACCTAGAGTTATCAATCCTGTCAAATTAAAACATTCAATGCTTGCACAAAACAGAAATCAAACATTTGCAGCAATAAACAGGTCAACATGTATCGATTATATTCTCTGCAGTTGCTTTGTCATTGTGTCTATTTCACAGATATATAAAGTGCACACAGTCATTATAATTATAGTCTATATTGTGTTTTTTTTATCCTCCTGTCTCTGCCTCACTGCCCGGTGGTGGTGGTGGCTCGCTTTCATATATCTGGGTATTATTAACAACTTATCTTCAGCATCATAAAATATCTATGAATCCTGTCTATTTTGTCAGCCATGGGTAAACAGAAGATCAATAAATGTAATGAGATCGTTTTTGGCCATAGATCCACTCCCCAGCCGCATTTCGCTATTTTTCAAGGCAGAATGGAAATCAACTACTCTCCGCCACTCTCTCTCTCTCTCTCTCTCTCTCTCTCCTTGCATCTGTGTGTCATTCCTCCCCAGCAAGCTGTTTCTCCTGCTGTCTTACAGGGTGTTTATTTGTTTTTGTTTTGTCAGAAAAGCTCACCAGGAGCCAAAATGAATATGAAAACATCTGCATAGGTGTCCCCTTGGGAGGCAGGAGGAGTGGAGCAGGGCCATGTGCTGCTGAAGCTGTAGCTGCTGTTGTTGTATCTGCTCTCAGAGTCTCAGCGACCTAAAAAATTCATTTTGCCACACAGACGATGACAATTTGGATGGAAAATGGAACATGAAGCTGTTATTATGCGCTCGGCAGTCGTTTCCAGGGAGCGTGCATGCTGCCGACGACATCCCCTGGTGGGTGCTGCTGAACACACGAGTGGCAAATTGAGGCGTTATACTACACACGACACGAGCAAATGATTTGTAAAGTAAAGATAAATTGCTGCAGTGTGCAATTTACAGTATAGGTCACACAAAGTTAACGTCAAACCCATTAGCGACGCAGATTTAGTGCCTGAAATGAAAACTCACAACTTTTATAGTGACCTTTTCTTTTTCTGCTTTTCTTTTTTTTACCCCCTCCTTCTTCTTCTCATTATTATTTTTAATCTCCTACAGTAATATAACATTATTATCATGTTTCACATTATGTGTTGCTCTGATGCTCAATAATAATAAAATGGTAATTGTATCCTTTTAATATTCCTTTTGGGACCCAGACAGGCATCTATGGTATTTAATCATGAGTTTATAGTGAATTTATTTGTATTATGTTTCTATAATATTGCTATAGGTGCTCACAACAGACTGTAGCACCTTTGTGGCCCTTAATGGTGGATTTATAGGGGACCTTATTGCACTGCATGGTGTGTTTTCAAACCTCCTGTGCTTGCTTCTGTCTCTATATATAGATTTAAATATAGCCAATAGTTGTTTCATTTCAATCGGCCTCTCATTGCGCAAAACTATGTGCAGCCTTGAGTGCGAGCAGGCCTGCTGTTTTGCTCCCAGTGGCAGGTCTGGCTGAATAATATACTGCATTAAGATGGCTATTTCAGGCCATCTGTATATGGGCTAACTAATGGACCAGACACATTGAAGCACGTTCAGAGGCAACCCAACATGCAGCGTGCAGCAGGAGCCCTTCTTGGACCTGCCAACTTGCAGCGATCGAGGCTTTTCACTTTTACAACGTGCAAAAAAAACGCTGGTAGAATATATGATCCCAAGATGCCTCGGATGCTGCATCAGTCATGTTTAATGTTTTGACTGAGGGACGAAGCCCGGGAATCAGATAGGCTATATGCCTTCAGATGTATTCCTTTCTATTCTTACCACTGTGCAACAATGATGTAATGTTTGAGCTCATGTCGTCCAGCACTGACTTATACTTGGCATCTAAATTGAAAGACTGTCCCTGCTCAACCGCATCAGTCCTAATGAAATAACCATGAATCAAAATAAATCCTATTCAGAATATCTCTGTATTCTTACAGTCAGATCATATGTCTGTTCATAAAAGCCTCTTCTGCCATTATTAAATAGCCAGACAGGGGGAAAAATAATACATAGGACAATAAAAATAAAGTTAATTTGTCCAAATTATTCACTAAAAGTTATGTTATGTTGTTATATTGTTCCAATTTGTGCACTGTACATTATCCCTATAAGCATTTTCTCTCTAAGTGTGAAATCAATTATTAAATATTGCTTTAATACTTAATTATTTTTCCTGAGCATTAATAGTTTTCCTGAACAGCCTGGAAAACAGTTAAACAGTTAATGAAGATAATGTGGAAAATCCCACTCACACTCGTGTATAGAGGTCATGTATAGCCTATAGCCCATTGAGCTAAATGAACGACATCGGATCATTTAGACTTGGAAAAAAAAAATAACAATAAAGAAAAATTAAAACTAAACCACGTGATTGCTTGTTCATGTAAAAAAGAAAAAAATGCTCTGGAATAGTAAATCTGCTGCCTGGGTTAATACAATTTAGCATAAGCATATCAAAAAATAAAATGCTGCCGTGGAGAATATGTTTCCCATAATAAAACCACTTATACTTAATAATACTTCTCTGTGACAGCGCCTCGCTTCCCCACTGCGGATATTACCTCTGTAGCAATCTAATAAATATATCCGTGAAGGATTCTTCTAAAGGGGATATTGAAATATAACATGAACATATATTGCTATTTATTACACTTATGCGGGACAAAAAAGGCAGAGAGGGAGAGACTGTCTGATGTCACGAGCGAGAATCAGGGCAGCTGGAAAACACACGAGGGCTCGAGCTAAACGAAAATAAAGTCACATTTTTTAATGCTCTGAGCCATTAAAACCAAGACAGAGAGAGAAAAAAATGTTTAATTATGTTTTTTATTGATGCTACGTGGCCTGTAGAGCTGCACGTGCTGTATTATGGCTCTCTTTATTGCAAAGATGCCCAAAACGGTCCACATTATTACTATTTTTGTTGTTATTATGCATTTGTATTTGGACGTTGGTGAGCTATACATCTGCCCAAATTGTGATTTTATTAATTACATGTCTTACGTTTTGTTTCAACGTATTTAAATCCGCAGTAAACTCATATTCTATTCTGTTCTATGAAATTGCTCATTTTTTCTATTATTTTTATTTGTGGCCTGTTTTTTTTTTTTTTTTTGCTGTATACGTTCTTTATTTGTGATTTACTTTTTAGTTTTTATTTAATCAAAAATCTTAAATGGATTTAGTTGAAAATTAAGTAAATTTATTTTGGACGCACAAAGAAATGACACTTCAATTTATCCACATGAATCTACTAATAATCACAATAATAATAATAATAATAATAATAGCAGGATCAAATTAGTGGTGAAATGTGGGAGAAATAATAAAAGATAAATGAAGTGAATAAGTTTAAGCCTGTAAGCCCTGCAGCACGAGGGCTGGTGATCAACACGAGCTCCCTGCGATATAATAAACAAGTCTATATTTCCAGAGCTGGATTAAATGATGCCTTTAACACCCCGAATCTTAATCCTTGCGTCAGTCTGGCACACACACAACTCTAAGTGGTTTCTTTTCTTTCTTTCTTTTTTTTAAAAAAAGCTGAAACACGAACTCCTTCAGCCTTCAGCTCTCATGTCAATGTGAAAACTGAGAAAAATCTATTGTGCAATTTTTACATCCCCAAGCTTAAAGAAAAAAACACCTCCACTGGCTGCCATGCAGGGAGCTGAGCGGAGCAGCAGCACGTTGGGGCTGTTTAATGCTGCGAGAGGCCGTGTGTGTGTGTGTGTGTGTTTTATTCTCCTCTGGTTTCAAGTTGGAAAGCGACGAGAAAAACAAGAAGCAGAGAGAAACATTTAAAATGGTTCTCTGCCCATCAGGATAGATGATAGTCTATTGGATTTACGGCCTTTTATAGAAAACAGAGCAGGCTAAATCTGGAGCGTGTGTGTGTATGTGTAGGCTACGTGTGTGTGTGTGTGTGTGTGTGTGTGTGTGTGTGTGTGTGTGTGTGTGTGTGTGTGTTGCTGCTGCTGATCTCCGGCTGATCAATACAGTGGAAAGATATAAGCTGCGAAATAATTACAGCGACACAAAGCTGAGAGAGAAATTAAACGAGAGGCCCTCGGTGACTATGAGTAAAATTGATAAGCCTATTTACACTGGATCTTTTTGCAGTTGACATATCGTCCCCCGGTTTTTAATAATTAATCAGCTCCAAAGAACGGAATGGTGAATATTTAATGCGTGGAGAGGTGGGTGAGGTGGGAGAGCGCGGATAATCCATGCTGTTGTTCATTTTCATCTTCATAACGATGAGGTCATGAGGAAAAAAGACACACACACAAAGGAAGAACCCCCCTCCTCCACTAAAATATAATAAAATATGATATAATAGCCTATACAATAGAAATAAGATAAAGTCTGCTTACAGTGGCAGGTTGACATTTTTTTAAGGAAAATTAAAGGATTTTTTTTTACTTGCTTTTGTATTAGCAGCTATCTACATCTTAAATTTACCTACATGCAAAGTCTGTCTGGTGTAGAATGAGTCACTGTCTAACACTTATGTTCAATAATGTGACTGTGTGTTGCTCCCTCCTCCCTGCATCCAAAATTATCCTAAACTGAAACCAAAATGAGATTCAAAACAAAACAAAAACACAGTAGGGTATTTGAATTTTTTTGGGAAGATACAAATATGTAAACAAATAGGACCTCCTACATGTGACCTGAGATTGTGTGACACAGATTATCTTCACTAGAAAGCATGTGTGTAAAAGTAGGTTTATTATGTAATTGTGGATCCTACTTTTTATTTTTATTTTTGTATTTGTTTATTTTTGATTATAGGCTACAGTTATTTCATTCATTCATGTTTTTGGTTGATTTATTTTCTACAAAAAGCGTACACAGGGTGAAAAGTCTCATTTAAATATGAACTAGCCTACTATATATAAACTACAAAAGAGCTGATTGTGTATTATATTTTGGCACATTGTATTTAATTATCATAGCCTACTTTGTGAGTATTTCTGTGACTTTTTTTAAATTCACAAATTTACTGTGAAAGTAATTGAGTAATTTCAGGCAAGAGATAAAACAAATCTGGATGAACCAAATCCTCAGTTTAAATAAACCAATGCAAATGTGAGCTTTTAAATAGTGATAATTAAATATGAAACACGCTGATTAATGGTGTTAAGTTATTTTAATATAATGCATTTGGTGTCCACTATAAGAATAATAATAAAAAAAGAATTAAATCTTTCATTAGCCTGTTTTAAATTCCAGCTGCTCTGAATAATAACAATAAGATAAGAATGATAATACTAATGACAATAGTAGACTATAGGTTTTTAAATGTCATATTGTTACTGTGTGGCTCTCAGAAAGAAAAAAAATAATTCATCCTCATGGAAAAAAAGAGAGAAAGAAACCGGGGGACGTCGTTATCCGTCATCCGCTGTAAATGGAGAGTGATGGTCCAATACTGATTCATCAGCATGTCCATGTCAATTTCTGCACTCGTTTGTCAGGCTGCCCTTCCACCATAATAAAACCGACTATGTGTATGTGTGTGTGGGTGTGTGTGTGTGCATATAGACGATTCGTTATAGATTACAACCTAAAGATGAAATCATCAGCTGCTGCTTCTGTTCTTGGAGCTGTTAGACTCAGACACAGTGGAGCCTCGTGCTGCTCATCGCTCAGGCCCTGATTTAAAAACCCCAGAGTCAGAAAATAATCACAACTCAACCCTGCACGACGGAAATACACCATAATACTACTACTACTACTACTACTACTACTGAGCCTGTGAATATTCTCATTTGTCCAGGTCATAGTTATCTCAAGGAAATTTAAATCAAATTCAACTGGACTTGGTTATTTGTCTAGGAAGAAAGTGAAGTGAGACGTCTTCCTAGACAAATAACCAAGTCCAGTTGCATTCAATTTAAATTTCCTTAAGAGAATAATACTACTGCTGCTGCTGTGTGAGTGTTTGTTTCATTATAAGGGCGTGAAATGCTCGTGAAGGAACATGAAGGTGTCATGTGTGTGTGTAGGTACATTATAGTAAACACAACTGAGTTTACAGGTGTTGTACACTCTGTTTACCTGTTAGTCTGTCTTTGGCAAACCTCCTACTGCTCTCCATCCACGGGAAGGTGAAGTTCGCCGCGTTGCCCATCCCCATCCCCATCCCCATCCCGGGCATCGAGGGGATCCCCGGCGCGATGCCCGGCGGATGCGCCGAGGGGGGCGGGTGCGGCGCGGCGGCGACGGGCGGCGGCGGCGGAGGCGGCATGGGTCTGTGCGCCGGCACGCGGATCACTCCACCGGCAGCGCCACCACCACCACCACCGCCACCGCCGCCACCGCCTCCCGAGTTCACGTTAACGTTCATGTTCATGTTCATACTGACATTCATGTTCATGTTGACGTTGTAGGAGCCGGCCAGCCCCGCCGCCGCCGCCGCCGCCATGGAGCAGGCCGGGTTGTAGACGCTGTTGTAGCCGTTGCTGCTGTAGACGTTGGAGGCCTGCAGCGCGTAATCCGGGTCAGTCCGGTTGGGCAGCATGCAGCCGCTGGACTGGTCCGAGCTGTTCAGGATTTGGTCGATCCCGAAGCTGATGGGTTCATGCTGCTGCTGGTGCGTCTGGTTCACCTCCTCGATCCCGGTGTGCTCCATAGTTTGTTTGTTTTTTTCTTTTCTTTTTTTTTCAAATCGCTTCTGTGTGTGTGTCAGTGTGTTTCAGCAGCACCGGGTTGTGTTTTTGTCATCTGGTAACTCACGCTTTTTTGGAGAAAGAAATGTTTGGATGTGTGTGTGTTTTTTATTTACTGCAGAACTGGGCTGTTTTCTGTTCTCAAGCATCGACACAGGCCTCTTCTTACTCCCAGGAAACCAACAACGTGTCCGGCGCTATCCAAAATCTTGCCATTATTTCTGTCCAGTAGCAGGGGGATCGGGTGTTCCCTAAATTAAATGCCTGTCCGCCGGGCAAAGAAAGAGCGTATCCATGTTTAACAGCGGCGTTTTCTCCCGCCGTGAAGTAGTGGACACAAGGAAACCTACCAACAAGAAAAAACAAAAACAAAACAACAACAGCACAAGACGCCGAGAGGTTATCCCGAGTACTCACACACACACATGCACAAAAAAGAAAAAAAAAAGATCCGTGGAGGAGAGAGGCTCGATGCGCTTTGTTCGCCTACACTCTGGCAGAGACGATCCATACGCGAGAGAGCGGTGGCAGGATAGATACCCAAGCTGGTCGCATCAAAATACAACAGCAGCAGCAGCAGCAGCAGACAAAACAAAAGCAGAACCAAACAGAACCAAACCCGGAGAGCGGAAGACGAAGCGCTGACCTCGCAGGCTGGATATTAATTGGAGGTGAGAGCGAAAGATGGCTCTGTTGTGCTGAACGGTGGAGTGCGTTTCAGCAGGTGAGACAACCCTCTGCGTAAAAGCTGCCATTCGGTCATTCAGCCAAACCTCCCTCCACTCCCTCCTTCCCTCCCTCTCCCTCCTCCTCCTCCTCCTCCCAGGCAGGACAGTTGTTTTGCTCGGATGTCTTAAAGAAACCGCAGCTTTTTTCCCCTCCCTCTTCTTCACTTTTATTATTATTATTAGTAGTAGTATATATAAGGCTATTATTATTATTATTATTATTATTATTATTATTATTATTTTCTGCAGCTTTTCTGCTTTTAAACAGTAGGGCTGGCGCCTCTCAGTTGAGCCCAGGCTGCTCTGCATTAATATCAACTGGTTTCCATGGGAGATCACATGGAGACAATCAGGCCTCATTTTGGTTTTATAGACTGGTTTTAAATTAAAATAGCACCCAGGGCCATTTATTTAAATGAGCTGTCACCACCACATTAAAATCATTAAAACCTTCCTCGTGTCTATGGTGATTGGACACACTACACTTTATTTACTCATTTATAGCTACTTATTGTGTTTGTGTGTGTGTGTTTTTCTTTTTAAAGAATAAGTTAATTATTGGAGAAAACTAATAATAGACCTATAATGCAACCAGTTTTGTGCCCATCTTCCCTGTGAGGCTTGTTTTTTGTGCTTATGTTAGGGTTTTGAGGTTAGAGACTTTATTTGGCAACTTCTCTCTCTCTCTCTCTCTCTCTCTCTCTCTCTCTCTCTCTCTCTGTTGGACCTGATGTGGTACAGGACTTGACAGCCAGCAGGTTGAGCGCAGCGATAGGCTTTTTCACGCTCTCTCTCTCTCGTCCTTGCACGGTCAAAAACCAAACCTGCCATGGATCCAAAGAGCACGTGCCCCCCAAACACCCCTTCTCCAAAACGACCCCCCCCCCTTTTTTTAATAACCCCATGGAGCTGAGCTTCCTGGCACCCACCAATACTCTGGTCAATCAATGAACACTGAGCGAGGATAAGACGAAAACACAGTGAAGCAGATCCAGTGTTGGAGAATGAATGGGTCTGAATGGTTTCCCCCCTTTATTTATATATTTATTTATTATTTATTTATTTATTTTTACGTCAGCGCGCGGTTCTCCTATCTATACAACAAATACTGGAGCAGATTTATGTGTGTGCGGGCCGGGGCTGGAGCAATAAGCTGTTGCACCGTTATACGCGCAATGAAGCAATAAATCCACTGACATTGACGTGAAGTGCCAACCTCACAGTAATGACATGCAGATAGATAGATAGATAGATAGATAGATAGATAGATAGATAGATAGATAGATAGATAGATAGATAGATAGATAATTAAACAAATAAATAGTAGCTGGAGTCACGTCACGAGGCCAGATGTGAAGCGCGCGCGCGTGTGTTGCTGATTTGCACAAATTATTTAACCTTTCTCCGCCCGGGGCGACGACGCGGATCGCCGGGGTCTCAATTCAATAAAGATGAAAAATGGCTCATAATAAAAGCGCGACACGGGGAAAAACGAATTTAATATATCACCGTTTTATTACGCACTTATTTCACTTTCTGTGCGAATAAAGATATCTCTCAACTGCACAAGGTGGCTAGAGGGAAGCATAAAAATCAATTGTGTGAATTCAAGGCCATATCAATAACGGTACCGAGGACGAGACCAGTGCGAGTGTAAGCTGCTATTAGGCCTGTTTATATTTGCGCGTTACGGTAAAATGAATAGGGGACGAGAGGATGCGCCGAGCCTCAGATCAGCTTACTGACAAGGTAATTGGCCGTTTATGCAAAAGCTGGAAGATCTATGGGCACGAGGGCGGAAAATAATGTTTGAGAGCCTCTTTGGGGTGGCCCATCATACAGCAGCAGCAGCAGCATCATCACACCTAAGCTCTGCCTGGCCGTGATGTCAGCAGCTCAGCTCATTGTTGTCACCTCAGTGGGCCAACACAGACAAAACTATCTTTCTCTTGCATTTTTCTATTTAAACTTTTATTATAAGAAATATAAATAAACTTTTCAATTATTACTTTTTATTATTTTAATTACTGCCCCCTGGTCAAATGTAGATGAGTCATATGAGATATGCTCCATGAGCAGCATTTATACAGTATATAATAAACTGCCTCTAATCAACGTCCTGCTGAGAAGTTAAGAAGTTTTCTGTTGTTGTTGTTGTTGTGGAGGTGGAAGCTGTCAGACTTATTCCCATCAATAAACCAACTGTTCCTGCATTTACTTAGTGAGAAACTGAAGAAATTAACTTGCACATGCTGCTGCAGCTTCATGGTGACCACTGACAGCAGATCCTGTTGGTTTATGGAGGTAATTTGTGAATGTGAAAGTATTATACTGTCTGTATCCCTGTGGATGATCTCTCAATTGGTGACTTACTTTTATTATTTATTAATTATTAAAAGATGATTTTGCTGCTTTTGCTGTCTGTTATTTATTATATGTGAGCTTTTAAACCCTATGTACTATTCACTTTGAAAGTGTATTTGGAGCTGCATCTGATTTGTTTTAAATTTATTTTAAAACATGCCTTGAAATTTGTTAGAAGCTATATAAAAAGAATCACATCGTGCAGCAGGAAATTCCTAAACCTTGACATGACGAGTCCTGTTCACGCGACGCTCTGCATGCACGTGCAGCCCTGAATGAGGCTCTTTGCCAACATGTTTGAGCACAATGGTAAAACTGTAAACCTCTAATGATCAGGAGCAACATCAGTTCTCTCTTTATTGAGACTGACAAGCCGAGATTACCCAACGAGACACCGAGTGTCTTGTTTCATTCTTCTCAAACAGTTTCCTGCTGCTTCCTGCTGCAGTGATTAGCTCCCACGAGTTTAATGAAGCATCGATGGAATTTAAATTATTTCTTGTTATCTGGTTTCTAATGTTTCAGTTTGGTTACACTACTCATCAGCTCGTTTTTATGTCTAAATGAGCTTATTTTTTAAGCCTTTTTCTTTGCACCACCATATGGAGCTCAGAAAGATAATTTAGTGACATAATAAAGGCAAAATGTTATATTAATTCATTTTTACACCAGGTCCATCTGTGTGATATGTTATTCTGCACAAAGAGACATGTGAGACTGATCTGTTTGCTCTACATCCTCGTGCTCAAACTGCTTGTTGAAGTATCTTAATCAGCTTTTGACTCCCATCTTCACACATCCCTCAATCAGACGCTGCACCGACCCGTGAAGTCCTCCCATCAGGATCATTAACGTTTTATCTAATAAGATATAGCTGCAGATCACAAGGGGGTTGGAATCTTTATTAGTATTATTACCATTATTATTATTATTATTTTTAAATACAAATCCCTGCCTTCCTATAGGCTGCCACTATAAAACGGGTCAATAACAGGTCCACCTATAGGTTCTTTAATGCAAACTTGACGTGATGCTGTGCGGGATTGTAATCAGCAATTTTACTAATGCAATAAAAGCCCATTGCCAATTAAAGCACACCCCCCTCTCGCTCACATACACACAGTCACACACTCATACACACATACACACACACCCTCTCTCAATATGAAAGCCCCTTGCTGACTTTGCCCAAAGGCGTTGTCTATGGTTGCCGGCTGTGCGTGATGAATCGTTATCTCCAGGCCATGCTGCTCGTGTGGGTAATAAAGTACCAGCAAAGCGGAGACAAAAGGAATTTGTCACAGTTGCCTCCTCGATATATTAGTGACCTACCGGTCGGGTTAGCTTTCATTTGGTGGTGGTGGGGGCAGCCGGTGGGCCGGGCCGGGGGGGCTGCACACCAAATTAAAATGAGAAGGAAAAATAAGAGAGGAAAGCTGCAATACGCATGTAAAGTTGGGTGGTTTGGTTCAGGCTGATCCAGACCTCCAACTGGGACTACAAACATCACAGGGCTACTACCATCAGTCAGCTCGTGCTGCCCTGCAGCCGCCCTGTCAGCTCGTGCTGACTTCACCAAATGAATCTGAACCTGTTTATTTTCTGTTGTTTTGTTTTTACGCATCACTTTTACGCAGGTGCGCAATGACGCTTTCAAACACCAATCAGAGCTCAGAATTAATTCAATAGGTTTCTGTTGATTGTCACACATGATGGAATATGAGTATTATCACACAGGGAATCAGTTATTACAGTGTTATTGATAATATTAGCAATAGAAATAAAGTCATTCTACTTTACATGGACATTTCTATAGGCTGGTTTTTACACTGAGTGTGGTGGAGGACGTTATTAGGTAAATATAATATATAAATGATTGCTTTATTGCTTTATTTCAAGCACAAGTTTTGCACTTTTAACTTAAGTGAATATATAATCTAGGCCTATATAAGAAAGATTGTGCTCATCGTGCAAAAATCATCATTCATATTTGTGATAATCAGATAAAAGTATAGTCTAGATAATATTATGGAATTTTGTAGGTTAAAAAAAAAACAAGAAGCGGTTGCATATAGTGTAGCAGGCTAGTGGCTCACAGTCTTATCAATATGAATAAGCCTGTTGTAGTTGTTGTGTTGTTATGATTGTCGATACGTGTTTTGCGTCATCAGTTTGTGTTGATCCCGTTTCTATTGGTCATTGGGGGGTTTACACACCATATTTCATCAATGGAAGCGTTTCCATGGATTTTATTTTTCTGGAAAGACTGGTTCCATTAATTTGTTTTTATTCATGAAATCTTTCATTTGTAGAGAAAAAACATCATGTGTGCATCAAGAGAAGTAGACAGAAGTTGTTGATTCAGATGCTGTCGGCTTGTTGTGGAGTTTAGTGCATTTTCTTCTTTCTTTTTTTTTCTTTTCTTTTTTGGGGGGAAATTGGGCCAAAGCCACACCAGACAGCAAGGGCGTCCGATAATGGACGTCTGGCCGCTAAGTTGTCCGATAACGGACGCATTTAAATTGACAGCTGAAATGATCCCAGACCTGGGGAGAAAGAAAAAACTGCCTCTGCAATCAAGGATGTCGAGGATTAGTGTGACGAAGCCTGTCATCCCTCCCCGGCCTCTCTGCTGCTGCTGCTGCTGAGCTTGGATTTCACAAAATACACCCAGAAAAAACAGGGTCCAGTGGTGGAGGAGTGGGACTGGGTCAACCAGCACAGTGAAAGGATCCTAATTATAATCAAAAATTTAAATATTAATTCTTCATTATTTTAATTAATAGTTAATTCATATTTTCTGTGCTATTTTTCTGTGTTTATTTCCCCAAATGAACACCTTATTGTATTTTTCTCAGAAAAAAAAATCTGGTTTATCAACATAGAAATGGGGGGAAAAAAGTAAAAAGCTGAGGACTCATCCTATGAATAATAGACTAAAGACTGTAATGTTGCTAAGATTTCCCATAATCCCCAGAGAAAATCCCAAAGACATGACCTCAGTGTCTACAATATGGCTGCCTCTTAGAAATAATGCAGAACTATGTGATCAGATTTATCCATGTGCATGTTAAAGATTCTCTAATCATATTGACAGTGATATAATTGTTGCTGCAGTTTTTTTCCCTCTCAAATATTATGGAATATAGACACTTTTAATAATATTAGGAGACTTCAATCATGTTTCCCTGATGGACTCGCTGGGGGATGGGGTGGAGAGGTGCATGCTGAAGATGGTAAAAGACACTCTGAACAACTCTGATCAACCACTTCATAACACCTTGATCAAGAACCGAAAAACGGCGGTGGTGGACGGCTCCTCTGTCTTCGATGCAGGACAGAGAGATATAGAAGATCTTTGTACCTTCAGCCATCAGGCTTTTGAATTCTAGGCTGCCAGACAAATGAATATGGGTTATTTGTATTTAATGTTCTCACAAGCTCAAACAAACATGTGGAAAAAGTTCAACTGAGCGCTACAGCTCGAAGAGTCCCATCATGGTCTCCTCCTCCTCCTAGAAATTATTTAATATTTTGCACAACTGTTTTCCCCTATTCACTCATGTTTACAGCCCTGATGAGGGCACAAAAACTGAGGAAACACACATGAGAGGAGTTGAATTTAGCGTCTGCCTCGACAAGTTTGTAGAAGCTGTTTGGACTTGTTGGACTTTAGAAATTTACAGATTCTGAATCAGATCCTGCCGAGGTATAAAAACAACAACGAAAACAAAACAACGAAACAACATTTAAGAACATTTGCACATCAGCTCCAAACTTTTTTACATGTAAAAAATTAATTTGAAGCCTTGAGCAGATCGTTTGATTTGATTATCAGTGAAGATTCATTATTGCAGAGCCATTAGCAGTTTACTTACATTTACAAAGATATTTTACATGAACATTAACATTCAAATTCTTTAAATATAACTAGATGAAACTGAATTATTTTAATCTTCCTCCACTCTTGGTGCTGCAGCCTGTGGGATCTTGTTTCTTCAGAGTGTGTATATTAGCTTCGACCATCGGGGTCCATGTGGTGGGGTTGTTATGAAGCATCCTCTGTCGGCTGGCTGAACCTTTATTTCTCAGAGTGTAGAGGAGCCACCATTGTAGCTACAGGCTACAGCAACACACCAGTTTCATCAACCCCCCGTTTAAAGAACCATCCTGCGCCGCGAAGCCCTTTTTTACTCAGAGTGTGGAATTACATTATTCTGCATTTGGAGGGTTCAGTCCTTGACTCTTCGCTTGCCTCAGGGGAAAACCTGGCGCCTCCTGCCCGGATCAGACGACTCGAAACTGGACGGAGTGCAGAGGAGGAGGAGGAGGAGGAGGTGGGGGGAGGAGGAAAGGGGGGATGAGGAGGAGGAGGAGGGGAGGGGGGAGTAAAAACAGTGGAAAAAGAGAGGAGAAATCGGTGAAATGCTGGTGACTGAGAGGATGGAGGGATGTGATGTTTCTGAGCGGCAAAGGCCTGGAGGCGGAAGAATAACAGGTAAATATTGATTTATTTTTGATTATTTTGATTATTATTATTATTATTCAGATATGATCTGTATTTGTTTGAAAAAAAATGTTTCATTCATAACTTTTTCCTCGAGAGTTTTGGGTTTGTAAAAAATAAATCGACACAGGAAGTTAAACTAAAACCCGTCATTTCATTTGCTTCCACGCACCTGCGATTACTCTACTTTATCTTTTCCCCTTTTCTTCCTTTTAAATGCATGAAACCGATTCATTTTCGCTCTTCCTAGCTGTTGGCCTCAGATAAACCTATCGATTAGACATCAGTTAGATTCCTTAGCCAGGGCTTTATTGAGTAAGTTGGTGAACCTTAAAGTGAATTACAGGAACTGCTCTGCTCCTCCGGTGAACTATTTAAGGTGAATCTAATTTACTTTGATAAAGACCATCTATTTTATTTACTCTGATCGCCATTTTCATCGGGTGGGGGGGTTTATTGAGAGACTCTGAGGGGGCAGTTTGTGGAGGGTATGAAACTGACGACTGACAATAAGAGCTGTAAATAATATATAGAAAATGCACATTTCTTTATTATTTGTCATCCTTAAAATTCCCATGTAGCTATGTCTTTGTTGCTATAATTTTGCAACAGATGCCAAGTCAATGATGTCTGCTATGGAGCGATTCATAATATTTTCTCGATCAATACTCTTTAGCAGACATCAATAACATCTGGAAACGAGCCTTTATAGATTTTAATATGCATTCCTCTTCTTTTGTCTGCAGGAGACACAAACAGCAGCAGTTTGGTCCAGAGATGAGCACCTGCTGCAGGATGCACCGGTTATTTTTATTTTATTTTATTAATAATATTATTATTGTTGGGTTAATAAGAAGAGCTGTTTCCTGCTTTGTAAACAGACTTTATGTTCCTTTAATTATATATATTTTTTTTTCAGTCTCACTAAGCTGAACAACATTTAAAGATAAATATGTCATATTACTTATATTATTATAATGAATATTTTTGCATGCATTTAAAACTTTGTTTATTTATTTATTTTTCTAATGCAACCACCGAAAAGTCAAAATGAACGAATGAAGACTGGATCAATGTGATTTTTTTTAGGCTATTCCTTTTTTAAATTTGAAAAAAACAAATTTAAAAATCCTGTTTTGTTTGAAAATGCACCAAATAATCTGATAAATGTATTCAAGAAAAAAATAAAATAGCCATAAATCTGTGACAGATCTCTGCAGATGATGATAATTAATGGAAACGCTGGTGGCTCCACAGTCTGTTAACCCTGCTCTCCATCCATCCATCCATCCATCCATCCCTGGTTCCAGCCTGGAAACCGGGGCTGCTCTGAGAGAGCCTGTTGTACACATGCGTCGTATTCAAGTGTAATTGGCCGTATCATTGGCTTTTGTCTTGTTTACAAAGCGGGCAACAGGAGCGGTAATTTAATTTCCTCTGCCGCATTGAAGAGCCACCAGCCGCCTGTCAGGGCCGAGCTCAGCCTCCACCAACCCCGGGCAGCGGGGCAGGAGAGTGGCTCCGGGCGATTCTGGAGAGGGAGGAGGAGAGCGAGGGAGCGAGGGAGGGGGGAGGGGGGAGGGGGGAGACATCTGCCTCCAGATAAAAGTGTATATGAATGATATAGTGGGATGTAGAGGAGGGAAGACCCACTCCCCTCCCTGTAGCTCAGCTGACATATATATTGGTAATTTATGAGTATTTATTACAGTTATAGTGGAACAATCATTCATTCATTCACTCATCCATTCAATCTAATTGAAGATATCTTCAATATTTTTCATTCATGTTTGTTCAATTTCTCATCCTCATCAGCATCATATTCAGTTTAATTTACATTAACATGTGTTTAAATCATCAACAGTATGTTTATTTATATATATATATATATATATGTATATCATTTTGTTCCTTATTTGTGTAAACAGGTCTTTTCTTTAGTGTTTTGTATTTATTTGACACATGCTGGTTCAATTTCTTGCCATGGTGGTTTCATTTTGGGGGAAACACAAACAAATAATAAAATTATGTTGGTTGTTATTTAGGCTGTGTAGATCAGCTGCAGGTAACAAAACCTCTTTTTTGTAGGTTTATAGGTGCAAAACTGAAACAATGGAGAACTGCATGTTTCTGTTTTTTTTAAATGCTGTTATGCTTTTATAATCAACATAATATCACATCTTTCCCAAAGTCATTGTGATTATTTAGAGAAAACAATTAAACAATTAATAATAGTGGCTCAACCACATACTACAGTATAGATTCAGTCTCAAGGCTGCTGGGACTCTTCCCTGTGGACATAGAGAGGGTGAGCAGCAGGGCAGTGACGTCACCGTGGCGCAGTGTGACCTACATATCACAAGACGTTTCATTCATTTATTTATTTATTTTTCAGTTCTAACAATTATTTTTTGAAATCCTGTCCTCCACCACCACCACCACCACCACCAGGGTCCAGCTCTGGATGTGACTCAAATTAGAAATGACTTCAACATCACAGGAAGATAAACATCTGGATTTCAAAAAAGAACCTGTGTGTGTGGAGTGGATCCTTGTTTATGCGCCATAATTTATGGTTGAAGCAAAAAAAGTGGGAGAAAAAAACAC
The DNA here is from genome assembly GCF_045865225.1 of Trachurus japonicus. NCBI lineage: Eukaryota > Metazoa > Chordata > Actinopteri > Carangiformes > Carangidae > Trachurus > Trachurus japonicus. The sequence goes on from NC_140916.1 coordinate 9,222,837, forward strand.
TCTTTTGTTAATGAACTCTTTATTGGCATCATACACATCAGAGGAAGGATGAAACGTGTGCTATGTGTGTGTGTGTTGACTAGACCAGTAGAGAGAGAGAGAGAGAGATGGCACATTAGGCCTGAGGGTGCATCATTATTAGAGAGCCTGGCTTCCCTCCCTCTCTCTCCCTCTCTCTCTCTACCAGACTCTCTCCATCCAATCACAGAGGCGGTCGAAGGACAAACAGAGCGCCGGCCGTCGAGCAGCAGCAGCAGCAGCAGCAGCAGCAGCCGCCCTCCTCCATGCAGTTCCTACTCTCTCATTACGCCATGATACAATGCAATATTCCTCTGCAAAATATTCCCACATAAATTCATTTCACAATCCATTAAAGATACAGCGGGTGTGAGATCATTTACATCACCGGTGTCCCAGAACAATACAGCGCGAAGCCGGCTCTTACAACGCCGCCAAATGTGCCAAGTCCCCCCGGTTGAACGGCAACCTGGTAGGCATTAACTCAACATAATGTCTCACAAATTAAAGTATTGCTGGGGCTACCACCGCGGCGTCAGATAAATGTGCTCTATTAGGAGGCCCCAAGCTGCGCGCAAAACAATTGATTTGCTCGTTTGTGTTTTCATATGGCGTCCGTGAAACATGCAGAGTGATGGATGAGAGCCCGCCATCTCAAGTTGCTGCTAGTCGATTGCTGTTGTGTGTGTTTCCACTCCTTTTTCGAACAGGAGGAGTTGGTCAGTCCTCACACACACACACACACACACAAACACGTATACACACACCTGATATTTTCTTTATTAAGGCTGTTGTGAGGCTGAAAGGGAGAGACAGTGCAGAGGGGGCTGATGGGAGGGCTGAACCCGGGCCAATAAGGGGTGGATGTGATTGCAGAGCCGGTAAGGTGTTAACTGCAGTTATGTTCACACTGCAGGACTTCATGTTCACTTTCTTATTGCTGCTTGTGTCAGATTTTATTTTTATTTTGTTGTGTGTTCACAGCTCGCGTCTATTTTCGGGGCGCCATCCGTCTTCCAAATCCAGTGTGAGCCGACGACAATGGCGAAACAACCATTAGCAGACTTAATACAACTGTCGCATTCGTTCACATTTCAGTTGCACCGACAATTTGATCCTGTGTGACTAAACACCAGTTACTGTAAATCTAAAGCTATTTGGCTTTTTCACTATCCTTACTGGGAAAGATTTGATTACATGAGAATGAGATTACTCCATGCTACTATAGAAACTATAAGGATGGCGCTATTTAGCTTTTTACTGGACTATTTATTACATAAAGTCTAATCTGTGTCTGATTGAGAGAACAAGACACTAAGGGGCCGTGTCCACCAGACGCCTTTTCAGCGCTCTGGGCGTCTACTTTCCATTCAAACCCTATTGAGTTGGGTGCTCACAGCGCTCAGCGCCCTCGGCAGAAAAATGCCCTCGGCGCTTGCTTTTGTCGCGGTGCTCAGAGCGCTTCCAGTTGAAATCTGTTCAACTTTTAGAACAGCGCCGTGCTCGTCAATGTCACTTTTCCCCGCACTGCCCAATCAGAATCAAGAAGGGCAGGACATACGTTACCGACAGCAACACAACCGGAGACGTGGCTCGGTTTATATCATGACCCACACTTGTATTGAAGGTAGGCCGACCTCAGGGTCCATGTCAAAAGCTGCCGCTAATGCTGTTGTGTATTTCTGACACTCGTTGTAGTGTTTACATTAAACAAGGAAGGAACACGGAAGTGTCAGAGGACTCGTTTTGTAACCTAGCAACGGGGAGCATACATCAGTCCGACTGCCCAAAAGTCCGACAGCTCATTTCTCCGACTACCCATTCTACAGTGTTAAGGTTAGGTTTAGGGTAAGGTTAAGGGTTAGGGCTAAGTCAGAGAAATGGGAGGTCGGACTAATGGACGCAAAAATAAAGAAATGTATGGTCGGAGAAATGGGTAGTCGGACAGACGCCATGCGCCCCCTAGCAACAGCGACATTCTGACGAGGGAGAGAGAGAGAGTGCTAAGCGCTGGGAAAGCAGCGCTGAGAGAGCTGTCAGCGCTAAAAACGCGTTTGGTGGACACAGCCCCTTAAGCTGCAGAATCCACTACACATTTAAGCATAAACTTTATCCTATGAAGATAATTGCTAATTAAATATAGGGAATGGAGGTTAAGACAGTGTGATGGGTATCGTGTTAGCATGTTAGCCTTGCAGGAATGGCTCTGCCTCCTTTATGCAGAGGGGGGAAGTAATGAAGTACATACTTAAGTAGGTATTTCAGGTATCTGTACTTTACTTGAGTATTTTTTGTGTCTGACAACTTTTTACTTTTACTCGCTACATTTGAACACACCTATCTGTATTTTCTACTCCTTACATCGTCAAAACAGGTTCGTTACTTTTTCAACCTCCACGAGTGACGACCTGAGGTGAGAGTGCAGGCCGAGGCTGCGCAGCCCGTACGGTTTGTGTCACACGCTCTGGTCCAGACGCTACACCACTGGCAGAGCGTCATGTTTCCGTGCCGACTGACCGCACAAAGACGCGTCATGTTTACATGTTTATTCTCACGCCTGGGATCTACTGGCGTTCATTGCATCCACCGCGACGCATGCATGATGCATCAAACCATTATTGACGCCCCCGCAAAGCATTGTGAGTAGGCGGCGTGGCCGTTTGAGCAGTTGTGGTGCGTCTGAAAGTTGACCACGGTTCAACTTTATGCAAATGAATCCATCAGACACAAGGTCACTGTCCAATGGGGAGTGAGATAGACAACAGCACATGAGATTTCTTGCCGGACACGACGCGTCTCTAAAACGTTTACGGGAACACAGATTGTTTACGGAAGAGGCACAGACAGTGGATAAACACCATAAACCGCAGACAGACCTCTCCGAGCTGTTCGCTATCTCGCTCCCCACTGGACAGTGACCTCGTGTCTGGTGGATTCATTTGCATAAAGTTGAACCGTGGTCGACTTTTGTACACACCACAACTGCTCCAACGGCAGTTGCTGTCCGGGGGCGTCAATAACGGTTTGATGCATCCCATAGAAAATGAACAGGGACCTGCGTCACTGCGGATGCAACAAACATCAGTGGATCCCAGGCATCAGGCAGTTGGAGCGGATCGAGGTCAGGCTGCATTTGACTGAAGCCGGACCGGGACCACCCTGTGCGGTCGTTTTGGTGCCCACCACAGTTGAGCTGGGCCGACCTGATGCCTGTGTGAAAACACCACTTTATCTTCTAAACTGCTTCTGAACCGTCCGTGCTGTGTTTTGATCCATGCTGGATGGAGCCTTGCCCGGACATCTCTGTTTATCATTGATGGCAAAAATTCATTTTTACTTTTACAGTACTTTTAAAGTACATTTTAGAGCCTGTACTTTCTTATTTTTACTTGAGTAAAGGAGTTGAATCAGTAGTAAGTATTTGTGTAATAGAATGTGAGTACTTTTGACACCTTTGCCTTTGTTTTAGTTTCTTGACCCTAAATCATCTGTGATGTATTTACCACAACCAATGATCTTTTTCACACTATAATAAATTCGTACAGTAGAAAAAAAAAAAACTCTTTTTGCTGTGTCTCAATTCAGGGGTTGCATCCTTCAAAGCATCTGGACAAGGCCTGCCCCAATTTGAAGGGTCCTCCAAAAGCAGCCTTCTCCCATATCCCAAGATTCTTTGCGCGACCTTAATTATTAGCCACCTTGCATGCCAGAATGATAAGGCGGCTCTGCGCTGTAGCCATGGTGCTCCACAGACAGGAGCAAAAGGAAACGTGAGGTGATGTAGTGAAGTCCATATTAGGAGGAGTTTGGGTTGGAGGGATGGATGGACAAAAGACAAGAGACTGATGTTTGATTTCCTTATAAAACTCGATGTTTTGTTTGTTTTGTCTAGGAGCTAACCACCGTCATTACAGTATTATGGTATAACCACGACAGCAAACATTGCGAAATGTTGACAAGGTCTAACTATAATTGTGATCTTTTCTTAAACTTAACCATGTAGTTTGTTGTTTTTTGCCCATAAACCTACTGAAGCCATGACTATTGTAACAGCGAAGATCGGTACGCCGGCTACAGTGCTGTGTTTATGATGGTAACTCAACCGGTAGCCAATTCTATTCTTTCATTCAACTCTCCTGTGGGTTTAACCGGTTAGAGGACTTGTTGTGTACTAGAAATCATCCAGCGTCAACGTTTTGTAGCCTACCTGGAGATTAAGCAGCTTCCAAAAAAACAACCCGTATGAGCTTTTCCTGATCTGGCGCCACAGCTGGCAGGATGACATGCCCAACAAGTCCATACCTATATGATAAGTCCAATATGAGGAACTATTTATTTTGTAATCTTGTGTTGTTATGGCTGTGGTTTGGTTAATTTTAGGAAAGTGGAAGTTGAAATTGAACAATGACTAGAAGGACTTCTGGTGTGCGGACAAGAGCAGTCTTTGTTAGACTTCCACCCTGATGCCCTTCCTCCTGAGATGTTGCTCAGATGGAGCAATACTATGCTCAATATTTGCATGATGGAAATATTGGTGTGTTTCAGCATTTAAATGAAGCACTAATACTGAGGAAAAACCAACGCGTGACCTATCTCTTCCCTTACAGCCTGAGCTGATGAGATGGATCCATGCTGTTACTGTCAGTATATGATTTAGTAATGAATACCTGCTTGAAACTGTAATCATCCACTTAAACCATTTGGATTCACGGCTCAAACATGTAACCTGATTATACTAATTTTTCCATTGGACTGCTTCATCTTCGGCGCTGGTTAAGAGTTGAAATGACTTAGTAAAGTACATTAAGTAATTTGACCAGTGTTCAGTGATCAGGGACCATGATTCACTGCAGAAATATACAAAATCACACCCTTAAATGGCCTTTAATTTCCCCCAATGCACCTTAAAATATGAGGTTTAACAATCATTTTGATCTTTGGTCAAAGAAAATGTTGCATATCTCACTCTGACTTAATAATAAAAGGACTGTCTGTAATGCTATGACTGCTTTTCCAATGGTTGGATTTCGACCATGTGATTTTAGATGACCCATATCAACTGTCTTAAAAATAAATAAACAATACATAAACATAAGTATACCTGGGAGGTCTTGTTTACTTGCAAATACATGACACACTAGAAACAGAGAGGACATTAACTAAATGAAATCTGTTCTTATTTCATTAGTCGGAGGATCCAAAGCAAACAAAGCAAAAAACGCAGGGAGACTAAAGCCCAGCTCTGAAACCCTGTTTTCCATCAGCGTCTCTTGGTCCATCGCGGTCGTTACTGTAATCAGAAAGCTGCTGCTGCTGCGAGTCCAGGTGAAAGTGAGCTGGGTCTCTCCGTGAGGATATTTCTGCATTAATTGATGTTTAGCACGATCAGTCTCATAGGTGCTGATCGCAGGTGCTGTAGCAGAATTGATGAGAATGCCCTCCCTGTGCTCTTCACCATCACTTCCATCAACACCACCGTCCTCTCTAACCCTCCGCCCACCCCTCACACACCTCTGCCCAGACGTGGGGAAGCTATATGACCTCCAGTATGTGATCATCATTAGAGACACAATCGCCATTAGGTTTTTTTACTCCCTTGAAATACATTTTTATTGTTAAAGCACTCAAAGTTTATCAGCTCCAAATGCTCTAAAATCTCAAAAACATGCCTAATAATCAATGGCACAGGTTTTATCCTTTGAGAAATAAAAAGATATACAACATCAGACAACAGTTTGTTGAGAAAACAATGGGGGGAAAAAAGTGGATGCATATGCTGCAGGTTTTCACACACTGGATGCTGAATCTCCTGTTGTAAACCGGGTGTTTTATCTTGGGGAAGTGAGCAGCCAAGAGGAGGCCTGGCTGCAACGCCAGCCAAGGCGGCTAATTACATTTTCCATCTCAACAAGAATGGAGGATCCCTTCCTATGTTATTAATCATAATGAGGGGAATATAATAAGCTACCATACATCATGCTGTTGACAGTCGTAGTTTGCCATTTGCAAGCCCAAGCATTCTTCTTCTTTTAATGGCCGTAAACTGAATTAATGTACACTGAGTTCGATGCCCATAATCAATTGCGGATGAGATTTAAGGCCTTTTAGCCTCACCCTCCAAGATTTTGGATGGATATCAAGAACGATGCCATCCAGGAAATCACTGTAAGTGATTATATGCACAGAGCATGCATCTGAAACTGCTTATGGAGTGAACTGATATATTGTTTTGCATGGTTGAACAGATTTTGGAGTGAAACTTGCCAAGGTTGTTTTTTTTTTTATATATAAATTGACAGAACTACCTATTCTAACATGCCCTGTATCAAAGATATCTGGAAAGTGCTAGCCTGCTGATGCTACAACATACTTTATACTAAATGTTTACAGTTGGTGCTCACAGTATGTTTATCTAAGTATTTACTCACAGCAACTGAGATTCAGGTATTTGTGGATAAAGTGGGATTAATCAGATTTATCCCTGAAACACAGAGTCAGATAACATGCTTCTTGATGTGAAGAGGGGGGTTACTCACAGCTTTTTCACCTCAGCTAGATCGCGTTTCAGTTTTACAGCACATTTAGCCTTCTGCAGGTTCATTCTCAGTGTCTCCAATAAACATTGTTCTCAGGCACAGCAGGCGGCCATGTTCGCCAGACAAAGCTCTGACAAACAAAAGCTGACAAAGTAAATACAGAGAGTGGAAACCTGACTTATGTAAAGCTGTATAGCCAATATTAGCGCAAACAATTGTTAACTTACTGTTAAGGTGTTTAGTAGACAACGGATTATAATGCATAGCCTACATCCTCTAAATTGTGCTTTTTCTTCAGGGCAGACTCAGTAGTGGCCAGCCAGAATGCTAACTTCAGTAGAAGAAAATTAGTGATAGAAACTGACGCAAAACAAAAGTTGGGATTTGTGTTGCTTTCCAGGGCATGAGTGTAGACATCTCTTGGTGAGTAAACGAACAAAGTGTATTATTTCTTCTTGTCTGGTTGCTAAGTTAACAGCTAGTATGCTACATTGGCTGTGTAGCAATAGAAAAACTTGTTAGTCACGGCAACATTGAAAAGCTGTGTCAGATTTGTTTTAGGTTTATTCTGCCTCCATGTTGTCAAAAGGCGCGGCCCTTTACTGCATGTCATTCCCCCTCTCTCTGCCTCCCCATTTTCTGTCTCTATATGCTACACTATCCAAGAAAAGCCAAAAATGCCCCAAAAAATATACTTAAAAAAAGAAAGAAAAACTGTAATCAAATGTCAAAAATCCAAATCTAATAATGAAAAATTATGTTTTTCATCCCCAACCATTAAGGAATGATTAGGAAATTTGCTTACACCCTTTCTTTCCAAGAGTTAGATGAGAAGATTGATAGCACTTTAATTTCTGTACAGGAGATAACAACTAGTTAACTAAGTATAAGGTTTGCAAAAATGAACAACATTGTTTCCCAAAACATCAAGTCCTCTGATTTAACATAAATGATTATTATTCATTTAGCCAAATGCATATTTGATGTTGTAGAGAATATATTCAAGCCTTGAAACCTTGCTTTCGGGAAATTGACCACCCATGTTGGTCAGTGCTATTACAGCATCCTTAAAAAGAGGATCATTGCTAAATACAGAAAGTCAGTGGGATCCCACTGCTAGATCTCCACACACTTACTTTTGGTTGTGCTATACTGCAGATCTTCTTCCAGTCTGCATAGGCTATATGTTGTTGTTGTTGACTAGCACTTGTGTTACTTGGACTCTGCGTGTGTTGAAGGCGACTGTAAAAGGTGCAAACAGCAAACCATATTTCTTCTTCTGGTGTCAGCCCTGACATTTCTGAATCAACTTGGGGAAGCCAATTCTATCACTGTGTTTAATAACAGAACGAAAAATGAAAAGATCCTGAAGGTAGCTATACTTCCTGAACGGCTATCTGGAGAGAGAAAAAGCACTGCAATGTAATTTATCGTGACTGAGCTCCCGGCCCCGAGGCTTCTCCTGCGAAAGAGTAAAAAAAATCTCAAAAACAAACAAATAGGAAATAAAGGCATTTCTCCTCTTAATCCTCCTCACCTCAAGGGGTGAAAGACACAGGTTAAAGACTTCACAGCCGTATACAAGCAAGATAAGGTCCAAGTCAGTCTGGTCAGTATTTCGATAACTTCATCAATCCTGGAAAATGCAATCAGATATAGTGCAACTCTAAGCTGCTGTTGCCCTCTGGGAGGCTGAGAGAGACATTCATTTTAGTGAGGAGGGCACACAATCTCCCTTTTGTAATTAAGAGTACCCAAATAAACTGTGTGTGTTACCCCTGAAGTGGAACAGTTAGAAACAAATAAAAGGCTAATGAAGAAATGATTGCTCTTTTACAGGGAGAGGAGAAGAGAAGGAATCTTAAGGCAGCGAGCTGCTCGTATGCAGCAGTCCAAACGAGGTTGGTCCAAATAAGATGAAAACAAATGAGGACGTGTGTGCACGTATATGTGCACGTGACTGTGGCTTAGTCAAGGGCCTGTTGTTAAAACCATGATCAGATGATGTGCAGGCGTCTGTGTGTCAGTGGAAGTGGAGAGGCAGAGAGAGTGAGCTACAGTATGTGATCGCATTTAACTACCTGACGATTTATAAAGTGCTTTAATTACCTCAACCAGCTTAATTAAAAAAAAACTGTTTACATTCAAATATAACAGTAATAATAGTGCATAGTTATTTATAACCTGTCATATTTATGATAAAAAAAACAAACAATGGTTCAGGAGGAAGAGTGGGTTGTCACTTAATTTGAAGGTCAATGGTTTGATTCCTGCATTTCCTAGTGACACCGACCCCCGACTACCCCCCGGTGTATCATCAGTGTGTGAATGCAATAGTACAATTTGTGTATGATGGAAAAGCACACTGGTTTTGAGCATCGACTGGTCCATAAGTCTAGAAAACCAAGCTGAACAAGTCAAATTGTGCAACACCTGTGGGATAATTGATATAATCATCATGATGCATCCACTTTCAGTGTAATCGTAGTCTGATGATAGGATTGCATCATGTTATTATATTACAAAAACATCATGATTATGAGAAACCTTCTTTTACAAAGGATCTGAACTCTTCTTCCTTCATTGTTTGAATCTTGCTCCCGGACCGTGCATGGCTGAGAAAACTCTTGAACACGTCCCACAGCGTCTTGGAGCTTCCCAATAATTAAAATGTTTCTCAGCGTCTCCGTTACCCCATATTTCTTTAAGTGTGGGGGCCTTTTGTTTGGTGTTGACTTTTCGTGGCAGATAACTGACGGCAGATCAAGACGCTGAGCCACTTGCGATGAAAGGTTTTGACTGCCGAGATGAAAGTTTGTGAATTCCAAAGTACAACTACATCTCCGGTTACAAAGCGAGGTCAATCCACTTGCGGTGACTAGATTTTAGTGGTGAGGGCGCCATAGGTGGATGAAAACACGCAGCCACGGCAGCTATATCGAGATTTCAGCTGTCTCGCTGTGTCTACGTGGAGTTTTTTTTTTCTCTTTCCTGGGGATGTGCCTGAGAAGAGAAGAAGATGAAATTTATTTATGTGTCATCAAAAACTCGATCGGCCGTGGAAAGTGTGGCACATACCTCGGAGCAGAGCTGTTGCAGAGGCTTGTTGGGGCTATTGGTGCATTAGCACTCATCTGAAATGTGATCTTCCACATCTGCGTCATTCAACCGGGGCCAAATTCCTTGCTACTGTAACTAAGGGGATTGTTTTGTTCCATGGCAGTGCAACTTCTCCTCTCCTTTTGACTGTCCACCCATAAAAGTGTCAAGATTTGAAATATCTGGATTGAGAGAGCGAGTCGAGTGAAGCGGCTGCCATTTTCAACAGCTTGTGTGAAACGTCTCCGTCGTCTGCGGCACGGCCCTCCAGCAGGAGGAAAACGCATTAGTCCCAACAGGTCGTCGTGCTCCGGAAACCAGATATGCTGCTTTTATTAAGAAGGACGCAAGTTAATTTATGTCAGAGCTTAAAATAAGCCTGTTGCTGCTTCTTATGTTAATGACGAAGCAGGTGTTGTGGGGTTTTTAAGCGCCGAACAACAACAACTGACTCTCAAGGCTGAATGAAAATGGTTTAATTTCCAAACATTATAAAGCTAATATCCGTCAAAGCAATTATGTTTTATTGAAACAAACCCTGGGGATTCTTTAAGGAAAACAAATACAAGAACATGTAGGCACAGGTTTTTAGCTACTTCAGAAGCCGTACACACAACATGACACAGCAGCAGCTCGGAGTCGGAGACAGACACTGTGACACTGGTGAACTTTGCACGTCGTGTCCGAGCACGCACCAGGGCCTCAGCGAGTATGGATGCATTCCCGTCTGCTGTTGTGCAGAAGCCTGGAGATCACGGGGAAAAACACTGACCTAACATCTCCCCCTCCTCCTCCTCCTCCCTCCCCTTTAAAGCCAGTGATCGACACACTGACTCATGCCACGAACACTTCAGCTCAGGCAGGACAGAGGCGTCTGGACAGCATCTCTCTTTGCCTGGATCCTCTGAACCATCCAACCTCTTGAAACATTTTGTCGCCATGCTGTCCGGGGCTCTGCCATTTTCATTCCAGTGCAGCCGCTCAGCTCTTCCACCTGTCATCTGCACTCTGAGCTCCCTGCGGCCGACCCGCTGACAGCTCTCCTGAACGTGAGGGGAGTCACAACAGCAGCGCCGGGGGACAGGCGTATTGATATAGCCTACATATTGTATTTAGCTGTCATTATGTTCCTCCGCTGATGGAGTGCTCATTATTTTTATACAATTAAGAGCAACCTTTGTGGGAACTAATCTGTCTGCAGGTTACAGCGGGGCACAGGGTTTTAGGAGAATATCAATGATCGTTGAAGCTCGGGCCCCAGATGTCAAGAAATTAAAGGCTTAATCATCAGAAATGATAAAGTGGGAAACGGTGCGACAGCTCTATTCTGCCTTGTGCATTTTTTTCATGTATTTTAATTGGAATTACAGAAAGCAAATTACACTCTAGTAAACACTGCTCTGTACAGTTTTGTGGTACTTTTTTTTACTTACTTACTTTAATTTTTCTATTTCATAGTTTTTCCTCTAATAATCTACTGTAAATTCAACATTTCAAAGGGAGACAAACAACATATATTTATTATATGTATTTATATAAATTATTATATTTATTTAAAATAAGATTTATTACTATTAATTCAAAATCATAACTTTATATAAGGCATGGTCAACTTCAGCAGTATGAAGCATTAATAGTAGTATAATACACAGCAGAGGGGACATCAAGTACATTTCATTGATAATATTTCAGTACTACTATCTGAGTCGTGTAGTAAATTCACAAATTGTAGCTGTTCTTGGACGTGGAAGAAAACCTACAATAGAGCTAGATGTAGTTGAGCCGAAAACGCCCACAATGCAATGCTTTGTTAGACAATCCTTTGTTAGACACGTAAATTATCGTAATGTGGCAGCACATTTCTCTGTCTTTATGAGAAACAACAGGAGGGATCAAAAAGATATTCAAAATAATAATAATAAAACGTCACATAAAAATATTTATTCCAATCCTTGTCTTACAGTATAAACACATCCCATATTTTTTCCCCTTTTATTTATTTTTCCAAACAAACACCAGGTTTTCCAGGCCAGGTCTTGAGGGCACCATGAGCACTCCTGCACTGCTGGAGACAGTTTGTATTTCACTCTTAAATTTCAATTTGTTTCTTGCTGTTTTCTCAAGTGCCCATCCTAGATGCTATAATTACATTTGGGCAATAGGGTCTACAGTATTTCAATTAGTAAGAAAAGGGAAGCATTTCTCTGCTTGTATCCCCACTTTGTGATCCAGGGCTGACATGAATGCAGCGCTGTCATGTGATGAGGCCTACCAAGCAGGACACCCAGCTGGGTGTAATTTTACGGAAAAATATTGCCTAGTTAAAGTACAACAACAGCGAAATTTACCTTGGTGCAAAACTTTAGTAATGAAGAAACTGCATTACATGGCAGTCTTATTCCAAATGTTCCAAGTAGGAATAATTAGAAATAGAATAAGCAAAAATTTAATGTCTGTCTCTCTGCAGGTGACAGTAAATTGTCTTTGCCATGGTTCCTCGGTGAAAACACAACGTATAATAGAAGAACAATTATAACTACTAAAAACATCTGTTTAGGCTCTCACCAGATCATCACACAGCATGTAAACCAACAGGGGTCAAACATAAATCCAAGAATCTCATAAGTACATTCGACACATCATGACCAGGACAAGATTTGCAGCCGTTAACGTTCGCCTGGTTCAACAGGGAAATCTATGTTTGACCCGTTGCCGTGTTGTTACTTTTATAGGGCTTTGATACGGATCTCCTGCTTTTTCTCAGGATGTCTCCTTCACAGCATGTGAGAACGCCCTCAGCCACCATCGCTGAACAGGTGATGTATGGAGTTCAAACCATTGATGTCAGCCCATAATAATCCTTGAGACAAAGCTGAGAGTGTTTGGATACTACCACCATGGCTCTGCTTTCAATACAGCCCGTCCACATTCATTCATTCATTCATTCGTTCATTCATTCGTCAGCCTATCTCTGATCTTCTGCTTGAGTTGCTCTACCCTCACCTTGACAGATGCTGAGGGGAGATCAGGTTAATGGCCATTAACAGTAAAGATGGTTATAGTGGTGAAACCTTTGATCTGCCGTGATAAGGCCGAGAGGCGGTCGCTGCAGCTTTTTCTGCTCGCTGATAATCCAACAGCTGTGCTGCGTAATGAAGGAAGTCATTCATTTTGTTGTTTTCACAGCTTCACAAAACGGTGATGGATTATGAAACGACAGCACAAACAGTGACTAACATGTTCACTGTGGTGGAAAGATTAGCCAACACTTTAGCTTAAATTTATCTAAATAGCTGCAACTTTTGATCAGGTTTGAGGCAAACATTTCACACATTTTCTTTTTTTTCATTTTGAGTGTTGGTATTTGTAAAGACCATCTTAGTTGGACTTCTCTGCTGTTTCTTAGGGTTAGATTAGATTGCTGATTCTCTGGGGTCTAGGTTAGCTACTGTACCTTTGCCAACACTCAGTACGTTTACATGACACTTGAAAAAAACGAATTATTGCCTTAATCCGACTAAAACTGGACAACTGAAGTGCATGTAAACACCTTAGTCCGACTGAAATCGGAGTTGAGAACTCCGATTAAGACACCCAGATAATGCGATTGGAATTCGATTTTCTCCGTCATGTATACGCCTTAGTCGGAGTATAACTGGACAATGCATGTGCGCATGCTCCACAACCGTAGAGACGGCACAAAGTGGAGCAGAGAAGCCGCCCAAACCCGGCAAAGTAAAGAAAAAAACCCAACATCAGCGCCGATTCAGTGCATTTCACACAGCGCAACCAGCAAGAGTGTTTTATTTTTTATTTTTTTAAAAAGAGAGAGAGAGAGAGAGAGGAAAAAGGAAGCCCGTATCCTATTCTCAGGGCGCATCCAGCCCAGACTGGTGCGTCTGGTCGGGTACTGCAGTTGAGAATTTATTATTAAGCTTATAAAGTTGTTTATATTCAGTTTTTTACCAGGTGACAGAAAAGTCAACAGGACAGGCGGCGTATTAACCCGCTGAAACAACGGGTGACGCCGCATGAGGGGGCGGACCCATCAGTTATTCTGTTTTTTCAGTTGCATGTATATTGAGACAAGGACAGAAGTCTGACTTGACGCCAAAATCGAATTTTGAGCATAGCTCGATTAAGCTCTGCATGTAAACGTACTGACTGTATCATTCATGCTATTAATGTTCATATTAGCTTACATCTCGTATCATCCAGCACTGCGTCATTATGTAATTATTGTGAACAACTTAATAGGGATGTTGCTGGTGCATTTTCTTAAATGTACCTACATTGCTAATTGTGAATAGAGAATGACTATGTGGGCGGCACAGTGTTGTGGTGGTTAGCACTGTTGCCTCTCAGCCAGAAGGGTCCGTGTTTGATTTCCAGGCCTGGGGTCTTTCTGGGTGGACTTACAGTAGCATGTTCTCTGTGTAGGTTCAAACACAGTAGGTTAATTTGCAGCTCTAAACTGCACGATGTGTGTCAGCCCTGTAATAGACTGGTGACCTGTCCAGGGCTTAGACCACTCTCAACCTGTGTCGGTGGGTCTGGCTGTAGCCCACTGCAACCTGGATAAGAAGACAATGGATGTTTAAAGAGGAACTAAGCAGGATTATTCCTGTGTCTATGCTACATTTTTACCTTAGTAATTGTGATACACGACTTGTGACTTGTTACGATTGAGAATGGAGGCTCTGCCTTCCACCTGGCAGCTCATGGCTGAAAACCAACATTGCAACATCAGTGTAGTAGCCTACTTGGTCACCGCCCCAGTGTCCCAGCTCTCGTCTCTGCGCACCGTGACACAAACAAGCTCTGTAACCGACAATCTTTTGTTTATGACAGTTAAGACTACACAGACACGCTGGCTTCATTGTAAACAAATACACATAGCCAGGCGGAGGGTTAGCAAAACGGCAGAAAAGCAACTGGACTTGCTCCTCTTTAAATGTAACTACTGTAACTGTGATCTGCCTCAGCTTTTTGTGCAGCAGGAGTGCGTAAGCCTCTAAATAGCATGAACACACCCTGAGACATTAAACCTGTCTCTGTTGCATCACCAGTGTCCAGCAGTAGCGTCACTACAAGAGACATTACCAGAAACTACATTTCTCAGTATAGCCTCGTGGTAACTTCACTGTTGTCTGAGTGCAATTGCTCTCAGCAAAAAAAACCCCAAAAAACAGGATGTATACACATTAGGCACACACGCTACTTCATTAGAGTAGGAAATCTTAGTGGTTTAGGTTAAAATAAGTATTTCTTTACATTTAGAGGTGCATCAATGTCCTGGTTAAAAGAAAATATTGATCTGTTTCATGCAGGAAACAGGCTCACTGTTTTGCCATGCTCATCATATTCACTCCTTCTATCGTCAACAAACTTTCTTTTTTAAATGATATTTAGTACTGAACTGTAAACTAGGTGGTAGTTCCAGTAAATTTACATCAATCAGTTTACCCTGCTGTGATTAATGGTATCCCCTCTTAACAGTTGTTTATTCTCCATTTTGGCTAATCTGAAGAATCTAGATAAGGGGGGAAAAGCAATACTTAGGAAGGAAGTACCCTTATGGGACGACGAAGCCAAGCAGCCAGCATCCTCCGGTTCTCACATCTCCAGCCGCCGCACATCTAAGAGCTGAGGGGGAGATAGGGGCCAGAGAAAGGCATGTTGAATTTCACATTTGACTTATGACTGGTCCTAATCCGGCACATCTACTGCATGAATGATGGTGGTTAATGGTGTGTGGACGGTAGTTTCTCACTAAGTGCCATCATTCATACGTTTCAGGCCTCAACGGCTTCGCTTCAGCTGTCAGAAATGAAATGCTTAATTGATAAATGCTCCACAGTCCAGAGCGACGTGAAGGACGGATTCAACGGGTCCTTCAAGTCAATAAGGGTTTCAATTTTTGTCAATGAAGACGTTGTTGGCAACTTTAAAGCAACTGTTTAAAGGGACAACGAGGAGTTTCTATTTGGTTATAAAAAAAGTCTCACGTTAATGTGGATGAATCTACGCTACCCACACTTGCTAATGGGCCCATTTTCGATAAATATATCGTTTTGTCTCTATCGTTATTTTGTTATTATTAGTGGTGGTGGAAATGCTGGTCGAGCCGACCGGCGTTTCTTTACTTTCGGTTTCGTGGCGAATCATGAGAATAACGGCGCCGAATCGCCGTTTATGGTCGGAACTACGACGGTATGTGATCGTCTTTGAACCTCTGACTTTAATTCTTGATGAATGAAAACATGAGTCCGTCTTGAGCTAGTCAAAGAATTTCACGGTGCGCGCGGAGGCTCATAAATGTAGTGTGAAAACGCTTCGCTTTTCCAAAACTCCTTGTTGTCCCTTTAATACAAGAATCCACAAAATGGAGTAAACCTTTGAATGAACTGGTTGTTGTGTTCAATCTCTTTTGATACCTCACAGAATCCCACACTACAGTTTCTGATGAAAACTGCTTGCTGCAAGAAAATGATCTTATTCATCAGTGTCCTGTTGCACTACCAGGAGTAGGAAGTATTTTGCATGTAGCAACCTGGTCTCCCATTAGTTTGTGTCCAGGTAGGCTACTTGAAATCGTCTATAGTTGGTTGAGTCTTGATAGACATAAAGATTTTAGGTTTAGTTGTTGTGGATAAGCATTGCAAGGACGTTTTAGTTTGTGAAAATTGAGACATTAAAGAGGAACTATGCAAGAGTTTCACCTTAATTAAACAGCTGTGATTTTGTAATTGTGATGGTGAAACGACTTGTTACAGGGAGAATGGCATCTCTTGGCCGAAAACCAACCAAGATCAGTGCCGCCGACCCGAGGTCCCAGATCTCGTCTCTTGGCAGCACCACGACACAAACATGCTCCGCAATCTGTAATCTCTTGTTTATGACAGATAAGACTACACAAACATACGTACATCGTAACATATATATGATATATAACATTATCCACCACTACGTTGATTGTCTTCACACCAATCTCGTTGAAAATGAAGGCACATGGTCGGGTGAGAGGGGGAGGAGGGTTAGCAAAACAGTGAAAAGGTGACCAGACTTGCATAGTTTCCCTTTTAGATAATCTCAGTTAGATTTTAGGTTCAGATTTTGTGGACAAGGATGTAAATCAACCATGTTTTTCATAAGAGTGAGCAAAACTTTTGGTTTGGTTTGGTAAACAGCAAAGACATTCAATGTTGTGATTCTTAAATATGTAACGTATAGGAATTCTACATTCTCCTGGCAACAAATTGAATCGGAGGCAACTGGACTTTGCTTCTTATCCAAGGGGCTTCATCGGTCCTCACTAGTCTGAACTACTGAAGAATCTTGGATAAGAGGTGAAACGTCTTCCTCAACAAATACAGGTCCAGTTGCCTTCGATTCAATTTGTTGCCAAGAGATAACGATGACCTGGATGAATGAGATAGTCACAGGAATTCTACATTGTTTTTGTAAATTTTAGTGTTGTCACATTTTTGAATGGGGATGGCACCACTAACATTTAACTTCAGACAAAAGATATTAATTTATAGTCTATGCAACCAAAATTACTCTCTTTTCCCAACTGTAACCCAGATTTATTGCCAGTTGATGTGAAAAACAATGATTGTCGTGTGTCATTAATTCAAAATATGCACTTCCCTTTTGTTATGAAGTTTCATGTGCAGGTGCATAAAATCAGTAGATTGAAATCTGTGTTCCTGAACATGAGCAGACGTGAGACTTTGCAGATGTTGCAGTAATGATATCTGACTTAATTGGGTCTTTGAAGGCACAGACTGGATTCTTCTATAATACACTGGAGGCTTTGAACAAGAGGCAACAACAAAAGCTCTAAGAAAACACACAGGAGGCAGCGAGCGGCAGAACACTGACGTTCATGAAGATGTAAAGTCATGTTTAAAAAAAAAAAGAAACCAAAACATAGACTTGACTTTCTCTGGGAAAAACCAGCAGTATTCATTACCCATTATTTTCCCAGCAGCAACAGTAAGTGAGGTTGTTCAGACCTGTATGATACATGATTATCTCCAATACAAACAAATTCTCATAACAAGATAAGTAAAAGCCGCCGTCTCCCTCCCTCAGCCGACTCTCCGCTCCCATCGCTCAGCACCCAACCTCCACTAATTGAAACAGCAGCCAACTAACTTTTTTGTCAATGTCAGCAACATGAGCTGCAAAAACACAATTGCATCCAATTTAACTCGCACCGGGCTGCAGTGGTGGACTCATGACTCCTGATCAAGGCCTCTCCTCTCTCTCTGCCCATCCTCCCTTTCCTCGCCTCCTCTCTAAACTCAAGAGCTCAGCTACTCAGGAGATGCTGTGCTGCAAGAAATTACTTCAAAAAAGCCATACCATCTTATTTTTTTCCTCCTTGTTTATTTTCTTGCAAAGAAAAACCTGGATTGTTGCATTAAATGAGACTTTAGCTGATTCTACCTGACACAAGCAAAAGCTCTCACATCTCTTCGGACTGTGTCTTCACAGATATCTAAAGCGAATCTTCAGGTATTTTTCTCCAGACGAGATAAGGTGCACCCTCCTCCTCACTCTCTGCAGTGTGTTCAGTGCCATACAGTTGCTGTCTAAGCAGGCGGATCCTCTAATGAACCAGCGGGTATCAGCAGATGTGGGTCTATAACTTAATTTCCCCCCTCAGCTATAGAGCAGATCCTATGGCGTGTAAGTGGTCTTGATGGATGAGCGCTGCAGCTCATCATACCCCCACCACCTTCAGCACCAACCCCCCCCAGCATCCAGCACCCTTCAACTGCGTCTCCTCTTTCTCCTTCTTCACTCTCATTTTTTAAAACAGCGTCACACATGATCTTTGTGAGTGCATGAGATATTGTGAAACCTCAGCAGGTTTGATGCCAAAACACATTGTTGATCATGACAAACAACCTATACGCCCATTTCACACAGTGGTTTTTTGTGCAATAGTGAACATTGTTTATAGATGCACTACACTTGCAGAAGACAGGGCAGGTGGTGTGAACTGTCTGCAACGTAATACATCAATCAGTCGTTTCATTAAAACAGCTGAGTGGTTTTATTGTTGTGGCTGATTGAGTGTTTATCTATGGCCCGTTTGAACAATTAATTCTGAATCAACTTGATTTGAAGCTTAATTTGTAGTTTCACTTAAGTTCTCCACGGCTTTATACTGTGTCAGAGCTGATTGGTGTAGTAGTGACTTATATTTGAATTTGAGGTGTTGAATTGTGGAAACATCAGAGCATTGAAGACAAGTGGGTAAACTCTGTCTGAAAGCACCAGAAAGTAGCTTGTAAGTGGACACTGAGTTGGTCTTGCTCAAATTTCTCATTTTTTCTTAAAAGTGCTAAAGATCAACTCAGAAACTCTCAATGCAAACTCTCCTTTGACAAAATCTGTGTGATAGTTTGTGGAAAATCTGAGTAAGAGGACCTTGAGTTGGATTGTTTTGATAAATCAAAGCCAAATCAGGAGTTGGTGGAGACCAAAACAGAGCCAAAAGAAGTGAAAAAAATGTTGAACTAACATTAGCCAGAAACATAATTATTAACAAATTCTCATTCTTTATTCTTTATTTTGATCCAAATCACACAAGACATACAAAGATATGACAAAATGAAAACAGAGAATCGTAAATGGTAAAAAACACATCACATTAAAATAAATAGAAACTACCAAATATCATTAATAATAATAAACTTGTGATTAAGTGTCAGTGTTGTGTTTGCAGCTTCTTTCCATAGCACTTTAACATTCAACCTTGTCAACCAGCTAAACACACCAGCCCAGTCACACAAATCCAAACCCACATACTGTACATATACACACACAACAACAACACACACAAACCCAAACCCAAACACACACACACACTCACTCACTCACAGCATCTCCTCAACATATCCTCTGTCCCTCTCAAGGGCAGGGAGCTGTGGTTGCCGCTGCAGGGCCGAGGGGACCATGTGGCGAGGCGTCCATATGGGGTAACCCGAGTAAACGCAGGGTAAGGCCACCGTGTGTCGGTGCACTCTGTTGACTGTTTCAACAGACATGTTTTCCCAAAGCAGAAAAAAGGTACACTAAGAGGGGTGCCTTAAGTCACGGCTCAGTTCACCGAGCTATCTCGCTGCAGGAAACCTGATCTCTCGCGCTTAAAGACTGCGGCTTCCCTCAGCTGCTTTACTGTTTTACGCTGCTGCTCCAGATTTCAACCTTAACTCTTAATGAGGGAATTTTGAATTTTGCTGAAGTTTAGAAATTTGCATAAAATGTCTGTCTTTTTAAAAAAAAAAAAAAAAATCCTAATGCTGCTTTAAACCTCTGCAACACATCTAAATGTAGTTCAGGCTGTCTGTTCTTTTATTTCTCCCTCCCTTCAGTTCACCTGCGAATGCAATCGCAATCAAAGATGCTAATTACCCCAGTGACTTGATCAGCATTAGAATAATTATGCCATTATAAAACGAGCATGCTGCGATGAATGTGGGATGCTAAACCTGGTGTAAAACATGTGCCATTTATTTGATTAACACCCAGGTACAAAGATGGCTCCCCCACCAACAAACCAGGTGATTGATTGATGATGAGAGTGAGAAAACGAAACGCTGTGTTCAACAGAGCAGAGCCGAGGCTGGATTCCTGCAGTGTGAACAAACACGGTGCAAGTTTAATAGATGTGCTGTGCTCCTCCTGTCTGCTCAGGATACTCCCTGTACTGAACAAGCCAGAAACACCGCTCCAAAGTCAGGTTTCCAGTGTAGTTCCTCAGAAAACAGAGGAGTTTCAACACAATACAACTGCAAATGATCTGTGAAAAAGCTACAGTAAGTATATTATCATTACAATTAAACATGGTGATAGATTTCCTGCACTTTGCCTCCTAGGGGCCTCAGGCAGAGAAATCTTATGTGGCATTTGACAGTTTTGTGTAGATGTTTCCATCACAAATATTTCATTTTAAAATTTGCAGCATACTCACCTTTAAGTCTTGTAGCTGACTGCCTTTGTTGTGTGTCTGCTGGAGAACACAACTGTAAAGACAAACTCAGTGAGGAGCAGGTAGACTTTGCATCAAATGAGTAAAACTTTCTGCAACTATCTAACAAGAAACTTAAAAAAAACTCACTTGCTAACAAATAGTAGCATCAGTAATTGCCAAGCATGGGAGCTAATGTAACAGTCAATTTCAAGGTAAATTTAGTACAAAAGGACTTCAGATTTCTGATAAACACATCAGTTTTGAAGTATTTAGGTCAGGGGTGTCAAACTCATTTTAGTTCAGGGGCCACATACAGTTCAGCACAATTTGATCTCAACTGGGCCGGACCAGTAAAATAATAGAATAATAACCTATAAATAACGAGAACTCAAGATTTTTCCCTTTTGTTTTAGTGCAAAGAAGATGTTTACATTTAATGAACTATCCTTCTACACAACCTTATGAACAACCTGAAATCTAATTTTCACACTTGGCAAATTCATCTTTATTAGAAGAGTTTTCCTTGGATCATCCACTTTTATGTCTTTGATCTGGATTCACTAGTTACTGAAATTACATTTGTCAGTTTTATAAGAATTTTTGCTGGTGTGATCAACAGGTCTATTTGCTCCCTATGTTTTTTTTTTGCTAGGAGCATGTTTCATATGTGGGAAATAGGCTAAATGAAGCTGATGAATCTCTTGATTACACAATGCAGTGGTTTTGTGTGCTCCTGGCCACAGTAGCGAGGCAAAACTTTATTGGTTGTGCACGGTCCATATAAACTTTCAGTTTTCAAATTTATTTTTGTTGCAGGACAAAGCATTTTAAATAAAGTTTAATTGTATGACAAAAGTGAAACAATGTGTCTCAGTTAAAACTTAACCTGTTGCCATTCCGACGGCCCGCCGGCGGGCCGTCGGGGGGGTTTTAATCAGGGAGGTGTCATCAGGATGTCACCAGTCACTTGAAATAGTCATGCCACATATCGTTGGAAAGCTAAAACTCTTGTGATTAAAGATATGCCGACCATTCCTAAATATAATCATCACAGCAACACTCGAATCAGACTATAAACATGCTAACAAAGTTCGTAAAAAGCCGATATAACTCACGATTTGTGTCAGGGCAGGCTCAGGATCACAGGGTTTCCCCACAAACTTGGTGTCGTTACATTCAGAAAAGTCCAGTAAATCCAATCCAGTAAAGTATTTAGTCCAAAACACACGGTTGTACCGGTAGATAACCTCATCCCGCTGCTGCATCTTATGAAATTACGCATTGTATATCCAGTAAATCCGTTTATTTCTCCTCATAAGTCCGGCGTTTACATGAAAACAATGTTTATTTCACTTCACAAAATGGCGCTGCACTCTGAGCTTTCGATTGACAGCTCACTCGACCAATCACAAGCTCCCTCTCTCCGGCTGCCGCCTGCAATAGCGAATGAGTGGCTGTGTCTCATGAGGAACATCCCCTCCGACAGCGCTGAATGGCTTCAGCCAATAGAAACGGATCCCGATGACACTGTAGCATTGAATAGCCAATGAAATTCCGAAAAAAACGATGTGCTGCATTCACGGTCCCTGGGAAAAGGCAGCACTGCCATTTCCATGCGTAACTTTGCAAAAGCTGCACTTTGGCGCATGTATTGTTTGTCAATGGCAACTTTAGGAAAACGCCTAGATATACACTATCTATCAAACATGTGTAAAATACTCATTTTTAGCAGGATTGTTATCAAATTTGAACTGGGGCCAGGTAAGGCTTCATGCTGTAGTCCCATTGTGTTTTCCAGCTAAAATTCTCAGCTACACTCATCTTCAGGCATCTGATTGCAACAAAAAAATTCAGGCGAGAATAAAAACATTCTAATTCAGTGTGCTCCCACTTAGATTACTCAATGATAGTAGCACTTATAGTGATTATTTCAGTTTGGGGAAAAACTTCAGAGTGTTACCTTTCAAAAGAGACCAAGCCCATCCATATTCTCCAAACAGTTCAAGAACAGCATTCAATTTACTTTGGGTACGCCTTGGATAGGCGAATATTACAGAATTTATAGGAGTGACAATTAAAATGACCTTTAACTTATAAATTAACGAGTAGCCTCTACGCCTTAGTTGTTTGCTAAAGAAGGTAAAAGAATTGATTTCCAGTTGAATGAGACCTGAACTGCTCAGATTATCATCAATATTTAAGTGAGCGGTGAATAAGTGGTATTTAAGGACTGTTTTGCTGACGTTTTGACCTTAAGTGTCTCATTTTGGAGATGAGTAGGAGACCGTTTCAAGAAGGAGGAGGAGGAGGGGGCCAGGTCAATATTGAGACACACACACAAGTCAATTAATGCCATAAAGTGTCTTTTCTCCTCTTTCTCTGTTCTTCCTGAGTGACAGCCTGAACTCTAAACACCATCTGCTAAAAAGTCTCCCTAAACTTGACCCCGCCGCCCCGAGGGGGTCAGCCCGACCTCTGACTGCCACCGTCGGATAATGCTCGCCGGACCATCCAGAAAACACACACACACACACACAGGCCTGAACGTGAGTCACCTGCATTCAGCTCCGTCAAAACAAAACAAAAAAACGGCGAGAATACAGCGGGTGAAGGGGGTTAGACATTAACAGCCCATAAATCTGCCAGAGAGCTCCACAAGTGCTCTGTCTTTTGCTGCTATTTAAGATGACGGACATGAGGGCTAGACAGCACGTTACCCAGAATGCATTCCACACAGGCGTCTGAGTAAGGTGCACTTTCACTGACTCACAGAAGGCACCGTTGATTATGCAGGATCTGTTTTTCATCTTTTCTCACAGTTTGAGCCGATGTCTGAGACGCCCAGAGGCTGCAGACCAGCTTTTAATTATACGGGTGGAAATGTTTTCTTTTTCTTTATTTAAAACAGGAAAATAATTCATTGCGTCTCTTCAATATTGTTTTAGAAAAGAAAAGGCGCAGATGACAGGATACTCATTAAATGTAGAAGTATTTGCATTTTTTACCCCTCTGAGGGATCTGTGGGGCAGTAGTTTCATCTAAACATTAATATACAATTCCTTTTATTACTTATGTTGATGAAACAATGAGGGTTAAATCTTTGTTTATTGTGTTTGCCCTCGTGAAGTTTGGATAAAAGTTTCCAAAGAGAGTGTGTTCTCAGAAATGATAAATACTGACGTCTTTTTTGTACATCTGGTCTGTGTGCACAGAAATATCAAAGAAATTAACAACTTTTTTTTTAGTATTGCACTTTTACATTGTTGTGTACGGATCAAAGTTGATGCAGCCTACATACCCACTCTCACAGTTCAGGTGGTGGATTCAAGTGCATCATGAGGCTTATTGAGTGGAGAGGTCAGAGGTCACTTTATTGAAACTCAACACCCCCTTCATTTTTTCTTGTTTCAATTTTCAACGGTATCACTCTGAATGGACTGCAGTGGAAATGTCATGGTTCCCAGAAGATGAACCCTGATCACTATGGTTCCTTCCCAGTTTCCACATTTCCAGTTAAATCCATATCTCTGCCAAAACCCCATGAATCTGCAGTTTCTTGCAAGAATCTGGAACATATTTGTGCCTTTTTCTTACGATCCAGCATGTCCAGTCCAGATTGTATTGTTATATATGGGGTCATAGTTTGAAATATTGGGCAACTACAGTACAACTCTGGATTCTGCGTCATTATCCTCCAGTCAGTTTTTGTTTTGTTTTGTTTTTTGCCAAGCCACAAAAAGAAAATAAGTGTTCAGACTGAACATGAAGCACATTTTTTCAACATTTATTCACACTGAAACTGTTTTTCTTCTCCATATTATTTTCCTTAACATGCATCAGATGAGTTCTTGAATCTGTGTCCATCAGGCTGCTGTCTGTTAGAGATGCACTCTGCAGATCTGTTGCAGATGAGTTGGGTATCTATCTATCTATATCTATCTATCTGGGTCAATAGATAACATGCTGCAGCTATTGATCTCTGCTGGTATTTTAAGGTCTTTTTGGATTGGGGGGGTGGGTGTGGGGGTGCTCTATCAGGTTTCCAGGCACAACTGCTCAGTCTGCCCCATCTTTAGAGCCCTCTGTTGTTCCCAGAGCTGCTCGTTGGAGAGGGAGGGCTCCCAGAGCGGCAGGTTAACTCTAATCCTTCAGAGAATAAAGACCCTGAAGTTGATTCAGAAATAGCTCCATGCATGCTCACTGCTGCATCATTAGCAAAGCGGGGGGGTGGGTAGGCGGGTTGGTTCTGATTCATTTGTTGGCAGGTCTTAAGAAACATTCCTAAGAATTTCCCCTCCTTGTGAGTTAAACTGAATTTTTTTAATGAATTAAGATGAATGGAGTTTTATTCTTGTTGAATGTTTGAATGCTCCGGCTTTGTGACGTCCTGTTTCAGCCACAGCTGAACAATCAAGACAATGGGAAGAATGGATGCTAAGGCTAATATGAAACCACTGTATCATCTACCATTATCACAGTAAGAGACACAGACCCTGGCAGCGGGGCTGATTACAAATACTCTGGTGCTATTTGAGAAATTGCTCATTTGGCAAATGCTTATGTTGTCTGTAACCTAAATCCTCATTTTCATCGATGCGTTTCAGGGGATTTGTTTTTTAATTTAAAGAGACAAAAGAAAACAAAAAAATATAGTGGGACACATAATCGTTGACACATAACCAGTAAGTGTACAGTTGAGCCTCACATCCAACCTTGATAGACACATCCCTCAAAACAAAAACACATGAGTCACAAGGGAAATAAGCAAAAGCGAGCCTAATGATGAAACAACTTAATGTGGCAGCTACATCGCCCAGACTCCTCCCCGACAGCGCAGTTTGGCGTTGTGTGCATGCGTAATGTCCATTTGGGACAGGGTGAGCTAATTTAGCGTGCCCGAGAACAACACCATACGGCCCTAATGATCGCCAAGCCGCCAAAGTCGGCCCTCATCACAATCAAGCTGCGGTCCGGTCGCAAAGCAGGCACGGCTGCAAAAAGCGAAGAGTTTAATCTGAAACCGTAGCTGGAAAATGACCTTTCCCTGCGGTTTCCCCGCGTCTGTCGCCCCCCCCCGAAATGTGTTGACGGCTGAGTGTCCTGATGTTAATAAGACGCCTTGCAGCTGTGGAGCGGTGTCGAATCCAAAACCTCTGGGTTCTGTTTTATTTTTCTGTCTGGCTTTCACTCTCAGTCGTTCACACATGTGCAGCCTCCCCATCCTGTGTTTGCACAATCCTCGTGACGAACACCGTCAAAACAAAGATGGACGCCTAGGCTGTGAGATAAATCACTGCCACATCAATTAAACCAAGTGACAGGAAATTGATAGACGAACCGTGACTCCTCCAAAATGAGCACTCTGCTAAGGTGCTGTAATGTCATTGATCGTGTGAATGATGAACCCCTGAACTGGAGTTTCGGCTGGCGGCAGCGGTGGCGGTGGTGGCGATGAAGATGGTGGTGTGTCTCCAAAAGTCTTCCCCGGGGAAACATCTTCCCCACCTCGGGCCAGTGGCCTTCTCGGTAACGCTATATCCACATCAGAGAGGCTGGCCCCATTGATTTAGCACTTAGCTCCATCGTCCCATATGAACAGTTATCATTTTAGGCCGGGGGCCAGAGTCTAGGCGTCAAAGTTACCGATCAATGATCCGAACTTTGAAAATGGGGGTGGCGGTGTTTAGGTTCAGGTGTAGATTACAGGAAATATGGTGTCATAGGGATCAGGGTAGATCTAATACAGGCACAGATAAGGAGGTACGGTACGGATGACTGGTGTATTAGTCACTTTCATGTTGCCGAGAAGACAAAAGAAGACAAAAAATACACTTCCAGTATCTGTAGACTCTACTTTCTCATATTTTCTTGTAGTGATCAGGATACGATATCACCAAGGTCGGAGGTGGAAGGAGCACAAAGACGTTTCAGTTACCTCAGTTAAACTATAAAGTTAGAGTTGCACATAATTAATATCTTCTTATATATTACAATTTCTGCAAACACCCAGATTACAGCCAAAAAACTATTACTTCTGATTCAAACTTTGATATGGGTTACAGTAGGTTATGAAACGTAAAAGTTTGAAATCCTGATCCATACAAGTCCAATGGTGTCCAAGTTTCCCATTTTTTGATGAAACATTAATTCATATTAAGGTTAAGGTGCAGTTGTGGTTCCTATTTAGAAGTGAAAATACTACTACTAATCAAATGTACACATTCATCCACCTACCCAGTCTCCACACTTAACTCACTCATTGTTGTACTGGTGCTCAACATTGGCATTTTACATATTTAATCATGCAATATGGATGTAATTCCTAAAAATACTGGAGTATTTAAACTCTAAAATTGTAACATAGTTCCCAAACATGCCAATATTGTGGATATTACTCATTATGGTGCATTTACTGGGGCAGAATTTGTTCATCTTAGATCAAAAGTCAGTTTTTTTGTACACCTTCAACAATATGCTTTTTTATTCTGCAAAAACTTCTTGTTGTGGCTTCAGCTGAGAAATTTACCCTCTGTCAACTTTCTCCTCTCCATTGAGTGAGTTCTGGTTGCACTCCTAATTTCAAGACAGTCTGTTTAAGCACTCTCTTGGGAGCGCGGGGCAGCACGGGCAGATGGGAAGTTTTGCTTCGAGAATCATCTGCATGGGATTTGAGATCCGACCCCTTTCACAGGGGCCACAGTTTTGTCCCCATGTTTTCATGTCTGATTTACTGACTTGGCCTGTGTGAGTTCTGAGATTTCACCGACCTGAGACAGTTGTGTCAGTAGATAAGTTAGTGGACAGTCACTCGTCAAATCTACATGTGCTAAAGGCTACTACTACATCACCTGTCTCTCTTGTCTCTCAAGTAGAAAGATTTTTAAATGATCAACTCACACTCTGTCACTGATTGTCAAAACGACTCATGTTAATAAAGTCTTATCGGACCAATTCCACCTTAACTTTTCTTTATTTGTTGCAGATCTAGTCCAGATAAAACCAGACATGCCCAAGCACTAGATTAAAGGAAGAAAGAAAGAAAAACTGATCTCTGCACAGAAAGACAAATAGCGGACGAGCAGAAGCACATAAGTATTAATGTCCGGCTCCAAAGACTGCACTTAAATGTTTCACATTGTTTGAAACACACTAGATACAGTTACACGGGTTATTTTTATGGCACATATATAATTCAAATGGTTGGTTGGCATTTAAAGCATCACATTTTAGTTCAGGCGGTGTACTATATACTTTCACTGTATTAATGCTTGTATTTACAAGCAGTGGCGTGGTACTCGGGAGGAAGGCTGTTTTTTTCTCGGGGCCTTCCAGCGTGGATAAATATCCCTCGTTATTCAGTTTAAGAATAAACACATTTCTCAACCTAATATTTTTCTCCCCGAAGGAAGCGTGTCCTGGTTAATCAAACGTTATTACCCTTTATTGGAAATACTATTAACAGATGAGTGGTTTCTGAGTGGAGTAATTTAGCATCTTCTTCCCACGTTGTCTAAAATTGGGAAGGGTAAATGATGTTATCATCACCTTGTTAATTCACCTAATAATTCCTCATTTATTTAGATGATGAGATCTATAACTCAGCTCACTCAGCTAATTGTCTACCTGTGGATTTAGACAAATAACAATGCAATTCTCCTTAAGCCTTTTGTTTTTTTTAGTTCATGTGAAGCAGCCTGCAATATTTTACATCTTCTAAGCAACTTGGAGATAATAAATAAATCCATATATAAAAAGTTTAAATATTAATTATGTGCTTTTTTTTCCTCCTTCTGGCTGATTTTCAGTGAACCCCCCCAACACCGGGTGTCCGAAGATTTATGTGTTTGCAGCTTCTCAATATGAAGGTAAGGCTGACTCACTCCCCCCCCTCCAGCTGCACTGAGTCACAGGTTTACACTGGAACACAACTTCAGAGCAGAACTTATAATGCAAAAACCAAAATTTAATATCGAATAGCCTACATAAATTCATAGACAGCAAACAAGAGCGGTCTCATAAGAGCGGGGAGAGGCCTGAATATGTACTGTAGCTAAACTATGCTCAAATATTTACTTTATATTAGCATGACAGAGATAGTTTTAGGATGGTCGCTACATTTTTAGTCTATACATAAATGTAGGGGAGGAGATCTTTTCCTGGAGAATTTTTTGACTGTATTGCTTGATATCCTCTTCACACCCCGATTGCAACCAATTGTTTCAATGCTTTTTTTTTACAACAATGAAAAATATGTATTATGTCCTGTAAAAACAACATCCAATCATTTTGAGCTCCACAAACAAATTCATTGGAACGTAATGCATCTATCAAACTGCCATCACCCCCTGCGAAACACTCTTCGTGCTCAGAGTCTACAACGATTTGAAGTCTGAAGAAAGCGGTTTGGACATTTGAATTGTGTAGCCTATTTTCTAAATGTGACCTGCTCGAAGTGTTTTTCCAGGATCTCCTAATCAACCTTTAAATTTGAGAGATACTGCATCCACCAACAAGAATTATTATTCATATATTAAATGAAGCGCATGTATAAACACAGTCTTTAAGAAGCCTTTGTACATTGATTAGTGAATCAGAACCCAACATGAACGTGCTAGCTAGCTACACCATTTCAAAAATGCAGCCTTGTTCCTGCCACAAATAACAAAATTCATGCTGATCAGCAGTGCTGTGATCGATCAGTAGATTAATATCATTTAGGAAGAATTCCGTGGTTATTTATTGAGGTTAGGTCACAAGTTCAGTTCACTTGAACAAACACTGCAACAGTAGCTGCAGCTACTTGCATTTGCTTGCGCAACATGATCAACAGCCAGAGTACACACACTTGTGTGTCCCGGGTTCCTCCTCAGTATGACTGCAGTACTTCAGCTTGAGGAGTAAGTATGATTGATAGTACTCTTAAAGATCTGTTTGACATTGTTTGGATAACCTCACAGCCTGCAGCTAATTTAGACGGTGAACATGAATCACTCTGTCACCATTTTCACATTTTTCAAAAAGTTGGTGGCAAGTCCTCGCAGCTTGTAGTTAATTTTTTTGCATATTAACTGTCATTTTTGTCGATTTATGTCTTTTTTTAATGTTATTTTATGTAATTATTCATTATTATTATCATGGCTAAAGAGTTCATTGCCATATTAATCTATTTATCTATCACTGGTGTGGTGCAGGTTGTTTACAGATCAGTCATCATTACCTGCACCAACTTCTATGACCAAGGCCTATGGTGTTCCCCTGACTGGCTACTACATAATATTGCTGTTGTTGGGTTGGTTAGCTTGGTTAGGGGGTTAAGAAGTGTAAGAAGATCAGAGCCAATCAGAGGCGGAGTACCGCAGGTCATGCTGGTCTTGGCCTTGCTTCACTTTCCTGTGAAGTATCACCTGCGGTTGATTTGCCCTGTTGTTTTGTAGCTCACCACAGATGCTGTGAGGTGACTCATAGTGGTGAGCTACAAACCAGTTTGACTTTTGATATTTAATTCTGAGAACATTTGCTTCTTTGGCGTTTGTTTGTGTATGTGTTTTCAAAACTGTCAGATCCGGTTTTTAATTATTTTATTTTGAAAGTCAGCTGTGTCACTGACTAGAACACCTTGTTTACCTCATGATGTAATCTTATTTGCATGCATTCAATCTTTGCAAACAGCCACCATGTAATAATTAAATGAGTTGTCCCAAGACTTATGGGCTGGATTTTTTGTGTGTGTGTGTGTGTGTAATGAACCGTGTGGAGGTTTTCTGTCCTGGTCTCTTGACATAGAATTCAGAGTTGTTAGCATCCAGTCACATTTTCCATAGGCTTTGTAACATTTAAATCTTGCAATTTCATGTTTCATTTGAAGATGTCCTTCACAATAAAATCTCATGGTTTACAAATGACCCACTTTTTTCCAGTAAGAATGCTCTCCTCAGTATTAGACTTCCTGCCTCAAAGCCAGTCTGGCTCTTAAAGTTTGCATCAAGAAGAGCTATAAATTCATCTTTGCCTTTGTCCCACTGTATCTGTATCCTGCAGTTGCAGAATAAAATGCACGCCATTTAATATGAAACAAGTATTATTAACAGTAAGATGCCACCAGGAGGCAAATACCATCATACAGCACTTCTTAAACTCAGGCTGTACATCTCAGTTTAAGAGGCCGTGTAAAGCTTCACAGAGTTTTGTGCTCCAAGCCAGGAGAAAATTGGGTGCCATTGCAACAAATGAATACCACCGTGTCTTGGAGGCAAATGAAAACCCTTCACTCTGAGTGGATCTGAGCAGCCAGGAGTCATCGGCGGCTCTCCCTGGTGTCACCTCTAGCCTATTAGTCTCTATAAAGGATGATGAATTAGAGACAGGGGGGGAGGAAAGCCTCAGTACCAAAGCCGAAAATGGGGGTCATAAGAATGATAAAGTGAACAGCATGAGTGCTTTAATGGGCGACGCCAGCAGAGAGGGCGGAAAGAAGGAGGAACATGAAATCTTAAAGAGGGGATTTCCATGTTGCCTCTGTTCTGGAGGCCAGTGCAAACGTGAGAATTTCACATGAATCTCAATCAGGTTGCTCAGGTAGGATGATGAGTCCCTTTGTTTTGGCCCATGTCAAAGTCAATGTTATTTTTTCCTCTCTGTTAAAGCTCCACTGACAGGTTGAAAAATAAACACGATTTATTACCAAGACAAAGAATAACAGAGGCCATCCATCTTGAACAAGGTCAAACAAACTCATCTGTAAAACACTAATGACGGACATAAAATGGAAGATGTCTTTCATGCTAACTATCATTTAAACACTGCTGGACAAGGGGGATTTACAGATGTGTGAACGTAATTCAGTGTCACTATCTGTAATTTCATCTACATTCATCTAACAATCATTGATTCTGTCCTACTAATATTTATATTACTCCATATATTACATTACTTATATATATACTTATATATATTATATTACATCTCATGCAACCATTGATATCACTCTCTCATAAACATTGATATCTCTCTCGTACAGCCATTGATATCATTCTCATGTAACATTGATATTACTTTCATCCAGCTATTGATTCACTATACAGCCATTAATATCACTATCCTCCAACCATTGATATCACCATCTCATACAACCATGATATCACTCTCCAACAACCATTGGTATCACTATTTAACCATCGATATCACTCTCATACAACCATTGGTATCACTATTTAACCATCGATATCACTCTCATACAACCATTGGTATCACTCTCATACAACCATTGATATCACTCTCATACATCCATTGATATCACTCTCCAACAACCAGTGATATCACTGTCCTACAACCTGTGATATCACCCTCTCACTCTCCAACAACCACTGGTATCACTCTCCTATTCAACCATTACTGTAATATCACACTCATACAACCATTGATATCACTCTCATACAACCATTGATATCACCCTCTCATACAACCATTGATATCACTCTCCAACAAGCATGATATCACTCTCCAACAACCATTGATCTCACTCTCCAACAACCATTGATATCACTCTCCAACAACCATTGATATCACCCTCTCATACAACCATTGATATCACTCTCCAACAAGCATGATATCACCCTCCAACAACCATTAATATCACTCTCATGCAACCATTGATATCACTCTCCAACAACCATTGATATCACCCTCTCATACAACCATGATATCACTCTCCAACAACCATGATGTCACTCTCATACAACCATTGATATCACCCTCTCATACAACCGTGATATCACTTTTCAACAACCACTGATATCACCCTCTCATTCAACCATGATGTCACTCTCCAACAACCATTGATATCACTCTCATACAACCATTGATATCACCCTCTCATACAACCGTAATATCACTTTCCAGCAACCATTGATATCACTCTTCAACAACCACTGATATCTCTCTCCAACAACCACTGATATCACTGTCATACAACCATGATATCACTCTCATACAGTACAACCATTGATATCACTCTCCAACAACCATTGGTATCACTCTCCCATTCAACCATTGATATCACTCTTATACAACCATTGATATCACTTGATATCACTCTCCAACAACCATTGATATCACTCACAGTTGATTCACTATGTGGCCATTAATCTCACTCTCCTACAAACATTGTCACTCTCCTACTGTATTCAGCCATTGCTTTCACTCTCATACAACCATGATATCACTTTCCTACAACCATTGATATTACTCTCCAACAACCATTGATATTAATGTACTGCAACCACTGTATAACTCTCATGCAACCACTGATGTTTCTCCCCT
Organism: Trachurus japonicus; assembly: GCF_045865225.1. Lineage (NCBI taxonomy): Eukaryota > Metazoa > Chordata > Actinopteri > Carangiformes > Carangidae > Trachurus > Trachurus japonicus. The sequence goes on from NC_140916.1 coordinate 9,255,801, forward strand.
ACAACTTTTGATATCACTCTACACAAGCGCTGATACTACTGTGATACAAACACACCAATTTCCTACCACCATTGACATCACTGTCATGTGCAGTTGCAAATCAACATGACCATTCGTCAAAATCGCAACCATATAACAACAGACTGATCATTGTCAGCTCACCTCCCACTTCTTGGTGGGGAAACCAGCTGTTTTTACAGTGAGTGGCATGAAATCAGATGATGGAAAAAGGTAAATAGAGACCAACGTCTTTATTGAGGCACATCTGTGTTTGTTTGGCTGTGCTAAATCCAGATATCCACATAGAGGCCACCAACTAAACCAGGATTACACATTTAAGGATTGAAACTTCAAGGCTTAAAAACCTATTAGAAACAACATAGTGCAACTTAATGACTCATTTGTAGCCTCATCTGAGGGTGTGACAATGAAATTGGGATTTTAAACAAGTTTCATTGCTTAAAACAAAAGGAATTCCTTCGATGTGTTGTGATCCCTGAGATGATCTAAAATGGTTTTTGTCTTTTGTCTTGACTTTTTACTCGAGCAAATGAAGCATTGTGGGGAAGCATTTACTTTTACAGAATGAAAAACCTTTTAATAACACCAGTATGTTGTGTGTTTGGGGTCTTGATGAAACGATTGGCGTGCCTTCATGGGTCATTACATTAACAACTGGTGCTAGCAGCTCAGTTCAGGCTCGGAAATAAACCTTTTACCTCCAGAGATCAGAGTCAATCATGTCTTTACTACATGAGACAGTGAAAACAAATGGCTATCATATAATATTCCGAAAGAAGAAACACTTAGTCTGAGCTCTTAATGGGTCTTTGTCTTGCAAAACCTTTCATCTGACATTGACAAATGAGGCACAGTCCTACCTGGAATAACAGCTTATGCATTTCTTCAATGATAATGGCCAGGCTGAATGAGGTCATGTTTTTTTTTCATTAATATTTTCCTAAAGCATTTAGTTTTTCACAGGCATGCAAAGCAATTAAGAGGCAACCACAGATTTTGGTCCTAATGTTTCATCTGTCCACGGCTGAAATACAGTTGGTCAAAAGATTTTACCGTCATAAATCTTCAGTTGTGTACTCAATACATTGAAATATTTCAAACCATGATGAACGCCTAGGAAGTGTCATATTTTATCTGACAGCTGACATTTGTGTTGCTTCTCAAAATAAAATTCATGAATAACAATATTACATTTGCTGTTACGATGCATAGTTTATCATTTCAAGTAATCTAGGCTACAAATCCGTAAATTGTGTATTTTTGGGGGTAATATTTGTTGTTAATGACCCACTGCAAAAGACAGAAACAGAGACAGGGTAACTCACATGGACATCATGTCTGAGAAACAGATGTGCGGTGAAAGTGACACGTCTTCTCTGTGAGTGTATTAACCTCTGCTTCTGCTCCTCTGCCACGTGAACCTGCAGTATCCTCTTCCCTTGCATGGATCACTGACAGCCGAGAAGCTAAGTATTGTGTAATTGCAGGAGCTGCGGCAGCATGCCGTGCAATAATACGCTAAGTGACTATTAATCATTTTGGTGACAAATAACAAAATAAAGGCCCGACGTGGGAAGAGACTTGGGTTTGATTGATGTTCTGAAGGTTCTCCCTTGTCTAATTGCTGATGAGGCACTTTTAAAATGTCTACGTGCATGTGTGAATTGTCTTGCCTCCAATTTACAAATCTACTATTTGAAAAATGTGACATGAGCTTTGACAGAGTAATTGCCTTAATAAAATTTCGGCTCATTACTAAAAATTAACGATTGAAAGCTTTATTGTTTCATGTGGAACATGTGCTCCTTTATTCTCTCAACTGTCTGCAGCGTCTCTCTCCCGACATGTTAAACTATTATTTTGACAGCGATGAGGCATTCAGAGGTTTACAGAAGCTCGGTTGACTCTTCATGTCAGTGAGGTGAATCAGCTGCAGAACATTTCCAATGAACTGATCATTTGTTTCTCTTTTAACCACTGATAAGAAGGTGAGATTACCTTAGATTTATGAGCTCTTTCACGCAATTAGGAGATTGTGTGGGATCAAAAATCATCTCAACCACATGGAAGAGAGGCCAGGTGAGAAACTGTCTGATGATAAGATGAGCAACATAATGTGAATCAGAAGGTTTTGTACTTGTTTCTAGGGTTCATATAATTTCATCATATTACATTACAGCATATGACACTGTATGAGCTTCACTGCACATTTGGTGGTGCATTCTTCCACCCATAGGTTTCTGAAGGGTGGTGTTAAAGCTCAGGGTGGGCTGCTGCACTGCTGACATCCTGGAAACCGGGAGGAACTTCAGTAACTCGCAATCCAACATGGCTGCTCTGTGCTTCAACTGTGAGTAAAAGCTGTACATTACACATCACATAGTCTTAATTAAATAAGTCGTACTGACAGTATTGTGCAACTTCTACCTGTTGTAATGTTGCTTTCATGTGCAAATGATGACATAGTGAGCCTTTATGGTTGGTTCAACAACAATAGCTAACAAAAACTTTTACGACTTGTTACCAACTTGTAACTGGAAGGTGCTAAACCCGAGGTGACATCATTCCCTGGTTCTGTTTTCTGTACCAGGCTGTATAAACATTTCTATTCAGGAGTTTCTGGACACTGACTTTTTGAATCCAGCCCAAAGTGGTTTGAGGAACTGTAGTTTATTTTGGTACTTTGGTATTAGCTTCATTCTTTAGCCCTGGAGTTGCTGCTAGGTTTCCTGCTTCACATCCCTCACCTCAAATCCAAAATGCAAACTCTTCTAGACTGTTGGACATTTGTTCTGCTCATTATTTACCTGTAGACAGTCAAAATCATCCCCCCTGTAAAAATGCCATCCCCCCTCTCCATCCCCTTTTTACATTAAATGTTGGACATAAATTATATTAAGGCTGTCGCCTGGCCTGGGCATTCCCGGCTCTAGCCCCGAACATTTCTTATATAGCCCAGGTCCAGGATGTTTTCTCAGACGGAGTTGTAGAAGCGAGAATCCTCCTCCGTGTTTTATTGGTTCCATCCAGGTAACATCCAGGTAACCAAGGTGACAATCTGAACTCTAGCGTTCCGAGCGGTTCAGAGGCCCGAGGTCCAGCCAGGCCAGACCGAGTCATATTTTCGGGAACTGCCCATTGGTCCGACCTCCCGTTACTCCAACAAAATCAACCACAAGTCGGACCAATAGGAGGTCAAACCAACGGGTGGTCCCGTTAGTTCGAACTGTCATTGCTACTTTGTGACAAGCTCTTCCATTGATAGGAGCATGCAGCTTTGTCTCTCTCTCTCAATAACGAGAATTACTGAAAGAGAGAGAGCTCTCATAAACACACACACGCGGCCCAGAAAGGAGCCAGATCATGTCAGATCGCGGCCCAGAAAGAAGCCAGATCAGATTGCGCACAACCATCATAAATGCTGATCAAGATGTGTAAACTGATAATCAAAGGATCCATACACACAAGCCATACAACTTTGAGAACCAGCTGTCTGAATGCATCAAAATAGATTATTCAATTCTGTCATATGGTCAATTAAAATGTGCACGTCTAATATTTGTGTACTAGAAAACACCAATTAATCTATGTAGTTTTAATTAATGCAGTGTGAAACATGAATATATTTGATTCTCTTCAAACAACTTTAAACCTCAGTAACTATAGGCCCTGAGGAGAAACAAGCAGACTGACTGCTTTTTAGTATGTGAGAAAGAATAAGTTCCTCTTCACACATTCAGATGTGTTGCTGTGATAGAAAGAGTTATGCAGTTTCATCATCATGTTCCCAGAGTTAATGTGTTAGTAAGAAGAAGTAGTCTCATTTTACAGTATAAAGGATGTATCATGCGGTAGGGGTCTATGCAGACAAACTGATAATGTAGCAACTGTGTTTGAAATTGTTTAATGTTTTTAAAGCAGAAGTAAGCAATATTTTTGTGTTAATATAAGTTTTAAATAGTTATATCTTCCGACAGCAATCACTTACATAGAGTGTTTGGTCTGAAACACGGGTCTCTCAGTCACTCTGCTCTGCTCTGAGCCGAGGAGAAAACTTTTCTTGTATCCTACAATTTTTATCCAATGAGGAGAGAGAACGGCATAAAGGGCTGTGTGTGCAGCCAAGGGATGCGCCTGAATGTGGTGACGTAGGGACGAGGACCAATAGATCCATGACGAGGGCGGGGGCTGCTAACTCCATTGGCTGACAAGACGTTATGGTGCGTTCAAGGCAACCTGTAACTCGTGTTTTTCCGACCTGTGAAGTCGTACCAGTTCGATCTGGTACGAGTTCACGGGTCGGAAGTTACGAGTGGCCGTTATAGTGACTTTCACTGGTAAAACAGGTCAGAAAAACACGAGTGGGTTGCCTGGAACCCTACAAAGTCGTAAGTCGTGACTTGAAGCTGTAACTTACGGTTTCAAAAGCCTGCCTGGAACACAGCATTAGCCAAAACGACCGGATCGCTTACTTCTGCTTTAACAATGGGTAGTAGTATAAGGAAGCTGGTGGTTCATATCTGAAATATCATGAAAAAAACAACCGGCAAATATTATGCATGAGAATATTTGTCACAAATGTTCCCACTGTGTTTTTGAACTCTATCCACTGCCCTCTGGTAAATGTGGTGAGGTGTGAAATGTCATTTCATTGACATCCCACGCTGAACTTAAAGCAGAAGTAAGCGATATTTTTGTGTTAATATAAGTTTTAAATAGTTATATCTTCCGACAGCAATCACTTACATAGAGTGTTTGGACCGAAACACGGGTCTGTCACTCTGCTCTGCTCTGAGCCGAGGAGAAAACTTTTCTTGTATCCTACAAGTTTTATCCAATGAGGAGAGAGAACGGCATGAAGGGCTGTGTGTGCAGCCAAGGGATGCGCATGAATGTGGTGACGTAGGGACGAGGACCAATAGATCCATGACGAGGGCGGGGGCTGCTAACTCCATCGGCTGACAAGACGTTATGGTGCGTTCAGGGCTGCCCGTAACTCGTGTTTTTCCGACCTGTGAAGTCGTACCAGTTCGATCTGGTGCGAGTTCACAGGTTGCCTGGGACGCTACAAAGTCGTAAGTCGTAACTTGAAGCTGTAATTTACGGTTTCAAAAGCCTGCCTGGAACGCAGCATTAGCCAAAACGACCGGATCGCTTACTTCTGCTTTAAGGCCACTTCTTCTTTGTTTGCCACCATTTTTTCTTGCAGCTGCTGCACAACTTGTTTTCAGTAAATAGATGGTACAGATAGTAACAGTGAACAGTTCAGTTACGCTTGAATTATTGTTTATTTCTGCCCGTTGAGCTGAATTGAAAGTTTACACAAGGGTTAATTTAGTTAAATGTCAATAAATTAATATCAGAATCTTTTTTTTTTTTTGAAGACTGTGAAAGAGTGACAGGAAGAGAGGGAGATGGAGAGAGGGAGGGCTGTGGGTGTGATGGTGTGGTCTACACACGATGACACGATGACTATATATATAATTTTATAATAATAAATTATATATTATAATTTACATTAATTACACTACCCCACCCCCCCTTTTTTTTAAGGTGAAAAAAATTGACCATCCCCCCTGAATTTTTTTTACAACTCGACTACTGCCTGTAGACAGGACAAGGCAAGAGGAAATCACTGCTAATCTTTACAAATACTATCATATCCTGAGATGATATTTTTCCTGTGAGATGGGGGCTTAACCGGTGCTGAGACGGATCATCTTTTTTCCGCAAACCTCCCCCTGGTTAAATAAAGCTTGAGGAGGAATTGGCTCGAAGTGGACACAATTGCTTTTGTTGCGCTGCACACACACGTCTGTCATGTCATCCAGGACTCTCTCCTCCTCCTCCTCCTCCTCCTCTATCCTGTACGTTCTCCATCACTGGGTGATTAGGCCTCAGGAATGATGGATGGGAGCAGAGAGGAACTCCTTCTGTGGTTCTTCTCAGGCCGGCATGTCACGGACACGCTCCCCGGCGGCCATCAATCTGGTGCGGCGGCCTCTCAAAAACCTGCATCCAATAACGCGACGGCACTTCAGACTAAAAAAGCGAAATAAGAAGCATGAGAGGGAGAGCGAGTAAAGAGAGGGGGATCTGAGGGAGAAGAGGAAAACAAGCTGTTCACGCTGACATCAAATGTACCTCAGAGGGTCGTCAAGAGGAAGCGCTGAGCGAGCGGCGTCCCGGCATGAGCGCCCACAGACGGGGGACGTGAGAGTCTGCGAGAGGAGGATGAGCTAATGCACGGGGGAAGGGAGGGAGAATCACCTCTTCCTCTCCGTGATTCAACTTGATTTATGTGACAACTTTAAAAACAGCATTAGGCACAAATAAAATCACAGAGGATCATTTTGGTAGTAAATCGACCGATGATTACTGTGATCCACGTGATGTCAGCGTGGCCGGGAAGCGTTTTTTCTTTTTTTTTTTAATGCATTCAGAGCAGAAGTGATGATGTGGGGATATACAGTATGCAGAGATGAAGATGGAGCAAATTCATTATGAGAAACACACGAGTGCATCAGCATTTACCAGTGACATCAATGAACATGTTGAATGAAGAGGCGTTCAGTTGACTTAAGGAGGGTGTACAGTAGCTGCCTTTTATTTCTCATTTGTACCTCAGCTTCATCATTTAGGATGGAAGTGTGTTAATGTTTTTCTCACCCCAAGCACCAGCTATCTTCATTTAGAAGCTCATTATCATTCATTCATTCACTCATTCATGCATTTGTTGTATTTTGGTGTTACTCCATTGGCGGTGCTTCCTTATTCTACCTGTTACTGATGATACAGTGTCGGAAGGTAGGAAAGTTGTGCAAGTTTTGAGTAGATTTCTGAATATTTAGCATAATTAAACATGGATGAATGGCTTTTTAGTCTCTGTTTTGCTCATTTGTTTAATAATTTGCAGGAAACCAAGGCGCAAACAGCAACCACAAGGTTTATTGCTAATTGCTACATTAGGTGTCCTTACAAAAAGTCTTTTCAGGAGAAATTTGCCTCTGCTATTTTTTATTTCTGGCATATCAGACTGTTAGTTCTGAGGCCGTTCCTCCCTCACTGGACTGAACCAAACTTATAAACAGCTTTAAATGAACATTTAAGTTTACATGTTTGTATTTTTGTTTCCCATTCAATCAGCCATTGAGAAACAAACGGACGCCCATTTGTTGCTCTACAAAGAGCACATCAGTAGACTCTTTAAAGTTGCTTGAGTTTTCTAATCAATCACAGTGAACATGAAGTCTGCATTCATTTTGTCAGTGTTACATTATCATTGCGTGGTAATCAGGTTTAAGAGCAGATTGATTTGATTTGAAACATCTGCACTGCATCACCTCGTACTGATAATGTAACTTTGACAAAAATCGAGGCTGACGTGATGTTCACTGTGATGGATCGTACGACTCCTCCGAGCTTTAATGGCCTCTTAAAAGACTTTCATGCCAAACAGGAGTGAATGGAAACCAATAGATTGATTGGAACAAGTGCAAAAATACATTCAACTTTCTAAAAAGCAGCTTCTTACTGGTAGGGATGGCATTGTTGTCATGTCATGTGAGTTTCTTCTTGCGTTTTTTTGTTCAGTCGGTTAAAGGTTCGAAAAATATTTTGTTCTGGTTTAATGTGTTTATTTGAATTGACCAAAATCCACTATCTTTTCCTAACTGGAGTCATATTTGTGTATTTTCTACATGGTCCCTGCTCCTGGGAACTACACTGCCTTTAATAAAGTAAAATAAAAACATTGACTCTCAACATAATCCATCAAACAAATATGTTCCCTACAAGATATATCTGCTGTTGCGGGGTAGTTGTATATATAATATTGAAAAATAACTCGTCCACGATGTATCTTTCTTTACTCAAAATCAGAGTTGTGACTGCAGGCATATGGATCGATAGATAGATTGATTGATTGACTCACCGTCAAAGGGTTTTCCTCAAACTTAATTCCATGACAACAAAAAGCAACAGAGGAGAGACCAGCGACAGTTTGACTGGCAGCGATGTCATTAATGTCCTCGTGGCAACCGTCATGGACGTGCCTGTCACATCCTCTCAGCCCGGAGACACCATATTTAATTTAACTGTCATCTTTAGGTCAAAGTAATACCACTCCAAATGGCAGGACACTGACTAAGATCACCTCTGACAGCAATTACAAACGAATCCAGCTCCACATCAGTTACACCACTCGTGTGTCCCGCATCAGATTGATCGTCTTTTATCAATCAAACTGCCATTTGTAGAAAAAAAAAGAAGAAAAGAAAGAAATTAATGTGATGAATGGCGAGACACTGAGGCAATAATTCACAAAGATACTTTGTTTTTTGTTCTGAAAACTCTGTAGAAGAAGAGGAGGATAGGTAGCTGTAGCAACAATAGCATCAGTCTGTGGAGCAACCTGTACTTTTCATATCAAACACCCAGTGTTGACTAATAGAGAATTAACTGAGTGGATTGATTTAACACGTCTCCAGTGATGGCCGATCATTGAGCTGGGCGGCGGTGACAATAGCTAATACCCAGAGTGTTGGTGGAGTTGGACGGGGCTCCAGTAATTGATGGTCGGATGTGTTTTCCCACCGATAATGTGTCTTTGCTGTCATGGGGTTGCTGCTTTCCTTCCTCTCGCTCCGTCAGAGCCCTTACTGTCAAAACAGCACATGTGTCTCCCCAATGAAGATGGATGACTCTCTGTCGGGTGAATACTGAGGGATGCAGAGGAGGAGAGGGAGAGGAGTGGAGTGGTGGGAGGGGGCTGAGGGAAGGAGGGGAGGGAGGAGGGGGGAGACAGAGAACAACCAGAGGTGGAGAAAGGGATGTAGCAACAAAAAGAGGAAAAGATCTAGACAGAAACACGAGGAGAGAGGAAAGACTGATGGGAGAAGGAGGTAGACAGACACAAGGAGAGAGAGACAGAAGATAAAAAGATGGAGGAGGTTGGGGCACATATTGAGGCGTTTCCTATGTGAGACTGAGCCTTTAATATGTTGTGTTTCCTGTGTGGGCGCGTTGGCCTCGGACCAAAACCAAAGAATGGGAACTCTTATTTTGATAGTCTCCCTATACCCAGGGCACCAAACCACATCAACTGTCAGCAGCTTTTTACCTTAATGATAATGTATCTATTCCTACATCCCATAATTAATCAAAATTATTTCAACGATAGTGTATTTTACGAATATTGTCACATGTACAGTCGGATATAGTATGACTGTGGTTTATTGTAAGAACAATACGCTGCATATGGTGAAGTAGCATAGAGGTATATGTTGTTTTTTTGGACATTTCATGTGAAATATCAACTTTTACATGTGAAAAAAAATAATTTACACATGTTTATTTATTGTAACGGAAAACTTAAGCATTTTATAAGAACAGAAAACTGAATCTTCATATATTTGTTATTGTTGGGGTATTTTTCACCCAACATATTAGGGAAGAGCTATTTTGAAACTATTATGACTAACATGTCAAAATGTGAATTTGGAAACACTTGTTGGTGGTAAGGTTTTTTAATTATTTAAAATTATTTCTAAACTAAGACAGATACTCTGATCACAAAATGCAACAATAACAGTTGTCTGTGCAGTTTCATACATGGTGCTGTATATCAAACCAACTGACACACAACAGGAAACTCCCTGAGTCTTTATGAGAATACGGCTCTCAGACTGCAGCACAAACATACATATAGTCACACACACACACACACACACACACATGCACACATATACACACACACCCTGACATAAAGCTGCTTCCCTTTCTGCACCATCCATTAGCGTTGAACTCTGAACCGACCAGTTGTGATCATGCGATTGTGCGACACAGAGGTCACGCCGACTTGTCAAAACACCAGCGCTGATGTGTGACGACGTGGTAACCTACGTGTCAATCTGTTTGAGCTGACGTCTCTGACTCTTCCTCACTCCTTCCATGACTTGGTCTGTTTTTAGCAGAGTGAGAACCAGAGTGGAAGAAGTGACTGAGCGCCAGTGCACTCCTCTCTCCCCATAACATCAGCCAGGGTGTTGGCCTCTGTGGTAATGGGAAACACGGTGATGCATAATGCAACGACCGAACATTTTGGAAGAGACTGACGCATCTATAATGCAGAATTTTGTCATGTGATTTATGAGACCATCAGCCAGTATTGTGTGTTTATTGTTTTCTGTGTTTGCACATTTTTAAGCAGCATTTGACAGTGTGGAGGGGAAAAAACATGACTGATTCTGTAAGAAACTATAATAAATGATGAGTTATTGATATATTATGGCAGGGAAAGAGTTTTGAGCGCAGTTGTTTGTTTGAACCTTAAGAAGTTCATTGTTTCATAGTTTGACACATTAATACAAATTCCCTTTAAAGCCACTTTTTTTTGACACAATTAAAGCTTGTTCTGTTATTTTGACCTTTGACCCCGACCCAGCTGCAGTTTCATCTAAACTGCCTCAGCTAACAGTTACCAGTTGATTGGTGCTGGTTTGTTATGCTCAATGCAATGAGGATTTTGTGGGATTCTGGATATTTTTTGTCATTGCGTTTGGTTATTGTACAATAAATTTACATTTGTATAAAGCTACATATTTATCCATTGTTAAACACTTGAAAAAAAATAGCCCTATGTGGTGCATTTTGAACGAATAATGTGTGATTAATGTGCAATCTGTCATGATTAACTATGGCACTCAAGTGATTTATTGCAATTGATTATTTTAGTTGAATGACAGCTATACATTTGACAAACAGTACTTAACTATGAATGGGCTTTTGTCTAAAAAAAACAAAACTGGTTGTTTTAATAGCAGCCTATTATGACCCATATAATAGTTAGATTTTGTTGCTAGATGACACTTAGTGGTCATAGTAATTATGACAGGGGCAAAAGGAAAAGTGTATTGACTTATATAGAGGTAGAGCGACAAAGTCCACGTCAGGAGTTTGAGGTGGAGGGATGGATCAACAAAACCAACAGTTCATGTTATTTTAATTTTCCAGCTTGAGCTTAAAGGGACAGTGTGTAACTTATTTGGCTTTTTAGTAGCAAAAATCAAATATTGCTTTCATAAATACGTATTTACTGAAGTCTAATCACAGTCGCATACAAATGAAAGCTGTCTCTTAGCTTAGAATCAGTTGTTTACAAATAACTACATAGGTGGACGGTGCACCCACCGGAGGCTGCCATGTTGCATCGCCATCTTTGAATACGGTGGCTGAAAGTGGACAAACTTGGCTCAAATGCTCTATTGAGTGTCTGTGACTTGTGCCCGGAGGATGATCGACGTAGTTGTTTTTGTTTTTTTCTGCCGTTATAAAATACTCACGGTTCTACAGCTAACCAAGTAGTTTTTCTGCCCTAAACCCAACTAAACCATGACTGTTATAATTTCCTTGGCAACAATTAATATGTCACAGTGAAGCTGTGTGTTTATGTTGTTTACCACGACAACTGAGGTTTCAAGAGATGCTCCGGTTGGCTGAGGGTTTAAAAATAAAATCTATATGGAGGTTTAGATTGGAGATTCGTTGGATCATTTGGAAAAATACTGAGACAACTGGAGTTTGGACAGTAAGTTCACTGAAACAGAAGGAAACTACAAATCACAGCTTTGTTTTAATGTGGTAACAGCTTGGTGCTCAGAACTGGATCATAGTCATGTTAAGTCTACACATCTGCACTGTGACCTGTATTGACTCCTGTTGGTGACCAGTAGGAACTGCAACAACTTCAACAAAATGTTCACTTATCTCTACCACCACCCATCCATCCATCCATCCATCCATCCATCCATTCACCCACCCATCCATCCATCCATCCTGAAAGCAGGCCTCTGAATCTAAACATCTACTGAAGAAGAAGTAGCTATTACATCATAGTGGGAAAGACACTTTCACATTTATGTTGTTTGGTCCGAGAAGCTTTTAAAACTTTGCTGAATCGCAGCCTCATCCACTGTCATAAAGTCTGAGCTTTTGTTCCATAACAGAGTAAAGTCCTCCAGGCTTGTAATGGACATAAAAGTGAGAAATCAACAAGTATTCATTGCGTTCATGATCAATAACCATATCAATCCCCTGAAGATACGACGATGATATTTTGTTTGAAATCTGACCATGTGGCTTCAGATCAAAACACACCGAAGTCGACCACCAGAGATCAGTCGTTTACCTGCAGCGTGTGTTGTTTACCTCGTCAGCCGGTGAAGGACAACAGGATTTGTTTTGTGTACGAGCCGCTGCGATTCAGGTAACGTATTAGTTCGCGGAGATTGGAAGCAGGGAATATTCCCTGACACTAATGAATATCAGTTTTATTAGGATATGATTGCGGCCATCAAAAAGGTTATTGCTTTCATAACATTGTATATTAAAAACAATTTAATCTCATCCTTGTAAACAGTAATTCAATCTCTTTCAAGCTGCATCGCATGTGATTGATGGCAAAAGCAGAAGTATATCATCCATACCATGTCACCGGGAGACAACTGTCTTATTTCAAGACACAGGAACCTGCTGCTGGAGGATGATATCTGACAGATCAGACATCATCGGAAAGACGAGTGTTTTCCCTCCATTCTGGCCACAAGAGAAGTACAGGACGATAATTTTTAAGGATGGCAACGTGATATGAAATGTTAGGAGTAATATGTTCTTCTATAGGGGTCAAAGTAAGTCATGTGAGGCCACATACCATCAACATGTGTTATGATGGAGCATGATGATCCCTGAGACGATAAGAAAACGGATGCTGACCTCAGTTGTTCTCATTTTGTTGACCGCCATTGATAATGGCTGCTCCTGCCACTGCGGCCGTGATGGGAGTTTTTTTTTTATTGTGGAGACTGTGTCCCAATTTGACCAGAAAGGAGAAAGGAGAAAAAGGAGAAAAGAGACAGAGAGGCAGAAAAAAGAAAGAAAGAAAGAAGGAAGGAAAGAAAGAGAGAGGAGTGAGAGAGGGAGACAGAGAGGGAGAGAAGCTTTTAAAAGGATTTTGTCGGTTATTGACTGGTTGCACTCTTCAGCTAATAGCCATTTAAAGATTATGGGCCTGCTGGTGGAAATCAAGGCCTCCATTGTTTGCCTTATTGCATTCTGGCAGATGGGGGCTGACACAACAACACGCAGCATCCCTCCGGGCACGCTAGGCGAGCACCGACCCTCCATCAGCAGATCTCCTATTGAACTGGCCCTAATAACTGGCCATGAATTATTAATACACGTACCATATTGAAGACAGAGAGAGAGGAGGAGGAAAAAACAAGGGGAGGATTGTGGGCTGGTTGCAGCGAGTGTGATTGGCGTACAGGTGCCAGTCGAAAGGAAAAAAGGTCCGTTCGAAAGAGTCCCAGGGCGGCCATTTCTCGGAACAGGGAGGACATTCCGATAACTGGCATGGGAAGATAAAATATATATTCATTAGATGTCAGATTGCTGATGAAATGGGTCCGATCCATTAGTGGGTAGCGGAGCGGCCGGTTAATGTTTCCCGGTTGTTCTTGGGTTGGGTGGCTTTTAGTGTTGCTCTGGGGTTGCTGCTGGAAACAGGGTCACTCGATCTGGAGGAAGAAGAAAAGAAAAAAAAAGTTTGCAGGAGTAGGAAAGAGCAGGTGTTGTTCAAAAAACAATATATATAAAAGGAAACACTTTTGGAAATCGGAGTCAAATGCACCTGTTGGTTGAAACCCGATCGGTTTGCTGTGGTTCAAGTGGAGTGAACCTGATCACTGATTTGCAGTTTATCCGTCTTCAGGTGATTTATTTGCAGGGGTTGATCATGAACGCCGGCTAGACGCACTTGACTTTACTTAAGCTGCCCCATAAACTGTTGGACAGATTTATTTGGTCTGTTTTGAGCCTGAAAAGGAAAGTTTGGCTCAGTTGTGATGAATTGCCCGTGAGCTTCTGTCGACTTATTTATGGCGAACTTCACCTGTACTCCAAGTAAAGTTTTATCAAACTGTATTAGATGTGATTGATGCCAAATTCAGAGCAACTGACTGATTTAAGACGTTGGCGCATGATCGGAAAGGATGTTTTGGCAGTCAAAACATCACTTGGAACAATATTCTTACATCATATTTCTTGGGATAATCAGTACAATCAAGTCATCTTAAAGGTTAAGAACAACAGCAGCACATTAAAACCTCTCATGATCAAGAGATATATTGTTGCAACTCTTTGATAATTTGATTTTTTCTAGCAATTGAAAGTCGAGACAGTGTCAAATATGTTTAAAGTCAATCAAAATTGCTGATTTAATTGATTGTATGGATATTTCCTCCCTGTATTATGTCAGTAAACATGGTGGTACATTTTGCAAATGCTGCTTGGCCTGCGGTGTGATGGAAATGCTTACATAATGAAGAGGAGGTGTCAGGAAGACACATGTCAAAACATCAGATCACCCGTACAATAATAGCTATACAGTATATATAAGGGCTGTGAATTTGTAAGTCTTTAGATTTGAGTTTCTAGTCTTTGTGTTTGTTTTCAAAGAGATATCAAACAGCAAAGGATTTTTACTTCTCTGTGTCTGAACAATAAAGACTGTAATTGCTTTCACTCACAGGCCACTGGCTCTGTTAGTCCCATACAACATGGTTAGCATTTTGAATTTCTCCAATTGTATTTTTCTTTTTCTTTTTTTTCTTCTCCCCAAGTGTGTCAGCTCCCAGTGAATTAAAAAGCCTTTGGCAGGGCTGTTCTCACTTCCCGTTGATTCAAAATGAAGTCTACCCAGCGCCTGATGAATTGAATTTCCTGTGTCAAAAGCCTGCGATTTCAAAGAAAATAATGAACAACGCCCAAAGAATCCCCTTTCAGATTTCATTATGAGGGAGAGGTTCTAATTGCGAGGAAATTAAATTTCCATCGCTTTCTCTCTCTCTCTCTATGAGTGAGCTGCTTGGCTGCCGCCGATGATGTGGTGAGGTTTGTTTCAGTTTGATGCTTTGAATCGTTTTAAAAGGCCTAATCGTCTCATGTTAACCAAAAACCACAACGGCAATAACGCAATCAAGAGACAAGATTAATGTGTCACCCTTTAGCTGGTGGTGACCCGTCAGATGGCGAGTGATGATGAAAGCTGCTGCAGGTTCGAGATGAGTCCTCCCTCAACTCTCAGCCTTGGATGAACCCCCAACCCCCCCACCCACCCCTCATTTCATCAGATGTAGAAGACAAGGGGAGCAGCAATGAACACCTGAACAAGAGCTGGAGCTGGTCCTGATGTTTGATGCTGCTTGTGCAAGTTTTGTGCATGAAACAACAACCAAAAAAAAAAAAAAAACTGCAAAAAAAGAAAAACAAAGTTTCTTAAAGTTCACTCACTTGTGTTATCAGTCAGCAATAGAGCTGAGCTCAGTAAATGCTGCTGCAGTCAAAGCCCCTAAGTGAATGCCAACTAACTGCAAAGTGCAAGAAATTTCCTATGAGTAACATCGACTTTTTTCTTTCTTTTTTTTTCTTTTTTTTTTTACCACAACTTCTGTGAATTAGTGACAAAAGCGGAGGAGTGGAGGTGAGGAAGCCACAAAGGATGTTGTTCATAAACAGTTTACAGTCTGCAGGGATTTTTTCTAAATTTTTTGCATGTCAGAACAATTCAGATGAAGTCACGTCAGCCGTCAGGGGAAAAATAAATAAATAAATAAAATAAATAAAATAATAATAATAATAATAATAATAATAATAATAATAATAATAATAATAATAATAATAATAATAATAAAGGATTAAGTTTGATTCTTCATTGATGCTAAAACTGTCTACAGTAGATTTATGGGTTTTTTTTTTAAATGCCAGTTTTTCAAATTAAAGTTTGTATTCGTGTTTAATTAAAGGGACAATGAGGAGTTTTGGAAAAGCAAAGCGTTTTCACACTACATTTATGAGCCTCCGCGCGCACCGTGAAATTCTTTGACCGGCGCAAGATGGACTCATGTTTTCATTCATCAAGAATTAAAGTCAGAAGTTCGAAGACAATCAGATACTGTCGTAGTCCCGACCATAAACGGCGATTCGGCTGCGTTATTCTCATGACCCGCCGCGAAACCGAAAGTAAGGAAACACTGGTCGGCTCGCCCAGCATTTCTGCCACCACTAATAATAACAAAATAACGATAGAGACAAAACGATATATTTATCGAAAATGGGCCCATTAACAAGTGTGGGTAGCGGAGATTCATCCACATTAACGTGAGACTTTTTTATTGTCGCGGAATTTTTCGTTCTGCCAATGGAGAAACTCCTCGTTGTCCCTTTAAGTTTCAGAACTAAAATGAATATTTATATCTGTTCTTTTATTCTTTGTTATGACAGAACAGTGTAAGAGAAGACATGGAGCAGAGGGCTACGAGTCGGATTCGAACCTGGGGCCACTGCAGTAAGGGCTGTAACTACTCTCCACTGGAGTTCCCAGATTATGTATGTTCTTGACGCTCTGCTCATCAAACATGTTAAACACTAAACTTTGTAAACAAGCAGCAACATCTGATTCTTAGAAATTACATTTTACCGTGGAAACCTGCCAAAAACCGCTCCTCTCCAACAGCTGAGTCAGACCTCGTCTTTCCAACTTTACCACAGAAATAAACACGATACAAAAAACAATTTGGCCCCTGCAGCTAAAGTCCTGCCTCCTGGCAACAATACAGGAGGATTAACTTTAATACGACTCAAAACTCTATTAAAGCTTAAAGTTCTGCATAATTTAAAGGCGTGGCTGCTGTTAGTGACAGGTGTGTATGTGTGTATTTCGTGTGTGTGTGTGCAGCCGGCAAACATCAAAGCCTCAGCTTCACACACTCCACCCTCCTCTTTGTCCTAATTTTGGAGCGACTCATCCTCGAGCTTCACAACTGCTCTTCAGAAACTTACAGAGGTTCAGATCCATCTGTGTTTACTATCTCTTATTGTAAATAGTGTGTGTGCGTGTGTGTGCGGAGTAAAAAAGCAAACAAAACAGGTTTATTACACCTTCATCCTCTGTGTGTTATATGTCACTCACTATGCTACTTTATGTCGCTATAGTGCAAACTCTTCCTCTGTTGGCATCATCCAGTAGTGACTGATGTGTCATTTACCAGGTGTAAAATGAATCTAAGTTGTCGTCTTTCGACTTAAAGGGCATTTCCAGTCATAATCAATGTTTACCTCAGATATGATCAGTTCATTTCATAGCATCCATACTCCCAGTCAGCTGGGTCAGAGAACAAACGCCTCAGAGTCTCTCTGTTGTGTTCTCTGACCCGGAAAGGAACAATGCGGAAGCCGTGGTTAGTCCAAATTTTGATTTAATTGAACTGTAAAGAATTTTAGG
Source organism: Trachurus japonicus (assembly GCF_045865225.1). Taxonomy (NCBI): domain Eukaryota; kingdom Metazoa; phylum Chordata; class Actinopteri; order Carangiformes; family Carangidae; genus Trachurus; species Trachurus japonicus. Next base: position 9,273,160 of record NC_140916.1, read on the forward strand.
ATTTCAATGATGGTCATAAGGACGTTACTTGCGACCACAGAATAATTTTAAAATGAGTCCGGAACCCATTTACTGTATGAACATTGAAAAAACGATAGATTCTTGAACAAAAACAAATATAAAAGTCCACACACTACAAAAACTCTACATCTTTCCAAGAATATTTCTCTTGTTTCTTGTCAAAATGTCAAATTTCTAGTCAAAACTAATCTTTCCACTTAAAATTTGACTCATCACCTAAAAATGTACTTGTTTCTCGATAATTTTCACTTCGTTCAAACAAATTTTCACTTGAAATAAGTAGAAAAATCTGCCAGTGAAAGAAAGTTTTTTGTGTGTGAAAGAAAAACTTGCTTCACTATCAGATTTTTCTACTTATTTCAGGTGAAAATATGCTTGAAATAAGTAAAACGTGTCTAAAAACAAGCTACTTTTTATGTGATGAGTCTTATTGAGATTTGTTTTGACTAGAAATAAGACAAACATTCTTGGTAAGACTTTGAGTTTTTGCAGTGCACGCTGCAGTTGGGAGTATGGTTGGTATGAAATGAACTGATCATAGGTCACCTGATATCTGAGGGAAAAATTGATTACGACTGGAAATGCCCTTTAACTGTGGATTTAAAATGAGGCCATGATTGTTTCTAAAAAGTCAAACAGGTGATTAACTGCAAAAAATATTCATTGTTAGATGTTTCTATAGCAAATATTTCAAATTAAGAGTAATTAAAGTGTCTTTGTACACCTCTGAACTGTCCTTACAGTAATTCCCCTGGTTAAACAGACCTTAAATAAGGCAGCAGTAGTTAAATGTTTGGTTTGTGTCCCATATATGAGACCATAGGAGGCCGGAGCAACTGTTGAATACACTCACTGAACGACAAGAACATGCAAAGTGTGCGTTTGACATTTAGAGAAGGTAATAATCGTTGTGCAAATAAGTCGCCGCCTGCACACAAAAGTGAAAAGACCTGAAATGAGCTTAATCGTGTGCCACAACACAATTACATGGGGGAACATAGGGAGTGTGTGCGTGTGCATGGGTGTGTGTGAGAAAGAGAGAGGGAAATCGCCTGCAGGCACAGAATGAATGGGATGTGGAAATGGGGAGGAGTGTGGATGGAGGGAGGTGGAGGGGGGGGGGCAAACACAGAGCAGGTCAAAATGAACACCATCTGGGTACATGAAAGGGAGGGAGAGGAGGGGTGGGGTGGGGTTAGGTTGAGGGGGGGGGGGGTGAAACAAAACAAAAGCACCAGTGCTGCCAGCATGTAGCCAGCGACGCCACAACACTGCCACCATCCATGTTATAACACCCCACCTCCTCCTCCTCCTCCTCCTCCTCCTGCTCTCCCACCTCCCACACAATCAGGTGGAAGAGGAGGAGAAGGGGCTCGCCATCACTCATGCAACACCCCCCCTCCCTCCCCCCCTCACCCCCTCCTCCTTCCTCTTCTTCTTCTTCTTCTCTTATCCCCCTGTGGGTTCAGATCATTGCCAAAGGAGCCACAGGCCACTTGCAGGCTGACAGTCAGCTCCTCTAATGGGCCTGGCTGTTTATTTTGTACCGCTTGGAAGTGGATTAGCTGGAGGTAATTATGGTTAATGATCTGCCCGCCTCACCCCGCTGATCTGTAGTCACCCGTTCGCTTGGCTAGTTGCAGCGTGCAGCCGCCGGCACCATTAATATGGGATAATGTTACCTATTAGAGCAACAAAAGGGAAAGGGGAGATGGAGATTTGTCAGACGGATCAGAGTGTGAAGGGGTTTTTTTTTTTTTCATGGAGGAGTGAGTGAGTGAGTGAGTGACGTGGATCCAAAAAAACGCTGCTGCTGCTCCGTGAGGTTCGAGGAGCTTTTCAAACTACAATCTGATTACATCCTCTGACATGTTGTTGTGGAGCGAACAGAGGCTCCACAGTGGGTTCAGTCTGGAAACCATGGCTGGGTTCGTCAGAGCTGGATGTTTCTGTTCAGACGTTCAAGAGACAAAACAATTCCTATTTCTGACTTTTAATGGCACCTTGTTTTATTCTCCTGAGACATCTGTGTAAATCATTCACAAATCCTTAAAAGTGAAACTAACATAAACGTAGGAACTCCTCTTCATTTGACTTTATTCTAGTGCCAACATATTTACTGGAGCTGTCAGGAACCAGATGACAGCGACAAATAAACAGCTTTCACAAATTCCTCTGCAAACAGAATTAAGTTGAATGTTGAATGTGCAAAAATGATATGAACATCACTTTTATTAATCTGGAGTTGATGAGATTATTATTATTCACATTTAATCTGACTCTGTCTCATCATACAAGCAACTCTGCATCTGCACAACTCAGCAAAAAATTAATGAAAAAATAAAATAGTTTCATATCTTTTTAAATCCACATGTTGGATCCAAAACATCAGCTTTTTATGAGCCGTAAGACAAGAACACAGCCACGTTTTCAGCTTTTACATTAATTTTGTTGAAATCTGAAATCTGAAGTTGGAAAAATTCAGAATCACAGCGTCCAGATTTTTTAGATTTTAATAAGTTTAAGAAAACTTCAGACTTTTCATCTGAAAAGTCCAGAATCACAGTGACTAAATTATTTTCTTACCCATCTACAACCTGAATAAGATGTTTTTATGCACTTTAATTTTGAAATAACACGTCAGAAAAACAAACCAAATGTACATTTTTCACATGTTCATGTTTACACATCCTTGTCCTCATCAAGAACTGTTCCATGTGACACATTAGTAAGTTCACATCTAATGTAATTTTGTGTTTCATTATTGCAAAAAAAAAAAAAAAGATTTTTCCAGCTGCTGTGTTGGAGATCACAGACTGATCAGACATGAAAAGACATCACGCTGTTTCCTGAGAAGTAATGTTCTCATGCACGATCACCAGAGAATGAGCTGAAAATCCAGTTCACCCTGATCCACTCAGGCCTCCGTCAGGTGACAGGAAGACGTTGATCTGGATGTTCAACTCAGATTTCACACTAAAATGGCGGCGAGTCGACATCCTCTGCTTTTGATGTTGGCACGTTCACACTCTTGGCATCGGTTTGTTGTATTTGGCATGAAACGCCAGTGAAACTCCTGGTTTCCTCTCCTGCTATTATATATTTATTTATTTATTTATTTATTTTTATTACCTGAAGTTGGTGCAAAATTTAACAAAAAGGTTGATCTTTTTGAAAAATTTTATATTAAGGATATTTACAACATATTAAACGAATTATTTTTTTATCAACCATGCAAAAAAAAAAAACTGGTTCTTTATTCTTATGACAATAATTCAATCAAGATAATAAAAAAAGAAGATAAATGCAGGTTTAAGTTTGAATTTTTCCAACCATCATTTTCAAAACGGATGTTGTTCGGTGTTGCGTTGAGGAGTAAAAATGAAATCAGGAAATGTTCCTCACTTGTGGTTCAATGTAATTCATGGTTTTCCTAAACACTTTTATCTCATTTTGCAGCATTTATGTGTTATGGGAATGTGAGACTCCTCACACACACACACACACACATTGCACACACACACACACACACGTACAGTATAGACCGTCAGTCAAATAAGAGTGACATCAAGAAAATGACGTCTTTTTTTTTTTTACATTCATCCATCTTGAAAATGCACCAGTAATAGCAACAAAGTGGTTTTTCCCCCCAAAATGAAGTTTTACTTAATCAAATCAGGGGTCAGAGAAACATATCTTCGTGTGAAAAGGACAGGACACATCAGGGTTAAACCGATTACGTCCTGTTAAACAGGCATTTCAGAGTCTCCATCTCAGACACATTTTCCTGCCTTTTCCAGTAATTTTTGAAAGCCTTCAAGCTGTAATAAAATATCACTTTTTGTGCATTTGTGCATTAAACACTCTTGGTCTCATTGCATTTTTCTGATGATAATCACATTTCCCCCCCGAACCCTCCCCCTGGTCTATTCCCATCTCCCCTTTTAAAGCACTTTGCTCCTGTTTCAGTGAAGATGACACTGACTGTGGGTGAGGGAGGGGAGTGGTGAGGGTGAGGGTGGGGGGTGAGGAAGAGGAGGCTTTAGCTGTGGGCCCCACAGTCTGCAGGTTACGTGGCGTCACGTCTCGTTTTGACTTATCTGAACAGAAGACAGCTCCCCCCCTCCACCACCACCACCACCACCACCTCCACCCTCTCAGGGACCCTCATAAAGTGCTCTCATGCTTCATAATGCAGATCATTACCCAGAATGCTGTGGAAGACCCCAAGTCCCCACTTAGATGCGGAGCCTCCCAGAGCCCCCGCCGTGTTATGTATCCCTGCAGATCCCCTGCAGACGCTCTGATTGTCCATTCCTGCCCGCCGTCGCCTTGCCAGCAGCAGGGTTTATTGACACTAAGTTGCCCCCACAAGGCGGTGTTAATACACACGACAAAGACGTTCCTTTTCCTCTGTGTCAACCTGAAGGTGCTTACAAGCCGGAGGTTATTGAAACACGGAGCCATAAAGCTAACAGAGATATGACTTAAGATGTGATTGCACCAGGTGACCGATGCATGAGCGCAATCAAGTCATAGGCAATGATTTCAAAACGAGAACAAGGGGCTGAGGAGGGAAGGAGGGAGGCGAAGGCCTTATGAGGCTCCCGACTGCTGCAGACAGTAGGGGTGAGCTGGTTGAAGCGTTGGCGCTCGCTGCAGAAGCAGCAGCAGCAGCACAGACTTGACTTAGCTTTTCTCATTCCTGCACTTTGTCTCAGATTTTGTTGCACACTGACTTTTTGGATTTCTGCTTTCCTCCGGCTTCTGGTTTTGCAAGATGCTGTGTGATTCACTGATGTGGTCAAGTCTGCAGACATTGCCATTGAATTTGTTTTTCCTCGTCGTCATTAAAATGCTAAAAACATTCATCATTTTTGCAACAAGGACATTTCTAAGCATATTTGTGTGTCAGACTACCAACAAAAAACACTTTTGAATCCATTTTAATACTGAACATAAAGAGTCTCTGTTTAATTTGAAGGTAGCATCATTTTACCTGAATATTTTTACATTGATTAAGTAAATAAATCAGTTTGAGAGACGAAACTAAAACTTCTACAGCTGCTTTTCATCCACAGTTGTGAATCAAGCTTTTCGAAAAACACAACAAGGATATCAAGTGAACATTGTTGGGGTATTTAAATGTGATATTGAACCGAACCCAGAAGTGAGACTCCATCTGTGGAGTTGTCGAGGCGTCTGAGGCCCCGACTCTCTCTGTGAGGTAGGCTATTATCTATCTTGCAAGATATCAGATATTTTTGAGGATACAATTATCTGGGCCTCCATCACATGAGTATTCAGCGCTGTCCTCCAGCAATCATTTATTCTTCCACACAATTAGAAACAACACACGCCGTCCCCGCTTTTATTAACTCCTTCCTTACCTGGCCACTGTCGAGTGAACACAAAGAGGGCTTCAGGTGTTGAGAGAGAGAAAGAGAGAGAGGGATAGAGAAAGAGAGAGAGAGAGAGAGGGGAGGAGTGGATTTAATGAAAGCTCTGTATCCGATTCATCTTGTCAACGCTGCACCGCCTTCTCTGCCCCAAACCAAAAACCCCAGCATGCTTTGCCAGCCACTTTAATTACTTTTTTTTCTCCTTTTGAATGGAATGGCGACCCGCAGAATTGACAGACAGGTGCAGCAATCCTGATTAGTTAAAATAATAATAAAGACCAGGAGAGGACGAGGACGGGAGGGAGGGAGGGAGGGGAGGAGGGGGTTGGGGTATCAATGTGTGGACAACTTCTCTTCTCTCTTGATGGGCAAGCGGTGAGGGGGACGTCAGGCTGGGGCGGGGACATTGATTTACTCTGTGACAACAGGGTGGCCTTCAGGCTTGACAGGGCTATAAGGAAGAGAGAGGGAGTGTGAAGGGGGGAGGAAAGAGGAGGAGGAGGAGGACAGGGGGAGGACTGTGTCCCATTCAAGGCCTCTGGGTGTAGCTCCCAGTGTGGGAACACATTAAAAAAAAAAAAAACCCTGGTGTCCTGCTCTAGAAACGCTGGTGCCATCACACCTATCAACATGAGATGGAGTTAATAAAAGCCTCCTCCTGGGATTCATCAGCTCTGATAGGCCCGTATTATTTCACCAGACAAAGGGAACATCTTTGTGAATGATAAGCCCTGAGAGAGTACGTCTTATTGTCCCATCACTAATGATATCACATAAAGTTACAGTTAGTGGACTCAAGGTGAGGTCAGGGCCGAAAGACGGAGGAATATATCGGTATAATGTGCAGAAATGGACACAAATAGGATTGAAAATTATATTTATATCATGTACCGAGGTGGAATTTACACTAAATACCTCCAAACAAGAAACACACATGTTAACTGCTCCCTTGTAGTCCAGACTCCAGTTTCCTGTATCTACATTCGGAGCTAAATCACACGCTGTAATCACTTTATTTTCCCAACGGCAACCACGTCTTCAAGAAACATCAAGTACATGGACGTATAATCCAGGACGGGGGCAAGGGGACACTCGCAAGTAACATCCACCCATATTGTGGGCTGCAACCTGAGAAGTGTAAGTTTGTGTGTGTGAAAGCTGACCTGCAGTGCCCACATCCTCAAGCTGACACTTTAGAGCTGCTCTGTCTCAGCTGAGCGTGTCAGAACAACAGAGATGTGGAAAAGACCGGCATGTTTACCACCTCTCTGTGAAATCAAATACAAGCTGCTCGCTGTGCCGGGGCCTTGTGAAAAGCAACAGATTGAGTCACTCGCAGCTTCAAAGTCACAGTACGGAGCGGAAATGTGCATGTAAGAGCCTCTAAAAAAAAAAAAGAAAAGGCCTCTTTGATTCGTTTTCAAAAGCTTCATATACACCATGAGGCACAGACAGGTTGCACAGGTGCATTTTTGTGTGTGTGTGTGTGTTTTCAAGGGATCACATTTGAATTTGACTGCAGCAAAATAGGCTACACATAGAGATTAAACCAAAAAACAACCTCCGGTAAAAACAGCACCATTACCTCTGAGTCTGACAGTGTTTGGCTCGGTGTTGGTACAGCTTGATACTGACTGACAGATTCTCCTGCATGCTAACAAAACATGTCTGGAATTCATGCTGCTGCAAAGACGCTGTGCAGTGCTGGAAAAAAATAACTTGAACTCAGGTCTCACAAATTTGAATGCAGTTTTATTTCACTTTTTTTCTCATTTAAATCCTCCATCAGCAACATATGGGACTTTCTTTACTCCTGTACACTGTTTGCAGCTACATGCTTTCCTCTGAAGATAAAATACTTTTTTTGATAAAGGAAAATACATTTCATGTGTTATTATTATATGTTATATGATGATTGTGCATATTAGAGCTGTGCTTTATAGTAATAATATGACAAGTTCACATGATTTTCCAAAGGACTTTTTTATTTGTTGAGGTTGGGACAGAAAATATGGTTATTTATTATATTTAGTTTTTTTTTTTTTAATATATAAATTCATTCATTTCTGTCAGTTATTGGCAAGATATTAATACAACAACGCATGATAGATTACATGACTAAAATACAAAACATATCAGATGTATTACAGGTTATACGACATGTAACTGTGACTCCACTTCACACAAGCTGCTGTTTACATTCCTGCACCTTCACTTTAAGTTTAAAAACCTGTCCAACATTTTTTTTTTCCCCCTGACACAATATGGAGCACATGTCATTCAGGCCGACTGGGTCGTCACAGCTGAAAATCTCTGTTAGTAATATTACAGTAATGTCAGCCTGGCTCTGCAAATTGAGAGGGTCATACGCCACCTTATGGACAAATGCTGCAGTGCACGTTCAGCGGTGCCACTCACAGTCACTCGGTTCACTGAGAGCAGCTGTACAGGATCATGATGACTGATGGTAACCAGTGACTGCTTCAGGATGAATGGAGCTGGGGTTTTTCTTTCTTTTTTTTTCTAACACAGCACGTGGCTTTTTGCAGCTTGAGACATGTTTTCTTCTTTCATTTCAGCCATGTTCACTCAGTGGATAGTTTAATACGAATGCTTTCACCACATACCATGTCTTAATAATTGCCATAGATGTGTGACATGCATAAATACATATTATAAGTGAACATCTTGGCCGTAGCTGTACAGTGAGTGTTTTTGCCCTCTGCAGAGGCTTTTTCTTTTTCTTTTTTTTCCAGAGGAGGTCTAAATGAAAGACATGACCAGAGGTATCAGAAAATTAGGTTTTAATAATTCACATCCTGATTTTTCATTCTTTAACAAAGGGATAATTCTATTCTATAAGAGAATAAATTGATTTTCAGCGTGCTTATTAATGCAGCAAAGTCCAAATGCAGCTCTCAAGGCAGCTGGCTATTTGATATATATTCATAATCAACTGGACTGATGTAGTGTGTAAGTCTTAAATGGCCATGGATCTACCAGGAAATGAAAGAAATTCGATTGGCTCTCTGCTTCGTGTCTGAAGATCGGCTGCTTTGTTTCCTTTTGATTGGTCAATTAAAAGTGCTCTTCCACTTTTCGAAGCCCGGGCCCATTACAGCAAATAATAATTTCAAGAGCCAAGCTGTTTGCCCTGCGCAGTGCGCTACGAGGAATTCCCTCCCCACTTTGGCCAAGTCGGGCTGAGGGAGAGGAGAGTTGGTAATATTAGCTCCCATTTTATTGAGAGATCCATTAATCGCAGCCTTCTGCCACTGACCCCCTGACCCCTGCTGACCCCTGGACATCATGTTACCGACCAGGCAAACTGGACTTAAAGCCAGCAGGGCAGATTCTGCTCCCCGAAAAAACAAGCGACAATTTTCTGCTGGATACGTTTGGTCTTGATTCGTCCAGACTCTCACAGATTTTTGTTTTTCTCAAAACTTGGCCATGACACTTTACCAAGCATAAAAATGGCAATTAATGCCATTATTTGTGTGTGTTTTGTTTTTCTCAATACAATGAAACATGAGAAACTTCTAAAATATGACTTCAATCGTTGTTTGACATCCAAAATTTTAGCAAAATATCAAAACGTTGCATTTTTGCTCCATTATTTGCTCAGTAGCAGCTTTGTGTTGCCTCCATGTCTGTTTTAATTAACATTCAGCAGGTATCAGCTGTCTGCAAGATGATGGATCCTTTTCCATAGAGCTGCTCGAGAGCAAAAAAACATTAAGGCAGCATGTGAGCACATGCATTAGGCAGTGGAAAAAACATCCAGCCATCCAGGTGGGGTGTGGTGGGGGGGGTGGGGTTATGTACAGTAATATACCCCCATTAAATACTACTTATCTAATGCTGCCATTAAGTATGCCGTGTCTTTAGCAGCAGCGTAGCGTTTCATTGAAATAATCCTGACATGATTGCAGAGCGCTGTGTGCAAATTATGCTAATAATGTGTGTTGACAATGTGAAGCTCTTCTCAGAATATGAGCACTATTTAATTTCCAGTTCCTTGACAAGCTATTTTCGAAGATGACGGCTGAATACATTTATTGCGGCTTTATGATGAGTCATTTAGGAAGTATCATCCCTCCAGTACTTTACAGAATCTCTTTATCAGCTGTCGAGCGCCCCACAATAGAAGACTTGTGTAACTTTATATACGCCTTTGTGTGATGGCTACATAAACTGCACTCTACCTGTTTTTCGACAGCCAAGGCCCGGGCCCAGGACGGGCGTTGAAAGCAAATACCTGATTGTATTAGTGTCTCCCCTTTAAGCTGTTGTCACCTAGCTGACCGATTATGGGCAATTACCTGCTCTGTCGGAATCCTAGCCGAATAGATTGAATTCAGATTGATTTTTGTCCAGGAAAGAGGAGGGAATTTAAAGCCTTTTTTAATTGGGTATTTGGTGTGTGCTGATCTGAACACCGTGGCCTTCCCGAGGGATCCTTTATGGGCCAATAATGGCATTGGAGTGGGGGGGTGCTGCAGTCTCGTCTGCCGACTCCCTCCCAAGGCCATAACCCTGCATTTGCTCTGAGTGCTTTTCTATTATGCATTGATAGTTGAGCATCAATCAATAAGAGGGGAAACAGAAAACCCAGCGAAACCAACTTCTTAAGTGTAAAATGCCTCTTAATACCCGGGGCCTTTCAAACAACTTAACCTGGACGCTTTTTACCCTCGCCCTTCCTCCCTCTGCTCTTTGAGGGACACTTACCGGCGCCTGACGACACAATGTTTTATTTAGGAGGGCTGGAAATGTGCAGCTCTCAGGTGAAAGTCTACCACAACCCCCTGGTTATATACTTAAGCAATACAATCTTGTGTGTGTGTGTGTGGTTGTGTGTGTGCAGGGACAGAAACAGACACACAGTATCATTGCATTTCCATTATATTTACCTGTTTTCTGTTTCTCTTGTGTCAAAATACCTTACTGACAAAAGACTCTGTAAACAATCACCACAGTAAAACAGCCAGTGGCCTTTCATTGACCGGCCTTGTTTCATTTTGCAGTAAATTATAAACATCCTCAAGGTTGATAAGGTCAGCAGAAACCTACTTGATCATATTATAAATGTACCATGTCTTGAAATCAAATCCCACCAACGATTTAAAGATGATACCAAAAAGATGGCTTCTTTACATCAACTTTGCAGTTGGTTGAAATGGAAAAAAAAAATGAAAGAAAAAAAAAAAAAGTCTACCGAGTCACCTTTCACATCGCCAATGCCACAGTTCACAACACTGGGACGATTCCGGGAAGGAAAAACGAGGGTGGGGGGAAATCAAGTCTCGCCCGCAGATAAGAGGAGCGCTGGGGATCGGACCCCCCTCGGTGGAAAAAGATAAGAGGGAGACAGTCACAGCAATGGCCAGCCACATAATACACAAGCCCACCTCTAGCCGTCTAAATCTCCCATCAGCACCGGTCCCCACCGGCCCTCCTGTCACCACTAATGCACCTTTTCCTATAGGACAAAGCCCCAGATGCAGTAAGGTTATCTGGGGCTTTGCGGGACTTCTCGGAATTGGCAAGTTCACCTTTCCTTTAGTCCAGATGACAGGAGATGATACAGTTCAGGATGGGGGGTGAGGAGTGGGGGGTGGGTGGTAGTGAGATCAATTGCTGGTCGCACTGTGCATCCTCATTCGACATGTTCGATCTTCGTCAACCGCTGATAAACGTTTTTTTAAAACTCCAACAGGTTTGGACGTAAACAAAAAAAAAAAGCTGGAGTTAGGAATCAGAAACATTAACAACATCAATGTTCTTGTGACTATTAGCAAACAACAAGACACCACAGAGCACTGGTGTGATTTCCCAGAAAGCATTAGGCCTATACCCTTCACCGGTCCTTGGTGACATCATAGCCCTAAGTACACCATTAAGACATTTCAGTGATTAATTATCCAAATAAAAACAACCAAATACCAATATGGCCAAATCAGTTTGTAATCAGGGCCCCGGCATATTAAAAGCCATTAGTGCCTCCCTGTGAAAATGTCACCATCACCACTTGAAAAGACAAAAATATTAAGCTGGTTAGGTGGTGGGGAGGGGAGGGAAGGGGAGGGGAGGGGGTGGATGAGGGGTTGGGGATATACTGTAGAGAGGATGCCCCCAAACTACTTTGGTTACACAAACTTTGTTTTCAGCCTCAATGCATCAGAGCCCTCTCCCTCCGTCTGCCATCTGCTGCTGAAGAATCTGTTTCACTCGATGAGCCAAGCCCAGCCTTTATTGGTCCTAATGGCACTATCAGCTGAGCCGCCAAACCCAATTACCTTTTAAAAAGGGAGGCCACCCCAGCTAATCATGGCTGCCTAACCTGATTTGCCTGTGATGAAGAGACGGGATAAAGAGCAGTTAATGGAGGGAGAATGATCTCACAAATACAAAAAACTCAATTCATTTCTCCCGGAGAGCAATCTGTCCGATTCAGCAGTAATGGAGTGGAGATTCATTAGTCCTCGGGCCTTAGTAGTAGCACCGTCCCCTTATCAACTGAATGACAAAAGAACATTCAGTTGCGCCGCTCTTCGTGTTGTTGGGAAGGCGCCATCGAAAGGTGGCGGACCGATGGATATTGAGATTGGGTGGCGTCGCTGATTCTTTTTGACGCCACCACGCATCAGAAACCACAAAAGCACCGAAAATTGGCCGACAGTGGCCCCATTTGTCAGCACTTAAACGCTAAAAGACTTGAGCGCATAGTATTTAACATCATGTGCAAGTGCTGCTACGTTTTACATTTCTCATTTTTCAGTGAAGCAATAACCCGGGCTGGTGTAATTCATAAATCTGTTCATATACAAGTGTGTGCTTCTAACTAAGAACGCTGCAAATGGCAACATACATATTTAATAGACTGTTTCCCAAACATTTAGTAACAGTATATTACCGGTAATGTGACGTAAGCCGGCTTTTTATTATGCTGGAGCAGAGTTGAGGCAAAGTAGTCACCATCATTGATGTGGACTGTGTTTCCAGCCACAGGAGATCACTGCCTCTGGAACACAACATGTGCTTCTGGGACTTAGACGTCTGTTTGCCAAGTTTGATTTATGTCCAGACTGTCTCTCAAAAACTCTGAGCTCTCAGAGGTCTTATCATTCACTATCCAGGCCCGAGCTGGAGCTACACGTCAACCGAAGACGTTTTACATCTGCTCTGCTCCCTACCAGACTCCGCTCTCATTCACACGCATGTTCCCCTGATGATGTAAGTGACACGCATGAATGACCAATTGATGCCAAGAATGTCACACACAGGATGAGTCACCGAGAGCATGGAGGAGGGCGAAGGACAGCGATGACCCCGACCTCATAACCCTGCCGGATCCACACACACCAGTGCAGCTTCAGCTCGGCCTGGCCCAGATATGATCCAGAGGACGTCGGCTAGATGGGGCATAGGGCCATAGCCAGGGTTTGCAGACGGACATTAGGCCAAAGCCAGAGTTAAAATCCTATTAGTTTGAGTTGGGAATCGGATTATCGTCGTCGAGAATCACTCGTCTGGCAACTAGGGTCTAATTTACGCCAATCAACGGCAATTATTGAGGGGAAGAGAGCCCCTATTAGAGAGCCTCATCCACTTAGTCTAATGAATGGGGAAGATTCAATCTTGGCTGTGGAGACGCATTGGAGAGCTGCAGCTGAAAGCGACTGCACCAGCAGGCTTAAGAAGAGCTGCTGTTATTTATCAATGGTGGAGGCTGTCAGAGCAAACATGCGTTAGCCATGGGGCACTGGGCTCTGGTTTCTGATGGTTTGGGGGCACTCTGTGCAGTAAAGCGTTTAGTGGAGCTCTCTACAGCCCATTACGTTTATATCACACTTGCAAAAAAAAAAAAAGTGTTCCTCTCCATATATCATATGTTTAAACCCTGAGAGCTGCATATTTCATCTCTCATCAGAAGTCTGTAATGTTCACTTCAGGGCCCGCCCTTAGAGCTGGGTATTGATAAAACACGGTGAACAGTACTAAAAATATAATGGATTTAAACAGAATTAGCATTTCCACATCTTTCTTTTTGTCACACCAAGCCGACTTTATTTATAATTTTTTGTGATTTTACACATTGACAAGAACACAGACATGGAAAACACAAGGGATTTGCTTTAACTTACTGTAAGTAGCAGTGTGGCAGTACTCAGCAGTGATGACTCGTTAAGCCATAAGTTATACTGAGGCCTCAATACCATCCCACACATTATTTTGCACTGAAAACTTCCTTTTCTGAAGTATGCATCTTTCACACTGGGCCTCAGACTTTAGTTTTATCTCCATTCTTACACTGCCCTCTGCTGGCCCAACAGAAAAAACATCCATGTGTGAATATCAGTGGCAGTTAAACTGCATGCAAATCACCTTTGACTTCATCTGTTTGCAGAATCTCAAGCCATGCATCAGTAGTGTGCCATGATGTCTTTGAATAATATTCACATGTAAATGGATTTGGTAGACTTAAAATGTTAAATGTAATTTCACAAAGGTCTTTATTGGTCTGTTGATCATCATTATTGTCGTGGGCGGAAGCAAAAATAAAACCCCAACCATGGAAGATTCATTTCCATATTCATCATGCATGTGCAAGCGAATGTTTGTCCAATTTACATAATTTCCTGTGTGTCCAGCCCTCCTGGACACCAGTGCTTTTCTCTCGCCCAGTGCTCGTGCAACCTAAATAAAGGGGAAACACCACAGTTTCTAAATTCATCTGAAAGTGATAATGGTGTCCTGAAAAACTCACTTGTTGGAAATTCCACTGTCTTTAATGGCTTTGTGCTGGGGTTGAGCTTTTCCTAATCTGTGAGGAGGTGCAGACGTGCTTGGGGCCATTAACAGAGATAATTTCCATGGTTGAAGTTTTCATTTCCGATTTTTGCTGTTGTGACTTTCCGTACATACTGTATTAGACATACCCAGACTAGATAGATAAATAGATAAATGCAGCCTTTTGTCTCGAGCAATTCCGCCCTCATTGCTTCATCACAAACGTGGGACGTTGCACAAGGATCGTGCAGTGGAAACACTGTTTTGTTTTTAATGTGTCTATTTCCTGAGCCTTGTCGTCACTTAATTATCTTGTTTATGAAGCAATTCAGACATTTACACCGCCCTCCTACATCCACTCAATCATTAATCTCAATGACCAGGTAAATCCCTAAATCAAATATGAAACAAGATGTTTCTGCAAAACATGTAAACCATATACCAATGGAAGAAATTTATGCCACAAAACAAGCTTGTTCTCTTCCAGCTTCATTAATGGGAAAACTGGCTGTGGTTGTGGTTGTGGTTGTGCAGCGACATGCTCGCAATCGGGTGACTCATCTTTTTTCCTTCATCTCAGCAGCTTATGGGAAGATTAACATGGAGGAGGGAGCGTGCATACTCATATCAGACCACGTCCTTTCCCTTTTACAAGTGTGACTGATTAGAAAAGTAAATTCAAATGTTGTCCCTACAGGCTCTTGTGGGGGTGTTAAAACCATATTTGTTCCTGTGGTGACCTTCACTGCTTACTGCTGTGGGCTGCTTGTTCCACTTAACTTTTTAGCTCTCGTAATTGCTAATCATTGTCGCCGGTGAGGGTTGCTTCATAGTTCAAGGGGGAAGGGGGGGGGGGGGGGTTGACAACACTGAAGCAAGTAGCCTTTTCATATAACGACCTTTTATTAACATCAAACTTAAGTTTCGATTGGGACAGTTGCCTCTACGCAAGCAGTGTCAAGCCCCTAACCACAGTCATCCACCCCCTCACATCCACTGCCTCCTCTGCTACACTAATAGGTGTAGGCAGCAATCAAGATGGAAAATACGTTTGCTAAAAATACATTTAGATGTTTCAACTCGCAGCTACACTTATCCTAATGTAGCTTTTAGGCACGGTTTTTGGAAAAATATTGAATTGCTTTTGTTGTTCAGCAGATTAACACCTCTCTCATATCTGTTATGATAAAATACAAGAGCTGCAGCCGTGTCGCTTCGACTTTGAGCATTCATACGGGAAACTGGTGTAAACACCTACCCTGATTCTGTCCAAAGGTAACAAAACAAAACAAAACCCACTTACCAACAGCTCTGGAACTCAGTCAACAGCACATTGTGAGTCTCATTTGTTTATCTGTACAAAAACGTTCACAAGGATTTTCCAGAGGCTTCTATTTTTTGCAAGACTTCCCAATAACTCTATTTTTAGAATAGATGGTTGGAATTTTTTGGTACGTGGATTTTGTGTGCTATAAACTAAGCTGACCGGCTTTTGACACCAGCGTCACACAGACATGTTTGGAATTGATCGCATGACCTAACAATGAAGCAAATGAGTCTGTTTCTCAATGTGTGAAAAGTTTTTTTCCTCTAATCTCAGGAAGTTGTCCTTTGGCATGAACTCTGAATACATGCACACAATATTTATAAAAAGAATCCTGTACGTGTCGGGTCAGGTTACATTAGCCAACAGTTTCCCCAGCGCCTGCAGGCGAAGACAAGACAGACAACTCTGTCCCACCCACGCCTGTCTGCTCACTAGTGTGATGCTGAATAAAATGAAAGAGAAATGGGGAAAGTCTGACTGACGTGAGAATAACAACCGTGAGAATAACAACCATATGTTTTCCTTTCTTATTGTTTGTTTGCAAGTGCACAAATTCATTATCATGAGTGGTTCAGCAGGGCATTAGAGCTCAAGACCAATGATGTAATTCTTTTATATTTCACACCCTCACTCTCAGGCTGTTGCTCAGTAGTATTAAAAGTTGTGTATGAGTACATGCTGTGCAGTGGTTGACACCATTGTGGTCCTCCGTGTCCAAAAATAATAGGTGTGAATGTGAACGTGACTGATTGTTATATGTGTCGGCCTTGTAATAGACTGACAACACTCACATGGAATTGACAGCCTAGCAACCCGCATCCTGAAATATGTTGCTAATTTACGGATAGATACAGAGTTTCCTGTCGTTACAATACTAGGCCAAATATCCATCCCGTGAGCCGTGACCTGCTTTGATATTTGTCTTCATCTGGTAAGGGTGATGTTTTCTCTATATATAGTTGAGGAGGTGGCAGAGTGTAAAAAAAACCCCTGAATACTATCAGTATGAGTTGACCAAATGAGCCAGCACATACATTTTTAATGTGGATGAAGGGAAATTCCTATTTTACAAAACCAGGACACATGAAGGGTCAGTGAGTTCTTTCTTGGTGAGGGATGCTACAAAAGTTAGCAGAAAGCAAGAGTAGGAGGGCAATGCTGATACAGTAGCCTACATCACAACTGACATCATGTCGCCAGCGGGGTGGGTGGTGAGAGAGGAAGCCCACCTCCCACTTAGAATTTTCACAACTTGCACTTGAGTTTCACTGGAACAAGCCTATACAGCAAACGCGTGCATTGGACCTAAAAAGTAAAACGGATGTAGGTCAAAGGCACTAACTGGCTGATACCCTGTCATAACCCAAGTAACAGGTTTTGTTTCCTTTAAATTACAGAGATGAGAAGACACACTACTTTCCAGAAAAAGCACAGGAAATACACTATTGCTTTGTTTGTTTTGCACCGAGCTGCTCTTTTCTCTTCAAAACAATGGCATGATAAACTACAGCTCTGTGTTGTAAAGATACCCTGTTGGTTTCTGGGTTGCTGTGGCTACCCTTCTGCCTTATACGAGATAACAGGTCAAAATATTTTTACATTGAGCTGCTGTACTTTCCACCTAGTGATGCCGGTGTGTAGCCTATAACTACATTTGAAATGAGCAAAATGCTCCCCTTGTGTGTAACAAGTGAGTTTGTGCATGAGTTATGATTCAGTTCTGAGTTGATTAGCCTCCAGACTTCTGTGATCTGTTCAGTGATACGACTACTGAAACAAAATGGCAATTTAGCCTAAGTTAATTTGCATGTAAATATCAACGGCAGCCTAAGGTGCTCACGATGACAGCAGGAGGATGGTGGTGTTTAGCATGTATAATTTGTGTACCATGTGTACCAACGTTTGTAAATGAGCACTAAACACAAGGTACACAAACTGGCTGATGGGGTATTATCAGTTTGGCTAATATTAATGCTGCATTCACACAATGCTGGCAATGCTGCGAAGAACAGAAACCATGTGTCACCTACACTTGCAAGTGTTAATGCATTATTCTCGGGTGGTTGGCTGTTGTACTCCCAAGTCACAACAGATAAATAGTCTAATGTAGTTACATTAGACTATTTATTTACCTTTGTTGTTAAGTGATACCATATTTTTGTTTGTTTGTTTGTTTGTTTGCATCTGCCATATCCTACAGGTTGTGTAAAAAAAAAAAGGAGCATAATCTGACCCTGAATTACAAGAGACTGGCAGGAATATTTTGTATTTTTCCCCCCACACAGTTTCAATGACATTAGCGCAGTCCGTCACAAACCATTTGAGGAAAAATTTGACCTATGCATTAAGATAAAATCAGCAGTCACTCACTTCCCCATAGAAAAATCAGCCCCTAATATGAATACTACATAAAGCACCCACCCACTCTCTTGATAAAACCTCTTCTAATTTGGCATAGGCCTAATAATCACTTGAATTTAAGGATGAACTGACATGGCTTTTTGGTCAAAGGTCAAGGTTGAACCCTGTGCAGTTGTCATGAAGGAGTAAATTAGCTGAACCAGGCTGCAAACATCTTTATTTGGAGAAAGTGTCAAGCAGCCATTTGAAGAAGTGCAGTTTTTTTTGTTTTTTTGTTTTATATTTAAGTGTTGTTTTAAAGGAATAGTTCACCCAAAATTCAAATTTCACTCATTATCTACTCATCCTCATGTCGACTAAGGGCTGGGAGAATTTTCAGAGTCTTCCGTGCCTTCTCAGAGGGGGTCCGCGCAGCAGTATTTGTCCATATAATGGTTGTGAATGGTGCTCACTTTTCTTTGTCCAAAAAGACACACCAAAAACCATCAAAATACCTCCATACTGCTCATCTGTAATGTCCCTCTTGTATTGACACAGGAAGAGCAGTGAACTGAGACATTGGGAGCTTCCGCTACAAACAAGCTTAAAATATAGACTTATATAGAATTTTTTTCGGAATAATTTCTCATGTAGGGGCTTCAATACAAGAGGGACATTACAGACGAGCAGTATGGAGGTATTTGGATGTTTTTGGTGTGTCTTTTTGGACGAAGAAAAGGGAGCACCATTCACAACCATTATATGGACAAATACTACTGCGCAGACCCTCCGTAACTCCGAGAAGGCACGGAGGACTCTAAAAATTCTCCCAGCCCTTAGTCGACATGAGGGTGAGTGGATAATGAGAATGAAATTTGAATTTTGGGTGAACTATCCCTTTAAGAACCACTACGACTACAAATACAAAGTAGCCTACTTTGTAAATCCCCAAAGGGAAATTCATAAACCGTCTTTGATTCATCTGTCTGTCAGCTCATACAAAGAAGGTTGAATATCTTTGGCTCATTGCCATTTGCAGAAGAATCAAAAAAAGCCTGATGGCTGACTCTAATCAAGACTGTAGCCTACACAATATTGTTCATATCTGAG
This sequence comes from Trachurus japonicus, assembly GCF_045865225.1. Taxonomy (NCBI): domain Eukaryota; kingdom Metazoa; phylum Chordata; class Actinopteri; order Carangiformes; family Carangidae; genus Trachurus; species Trachurus japonicus. The sequence goes on from NC_140916.1 coordinate 9,292,156, forward strand.
GTAAATCAATAAGTCCAATTTATTTGTTTTTTCTTTTGGAACTGTTTGTTGACACCCCGCAACTAATAATGGGGAAAGTCCAACACTTTGAATCCACACACACAAAAAATCCCAGTAGCAGGTGATGCTTTGAAGATCGTCGCTCTGAACACCGTCCACTGTTTTCCAAACAGCGTGGTCCATCGTGGTTTTTTTTAAATAAATGTAAATCTCTGTTAGCCGCTAATCAAACTACAGCCACCCAAGCACGTGCGTTGGACCTGCCCACATCTTAGAATCTTCAGGTCTACGGTGAGTGTAACCGGAGCAACGGCTGAACTCGCTGTTGACTGATTAAGCTACGTTTGTCGCCGTTTTTGATGAAATACTTCGAACGACGACGCTACTTTTTCTTTCTTTCTTTCTTTTTCTTTTCTTTTCTTTAGCATAAAAGCAGTTTAGAAATTCTCTCGCGACGCTTTTTGGTGGAGGGAGAAGGTCTGTGTTTGACGTGACGTTATTTTTTTTGTCCTCAAATTAGCTCCTAGCAAGGGTGAGGCGGTAGAAGCCTAGTAGCAACCACTGCTAAACTGAAGTAACTTAACGTCCAAGATATTCAACATACGTTTATAAACCGTCTTTGGTAAAGTTAGGGTAGGTCTTTTTTATACAGTCTATGGGGTAGGTATCAAAACCGAAACTAATACAACTTTTATTTCTTGTTTGGAAGACCTAGCTAATTAAGATACAGTCAAATACAACGTTTCCTGCTAACATCAGCTAATAGAGCATATTACTGTATGTTTAGTTTGGGTTGCTGTATTTTGTGGTGGTCCATGGACAGGCGTTTGAATTATCTAAAAAGTTCAATGAGGGAAGGTGCCAGAGCATGTGACCAACACGTCATCGACGTGCAAAGCATCACGTGACCAATATTCCAACTGCAACAATATGTGCGTCACTGTGTTATCTGTCACAAATATAAACTATTAACTTATGTCTTATCATCTGTACTGACTTTCGTCGAGACTGGCAACATATTTAATGCTCTATTTTTCAGTAAATGTGAAAGCTTTCGTGATGTTTCCGGCCGATGGATCATTTCGAGGTTCCAGAGGAGCCTGTTTTGCCCAGATGCTCATGAAAAATCTGCCTGTGACATCAGACCTGACTGAACCATGCAAACCCCCACCTGTTCAGTCAACTGTGACTTATTCCAGCGAAGATGTTTTCGCACAGCAGAAGGAAAGCACAGTGAAAACTCGTGAGTCACCTAATGTGATTTGCTTAAATTTAAAACAGATGTAGGAATTACAGTGGTAGTTCATTTGATGTCTGATTGCAGTAATAATTTTCATAGTAAATTCATCCACTGTATGCACTATAAAATCTGTCTTTTTTCCTGTTTTTCTTCTCCCCATGTGAGCAGCCTATTGCAAGCCAAAAGTGTCTACCAAAGCATTGGTTGACAAATACATGCGGGGTGAGACGCACGCTGTGAGTTTACTCCACCAGCTAGCTCAGGTTTTGCAGTTCCGCCTGGAATTGAAGGAAACGGTGGCCACAGGTAAGGCTCCTCATCAACACTACTGTTGTTATTGTTGCTACACAAAGCCTGTTGAATAATTACACATGACGATTTGTGGATCCTGTGGTTTGCTGATGACTTATGACATCACTGAACTGATTCATTATCACAGTGATCAGATTTGTTTTTAGGATAAGTAAGGAGTTATTTTTCGTCTAATACTTATGTAAGTAGTTGTCCGGTCATTTTGTGAAAAGCACCTCACAAGTCCCTGAAGCCAAAGAGGACTGCTTCATTTATTGGTTTGTCCTTGTATCAACAAATTAATCAGTTTACTATCATAAAAGCCAACAAAAAGCAGCAAATTCTCCAAAGTGAAAGACATTTTCACACAAGGGGTGATGATAAATGTGCATCCATGAGTCGGATGATTTGGACTGAATCAATTTCTCCTCTCTTGTTTTCCCAGGGAACGTGCATGGTTTTATTTTCGCCTTTTGTGTGATAATTGATGGGGTCGAATACAAGACTGGCATGGGAATAACAAAGAAGGATGCTCGGCTCAAAGCGGGACAGCTTGCTCTGCAGGAGTTTTTGCCCACCCTGGATGGTAACACGTCTGTCATCCCTGACACATCAGGTTTGGATCTACAGTAATTGTATAAAAACTCCCTGGTATAATTCAAGACGAGTAATAAAATATTGAGGGGAAAAATTGCAGAAACAGTGACAACACAAGGTGGAAGACTGTATTCATGAGTATATTTGGTGTGACAAAATGTCATGTCTGTCTTTCCTAAGGTGTCCCACCGCCCCTACCAGTAAAGGAGGAGCCCTCAGTCTTGGACACCTATACTTCTAGAGCCATTCATGGTAAATCTCTTTTCTATATGGTCCTCTCATCTTGTCTTCATGTAAGATGACAATACAGTATCAGTGATGATTCACAGGTACAGAGGCAAGTTGCATTTCACTGTGCTTTACAGTTCACACTGAGACACATGCATGCATGAGGATAAACAGACTTAATTCGGTTGTCTTTTTTTATCATCTTTTTGCTGTTCAGAAAGGAAGACCTCCGTCAACCTCCAGATTCCCCACGCTGTCAGGGATCAGCTCACTAAACTGATTAGCAGCCACCTCGAGTTCTCTGCCTGTACAGGCACCACAGCAGCATTCATCATTCAGACATGTAAGTGAGCCCACAGAAGATAACATGCCCGAAAGCGCTGGTTTGCGAAAAATTGTACAGTACTGTAGATAATTTCATCTGACATTACCTTCATCAGTCTAGTAGCTGAATCAGTGTATTGCATAAGGTGACAAATGATTTGCACAGTTTAAAGCCATAAATATATCATCATCATCAGGCAAACAATTGTTACAAAACACTTTCCTTCTAACTTGAATATTGCGAGTAGATGTGTTTTAGCGTTTCATACTTAAATATCAGTAAAGAAGAAAACATAAAATATTATGTGAAAATGGGTAGATGTTAACCAATATCATTCATGTAGTAACTGGGTGTAAGAAAATATGCAGTACAGTCAGTACAATAACAGGAATGTTCACAGATAACCTTGTGGTGATGCAGTCTATCAAACAGGTGCATTGCTGCAGGCTAAGTGTGCCTCATTTACCGCTGTCTCTGACTCTCCTTAGCCAGCGGGTGTGAGGTGGTTGCTCTTGGCACCGGGAATTTCAACACAAAAGAGAGTGCCTCACCGTGTGGACGGATTGTGCACGATTCACACGCAGTTGTGACTGCAAGGAGATCTCTGATGAGGTTGGCTACATTTCATGTTATACCTTGAAACAAGTGCTCACTGAACAGTTTAAGAGACAACGAGGAGTTTTGGAAAAGCGATTTCCACACTACACTACATTTATGAGCGTAAAATTCTTTGACCGGCGCAAGACGGACTCATGTTTTCATTCATCAATAATTAAAATCAGAGGTTCGAAGACGATCACATACCGTCGTAGTTCCGACCATAAACGGCAATTCGGCTGCGTTATTCTCATGACTCTCCGCGAAACCGAAAGTAAGGAAACGCTGGTCGGCTCGACCAGCATTATCACCACCACTAATAATAACAAAATAACGATAGAGACAAAACAATATATTTATCGAAAATGGGCCCATTAACAAGTGTGGGTAGCGGAGATTCATCCACATTAACGTGAGACTTTTTTTATAACCAAATAGAAACTCCTCGTTGTCCCTTGAAGGTGATAAAAGGGTGATTAAAAAGGTGATTAAAGCAAATCAAAGACAGCAACATCAGTTTTTAAAATCCAGATTTGCGATGTGATAATACATTCATACATCTTTTTTTTTTTTTTTTTTCTCATGTATTTTTATTGGGCATTTATAATACAAACATACAAACATAATAAATACAGAACACGTGAACAAAGACAGCAGAAACAGAACATGACAGGTTGACAAAAAAAATTAAAATAAAATAAAACCCACCCCCCACCCATTGGAGAAGACCCGCATGGAAAATATCACGAGAACCCTGCTAGCATAGAAGACCGAATATTAAGATGGGTTCGTATTAGCAAGGTACTGTATAAGAGGTTGCCAAGTTGCGTCAAAATGTTGGAGTCTGTCTTTCAGGACATATCTTATTCTTTCCAGATGGAGTGTATTAGTTAATTCCTCTAACCACATCTTAGATGTCGGTGCTTTTTCACTCTTCCATAATAAAAGAATATTTTTTATTTTTATTTTTTTTATAAGACCATATGAAATAAAGCATTGTTGTGCTTTGCTTAATTTTTTAAAGGTTTCAGACACCCCGAGAATAATAAGTAAGGGTTCTGGCTTTATCACAAACCTCATAACCTTGGACATTATATCAAAAACACCAGCCCAGAAAGAGTAAATTTTGGGGCTTACATTCATACATTCTAAAAGCTTTTTCACTTTCTGTGTATGACCTGAAGTCATTGAAAGTGCTGAATTAACCGAGTTCACGCATGGCTCCACACATGGTGATTAAACACCACTTCTAACACCTTCAAGCTGAGAAGTTTGTAAAATGTGGTCACACAGATGACACATTTGTTGTACACCCGCCTCATGCCAGTTCGGTAAGTATGTGTACGTGTACCTTTGTAGACCACAGTAGCTTGAAAATTTTCTGTGAGAATTTTCTATGTGACTCGGGTGCATTTCCTGTTTTGTTGCGCAATGATGCTCTGAAATCACACATTTATGTTTCCTTGTCAAACTGTCATATTTACAAGTTTGAAATTGGTAGTCAAGCCTGGTTATTGTTATTAACTTGTCAAAAGAGACCTGTATGTGTCATATTCAAGTCAAATTACAAAAAATGAATACAGTGACTCTCAAGAAAATCTGTAAAATCACATCTTACAGAAATTTCCTTTCGGTTTTTATTTAGCACTGGTGTACAAGTTTGAAATTGAAAGCAGCTTCTACTCAAATGCCATCTCTTAAACAAGCTTTTATAGAATTCCTGGATTATTCACGGACACTTTAATGGCACTTGTGCACTGTTTCAGAGGTCCCATCATGATGATCCATTCTCATACTGTGTTGTTAGGTTCCTGTATCGGCACCTGCTGATGTTCTTCAGTAAAACAACCAATCTGACGGAGAAGTCGATCTTCCAGCAGAACAGCAGCAGCGGCCTCCTCACCCTGAAGAGTGGCGTCACCCTTCACCTTTATGTCAGTCAGCTGCCAAAGGGTGCTGCTCAGGTTCCTCCCAAGATGTAAGTGTTTGATTATCAGCCTCATCCTTTGGAGACTCTCACTGCTTCTCACCTAATCGCTATGAGACGTTGGCGATCAAAGTTTTAAGTCTTGATTAAGGGAGGAGTTAAGGCACCCAAGTATTGGTCGTGATATTGTAATAGTCAGTGAAACGCTTCACTTTTGCAGCCGATATTGACAATGACATATAAGTCACATAGACTGGAAAGTAAATCCTTCCTCAAACTTGCTCTGTGGTTGTTTTGCACTCGGCACTGTGAAGCTGCTGCTGGGAGCACAAAGCCTCTCGTAACAGCCATATAAATGCCAAGTCTGTGTAAAGTTGAATGAGAACTGTTTGGGGAATGAAAAGATGACATAACCCCCGCTGTGGATTTTATTCTCAGGCGCCTGAACCCAAAGTCTATTTTGTCATGGCAAGTCAACAACGAGATCAGCCTTCACCTGTCAGTGGAGGGCAAGGTAATGCACTGTTACATTCTCCCATCAGTTGGGTTTTTAATCTGCAGTATGCAACTTTTAACATCTCTATGAGGGCGATATGAGGAAAAATTCTATTAGGCAATTTTTTTTAAATATTAGCCGATATTGATATATATCACGGTATAACTCAAATGACTATTTTTGTCAAGCTTAAATGTTCCCTTATACTTATAAGTGAGTTTTGAAGCTATAGCTCTGCTCTGACGTGAACAGAAGAACTGCGGCCTGTTTGTTGTTGTTTGTTGTCCATTATGAAAGTTTAGCGTTACTTGTCACATACGCAGCACGCGTCTTTTCACGGTCAGTCGTCCGAGTTCTCCTTCACATTTTCTGTCGAGGCAAAATTCACACTTTTTTTTTTGTATTGTCTGTTTACATGGATGAATGAAACCTGGATGAATGAAACCTATCAACTTTCTATCAAACACATCTCATATTTCTGTTGAGAAAAAGTTATTTCACCATATACAGTATATCGTCATCGTTTTATCAGCCAGCCTTACTACCACTGCATAACTACAAATTGATTTTTCATTTCTATACCGCTTATCCTGCACTAGGGTCACGGGTGAGCTGGAGCCTATCTGAGCTGACTTTGGGCGAGCGGCGGGGTACACCCTGGACAGGTCGCCAGTCTATCGCAGGGCCAAATTGATTTGTCGTTGTTTTTTTCTATAGGTGTTCTCAGTCTTCTCCTCAAGCTTTAATCACTCTGCCTGCAAGATGGTCAGCATATCGGCCACTGACAAGATCACTCAGTGGCAGGTGCTAGGATACCAGGGAGCCCTGCTCAGCCACTTCATCGAGCCTATTTATGTTCAAGGCATCCTCATAGGCAAGTGAACCAGGGAAACCTTTGTTTTTTCTCCACAGTGTATGTAGATTCTGTGCAAGTATATGGTCCGAAATGCTTGAGTACAGTAACCACTAAATGCTGGATTACAGTAATGTGTCAATATATCAAATGGGTTTGTCTGGGAATGTATTAAGTTGGTTGCTTTATTTTGGTACTTTGCTGTAGATCAGACTTTTAAAAAGGAACCAAATGAGATATTTTTTAAGATTTAATATAGAAAGTAGGCAGGCTCAGCCTCTGTCAGCTGTGAAGGACCTGTCACATGTCAATAAAGTATTTTCCTTTTTTTAAAAAAAGAAAAAAGGAAGGAAGGAGGTAGAAAAGGTCCAGAAGATAAAAAGATTGTTTTATAACATTGTGAAAGTAGTTGACACTTTGAAAAGATAATGGGCCGCCTCACTCATCGAACACACTACACCTGAATGAATTTCCAGACAGTGTGTCAGATCTTGCAAGGGTTGCCTCAGAAATTATGCAACTGGTGACTTGAGGTTTTCAGCACAATAAAATTGGCAATTGGGCAACACTGAATGAAGTCAGTTGCAGTTCGTTGTTCATAAAGAAAAGTGTGCATCTAGCCAAAAAATCCCCAACATTAAAAAGAAAGAAAAAACATGTGTGAAAATATCCTACTCAAGTTTCCAAGTCAGGTTTTTACAAAAGACAATGGCATTGTTTAATTTTCCATCTGACACTGTCCTCTTCTCATAATCATAATGAGTATATGACCCACATTTGCCCAATCTATGAGAGGGAAACTCCAAAATTAGTTGTAATGGATGCTTGTGAAAATGTACACCTTGTTGTTTAAACAAGCATATAATGGAAAAATAATAATCAACATCAATTGGTTGTAAAGAGCATGATGCAGGTTGTGACTGAATTTATTCGTTAGTCAAGACGCAGGGTTTCCGCTACATGTAAATGATCGTGGCGCACCGCCACGGCAAAATAAAAGCCGCCACACCTTCAGAATGATGATTTTTTTTATTTTTTATGTTAAAACAATGTAAAGCAGGTTTTCCACTAGGGGTTGCACAGACTAGTCCCCTGCTCCACAATGACGTTTTGAGCTTGACGTCGACTAGTCGCTGATCATGTAACAGTAGGCTACAAGAGTAGCGGCTTGAAACAACAGCTGAGTGCGCTGAATGAAAAAAGTACGAGCGCCGTCAAGCTGGATAGAACGATATCGTACCAGACAGGAAGTCGGGCACAGAAAAGGCGAGAGAATCCGGTCAATTTTCAAAATAAAATAAATGATGATTAAGTTTGCTTGTCCGTCTATAAATATTTGTCAGTTGCGTCTGCACACAAGACACACATCCATAGGCTACATACAGCGCTAGAGCTAGGGCTGCCGGCAATTAAAAAAAAAAAAAAAAACAACTCTGCTCATATCGACAGCTTTACGTCGCGCACAACAACAACAGCAGCAACCAACCAGGAAAAACTAAAACTGTGAGTGAAACTGTGACTGAGCAGGACTGTGATGGTGACGAGGCCTGTGTGTCGTTTTCCTAGCTAATTGTTTAATGAACAGTAGCTACAGTATTTTCTTTTGCACCTGTGTTACAAAAAACCAAACTGATTTACAGTTTGTTGTTTATAAAGCTGCTGTTCTGTGGACTAATTTCTGTGCGTGAGCTGTCAGTCAGTGAATACAGATTGTTGCAGAGCATTTCCCTCCTCCTGGGATTTTAGTTATGATGGGAAAAATATGAATGATGTCATCAGCGACTAGTCGACGATCCGGTCTCGCGCGCACCCCCCGCACCCCCCGTCGATCAGACCACCCTCGCCGCCACTCTTTAAAAAAATCCTGGAGGAAACACTGAGACGTTAAAGCATTTGATGATATTTATTGACGATGACAAGCCCATAGAATATTTTTTTCATGTCCAAAATGTGTAAATGATCAAACCCTTGCAGGTGATTCTTGCGGCGGTGACATTCGCAGCATGGAGTTTTCTGTGAGCCAGCGTGTAGATGGGATCACAGCCGAGCTGCCCATGTTCTACTGCATGGTGAGGCCCCAGATCGGAATGGTGCCTTCAGTGGCTTCATACAGCACCAACAGCGGCCTGGTGACCCACGGTATCAACTGGAGCGAAGGAGACAGCTCCATAGAGGTTGTCGACGGCCTGGAGGGCAAGACCATAGAGGAGTAAGGATCACTTTATTAGAAGTTTGCAGTACAGTCATGTGTAACATGTCTTGTGCCACCACCAAATTATGCTTGAGAGTTGAAAGTAGGGATGGGCATGATTAATCGATGATCGATTATTGATCGTTAAGAATTTTATCGATCACGGAAAATTTTTATCGATTTATTATAAGGGATCATGTAGAGAGCAGAAGTTGTCATGGAGAAATAAACCCCGGTTTTATTTTTTCATAACAACCAATAAACTCTATATAGCTAATCATTATTATACAGGCCTATTGTTATTATTACATGGTGTAAGAGTGAAATAATTAATTAAATATGACGGGACGTGCCTGTGCCGTGGACTCGGTGCAACAGAGACGTGAGCTGTGACACCGCGGCTCCGCCCGCTCTGATCATTCAGGTTTGGTTTTCAGCAGCGCTGTGGAAGGAGCCTCCACTCCTTCTGTAAGTTACAAGCTACAAGTCATTTATCTAACATCATAATTAGTCCGAAGCTGTTTAACGACGGTCAAAGTGAAACTTAAGGTAAATATCCTGCATAGTTTGTTTCTCTTTTCTGTGCTGCTGTGATCAGAGCACCGCTCCGCCATGTGTTGGCTACAGAAATAATAATAAAACGCACGCTTTCACATTTTTTTTTGTACAAGTGCAGCCAAACACGAGGCTGAAGAGAAAGGGACAGCAGAGCTGCTCTGACAGCTCAGCTGCAGGTGAGCCAGGCAGTGCAACGATCCTTTTTTTTTTTTTTACTGTAAATGCTGGCACCGGCACTGTCCCAACAAGTGAAGCACAAGCACACAGATGTCCGTGTACGTTGTTGTCTGACCTTCTTCCTTCACGGGGACTGCCCTGGATTACTGGCACAGGCCATAGCAGCACGCATTCTGTTTTTAATTATGAATATGAATATTAATATTAACGATTAATCAATAATTGATAGTTAATTTTCCCGACGATCAATCAAAAAGATTTCTTCAAATGCCCATCCCTAGTTGAAAGGCACCACAAACCACGACAGAACGGCAACAGTTGGGTTGCAAATATTCAAAATTCAGAAATCACGAATATCATTTGGCATTTTTCTGTTGATCACAGTATTTTTATTAGTATTATTATAGAAACAAATGATGGATACAGAACCAACGCCACCTGGAAATTTAATTTCTTTGACAGGTTTACGGCACTAAAGGGAGAAATTAACAAAATTGACTCTTCCCTCCTACCGTTACTTAGGATGTTCTTGATACATTCATGCTTTTCACCTCTTGGTCATGGTTTTTCATGTCCACTGAGTGTGTCAGAAAGAGACTTCATGTGGATTTTGATGTTTGTGGACTTCTTTGTAATTTTTATCATCAGTTCTGAGAATTTCCCCTGTTTTTGTACATGTTGATGGTGACACATCAATGCAGAAAACCACACCAGAGCAATTCATTGTCTGTGAAGGCTGTGACAAAGCCAAACAGGAATGCAGCCAGGATCCCAGTTCCTCCCCAGCTCTGTATGTACTTCTCCGCTGTTTCATCTGTGTTTACATCTTTACTTGCTGTAGATCTCCCTTTAAGAGCGGCCCTGCTCTGGCAAGCCGTCTATGCAAAGCGGCAATGTTGCACCGCTTCAAGCTGGTGGCCAAAGAAGCCCAGAGGCAGGACCTGCTGTCCACAAGCTCCTACAGAGAGGCCAAGGTAACCTCAGCAGCCCCTCCACACCTTTGTGTAATGTTTACCAAAGTAACACTTACATCACAGGATAACCGAACAGTCTCTGTCCTACTTTTACAATTTAATTGTTTCAATTGCTAGACATTAGTCTTAAGATGAGGCAACACATCTTACTTTAAAGGCAGGGTTGGAGATCCTATTCTGGAGCATTTTTTACTAAATAGTTTGAAATCCTCTTTTATGTTTATGTTGATGTGAGTTGCGACAACTCAAGGGGTTTATCCTGCTGATAATAAACAACTTAAACTTAAACAACAACTCTGATTGCGACCAATTAATTAAAGCAGAAGTAAGCGGAATGTTTGTGTTAATATAAGTCTTAAATAGATAAATCTTCCGACAGCAATCACTTATATAGAGTGTTTGGTCTGAAACACGGGTCTGTCAGTCACTCTGCTCTGCTGTAAGCCGAGGAGAAAACTTTCCTTGTATCCTACAACCTTTATCCAATGAGGAGAGAGAACAGCATAAAGGGGCAGTCCTCTCTGTGTGTGCAGCCAAGGGATGCGCGTGAATGTGGTGATGTAGGGACGAGGGCGGGGACTGCTAACTCCATCAGCTGACAAAAAGTTAGCCAAAACGACCGGATCGCTTACTTCTGCTTTAAATGCTTTTTCACAAAAATGGAAAAAGTCAGTGACCCGGGGAACAGACAAGCCTGTAAAAACATAATTCAGTCATTTTGAATGTCACGTTAAAGTCAATTGGATCGTGATGTGTCAAACTGCCGTCTCTGTCCCTCTCTCCTTCCTCTGCGCGTACCGCTCTTCGTCCACGATCAGAGTCGTCATCATGAGTTACAATACAGACAAGACAACACCAGTAATCCAATGTACCACACTCCAGTCTGGAAGGTGGTGATGTAGCTCTGAGCTGGATGTTGGGTGATTTTATTATGATGTCAGGTGTTTTCTTTCACGTGAATGAGACATGAGAAAGAGCTGGAGGAAAGTTAGCGATGCTGCGCGGTGACACGCGACAGTATCGCAGAAAGCCGCATCGCTCACATTGGGATTTCATTGGGTGGTGCCATGAGGGGGATACCTTCACAGCTTCACCTTGATGTGAACCCAACACAGAACAAGAGTTGCGTGTTCTGAGCTCCGGAGGCGTGACTCCAGAGAGAAGTCTGAGGCAAGGGGCTTGGACTCCTGACTTGTGTATTTTCAAAATGTGGCCTGCTTGAACCGTTTTTCCAGGATCTCCAACCCTACCTTTAAGTGAGCATCAGTCAGTTTTTGCAGTGCCTCTTTTATCCAAACGTTACTACATCATTTCACAGTTGTGTATTTAGTGTAGGAAGGACTGCAGTTAAACTAAATTATTCTTTTATCATCTTGTCCCTGCAGAAGATGGCGAAACCGTACCAGGAGGCTAAGAGCGTGCTGAGGGCGTACCTGTTGCAGCGCGGCTTTGGTACCTGGCCGGTCAAGCTTTCGGTTAGTGATAACTTCAGTATGTGAGTGAAATCACATTATCACTGCGAAGAAATACATTCAGGACTTGAATATTTAAAGATGTTGTGTTTGCAAGAAGGACTCGCTGCTATGGGACATCACCATGCTAATTAGAAGATTTTTTTTTGTGTGGTTTCTCAAGTACTTAAAGGCTATCTCTGGTCATGTTTAAAGAGAGCAGTTACAATTTCTGTTCCAAGTATTTCTCAATATTTCAGCTTAATTGAGTTGATGCGTTAAAGTCAAGTACATATTACTGTATATACTAGACTACTATACTATAGTTTGTAGTAGTGTATCTAATTAACATGTGTTATTAACATAGTTTTACTGTTTAAGAATAGTATTTTGGGCTATTGTGTAATGAAAATGACCATGACCACCTACCTGTTAAGTTTCATCCACATGGACATTGAGAAGTTCTGAAGTATGACAAGTAAGTTATGTTGATTGTTACATAAAAGACCTGAGTTTTGTCTCCACAAAGTTAACGTGTGTGTTCATCACTTGGGGACAACTTTTTTTTTTCACATTCAACTGTTTGACGGACCACTTGATAAGTGGTATAAAAGAGTATAAAAATCATTATATGCTGTGAACCAAGAAATACCAAACCAAGTTGTTAAATCCCAACATCCACCAGAAACTACAGATAATGACATTTTTGATAACAAAACATTTGTATAAAACAAACTCCTTATGTCTTAGTTTGGCTTGGATTGAATGTCTTGTAGTTACCTACATTGTAAGCAATAACAATTATCTTAAACATACTTGATCTCTTTTAACATTTATCATGTCATATTACTAACCATTTGATGATGATGATGATGATGATGATGATGATGATGATGAAATTCTTTATTCAGTCACATCACATAATAGTTACAAACATTTCATAATAGCTACAAACATTATCAACAAGGTAGTGACTGAGAAGGCACAGGCAGAAGCGTAATGCTTATATTAATGCCTGTCCTAGACACCGAATTAAGCTACCCAGCATTCTTACAATATGAAAAACAAACAACCATACATAAAAGCAAAACTAAACCAGAAAAAGATTGAAACCAATAAGGTTAACAGTATAGTAGTAAAGTAAATTAAATATCAGAGAAAAAAGAAAACGGGAAAAACAAACATTAACATTTGTAGCCTTCAAAAATTGCCCTGCATGCCATTTATGCAGTTTAATCTACAATTTACGAAATGTTGACATTGCAGTGAATCAGTAGTTTGGAGGTGCGGAAGCAGCACTTTGGCTGTAACCATAGGGTCTTAGAAATACCTTAAATGCTATATATATTTTTCCATATTTTAAAAAGATAAACTATGCAGGATCTTCTTAAAAACAATGTACAGATTCATATGTGTGTGATCTCATTCAGTTGTCACTTATAACCCAGTGCAAGTTTATTTTTCTGCAGATACTGAGCTGTCTGCCTTTGATTTCTTACTTCTCTTCCTATTTTGCTGTGTTTGAGATGTTTCTGGGCTGCAGTATTTGAACGGTGAATGTGTAGCTTATAACAGCACCGGTGACATCTATACAGTTAGAAGACAATGAGCAGCTTTGAATTGACATAAACAGTGAGGCACAACACCAAGTGGACCAAGAGGAGTTAATCTGGTTTTTGGTTTGTTCGCTGGCGTTTTGTTCATCTTAGGTGCTGGCAGTTAGCATAGCTGTTATTATAGAAGATGACTATGAAGATTTTTTGGCATTTTCATGTGAACAAGCTGTTTATTCAGATTTATACTGTAAAAACATGTTTTATGTGAAGATCTGGCTGGTTGTGACTGGATTAAAACATGTGGACGACCCCATGTTGATGCAAAATGTTGATCTGCCCTCAGCCTGTTATTACATACACACATACAGGAAATGCTTTGGTTTCCTGTGTGCGACGCAGCATTATCATTTTTACTCTAAGGGTTGAGCGGTCTTGTGAATGGAGTGGCATGTCTACTTCCTACTGGTTTGCTCAATAGAAGGAATTTCCAGTGCATTCAGGAAACGTGTGGCCAAGGATCAAGACTTACAGTTGTACGTACAGCTCCAGGTTTTATACTTGTATGTTATGACTTTTGCACAATATGCAGTGCAGATTGTGAGGGTGTAATGCAATGCACAAAAACCTGATAACATCTCACTATATTTAATTTTATGTCAGTATAGAAATGCACAGACAGGATTAAATGCAGATTTATTTTGTTAAAAGAGGATATACTTTGACAAGTTATGTTTCAGCCTAGAGTTGATGTCTGGTTCTGTTGTATTTTGCTTTTGATTCTGTTGAGGAAACATGTTAATCTCCCAACTGTCTGTAAACGATTATGCATTGGGAAATGTTGGAAAACACATTATGTTGTCTTGATGCACGTTTTAAATTCCCTCTCAGCAAGGCGCTGTTTGTAAATTGCCCTCCTTCCTGCTGCAGCCGGTACCTATTATTATCTCTGTGGTTTTTTTCAGTCAGCAGAAAAAAATTTGATTAGCAGGACTAGTTACTAATATCTGGTTTGTATAGAGATACTCTCTTCTGACAGTCAGTTTTTAAGACACCATTAATGTTACATTGTGTGTGTGTGTGTGTGTGTGTGTGTGTGTGTGTGTGTGTGTGTGTGTGTGTGTGGTGTGTGTGTGTGTGTGTGTGTGTGTGTGTGTGTGTGTGTGTGTGTGTGTGTGTGGTGTGTGTGTGTGTGTGTGTGTGTGTGTGTGTGTGTGTGTGTGTGTGTGTGTGTGTGTGTGTGTGTGTGTCTACCATCTTTTTTTTTTTTTTACCTTGGCTAAGTCTGAATGTTGTATGGCTAATAAAATGCTTTTGCATGATCTTTATTCTATAGACCTACTCTTTATCTTGTTATTGGTGTTAATGTTGGTATTTTTTTTTTGTTTTCTGTAGGGTTTACGTAGGTGAGGTTGGACTTCAGTTCTCCCGAACAGAAGCAGATTCATATAGCGCAAAACGTATGAGCCCAAGGTTTTTCTTTCTTTCTTTCTTAGCCTTACTCACTGAGGTGATACTAGCAGGTATAGAGATAAACAGGATATGCAACTCTCTTGATGTGGTTAAGCAGTGAAAACATATGAGCCCTAAGCTCTGAGAGTCTATAGCACCAATGCTGTGGTGCTGTGCAGGAGGATGTGAAATATATTCTACTTTCTTGTAAATCATGTCCAGATAAAAAACAAAACAAAAAAAACATTGGCCCCCAAGTGGCTTTTAATTTAAATATTGACAACAATCAAGTGACACAAGCGCACCAAATGGCTTATTCCGTGATATTGGTGATGGGCAAACCAACCTTACAGTACATGTGGAATATGGAAAGATCCTATTTTAAAATAACAGAAATGAATTATAGGAGAGCAGCGTAAACCAACTTAATGTAACAGTCTTAAGTGTTTATGTCAGGGCCACTATTTTCAGTTATTTCATACACTATCAGAATAACACAGCCCTGCCAACCGTTACTATGGAGAAGCAGATGTAAAGGGAAGTAAAGGTATGAGACTTTGCAAACTATATCGTTCCCCTAACCTTAACTAAATTGACTTGGATGACTAAATCTAAACAAAATTTAACCTCAGAGGTGGATAGCTGGATGGATAGCTTTATTTTATACTTGGTATGAGTAATGAGCCGGTAAACTGCGTGATATGTTCTCCAGATCAGATACATCTCATCAATGTAAGATCATCATAGTAAAAATGACCCTGAGTCTGTGGTTTTTGTTGAGTCAAGAGGAATTTGTTGCATATCAGACTTATTCGTGTGAACTTTGCAGTTACACTGTCCTCAGATCTTGCTTCATAACCATTGAATTTCATTAGTGTCAAAGTCTAACAGAACATGAAAGTCTATATACAAGTACCCATTATTATAGTACTATTAGCAAATACATGGACCTGACAACTTTAAAGTTGAGCTAAAGTGCCTTGGCTGTCTTGGTAGTACCATGGTACGACACCAAAAGAAATGAACAATTGTCACAGACGAACAGTACCGTGAACTCTGCTTTTGGCACAAATGGCTAAGCACCGTGGGACTGCACAAAACCTGTATTCGTTCCAGAAATAACTCAACAGTGATTTCACTATGACACAATTTTCCATTGTCAAACCTCTTGTGGACAGCTTGGCCACCTAATTTGCCATTAGCATTGAGGAAATTCAGCCTCCCACAGAGGTATCATAACTATTCCTGTCCCACATTAATTTTCACTACTGCTGATGTTAAGAGGGAAAATGTTGCTGTAATTCAAATTTTGTCTTTCCTTGAATGTTTTAACAGTGGTTTCACCTAAAACCTCATCCATATACACATTCTGATTACGGTAGATGAACACACACGAGCTAAACTAACAGGACAGGACATACTTGTTATCATTTGAAGACATTTGGACATTTTTCCAGAATTTTTTCATGTTCTTAATAGCAATACAAAAAGTATAGTTGTAAGTAGTAAGTAAGTAGATAACATTTATTAAGTTATACATTCAGGTTAATGATGCCAGCATTCAGTACGTTAAATAAAGAATAAATATAAATATAAATTCAGAGCTATACAAGAGCTTAAATATATAATATACAGTTCTACTGTTTGCAACTGAGAACCTTTAAATACACTTCACAGCAGTTTCTTGTAGACATAATGGAAATACACAACAAGGATAACTTAGTAATATAAGACAATGTAAATATGTAGTAAAATAAAATATAGAATACACTAAATATGAGTAGGTAGTTGCTTTTATCACCATATTGCAGTGACATGGTTATAAACGCTAATATCGTAGAGCAGTGTTCACAATCGTTGCATCACTTAAAACAGAGATACCTAAGATTGCCCCAGTCAACATGTGCAGACGTCGCTTGATCACATTAAGTCCTTTAAACACTCATCCTCTTCAGAATGTGTTGGCCGTGTCATGTCTTGTCATTCTCTTGCCGTGTCATTCTTTGCAGCACATAATCGCTGCTCTAAACGTCCCGCGGTGTTTCTCAGTGCAGCTGATGAAGTGGCTGTGATACAGAGGTCGCCCCAGTTTCATTGGCTCACTTGAGCGTCAGTAACCCGCTGCAGTAAGGCTTCCGTTTGGTCAAGAAAATTGCTGAAAGGAGTTTGAGGCCATCTCTGACAATCACATTCACTGGAGTTGTGTGCTTCCTGTGGAGAAGACAATAAGTCAGTTTAGTCCACTTGGACAAATTTCATGTTATGATTATTTTCATAAAAAAAACAAAAATCAGTAATCATTGGCACTAATTGAGGAGAAATACTTACTCGATTGTTGATTGTGCGGTTCAAGAATGCCATGGTTTGTAGCATGTACTCCTCGGGGTCACATTCGTCTGTTGCTGGTCCAAGAAACTCCTTCAGCACGCAATGCAGTGCTGTAACAAAGCACTGCACCTGTAGGTGTTTGTGAGAGAGAGAGAGATATTTTAGCGTCCTGTTACTGCCCTGGCTGATGCAGACTTGTGCCGACGAACAGAAGTCAGCAAACAGAAGCTGTCACAGCTGTGCGAAGTATCAACACCTGCCAAACTCATTTCCTGTACTAGAGAACCTTTACATGTGGTTTACAAAAACTCAACTAAACCTTAAAGCTCGAGCATCTTTGATGCTGAGGAGTATAACCATACTTATACCTTGTTTCACCATTACATGTGACTTGCTTTTCAGGTAGTGCATCATCATATTTCAAAGGGGTGTAAATCTAAAATTTAACAACATAAAATGCAGCCTTACCGGCACATTTGATGGAGTGTAGAAGGTTGAATCTTTCAGCTGTATGAACAGAAGAAAACATTTGACTGTATTAGCAACTAGCAGAATCCCAACATACAGAAAGAGCATAATATTTGTCTTAAAAAAAAGACTTACACATGTCACATGTTCCCGCATTTGCTTGATATTCGACTCCTTTAGACTTAAAGGTCTTGCCTGAAGACAGCAAAAGAGAGTAACAGTCCAAAAGGCAACCCTGATAAATGGCTCCATATTCAGCTTGAAGTCTTGCCAGTGTTAGTTGATGAGCAGAGGTGTTGTGTTGGTTTAACTCCCCTCTGTGCTGCATTCAATTTATATAGCCATGGGGTGGAAAGGGTGGGCTGAATTAGTTGTGTATCACCTAATGCAACAGCATAGTTTTTCCTTTAGATGACTCTTGGAATTTTTTTTTTCACGATGCTACTACAACATGGTAAAATCCCTCAACTGGCCTATAGTAGCACAGCATTCAAGTTCAGCCCTTATGAAACTAGGTTGACTGTCACTAGTTGGCTGTAAAGCAGGGTTTTCTTGCTCTCTCTGGTTGCCTTGCGGGCTGTGTTTAGGAGATGTTTGTCATAAAATAGGTTTGTTTTGCCGTGTTTTTCTTTTCTTTTCTTTTTTTAAAAATTGTACCTGCACTTGAGTAACATAAAGCAGAGCTCACTCAAAGACGATGTTTGGATCAGACAGTTTTCATAATAGAAGTTAGTGGAAGGAGGAAAAGAAAGAGGTGGAAAAAGACTGCACACACAAACACACTCACACCCATAGACATACACACACAGACACACCTACAGGTAATTCACCACGATATGATCAGTGGATAGTTTTCACAGTTACCTCAATCTGGAGGCATGAAAACCATTTAGCCTTTGTAGGGGAATTTTCTCTGTGGGTCTGGTAAAACCAGCCTAATCTATTGCTAATATCTTTGTATACCAGATAAGTATTACGGATGTCAGATAAGTATTACAATTAAATTAAATTAAAACATGAACGTTTGGATTAGCATGAAAAAATATGAAGTGCATTACCTGACTTATGGCAGTGTCAGTAGTAAAAGTTTATTGGATTGGTTGTTTCTATGTGAAACTATCACTACTCAGCATCTGTGTATTCCATCCTGTGCTAGTACACTCTTGAGTACACTTTGAAACATTAACATCAAACGCATCAAGTTCACCTTGAAAACAAAGGTGTGACAGTGTTTTTTCCAGTCTGCTGTGTTTAATTTTTTTTTTTTTTTAAAGAATACCCAAGTAAATGAACTGTTCCTAATGCATCGGTACAGAGAGGTAACCTTTAGAGATCTCTCACCATCATCAGTTGAATGCCCGACAAGTCTTTGAATTGCATCACTCTACAAAATTACTTTGATGACTCAGTCGTTTGCATGACATGAGAGGATGCAGCCTTGTGGCATCTTTTTGATAGTGCAGTTGATCAAGCAGTACATTTATTGTGGTGTAAGAGTTATACATCTGCCCCGCATTTGTGATATATGTGGTATAAATCGATGTCAGACATCTTGACTTATTAACATTACATTTTTTCAGGGGGGCGCACTTTTTCTAACTATTTACTGTGTAGTTTAGTTTATTATTATGAATCCCCATTAATATGGATTATTATGGATCCCCCCCCCTTTCACACACAACATTTAACACATTTGAGGCATTCTGGTTGTACTCTGAGGAGAAATAGAGGGAAATGACAATATTGCTTCAGATTTTTTATTTTATTTTTTTTAAAGCAGATTTGCCTACTGACTGAGGTTCCTATCATTGTAATTGCAAGAATGGCTGAAGTGTATGAAATTGAATTATACAACAAGTAGTTCCGACCAAGCAATCCGATTGGTCAATAAGACATTTAGAACGTGCTCAAATCAGCATTACAGCACGGCTGACTCATCAGTCATCACTGAAAATATTACTTCGCCATGTCATGTTGTTTACACATCTCCATGGCAACATGGATTTCCCCCCCTTTTATTTTAAAAAACGTCATTTATTACTCGTGAAAATAAATCACAAACTACATTGACCTCCTGTAGGTTGTTCCTGACAGCTGCCAAAGTCACATTTGTAGAACAGTTATGTTATTTTATTTTTTGTTATTGTAAACTTCCCCGTTACAGCCGAGAGGATTGTCTCCCTCCCATGTGTGTAACGTTACAAAGTCGGAGAGACACGAGTTGTGATCGCGGTGAATATGTTTTTTTAAAATATGGCCTGGAGCTGAATATTTCATTGGATAAAACGGAGGTGATTACCTGTATTTTTCTCTCTCTCCCTCTCTCTCGCTTGCGCCTTTTGGGCTTTTAAATAATCTGGAGAAATCGTTTGGCTTTCTCTATCAGCTGTGTCTGCGACACGGCGCTATAACTTCATTTACATGCAGAGTTTGCGGTTGTAGAAGCTACATCTGTGAAAGGAAAAAAACCGGCATCTTTGTTATAATTTGGGCGAGTTTGTGCAGTGTTGATTTAGTTCGGGAAAGTCCGAGACCGCGTTAAAACATGAACGTCAGCTCATCTGGGACTAGAAAATCCTTTCTGTTGCTAGGGCGTTACTAAGGTTCGGACTATTTGCTGTAGAGGTGAACTAGGTTCCATTACACATAGGAGTCTACTGACATGACTGATTGTGTTTCAGTTATTAGTCAGACCCCATTTATTCCCATGGAAACGGGAAGCACACTCGCAAAAAACTTTAAATTTTGAGAGCAAAACGTCCATCAGCATGAATATTGATTTAATTATACGCTTTATTTTGTTGGTAATTGTTGTATAATCGCAATATTACCCTCGAGGGTGTGCTTAAACATAATTTGAGCACTTCAGTGATGCTTGCAGACCTCGGCGCAAGCGCCTCGGTCCTGACCGCATCACCGTCGTGCTCAAATGACGTTAAAGCACACCCTCTCGGGTAATATTGCTTAACTCAGAACTGGTCTAGTGTGGAGCTGTGGCTGGAGAGCAAAAACAAAACTTCATTTTTTAAATCTCTTGGCCTGGACCGGCTAGTGACAAGCTGTTGTTTCAAAGTTGTTGGAGCTTCTTAAAAACTGACGATCACTGCCGTTTCTCATTCAAGCCGATCATATTTACTGATTTAAACACGGAAACACTGTTACAAGCGAGGAAAACAAACAACGGCGACATAAAAGTACGAGGAGGAAATTGCAGATTCGTTACTTAGCAACAGCAACATTCTTTTGTAGCAACTAACGTCTAAACGCTATTACTTAGCAACAGTAACATTCTGAACTAACGTCTAAACGCTACACTGGCGGAAGACAACATAACACATTCTTATTTCAAAATAAAAGCATTTGTTATTGTAACCTATTATCCTAATGTCATAGAAAATATTTACAACATCCTCCCGCCCGATGAACAGTTGTTCATCACTATCATGTTCATCACATCACATTGCAATTATTTAATTAATCTCTAAAGGATAGATTAGCTGAACAGGTCTTCTTAATAAACTGCCTGTGGATGTATGAACTATACAGGAGCGTACAAGTCCATCTCTCCCTGGAAACAGTTCGGTTATCCTGCCTATTTTCCAGGTCTGTCGGGGTGCGTTGTCCTCACCGACCAGGATGACATCTCCCACTTTCAGCTCAGTGGGTGTAGGTGTCTCACATTTGTGAGCTGATTTCAAGTCCATCAGGTAATCCTTTCGCCAGCTGTTCCAAAAGCTGGTCAGGAGTCTCTGTCTGTATCTCCATCTCTTGCCCATGTCCTCTCTACTCACTGTTGTTATCTGAGAAGGGGGAAGCAGAGTCTTTGGTGGTAGAGAGGTTAGTCTTTTACCAACCAGGAAGTGAGCAGGTGTGAGTGGCTGGGGTTCAGAGGCATCTTCATGAACATATGAGAGGGGCCTGGAGTTCAACACAGCTTCCACCTCCGTAAGTATGGTTGTTAACTCCTCAAAACTTAAAGATGCTTTCCCCAGGATCTTCCTTAAGCATGTTTTTACAGACCTCACAAGTCTCTCCCAGAAGCCACCCCACCAAGCTGCTCTCTCGGCGATGAACTTCCATGTGACTCCTCTATCAGAGAAAAACTCGGTGAGCTCTGATCCTTTCAGTGACTTCCAAAGCTCTCTTAAGTCTTGGTCTGCTCTTTTGAATGTTTTGGCATTGTCTGAATAAATGATCTTACATAGCCCTCGTCTAGCAATAAATCTCTTTAAAGCCAAGAGAAAATTTTCAGTTGTCTGGTCTGACACTAACTCTAGATGCACTGCCCTAGTGACTGCACAAGTGAAAAGTGCAATGTATGCTTTCTTGGGCTGTCCACTAGATTTTACATACAGTGGACCTGCAAAATCTACACCAGTTACTTCAAAGGGCGGAGACTCTGTAACTCTGTCTCTGGGTAATGGAGCTGTCACTTGCTGAGCTGGTTTCACCTTTAACCTCCTACAGATGTAACAACGTGATACCAACCGCTTAACTAGCTGTCTCCCTTTTAGAACCCAGTATCTCTCCCTCATCTGAACTAGAGTATCCCTGACTCCAGAATGCATAACTCTCTCATGGCAGTGCTGAACTAGTAGCTCAGAGTATCTGTGGTTTGCAGGTAGCACATATGGGTGTTGCTCTCTAAAGCTGAAATCAGAGTGCTGTAACCTGCCTCCTACACTAATGAGCCCATTTTCATCTAAGAATGGCTTCAAGTCTTTGATTTTTGAATCTCTGCTGATGTTCTGACCTGATGTCAGCTGACTGATTTCTTGGCTAAAACTCTGCTCTTGAGTCATCTTTACCCAGTACACTTCTGCTGCAGTAAGCTCCTCTGGTGAGCTGTACTGCAGTCTGATACTTGGACCTGAGCTCAGAGCTCACCTCATCTGCAACAAAGTCCTCATCCATGCTTTCTGCTTCATCAGTTGACAGTAGTGAGGGAGGGCCGCTCCACCACAGCTGGCTCTGGATGAGGTTGTCGACGCTCTGGCCTCTGGTGGGTAAATCAGCAGGGTTGTTTTTCCCACTGCAGTGGGACCATTGCTGTGGGTTTGTCAGACCTTGTATCTCAGTCACTCGGTTTGACACAAAAGGTTTCCATTTTTGTGCTGTGCTGCGTATCCAATGGAACACAATCATTGAATCTGTCCACATGTGCAGGTGATTCTTCTCCATGTTTAGTGGCTTGAGTAGGTTATTTGCTAACCTTGCTCCTATCAGTGCACCCATAAGCTCCAGGCGTGGTAAAGTCATTTTCTTTAAGGGTGCTACTTTTGACTTGGATGCCACAAAACATGTTACAATGTCTCCGTCTTTGTTTGGTCCTTGCAGGTAGGCAACAGCACTGTACGCCTTCTCACTGGCATCACAAAAGATGTGCAGTTTCAGTGTCTGTGACTTTGGCTGGATTTCAATGTGGTACCATCTTGGAATAGCTACAAGATGTAGCCTTGGTAGCTCTGCACACCACTGATCCCATTTTTCAGCCAAGTCTGTGGGTAACTGTTCATCCCAGCTGATTCCTCTCTCCCACAGTTCTTGAAACAGGCATTTCACCCGTATGGTAAATGGAGTGAGGAATCCTATAGGGTCAAAGATACGTGCTGATGTCTGTAACACACTTCTCTTTGTGTTTTCTTTGCCCTTTACAATGTCTAGTAGTCCCTTTTAAGTCAAACACAAACTCATCTTTCTCTGATCTCCACACTAATCCCAGCACTTTCAGCACATTTCCACCAGCATCTGTCTCTGTTGTGTGCTCCACTCCATGTTGTGTCCACTTGGCTCTCAGATCTGGTGAATTTGTCACCCATTTGCACAGGTTCATGCCAGCATGGGACAGGATCTCTTTTGCTGTGGTGGAAACTGAAAAGGCTTCCTCGACATCACTTGAGCTGGAGATGAAATCATCAACGTAGAGAGACGCCCTCAGTGCCTCCACCACCCTGGGCTGCTGACTTTCGTACTGTTCTATGTGTTTTCTTACAGTGGCAGCTAGCAGAAATGGACTGGGTGACACTCCAAACACTACTCTACTCATTCTCATAATGCGCAGCTCATCTTCACAGTTCTTGTTTGGAGGTCCATGGAGCCACAGGAATCTAACAGCATCTTTATCTTTCTCTGCTAGAGCTATCTACAAGAATGCCTTAGTGATGTCTGCAGTAAAGGCTATCTGGTGTAATCTGAATTTGATTAGCACATCTAGCAGATTTGGATTAAGGTTTGGCCCAGTCAGTAAACAGTCATTTAGGGAGGGGCAACCTTCCTCATGTGATGATGCATCAAACACTACTCTCAGTTTTGTTGTCGCTTTGTCTTCTCGGAGAACAGCATGATGTGGCATGTAGTATTTCACAGTCTCTGGATGTTCTTCTGCTGCGGTGTTCTCAGTTACATCCTCACAGATGCCTTGCTGTTGATAATCTGTGATGACATCATTGTATCTGGAGTACAAAGTTGCATCCGTCTTTAATCTCCTCTTGAGGCTTTCAAACCGTCTTTTTGCAACTCTGAAGTTGTCTGGGAGTGCTGGTTTGTCATGTCGCCATGGTAACTCAACTTCATAGTGACCATTTTTGTAAGTCACAGTCTGTTCAAAGTTCTGTAGAGCCTCGGTTTCTGCTGGGCTCTGGGTCTTTTCGTTGACTATGCCCAGTGACTCCACCTCCCAGAAGGCATGTAGCTGTTCTGAGATCTTTGTGTCCTCTTCTAGGCTGATGTGCATGCAGGTGGTGTCGGTCACACTGGATGATGAAATAGGCCCCTGCAGAGCCCACCCAAAGCAGCTTTCTATGGCAACAAGTGATTCTGTGATTCTCTGGACTTTGCCGGATACCACTTGCCAGTAATAGTCAGCTCCTATTAGCAGTGACAGTTCTGCATCATCAGAACCATCCAGTGGAAAATCAGCCAGCTGCAGACCCTGTCTCTTTAGCTCCTCTTGGATGGGTTCGCTGGGGACCTTTATCACTGCCGTACACACTTGAGGGGTTTCCACTGCCTCAATCTCTATTTTCTGTTGTGTGTTCCACACGTTTTGCAGTGATACCTTGACAATGTTGCGCTGTACTGTCACAGGAGCAGCAGATCCAAAGGTGTGCAGATGCAGTGTCTCTTTTCCTAGCACTGGTAATCCCAGAGCTTTCACCACACCTTCATGAATGAAGCTTCTTTGGCTGCCTCCATCCAACAGACAGCGTACGATTTTTCTTCCAGCTGGGCCCTCTGTCCACGCTTTCACCGTCTGCAGCAGCACTGTATTCTGTATGTTAGCCTTTGGTTTTGCGGTGCTGGACACAGAGGATACAACCGCTTCCGTACTACCACTGTTCACACTTGTCTGGGGGTTGTTCTGGTCACACACTGACTGGTGATGTCTGCGTCCACATAAAGTGCAAACACTTTTAACTTTTGCTATGTGTTTTGGACCCAAGCACACATAGCATCTTCCCAGCTTCCTTAATTTTTCTTTGCGAGCTAGCACAGAGCTGTCAGGGCAATGTTCTGGTTTGTGACTGGGACTATCACAATAGATGCAGGTCTGTGGTGCTATGCTCGCTGTGTGCAGTGCTGTAGCTGAGGGCATACTCCAACTTTTAGGTCTTCTGTCATAGGAGGGTGCTGGTTTACAGACAGGTCTATTATTTGACGGAATGTCCCTTTGTGTGTTACCTGGTCTGGTCAGTTGAAGTGCTCTTTCTCTGCTTTGAACCTCATTCTGAAGGAAATGAATGAGCTCAGGCACTTTCCATTCAGCATTTGGGTCTGATCTGCGTGTGTAGGCCAATGCAATGTCCTCTGGTATCAGCTGTAATAGTACTGGGCAGAGCAGGCAGCCATATGTGTCACTGTGAACTCCCATGGATTCCAGGCTCCGGATCTGAATTTCACATTCATCATACAGTTGTCTGAGTGCTGCAACATCTGATGATCTTTTCACAGGAGCCAGGTTCAACAGTTTGGACATATGTGCACTAATTACAATGTCTTTTCTTCCAAAACGGCTCTGTAGTAATTCCACTGCTGCATCATAATTCCTATCAGTCATGCTTAGTCCTGTTACAGCTCTTGCTGCTGTTCCAGTCAGATAGGATCTCAGGTAGGTGAACTTCTCCCTCTTACACAGCGCGTCATTCTCATGAATAGCCGTTTCATACTGGGACCAGAATTCTTGCCACTGGCTTACATCTCCGTCGTATTTTTCTATCACCAGCTTCGGCAGTTTAACAGTCTGTCTGCTTTCTGATCTTACTGTGCCAGAGCTTGCGTCACTCATCCGCTCACTTGTCCGCTCACTCACGGGGTCCCGCGTCGTCCTTATGAGCCTATCGACCCGGGCTTTCAGTGTGATGATGCGGTCCTGGTAGTCCTGAGTGGTCGCGATCTCTGCCTCCAGTTCCTCCGTCGGCGTTTCATCCTCGATGCCGTTGTCCAAGTCCGTTAACGTTCCCTCTTTGATCACCAACACCGACAGCATTTCACGGAGTTTGTCACAGTCGGGTCCATCCTCCTTCCTCACCTCCTCTTCCATACGAGTCAAGAGTTTTGTTGTGGAGGTGCGGATCGTCTTTCGTTTCCGTTTCATCCGCTCGTATTGCTCGGCCATCTCCGCTGTTAACAACAGGTTCAACGGTAGCTCCAACTTGACAACGTTCACAGTCTTTCGTCTTGGAATCCCGGGTTTCGGCACCAAAATGTGTTGTTTCAAAGTTGTTGGAGCTTCTTAAAAACTGACGATCACTGCCGTTTCTCATTCAAGCCGATCATATTTACTGATTTAAACACGGAAACACTGTTACAAGCGAGGAAAACAAACAACGGCGACATAAAAGTACGAGGAGGAAATTGCAGATTCGTTACTTAGCAACAGCAACATTCTTTTGTAGCAACTAACGTCTAAACGCTATTACTTAGCAACAGTAACATTCTGAACTAACGTCTAAACACTACACTGGCGGAAGACAACATAACACATTCTTATTTCAAAATAAAAGCATTTGTTATTGTAACCTATTATCCTAATGTCATAGAAAATATTTACAACACAAGCCTTTCCTCTGCTTCACCATGTTCCTCTTTCAGGCCACACTGTCTTCTTCCACACTTCTGCCCTAGTCTCATCTCTTTAGCTTTAATACTGCTGAATAGTTGGAGCAGACATGTCCTGAGATTTTCAGCCTTCTATGATTATAGAATTAGCCTATCTTTTACAGCAGGTACACAACACACATACACACACAGAGACACACAGACACACACACACACACACCTGTTACTCTGCTGTCTCTCTCTCTTCCTCTTTGCTGCTCTCTGGACTGGGCAGCCTGGCTGTTCTTTTGGGTTAAGTGAGCATGGACGGCCCAACCCGGCCGGTGTGGACGCGCTGAAAATATGAGTCCTTTTTTTTTTTTTTTTTTTTCCCAACAACCGCGGGTCGGCCCGTTACAAGCTTGATGTGCAGGACCTCAGAGATGCAGTCAGTGCTGCGGTGATGATGGGCTAGTAGGCTTTGGGCCGTGTGCTCGCACATCAATCAGAGAGTTGAGATCCTACAGGACGAGCACGGTCATCGTTGCTAATCAACAGCTTCAGATTCACAAACAGCTTCCAGTCCAGTGGGGCACAGCTGACTGCTGCCCGCACAGGCCCACCCTTGCCGCTGGGACTGCTTATTAAGTATTTCTGTCTAGACAATATAACATTTGCAGATGTCAGGTTGTCCAGGGAATGCAGTGTTGGCCTTTCCCAGGCCTTTTGGTCCAGCACAGAAGCGGATGTAACCCCACTTCTTTTTCTCTGATGATTTGATGATAAACAAGGTTTATTTTTAGGGCCCGAGCGGCGACTGCAAGTCGCCCAGCGAAAGCCCTATTGTTATTGCTCTGTTTATTATTATTCTTTCTTTCTTCTATTATTATATTCTCCCTAAAATCGCATTTTTTGAGGCTTCAACATGCCCCAAAACGAGTCAAATTTGGCTTGCACATCAGGACTGGCGAAAAATTTGATATTTTAAAGTCGTTGGGAATGGGCGTGGCCAAATGGCTAAATAGCGCCCCCTAGAAAATTTCAAGGATCAGCCTCGCCTTTGTGTTTCACCTAGACGCATGAAATTTGATGGGGTTACAGAACATTGCAAGACGCACAAAAAATCCTCTTAAAGGTGTACAGAAAAGAAAATTGAATTTAACCTGTTAAGCCCGTTCGGCCCGTGGGCGGGCCGAAAAAACCCGGCAGTAATTAACACAGTAAAAAAAAGTAGTAAGACAGTACAAAGGTGTTTACTTTCAATTGTTGATCAATCCTTATACTCTAATGTTCATAAAAGAATGTTGGATGTGCATTTTAGTGAAAACGTTAGTGTTTAGATATGATTTTAAACCTTGTTGGTGTGAAATTCGTGACATTTAAAAAGTGTGATTCGAGGAAATAAATGCCTTGAATCATCGCAGAACACAATGTGGTGCGACCATGTTTGTAGTCCTTTGAAAGGGGAGGAGCAGCTGAATTGAATGAGACCAAGCCGTCTATGGACTACAATACCCAGCAGAGATTGAAACCCCGCGTAAAGGTAACAGCGAAAATGCGTTGCAGTGCGCCATTGCGAACAGTGGTGGCGCCAACTCTTTGTCACCAGCGTCATCACCTGTTGTAGTCGGTCTTTTTACGGTCTAAGTGGGTTTTTTGCATGGAAGTATTGTTTTTTTGTTTGTTTTTTGAGTAGGCTATTTAGTGTTTCTTGTCACGATGGCGAAGAGATACAAGGACATGGCTGAAATTTTGGCTGAGATACAGAGAGGGTCGGACATTGATTTTGACGACTCATCTGACTCAGAGAGTGGCGGCTCGGAGGAAGAAGCAGCTTCGTTACGTGTGGATCGCGTTCACCTGTAAGTATTTGTCTTTCTTTCTAATGGCTCATTTTTGTGGTGAAAGCCCACCCTAAGCCCTGCCAACCAAACGAAACACACTTCAAACCCCAAGCAAACGTATATTGGCATGTACTGTAACAAAAACATGAAAACAGCGCAGGTGCACTTCTCTGTCACTTCTCATTTCACCTCATCATGCTAACAGACGCTAACAGATGCTAACCAAACAAACGGGATTCACCATGTCATGCTAGCAGATGCTACCCAAACAAACGACATGTCATATGAAAGCAGAGGCTCTGCTGAATACAAAGATGTCTCCCCCTTCACTGTGCGACGTAAACTCGGCGAACTAGCAGCCAAAGAGTAGCGAAAAATAAACATCACAAAATCGTAAAATGCATCTTACCTTTGCTGTTTTGTGGTCAAAAGTTATAGGCCTATTCCAGCTCGAAAAACCGCTGATAGTTTGTAAGCTAGTTTTGTCATGCATTGTGGGGGCTGTTCAGTGTTTACAAACCAAGAGGTCTAAAAAAAAAAAAAAAAAGTGAAGTGTGTCCTCTGCTATTATACGATCTTTGGGATTACCGGTACTGCTTCTGCACCGGCATGACTGCGCACTGAGTCAGTCCCGTTTGTTTATGTTCATCATACTCATATTGTCGGCATTTTGTGAATGACAAAAAATATATATATAGTGTGTGAGGGAGTAATTTCTGACAGGCTGTGCTCTGTACTGTACAGAATAGGCTGAAGAGGTGTAAACACAGTCCAGTATAAAGCAGGGCAATTCAATTCAATACTATTTTTTTGTAGATATATATTTTTATGTAAAGTACATACAAGTGCAAACACAATACAGTAGCCTATAGGTCAGGGCTACTCAATTATATTGACCTACCTTTGTCTCCTTTGGTCAAATGTACGTACATCATTACATATTTTGTCCCAAATACTAATTATTATCATCATTTTCACAGCCAACAAGAAGAGGAGAGTGAGGCTTCAGGCCCATCATCTCCTCAGCCCCCCCCAACTCCAGACACTCAGCCACCCTCTCCATCTGAGGCGTCACCTCTCCTATCAAGGTTTGTGTACTGATTAGTGTACATTTTGTCTCTTACTGCTTCAATGATACATTTATATGCTTTTCTGCTCTTAGAAATTTATGTGATTTGCCAGTCTTTTGAATATATTTCTTTCAACATCTATTGCTCTGTTTTCATGCAACAGTGATCATGAGGGAGATGAGGATCTGGATTATGTCCCCCCACCACGCAGTTTCTCCAGTCTCCAACCTTCATCCTCCAGTCCCGGGTCCTCTTCCCCCGACAAGCCAATTAAAAGAGGTCGAGGTCGTGGCCGTGGTCCTGGCCAGAGAGGGCAAGCCAGCAAGCGGCCAAAACTGGCTGCTGGAGACTTGCAGCAGGAGAGATGGAGGACAAAGGAGGAGCCAGATGCCGAACCCCCAACACCACGGTTTGAGCCAAAAAACCCACCTGGCCCCAGGATAGACACCAGTGTCAACTGGTCTCCCCTCAGCCTCTTCAAGTTGTTCTTCAGCAGCAGCAGTCTACACAGCATTATTAACAACACAAATGAGAATGCTGTGCGACGACTGGCACGAGGCTCAAAATACAAATGGTCTCCCCTCTCTGTCGACTCCTTCTATGTCTTCCTTTCCATCATCATCTTCTTTGGCTTGGTACATGTGCACTCAAGGGCTGACTTCTGGAGGAGGGACTGGCCATATCAATTCGCATTCCCCAAGAGCAGCATGTCTAGGGACCGGTTCGAGGCCATCTTTTGGTCTCTGCATCTCTCTGATGTCACCGAAGATGAGGAAAACGAAAAAAAGAGAGGAACACCACAGTTTGACAAACTCTTCAAAATTAAACCACTCTACGGCGAGATAGTTACTGCCTGCAATTCTCTTTTTCAACCATACCAGAACATCACAATTGACGAAAGGATGGTGGCAAGCAAGGCCCGCATTGGATTCAGGCAGTATATGAAAGACAAACCAACAAAATTCGGCTACAAATTATTCGTTTTGGCAGATTCTAAAACTGGCTACACCTCCAATTTTTTTGTTTATCAGGGTAAAGATAATAGTCAGGTCAAACTGAGGGGACAGAAAGATGATGGCCTCAGTGTCACATCTGTCATGGACCTGATGAGGTTTGACCTCCTTGGAAGAGGATATCATCTTTATGTTGATAACTTTTACACCAGTCCGCTCCTTTTCAACAAGCTTTTAAAAAATCACACGGCAGCTTGTGGCACCATCAGGACAAATAGAGAGGGATTTCCAAGGACGACAAACAACGACCTTCCAAAGAAGCCTGAGAGGGGAGACATGAGGTGGATCCGTAAGGGCAACCTCCTCTTTGCACGGTGGATGGACACAAAAGTGGTCAGTATCTGCAGCACCTTTCACAAGGCGTACAGCGGAGCCACTGTACTGAGGAGGGTGAAGAGGCCAGATGGACACTGGCACAGGGCTCCAGTGGATGTGCCTGATGCGTGCAGGGACTACAACATCAACATGGGTGGGGTGGATCTCTCAGACGCCCTCATCCACTACTACTCGGTGCATGGCAAGACAATGCGGTGGTACAAGACGTTTTTTTACCATTTCATCGACATTGCTGTCGTCAACAGCTACATCATGCACAAAGCTGTGGCCAGCGGTCACAACCAGACCCCCATGTCCCACAAACAATTCAGAGAAGTTCTGATGAGGGAGATGGTTGAGCAGGCTAAAGCTTTGGTTGCTGAAGCCACCCCCCGCCCAAGCCTCACCAACACCTGCATGCCTGTGTTCAGAGGGAGCACTGGCACTCAGGACCGCAGGAAGTGTGTGGTCTGTGCAGCCAAGGAGAAAGTGAAGGCCAAGCAGATGCCGGGCTACAAAGTCAGGGACATGAAGACACCCATGTACTGTTCCAGGTGCAATGTGTCACTTTGCCTTGTTCCTGACAGAAACTGCTTCCTGGAGTACCATGGCATGGGACTTCAAAAATAAGCCCGCTGCTGGCATGCCATCCCTCCCACCCCATTGTAAATAGTTACATTTGTTGCACTTTTTCACTCTGTTTGTTGCTTGCTGTTTGTTATAATTGTTGTTACAATTGTTGTTTTCAAGAGAACATTATTTTTCTCTAATTGTGATTGTTGTTTGATGTTTTCTTTACTTGCACATCAAAGTTCTTGCACATTGACATTTTTGGCCATGTGAATAGTTGCATTTTTTGCACTTACCCTGCTCTTGTTCTAATTGTTGTTGTTTTTATCATATTATTGTTGATATCTGCACTGTTTTCATAAAACTACTCCATGTGGAGACAAAACGATACATTTTATTGTTGTTTTCATTGATTTTAATTATACATATATTATGCACAATGGTACAAACTGATGAAGCACATGGTAAATGTTATATCCAAAAGCTCCAGTAGATGGCATTACACTAGCCTAATGGACATAAGTTGTGTTTTCCAGCCAGTTTCCATGGGAAGTGGAAAATAATCCATTTGGCACATTTTGGCACAAAGTGTGCCAAATTGTGCCAAAATGAGTGTCCGCCTGGTTGTATCCTTACTAAAACCTTTGTAGAGGCTTTTCCCTTTGCTCAAATTCTATCAAATTTGATAAATATGTAGTCAAGGATTTGCTGAAGGTAATCAATGGCATCTGTCTACATGGAATCATTGTTGGCATTGTTTTATCCTCTGTCAAATAGGGGGAAAATTCAGGCGAGGATAGAAATTTCACATTATTGCACTGGTTGATTCCAATTTACTCAGGCATAGTGACAGACACAATTTTCTTTAGACTGGGAATACATTCTCTGAAGTCCATAGATGTCCAAGGACACCAAGAACATGCATATGAACGTTTTTATAGTGGAGTAATTCTTCATTTACTTTGGGTATGTCTTTTTAGGCATTTTTTCTGAAAATGTGGCCAGGGTTTAAGAGGTTAAGCCCACTCTGGGTCATAAAATGAAGGTAATAACTCATATTTCAGACGATGTAGGCCAAACTTAGTGCAAAATTCTATTTTTGAGTAAATCCGGGATGAAAGTGTGTATTTTTTTTTTTCACATTGGATAATGCAGGCGCACGGATTATACGTCAGCCTGTACACGATTCACCAGCCACTGATATTGGATCCGTCATCCGTCATTCAAACGTCTGAGACACACACACACACACAGAGCTCGGTCTCGCCCCAGGCTTTGAATATCCCGCCCGCTCGATAACGACCAATCAAAATTGTTTTCCTTACTCGGGTAAACTCGTGTTGCAGCTCGTGACAACTCGGCGCGACAAACAGGACAAACGGCCATTTCTGTACAGCTTTAATGACATGGTGAAATCACAACAGGAAGTCGGCCATTTTGATTTGAACTTTTGACCTTTTGGAGCGAACTCCTCCTAGAGATTTCACCCGATTGACTTCAAACTGGCTACAGACCATCTAGATGCAACTCTGATCAAAAGTTATTAAAAGAATGTGTGTAGGTCAAAGGGCGTGGCTTCTAGGGCCTTGAGAATTTTGGCGACTTTTCGTTTGCTCGCCATTTGACCTTCGAACAGCTCTAACGCCCACATACTTTATCCAATCAACTTCAAACTTGCTGGACATGATGACGACTCCGCCCTGAACGTCCCGATATATTAATTTCCTACGTCACTCATAGCGCCCCCCGGTGGTAACAGGAAGTGGCCGGGTTTTCCTTTAACATGTACTGATGGCACATAGTTGACCCCATCAACTTCATTCCACTTCTAAAACTTGCAGAACCAGTTGGTGAAGCTACGAGTAATGGCGTCCGTGTGGCGATGCGGCGACTATCGTCCCTCGCCATGAAATTACATTTGTCCTTTTGATGGCTTTAATGAACTCGTATCATCATGAAAATTGATACACAGGTCCAGGGTGGCAAGGTCTTTGATCTGATAGGGGTGTCGCTCATGTCGCCCCCTTGTGGAAACAGGAAGTGCCATTTTTTGCATTAACAGGGTTTCTGCAGGTACCAGCAAATCTAATTTAATGCATTTTAATGCCCTTTTTAATGCCATTTCAAACATTTTTAATGCCCGTGACTGCAAATACTATACATGTGCGTACATACACTTACCTATATACACATACACACACCCAATTACTTGGTTCTGCATGTTTATCACACCAATAGAGGTGCTGCACCGACTGCAATTTTCTAGCCGATCACCGATTTTTAAAAAGCCTGACCCACCGATTCCAATTTTTACTGATAGCGATAAAAAAAAAAAAAAAAAAAGTCAACAGTAGCCTGCCACCACCTAAAAATATGAATTTAGAAAATTCTCCATTTTTTCACCCACGTTTAATTTTACTGTAGATTAAGTGGATAATCCCCATATTTTTCTGCTCTTTGTGCTCTATAGGGATGTAATGATATCAAAATCTCACTGTATGAATCTATCAATTTTTTAATGCCTTTGAGAATCGGGTTTAATGCCTTTTAATGCCATTTAAGGCCTTAATTTTAGCAAAATATATTTAATGACTTTTAATGCTTTTTAATGACCTGCAGAAACCCTGATTAACATTGTCCGATTTCCTCGAAACTTCACATGTGTGATGAGGGCCTGACCCTGAACACACCTGCATTCATCCCATTACTGCCCCCTGGTGGATGAACCATTAACTGCTCATAACTCCCTCATGCTTTGTCCGATTCACTCCAAACTTCACGAGTGATGAGGGACCGCCCCTGAACGCACCCACCCACAACTGCTTAGCGCCATCTGGTGGATGAACGAAACATTGCATTTTTTTCCTCCTTCCAGGTTTTTTCTCGTTTTCAACTTCACGCCACAGCCCCAACATGCCTCAGGCCCCGCGGTCGCATGGGTGAGCGAGGGCCCGTCATCGCCGCTTGCGGCTTTAATTAATCTTTTAATCATGTCTCAGTGACTTTTAAAGGGATAGTTCACCCAAAATTGAAATTTCACTCATTATCTACTCACCCTCATGTGGACTAAGGGCTTGGAGAAGTTTCAGAGTTATCCGTGGCTTCTCTTAGTTACAGGGGGTCTCGGCATAGCAGTGCATGTCCATATAATGGTTGCAAATGGATATCAACTGTCTTTGTAACAAAAAGACACACCAAAAAACATCCAAATACCTCCATGCTGCTCGTATGTAACGTCCGTCTTGTATTGAAGCCCCAAAATGCAAAATTGTCCTGAAAAAAGTTAAATAAGTCTATTTTGTGTCTTTTTGTTACGAAGACAGTTGGTATCCATTTGCAACCGTTATATGGACATGCACTGCTATGCCGAGACCCCCTGTAACTCAGAGAAGCCACGGATAACTCTGAAACTTCTCCCAGCCCTTAGTCGACATGAGGGTGAGTAGATAATGAGTGAAATTTCAAATTTGGGTGAACTATCCCTTTAATAATGTTTCATGGCCATGTGCATCCTATGTCAGTATGTCTATCTGCTCTTGTGGTAAACCAGTTTCTCTATCGGGATCAATAAAGTTTTACAATAATAAAAGTAGAACAACTTCACCTTCTTCCACGATGCATGGAGAAAGGAACAGGTCGAAACACCATCAATAGTTACTTGCAGTGAACAGAACAACTTGATTAGGTCGGTGCTTTTAATTTTGCCAGTTGAGGTCATTAGGGATCAGGATTTGAGGCGCAGCTGAAAATTGGCTTGAAAGTGACTAACCCTCCTCCTGGCCATGTGCATTTGTTTTTGTTTTTAACGCAGCCAGTGAGAAAGTAATCCATGGAGTGGTGGATAACGTTATTTATCATATACGTGTTACTGAGTGTATTTGTGTTGTTTTATCTGTCATCAACAAGAGATTACGGGTTTCAGATGAATGACAGGTTGACACTTAGCAGAGTGCAACTAGACAATGACAGAGGACAGTTATTTACTACATTACCTCTGTTGGGCAATCCGAAAAGACTTTTCTTTTTTTTTCTCCTTTTTTCTTCTTTTTTAAACATCTTATCAGTTGCTCATTTACCTGAGACAGTAGCTTGGTTTACATGGAGCCATCCAGTTATAATCAGTTTAGATGTCCAAACTGAATAAAAATGCTCAATATTGACACCTCAATCAGAATAAACAAGCCCAAACCGAATGAAATTTAATTCGGTTTCAGAGGGGTAGAATATTCCTTCTCCCAAAACAATCAAAAGTAAAATTATAACAAACAGTGAAAGGGTGGTTGCGTTCTTTTTGCACATGCAACGTAAATGCATTGAGACATTTCTTCACTTGCAAATGCTTGAGTAATAGTAACTACTGTGCTTTTCAGAGGATCCATCTCTGTCTTTGATCAGTCATGTGATGTTTTGATTAATCTTCTCAACTGGTCTGAAAATAAAAACCTGACCCGGCCCAACCCGCGGTTGTTGAAGCCTGACCCTGATGTGGAGTTCTCTGCGCATGTCACACGACTGTAAAACGTCCGTTCTGAATAAATGCCATGGCACATAGGTCACGTCACATGTAAACATTCAACATGAAATCTTCATTCGCAATGATCGAGGACATTTCAGATTTTAAGGTGATTTTTCTTAAACAGTTTTGCAGAATCATTTGTCCTTTTGATCCCCACCATAGTATGATGCTCTTGTGTTGCTGTTCATCTCATTAGGGCTAGTGGCTTTCATAGTGACTTCCACATCATCCCAACAGTATTTGCACATTGGCTTGTCAC
The DNA here is from genome assembly GCF_045865225.1 of Trachurus japonicus. Lineage (NCBI taxonomy): Eukaryota > Metazoa > Chordata > Actinopteri > Carangiformes > Carangidae > Trachurus > Trachurus japonicus. The sequence continues at coordinate 9,328,485 of NC_140916.1, forward strand.
CCTTATTTTCGTCTCAGATTAATTGAAGAAGTGATAATTGACACCAGTGTCTACTTTTACATGATATATCAAAACAAAAAGGAACATAGTTCTTAAAAACACCAGCGAGTATCTATATTATCTATGTTTGTCTTTACTGCATCTGAGCTGTAAGATTTTGCAAGAGTAGTTTTTTTTTTTCTCTGCTTAAACTGTAATAATACAGATCCCCTCCTTTGGCTTTAGAGAAGAGTTACCATGCTACATGAACAGTAAAGGCATTCCTATCAGAAAACAAAATCACAAATCAAAGTTGTAATTGTAACACATTTTATTAGCAAATTCTTACATAGTGTGGCCCATTAGTCATATATTAAATAAATAAATAAATAAATAACTTTTTTGCAGTGTATATCAATTGGGAGAGGAAATAAAAATAAATTAGTATAAAATAGGCTTGTGCCGCAATCCGATCGTGCCTCGATGATTCAGAGGATGATCGAAGATGGTTTTCTTCTTGCCGATGTTGTAAAACACATACAGCAGCCTACAGCTGTGCAGCGACACATCCATTGGCTCCGCTGATCAGCACCAGAGAATGTGGGCGGAGCGAGGAATGGACAGGTCTGGCGCTCAGTCGGCGGTTAGCAGCGCACCAACTCCCCTCCACCCCCCCACCCTCCGCGATGGCATTGTGTATCCATCTCCCTGGAGGTGATTAGGCAGGAATGGAAAGACACTGTGAGGTAGAGCACTCAACTACATAGTTGTAGTTGAGTCGTTGAAGAAAGCTTGTGAAGATCTTCGCGAAGTCTGTAAACTGCACTTCCACAACAGAAAGGGGGGTATTTGCCTGAAGAGAGGAAAGTGGTGGTTCAGTATCAGATCATGTTTTGAGTGAGGAACTTGAAAGAGACACTGTTGATACTTACAGGCTTAAGGCACGGCAGGTGAAGGGACTCGTTCCGTCTCGCTTCCAGACTGTCTGCTAAGTTAAGAATGTCATCGCCATCTTGGCAGACTAATGCGGCATGTTCTAGCTCCTTAATGAATAAAGTCAGGGCTTCGGCAGTGGATTCCGACTGAAAAAGACATTAGACGATATGGTCACACTTTGTCCAGTGAGGGCAATAAACAAAATTGTAAAGTGAATGAAAAGTTGCCTCAGATCCAGTAGAAGTTAAAGTCAGTTATGGTTTATGTTATAATTTGATTAACAGTCAGATAGAAAAAGCATTGACAGCAACCTTAAGTCATTTACCCTTACTAGTTTTTAAATTAGAGGGGAGTCATTCAGTGTCTCTTAATGAAGAGCAAATATTGTAACACAGAAAGAGACTTGTTGAGTGATTTGTCCACCAGTGGTGGGCACATGGTAACAAGAGCTTCCCCTAGTGGTTTGGTTTACACATGTAACATGTCAGTCTCTCAAAAACAAGTGTGGCAATGTAAATACAAGTGAAGAGACTCTTAAAAAAATATATTTTTCAGGTTTATCTCTGTAAGCATCAACATCCTGTGTAAAGTAGAGAAATCTCTTACCAGACTTTTTGGAATCTTGAAAGTCTCAGTAGTGTCCTGCAAAATAATCACAGGAAACAATATTAGATGTTACAATTCACAATATAAACTGTTTTTCTTAATTAAAACAAATATACAGTTGGTCTAAAATGTATGACGACTGTACATTACTTTAATCATGGAGCCCAGAAAGAGAAGATGCTATCCATGGTAATCATCATAATCACATAAATTAACAAAAAAAAAAAATAATAAAATAAAATAAAACTTACACATGAGATCTTCTCAAGGCGGCCAGGGTCCAGGTCCACTAAATCAATAGGCGCTTCACATTTTAGGACAGGTTTCACTTCTGTGACAGGTTTTGCTTGAAGACATGTTACAAGACAAAACATCCAGATTGCTGTTCTGATATACTGCTCCATAGTAAAGGTTGATTGAAGTTTCCTGTGCAGATGCTCAATAGGTGTGTTTATCAGTGGCTTGTGATGCCCTTTTGAGCAGTTAGGCAATTTATACTGTTTTACCTGCCCACTCACTTTTTGTTTCTTATTTTTTCCTATTATTCATGTCTTTCCCCTTATGGTGAAATCCCAGTTCACAAACAGGTGGGCACAGAGAGAATCCTTTAGTGCAAGATAGTACTGAAAAAAAAACCTCAAGTTTATTGAATAACTACATTATTTTTTATCTGATGTTTCTTTATTGCCTGTTATCAGTTTTTTGTCTCACCAATTTATATTTGTATCATTTTATTCGTCAGACACAGTACAACACAGTACGCTTCAAGTTTTATGGTTTTATTGATGTTAACTTCAATGCTTCGTAGATTATCTATCAGTGACGAGTTGAGCATGCTTTGAGGTCTTTTCCTCTCTTCAAAGAAAGTTGTTGGTATTTCTTTTTCGTTAGCTGTAGAGCAGTTTGCATGACCACAAATGTATCTGCAACACCACAACATGTCTTTATACTTTGTGTTTTTCTTAAGCTGGTGAAGCATACTGTTAAACTGTCTGACACTTTTTAAATTCAAAATAAAGGATGCATTATGAAATAATTGGGGGTAATAAATTATTTTTTTTTAAATAAAAAAACAAAACAACCACTGTATTGTAAGTATTGGAGTTAAATGGTCCAGGGCAGAAATACATATTTTTAGGAGTTGGAGCTGTAGCAAAAAAAAAAAAAGTTTTTTTAATCACATTTGTGTTTTTTTTTTCTTTCTTTTTTGCATCCCAGTGTCAGTTGTGAGCTTATTAATTCATTGAGCAACAAGTAAATAGACAGGTGTGTGAGTGTCTCCAGATAGGCTGATGTCACATGCAACAGTGAATGGAGGTTTCTACATGCACCTACGCTCTCATGGGGATTCCCCAGAATAATCCCAAAGTAGATGACAAAGTGGCACCAGTCGATTATCACACCTTGTTAACCATGGCCATCGTCATCAGCTACTCTTTAATGCTTAGCCTAGGGTGGTTCACTGGTTAGGTTTCAGTTTTGAACTCTCTTCAGGAGTCACAAAAAAAAGTGAATGTGACAGGATTTTTGACGTGAAAAGCAGAGGGTGGGGAAATTTCTATCCATGGAAGCTGTCACTCTCTGGGGGTATCCCTGTTGTTTCCATGTGCTACTATGAACTCCTTGCCCACACTAAAGATAGGCTTTTGATATTAAGGGTTAATGTGCCCACCTTCTGAGCCTGTCCAACATGTATTAGTTTTATCTTCCCCGTCAATCAATGAGTATCCTGAGCAAAAGTTAAATTGACTGGTTTTACATTGTGGCTGATGCAAAATATAACTTAGATTGGACCATCTGCACATTTCCTGTTTTTGTGTGTCTCACTTTCAGTGAGATTCTGTGTATCTGGTTTGTTTGATGTTTAGAACCACAATGAGAAAAACTGAAGATGCACCTCATGTGCGCTCACATTGTGAAATACTATTGCTTAACATACTTTTGCTTTTGCTTTGTGCTTCTGCTGACTTTCATATTATTGCCCATTGTATTTTCATTAATTATAACACTTTTTAGAAACTTAACTACCCCACAGGTATTCCCACTTTCTTGCCCACCCCTCACTTTCTCTTATTTAGCTCTTTCTGTGGTTACACTATTAACAGACCCACACTTGATATTAGTTAATCGGTTTGTTAGATAGTTGAGAGGAGGGAGTCACCTTCACTCCTTTGTGACAGTTACAATGTGTGTGTCGTTCTTGGAGGCTGTTTGGAGCCTTGAGAAATTACTGAGTCATCTTTGCCACAGGTGGTGCACCTATGATGCAAGGCATGTAAATCATGCTGTCTATGTTTGGGAACTTCCTAATGCACTTTTCCATTAATTTTGTATATTTATAAACTTTGTTTTGTTTTTTATTTCAACGCAGGTTACAGTCTCACTGATATGTAAGATATTTAAATTGATATCACTGATGACTTTCTGAAAACTGAACTTTTAGTCATTTAGACTGTGGCCGGCACGAGTTATCAGAGTTCATTCAAGGCAATGTCCTCAGATTTATTTTATTTTATGACTAACAAGACAAAACTAGTGGTCGTCGGGTGAGTCGTTGGTATTTAAAATGTGGTCAGTTCAGTTAGATTTGACCGCTAACTACGTATTTTAAACATTCTTGTTTTTTGGAACTTGGAAAAAAAACTATATGGAGTGTGATATTCAAGGCCTGTGGTTCTTTGCAGCGGAGTTAGTCTTTTCTTGCATCTTGGTTCTAGTTGACAGTTTTGCACTTGATCATTCATTTATTGTCTTACATTTTGTTCATATCTGGATAAGTGAGGTAATTTTGTGGTCGTTGCATAATTCCGCCTTTGACTTCCTATGACGCTGTGTCTGGGGTTGATATCATTTAAATTATGCACTGACCAGAAAATGCACTTCAAGTCCTATAAATAAATGTCACCACTCTCACTTGATTTCACTACACAGAAATAATCAAAGGGAAATAAAAACTTCGGTTTCCGTGATAGTAGTGATGTCACTGGAGATGGAGAAGGTTTCCTTACCACAGGCCACAGCATAGTATCAGAGTCAGGTGGCGGCTTTGCAGAGTTAACGTGTTGCATTTGAGTCAGCTGTAATCAAACCTATTAAACTCTTATCTTGACTTTTTATCTTTTTTTCCCCCCTCCTGCTGCATAGTCCCCACATTTCTTTTACCAAGCCCCCGAGGCCCACATTCATACCCTTTACATTTTCAGCGAGTGCACCCTTTCAACCTCAACTTGCATTTACTGTATCTGATTGGGTTGTTCCAGTTTGAAGTTTCTATGTTCATCAAGTTTTGCTCATTTTATAGTACAGTATTTATGGCCGTTAATTTGTCCGCTTGAAAAAGCAGATTCTAATTCTCTGCTTCAGCTCATGTACAGTAACTCATCTGATCCCTCTGTCTTTTCTGTCTGTCTCCAACATCACTTTGAAGGTCACACTGCCTTCATCCATTGAGGGTGATGATGGATGACGATCGATTGTGAACAGACTGTAGAAATAGAAATGTAGCAGTAAACTGGTAGAATAATAATAATTTTTAAATAATACTACTTGATTTTGCCAATTCTTACTGTGACAGTTGTGATTTAAGTCTGTGAAACACTTGTGTTTGGGCTCATTAAATAGTGCCACATTTCTAGGTAGGGATGCAGATGATTAACCGTTAACCAATAACAAGAACTTTGATAAATTAATACTATCGGTTCATTTTTTAATTTTTATTAGTTCCTTATGTTGTCAACTCATGGGGGCGTGTGGACACGTGCAGACGTCCACGGTGCCTTCAATCATATTTTGCAGCAAGAAGTTACACAGGAGGACTGACAGTATGTGCAGCCAGTTCCCGTAAAAGAAGGTTGTACAACAAATGTAGCCTACATGGATATAGATGTGCATCACCTGTAACGCAGGGCTGCAAAAAAAAAGAAAAAAACAAGGACAACACTACGCTCTCCAGCCGGTTTACCTGTACTGTAGCTTTCCTGCAGCTCCACAGACGAGCTGTCAGAGGAGCTCTGCTGTCCCTCTGCCTTTAGCCTGGTGTTTACGCGCGTGCATGTGTGTTTTATAATGGATAATCGATAATTTTTTACACAGTCTCGTGTTCAAAATCATATATTTTAACTCTGAGGGATTTTCTCAATCCAAAAGTTTACGTCACGTTTTTCCTCATTATGTATGGGGGGCGGCAGTGGCTCAGGTGGTAGAGCGGGTCGTCCAATGATCAGAGGGTTGGCGGTTCGAATCCCGCTCTGTCCCAGTTGCTGCCGTAGTGTCCTTGGGCAAGACACCTTACCCACCTTGCTCCTGATGGGTCGTGGTTAGCACCTTGCATGGCAGCTTCCGCCATCAGTGTGTGAATGTGTGTGTGAATGGGTGAATGTGATGTATGATATACTGTAAAGCGCTTTGGGTATCGTTTCCGATGGAAAAGCGCTATATAAAATACAGACCATTTACCATTTACCATTTATGTAATTGTGTTTATCATATGCAGATTTTGTCTTCACAATGTCTTGGTGCACAGCTAGTGTAGTCATTGAGGAAATTGCAATCAGTGCATCTCTTGTGTCATTTCAAGGCAGCTCTGGCAAGCAAGCAGATGATCTGTATCAAGAATCTACATTACAGCTGTAGAGATGACTGGGTGTGTGATTGAGTTCTACACTAGAGTCCATCATATCGGAGCAGTTGGAGTAGAGCTGGGTATCGTGGCCAATTTCCTAAATCGATTCAAATTAGATTCATAAGGTTCTAAATCCATTAATCACGATTAGATTCAATTCAATCTCCTCTTAAATAATGAAAATGGCCTAACTCTATTACAAATACTTTATTTTTTCTTTTCACCGTAAACAGGTTTTAAGTGCAAACTTGTAAATTGTGCAGTTTATACTTGAACTGTAAACAAAACTGTCTCAAGTCTGAAAAGTGCAATTTTAAAATTAGAAAGGAATTGCGAGTGAAAGTATATTCCTGGTTGAACTGCAACATTCCATCACTGCAAATTGCATTAAGGCGTTGTTTCTTAAAGTACAAAAATAATATTAATGGTAACAAAACTAAAAGTAAACTTAAACTGTCTCAAGTCTGCAGCAGCTAAAGCTGAAGGGAAGAATTACAAAATGAAAGTTGGAAAAGAGGGAGGACAAACTGATTAATCCAGATATATCTGAGTAGTCACAATGGTCAGACACACCTGGATTAATCAGTTTGTCCAAAAATGTAAGACAGGAAACAAAGGAGCAGCATAGAGTTCAGGAAGTAGTGGAGCTGGGCATAGAGCCCATTGGGGTGTTTCCACTGCAGTGGTAATTTTACAGGGGGCATGTCTCCACTGCACGACCATCCCTTGGAACATTTGTGGGCTGCCTCGGGGTAGGTACTCAGAGCTGCCCTAAAAAACTCCCAGGTGGGGCTTGAGGTTTACTCTGCTGATTGGGCATACTCTAAGTGAGATGTGACACCAAGAGAAGGCCCTAAAATAAGCTGCATATCGAAACCCAGCTTTATTAAAAAAGTGTCCACATGCCCTGAAAAAAGAGAATGGGACGGTAAAAGACAAGATGTATGATAAGTGGACAGACAACTACACAATTACGCAATGATCGAAACTCTAAACAGGAACAGTAAAAGAAAACTGCTACAGCTGAGAGTGCAGAGTGACAAGCCGGTTCCTGAAAAGATCATTCTGCTTTCTATATTCCTCAGTCCCCTTCTCTGTTTTAAACGTTTTCCTTTTTGATACTAAATGTAAAGAGCAAAGACTTCTTCTTGTCAAACTAAAACAGACTGCTGGAGAACAAAAAACGTGTCCAAATGGCAGTTTGACCATCTGGTGTTTGATCGTCCAGACTTGCATACAACAAGTATGCACCACCTATGGTACCTCTAGAATTAAGGTTTTTAGTATGAAATGGGGATTAGATATTATATATTATATATATGTTCGCTTTCAGGGAAGATACCAATTATTAGTAATCGAGCAATTACCAACAAAATATTAGTAATTACCAGTGGTATGCCCAGACTGCAAAGTGCATGACTTGAACGAATTGGTATGTATCTGAACTATATATATGCACTGAAATAACAATACATAGTGTAATCAGATGGAGCGTCTCCAAGCCACAGGTGAAAATTTTTAATTACATTTATTTTATTGATTAAAGAAAGAAAAAAAACATTCAAATCTGAAAAAATGCTGTATATTGTCTGATTATGCCCCCCCCACCCAATAATGAGTCAGTCCTTTGTATGAGATGCTAGTTTTGGATTGTAATCATGTTTTTTGTTAGACTAAATAGCTTTAATAGCCAGCAGACTTACATGTTAACTCTCTTCTCGTATTGGACAGAAAAGTCAGTAGTCTCTATCTCTAGTACACAAAAGATACCTCCAATCTCTTTCAACAGTTTTGATACATGTGTTATTAAAAGGAAAAAAAAAAAATTTGAATATCGTTTCTGTGATGTCACACACTAATTTCTTCCATCGTGAAGGTGGCTTGAGCCAAAAAAGTCCAAATTTGGACAGCAATGTGAAACAGGGATGAGCAACCTTGTGTGACCTTTTGCAAACCTGCAATTCTTGATTTTAGTTTACACATTATACATTTTGTGGAAAAACCCATTGCTCGACTATTCACTACCACATAGGCAACTAGAGGGATTTACACAGAGCTACACACACTTTGGTCTAAAGCTGTTGACTGACACACAGCTGTGCACTTGTGCTCATCTGTAAAACACAGCTGCTTGGTTTGGTCGGGCTCAGCACAATGTGGTTTTTCAGATGTAAAGAAGGCAATTCCACTGCAGTACAAAAGTTTGCTAGAGCATTGTATCATCATGTTTTTGTTTTATTGATCATGATCAAAGAAAAACTTTGAAGTTACTTCAGTTTGCTTTAACCCTGATTTCTGAATCATTTAAAAAATCATTATGCTGATATCAAATTAAGGCATAAACAAAACAAACAAACAAAAAACCATTCCAGTCTGGCATCTTGAGATATTGTAACAGATTCCTGATTAAGGGCACATAATGAATAAATAAAAAAAAAAAATATCTTGAAATTAACCTGACGCTCAATTCTCTGCAGTCCCAGCAGTTATGAAAAATAGTTATTTAACATCTTGATCATGTGAGTTACCACTGTTGCCTGCCACTGTAGCATGTTGCCTGCTTAAAAATGTGTCTGTTGCCTGATGGTAGTTCTGTTCAAAAACTTTTGGACATTTTGCCTTTTTATAATGACCGGACACAGTTGAGAGAGACAAGAGAGTTAGGTTGAAGTGATTCAGACCCATGGCCACTGCAGCAAGGATGAGGCTCACAAACTTGTTGTGTTTCAGTTTAAAGCTTTCCTCGTTTTGTTCTAAGCGCTATTATTTCCCCCTCCGTCGATTTGTCCCATGTGTTCTGCGACTGCTCGGCTTTGTTGTTTTAGTTTGGGGAGTAGGTGGCCGGTGGTTCCATTTTCGGTTTTGGTTCTTTGCGCCTTTAGGCAGCCTGAGTTGGCGGCAGAGAGTGATCCTATGGCCCACTGCTGGATCGGTCTCTGCCCCCCCCGTCCCCTTTTTGTTTTGTTCAGCCGGCTTATTTGATATTGATTTATTTACTTCATTTTGTCTGGTTGAATTCAAATAAAGCTTGGATCATTGTTTTTCAAAGTTTAAACTTTTGTTAGCATCCTTAATTTATGTTACTGGCCTCTCTGTGTTCAAGCCTTTGTTTCTTTTGCTTTGGAGACACAACAGTAGTTAACATCAAGGAAATATACACGTCATAAAATACACACAATAAACAAGGAACAGAAGGCTGTGGTTAAAAATATAACAGTTTATTCCAGTAAGAATATAAAAAGTCTTTTTATTCATCTGTTCATTGCCGTTTTTAGTTAAACATGTACAAATCACATAAATGTACATAATAAATCACCCCATTCCCTCCCTCGCCACCCCATGTTCCCAGATCCTCTAAAGGAAATACAAATTGAAAAGAAAGTAATACATTACACAGTAAATTATCTAAAACATACAACAACAAAAATAAATAGTCTTAAATGCTAGTTGTTGAATGAATGAGGAAAGAAAAAAATAAATGCTGTTTTACAGTGAGAAGCTCGTTAGTGGTGTTCTGTTTCCTGGCAGAATGCCTTTCGGGACAGTATTTTGAGTGAAAGCCATGTTCTTGAAATGCTCAGCAACCTGTAGACAATCCTTGTAGTTACACACATAAGACAGAACAAATGCAGATGTTGTACACAAAAATACACCTGTTATGTTTATTGTTCAGATGGCTGGACTGAGGAAAATAGGAGCCTGTTTCGTAAGATGTGCGTGAAATAAATGACTGAAAACACAGTTGACTGACAGCCTTCAGCATAGTTTTTAATACACTCTTTTTTTCTAAATGCTTGGCATAACCAGTCAATTTGTACCTAGAATCAAAAAATCTGGATTAAATTTAAAACATGCAAAGGATGTTTTAATGTGGGCTTGATAACTGAGGTGCCTAGTCTCTTGTAAACACTAGTAGCTCTTTCTAAAAACTCCATCTATGTTACTTGTGAAGTTATTGGCATTAACACATCTGACGTCCTCTTTTTGGGATACAGATGTCATACACAGTACAGGATCGGATAATTGGCATTGGATATTTTGAGAGGTTGTCATTCATGTTCATCAAATGGTCATGTAGTAAAATCAACATACATGTACGTATAGTGAATTTGACAACTTGAAGGGCTGTCAGATAACTGAGGCTGCTCTGGAGGCTCAGGTTGTCCCAGAACCACCAGTTCCTTTTTGACTTTGTCACACGTCTGTGTACACCACACCTGCACCTGGCTAAGACATTGTCAGGTGCATCTCTGGTCACATTGACACCTGGCTCAACCCTACTGTAGCTGTGGTCTGAGAAAATCTGACATCTCTGGTTCTCAAACTTTGTCACATCAAGGGCTCCTTAACTGACACAAAACACAACACCAGCTCCAATCTGATGATATTTATGCATTTAGATGTTCAATACAGAATGTCTTTGAAACCCATAATCATAGCACCCATGCATTATGTAATTCTGTTACCTATGGATAAAGTATTTTTTTACTGGGCATTCTTAAGCACAGCAACAAACTGCATTTGTGCAAGTGGTCCAACATCTTGGAGAGCAAATACTTTGTGAAAATGGAAAGATAAAAAGGTGGCTGATGCTTACACATACACGTGTGCACTGAGGTTCATCTTGTTGGTTTAATCAGCACATGCTGAGGTAACTTGAGGATGTTTGTTCACATGTGTGAAATACACCTCGGTAAAACTTGTTGAGTTTGGTGGTGTTGCTGAAATCCCCTTTGTCACCTGGGAAGTCCAGGAGGGCTGTTTGTCTTCAGAGCACCTGGTCAAAACATGATGCACCTGTCATTGTGAGAGTAGTTAGTGGTGTTTGGGATTGTGCTGTTGTATGGCTGTTTGTTTTAGTGTTTTTTGTTTTAAATTTTTCGTGGTAATTTTTGTACCACAGACTTTAACCATGCATGCACCCACAATAAGTCCACCTGTTGTTTACATGACTTTTCTAAGTTTTATTAGACAAACAATAATCATTTGAGAACATACTGTAGCACATAGCACAAGAATATTTACAACAAAACGGATTTTAAAATGTTACTGGCACATTTGTTCCAGTTCCATCATTGTTTACATAAAGTTCACATAGTAGTGCCTAAGTCTTGCCTCCGACATGGCGCCCTCTCGTGGCAAGAAATGGTAATTAGGAGTGACAGTACTTTAGTACTCTAGATTTTGTCAATTTGTGCAGAGTAAAGCCCATCCAACTCTATATTTGCACCTGGCATCATGTGAAGTTTTGGTCAGTATTGGTCCCATTTGTGTCGCATTGCAAGATTTAATGTTTCCTTTTGGTGCTATGGCTGTGCCAGCTTCTGACATGGTTTTGATAAGGAACATGGCCAATGGAGCAGTAAATGAAAACAATGTAATAAATACACTGGGACAGGAAAGTGGAAAAGAAGTCCACAGTGGTTTATTGTGGTTTTCAACTAGAGTGTGTATAACGTTGACACAATCTCTGTGCTGCAATATTTCAGTCTGCAGTGATTCTGATACCTTCACAATAACATAATAAACTTTATTTATTTAGCATTTTTCCTAACAAAGTTACAAAGTGCTTAACAGGGAAAGAAGACAAAACAAAGAAAAAGAAATAACAAAATAAAAAGGAAAACAAAGACAACAGGGATCATAAAACAGGAGAATAAAGTGTAGTTACACAAAGGCAAGAAGTAGTCACTATAGTTAGATAATGAAACACATCACATGTCAAACATTTCTCAAGGCTCTCCAATAAAAGAATGTTTTAAGAAAGATTTTAAAAGACACTGAACAATTTGCCCGCCTGATTTCAACAAGAAGACTATTTCACAGTCTGGGGGCTCTAACAGCAAAGGACCAATCAATAGGGGTGGGAATCACCAGAGGACATGCAATACGATAATATCATGATTTTTATCTCCAAATGAAAACTTTGTTGACATCTGTTTAATCCAATAAGATAAACTTCTTAGTCTGTTCAGATCAATACTTTGCGTCCCGTATATCGATACAATATTGCCATGCAAAATATCGCAATACTACACTCTTATCAATATTTTTCCCCTCACCCCTACCGGTCACCTTCAAGCGTAACTAGGAGAGCTCCATTCACTGACCTAAGTGAGCGACGAGACAGATAGTAAGTCTTTGATTTGATTTGGAGCAGGGACCATTTGATGCTTTAAAAGTGCGAGACCATTTGATGCTTTACGCCGGTGTAAGGCGGCAGGAATAGGTGTAATGTATTTATAACGCCTGGTACCAGATAACATCTGAGCAGCAGCATCCTGGATGTTGGCGTCAGTGGAGGGAGCTCTGACTGATGCCGGCGTAGAGTAAGTTACAATCATTAAGATGGGAGAAAATGAATGTAATTGTCTTAATATTTGCGTTTCCCAACACGTGGGGTTTTGGCAAAGCCCAGACATGTAACACTACAAGTTCAAAACAAAACATCTGAATAGTAATATAAAGCTGCTCTCACGTGTGCTTATTTTAAGCTTGAAGGATTAATACCGCCATCTTGTGCAACACAGGGGAACTGTGAATATTTCAATTTTTGTCTTCTAATTTCGATCTTTTATCTACAGTGATTTCAAACTTTTATCTTTCGTCTTTGCACAAGCTCTAGTTGACAGACTGTGTGGCTAAATCTCCACCTCTAGTCTGACTTTTCATGTAAATGTTAATAACTGTTTCATGTTCATGGAGAAGGAGAAGTAACATATTAATAGTTTGTCACACACGTTTACTCCCAGAAAAAAAGTTTGTGAAATTAAAGTCATTTAGAAAGCAGCAGTTCTTCAGTAGGTAGGGTGCACATACATAGATTTAAGAAAGATTAATTGTATGATGATCCACCACCTTGAGCCAAAAAGACAAACTCCAGTGCTCTGCTGGTTGCTTTTGGAAACATCTGACAAATGAACCAAGCAAAGCAAAAACTCAGTTTTGGTTGGATTTTAATTGGAAATAATTGTACAATCGTTTGAACAAAATGATTGCTGTACTAAGGCACATCATACATGGTATAAATGTCTTTACATACTTAATATTCTTTAAGAACTACGCCATATAAATAAATTAACTTTCACTCTGAGTGCAAAAGAGAGAGAAAAAAAACTGCCAAGTCCACTGGGTGGCGGCAAAGCAGCTCTCCTGAAAATACATTCTTCATAGCTTCAGTGAGTTCACCACCACTTTGTAAATAAATATTAAATAAGTTAAATATTTAAAAAGGCTAGAAAAAATATAGACATCGCCACGGTTGGCAGCTTCTCAGCTTAGTGTCCTCTCTACATTCATTCCTTGGTCGCAGCTACATCTTTCTTCTTAGTCCATGGTCAGTTTGCTTATGCCCTGAAGAAAGAAAAACACAATTGATTAATTGTACTTGTTGCATACACTCATTTCATCACATTTATGATAATGTTGTGCTAGGATAAGCTCAACAAAAACAGAATATTTTAGTATTTATCATGTGTTTATGAAATATAATAATAGAAAAGAAAAAAAAATCTCTTACCCGTTGAATAAGAGCCTCCAGCCGCTTGAAAAATTCCTGGGCATTTACTTTGGGATGTAAGTCGCAGGCTTGGCATGTGGTCTGAAAGAAAACAGGATAAAATAGTGTTATGCCATGTACTGTGAGCTTTTTGACTGAAAATAGCAACAAACGATCATTTGGAAAACACTTGGACAAAATTTCCTCTTACCAAATTATTTCCTGAATTACAGAAGTCCAGACCTTGCACCTGAAATGGGTCAAAGAAAACACGTTTTTAGAAACACCATACACTTCAACCTTAAGACATTGTTGTTGAGGAACACTTTTTGAGATGGATTTACATCCCCAGCAGTTTACTCACAGTGTATTGGCTCCTAAGGCTCTTGTGAAGTTTCTTCTGTTTTTTGTCTGTCATGTCGAAATGCACCTGCAGGTTCGCCCGAAAGCACTCCAGAGCTGACACACAGCAGCAGTCCTGTTATGACACAAGAAGGAAAAAGAGAACTATTTGTGAATAAAACGTGTACAGTATATCTAAACAACACAAAACACTACACGATGTTGTTCTTGTTGTTCGACAGAAAACTGGAAACTTTTTTTTTTATTTCAACCATAAATCCAGTTCACAAACAGCCTGCCACATTTGTTTGTTTTTGGATTTTTTGGAGTTAATAATTATTTATATCATTAATTATAGGAAAAACAATCAAAAAAGATTTCCAAGAAAGACGTTTTTGGTTTCATCGCATCATCATCATCATCGCAGTAAACTTTCCAAGCAGATACATGCACAAAACTTTTACCTAAACTGAAACTCAAACAAGTTTCCACTATTTTAAAGTCAAGTTTCTGTTCCCAAAATGCTTTGTGTGTCTTTGAATTATAATGAAGATTTTGATTTGTTTAGACATATTTTTTCCAAGTTGGTTTCTGTTTAGTTACTTGCACTGCAACGTGTGACTCCCCCGAAAAAACCAGGGTCAAATCTTTCATCTCCTTGAGGAAACAGGTTCATGTTTCTGCTAAATGAAAAGGCAACAGGAACAATAGGAACGAATGACTTTACCTTTTGATCTGTGTATTTTGAAGTTCCCTATGAGTGGGAATTTTTTTTCTTTTTTTTATTGTCAGTCACAAATTGTTTCTCACTCGTGTTATGATTTTCCTTCTTGATATCAAGCTTTTGTTTTTTTTATAAAATAGTGACTACACACCCACACAGGAATCATTGTCATTAAGATAAACAGTAACCTGACAGTTTTTACAACAAGAGATTGAGTCATACTTTTTCTAGCATGCAAGAAAACATGTAGCGGTTGTGAGGAAGTGTCATGGTTTTGTCTGCTCTCTGCTTGATTACTCATCACATTTCACCTGAGTGCAACGGAAGCTATGAGAAAATACACTGAGCAAACTCTTGAGTTGACTCACAGAGGACTGTGAGCCTGACAAGAAAAAAGGCTGCTCTGAATTTACAAGTAATGCAGTTGACCTTCATAGGCATTCACTTTAAGTAAGTGCATATAATCACATTATCACAAATTAATTGCATATCATTGCAAAATAAAGTGTTTGTTTTCGACAAGGACTGATTATGCTAAACTCCAAGTTCAGTTTGGCACTAAAGCTAAAAGTGAAATCTAATTGATTACAGGTTTTTCTAGATTTATAGAAATTCTCTTACAACTAAACGTGGTGTATGGTGTATAGTTCTATGGTGGTGGTTTGCTCTTGGTAATCCTATTTAAATTGTATGTTTTTTTATATATTTCTTGAAACTGTCAAATACTTCAGCAATACTTGGTTACTTTTATATTCCCTGTTTGCTGCATCACATGCAAAGAGTACTTTACTATTTTCAAATAAATGCTCATCGTTTCAATTATAAACTGTCAGATTTAATTAAGTTTAACTTTGCCAACTTTACACTGCTTATGAAAGTCCAACTTGCCTGCACTGTGCATTATACTGGAATCACAAGATGAAATATAAAATATATCAAAATATATTTAATTTTTTGATTGATTTTAGATGAGCTATGATCTATTTATTATTTTTTAGAAGTGCAGTTAAGCGTAATTGTCACCCGTTGATGCGCCCCCTGATTACATATGCCCTTTGTGATTTCACACATCATTTGATGTACTCCTACAGTAGCCGACACATGACAATCAGTAAATACAACAAGTACAACAATGACTAAGCAACCACAAATATTAAATGTGAAGGTGACCATACTGTCACCATTATTTTGAATGCAAATCAGATTTGCTTACCTCAATATTCTCTGGTGGACTGTTCAGCATCATATCTTTGTGCTGCATGAGACAAAGCAAGAATGTTGCGTTTAGTGATAAATACTATGGCCGCACTCTGGAAAGGTTGTGAAAAAGTCAATATAAATGAACCTACCTCGTGGGTTTCTTTCATTTCAATCAACTGATTCAGAGTCTCCTTTAGTTTTCTCCTCTGGTCGTCTTTGTTAAGCGCTTTTGGTGTTGTGTTGGCCATGGTGTAGCAGCAGACTGCAAAAAGGCAAAGAATAACCAGCTTCATATTCTCAGTGTGAGCAGCAGGCACCAGGTCACCAGAAGTTGCTATTCGAAGGTTTTACTGGAAATGTAGATGGTTGTGTTGCTTACCTTTTTATATGTATCCCTGAGGACACAGGAAAACCACTTCGAGAGAGTTGGAAAGCTGCAGAAACTGGTGTGTGAGTAATGACTTTTTCTTTTCCACTGGCAATCACCACTACGTGATACGAGAGTGTCGTCAAGCGTGCGTGGGGCCCGTAGTGTGTGTGAATGTAAACTTGTTGAGTGCAGCCGACAGGAAACTACAGGGAGACGGCACTTCCCATTTTCACTTTGAATCATGGAGCCACAGCTATACCATGTCATAGGTAGCCTATGTAGGTGTGGTATTGACAACCTGAATGTATTCACCGCAGGACGGCCGCCTACACAAACACTACATGGCTGCACTACATGGCAACAACAGGAAACATTATTTAGTATTTAGTAACAGTATTAATGCTGAATGAAAAGAAGAAGTGAGAAAATGGTTTTCTCGGTGTAGGGCCTATCCACGATAGGCCGATGCCGTCTAAATGATCACTTTGTCAAGTTTCATTCGAGCACAATTGGGAAATGCCGTGGAACTGTGGTCACATGAAAGTCATGAAGGGCACTTCTGTGGATAATAAATGGGGCTGCTGATACTGCAATCTTATTAGATATGCATTGAAATACCATGCAATGTCATTTGACTTGGAACACATGCCCGAAGCCTAATTCAGAGTTTCGACGCTGCAGTTATGTGACATGTTACAGTATTTTACTAAGGAAATTGTCCAGTTCAAACTAGTTGGCACAATAGTTGTCATTTAGCTGAGTTTATACTTCATATCCTCATACTCTTTACATTTCTTAATACTCATGTCACATTTTTAAAATTAAAGTTACAAAGTGCTCTAGAAATAAAACTTGCATTTAAAATACCAAGGACTTCAGATATCGTCAGATACAGACTAGAAGAAATAACCAGATGTCAACACCCAATACCCTCAACTAAGAATAAGGTGGGTCTGCCTGACCCATCACCCAGCAGGGATCTCCTCAGCCATGAAGCCCAGACCCCAATAAAATAATATAAAATGTATTTTAAAAAGACAATTTAAAGCTCTTATAAGCAGTAAAATCTTAAAATCAATGCTAAAACTCACACAAGACATCAGTAAAGGCTGCAAGGATTGGGGTCATGTAGATGCTCTAGTCTAGATGTAGCATACAGTATATAATTAGTAAGAGGGTTTCAAATTGGGGGACACCATAAAATAGTACCACACAAGAGGGTTAAACCCGTCCATAATTGCATGTTTAAAGAGGAACTCTGTTACATTTTTACATTAATTAAACAGTTTTGGAATTGTGAGGTTTAAATTAATAACTTGTAACTTGTTCCAGGGAGAATGAAGGCTCTCTGCCTTCCACCTATAG
The DNA here is from genome assembly GCF_045865225.1 of Trachurus japonicus. NCBI lineage: Eukaryota > Metazoa > Chordata > Actinopteri > Carangiformes > Carangidae > Trachurus > Trachurus japonicus. The sequence continues at coordinate 9,346,126 of NC_140916.1, forward strand.
CGTCTCTTGGCCGAAAAAACAATCTTGCAAGATCAGTGCCTCGGACTGGGTGTCCCAGCTCTGGTCTCTGCAGCACCGCGTCACAAATGGCCCCGCAACCCCTAATCTCTTGTTTATGACAGATACGACTACACAAATATAATAATATATATGTTATCTACTGCTCTATGGATTGCTTTCTCGCCAACCTCGTTGAAAACAAATGCACATGACTGGGATGAGGGTTAGCGAAACAGCAGAAAATCGACCACAATTGCATACCGTAGTTCCCTTTTTAAAGTTGGAGGGGTGACCAGTAGAGACTCTCGGACATTCCTCCTCCACAACTCAAATCATAATTGTAATTCTTTACAGTTTTCCAATTAGAGTTAGTATTTAGTATTTTGCAAATCACAAGTCAAAGCATCGGCCTTCAATGCTCATTAAGCATAACATCTTTGCATGAAATGTGTTTCTGATGCACAACCCTGCCATATATCCACATTAGGAGAAATGTATTTAAATTGCATTACTCTTACTATGTATGTAAACTACAGCACAGTACACAGTTTCCAGCAGAGCAGCACATCAGAGGCTTTCATGACCTGAGATTACATCACCAGTGTTTAATCACTAACAGAGAATTACAAAATGGAAATTGATGAGGAAATGGTCATCTGCTCCGGTGTGCATTAAGCATTACACACTGGAAATTCAGGAGGCATCGTAATTGTTAGTCAATGTGTCCACCGGGCTGCGTCTGTCTATCATGGTGGAGTTCTCTCCACGCACAATCTTTACATCAGTTTTCTGCAACCAGAGAGGAGGAAGTGAGAGTGAAAGAGAAAACCCCTCTCGTCTGTTCTCTCTCTCTGTCAGCGTAAGGGAAAAAGTGGGTGGGGGCTCCGACTGGTCTGAGAGGTGCATCACCCTGAGACTCTCCTCTCTTATCAGGAGTCCCTTTTTTTGTTGGCGTAATGCACACATGGAAGGGAAAATGTGTCCTCAGGTAGATCTACAAATTCAGAAGAATTTTCCTCCAGTAGCTGCCTATAAGGAACCCCCTGTAACCCACCTGTGATGTGGGTGTGGGTGTGTGTGTGTGTCAGCAGAAAAGTCTTACTAAGCAGCTTTGTCATAATGAGCACATGTCTCAAAGTGAAAATTCATGCAGTGAGAAACATGACATTCTCCAACCACATGAAGCCACAGAAGATGCATAACGACAAACACAGCAACTTGGCACTGACACAGTGCAGGAGAAGATAAAGGTAAAATAGGTTTAAGGTGATAAAAAAAAAGAGGTGAACATTTATTTCTGCTTAATTTTTATTTATGTCCATCACAATCACAGATTTATTCTATTTTATTAAGTGTTTTTGTGCTGCTTTTTGATGAGGCCACTGTAAGGGATTTATAAATGGAAACAAATGCATTTTTAATGGTTGAATTTTAACTTACAAATGCATTAAACAATTTTGAGTTTTAAAAGAAAAATAGAGGCAAAATGTATCTGACCCACCTTCATTAGCTTTTTTATTTTAGCCATTTGTCAGTCATTAGTAATGATTTGTAAGAGGCAGTGGAATCAGTTTATAATCGTGACCACAATCTGATCAACTCTGTCCTCCAACAGTCACTGAAAAAAAGAAAAGAAAGAAAGTTCTTTGGTGGAGAAATGCAGTCGTCACAAACGTCTCATCTTGAGCTTTTTTCCACTAAATTCTGCAGCACTGACTTATTTTCGGCGGTGACTAAAACTCTCGGTCAGGGCTGACAGCGTGTCACTCGGTGAATAGCTGTTTGTGGTCAGCCGAAGTGTTAAACGCAGAATGTCAGAGGTGTCGCTGGAAGTGAAGCTGCTCACAGGAGAAAGTTGACACATGGAGGTCAGCTGCAAGTTGAACAAAAGAAATGGTTGGAATTGTTTCTTTTTAGTTTGGGAGGCATTTCCACTTCCAGTTGTGTGCAAATAGTTATTTCTTTTTTTTCTGTTAAATGTGCAGAAGCAGTGCATTAGAAAATAGTGAAGGAGGGAATAGAAATCTTCAGCTTGAGCCTGTTTGGAGTGCATCAGAAAAGTTCTGACAAATCCAGAGTTTGAGTGGCTCGGTTTCTTAAAAGGAACCATTGCCATGTCAAATATACAGTATATTCTATATTCAACACTTAGTTGTCATTTTATTGGCTACAGCATTTGCTAAAACTATTGCGGTCTAATACAACAGTCTTGTGATGAAGCATGAAGTTTATAATGTTCTGTTTTTGTTGAGACGGTGTTAAAGAGTTGCTTTTTGCATGTATCGCATTACTAAAAGATGTATTTCTGCCATTTTGATTGATTTTGAAGGGGGTGGACAAAATCATAGTGACATTGGTTGACTCGACATAATGCAGTGCAGTTTAACAATAATACCACAAACTGCAGGTGTCAAAATGGTGCCAAAGTGGTCACACGTCAACAAATAATTGACACAGTTCAACACAAAATGAACATTACAACCTTCAAGAAAAACTTTCTCTAGCACTGGTGTATTGTGTTCCCAATAAAATGTCATTGAATGAATGAATGAATGAAAGTTTATTTGAACACAGAATAAAAGAACAGAATTAAAACAAACAAACAAACGGCAATAAATACAAGACACAACAACACAAAATGAAACAACAAGACTTAACACTTATTTATGTTCAAAAGGAGTGGGAAGAAGCCAAAGCTTATTAAATCCCACCCCTTCTCCCTATGTTAATTGAATCATTAAATTATGAAGTAAAGCAAAATGTGCAGTGAGATTGCGGCGTTTAAATGCAAGGAGGGGAAAAAAGGTAAAAGAAAAGAAGGTTTTATATACATTTAAAGTTAGGAACACATCAGATCATGATGCTGATTATAAATAACAGAGGGGCTATGAGGATTTTTAAAAAAGGACATTATTGGTGTGAGTTATCTGATACTCTAATGCTTTAATTTCTTTATGACTTTTATATTTTCAACACCACAGAATGATAAAGGAGCAATATATTTTCTCTCTGAGGACAGTGCTACGTTATATTTAATGTGAGCGTTGTTTGGTTTTCCACTCTTACTGTATCTCAGTATTACGTAACCTCCACTATCGGCACACGTCTCGGCCACAGTTGTTGCTCATCCATATCATAATTTTGTTTTTGTTTTGACTAGATCTTGTCACTTGGTCACACTGTAATGATGTCATTCTTGTTTTGTTTTTTCATTTTCTTGTTTACTGTTTCTTCCCACAGCTTTAAACCCCCATAAACACACACACACACACACACACGGCTATATGCAGGGTTGCTGTGAAGTTTTTATTTATGCTGTTGTGGGTGGGTGACTGAAGAGAAATATCAGCCTCCTTTCTTTTATCTATGTTTGTGGAAGCTTTAGCGAAAGTCAGAAACACATGGTCAAAATCTCACCATCAAACACCATCAGTTAAGTGTCAGTATTTAAAACTATGAGGCCAGTTTAATTCATCTTATTGATGTAGTTCCCTTCACTCCCACTTGCTGTAGTGTGATTTCCTACACTGCGGTCTCCCCTTAGTGAACTGTTCGCATTTCCGGGTTGCGTGGCGAGTGGGCGCACGGAAGTGTTTGCATGCAACAAATCCACAAACTGAAATATTGCAGATTTTAGCTCATTTTCAAAACCGATTTTACTGCATTTGAGTAAATATGCAATTCATTGGTATTTTACAACCATTTTTAGAGTCGACAACCTTAAGTGAAGGTTATTTTCAGTGGCTGAGAAAAGTGAGTGTGCATGATATTACCGTAAGTTTACAGGAAGAGTACAGAGATGCGTGTGGGTGGGGGATCGCCTGTTTTGGTCCTCGTCGCCGACACCACAGCAGGGATGACACAGCTTGATTATGACGACAGATTTTTCACGGTCATTGTTACTGAATCCAAAATAGTTGAGTTAAGTTGATCATTCCCAAACTCAACTAAATAATATAAAGTTTGGCAAACTGCTAGTGTGCAGTAGAGTTGAGTTTAAAGCTGTTGTTTGGATGTGATTTTATATTTAGATGATGCTTTGATCTCAACAGGCCTGACTGTTAAGAGTTTTTCCAGCCATTTTGTTTTTCCTGAATATTCAACATGAATCGGAATCTGCACAGTCGACAATTAAAAAAAAAAGTGCTGAAGTGATCTTATCTCAACTTTCTGTCGGCCATCGATAAAACCTCTCTGAAAAAATAAGGCCTGTGTTTAGTTTCTAGTCTGAATGTGTGATCACACCCACAGTTTCTTTTTCTTTATCTAAACACGAGTGTAAAGGTTTTGCTTATTGCACGAGTTAATGAGGTTCACATACATGCACCAAAAAAAGAGACTTGAACTTGCAATCGTGACATTTTCTTAAAGTTTTTGAAATTCCAAAGATCTGTGAATTGATTGATCTTGCATTAGTGCCCTCCATTTTTTTCTTTTTTCTTTTTTTTGGGGGGTTCATCAGACAAAGTTTTAAAAAATCTATATTTGAATACAATCTGAAAACAAATTTGTAATAACTGTTAATTATTCAGTTAACAATGTAATGTACGGCTGTATGTAACATCAAGTGAAAGCAGACGTCGGCTAGATCTGTAGTTGCTGACTGATCTCAGTCCTGTTGAAACACACCGTACAGTAGTTTTCTCAGACTGAGTATTGACCATTTAAATTGTTGTCACCTCAAATTAACTGAGTTAAATAATAGAAATGCATTTCAATAATAATGATAATGTCACTGAAGCTAAACCTGAAAACTGAGCCAAAACAGCACACAGAGCTGTTTTGACTTATTTTGCAGAGACTTTGAGATGAGAGATGAGATTTCACATCCACATACTGTGAAATTCATAATCATTCTTTTTTATTAACAATGGGGAAGCTACTGAACAAGGAGCTCAGAGTGTCCTCCTGACATCATCCATTTTAATACAACGTGATGGATAAATCAGCCCACTATCAGTTACTGGAAAAGTTTTATATAAATGTTATCCCACCCCCCCAACCCCCGTCCTTTACACGTAATATCTGTAGTAATAAAACCAGAGAGGATGTTTATTACCTCAGGTGCAGAGGTGATGCATGACAATACTGTTGACCAAACTTTTTTTTTTTTGGTTTCCTTTCCATATTTATGCACACCTGATCCGGTTAAATCTTGAAAGGTGATTGGCCAAAGACTGGAAACAGATTTCCCCCCCAATTGAGCTGGTTGTCAACAAGTGAGACACATAAACTGTAAATGGCTCAGGTACATCCGCATCAAAGAAAAAACAAAACAAAAGAGAAAAAACACGAGGACTAGGATTAGAGAAGACATCAGATATGATCTTGTTCTGTCTGCGTCACTTACACTACAGAGTCGGGACGCCAAGTTTCCTATGCATTGTTTTCACAGATTGAATAAAACGAAGAGGCTAACAAAAGCATGCTAAGTGGTTTGTGGTTATCATGTGTCAAACAAAACAAGCAGTCAAATGTATCTGCAGGTACATTTAAATATAATACTGACCTCAGAAACACTGGCATCTACTGTATATCTTTTTTTTTTAAAAAGCTGCGTAAACATTTCAACAGCTGCTCCTGAATGTTTTTATAAATACTTCTTAACAAATAAGGCTGAAATTAAAAAGCAAACATACCACTGATGCAGCCACTCTCACTCCTGCTTCTTCTAGACACAATGACGGTTATTAGTTTGTCCTCAACGCGTCTTATTCATTAGGGGCTTGAGAAAATAGGCTGTCTACCAGTTGGTGACACATTCTTGACCTTTTAAGGGTTAATAATATAATCATGTTTTTACCAGCAGCGGCTACACTTGGTTGTTTTGGAAATTGATCGTTTTATGGGAAAAGAAAAAAGCGCAGCGGAGCAGTGGGAGTAGTGAACAGACGGTGTGATGTGAGTGCTCTTTAACCACAACAGTAGGGGAATAACACTCAGCTGAGGGGCTGTGAACATATTAAAGGCCACGAAAACAAAACAAAAAAAAAACACTCAACTTCCAATTGGAAAGTTTTGTTCTAAAACTCAGACATCCACAGTTTGAACAACACCTACTCTTCTAAAATGACTAGCAGTCATCTAAAACACCCTCTACTTAAGTCATCAGTTGTGTTAATGCTATTTTTTTGTGTAAATCTTTGAGGTAGCAACATCTGAAAATGGAGCACAACAACTGTGGGGGGATTTTCACACCTTTGAGCAACTGAAACCTATCGAAAACATATGTTTGCCGCATGTTGCGTCATGGGGGCAGCTGTAAAACACTAAAGGAGCTGGCACAGCTAGGCATAGTTTCAGATTAAGATATTCTCCCAGGCTATCAGGTGCCAGTTTCTAATCATATGTGTCCACTCAAAATGAATTTCAGTACATAATTTCAGCTCTCACCTGGTGTGCGGTGTCTACTTTGAACTCTGAGAAAGGTGGCTGGATTTGAGTCATAGGGAGGCGACATAAAATAAACTTCTGAAATACTGGCCTTTTGATTTGCCTCATCTACACCTTTATGTATCATTGTGCACATTATATCATCTGTTACAAAAAGAAAGAAATCCATAGGAATTTCCATATTCTGGCTCTTTAATTTGGTGCAAACTGAAAATGATAGTTAAAGCGGACATACAGACATAACTATAAATTTTAGGTTTAACAGAGTATTAATCTGAGAGTCCAATATAGTGAGATCTAAAAGTCTGAAGCCACTTTCATATTAATTTGAATGGGAATGTTTTCTAATTGCTGTGATTTTCTGCAATACTTTTAAATGTGGTTATACTTCTCTCTTTTATATACGATCAAGTGTTTCACTGTGGAATATTTTGCAAAAAATGGATCTCTCATCTTGGGACGAAACTTTTCATATTTTCCGTCAGATGTTCCTTCGCCGTCTATAACAGGTTATCACAACTTTCAGAATCAGTGGCAAGCATCCTCAAAATAATAGGCGGCCGTCTGACGGCTCGGAAAAACACGTCACTACAATATCCTGTTTATTTTAACAAGGTATGATGTTTTGGCCAAAACCAGACTTCCGCTGTATACTATTAATCAGCAGGAGCATTTTTCCTATAAGATGATCAGAGCATGTAGGTAAGACGGCTCGGTGCAGACAGTGACTTGGTTCAGTAATTAAAAAGATGAAGTGAGAGTGACTTTTACTGAGTTACTCATCTCAGGTTCACGCTTGTCATTTCTGTTTACAGTAGCTTAATTCTGGTTAGTCGCCATCCACTTAGTCATATAACTTTCACTGTCTGTTCAACATCTGTCCATTGTTGGCATGTTGTGCTTTTGCAAGATGCACTGCAGCACACACAGCGTACTGAAAATAACTTCACTTAGATTTTCAGCCCATATGAAAACATGTGCAGCCTTTCTGTTTCTGCAGATCTACCGCTCTGAGTTTGAATAGAAACAAAGTAAAAAAAAAACAAAAAAAACCTGAATCTACATCTGTTATTTGCAGAGCAAACCTAATGCACCTCTGCAATTTCACGCATGTTCTTTCAATTTAAATTCACAGTGTGAGGTTAATGTAGAAGAACAGACACATCAGCTATGATGAAATATATTTATTTGTCTTGCATTGTAGAAAGTTTTGTGCAAAGATACAACATGTATTTACAAACAAGTCCCCAAAAAGCTACTGTAGAAACGGTTCTGATAAAGTCAGACATGAGTCTTCAAAAAGTCCCAGGATAAAAACTGTAACACTGGAGCTCAGTAAAGATTGGTCTTCTTCATTATCCTCAGGAACTCCTGCTCATTGACTTCACCGTCTCCATCTCGGTCCGCTTCGTCAATCATTTCCTGAAAGGATTAGAAACACGGTGATGCTCAAATAGAAACAGCTCTACGTGAATCCAGGACTCAACTGTAGCATGTGCCAGATCAGAAAAACTCTCACTTAAGCCAACAACATCTGTCATAATTGCACAGGTTTCTGAGAAGTAGGCCACAATGTAATTGTATTAATATCAAATCTATGAACAGATCAGTGTTACAGGATGAGTAAAGAGAGAGGTGTGAATCAGTCTTATTTCAGATCATACTGCTACTATTAATTCTGGAAATTATTCACCTCAGCCACTGGACAGAAAAAAACGTTTGCCATCGATGGACAGAAGAGCCAGCATCATGAGATTCACAAGCTAATTGCTGCACTTTACTCATCAAATAACCACCAAAAACAAATGATACAGTGTATGTGACACGCTACATGTCTTTGAGCTCAATATTACCTGTAACTCTTCATCTGTGAGGTTCTCGCCCAGCTCCTTGGCAACTCTCTTGAGATTTTTAAATGAGATTTTTCCGGTGCAGTCATCGTCAAACAGCCGGAAAGCCTTCATTATTTCCTCTTTGGAGTCTTTTTCACCCTGATGACAATAAACCAAGACACATCCAACACATTAGTTTGATCAAATTTTCAAAAAAAGCTGCTTTCTTTCTTTTCATACTTTTGTTTTGTTGTTTCAATCAATCAATCAATCAATTTGTTTATTTCGGGCATGTCAATTTAAATCATCATCATCACACTTCATCATCAAATAATACAATACATGGCCGAAAGGGAAAAGCGGGAGAAGCAAAAGCTTATCTAGTCCCGCCCCCATTACCCACAGAATAAGAATATTTGTCATACATACATATCTTTTTGCTTTTTTTTCTTCTTTTCTTATTATTATATATATATATATATATATATACATACATACATACATATATATATATATACATACATACACACATACTACATTTTGATGTAACATTCTTTTACTTATGACATTTTGACATAACATGTTACGGTAGTAGATAGTATACAGATCATAACATAATTTTTTTTTTTTTTTTTTTTTACATTTAATGTAACATACTTTTACTTATGACATTTGACATGACATGTTGGCAGCAGGCAGTATACAGAGCTGAAGTTTAGCTCTAGACAGTACATACAGATTACGTGTGTGTTTGCACATGTGTCCATATTTGTCCGTCATGAGTGAACAACAGTCTCATCTTGTAGCTTGGCTTGTCACAAAGTCATAGAATGGTCCAATTGACAGAGAGCAAAGTCCAGTGTATTGATTATTTGATGGTGTGGTGTGGAGTAAGAGCCCTTTTTTTGCCATATTCTTTCAATCATCCATCTCCTCTGCAGCCTTTGCCGCGCTTAACTTGGCCATATCCTCCCGAGTTTTGGCCATGTCAGCTCGCAATATTGACACGAATTCACGAACTGCTGTGATGTCAGATCGTATCCCGACCACAGCACCTCGAGTAGTGGCGTTGTCCGCCCTCGCATTGCTCTGCTCGGAGGCGATCTTCCTCATTTTCTGATATTGCATGAAAATACCGCATCCCAGGGTGAACATCCCGATTGTCATGAACGTGAATATGTACACGTCCTCGACATCCTCCACATCCAGTGCGGCAAGGCAGAGGACTCTCCACTTTTCCCATCCATCCAAGATGTAGCCGGAGATGAAGGTTCCGTCCGGGCATCTGGGTTCTCCAGAGCCCGCACGCCTGGTTGAGAACACTCTGTCAATGGCATTCAGTGACCAGCTCAGCAAATCCATCGTGGACCAGTTGATTGAACTCAGCTTATCGATTGGCAGGGCTCAGTTGAGTTCTTCAGTACTCTGATCTCTCACAGTAATGTCACAGCATGCATTAGCACCCTAATTTATCTGTACTTTGTTGATAGACATTATAACAACATCCTGCACAAACAGTCAGGCTTAGACCTTTGACATACAATTTTCTCTGGTTAAACGTATTGTTTGGGTACAAAATGTTTTTTGTTATGCTCCCATGCCGTCTCAGCACAGTGTCTGTTGACTCGTGTCTCTGACCTTTATCAGCCCTCCTGTGTTATTCTGTATCGGTTAATGATTGAGTTGACATACTTTCTCTTGAAGACATTCAGTGTCTCTGAGTTTTTAACTTCATCTTCTAATGCATTCCACTGTTTGACACCTGTGATCGACAAGCAAAAGGATTTTAACGTAGTTCGAACCTTTCTTTGTCTGAGAATCTTGTTCCCTCTAAGATTGTGTCTCCCCTCTCTTTCTAGGAAAAGTATTTGCAGATTCATTGGGAGGCTTTTATTCGCGGCCTTGTACATCATTTGTATAGTACGGTAATTTATCAAGTCATATAGTTTGAGTATTCTTGAATCCATGAATAATTGATTTGTGTGTGCCCTATAGTTGGCATAATGCAAGATTCTCAGAGCTCTTTTTTGGAGTATTAACAAGGGATGAGTGGAGCCTTTATATGTGTGACCCCACACCTCTGCACAGTATTGCAAGTGTGGAGCGACTAGTGCCCAATACAGCAGGTGAAGTGCTTTTTGATTTATTATTTTTTGTGCTTTCCAGAGTATGGACACACTCCTGGCTATCTTACTTTTTAGGTGTCTTATGTGTGGTTTCCAACTTAACATGTCATCAATAATTACTCCCAGTACTTTGTTCTCACTGACCCTTTCAATATTCACTCCATTTACTTGGATGTTAATACTCTTATTACAACCTTTTTTCCCATATAGCATGTATTTAGTTTTCCCTAGATTTAGTGATAATTTGTTTATATTGAACCACACATGAAGCTTAGCCATTTCCTGGTTTACTGTTTCCACAAGTTGGCTCAAGTCACCCCCAGAACAGAAGATATTAGTATCATCTGCGAATAATATTAATTTCAGAATATTGGACACATTGCATATATCATTTATGTATAGTATGAATAGCTTCGGACCCAGAACTGACCCCTGTGGGACCCCACAGATTAAGTCCAGGCAAGTTGATGTGTTATCACCTATTTTCACATATTGGGATCTCTTGTGTAAGTAGCTCTTAACCCACTCCAGAACTATACCTCTAATGCCATATCTCTCCAGTTTAGCTATTAAAATATTGTGGTTAATGGTGTCAAATGCTTTTTTCAGGTCTATGAAGATACCTATTGAATGTAATTTCCGGTCAATGGCGTCAGTGATTATTTCCACAGACTCAGTTAGAGCTAAGGCAGTTGAGTGGTTCTTTCTGAATCCATATTGGCTGTCATATAGCAGTTTGTGTTTATTGATGAAGTTGTCTAGTCTACTGTTGAAAAGCTTCTCCAGGATTTTTGACAGTTGTGGCAGTATTGAGATTGGTCTATAGTTGGTAAACTCATGTGTGTCCCCATTCTTAAACAGTGGCACAACTTTTGCAACTTTCATTTTGGTGGGAAATGTCCCAGTTTGAAACGACAGATTGAAGATGTATGTTAGCGGTATGATGATACCTGGTAAAACTTTTTTAATTAGCCTCATGTCAAAGTCGTTAATATCGGTAGATGTTTTTCCTACACACTTGTTGTGTTTGCACAACGACATTGAAAAACACAATGTTGCTCTGTATGTCTTGTACATCTCAGAAATAAACAATGAAGATGAATGTGACTTTTGACTTTGTCTTTATTAAACAAATGTTCATTAGTTATCAAATGAATAAACAACCAAATATTCAACACGGAGTTTAATTAAAGGGATAGTTCACCCAAAATTCAAATTTCACTCATTTTCTACTCACCCTCGGATCGACTAAGGGTTGGGAGAACTTTCAGAGTCATTCATGCCTTTTTGAAGTTATGGGGGGCTCCGCGCAGCACTGCATGTCCATATGACGGTCGCAAAGGGGGCTCACTTTTCTTCGTCCAAAAAGACACACCAAAAAACATCCAAATACCTCCATACTGCCCGTCTGTAATGTCCCTCTTGTATTGAAGCCCCGACATGAGAAATTGCTCCGATGTTCTATATTTTAAGCTTGTTTGTAGCAAAAGCTCAGTTCACTGCTCTGCCGGTGTCTGTGCAAATCTTGCGCGATTTGAGACTGAGACACTGGGAGCTTCCGCTACAAACAAGCTTAAAATATAGAATTTTTTTCTGAACAATTTCTCGTGTCGGGGCTTCAATACAAGAGGGACATTACAGACGAGCACTATGGAGGTATTTGGATGTTTTTTGGTGTGTCTTTTTGGACGAAGAAAAGTGAGCCCCGTTTGCGACCGTCATATGGACGTGCAGTGCTGTGCGGACCCCCCCGTAACTTCAAAAAGGCACAGATGACTCTGAAACTTCTCCCAGCCCTTAGTCGACATGAGGGTGAGTAGAAAATGAGTGAAATTTGAATTTTGGGTGAACTATCCCTTTAAGTAGTAGTTAGGAACTGAAAATGTTAAGTACCATTTTTGCAACACATTTGCATTAAGTTTTGGTCTGAAGAAAATGTTTCACATTTATGTATTTTGTTGTGGATTACTCATTTCCAGATCAAAGTACATTCAATCCACAACTACAGTCAAAATGCATTTCCTATTACTTTTTAACACCAGAGTATACGGCAATTTGCATGACCAGTAAATGTCAGATTGAGGAAATTAGTTACTGAGAAACTTTCCTCTCAGTAGCAACATGCAACCCAACATTAATTATTAAAATATGCATATGCAACTTGTGAATTGTTTAATGTTATCTTTTCAGTCGCTGCAAATCATGATGATGACCGATTATGTATCTTTTGAGGTGTTTCCAAAACATAGTATACAGTGGCATGCAAAAATGTGGGCTCCCCCTGGTCAAGGTTTATGTTAATGTGAACAGTTAAGTGAGTGGAAGATTAAATGATCTCCAAAGGGCATAAAGTTAAACATGAAACGTTCTTTTGCAGTATTTTAAGCAATATGATTGTTTTATTTTGTTTTCTACAATTTTAAAGGGGAAACAAAGCAGCAGCCTGTAAAACAACGGGAAATCCAGGAGACTTGAGCTCTCAGATAACTTTTACCAAGGTATCAGACAAGCTACTCACTGTTTACAAGCTGTGATAGTTTCCAAAGGGGGTTGTGATGAGGTACTAACTATGCAGGGTGCACAAACCTTTGCTGTGGGCCTTTTTTTTTTCTTTTTTACTTTTCTGTCATTTCGAAAATGTAAAAGGTGAAAATAAAATATATATTGTTTAAAATGTAAAGGGATTGTGTCATCTGTAACTACTTCATGCCTTTTAGAGATAATTTCATCTTCCACTGGCTTAACTGTTCACATTAACAGACATTTTTGACCAGGGGTGCCCAAACTTTTGCATGCCACTGTACACTTCATCATATTGCTCACACTCACCATTTTCACTGTCATCATACTGAGAAAGTCACTGAAGTCGATTGTTCCCGAGCCCTCTTTATCGATGTCTGCGATCATCTTCTTAATGTCGTCCTTCTTTGGCTCAAACCCAAGAGCTCTCATGGCAACCTGTGGCACAACAACAAATGCACAATATGTCATCTGACCCTGACGTTTATTTGTTCACCTGCACAACATTTTATAACAATACAACTGCAATAACCCCTGGCGTTGTGTTATTTCCCTTTCTAATATTATCGCAGCACATTACTGATGGTATCTCCGCACTTACGATGTGCAACAAATAAAGTTTAAATTTGATTGCACGAATTGATGCACGGTGGATGAAACCAGTAGCTCACCTTTAGCTCCTTCACGTCTATTGTTCCTGTGCCATCCGTGTCAAACAGATCAAAAGCCTCCTTAATTTCCTGCTTTTGCTCCTCGGTCAGTTCGACTTTGAGCGCTGTCTTTTTCCTCTGTGTGGCCGAGGGAGCTGATTTTCGGAAACTGGAAGCCTGAAAATAATCAAGAGAGACATGCAGGGTAAGTTATCAGTCAACTGTTCGTATCGTGCTAGCTAACCTTAGCCTCCACGCTGCTTCACTGGACCGAACAAAAACACGTTTTTAAGCTCAAACTAGTTAATCGCGGCAAATACCATCAGTTAATTCAGCGTTCCGTTCATACTTAACATTTATGTAAAGATATACCATTTAAAACAGATGATTGAGCCTGGCAAACTTCAATGTTGTTGTTTTTTGTAGCCGGATGTCAACAAAAACAGGCAGCAACGGCTGGATAGAGTCTTTTCCGTTGATTGACGTGGGAGCTGTCCAATAGAAACCCCCAACGGCTCTGTGACGTAGCCTTATTAGCCAATCGTAAACTAGAGTGGGCGGGCCTTAACGGTGTCCACCAATGCGGGAGTAAAGTTTCCTTGTCTCCCAGCAACCGGGAAACTCGATGGCGCAGGCGCAGTGTTAAACCGTTGGAGCTGAGGCAGGAGACCACATAGCATTCAATACAACTGTCATACAATCACAAAACAAGGTAATGTTGTATGTTTATGGATATAGAAAGTGTTCGAGTACAGGTACATCTTTTGGAAACACACGTGCTTCTTTATTTCACTTTAGTCTTGTTATACACAGGCTGCATTTAGAGCTAAAGTAAATACTTGAAGACATTAGCTTGTTAGCTTGCTCTGTATAGAGTCTGTATTGTTTTGTTTTTGTGCAGGCACCGTGTGACTTCACTAACCATCGCTTACAGTTGTGTGCAAAAACCTTTTGACTTTGTGAAATGTAGTAAATACAAGTCCTGCAGCAAACAGACATTTAAAGTCTTTCTTCAAGCGTTTATGCTCTGTTTATGTGAACAACATATTCATTTGTCCAAAATGTTGGGCAGTGGGCACCCTACTTAGTCAGTGGATGTCAAGCACCCAGATGGACATCAGATTTATGGTTGAGTAGCAGCCAGAGAGCAGGACACATTGCACAGTTAGATTGAGTCAGAAAAATACAGAAAAAAAGCTTGTGAAATATAATGAAGTAGAGAGTTAAACTAACAGAGCTGTTATCTCAAGGAGTTTCCTTGACATAACTATGACCTGGACAAATAAGAATATTCACAGGCTTATCACAGAGCTGTTATTAGTTGTGTTTAGTCTTTTCAGTTGTTTGATAAATAAAAAATCCCTGCCAAAAAAATGCTTCTGAAATGAGAGGATTCACTGCCTCTTGGTCATATGAAGCAAAGTAAATTAATTTGGTTTTTGCAGTGTTGATCAATTAAAAGATGATGTCATCTTGGACATGGCAAGGAAAATTTTCATGATGATTTTATATTTCATAGGCAAATGATTGATTCAAAAATGTTGTGCCTAACTGTTGCCACAAACCATGTTCATTTTGTTGTCTTACTAATTTATACTCAATTGAAGGTGAACAATTTAAAACTTTTGTCATCCTTTTACAGTTCCAGTCTCCAGTAATGCTGGGAAGTACGGTCATAAACCATCAACAACATATTGGACTGCAGAAGCTCTCAGCGTTGGCAGGAATCACACATTCCTATTTGGGCCCCAATAAAAAGTACAAGTTTATCCAGGATGACACAAGTGGGGAGTCGGCTCTCGTGTGCTCGTGTTTACGTGTCTTTGAGAACCTGGAGCTGACCTGTGCTGTGGGTCAGCTCGTTTATGAGACCCTTCAAGCCCACCACAAGGTCTATAACACGGGCTCAGGATGCCTGCTGTTTCTTGCAGGAGCGTGGAGCCGCGCTGCTCTGGAGTGCCTTCACAGAGGAATTTCAGTGCCACACATCATCTCTGCTATGTCTGAAGGGATTGATATATGCATGGATGTTTTCAGAAAATGCAACATCTCAACCGAGGGTCTTGGTGTGGCAAAGTCGGAGAGTGGCAGTGCGACATCTCTTGGTCTTCAGCTGTCAAAGAAATCCGACATGGAAGCTTCGCAGGCATCGAGCCACCTGCAAGGGAAACCAAGTATCGGTGACCAGAAGACTCTGAACAGCAGTCGACAAAGAAAAATAAAGCTCAGCAGACATTTTTGTGAGGCCACGTCTAAAAATACCGCCACAGTACCACAGTGTCATCAGCCCAAGCTCCCTAACATGGCACACATTGCTGAGGGGTTGAGGCACGGTTGTTTCAATGCCATGAATTTAGCGGTGCAAGCAAGCCAGGTGCAATCAGAAAATAATCAACAGGATTTCAGCTGTTCTACATTTGACATAACTAAAATGGTGACTTGTCTTCTACCCGGTTTACCGGAGGAGCATGCGTGTGTTTTACCAGGCTGCTTTGTTCTCTTATCTGCTGAACAGGCTTCTGTTGCACATCGCTTAAAAGAACGGCACTTGAATGTCGCTCTTATTCGTGGAGATTTATCAGAGACCTTTCGTCATCTTGGCTTTAGTCAACCGAAAGGAATGAAGCACGTCAGTGACCAGTCGGCTTTGTCAAACTCAAGTAAAGAAGAAGAGTGGATGGTGAAGGTTGTGACACTTCTGCTGAATCTGGGCGTGAACCTGATACTAGTCAGTGGCCTTGCAAGTGAGAAAATGATTCAGTGCTGTTGCCGACATGAGATACTTGTGGTGGAAAAAGTGAAGACTTCCGTTTTGAAGGCATTCGCTAACGCAGCAGGAGGTGTTCCAGTGACTTATGCCATGCAATTGAAAAAGCAATGTGTTGGCACCGGGGTGAAGGTTGTGATATGGAAGGAGCTCAGCAGTCCTGGTAGGAAGTTTACAACAGCTGTGAATATTTCCACGGGTGCCAACAGCGGATTGGTCACAGTGATCCTCACAAGCTGTGTACATGGCAAGCTTCAGGCCCTGGAGGATCAGTTTTGGGCCTGTGCTCATCGCGTACACCACGCACTGAGAGACAAAGCCCTCCTGCCTGGTGCTGGAGTGACAGAAATGCTTTGTATTCATCACCTCCAAAAACGAGCAGGGCACCATGTGAAGCACTGCGCTGCGAGTACTGGTGACTCTAAGCAGCAATCCAGAGCAGAGGCAGCAGCTAACCCTTACAAGAGTGTCGTGTTGCAACTGTGGGCAGATGGTTTAATCGATTACATATCCACTGTAATGGCTAACACTGGAAGGTTCACAAAAGTTAAAGCTAGAACTGCGGTGAGCCAACAACTGCAGGACTGTAATGGACGTGTAGGCATTTCTGCAAACTTCTCACCACTGTTCTTGGAGGGTGAAACAGAGGACAGTGCATTTTCCGAATCTGACACAGCACCAGCAATGAAAATCTTTGACAATCTGAGTGTGAAGCAGGAAGCATGGAGAAGAGCTTTAGACCTGGTTTTCCTGGTCCTACAGACTGACGCCGAGGTCATCACAGGCATAGCCCAAAGAAGTGAGGGTGCAAAGGAAAATCTGATGCTGTTGTGATTGTCATGCAGCAGCTTAGGAATTTCTCAGAAGTACATGTAGACAACTTAATGTTTTTTGTTTTGTTTCATTTTTATTTTTTATTTTTTTTTTACCAAAATTGCATTAAGTCTGAATTTTTAAAATACTTGTACAAAATAAAGTCTTAAAAGAAACATTATTTTCTGACTATTTCTTCTTCAATGAATAGCTGAGACAAGTGAAGCAGCATTTTCCCTACCACTAGGGGGTGACAAAGGTATGTGACATTGTCTCATACAAGGTGATGTACTGTAGGTAAATAAAATGCATGGCTCAACTCTGATATTGCCAATAAAATATGTGTAGATTGCAGGGACCTACAACATGGCAAACTCAAAAAAAAGTTATTGAAAAATAAAAACTATGTTAGGGTGCAAGTTAAAAGTCCAAAGGAAATTTATTTTTTTTATTTTTAAAGTTTGGAGTGAGTATGTCTTCCTGCCTTTTTGACCTCGTCCATCCTGATCTGGTTGATAATAGAAAGTCATGACAAATGAGCATATTATCATAAAAAGACACACAAAGATCTGTAGTAATCAAGTATCTGTACTTTAATTCAATTGGTCGTCTTAACCTTTTGTCTTGGAGGTGCTGCCTACTGGGAAATAACCTGAAATTTGCTTTAGTTTTATTAGTAACCAGGCCTGACTCACCTGACACGGCTTGTACATCATCTTGTAAACACCTTGTCTTCGTGCTCACTTAAGCCAGGGAAAACAAATACAACATGTCCGAAACCACAATTAAATTTCCCTGTCGTGGAGCATGGGAGGAAACCAGCGTGCGTCTTAGTCTTGGTAAACTTCCTTTAACGATATTTGCCTACGCTTCATTATGTGTCTGCTTCAGCTGAACCTTGACTCTGCTCCCATGCCAACTGCGTTGGTTTTATGACCTGCTTTGTCATAATGGGAATAATTGATGGGGAAGGAACGCCTCCACACGATGTGAATGTTTTTGGTTAGGTCTCATTACATTCTGAATTTACTTTAGCTGTTTGAACTTTGGAAACCTTTTGTTAAGTTAATATTTCCCCTCCTACGTGATAATTCAAAGGTCACAGGAATATTAAAAAAGCCCTAATGGAAAAGAGGGTACATATATTTGTCATGTTCGTTCTTTTCTCAATTGTTTGACCCTAATAATGCCAACCTCAGTACGCCTCAGCACTTGATACATAAAGTTGGTTGATTATACAAATAAGGTTGACAGTTACTTGACAAGTGAAAAAATAGTACATCAGCTGGTGAATGTTATGTGTCGACTACTTGGAAAATTCAAAAACATGTTAAAAACAACTACGGTTCACATGAAAGTAAAGCGCGGACGCTCTAAGTTAGCTTCAGTGTTTTTCCTACTGTGTCTTGTATTTCAGAGGTGTCAGTTAGAACGACATGTGAGATCTTCCATTTCCTCTCAGATCAGACAGAGTGAGCTTCTTGCTTGGGCTCTAAAAATAGTGTAAAGACAGAAAAATGCTAAAAACATGGTATTGTAGCACGTTTGTGTATTTGCATGTGTTTTCTTAGGTTGCAGTGCTCATACAGTACACTACTACTCATGTGAATATTGAGGCAATTTATGATATTTGCACAATTGCGTGTTTTAACTGGACCAACTTGGCTGCAGAATTCAGTCAAGTGTGTTAATAGGTCATCAGTGGGGAAACAGGTTTTGAAGGTTTGAGCACAATGTGTCAGAGGAGTTTATTCTTGGAATGAAACAACCACTAACCAAACCATAAACCTTATCTGTGTGTATGCTACAACTGCCGGTCTGATTATGGCCACCATGTGTAACCATACACATCGTCAGTCTGATCACTCTATTTAGTGGTGGTATGACAGACAGTAAATCTTATTGATGGTGCTATGTGTACAGTACATCAGCTTTACATTAATTTCATTATCAACCCACACACATTTCTTTTTCATTATTCATGCAGAACTGAGATTTAAAATCACACAGAGAGATGTGAATTCACTCTCATTCATTCTGCAGTAATGTAGGTCGTCTTTCCTGGCAGGTTTTGTCTGTTTGAATCTGCCGATCAAAAGGCAGTGATCAGTTTGTGATGACATGTACCACTTGGAGCTTTTACATTTGGTTCAGTGATGTAAAAAAGATCTTCCTTTCACACAATGAGGTAAGCTATGATGGCCCCCTTTCTTATATTGTCCTTGATATTTTATCTCAGCATGAGCTAAGAAAACATTATTGACATCACAGTCAGGAAGAGATACATTGTACTGGGATCTTCCAGCAGTTCTGTGAAGGCCTCTACAGAGAATCATTATCTGTAGCCACTCAGGCTCATAACGCTAAATATAATATTCATACATGCTTGTGTTGAATGTGTCAGGTCAATATCAGTCTAACTCTAATTGAAACAACTTTGACTGACGCCCTCCTGCTTTCTTATTACAAAGATTTAGAAAGCCTTAAGGTTAGGCCTATGATTGACAAAGTGTATCAATGATCCTCTGTTGTTAATTGGTTATTTGCAAAACTCCTATCATGTCTTTACCCGATATTAACATGCATGAGACTGTGGAAACTGTGTCTGTGGATAAAACTGCCCTGTTGTTTTGCAGAGTTCTGGATCGAGGAAATCCATCCCAAAGACCTCCAAACCCACCTGAATCCTTCCTCTAGCTGACTCTCTGTCCTGACTGCAAGTCTTACAACTAAGTCTCTGGCTTTAGTCGCCCATAATGCAGCGGTTGGATGTCAGATGTTTCGCTGACCAGTCTCGCAGAGGACACCAACATGACGTCAGCTGAGAGCACAGCTGACTTTCTACCGATCCAGCATGAGTTTCTGATGTGGTAACAGTTACCCAGAAGCCTCGACCAGCGAGAGCTTATTCTGACAGATGCGTGATGCTGTTGGTCCGAAAATCAAAAAGGAAACGGATCCTGCATGAATAACTCCCATCGCTGATCCTCCATTCAGCTGGCTCTGAGGGAGTTGAGAATAGCAATTAAAACCACTCATTCATGATGGAGGCTTTTTCATCTAAGCCTGCTGGCAGGTCTGCTGCACATTGTTGTTTTTTTAACCTATGAATAGCTCAGAGTGAATCACTGAGACTCCTTCTCTCTCTTTTCTTGCTCTTTTACAAACTGGATGAATGAGAGCTCTGCTTCTGTTCACATGGCTGGCTGCTGCTGCTGCTCTTGGCTCTCTGAAGAGGTCTCAGTGACATCAAGTTGCATGTCCCCACCCCCCGCCCCTACCCACCCTCACTGCCCTCCTCTCCCTTCTCAACTTCTCCTGGCCTGGTTGGTGAAATCAGTGAGCACTGGTGGGCGTGAGCATGTGAATGTGTGTGTTGGTGCTCCTAGGGCGCATGCGAACTGAGGCCCAAAGGGGAAAGCCTTCTACACAGATCTAAGCCAGCTGCCCTGCTTTAAACACTTCCCTGCAAGAAGAGTGGAAGAGAGGGGGAACCCGCATGCATCTCCCCCCCTACCAGTGTGCTCAGAGTACACTGGCAAAGCAGCTGTCAGCTCTACAAACTGCAGACGAGCAGCTCCAAATGGTCGATTTAGAGCTTTGCTGGTAGGTCCAGGCCGCTCGGCTCTAGGAGTCCGTCCTGCCTCAGATTCTCAGGACTCAGAGGGCACTTGCTGCCCTGAGAGGAGGAGGGCGGGGGGGTCGTTCAAGCAAACTGACCTCTAGGGTTAAGTAGAATCAGTTTGTGTGAAGCAGTGTGGAGGAGGGGAGGAGGGAACAGGCAGCAGTTAGTGGGAGGTGGGAGGCCACGGTGGGGCTCCTGCACTTCTCAAGAAGGAGACGAAAGCAGCAGTCGCCGGGAAGGACGCGGGGGAAAGAGGAGGAGAATGGCCACGGGAGAAATCACAACACTTCCCACCACACCTGAAGACGGCGGCAGCGGCGGCTTTCCCCCCGGGAACTTCAAGGAACCCAAAAGGCTGTACTGTAAAAACGGGGGCTTCTTCCTGAGGATAAGGTCTGACGGGGGAGTGGATGGAATCCGGGAGAAGAACGACCCCCACAGTAAGTGCTTCCAGTCCCCCTTTTTTCTTCTTGCTTTGCACTGCACACAAAGCTTCTTTATGTTTTTTAATATGCAACGGGGAAGTAAGAGTGAAGCAAAAAAAGAAAAAGAAAAAAATCATGGAGGAAAGATGTGACTTTTCCAGCTCACTGAGGTGTATTCTCCATTTGAGAATGTGTGTAGTTCTACCTCTGGAAAGTATAATTAAAGTACGCCTCAGATTTTCTCAATCAATGGGAACTTTGATGGAATATGCCAGTTATGTTTTTAGTAAACCTAGTTCACCCTGCTGAGTCACAGCCATTCACACTGCTCACTGTGAAGTTTACGTCACACAAGAAGGCACAACATGGAGTTAAAAACCAGGATGAGCGAGTCCCTGATTTAGTGGTCCCTGTCACTGTTTGAGGTCTATGAACTTGAGCCACTAATAATAACGAAAGATAATAATTATCAAATCTGTACCACCCGTCAGTCAATATTTATGTAGAAAGTTTTAGTCTTTTTAACATCATAATGTTTATGCTTGTTTGGCTTGAATGACTGTGATACCCCTCGGTGCCTCTCTATCACTGAACACTGTTTAGTGTGTGTCCTAAGTTGCATCAGTAAGTGGGAGGGGAGTTGGGGGAACATGAACGTTGAATTTCTTCTTTGGAAAACACAAGTTGGGAAACACATTGCCCCCGAGATCCGGTGTGACGTTTCAAGCAGGTGCGTCCAAAACAGATGCCTGACATGGAAGCACTTTAAGAGGGGAGGAGATATTTTTAGAATAATTCAGTTACCTTTTTAATTTAATTACACCTCAGTCGCACACATTGATGAGAAATGAACCAGAAGTGGTAACTTTAGTTTGTTTGTTTTTTTCCTCTCAGTTGTGAAATAAATGCATTCATAATGAGTCACGAAACAGGAATCAGTGTTAATCATTTAGAGTGACCATGATCCGAGCTGAGCTTCATCAATGCTCCTTTTGTTGAAGCTGGATCAGACCTGCCAGGTTTTTAGACAACACAACATACCTGCCAGTTAGAGCTGGAAATGTGGCCCAGCGCATCCAGGGATCCTCACGTGGGATTTTGTGCTGATGCAGACGAGAGTATTTCTTCGTTGCTACTCGTGCCACAGTTTTCCAAAGACAACACTGCTCATCTTCACTGCCACATACTTCTGGCCTCAGATCAGCCACCGCAGGACAGTTAGAGATCTGTCCGAACGGCACAGAAACAACGACGGTCAAGGGAAAGTTTGCCTCTTCTCACAATAGCTGTGGGGTGTAATATGCCTCATCTGACCACACTGAGACTAATTATACGTTTTGTTTCTTTCTGAGGAAGAACACCTCTTTGATCTGTGATATGAATCACCCAGGCAGCCGGCTTAACTGCAGACAGATGTGTGTCTATCCAAAGTCTTAATGTGGATTAATTCTGGACAGATCCTCCTCGCTCACCTCACGAGGGCCTCTGCTTCCTTTTTTGGTGGTTTCGCTTCATGTAAAGTTGTGTTGGCAAAGTGTCGTCTCGGCTAAAGAGAAAAACATAACAAACATGATGAAAGAGGAAGACATCAGGTATTGTCAGCTCTGCTGTTGCCCACGGTGGACTGTAAATGCTACTGCCTGGTGGCCGATGTCAGGCAGCTTCTTCGTGTTACAACTGGTATTAGCTGTTTCATTCATACAGTAACTGCAAATACAACCATAAACATGGAGAAAAAGCTTCAACAGAACAGGCAGCTATGATGTTCAATAAAAATTTGCTAGCATTGAAAGGCTTTCATTCTTTTGAATATTTTTAAAACCAGAGTTATTTGCAGATGCAGCTCAAGATCTGTTTATTTTCGCTTAGAATCGACGTTGGCAACTGTGGCTCACACTGAATTAGATCCTTCTGCAGCAGATTAATGTTTGAGAGACCACACTCCCTCTGAATCTAAAATATAGACTTTTTTTTTGCAATATTCATGAATCAGTATATTTGAGATCAACACTGAGTCATCTGACTCTTTAATAAAACAGACAACTTGCCCCCGTTCCTGGAGCTTATAGCCTCTTCACTGGTTTTTATGGGACCTGTTACAGTTTGCTTCATTCTCACTCCTGGTTTCCAGCTGCTGCTACAGCTGCAGCTCTGATAAACCCACTGTAGACCACTGGTCCATGCACCAGAGCATGTCTGCAGGATGTGGAGGCTAAGTGGGCAATTTTACTGCCAGCATGTTAAAGCCTGTGATGGTATATGGGGCCGTTTCAGCCTCCTCTCGAACGTGCCCTAAAAACAATGAAAGCAGCTCTCTGCGTCAACGTATCATTATCTCTGAGTATTGTTGTTGGGGTTTCTCTTGAAGAAACAGTCTCCTGCTCTGTTTCTCTTTGGCTCTGAATGTCAAACAGCACTCACAACATCTTAACTGTGATTTTCGTTTTGTTCAGTAGAAACGTCAGATGACTTAAAACAAAACCTACAGTAACAAGAAAGTGCAACTCATACAAAAACTACACTTATCCAGGGACAAAGATGTTTACTCCTTAATATAAATTTGCATGTATTGAACCGTATTTTTAATCTAATATATTCTTAATTGAAACTCATGATCAAATTTAAAATTCTTTGTGTCTTTGCTCATTCAAGTAAACTTTTATCTTTGTTTGTTCCTAGTAAAACTTCAACTCCAGGCGACCTCCGTGGGGGAGGTGGTGATCAAGGGAGTTTGTGCGAACCGCTATCTGGCCATGAACAGAGATGGACGGCTGTTTGGAGCGGTGAGTGACCTGAGTTATAATGATTCCATAAAAAAATAAATAAAACAACTTAGTTCCTGTTTTGCTGTTCTACTTTTGTTTTATCCAGAGACATTCCTGTAAAATCATTCAGTATCACTTCCTGAGAATGCATTACAGTGTTACTCTTTCTTTCTCACAAATGTGTGTTGTTCATCTAAATGTCTTCCAGTCGTCTGTCACATGCAGCGTTCAGGCTGCTGTGTTTTGGAAACTAAATATTTACCAGCCACCTGACGAGACATCCTCCCTCGCAGGGAAAGAATTAGAGCTTGACGCACGTTGGTCATAGTCAGAGCTTAAAATAAAGAGAAAAGATTTACCACAACATTGAGATAGGCCCAAGTCTAAATGTAATAGAGATTTGTGATTCAGTATTGTTGAGATATACAGAGACAAAACTATTTTGCATCTACACTTCTCTTATTTGTTTTGACAGGACTTTGAGTCCAAAAAATCCAAATCAAAGTATGTTCCAGGACTCAAACCGAACACTCAATTAAGTACCACTTGTGTATAACAAACAACTTATTTGGCTTTGAAACAAAATAAACTGAGGTGTCGGAGCAAAAGTGAGTGGGAGAATTATGAGACTTGTATTCAAAGGCTTTTATTATGAAATTCTTTAATCTTCTGGGGCATGGCCTAATGCCAGGGTGGTGATGGTGTAGGGAGCCGTACAGTAGGAGGTCTGAGAGACAAGAGCAGAATCACAATCACAAGGATATGGAGCTGCGTCTATGGAACATGGAATTGAAGGACATGAGGAATTTTCAGCAGGAGGAGACACAGGTGATTGGAAAAGAGAATTAAATCTTAGAGATTATTGAACTTTTGCAAAAAGGTCATTATTAGACCCGTGACGTCTGCTGTTCCACAGAGTGCACTCTGTCTGTTGGAAGGTCTCACTGTCGACATGTAGTCTTGACTTTTTGTCTGTCTGGAGTTTTAAGAGCCTTGGAAGTTTTCAGGAAATGACAGATTATCCCATAGACCAGAGGACAATGAGACTTTATATTGGCTGCTGGTCACAGTTGTTGAATAATCAGATTTTTCATAGGAAAAATTCTTAAAAACAAAGTGGAGACACTGCACACATGTTCTCACCACTTCCATCCAGACGTGCTGCAGATGAACTTGAAGAAAACAAGTTGTTTTTACAGTGCGTAACACTGTTGGCTTCACTGCTCAAGGGTTAAATGCACAGGTCACATTCCCATGTGTATAAAACATACTTGGCCAGTGGAGGAT
This sequence comes from Trachurus japonicus, assembly GCF_045865225.1. Lineage (NCBI taxonomy): Eukaryota > Metazoa > Chordata > Actinopteri > Carangiformes > Carangidae > Trachurus > Trachurus japonicus. The sequence continues at coordinate 9,371,329 of NC_140916.1, forward strand.
TCCTCTTCTTCTTCCACAAAAGATATAGTATGCGAAGTTATGCAAAGTTATGAAGTTATGCAAGATATTTTGTTGAGTGTTTATGAGAAGTGGCCAACAGCAGCTGGGCACCACAGCTGGCCCGGTGCCACAGTGTTGACGGTGCTGACGCAGTGTAAAGTGTTGGCGACTGATGTGGTTTGGTGGTTGTGATTTGTCCGCAGTCCATGTAATTTGTAAGAGGCACTTCCTCCTAATGAGAAGCCACGGCAGTGAGGTGCCACCCAGGGCGTCGCTCTGCTCCACTTTGGCTCTAATGTGGAAAATCATTTAAAAACATCCACAAGAGAAAAAGACACTTTCTTCTTATTACCATGTGTTGTGTCAAAAAAGAAACATTACCATTAAGCAATAGGATGAATAACACATGTTGATGAAAAATCATTAAGCACCTTTGAGAGATGCGTCTCAAGTTAGGATTGTCCTGAGTCAGGAACCATCTGCTATTTATTAGATCCTGACTGATCACATTTTATTACTATAACTGAGTCTCCACACCAGATAGTTGGACCAGTCCCAGCCTGGTCAGATGCTACATGAACTGATGAAGCCTCTTGGATGAGAGGTGAAACGTCTTCCTAGACAAATAACTAAGTCCAGTTGCTTTCGATTTAACCTCCTTTGAAATACTATGACCTGGACAAATGAGAACATGCACCGGCTTATAACTGAGTTAAAACTTTTCTTTTGATGAGATGAAGATCTGAGCAAGTTTGAAGTTTTCGTCAGAGTTTATTCCAACCGAAACCTTTGACAAACTTACACAGCTGAATAATGCTTTTAATGATTTTCAAATACACTTTCCCAGCACTTTTGATAACTTAATTAAAGGTTCAATGATGTATGAAGGTAAATGTCTGTGGGTTTTTTTTTTATTATAGATCAGCTCTGGGTTCTGTGAAAGTATCAAAGCCTCAGTCCACAGAGAAATGCACACAGCTTGTATATGTAAATTGTGCAGTCACCAAGCCCCGCCCACCTGGACCCACCATCCAACCTGGCAGGATTGTTTGTTTTACAGAGTTTATCTAATATCTGCTTTATTAAAAAAAAAAAACACTATGAAAACTGTGATCTAATCAGAAGAGAGCTCCAGAGCCTACTCTCTTCTGACTGGATGACACCAACCTGTTCTTACTAAAGCTCTAAAAAAGAGGCTGACATAGGAGATGTAAAACCACATAATATGATATAATATGATGATATGGTAAATAAATCTTCTTATGGATCAACACTTTGAACAAAATACTGGAAAATGAAAAATGTTGGACCTTTACTTTCTGAACATTTCTGTGAATTTAACAAACACATCCTCCATGTTTATTGCAAACAAACAGAAAATGTGCTCTGACTTATAACTTCATTGGTCACGTTTGTCTAAAAACAGAAACTAAAACAAAAGCCTCTTGTGGGACAGGGTGTAGGGCAGTTAACGCCCAGCCAGACAGTCAGATTTTAGCCAGATGTTGTGTAATTAATGTTTCTTCATGTTTTCTACAAAAGAATAATGTCAAGAAAGGAGGTCGTGTCAGCTCTGATGTTTGTTTTTCATTTTATATTTGCATCAAATCCAACTTTATCTTTTACATCTTGATTACTTTGACTTGTAGTTCACTCACCTCTGGGTTTAATATTTGATCAAAATACAAGGAAGCTGAACCAAGACAATAAATGACCAGCTTAATTACATAATTACTCCTGGTCAGACATGGTCTCAAAAAAATAAAATAAAAAATAAAACAAATAAAACAATGTCTTCACTGTGTTAGAGAGAAACACTGGTCCAACACTCTCCTTCAAAATAAAGGTGACATTTAGCACTGGGTGTTTTATGTGGTAATTTAATGCCATAAAATGTCAGCATTACAAATTTCTTCCATTTCCAGTACAGTACATACTATATGAAACAAATTTAATCAAACAGCACCCAAAGTGATGAGTTCCCATTTGTTTGTGTATTGTAAATAAGCAGCAGCACAGTTTTCTCACATTTCTCCGTTTGTTTCTTTCCAGAGACGAGCTACAGACGAATGCCATTTCCTGGAGCGTCTGGAGAGCAACAACTACAACACCTATCGCTCCAGGAAGTACCCGAACATGTACGTGGCACTGAAGCGGACGGGCCAGTACAAGTCTGGAAACAAAACTGGACCGGGTCAGAAGGCCATTCTCTTTCTCCCGATGTCCGCCAAGTGCTAATCTGGGATCTGAACGAGAAATATTAAAAGTCTTAGTGGCAACGATGATGATGAAGAAGAAGAGGAAGATGTGACAGCAGTGACGACAGAGTGTTGCCTTAAATAGCTGTGATCCTTTCCAACTGTTACATCCTGACAGTTCAGTCTGTTTCTTTTTTTTTTTTTTACTAATCTTGAGCACATCTCCTCTTATTCAGCTTTACTTCCAAACGGTGGCACACATTCACACCTAGCCACTTCCCAGTTAAATCAACTAAATGCTACAGTAATGCAACTGGAACCAGGTGCTTTGCTCAGGTGCACCTCACCAGAATGGCAGAAACTTCCTGTGACCTTTTACCCAACTGAGTTTCTTTTTAAAAGACGAGTCTCCCAGATCAGCAGGAAAAAGTAGATGTACTTAAATCTTAAAATATCATGACTTGAGGATATGAATCTGACAAAAATAAATACAAAAACTAAAATTAGATTTTTTAACTTAAAATTTCACTAACTAAAGAGAACTAAACTAAACTCAGTGAACACACTCAAATCAAGTTTTTTTCTACCTTTTCTTTTTTCTTTTAACACACTAATCATAATATTGACACTTAAAGTGTTTGTTGTAGGCTTCTTACACATGTCTTCATTTTCTGATACAATTACGTTCCCATATTGTTCTTAAATAGCTACAGATTTGTGCAAGATGTCCTAATGTTGAATTGCACAGAGGCACAATGATTCATTAAAAGGCAGGTTCCTTGCTTTTGTACTTTTTTTTCCTTTACCTAGCCAATAGGCTACCATGGCAAGACATCATTAATAATGAATTCATATTGTTAACTAGCAAATGTGCTAAAATTAGCTAAAGTCAGCATTGATTGTGAAATCATTTGTTCCCAGTCAAGAATACATAAACTCTCAGAACTGTACCTTTAAAAATGAAGCAGCTGTAGACGTCCAACATGGCCGCCAACAAGTGTTAAATGAACCGTCTGAGATTGTTTCAGGTGCCACAGTGGCATCGTTCACAAAGTGAAGGTGCACCAGTTCCCAGCCTTCAGTTCTTCAACAGTAACAGTCGGTGTGTCAAACACAGAGAAAACTTTAACTCCAGTCATTAAATACACTTTAAATACGAGTAACGCTGACGACCATGTGCCCACACAGTTCAGCCATGACAGGCTGTGTAACCCCGTCCGTCTGGCTAGGACTTCTGTGTTGGCAGCTGTCTGTGGTACAGCTGGTAGAACATCCCAGAGTAGACGGCAGGAAGCTCCTCCATGGCGAGGTCGATGCTGTCGAAGCCTCGCTCCAGCCCGTGGAGCAGCAGCTTGGCCACGCGAGACGTGATGGGCGTGGTGTCGTTTGTCTTGGCCAGCTCGGCGAGGTCCTGCCACTCGCAGCGCAGACACTCCTGAGTGCAGAAGTTGATGTCGTAGGTGAGCGGGCCGAGTCTGCAGATGATGTACATGTCGGACATGCCGAACGCTCCGGGGTGGTTGTGCTGCTGCCGGATGCTGAGCAGAGACCTGAACTCTGAGCGAACGCCGGTTTCCTCGAAGACTTCCCGTACGGCAGTGACCCCTGAGAGAGATCGACATGTGTAAACTGTGTCTGTGTCTGAGCACAGTAGATGTGGAGGCATTCAGAGGAGCATGACCAGAAGAAACACACCCGTGTTTCCCTCGTCAGAGTCGCCTCACAGAGGAAAAACACATATTTCTTTTGTAAAGACAAACATTGACGCTGCTTTCTGGGTTTGGGTCATGTACATTATATAAAAGCTGCTTATAAAAAATCTTAAAGAAGGTGAATAAGGAGAAACTCTTTGCATATATATATCATGTGCCTTATTTTGTAAAGTTCAAATGAATGTAAATGTATCACCTTTAATCATAATAGAGAAACTGAAAGACTTTAGCTATAGAGGTACTGTATTAGTTTTTTTTTTGTTGTTGTTTTTGAGCGACACTCACCGATATTTTCTCCTGGATCAGACAAACCACCGGGAAACTTCCAGGCGTTCTTTGTCTGCAAGTCAAAGAGTTAAACTTTAACATCCATGTAGTGATAGATGGCACTGCTGTAAATGTTTCTGAGGAGTAGCTTCAACACGGACACTGCAGAAAATAAAATGTCAGTATAACGTTCTTACTTAAGGCCGTAGTTTGTCAGTAGAAGATGTGTACAAAGGGAATGTCTTATGTATCTGAAGTAATAATTAAACACACACACAGAGAGAGAGATGTTCACTGCTCTGATCTGAGCATCATTTTCATTTATATATTTTATATTTGGGGCCTCACTCTGGAGACTTTTGCTGCAGTGAAGTGTGTGTCTTCCAAAAGAAAAAAAAAACTGTTTTCACCACTTATCCTTGATATTTAATGACAGTTTGCTGCTGGTTAAATTATGAAGTCAGTGTTGTGTGTGTGTGTGTATATATATTTTTGTAGTTACTTAACGAATTTTGTACGCTACGCTCTGTTTTCATTTCATCTTTGTGGGGGAACTCAAGTGCACTACAGCATTTATTTTCATGTATTGTCGACAGAATGCTATATTTTTGGAAGCTGTTTCTACATTGTGCTGGTACGAAGGAAAAAATAAAGAGATTTTGTGTAACTCTAATCAGTGTAATTGGTGTGGTTTGTCAGAGTAAAAGCTCTCGTTCCCACGGGAGCTCTCAAGCATGAATGCGAAAATAATAATAATCTCTAGGACGTGTGGGGGCAACGCGCCGGCCATACACAAACTGTTCACACCAAACCTACAGGGAAATGTTGCGTAAATGTCATCGGACCGTGATTAAATGAAACACTCAGCTATGATATGACATCACTCATCTGTGCGATGGATGAAATTACCTTGAGGCCACCAGGGATCTGTTTAGATGTCTTTTGTACTGATGTGAGAGCGATAATGTCCTGGTTTCCTCTCAGGAAGTTCGTAACCCTTCGTGAGCTCTGAACTGGCTTCGCTCTGCCAGAGACGCTCTACTGCCAAGGGCCAGGCTGTTATAAAGCCCATTTCCAGTAAACAGCTCGATGGAGAGGAGGAGGAGGAGGAGGAGGATAGAGATAAAACACTCCCCACACTCCCAGACCTCTAACTGCTTCCCTCTGCCTCTGGACAAAAGCCATCAACATACATCAACATTAACTCTTCAGGTTCTTCAGAGGGACACATGTTACATGTCCTGTTAAAAATTTAAGTCCAGAAAAGACGCTCACTTCAGTTCTGTCAATCGACCATCAGATCCAGACTAGACAGTGACCATGTATCTGCTCAGTCTGGTTTTACGAAGAGACTTTTAAGAAAGATGAATTAAATCGAGTCAAATAAGAAACATTTTATAGTAACTACACACTATTAAACATTAGTTAATCTATATTAATTAGTATGTAATTTACAAACACAGTTATAAATGTTCAACTCTGGATCAATAAGATCATCTACATTGTGTTAAATTATTGTATTTTATACTCAATACATTATGAATCTAACACTTATCAATCAAGTATTACATCAATAACAAAAACCAGTTATTTAGCACAGTTAGAAATATTTAACTCCGGAAATAACACGATCATATATAATAAATCTATTAAAGCAGAAGTAAGCGGAACATTTGTGTTAATATAAGTCTTAAATAGTTAAATCTTTCCGACAGCAATCACTTATATAGAGTGTTTGGTCTGAAACACGGGTCTGTCAGTCACTCTGCTCTGCTGTAAGCCGAGGAGAAAACTTTCCTTGTATCCTACAACCTTTATCCAATGAGGAGAGAGAACGGCATAAAGGGGCAGTCCTCTCTGTGTGTGCAGCCAAGGGATGCGCGTGAATGTGGTGACGTAGGGACGAGGGCGGGGACTGCTAACTCCATCGGCTGACAAGAAGTTAGCCAAAACGACCGGATCGCTTACTTCTGCTTTAACACACAGCAAGAAGGTCCTGGGTTCGAATCCCCGGCCCAGGTCCTTTCTGTGTGGAGTTTGCATGTTCTCCGGTTTCCCCCACCACTAAAAACATGTCGGCTAGGTTAATCCTCCAGTCAGTGCCCCTGACCAAAGGCACTGGCTCATAATCTGGAGTTGGTCCTCCGCAGTCGGCTGCCCACTGCTCCTCAGGGATGGGTTAAATGCAGAGAAAGAATTTCACTGTACTAGCTGTATATGTGACAAATAAAGTACCTTTACTTTACCTTTATATATGTACAAATGTTGATCTAAATAGTTTGTAATTGAAATAATATTTGATTGATAAATGAAGTGTTATATATGATCTTATTGATCCAGACTCCAGAGTTATAAATAACATACATTTATATGTGATTAATTACCGGTAAGGTAAGTATTTAATAATGTTGAATTAATCCTTTATGTTGTGTAGTTATCATAAAGAAATGAATTTAAAGGATTTTAATCACTGAAATTTCCTAAAATAATCATTATTATCATGTTTACTCAAACTGCAGATATACTGTGTGTGGTCTCTGGACTCTGCAGATAGTTTTGTGTTTGTTTTGTTGAAGTTTTGCAGCGTTACAAAAGAGTCTTAATGGATTCTGTTGAGGCACAGATTATTTTTCTCTTCTCTTCCTCAGTAGAGATGTGAACTCTTCCTCCTCCTGACAATGACCGATGGCTCATGAGTTCATGTTGCTGTGTTGTGTTAAACAAACAGGCTTTCCCATTACCTATAAAGCATTTTTTGGTGACTGTTTAATTTATAATATGTCAACATTATATTTTTAAATGAATGTTTTTTGTTCAGATACTCTTTATGACAGGGCAGATTAAAGTTTAACATGCTTTTCTTATAGTTCAGTGTTGTTGTTGTTGTCGTCGTTGTTTGGCGCTGATGCTTCACTTTGGTCAGTTTTGACTTTTGTTTTTTTTGGCATGTGCAGCTGCAGCGCTGTGGTGATGCTGTGTAAATGGGCATATTGTTTCAAATAACACTGAAGAGGCTCTTTACTCACTGCCTCGTTTATATCAAGTTAAGGGTAGCTGGTGTTTCTAAAAACGTAATTGGCTTCCAAATTGCTGCAGCATTGTGCAATCGCTTTTCGCAAATTGGTCGCAATCTCGTTTTTGGCACAAACAGATCAGTGTGGAGAGAGTTTTTTAAAAAAGAGGGGCCTGTTGTGAGTGAACCTCGTAACAACCTGAGCACCACAGCGAGGCTCTGTGAGGCGCGACACAAACACACACTCACTGAGCTGTTTGGGGGCATTCAGCCCAAGTAAACACCGTGTTTGCTTGAGGTCGACTAATGTTGTGTGGAGCTATGTTAGAATGTGAGATGGGGGGCCGAGGTGGCCGAGGGGGGCCCGAGAGGATTTCCACCCACTTTTCAGGTCAACAGAGGCAACACACAACTCACTACACAAACATGACTGATCAGACATTTTTAGCAGCAGCGGCAGCATCATTAGTGAGGATGGAGGGAGCAGCACCGGACAAAATATGTCAATATTAACATTTTCTGTTAATAATGTTTTTGCTTTTTGCTGTTTTGCTGTTCCGCCTTATTAACCCTACCTGTATTTTAAAAAGTCACTGCTCTTTGTTAAAGCTTCATTTTTATGTTATTTTAATAATTTTTATTTCTGTGTCATACCAGTCTGGTCCATCCCATCACAACACAGAACATGTGTCGTCTTCTGTTTTTACAAATGTCAATAAAATTAGAGGCAAACAATAAATTAAGCTGCAAACTACTTTTACTAGAAGAAAAGAAATAATCAGATATAATGTAATGTCTCCCCCATGTAACAGATGCTCTAAATGTTTCATATGTAACCTTATAACTTAATCTGATCGATATATAATGAATAAATATCGGCCATATCGGGGTAATAGAAAATAAAGTGAAACTCAACCTATGAGCATGCATTCAAAGTAAAAAGTAAAGAAACCATATGTTCTCTATGGCCGACACAGTCCATTCCATGAATGTAGTGGTGTGACAGTGTGTGACATATGTACCTTGTTTCTGTCTTGGACGACCAGAACTTTTCCATTGGACTCGTCGACGACTGCACCTAAAGGCAGGGAGAGAGAGAGAAGAAAAAAGAAGAAAAAAAAGCTGAAACTTTCACTCTATGTATTATGCAAGCACTTTGCCCCAGTATACACAGTAATCCGATCCCCACTCTGTGCACTGAATGAGTTACTGTGAGAACAATTTAAAGGGAGACCTACTGGCAGCGCAGCTCGCAGTTAATCATCAGGTTAAAACCTGCACAGTGTCGAGGAAAAAGCCTGAAGACAACACACACTTTGTCTTTGAGGATTAATCAGTCGACAGTAGCAGCGACTTCTGAGCCTGTTGCTCGTAGTTAAGAAGACTGGAATTCAACTTTGTTCGACTTCTTGAACTGTTGGAAGTGACTTTTCACTAGAGTGATGACAAAAAGTCCCAAAAATAAAACAGTAATAAAATGCTGCTTCACATTGTTTCACACTTAAAACGAAAGTGAAGGAACTGCTGGACGATACCAGTGCCGACTGTCGGACAGTCTCTTCCCAAAGCTGTTAGTAATGTCACTTAGATCCATGAAACTAGAATATTTGGATCAAGGCTTAAATAACAGAGGTGGAGCACACCTGGCCAACTGTTGCATTATGAGCACGATTGACTGTTTCAGAAAGCTTCCAGTTTTGCTTTTGTAAAGGTTTTACATTTAAATTCTCGGCTCCGACAGACTTTGACTGAAACTCACTGAGAATTTAACCTTGAATCTGCGACAATTGATTTTCTGGCCACTTGGGGGCAGCAAAAACAAACTGTAAACACGACATTGGCCTCAGTTTAAAAGCTGATATAACAAACCTGTTCGTAACACAGAGTTAGATCAGCGTCCTGGAGTCGAGCTTCTAACCAACCAATAAATTCACGTCCTGTATTCACTCTCCTTTAGGTTGTGTTTTGTTCAACCTATGTAGAAAAGGTTATTTTAGCTGTTCGACGCTCGTCTTTTTTTTTTTCCAACACTTTTCTAATGCTAGCTTTGTCTGTTTGCTGTTTGAGAACCAAAACAATGAAGCTGTAGATCGGACTGTGAAACACTGAGGTGAAAGACAACAACAATAAAACTTGTTAAATCTGACAGCGACTGCAGATTTGGGCCATAATCCTTTCACCCACAAGTAGCCACATGAACCATAGATCCTGTAAAATTGTCGATTATTTACATTAATTTCAACACTACATAATTTTAAACAGGCACTGTTACAAAAACAGTTCCAGTGAAGTATTATAATGCATCATAATAAGACTCAAATACGTCAACGTCTGAGAACAGTGGGTTGAAATAAAGAGGTAATGAGTGAGGGCAGAATTCTTCACTGAGTCTAAACAGAGTTGCAGTGACTCAGCTGAGCTTGTGAATGATGTCGACCTCCCACTCCAACATTTAACATTTTTCTCTCTTGTTTGAGTGGGTTTTTTCTTTTCAGCAGGTAGTGACTAAGAGGGGCAGCTATGCACTGCTGTCGACAGCCCGGGACGAAGAAAAGACGAAGAGGAAGGAGAGCGGGCCACTTTCTTTTCCGGTGGCTCCGTCTGCCCGAGCGGAGCGAGACGGGCCTCCTTAAATGAATGTCACAGATGTGTAAAGAGGGATGGGTCGTCCTAAAGGCCTGAGTTGGACTTCCAAGTGGAAATTGATGTCATCCCCGAGCCCCGTGCCATATGGCGCTTCACCGGAGGAGGCCTGGCTGCTGCGGAGGGAGGCTATCATTATGGAGCCTTCAGTCCAGGAAACAAACTGCTCAACAGGAGCGGGGGGGGGGGGATAGGAATTATGAGGAAAAAGCCCAGAGGGGTTGTTATTTAACAAATGTTAATCACTTGAGGTTACAGTTGAATTCTGGGCCACAAATACAATTTGATGTCTCGTCTTTTTTTTCCTTTTTCTTTTTTTTTTACACTGTTATACAAATTGCTCGTTAAATTGTCGGGAAAAATAATCAGTTGCTGTTGATGCACAAGATTAATCTTCAGTTTTTGTGGTTTTTACACACGCAGTATTATGAGAGTGAGTTATTAACGGTTTCATGAGTCACTGTCTGATGCACTGAACCATGAAACGTTTGTGTGATTCACTGTAATGACACTAATTTGTGTGTGTGTGTGTATATTTCCTTTATATTTCCTTTACTGTATTTTTTTTTGTCATTTTCCTGCGAAGAGCGGCTCATTCAGTCGTCCTGTCGTTGGGCGGACACAGGAAGTTCATTTACTTAACCTGTCTGAGCTACTGCTAAAATAAATAAATAAAATGTGCTAAAAATACCACGTATAATTATGTGTCATTAATAGTAGTAATAACAACAACAATAATAATGATGATGTGTAATATTTTACTCAGCTAAATGAAGCAATTTAAATTTCTTGTGACCACTTTGACTAATAATCCTGTTTCCAGAGGCCAAAGGTCATTTTAGCATCACATTAAATAATTTAGTTTAGTTTAGTTTATTTATTTATTTCATTCATTTATCAAGCATAAAAACAAAAAATAAAATAAACAATGACAATACTGTAACTCTTGAGTGAAAGGGGGCAGAAAGAAGCTAACTTATACTGTCTACCCCTTGTTACAAAGAATTAATTCACAAATTAGATAGTAGCTACATCCAAGCAGAGAAAAAATGGAAGTAGAAGAAGAAAAACATCAACAAACAACGTTTACAACAAAAGTGACATAAAATAAATTGGACGGCTGCAGCCCAGCCAGCTACTCATCATCGTAGTACATTTCTGTTAAGTGTTGACATGCTACATGCAGTATAGACACATATATGAATTTACTGTCACATGCGCACATATACACATAAATAAATACATAAACACCAATATCTGTGTATAAATCCATACAAACAAAAATTTTCACACCTACATGTACACGCGCAGACACTTATGCACATGTTTGTGTATACACCTTTACGTGTGGTTTTATTACATTTACACTAGGTCATATTTCTGAATCATGTTATTTTTAACTGTTTTTTTTAAATATACTGTTTGATCTTGCTTCTTTGGTTTCCTTGTTCAGACTGTTCCATAAACTGACTCCTCACAGAGATACAATGTTCCTTCAGTTTAGTTCTGAATCTCGGTTTGTTTAATATCTCTGTTCCCTTTAAATTATAATGACTTTCTCTTTTTTCAAATTTTTTCTGGATTTTAGTTGGTAATATTTTTGTGAGCTTTAAACATTATTTTGAGTATACTATAGTCAACCAGATCCTGAAATTTCATCAAATGTAACTGAAGGAATATTGGATTTGCGTGTTCTCTAATGCTTCCTACTAATTATATGGCTCTTTTTTGTAAAATGAAAACTGAATGTGTAAATGATTTGCAGGCATTTCCCCATATTTCAATACAGTAAGTCAGATGTGGAACAATCATGGAACAGTATAAAATATACAATCCTTTCTCATCTAACAACTATTTTGTCTTATGTAGCAGAGCAATAATTTTTGATAATTTCTTCTTAGTATAGTTGATATGTGATTTCCAACTCAAGTTCTCATCAACCATGACACCTAAAAATGTTATTTCTCTGACTCTTTTAATTTCTACACCATCTATAATAATTGGAGCATTTATACTTTTTTCTCTATTGCTAAATATCATAAAGTTTGTTTTATCAAAGTTAAGTGATAATTTATTAATATCAAGCCAAGTTTTTATTCTTTCAAATTCTTGTCTAACTACACTCAACACATGTTCTATATTTTTACCAGAGTAGAAAAAAGTGGTATCATCTGCAAACAGTATACAATTTAATATCTTAGATACATTAACAATATCATTGATATATAGTATAAACAACTTTGGTCCAAGGACCGACCCCTGGGGCACACCAAAGATTATATTTAATAATTCAGATTTAACATAACTTATCTGTACAAACTGTTTTCTGTTGTCTAGATAGCTTGATACCCATCAAGCAACCCCTCTGATTCCGTATTTGCTCAATTTTTTAAGAAGTATAGTATGATCAATGGTATCAAAGGCTTTTTTTTTAAATCCACAAAAATGCTCACAAAGTAATCCTTCTTGTCTATTGCAGTGGATATTTCTTCTGTTAGTTCTATGATTGCCATTGCTGTAGAGTGATTGGTTCGGAAACCATACTGACTATTGCTCAAAATATTACATTTGTCAAGAAAATCATCCAACCGATTTACAAATAATTTCTCTAGTACCTTGGGAAATTGAGGAAGCAAGGAAACTGGTCTGTAATTGGAAAAAAACATGTTTATCCCCATTTTTATAAAGAGGAATTACTTTCGCTGTTTTCATACTATTAGGAAAAGTTCCTGTTGAAAAGGACAGGTTACATATATAAGTGAAAGGTACAATGACAGATTCAATTATGTTTTTCACTAGAATCATGTCTAGATCATCACAGTCAGTTGATCCCTTGTTTGCACAACCTTTAACAATATTCAGTATTTCCTCCTTTTCAACCCTTCCAAGAAAGATGCTATTTACATTGTCCATGATTAGACTTCCATCTGTAGTATCACCCTTTGTTTTTGGGATGTTAGCAGCTAACTTAGGACCCACATTTACAAAAAAGTCATTAAAACTGTTCACAATTTTAGTATTATCTTCAATGCATAGGCTACATTTTCTTTCTCAAAATAATTTGGAATAATTGGTTTATTTTTGTGGTTTTTTATTACATTATTAATTAGGCTACTTTCCATGTTGCTCTTGTGTTTTTTCTATTTTTATCGAGTAATTTACCATAGTATTCCTTTTTATGCTTTTTTATTATCTCTACTAGTTTATTTTTATACTTCTTATATCTGTCTTCAGCTTCTCGTGTCCTTGATTTTAAGTAACATTTATATAAATAATTTTTCTTTTTGCAGGCATTTCTTAACCCTTTAGTCATCCATGGTTTGTCAATAGCATCCCTCTTGGTAAAATTCATCAGTTTACAATTTTTGTCATACAGCACAGAGAATGTTTTCATAAATAAATCATATGCTTCATTGACATCATTAACATATATTCCATCCCAATTTTGAATTTTAAGGTCTTCTTTTAATGCTTCTAATGCTTTTTTAGATCTGTTAATTGCTTTTTGTGGTGGTTTCTTTGACATTATAGCAATAATTTTCATGTACAGCAAAAACAGGTAAATGATCACTCACATCAGTAATTAAGATCCCACTCAGTACTTTTCCATCGATCATGTTTGTAAATATATTGTCAAGTACAGTTTCACTCTGAGAAGTGATTCTTGTTGGTTTAGATATCATTGGAAATAAACCCAGACCATACATTGCATTTGTAAAATCATATAAACACCAGGATTATCCATATCAATGTTGAAATCACCACACAAAAACAGTATGGTTTTGATCAAACAACTCTGTTATAATATCAGTAAATGACTCCACACTGGTTCCTGGGGCTCTATAGACACAGCTCACAAATACATTTTTTGATTTCTCATTTACTATTTCCACAGTTATAATTTCCATTACGTTATCAACCATCGCTGTCATATTACTATCAACTTTACACCTCAAGGATGAGTTGATATACAAAGCTACCCCCCCCACCTCTTTTATTTCTTCTATTTACATTATATAAGTCATATCCTTCAATCTGAAGTTCATCCAACTCATCATTCTTTATCCATATTTCAGACATAGCAATTATAGTAAAGTTTTCTTTGAACTGTTTTAAGTAGTCTTTTATTTTGGGTAAGTTACAATTTAAACTTCTGCTGATAGGTTTCCCTTCATCATTATCTTATCCATAAATTGGTTCTCAGTGTAATAATCACATCTGTTGTTGTCGAGGATTGATAAATTGTGGTCTGTGTCCCTATCTATGCTGTATATCTTATCATCTAAATCATCTACTAAACTAGCACAAGTGTCCATGTTTTAGTGTAAGTATCATTACTGTATCAAACACAGTTAGAACTCTGGCAATGATACTCCCTGGTGACCTCAGCATGTTCTCATTTATATTGTTCAAGGTCTTTTAGTTCTCTTATCACAATCACCTTTGCTTCCTCTGGTGTTCCCTTCAGCCGGATCATTACTTTACAGTTTCTTGTCCATGTTGCTTGAATTTTGTTCAGTTTTCTCAAGAACCGTGCCTGTCTGGCTATTTCAGCATTATTTTTCGTTAGATGTTCATTTATGTACACACCTGTTCCTTTCAGATATTTTGCTTGTCTCAATAGGTCAATTTTATGCTTTCGGTTCACAAAGCGAACCACTATTGCCGGTTTTGTTTTACTGTTCAGACGAGGAAGAGTATGGCATGCTGCAACACTGTTTGGATGAATGTTTATATTTTTTCTTTCAAGAAATTTCATTACTTGCCGTTTCAGTGTTTGCAGCTCCTCTGTTGGTGCATCCTCCCCGTCTTTGCTCTTGCCTGTTGTAGTGCTGGCATAGCTGAGTAGTGTCTCTAGACCGTTTATAATTACATCCTCCATTCTTGTGTACTGCTTAAGTCTTCAATCCTTCTTTCCAAGTCATTGATTTTATTGTCCTTTTCTTTTATTATATTCCTTAGCTGCTTGATTTCGCCAATCAAATCAAGCAACATTTGCTGTTTAGCCACTTTGCTTAGCTCATCTGACATGAAGTTGAGCGATTTCTTAATCTCCTCTAATTCATCTTCAAGTGTGACAGTGTTTTTCCTTGGTGCCATGATGTAGCTGGGGCCTCTGGCCTGGCCTGGTGGTGGATGGCTGGAGCCTCTGGCCTGGCCTGGAGGTGGATGGCTGGAGCCTGGTGGTGGATGGCTGGAGCCTCTGGCCTGGCCTGGTGGTGGATGGCTGGAGCCTCTGGCCTGGCCTGGAGGTGGATGGCTGGAGCCTCTGGCCTGGCCTGGAGGTGGATGGCTGTGGCCTGGTGGTGGATGGCTGGAGCCTCTGGCCTGGCCTGGTGGTGGATGGCTGGAGCCTGGTGGTGGATGGCTGGGGCCTCTGGCCTGGCCTGGTGGTGGATGGCTGTGGCCTGGTGGTGGATGGCTGGGGCCTCTGGCCTGGCCTGGTGGTGGATGGCTGGAGCCTCTGGCCTGGCCTGGTGGTGGATGGCTGGAGCCTGGTGGTGGATGGCTGACATGAAGTTGAGCGATTTCTTAATCTCCTCTAATTCATCTTCAAGTGTGACAGTGTTTTTCCTTGGTGCCATGATGTAGCTGGGGCCTCTGGCCTGGCCTGGTGGTGGATGGCTGGAGCCTGGTGGTGGATGGCTGGGGCCTCTGGCCTGGCCTGGTGGTGGATGGCTGGAGCCTCTGGCCTGGCCTGGTGGTGGATGGCTGGAGCCTGGTGGTGGATGGCTGGGGCCTCTGGCCTGGCCTGGTGGTGGATGGCTGGAGCCTCTGGCCTGGCCTGGTGGTGGATGGCTGGAGCCTCTGGCCTGGCCTGGTGGTGGATGGCTGGAGCCTCTGGCCTGGCCTGGTGGTGGATGGCTGGAGCCTCTGGCCTGGTGGTGGATGGCTGGGGCCTCTGGCCTGGCCTGGTGGTGGATGGCTGGGGCCTCTGGCCTGGCCTGATGGTGGATGGCTGGGGCCCCTGGCCTGGTCTGATGGTGGATGGCTGGAGCCTCTGGCCTGGCCTGATGGTGGATGGCTGGGGCCTCTGGCCTGGCCTGGCCTGATGGTGGATGGCTGGAGCCTCTGGCCTGGCCTGATGGTGGATGGCTGGGGCCTCTGGCCTGGCCTGGCCTGGCGGTGGATGGCTGGGGCCTCTGGCCTGGCCTGATGGTGGATGGCTGGGGCCTCTGGCCTGGCCTGATGGTGGATGGCTGGGGCCTCTGGCCTCCACTAGTGGTGGATAGCTATAGCCTAGCCTGGTGGTGGATGGCTGGAGCCTCTGGCCTGGCCTGATGGTGGATAGCTGGGGCCTCTGGCCTGGCCTGGTGGTGGATGGCTGGGGCCTCTGGCCTGGCCTGATGGTGGATGGCTGGGGCCTCTGGCCTGGCCTGATGGTGGATGGCTGGGGCCTCTGGCCTCCACTAGTGGTGGATAGCTATAGCCTAGCCTGATGGTAGATGGCTGGAGACTTTGGCCAGGCCTGGTGGTGGATGGCTCTGGCCTGTCACCTTGATTCAGGTGAATGTCCTTGTCTTGAGGAAGTCAGTCAGTCCTCCAGAGGCCAGTCCAGTGTAACGTCTCCTTGTCATCTTCCTTCATCAGCTGTGGGTGTGCAAACTCCAGGCCGTCCTCACGAAGATCTGGTCTGAATCGTATTGAAGAAATTCTCTGGACCAGTAGGCCTATGAGTAGCTAATGCAGCACAAGTAGGCTACTGGTTGACTGATACCGATTTTTACACAAATCATTTTACACAAAACACAACATTAAATGTATTCAAATTGCCGTAGCTTAACTTCCGGACACGACCTTTTACATATGGACACGACACGGCTCCGCCATGGTCTGCCCACCCAATAAGAGCAGGTTTGTAAATGCTACAATCAAAGTTTTCTTTTTATTCCTCCATAATGTTTTATTCTCAAATGCTGATTTCCTACAGTCAGTGAAAACAACAGTCTGGTATTTGACGTGACATTCATTCTGCATTGATCCAGTCTTTTCCTTCCTGACACCTGAGCTCAGGTCACCTGTCTGAACTGATCCAACACCGGTGTTATTTATAAGTCAGAACCTGCATTGAAAACTATCCACAGGCCTGCCATGGCTGAATAACGGACTGTGGAAAACATAATTATTTATAATGACACAGAGGAAGAAACAGAATTAATCTGGTGCAGCAGAGTGGTTTAGATCTGATACATATAACTCAAACAATGCAGTGGTGCATTTTGACTGTAGTCTTATAATAGGGGAGAGCGTGGTGCGTCCTAACGCGGGGTCAGTTGTAACACGGACATTTCAAGTGGTTACACAGGGTTCCTCTCAAAATGCTTCTGGCCAGTTACCCACACAACTAATAGACGGTCACCTGCCAGTTTTCATCAGAACTGGACGCAGTTCAAAGTTCCACGAGTGTTTTCAGTCGACATAAGTGAATTCCTTTGTCATACTTGTCTTTCGATTGCTGAGCTGTTTGAGTAAGTCAGAACTCAACTACGTATGATTTAAACATCGTATTGTTGTCTAACAAAACGTTGATTTAAATAACATTAACAACTCCCAGAAAATGTAAGCTAGACTTTGTTGACAGCTACATTGTTCTTTACTCTTTGACTCTTGTTCATTTTGAACAAAATTTCTTCAATAAATAAGACATATTGTGTAGGCTACATGTGCCCACATCAACACAGATCAATATTCTATAATCTGATTACAGTAATTAGATTACTTTGTAGTCCCCCCCCCTTAATTTCACCCAAAATCGATAATTCACCAATCATCTACTCACCGTCATGCCAAGGAAGGGTTTGGAGAACTTTCAGAGTTCTTTACTTTCGGTTTTGCGGCGAGTCATGAGAATAACGCCGCCGAATTGCCGTTTATGGTCGGGACTACGACGGTATGTGATCGTCTTCGAACCTCTGACTTTAATTCTTGATGAATGAAATAGTCTGTCTTGTGTCGGTCAAAGAATTTCACGGTGCGCGCGGAGGCTCATAAATGTAGTGTGAAAACGCTTCGCTTTTCCAAAACTCCTCGTTCTTCCTTTAACTTACAGGATATTGATAGAATTGATATAAATAGAATTTTATGAAATAATTTGCATGAAACAGAAGCATTTTCACCCATGGGGTTAGTTCACTTTGCCACTTCTCTGTCAAACTGTATAAAAACCCTAAGTGCTAGAAATATGGCAAAGGCTGTTCAGTTGCAGCAGAGAGGTGTATTTTTGTTGCATAAAAACATGATTAATCTAACTCATATATTCAGCCCAAACCAAAATGTGTTCCCCTCAGGGACAAAGAAACATACAGTAAACTCTCATTAACAACTAAATCAGATCCTGTGCTTCACTTCTCTGTATCTTCATGACTTCCTCTTGTTTTATCTGACTCAGTTCAGTTACATGTCACTGTAAACACACTGTAAGATTTGACCTCCTTATTTACCAGATAAAAGATCATCTTGACCTTAAAGTACGAGCTGCTGATGTTTGGGCTCAGGTTTGACAGTTTAAAAGCATGAGGTCATATCTGAAGGCTTCATGAAGATGTATTGAATGTCATGTAAAGTCCAGTTATTGGCGCTGTGATCAAAGGTGGAGCGATAATTGATTGGACTAAATATCTGGCCGGTCGTTTCACATTTATTGCACAGTGTTGCAGAGTTTTTGGCCCCTACTGTGGGGGTTGATCCCCGTCTTTGTCAAGATGATGAAAAACTAAGACGAGTAAGGAAACAAATATCTCGACGGCCGCATGTTTCAGATTCCTGATCTGTGTTTCATCGTCGCCGGGGGAAGCGTTCTGGCATCAGAGAGGGAAACTCTGGTCTCCATCCCTCTGTGAGGAAGGATGCTCTCTGGACATGTTCTGACATGCTTCAAGAGCATCTCTCTGCTGTGTGGTGGAGGAGCAGGCAGGCAGCACTGCGCCCTCTGCTGGACGCTCAGGAGCTCTGCAGCAGCAGCAGCAGCAGCAGCAGCTCCTCCTTTTGTTACCTCTCTCTCCACATTCACAATAGATGGGTGAATTTCCATTTACGCAAGTGAAATGATCCAGAACGTTGCAGCCCCAACACACAAACAACCTCTAGCAGAAAAACAAACCACTACTAGATTTAATGCAGGTCACAGTTTATGGGTTTAATCTTTTAATTAACAAGAGGCAACAGAGTGGATTTTATCTTTAAAAACACCTAAACCTCATCAGACTCAGTGGTGGAGCAGTTATCCAAAAAAATCCTGCAGCACTGATTTATACTTAGAAATAATTTCTGTTCCTCTTCGGTGTCGTCTGATGTCGGCTTTCATCGCTGCTGTAAACTTTGCTTCTGTTTCAGTAGTGATTTTGTGTTTTGTGTGAGTCTTGGGAGTCTGTGGTCAGCTCGGCCAGTCAGAGGTAAAATATAGATGACTCTGCAGAGAGGGCTCGGCTGCATGGATAAACGCCTCCAGTCAAGGTAATATGATCTGTTACTCTACAGTTATTGATATAACTCTCAGCTAAGTGCTTTAGATACTCAGACATGCAGCTATACAGTATATTCATATGAGAGTGGACTGAGGGCAGTATTTAACCATATGAGAGAGGAACGTTATTTTCTCAAATAATAGAAATCCACCCAGTTTTCAGCCACTGGTGATGTGTTCAGATGTCTGGGTTTGTCCAAACATGAGACACGCTGAGTTTACACAGTGATATGAAACAGAATAAAGAAGATAATACAAGTTTTTGCTTGGAAAACTAACTGTTTCAGCTCTATTGTTATAGTTCTTTTTACACATATACTGATGATATTGTGTGATGTTTGCCCAAAGGGTGATATTTTCTCATGGTGGTGGAGGTCATGCGTTGATCTAGTTAAAGATGCAGATATACAGGATATTTTTTCTTTAAAACTGTTTTTTTAATTTCTCAGAATATAATGCTTGAATTATGCTGAAAATAATTACACACATTTATGATGTTAAGATCTATGAGTGTTTAATTTGGTGAGTATCATGTATCATGTACTACTATGTATTGTGAAAGTAAAGATTGAGAGTATAATGTATCTTTTTGATATGGAGAAAAAGGACTAATTAACAACAGTAAATAGTCTGCGACAAAGTCAATACAGTAATTACTAATTTACTAATTCACTAAATTTTGGACTTGGAATAAGTTATAGCATACACCTGTGTATCACACCTACACTATCCTCAACTGTGCCTCTGTAGGTTTGACAATATAATCCTGAATCAAGCCTTTTTTCTGGAGCTTTTAGCTGTACTTCACAGTCTTCATCAGCTCAGTGAAGTTTTAACTCCATCTGCTGGTTAAGACAGTGATATGTGGTTGAAAAAGGTATTGAAATGAGTATGTTTTGTCAAAAACACCATCTCTACCTGCCACCCCCACTTGGTGAGTTGCGAACCCCGGCAGTCTGCTCTCGCCCTCTCCCAGCCACAGGGACAGGACGGCGTGGTCGTGCGACGCGTGGTGGAAAGTGAAGCCGTGAGTAGAAGCGGCGGCGGCACATCGACACAGGGAGATGGGCACACGGAGCCACACTGCTACTTTCCCCTCAGCTCTCCACTGCACCAAAGACTCTGAGGAGGACACAAGTCAGATGTCTGATAAGTGTGTAGCTGCTTCAGTTAAACAGGAAACATGTGGAAGATGTCACATTTTGAAAAACAACAGATAGTTTTAAATTACATTTCTGTGTAACTGGATTGTGCAAAGATGGGAAATTTAACAAAGATTATGCAGTAATGAATAACAGACACAGTTTGGTGGAAACAGCTTTGATGTTACAGGAGCAGATTGATGTTGTGAAAGATTAGAAGAATGAAAAAGGTATTTAAAAGAAAAGCACTTTAACTTCCAGTAAATGTTGTAATTTTGGGTTGAAGTAAGACACTCAGTGCTGAATTTGAGTGTTACAGTATGGGGGTAAAATGGAGAGTAATACCAAGTAGTTATTACTGTAATGGCATTTGACAATTTGACATGGTGTATAGTGCAGGAACAAGGTGGGGTAGTTAAATCACAGCTACATATGAATAAGGACAAAATCAAGCAGAAACTGTATGAATCAATATATAATCAATATAATATCTAAAAATTGCCCAAAACAACCTCAAACAAAACTGGTTTATATTTAAAGAGCAGGCTTCAATGGCTGGTTGGTTCAACACAGTCATGTTAGCTGGCAGCTGGATTGTGCATCCTTGATGCACATAATATAACATTTAAATGGGCGTTTATGGGCATTACATTGACCAATTTAGGTCAGATTAATAAAGAGAAGTTAAGAAATCATGCAAGACATAGGATCTTAAAATAGTGAATAGTTTCATGTGAGAAACAAAGTAGTACTTCCATGCATGATGCACACTTGCAAGTCTCATCATGCACAACTCTGTAAATCACTGTCCTTGTATGGTTATTGATTTCACCCGGTTAATGATTTGCAACTTGTGCATGTTGTTTCTTTCTCTCTGTCCCTCATTCATCCAACTTCCGGTCAACAAACCTTGTAATAATCCGCTAAATAAACTTTCGCTGATGTCCGCAGGTAAACTGACGTCAGCCAGGTTCACCGTGACTCCACCGAACCGGTCCAGCTTCCCGGTCAGGACACCACCACCACCGACACCACCGCCGGTCCCCTCCACGCTGTGTAACTGGTAACGACTTCCCGAGCAGCACCTGAACGGCGCGCGGACAGGTGACGCCGCGCTCACCAGCGGGAGAAGTTTGGAAACAAAGCCGCGAGCTGCCATGTCAATACAGTTAAACAGTTTTTCAAAAATCCTGCTTAAATGGTTCAGTTGGCTCAGTTTCCAACCGGCATATGCGTGCAACTGTGCAGGACAGTTACGTAAAGGTCCGCCCCGGACGTTGCATAAATACCGTAATAACGTCAGCTGCTGCGCCAAACTAACTCCCTTCGCAAATCTGATAATTCAACTCGTTGCTGCTACCACGGTGGGTGATTTACCGGGCGAACATTATATCCGAAACAATCGCCAATGTGTAATGTTTTAATCGGCTAGATAATCAACACACATGAATCGATTTTTAACTGGCTACAAATAAAATTGATGAACACCGCGCGCTGTGGCGGTTGGCGGGTTGTCTCCAAAATGGCGCCTGAGGTGAAGAAAAGCTAACAGGTTCAATCAAAGAAATCGTTGAAAACCTTAGAAAATGTTACGTATAACATTGTATATATGTGCCGAACTAACGACTGTGCCTTTATAATGCTTAAAATTCATCATGTTAAATGAGAAAAATATGTTTTGACCTTCCTATAAGAACGAAAAAGTAAATCTGTGTGATTTTTAAAAGGAGTTCTGCTTTTTTTTTTTTTTTCCCTTTCAAGGCTAGATTAGCTCCAAGCACTTTCGGTATTTTTTTTTCTAAATCAGGAACATAATATTTATTACAAGTAATTAAAAAAAACTACAGCGTAATTATTTTTAAAATACAAGTAATACAAAATTATTAATTTTCCGATGAGATTCCTGGTGTTACGGTAAAAATGGGGCGGGGCTTAAGGGCGAACCAGGAAGTTTGCAACACCGCTCCGTGTTTACACATGTTTGCAGTTTCACGTGGAGAATATTGTGACAATTAAAATGTCTTCTAAGAAAAATAAGAGCAAATCGAAAAAGTCGAGTGAAGGGGACGGTTCTCTGGTGCTGAAGGAGGGTTCACATGACTCCTCCAACCTGCAAACATCTGGACAGGACGGAGGAAGCTGCAAAAGTTCAAACAGCAACTCATTCACTGTCACGGATTTCATAGAAAAAGGTGAGATTTGCTCTACTCACTTATATTTTGCAGATGTGATTGGATATTAAAACTCAATGACTCTTTTGCAGTCTTTGATCCAGTTTTTAACTGAACATGAACCACGTTTTGAGACCAAACGTGGTTTTCATGTTGGATGATGTTCATTCAAACTGAGGCAAACAGATGACTTCTTCCACTGTGACAGTCTTTTAACTATTTAGTTTGTGCTGCATTTATTATCAACTGCAGCTCAGACTGTACCCAGAAATGGAGGAAGTATTCAGGTTAAAAGGACCAATAGGCCTACTTGCATGCATTATATTCAACCTGCAGAACAAGCAGTTGCAACAGTAAAATGATGCTTACATCAGTCTTCATTAAATGATACAAGATACAGATACAATCAGATTATTGGTCCAGAATTAATTTTACCCCTTTGAAATTTAAACACTTAATGAAATGCAACCACCTGATACAATTAGAGTGGAAATGTCGGGTTGATATCTGTGTCTAATATGGGTCTCATGGGTCTTGGCCAAACACAGCTTTAAATGTGTAATGCATCAAATGTAAAAGGTAGTAGAAATCATAGAACGGCTGTGGTAGTTGCAATAGAAAGCACAATGTAAATACTCAATGTAAAGCACTGTATTTCAAATTTGAGTGCAATACTTAGGGAAATGTAATTAGTTTCCATAACAGGCCACTGAAGCCTTGAATTAGCGTCTAAACTTTCAAAAGATTTGTGATTTTAATTGTGCACATGTGAGGACTTGATTTTCCCCCTGTTAACAAGAAGTGATCAGCATGAATGTGGTGAATGGTAACTTACAGCCAACATCCTGCTTCAGTGTTCTTCTGGTAAACTGTTTGCAGAGAAAAGACTTGAAATATTGTTAATGAATACTCCTAAATCAGTAGTTTAGCTTCAGCTCCAAATGCTGAATGAACCAGTTGATTCAGTAGCTGACTGGTTAATGACATCAGAGCCCATTTTCAGTATAGAGAATATGATCGTCTCTATCCCCATCATTAACAGTTGATCTACTGCCTTTAACTGCTGTAATCTCCTCTCTTATTGAAGGTTTTAAACACTTTCTTGAAATCCTGGTTTCATGTGTTTTTGTTAATTTCTTCACAGCCGATGACAAAACACCAAAAACCTGCAGATCAACTTTAGTCCAACTGGGCCTCAATTCAATGAAGTCAGCCGGAGTGTGCATCGGGAGACCGGTCCTCATGACGAGTCCCACAGGACAACAACAGGTGTCCTTTCATCTGGTTCCTCTCTCCTTAAGGCGGGTTTACACTGTACGATTTTGCCACGATTTTCTCGTCCCAGACGAGTCGCAGCCTAATTTGCATAAGGGATCGCGGGGTCGTGAGCATAATCGGGACGTATGGTTAGTGAGGCTCTGCGTCACGTCCCGACGTCCTAAAGACGAGTCGCCGACCTCCCGATTATTTTCTGACATGCCAGAAAATTTCTCGTCGTGACGGACAATGTATGGGGTCTTACGTCACGATTCTGCACATACGACAAGTTTTTACCATGACAGATTGTTTTAGCACAGAGCACAGAGCCTTTATGAACCTGAGTGTGATGCTGAACCTCGTCAGATGGAGTTAGAACGGGCAGACAGAGAGAGGAGGGACAGGGAAGTGACCAGCTGAAGTTAGACCACAGCTGTGACAGACAGGGTGACCGGGTGATGATCAGTAATGCAGCGCAGTCCGTGGTGGAAGATCAGCCCGACAAATGTACACACACTATCAATCAGCAATTGAGGACGATTATTTTTTCTTGCCGTTACAGTATAAAATAGCGAGCCTACACACCAGCCACTTCCACTGTGCTCTGGCTCCTGATCAGCTGAATTTTTAAACAAAGTGCAGGCGAGAGAGAGAACTAGTGAGGCTCCTCTGACAGCTGCAGGTGAGCTGCAGGTGAGCTACACGTCAGCTGGCTGGAGAGCGCCGCTCTCTCTCTCTCTCTCTCTCTCTCTCTGTGTGTCTCTCTCTCTCTCTCTCTCTCTCTCTCTCTCTCTCTCTCTGCAGCAGCGTCCTCGGAGGTGATGCGCGCTTTCTGTGTGTGTGTTTGTCGGTCTGATCTTCCACATGGACTCTGCTATAGGAACCAATATCAGGAACCAATGTCAATTTGAGGTTTACAATCGAGCAATTATAGAGCAGCACAAATCTCAGCGGCATCGCAGGGTAATCGTGGTGGAGAGCAATCGTAGAACGACGTGTAATTAGTGGGGGTCTGAGACTGATCTGAGACATAGGACTGAAGAGGGAAGCTCGTGCAGTTTGAGATGTGAACAGACGAATAGTCGTGCAGTGTAAACCCGCCTTTAGTTATATTGTTATTTCAAACCAGCACTGGCTAATGCATTAAACATATCTGGTGTGTTACAGGTGTGTTTGGGATGGCCCGTCGCTCCCTTCCCTGGTGGGAAAGTCGGTCTTCACAAACACATCCAGACCAACCTGAAGGTGAAGTCAGGTGGGGAGGTGACGCTGCAGCCGATAACAGGTCCTGTGCTTCGGGCTGAAGAGGTGGTTTTATTCAACAGGTAAAAATCATCTGGTTATCACTGGAGAATTGTACATAATGGATCAGACTACAGTGAAATTACATTTTGCCTCATATTATACATCATTTCATATTATCATTAGATGAGGAATGGTTTCACTTCTCATGTTGCAACAACATATCACCTCATTTTGTTATATCAAAAGCAGTTAAATTGATGCTGCCATCTGCTGGCTGTATGTGGCCACTACTGTTCAAATGTTCAGTGTTCAATCAGTATGCTCTATATTTTCTTCATCCTTTTCAATACATGTTTTAATCTACTGTGCGTCTTTGTTATTTCACATGTGAAGGTTTTTTTTTTGTGTATGTGTATTTCTATGGTGCTTCATCAGAATCTAAGTTGTCATTAGTTCATAATATAGTTTTGTAACCTACATTTTTTGTTTTGTGTGATGCTGCTGTTTCAGCCTGGACACCATTGTAAAGGAAATTGTACAGTGTGTGTGTGTGTGTGTGTGTGTGTAATTTATTGTCATATACATATGAACTCTTTCTCAGATCAAAAGACGACACTCTGGAGACAGATGAGTTCAAGAACTTCCTCCTGAGATCTTTGGGTAAGTACATTTTGCTGATTTTCTTCTATCAGATGTATCTCTTTTTTCCAGTTTATGTGTGAGACATATCTACTGTGATTTGATTTTCTATGTTCCTGCCTTTTTCTGTTTAATTGCTAATCTAATCAATCTACCTCATTTCCTGAGCTGGAATAACTGTCCTGCTTTGTTTCTCTTGGTCCAGTTGGGAACATCGTCCTACCAGGGAACGTCCTGTCTCTGTCCTACTATGGCCGGTCGTGCGGCCTCCGTGTCGAAGCCATCAGAGGGGAGGACGGTGTGACCCTGCAGAGACAAGCTCCTTCCCCAGGACTCGGCCCTGACACCGAGGAGTCCTCTGTGATCAGCTCTGCCCTGGACTCCACGTCGGCCGACCTCTCCCTGCAGCTCAGCATGCTCACGGTGGACGACAGGAACGCTGACGGGTCACCGGGCGCCCCTGGAGAGCCCGGTCCTGCAGCCAGCACCCCACGGAGGCCGATCCAGCTCTCTCCCCTCTCCCCACTCCCTTCTCCCTGCACGCCCTCCTACAACTCCCAGAATCCTCCTGCAGAGTCAGCGGAGGATGCTGTCGGTCAGGAGGAGAGCTCACACAAATTAGACCTGGCAGAGAAAATCCCCACAGCGCCCCCTGGTGGCGTGCTGAGCTCTGACACCTTCTACAGCCTCTCCTGCTCCACCAAAGTCAGCTTCAGAGACAGAGCGGGACAGGAGGCTCCGGACGCAGAGGCTACGAGGTCAAAGGTCACATACAGCATGATCGGTGGCCTCAGCAGCCAGCTGGACGCCATCAGAGAGACAATCGAGCTTCCACTGAAGCACCCGGAGCTGTTCAGCAACTACGGTAGGTTCAGGTTTTCACCTCATTATAATGTTCAGTGGTAAGTTTTCAGCTTATCATGAGCTGTTGTCAACGCAGGGATCCCCCCTCCCCGAGGAGTTCTCCTGTACGGTCCCCCGGGCACAGGGAAGACCATGATTGGACGAGCCATAGCCAATGAGGTCGGAGCTCACATGACGGTTATCAACGGCCCAGAGATCCTGAGCAAGTACGATCACTTTCATGTCCCAGTGGAAAATATATGTTTGGATTTTTATTCTGTTTGGGCAAAAGAATAAACAGAAGTTGGTTTATTCTCTTATATATTATTGATTGTATAAATCAACATAAAGAAACAACTTTATATTCAACCAAAATGGTACAGGCTGAAGCTATAAGCTTGCAACGCCTACCCTTTTCACCTATTATACAACTGGCAGATCACCCATTTCCTCTACTGGTGTTTTTTACAAAGATAATGATGCCATCAAATATTCTATTATATGAAATCAAACCATTAGTTTATATTTATCAATTATTTTGTTTTTGAAGAGACCTTTAAATCTCTGAAGAATTCATTCTCAAGATTGTTCCATACTCAGTATGCACCCTTTTACAGAAATGGATGTACATTTAATATTAGTCACAGTTCATATTTACAGCCTCTTTTTTCAGACATGTTTACAGCTTTGCCTGGCAACAAGTTATTATTATTTGATGTATTATTATTGTTATTGTTATTGTTATTATTATCTTTTTACAGATTCTATGGTGAAACAGAAGCAAAGCTGAGACAGATATTTACTGAAGCGTCTCAGAGGTAAAGCCCACATACGACCATCACTGTTACTCACATAGACATCATAGAAGAGAACTAATCCATCTCAAAATGTTGTGTTGAGACTCAGAGTTTTGTTTTAAAGTACAAAGCTGCGGATTTGACCCGTCTTTCATCCTGTCTCTCGGTTTGACAGGCAGCCCGCCATCATCTTCATCGATGAGCTGGACGCTTTGTGCCCGAAGCGAGAGGGAGCTCAGAACGAGGTGGAGAAACGAGTCGTAGCTTCTCTCCTGACTCTGATGGACGGGATCGGATCAGTAAGTTCTGCACCTGTTGACTCTTGTTTGTGTGTTTTACTTCTGCAAAGTTAAAGCCACGGACTCTCTCTCCACCACCTCCCTACATTTTAATTTGAGTTTAATCCATTTACCAAAAAGAGAAAACAATGTTTAAGAAGAATTTTATTGAGCATTGTTAATTTTCTTTATTTTTTATAGATATAGTGATTTAAATCCTAAATAGGAATTCTGTTAGCCATATAATATAACCATGAAGTGAAAATCTAATATTGTAGCACCTCTAGATTGACCTTTCACAGCACTGTTTTGAAAAATACTCCCCCACTGACTCCCCTGAACCTCCTCCTCCTCCTCCTCTTGAGCAAACATTTTCTATTATTTCTCCTCCATGTTTATTTAAGTTTCCCTGTTACTTCATCTGAAGCTGCATCCTCTCTAGACTAGTTAATCTAATCTCAAAGGGAAGATGTCTCCTCCTCGGCTTACATCATTTACACAATACGTCTGCACCGACAGTGTGAGTGATTATCGCCGTGTTAGACTGACCGACAGCTGCTCGTCCAGCACACACACGGCTTAAAGGGATAGTTCACCCAAAATTCTAATTTCACTCATATCTACTCACCCTCATGTCCACTAAGGGCCGGGAGAAGTTTCAGAGTCCTCCGTGCCTTCTCTGAGTTACCGGGGGGCTCCGTGCAGCACTGCATGTCCATATGACGGTTGCGAACGGAGCTCACTTTTCTTTGTCCAGAAAGACACACCAAAAAACATCCAAATACCTCCATAGTGCTCGTCTGTAATGTCCCTCTTGTATTGAAGTAAATAAGTATATGTTTTAAGCTTGTTTGTAGCAGAAGCTCCCAGCGCTGCTCTTCCTGGTCCGTCCAAATCTTGCGCGATTTGCATTGACACCCAGTTCACGGCTCTGCAAATCGTGCAAGATTCCGGCAGAGCAACACTGGGAGCTTCCGCTACAAACAAGCTTAAAACATATACTTATTTAAATTTTTTCGTAACAATTTCTCATGTTGGGGCTTCAATACAAGAGGGACATTACAGACGAGCACTATGGAGGTATTTGGATGTTTTTTGGTGTGTCTTTTTGGACGAAAAAAAGTGGGCTCTGTTCGCAACCGTCATATGGACATGCAGTGCTGCACGGAGCCCCGCTGTAACTCAGAGAAGGCACGGAGGACTCTGAAACTTCTCCCAGCCCTTAGTCGACAAAATTAGAATTTTGGGTGAACTATCCCTTTAAGAGTCAGGAAATGTCCTCAGTGGAAATGCAGACTGTCATGCAGAAACCATCTCCGCATCCTGCTGGACGCCCTTCACACGCCGTGGGCTGGACCTCCTGGGTGTCGTTCGTCCACTGATGGCTCATGATGAGAAAAAAGACACACACACACACCCAGTGGGAGCCTGGGAAAGAGATCACCTATGGTCACCATGACCTGCCAATTTGCCACAACTTTATCAGTGAAGTACAACTCTGTGTCCTCAGGCATGGAGCCCACATTTCAGCTGGTGATACTACACAGATGCATCGACTCCCTCCCTGCCTGCTCCTGTCTGTTTTCCAGACCAGAGGATCCAAGGTCATCACACTGATTGGTTCTAGGAATGCGCAGAGAGCACTTCCTGCTCCGCAGCGCAGCATTCCTACTTGCGCTGTAATTTATTTGTGTTTCAGTTCTGCCTGAAAGGTGGAAAAAATATCCCTCATCTTGCCGGCAGACCACCACCGCAGGAAACAAGTGGAGTTCAGCTTCGGACGCAGGCCAAACATTCTCTGAGGATTTGAAAAAATAACCAAACTCCTTAAGTACACGCAACACTGAGCTGTGGGGATGAAGTCGCAAATGTGTGGTCATGAAGTTACAGTAAATAGACGGATGTTTTACTAAGTGTAATTCCTGGTGTCCGCCTCAGCCAGCGCAGTAAAGTCACATATAACTCTACATGCTGGAGTTATTCCATCCATCTGTCCACACATATACTTTCATCTATTTGTGCAAGGTTGTGTAGAGTACAGATGCCCCCCCCCCCCAGCAGAGTTTTCCTGAGGTGCTTTGTGGCCTCTGCTGTGTTCTTGGTTTGACCCCAAGGCCTCCTACCAGTTGGACTTGCCTGCAAGACCTCCTGTAGCCTAAGGAGCAGCAGCTCTACTGTTGGCCTCCTCTGGATGTCACAGCTCATCACACTCTCTCCCAGACACCCAATGGAGGAGTTCAGGTCGCGCTGAGGCATCCGATACAGCAGCCTCGTTACTACTTTGAATCGGTTGGGATGAAGTTTCTGCCCAAAGTGAAGAAGGAGGTTTAAAGAGGAACTATGCAGGATTTCTAGCTTAACTATGCTACATTTTTTTCTTAATTAAACAGGTTTGGAGTTATTGTGATAGTTTAATAAATGACAATACTTGTTGCAAGGGAGAATGGAGGCTCTCTGCTTCCCACATTTTCGTCTCTTGGTTGGAAAACAACCCCGCCCCAGTGTCCCAGCTCTCGTCTCTGCGCACCATGACACAAACATGCCCTGTAATCTCTTGTTTATGACAGATAAGACTACACAAATATACACGTTGTAACATTGTATATGATGTATAACATTATGTAGCGCTCTATTGATTGATTTCTCACCAGCTTCGTTGTAAACAAATGCACATGGCCAGGAGGAGGGTTAGCAGAACAACCGAAAAGCGACCAAACTTGTATAGTTCCCCTTTAAGTGTCTTGTGGTCCGGTTCGGCAGTGAGAACTGGACTGAGCAGGAGATCAGCAGTTCATTCAGTATCTGTGCATCGAAGCAGCACAGTAATGACAAAGTTACATAAAACTATCTGCACTAAACTAATCTCCACTCTTTCATCTCCTTTCCAGGAGGGTCACTCGGGTCAGCTGTTGGTCCTCGGGGCCACAAACCGGCCCCACGCCCTTGACCCCGCCCTGCGCCGACCAGGACGCTTTGACAAAGAGCTGGAGGTGAGTCCCAGCAGGCACTGTGAGCAGGAGTAGCGGGTGAACGGGCTTAAAACTTAGAAAGATAGACCTGGCTTCGTTCAACACACTGTGTGAGTCAGTGATGAAAGAGTCGGTAGCTCAAACAACGATCACTGAAAACATGATCAGGCTACTGAGAAAAAAAACCATTGCCATGTTGTGAAATCCTGGAAGTTCCTTGAAAGTTTCCACCACAGTCGCTGGACGCGTAAATAAAACATTCTGTTCTGCTGTTTGGGTTTTGGCAGGTGGGAGTTCCTGGTGCAGCCGAGCGTGCAGACATTTTGAAAAAGCAGCTGAATTCGGTGCCGTGCAGCGCCACCGGCGAGGAGCTGACGCAGCTGGCGGATGCCGCTCATGGATACGTGGGAGCAGACCTCGCAGCTGTTTGCAAAGAGGCAGGCGAGTAAACACTGTCCTACTGTCGAAAGGCCACGTTTGTATGAAGCAGATGAAATCCAACAGTGTTTTCAGATCGGCGAGGGTTGGGTTTGAATATCGTCTGCAGCGTTTTTTCACGTATTTTCCCGCTCCATCACTACAATAAGTCTAAAAGGTATCTTATTATTAACACAGACATCAGATTAGTCACATGAAAAACATTTGATCATCCCAGATTTCTAAGTAGCCTCTGAAGAAGCAGCAACAAGTTCCCTAAACGCATCAAATCCCTGTCACTAGAAACACAGCTATAGGTTGTGATAAAGTCATGAAATCTGTATAATATAAATATGCCAAGGAGAAAAAAACATGCCCAACTCCTCAGAGCAGTTGCGAAACATCACTGCTGCTCTTCGCATCCTCTGCCTCTTTGCTCTCTTTCCCCTAAAACCAGCATCATTTGGGAAAATAAAGTTGCGCGTGGCAGCTCGCCGAAAAATGCTCGCTCACCATCTTTTAGTAGTTTGGTTTGCCTCACGGGCTCAGGCATCCGACCAACAAACAAATGGCACTCGAATCGCATTTTGTTATTGAGCATTGGCATTTTTCAGGCCTCATATTATTTTCCCTCTTTTGTCTCTGGACCCCACCTCTGCCTGCCAGGACGCTGCCCAAACCACAATTGCTATAGTGCCTTATTTCTTCCTAAATTAGTTTTTAACAATTATTTTTCGAAGTTTTCTTGGAGTCCGGACGTTCCTGCAGCTCCCTCCGAAAAAAAACGCACAGGGTCGGTCAACCATCCTTTGATATGTGCCAAGGAGGAAGTTTGGGAGTTTCTGTGGTGTTCAGATCCCAGTGAGAGAAACCACTGAAACCACCACTTGTTGTGAAATTCCTCTGCCCCCTCACCCCTGCCGCCACAAACCAATCCACCTCACATCCCCAGGACTAACATATCGGTTGTATATATGTGTGTGTGTGATTGTATGAGCACATGCACATTTAGTTTTTCTGTGTGTGTGCATGTGCATGTGTGACCCCATGTGCCTCCTGGGTGGTCCCGGTGCCTGGGGTACGTGGCGTATTGCATTTCCAGCTGAGGAGGGATCTGGGGCTGCTGTGCGGAAGCACTCCGGCGAAGAGCGTGATTTACTGTCCGCAGAGGGCCAGACGTGACTGGCAGTGTTTTCTGAGAAACCTCCTCGCGCCCCGGAGGGAGACAACAACCTCCTCAACCCCGTTGGACTCCGCTCGCTTCCCCCAAAAATCTCCAAACCCAAATCACTAGACAAACACAGGCTCCTCGCAAGAAACACCGCAGGAGAACCAGCAGCTTCAGAATTCATTTAAGGCTTTGTCCTGACGTTGCTGCGCTCTGTAGGCTCTTTCAGCCTCTAAATAAAGTGCAAATAAAATGCTAACGGATGTGAAATAGAAAACAAACACAGCTAGAAACGTTCCGGAAGTGCAACACGAACCTGTTTATCGTAGTCCGACCATTAAACTATATACTGTGAAGATCTAATTGGTTGATATTCACATTTCATTTCATTTTTAAGGCTCGTAAAAATACACAGATCATTTGCAACATTAAAGCTAGTCATCAGTTTTAATGTTTGATTGATGCATTTATTGTAGCGCGTATCCATCATTCATATATATGAAGAACAGTTAATATTCTGATGTTTTGACACTTTTCTTTACCCAGAATCATGACTATGTTTGACTGTACCTAAAGATGTAGGCAGCAAACCTGACAATCATGCAAATAGCAAAAAAATCAACTATTTCTAATACAAATTAATCATAGCGGGCGTGGTTAAAAGAGAAATACTGTGATTATCTGTCTAAATATCTAATTGTGCAGCGATTCAGCCTTTTTCTTTGATATCAACACATCAAACAGCACCACAGTAAAGTCACTGAAACTGCTGCAGCTCAAAGCTGCGGTGTCAGAATGAAAGAAAAGCCAAAGTTCTGTGATCAAACGGTGGGGTTGTTTGTTTTACTCAGATGTGGACTAAGAAATTAGTAAGAATTAATAACCATATGCATGTTAGATTCATGCAGCATCACAATCAGGTGACAACAACCAGCTTGTTGCTAACTTTCTGTTAGTGTGTGGTATTGTCAGTGCTGTTTGTTGCAGAGCAGGTGGTGCACAGTGCTGCTTTTTTTGTTTTGGTGAACAACACAGACAAGAGCAGCGAGAGTGAAACACGAATCAAAACACCAAGCAAGGAGACTGAAACGCTTTGCAGCTCGGAGTCGAGCGGTAATTATAACTTTACAGGCACCGCTTCACATGCACCTAATCATTTGATCCTTTGTTGATAGAAGGTGCAAAACAAAGATGAATAGATGTAAATAGGAGTTTGACTGCATGTGTGTGTGTGATAGAGAGAGGTTGATTATGGGTGAGGACCCCCCACACCCCCGGCCCCTTCACCAGGGCCCCTATACCACCACACGTAGCTTAAATACACACAAACAGACACATGCAGCCACACAACAACACACTCATGTACCCACAAGTCGATCTGTGTTTTTTCCTTCTTCGCTTTCATTAAAAAAAAAAAAAAAAGGAACAAAAGCCGAAGAGGCACAAAAACACATCAAGAGAAGGAACTGCAGTTGTTTCCTTGTGCTGCTCAGGTAACAATGAGCTGCTGCAGGAGCGCACTCTCCGACGCACCGCTTCCTGAAAAATAAAATAAACGACTACATAACGACGGCTGCGACACACTCGGGTCACGCACACGATCCCCACCTTGCACAGCTGCAGAGGAGCATGCACACATACACATACACATGAGGCGGCATACACAAGAAGTACATCGTGGTGGTGGTAGAGGGAGGTGGGGGGTTCACATCCTGCCCTCTAGCACAATACCAACCTGCTTATAGATCAGAGACTGTTTAAATCAATTCTTCATCTGTGCTGAAGGGCAGAGGGCAGCAGCGTCAGGCCCAGTGTTGGTTGTGCATTTCTTTTCTTTGTGTGCGCACAAGAATGGATGGAAATCTTGATGTCATTAGGGAAGTTTGTTGTTTGTCCACTCCGACTCGCACCGAGCCCGCAGAAACAACTTCTTGAGGACAGATGTGTTACATAATCAGCACTTTAATTACAGTTGATCACGGGTCGGCCGGTTTCAAATGCAATGTAATGTAATGCAAGAGCGCACTCATACCAGATCCATTAAAGACTGTTTCATTGAGGTCACTTCAAATCCCCTTTTTAAGCCGCCGCTGAGCGCCCAAATTATTAAGAAAATCTGCTCTTTACATCATACGCACTGACCGAGGGAATCCAGGTTGAACGCCGTGATCCTTTAATGAAAGGAAGGATTTTTAAACCTGGAGAGGAAAAACTTGAAACTTGAATGCATCCCGTCACTGGTTGATAGAAATGTACCCACTCTTTCTCAGAGAGATTTAACATAGTATGATGTAATACTTCTGTTTAAAATGAAAATAACTAGAGCTGGTTTTCCATTAATTGAATAGAGTCTGTACTATTCAGTTAAAGATGTACATTATCTATGCTAAACTAAAGGAACAACCATCATAAAATGTCCAAATAAGGAGTCAGGACACCATGAGACCCCAGGAGAAGACGGGTGACGTGGCTTTCCCCTGCTTTCCACTCTTATTAGTATGTATTTATTATTCATTGTTTCTGAAAAGCTCTAATGTATGACTCCACCTCTGCCTCTCTGTAGGTGTTAGACTGGGCTGATATCTGGTGACTGTGAAGGTCACAGCATCTGATTCACACAATTTTTATTCCAGTGACACATTATGCTCTGTGGGGAGAGGCCTCTGCTTATTATTTAAATCTCCACTCATTAGCATCTGTGTCAACTGTCCTGCTCTTACACTTAAAAGAACAGGTAATCATTTCTGATCAATTATTTTTAGATATTTAAAACCATGATCTAACTTGTCTCAACAGAGAGGTCAGGGTGATACAGTACAGACCATAACTATTCCAACTATAATGGCTGTGCTGTAAGTGACCATTTGCTCAGTGCTTTCTAAGCTTTTTGATGTATGTATCATGAGCAGCTAAACCAAAGGGTGACATTTCACTCTAAAATTGCTTCATTGAGATGATTTTACTTTGTGAAAAATCATGTTAATTTTGCAGCAGAAATGTTTAAGTGGTAGTTTGTTGTATTTGAATCATAATTTAGAATTAATTTTGTCATTGCACAGTAGCGCAACAAGATTAAAAGATAAAACCTGCAAGTGCAACGACATAGAAACAAGACAGAC
Source organism: Trachurus japonicus (assembly GCF_045865225.1). Taxonomy (NCBI): domain Eukaryota; kingdom Metazoa; phylum Chordata; class Actinopteri; order Carangiformes; family Carangidae; genus Trachurus; species Trachurus japonicus. The sequence continues at coordinate 9,406,670 of NC_140916.1, forward strand.
AACAAACAATCATTCAGTTATTCAACAGTTATGTATGATCCTGAGTATGCATTTGAATAAAGTGACAGTGCAAGTGCATTGATGGCTAGCAGGGTAAAATATAAGAGAATATTTATAAAAATAAAAGTAAATACATAAGAAATATGTATATAATGATATAACAATAGGGTGTCAGTTCATATTTACATTAAGTATTGTAATGGCTTTGGGATAAAAGCTGTTTTTCAGTCTGTTTGTTTTGGTCTTGATGCACCTGAGAGGTTTGAATAACATCAAAGTCTTTGGATAAAGTACCAGTACATGTCTGCCCAGCACTGTTGTATCTCTAAATAGCGACCTCTAGTGGTCAAATGTTATATTGCTGAGGATGTAAACAGCCAAGCAGAGCAGCTATCAGTGAGGGCAATGTCAGTAGAGAGGGTAAATACTGACCCCAGTTTGCATTCACTGATCTAAACTTTGACACCAAAGTAAAATGAACCAATGCAGAGCTTTTTGGAAAAAAATCCAGCATTTTTTTGTCTGGATTCTTAAAAATGTCCTGTTTTGGTCTTTCTAACCTTTTGAGTGCAGATTTTACACGTTGCAGAGACAAACAACCCGCCACAGTAAAACCACATCCCTCCTTCAGCCCCTTCTGCAATTGTGGATTCTGACCTTCAATCAAACTCACTCCTCCGTGTCCGCTCGCCGTCCTCCGTCTCAGTCACTGCGTCTGAAGTAGACATGGCTTTCATCATCGTTTCTCACAGGCTGACAGATTTATGTACACACTAAGACGATCTACTGGACTGTGTTAGTCGCAGTCTGCACGCCAGCAGGAGCAGCAGTGGCGGCAGCGTTCCTGATGTATCTGATGTAGCTCCCCGTCACGTCATTCTGCCCGGGCTCTCTGTCAGACGAGTGTCAGCACGGAGCGCTGTTACTGGACGGGCTGACATGGATAGAGTCGTTGTCGAGGGACCGTGTTTTATTGCCTGTCAGGTGCAGAACTGCAGCAACAGATGTTTGCTACGTGAAATATATAGTCAATCATTTTTACGCTTAATATTTAATGTTTTATGTTGAATAGAGAGTGTAAAGGACTTAACTTTCCTGTAATTTGATAAGACAGGAGCATAGATGAAATAAACTAAATAACAATAACTGCAGTAACTTGAACCACAGAGCTCTTTCCAAGGGTTTCCAGGTTCAAAGAGTCATGAGATACAGTAAATCTGATGGGACATGAGATGATTAAAAGGTCGAGACAGAGAGACAGATGTCTTTGCTACCCTAATCATTGTCGATTTTCCACCAATTAAGCTTTTATCTAATGAAACACTTGATCATTTTTCCACACCAGGCCTCTAATAAATGAAACGCGCTGTGAAGGAAGAGTCACGCTGCAGCAGCAGTAGTAGTGGACAACTTTAAGTAGACAATGTTTCCCTTTGTGGTCATAAGCCAAATTGTGTTGGAATTTGCAGACTGGGATCAGTTTGGAGCATTTATACAGACAAAGCCACAGCTGTCTGTTTTCTAAAACCTGTAAAATCTACTGTGTATAACTGTATATGGAAGAAAAAAACAACCAGGCGAACAAGGTGAAGGGCCGATTCAAACAGTGGAGACGCAGCCAGCAGACGGTGTTGTGTTTATGTATTTGCGCAGAATCACTGAAAATATTTTCGTCCACAAAGGCGCCGATTTCTTCTGATCTCACTTCTCCAGTCGTTGCGTTGTGTTGCGTTGACCCTGCTCCCACCTCAGCACAGACTACACAAAACAGCTTCACATAATGAACCCCTCCAGGTGTTTTTTTCGGTGCAGCGTTGGAAACCATCATGCGGTCTTGTGGAGCCTCGCGGAGCCCGGGCGTCTCTCTGTCGTCCTGTTGGCGTTCAACTGATCCTGGTGCGAGCAGATGACTCATTTCCACAGTCTAAACAGTGCAAATTGTGTGTGTGAGCGCACAGACGCTTGTTCGAGTTTTTTTGTACGCGGACGCATGTGTGCGCGCGTGCGTGTGTGCGTGTTTGGTTTGTGCCACATCCGGACACACTGTTTACAAGCCTCTCTAAACAGGGGAAGCCCACTGGAACAAAAAGAGCCAGTAAAATTGATTATGCAGAATAATAAACACACAACTCTGCGCTGCGTCTGCTTGAAAGCTTTTTGCTTGAGCCTGTTATTTGACTGAGAAAGATCAGGCTCGATATTTAGCATCCACTTCTCTATCTTAGACTAAACGGCTTAAATGATTTACTCGGTTAAATGTGAAAAGTGATTTGCTTAGTGAAAAAATCCCACCCCCAAACCTAAATACTCAGTACTTGAGTGTTTTTAAACCAAACCCATTGATCTTCCTGGGCCGACAGGACGCAGGAAACAAGTTACTCCGCTGAGGAGGAGGAGGGGGAAAAAAACGGCGGCAAAAATGAGCTGTGTTTTGTGTGTTTGACATAAATTATGCTGTGCAAGACTAAATGGGCCAAACAGTGCTAAATGCTCGCTGATGTTTACAGCCTGGCCTTGCCTTATAAAGTGCTTTTCCCAACTCATCTGTCCTTTTAAAGACACTTCAGGAATTTCAGGACGGGTCACATAAATATCAGTCGGATCAGCATGTGAAGTTTATTTGAGGCCTCTGTTTATAAAATCCGGAAATGTGCTGCTTGTACTCCTTAACCCCGGCACTTACCTTTACCCAGTGACAGCTGTGTGTGTGCTTCTTTGTGTGCGTGTGTGTATGCCTGCACACATTTTCCGCATGTTTGGAGTGTGTGAGCACGTGTGTTTGTCTTTGTCATCGCTGTGTGTTTGTGTGTGCGCACTTTTAAGAGCACATATTATTGCGGTGTTTCAGCTCCGGGAACAGATGTTGGGTATTGTAAATACAGGTGCAAAAGAAGTGCTCCGGAAGCCCCGGCGAGTAATGAAAACGTTCCTGTGGTTTTGTAATGGTGTAATGCCCAAAGTATTTCACAATTCATCTGAGGACAGAGCCGCTGGAGAACTGCTGCAGCTCCGGTGGCTCGAGGGAGTTCGGTGCAGGGGGAAAAAAAAAAAAGAAGCACAACATTAATGCAAAACACAGCCCTGGGTTCTTTCCTGTTGAAATGCGAAGGTGCTGACGGACTTCTTTTGACACAACTTCCTGGTTTCTGAGGGTGATGAGCTGTTGTGTCTTGACACTGAAGATCTGTGAGTTTTACCTTTTTTTGAAGTCCCGTACTGGAACTTAACCCCCACTTCCTGACTCATTTTTTCACCTCATCACTGGAAGTTAAAGGTCCCATATTGTGTAAAGTGAGAAGTCCATGTCTTTTTTTGATCATAGAGCAGCTCCAGGCTCCATAATTGATACTGTGAATGTATCAAAGCTTCAGGCCGCAGAGAAATCCACACAGTCTGTTTTCAGAAACTGAGCCTTATAAGGAGCTGTTGGCACTTCTGTAACTTTGTGATGTCACAACAAAGCCCAGCCCACCTGAATCCACCATCCAACCTTGTAGCATTTAGTTTCTCTGAGTGTTATTTTTATTGATTACTTAGAAAACAGTCAATCAGATCCTAGCACTTTAACAACACATAGGTTTTTTAACTTATGTATTCTATTTATTGCGAATGTTGCACAGAGGAACATTGATATGTTACCTTCTTTGTGTGCCTTGTCTTTGTATCTGTTGCTGCTGTGACACCGTGAATTTCCCCCTCAGGGATCAATAAAGTTCTATTCTATCCTATTCTATTCTCAATCAATCAAAAGTTCAAGTTACTTCAACTTACAATGACACCGCAAGTATCTTTCGCTTCCAATGTTTTGTATTTAGAGGTTTGATTCTCTAGTAGAAGGAGCCAGTTTGGTGTGAGGGTCAGCGGATGTGACCCCTGAGGAGAAGGCCTTGATTCAGTGGTGGTGGTGGTGGTGGTGGGGGTCTCTTGTGAACCCACATAATTAAGACCATCCTCGTTGGAAAAACCACAAATGACCGATCTCCTCCATGCTCCCTGGTCAGTTCCAGTTCTTCCTCTTCTTCCATCCATACCTAGTTTGGATACGAGTGTGATGTTTTGCAAATGTGCATTCTTGTACATTTAGGGGGCCCTCAATTCCCTCTAGATCGCTGGTGAATTCGAAGCATTTTGGAAAGACAGAGTGCAAAGAAAGAGAGAAAGAAAGAAAGAGGAAAATGAGTCCACATAAGGTTCAGATTAAATTGTGTTGTGTTGCCTCTTTTTTTTTTTTTTTCCTCCTCCCTTCCCATCGGATGTTTTCATAACTAAACCAAATGTGTGCTCGGAGTCAGCCAAGAGCAGTCAGGAGAGAGAGAATCCCTCAGGCAAAATGTTAAAGTCACGTCGTTGAATCAAGTTTCCGCTGCCCTCCGGGTGTCCATGCTGGACTCGGAGATCTGCGGCTTATGAACCTCCATTCCCCTCTGGTCGGGGGCCGTTTTTTTTTTTTTTCTCTCTCTCTCTCTCTGCAAAGCTTTTCATTACCGCTGGCAATGTGTTAGAGTCACTCCAGACAGATTCAGATGATTCTTACTGAAACATTTATTAAACATTTGTCAGCTGCGTTTCTTCAGCACCACCATTGACTCGACCCTTTAAAGCAGCAGCCTGTCTGTGCTTTAGGTGCTGAATTGAGACATGGCAATAACGTTTTCAGCAGAAATAAAGTGAGGTTTTACAAAATGATCGTGGAAAAAGCAAAATGAAGCAGCATATCTCAATCTCGTAGAAGTCGAACAGCATGTAGACATGCAAAACCTTTGAGTTTTAAAGGGATAGTTCAACATTTTGGGTGCAAGCTATTTTTACGGCGGAGCACAGCCGCAAGCTGCTCAGAGCTACGCTACGGAGGCTAATGGGAATTATTGGTTTCCTTCATCAAACTCATAAAATACACAATCCAACAACTCCAAACGCTCTCGTGGACAAGTTGTGACCTGCACATTCACCACGCTAGGAGATAATAATGGAACGTTACGAGACAGAGTTGTTTTCGAGGTAAATACAGAGACTGCTTGCTGAAAAACTGTCCCTGAAGGCAACGCGAATCAGCGGTTTTGCATGAATTTACCTCTAAAACAACTTTGTTGGATTGGAGTTGTTGGATTGTGTATTTGATGAGTTTGATGAGGGAAATCAAGAAATCCCATGAGCCTCCGTAGTGTAGCTCTGAGCAGCTCACGGCTCTGCGCCGCCGTTCTAAAAATAGCTTGCACCGAAAATTAAACCTACTCCTAAAACTATAGGGATTATGGCAATGGGCCAATTTGCCAAAATGTTGAACTATCCCTTTAAGCTATTTTTGAGCAAGTGGTTTTAGTTTTTTTGCCCTTTTTAATCAAACAATCTGTACGAAGTGTCCTTTTATGTCTTAAAACGAGATCTAAACACAGCAGTTTTTATTCTCAGCAGTGAAGGAGGTTGCGGCCTCCACCTTCACAGGGCAGGCAGCTGATGGTTTGGGGTTTAGTGCAGATGGTGTTGTGGCTGGTGCTCCTCATCTCCCTCCTCACCCCAGCTTCCTTCCACATCCTGTCCTGTCTTGCCTCGTCGTCCCCTTCCACTCTCAGACCAGATGTTTTTGTGCAGCCCTAAGCAGCAGCAGCAGCTCCTCCGGTCTGAAGTATTAACGCAGACGAAGAGCCGAAGCGGCGGCCAGGTGGAACGATCGGGGATGGTTGGTCCTCTGGGGGATGGAGAGCGAGAAGGAGGGTGGGTGGGTGGATGGGGGGGGGATAGAGAGCGAAAGAGCGAAAGAAAGACATCATACACCGGGGAGCCGGGACTGGGGAACACATTGACCTCGGCTTGGCGTGCTCACAGAAAGCAAACCTGCTTGCATTAATTGTGCTGCTCCCTCTCCTCCTCTTCTCTTCTCTTCCTCTCTGTCTGTCTCTCTCTCCGTCTCTCTGTCTGTCTGTCTGTCCGTCCCTCGCCTCGTCGGACGGGTCCTGGAAAATATAAACAGGATGCAGTCTTGTCTGATCGTAAATCCCCTCTCGTCTGCACCCTGGCCCCCAGCCCTGGACCACGTCCGTTCCCCTCCAGCCCTTAGCCACCCCAACTCCCTGCCCCACATCCCCGCCCCCCCCTTTTTTTTTTAGCTCAGAAGAGGAAGCCAATAGTTTATGTGTATGTGTGTGCGTCTGTGTGTGATGTGTGCACATGTGCATCGGGAACGGTTTGTGCGTCTAATGTACTGTTACCCAACTCCGGGCTTGGAAAACGTGGGTTGTGGGTTGGTTTTGTAACTACTAATCATTGCCCACATTTAGCATGTAATTCACTCAGAGAGGACCTGTCTTCCCACCTGCAGGGGTTAAATCTGCACAGCTGGATGCAAGCTGATGTACACATGGCGTTTTTCTTGCCTTTTTCCTTTCCCATCAGTTTTTTTCCCAGATGATCGCTGGCAATATTGCAACCAGACCTACAGTAAAGTACCTGCAGAAAGTGAGCGAGTCGGGTGAAATTACAAAAATGAAAAAAAAAAAAAACAACACAAAAAGGTTTCCTGTGCACTTGACTGACACTCTGAGTAACGTTTACAGATTTGTGTGATGGTTGAAATATTCAGATTTAACTATTCTGGCTTAGTACAGAACACAAATCTGACAGAACGTCAACCATTGGCCTCCGCTTTCCTAGTTTTTTTTTTCTCAGCAGTGGTCAGCAGCTAGGTCCAACCGAGGGGCAGGTTTTTCTTTAAAACCCCTGGAAAATTGGGTCATTGAGAAAACACAGCACTAAATTCACATAACACTCAATCTTTAACTACAGTTTCACAACCTGTAAATGATGCACAGTGCACACAGTTGGATTTTAAGGTCAGTTCAGTTATTTCTTTTTTGCATCCAAATCTGGAGACTTGTATCTCTGACTTTTTTTTTTTCTCCGCCAATTATCTCCTGACGCAGTTGCTCATCTTTTCTACTGATGAGTCAGAGATTATTGTAACAATGCTCCAGCTGTCACACTGTGCAACTGTTATTAACACGATACAGGAAGAGCATGCCTGTTTGACAAGCTTTCCTGTAAATGAATGAAATCTTTTTTTTTTCTTTTTCTTTTTTTTGGTGTGTGTGTGCGGATGCCCTCTTCTTTACAAGTGTGTGTTGCACTGTAAGTCTGCACTCATTCATCACCTCGGCATATTGCAGAGCTGTCTGTGCCCAGACTGTGTCTCCCCCAGATCAATCTGCAGTGCTCTCTCTCGCTCTCTCTCTCTCTCTTTTTTAACAAGGCTCAACAAAGGCTCATTCTTGATATTGACACATCAGTGTTTGTTTTGCTGTCGTCTTTTGGTTCCAGTGCAGGAGTCTCTGGAGATGCGGGTATTCAAACCCTAAGCGCTTCAATTACACTTCCCTTCCCTTCGGCCTACTCTCCTTTCTCCAAAATAATGCAGGCCCAATTATTTTCACCGTCAAAAGGGGAATTAGCGTTCATTTTAAGATTTGCATTTGCTAGGCGTGTATCATCACAGCGTGTACAAACCTGAATGTTTTCAGTACAAAGTTGGACTGAGTGCATGTGGGTTTGGAATCAAAAACCCTCAAGCCACAATGACACTAACGCTGCTTCTTTAGGCAAACAAACACCACTTTTATATCCTTTTTATGGCTCAGCTCACAGGCCTTTGTGTTGTCTATATGATTCACCTTTTCTGTTGTAGCATCTGAGACCCAATCTCTTTTTTTTTATGGGACAACTGGTACTTGTTTTTCTTGGTTTTTTTTATAAACTTTGCCGAAGACTGATGACTCCTTTCCATCTCTTTAAACCATGTTTTTCTGGAGTGTAACTTTTGTTCCATGCTGTGTCCAGACGGATCAGGATTCATTGTATATATATTTTCCTTTTTTACTTTGTCAATTTATTTTCCTCTCTGGTCCGGGGAGACACATCTAACATGTGTAAATCCACTTTCTACAGGTTTGCATGCACTGAGGCGAGCGCTGGGAGGGTCCCACCGGCCGTCAGACCAGGAGCTGATGGGGACAGTGACCGTCACTGTGCAGGACCTCCAGTGGGCCATGTCCGTGGTGAAGCCCAGCGCCATGAGGGAGGTTGCCATCGACGTCCCCAAGGTACCGTGAACTCTTCAGTGCTGTTGTTAATTTGTTCATGCAAACACATTATCTCTCTCTGTTTTTAGACCAGTAGCAAAGCCAGACACCTAACTTTGTTTTCAAACTCGATAAACATTACAAAATGCCTTTCCCTTGGTTTAACAATGTTGGAGTTTTGGTGCTACCTTATTACATGAATGGAGCTGTAAACAAGTAGCAGCATGCAGCTTTTTTGTTTGAACAATCAGCAGCGTTACGCACGGCAAACTTTGCCCCAATACTTCCAGGACCATTGTACAGTATTACCCCCAGGAAAGGGACTTGGCAACAGGATGTATGTCAGAAGAGCTGCATTTAGTCCTGGTTGAAATGCTGGTAAGGTTCCCTGAGTTCCTGAAATGGTTCCTGGAGTGGAAACAGGCCGTAAATGTGAATGAAGGGCTGTCTGCAGTTAGTGTTCAAGGAGCAAAAGAAAAGACATAAAATTGGAAAATTGATGCTTTCCAGGCCCAGAAAATGACAGATAGAGTTCCTCCATCTTGCCAAAGTTTGTCTGTGTTTCTTATTAAGTCAGCCAAGAGGAGAGTAAGAAATGCAGCTGGTCAAAAAAGAAGTAAGTAAACAAGTCAGAAAAGTTTATTAGCACCTTTTTCTGGAGGAGACATCATTAAGAGCATCGCGATAAAAAGTTATGATTTAAGAGTCATTAGCCGGTGCAGATCATCAGCTGCTCTTGACCAAAGCAACAGTTTAGACAATTACAAAAGCGTGAAATATGCAAAAAATGACAATAATTAAAAATGCATACAACAAAAGATGCAAATCTCAAGCTTAAAAAGAGTGAGTGAGGTTTAGGAGCCAAACACACAGGCTGCAGTCCCTGTTCAGACGACCTGAGCTGATGTAAAACCTGCAATAGCTGATAAAACATCCAAATTTAATGGGGAGACCATGTAAAGAAATCAAGATTTATGTTACATAAGACTTTCTGAGGACTCCTACAACAGCTTTTTTGGCCCCACAAGTGACCAATACAGAAGATGTCCAGGGAAGGACAGAGGAAAATACATAAAAAAGAGAAAAAAACAAAAAGAACATTTGGTTTTGCTTCAGCTGGAGCTCAGAGCTTCATGTCATGGACGAGTCAGGAAAAAAAAAAAAAAATCATGCCAAGGGGTGAAAAAAAAAATCATTAAGAGACACATGGACTGTGTGGAGACCCTCCCCTCACATGCCTGCCGAGTTTATAGCATCATCTTTAATGACACAATCTGTATTGGATCCTGTGCTCGTAATCAGCATTCGTTGTGTCTCGGCTGCATTCAACCTCGCCGTGGCCCCGGGAGGAGGAAGCAGACTGGTTTACATCACGCACGTCTTTGCTTCATTTAATGCACAAGACAAATTTATAACCCAAACACTTATCACCACAAGAAAGACAAAAAGTTCATCAGCAGCAGAAGCAAAAGCAGCCATGCACCCCCTCCTCCTGCACCCCCCCACCACCCGCCACCCTTTAATGTACATTCAGAAAATCCCTTAACTACGCTTTGGACCACTGACCACTGAATCACCAGCACTTAAAGGAAGGCTGGGGAAGAGTGGAAATGACCCTGTGGCCATTTTACCCTCCGCTGCAATGAAGATGAATCACTCTGCTCTCAGCGAACGGAGGGAGACGGGGAGGGAGGGAGGGAGGGAGGGAGGGAGGGAGGGAGGGAGGGAAGGAGGGATGAGAGGACAGTGGTGAGACTCCAGGATGTTTTGGAGTTTGCATGTGCAAGACATAACGGACAGGAAGAGGGCTAACATCATCCTCCACCGGTAATTGAAAGCAGATCGGGTCGCTGACGGTTCCTGCCAGCAACCAAAAAAAGAGAAAAAGGAGAAGGAGAAAAAAGAAAAAAAAGAAGAAGGAACGTCCTTCCTATCCTCTCACCCCACCTCCCCTCACCCGCCTCCCCCCACCTCCCCTCTCTCCTCTGTGCTGCAACACTCTGCGCTGAGCTCACCCAGAGACGTTCAGTCCTTGTGGCCGGTTCCTGGAAACAAGAGAGAGGAGTGAGTTTTCTTTTTTTTCCTTTTTTTTTATCCCCCTAGCACAGCTCAGCTGAAAGGCCGGCCGCAGAGCCCCGGACTTGATTATATCCACATGAGTGCAAACATTTGTTTCTAATCCATTTTATATAAGAAACTTCCAGTGGTGCCGGATGAATACACGCCTCGAGTTCCTCGGAAACGCTCTCAGATCACGTATCTGGAGATTTGAGTTTTTACAGATTACGCCTCTCGATTTATGTTATATTTACATGTAAATAAATTCATTCAATCTTAATCCTTTGTTTGTTTTGTGACAAGGCATTCTTCATCTTTTTTGACTTTCTCTTTTTTTTTTAAACAATCATCTTCCACCCTGCAGTCTGGCTTTAATATTATCATTTGGCAGCTCTATAACAAGCCCATTTATTCCTCCTTTTAAACCTACTCCACGTCTCCCCTGAGTTTTCTTTTTTTTTTTTAAGTCTGAGAAGTCCCCCGCACCCTCCTCTCAACCCCCATCAAAGGGCCCGAGCCTGAGAGGCCCCTTGTAAAGTTCAGAAAACAACAGTAAAAGATAATAACTGAGTCTCGTACAAAAAGGAAGGGAAGGAAAAAGAAGAAGAAGAAGAGGAACGTGGGGAAAAACACAGCACGACCAAGTGTGAGTCAAAACATTGCCTTCTAATTCCACTGACAAAATAAAAGCACCTTTCAATTAATGACTCTCTGTATTGTCATTTCTTACAATGACTCCATTAAGTCTGCAGAGCTCGTGCCAGAAAGAGGGCGGACGATGAGACTTCACAGTGTTGCGCTGCTGCACATCTGCGTCCTCGCTGCAGAGAAGCAGAGTGATTTGTATTCAGGCGACGACCAGGTCGGAGGATGTTGTCAGTAAACTGGAAAGCTGGAGGCCTTTAAATCCCCGACGCCACTAAATCTGGTTCAGATAGCAGAATGAGACTGCGCGTCTTTCTAGGCATCGTCTGCCCCCCGGGTGTGTGAGTGAGTGTGTGTGTGTGTGTCTGTTGGGGTTTGTTTACTGCTCTATATGATGTTATATACCATGAAATGATAGGAATCCGTCTGCTGCGTCGTCGACCACATAAAGACGAGGTGTCATGTCACAAATCATAGAGATGTTTACTAGAGTGTGGTAGAACACACACACACACACAGAGCATGTGACGGCCTGTTACACACATTAGGAAGTACATGATCGTTAAGTCTGTTGCTGTAGCCTGTTGATAGAAGACGATCATTAACCTATAAAAGCTTTAGCTTAAAGGGATAGTTCAACATTTTGGCAAATTGGCCCATTGCCATAATCGCTATAGTCTTAGCAGTAGGTTCGTTACCTTTAATTGTTGGTGCGAGCTATTTTTAGAACGGCGGAGCAGAGCCGTGAGCTGCTCAGAGCTACGCTACGAAGGCTAATGGGATTTCTTGGTTTCCCTCATCAAACTCATCAAATACACAATCCAACAACTCCAAAACGCTCTGGTGGACAAGTTGTGACCTGCACATTCACCACGCTATGAGATAATAACAGAACGTTACCAGACAGAGTTGTTTTAGAGGTAAATTCATGCAAAACCGCTGATGCGCGTTGCCTTCAGGGGCAGTTTTTCAGCAAGTAGTCTCTGTATTTGCCTCAAAAACAACTCCGTCTCATAACGTTCTGTTATTATCTCATAGCGTGGTGAATGTGCAGGTCACAACTTGTCCACCAGAGCGTTTTGGAGTTGTTGGATTGTGTATTTGATGAGTTTGATGAAGGAAACCAAGAAATCCCATGAGCCTCCGTAGCGTAGCTCTGAGCAGCTTGCGGCTCTGCTCCGCCGTTCTAAAAATAGCTTGCACCGACAATTAAAGGTAACGAACCTACTGCTATGACTATAGGGATTATGGCAATGGGCCATTTGCCAAAATGTTGAACTATCCCTTTAAACCAGTTTCCCTCTTTCGCTGACAGAAACTCGAGTTCATATTAAGTGCACATTGTTATTTATTATATTCAGTTATACTGTTTACTTAAAGTGATTCAGCTACAAGCAGAGACACTTTTCAATATTGTTGTTTTGTGTTGTGTGTTCAAGGAAACTCCAGCTTCTGTTCATTGCTGCAACAGCAGCCACTCTAAACAAAGGAATTACATTGATGTCGTCCTGTTGTCTGTGTTTACTTAAGATCCGTCCTCTGCCATGTTTACAACTTAAAGCACAACAGTTTCCAACTCGCTGAGTGTCCTTGAATGCACCGGCGACCATGGGAGTGAATGGAGATTCAAATATGAGTTCAGTCTGATTATTAATAATGAAAACAGTCTCCTAAACACATCACAAGTGTGTAGATTTATAGTCATCGACGAGACCGTCTCAGCTTAAGGTCCACTTACTAAATCTCTTGTTCTAGAGCTTTCAGCTGTCATAACACTGTCTTCATCAGCGAATAGAGTTTGCTCAGTTGTTAAGAGGCTGTAGATACTCAAACATCTTGAGCCCTGACTTCTGGTTGATCTTGGCGTCTCTCTTTTGGCGAAGACCACGTGGTATGGTTAAGAGTCAGAAATAAGTGTGGCCCTTTCGAGAAACAGGGGACTTGAACTTTCTGGGAAAACACGAAATCTGCAGCAGTGACGAAATGCCGCACTCATCGTAGCTGGTAAATAATAACTTCCGCTCCCGCCCTTTGATCTTTCTCACCATAATTGATATCTCATGTACTCTGCGCTCGCTGAGTAACGCCACAGCCGATGTTGTCGGCGGTGATGCATCGCGCTGAGGAAGTGATGAGACCATTTTGTGGAACATTATGCGTTTTTTGATGTCAATGATTTCAGCAGCCTGAACCAGAAGCTTCTGTTGGCGTCAGAATAAAAGTTGGAGACAAAATTACCAAACCAGTTTAACTTCAGACACAAAACCTCTTTGTCTCCTCTGTCTCTGTCCTTCTTGCTTTTCCGTATGTATTCATTTATCTCTTTGCCCATCTTCTCCTGCTCACCTGTTTCCTCCATCTCTCCGTCTATAAGCCTGTTTTACTGTTGCTTTTATCTCGCTCCACTCCTTTATTTCATTTCATTCCTCTCTGGGCCTTCAAATGAGCGTTCTGGTTCGCTTGCCTGCTTCCGGCCTATCTCCTCATCTCTGCAACACTCCTCTTTCTTCCTCCCCTCCTCCTCCTCCTCCTCCTCCCTTCCCCTCCATCTGTCCTTTCCCCTCTCTCGCTCGGCGCTGTCCATAAATTGTTCGGTATTTACAGTATGTGGCCAGACGCCAGGTTTCCATTAGGTGCTTCGTACCCCGGAGACGGCGCCGGTGGCCTGGGATGTGTTACCTCTGGATGGAGAGCAGAGGGAGGGAGAGGTGGTGGGGGTGGGGGTGGGTGAGCATGCAAAAAGGGAGGAAGTCAGAAAGAGGGGAAAGGAGAGAAGCAAGGAGCTGTATTTAAAGGAGAGAGAGCGAGAGATGGTATGATAGAGGGTTTAAATGAGAGGAAGGGAGATAAGACGGATAAGAAACAGATACGGAGGAAATATATTGTAGGAAGGAAGATGAACATTTACATGCACTTACTGGAAGTAACTGGTGACTGTTGGCTCTCTGCACTGACCTGAATAAGGCTGAGACTTAAGGATTAATTTGATCGATCTCATGAGTCATCGTTTAGTCTATAAAATATCAGAAAAGGATGAGAACGAGTTCACATCACTAAGACCTAGAGCCCGTGGTGACATCTTTGTTTTTTGTCCGATCAACAGTCACATCCTCAGGTTTCACAACCTGGAAGGAACCACAACGTTTTGACATCTTTATTCAATAAACAGCTTCAGTCAAGATTGATTGGGGATTTTTTTTCCCCCATCAACCAAGTAATTGATTGATCACCAAATCAGTGATCTGGGCTTGAGAGAAACCTGGTTTTACCTAGTTACATTTCTCCTTAAGAACCTTTTCCGTTGTATGATGGACCTGAAGACATGAGGTGTAGAAAGACTTTAGACATTCAAATATAATCATATATTCACATATTACAAGTACATTTTATTTAAAAGTTTGATAAAAACTGAAACTGACACTGAAGGAGAACTGCTCTGATTTAGCATTGCACTCATGTAACGGACTGGTTAAAACAAATAGGATCAAAATGGATGCCGAAGAACCAGAACATGTTTTAATCACATCAAATGTGGTGCTATAGGGCTGACGATTAATCTTATTTTCATCATTAGCGTAATGACAACGGGCACGATGAACACATTGCAAAAGGTTTCCAGAAATGCGATAAGTACGTTTTATTTACAGGGGTCATGCCTTCACACTGATAAACCTCATACCTGTAACCTAAGCTATGCTGCTAGACGTAAAGTTACAACAACAATTGCGGACTTCCGTCTTTTGTTCAACGTCGGCATATTTGTACTGGCACGACTTATCGTGTTCAGTGTGGCAGTGTTACAGCGCCACTACAGGCCTGGTGGATGTGCTACAACTTATTGAGTCGTTTTCATCAGCTAACATAGCTTTGAGCTGCTAGCTTCAAGCTGCAGAGGTCGAGTAAACACATCTGTCAAACTCCAAACCAACACGAAACCAGTTAAGTCATGAAGTAATCCGACACACTTTTTCATTTTACAGTAACCAGATGGCGACATGGTGCAACTTCCTGCGTAACCTCATTTCTACCAGTAACCTGGTTTCTTATGTAAATGTAATCAGAGAGATCGAGCCAAGTGTTGGGGCGGGGGAAACAGGAGGAGATAAGACAAAAGAGAAGCTTTATAGATGAATACAGACAGATAAAAATGTAGACATGTAGACAAAGAAGAGAGACGGGGAAGGAACAGAGGTATGGAGGGATTAGAGCTGAAGAAGTGAGAATGGGAGGGAGGAGAGGCTTGGTGATGAAGAAGGAGACAGGAAGGATGAGAGAGAGGGATTTGGACGAGAGTTTCTCCTTATCTGCTTTATCTCCTCCGGTTGTTCACTGCCGGACTCGCTCTCTCCCCACCACCACCACCACCTCCTTCCCTTCATCCCTCCCTCCCTCCTTCCATCTGTCAGACAGACAGCTATTGGCCGACTCCCTCTGTTGTTGCTCACTCCGTCCAGAGTCTCCCTGATTCAACCCGAGCCCCCACTTCCTCCATCTCCTTCCAAATATGCTTTTATATTTCACTCCTCTCCTCTGCTCTCCCGACTCGACCCCTCGTCGTCATCATCATCACCATCATCATCATCATCATCATCCTCATCGTCTGCAAGAACTCGCCGTTCTCTCCAACTCACCCGGGCGGTCAGGGAGTTGAAAAGCTACATGAGCACACCAGTGACATCAGCGCGCAATCAGAGTTTGTTTGGTCTGTTGCATTTATTGTTGGCGACGTGTTTGTGTTCAAGCTGCCACAGATTACTTGGACCGGCGTTATTAGACTGATGGTGATCATTTATTAGAGCCTCCACTCAATTTGCCAAATTGTATCTCATACACAACACAGTGCATTTAGGTTCATTCCCATGTCACCATGTGATTGATTAATACCATTCATTGATTTGATTTGATTTGATTTGGGGGCAGCTCGGTGGATCGGTGGATCGGTGGCTTGTCCGTCTGTTTGCATCCCATAATCCAAACACATACGGTTCAGGTTAATTGGGGACTTATAGGTGTGAATGGTTGGACATATCCGGGTTGTACCCCGCCTTCACCCAATGGCGTCCCCTTCTTCTGCTTCTACAAATACGGTTTACTTCTTCTTTGTCTGACCCAACTCCTTTCTTCTCTTTCCACTTCTTCTACCTCATCCTTTTCCTCTCATTCTTTATATTTACTTCTTTCTTTCTGTTTATTTAATCTCTTATCACTATTTATTATTATTTCTATGCACTTGAACTTGTCAAAGTGCGGTGTCAAAGCATGATAGATGTCCCTGGGGAACAGTTAAGACTCGTCGCTTGAGTTGAGCAGCTTCACTCAAATATATTGATGTGAAATTGGCCTGAAAAGCTCCTTAAGGTTAAATCAACAGATACTAAATACCAAAAGCTTTATGCTGCTTTTATATAACAATGCCAGGGATTACGAGATGTTGATTTATTTATGTATTTGGAAAAAAAACCTGATGTTCAAATTATCTTTATTGAGCACTTCATTTCGTGCATTTTTACCATCTTACCACTCAGTACGAATGTATTAAACACATTACGTCCTCCAAAACTTTATTAAAACACCAAACTTCACTTGTCTCCCGCTTCCAGGTCCGCTGGTCGGACGTCGGTGGGATGGAGGAGGTGAAGCTAAAGCTGAAGCAGGCCGTGGAGTGGCCTCTCAAACACCCCGAGGCCTTCACCCGCATGGGCATCCAACCACCTAAAGGAGTCCTGCTGTACGGGCCCCCGGGCTGCTCCAAGACCATGATCGCCAAGGCTGTAGCCAATGAAAGTGGGCTGAACTTTCTGGCTATTAAAGTGAGTTTTCATCACTGAGTCATAACTCCAGTGGTATCGTTTATTTTCTTTGTCTAGACATGATTTTTTGAATGATTATTTGGATCTTTGCGTCAGCGGATGATGAATTCTAATCAAAGATGGTAAAAAAAAAAGTTATAGAGTGTTGTTTTTCTCCAACTTTTATACATAAATATGAACAAATAATGTTTTACAGGTGTAGCTCCTCATATCATATTCTGGGTTGAATGATCTGGCAAAAAAAAAAACGTCCACATATGACTCAGTGAACAAAAACCAGAATAAGAGAATGGAGCTCAGCCAAGAACTCACTCAAAAGTTATTGCAAGTTTAGTGATAGCCAACATGTTTTGAGCAAGTTTTTTAGAAGTGATGCCATTAGCCTGATGATTGATGATGTGTTGATTCAGTTTCATCCCAGAGTAAAGTGCTGCAGTTGTGCAATTTGTACTGCCATCTTTTTTTTTTCTTATAGAATAATAACCATAGAGCCAAAAGACACACCTTCATATAAGGGCAGAAGAAGTTGAAACATACAGATTATGTTGTAGTTCAGCCTCTCAGTTTGATGCTGTTTAACCAGATCAGAGGAAATTATCCACAAACAAATAACATCAAGTTTGGTTTCATGTGGGCAAAGCAAGAATGTCAGTCGGGTGTAAAACTCTGGTTTACATTTAACACAGATGTTTTTTCCTCATTCCTGCCCTCTACAATGTTTCTATGACCAATATTTAACCAACAGCACATTGGTTAAAAAGCCATCCACCCTCACAGCCTCACTATACACCTTCCTACATACAGTACAGCACTCTTTACTTCCTGTGTTGTTGCCCCCGTTGGTTGGCGCTGGGTTACATCGGTCCATTAGGGACGTGAATCCTCGGATACCGACCTGGGTTGAAAGATGTTTCCTTGATGACCCGAAGGCGGCCCGACTGCCCAACTTCCTCTGCAGAGAGCTTCTTTGTCTGACCTCCGACCCCATGTTTGTCCCCTCTCATTCATCACCCCGATCGCCCCCCACCACCGCTGTCGCCCCATCGCCTCCACCCATCAAGGCCCCGGGTTGACGGAGATTGATTGATCAGCTCGTTGAATTGTTGATCAGTGGGTGAATATTTGGAAAAACACAGTTGCCATGATGTGAGACAACGGGCTCCGACAGAAGCTCTCAACCCAGAGGCATTAAAACCATCAGCAAATACTTTGTTTGTTGTTTTTAGCAGTAAAATGCTGCGGTTTTTCACTGGAACAACTTATTTTCTTCATCCCCGGCTACTTAACTCTTTGAAATCTTGATTTTGCTGTTGTTCACAGCAGCTTTAGTCTGTGCAGCTTTTGATTTTGGAGCCGAAATCCTTTGAAAAAACACCTCATGTATAGAAAAAAGTATAAATTTGAATAAATGCATTAGAATATTTTCAGAGGTGAACAATAAAATTAACCACTTTTGAATGAATCACTTTATTTACCAGTTGAGCTCCTGCTTTCACGGATGGGCAGTGGATGAAATTTAAAATGTTTCACTTTACGTGCGACGTTATCGTTGTTGAGTTGTGTATTGTGTTTGACACAAAGGTGTTAAAAGAGAGCTGTATAACAGCAGGTTTGCAGTCATCAGGAAGAGTATCTGTGCTCTGTGAAAAGACTAAAAAACATCCTGTCCCTCCGGCTGAAAGCTGCTCTCCAGCATCTGCAATAACAGTATCAGGTTTTTCCAGTGCGGCGGTTGCTTTGACATAGATATGTTATCCAGATTTAAATGTGGATACTTTAAAGCTCAGCCTGTTTCCTCTGTGTGAAAAAGCCCTATTATCATCTTGTCATTTTCAGTTTCCTCCCACTGCAGCCACTGAAACACACTCACATCCGCACATGGATACGCACGCACGCAAACACACACATGCGGGGCTCGTATCTCTACAGTGTCAATGGTTTTCAAACTCACCATGTCCAACCTTTGACTCCGCTACAGAGAGAGGGAACCTGGGATTAATGAGTCAACCTCCACACTTACTGCAGGAGACAAAAGGGCTGGGAGTTAAGTGTCTTCTCCTCCGTCGGCCCGGAGGTGTTGAAAGGGTGGATTGCTGGGGAGGAAGTTCTTCTGAGGGTTGAGTGGATGTTTATCTGCTCCTGAGCTGAAGGGGAGAGAAGAAGGAGGGAAAGTTAAAAGAGGACGGGGATATAGGAGCTTCAGCCGGTCAGACGCACAAGTGTTGGAGGCAGACGGCTAAATCTGAAAAATGCAGTCAGAACGAGTGACTTTACGATGCGTTGGAGATATTTCCTGTCCTTAGTGAAACACCAAACATGGCCGAGTGTTAATTTTTAGTCACAGAACAACACAATCAACTCATATTAAAGCCGAACTCACAGTTAAATTCTTGTCATTGACACTTTTCTTCGTCAGATACGTAAAATAACCCCTATAATGACCCCTAACCGCTACCTTGTGACCAATAACATAATAGACACTAGACTAGACTCACAAAAGTCCAAATGTACACAAATTAATAACTATAGGTGCTGTGTTATCAGTTGTTACTAGGGCATGACATTTCATTTGACGATTAATTGCCAAACAAATAATTACGAGTAACAATTTGTCAAATTTTTGATCATTTTATTAAGTATAAGCCTAAACATGGTTTAATAATACACATACTAATAATATGTTAAAGTCAATAGATGCTTATTGAGATGTGGTCATCAAATATTAGAAATGAAGCTCCTCGAAATGAACAGTTCTCTTTCTCCACTCATCTGTCATTAAACCATAGAAGACGAAGGGGGTGCAGCGTGATGATGTTATTAAAAGAGGACCATTCAAACCTCAAACTGTGGAAAACAATGAGGAAACAGTGTTGTAAATATAATATTTCTGTTTCATCCAACCGTTTTATACAGATGAAAAATGATCACGATCAGGCGATTATGTAATAATTGTGACAGACCTAGCTGCTGTTGCCAGGTGTCACCGTTTTGAAGAATCTCGATTTTTATTGTTCCACATTACGGAAAATGAATCATCCAACCATTTTCTAAAAGCTCAAATCAGTTTAGTGTGGATGGTAGTCGAGAATGAAGGAAAAGTAGCTTAGGTTGGGCATAAAAATACACAATCAAAGTCGTATCAGTGGTATTACATGTAATTATAAGAGCAGTAAGGCTGGCTGTATTCTCCCAGTAAGATAGAATAGGACTTGTTTGCAAACACTGTTGAATCGCAGCCCAACAGAGTCAAGTTCTCCTTAAGCCGGAGGAGTTTCAGAGGATGAAACCACTGGAGATAAAAACCCTGAAAAGTGGAAATGCACTAAATCACTTGTGGACATTTACAGGGGACAGAGTATTTGGAGTGTTTTTGAAGTTGGCAGTGTAACAAGTCTTTACAGGAAAAAGCAGCTTGATCCAGTGTTTTTAGTCTCAAAAGTGTCTTTTTTTTTTTGCTTTTTGAGAACTCACTAAAGGTCGGATTTAGACGGCAGAGTAGAAATAGCAGCGGTAATTACACTGTAACAGCAGCGGCAGCAGCAGTAGCCCTGTTGTACTGGCAGTGGTAGCAATCATGGTGATGTTGCGATCATACAATCACACAGTGGGAAGTGTCTTCATGTGCCAGGTGAACCACAGACGTCACACACAAACATACACACTGTAGCAGCACAGTGCAATTACACCACACACACACAGCCTGTGGTCCTCCTTGACATTTTCACACTGCGTTATCACCGTTTCAGTGTGTTCAGAAGACGCCACATGGTTTCAAACATTGTTAAATCTCAGTTTAAACCAAATGAATCACAAATGCAGCTCCACCAGCATGTGATATTGGGCGATGGTGCTGGTGATTTAGTGTTGTTGTTTTTTTCTTTTTTTTACACCAAGGACCCCTAAACTGACACAAATTAGACCACGGACCCCAATTGGATAAATTTTGAAGCAAACACCAGAAATACACAAATATTTGTTCTGAGACTGATAATGTTACTTTTTTAGTCAATGTACATTCAAATTAGGGCCAATGGCATGAATTTTTGAAAATATTGCAGAAAAAATTATGGAAAGTTAAATAATAATTTAAAAAAAAAGTGGTAAAAAATTCCACAAAAAACTTTAAAAATTCTACAAAAAAATGGTAACATTTCAAGAAAAAGTTGGGGACCCCCTTGAACCCTCTCAAGGACCCCTGGGGGTCCCCGGACCCCACTTTGAGAACCACTGTTTTACATCACAAAATGATTGTGCAGTAAAATATGTCTAAATACCATTCAAAACTTTGTTTTTCAGGGGCCGGAGTTACTCAGCAAGTATGTGGGGGAGTCTGAAAGAGCTGTGAGAGAGGTAAGCACATTCAACTTCCCCCTTTACTTGATTATGACAGTCAACATGGTTCACAATAGTGTGTGGTTTTTAAAGCCGTCCTCACGCTGACGGACAGTTATGCAAGCTGAGATTCTTTCCCAGTGACTTTATCCTCACTGCATATTTATAGTTGTTGACATAATGAACGGATGACCCGCATACGATGCAGCGTATGACATTAATGAGTGCTGTATTTCCTGTGTATGTTTGTGCGCACTTCTGGCTCAGAGTGATTCATCATCGTTCCTGTTTAAGGATTTGTCCTGTTTCTCCCCCCCTCCCTCTTCTGCTCTATTGTTGCTGACGCTGGCTGCAGGTGTTTCGGAAGGCGAGGGCCGTCGCTCCCTCCATCGTCTTCTTTGATGAGATCGATGCTCTTGCCGGCGAGAGAGGAAGGTACACCATGTTCTCTTTTATTTATTTAGTTTTTCTAAACACTACAGAAAGATGCCTGGAATTAAAAACAATAATAACGTTGCAGCAAAAGTTCCCTAACCACGTGGTGAACATTGCATTTCCTCCCTCATAGTTATTTGGGTGATTGTCCACTGTTCGCCACTGCTGCTGTCCAGTGTTGATTATTTTCAGCGCTGTGGTCATTCATTGTGCAGCGATGATGACAAATGCACAGTCATCGCCACTGCGGTCTGCTTTAATTCACCGGCCGCAGCCTTGTGTGTCGTGCCCCCCACACACACACACACACACGTCTTCAACAAAGATTCACTTTATGAATGGACGGAGCAAACATCCCAGAGAAGTCTGCATGGCTGCGCTATCAAAGCCAGCCACTCGGTTCCCATGGTGTCCTCTTGGACGTTTGCGGCTTTTCACTGCTGGCGAACACAGAACGCAGTCTTGTCTGCAGGCGCTTTAGTGGGATGGCACTGGGAACATCTGTGGCTTAAAGGAAAGAGGACGAGGGGGGCGGTGGGGTGGGGTGTGGGGGGGACAGAGGACACAGATCAGAGTCACACAAACACTTCATTGTGCCCTTCCACGGCAGATGGAGAAGGCCAAATATGCAGCCTGCTTCCTGGTAAACCAGTCGATGAAACTAAATGTTGTAGGAAGGAGCACAGAGAGGCCAACGGGCCGGCGCTACAGCTCTTCTAACGTGGGCCCTCGGTCGATCTCTGTCTGAGACGTAACACATGTTGACATCTGGATTCTTGTTAATCCTGAAAAACAGTATCATACATATGAATATCTAACCTTTTATCTACTATTCCAGCTTATTTATTCATACTAGAACCACTAACAAAGTGATTTTGAGAATTCCTTTTCCAATAAATCAAACTCAGCTTCCAGTATATACTGGAAATACTGTATGTATTAGGCCTGGATGAAAAAAAACAGGATATTTTGATGGTAACATGAGTCAGTTTCACTTGGAGTGGTCATTCTTGGCGATCTCTGCACCAATCAATCATGACGGTCCATTAGGACACATTCTAAAAGGATATTGCGCTCTGCCATAATAATGTATAATATCCCAATTAAGTGCTCCACCCGCATTTATATTTAATTCTTCACCTTGTAGGATAATAAGTTTACAATAGATGCACATCACAAGTACAGGTTTCTGCAGCGAATGCTCTGCACTGACTAATCGTTATGAAATCATGTTTCCAGAATCAAATCATGTCGAGAAAGGAAAAATAACCATTGTTGTAATGAATTGCATATTTTAAGAATTAAACTGAATTGCTGGGAAGTCGGTAATTTCTGCATCCGTTCCAACTTTCCAGTTCTCGCTCTCGGTTCCAGCGTCTTGTTTCTGTTTTACAGGAACAGGATGTTTTGTAATAAGAGCACCGCTCCTCTTCTCCTCCATCTTTATTTTCTCACAGTTTTTTTTATACCTTTATGTCTCATTCACTTAAATCCTTCCAGAACGACCGGGGCCGGGGGATCAGCCAGAGGTTCGTTGAGTGGACAGCGCCGTGTGAGCGTGCATTTCCCAGAGAAAGGCTGAACTTTGATGTTCAGTGCAGTCTAGACTCGCTTCCAATGAGCTCTGAGTACGACTGTATTTCAGCCTGTCTTCATCAATCAGTTGTTTTGCCAGTGCGGACGTCAACTTCGCTCTGTTTGTTTAATTTGGGGAATGCACTTTTGCGAGAGCCGACGCTGCCGACTCTCCGCCCGGCGGTGGGAGTTTGTCAGCTCGCTGTGATGAACGTGGGGCTGGACCTGTGCCTCCAGGCCACTCGCCATTTAAAAAAGGAAAAGAAGGGGGGAAAAAAAATGCACTTAGCGCTGATCTATAAAGGATATTTATTGGTCTTCACTTCCTGCCATGTTTAATCAATGAAGTGGCTCACTCAGAATTCAAAACTGTTGACACAACCAGACGGCCTCAGCTGTCTCGCGTGTGTGTGTGTGTGTGCGTGTGTTTTCCCGTGGAGGCAGGAGATGAGAAGCACCTGTAAATCTGTCAGCCCTACCTGTCACGAGTCCAGAGTGGAGGAATGAAACAAAGAAGACAGAAAGAAGAGAGAGAGAAAGAGATGAGCACAAAGAAAGAAAGAAAGAAAGAGTGGAGATAGAGGCAGAGGCTGATTGATGAGAGGGAACTGTTTTCTGATGAGGAGGAGGAGGAAGTTCTGCTTTGTTCTGGGTCGACGATCACAATAAGAGGGAAAAGAGAGGGATCATTGGATTCGAAAAGATCAATGAATGAAAGAGTTTATATTTCCTTCCTTCGCCTATAATCTCATGTCACTCCTTCTTTTTGCTCACACTCATCCCATCGTCACTCATTCTCTGTCAGCTCCTTTTTTTTGCCAACATCCTCTCTCCTTTCATCTCTCCCTCTATTTCTCACCACTTTTATTCTCTCTTCCTCCATATTCCCGCTCTCTCTCTCTCTCCGCTATCTCCCCTGACCCAAACTTTCTCCCTCTACCCCCTCTCTCCTCCTCCTCCTCCTCCCTCCTTCATATCTCAGTGACAGAGCTCCTTTGTGTTCCTCTGCAGCCTTGTCTTTGCTAATGACGTCTGGCACTTCCGCTGGCCCTGTCAACAGAGACTGTGTGTGTGTGTGTGTGTGTGTGTGTCTGTGTGTGTCTGTGTGTGTCTGTGTGTGTCTGTGTGTGTCTGTGTGTGTGCTTGAGCTGGGAAGGGTGGCTGTCTGCACCGCGCTGTGGAAAATAACCACCTTGTAGTGCAGCGTCTAACACGCCGATGAGTTTCTTAAAGGACCGAGCTGCTGATAAATCCTGTTCTTACTATCAATGAATCCAACAAAAAACTATCACTAGTGTTGCCAAAGCCTGTTCCATCTCATCCTAGAGCCCATTATTGAACCAAAAATGTTGTAATTTCTACTTTATTATTCATATTTGTCATTAAAAACTCAGCAGGAAGCCACACTGGTCCTCTGTGTGACCCGTTCCTTGGTTATTAAAAACTTGGACACTGTAGGTTGAGTCTGTCCAGCTGCAGCAAACACACAACTGTGTATCACTGCTTGTTTTAAAGTGGTCTTCAACAACAGCACTGTTCCCTCTTGTTTCGGCCCCAACTACACTTGCTTATTCGACGATAACAAAAATATTGAATTATGCCAGTCATAGCCATTAAGTTAAAGCACATGGTTATGGATTTGTTTCTGTTTTACGTCTGATGTAATGTAGTTTGTTTTGCCTTGTTTTCGTCTGCCGTTATAGCAACAATAATGACGTGGAAAATGGGAACATCTCTTTTTTTTTTTTCTTTTTTTCCCCTTCACCTTATGCACAAAAATAATAATTATTATAAAATGAATGGGATTGATGGGAGAGCTGCCAATCCCGGTTGATTTGCCAACACATGCAGTGAGCGTCTGAAACAACAAACACATCTTATAGAGGTGAGGGGTTACGCCAGGTGAGGCGGAGCCGTGTTTTTGCTGCCCCCTCTGGTGGAAGGTTTCAGGCCCGAGACCACACCCAGGATCAGTGCAGGGCGTGGGCCGTGATGAGCCGAGCCCTGCTGCACCTGCAGCCACACCCAGCAACTAAAGGCTGAAGGTGCTCGGGTGAAGCAGTGCAAGAGTGAAGCATCAAATGGAAAAGTTTATCTATCATGTCTTTTATTTTACTGCCCTTAGATTCAGATTCAGAGCTTTTATTGTCCCACAGAGGGGAGATTTGTTTTACAGTGGTACTAAAAAACACAACGGAGACAATAAAAACAATAAAGATAGAAGTAAGGTACATTAAAGGAGGATTTAAGAACATAAAACTATCAAACCTGAGTTAAAACAATAAAAAACAGTTCATGTAGTTCAAGTGCAAACACTTGAAAGTGCAAACTGATTATTCTGCCAATCCACTGCACTGATTGCATGTGGAACAAAGGAGCATTTTCCATCCTGAAGGAAGAAGAATAAAATCACTAAAAAGGGCTGAACTGATTTAAGAGAGAGCTGCAGAACGCCAGTTAGCTGACTGGACTCATTATTACAAGACAGTTTTTGTTTTGTACAGAAAGATAAAAGGAGATTAAACAAAAAAAAAAAAAAAAAAGTCTAAAATTGACTCAATAAATTAAAAAATTAGGGATGCACAATAACTTTTTTTTTTAAACCGATACCAATAACCGATAACTTTCTGCTTCCAAAGGCCGATACCGATACCAATAACCGATAATATACCTGGAGATAAGAAAGACTAGCGAGGACCTAAAATATCATGACATCAATACTATAAACAAAACCAAAAACAGTTTTGATTCTTTAAATGAAGATATTCTATTAGCAAGCCTTTCAAACATTTGCTAAAAGATGTCAAACAAAACTTTTTGATATCTCAAATTGACATCTACGGTATTTTAATAAGGTGCATTACTTATTGATATAAAAATAAAGGCCTCTAGAACTGATGCAAATATTTTGCGTCAGGATTTAAAATGAATACAAAATGTGCATTCCACAAGTAAAAAAAAAAGCTTGGTTGGTTCCATACAAATGAATAACTTTTCAAAAAATAAATAAAAGTTCTTGTCAATCACTGTCTCTAAATGCTTGTGAGACTCAACCATCTTCACAGCTGATCCCTGAGGAGTTCTTCTAAAATCAGTGGTCGTGTCCTCAGTTTCCTGGACATTAAGATGGATCAGCCGGCTTGTTAGCGCGCTCAGCGGCTTGTTCCTTCACTTTCTGACAGGAACTTCTGCCCCGAACACATCAATGCTGCTCAGACGACGTTGCCTGCTCCCGGCAAAGAAACCACAATCACCATCAGAGAAAACTTCAACAAACTTCACCCCTTTAACAAGGAGCGAGAAAGTCTGCGTAGTGTAAAATGATGAATTTGATTAAATCTGGGAGAGGAAGACACTTTGCCAAATTGGCAGGACAAAAGCATTACATTTACAAGTTCAAACAAGGTGACATTTAATTAATCTCTAAGAAGGAGGACGTCTTTATTTGAGATCGATGTGCTGTTTTCTTGTTTTGAGTTTTGTTAGGTGATGTTCACTGGCAGGGAGGCCGACTTCTGCTGCCAAAGCCGAAGTGAAAGAGTTGCTCTAATGAAAGAAGCTGCTATCAGTCACTGAAACTGTGTAAAAAAAAAAAAAGTATTTGGACAATGTTCATTATTACATAATGAGAGTTTTTACGGCATGTGTTGTAATGACTCCCCAGAGCAAACCGCATGCTGCTTCATATTTCTGTCATTCCTCCATCACACATTCACCTCCATTATCTCTATCTTTCAATTTGTGTTTTCTGGACAACTTCTCCACCTTTCCCTTTACAGTAACACCATGTCGTTCCTCTCGTCTGTCCATCCTCCGTCACTTCACACCATCAGTCATCTTCTCTTCAACCGGTTTCAGTCTAACCTCCATCACTCATCCATCCTTAGATTCACTTCTTCTCTTTACTCCACCACATCAATCTCATCTCTTTTCATCCTCTCCTCTCATCTTATCTCTTTGTTCTCTTCTCTCTCGTTCACCAGCTCCTCGGGCTCTGGCGGCGGCGTCGGGGACCGGGTCCTGGCTCAGCTCCTGACAGAGATGGACGGCATCGAGCAGCTCCGGGACGTCACCGTGCTGGCCGCCACCAACCGGCCCGACATGATCGATAAGGTAAACAGACGCCGGCTGTTTGTCTTTACCTTCTCCTTCCTCCTCCTTTGGGCCTGTGATTGATAAGACTGGGGAGATGTTGTGTGTCTCCTCCTCTCCCTCCCTTCCTCTGTTGTACGTGATTGATAAGGTCAAAGGTGGCCTGCTCCGGTCTGTCTTCTTGGACTCTCTCCTGTCTGTTCTTGGACGCCGCCTGTCTGTTGTTCTGTTGCTGAGGTTTTTTGTTTTTTTTTAACCATCTTTTACTCGCTTATTTTAGTTTGATTGACTAAATAACAGCAAATAACTTCCTGTTCTCTTTGTTTAAATGTGCTTGATTACAGCCTGGCAGCTGTTGGCATGGCAGCAGACCAGTTGAACTTTAATTCATTTAAACGTTTTAAGTTTATCGGTTTAATTATCTGCATCAGGGGCTTCCTATTGGCAGCAAGTGGTCTAATTTTCAGGTGGGAGTAAAAGCATCGGCCCCCTTCGTCCTTTCTTCTTCCCGTCCATGACAATTAGAGAGTTAAAAAAAAAGGGAGAACCCCACTATCAGCCTCTTTATTTCGCTGCTCCCTTCTATTTTCTATTTTTCTACCCCTTTTATCTCCCTCTCTTCCTCTTCCCCATCCACAAAAGCTTTTCTTTGGTCTCTTATCCTCCCATCTCCGTTCTAATGAAATTTCCTGAGTGCTGATCAAAGACGGAGCCTGCGCCTCGTCAAAAAAAAAGAAAAAAGAAAGAAAGAAAGAAAGGGGACACAGGAAAGGAGAACGTCGCGGCGCTCCTTCAGCTCCTGCTCGGGCAGCCGCCGCCTGTCTCTGTCTCTGTCTCTGTCTTTCCTCCACTTCTTCTTTTCTGTTGTTGTCATTGGTCCTCCTCCTCCTCCTCCTCCAGTCGGTTTAAAAATACTACTGCTCCTACTGCCGTCAGGAAGAGTTTCGTTCTGAAGTAGCACATCCGTCATTCAGTTATAATAAGACCAGCATGTAAACTAAGAGTGAGTGAGTGCTGACATGAGATGAAATTGATGAGAAAATTTGTCAACTTTTGGGGGATGTTTACATTTTTCTCTCATGTATTTACTGTATCTACCTTGCATTTTGCTGGACCTCGGCTCTCTCAGCTCTTCCATCCAGACGTCATTTTATTTTTCTATTCTTTCTTCATCGAAGTGGGAAAAAACTGTTTTTACGTAAACTGTGTAACAGTGCACCGCAAATCCATCAGCGCTTACAGATACTCCGTAGAGACATAGAAATATTGAGTAACCCCCCCACACTCCCAACTTCATCCTGCTTCCCAAACACTGCAACCGCCCCCCCCCCCACCCAACCACCCCAACCCCCTCTTCTAGCCCACTTGTGGAGAATTGATCCATCACTGTGGTGGAGGAATGACAGCATCTTCCTCCACCTCTGCAACTGGTTGTCATTTCATTTCAAACTCCATTAGACGCATGACAGTGAAGAAATAATGTGTGTGTAAATCTGAGAGGTGGGGGGTGGGTGGGTGGGGGGCAGAGGGGGGAGAAAGAAACTCTATTAACAGTAAGCAGGGGGTCAAGCCCCTGGGTGGACAGATGGGAAACCCCAGGCGTCTCTTTCCACAGGCTGGCCTCCCTCTCAGGAAGTGGGGTCTCCCGGGCAGCTGAGAAATCAGATTACCTCGTCCTCCTGCCCACCCCCCACCCCCCCCCCCCCACTGTGTGTGTGAGTGTGTGTGTGTGTGTGTGTGTGTGTGTGTGTGTGTGTTTAGTGAGGTTGAAGTCATTTGAATGAATAACCTATCTGCTGCATTGGGAACGGAAGCTGCCAAATGGACAGATACCACCCCCACCCCCCACCACACACACACACCCTTCACTTACTGTTTTAGCAGCCTCCATACCCGCCTTCACTTTACTGGCCCTGCGCCTCCCTGACTGTCAGCTCACACCGGAGATGGGCGAGCATTTCCATACCAATAGCAGGATATGATGGGACAAATGAAGATTAATGGGACGCTCGGGTGTCAATGAAGTCATTGTCAGGCCTTGATGGAGCAGAGGAGGCTCCTAGGGGCCTCAGCTGTTTGACGGACAGAGTGGGAGGGAGGGATGAGGAGAAAGTGGCATTTACTTTACTAGTTTTGAGAGGAGCAGGCCTGCTGTCTGTCTTTCACCTCCTGCTGCTCCACAGAGTAGCTTTCACATTGTTTCTCTAAGTCAGGAGGTTTTTTTTGGAGCCGTTTTTTTAAACGTGGCACCAACATGGGAATGAGTTTTTATTTGATAAACTCAAAGAAGGAGGCTAATAAATATATGACTCACTGAAAGATCCTTCATGTAGTCCTTTGAATATTTCATTTTTTTGTTTGTTTTTTTATTTCTAAAGACGGAGATTAGATTTTCGTGGCGTCTCAGTGCTTGAGAATTTGGATAATCTGACAACCAACCATACATCAGCCTGTTTTATTTTTCCTCATAAAAATATAATATGAAATCACTGTTGATAAGTTGAATAAGTTCAGAGCAGGATGCTTCACAGCTGAAAAAACAGAATATGCAGCGTCTAAACTTTAAAGGAATAGTTCACCAAAAAATTGAATTCAGTCATTAGTGACTCACCCTCATGCTGATGAATACTCTGGAGTAGTTTTTTATTCCTCAAAGTGCATCTGGAGACCCGGGAGGCTGGTTCGTAGTCCAACGAAAACTTTATATGAGATTAATAGGGCCTGACACAAAAAAGTTCATAATACTACACAAAAAACATTTTATATTCCTCCACACTGCTCATCCGCTACAATCCAAGTGTCCTGAAGGGATATAGTACAGAGTTTACTGGAAACAACATCATTTAGGACATTTTTACAGCCTAAACAGTCCTGGATTGAATTTGCCTGGGGCACGCTCTCGTGTTCACGCAAATTTCATTTTTTGGTTAACTATTCCTTTAACATGTCTCTGGATATCTTCACTGCAAAGGGCAATCTTTTTACTTTATTTGTTTTTATCGTTATACAATAGCAAAAGCAAACGACAAACAAAAGCAATTACACTCCAAGTTATATTGTTTCCTTTACGAACCAGTGTAAAACACTCAAAGCCTTTGTTTCTTTACATCTTTAGTAGAAATGTGTGATTACCAGTGGCCTGTTTGCTCGTGTGGTTCAGACTCTTGTGTATAAAGTTGATGAGCCTGAACTTTTCCAGCTAAGACGTCCTGTCTTTCTGCGCTCACGCACACCGAGTCCTCGGGCTTCCTCTTTCCTTTGACTTACATCACTGACTGACATGACCCAGTCTGTAACAACATCCACACACAATGTGACTAATGCAGCTGAATCATATCTTAACAAAAGGATAACAAAAGACAACAAATACATAGTTTTCACGCAAGCACACGAAAGCACTTCCTCTCGGCTTTTGTGCATGCGATAAATATATAACGCAACGACTTCCAGACAAACCAGAATAAACTGTGTTTGTGCCCCAACACATAACGTAACGTCGCCATAATGCAACAAAGGTCTAACGGTGGAGGGATGAGTGTAAGTTAGCCCGGTCATTCCTCTGCATGATGACACACACACACACACACTCAAACACACACACACACACACACACACACACACACACCTCCTACTGAGCCCCTCCAAAAAAAACTTCTTACACTTCCTCTTTCCTTTGTATTGCGCCAATCACCCAGGCACACCTCTGACCTGTCGTGACCCGGCCCTGGTGATTGATTAGCACCACCAGGAATATTTATCCAGCCTGTTCAGGAGGAAGCACCCCCCTGTCACTGTGTTTGTCGAGCAGCTGCCCATCTATTTGCTCCTACACACAAACACATACACTCGTTTAGACAACACGTCCCTTTTTTTGCCATTTGAAAAGGAAAAAAAAAAAAACACTTTTTCAACTTTTACAGTTTGTTTATTACGAATCCTTAGGCAGATTATTCTTCTCCTCTGGTTTGTTTTTGCTACCAGATGATCTTTTTGTTTACCTTAATGTGCAACCAAACTACATCTAGGGCTATCAGGAGGCAGGGCTTCTTACAGTGGAGGAGATTGGTAGCAGATGGGTCTTTGTTTGGGATCAGAAGTTGCCAACTGGGCTCTTATTAGATCAAGAGGCCAAAACAAAAACAGAGGCAGCGGAATTAGAGGACTGATGTCTGTGAGAGATTTAACCCCAGGAGCCGTCAACCTGGCTGCTTTGTGCAAAAGATGGTGACACTAACACTTGTTATGATTGTATATAACATGAAATACAAGAAGAAGAGGGCGACTGATTATTTTTGATTAATTAATAATCATTTATTCTGATAAAAAGTGAGAAATCTCCACCACCAACGTCCACCTAACGCCAATGGGAATTGTTCCAGTCTTGTGCTTCCAACTCTCTGGATGGAACCAACTTGGTAGTTTTGCTTCCTCAATTTCATAATGAATGTGCCAATTACCTCTCTGGTGATTGACCAATCAGCTGATCAATGGATCCTCTCAGCTTTGCTTATTTTTGCAGTTTCTTGACGCTAACACAAGTGTTGCTCAGCAAACTGAATCTGCATCCACCAGCTTCTCAACATGAACAGTTCAGTTGACAGTAACAAACAAATTGCACTCATGATGAACCAATATCCATTCATAACCACAAGCCCAGATACAATCATGTTATAAATATAAATGTTGTTAAAACTCTAATGGGATGTACAGGTCTGAGCATGGCGGCCCACCCACCATCTTATCTGCCTGTTTTACTCACCTCATTGTGGGTGAAGTGTTGCCAGAGTGCTGTTTGAGTCAGCTAACAGCTCCACGGGCATGTTACCATGCTGGAGGAATTACAACAAATAAATGCCTCTAACACTTTCCTTCCTGGTTATGCTGTTTGCCAGCAACCACTGAAATTAGCTAATTATTAGCAAAATGGCAAAAAATAAGCCTCAAGATTGTAAAACACATACGAATGACCTTTTATGTTGTGTTTCCTCAGGACACCCACCGTAGCGGTGTAACTGCCACAGTATCTAGTGTAAAGTTATTTTTCCAGGTGTTCCCACGTCTGTCGGTCTGAGGACAGATTGTGTCACTGCGATAGCATCACAACCGTCCGAGATGCAATCACAAAAAAACTGTACAGGTGTGCAGGTGAGATCAGAATGAAGGCCCAGAGTGGAGACGTCAACATGGAGACAGGTGTCACGGCTGCTGCCATCCCATCGCTATATTGTGTCCGTGGTGGGAAATGATATGTGAAGGTGTCAGTGTCAGAGTGTCTTCTGTGGATGTCGCCTTTATTTTATTTTATTTTTTTTTTAGCCTTTCCTTCCTCTCCCCTCTCTCGTGTTTACAGGCACTTCCCTCTGAAAATCAGCCTCTTGTACTGTAGTGTGGCTTCTGAACAGGAGATGGTGCCAAACTTGACATGGGTCAGTTCTTTCTGACAATTAGACTCCCAACAACTGACAGATTAGGAACTTGCCAGAATTGATGGCGATGCTTATAAAACAAAGTGTACAACCACCTCCCCAGTTGTTGCTGTTGAGTGGATGAAGTGAGAAACATCTGCGGTTCAGAGGTTCAGCTCCTACTGAGATTAAGTTTGCACTCAGAGTGATAAAAAGAAATCTAAAGAAAAATAATGGCGAAATGTCTGATGTCGTCATCCTTTGTGGTTGGCAAACAGCAGGAAACTTGTCACACTAAATAAATTTTTACCACATAAAAGAAAAACGCACTGAAAAGCTAGAGTTATGTCTTAAGGAGTGGTACATGTTGTATTATTTAATCGTCTGTACTGGTGGATTATGACACTCTGTGCTGCGTGGACTCATCGCAGCTCCACATTTTCATGTTGTCTCAATTTAGCAGTAATTTGGTTGTTATTATGTCCAACGTTTTAGTCGTCCGCTGAGACGCAGCTCTGCAGCACCGACACATGAGGATAAAGCATGAGGTCTTGTGAGATGTTTTACGAGCCCTCACAGTCCTGCGGTCTCGTGTCCTCATGTATTTCCAGTAACACAAACTAGCATTGTAATTGTGAAACATGTGACTTTTTTTTTTTAAAATACAGTCACAGTTCATGCTAGGTTTTGCAGAGCCACACAACTTCTCATTTACATCTTCAGACCCGAGGAAAGCTGCAGCACATCTGGTCACGCGTCCTCCTCGCCAACATGCACGTTAATGAAAGGTGAATTAATTCATGAAGTCCTTCTGTGGCGGTGGAGTAAATATCTGCCATCGGCCCCGCTTGAGCAGCCCTGAACATCTGCCAGTGTTTTCCTACCCAGTCTGGACGTTGCTAATTGTAATCACACTTGAATTCCTCCAGACTGTAATTAGTGGGCCACTTGGTAAATATTCGGGCATTAGCTAAGAGAGGCTTTGATTTTTTTTCCCCTCCGCTTTCTTTTGCATTTGCAGCTCGTATCAGTGCCTCTGTGTGTGTGTGTGTGTGTGTGTGTGTGTGTGTGTGTGTGTGTATGTATGTGGCCCTCCATTCATGTATGCTTGCATGCTGGTATCCCAGATCTTAATCAGTGGGGTTTTGCAAATGATTTATGCCTTTTGTTATCACCTGCCTGGTGAACCAGAGTGGCGGGGTTTCCCTTACTGAGAAAGTGTCAAGGAAATTATTCATCATTTTAAAGAAAAATACATACATTTTGATGCATTTGACTGGAATTTAATACATTAAGGATTCTTTAGAAGATCTTTTTAATCTTTCAGTTTATTCTTGTGGTTTATTAAATCACGGAAAAATGCAGCCAATGACTCCAAAGTAATGTCTTCCAATTAATTATTTCAGTGGAAAAACTGCCCCAAATCAATTTATGAACTAATAGATGCAATCAGCAGGGCTTTTTTTGTGTTTTGTTTTTAACCTTTGCATGATATATTATTAATATATTGAATTAATCTTGAATTTGAAAGTAAGTAACCTCGGAAAACAGCAGTTGAGAAAACAGTCTCACCTCATGCTCCATAAACAGCTGTTCTGTAGCTTTAGATCTTATCACATCATCATTTTAGATGTTTAACTCAAAAAGTTTTCATGCATGTCATCTTATCTTTAAAGTTGTGGTTCAAAATTCATTCTTGCCCTAATAGAAAACACTTGTGTGCATCCCATTCAGCTTTTGTGTGTGTGTTTGCTGGTATGAACACCTCTTAAATCCTCCCTCCATACACACACTGTACATAAAGAAAACACTCAAAGCATTTCAGTCTTTGTCCTGCGGCGTCACACGAGGCCACCGCCGGATCCTCAGAGCTTCTTTTCGTCCCTGCGAACACCTTCTGTTTTTGCCTTTTCTTCGGCAGAAACCTCCACCTGAGCGGTGCCTCCACGCAACAGGAAACAACCCTTAGCTAAAAAGAGCAGCTATAAGCCTGCCAGTCAAAACAGGCCATATTTTATTTTGTGTTGGGCCTGACGTTATCATCTCCCAAGCTTTGCTCTCCTCTCGTGACGAGCCAAGCATGATGGAATCTCTATTGGTGCTGTCTTAAAGGATTAGAGCTTATTCACTGTTTTTTCCTGACTGCACAGTTCTGAATAGGGCCCCGCTGCCACAGTACAGGGCGTCCTGCTGAAGCTGAGCTGAGCCGTCCATATTACCCACACCATTATTGGTGTTTTGCTGCTGTGTTCTCGCTCTTCTTGGCTAAATTTATCCCCATAGCCGTTGTCGGCCAGTGCACACTGGTCTAAATCGAGCTCTCTCTATATTAGCCAATAGTTTGTTTTGGTATTATTATTATAATATTTCTCTTTGCTTGAACACTGTTCTCTCACCGTCCTGTTTTGAGAGTATTCAAAGCATTTCCTGCGCTGCTTATGTTTCTAAGATGCAGTAATGAGAAGGCAGAGTGAGAGTTTTGGCTTGTGGCTTAGTGAAGCTACAGTGGCAAGAGAAAACAAAAAGTGTGTGTGTCTATGTGTGTATGTCTTTGCAAGCCAGTAATGGGATACCACCTAGGGATGGATGAGCCCTGGAAAGCTGTGTGCATGTGTGTATGTGTTTGTGAGCATTGGGGGAGCTGGATCCCCAGGCAAGTATCAAACTTCAAGGGCTGTATTAGTATCGGCTTACACATGTGCGCATCCAAGAATCCACCACAAAAAAAAAGGCTCCAATCTGACCAGACGCCAACAAGAAACCTGCACAATCAGACCAACTCTGGTTATCCAGCCCTAAAAAGATTTAAGTCTGCGGAAGAAAGTTCAAGAAGGGCTTAGGAATTTCTTCCTTTTTTTCCATGAAATTTACAACGTAGAGTTCAAAAGGAGTTTTAAAACGGTCAGAAATGCATATGGACAGTGTAGAAAATGAAAATAAAGAGGCATTAAAGTCGTGGAAGGAAGCTGCTTGTGTTTTTAATGTTACTGCAGCTTTGTTTGGTTTTTTTAATACCCATTTCTTGACAAACTGCTCCTTATGCTGAGGTGACCAGAAGAAGTGTAAAACCTGCCATTTATAAATCAACAGACACTCTGTACTTCCGTCAGCTACTCCTGTGTTTTGGTGAGCAAAGAGAGAGAAAAGACATGAGGATGGTTGAGGGAGGTGTGTGTGTGTGTGTGTGTGTGTATGTGTGTGCGTGTGTGTGTGTGTTGGGGAGGGATAGGGAGGAAATGAGGGCTCTTTGTGCTCTGCTACCTGGCAGACATCTCCAGCATGTGTCGTCTTGCCTCTTGGCAAGCCGAGACCACCGGCGCCCTTGGAATGCTCTCAGTTCAGGAAATCTCGTTTATTCTCATAAATGCTGCTCCTAACCCCCTCCTGCAATCCTGCTGGAGAGCTGGTGTATCTGTTTTTTATGTCCTGGTGTGTCCATTGTCACTGTTACTTCATTGTCTTTTTCTTCAACTTCTTTGTTGCTGGTTTTTTTAAGGACATGGTCTAGGTGATGGGAAGTGTTGACACTCAATGAGCGTACAGTGGCATGCAAAAGTTTGAGCACCCCTGGTCAAATTTCTGTTAATGTGAAGAGTTAAGCAAGTGGAAGATTGAATGATCTCCAAAAGGCACAACGTTAAACAATAAACGCTCTTTTGCAATATTTTAAGCAGTCCTATTATTTTTGCTTTCTACAGTTTTTGGGGCAAGAAAGGGAAACAAAGCAGCAGCAGCCTGCAAAAGAATGAGAAACTCAGGAGACTTGAGCTCTCAGATACTTTGACCAAAGTATCAGATGAGCTATTTACAATTTACACACTGTGATTGTTTCCAAAGGGGGAGCTGCTTGGTAGCCAATTACTGTATGCAGGGTGCCCAAACCTTTCCTGTGGGCCCTGTTCCCTTTCTGTCATTTTGAAAATGTTGTAAAATATATTGTTTAAAATGTAAAGGGAATGTGTCATCTGTGACTTTATGCCTTTTGGAGATCATTTCATCTTCCACTTGCTGAACTGTTCACATTAACAGAAATTTTGACCAGAGGTGCCCAGACTTTTGCATGCCATTGCAGCCTAAATGACGCAAGAAAAAGTGATCTCCGACTCAATCACCAATTAGCTTGCACTTAAGTCTATGATGTTATCTGGAGGTACAGTTAACTGTTTCAAATATGTCACGGTAAAATAATGTGTCTTTAGCGCTACCCCAAACCTGATAGCTACTGTAGTTGAGCAATGTTAGCTACAGTATAGAACAGTTAGATTTAACAATATGTTGAGTCGATGCTAATGCCAACTACATTAAATGTCTTATATTTATTTACAACAATGTTAAACTGACTGCTAGTTAAGCAGCTAATGGATTAGTTAGCTAACCAAGTAGCCGCAACATAGCTGTTCGCTTAGTTAGCTATCAAGTTATCATTATCTATACAACTTGATCATCAAAACTTTGACAAAAATGTAATGTCTTTTAGCCAATATTTTATGAAACATGGTCTTTTATCACCCTGTGTAACTTAGTTGTTAGCTAACTACTAGCTTAACTTTTCTAAATGCATTTAATTTGTTTATCAATGTGCTCAGGTTCCAAACAGACTCACATGAGCTTAGTGTGACAAAACATTAATTATTTTGAATTGGAGAAGTCCTTTGACACTGTGACCTGAGACTGAACTTAGCAAAACTAAAGCCAAAACATAACGTCCACCAGAGCGCTGCCATAGCAAATGAAATACATGTACTGTATGCAAACACTCAATTTGATATGATATCCATCGTAACAACTGTCCTGAGGGGTAAAACCCTGTAACTCTGTTATTGTAAACCACTGTGCAGTATTTAGGCGTCCGAAGAGCCTTGAAACTAATGGATCTATGACTCAAACTATATCTATGTTTCACCATGGCCTAGAAAAACGGGCCCCATTGGTAAAATATAGAGTGGAGGGAAATTGCATCTAAAATTTGAGAAACATTACATTTTTTAGTGACTCAATTGCCTTAACGTTGTTATAGAATATGCGGACATCAATATGATTTAATCATTATAATGCATCTTAACCTGAGGTTAAATTTAGACATGAATGGGCATATATATATATATAAACATATGTTTGTGCCACATGACAGGACATTAGCCAGCCGGCCGGGTCTTTTTCTAGGCTAGGAGCAGGAAGGAGTCATCATTTGCCACCATCAGGATACAGTCAGACCCACATACAGAATAGAAGCTGGTAGGGGGCCAACTGGGGGGGATACAACAAATAATACTCCCTTTGTATGTTCCAAGTATCCCCTGCTGTAGCCCCCCTGAGCCCGGCTCTCTGCTCCGGGGATCCCAACACCACATTAAGAGCTGCTTACAAGTGGATAAGGTGTAAGTTTTGGGGGGGATTTGAAATGGGAGTTGGTGGACGAGGGGGGTGCGGTTAATGTCTCCTCTCTTTTTTCCGGTGATAAGAAGCAGGTTTGTGCTTTTTTTGTGTGTGTTCAACAAGGTCCACTGCCATGTTTGGAGAATGGCTAAACAAATGGGCTATTATTTGCCGCAGTCATTTCAGAGGGGCGCTGCATGGTCAGGCCCGGGCGGGGAGTAACGGTATCCCAATGTATATCCTCTGCCGGCCTCAGTCGTCTTCATCAAGATTTAAGTTACCCATTGTAGCTGAGATGAAATCAATCCCACCAGGCTCTTCTGTGAGGAGGACCATTTGCCTGTCAGAGCAGGGGTTGAGTTTCCATGTACCGGAGCTGCATGTATACAGTATATCAGTGCTGGTTAAGCATGTGGTTAAGTAGATTCCTTTGGATAATATAAGCCCAGTGCTTATTGTTGAAGAGGAATAATTAGTGTAAGGATTAGAGCTGCAACTAATGATTATTATTGAGTAGTTTTCTCACAATCTTTCCAGTGAATAGATGTCTGAAATAGTGAAGTAAAATCTGTTATCGAAAGTTTCCCCAAAGGTGAGATCCTCAAATTCCTCAAACAGTACACAACCTAAAGATGATTTATTGACAATGATATGAAACATCAGCTTTTGTTTCATGACCCTTTTAACCAATGATGTGTTTTCTTCTACTGTAGGATAGTTTGTTTGATGACTGTATTTCACAAGGCCATTTATTATGCAGACACTGATGTGCAGCACCAACTTTCTAACCATGCAGAATAGATTGTCTCATAGAAAATGTGTTGATTGCACATACTCCAGAAAACAAAACTGACTCTTTTCTTGGGGTATCACATGTTACTCACATCGATTGTGATTTTTCTTCTGGGCCTCACACATTATATTTTCTCTCTTTTTTCCCCTCCTCCTGTTCTCTTCTTAATTTATTCAATTTTACAGCGGTTGCTTGGCAAATAAACTTTTGGTGCATCAACACCTCGTCAATTGGAATGAAATTTTGGATCAGGAAAATGTAGACAAACACACAAAGACAAGTTTGTATCTGAATGGAAGTACCCAGGTGTTGCGACAGATCTCTCAACTATTGATCTGATTGCACAGAGGTGTTAAAATAATCATCGGCTACATACGTGCTGATGGATAGTTGGACTGACCTGCCTCGTTCGTTTGACAGCTACAACAGGAAGCCTGAGGTCAGGTACAGCTGTAAAGTCAAGAGAGACACAAACATGTCTGAGGTCTTGGAGGCCTCGTGGCCCTGCTGCAGGGACTTGGCAGACGCCTTGGAAAGAGGATGATGCCGCAGTGTCACTTCATTTCCTCTTTCGCAGGCTCTGTTGATGAATGACCGTGTGAAAGGCGGCTGGTTCGAAGGGTAAGGGGGCTGCAGCTCTGTGTGTGTGTGTGTGTGTGTGCGTTCATGAAAAAGGTGTTAGAAAAAAGGGCACCGGTGCTTTTTTTTTTTTCTCTCTCTCTCTCTCTCTTTTCTTTTGAGCTTGTCATCTCTGAAGTCTCAGCAATTTATGGCTGTCAGGAAGTCCCCAGAAGCGCCCTCATGTCTGAAAAAAAAACCTTGACTTGGGTCAGATGGGGGGAGTGGAAGAGGGGGAGGAGGGGGGGTGAGGAGAGTGTCACACCCTCCAAATACTCTCATGTATTTCTTTTTTGTCAAAAGGCCACGGGGAGGTCTCATCCTAAATCCTGTTGCCTGAGAAAAGAAAGAATTTCAGAGGTTGCCTGGTCCACTGTCCACCGGACCAGACCCCAGAACTAATCTCTTTCATCTCCTCTTCTCTCTCTGCTGCCCTCCTCCTCTTCCTCCTCCTCCTCCTCCTCCTCCTCATCTGGGATCTGTGCTTCTGCTGAACAGATCGCCTCAGGGAGATGTGGCTGAGCCCTCCCTCTCCATCGCCCTTCCCTCTGTGCTCTATAACTCCGCTGATCCCTCTCTACTGCTCCCCAACCTCCCTCCCTCTCTCCCTTCTCCTCTAAGCCTTCCCCCTTGCTTGCTCTCTCTCTCCCTCCCTCCCTCCCTCCCTCCTTCCCCTCCTCTCCCTCCATGGGCCTCTGAGCTGGACTGCCTTCCCTTTGGCTTTCCCCTCTTCCTTCCTTCCTCAGTTCCTCCACTAATAGCTCCCTTGTTCCTGACTAGTCAGGGCTGCCAGTTGAGCGGTCATTCGTGGAAGATTCATTCGCGGCACGGTAATTGTAAACAGACAGAAAGAGAGAGGGAGAGAGAGAGAGAGAGAGAGAGAGAGAGAGGGACGTTTGAGCATTAGACTCACTGGTCACAGACAGAAAGCAGAATGAAGAAACTCACAACTCTCTCCTTTCTTTCCTCAGCTCCCTTTTTCACCCTCCTCCTCCTCCTTATTCTCCTCCATTTCTCATCTCTCATATCTCCATCATCTTTATTACTCACCCCTTCACCCACCCTCCTCCTCCCCTCTTACTCCACGTCCCCAATCTTCCCTCCTTCCTCCACCTCCCTCATTTTCAGCCCCTCATAATTCAGGCACAACTTGCATCCACGGGCGATCTGTGTCTTGTTTCACCACTAAATGTTGCATGGAATTATGTTACGCCCTCAAATACTTAATAGAGCCCAGCTTACACACTCGCTATGTTGTTTTGCTTTCCAGAAAACGGAGTCACATGTTTGTTGTCTGTTCCAGCTCCGGGGAGATCCGTGCACACAATCGCACAGTGAAACAAACACAGATTTCCTAAGCCATCAGTCAAACAAGGACTTGGATCCTTGTGGTCAGTGTTACTGGACAAACAAGTACAAATGAGCAATTGGATGTTTTATTCATCTGGTCGGATCTGAATTTAGTCATAACAGCATAATTTCTTTGACAAACCTTAGGTTCGGGGCTCCAGGCTGATGTTTAGTTTACAGTCTTATCAAGGTGAAAGGGTTTAAAAATATTGGCATTTTCATATATAGTATTTCATACAATCAAATGACCTTAATGTGCAACTGCAAAAGTTGATTTCCAGCCAATGATATGTCCGTATGTGATGCAAAACTGAGAAATACGAGCATCGCAACACAGGTAGCAGTTTACACTCGGGATAGATTTGTTGAGTTAAGTTTCTTTAAAAATGCCAGAAGTCCAAAACTAGTTCATGACATTCCAGTCATTTCAGTAATTTGATGTAGTGTGTCAGTCTTGAGTTGTAGCGCGCGCTGCAGCTGAGGCCTCTGCACCGCTGTGTGGAGAATGTGATTTCTATGCAGGAGTGAATTTCTCCCAAGTTGCCCCAGCAACAAGGAAATGCGTTTGTTGGCCGGTGGAAACAGTAAACATGAGAGAGGATGACACAGGGAATGTGTGTGTGTGTGTGTGTGTGTGTGTGTGTGAATGAGAATCCAGTAATGCCAGGCAACCAGACCTGTCCCTGACCTCAAATGATTGCTCCTGAAAGCCTGTGCTGTGAGCCGTCAGCAGCCGACCAGTCGCTCTCTTTCCCCTGCTTTTATCTCCTCTTCCTCTGTCCTTGCTTTCTGATTCTCTGCTTTCTCTATCTCTCTCTCTCTTTTCCTTTCCCACACTTATCTCTCCAGTGTACCCAGAGTCCAGCGGGTCGTTGTTTGGGGAAAAAAAAAAGAAAAAAGATCTTGTTGGTGTTATCAAACCGAGCATGTTTTGCAACCTCTCTCTGCTCTGCTTCGTCGGCCTTTCAGCTGCTCTCCAGCTGTTTTCGTCGCTACTTATTTCACCCAGAGAGAAGTCGACATTGCGCGACGGCCGACAGACTCCACTCGTCGTTTCCTTTACCTGCATACTGCCCATACCGTGCTCACACACCTTGACTGGAAAAGCCGAATGGGTGTGTTTACTCATCAGCGCTGTGACACAAAAACCACTAAGAGACCACATACCCGGCTATAAACATACCACAGTAAGCTTCAGCTTTGTGATCTCCTGTGTGTTTTCACTCACAGTTAGCTTTTGTTGCGTGCAATAAACATGACTCTGTTGTTAGGTCATGGGTAAACATTTGCGTTCAGATAATGCACTTTCCACAGGCCATTATGAAGAGTGCTTATTGCATAGGCATAAACCCCCAGCTTGTGCATGAATGGGGCTTTATTTATTTTCTCAGTGGTGTTAAATGCACAAGCTGCATATGTTCAAAGTCGTATAGAAGTGCAGGCAGCGAGGCCTTTCTTCCAGCTGGCAGAATCCCTGCATTTTTCTATACGAACGCCATAAAACCAAAGCTTTTTTAATGCATGTGGGTCTGACCTTTGACCTCACTACTGTTGTTAATGGTAAGTTTGGAAATCTAAGTATTTAACTGTGTCATACTGTCATGCTCTTTGAAAAATGATATGCTAGATACAAAGAATGTGAGAACAGTGCGATGTTATGTCCTCATTCTTCCACATTCTCTGAACATCTCGTGTTTACAACACAACACAACACACAGACTTGTCCTCTGAGTGGTACCACAATCGGCACACATTTATTTCCTTTTAAAAGGGCAAAAAAGAAACAACAGGGAACACTAAAAAAAGACTGAGGTTTACTGTTCTGTGCACTGATTTGCCTTCGCTGCCCTTGAAAACGTTCATTTTGTGCCTTGATTACGGTGTACGGTTTCTCTCAAGACAAACAAAGCACACTAAATGCAGCATGGCCAATTGGTCCAATCCCGAATTAAGGCGGAGGGAAACGGAGAGAAACCAATTAGGAAGACGGAAGCCACTAATTAAAAGCTGCATGCTCTACAGATTGCATCAATTTTATTTTCTTTAGCAATGGCCAGGGCCATAATTTCAGAGCCTGCTTGTACGCCAGTGCACATTCCAGGACAGCTGCCTTCTGTGTTTGGAAAGCGCTTGTGCACAGAGGCAGCACTGTCTGTCTGCCCCTCTCCCTTGTTGGTAGTTTGGAATGAGGAAAACTAAAAAAGAAAAAGCACAAACTGGGGAAATTTGGAAAAATCCTGGAGTCTCCACATCATTCAGAATAGACGAGAAACCATTCATTAGCCGTTTTCAACAAGAGTCTGTTTTGCAGAAATGTTTCCCCTTCCTGGATTAGGTTCCGTGGATCGCTGCCAATACATTTTGTGTGTTGTGAATCGGAGATTGCATTATGCTCGAGTGGTTTGGGTGGTTAACCAATACGCTTGCTTTGGAAAGCTGCAGGGAAACGTTGAGCACCTGAGGAAAGCCGCAGGGTTGCTCTGAACACTGGGCTCACAAAAGGGCCGGGGGCTTGTATTCGCCAAACGCTTCCAGAGTAATGGTGTCCG
Organism: Trachurus japonicus; assembly: GCF_045865225.1. Classification (NCBI taxonomy): domain Eukaryota; kingdom Metazoa; phylum Chordata; class Actinopteri; order Carangiformes; family Carangidae; genus Trachurus; species Trachurus japonicus. The sequence continues at coordinate 9,449,777 of NC_140916.1, forward strand.
TTTGGCAAACTGACCCCAGAGCACTTGTCTCTGCGCACATATTGTAAAAGGAGGCGACTCCAGGCCTTTTTATGTTTTTTTTTTGTTTTTACTTTGTGGTCAAAACTGACGGGCAGCGCTCCCAGAAATAGGTAACAAAGTGAGCCAAAGAATCACAAAAGTATTCAAATATTTCCCCGCCAACGTTGCTATGAGATTAAAGCAACACCGCGGACGTTGTTGTTTCCCCACATGAAGAACCTGAAAAGTCTCAGTATTTATTCTGGGGATGAAAAAATAAAGTCAGTGTGCCATGAAATCTTATCAGGAGAGACTCTGAAAAAGAAGGAGGCCCTCGCCTGTTTTATATAAATCTCAACTTCCTGATTCTATTTCTTGCTCATTGTTTTATGGGTGATTACCTAACACCTCTTGGCAACTATTCTCCTCGAGATGTTGTGTAACCACTGTACACGAACATTTACGATAGCCTCACGCACACGCACACACACTTGAAAGGATCTATTTTGGGAGTTGATTGAATTTCCTCTGCTTGTATTAATTTAGTTAGCTGTTAGCTCAGGCTTTCTTCCAATGTTTGAAATATGTAATAAAGCGAGGAAGCACAATAAGACACCGAGAAACAGATACACAACAGACGGACACTTTTTTTGCGTGACCCTGTGACCCCACCAGATGCATGAGCAGTTGTCTTGCTTTGTTCCAATACACATACATATGTGTCCTGAATCCCCTTGTCATTGCTTCCTTCCCAGCAGTGACCGCTGCGACACTCCAAGGAGGGTAACCCCCCCCTCCCCATCCCCTCCGATCCGACCCTTTTCTCAAATGATGGAGAGAAGAGAAAAAAAGAGAGGAAATAACTTAGACCTTGTCTCTTCCCTTCCATTCCGCCTAATGGTTTTTCCAGACCTCGAACACTGAAGGCTGACCTTCCCTCTCCAACTGGATTTTTCCTGTACCCTACACCTTGGATTTCAGGAAATGTACAAAACAGGATAGCACAGCAAAACATATTTCTTGTGTCAGTTTTCCTTTTTTTTTTTTTTTTTTTTTAAGAGACAAAACAGCACTTGAGAATCCAGTGACATCAGCAGCCAAGGCTGCAGTGTTTTTCCTTTTCTGTTTTCCTCTGTAGTCCTGCCTGCATGATATTCACATCTAATTCCAGCTCTTTATAAAGTGATTGTTCAGCAAATATCCAAACCTCACTCAGTGACTGCTCCAATTACCATAGTTCACTGGGAGGCAGGTAATAACCACATGCTGAAGTAGAGTTATTGAAATGCTGTTGAAACTACAATCTTTTTTTAACCTGCAAACAAAAGATCTTTGCTTATTGGCAACTTTAATGTTTGAATTAAGTTTATGTTTCTGTTGACAAGTGCAGATCCCTCTTCAGACAGAAAGCAAACAGGACACGTATTACAGTTGGGCCCTAAGGAGCCAACTGTCCCTAAAGTCTGATGTGATTTGCATGTTGCAACTGTCACAACTAACGGTCTCTAAACCCCTTCCCTGTAATAAGATAACAGTAAGTCATATTTGCCTTTTCAGACCAGTGTGGGTTTTGCCGCATTGTTCATGTAGCAGCAGTGTTGATGGATGCAGACACATCAGAGGTGCCCACATCCTTTTACCTTGTTAAAAGTCACAGTAGCTCATTGACAAGTTGCCTGGTTCAGGATCAGTAACTATCAGGTTTCTCTCTGAACCAACACATGTTCATTTTTCCCCAAGGATGGATTTCAAATTACAGTCTTTCGTCATTGGTTTGGCTCATTTCTCTAAACAGAAATTACATTCTCAAAACTCTAAGATCATTTGGCAAAACAGTCTTACAGTTCAGCACAACACCATAGCTCACTTGCAAAAGCTCATATCTCTCCCAAAACAGTTCGATCATGTGTCAAAACTGAATTCCTTTCTCATACAAATAGCTAGTTCCCCCAAAATGCATCGTCCTTTTGGCATTGTGTGAGCGCTGCAAGTCAAAATGTTTAGATGTTTTGTCACTATGGCAGAGGACCATTGAAATATGTGCTTCATTGACAATAGTTACTGTACTAGGTTTTTTTTGTCTAGCTAACAGAATACAATTGTGTATAAAACCGAAAGAAAAAAAAAAGATTTTAGGGTAAGAGTAGCCTCCAAGGTTTGACAACACACATTGCACTCTTACTGCCAAGGAAATTGTAACCATTTTTATTCACACACATAAAGTAACTTCAATACATCAGAGTAAAAAGAAAATGTATACAGCATAATATACTGTAATATAAACTCAAATCAATCAAATGTTCCAAGAGATTCGTATAGTATTCATAGTATTATGTTCTTGACTAATTCTGACAATTGAATAGACTATTGTGCATGTGGTGACTTATACAATGAAATGATGCTGACATGTTTTGGAGAGAACAACCATTAGACTGAGAACAAATCAATCAGGTTAGATCAACAAGATCTATTCACTTTGACATTGTGCCAACTGTAGGCTACCTGTACTAGAGAATACATTTCCTGAAGGAAATACGGGTGAATACTGAAAGCTGGAAGCTGAATGAGCTGAATAAATTGTTGAAACAATGCTGAATTAAGTGAAGAAATTGCTGAAGCAATCTTGAAAAGATGAAACAATATCTGAAGAGTAAAACAAAATTGTGTAAGAAGGAGGCTATATGAAATGGTTGGAAATTACTTGAATCCTGCATATTTAAAGTATAACAGTTGACGGGTTAAAATCTGAAATAGGTGAGAAAAGATTAAAAAGTAGAACTTATATTTGCAAAGATGTAGCCTACTAAGACATTTGCAATTTGATGAAATGAATGAGAAATTAAATTCTCTTGTGAACACCTGTCAAGTGGTTTGGAGGTTTGTCCATGTTGTTTTGAGGATGTAGTTTCTGTTTGAAGAAATGAGCCAAACCAATGGAGAAAAAAACTGTAACTGAACTTTGTCTCACAAAAGACAAGACGCCTCAGTTTTACAGTTCCTAGCATCACAGACAGTATACAGCCATGTTTATAGCTATATTTACTTTAAGCTTTAAAAGCTGACACAAAGCTTTCCCATTCTTGTCCTCCGTGTATTTTTAGCATGAATGTGTTTATTGGCAACTGCTGGTCGCTGCACCTGTCACTATTTTCGGTGACACCATAGCTCTGTTCCGTCCATGCAGTTTGGACTCGCCCACTCTCTCCCTCTCTCTCTCCGAGTACCTTACCATGTTTGCTTTTCCCAATGTTTTTCCTTCTCCACAATCAAGGGGGAATTATCTGTCTTCCGGAAAAAAAAGAGGCAGCCCACTAATTTTAGATTGACTTGATTGAGCCTGGAGGCCAAAGGGATCAAACCCACATCCGTTGAAAACCAGGGATGCTAATTCTAACCATAACACAGCTAACATATGTTTTGCTCTCCCCAAGCACTGATTTGAGACCTGCTCGGAGCAGAGCTCCAGGGCTGCTGCCTTCTCCGCTGCACCCGCTGCAAAGGGCCATTCTTTCTTGTGGCATGTTTTGTGGGTATTGGCCCGCCATGTGTATATTTATAGAGACCGGGTCATGACACATGTACATGGACTACTTGTTCTTTCTTAAGGACATGAGGCAGCCACTTGCCAATGTTCACTGTTTATGTAAGTGTGAGTGTAGACATTTTATTGTAGCATAATTCATTTTCGGGGTGTTGAAGCGTCGTTGGTTTAAATTGAATTTGTCAGAGGCCCTATACAAAAGTCCTGTGTAAATCTCAACCAATGAGAGGAGATGCTTTTTAGCAAGTTTTGGCTGCTAGATACTTTCCATCTGCAGTTTCTGGTACAGGTAGACAGGAGCTCTTAAAAACAATACACATCAACAATGAAGGCATGATGTTTAATGCAGTTGTATCATTATAAGACTATAGAAGACAACTAATCACAGAGTTTTGAAGAGGAGTGCAACACTTTAACATTTTGGATGTCTATCTGCATATCCCTTTACTGTTCCCATTGACCTGTTGGAATAAAAGGGAAATCTTATTTACACTTGCTGATTTCCTGTGCATTTAAGTCCTTTTTATTTATCAAACCATCAGTTTCCCACAGAATTTCCACATATTTTTGAAGGATTCTGTTGCTTTTTTTTCTTATGTGTTGCTGTCAAGGGTCATTTGGGTTTTTTTGAATGCTCATTGAAAAGATTGTATCGTAGCTTTTTCTTTTTTTGATACTTTACATACAAGAGGTGTTTCAGACTAAACGAGGCCATTGTAATTGGGCCAAGGAGGCGCATGCACTCCAAAACTGCTGCATGTCAAAGTACAACACCCCAGGCATCCATCAAACAGGCCAGAGTAGTCATTATTAGGGGTTTGTCACCAGCAGCAATACTGGGCTCCTCCAGAAACAGCATAAAGAGCGTAACGAATGGTCAAACTCAATCTCTGGCGTCTTCAAAGGGAGCCTGGTAATGACAACGTTGCTAGTGGTTTAGCCCTCAGGGTCCACTGAGGAGATGCTTAACTGTGGCTAACTACCAGACCAATTACTTACAAAGCCGACCTTAGGAAGAGACACTCGACGCTGCTGCTGCCACAGGAACAATCCCACTACCCCCCCCACCCCCACCCCACCCTCGCCTGTTTGGTCTAATAGCTCGGACCTTAAACCCTCATCGACTGTTGGCCGAAGCCCCCAGGCCGTTCTCAGCTCCCAACGTGTAGCCTTGTGTCGCCACTTTTCCTGTCAAGACTTTGTTATTGCCATCTTTGGCTTGGGAAGCTGACATTTTACAATGTGTTTATTGGTGGGGGGGGTTTGACAAATATAGTTTTCAGGGGTCTTTCCTTTTTTCTTCTGTTTCATGGGAAAAAAATGGGAGGAAATCATTGTATGTATCCTGTAAAGTTTGAACTGGAAAGCTCAGGGGACGGCGCTGGTTCACAGATGGGAAATGGTTCCGTTAATGATACTTAAACATCCTATTTATGTTTTCCTGAAACGATAGGGCCGCTGAGGATGTTTACCACAGAACTCATATTAGCTGTCAGTACTGTCATGCAGCAGACAGGCGTATTTTTTTTTCTCTTTTTTAACACTTGTATATTTAAGGTCATGCAGACAGGAGACTTTTTAGGCGCCTGATGTTTATTGTTTGCGAGGCACGATAAAACAATGGCTGTTTGTGGATTGGCAAAGGCAGGAAGTGTACAGTATCCTTTCTGGAAAATACACATAGCCCAGTCACTTCATTAGTCTTCCCAGGCGCAGCCGTATGGGAGGGATTTAACACAATCATAGTCAATAAGGGAAGTGAACTAGCTCGCAGACCAGCGTACTATCCATCATTCTCTAAGCATGCTGCCAAAGCAACGGAGACTCCGCCGCAGTGGGTAGAGCCAGCAGTCATGTCTCATTCCTGGAGCCCTCTGCCTCCCCCTCCGCCTCCCCCCTCCTCCCCCGTGGCTTAGTCCCCATCTGGCCAGCGGTTCCGTGCTAAAGCTGGGAGATGCGTAGGGCCTAATTCCTACACACTAAAGCATTACCGTCTGTCCAGGGCCCACGGAGACAAGATGGTCGCCAGGTGTCTTCCTGTCTTCAAAGTGTCGGCGTCGTTAATCATGCCCCCACCCCCCATCCCACCTCTTGTGCGTCGCCTCACATGTGTTTTATTTTCCTCAGCCCTCACCCTGCATACACACACACACACACACACACACACACACCCTTAACTCCTCGTTGCTCTGCCTCTCTCTTTATTTTTGGACAGTCTGTCACCCAGCTGCATTTCCTGCGGGGTTTATGTACAGTTTGGGCCCCGATTGGAACCACATTGGCAAAACAGCGTGCCATCTTAATGAAGTCACTGTGATCCAAATTGGTGGGTGGGTGGGTGGCAAAGAGGAGAGGGGGAGGGGAGGGGAGGGGTGGGGGGGATAATTCGAGAAGCGGTGCCTGCCTGGAAAGGGCCAGAGGATCCTGCTTAACACTCCCAGCCTGGCCTTTAGCCCCCAGCAGACTGCCGCTTCGCTCTAATGTGGCCACTTTTATTCCTGAATCCCCCTCCTCCTCCTCCTCCTCCTGGCTTCATCCACTCCTTCAAAGGCAAATTTATCTTTCATCTATCTTTGCTGATGGTATTAACACGGGCTCACGCTTGTGAACACAGCCTCCGCAGCTGCAAGGTCTTAAACCGCTTCAGAGAAGTGCTATCGGGACTGTAGGAACAGGGAGGGGGTATTTATGTCTTTCAAACCGATGCCAAATATTTGTAGTTTACAAGCCCGGTGATATTGCAAGGTATCTTTTTAACAAACAGGAAGTTGCGGCCACATGGCGCGATCGTAAAACACTATGTTGCACTGTGTCTTTTTGTGACCCAGAACACTTTGTGATGTAGATAAATGTGAATCATCAACGGGTTTGTGTGTTCGGGGAGCGATTCAGTCGTAAAAGATATGCACATCCTCTTTGTGAACTTTACAATCGTTTATGGTTCATGTCAAGGTTGGATCTGTGTTTTGTTTTGTTTTTCCTTTTTTTGTGCTATTTTGGAAAAAGCACATTGGATTTAATTTGGCACGTTGGCTGGCGAGGCCTAGTTTCATTAACAGCGTGGAGGGTGCACTCTCGATGCCCTCACTGACGCAAAACCGAGCGAGTAGAAAAAGAGCTCTTTCCTCTGGAAAAGCACCAGGGGGACTATTTCTGTAGTTTTAAATTGTTAAAGAGGGGATAGGGCCAGAGAAAGGGAGGGTGGAGGGAGGTGGAGGGGGGCGGGTGGCCGTGGTGTTCAGTTGTGAGCAGCAGACTGTTTCACGTGCCAGATCTGTAATGCGTTCCTCCGGGCTGGGAGCTGGCTGAACTCTGGGCCGTGGCGCTCCGGGAGAGGAAGTCCCAAGCCTGGGGAGTTTCAGACATCCTGTTTTGGAGTGCCATTGGCCAGGACCCGGGCTGTTGCACGCCACCTGCAGACTGCAGGACCACATCTGCCAGTAGACCGGGGGACAGCGGCCGAACGTCACACACCCCCTGCAGTTTGGCTCGTATTGGCTTCCCATTGTCTCGCTATATCTACCTCCCACTTTGATTTTGTTTTTTTAGATCGCCACTTCCAAACAAAACAAACACCCAGATTGTTTAAATGGAGTAAACTGCAGATAAACTTCATCCTCTATCTGCCCTTTCTCTTTCCCCTCTACCTTGTTTCTCTAACCTTGGACTCGCTTTCCATTTCTCTTAGAAGAACATTATATCATTTTCAAGGAATGTGTCTTTGAAATTGGTGCAGGGATCAGTCCTTAAAAAGACAGTGTGCATGATGTTACGCACTTAACGCTGGGGGAAGTTTGGTGCATGTGACTCGTTCATCATGAGTTCGATGGAATGTAGATTTAATACACCGAAGAGAAGGCGTCCTAACTCGAGCCTCATCGTATCCATGTCACCAAACTACACGTCCCTACATCACCTATTCAGCACCTTGTGGTGGATCTCCAGCAGCGTAGCGCAGTGTTCGCTCTCTGACCGGCCTGGCCCGGCCCGGCTTGCCCTGTTCTCAGACTCCACGGGAGCTGATAGGGCAGGAAGTTTGGTTGAGATAGCGCTCCCTTGGTTGTTGCTATTTAGGACAACAGGAAAGGGTTTGTGTCTGTCTCGACCAACCCCCCCGTCCCCGTCCCCGTCCCCCTCCTCCTCCCCTCAACAGCCGGCTTGGCCTGGTCTGTTTGTTCGGAGTCATTCTCACCAGTCCAGCTGCATTTTACTCTTCCCCATCCAAATGGCCACCACGTGACCTTTTTCCGGACTACACACCACCAGGAGGACGAAGACTAAGGATGACTGTAATGTCTTTGTTCATATGTGCATGTGCTAGACAGGGCGTGCAATATTATCAAAATACTGTGGCTTTTCACTGTTTTTTTGCTCAAAACTCAAAGCAAAAAGCAGGATTCGAACTTCTACTTCTTTAGATGAACCTACAGACGAAGTTTTCCCCAATTATATCTTAATTTCCAACGGCATAGGTCTTAATTCTTCTAGAAAACGGAGTCCTCTCCCATATAGTACAGAAACAAATGCGCCTATTTCACTGGGCCTGTGGGATGCTCATCTGGCATCCTTTAACTGGCCTGAAAAGTCTGGCCTCACTGGTGTGGGGGCTCAACTTCTAACCCCAGGAAAACACCAATACACCCTGTAGGCCGACTTCAAAGGGCGAGCACATCAAACGGAACCGAGCGAATAGATGGTCAGCCGGGATAAAAACGAGCATGAACCCTCCCATTTGTCAGTTCGATGACTTATACACATTTTCTCCCCATTAAAGCGGCAATTTGTCGATGGGGCGCAGGGTGGGTGGGGGTTTGGCGGCGGTCGAGACGCAAAAGCCTTGCGTGCATTACAGTTTATAGCAAGTGAGCGAGCGCAGCCGCCACACGTCGCAGGCTGCTTGTACCGGGAAGTCCTCGTGTGGAATATCTAATGTTATGTCATGAACAAGGGCCCCCCCCACCCACCCCTCCCCATAAAAAAGATAAAGAAAGCATCTGTCTCTGTTTTATTTTCTATCTTTTGCCCCTGTCTATCTCTGCACTGCCCCTCCCGCCCCACCACCAACCCCCCCCCAACCCTGACGCTAGCTTGTCTGAGTGGCCTTTTGCCATGCATTCCTCCCTTCCCTGTTTGGCCTCTGTCTCAGGAAGTGGCCCAATTAGTGGATAAACACCATGGAGGAGATGGGGAAGAGGGATAGGGGTTTTTTTGGGGGGTAGTGCTGGTGGTGCTGGTGGTGGTGGTGGGTGGGGGCACCAATTAGGACTCTGTGGGCTCCGGGATCGGGGCCCTGCAACTCTACGTCCTCTGTGTCTATGTCCGTCCAGGATGTGTGATGAGGGGGTGAGAAGAGGTTATAGAGATGGGAGGTGGGGGTGAGAGCGGAAGAGCAACAAATAAATGAATAATTAAAATTCCCAAGCACAATGAAAATGATGATGCACACAACGCTCGGCTGGCTCTGTGAAAGTCACTCCAATTTGTGTCTACAAACAAATCGGTCGGGACCTATTAAGAGCTGAACGCTTGATTTGATACTTCACAGAAAATGAGGCAGGAGGTTTGTCAGTCAGAGCAGTTGTAGAACTGAGAGAAAAAAAAAAAGCTAAAGGCATCTTTGTAAACGTATAGTTTTTATTGTCTAAAGATAGTAAGATACCCCCATTTTTCTGCCTTTTGAAAAAAACAAAACATGAAATATCTGACACCATTATATTTTAAATGCATCCCTTTTTACTTGCAGAATTGTATGCTCAAGTAAAAAAGAGGCACGATAAATAGATGAAAAAGGCTCCTCACTTTTGTACCACAGTGGATTTCCATGAGAGAAGAGGCCTTTCTGTTTTTGAGTAAACAATTATTTGTTGATTTGCTTTCAGGACAAGGTATTTGTGGTTCAAACTATAGATTGACGAGAGCAGACTGTTGCCGTTGTAGCTTCAGGACAGGAAATCCTGATCTGCAAATTGCACTTTTAATTAGGCATGTTTATGATCAAACTCCAACCACACATGTTATAGTTAATTTCCTGACAGGTTTGGTTGCGGTATACTTTTGCTTTTAACGAGATTGTTCCAGTGCGAATGAGTGCGAATAGTCCAGGCCGTATCATGTATGATCACCATGACGACGGGAAACAACAGTGTTTTGTTGTTGTTCCACCTCTTTTCAAGCAAATCTGTTGGTTGTTTGGGAAGTTTTTGACTCAGAGAGTTGCACAGGGGGAAATGTACAGTAATATAATGTCCTGGGTTTTATACTCTGGTCTCCTCCCCACTGATTGCAGTGGAATGCATTTTGGCATTTAGTGAAGTGTGATTTACAGGTGACACTGACTTGGTGTGTGCACATGGCTAACCTCAGGAAGCACTTAGTTTGACATATGACACTCCCATGACCCCGAGGAAAAAAAAAAGAAACCAACAAAAAAACAAAAAACATTGTATCTGCATGTGGCTTTGTGAAAAACTCGACTCGCAGGAGAAATCGCTCTCAGAGCCAGGAAAAGTAAATGTGCACGAATCACCTGGTGACATTGTTACAACTAACAGACCTGTGCAGCACATTAACTTAAAGTGCGTTATACTCTGGCCAATAAAACCTCAGATGAAACCTGTAAACCCGGCGTACAGTCCAGTTTCTACGCTGCTACAAATCTCATTAAACCTATTTAATCAAATAACTAAATCCTAAATACATTACCTTTTTCCTGAAATGCTAGTGCAGTAAAAAATGAACATGTTGAATCTGTATGAGCGTCATAAAACAAGGCAGGTTTCTGCACCATATAAAAAAAGAGCATAACTTGCTTTTACAAACTATGGGAAACAAGGTGATTTGCATTTTTGCAGTGTATAATCCATGCATTCTTGTCCTTAATATGGAGATTTGGCTCTTTCCTACATTATTTAATGGCACAGGTTTGATTCACTGACTTGTTTACTCCACTTATACCATAAGTTTTCAGCTCTCGGTCATATGGCTTGAGAAGGAATTTCTTCAATAAACATAAAGAAAGAACAAAAATCAGTATTAATGTGCATAGATCGTCGATAGGAAACTTTTACTGGGTTTTAAAAGATTTACATTAAGGCTGAAGCTCTGTACATTTGATAGCTCCTCGGTGAAATGTGGTCCTCTGTGTACTCGAGCCGTTCCAGAATCGTATACGGTACAATTTGCCATACAAACCGCTGAGACGGCATGCCATCCAAATTGAATTAAAGCCGTACTTCTCTTGTCTGTCCTCTCTCTCTCTCTTTCTTTCTCTCTCTCTCTCTCTCCCGACTACACTCAGTAATTTGATTGACTGACTCAGCTGCCCCCCCCCCACCACCCTCCCCCCTCTCGCCATATTACAGTTATTTCAACTGGCAAATATGTACTCTGCATTCCTCCGCCGTCAGTGGCGGCACATGCACCGCTCCGTTTCCCTGAAACAGTCACTTAACCAACGATGCAATTACCGTCCCTATATGCCCAAACACAGTTGGAACCAATAGTTAGATAAACAAATGTTATGCGATAGGTACAAATTATAGATGTATGGTCAAATTATAGATGCATGGACCACTTTCAGTTTTTTAAGGAGGATTGGGGGCGGCTGTATTTCAGTCATAGTCTTAATATTGATGTGTGTTTTGTTGCCAGCATGTCTGAAAATGTTTGCATTCTTATTGAGATAGCAGGAGAAAGAGAGAGGCCCTGTCAGGATATGCGTTTTCTTTTTTTTCCCCTCTCTGGTTGGTGGCTCCCGCTCGTTTTTAAGAGTGTTTGCGGAGCAGAGCAGTATACCATATGGCTGTCAGTGTGGATGAATTACTGTGCGCAGTCCCTCTGAGAAGCACCGCGATCCAGGAGATAACTGGAAAAGCAGTTTGCAATGCTCCTCTTTACACAGCGCGCACCTTTTGATGGAGAGCTTTTTTACCGCGGAGCGACAAAAAAAAGCAATAAGTTATTTTGCTCAGGGACCCGTGTGTGGACGGAGGCGATGCGGGGAATATGTCAACTTCGAGTCTGCTACATAGATACAGGAGAAAATGTCTTAAACAGCAACGTAATAGTCACTTGAATGAAATCCTCTTACTCAGGATCTTCTGCTGGAGGAATACAGTTTCCTCCGTAGCGCATGCAGCAAGAGCTGAAACTGCACAGTCAGTGTAAATGGAGATATTAAAATCAAACAAGACGCTTTGAGGTGACAGACTGTTGCAGGAAATATGTTCACCACGCAGAAATGCTTTCATGTGAGCACTGGTGATTTGTTAGATGATGGTATCGGAGGCACTTATGGCACGTTGTGGTCTTTGGGGAAGGAAGGAAGAGAGAGTTAAAGAGGGGAGAGATGGTGTGTTTAAGGGTGTCAGTGAAACTAGGCAACCCACAGGATGTAAGACAAGTAAGTATTATATTATCTCAATTGCACGAACGCAAGGCTTGAAACAAAATCTCCCAAATTACACATCACGGTGTTTGGTACATAAATAGTCATTTCCGCACACAAACCAAAAAAGAAAAGAGAAAAAAAACAACAACTCATGCCTCCCACTAAAAATGGGATTCCTAGCTGTGAACGTCAAGCTATTTATGGTATGCACCACTTTCCACCCCTGAAATATCCGCTCTGCTGCTTTTTTTTCTTCTTCTTCTCCAACTTCTACTTCTTCCTCTCGTCTTGACAGACAGTAAAAGCCACCTCCAGTCGAACTGCGAGCCAAGATTAAGCCTGACAGGCAAATAGCCGCTCTTAAGGCTGTGATGGCTCGTCTGTTGTCATAGCAGGAGCTGGAGCCTCATACACACATACACATGTATTGTAGTCCTCTTACTGAGAGATTTACAGGGCTTGAAGTGCTGTGGAGTTTGGGTGCAGCGGGGGCCCGCCGCTGTGGCGAGGGCCTCAGACGGAGCGAGAGGCAGGGCCCCGGCGCTGGGGTAGGGGCTCTGAAAAGGTTGTAGGTTATAAATACTTGACAGCGCAGTAAAGCTGTCACAGTCTTCCTGAAGCAAGCATGCACTCGCATATGAACACTCACATATTATACACACACTCACACTCACACACACCATCCTCAGGTTCAGCCTCCTGCTTTTTGTGTCCGTCTGTATTTTACAGTCTTTCCAAGCAGAATTTGACTTCCTGTGTAAACAGGAAGTTGGTTGGTGAGGGGACGCCTGATTGGCTCCATCGGCCTCTGTTGGAAACTAAAGCAGTGACACTGAAGGGTGAAAAGACTGAGAGCAGAAAGTCAGGCACAGCCACAAGTATAGTTATATATATGCAGCTTTGCACTTCATAAAAAGTAGATTTAAAGGGATAGTTCAACATTTTGGCAAATTGGCCCATTGCCATAATCCCTATAGTCATAGCAGTAGTTTCGTTACCTTTAATTGTCGGTGTAAGTTATTTTTAGAACGGCGGAGCAGAGCTGCAAGCTGCTCAGAGCTATGTTACGGAGGCTAATGGGATTTCTTGGTTTCCCTCATCAAATACACAATCCAACAACTCCAAAACGCTCTGGTGGACAAGTTGTGACCTGCACATCAGTGTTAATTTCGTTGACGAAGACTATGACGAAAAATATTCGTCAACGAACCTTTTTCACGGACGAAAACTAAATAAAAACTAAATAAAAAGTCAGCTGTGATGACGAAGACGATGATGAAATTAATTAACAATTTAGTCAACGAATAAAAACGAGACGAAAATGTTAGGGAGGGACGAATGGAGAAGAGGTCCAATCATGTTGATTTCTCCGGAAGCAGAGCCACAGCCGCGGCACATGAAAAGTTTCAAAATAAAACTGGCCTCGCTCCTTAGCGTCCTGCGGTGCACGCGCTCCGAGCGCGACAGCATGAGTTATGAACACAACACCACGGAAATATCAGCAGTGAGTTTAGGACGGAAACGAAGAAATGACATCTGGTCACACACTTCACATATGACAACAAGGACAATGCCCAGGACCCCCTGTAAACTGGAGCAGAAATCGCTGGGACCCACATCGATCCACACACCAGCAACGTGAAGCATCATCTACACAGAACACGCGACGGTAAGCACACACGCTAAAGTTATATTATCAGACAAACCACCGTGTTTATAGGACTAAACATGAAATGCAATAGAAGCTAAGGGAAACCACCTCTGAATTGTATTGATAAGATTGATTCGTTGCGCGTGTGTGTGCGTGTGCAAGCGCGTGCATGTGTGCCTGCGTGTGTGTGTGTAGTGTGACAGAGAGATCTGGGAGGACTGAGCGACAAAGATCACAACTTGATTCCCCCCTTATTCACCCTCACAGATACAGAAGACTCTGATGATGACACAGATGACCATGGACCAAGTGGAGATAAAGCTAGTGCTGCAGCCCAGCAGCAGTTCATCTCTACAGCTTCCCTCAGTTCTTCTAGAACAACAGACCAAGGAGCAGGCCAGATGGACTGGACACACACATTTACCACTCACAACTGCAGCTGAGGACTTTGTGCTAATGATGGAGATAGTAGATGGGAGACTGACTAAACTGTTCCAAAGAAAACCAAAGCAATTTGATTGAAACTCAGTATTAACATGAAAGTTAAAAGAACATGAATAAAACAAAATGCACCATATTACAACTGTTTCTGTGCCTGTATTGTAGACTCAAACCTTAATACCATTCCATAACAGATTGATGGATAATTCCAATGACTGGATATTCTGGAGAAACATTTCGTCGACTAAATCCACTGTAATTTTAGCTGACTAAAATTCTAAAGATATTTCGTCGACTAAAACTAGACTAAAACTAAAATATTTCAGATGACTAAAATATGACTACAACTAAATTGTATTTTAGTCAAAAGACTAAGACTAAAACTAAATTAGAATTTGTTGTCAAAATTAACACTGCTGCACATTCACCACGCTATGAGATAATAATGGAATGTCACGGGACAGAGACTGCTTGCTGAAAAACTGTCCCTGAAGGCAACACGCATCAGCAGTTTTGCATGAATTTACCTCTAAAACAACTCTGTCTCATAACGTTCTGTTAGTATCTCATAGCGTGGTGAATGTGCAGGTCACGACTTGTCCACCAGAGCGTTTTGGAGTTATTGGATTGTGTATTTGATGAGTTTGATGAGGGAAACCAGGAAATCCCATTAGCCTCCGTAGCGTAGCTCTGAGCAGCTTGCGGCTCTGCTCCGCCGTTCTAAAAATAGCTTGCACCGACAAATAAAGATAACGAACCTCCTGCTATGACTATAGCGATTATGTCAATGGGCCAATTTGCCAAAATGTTGAACCATCCCTTTAAACAACTTGTTTCCCCACAACAGAGGAGCTCGGTGTTAAACTGCTGCAGAGTTAGTAAACTGTGATTTTCCTTCTACAGTACAGTGAGGTTCTGGTTTAACATGATGCATGTTGATGCATGTGTGAAATCAACAACATTAAACGATACGACTTTATTGTTCGTCAGGGCTGGAATGTAAAGATTTAATGACTCAGCGCTCTTAACTAGATAAACAAACGTCCTCCTGAATAATGACGTGAGCAGAAGAAAGGGTCGGTACGATCAGACAGTGATTATAGCTCTGATTCATAAAGTGCTGTCAATAAGGCTGTCGACAGAAATCAGCTTGAAAACACAACTCCGCAACACACAAGTGAACCCAATCAGATGTGTTGATTTGCACTTCTATTTGCATATAATATCCAGCTCCACCTGCAGAGTTAAAAAAACAACTGTACAACATCTGCCATCAAAAACAACTACTGTAGACTTTCGCAATTAGAGCAGAGAGCACTAACTACTCATCTGCACCCTGCACTTCTCCAGTACTCATGTTGCACTCATGTTTTAGTCAAGTTAAAGTTAAATTTAGTTATTTATTTCATTTCAAACTACAAACACTTACTTGTATGTAAATGTACTTTATTTATACAGCCCTTACAACACTCCTTTCAGTGTACCAAAGTGCTTTTCAGCAGGTAATAAATAAAGAGAAGAATAAATAAAAACACTAAAAGAACAGTGAAAGCAATAAAATACAACAAAATCAAATGAGATAAAAGTGTCATCATGCTACTGGGTATTAAAAGCCATCCTAAATAAGTAGGTTTTTAGCCTTGAAGATTTTTTTTTTCTCAAATAGTTACTATTTTTTTCTTTGCTTACTTTTATTTGCACTGTGTTGTAGCTGCTGCTGTAACAATAATTGCCTAACCTGGGATCAATAAAGTACACCCCATAATGTTAATCTTAACAATTAAGGTAACACCTGTAACTGATTATCCATGTTACCTTCACCACTTGTAGTCAAAGCAGCTGAGACCCAATCGGGGAGCAACCGTTGGCATCAAAAACGTACCAAAAGAAAGTTGTGTAAAATAAAAATGTAGCCGTGTGGCCTTGATCTCTGTGTTTCTACTGTGGGAATGAATCCTGTGATGATGTTGGTGGAGAACTATGTCGAACACGTTGCTCCAAAGTTTTTCTTTATTCAGTCGATAAAGTTTAGAGGCAGTATAATAAGGATAAAGTTCAACACACAGGGACTAAATATTGTGTCTGAAGGCAGATGAACCTCTTACGTCTCCGCCTGGTGCACGTGTGTGTGCTTCACTGAGAAGATATATGAAGATCTATGGACCCACACTCTCCTGCTCTATCCATCATATTCCACAGGCCACGCCCCCTTTCCCCGACACACTCACACACAGTCGGCCTGCATGGCCCTCTCCTCTCTGCCACATGCAGGTTGTCTGCTGCTGCTGCTGCTGCTGCTGATGCGTCGCTGCGATAGCTTTAATATCTCCTGTTAGAGTTGGAGGCCGACTTACAACAACATCCTGACCCGAACAAAGACTCTCAAGAGAAAGGAAAGATCTTTTTTTAACCAAACCCAAAACATACCGGTACCTGTATTCAAGTGTGAAAGGAGCTTAATCATTGTGAGCGCTGATGATGTTCAGGCCCCGATTCCTTTCGCTTTGAAAGCTGTGGAACAAAGGAGCTTTTCTCTCAAGTGTTTTGTCATGTTTTTTTTTGGTTTGTTTTGTTTTGTTTTTTATCATTAGGTTTTTACACAAGGTGGTGGGACAGCACCACCACCACCACCTTCAGCACCAGCAGCTGCCCCCCAGAGGGTTTTATCACCCTCTGTCAAGTTCCCATGGTAGGAAACTGACAGGAAATCCCAGCTGCAGTTTGTTAGTCATCACTTCACATTGATTTTTTTTCACATTTCTACTTAATTATACATAATATACCATTTTAAATCAGTCACTGCTCATGTGAACATTAATAATCCCCTGAAAGGAGGAAGTATTTGACATACAGTAGTTACTAGTAGTAGTAGTAGTATTTTTTTAATTAGGGCACTGTGTTATAAAGCTGGAACTTAACACTTTAACAGTGTATTTTATTGTTTTATTTACTTTTTAGGTGAATACTTCTGACAAACTCACAAAAAAAACATTACAGAGTCAAAAGTAGTAGTAGTATTTAAAAAAGGATAAATTATTTAAATTGTTTCCTAAAATCAAAAATGTTCACTCACAGTCATTGCCGCTATCAGAGAATCAATAATTTTCTTCTGATCAACTAGATTGTAGTTGGGGTGGTGCGTGGCGCAGTGGTTAAGGCGGCCGCCCCATGTAGAGGCTACAGTCCTCAACGCAGGCGTCCCCGGTTCGAGTCCCGCGTCGGGCAGACCCTTCCTGCATGTCATTCCCCTCTCTCTGCCTCCCCCTTTCCTGTCTATCTCTACTATGGCTATCAAATAAAGGCATAAAAGCCAAAAAATATATATAAAAAAAAAAACTAGATTGTAGTTACTTAGTGTGGTTTAAACTACTAGTTTAATAGTACATGTGCAGTGTCTGAAACCCTGCATCTTGACACGTCTGCAGTGCTGGAATTGGGAAACCTTAGTCAGCTTGTTATTATTAATTTTTACAACCGATGTTATGAGGAAACGTCTCAGTACTATCATGTTGTCATCATTTGTTTGATTAATCACATCAAACATCTTGCTGTTAACACATTTAGCACCACTGTCTAAAATACAGACAGACTTGTTCATTTTGAGTTTAGCCCAGTCCAAACTTCTCTGTTCTGAAAAGTCATCCCAGCATCTGGTTTCTCTTGTTGAATGTTCAGTCTTTTGTTTACAGAGAAGAAATGATAAAAAAAAAAAAAATCAAATCAGGCTTCCTTTACATTTTATTTTATTTTTTTTTTATTAGTGCTGAAATATGACAGCCTGACAGCTCAACTCTGAGGGATCTTTGATTACAGCCTCAGGTGGTGAATGTTTCTGGTTTTAAAAATGTTTTAGTTGATTGATTAAAGGCTAAAGTATCTTGTCAGAATTTAACTTACGGTAAACTAAACTAAAAAAAAACAGAAGTTTCCAGTCCTAAAAATCAACGTCTGCATGTTTTAGGCAGAAATATTTCCCATCAGCAGCCAGGACGTTGAGTTACTGTGTCGTCGCTGAGTTATCAACGTTTAATATTTTTTTTAAAAGTCACACATTAACTACAGCAGCATTTATTTAAAAAAATCAAACAGCAGAACGAGAGCCCAGATCCACGAGTGCATCCGAGTGCTTGATTGGAACTTTGTTTTAAAATCAAACAAGGACCTTGTGCATGGGCCAAAGTGCCTCTCATGTTTTATCACAGTAATGACTGAAAGCCATAACAAGATGTAGGCCTGACTAAACTGATGTCTCAACCAATTGCTGAAATCATGACGGCCTTCTGCTGTTGAAACGTCTACAGGCCAAAAGCACGATAGAAACAAAGATCTTCTGTTTCTCATTAGTTTATTTAATACAATTTTTCTATGACCATGCAGAGCGATGATAAATCCCAAGGCTGTGTGTGGACCCCCAGTCTAAACACCAGCACGCTTTAAAATATGTAAAGGGTGAAGTTGGTCCTTGGGAGCCTTGTGTGGGGGTTTTCAGGTTTCTTTTTAAAAAAATTTTTATGACAGTCATAATACGATATGTGGAGAGTCGGCCTCCACATCGAGCCACTGTGTCTGTATCCATTTAATTCAAGGTGAAGGTTCCAGTGTTTGTTGAGCCATTAAAGTGTCAGGACAGAAAAGAGATAGAAGTAAAAAGCCTCATAATTCAATATTTTGTGTTGTTTTTAAATTGAATTTATTTCAATGGAAACTTCTCCTGCCTCCACTCGAGGTTGAGCAACTCGTGACCCCAGAGGATGTGAAATGTATTCTTGTAAATTTCCAAAATAGTGTAAAGTTGAAACATTGAGAAAGTTCTACACAAGCCACTTTTTTTGTCTTTTTTTTTAAAGTCAGGATCTTACAAGTACATTCTCCATTCATTTCCATACTCACTTTTCCTCTTTTGGCTTCTGCCTTTCCTATTCCTCTCCCTTTTTTTCCTCTCTCTCTTATCTCACACACACACACGCGCACACACACACACAACGTACACATGTGTGCTCTCACACTCGGAGAGAGAAAGAGAAAGAAGGGAGGTGTTACTGGTGGAGAGGGACATGTACATGCAGCTCCTGGTCTGAATAGCACTTCCTGGCGTGTGAAAGGCGAGCTAGGTTGGGAGGGAGGGGAGGAGAGAGGAGAGGAGAGGGGGAGGGATGGAGGGAGTGAGTGAGTATAGGTGGTGGGGGGTACACCTCCTCCTCCTC
The DNA here is from genome assembly GCF_045865225.1 of Trachurus japonicus. Lineage (NCBI taxonomy): Eukaryota > Metazoa > Chordata > Actinopteri > Carangiformes > Carangidae > Trachurus > Trachurus japonicus. The sequence goes on from NC_140916.1 coordinate 9,469,003, forward strand.
CTCTTCTTCTTCCTCCTCCTCTTCCTCCTTCCTCCTCCCGCTGAAAGGCTTGTTTGCCATTCTTGCAAGCACCTCTCTGAAAAGGGAGTCAACAGGGGGGTGGGGGGGGGGGGGGGACGGAGGAGGAGTGTGGAGGGAGGGAGGGAGGGAGGGGAAGGGTGACAATGAGACGAGAAGGACCACATCCATGTTTGCCAGGTGTTCCTTTTGTGATCCTCACCTCGCACTCAGGCATGGAAGGCGAAACAGAGGAAGGAGTACACTGCAAAAAATTCAAAATCTTTCCAAGAATATTTGTCTTATTTCTTGTCAAAGTGTCTCATTTCTAGTCAAAACTAAACTCTCTTCACTTAAAATAAGAATCATCACCTAAAAATGAACTAATTTTCATTTGTTTCAAACAAATTTTCACTTGAAATAAGTAGAAAAACCTGCCAGTGAAAGCAAGTTTTTTGTGCTTGTAATAAGAAAGAAAAACTTGCTCCACTATCAGATTTTTCTACTTATTTCAAGTGAAAATATGCTTGAAATAAGTAAAAAGTGTCTAAAAACAAGCTACTTTTTTAATGTGATGAGTCTTATTTTGATTATAATGAGACTTGTTTTGACTAGAAATTACATTGAAGACTAGAAATAAGACAAATATTCTTGGTAAGATTTTGAGTTTTTGCAGTGTATGCCAAGAGAAAGGTGGGAAGAGATAGGAAAGGGAGAGAGAGAGAGGTAAAGAGTGTGTGTGGGGAGGCATGGAGACACAACACACACACACACACACACACACACAGAAAGAGAGAGAGAGAGAGAGGCGGGGAGGGAAAAAGCCCCTAGATCCCGCCATTCTTTCACAGAGATAATCTTCAGGAAAGGTGCTACGAACACAAGGTGTGTGTGTGTGTGTGTGTGTGTGTGTGTGTGTGTTCGTCGTGCATGCACATTTGTCTTTCAGTGGGTGTGTGCAACCTCATATTTATTCAGCGCAGGTTCATGGCTTTTATGCACGCTATTATGCTCCAGTGATAAAACGCTTTTCCACAGCCCATCAACAATGCCTTATCGACGCACTAATCACAACCCGGACTGCAACAGCCTGCTAAACCTGAACGCACACCGACCGGGCGGTGATAGCAAGCGCCGCGCTTTTTCAGTCCTTCACATCCCGAGGACCCCCCAAGTCAAAACTCAGCTCAGAGTTTATGTATTACTGTAAATGCTATTACCAAACAGGTTTTTCACAAACGACTTAACTACACTACAGAGGACATAAATATAGATAATGGACCCAAATTAGACCGGAGACCCTCATCTGAGAAAGTTTGGCCCAAAAGATTCTTATCTCTGAGGACTTTTTTTTTTGCTCTTAGAAAAGATTTTACACGAAATTGCAAGCAGATGGCAGCTGGCTAAGAAGGTCGACTTTTTCTGTGATTGATGCTCTGCTGCTGCTGCTGCTGCTGCTGCTGCTGCTGCTGCTGCTGCTGCTGCTGCTGCTGCTGCTGCTGCTGCTGCTGCTGCTGCTGCACTGTTCTCAGCAGCCTTCAGAGTAGAGATGCACCAATCAGGATTTTTCAGTCCGGTACCACTGTTGGGTTAATAAACTGTACACCTTGCCACATGGAAGAGAGTTAGGGAATCAGGCTTGATTTTAACATTACTTTTCTAACTTTATAAAACGTTGTTGCTCAGTGTTTGTTGTCTACTGACACGTGATGTAAAACGCATCATAAACATAGAATTAAAGTGAATAGATCGGCGTCATGGATCTAGCTTTTTAGCCGATATCTGGGCCGATGTCCGATCTTATAATAATAATAATAATAAACTTTATTTATAGAGCATTTATCAAACAAAAGTACAAAGTGCTTAACAGAGAAACATGAGGAAAACAGTTAAAACAATAAAATAAAATCACAGGGGATAAAAATGAAACATTTAAATGACAATTCCTGTTGAGAAATTGATCTTAACATTGGATCGGTGCATCCCTACTTAAAGCAGAAGTAAGTGATATATTTGTGTTAATATAAGTCTTAAATAGTTATATCTTCCGACAGCAATCACTTACATAGAGTGTTTGGTCTGAATCACGGGTCTCTCAGTCACTCTGCTCTGCTCTGAGCCGAGGAGAAAACATTTATCGTATCCTACAGTTTTTATCCAATGAGGAGAGAGAACGGCATGCAGGGCTGTGTGTGCAGCCAAGGGACGCCGTGAATGTGGCGACGTAGGGACGAGGACTGTTATGGTGCGTTCAAGGAAACTCGTTTTTTTCCGACCTGTGAAGTCGTACCAGTTCGATCTGGTACATAGACTGTACAAAAAGACGTACTGGTACGATTTCACGGGTCGGAAGTTACGAGTGGCCGTTATAGTGACTTTCACCGGTAAAACAGGTCGGAAAAACACGAGTGGGTTGCCTGGAACGCTACAAAGTCGTAAGTTGTGACTTGAAGCTGTAATTTATGATTTCAAAAGCCTGCCTGGAACGCAGCATTAGCGAAAACGACCGGATCACTCACTTCTGCTTTAATAAGGTTGTGCAGCTGTAACACTGTGTAGCAGCAGCCAAGCGGGGGGATCAGACTACCTGCAGATGTAACTCACGGGCGGCCATATTGGGTCAGTCGATTGTAGATGGGTGGTCCAGTCATCTGCACTAAAAAGACTATTCATAACTGTGAAATTTTGTCCGTATAGCTATTACTTCATTTTTTTTCATAATGTTACTCTACTGTAAAGTACATGATTAAAATGATTTGTGATTTAAGTATGCAGTATCCTAACTGCATTTCTGACTTTCATAACAAACCATACCATTTGAAAATGGGTTATTCCCGAAGTTCTGTTTATTTTAGTAGAACATGCATAGACTTCATGCTTCATGCAAGATGGCGGCCGTGTGGGGACGCCATGTCATTGAGCAGCAGCGCTGGGTGAACCGTATGGCTGCGGCAGTAGAGGAACTGTATCGTCCAACATGGCGCCCGTCAAATCACAATCAGGTTGTTTCTTCACCCCCTTAAAAAAAAGAAATGGGTGTAGGAATGTGTGTGTAGAGAACAGCGCTAACACACCTCCACAGGTAAAAATAGACTTGTTTGATTTTATTAGCCTGTTATCATTCCTACTGAATGAACACTTTCATTTTCCATGTACGACAGTTCTGGTCTGATCATTAAAATTTGTTTTGAAAACACACTGAGGTGAATTAGTGGCTCCCGACCTGACCTTAGGTGGAGGAGCAGAGGCTTGTTGTTGGAGAAGCCGGTGACTTTCAGTTTGTGGTTTGTTAGTTCTGAGATTAAGCAGTTGACAGCATGCAAAAAGACCAGTTTATCTATCTTTAGAAACTGAGGGTTGTTGTTGTCTTGCCAAAGGGAATCACCTAGATCCGGAGTTGTTACACAACAGAGGTGTGGTTGGGTTTTTGAACCCGAGCAGACGTGAAAGAAGTCAAGTAGACGAGCTTGGCTTTTATCACCCTGGCTTGTTTTTCTGCATCAGTTTTGATGCGCAGACAAACTGGAAAACATACACCTCTTTTCAAAGTTCAAGGTTTGGCATAATGTTAATTATCCCCAAGGGGACTGTTTGTTGCTCAGCCAACTGTAAATAAACAATAATCACATGCACCAAACTACCCCCAAACAGTCTGCACAAATAAAGTGTAACCAAAAACACCAATAGCACCAGGAACAGCTAAGTTTTTGCACCAAATCTGCACAGACAATTGAAAAACCATGATGCTAAATGCTCTAAATGCTAACACTGTGGTATTTCTTAAGGATGCAACTCATTCATGTTGCTGGTAAAAGTCTATATTTAGTTAATCTTTCAGGATTATGAGCATCAAGTGAGTTTTAATACGGATCACCTGATTTCCTAACTCAACACGTAAAGCCTCGCCGTTCGAGTAGTAAAAACAGAGCGGAGGAAAAACAAATATAATTGGAAGTCACACGACTTAAAAACGCAGTCGCCACAAGATTACGCTTTGTTCTTAACCACTGTGACTAAGTCTGAGTTGCGTCCACAGCACCACCACCACCGCTGCCGTCGTTCATGTCGAGCAGTCCTGCCTGGAGAGCATGATTCAATTACCGGCAGCTTACTGTAAGACAAATACAGAAATAGACTGGTGGGCAGTGTTGTGTTTCACTTTGTGTACCCAAGGTCAGGAGACTGTAAAATAATATCCCCTTGTAAAAAGGAAGGATATATGTCTCTGCAAACAGGGCGGTGCTGAGTTGACTGAATAGATGGGACTGCCGATAATATAATTTTTTTCATTGAGATCTCTGGATGCCTCTTGTCTGTGGTCAGCGCTGTTTGATTGGTTGATTGATTGATTGATTTTGATCCCACCGTCTTGTGCATGAGTCGCTCAGCCCACATAAACCTACAAATCATCCATATAAAGTCCTCAACAAACTCTGGTACGGCTCAAAGTGCACTCTAGTAGTTCCCATGTAGAGCAAGTGGTGTCTTGTTCCATTGTATTAGACTGTAGGACATGAAATATTGGCTGTGTTCACATGCAAGGCCTCATTACTTGGTATGAGGGCTTGGTATTCTTTTTTTTCTCCTGTAGTCATATTGCCATGGTTTGATTTTGGTACCAATACCATAACAACGCGCTGTGAAGAATACAAACAAAACTCAGGAAGCTGCACAAGCATTAAGCTTTTGTAAAACACCGCTTAATGATAGTAATAATAAACTTTATTGACATAGTACTTTTCAAAACAGGGTTACAAAGTGCTTTACAACACACAACAATATAAAAGAATACAGCAAATTAAGACAACCATAAAAAGACCAGCCAAGTTTATTTGTATAGTCTATTTTTTCTACACTTCACCCATTCATAAGATTTAATTCTTTCAGATGATTCTTTGGATCGATAAGTCTTTCCTCCAGTCTGTGACAGCACCAAATATAATACCTGATTATTCAATGTAACTGAGTTTGTGGCCTTGGAGTCAGTGGGGTTATGTTGTTTCAGACAAACAAAGACTTTCTTCAAGCTTCATACCTTCATTTATTTTTCCATAACACGACTCCATTGAGCTTTCAGTAAGGATTCGGGCACATCGCTGTTTGAAATGTGAGAAAAACAGAAACTGTAACTCTAGAATAATCTCATTAAAGATGCAGAGACCTTCCAGACACAAGCGCACAAGTCTCTTTTTTTCCATTTATTTATTTTTTTCCCATAGATAATCATGAGGAATGTTTGATTGAGTCGGGCTATCGGCTGTCTCAGCCAACCGCGAGCGCTGTCGCATTGATTAACTATAACTGTCCACCGTGTTGGCTTTCACTATATGTGTATGTGTATCCATGGCCGGGATGCTGCGTTGGCCCTTGACCCTCTGAATAAACCCCCTCCCCTCCTCGCCCCCACCTCCTCCACCTCCCCCCTCCCATATCGGATCTCCTCTCCCGGCTGACGGATGCTGAAGCCGCCTCAGTCCGGTGACCTTGCGGCTGCAGCGTGTTATGCGGCTCGTGGCGCTGACCTGTCACTCAGTATCCATTTACAGCATCCAATCCGGGCGCGAATTGGCGTAGCTCGTTACCCCCCCCACCCACCCACCCACCCCCGTCGCCATAGAGACAGCCAGTCTGACCTGGAATGCCGCTCGTTCAGCACTTCTGAGGGGTTTTTCGCTCGTCTTTCGGAAGAGCTGAAAGTATCAATTAAGGCAGTACCAGCCCCCTTAAACACACCCCCCAATCTCACCTCCTCCCGCCCCTCCCTCACCCTCCCCCCTCACCCCCCCGGTCACATAACTCATGCAATCGGAACTCAAGAGGACACCAATTTGACCAGATTCCACTTTCTCAAATTGCAGGAAAACACACTTAACTGATGGGCCCTCCCGACTTGAGAAGGGCCATTGTTGTGCGCCTTGACCCCCACCCTCCCACCCCCCCACACTCCTCCCCTCACCTTCCTCTGGCCTGTCTCCTCTCCGTGTCACATAACAAGCTAAAAGCACACCTTTTTTCCAGCAGGCCATGCAGGCCCCCTCAACAGGCAATCCTTTGACAGGCCCGGGGCCTCTCTGGGCATCTGAAGGGCCGTTCTCCAGGGTCAGGGACCACAGGGGAAAGTAAATGATACCTGACGGCATGTAAAAAAAAAAAAAGATTTGATAGGGCCCTGATAGGCAGAGGTAGCTGTCAACACCACAGGACAACTGCACCGTACTGTAGGAGTTAAATTAACTTAACAACTGTAGGAAGTGAACAATGGCCGCTGTGCGTTTAATAGACACCACCACAACCAGAGTGAATAAAGCAGCACCAGACTTTGACAATATTGTACATGTGGCGTATTTTCTGCCATACCTGGTGGTATAGTAGTGTGGGGGCCCAGGGCAGTCGCCATTTTTTCCAACATTGGGCTTGTTTTTGTGTAGGTTTATACATATCTCAACTTGTTTCTGTTGTTTTTTCTAGTGTGTCATCATAAAATATCTTCCATCGTTAGTGTGTCACATTTTCTCCGTTCTTTTCACCAAAACAAGCATTTTCTTGTTCCAAAAGGGATAAAGAAGTGTAATTATTTCAAAATTAATTCTTACATCCCAGCTCTAATAACTATAACAACCCTTAAACCCTCGACGTATTACAGTTTCTTTGTGAAAATGTTGTAGAAATTAGTCATTTTAAAAACTTTTGTATTGAAAGAAATCCGGGATTTTGCTGAATTATACAGTCTTTTGTTGATACGGCTGCAAGAACATGCAATGCACCATATTGACTGAAAAAAAACTGCCATTGGCTTTCAGACAACAACTTTTTAAGATACTCAGGTTTTTGTTTGTTGTTTTTTTCTACGCAGCCAACTTTTACGATCATTGTTTGTCGTTAATCTGCGCTGCCGTGTGAACTCGGGCTCTGAAGTTGGGCTTTATCTATCTCCAACAAGATGTGAAGCAGCAGCAACAGTTAATAAGTGTGTGATCCCTAACGACGGCACCCCACAATTATTCCTCGGGGCCTGCTGCTGTGTGTTTACCTGCGGTGATTCATGGAGCTCGTTCTTGTGAAACTGTGCCAATGAGTGTCTCCATGAAACCTTTTGAGGTGTACACATAACTGCATAGTGTAGTTAACAGTTCGCTCTGGTTTTCAATCTCTCCATCATCACTGCAGAGACATTCCTCAACAACACACACCGAGTATAGGAAGCGCAGTGTGTAATTTGCGCTGTCTGAAAGAATTTATTCAGCTCGGGCTCAGCTGCTCCGATTCTGATGGGAAGTTCCTAAAAAAAAAAAAAAAAAAAGAAACATCACTGATTTGAGGAAAAGTTTGTGTTCACCACATAAATCACCTTTCCATGGTAAAGCGTTGCCCAGGAGCAGATGTGTCCTTGGTGCTTGGCACAGGATTTCTGTGTCGGATCAAAAAAAAACTAAAAAGGCCCAACCCTCAGACCATAAACATGTCCTTCCTCAACCCCAAACAGAGGCTACAGCAGCACAGCGTGCCTCCCTCCCTCCCTCCCTCCCTCCCTCATTCTCTCTGTTTCAACACATCCCTCTCTCGACTTCCTTCCTGCCCCACCCATTGAATTTTAATACCTGCCTGTCATGTTTTCTTCTCTTTTTTCTCTCTCTCTCCTTCTCTCTCCACCCCCCCTTCCCTTCCCCTCCTCCTCCTCCTCCTCCTCCTCCTCCCCTTCCCTTCCCCTTCACCAGACCCTTGCTGCGTATCTAGTAATTACCAGAGCACTGAGAAAACCCTTTCATTTAAAGGATTGGCAATTATCTCAGTGGAACACAATAAAATGGCTTCCCCTCAAGAGGAAGGGGAAGTTTGAGCTGCGGTACGCCGCTGCATGTCGCACCGCCTGGCTCTTGAAGTGGGAGCAGAGGTGGAGGTCCTGCAGGAGATTCTTTTTTTCTTCTTCTTTATTATTATTTTGTTTTCATTTTGTTTTTTTCTTCTCTTCCTCCCTTCCTCCTCATCATCTCCTCCAGTTCAGCTATTTGATAATCAGAGATGGAGGAGGGGGGAGGAGGAGGCTGGGAAACAACATGGGTCAAGTGGTGGTGGTGGTGGCTTTATTGCCAGAGATTTGTTCCTTCTTGTTGTTAAATCTCGGCTCTTAAAATATGAACGCAGCTTAAATTTAAAAAGGGGTTGAAATAGCTACCTTTAACCAGCCTTGATTTAGAGCTGTGGCCTCCTGTTCACCTCCAGGGGAATCTATAAAGTTGTTCAGGCCATTGTAAATAACACTTTTATGGTACTGTGGGGAGAGTTTGATCCTAACACCTCATTGGGACCAACACCACTGCTAGGTAGATTAGCCGGCCCCGGCCCCCCCTGTTTCTGTGTCGACCGGCAGCAAATGATACTGTGACCAAGCACACAAAAATGTAAATGAGCATAAAGTTGTAAAAATCTACTATTTTTGGGGAAGGGGAGACTGTTGAGTTTGGCCGAGGGGAGTTTTTAGTGTTTCAGGCTGTGTAAATGCAGAGTGGGGTGTGAGTTAAATCAGAGAAGACGTGCTAAAAAAAAATAAAAAAAAGTGTGATCACTTAGCCAGATGTGATAATACGGCTAGTTAGCAACAGTAGCAGCCTGCATTGATCAGGGCAGCAGTTCATCACGCCGCACAGCAGGAAGCCAAACTTGTTTTTCCATCGGTTCAAGCGAGTCAAAGACAGAAACGCGCCGATCCAACGTTTCCTCATCAGATGCTGATTTAACACCTCAACTCATTGTACACTGATACACCAGGGCTGTGTGTTGCTTAGTGAAATTATTTTTATGTTAGTTAGCACGAGGCCCTGAAGACTCAACTGGCCGCGTGCCTTGACGACATAAACCTAACTGGTAGCCGAAACAATTAATTTTTATAATCTACACATTGTATTTATGTGGACCAGTCACGTTATGGCCTGAACGCCTGATCCTCATAATAAATCTGTGACTATGGCACTAATGCTGAGTTTCTAGTTGAACACAAATTTATAATATTATTATTATATTTTCTTGATTTGGACTCTGGAAGTGGAGTTATCCAGGTTTCCTCTCCAACACAAACAGACCTGGTGACAGAAAAAAAACTGAATGAAACAGTTTTCACGTTTTTAATACGTGTTTCATTGAGGCTGTATATGGCTGGTTACTGAGCCTGCTGCTAACTTTTGTTTCCGTTGTTTCTCTGATCCAGATGTTCCACAGGGTTGTCCAGTTGTCCATGACAAACAGACCTAATAGAAACACAGATTAAAGCAGTTTCATGTTCAAAATCAGTGATTCCTCAGGAGACACTGAGCGTCAAGGAGGAAGTTATGCCTGGCGTCCAGTCAATAACGATTGGACGCCACATATGGTTGAAAATGACAGAGGTATAAGAAGTGTATCGTAGGAATGTGGCTTGAAATTGCAAAAAAAAAAAAGAAGGTTTGAGTTTCTGGCAGGTAACCAGCCACCTGTCGGCACAGGGGATGTGACGTCATGGACAGACGACTAAATGAAACAGACCATTACCACGATTAAGATAATGTATTCCTCTGGGTTGGAGAATTGATCACAGCATTTATAAAAATATAATTACACATCTCAAAATGTATATAAACACAGGATTAGTCATTTTTAGACATTACAGCAGTGGTTCTCTCAACCTTTTTTGGCTCGCGACCCCATTTTGACATCACAAATTTCTGGCGACCCCCGATCACGTGCAGTCATGTGATTGCGACCGTCAATCATGCGTCAGCTGAGATATTTTTATATGCTGCATTTTAATTGAACTTGATTTATATTTGAGAAAGTGAAAGTATAGAATACAGTTGTGTGGTGTTTTTAATCATAGTTTTAAAAAGAATAATAATTAGTTAAAATAATTTTTTTTTTTTTTTTTTTTTATCAATTAGTAGATATTTCAGTTGACCCCATTTGAATTCCAGGTGACCCCATGTGGGGCCCCGACCCCAATGTTGAAAAACACTGCATTACAGTGTGCAGAAATTACATATTATGACTATAAAATAAAAAAAAAGACAGTGTGCAATGTAAATATCTAATTTTCCTCTCATGTGTTTGTCCAACAGCGGAAATATTAGAAACAGAAATGGAAATCTCTGCAAATGTTAGTGGGAAAATGTTATGTAGCATCTCACTTGTCCTAATAAGGACTTTTTTTTTCAATTCCCAAGCAGAAACAGACCATCTGATTGGTCAGCGTCTGATTGGTCAATACCTGAGCTCTGCAGCGTTTTTTGTTTTGTTTTTGTTTGTTTGTTTGTTTTGTTTGCACGGCGACGGCTGCCGGTGTTGAATTCCTCCCCCCGGTGTCGTGTCATCGTCGCAGTAACTTTGTGTTTTCACAAGCGCCTCCGTGCTGCTTCTTCCCCACCTCGCTGCCACACCTGTCGCTTTTTTTCTTCTTCTTCTTCTTCTTCTTCTTCTTCTTCTTCTTCTTCTTCTTCTTCTTCTTCTTCTTCTTCTTCTTCTTCTTCTTCTTCTTCTTCTTCTTCTTCTTCTTCTTCTTTTTTGCCGGCGGCTCACAGAGAGAGAGAGAGAGAGAGAGAGAGAGGCAAAGTTTGGCTGGAACAGCTGGTTGCCTTGGCAACACTTTGTGCCACCGCAGCGGATTGGAACAGGAACTGGCCTATCCATGTCAGTCTGCAGGCAGGATCTGGGCCATGCCTTGTGTTAACAGATTATCTGATTTCCATTCAGACGGCTCGGGTATCAGCCCCACTCCTCTGCTCTCTGGAAAAGCGACCCCAGCCAGCCTCGTTCTGAAAGCCCCCAGAGCCCTCCTCTCTTCTCCCATTTCCTGTCTTAATTACGCACTCCTTTGTGCCGTTGTTGTTTTTTTTTCTTCCCCCCTTCCCTTCCCCTCTTCTCTACCACCTCCACCTCCTCTCCTGCCTCCGCTTCTTCTTCTTCTTCTTGACCCTTCATCCCCTCCCTTCTCGCCGTCTGTCTCTCACTCTCTTTCTCTGAGGAGATGAGGACCAAGATTTTGAAGTTTGAAGGCTGTTGTGGGGACCGTCCTTATAGCTCCGACTCCCCTCCACCTCCACCTCACACAGCCCGGCTCCCCCGCTCTCTTCCATCGTCTCTCCACCTGAAAGGGAATACTGTGTTTTCAATGCATAAAAGGCTTGGCGCTGTCAACAGGATGAATCCACCAGGGCCCATGGAAAACATACTGAGAGCTGCAGCTACAGTTTCTCTGAAAGGGGAGAGAGGAGGAGGAGGAGGAGGAGGAGGAGGAGGAGGAGGAGGAGGAGGAGGAGGAAGAGGAGGGTGGATGGGTGAGTGAGGGAGGCAGCTGGAAGGGATTACAGTGCAGTTTCATAGGCAGCACAATTACAAACATACCAAGTGTTAACTTGGCTGTGCAGCATAACATCAATGATGATGCTTTGGCTCTGGAATTGGGACAAGCCTCTTTTTTTTTTCTGAAGTTTTTCGGTGTTTGCAGCTGTGCATAGTTACACACAACCCGTTGAATCGCTGCACAGGTAAATGAAAGGTTCACTGGGAAAGAAAACAAGTGGGAAAAATATTTTAAAAATAAAAAAAACCGTGGAGGTGTTGTAAACACAATGGGCATGTAAACCAAGTGGGCACCTCTGCTGTGACAAAAACAGGTTTGTCACCGTCCTGTGTCGGATCCGGTTACCAAGCCGGGGTATTGAGGCGAGACCAAGAGAGGGTGACCTTGTCTGTGGCGAAATCTGACACAGGTTTTCACATGCTGGGTGGGGGATTTTTTTTTTCCTCCTCCTCCTCCCACCTCCTCCTCCTCTCCCTCTGTCTCTCTCTCTCTCTTCCCCTGTCTTGTTATCTCCTGCAGTAGGTGGCTAATTGCTCTGATGTTGTAGATTACATTTAGCATGCAGCTCACATTGTTTGTGTGCAGTGTGGTGCAGTAGGACGAAAAAGCAGATACGGCTGAATTGTACTCCTGGTTCCTCGAGTTCAGACGCACCGGAGTTCGCTTCACAAACACACCAGTTTTTCAGCTGTTTCCTCTTCACACGCTTAAGAAAAAAGGTTAAATCAAACATTTAAAATGTCAAAAAAAGACTCCCAGAGTTCAAAACAAGAGGCATCGATTGTTCTTTCTCAAATTATAGATGATCAGAATTGCTTTTAATCGGCTAATCAATCACCAGATCAGGCTTTTCAGCAGGACTCACTCTGCTGACAGCTGTGTGAAAGATGTCATGGCTGACATCATGATGGAGGGATTAGGCAGGTGAGCAGGGAGAGGACGGAGAGCGCCGTCTGTCCCGTCCTGCTACTGCTGCTGCTGCTGCTGCTGCTTCTCTATCGGGGTATTGTCTCACTCCACTACCATGTCCCCTATTTTCTCTAGTCTCTCCGGGGACACACACATGCAACACACACTGATCTGCATGTTGAGACACACACTCTTGTCTCTCGCCCGCCCGGGCCCTGGTCTCGGCTCAGGATGAGGGTAAACAAGCTAATGTTTAGATTTCACGGAAGTGGAAACTGATCCGGCCGAGTCGGCTCTGTCACTCAGCAACGCGCCTGTTTATGTTTGTCTCTTTGGTGAGTATCTGTGAGTGGCAGCATATGTGAGCGTTCAAGTCTGTGTGTGTGTGTATGAGAGAGAGAGAGAGCATGCCTTTGTGTGTAAGAATGGACGAGCTGCAAACAGGTTGAACATTGACTTGGGCCTCATCGTGAGGATGATCATTGTACGCTGCCACAATCTGTATTTCACCTTTATTTTTTTTGTTTTAGGCCATTCTTTGGTTGCACTAATCTTATTTTCCCATCATGCAACAGTGACTCAGAACGTGCGGCCCTGAGCAGCAACATCTCCACAGAGGGAAAGTGTTGCAAACAATCGTCAAACAATGTTTTAAAAAGGAGTCCTTTGAACATATTCTGCAGAACTGAACACAGGCGCCGTCCTCAAAACAACACCAGAGGAGGCGTGCAGCATATGGACGTCCTTGTGAATGTTACATGCTGTAGCACGGGCCAAACGGGGAAAAAAAAAAAAGGTTTTTTCCACAACAGAGTGAGGACATTTTGGGCCGGGCCTCATTTTTCTGACACATCATCAAAGGGGCTTTTTGAGGGTCAAGAGGGGGTGAGGGTTATGGTCAGGGTTAGGCCTTAGCATAGCAAGGGGCTAGGGAACACATTATGTCCCCACAAAGATAGACCTACAAGTGTGTGAGTGTGTTTCTTACAATGTATTCAAAAAGCAGCACATTAACTTTGATCACTCAGCGACAAGAGGTTTATGATTTACAGGAGACAAAACATATCTGGCCGCCCGCTCCTCCACTCTGTCACATGTGGGGCAGATGTTTCAGATGTTTCAGATGTTTCTTGGGCAGAAAAAAGAAAGAAAGAAGTGTATCGTATAGTAGTAGTGTAATAGTGTTATATATATAATCACATGACAGATGAAAATGTCAATTAAATGTTAATTTCAGTGCATTTGAATGTGAAAACTGGCGGATTGATCCTTTACTTCCTGTCTTTTTACAGGATCTTTAAACCTTTTTTTCTAGTGGTTGTTTTATATCTTTCCAGAATGTTTTAATCTTTTTTATTTTTCCAGGCACTTGTTGCTTTCCATTCATTTTAAGTGAACTTGCGGAGACCTGCTTCAGGTGATAAATGACAGCGAGACATTAACTTTAAAAAGCCGGGAACTGTTGAAATAAGCGCCGCCGCCGCCGTCGTAGTTGTGGCACATGTGATTTTCACCGTGATTGACTGTCTTCCCCCTCGAGCATGTTTGAAGTCTCTAGCAAGGAAAATGAATGAAAGCCGATGGCTGTCTAGAAATAATATGCAGTTTGTCGTAAAAGGGCTAAAAACAGAGGCTGGGCCTTTTTTTTTTTTTTTTTAAAGTGTGAGGTGAATCTCGGCCTTGTCGTTCTGTCAAATTCTTCAGAGCAATAATCCCTGAAGTCCTCCTCTTTTCTTTTCTTTCCTTTCCTTTCCTTTCCTTTTCTTTTCTTTTCTTTTCTTTTCTTTTCTTCCCTTTTCTTTTTTTTTATTCCACCACTACATGAGGAGGACGACAAGGGCTGTCAGAGAAACACAAAGCACTCAGGGTTGCGTGTTAGGAGCCGCCTGAATGGCACCAGGCCTAACGAGAGCCCGGCAGGGACCCCGAGGTGGGCCTGGCACCTGCAGTCTGTCTCTGGGGGGAAGTGGGAGGGGATTGGGATGGGGGGGGTGGGGGGGGGTGGGGGCTCTGTGTGTGGAAGGGGGGAAGTGGAAAGAATAGGGATGTGTGTGTGCGTGTGTGTGTGTGTGTGTGTGTGTGTGTGTGTGTGTGTGTGCATATGTCAGTTTTTAACATGCATGTGTCTCAGTGGGGGGGCGGCAGTTAGGATGTCACTTTCCACTGTGGGGAATTGGAGCAGTCAGGCTGCTGTGATGGTCACTTGTTGAAACAGGAGGTATTTACTGACACGCTGAACAGGAAGCAGAAGCTAATGTAGGATTATTCATGGTTTTCTCAGTAATTAAAATAAACTGCAACATCTATGTATGTTCCAGTTTGCAATTGGAGAAATAAATCAAGGATTAAAGAGCTGAAGCTGTGACTGTAAAAGCTTCAGATGTGGAAAACACCGTGGCTCATTATTGAAATGATTCATTTGCAGTTTCTGTGTCTTGAGGAAATCAGATGGTGATCAAACTGTAGTGGAAGTGGACGGGACGACCAAGACGTCATAGTTCGCTAAATTAGTGTGTGTGTGTTTGTGTGTGTGTGTGTGTGTGTGTGTGTGTGTGTGTGTGTGTGTGTGCACCTGTATCTGCAGTTAGTGATTAAAGGGATACTTCACCCAAAATCGATACTTCACCAATTTTCTACTCATCGTAATGCCAAGGAAGTGTTCGGAAAACGTATTTTGTCAAAACGCTTTCGAAGTTCCAGGGGGGGTCCGGCTGGCAGTGGATTTTCCTATAATGACAACGGATAGAGCTCACTTTTGAATCGTCCAAAAGCACACACTATGAAACATCCAGATACCTCCATACTGCTCGTCCATACTGACCCAAGTGTCCTGAAGCCGCCACATGAAAAAGTTGTTCGGAAAAAATTAATTTGATCTTTGTTTTTAGCCTTGATGTAACAGTAGCTCCCAGTGGCTGCGCGAGATTTGCTACAAGATGTTCGTTCATCGTTGTAAACCACTGGATGTATGATGTGAACACGGTATTTGGATGTTTCATAGTGTGTGTTTTGGACAATTCAAAAGTGAACTCTATTTGCTGCCATTATTTGAAAATCTGTTGCCAGCCAGACCCCCCCTGGAACTCCAAAAGCGTTTTGATAACTCTGAAAGTTCTCCAAACCCTTCCTTGGCATGACGGTGAGTAGAAAATTGATGAATTATCGATTTTGGGTGAAGTATCCCTTTAAATACAGAAGAGTTTGCCAACCTCTCTGTCAGATGTTCAGCTCAGTCTCATTGTAAAAACCAACGTTTAGAGTTTAGAGACGTAGTTTTTCAATCTCTAAATCTTAAAGCTTCATTAATATAACTCACTTTGGTCTCTAGAAGCACAATTTTTCACAGTTTTTTGATGTTTCATAGACAAAACTTTATTTATGAGCTGATTTATCAAAATATGAATTGGTAGATCAGTTGATAATAATAATAATAATAATAATAATAATAATAATAATCCTTTAATACAGTCCTAATTCAACATGTGTCATAAAACATGTGATTCCATGACGCTGCCAGTGCCACCTGTAAGGTATAAACGTCGGTCGCTTGTCGTTTCTGTCCCAAGCAGCGAGTGAGGCAGGGGGTGAGGGTGGGGGGGGGGGTTGGAGGTGGTTGCCCACATGGCTCTGGGGCAGATTATGGAAACCAGACCTGGTGAGTTTACACCGAACAAAAAGGCCCCGTAGAATGAACCGGCGAACTGTGGACAGCTCACAGGAAGCGCCTCTTTGTAAAGCAAACATACATGTACTTTATGGCAGCCGCTTTAGTGCTTTTTTATTTTGGGCTCCAATGAGTCGACATTTCAACATGGCCTCCGTCTAATTTCCTCTGCTTTTCTTCACCTTTTTTTTTCTTTTTTTCTATTTTACACACACACACACACTCTGCCCACCTATTCCTATCAAAATACCACTGTTTTTTTGGCAGTAGCCATTTTTATTTCCATGGAGGTGTGAGGACCGGCCAGTTGGGCTTGTTTTGACAGATTCAGGGACTTTATTGCGGCCCCCAAGGCAGCTGTAGGGGTGTGAGTATACCCCCCACCACCTCCTCCTCCTCCTCCTCCACACCCTCCACCCCCCCAGACCCAAAAAGAGAGCAACACAGCTGCTGCTACTTCTTCTCCTCCCCTCCCCTCAACTCAGCCCCTTCACCTGGTCTCCATATGATCTTGACCCTCACACACAGAGACACACACACACACACACACACACACACACACACACACACACCATAAAAGGTAAAAGAGGTGTGACATGTAATTCCTTAATGACCCTATGCTCACACACACACACACACACACACATCTGTGGTCTGTATGTGAATCCTGGAGAGGCTACATGGACCAAAAAACAAACAAACTGTATGTGTAAATTCACGATTCTTATTATGTGTTAAAGGGGAAAAAAAAATATATTACAGCTTAGATGTTATTTTCATAAGTTAAAAGTTTAAAAAGTGTAAAAAAAAAAATAAGAGAAACGCAGCTAAGTGCTCCACATGTGCTGGAAAATGCTTTAAATAATTAGCTCATTTTTCAATTCTTTTTTAAAACTGGGTTGCATTGCGATGCCAGAAACCAGAGGAAATAACCCGCTCACATGATTTCTTTCTACCTCATTTTGAAACTACAAATCCTGACTTCCTCCTGGCCGAGCAGCCTCGGCGGGACAGTAGGGGGTTAACAGCGCCAGAGCTCTTTGGTTCTTGGACACGGTGGCCTCGCCTGCCGGATGCAAGTTTGACTCAAGGGCAAAATCCAGAGTGAAAGCCTCACATGTTTTTGACTGGTTGCCAACTCTGCTCTCTCACTCTCTCTCTTGCTCTCTCTCTCTCTCTCTCTCTCTCTCTCTCTCTCTCTCTCCTGTCACTCTTATTCCCTCTCTCTCTCTCCCTCTCTCTCTCTCTCTCTCTCTCTCTCTCTCTTTCTCCCTCTCCCTCTCTCACACTGATTTACTCTTTCTTTCTCCCCCACGCCGCCGTTCTCCCTCTGATCCTCTCCGGCATCAAACTGTGGACTGACATGAGGCAGGTCCGGCGTCTCTCTGCAAATAGTGCAGCTTCCTCCAAAATTATGTCATCTCTCTTTTCTTCTTTTTTTCTTTTTTCTAGAAAGATGTGGTGTGGTGTTCAGGGACTCTTTGGGAGATAGTTTGTTAGGATTTGAAGGAGCTGAACCAGAGCGGGGCTGATAACCTCCCCTTCTTTTCACACAGTTTATTCTGTTATTAAAGTGAAGCTGCTGCTGCTGAATCCAGGTGAAGCTTAATTCCTCAAAAGGATCTCGTCTCCTCGCAGGATGCACCGGTATAAAAACACACTTCTATATAATCATAGATCATTGCAACAACTACAACGGCATCGATCCTGTTCGGTCTCGTCCGATCGGATGCACGTTGCACAATCGACATAAAGTTCAGAAACTCCCTCTCAAACCACGTGAGAAACAAACCTGAGTCTGGGTTCAAGCCATCAAGCTTCTCCACACCGAGGATGACCTGTTATTTTCATCTTTTAGTATAGCTTTTATTTGTTTTACCTCATTTTAGTAATTGCTCTTATTGTTAATCTATGTTGATGATTTATGCTGTTTTTATCTATATTGCTAGAACTTGACTCTATGTACTGTATGTTGTGCAGCACTTTGGGCAACAAAGGTTGTTTTTAAATGTGCTATATAAATACATTTTGAGTTGAGTTAAGTTGAGTTGAGAATGGGATGTGTCAAAACATTTTGCAGCAACTAAAACCTTTATTAGTAGAGTGTCTTCAATCTGAAGACAACCAACACTCACCAGGATTTAGTCAGAGCCCGCCCTGTGTCAATTTCTCCAAATCTGAACCTCAGATTCGACCTCTCTGACCTCTCTCTCTCTCTCTCTCTCTGGTTCCCATCATGCTCTCTCTCTGCATTTTTTCTTTTTTTTGTTTTGGTGTGTGTGTTCTGCATAAATCCAGGGTGGCCCATCTCCGAGTCAGTATGACTCACCGAGGCCTCCGAGGATTGCGGACTGACAGGTTAGGAAACCACATACAGTCGGTGCCTCGAGGCAGGGAACAAAGTCAACTCATATCTCCTCGGGGCAAACCACTTATTCACTCAGACAAGCCTGCGATCATCCTGCACTTTTGGAAAAAGCACCAACAACAACAATAAAAAAATAAAAAAAACACAGTTGAATTCACCAGATGTGCAGGGAAGAACTTAGTCATCATGTTCAGTATCATGAACTCAATGTTTCCTTTGTGTTTTGTTTTTTTTATTTCTTTATTTGATCTGACAACGTGAGGCAGCGAAGCCGATCCGATCCGCAGCCCGTGTCTGAGCTTGGAAAAAAAAAAATCTAAGAATAAGACACCTGAACTTTTGCGTGGGCGTCCGTTTGTAAACAGTTTGTAGACGTAGCTCAGAGCAGGTCAGGTCCACCGCTGTAGGCCAAGAATGTGCTCAGCAACAAAACGCTCCGAGGAGAAGATTCCCAGCATTCCTCGCTGGTTAGGGAGAGGTACCGGCCTTCACAGATAGGAAGTCGTCTGTCATTAGGGGGTAATCACTTCTTCTTGAGGAGGATTGCAATGCCTGGAATGATTACTGTTGTTATCGGCAGTGAAACTTGGCGCAGGGAGAGCGGATGAGGTTTTTTTTTTTCTTTTTCTTTTTCCTCTTCTTTGTCTCGGTTTTCTCTTCTCTTTCCCTGTGTGTTTTGATCAGCTCGACCGATCCGGCGAAGGCCAAGGTTTTGCTTTCTCCTCGCTGCACAGTGACCCAGCTTCAGCGATGTTATAAATGCTCCGATGTTGACTTAAAGCTACTTGGTATTTCTTACCTGGGGGCATTTCTAATTACTAATGGCTCATGTGTAATGATGCCTATCATGTCAGTGGTTCAACAAGGTGGATACGATCCGTCATGCAGACTCATGTTAGAACAACAGAGAATTTATCCCACTGCTCTCTGTGGATGGCGGCCGGCTGCTGCTGCTGCCGCTGTCTCCCACGCCACTTATCTGTGTTTGTTTGCAGGGTTTTTTGGTCCCTGCAGTCTTTTTCAAGTGGGTTTGTCTGGGTTGTCCCCTTGGCCTGGGTGTGTTTTTTTTTTTCCTCCTCCTCCTTCTCCTCCTTTTCCTCTATTTTCTCCCTCCCTCCCTCTTCTCCTCCTCCTCCTCCTCCTGCCTTCTTGCCAGTTGAGCCAAGACTTCAGGTGGAATGATGCCGTTACGAAAAGAGCCCGTCAACGCTTGCCCGACATGCCAAGCCAAGTATTTGTCTTTCGGGGTGCCCCTCACCTCCTCCTCCTCCTCCTCCGCCCCCTCCTCCCCCTCCTCCTCCCCCCCCCCCCCCCTCCCCTCCTCTTCTCCCACCCCCGGATCCTTGAGAACAGGAAGTGTATCTTGTTAAGTGATGGATGGGCCCCCTGTTCTTGCTGAGAGGAAAGGGAAAAAAAGCCTTTCTTTCCCTCCAGGGCAGTCAGATGAGTTTAGCAGTCTCAAAGCTGAGGGTCTGAGGCTCTGCTGCTTTTTGGGAGCGCCTTGGAGCCCTTGGAGCCCGAGCGCCTGGAAGCCACGAGCAACTTCTCCATTATGCGTGCAGAGAGAATTAACGGCTGATAAAGTAGCCGGCAAGAAAAATGGATCTGAAATCAAAAGGGACCGAGCCAAAGCGCATTTACTGGAATCGTGCATGTGTGTATGTGTGTGTGTTTGTTTGTCAGTGTGCATGTGGGAGTGTCTGTGTGTGTGTGTGTGTATGTGTGTGTGTGAGTTATTTAGCTGGGGGTCAGCAGGTTTGTGTTGGCACACAGCCGCCAGATACTTCCAGGGAGAGCAACTCAGGAAGTGTCCCTGGCACGTCCTCTGCACAGAGCAATACGCACCGCCGCGACTGGCTCGACCTGCTGTGACAAACAACCACAGGCTGCAGTCCCACAACCTGTGCACACACACAGACACACACACACACACACACACACACCTATAATACCCAGCGCTAACCTGTGGGAAGAATCATGACAGCAAACTCCCACATGTGTGGTTTTAATAGTTGTTTTGCCAGACGCATCTTTATCAAGTTGTACCCTCATGACTTTACTTTAAGGCTGCAGGCAGCACTCGAACCTCCGATCTCCCAGCAGCCATCATTTCCTCGCCTTGAATCACGACGACTGTTGGTCACCCACCGCCCCGGACCCCTCTCCTCAGATGAGTGGAAGAATCCAGAGACCTGAAAAACAAGAACGTTTCCTCTCATGATCCATTGCTCCTTTGTCAGCCATGGCTCTGTTGTGGTTACCTAAGGGTAGCTACTAATGTTTGTCTCCAGTTTCCATCCTCTCATATTCCATAGACATACACAGGAACACAAAAAAAGCAACAGATAAAAGGCAGGAAAAGTGTCCATAGCCTCAGTAAACGGGAGTTAGTTATCCAGAGGGAAAATGAAGCAAACCATAAAACTAAACTCTTAAAACTGCATCCGGCAAAACTCAAGCAAGCAGATGGACTTCAAATGTAACATGATAAAAACTGTTTGATGATGGTCTCTCTCTGTGACAGGAGTGAAACTTACTTTTGTTTCATTACGGTTCGGTCTTGAAGGCAGCGAAGGCAGCATGAGACTGGAATAAACCTGGAGCTGCTGGTTATATCGTCGTTTCTCAATCGTCACAAACACCTAGATGCTCTCAGGACTTCTCATCCATGTTGGTGTTGAAGTTGACATGGATATTTCAACATTTAGTTCAACATTTTGGCAAATTGGCCCATTGCCATAATTTCTATAGTCATAGCAGTAGGTTCGTTACCTTTAATTGTGGGTGCAAGCTATTTTTAGAACGGCGGAGCAGAGCCGCGAGCTGCTCAGAGCTACGCTACGGAGGCTCATGGGATTTCTTGGTTTCCCTCATCAAACTCATCAAATACACAATCCAACAACTCCAAAACGCTCTCGTGGACAAGTTGTGACCTGCACATTCACCACGCTATGAGATAATAACAGAACGTTACAAGACGGAGTTTTCGAGGTAAATACAGAGACAGCTCGCTGCTCTGCTCTGCCGTTCTAAAAATAGCTTGCACCGACAATTAAAGGTAACAAACCTACTGCTATGACTATAGGGATTATGGCAATGGGCCAATTTGCCAAAATGTTGAACTATCCCTTTTACCTTAGAAGCATACAGATGATTTCTCCCCATGTTGTTTAGTTAATGATTTAGTCAGTCCACACCAGGAAAAAGTGAAATATTCATCACTGTCAATAACATCTATACAGTTTACATCATTAAATTACCTTTATTAAAAAAAAAAGAGTTTACAAAGATATAAAACAGTTATGTATAAATAGTTAATGCTAAACTTTTATAAATGTATTTCTGCTTGTTAGATTATATCACAAAATCTAAATGATGAACCCGGCACATCGTTCATCTGAGTTCTTCTCTGCTGTTCTCATCAAGCCAACAGGAAGACATACAGCTAATGCTCTCCGTCTACGTGCAGTATATAAAAGACATAAAGATGTTGTCGGGCCTGAAGGGCGCATTGTGCATGCAGAGTAGCAGGAACAGCAGCGTGATGACTGTGTAAGAGTTCAAAGGCTGCTGGTCCAGTCCCTCCAACCTTCACTGATCTCTCCTGACGTGACCTCCTGCATGGCTTGCGTCTGTGTGTGTCTCCTGCCTCGTCTCCGCCGGCCGGGGTTTAGCCCCGCTGTGGCCTGTCTGGCCCCGAGCCAGAGGGCTCCACCGTCTTTACAACCAGACCTCACTGAGCCTTAGAAGATAAACAACAAGGAAACTGTCAGTTCCACTTGATGTTTGTTTCTCTGTTAAATTGAAGGTTAACCCACAGCCAGCAAAATGCCTTTTTTTTTTCTTTTTTCTTTTTTTTTTGTTATTTTCAAATCACGCCGTTTCTTCAACCGGCTTGCTGTTCAAACAGGATACACAACCCAAACCAAACAGCGCCACACCGTAGCCCTCAGCCTGTCCCGGGCCCAGGCCGGGGGAAAGCAAATGGAGACAGGGCATATTTGTCTGTCCGTCGGCTTGTCTGCGTTGAGAGGCGCCTGCCACTTAATGACGTCTGACAAGCGAGACAGCGGCAGCTTTGGGTACTCGAGGACTTGTTTTGGGGTCATGGAGATGTGATCTGTAGGAAGTGGAGGGTTTATCAGATAACGTCAACATTGTCTCCACGCCGACTGCAAGAAGTGGAAAACTGAAATTTCACAGTTTTGCATTTTAGGCATTTGGGTTTTCGTGGTTCTGTGCGAAGAGCAACACGGTCGGCGGTGCAGCGGTGGAGAAAGATTGGGTTCCTAGAGCTAGAGCAGAGAGGAGGTCAAAGGTCAGAACCGTGGCGTCCACATATGCAAAAGAAAGAAAGAGTTATATCTCCTCTGGATTTGCGTGTGTTACCTTCACAGAGCCAAAGACCGTTACACTGATGATGAGCGCTGATGTGTTGAGTCTGAACTTGACAGATGCATGTGTGTGTGTGTGTGTGTGTGTGTGTGTGTGTGTGACATTTTGTGAAATACGACGGTAAATCAGACGATGACTGTCTTTTTTCCGTCCCACAGGCTCTGATGCGTCCAGGTCGCCTCGACCGAATCATCTACGTGCCTCTTCCAGATGCTCCGACCCGACGGGAAATATTTTCCCTCCAGTTCCGTAACATGCCTGTGGCCCAGGACGTGTCTCTCGATGACCTCGTGACTCGGACGGATAAATACTCCGGAGCGGAGGTGGGTTGCATTTTTCTCTGGATAATTTACAACGCGGAACTAGTTGCGAATGTCACAGATCCATAAAACACACACTGGTTACAAACTCGTTTCCCTAAAATGACAAGAGAGATTAATGACATTAAATACTGACTGTGACCTCTTTATAAATCATGAAAAGAATGAAGTGAGATGTTCATTCAAAATTCAATTTTCACTCAGTGCGGCTGCCAAAAAACCAACAGTGAACGGCTCTGTCTATTTTAGTAACACATTTGCTTTTTGCACTTGGGAAAAGCAAAAGATTTATTGAAACTAGCATGACAACAGGCCACTACAAACCATTAAACTAGTGAATGCAACACAGAAAATAGAGATAAGAAGAAGTTTCTTCAGCCAAGTGTAATTTCTCCTAATACTTGTGCAGCAGGCTCTGCCTCGCGTCCAAATTCATTTAACTATAATCTGTTTTTACAAAAAACACATTTGCAGCAGGGTTTTCTGTTTTGGCAAAGTTTTTTTTAAAGATTTGGGCCGATTGTTAAAAAACAGCCGATTTAGAGATACAAGACATTCAGTCAACTCGTCAGACTTTTTCTCAGGAAAAGTCCACTGCAAATCTGTAACCCTACATTCTGGGGCCAGAGCTTTACCTTCTGACAACAGCTGATGAAAATTAAAAACAAGAGAGAAACCGCTGCTGTTTCCCTGCAGAGAGATGTTACTGAGCTTTTCCATGATGCCTGCATCGTGTCTGTGCTGTGTCACAGAGCGCCCTCGTGATCTCACGGCGGACTGGGAGTAATTGTACAAACACTTCTTTGTATGACAGATTTGTCTCCAGCGCGTGATTCACATTGTTTTGAACAGAGAAACTGCTCCCGTCCTCCAGGACACAGGCGAGTCGACTGAAACATTATAAGAAATAAGAACAAACCGATCTCCCCTCACTTTACGATCGGCCGGGTCGGGTTGAAGTATTTACCTCGTGACGGTTGAGACGAAGGGGTTTTGGGAGTTTAATCTCTACTGGGTCTGGTTCTCGGTATCTGTCTTGTTCTTTGTCAGAGAAATCTTGTTTGTCTTTGACCTTCATTGTGACTCACAGTTCATACACTTTTCAACGGAAAGAAAAAAAACTTTCCCCATGAGACATACAGTATGTCTTTTGCCCCTGAATGTAAATTCCCCCACTGTATATTTAGACTTGAAGAGTTACAGTTACAGCCATGAGAGAAATGTCATGCCATGGTCTTCGAAAATCGGCCGTTTTCAAACGATCCAGACGCAAACGTGCCTTTGGCAGCGGCTGCGAAAACACACATTTCATTGTTGCTTTTTTGTGTGACATGTTTGTCGGTGTACAGATGAACATGTCATGTGTTGTTTCCTCCATTCGTTTCCCTGAGACAGTGCAGGAGCCAAGGTTGTTTTGCTCTAGATGCAGAAACACTTACTTACTCTTACAAAATCTGCCTCTCGCTGTGAGCAGTGGGTTCTTTCATGAAACCACTTTGTCCAGAGAAGTCAGATGAACGATACTGGTTCTTTTCACTTCAGAGATTTCTTTTGGGTCTTGTCCATGATTGTCCTCGTGGGTATGGATTTGTGGGTTCGCGTTAGGGTGATCTGAAACAGACACTCGCACAAGAGCTGCCTGAACCGGATGATTTTTTTTTAGTTGGTTGAGACTCCAGGATAATGAGACCAACTGTGGCAGCCGTAATTAAAATGAGCTACAGTTCACACATTGTGTCCTGTGTCCTATGTCTTCTGCGATTATAGAGCGCCATACCAGAGGTTAGCATCGCCCCGGTTTCCTTAACTTAAAGCCAATGGGATTTTTCCATAGACTTCTGTATTAGTGTGGAAAAGAGTTTGTTTGTTCAGCTCGATAAGCATCACCAACGAAAACCTACATGGTTTTTGAAATCTTATACCTGAAGAACTTGAAGTAAAAAGCTGTTAGTTCTCAGGCTATACATAACAACATTCAGGTGACTTGGCTTTTATGTCACCACCGCTAAACTTCCAACTCGTAGTTTGATTTATAGCGTCACCTCTTCTAGACGGTTGGTCATAGTTTACAAAAACACGTTTAAACACAACAAGGTTGTAAAGACAGACTGGTTTTGTGACATAGAAGAAACCCATTCATAAAACTTATTGACATCTTTGACAGAGGAACTGGAACAGGAACTCGTTTCTGTTTATCTCGTTGTTCCCATCGATTTAGACTCAATCAATCAGTCACAACATAACAACATGACAACAAGAACTAGAGTCTGATCATATCTGTTTGTTAAAGACATTGGTCGATTAATGGATGAGTCAATCACCACAAAATCAACCTATATAAATTTTGCAGTTCAGTTCATTCTGTCCTCAGTTAGACGAAGGATTGTTACCTTACAATCCTCCTCATGTCTGTCTAAAAGAACAAAACACTGATTGTCTAACTGATAATATAAATGATTACTTGTTATTTTCAACCATTATGGATTTAATACATTTTGATTGGTGAACTGTTGAAAGAAATCAGCAAAGTTTGGAGTTACTGTCAGTCCAACCTGATGAGTCCAAACACCCACAGATGAACAAAATCTTTTGCTTTAACATGAAGCACTCGAGGCTTAATCACATAAAGGTCGTCCTGTAGAGGAACACTCAGTACGTTTACATGCACAGCTTAATCCAGCTATGCTCAAAATTTGATTTTGGCGTCTAATCAGACTTCTGTCCTTGTCCCAGTTTACATGCAACAGAGAAAATCGAATAAATCTTAATAAATAAGTTAATAGCCTACACCCCCTTTTCTGTCCCCGAGTAAAAAACTGAATATAAACAATTTAATAAGCTTTAAAAATTCTGTTTAAATAAAAAAGAAAAAAAAAGCTTAAAAAATTCTCAAATACAGTGCCCGACCAGATGCGCCGGTCTACAAATGACAGTCTACGGGCTTCCTCTCTCTCTCTCTCTTTTTTAATGTGTGAAATGCACTGAATCTGCGCTGAGTTGACGCAGTTTTTTTTTCTTTACTTGACCTTCTCTGCTCCACTTTGTGCCGTCTCTACTGTTGTGGAGCATGCACACATGCATTGTCCAGTTTCAGTCCGATCAAGGTGAATACATGCTGAAGAAAATTGTTTTCCATCGATCACATTATCTGGGTGTCTTAATCTTATATTAATATTAGTCGAACCAACGCGTTTACATGCACTCAGTTGTCCAGTTATAGTCGGATTAAGGCAATAATTCAGTTTTTTCAAGTATCATATGAACGTACTGACTGATTCTAAACACACATGCAGATGCACACGTTGACTTTTCTCTCCACGCGCTCTCAAAGCTGTTCATCAGTTCTTGAATCAAGTCTGCTCAGGACAGCGAGGTGTTGAGCTGTTTCCATCTTTTCTTTCAACGTTATTTTCTTCTCCAGGGCAGGTCGAGGTTATCTATAGGGCCCGCTCATATCCTGAAAGTACACACTCTCCTCTCCTCTTCGGATCCTGACGAGGCAGCCCCCACCCAAAAAAAAAAGCAAGCAAGCCCTAAAGCCAGGCGTTGAGCTGGAGGAGGTATGCAGAGGGAAACCAATCCCCCCACTATCAGGTGTTGTCTTTGACATCGGGGTTTCTGGTGTAGTGTCTCATCTGTGGAATGGAGGTTTGCAGTCACTTGCCATTGAGTTCTTGAAACCCCGCAAAAAAATTCAAAGACATGCCACAGTCGTGCTGATAAGAGCTCCGGCAGGGTCTCACCTGCGTAGGTATTATATTTTACATACCAACGCTATAGATCAAATTAGATTAGATGAAACCTTAAACTCCTCTGATCAGCGAGGGGAAGTTTGCAGGGAAAACAGGATACAGATAAGAGAGCAAACACAGCAGTGGAGATAATGCTGTGTTTACAAGAGGAGAGAGCCCAGGGACAAATGCAACAAATCAACAAGTAAATAAACATGTGGATGTCCAAACACGCTGCATGTGACTGCCGACCGGTCACATGATCACTGGTCTGGTCTTCTGTTACTCGCTGGAGGGTTCAAGTTTTAACATCAAGCAACAATGTTGAAAAGTATATCAAGTATAACAATTATAAATGTTCGTTATTAAACATAGATTATTTAAAAAAAAATGTTCAAAGCGAAGAGCGCTACGTGGACTCCTTTCTCAAAACTAGAGGTGCTCTTTGGAGAAGGATCCAAGGGAAGTGGAAAAACAAAGAAAAACTCCAAGGCACTCTTTTGAGTTAATAAAAATGCCTTTAATTAATCTGGCATTGTCACAATGACATGTTTAAAATGACTATGACGTGTTTCGGCATCAAGCTTTTGACTCCCTGATGAAGGCTTGATGCCGAAACGCGTCGTAGCCATTTTAAACATGTCATTGTGACAATGCCAGATTAATTAAAGGCATTTTTATTAACTCGAGAGAGTACCTTGGAGTTTTTCTTTGTTTTTCCACAGATTATTTTAAATTGTCTCCACTGGATCTTCTTCAGATTAGACACAAATATTCACAAGGACTCGATCGTGAGCGATTGTTATTTAGGTGATGAGAGGTCAAAAGTCAAGGTCATCACTTCAAAATACCCTGATTTATTTTATAGAGCAGATTGTGTTTTTTTTGTTTTTGTTTTTTCCACCTGGTTGTTACGGCTACACAAACCCCCAAAAGTGTTTGTGTTTCCTGCGGCAGGAAGACACCGATCACCACAGTTTACAGTAAACAAGATCCTCTTGTTGACCATGGAGAAAATCTGTCCTGTTCACAGAGAGTGAAAAAGAAATCAGGCGATCAGCTGCTTGTCCTCAGAGGGCTGTGTTGTTTAAATAAAGTTGCCTTTTGTTTAAAACCTGCTTTTTAGATGATCAGCTTTTATAAACAATATATCGTACACATTTATTATGCAACATAATGAAGCAATGACATTCAAAAACATTAAAAACATAAGCTGTTCACAGTGTGATGATGACAACAGATGAGGGAGAAAATGCCCCTTACAGATATAATTGTCATTATTTGTCACCTTTTTGCAAACAATTATCGGTAGATTTGATGCTTTCAATGCAAATTGGAAACAAAGCACTTTCAGATCAGCAGTATTTCACCACTATATTAGAAATATACACTATATACTGTAACAGCGTCATGAGCTGCTGTGCCACACATCCTCTGGCAGAGTTTCACAGCTTATATAACCAGGAGGAATGAGTGGTATTGCCTTTAGCTCGGCGTGGACATGGAGAGTAGCTGGACCTCTCCGTCTACTGTGTGACAGAGCGCTGAGCCATTATATTTGACTTGGCGTGCTAACTGGTAATGCAGTAGCCAGCTGGGTGAGCCGCAGCCGACGAGCTCTGGTCAGCCGTGCGTCAGGGCCACGCTGCCAGGGAGCGAGCTGGATGAAGACAGGGAGGAGGAGGAGGAGGTGGTGGTGGGTGGGTGGGGAGCTCGTAAATCAACAGCGAGATGCTTATTGAAGCTGGAGGCCACTGAGCCGTGTGCCGTTTCAGTTTTCGTATCGTTTACTGTCCAGTGTGTCGCCGCCGACTCGCTCCCCTCACTGTTCTCACCTCCTTAGATTGCATTCCCCGTCTCTCCCTACCTGTCGACTGCTCGTACCGAGGCTTTGCGACCGCGTGACAAATCTTCTGTCGACTCCAGCTGGTGTCACCGTGAAGCTTGGACACAGTTGGCGGTCGGGGGGGATCTTCTCGTCTGCAGCCTCCACCTCCTGATGAGGAGCTGGCTTGGTTCAGATTCAGTTTGCATGGGCCTCTTTCATTGTATAAAGTTAAAACTGATGTGTTTCTCTGATATCTCCAGAGTACGGCAGATTGACGGCCTGCATCTTCTCACATGATGTTGATGATGCTACTGTGTCATGAACAGGGATGGAAACGTTTTGCTGCTGTGGTGATAATTCATAATTTACACGACTATCTTAGTTATAGGTGGAAACCATGCATCTCAGGTCTATCAAGATGCAGAAGGCAAAAAAACATACGTAGCTCTGCTGTGTCATAGAAACATGTTCAAAGGAGTTTTACTGTTGCTACGTGGCTACGGTTAGCATTAACAGCTGTGAGTTCAGCATCAAACTTCACCAAGAGCTGTTCATTGTCTGAGCTTTTGTTTTGCTTCAGTTTCTATTATTTCTTTTCTCATATTGAAATTGGCATGCTAACCAGCTAGCTTGTTTCACCCCTTTGAGGCAACAGTGGCTGAAGCTTATGGGAAGTCTGGTGAATAAACAGCTACATGACTAAATGCTAAAATAAGCTAATGTAGCAAGATTAAAGCTTATAAATAAGCTTCATTAATTATTACTTGTAGATTTGTCATTTTTATTACTGGTCTGATTGAAAAACTTAAACTATTAACATACGTTTATCTTATATATTGTGTGTAAACGTGTAGCAGGAGTATGATACAGTACGAACAACACTTTAATCCAATATAGTAGCACAGCAGCACACTCTGAATGAAGCTGTTATGATTATACATTATCAGACAGGTGATATTTGTGTTTTTAATTGTCTTTCATTGCATATTTACTCATGATATTATAATGTACAAGACCAGAAATCTGTTTTTTCAGTCACATAGGTATACTGTTATGTTATTAGCCCCCTGCTCCATGTTCACATAGCTGCTACACATCCACACCTGGAAGCCGTCCAGCACAGTCACAGTCTTATCTGCTGCTACAGGAATCGAACCTGTCTCATGGTCACTGGGTCAGATTGCTGCTCGAACCTTTACGCAACTGTTGCCTCGAATTTAGCAGTAAATTTATTGTCATTTCTTTTTTCCCCTCTCTCCAGTTACACTGGCAGTCGGTGGGTGGGTGGGTGGTGGCGGGGGTCGATTTCCTGGGTGTTTACGGAAACTGTACATGACTGCTGAGGCACACCGAGCATGTTTCAGTCCTCAGACTTGGCAGTCGGACTACCTGAAGCTTTGACTATAATTACATTCCTGGGATTTCAGACTTGTTTGAGAGGAGAGGGAGGTAAGGTCGGGGGAAGAGGAGGAGGAGGTGGAGGGAGGAGGGAGGAGGGAGGGGGTGGGGGGTCATGCAGGAGGACACGGTTGTTGTCAGCTCGGAGCTAGAAGCTTGTTAAACTCACCTGTCTTCCTACCTGCCCGGAGTGACATCTGGTTTCCCAACCCTCACCTCCCCACTAAACGATTCACTGATACACACACACAGACACACACACACACACACACACACATACAGACACACACACACACACACCTTTAACTCACACTCAGCTCAGAAAATCGCTGCCGGCTCTCTCTCCTCATCTCTGCCATCACTCCTCCAAACAGAAGCAACATTTGATACTGTAATCGCAGTGTTGTCACGAAGACGAAGACGGGCTTAACTTCCACCTAAAGGACGGTGTGATGCTGCTCCATGTCTCTCTCCCTCTCTCCTTTTCTCTCTCCCCCTTTCTCTCTCTCTCTCTCTCTCTCTCTTTTCTTTTTTCTATCTATGATCAAGTCCTGACAGGAAAAGACCTGGAGGATTTATTGCAGCCTGTCACAGACATCGAGTCAGTTGCAGGCCTTGTTTGTAGCCTTGATGAAAAGCTGAAGCCTTCTCAGGTTTCGATACAACACTATTTTTTATTGTAGATATCAAGCGGCTTCATTTCGACCTCATTTAACATGAACATAAATTTTTGTAATATCACTTCTGAGGAATAAAATACCCACAGGGTTACTCATTTATGCAACAAATGTTATATTAAAACAGAATATTGATAACGCAGGGTCCTTGTAAGCCTACCGTCTGGGTCTATGGAGGATTCAGGTTTTAGGGCCCTTGATTTAACCGTTGTACGGTATATTAGTCTTTAAACTAAGATGAAAAACAACGCTTACATTTATAATCCAGTATCTTTCTGTTGATAGATAATCCACTCGTTGACACCTTTGTTCCCTTTGAAATGTACCACAGCTTCTTAACCAGTTTTAAGTTGCAGGCTCTGAACAAAGTGGTTCCTGAACTATTTAGGGACGCAGCTTTTGTCTTTTTAACCTACAGTCAAATCAAAATTTCATATAGTTTTTTGCAATATAAACAAGACTTTGTAACACTTTATAATAAGTAGGCTACACACTGTTAAGCATTAGTTAAGCATGACATACTGAATTCATCATTTATAACACATTAATACTCACTAGTATGTAGTTTATAAACACAGTTAAAACTACATACTAATAGGTATTCATGCATTATAAATGAAGAAATCAGGATTTATTAATGCTTAACTAATGCTTAATAGTGTGTAGTTATTATAAAGTGTTACCCAAGACTTTAGCTGAATCCAGTAAAGAAATACAAATGTATTATTCCTGCTTTCTATTTCAAAATGCTTTAAGTTTAATAATAAGTTATAAAAACTGTAAGTCTTAAAATAGAGCTGAATCAATTTTACTACAACAAAAGAGCCCAGATAACAAAAATAAAACAGGAAATAGTGTTTTGGCACATGTTCTTCCTGTAATATTCACACACACACACACACACACACACACCTGTGCTTCAAAAATAACCTGCACATTTTCCTCCTGTGCTGGTTGTTTTGAGTCAACTTGCTAAACATAACAAAGAAATAGGTCGTGGTTCTCAAGATGACAAATGGCATCAGTGTGAGTGGGATCGATTTGGGCAAAGTGCGTCTCAGCCTGCGCAGGAAACAACAAACAGATGATGAAGAAAAGCAAAATAGTCATTCAGTGTAATTAAAAAGCGAATGGAAAGATTAGACATTTGGATTCTTCTGCAGAAACAAATGATAGATTGGTATTTGCAAAGAACTTGAAAAGGTCTCATCACAAAATAATCACAATATATTTTAATTGAAACTCTCTGGTATTGCTGTTTGAACACACACACACACACACACACATACACACACACACTGTACAGATGAGGAAAAAGCCATTAGGTCATTTTCCCCTGGAAAAGTGCTCAGACACGTCGGACTGATATGTTTCCTGCTGTGCAGTTAGTATGGAATAAACAGGAAAGGAACTGAGTCATTAAAACAAACAGTGACAGTCACTGAGTGCGCAACTTCCAGAAAGTCAAAACTTTTTTCTTTTTTTTTTTTAACCCAGTGGATGTTTCAGACCTCCCCTGTGGTGTTTGACTGACAGGTGACCTCCAGGACGTGCAAGAGCAAAAACACCACAGTAAAGACGCTCTTAGCAGATCTTGACAAGTTGTTGACAAAAAAAAAAGAAGAAATCAGGATTTCTCTGCATGAACTCCGAGCTGGACGGAGCTGGAAGTCGCTGTTTGGATGCAGAACACGTGGATGTGACGACAGCTGACTGACAGCGTCGACCTCGCGGCGTGCCCCCCCTCCCCTCCCCCCACCGTCCCACCCGAGTGCCAACATAACATCCATCTCCAGAGGAGTGGAGTGGAGCCGGGTGGTGGTGGTTGAAGCATTTTAATGAAACCTGGAGCTGCAGTATCAGCAGTGTTGTGCTAGTTACTGAAAAATAGAAAAAGTTACTTTCTCAGTAACGCATAACTTTTTGGTTTACGTAACTGAGTTACTTTTTTATGAAGTAACTAGTAACTGTGACTAGTAACTTACTAGTCACAGTTACTAGAAAGTAACTTTTTCGTTACTTTAAAACGTTTTTCCAATGCTCCCATTAAATAAAGGTTAATTGAATTCCCCTCTAACCGTCATTTCAGTTCTGCACTGATGCAGGGCATCGAGTGCTTTGTTTTTCACAGTGTGCTCTGTCTTAATTTCAATTCAATAAAACTTTATTGATTGCTAAAATGTTATGAGAACTGTGTGCCGTTGTAAAACCTCACCAAAAGGAACAGAGTAACGCAGCGTTTGGTAACGGAGACGGAGTTACTGAATTAAAAAAAAACAACGTGTTACGTTATTAGTTACTGAATAAAGTAACGTCGTTACTACCCAACACTGAGTATGATAATATCTCTGTCGGTTCAGTCTCTGATGCCTCTGACCCCAGTGGTGGAAGTGCAGGGGCTTTACCCTCCAACACTGGTGGAGGTTTTTTTTTTTTTGGTCTGAGCCCAGGTGTCTGAGACGCTTGGCTGGCAGCCATTCAAACTCACTGGTGCAATTGTTTTCTTAACTCTGTTTTTTCATCACACTGGCAGGAGCAAGTCTGTTCCAAATGCAGGACGCACCAATCAGGCAGATCAACATTTCGTCTTGACGTCAATGAGCTGCCTCAGACGCTTAATATTCCCCCTGGTTCCTAGATTACCCAGCAGCAGCAGCAGCAGCAGCAGCAGCCGCTCTGCAGCTCCGTGTGAACAACGTCAACATGTTGTTGAGTTGTGACTTGATAAAGCAGCGGTGCATTTACGCATCAGTTAAATCCAGTTTTGTGATGATGTGGTGTTGTTTTTTTGTTTTTTTTTCGTTAAACCACATATTTTAAAATGGAAACTCGACACGACACGCTGGATTTATAGGAGCTGGTTTCCACCGATTTAAGATCATTAAAATAGAGTTTGATCACAAATACGGCTTTGTAGGCTATAATGACACACCAGACAACACACACACACACACACAACACAGCCATGACGCACACACACACACACCACCCTCACAGGAAGACAAATGGTTTCCTCCTAACACCTGTTGTGGTTGTGGCTGTTCCTCCTCTGGCTCGCCGTGTCGTCTCTGATTTATGACTCGGTATTTGTTGTTGCAAAGATTTTTATCACCAAGGACACAGGCGCGAAAGAAACAAAAAAAAATGCATCAACAAAACACGTTGCTGTTTGAATAATAGTGACATAACACAACGTGCGAGGCCTGATACAGATACACACCATCAGTCCCAGGACGCTGGAGTATAGACAAAGATCGGTAATCATCATCGAATAAACATGTCAGCTTTGGTGGAATGCGTGTCTGATGAGGTCTGAAGTTGACCGTGATTTTCCAAAATATGGTTTCACCCCTTAGCCCTTGTGTGTGTGTGTGTGTGTGTGTGTATGTGTGTGAGTGGGTTTGTGTGAGTGTGTGTGTCTGACCACAGAGGCGGTCACGCTGCCACTCAGAAAAACACAGTCGACACGGAAAACATAGTCAAACATCTCAACAAAGGCAGCGAGGAAAAAGCCTTTCACACCTCTGCAACGCCGTGTGGCTGTGAAACACCTCGCCTCACTTCCTCTCCAGAAAGCCTTTTGCCTCTTGTGATTGTGCGCGTGTTGTTCTTACCCCGACACACGGCGGGTTAAATAAAGGTTAAGAAAAAGAAAAAGAAAAAGAAATAATTTCCCTCGGCCAAGCTCGAGCTGTGGTGACATGTAAAAGGGCCAGCGATCGACCCTGGAGCAGGAAAAGGGCTCCAGATCTGACCTAATTTAACTTGTTTTTTTTATATATATATACATAAAGCCGTCAGTGTGGTTGATGTGTGAGTACACGGCAAAGCACAAATTGAATTTTTCCCTGGAAATACAAGTCCACAAGTGCACGAGCTGTGCTGTTTCCTTTGGCCGTGCAAGAGGACAGAAGGTGAGTGGGAAAAGGCCAAAAGGGAAAGAAATGGAGCAAGAAAAGACGGGTTGAAGGGTAGGAAGGGACAGAGGAAGAGAGGAGGAGGAGGAGGAGGAGGGGTGAGGAGAAAGAAGCCAAAAGAGAGGGAACGGTAGAACAACCTTTAAATGCCTGCTAATAAAAATAGAAGAGGACAGTTAAGCCAAGAAGGAAACTCACAGGACTCACCATTAAGTCAGTGTCAATTATTTATTTCTTCATCCACACATTTGAAAGGTCGAATTAAAATGTCAACAGTTGAGCTCTCGAATGCTTAAAAACTTTTTTTCCACACTGGATGAAGACTGTGTTGGCTCTGAGAGGCTGCAGGATATCCACATGGGAGTTAAAGCCAGACTATGTCCGTTTGTAATGTGTTCTTTTATAAATAAGAATAAGACATAAAATACATATAGGCTATTCTCCATGAATTTATTCATTTACCTTTTGCGGCTGCAGATTGACCTGTTAAGTGACTTTTCTGATTAATTGTACACCTGTTGCACTACATGTGGTGTAAAAACATCTTAGGGTAATTAAAGCAAATTATTTTTTACCTTTTGCCCTGTAATTCCCACCTGTGGTCACAGTGGCCGCTGTTCTGCCCAAAGTTGTTGAATCATGATGAATAAAGTAGAAAATTTAAGTTCATCAGATCATTTTTAGGGTGTATGTCACTTGGAGAGTTCATTATCCTGACTTCACAACCTCCAGTGTCTCAGTTCTGACCCGTGCGACATAGGTTTGAGATGTTGGCAGGCGGTTTGTAATCGGTGTGGAGGCTGAAGCTGATCTGACAGGTAACTGCTGCAAAATCCATTAGTTTAAGAGGACGTTTGCTCCCAAAAATAACCACTTCCACCAAAGCACAGCTCAGTTTAGGGGGGAAAAAAACCTTAAAAAACTAAACGGCAGCGTTTCTATCAAGAAAAATGTTGCAATAAAATAAATAAGAAAATCGTTTCAGCTCTAACTGTAATCAGTAAATGTTCGTCTGCGTCGTGTGTTTATGTTGTTTGTGCTGCGTTCGCTAACACGTGAAGGCTTTGCAGCATGTATGCAGGTACTGTGTGTGAACGATGGAGGCGACAGGAAAAAGAGCATTTGAGTGGAGCACATCACACAGGTGGAGTTTTACCTACCTTGACATTACCCAACACACACACACACACACACATGCATGTACATTCTGAGTCTGCAGGTCACTTCAGTGTGGGTGTGTTTGGTAAATATGCCATCCCGGCCTTTTCCCAGTCCACGGAGAATGTGGAGCTTTCATTCGTCTGATTAAGGGGCGAGGACAAATATGCCGTTAAAGGCGAGGCCCAGCTATACTCCCCTACACACACACACAATCTTAACACTGTGTAGCCCCAACACAGGTGCGATCCCACACAGGTCTTTCCAAAACATGGGGGGGGGGTTGGAGAGGATAACACTTAAAGGTTGAGTCTGGAGTTTTGTGCCCCAAAATAAACGTTAGACTTATACAAATGAAATCCGTCTTAATTGTCACCTATGGGCTTCTAGTAGTCCTGTGTGGTGGTGGCTGTGTCTGCAGCGCCCCCTCGCCCTCCCCCTTCCCCTGCCTGTATTTTGGTTTTTTGCTTCGTTTTGTTGTGCATGTGGACGTTTCTGGGTGGAGAGTGAGAGAGTCAGTGTTTTCTCTCCAGCCAATGACGGAGCTCAGGTGAAGCTACGTGCAGCAGAGTAGGAGGGGTCAAGGCTGCTAGCCACACTAGCTGTCTCTGATGCTAACAGGTGCTAGCACGTCTCTCTCTCCCTGTGCAGCAGCGGTCAGGACCGCAAAGAAAAAGAAATACAGTCTGAGTGAAGCGATGGAGCCGCGGACCGATTCCCGACCGTCACCGACAACTAAAGCCTCGACTGGTAACAAGTATTAGGACCGTTGTGGTGAGCTAGCTCGATGCTAAATTCGGCTAGTGGTAGCGGTTAGCATCCGCCGCTAACACCCTCTTCCCAGCTCACCACAACGGCATAACAACATAACACTGGAGGCTCCCGGTGTTGGTCACGGTCGGGTTTCGGCCCACGGCTCCAGCGCTTCACTCGGACTGTATTTCCTTTCCTTTGCAGCCCTGACAACTGCTGCTGTCTGGGGCAGGAGGCTACACGGTTGAGCCCGAGAGGAGGGGCCGACTTTCAATGTTTTGTTTACAAACTGCAATGAACAAAACTCCAGACTCCACCTTTTAATAACAAGAATTAATAATAATAATCACATGACATGGAAGTTCTTAGTTTTGCCTTAGTGGGAGGTTTCCACCCTGAAAATCACCTTTTTAGTCACTTTACTCACTTTAAGACACGAGCAGTGACTCATGGGACAATCGGAGCATCCTCCACGTTCATGACAAACATTTCCTGTGTGGCTAGGCAACGTGCCACACACACACACACACACACAGAGCTGTCAGCAACCTGCAAACTTCACAGGTCCTAGATTAGATCAGGGGCTACAGTAAAAAAAAAAGTCAGATGTCTGTTTGTTTTCTTTGGTTTCAGCCTTGAACACATACATGAACTGAACATTATATCATACATTAAGTTCCCTCAGCCCCTTCCCTCTGTCGTGTTTCTGCCGGGACACACACATACAAAGAAGTCTCTATTGTCTCAGCTGTAACATATGGCGAGGAGCAGCCCACGCGATCACACTTTCATCATCAGCAGAGTTTTCTATGGAATCTAAATTCCTCGGCTTAGAGCGCAAGCATGTGCACACTCATCCACACACACACGGTCTATTTATGATCATGTGCCATATTTCCGTTCTCTTCCTCCCCCCTTTTTTTTCTCCCCACGTGACTCTCCTCCCTCCATGCTTAACCTCACCTCCCTCTCTTTAACCTCCCCCCTCTCCCACTCCCTCCTTCTCTCCTTCTCTCTCGCCTTGTAATCTTAAATAGGTTTCACATGGAGCTGTGGTCAGGCCTTGTTTCTCTTGGCGCGGGCATGTCACTGCAGACACTTCCTCTTTGCCTTTCTGGAGGATGAAACATTTTATTTCTGGTCGAGAGTCTGGGCACTGCACCCCCGACGTCGTTTGATTTATATATTATTTAATTTCCTGTCTGAAAATTGGATGCAGCGTGGCTTCTTCCTTTTTCTTTCTCTCCTCCAGTGACGGGGTTATGGGGGGAGGAGGGGGGTTGGCTGGGGGCAGTTTAAAAGAAGGGAATTAATATTTTTCCACCTCAGAAAGCAAAGCACCTCTCTCAGAGCCAATATCTCTGTATTAGATGTGAGTGGAGTCTGTGCACTGCATGGGCTTCTGTATATTCATATTAACTTAGTTACCACCTGAAAACCTGTTGTTATGAGTTTGCAACAAGTTCAGCAACATACTATTGATCATTTTTCTCCACAGTGATGCTAAACTATTTTGTATTTATTGTTTAATACTAATAATTTTGCAGTTTTTCCCTTTTCTGAGTAAACTCATCTGAGTAAACTGAATTTATTTAGGCTGAATTAAAGGGGAACTATGCAAGTCTGGTGGCTTTTCCGCTGTTTTGCTAACGCTCCTCTTGTCCACGTGCATTTGTTTACAACGAAGCCGGCGAAAAATCAATACATGCAGCTGCGGATAACGTTACATAACATATACGATGTTACGGCGTATGTATTTGTGTAGTTTTAACCGTCATAAACAAAAGATTGCCGGTTACGGAGCAGTTAAGGTAAAAATGTAGCATAGCCACGGGAGAAATCCTGCTTAGTTCCTCTTTAAGTTGCTTTAAACTTGTAAACATCAATTTAGAAGCTGTGGTGGACGTTTGTGATGATAAACTGATGTTTTATTGGTGCTTATCAATTAAGTTTTGATTAACCAGTAGATGAATCAGCAATGACAGTCCAGTCCTGCCTGCATCGTGACTTTTCACCGAACATTTTTGTGGTTTTCAGCGATACAGGAACTCACACTCACAGTTAAACAGTGACAGGACTGACTGGTTTGACTGGTGTTTATGTTATAACTGACCACCAAATCATAAAATTAGAGAATAACCTGTTTCTGTGACTTTAAATGGTTAAATCGGTGTTTATTCAATAATTAATCATGCAGTTTGTTAAGTGTTCATATGTGTTATAAACCATGATACTTTTGGTGTGTGTGTGTGTGTGTGTGTGTGTGTGTGTGTGTGTGTGTGTGTGTGTGTGTGTGTGTGTGTGTGTGTGTGTGTGTGTGTGTGTGTGTGTGTGTGTGTGTGTGTGTGTGTGTGTGTGTGTGTGTGTGTGTGTGTGTGTGTGTGCGCATTGGCCTGTTTAACATATCTGTGCAGTGTGTGCAATGTATTATACGAGCAAGTGCAGTGTGTGTGTGTAAAGTATGTGTGCAGGGCTTGTGGATTGATGGAGGAGAGGTTTTGTGGGAGGCAAGGAAAAGGGGGGGGGGGGTCGCTCCTGTAAATGTGGCCGTTTGTGTGTGAGGGAGGGGGGTGGGTGAGGCGGAGAGGACTGGACGTAGCCCGCTGTAGACACAAGGGCGGATTGATAGTAAACACACACACACACACACACACACTCGGGGTCTAGTGGATCCGCTGCCGGTGTAGCCCGGCTAACAAGCCCTTCATTAAGGGCGTCTGATACATTCACTGAGCGCCTTTGTTGGAGGAGGAAGCGAAAAAGTACAGCAGACAGATTTGACCTGAGATGGTTGCTGTGCGCTGCCAGCACTCACAAGCTTTTCTGTTTTTTTTTTCTACCCTTTTTTTCTCTTGAGGGGTTATTTTCATCATGCTGAGCAGGTTGTCTCACCTTCTCCTGGGAAACTCTGATGGGAATTACATCGTTTCTCAGCTGCAAACATGTAGGAGGTGTGTAAATATGTGTCACTGCTTGCTGCCATGCGACATGTACTGTAATACACACCAACATGTAGTATTGGGATGCAATTTTTTAATTTATTTTTGACAACATGGCACAAGTTTGCAGACCTATTAAGCCTATTTTCACATGCTGGTGTGTGTTCTGACCTCATTTAGCCTTTATTATATCTCTCAATCATTTTTATTCTCAACATTTCAGCTCCATTTTTTATTTATTTTTTCATTTTTTTAATGTTTGAGATTATTACTGTCGCTATTGTGCGTCTCCAGCTAAATGTTGATACTTGCGACTTTTTATTCCACTCATATATTTCTGCTTGCCATGTTCTGGTGCTAAAAAGTGTCAGGTGTGTTTATGCAACCTCCACTTTGCTATGTTCTTATTTATACTCTGTTATTCTTCACTGTATCTCGTTACCATTTCGCTGCAACAACAACGGCCTAATTTCCTCTCTGGGGTCATTAAAAGCTTGGTGTTGTCTTATCTTACAAGGACAACAGGACCGCACATACAGAGCTGGACACACTGCAGTATATCACCCCACATACACTATATACTGTATATCCACTGTATATCCAATGTGATACAGCGGCGTGCTCTGAAACTGTGTGATATAGGGTGTAGCTGTGAGTACAGAGGGAAGTGCAGTGCAGTGACCAGTAGAGCATAAAGGCCACTGTTGTGGCACCCTAATTGCTGCGAGCGCAGGAGGCGAGCGAGGGCCTGCAGCCCTGAGCGCTGCACGTGCCCGTCCTCATGTCGTAACCCCATTAAAACGACTGCACCCACTGGAGTCCTCTGGCTTCATCTGACACGTTACCAGAATTCAAAATTAAATCAGATACAACAGGAAGCTTGATACTGTCTGATAAAACATTTTAAAAAAGGAACTAGAGGCTTAACGCTCAAGATTCATAATAGTTTATTATAATTTTAACACAGCTGACATTAAGGGTTTTAATAATACACTAAATAATACCCATTAGTTATCTAATCCATGCTTTATAAATCTGTAATAACAGGTTACACAGCTCTTGCCAGGTTAGTGATTTTTTTTTCCTCCATCAACCGTTGAGTTGTAAATGTCACAAAGTTACTTAAAGGGACAATAAGGAGTTTATATTTGGTTATAAAAAAGTC
This sequence comes from Trachurus japonicus, assembly GCF_045865225.1. Taxonomy (NCBI): domain Eukaryota; kingdom Metazoa; phylum Chordata; class Actinopteri; order Carangiformes; family Carangidae; genus Trachurus; species Trachurus japonicus. Next base: position 9,509,548 of record NC_140916.1, read on the forward strand.
TCATATTAATGTGAATGAATCGACATTACCCACTTGTTAATGGGTCCATTTTCGATAAATATATCGTTTTGTTTTTATAGTTATTTTGATATTATTATTTAGTGGTCGGCTCGCCCAGCATTTCCTACTTTTGGTTTCCCAGACGCTGCCCGGCGGGTCATTGGAAATGTAGTGTGAAAACACTTCGCTTTCCAATACTCCTCGTTGTCCCTTTAAGAAACACATTTTGGTCCATTTTGGTCCAACCTGGCAACCCAAAAGTCCCGATTAATGTGTTATTACAAGAAATAAAGTCGATAGTTAACACTTCTGTTGAGAACACACTGGTTCTGATGTTGGTTGGTTTCCATCTTAACTGCTTTGCGATCAATCAGTCTGAAGGACGATCAGCTGTCAATCACCAACCTGCTGCTTGTTTCATTCCTTCTTCTTCTTCTTCTTCCTCTTTAACTGTCGGACTTGACGTACATCTGCCCCCTGAAGGTGATGCTTGTAAATCCATTCCCCCCAGATTGTAACTGAAAAAGTTCCGTCTTGAAATCAATGACCACAGCTCGGGGTTTAATGATCACCTTCCTCCGTCCCACTCCCTCTCTGTCTCCGTCTCTTTGTGCTCTTTTGGAGAAGCCGATCTGTAGCCCGCTTGAAGATCAATAGGAAATCTAAATGACTTTTCCCGTCCGTATGAAACGAGCGAGAGCCGGCCGAGGTCAATGTGCCAGTCTCCACCAAACATGTCATTACAGTCGTCAGAGCCTCCTCTTCCTCACCGCTCTCACCGCTGCTGCAGACTCTTATTGACAGCAGCCCAAACAGTGGTGATGAACCTTTTTCAACAGGGATTACATATTACTCTTGCATGTGTTTCAGTGTGTGTGTGTGTGTGTGTGTGTGTTTGTATGTTCGTGCATTGGAGGCTTGGTTTTCAGAGGGGGTTTGAGAACCACCAGGGGAAACTTGTTATTAGAGGAATATGTGGAAACAAGGATGTGGTGGGCGCTCCAATTGAGTATCTATCACTTTTCCAGCGACCCATTTAAAAGCCCTTGTGGTTTTAAGAGGCTCCGTGGACGTTTTATTAAGGTGGAATGACTGACACAAGGATTCCCGACATTTCTGCTGGTGGTGGTGGCGGCGGCGCTACAGTATATGAGGGAGCTTAAAGCTGGACACAAGGCAATGTAATGAACGTAAAAGTTTATGTGTGTTGTATTTCGCAGCACTTTATCATCTTTTTTTGTCTGTTTCGGTTGCTCTACTTGGGGTTTATCCATTTTTTTCCATCACACTGTGTGTTTAGATATAGTAAGTATAAGTATGTTTTCTTCGCCTTTAAAGGGATAGTTCAACATTTTGGCAAATTGGCCCATTGCCACAATCCCTATAGTCATAGCAGTAGGTTCGTTACCTTTAATTGTCGGTGCAAGCTATTTTTAGCACGGTAGAGCAGAGCCGCGAGCTGCTCAGAGCTACGCTACGGAGGCTCATGGGATTTCTTGGTTTCCCTCATCAAACTCATCAAATACACAATCCAACAACTCCAAAACGCTTTCATGGACAAGTTGTGACCTGCACATTCACCACACTATGAGATAATAACAGAACGTTACAAGACAGAGTTGTTTTAGAGGCAAATTCATACAAAACCGCTGCTGATCGGGGCTCGGCCGTTCTAAAAATAGGTTGCACCGACAAATAAAGGTAACGAACTTACTGCTATGACTACTGTTTATGGCAATGGGTCAATTTGCCAAAATGTTGAACTATCCCTTTAAATGTGACTTTTTGCTTCCATGATTGAGCAAACAAAGTACTTCGGTACCTTTGCGCCAGGCTTTAGACTCCCCATTAGAGAACAGTAGACGACCTGTTATACCAGATGTTTCTTCAACACAGATGTTGCAGACGAAGGTGGAACCCTCAAATCAAAGGAAGAAGGTGACAACAACGCCTTCAGGAGTGATGATTTTCAACCAAAAACCGACAGTCAAAAAGAGTAACGACATGACACTTTGATCATTACTTCTCATGATCTCATCCCATAAGACACACATCCTGTCCCTTACGATGATTGAAGCGTCTCTGTTGCTCAGGAGGTCGTCGACCGGCCGGCTCGTCCACCAACGGGAACGTCAGTGGTTTCGATTCCCGGCTCGTCCAGTCTGCATGTCAATGACGTATCGTAGGTCTGTGACTGTGGGTGTGAACGGGTGAATGTAGATTCCCTTTGTGAAGCACACAGACGGAGACGAGCTCAGGACAGGAGTATCTGTATTTCGTTTAAAACATGTGTGAACAAATCTCAAAACGCCATCTTTGGCATTTTCATGTATACTACCTGTATGCAGCTTTTGTGAAATGATGTGATAGCCCTGTCTTTCTAACCTCTATAACCTCAGCTTCTCCGCTAGACATCAACTACAAAAATGGTGGACTACAAGCCTGTACAGAAGGCACCGAGCCTTTTATTAGAGCCACTTCAGCAAAACCTTCTGCTCCTGTATGACTGTGCTGAGCAACAAATGGTCACGGACAAGTTGATATACAGTGTGCAAACTGTTATGCACACGTTCTTCTGTGTTTTTTGGTGTATTCCTGTGGCAGCGTTACACCGCCACAACGTTTAGAGACATTTTCAGTGGTTTTGTGTGTATGCATTTTAAATGGGAGACAACACGCTGAACTCACATGAACAGAAACAAAAACTGGGTGCTGAATTTCTAATGAGGTATAAAGTTCAAAAAATGTAAGAAACACTTGGATTGCTACATTTTTTTAACCCTCCTGCTGTCCTCCTGGGTCAAGGAAGGAAGGACGAAAGGAAGTGAACAGAGGGTTAACTTTGTGTGTATGCAGACATTTTCAAGAACAAAAAAGATAGAGATCAATCGTATAGACGAGGCCTGATTGGTTGATAAGAGTATGGAAGTTCAGTGTATTTACAATGCACCACAGGATTTTTTCAATGTTTGTATCATCAGCTCAGATGTGCTGAAGGACGAGCCCCGAAAACCCCTGATTCAGAGAAGTTTGTCACAGGCGTTACTGTTTAACCTGAACCAGCTGCACTGGCACCAGCTTCACCCTACCGCTTTCTGCCTCGTCATCAAAACCACCCTCTTTGACTCAGTATCAGCCCGACTTTTTTTTTTTCTGGGTCATCTTGAGTCAGCAAGTCTCCAAACTGAGGAGTTCTTGATGATTGCTGCTGTTTTTTTTTTCTTTTCAGTTTTTTTTTTTCTCATTTGCTTTTGCCTTTTTACGACTGGCTCCGTGCCACCTCCAGGAACTCTGAGCTCGCCCACCACATCACCAGAGAGCAGCCACTGCAATGCATCAGCAGCGCGGCCCCCCGCCCCACCCCTCCCTCTCCATATATTTAAGTGATTGCTGACATAATTTATGAAGGGAATGAAAAATAAAGTCTGCATTGCAATAAAATAAAACAGAGAGAGAGAGGGAGATCTATAATTTATTTGGCCCGCCACAATTCAGCACTCTTCACCACCAACCCTGACCCCCAACCCCTCCACCCCCCACCCCCACCCCCTCCTCAACACACACACACACACACACACATATGCACTCTCATTTCTGTGCATTTGCAGTTTTTCGCCTTCCTCCTCCTTTTCCTCCTCAGAGGCGCAGGGGGCCCGTCTTTAAGGGGTTGTAGGTTGCTGTATTTGAGGTGGTGGTGCACTGCAAAAACTCAAAATCTTACCAAGAATATTTGTCTTATTTCTAGTTAAAATGTTGTTTCTAGTCAAAACAAATCAAATTATACATAAAAATAAGACTCATCACATTAAAAAGTAGCTTGTTTTTAGACACTTTTTACTTTTTTCAAGCAGATTTTCACTTGAAATAGGTAGAAAAATCTGATAGTGGAGCAAGTTTTTCTTTCTTATTACAAGCACAAAAAACTTGCTTTCACTGGCAGATTTTTCTACTTATTTCAATTGAAAATTTGCTTGAAAAAAGTGAAAACTGTCTAAAAACAAGTACATTTTTAGGTGATGAGTCTTATTTTAAGTGGAAAGAGATAAGTTTTGACTAAAATTGAGACATTTTGACAAGAAATAAGACAAATATCAAAGAATTTGAGTTTTTACAGTGTGGTAGGGGGGTATCAAGGTGGTGCTGTAGGAGTGTGTGTGTGTGTGTGTGGGGGGGGGGGGGGTCAGCGCTGGATACTGGACGCTGCTGGACTTTTGGCTCCGGTGTAGGAATGCCTTCACGTTTACAAACAAACTGGCTCTTTCGCTCGCCCTGTTTGCCTTTGTGGCTTTCTGTTTTTTTTCAAGGCCTGTACGGGCAAACACACAGCAGGAAACACTGGCTTGTTGATCGCCTTCACAGACCAGCTCATAAACCCAGGGAGCATGAATGCCGAGGCCTGTGTGTGTGTATGTCGTTTGTGTACTTCAAGAGCAGCTCCGGACATTTATTTTCCTCCCCTTTTTTTTTTTTTAATAAACCCGAGGGGTGTTGTGGAAGTAAACAAGCAAATAATTATTAACCGTTGAATCATGAGACGGAGGCAGAGGGAGGCGGACGCGTTCCTGTAAGTCAAAGTAAATAAGAAATTACAGTCTTGATTATTGTGCTGCAGCGTTTTTTTTTGTCTGTTCCTGTTTATGGGTGTTGCTTGGAAACAACACTAAATCATATTGTTCAACATGTGGCATCCCTCTCGCTCGTTTACTCGCCCGGCCCTCGAAGTCCGTTTGTAAACAGGGGAACAGGGATACGTGGCCTCATTGTTTCGCATCATTATTACTGACAGGCCTAAATGACTTGAATGATGAGAAACCCTCGCAGAAAATTAACCCAGCCCCGTGTGTTTACCCGGCCTGAATCATGCCGCTCACTGGCTTGAAACAGAAGAAGGAGGAGGGGGTGAGTGGGGAGGGGAGGGGGCAGCAGGCCTCACATCCTGACATCTGCAAAGCACCTGTCCCAAGTCGTGCATGATGCAGGCCGAGGCCGGAGCACGTTGAAACAGCCATGCACTCCCCATGCAGGCCTGTCCTCGGCTGGAACAGTGGACGACCTCCTCCTCTGCACACTTCTTCCTCTTCCTCTTCTTCTTCTTCTTCTTCTTCTCCTGTCGCCACAGAGTCTGAGTGGTTTATTTGTTTCGGATGATGATGTCATGTTGTTGATAGTTTTATCTAAACGTAGAGATGTGTTTTCCTCAAACTGAATCAGGGACCTTGTGTTGAGACTTTAAGCTTTGCGTTCATGTTTGACACATTTAGACAGTGCAGCAGCAGCCTACAGTACATCGGCTTTTTATTGCAGCTCCTTATCTTTGTCTCACCGTCAGTCGACCTCAGTGAGGAAACTGCTTCACTGTAGACTTTGACTTATTGCTTTGCACAGTTGCAGCTGTTGGAGCCCAACACTTCAAGAGTAAACCTGAATAACCACATCCTGCGAACCACGTATCTTGAAACCTGTTAATTATCCTTTTTTTTTTTTTTACCAGGTGAATTGTTTAGCAAATAAAAAGAAATTAGATAAAGAGCTCGCTAACATTTTCTTGCTAGCTAGTAGCTACATTAGCTAATGGAGAGTGCAACAGCTGCTCTTTGTTAAGTTTCTGCCCTGGTGAGAGAAATTAAGTAAATTAGTAAATAGAAGTCGTAAATACTGGATGAGCATTACCGAAGTTAATGAGTTTGTTAGCGTGGCTTGGGTGAAAACATTAGCTAGGTGGCTAATGTCACACTTCTATCAGCTAAAAGGAGAAAACAACAGTCTGACAGACTTTTTTTTAAACTTATTCAGAGAAATAGGAGCTCTTTTTTTGTTATAGACTTAACGAAAAAAAAAATTTCTTTTATTAAGTCTCTTTTTTGGAGGTATGTTGCTCAACAGCAGCTCAATTCCAAGTATTGGTGGGCAAGATACTGAACTTCAGGTTACCCATGATGGCTGCAACGCTTGTAGTGGCCAGTTAGGATGAGAAAAGTGCACAAACATTAAACAATTAATTATTAAACTGTCATTTTCTTTCTTGAATCCTCAGCAAGATCTCATTCAGTGGGTTTTTTCATTCAAAAACTGAAAATGAATCAGTCCCGATGTAATAACACCTTGATTAAAGTTGATTTGATTACAGCTTTAAGTTCTGTAGCCTAGTGTCTACATAGCAGGGTGTCCGCGGGGTTTTAAAAAGTATTAAAAAGTGATAAATCAAAAAAGCAAAATTTAATGGCCTTAAAAAGTGATAAATTTGGTCCAAAGGTATTAATTTTAAAGAATAGGTATTATTTTTTTTGTATTGGACAATGACTGGTTTTATTTTGATGAAATAGGCGTAATAAAATAAATAAAGCATTACTTGCTTGCGCCGCTACTTCAAAAAAAAAAGGAATGATATTGACGTCATATCAATTCATTGTATTCATTGGCCGCTAGAAATCTAAAATCGTCTTCGCGCGCATAGTTGTCAGGCGGATAGAAGTGCTAGTGAATCTCTTCGGATTTTAGCGTGTGGCAAAACGTTTCGAATATGGGAAAATGCAAGTTTGCAGAAGACTTAAATTGAGATGACAGGCGCCTTGATGTAGCCTATGTGTGTGTCAATGTAGATGCACGTCACGCGCCGCACATCCGATGTGCTCTTTTTTCATGCATTCGCGGCTCACAGCTCCATGAACCTTCTACCGCCAGCCCGGTGTTTAGTCGGACGGACTCGGACCGGGTCCGGGTCTGCTCCGTTTGAAAGGGCAGGAAGCCCCGAAGCGCTACAGATACAGACACCTGCAGCAGCTGCAGCTTCTACTGAGAGCTGAGGTCAGATGGAACGCACGTGAGACACAGACCGACGGTGCAGATGTGCGGACATTGTTGAAACTTTTCACACTGATGTAAAAAAAAAAACATATATATGGCCTACCACTGTGTTCTGTGACGGTAGAGACAGAACCAGGTATTTATTTAAAGAGTTAGTGAGGTGAGTTGGGTGAGGGAGGGAGGTGAGGAAGGAAGACGGAGCGAGGCAAACTGGGTGAGGGAGGGAGGTGGAGTGAGGTGAGTGAGTGAGGGGGGGGGGGGGGCAGGTGAGGGTGGGATCAGGGGAGAGAGGCTGGTGATTGTGAAAGGCATGATAAGATATTTTATTTTTGATCAAATGTTCCTGATGACTTATGGATGATGCCCTGTTGTGCAACCGAGTCTCCTGGGTAATGGTAATGATGTAAGTAAGTGTTGGATGATAAAATCTATGTACATGTCATAAAATCTTTCTGATTGATACTTGGTGCAACTCGATGTCGTGGTGGTATTTAAAAAAATCTGAAGGTAGTGAAAAAAGGTATTAAATGGTAGTAAATTGACTCAAAGATTTGTGTATATACCCTGACATAGTTTCTGAGCCTGTTCATGCTTTTGTGAACAGGCAGCAGTGGTTAAAGGGAGAGTGCAACATCCGTATTAGTTGTAAATTGTTTTTGCTTCACACGGTGTGATGTGATTGTGAATATCTGGTATCAGCTTGCATGTCACGCAGCGTGCCACACAGTGCAGCTGCAGAGGGAAAGGGCGGTGACCATCGGCGCTTCGCGGGCCACTGAACAATTTCCCTGGACCCACATTGCTCTACATTCACTGTGCAATATTCCACCACTCTCTCTCTCTCTCTACTGCTGCTGCTGCATCACATGACTGCATGTCCCACTAACCTCCCAGCAGACGTTATCAGCGGTTGTACAGGCGAATAGTTTCCTGCGAGGCTCTCGTCGGAGGGAGTTGTGTAAGCTGCCCCGGCTCAGAACAAAGCTGTGCTTCTAGAAAAAAAAGGGAGGAGGAGGAGGGTGGCAGCGCTGGGAAAGGTGCCTGCCTGGGCTCCATCAGCCATCGCCGCCGATTTTCGGAAGTGAGTCACTCCTCTGGCGTGTGCAGAATCTCTCCCCGAAAAGTTCACCTGCAGCAGCACTCCTCCTCCATGTCAGCCGTTGCATAATGCCATCAAGTCCTAGGAACTACTGTATTTACACTTCAGACACAGCAAAGCAGAAATGTTCGTTACATACACATTTCTCATTAAAAGAGATGCTCCGGAGGCAGAAATAATCCTATTAAGTAAATCTTAAAGGGCAGAGCCAGGGCCTACACATTGTTTTATTGCAGATTGCAGTAGTAAAGTTCCTTCTTAGATGAAAAACTCACAAGAAACTGAACTGTACAGTGGAGAAATGTGTGCAAAACCAAATTTTTTAACGTTCTCTAATCCAAAATTGTTCATTTTCCTTGTTTCCTTTCCAGCCTGTAAAAAGTTCATCACTTTACTATTATGTTTTATATGATGATTGACATTTTTAAAGACCTAGTTAAACTCCCGTTCACCTATTGTTTATATCATACGCCTCATTTTTTCCTAGGATTTCAGTGATTACATGTCGTACTTCAGCTGATTTAGCTGATTGTCTTCTCCAAAGCATGAAGCGCCAACGCTGCACCGCTGTAATTTACTGCGCTCACATGGCCAACGGGATGTGATCAATATTTCTAAGGGATTTAATACGTTCAATATGTAAGCTGTAAATGGTGATAAATCAGAATCAGAAGTTTGAAATGTTTTCACGTCCACAGACGATCACATGCGGCACAGGCGGCGGTCGATCTGTCGGTGGTTGTGCAGATTATACAGGCTTTTGATGTTCGTGAGATAAAGATATTTCTACAGATACAGATAAACAAAATGCTGCTCTGTTGCTATGACAAATCTGCCCTCAGCTGTGTATCGCAGAGTCGATCGGCCGCTCACGTGGTCCTGTGGTGGACGCAGCAGCAGCAGCAGCAGCAGCAGCAGCAGCAGCAGCAGCAGCAGCAGCAGTGCTCGGCCTGACAGCTGAATATCTGTGTCTGTTTCCTGTCCCAGATAACAGCAGTATGCAGAGAGGCTGCCCTCCTGGCCCTGCAAGAGGACATCAAAGCTCAGCACATCGAGGCCAGACACTTTGAAAGTGCCCTGAACACTGTGAAACCCCGAATCCCCGACTCTCTCATCCAGTCGTATATCAGCTATCAGCAGCAGCGCAGCGGCCTGGGCTTCTTCTGAACCACGCTGCCATGGACACATCCACAACTAAAGAGCTTTTTCTTCTTATTCTTCTCTTATTATTTTAAAAAGTCTAAGTTTTCTTCTCACAGGAGAAGTCTCCGACCAACACGATAAGACGGCGTCCAGCTGAAAAGTGGTCGATGCTGATTTTGGCAAAATAGGGAAGATTTCTCTTTTGTAGCTGCTCTGCCAAGTTATGAACATTTTTTATTTATTTTATAGCTATTAGAAAACAAATGTGGTTAAAAAAGTGGCTTCGAGTCCACGCACTATCAAGCCAAATAGAAGAATTTAGTTTCCCGAAAATGCCTGTTAAAATCTTGGCTGTTCCTAAGACTGAAGTTTCAAAATACTCAGCAGCTCAGCAGGACGAGGACGGCGTTGTTTCTTTTATTTCATTTCTTTTTTTTTGGTTTGGTTTGTGCAAAAGAAAGTGTGATGATATGAAATGTTGATAATGTATTAAAACACATTATTTATGTACTGATTGTCTGTGGTTGCCTTGTGTCTTTTTTTCCACAACACATTGCTTTTTTGCAACTTTACTTCTTACTATAAAGTGTTAAGAAACACGTTTTTCTGACACTGCATCTGCAGCAAAGTTAGAAAAGTCTGAAAGTGGATGCATATTTTCTAGTAATTCAGTGTGTTTCAATGCAAAAGTTACAGGTTTAGACTGGATTTGAACTCTTCACATGCATATATCTGCTTCGGCTCAGCTTTAAACCCTTCCTGCATGTTTTACTGCCACTTAATGATTTTTATTAGTTGAACTACTTATGGATCTTATGTGTACAGTTCTTGCACAAAAAGATCCAAGACTTCAGCCTCATATTTTGAAAAGATTGCAATAAACCTCAAATCTGTTTTACGACAGATTATTCTGCAAGTGGAGAGAGAATAAACCCTCTAATCAGGATATTCTGTTTCTGTGGATTAGGGTTTGTAAGTGAGGACCTGAGGACCCCCCCACCCCGCTTCAAGGACCTCTGATGGTTACTAAACCCCTAGTTTGGGAAACTGTGCTCTACATCCACGGGGAGAAAAACAGCCGCGGCTGGTATATTCATCACATTCATCCATGGAAAATCAGCTAATTGCTGTAATCGTGAGATTTCCGTCCGCACTTCCGACCACTAAGAGCAGGGGATCGAGGCGGCCATCTGTCGGTCTACCAGGACTGGCTTTATCACCGAGAGACTCCGCTTTAACATCGAGCTCTCAAAAAAAAAAAAAAAAAAAAACTTGACTCTTTCCTGCGCCACAGCAGAGTCACTTTAACAGTCCGTTAACTCTGCTCAGGCTGCTGCTCGCTTTCTTTTTTGGAAGCTGTTGCTGACCCGAAATGGCACCGAGGGTCATTCATCTATTGATTTTTCCATTTGAATAGGATAAATTGACTTTGTATTGAACTTCCTTTTCTCATGGATCCGGATGTAGCGCATCCGCGACACCAATCAAACCAGACAGTCAGGAACAGAGGGGAGGGGAGAGGGAGAGGGGGGTGGGGGTGGGGTGGCAGGAGTGAGGAGGGAGGGAGGGGGGAGTCTTTCCCCTGGCTGCAGGGCTGCGTTTTTCTTAAGGTGGACTGGAACTAAACTCCCCCCCTCCACCACCTCCCCCTCCTCCTCCTGCTGCTCTCCCCCCTCCCTCATCCAAAATAAAAAATCCTGCCCATGAAACTCATCAAATGATGGGAAAGTGTCCGTATCAGAGAGTTACACAAGCTGCAGACTCATCTCCACACATTTGATTTCCTCTGATGACATGCGTAAATGCGTAATGGGAACATTCCGGAGAGGGGGGAGGGAGGGAGGGTGGGGATAGACATCCTGTTGATGTTTCTTCCCTGAATTGTCTGAAATCACAGTTTGTCTGTGCAGAAGAGAAGACACACAGTGAGGTCTCAGTTCCTGCAACAGAGTCCACGTTGAATCAAATTAACTTAGAATAAGACACTGTAACATTGGAGTGAATATGACAGTCAGTCAGATGTACAGGTTTTCTACAGAGATATGATCCTGATGTGAACTTCTCAACAATTTAGATCATCTAAAGTATAAATAAAAAGTTAAACACTCCTATTTAGTTTATCGGCTTCATTTCCCATCATCCATTATCACTGCTTTCAGTTTAATACACAGTTAAAAGCTTTTGCTTTCATTTCTTTGCCAACCTATACGCTCTATATAAGAAAGATACACTTGTGTTTATATGGCCAATTAATAAGATCAAAATGCCTTAAACTGCTTTATAAGTAGTGAGGATCTATATGTATTAAGTGGTTATAGCCTAATGGCTTTTTATCTTTATTTGGACCGAGATGATATTTTAGTTTATATTTTACAAGCAGAGAAAAAAAATGATTAAGTGAGACTTTTATTTTTCCTCTCATTTCCTTCCATGTGTGGTCTGTGTAGTGAGCAGCCAGAGTATAAATAGCCTTAAATGGCGCGTTTATTACATTAGGTAACTTTTAGTCACATTAAAACATTATTCACATCATTATTCATAACCCACAGGAACGGAAACTAGTAGTGTGAGTGCATGTGAGTGTATGTGTGTCATTGTGTGTGTGTTTTCCTCCCCGAGCCCCCTCACCGAGAGCCAACCTCGACATAAAACTGCCGTTCCACCTTAACTAGTGCACACATCTCTATTGCCCGGCCTTCTACATCTGCCCAATGAATCAGGAGCGGATGCGATGTATCCTTTTTCAGTGGAGTGAATGGCCAATGGGAGTTGGCTTGTCGAGCAAACACTGAGTCCTGCGTTCCCATTCATTCAGTGCTGAACAGGCAACGCAGAGCTGGAGAGAGCGCACCGTCGCCCGAGACCCGACGACGCTTTTTTTTTCCTCCTCTCTCTCTCTCTCTCTCTCTCTCTCTCTGCACCAGAGCGCAGCAGCAGATTCCCCGCAACAATAAGTCAGAGCCAGAACTCCAGCTCAGCTCTCTGCAAGAGGCACCAAGAAGAAGAAGAGGAACTCTGGGATATAAGCTACAAGATTTCACTGCTTTCTAACGCTGTGATTTTAATTTAAATTTTATTTTATTTTTTTTATTTTTAAATTCTTCAACAATTCACACGGGACTTCCAGAAGCTTTGAGGGGCAACATTGTCTTTGCTTTTCTATTTTTGTAAAGATTGTCCTCTCAAGTGCGCAGCAGTCCTCCGGGTGCCTTCTTCTTTCCTTCCCCTCCGCGCGCTTCCATCAGAATCTCCACCGTGGATTTACTGGGGCTTTTTTTTTTTATCCTGGGACGAGTGCATGCGTAAAAAAAAAACCCCACGCTGCTGAACTTTTCTTTACGCCAACCAACCAAGAATTAACAATAAATAAATAAAGGGAATAACGCAAAGGGATCCTATACACTCGCACTTGGATTAACAAGGCTGTGAATGTTATGCATTAGACCTGGTGAACTAGTCTCCGTGTGGACATTGGCCCCTTCCTTGTGGATGGAGTGTTAGTAGGCTCATCTGGTTGATGGATTCGACTTTATGGATGACTGCATATAGGTACGTATCTTTATTTACCTTTATTTATTTTACACTTGTTTTACGCACGTTGTGTTGTGTGCTTTTAGCGGCGTTTCTTGCCGGAGAGCAGCAGCGGTGTGTGTGTGTGTGTGTGTGCTGTTGCGCCGCTGTGTAGCGAAATAAATGTTTTCGTCTGACTGGTGCACAAACCCCGGAGAGGTTCCGTCTCTTTCTTTTTTTTTTAAAAAAAAAATGCTTTACACGTTTGGCACGTGAAAAAAAAACACCCGCAGCTGAGGGTTAGGGGATTAGAAATAAAAGAAAAAGGAGAAAGAGAGACAGAATCGGTCTCGGTGAGTTGATAGAAGTTGATGGATCTCCATGCCCGTGTCCTTCTGCGGCTCTGCTGTAATAAACACCCCTCCCCCCACGGCGGTTGTTTTCATTCATAAGTTTTTCCCCGAGTCTGTTTGGATGCGCCCTGTAATATCTCCTGCTCTCAGCCTCGTAGCAGGATCCTGCTTCTTTTTTCTCTTGTTTTATCGCTGCGCACCGACTCTCCCTCTCTCGCTCCGGGACACGCTCCTGTGCGGATCAGGCTGCTCGCTCCTGCTGCGTCTTCCACTGACGCTCTGCCTCTTACTAATAATGAGAGTTTGTTGGTATTAATGGCATAAACACACACACACACGCGGTTATTTACTTCTTATTAGAAACTTCAAGCGTCTCTCTGCAGCTTTAAGATGCAGTTTTACTCGGACAAGTGTCGAGCGCAGAGTTCGGTTTGTCTGTATTTTGTCGGAACTTGGTCTGACCTTAGGATTTTTTTTTTTTTTTTGCTCTACTTTTGTCCCCATTTCCCTGAAATCCTTTTTGGTGTAGTAATAGAATACTAAGTGAGGCAGCTCATTTAGTTCCCTTGGATCGTGTCCTCATTTCGTCGCCGCGGTGCATTTAAATGTTAACTAGTCATACAAATGTAAATGAGCAGGGGAAGTATTTGTAGGGCCTGCTGAAGTTTAGATGTGAGCGTATTTGGGGAGGAAGGTACAAAAAGTCTTGTTAATAGTCAACTTTTTTCCCCGGGTTGCCTCACTTAACCGGATCAAAAGTGACAGATTGTCACGTTGACAGGATGAGAACTGGGGAGTGTGGATCGAGTTTAGATGCAGCTCAAGTGTGTGATTTCTTCTTAAACATCAGTCCACGTTGAGAGTTTGTGTTTCTGTAGCTGCAGAGTCAGTTTAGTGTTGTGGTTCAGGAGTGATGATGATGTTGTGATGCTGTTTGGGGTCTACATGTTATATCCAGGGAGTCATGTGGAGCCTCTTCCATCAGGACACTGTGTGTTTGCCAGTTTTGCCATGTTTTGGCTCTCTCTGATCATGTCCCCTCCCTCCTGCCTCTCCTTTGTCTCTCCCCTCTCTCTTCCCCCCCTCTGGCAGGTTTTCCGATGCATGCCAAGTCTACGGTGAATGTCGGAAGTGGTGATCCCCCCAGATGGAGCTCCAAAGTCAACATGGCCCCGGCGGTTCATTAGTGGTGATCCAGCAGCCTTCCCTGGAGAGCCGGCAGAGGTCGGATTACGAGCGGGAGCTCCAGCATGCCGCCATTCTCTCCCTGGACCAAATCAAGGCCATCCGCTCCAGCAACGAGTACACCGAGGGGCCCTCGGTGGTACGGAGGCCCCCTGCGCCCCGCATGGCCCCCAGGCCCCAGGACAAGCAGGAGAGGACTCACGAGGTCATCCTCGTCAATGTGAACAACAATTATGAGCACCGGCCGTCAGGCCACCACCATCAGGTCAGGGGCGGCGTGGTGGTCGTGGCTGGGGGGCAGCAGTATGGCGGACCCCGGGCGCCGGGGCTCAGCCGCTCCACTAGCACAGGAAGTGCTGCCAGCTCAGGGAGCAACAGCAGCGCCTCCTCTGAGCAGGGACTCTTGGCACGCTCGCCCCCCACCAGGCCCGGCATGAACTTGCAGAACCACCACCGAGCGGATCGGCCTGTACGGACTCAGCCCAAGCCCAAGGCCCTTTCACAGCCCCAGCAGGGACCTCACTTCCACCAGCCTCCACTAGAGGCTCCACTCAAGCCCCAGGGCAAAGGGAAATCAGACTTTTCTGGCAGCGGCAACGGGGTGGTGGCTGCTGCTGGGCACCAGTTCATCTGTGAGCGCTGTGGGAAGTGCAAGTGCAGCGACTGCACGGCTCCCAGGAGCCTGCCTTCGTGTCTGGCATGTAACGGCCAGTGCCTGTGCTCTGCCGAGAGCGCGCTGGAGCACGGCACGTGCATGTGCCTGGTAAAGGGCATCTTCTACCACTGCTCCAACGACGACGAGGGGGACTCGTGCGCTGACCACCCCTGCTCGCTGTCACGCTCCCACTGCTGCTCTCGTTTCCTGTGCATGGGATTAATGTCGGTACTCTTCCCCCCTCTGCTATGCTACCCGCCTGTCAAGGGGTGTCTGAAGGCGTGCCAGAGCTGCTACGACCGGGTCAACAGGCCCGGCTGTCGCTGCAAGAACTCCAACACTGTCTATTGCAAACTGGAGAGCTGGGACCCACAGACCCAGGAAAAACCTTCCTGATCGCCCCTGTGTGTTTGTGATTGCGTGTGCGCGGGAGAACTCTTGATGTGGATCTTATGATGACAATGATAATGATGATGATAGTCACAAATTAATGTTTATCAAACACTCTCTAAGCACCTCCCACCCGCCTCCCCTCCTCACTGCGGAACCCTAAGGAGCTAAGCAAAGGAGTAATGAAAACCACTCAATTATTTTTTATTTTTTATTTTCTCTGGATCAGGACCATGTTTTTACAGACCAGTGTTTGCCTTAACTGTTTCTATGTCTATCCTCAGCTCCTCATTAACACTATTTTTTTATATATATGGAAAAAAAGAAAAGTTTTTCTTCCGTTTTTAGGTAGGCAGCTTCCTCCGATGGGGGTCTAAGTGCCCGGCAGGGGGGAAGCTGCCTCTCACCAAATCTGTGAAGGACGATCTTCTATAGGGCGATTATGTAGCTGTTACCTGGTATTCATAGCAAAACAGGTATGTTTGAATTATTGGTTGCTACCACACTAAAAAAAAGAGAGAGAAAAAAAGAAAATGTGGTTCCTATGCTCATGTTGCATTAACGAAAGCACATCCATCTCATAGTATTTCCTCCCACTTGGATATGTTTCTCTCCTTCCACCCATCTGAACTCTTCATACACATTCTGTGGCATTCTCCCATTGTTTTTTTTGTTTTTGTTTTGTTTTTTTCTTTATTTTGTGTAAATTGTATTGCTCAAAATCCATAAGAGGAATTCTGGCTATTTTTAAAAAAAAGAAAAATGTCTGTTAAAACATTTTTTTTGTTGTAAAAAATATTTATTATGTGAAGCTCTATTATTTTATGATATTTATTGCAAGAGACAGTCTTAAATTTACTCATGTCTGAATATAACAAAAATATCAAATACTTACTGAAAAATTAAAGGGTGGCACAAAAGAAAACTATGTTAACTTTAATGCAGAAAATATATTAATTAATGAAAACAATAGCCCTGTCTGGTGTCTTGATTGAGCTGAACAGAAACTGGTCTGCGGAGTGAACGATGTGATTGGTGATTGGTGATTGATTTTGATTGGCGGGTCCTTCCTGTTTCCTCCAGCTCATTGGCGAACAGCTAATCACTGTTTTTCCATGTGTGTGTGTGTATGCATGCATGCGTGCTGTGTGTGTTCATGCTGGGTGTGGAATTCCTGGTAAAAAAAAAAAAAAAAATCAGCAGTTAGAGTAGAAACAGCTTGTAGCTTGTAGAAATGGGACTGTTTACATTCTTGGAGGGGGCTTCTTTGCTGCGATTCTCCTCGGTAACCTTGAAAGCTAAACAATACAGGTCATTGACACGATTAGCCCCCGAAGCTGCTATAGCATCAACAAGAGCCTCCACCACATTTCCATGAGTTATGCTCACAGGAAGTAACTCTAAAGTTGTCGTCCCCCCCTTAACTCTCCTTCTGCTCAAACTCCACACACCAGCCAACAAGTCATCACAAAACTATGTGCTATAGTTTATTCCCTGGGCTTTAACACGGCTAGATCGGGATGTTCCCAAACTCCCAAATGGTCTCCATATTGCAGAGAGGCCAACCAACAGTGTGTGTGCCTTGAGAAATGAGAGCGACCATTACGAGTAGCCAGGGCCACCTGTTCAAAGATAATAAACTGGGGCTATCAATGCTGGGCTTTTATGACGCGGTTCCTGCACTAAAGGCAACGACATGGGGGCAAATCCAGCCCCCACCAGATCCCACAGACCCCGCCGTTTGGTCGCCTCTTTTTTTTTTTTTTTTACTTTTTGTCAGTGAATTTATCACTTGGGAAGTCCGCTGACCCCCATCACCCCTAAGGGGATGAGATCATCACTTTGAAAGTTGGTTGGCCGGGGCCAGAAATGCCAACAGTTGGGGGAAACACAAACTGTGACCAGGAAATTCTCTGGGACAAAAGGGAAAAAATATACTCGTGGGGGCTCAGGGTTTGGAACGCTGCAGTGTTGGCAAGAAAACAACACAAACCGTGTCTGTAATCAGCCACATATGACGCTCGCTGGTGCCCTCAGGTGCTGTGTGCAACAGGCCTGGGATCTGTGGAGTTTTTGCTAAACAGGAACATGAAGCTAAAGAGCCCCACAGTTTTAAAGCTGCAGCAGCAGTGTTGAGCAGCAGGAACAGATAAATGCTCCACAGATAAGACGACGCTCATGGTAAACATGAGCACAAAGGAGCTGTGACCAGGCTAAGCTAACACTCTGACTAGCGTGCATCCAGTTTGTTCACAATGTCTGCATTAAGACAACTGGGCCTTACTTAGTCTTACTCGCTTTTCCGTCTCTTTTTGGTCAAATGTGCGTTTTGTTGCTCTGAATAGTTAAGAGTGGATTAGCGACATGTCAATTTCCTGTTACCTTTCAGAGCTGCAAATTGAGCCCTGTTTGCTCCTGGCTCATAGATGATAGCAAACAATAGGAGGCCTCTCTTTTTTTTCTTCTTTTTTTTCAGGTTTCACTTTAGTTCCCCTGTATGGATAGAAAAGGGAGGAGGACGGGGGGGTGGTGGTGGTGGTAGTGTATTCAGGAGGCGGTGAACAGGAAGACAGTGTTTACTTGGTATTTTCCAGCCTAAGCCAAATAAGGAAACAGATCCTACTCCCACCATTTCCAGAACTTGGCTCTGCAAAGTCCTCAACACGTCTCTTAAATCTCTGATCTAATCAGCACAGGTGTCTAAAATAACATTGTGAGGGTCTCTGAATAGTTTCTTTCACTTTTTCAGTCACCCTGCCACGTGAACCGCTCTGCAACTGCGTCACATTTCACTCATCAGAGGGCTACCACTTGACTGTAAGAAAAAAAAAAGAAGAGAAGGAGTGAAATCTGAGTCAGTATTAAGTAATTCAATGGTATAAACGGTCACAACTTCCCCCCCTGCCCCCCTCCTCTTCCTCTTTGCACTTGTTTCAGAGTAAATTTAGCTGCTCCACACACCCACGTAATGCTATTTGGAGTCGTCAGGCTTGGCGGGGTCCCTTCACTCCAGCTCTGGGTTTTTTGGGACCATACAAGTGCAAACACGCATGACTACCAAGTGAGTCATGGTGGAACCTCCAGCCCACACATCCTACCGGGGCAGTCCTTTTCTTAGCCATGGCACTGCTTTGCCGGCATGGCGGGCCGTGGCGGTGGTGGAGCAGGATACTCTATAAACAGTCATCCTCCTCCACAGCATTCATCACCAGAGGGCCTGCTGCTGCTGCTGCTTCAGCTTTCCTCCGCCTCCTCATCTGGTTTTCATTATTTCCCCTCATGGCATATAAATAGAAATTAGCAATCAGTGGAAATGTGGGGGTGGTGGTGGATTTTTTGGAGAGGAAGGCGGCTTTTTTGGACTTCAGCGTGATGACCAAAGTTTATGGAAGTTATCTCCTCAGATATTTGGATTTGGATGATGCCGGTGCCGCTGGAGCAACATGTGAGAGCTCATGCGTTTTTAGAAACTTCTCCAACATACACACTGGCCTCCGCAGGATTAGAATAACATTAAAAAATATATTAGACGGCCATAAAACATTTTCTCTAAAGGTCCTGATAAAGTCCCTGCTGTAACTCACGACGTCTTAAATATCTGAGAAACAACATATTGCTGTTATCTGGTGAAAACCTGACGTATCCAAAGTGTAAACACATCAGTAAATAAGACAAGCAGCCTTGTGTTTACCCCGACCACCAAAGTGTTTCAGAGTTTATACAACAGGTTATTGAAGCGGGGGGTGGTTGGGAGATGTTTCTCAACCCAGAGAGGAACATGTAATCCTTCAATTTAACTCCAAAAACATGAAAAATCCCCTCAAAGGTGGAGAAGATGTTGATATTTTTTTACCTAACAGAGATGATACCATAAAGACTGTTCTTTGGCTCGACAACAGAAAAGGCCCAACAGGTTTTGTGGAAGAAGAAGGTAAACACGGTTGGAGCTGCTGCTGTCTGCTGCTGCAGTGTTGGTTTGTGTTGACAGTAGATCCACAGGTGATCTCATGGAGAGATGTCCCTCCAAACACAAATAAAGATCACTCAGGCACTTTAGCAGTTTCGTATTGACAAATTAGAGAAGACGTTTCCCCTCCATACAACTCAAAAAACAATGCAAGTCAAGGGAATTTTGTTTGTTGCCGTTGGTATCTTTGACAAATTACAGCGGAAACTGTGTCCTGGTTACCACGCATGATCCGTAGACCTCACTGTCAACAGTTTTCATGAGGACTATTCGCCCATGAAAGCTGTTGACACTGAGGTCTGTGGGTTATCCAAAGCAACCAAGACATTGTTTCTCAATACAAAAAGTTTGGTGCAAAACGGCTATGAACGTGACAAAAACAAACGGACGCACAAACTTCAAAAGAACCCACATAATCAGGTCGACAAAAGTAGAAAAATACACATTGAAGACTGTGTAACTGAGACGGGAGAAAACAACATTCAGCCGGGCTGTGTTGTTTGTCAGACGAGCGGCGTGTCAGGAGACAGACGGTCGGTCGTTTAGCGGCCTCTTTCCTCCTCGGCAGCCATAAAGGGCCTGCAGGGATGACCCAGTGTTTTATCAGGTGTTGAGGGCTATTCAAGATGGAGGTGTTTCATTGGAGCTTGAGCCTCTTAAGCATTTGCTCCTGGGTACACACACACACCCACCCACCCACCAACAGGAACTTCAGCGTAAAACTTTCACACCCCCACCCCACCACCTCTCCCTCCCTCCCTTCCCTCCTAACCTGCTATGTGTCTATGCAGCGTTACTGGCTATCTGATACCACATTCTTCTCCAAGCCCCCTTCCTGTCTCTTGTCTTTGTCTGCCAGTTTATGGACAAAGGCCACTTGGTGGGGATGACGACGACAATGATGATGATGATGATGATAAGAAGGAGGAGGAGGAGGAGGCCGATGGATCAATACAAAAACACAACCCTTGGCAAATCATTCATTGCGGCCTCTTTTGTAATTAATGGCCCGGCGTTACTCCGGCTTACAGATGAGATTTGCTCATGATCAATGGCGGCCTGTTTCATCAGCGCGATTGACTCATCAGTATTCAAAGTGTCACTTCCTTTCTGCAAAGTTAGTGCAAAAAAAAAAAAAGAAAAACCCTCTGCCAGCTCTCACAGAGATCCCAATGGACCCGGCTTGTGATTTTGTATTCTGCTCGCTAATTAAATCAGCGGGGTGTTTGTATCAGTGTTGCTCTTATTGGAGACTGTTGCTGGAAACACACAGTTGTCAAGAGTCGTTAGATTTGATCTGCAAATATGCTCAACGGAGCCGCTCAACGGATATCAACGATACTAGAAGAAGGGAAGGTATAGTTGAAGAAGGACAATAATCCAACCACAGCTTGGCCTTAACATTAAAAAGAAAAAAGAAAAAGATCACTTCTGGAAGAATATTTCTAATGCGAACAGCAGCGTCTCCTCCGGCTAACTCGGAGCTGCTTTAACTTTTTCCTCACATGGCCTCTGACAAGATCATGTCCTTGTTCCTCTTTTAACGGCCCCAGGGGACAGTTTTGTGTGTTTGCTGCATTCCTGGCCCCCTACAACCACTTTTGTTCTGTTTTTCCCTTTGATTTCTCAACCAAGGACGACCAAAAAAAAAAAAAAGAATCATCAAACATCACACAGCTACGCATTAGATAGATAACTTCAAAAGATATGGAGAGATACAATCAGATAGCGATACATCCTCCTTCATGAAAGTTATAATGTTAAAGTTTTTGATGTTGATTCAACTATATGTTAATCATGGAAGATGTTGAGGTGTTTTTTTTTGCACTTCAGTGAGTGGAGGCTAAACAACAGGAACATGTCCCTCATGAATACGGTGGGTTATTTCAGGCCTGTTGTTGGATTAATCTGCTGCCTTCGTTTTTTTAAAAGCAAGGTGTTCCCGCTAATCTGACAGCTGAGCGTAAGATTTGACTGCGTGTTTGTTTGCAAGGAAGAAGAGGAAGCTCGCTCTTTCTTTATCCTCCCTTTTCCTCCTCCTCCCCCCTGCATTCCCTCTTTTTTTTTTTTGAGATTAGACTATGCATCCAGACAGATGGTTCCCGTCTGCTGGCTTTTTTCAATTCACTTCCTCTCCTCACAGACAGCCACCCTTCCCCCCTCTGCTCTCTCTCTCTCTCTCTCTCTCTCACTCCCTCTCCCTCTCCCTCTCTCTCTCTTTCCTTCTCCTCCCCTCTCCCCCCCTCCTCCAACGGCTCCTCTGTTATGTGGCTGAAAATAATCTTTTATTGCCCAGTTGTTCGGAAGTGACCTCCTGCCCTTGATTAGATAGGGCCAAGTCCTATCACACGATTGTGTTTGAGCTGGCGGACCGACCCCCCCCCTCCCCCCTCCACCCCACAGCCCCCCCCCCCCCCCCCACACACACACACACACACACATACACTCACTCACTCACACACACCCCACTCCCACACCGGCCCCATCCTTTCTCCCACCCCCCATCCCTCTCTCACTGTTGGGGCCTTGGTGATCCTGTGTGAGGGGACAACAATGGGGGGCTTTAGTCCCGTCCGGCTCTTCTCGGCTGGGGGGCAACAGAGTGGGGGTCACGGGGGACTTTCTTTTTTTTTTTTTTTTTTTTCCATCAGTCAGCCAGTCACAGGGTGGAAGTTGCAACCCCCCTCCCACTCCTACCCCCCCACCACAAAAAAAAAAGCCTCCATCCCATCCCCAGTATGATGGTTAACCTCCCAGTTGCTGGTTTGCTCACCCTTCGACCCTCGAAGGCCTCCTCCTCCTTCTTCCTATTCTGATGACCCCCCCGCCCCGCCCCTCTCCACCCCTCCCTCCCACCCTTAAAGCAGATATCAGTGGAATGTTTTTGTTTCCCGTCAGCAATCACTTACATGTGTTATCCAATGAGGGGAGAGAACGGCATGAAGGGCTGTGTGTGCAGCCAAGGGATGCGCGTGAATGTGGTGACGTAGCACGAGGACCAATTGATGCCTGACAAGGGCGGGGGCTGCTAACTCATGGTGCGTTCAAGGAAACTCGTACTTTGTGTTTTTCCTTCCTGTGAAGTCACACACCAAGTCGTAGTTGTGACTTGAAGCTGTAACTTACGGTTTCAAAAGCCTGCCTTGAACACAGCATTAGCCGAAACGGCCGTGCCGCTGTTATCTGCTTTAAGAGCCTCCCCAGACACAGATAGATAGGCTTTAATCTGCTGCACTATCAGCGGACCTTTGAGGCGGCTGTGTGGTCGGCCGACAGGTGGGCTCGCTGAGATATTTTGGCTTTTGTGGAGCTTTTGGATCAGGCTGGTTTTGATCCTGTTAAAGACCCGTGCTCCTGACAAAGACTCAGGTCTGGCCTGAGACAGACCAGAGTTTTTCCCCTTCTGTGTATATTTTGTTTTCTGCCAGGTTTGGGTTCAGTTCGGGGCCAACATAAGTTCACTTATTTGGATCTGACTGTATACGATCAAATCAGTGAAAACCTTTCTCTGGACGAGTCTTTAAAAAACAACCTATTATGTAAGATGCATCTATTAGTTGTTGAGATGAACTTCTTCCAGAAATTATAGCTAGCCTAACTGTAACAGCAAAAATATTTAGTATTTGCTGTTGATCGTTTGAGGTGGTTCAGGAGGTTCAGTGAGTGTAGCTACAAAGCACATGACCATCACACCAGAGACCAGGCTTCACATCCACAGTCCTGTCTGTGGTTTGGTTTAGGCAACAAAAGCACTGCGGTTAAGGTCAGAGAGAGGTCATGGTGTTTATTGTATTATTGTATTATGTAAATAACCTTGTTGTCTGGGGTCACTGTGAACTTTTTTCACAGACCAGTAATGGCCACTCACTGTAACTGAGCAATGTGAGAGTCTAAACACAACCCCCCCCCCCCCCAAAGAAAGCAAATTTGAAAATGCTGGATTCACTATTAATGGACACTGAGCTACATGATGGATGTTTTCATTTAAAAACAAATATGACATAGCTGGGCCTATGCATGCACACCCATCCTCACTGTTGTAATAGGAATCTAATCTTTCCTTAAATATTTGCTGTGCTTAGGTTGCATGGAAACATTTTGTCTAGACTACAGGACTAGCTCTTCAAACGTGGCATCTAGCTAATTAGCATGATTGCTAATGGGAAAATGAGTTGTGTTTATTCATGTGTCTGCAACTCAAGACCTGTGGATGTTTATACTCCAATATCTTTGCGATGGGTGACTTCTATTACTACAGCTAAGTGACAACTGTTAGCAATTGCTGCATTTCTTTTTCTTTATGTTCTGCCACTCT
Source organism: Trachurus japonicus (assembly GCF_045865225.1). Taxonomy (NCBI): domain Eukaryota; kingdom Metazoa; phylum Chordata; class Actinopteri; order Carangiformes; family Carangidae; genus Trachurus; species Trachurus japonicus. The sequence goes on from NC_140916.1 coordinate 9,532,969, forward strand.
TCACTATTTACAAATCAACATTCACCGTCTACCTGTAGAAGACAGCTGAGGTCTGTTGAGGTGGTGAAAGTCACGTACTCTCGCTCTTTGTTACAGTTGATTGTGCAACGTGGCTAATGAGCTACGATAGCTTCCTCTGCTGCTCACCTCTCCCTCAGAGATCTACACTCACTGACAGGACGGTTTGCTCATGGCCAGCGGGCCAAAGTCTGAACTACAGGAAACATTCATAATATGGTTTGCGGGTGATTCCTCTGAAATAAACCGATTTTGCTACGGTTGGGTGAAACAACAGGGGACCAATGAAACAAATTCCCTATCGTGACAGTGTTTTAAAATGCTTAGATCAACAGGTGCTGGTGGGTTTGCATTTGAAATCGGGGAAACTATATTATGATTTACAATCTTGAAGAATGTGTCAGTTTTCCTTTCCTTTAAATCACATTACTGATATTTCACTCGTACACTTGTAAAAGTGACACAGCCCATTTCAAACACCGCCAGTCCTCCGCCTCCACCGCCGCCGCCGCCCCGGGTTCAGATTTGATAGTTTCCCAACAGGAGACATGACATCTGCCCACATCTTTGGCTCCTTTCTCCACTGTGTGGTTGTGGTTGTTGCTCGTCAAATGTACAACCACACAACCTCGTTTAATTAGTTTTAACACGAGACCCAGCCATCCAGCAACTATCTCTATCAAAGGAACAACACCACACTCTGAAAAAGTCAAGTCTTAACTTTCTATGTAAACTATTTTCCTGACTTCAGTGTCAATTTCACAGCGGTGCTGCAGCTCCAGGGGAGATGTCGCCTTTCTCTCTCCCCCTCTCACCCTCTCACTCTGCCGTCTTGTTTGTCTCCTCGCCCTCTGGAGCTGTAAACCCATAACAAAACCCTCGGTGTCTAGTTTCACTTTGGGAATGAGGGCCAGGCTGTGTGAATAGGGGGAGAATAGACAGGAAGACAACTCTGATTACCTCCATAAAGGAGCTGACCTCATGTCACTCCCTCTCCTACCTCTGCTCTACCTAAAAACATTTACATTTTACACACAAGCCATTTTGTTCAGAGGGGAAATTGGTTCACCTTTTTGCACGCAACACAATCACACAATGCTGAATGGACCCAATATTTCAAATCAATCAGGTTGTGTTAGTCTGACTGAAACCAGATTAGTAGGCTTCGACTGGTTTCTGCCACTTTTTTTCCTTTAGAAAAACCAAAACTTGTGTCATCAGATAGCCTACTTTATGATGTGAACGGGTGCTTCATAAATAAAACTGACATGCCTGAAATACTGAATTGAATTTCTCAAAGTTGGACTAACACATCCACATTATGCAGTTGGGAGTTGAAGTTCTCCTGTATGTTTATCTTAGGGGTCATCCACACAGATACAGGTTTAGGAGTATCCGCAAAAGTTTTTTATTTTTTTATCAGTTCAGTGTTTTCGACTACAAGGAAACAGTGTTTGTGAGGCCAAAAACTGTATTTTTCGAAAACGTGTCCCACATTTGGTAAGCCTGTGCATATTCTCATTTGTCCAGGTCATAGTATCTCAAAGGAGGTTAAATCGAAAGCAACTGGACTTAGTTGTTTGTCTGGTTGTTTGTTTTCCCAGACAAACAACTAAGTCCAGTTGATTTCGATTTAACCTCCTTTGAGACAGATTTGGTAAATCTCAAAATGTGGCCCAAACGTTTTTATATAGACTCCCAAATTGGATCTTTCGTGAAACGATGATTTCATACCCCCACCACTCTAACCTGTAACCTGTAGCCACACTGCTATGTAGTGTATATACACAGTCTATGGACGTAACGTAACAACAACAACAATGGCCGACTACTGTTGGGTTTCTTGGATACTGCGCCCAAAACGCATCCGTTAAAGTGTCATATTTGCACATGATTTGACACGACTCCCTGTCAACATGTAGTCGACTTATAATGTTTGGAGTTACAGTGTTTTGTGTGGGAGGGTTACAGTGCCAAACAAGTGCCACACAGACCTGGCACATGTAGACAGAGTCTCGAGTTGTTTTCAGTGGATCCGTGTGTATGCAGATATTTCTTGAAACGATGCCATGTTTACGGAAAACTTTTTCAAAACAAACAAGAAAAAGATCGTTTGGGGAGGAACTCTGTTTCTGTGCGGACAAGGCCTTAGTTGGGTGCAAAATAGCCTTGATGCTCTGAGCATGCTTAACACTTTGGCTCTGAGTCTGAATATAATAATCAAAATATACGACAGAAGAAGAGGACAGTGACAAAAAGTAACATGTTGCCTTCAACACGGTAAAACTGCACATCTTCACTGCTAAAGATGCTACCAGTTTGCCACCAGCTAACTTGTTTGTTGATTGTTTGGTCTGAGAGAAGATCAACGGAAAAAGCCCCAATGCTAACAAGCCGAAGGCGTATCGCCAACTTTTATAGCAAAGTTCCTTCTGTACTGGGACAAGTCATCCAATTAAATGTCCAAGGGGCATAAGGGCAGCTCAACTTAATGCAAACATATTGAATGACCCGGAGTAAGAATTTTAAGTCCATGCAAAACCTGCATGACGACCACGCTGAAGCACAATTCAAGTCATTTCTCGTCAGGCAGTTGAAATAAGTGGACGGCGTTGGGAGCAGATGGCGACAGGTCTGTATCAAGTTTCAGTCAAAATGCTTTTAATAATTATGTTAGTGGCTGTTTACAGTCAGTCGGCCTATTACAGTGACTCTGTGGAAAGTCTGAGGGCATCTGCTGAGCACTCCTCCTCCCTCCACCTCCCTCCAGGGTCTCCAGCCCCAAATCCAGAGCAGGGGGGGTCCTGAACAGGAAGCTTAGAGGTACCCTCCCCTCCCTCACCCTTATCCCCCCCCCCCCCCCACACACACACACACACACATACAACATGCTTGAAGGAGAGAGAGGGGGGGGGGCTGTAGATCAAAGAGAAAGGACACAGAAAAGGCTTATCTGTTGTTGATTTTAGGCTTACGCTCAAGCACAGGGTTCTAGAAATGTGTCAAGGAATTACAGGGTTGGATCATTGAATCTCAACCTTTTCATCTTTTTTTTTAAAAATGCATTTGTTCTTCCAGGTCTTTGAAAAACTGGGGTACAGTTCTGAAGGGCCCTTAAAAAGTGAAAGCAACAAGTAAGAGCAGATAAGGCAGTCGGGTGGGTGGGAGTTGGGGGGGTGTTAAGTGGTGAAATGTGACAGAGAAAACATGGAGTATTGTTTCCAAACTAACAACAACCAGCTCTGGAGCTCCTTTGGTGGCATTTTGCAAAAGTTCACCTCCTCGCTCCTGTAAAGTAGATTTCAATCATTTCTATTCCCACTCCTCTTGGTCTTTAACATTTCAATTTCGAACTCTGCGAGAGGTGCGATTCCATCTCCATCTCCTTCAATGGCACTATTATGCCAAAGGGGAAATTGGACCTTAAGGGCAGGCACTTTCCCTGCTGTAGATCTTATTAAGTACGTCCCCCCGATAATACAACCCAGCTTGACTCACACCGACCACGCCCCCTCGATAGAAACAGACCTGTCAATCACAGCCGCGGGGTTAGGCTCTGACATCGTCAACGCTTGCATTGATTGGCACCTTGTAGGATGTGTGCAGTCTTTGAAGGAGTGTGCAGAGATCCTTTTCCACATCGCTGCCCTGCCAGAGTGTTGTGTGTGTGTGTGTGTGTATAAAGTTGCTGAGGTTTGAAGGCTGCTATTTGCAGTACAAAGCAGTTTCAGCATGGAGAGGCCAAGGCTAGATGTTGACCATTATATACTCAGAGTGGTAGTATGCAAGATACGCAATCCTGCACACCATCCTGTGGAACAGATGCAACGCTTCACTGGTTTCCAAACTCTCTCAGCGGACCCAAATTTCCAAAGTAATTTTCCTTGCAACCCAAAATTGTTGTTGTAGACTACTGTGCAGGCTGCTCTAATCTTTTCAGTTTTTTTTTTTTTTTTTGTAGGAGCGAATCGGCAGCAGATAAAATGTTTCTTTCTGCCTTCCTGACAGAGCAGGGAAGTCTGGCACCAGAAAAAACTACCATTTTAACTCTCATACTAAACTTTTTTTTTTTTTTTTTTGGTTTCCAGAGTATTTTCACAACACATGTTCATTTTCCTTGCAGCTCCTCTGTCATGTTCTGGCGCAAACTTTGGACAAAAAGACACCAGGATTCTTGATAACTTCCTCAGATATCTTGACTTTCTCAGGGCGACATATGTTTCTGATTTCTAACGTTACCAAATGGATCGATTGAAGAATAAAGAAAAAAGTTCCTTTCAAAGCTCACCCTTTGTTATATGAACGTTCTTGATATTAGAAACTTCTCGAACATGTGGTCCACACGTGAAAATGGGCATTTATTTTAAATATGCAAACTCCTGCAATGTATTGGGGTAAAGTGTGATTAATATAACTGCATATATTATTGAATATAGACATCATTTCTGGTTTTTCATACTGATTTCTGATTAAGCTTTTACTTGCATAACTTTTGGTATTTTTCTATACTTTTTAAAGATTTTGTTGCTATTCCTTGTTGTAAGTCAGTAAGACAGACTTCCTATCAGCAGTTTTTTCGCTCTTAGTCTACTGAGGTCTGCAGAAACAAGTCCACGTCTGTATAAAACAGCGGTCGTCCTGTTTTATTGTGTCTGAGCATCTGTAGCCAGTGTGGCAGGTGACAAACCTCAGCAGCGTTTGGTGCTTTCAGGCCGAGGCGAGGCGGGGAGCGATGGTGGTGATATCATGATGCTACAAGTGGATGATGATGATGATGTGAAAGTCACTCTGGATTTCCACCAATTTGCTTAAACCGCTGTTAATACCAGAACTTGCACTAATCTTAATTCCTGCTCGCAGCCTCAGCTCCAACAGGCACCGGCGGCCGGCGCAGCAGAGCAGATGGAAAAAATAGCTGTCACGCAAAAAATAAAAAAAAAGGGCCCTATAGCTTTTCGTCTGCATCTGTTCCAGGGTCCTGCTCGGGAGAGACGGCCAGCTGTGGAGGCCATGTGAGAAGTTGAAAGGAAACTTCAGCTGCCCTGCGAATCTCACACCATTACTCAGGATGAATCAAAAAGAGGAACACTTTCGGTCGAACAAAAGGAAAGCGTAGAGTTAGAGAGAGAGGAAGAGAGAGTGAACGAAAAAGTGAAACCAGCTGTCTGGAAGTGCCTCGTCTTTACGACACTGCAGCGGCGCATGCTCATAACCCTTGTTCAAGTTTGGCCACAATCAAACGCTCAATTTGCCTTTACAGGAATATCGGAGATGTTCAGCCAAGGTCGATTTTTGAAGGGAGGGGGGGAGGGGCGTAGGGTAGGTTGGGGGGTGAACAGGCTTGGCTACCCTCAAGTATTTGTGCCGTTAAAATATATATGAGGTGTAGCTGGTGTAGACAACAAAGGCCCCCCTCTAATTCTTTCCTTTCCTGAGGGGGTAGAGAACAGTGTGCCCACATCAAGCCGGACCCCCACCACGCTGTACAGGTGCAACTTTAAAAGCGCTCTCATCGCAGGCGGGCTGCTGGACGCCTGCAGTTACGTCTCTCCCTTCATGTTTTTCCCCTCACTTCTTTAACCAGCTCTCTCGTTTCTCTCATCGTCATTTCAAGGTCATAGACGTTTTTATTTCTCTCTCTCTCTCTCTTCTGATTCCAAAATATGAACATGACATTAACTCTATGAGTGTGTCAACCAAACCATGACTCTAAAAACACTACCACCAATTATACCGAAATAAATGAAGGGAAAATATTTGGATTCAGGGATCAAATATTTTATGGGTTCTTGGACGTCGTTCTCAGGGTTGACCCAAAACCTCTGAGGAGTGCAAACTTTATGTAATAAGGCTCTGTCTGCTCTACATGTTTATATACTGTCGCACCTGAGAACGTATTCATACACTAAAGGGATAGTTCAACATTTTGGCCCATTGCTATATTCGCTATAGTCATAGCAGTAGGTTTGTTACCTTTAATTGTCGGTGCAAGCTATTGGAATGGCGGCCGGCAAATACAAAATCCAACAACTCCAAAACGCTCTTGCGGACAAGTTGTGACCTGCACATTCACCACACTATGAGATAATAACAGAACGTTACCAGACAGAGTTGTTTTCGAGGCAAATTCATGCAAAATTGCTGATGCGCGTTCCCGTCGGGGGCAGTTTTTCAGCAGGCAGTCTCTGCATTTGCCTCTGTCTCGTAACGTCCCATTATTATCTCATAGCATGGTGAATGTGCAGGTCACGACTTGTCCACGAGAGCGTTTTGGAGTTGTTGGATTGTGTATTTGATGAGTTTGATGAGGGAAACCAAGAAATCCCATGAGCCTCCGTAGCGTAGCTCTGAGCAGTTCGCGGCTCTGCTCCGCTGTTCTAAAAATAGTTTGCACCGACAGTTAAAGATAATGAACCTACTGCTATGACTAAAGGGATTATGGCAATGGGCCAATTTGCCAAAATGTTGAACTATCCCTTTAACAATCATGTAAACTACTGGGGTTTTGCAGACTCTGAACCAGATATGGTTTGGACGAAGAGATGATTTATTGACTCATAGACAAAAGAACAAACTGGGGAATGCTGAGGACAAACACAGATGAACCAACACTGAGGTAAAAATACATGAGGAAGCGACACACAAGTGGGGCAGTCGAACACAGGTGAGACACAGGAAGACAAGACAATGGAGTTTCAAAATAAAACAGGAACTAGAGACAAAAACATTGCAGTGTCAATGGAAAGCAGAGTAATGTTTGATTAATGTGAAAGAGTAATGTTTGTAAATTGTTATTCATGTTCCCTTCATTACTGGTAGTTGAGTCGGATAAGATTGAGTCAGGGAGCAACTGTTGGTGTAGTGTTTCCAAAGGTTTGAGCAGCGTTTTCCAACTACAACAGCACAGGTTAGGGTTTTTAAAAATCTTCTTTTTAAATATTTTAAAACTTGTGTGGAAGTCAGGGGGTTAATATCAAAACCTTGGAGAGTGGGTGCAGCCCTAAACAGCTGAAAGTGGAGTCTAAAGGGGGGCAGAGACACAGTGAGTCATTGAAAGAGCGAGACAATGACGGAGACGGAGATGCAGACAGGTGACAGTTTGCTTCACAAAAGCCTTTTCATGAATGAACCTAACCTCCAGGTAAAGACTCCGAGGAGCTCAGACACTAAACAGAAACACAAATTACCACCTGTCTAAAAAAAAAAAAAAAAAGAAAAAGCTCCTTGGCTTCTCCCCTCCTGTCTGTGGACATGTGGGCCGATGATGTCAGCCGTGCCTCTCTCGGGTATTCTTTGGACTTTTACGACTTTGTGTCTGCTATCTCCGATCCAGGCTGCAGATAACAAAAGTTGTCAGGATGTCATTTAAACCGCAGTAAATCGTCCTGAAATTGTACTTCAACGTGCCAAAGGTTGCTCGCACTTCTGTACCAGACGCGTTGATCTGGATTTGACCTAATAGGTCCATAAAACAGATAAAGGTATCTTGCATCCTCAGGAAGTTCATCCCATAAACACCGTAAGAGTTTACAGCCTCTAAAAAAAAGTCAATGGCCATCTTACGGAGGTCATGGATCGGCCTTCAGATCTGTGATTGTGTGTGTTGTCGGTCTGACAGGATGTTCTCCTAAGGAAAGCAATGTGTTCTTTTACAACCACAGATTTAGCTGAGGTTTTAAAAAAAAAAAAACAGTGCTAAAGACTTTAGTTCCTATGACAAACTGTGTTTCTTGTATAGAGGCTGTGTCCAAAAAAAGACAAAGAAAAAATTAGGATCACATAAATTTGGCTGCACTCCTGAAAGTCTGCAGAAACATTTTTTCAATTTTACCAACCAAATTCACAACCTGGAGTCGACTTTCATTTGTTATATATATGTTAATTTTGCTGCCATGTGGTATCTATATTCTAAAAGTTCAGTATTGTATTATTTTATTATCTTATTTCTTTTCTTTTCTTTTATTGTAATTTATGTTTTTCCCTAACTCCAGTCTTATGTATATTACATTTCATATTTCCAATTTTCTATCAGGAGCTCTGTGACAAAAGATTTCTCCCTCGGTAAACAATAAAGTAATTCTGATTGAGTGACTTCTTTTAAAAAAAACAAGTTCATCAAGTTTATTTCTTTCTTTTCGGATTTTATTTTGTAGAAAAAAGTTTGTATTAAATGGAAAAGTCATATCATGTTGATTCTTTGTGGAATCAGTGAATGGACTGTGAACATTGATTTCCTCCTTCCTATTATGTGTAAATTCCTCCCTTGTGCTAAATTTAACAATTCGGCAATTCATCACTTCCCCAGACTGGCGGTAGTACAGTTGAGGATGCAGTGACACCTGGCCTTGAATGCTAATGAGACAGGCTAATCAACAGTCAGCTATTATTCAGGCAGAGGTCGCGCTCCCTGCAGAGGAAGTGCACCGCTATCATCAATCTGGTCAGAGGGGCCTGCATGAGAAAGGAGCTGGAGGTCGTGGGCGGGGTTAAAAGTTTAGTGCACTGTAGGTGCCAAACGGTACATTCACTGCCTTCCTACCCCGTCACCACCACCATCTACATGTGAATGGCTCCTGCTTGTTGTCCTGGTATGTTCCACTTCCACTGGAGCCTCTTGCAGCTTTGTTGTCGTTTATCATTTCTTCTCTGACAACACTCTGTCCCCCCCTCCTTAGCCATGACCAACTTGGCTGTCTGATTCAGGAGGGAGGAGGAGGAGGAGGAAGAGGAGGAGGAGGAGGAGGAGGGGCTGGTGCATGGAGGAGGAATGGGTAAAGGGTGGGGAGGTGGGGGTGTTGGGTGTTGGGGAGGGGGAGTAGGACACATTGAGTTTGCCAAGTCAGGCAGAACGATCGACAGGAAGCCAGGCAGGAAGGAAGACGAGCCTCTCCCCATGAAGTGCCATTGTTTATGTGACGTGACTTGAAGCGGCCAAAAGTGACTGGTGCTGGGGGTGCTGGTGGTGGTGGTTGGGTGGTGGGGGATGGGGGGGTGGGGGGGCTCCTCTGCTGCTCTAACCCACTTCTCAGAGTGGCACACAGCCCTGCAGACGGAAAGACAAGAGAGAAAAGCTCCATCCTCTCTGCTCAGGACGCACACATCCAAACTTTACGCCCAGTAGTTTGGTAAACTTTGTACAGTGTCCTGTGCGTTCCATCACAGTGAGCTCCACCAGACTAATGACAGTCACCACACATCCTCCATATAGAGCCATTTTTGGAAGAACCCGTGTTTGTGTCTCCAGGTGTGACTGAGATAAAGTAACTGACACATTTTGTTAAGGTTTGGGAGAAGGTTTTGGGCCTTTGGTGAAAAAGGAAACAGCAGCTTGCAGCTTTAAAGGGATAGTTCAACATTTTGGCACACATTTTTGTTACCTTTAACTGCCGGTGCAAGCTATTTTTAGAACGGCTGAGCCGAGCAGCGAGCTGGTCAGAGCCACACTACAGAGGCTAATGGGATTTCTGGGTTTCCCTCATCAAACTCAATCCAACAACTCCAAAATGCGCTGGTGGACAAGTTGTGACCTGCACATTCACCACGCTATGAGATAATAACAGAACGTTACCAGACAGAGTTGTTTTAGAGGGAAATGCAGAGACTGCTTGCTGAAAAACTGCCCCTGAAGGCAACACACATCAGCTGTTTTGCATGAATTTACCTCTAAAACAATTCTGTCTCACAACGTTCTGTTATTATCTCATAGCGTGGTGAATGTGAAGGTCACAACTTGTCCACCGGAGCGTTTTGGAGTTGTTTGATTGTGTATTCGATGAGTTACCATGAAATACCATGAGCCTCCGTAGCATAGCTCTGAGCAGCTTGCCACTCAGCTCGGCCACTGTAAAAATAGCTTACACCGACAAATAAAGGTAATGAAACTACTGCTATGACTATAGCGATTATGGCACTGGGCCAATTTGCCAAAATGTTGAACTATCCCTTTAAGGTTTGGGAAAAGGTTTTGGGCCTTTGGTAAAAAAAAAAAAGGAAACTTGCAGCTTTCATGTTTGTTCATCTCAACCAAGCTGCACACACACACATCTGAACCCTCAATATTTTAACCATGCATATCTCACCACTGGTGTTTACCAAACCTTAACCGAGTTGTTTGAGCTGCCAAAACGTGACTATTATACATAAATGTTACCCTTGCTTTAGAAGCCAAGAGAGAAAAATGTTGACACTTTTGCACATTTTGTCATTATGTTGATAATCAACATTGATTGCCTTTGGTTTGCCAGAAAATAAAAAAACAAACTCCCACACAGTGCATAGTTGTAATTTACCAGTTCAGAAAGCATTTGCGAGCACAAAACATAAAAAAAAACAGCACTTAAAAGTACTTTACCAATAAAAGTAAAGGGAAAACAAGAAAATGCAAGTATCAATATTATATTATACCATATAAATGTTCCTAAATATTGTGTAAAAACAAAAAGTGTCTCTTTATATTTTACCCTCTTTTTTGTACTTTCTGCTTCTGTAAAAAGTAAATTAAAGTGGAATCAATTTAAAAAAAAGTTTTAATTTATTGTGTTTTTGTAAAACTTGCATTTGAGACCACACAAAATGAAGCCTCCAACATTTTTGCAATAACTCAGATATTTTTAGCTGAGAAAATAAGCTTCTCTAGCTCTGTGTTAAGCCCCGCCCCTTAACATGCTGTTTCAACAGAAAGTGCATCACAACCAGGAAGTAAGCTCCCTCACCTGCAGCTGCAACCTGACTGCAAATGAACCTGCCATCAAACATTTTAATTAATTTATTTCTTTTATCTCTTAAGCTCTCTGCAGTAAAACCAGAGCTCCTTCAAGTCCAACACTTTCCTGCAGAGCTGAGTAATGAAGAATTTTATTATGTTTGTATGAACTCACTGAGCTTTTTTGTCGAGATTTGTGTGTTTTTCTTTGGAATCTGTCAACACCCGAGCAGATTTCGGGAGGCTTCATTTTTCCCAGTGATGTGTTTTCAGTTTTCAACGAACCACAGTTACACCTGATGATGATGATGATGATGATGATTTTTGAAAGTGGACAAGAAATTGATTCCAGACATTATAAAAGCTTCGCAGCAACTTTCAACATCTCAGGAACAGTTTGGAGAGCAGCTGCACCCCCGGGAGCTCGAAGGTTAGTCCAGCTGATTGTGTTAAATGTCTGCTGAGGTTTTGACTTTGATTATTTTCTTGGGAAGTGATACTGACTTTTGGCAGCATTGATGTGCGATTTTTATTTCCCAATTGTTTAATTGTTTATTTATCTTCGTGACACTGATGCACATTGACGTCTAAACGGCTAAACAGCTAATTGAGCACCTGTCGTCCAAACTATGCACAGACAAAACAAAAGCAACAACAGAAATCATCATGAAATACAGTGTGTGTCTGCTCCGATCCCGTCTCCTCTGCAGGTTCTGGGGGGGGTGAAGCGGTTCACCTGGACCACCACCTGGATCCCAGTGAGAAAGACGAACTCTCCTGGTTTTCCATCTGCTCACCAGTCCACAAATTTGGATCGCTCCCCTGGCCCCCGATGAGCTCTTCTTGGCCCCGTCGGTCCCGACTGAAGATCAGCCAGATAACGTTATCGTTCCCGACCAATCAGAGGCCTGGATCCGTACCTCGTCCCACAGGTTGGCTTTTCCAACAGATGAGCTGGTAGAGAGAGCCGTGCTTTTATTGTGAGCCAACCAATGGGAGGGGTGGAGATGTGATCCACGGCTAAAAAACTGGGGCCAACCAGTGTTTTGTGGTGTTTGCCGAGGTGATGATGAGCGTGGATAACATGTCAGCGCTGTGCAGAGCTGAGCCGAGTTGAGCCGAGTTATAATAATAATAATAATAAACTTTATTTCTATAGCACCTTTCAAAACCAAGGTTACAAGGTTCACTTTGTCTTGTCTGCTGAGGCTCCTCCTCGTTCACATGTTGTTTGTGTTTGTGAACATCTCACAGCTTTTTGAATAATCAGAAGTTTAAAGCATCTACTCGCCAGAATAAAATACATTATCTGTTTGTAAGACATACAAAGTTGAGAGAAAGAAGTTTCTGTTGATTTAGTGAAACCTCAGACAAAATCCCATTCACCTCTATGATATGATGTGGGAATTATATCTCTTTAAAACCAGATCCCACTGCAGATACGTGAGAAAATGTTATGTTATTTTTGTGATTTAGTTGATGTGACCCTTTAAAACTTGGCAGCAGACACATTTCTCTGTCTCACTGTTGACTTTTGTCTTGTCAAATATGTAAATTTCGAGCCTGTTTTCAGTGTCTGTTGGAAGCCGTTTGTTTCCGCCCCCCAGGGAAAACTCAGATAGTGTATGTGTGTTATTATATATATATTTTTTGGCAGATTTTTAGAAACACTTATGCTGCTGTGCTTATCTGAACTTTCTCTCACTCTCTGTATTGTCCGTCCCGGTGCACCGTCTCCATCTGGCACCTGAGCGGTATATAACACATCATAAAAAAGTATTTGCTAATATTATTTGACCCGGGTCGGTGTTGCGAAACGCTCGCCCTGCAATTTACTGTTAAATGTTGGACTCTACACTTTGTAACCCCCCCCACCACCACCACCACCAACACCACCTCCCCTCTGGCTTGTCGGCCTTCCCACCCACTTCCACCACCTTTCCCTTCCTCCTCTCTCTCTCTCTCTCTCTCTCTCTCTCTGTTTGTGTCCAGCCGGGTCCGAACAGACCAGCCTGTGTTTGTTTCACCTCTGGCCCTCTCCTGTGATTGCGGCGTCCAGGCTAAATTCTGCCGGGGTCTCTAATCTCACCGTTATAGACACCCACCGGATTCACGAGAAAAACCTATTTGACACACATGCTTCCACTTTTCTATTTGTTGCCCCCCCCCCACCACACACACACACACACCTCCCCACCCCCACTGAAGCCTGCTTAATTCGTACAATTTCACCTTCATTAGGCTGCATTTCAAGCTGCAGGGCACAGGTAATGCAAAGCATTCCCCCCCACCCTACCCTTTTTAAATTGTAGGCCCGAGCCTCGGTTGCTAGGAAGTGGAAGAGCCTCAATTGCAGCCATTTCCTCGCCAGTGTACCGAGAGGTCCTATTACAGCGTTTAGGTCAGGGCAATTGGTGTCATTACAGGCAGCCAACTTCCCTCCACCAAAGTAATGAATTAGCCCGAGCTATTTAGGCTGTATGATTGCAGTTGCCAGGGGAGATGAGTATGAAGTGGGGGGATAATTATGGTATGTATCCCTGAGCGGATGTGTGCCGGTGTGGGCCCAGCCACGGGGGCGGTTTTCTTTTGCACACTTGTGTAATGGCTTAATGTAGCTGCTGACAGGCAGCGGGGGCAACATGGAAAGGTGCTACTGTGCTCTGCTTGTGGACTGTGACTGACATGCCGAACCATGCCAGGCTGCTTCGGCCCCGCGGCTCATTTACTTCAAATGACTCAGCCCCCACGTCCAAGAGTCATTTCTGCTCGAAAAGGGATGAATACAGCTGATTGAATATAATTGTTTACAGAACCTTAATAAGGTCATATAGCGAGGGTAACTCTGTATTATCAGTTAACTATAAATTGTGCTTAACCTTCGCTGAGAGCAGCCAGATCTTTACAAGCTGTTGAGACGGGCAAGGAAACCATTAACTCCTGGAACTCTGATAAATTAGCCCGACAATAAAACAATAGTGAACTTTGATTGCAGGGCCCATTCATAAAAAAAACAGTGAAAACAATAACCAAGTAGGTGCTACTTCACTGCAAAAAACTCAAAATCTTTCCAAGAATATTTGTCTTATTTCTAGTCACAATGTCATTTATAGTCAAAACTAATCTCATTATATTTAAAATAAGACTCATCACATACAAAGTAACTTGTTTTTAGACACTTTTTACTTTCAAGCATATTTGTTTGAAATAAATAGAAAAATCTGATAGTAGGGCAAGTTTTTCTTTCTTATTACAAGCACGAAAAACTTTTTTTTCTACTTATTTCAAGTGAAAATTTATTTGAAAAGTAAATTTTTAGATGATGAGTCTATGTGGAAAAAGATTAGTTTTGACTAGAAATGAGACATTTTGACAAGAAATACGACAAAGTATCAGTGATCGATATGTGGTTTATGTTGCAGTGAGGTCTCAACAAGAAAAAAACAAGTTTTGACTAATTTGCTGAAGGAAACGTGGAGGGCCAGAAGCCTGTGGGGTTCGTTCGCAGTGCCGTGCTCGGTGGTGGTGGTGGTGGTGGTGGGGGGGGGGGGGGGTCGGGTGCTGCAACAGGAACTCTGCCAAGAACGGAGGCTTCACCAAACAAAGAGGCCGGCAGGAAATAATGCTGGTCGAGGCTTGTTGGGCCATCTATGGGCTCCTTTCCAAGCTGCTGTAACCAGCTATAAGTCTTTTTATGGGACACCCTCTAACAGGGAGGGGTGGGCGGGTGAGGGGGGGGACAGGAACTTTTACATTTCTGCTTGAATGGGACCTCTGCCAGGGGCCGAGTTCAAAGTGCACTTTCCAGTCATTTGATTTAACTGCTTTGTGTATTTGATAGGCCGGCAGCGAAGGAAGCACAGGACCTGAAGTAATATTCCCTGATTTTCTTTTTTAGTGGTTTAAGAGTCCAGTCTGAGGGGCAACGGGACAAAAACCTCGTAAACTGCGGGACTCTGTCTCTTTACACACACTCAAACACACACACTGCACATGCACATTTAATTTCTGGCTCTCAACCATTCCCTCTGCTTTTCCTCTCCACGCTACAGATCATATCTCATGTCAGTGAGAGCAGAAAAAAGTGCAGCCTGATTATTTCTCAATACAAACACCATGTGTCTGCAGTATCCATATGTCACTGCGTCTCCGCCTGCAGCTGCTTTTTACTCCACTTTCCATGAAATCTTCTTTTTTCTGTGTGTCTATGTGTATGTGTGTGTGTGTGTGGTAGCAGTTTATTTATGATGCTTGTTTTATTTAGTTGCAGCAAACTAAGTTTATTTCATGAGAGATTTGTCAGTTCCTCCTTTTCCAGTCTCTCCATCCGCTCCACAGCTTCACCTCCTCGGTCAGAGTCCAGCAACACTCTCCACAGAAACCAAACCGTGTCTTTTACACGGCCTCCTCCTCCTCGTATCACCAGTCCACTTTGGTTTGGAACAACAGATGAAAGAAATTTGGTCGACTGCAAAAAAAAGAAAAAAATTGCAGCTTCATGCTGCGGCAGAGCTCCTGTAGTTTTCCCTCTGTGGAACGGACCATTTGCAAAGCAGTTGCGTATCTTGCCAGCGATCAGCACTTAGCCAAACTTTCATCCTATCTCTGCTGGTGAACCACTGTTGGTGGTATCCTGCCAAATGGCACCAAGAGAAGAGAAGGGTGGGTGGTTGGCTGGGTGGGGGCTGCAGGACGCCACCTGGTGGTCCCTGAAGACCGGCTCCAAGCTGCGGCCAAGAACTTCAACCAGATGACAAGAATTTGTGTTACTAAGAAATGGGATGGCGAAGGGAATAAGACGAGACACGATGAGCAAAAAGTAAACAAAAAACTGAAATTGCCGATGTTTATTTTAGTATTTTGGCTGTTTTTGCTAAACTGCAAATGGAAAGTCTTAAGTCTGTGTGTTGCTACTGCTGCAGATAATTCCTGAAAAAACCTGACTTCTTCTAAATTAACTTTGACTCAACTTTATTGAAACACATAAAACAAAACTGTGGACTGTCATGTAAACACAAATACTACAAATGTTTATCGGTGATCTGCCTACAAATGGTTACCACACACCTTACATTTCCCATGATGCCCCCCCCTCCCCTCCCCACACAAGCATCTTGCATTTTTTATTATCTCCCTCCCTGCTTTCGCAAATGTTGTGACTTTTGTTTCAACTGGAGCCGAGAAAACGCTGACAACATTATCACAGTGTTTTCTCGTGTAGCTGCTCTCTCAAGGCAAAGCATGGCTCAGGATGAGTAAACCGATCCTCGTGTGTAACTACAACAAACCGTAGCCGCATCGAGCTCGCATCACGGCTCAATCGTGCGGTTTTTCTTGTTTGACTGAAACGCCTTTTGTTTTGCGAAACAGCTAACGTGATGGAGCAGCGCAGATGTGTTCTTTTGCTTTCGCATAATTAGTTATTTTCAGATGAAGTCACTGGCGTTGCAGTCAAAAAGGTGAATATCCCACGCATAGTTTCTGATACATCTGATTACATGCATGAAAAAAGAAAAGAAAAAAAAAGCTCTCTGATCCAGGGCTGGTTCAGAAGCTACGTCCAAATACTTCTTCTTCTTCTCCCTTTTGTTTTGATCTGTGCGCAGCACCAGATGGAGCGAGTTTCTCCCCACATTGGCACACACAAAGCGTACCAGTAACTTTCCTGAACATCAAATCATCGTGCTCTCCTGTGGTTGACGGCATACTTGGAACAATTCGACGTATCCTGACGCAATAGCAGCCGCCCGTCTGCTGCAGCCGCGGCACCACCATTAAAACAAACCTAATAGCTATTATTTGATTTCAGCTTTGTGACTTTGTGTGTCCGTGTGTCTTCTTGAGCAGTGGATGGGATGGTGTGTGTTGTCATGATGAAGTCATGCTTTTCACAGTGTGTGTTTGTGTGAGAGTTTCACTTCCTACCTTGTGGAAGAGAGAGAGCGAGAGAGAGAGGGGGGGTAGTATGACAGCTTGATGGATGGTCTCTTTTGCACACACTGCTTGCGGAATAAGATGATTTCATGTGGTTTGCGAGGCCGCGCTGTTCCTGTTGCTCCAGCGCGCTGCAGCAATTAGCGCACTCACCCATTACATTCACTGTATGATAGGGCTGCAGCGTGTCTGCCTGGGCGTGTGCACGTGGAATTGAGAGCTTCAGTGTGTGTGTGTGTGTGTGTGTGTGTGTGTTGGTTTGCAGATGTGAACGTGAAAACCTCATGGGACATAATTTTCAAACCACACTTGTAGTTTCATAAGACTACTTTTGGCAAATGTTTGCAGAGACAAGTGAAATACGCGCTGGAGCTCTTGCCAGTAAACAATTCCGAGCTGTTCGGCGCAGGAAAGAAAACAGTATCCAGTGAATTATTGGATTTCATTTTGCTGCATGGAATTAAGAAATGGAACCGTTCGCTCCTGTAATCAATCAAACTGAAGGAGGAGGGTTTGCCTCAGTTCAGCAGTTTCACATTTTCACTGCGGGGGAGAGAGAGAGAGAGAGAGATGTTAAATTATGTTCATCAGGAGATGCAAAAAGTGTTCAGTCGCAAAGTCACAGGAAGTTGCAGAGCGGCGTCTTGGTGGGTCTGAAAAGTGTCTGACATCACACTTCACATCTTTCATGGGGGTCTAACCCTGAAACTTCTGACAGCTCAAGTTTGTGTCAGTGTTGCATGAACAGAGCCGAGTGTGTATGCATCCTTTGAAAGACACATATCAGCTTTAGGGATGACGCTGTTGGTGCATCTACTGTATAGGAAGATCCAGGCTTAAACGTCTCAATACCTCCTAGTGGTGTTGGGGAAAAGCATAGTAACGCAATATTTTGTGTGGCAATAGTGTATTGATTCACAGACGCCAAGTATCAATTTTTTATCGTATGAATTGCAAATACAAATTGAAATTTTTAGCACCAGAATACTAAATTACGATTTATGACTGTGTTGGTCAGTCTGGCTGTTTTACAATCCCGTTTTGCAAGAAGAACAATAATTCAAGTGTGAACAGACGAACAACTTTATCTTGGTGGATAAAACACATGTTGAGGATATCACAAAATGTTTAAGATAACAATAATATTGCATTGAGACATAAGTAGTGTTGTATTCTTTTTTTTTTTTTTATCATGGGGCTTCTTGTGATTTCTACTTCCAGTATCCATCTGTGTTGACTATGTTTGTTTTACACAACAATGATCAGTGGTTTTAGTTCTGTATCAGAAATGATCTGCTTCCATACTACACACCTAAAAACATACAGCTACATAGTATAGTGATCATATCCGGACATGTGACAGCTGAGGTTTTAAATGATAACATCTCATCACAGACCTTGAATGACAACTGTTGGTTTGCATTTCCTTTAAAAGCAGCTTATGATTGCTCGAACAACATGTTATGGCTGATATAGGATTTTAGGTTGAATGGTGTTATAACCATTTTTACACAGTTTACAAGGAAAAGTGACCCAAATCTTCTCTCCCAGTCTTTAACCTAGTTTCCTATCTCACACTGTCTGTTTGAACTACTTTACTAACTATTGACCACAGATTAGGAAACGCTCATACAGATGTCTTCAGAGGGGAAACGACCAGTGCTGTTGACAGATGGATGGATGGTTTATGTAAATATATAAAAAGAAGTAGAGGATCACTTCCTCTGATTTTTTTTCTCTTTTCCTCCCTCCCCCTCCTCCCCTTCTCCTCCTCCTCTCCTTCCTGGGCCCTTGCACCACTCCACCTATCCTTTGGTTATTTGACACTGCAGGAGACGCCAGGCATTCAGGGCATTCTTTGTCCCTGGAGAAAGGAGGAGGAGGAGGAGGAGGAGGAGGAGGAGGAGGAGGAGGAGGAGGAGGAGGAGGAGGAGGAGGAGGGAGACAGGGGGTGAGGCAGGGAGGGTGGGGAGGTGGGGTGCAGGACGGGGGGAGACAATACGAGAGGTTCCACTCCGTTCGGCTTCAATAAGGACCCCCACCTCCACCACCACCACCTCCACCCAACTCAACACTTTCCATACACAGACACACATGCACACACACACTTCTCGACCACCTCCCGGCTCACGGAAGGGGCGGAGTCAAGGGCAGCGAGGCAGAGTGGAGTTGGAGGAAAGGGGGGAGAAAAGAGAAGAGAGAGAGAGAGACCACCACCACCACTTCCACCTCCACCACCACCACCACCCCCTTTTCAGTGTGTCCTGGCCTGGGATGTCAGCATGTCCTGAACCCCCTTTTTTCCCATAGGGGGAGAAGCAGAGAAACAGCCCACCTCCCCTCTCTGGGCTCCAGTCACTGAGTCTGACTTTGGCTTCAGGAGCCATTATGTTGTGACTCACTGTGATCGTCACCTGTGTCACGCCTGGATTTTCTCTTTACATCAGAAGATGCCAGAGTTATTTTACGCACGCCTGATGCCGCATTGAAGGATTCCTGTTCGTTACAATTTGAGTTTTATCACAGAAGATGAATGCTAACGTCTTTGCTCGTCCCTTCACTTCTCCTCTGACGTTTACAACAGGTTGACATTTGTGGTTCAGAGTGAGATGTCTCAGCAAATGTTTGGTGCCGTTTGGTTCAGACCTTTATGACCTCTGGTGACGAGACGACTTTAATGACTTTACGTCTAGCAGAGAACACTGAAACTTTCTGCTCTTGTTTAGCTACGCTAGACATTTATGTGATATTGAAAAGCTTTGACAGGTGAATTGATTTTTATTGGCTGGATTGCACCAGTGACTTGGATGTTGGTTTTGCCACCATTTTCCCTGTGTGAACCTGCCACCAATTTCATTTTGCTATGTAGATCAGTCTAGAGAAGAAGCCTTCGAGGCAAATTTCCAATTACCCGAAAACTGGGGAACCCAATTACAAATGGGATTTTTACTTAGGCTGGCTTAAAAGCGAGTGGCTGTAGACGCCAGACACTCTCCCATTTTCTTTGTAAAACCAACAGAAGTCCTTCAACGCCATCGCTCCTGCAAAAATACAACAAACAACCACATTTGTTGACATACACGTTTTCTGTCGTTCTACAAATGTCATCTGGATCATTGCTCTGATTGTTTTGAGGTCTATCCGACTGTGTACAGAGGCATTTTGATCCATATCCATTGGTCATGCCTCCTGGAAGTTGGTGATCAATACACCTTCACAAGACCCAAACTCTATCTCAATGAGATTGTGTGATAGTTGATCATTCAATCAATAATACGAAGCAGCAATCACGGTATTGATTATCTAATGAGTTTGAAAACAGTTTTTAAAGTGTCTTTGGAGACAGGACAACCGTTTGACATTTGAGGATACTGGATGTGTTGTGTGTGTGTCTTGGGAAGAAGAGATCAATAAGTTTAATTGATTTTTAAGGTAAAGAAACATCCATATCATCATCAATATCATATGATCAGTCCTTCAGACTTCTTCAGACACTTACAGATTGAGCCACACATCCACAGCAGTGCACCACCTCTATGAAGGAAAGTCCCAGTAATGTCACGGTGGCCATCTTGGCTACTTAACTGGGTCTAAAGACTGAGGTAATGCAATTTGTCTCTATATATTAAACTGGGCAGACTTGGAGGCAGATGCCCGCTCTTATTACAGTGAAAGCAGAGCAGAAACCAATAAGTCGTTGTGAAAAGAAGAGGAAAATGAAAGAGCCAGCTACAGTTAGCTGTCCAACATGACAAAAAGCCAAAGCAGAATGTAAAAATAATCCGGCATAAAATAATTCCATCCCAAATGGTCTTTTAAAGACATGTTACAGACGGTAATCATGAATGTAAGCGACGTCAGCCAACCTCAGTCTCAACTGGGACGTCCAGCGTTACATCTGTGGCGTAAAAATTACAGCCGTGGCCGGAAACGGGGAGTTACTTTTTTATCTGACCTGAATATTAACATTCTTCCGGAGCTGCTGGGTGAAACCTTAAGCCTGTGTTTAAGAAATATCACTGCTGTTACGGAAAAAACCCACATATCTGCGAAATGTGTTTATGCAGGAATGATGGAAAGAATGCTTATTATTGTATTTTCTCCATTACACAATGAGATTTTCTCCAGGCAGAACAAACACACAGGATTTAAACGGTTTGAGAAACATGTCAGCATTCAACCTGAGAAAATTTGACTGCTGTGGTTTTCACCTGATGATGCTGATGTTTGACATTTTGAAAGGATTGATTTATTTCTGTGCACACGAGCTCTCCTGCCGACCTCAGTGACCACACTCACCTTTTGTGGCTTGGCTGATACATATGAAAAATTCCTCGTTGCTCTGAAAATCTTTTTTTTCTCACAAGGAAAAAACAAGTCCTGGTCTCCAAAGTGCTCTGTTTTGTGTTAATATGAATTTGTGGTGTGAGTGTCAATGAAAGATGTTGGTGTGCTGTAGTTCAACTTAGACTGCAAGAAGATTGATGCGGTTCTCGCATCTGTGTATTTGGAAGAGAGTGTGGGGCTGGAATCAGGAAGTGATTAGGGTAGCTTAGTATAAAGACTTGAAACAGGTGGCGTTGGTGTTGTAGGGGCTTATAGGGATCTAAACCTCATCGATGTTCACGTCAAATGAAAATTTGTTGGTCACTACACATAACCAAGAAACATTTGCAGCATATATCCTCTTTTGAATGTATGATTCTGCATGGACTAACTATAGTATGGTTTCCACTGAGAAAATTCCTGGTAAAATTTTGGAGGCGGGACCAGAGTAGGACCCGTGTAGGACCCACCGGACATAATCGTTGTATAACCCTTATTGTTCTTCTCTTTGCTGCTGTTGTTGTTGACACTTTCTACTAATGCTCCTCATCTGCTGGGTTTTAAAAATGCCGCTTATTTGGGCTCTTTCTCTTGGCGTCACATCCTCCATTGAGTATACCCAATCAGCACTGAGTAAACCTTGAGCCCCCACCCAGGATTTTTCAAGGCTGCTTGGAGTAGGCTACCTACCCTGAGGCAGTGACTCAGGTTTGGGGGACAGCCGCCATCCCGCCATCCCACCAGTCCGACATAGGCCTCTAATTGTCTAAATGGGCAACACTTAATTTTCTATCAAATGTCCCATCATTCTGACAATTCTTGCCTCCTATGGTCGGAATGACGGTATTATTTTCTTTTTTTAAACATCCGGCCTTTCTGACAATTCCTTTAATAGTGTATTTTCTACTCAAAAGATTGGTTAAGTTTAGTAAAAAGACCAGGTAGAGGCTAGACAGCCCAGATAGATAGAGAGAGCCCAGATAGATAGAGAAAACCCAGATAAGTAGGAGGGAGTCACCTGTTGAGTAACGCACATTTCTTCATATTGAAAGCCTTGTCGGAGTGGTGGGATGATGGCATGTCGGAATAGCGGTATGTAGGAATGACAGCATATAACCCTCAGGTTTAGACCCTGTAAAAGTTCTGGGAGATTTTTCTTTCGGTGCGGTTCCTGCAGTGGAGACACGCCCCGAAGTTTCTAATATAAATTATGTTAATGACAGAAGTGTAGAAGATGTGAAGGCCACTGTTTGACACGAGCCATTTCACGCTATCAGGCCTTATGCTAAGCTATACTAATCACCTCCAGGACGTCTGTTTGTGTCTATGCACAGGCATGAGAGCAGTATTTTATATTTATTTATTTCTTCTATGAAAGATAACAAGTAAGTCTATAATCTCCCACGGTGTTCAACAGACAAAGACACATGATTTGACATAACAACATACACAAAAAGAGTAAAAATCAAAGAGGTCAACTGCCTACAAGTTTTATTTATTTACATGAGGAGGAAATGAGTCGGTCGACTTTTTTCTTCACAGAACTAAATCATTTTTTGGCAACCGCTGGCAATCAGACTTCCTCCTTTTCTATCAGTGTGACTGATGGCTCCATAAAGTAATATAAAAACATCCGGAGCAGGAACTGTATTTTACACTGCTGCTTTATTGTATAAAGGAACCTGAACAGGATGCAATACGAGTAAATATTATTTGGCTGCGTTTTTTTCCCCCAGCCCCGTTCACCCCGCTGCTGTGGTGCACTGACATCTCATCAGACAGAGTTCAAAGAGCATAATATGTGCTGTATGTTTCACTCATTTATCAATAACTACAGATTAGATTTCAGTCGTTGGTTAGTTATTCTGGCAGCTTTAACTGAGAAAGATAAAGCGCAGTAAATGGAGAGTCTGAAGCACAGTTGGTACAAAGGACTGTGGGTCATTTATCAGCATTTTTGATATGTTTTTATGTACCTGGTGTGACACTTTGTTCTTAGTTAGGACATCAAAGCTTTTAAAAATACACAGAAACTAGATCCTTGTGCTTCAAATCTGAATGTGTTGATGTTTTTGAGGCCAAAACGGCTTCAAAAAGTACAAGTGTGACTTTTTATTTCACAACAACTCTGCATAGCATTGTCTCCAAATGTTTTTTTATTTTATTTTTTAGTTTGGTCGTATCATTTCTATAACTACAGACGTGTGTGTATAAATACATGTGTGAGTGAGGCGGAGAGGGAGAAAGAGGGAGTCAGAGGCCTGTGGATAATAATAATGTTACAGCAGGAGGATTGTGGTCTGCATGCTGGAACAGTTTATTAGGGGGAAGTCTGCAATTACATATTTTCTGGGTAAACATTAACTAGCTCTGTATCGCAGGCCTTCACAACAACAGCAGCAGCAGCTTGGACTGTAACAGGCTCAGGCCGGCAGCGCACAATCATATGATTCACTTTTTACACAAGCAGTTAGCAGCACAGCGGCTGCATGGGCACAACAAACCTGCTTTATTTGAGCAAACTATTAATCTAACGTTGCTGTAGTTTCCAATAGTGGATATTTTCACAGTATTAAGGTTTAACCCAGAAAACCTTACAAGTTGTGGGATTAAAGGACACCCGCTATTAAAATAATGCTAAAAATACTGCACTGCAACTGGGTTTGGAAATATTTTCCCCCCACTGAAAATTAGCATTTAAGGGATTTTTTTCTTTTTTTTCATGACAACCTCAGTGTTGTTCCTCCAAATAGAAACGCTGTAGTCTCCTGGATTATTTAATGATGCTTAAGTTTTATGTCGTGCCCATCGGTTATTAATATTCCAACTTTAATTTCTGAGGAGTCAGTGTTTTCCATCGATTTTTCTAAAAATGACAACAACCGTCGACCTCAGGGGGGTGTCGATGTGGCGAAGACACCGGCTCGAGGCCTGAATCTCACTTGTTGGAACCAAGGACCTGAACTTCGTGCCATAGTCTTGCGCTGATCCAGAATCCTGGAGTGAACTGGTTTTATTATTAAATGGAAGATTTGGTTTATTACAAATCGGGTTGCAGCTCAGGATTAAGCGATTACTTTGATGAGCACAGTGTTGTGATAATATGGTCAGAGCTAGAAAAATAAAACCCAAGCAGCAAGAAATCCTAATTTTTCCATCAAGTTTATACAAAATGTGATCTTTAGCTCCAGATTACAGTGAGTTAGACTTTTATTGCTAAGACTTCTTTTAGTTTTAAAACACATCTTTATTACTGTGATTTGTGTTGCACACTGGATGGACAGAAATTCAAACATTTGGAAACAAAGTTAAAGACGCCCCATGGTTGCTCCCTGCTTAACAGCCTCGATGATGATGATGATGATGAATCACAAGCATCAACAACCTTGTCTTTGCAGTACTTGTGCAGTTATATTTTGCATTGGATTGCTACAGCTGCCTTTGCTGCTCTTCATTTGTAGTATTTTCTGCACTGAGAGTAGACAATCTTTTTCCTGTTTACACTGGCTCACACATGCCCATTGTCTCTAAATAGTCATGTGATACATGTGCTGAAGTGTGATTGGAAAGATAAAGATTATTATTATATTATCTGATAAGAAACTCAAACACTGGTCCAGACAGAGAATGTTTTTGCTTTAAAATGAAAATGTAGTGTGGACGTAGCTTGAAATGTTTCTGATTCCTCACCTCTGGTTGTTAAAAGCCTGTAATGTTGTAGAAGTAATGATTTTCTAATGGATTAACTGGTCTTTTTTCCTTCACTAAAGATCTCAACAGTTCATGTCCATAGAACTATTAACTATTGAATGTGTTCCAACTGTCAATAACCTATGGGCAATTGCTTTGTCTATTAGGATATGAGCAACAGTTTTGCTTCCTGAACACTCCCAACACACACTCTGATGTTTATTCTAATACTTGATACTAACCCCATGGTTAATGTCAGCACTAACATTGATGGCAGGTTTAATTTTTAGCCTTTAGCAAAGTCAGACATGTGTCCTCTGACCACATCCTGCATCATCATCAACATCATCACCACCACCACTCGCAGAGCAAAGGTTTACAGAGAAGCAGCAGAGGCAGGGAGGCAGCTATAATAGCTTACAAATGTTGCCCCTTTCTCTCTGTGTGTGCCCATCTGAGGGCAATTTCCAGAGCGGCGCAGTTGTGATGGATCTCTGCCTTTCAGGTGTAATTATTTTAAGAGAGATTGAGCTGTTAAGCACTTGAAAAACATCACAGAGGCTCAGCGAGTGTTTATGCTTTCCGTTCTGTCTCTGGGGTCCCAGAAAGGGGACGGGGGGGGGTGGTGGTGGTGTTGGACTTACTCCTTTACCCCCCTGATAAAGGGTATTAATAAAATAATAATGATAAAAAACAACAATAATCCTGGGCTATAGCCTTGTAAAAGCTCAGTAGATTTTAGCCTAGTTTTGGTGACATTAATTAGGTAGAATATATGATTGAATATACAGTATAAGAGAGGGGGTTGGTTTCAGACACATTATAAATAAAACAGAGACTTCAGAGAAATGTCTAAATTGAGCAGTTTACTCTCTCAAGCCGCACTGTGACATCTTCAAAATAAATCATCACTCTCTTCATAACATTGTTAACAAACCACAAATTGTCAGCCATGTTTCTTTTTGGTTGTTTTGTGCTGCTGGTGTCACTGATTACCATGGTAACTTCAGTAAGCCCTGGAGATGGGTGAGTTGTGTAATGGTTTTGTTTTTGCCTGAAATGTGCCAGTCTTTATTTTTGATTAACAATGTTTAATGCAGCGTGAGGCAGATGAAGAGTAGCCAGATTTATCAATATCAGTATTTATTTTGAATAATGAAATACAATCAACATTCATAGGCTATGTTCTAAACAAGTGTGTTAAAGAAAATGAGGACATTAATGTACAAATGAGGTAAACAAACTTTACATTTTAAGAACAGAGGTAGTCAACAGAGGGTCCTTGACCCGTAGGAGGTGCACGGAGGTACTGCAGTGGGGTAGCAACATTTTTCATTTATTAGAATTTTTTTTGGTTTTGTTTTCACATTGGCGTGAACACTCAACTCACTTCACCTTGCCCATGCATAAAATAAAAAAAAAAATAAAAAAATTACTATATGGACCTGTGTATTCATAACAAGGTACGTTTATACTAACGATAGTTCTACTTGAATATAAAACCCAATCTTATACAACAGTAGGGGGGTCCCGGCTCCATCTCTCCATCAGTTTGGGGGTCCTTGGCCTGTTTTAGAGTATTTGAACAAAAAGTGTGTGCATGTGTAGTTTAGAGGTGTGTATTGGCAAGATCCTGGTGATACGATACAGGGGCAACAGTACAATATATTGCTATTGTTTTCCTTTTTTGAATGTGCTAAGTAATCTAATGCTAGCAGAGTAGCAAAGGAGTCAATGGCTGAATGACTGTGGCCCATACTGTCAGAATTTTAAATACAACACAAACATGAACCACCGGCGTGAATGTTTGCCTGTTAATCTGTACAGTGAGTTTGAGTATACAGTATTGCTAAATGAAATATCGTGAAATTTCATTATATTTGCTTACACCCCCATTGGTTTTCTGGTGGTGAGGTGGATTTACGAGATTTTTCTGTCAATCCAGCAGGACCTGCAGCATAAGACTCCGTGATCTTTGCATGTTTTCTTGGTGCACTTGATGCAACAGGTTTCAACTCTCCTAAATCTTTTCGGGCACATCCAGCACCATGTCCTACTCTTTTTGGAGCCATTGGTGGTCAGGTTAATTATGGGAGCCGCTTCTGATTCTCGTAATCCCTTTATTTCCTGCACCATAGTAGCAGCAGTCGGGGCTCTGGGGATGTGAACTCTCCTCATCAATTCTCCAGACACCAGGTTGTTCCCTAGCTCCTCTAAGAAAAGCCTTCTCCTGTTCGTCTTGCCACTGTTCCAGTTGGGATTCACAGCAGTGTAAATCACGAAGGAGTTGAAGGCAGACACGTCGATCATGTTGAAGAACAAAGCCTGTGGCCACTGAGAGGTCTTTCTTCTGCAGCTGTAGGTGCTGATGGCCTACAAAATAAATAAATAAAAACAAATACAGTATATCTCAGACAGGCACATAATTTCAATAAAAGTAAGCAGGCTAATTCTGGAATAAATGCATGCTGTAATATGTGTAAAGGCTCATACCTGGTTCAAGTTTTCAACAGCTCCCTTGCAGCGGTTATAATCTTTGACGATCACAGGTCTCTTTTTATTATCATTGCTCATAGCCATGTCTCTGTGTCTGCTGCTGAGGACGACCAGGTTCTTCCCCCGCTTGGGAATGTAGCTCACTGCAGTGGTTGTCTTTGTGAAGCCGAAAATAGAGGAGTGGAGGGCTTTCTCTTTCCGTAGCGCGAGCTTGGGAGGAAGCTCGGGTTTGTTTTTTTTAATGGCCCCGACCAGCGCCACATTTCTCTTCAGAAGTTCCTGCACAAGTGAATACGTTGTGAAGACATCATCACATGTGACAGTGGCCCTTCGGAGCTTCTCCGTCAACTTCAGGACAACACGTTCTCCCTCGGAGACATTCCAAGTATCTCTCAAGGCCTTTCCAGTATAGATCTGGCAGTTCCAGACATACGAAGTGGCGACATCAGCAGCGACCCACATTTTCATTCCGTACATTCCTTCATGATTCGGCATATACTGGCGAAATTCGCACTGGCCTCTGAAAGGGACACGCTGCTCACCAACACACACATCTTCCCCGGGATTGAAAAGCAATGGGAGGCGTTGTGTCCACATGTCCCAGATCACGCGGATGGGGGCAAGCTTGTCCTTTCTGAGACGGCCAGATCTGTTCTTCTTGTCATCAAACTGGAGGTTGGCGCTGATTCGGTTGAATTTGGAGAAACTCATGGTGGCTCGGAAGATCGGACGTCCAGTTTGGTCCTCCCAGAGGTTGGAGCGGGGTTCTCCCTTTGAGCGGTATACACCAGCCAAAATCAGGAGCCCAATGTACGCTTTCACACCTGTGACATCGATATCGTTCCACGCTTTTGTCTTTCTTCCCCTCAGGTTCGTCATGTTGACGATGATGTTGATGATCTCCTGAGTGAGAAACAAATCAAACGAGGAGTCCAAGTTGTCAATCCTGGAGATGGCGTACCGTGTCGGCCCAGGAGTCAAACCTTTGTTAGAAGGAACATAACCGGGGGTCTCTGCATTCGTAGAAAGCCAGACTTGCCCATTTCTTGAAGTCCACTCCCTTTCAGGATTGTGTTTGTCCTCTCCATCCTCAGTGTGAAGGTCAGGACAGGAGGATGAGGAAGAAGAATGATCTGATTCCACTACATAGTCCGGGTCAATGTCTCCCTCTGCTTCACTTTCATCAACCTCTCCAGGAGGTGCATCCTCTTCAGAAGATGCATCCTTGTCAGGGACATAGTCCGGTTCAATGTCTCCCTCTGCTGCACTTTCATCAACCTGGTCACTTTCATCAACCTCTCCAGGAGGTGCATCCTCTCCAGAAAGTGCATCCTTACCAGGAGGTGCATCCTCCATGTGTTCATCCTCTTCAGAACGGGCAACTTTGCGAGGAGGTGCATCCTCTTCAGAACGGGCAACTTTGCGAGGAGGTGCATCCTCTTCAGAACGTGCAACTTTGCGAGGAAGTGCATCCTCTTCAGAAGATGCATCCTCTTCAGGAGGTGTATCTTTAACAGGAGGTGCATCCTCCATGGGTTCCTGCTGAGCCCGTTCCTCAGAGACGCAGCTCTCCATCTTGCTCCTTCCTTGTCACAGGAATGAAATGGCCAATCTACAAACATAGAAATAGATAAAAAAGAGAAGAAAACATATTAATCTGTAATATCTTTATAGCATCTTTTGGAAGTGGGTATTTTTGTAGACGTATTATTTGGGAGTATGATGAATATTTTTCCACAGTGTTCTGTTGACCTAAAATCTGATTTCCAAAATTTGTCGAGAGAAAGGCTTACAGGTCTTACAAAAACATGTGTCATACAGTAACACAACACACAAAATAGTCAGCTCAAAATGCCCAATTTGGCAAAAATCCTCGTAATGTATGTTGCTTAAAGAAACAGAGAGTTGCATAGCATACATGCAACATGAAACAAGTTTAAAGTTACTAGCCAGTCAGCATTTTCATAGGCCACATTTTTTTGGTTGGGAAATTATGTTTAGTATGATCAAGTTTGACTATGGCATGCTAAGATTTACAGCAGAGGCCCTGAGTCATGGTCTGAGGTGTGTGTGTGGGTGTGTGTGTGTGTGGTAAACCAACAGCGGCTGTGGCATACAAAATGTCATATTTGAATGAAGTTTGGTGTACAGAGGGAGACAAGTTGTTTAGTAACATTACATTACATTCAGAGTCCACGAGCCCTGACAGCAGGTCTCAACAACAACACCCCACAAAAAATGTCTCTGATGATAGTTATGTAGTGTTAGGCATTCATTAGGCATTCCCTGTAATTTGATTTTTTTTTTAGTAACAGAGTGATGTAACTAGGGGTGTAACAATTCACCAAACCCACGATTCGGTTCGAACTTCGGTTTTTGACTCACAGTTCGGTTCAAACCTCGGTTTTTAAAAACATACTAAAAAACCTTTTGGAAAACTTCCAGAAAAATGTCTGGATTGTTACACTGCAATATCAAGAACATGAACATGACTTAAAATCAAGCGTAGCATTAGTTCTGGCAAGCCATGACATCAAGCTCTAAATCAGCACAGCGTAGCTGCATCACCGGTGCAGATCAGCTGATGGCTCAGCTGACTCCCCGTGGCCGCTTCCTATTGGGGAATTGCATTCAGAGCGCGCTATTTAAACCGCTCTAGTCCAACGTCACCTCCCTTGCTGCTGCGCTCCCTGCTTATGCCGTTCATGATAGCTCATGAAGGGCAGGAAGGTGCTCTTCCTGCCTCAGGCTTTCCACGCAAGCGCTTGGAAGAGCAGGGGGTCTCAGAACAGTATCATACCGCCAAATAAAACTTGTGCAAGTAATTAAATATTATTTTGACATAGTGATCCTGACAGAATTATATTAACTTAACCAAGTATAACACTTCTCTTTAGACCAGTCCCCTATAAAAAAAATAGATAAATTAAAAAAAAACACTTACATTAATTTCTTAACTATCCAGGGATAGAAAAAAAATTAACATTTGTCTTAAGACCACTCTACATCTAGCCTCGTAAACCAGCCTCTCGCGGAAATGCATTTCATTTCATTTCTCGGGAGAGTCTGGCCTCATTCCCCCTGTAAGCGTTTGGGGTGGGCGGGAGCTGGGCGGGAGTAGTAGCATTGACAGACAACCCCATTCTGCTGATTGGCTGTCAATGCTACTACTCCCGCCCACCCCAAACGCTTACAGGGGGAATGAGGCCAGACTCTCCCGAGAAATGAAATGAAATGCATTTCCGCGAGAGGCTGGTTTACGAGGCTACTCAACATCATCTAAATAAAAAAAATAAAAAACTTCTTACACCAGTCCGAGGTATAACAATAAGTAAGGCCGAGCCAATCAGCGTCGCCCACTGTGATTGACACAGCACGTTGGCCAATCAGGGACCGACTGGTGCAAAGCCCCGTCACTACACCAACTTGCTGATTGGCTGAATGGCTGAAGGGGGTTGTCTAGGCCTGGGACGATAATAAATTTTGCTGGACGATATATTGTCCCACAAATTATTGACGATAATCAATATTGACACATTTTTTTGAGAACAAATTAACCACTAATATAATAATAATATTTCATAATAATGCAAGTAGACCCTTTTAAATGCGATAAACTTTTATTTCTCATAAGTATTTTTTAACCATTGTAATTGGAATGACAAGAACTTATATAGCTACAATCCTAAATAAATAAAATAAACAAAAAATAATAAACAGTGCAGTGCAGCTCTTCTGTCCAATAACGTTACACACCTGAAGCTCCACTTTTCATTCAAACAAACTAATGTGACTTCCACAGTCTGATGTAAGATTTCATCAATGAGACTAGCATTTATCTCCTAAAAAGCATTAAACCAGCCGGCGGTAAACCTCTAAAAACCTGCTGATAAGTTTTCTTAGTCGTTTTCTCCCCCAATGACGGAGGTTGACCGGCCGTGAGCTGCTGCAGACCATAATACATCCATGCTGCAGACTGTGGGAAGCCTCGCTCCTCCTGCTCGCTGCTACCACATTAGCTCCAAAAACGTCGGAGGAAATCTCCTAACAGGCGATATGTGGATAAACTGACCACAGACTGGGGATCTAAACTGTGACTTTCTGGCATGAAAAAATATTAAAACTTTAAAAAGTGACGTGTTAATGGCGCTGCAGCGAGAATTACGGTGGGGGCGGGACTAGATAAGCTTTTGCTTCTCCCGCTTTTCCCTTTCGGCCATGTATTAAATTGACATGCCCGAAATAAACAAATTGATTGATTGATTGATTGAAAATAGCTTTTAGCTGCTTAGCTTTACAGCTAGCGCTGCCGGTTGCTGCCAAATGCATTCTGGGAAACAAAGATCCTGGATGACTGACAAGAGGGTTCACTCCTTTCATTCTGCTATGAAACAAACGGCCCAGGTGCTGAGACCGATGCACAGAGTGAAGCCTCTTGTCATCCAGCCTGGTTGGAGGCGAGAGACCAGTAAAACAAATACTGTACGTGCGCATGCACATGGCGATATATCGAGGCCGGAAAAATGAACGAGTTCATTTTCATTTATCGTGCGATTAATTGATTTATTGATTATCGTCCCAGGCCTAGGGTTGTCTGTCAACGCTACTACCAAAGATATTAAACCGTCTTTGCTACTACTCCCGCCCAGCTCCCGCCCACCCCAAACGCTTACAGGGGGGATGAGGCCAGACTCTCCCTCGGAATTAAATGAAATGCACTTCCGCGAGAGGCTGGTTTTACGAGGCTATTACACCCCTAGATGTAACGCATTATAAATTTTAAAATAGTAATTCGATTATGGTTAAACCAAGGCAACTGTTACCATTGTAGGTCCTCTTTGATCCTCTTACCCACACTTGGGCACCTGTCCTGGGCTTCCAGTGTCGGCCCGCTCCGCTGTCTTGCTAAACATTGTTTTTGTTTGTTTGTTTTCTGGCGGGAATGGAGTAATGTAACTAGCAGGGTTGGAAGGATTACTTTAAAAATCCAGTACAATTACAAGTTACCTGTTAAAAAATGTAATCAGTAACTTACTGTAAGTATCACAAAATTGAGTAGTGTACCGGATAGTGTACATTTGGATTACTTCAATACCAAAGAATATCACATAGCCATTAGGGCTGGGTATCGATTCAAATTTCAAGAATCGATTCGATTCCGATTCTTAAGATTCAGAATCGTTTTTTTCGATTCGATCCGATATCAATTTGGATTAGTGTCATTAAAACCGTTTTTTGAGCTGTTATTAATACCTGATTGTCTAGTTATGCAACATATTAATAGTATTAAATTAATGAAGTAGTTTAGTAGTAGTAGTAGTAGTAGTTAATGATGGCTATAAGACTGGTGAAAATGGCAAGGACCAATCCCAGAATGTTGATAGACTAGAATTTTATGAACATGCTGTAGGGCAGAATTACTGAACAGATCCAGGGCACCTGCAGCAATGGATTGCTATTGGGACACTGGGACAGTAACCTGGTGCATTATTAAAAATATGACATGAAGAATTCACCCAAAAGCTGTTGCTGTTGAATACAAAAGTACTATTATTTTAATTTTGTCATGGCCATTTGGCCCACAAACAGCTGTGAACGTGAACAACTTAAAGCAGAAGTAAGCGATCCGGTCGTTTTGGCTAATTTCTTGTCAGCCGATGGAGTTAGCAGTCCCCGCCCTCATCATGGATCTATTGGTCCTCGTCCCTACATCACCACATTCACGCGCATCCCTTGGCTGCACACACAGCCCTTCATGCTGTTCTCTCTCCTCATTGGATAAAGCTTGTAGGATACAAGGAAGTATACAAGAAGTTTTCTCCTCGGCTTACTTACAGCAGAGCAGAGTGACTGACAGACCCGTGTTTCGGACCAAACACTCTATGTAAGTGATTGTTGTCGGAAGATATAACTATTTAAGACTTATATTAACACAAACATTCAGCTTACTTCTGCTTTAAGACAGTGAAGTGTAGGGTCACACAGTGAACTATACTGCATGTTGTGCACACTTCAGCCCGAATAGCAGCATCAGTGTGAAAAGCAGCATGACTGACGAGCGGTCGGTGGCGTGGAGCGGTGTGGGTCCCTGACTGCAGCAGGGACCGTGACACCACTGTGAGACTGACCGCCTGTAAGTGCTTTGGGACGGGGATGGGGGGCGGGGCTCACGGCAGCACCCACGGCTCATTGAAGATGGTGCTTGAGACGTGCTTTCACATTGGAGTCTACAAACGAGAGACCGGAAAATGTCGCTAGTCGCTTTTGACTAAAAAAGAGAAAGTCGCCAAGTTGGTTGGATGAGAGAGTGGGGGGCGGGTGTGAGGAGGACCGAGCCTGCGTGTGCATGGTGTGCGAAAGGAGCAGAGGAGTGAAGTTTGTCGTTGTTTTTCTTTCTTTTGGGTTACGGCTGACAGTAACTGTACCGTTCCTGAAATAAATGAAGGTTTGTTGAACAACTCCTCATCATCCTTTTATCACGTCCGGTCAGACACTACAATATATATAACAATTTTTTTTAAAAAGTTAACGTAGGCCTACTTGATCTGTAGGAATTAAAATGAGAATCGATTTAAAATCGGTGGATTGATCTTTTCAACCCAGCACTAATAGCCATTCATCACGCATCAATTCACGTAGATTAGATCACTCCAACCCGGAAGTGAAACGATCCGAGCATCAGGTAAAAAAAAAATAAAAATAGTATGACAATAGATAAACTAACGATTGTAAAATCATCATTGTCAACATAAGTCACAGCAGTCCCCAGTCAGAAGGTACTGAAGAACAGTAACGCGATTACTTTTAATGATTTAATTTATTAAAATGACTTCTTAGAGCAAGAGGTAGAGTAAGAGGTATTTTTTCTGCTATCCCTTAAGATGTTGCCCAACACTGAGTTATGTAATGAGAGACAGGAGGTAAATATCTGTAGCTCTGCTTGGGCGTAAATACGTAGTGAAGTGTCTTCACTTGCAAATATGGCGGCTACCAAGCACAGCACGCAGAACTGGTCCACGGCGGATGTAGCTATAATGATCCAGGCTGTTAAGTAGCTTATTAAAATAAAATAAAATAGACTAGTGCTGTGCAATATTACGATATATATCGTAGTGCGATATATAATAATGTCTATTGTAGCCTACGAACGAGCCCTCTCGTTTATATCGTAATTTTAACGTGTGGGGTACTGGGTTAGCTCTGTTGCAACGGTGACGTTACTTGGGTCGCAGGACATGTAAAACTTGTTACAAGTACAAGTCAGCAGTGTAAAACTCAAGGATGTGGGACACTGAATCATCCCTGGACGCTGTGAGTGACAGACAAACAGCCGAACTCCACACGTGGGTTTGTTTACAACAGAACAGCTGTAGTGAGGACGTGATGCTGCAGGAGAGGAGACTGTAAACTAAACAGGAACAGGACACCTAGCTCGTTGTGGTTACGCCATACGTTAACAGGTGACTGTTTCACATGAGTTGTGGGGGAA
Source organism: Trachurus japonicus (assembly GCF_045865225.1). NCBI lineage: Eukaryota > Metazoa > Chordata > Actinopteri > Carangiformes > Carangidae > Trachurus > Trachurus japonicus. The sequence goes on from NC_140916.1 coordinate 9,567,624, forward strand.
ATAACTGCTGTGTGGAAAAACACGCTGTAGTCCGTGATCGAGTCACAGACGAGTGTGTTTGGAGTTGACGGGAGGAGAGAAAAAAGAGAGCGACACGCACGGCTGTGATATGACGACCGTGTCCCCGGCCGCTGAGGAGGAACTCAGCTGTTATCGAAAAGGACCTAAACCAGAGCTGTAACTTTGTAGTGGAAAGGGCCATTATTGTGCGTCTGCCCCAACTCTGAAGCTGAAGAAGTGCTCTCTCTTCCTCCTTCCCGTCTCTCTCCAGCTGTCCTTTCAAAATAAATGCACAAAAAGTCAGAGAAAAACAAACAAACACTGACTCGTGAGTCGACGGTGAGATATTGTGGCAGCCGCCACCAAATTATCTATGCAGGAAAAACCCTGTACATAGGCCTATATGATTTTAAGAGAAAATACAATATTGTATGTATATCATTATCAGGATATAAAATTACCTATATCGGGATATAAAATGTTGTCCAGCACAAAATAGACTAATCTTTTCATTTTAAAATTTGAAATTTGAAATTTGAAATTTGAAATGTGGTGATAGCCTATCTGTGGAACAACATACTAATCGCACATTTAGTATGTAGTTGCATGAATTTAGTATGCAGCACATGATTGAGTGTAATAGGCAGGACGTTAGGTGGTTTCAAAGAGAGCCAGTTTGTTTTGGACGTTTTTTATCAACGTCCGCTCTGAATAAATGCAGAAGGCAAGACAAGTTTCACGGGTAAACACCAGCTCGGAATACATCACTTCGCATGTTACATGTTGCATGTTAAGTCTTCAGGAATGGTTTGTATCTGAATGAAAAAAAAGTTTGCATGTACTTTTTGCTTGTGACCTGCTGAGAGAGAGGGGGAGGGTTGTTTACCTTTGTGGCAATGCGGAGCCGCGGGATGAAGCACACGAGGCGGAGTGCCGTGACTCAGAAGCTGGTTTAAGCTCTACCTCTTTCTCCTCTGTCTCTCTGTGTAGCCTCTGTAGTTTGGTCTCCTCTCCGCGTTTTTCCAGTTTTGTTATAGTTTTACTGTCCCGCCAAATTGCTCCACCGTTTCAAATCTCCACTGTGTGTTTGACAAAGAGACTTCCTGTTCAGAGCGACGTCGAGAAGGATGGACCAATGAGCACGCGCTGTGTGACGACAGTGCTTATGGGAGCTGTAGTTTCAGAGTGGCGAATGAGTAACGCGAGTAGAAAAATCAGAAAATCCGGGTGTTGTGGTTCGTTCCAGTTGTTGGAAGCCAGAATTCCCGACCTCCAAATCGGAATATTAATGCAACAAATGAAGAGTTCATTTGCAAAAGCAGATAACTGCCATTTTGAAAAAAGAAGAAGAGCGGATGCTCTTGAATTATTCTTATAGTGTTGTTTTCAATAAAGCTTTTTTTTTTTTTTTGAGTTACATCTGTTTTTGTACATCTCATCTCAAAGCCACTCAACTTTGTTTTGACTGATATCACTGATATTTTCAATAATTTAAGGACATTTATAGATCACCCACGTTAATAGCATCACCGTGGATCCTTTATAGATGAATATTAACACATAGGCTAGTAAAAAAAAAACACACACAAAAAAAAACAGTTGTCTACATTAAAGCAGAAGTAAGCGATCCGGTCGTTTTGGCTAACTTTTTGTCAGCCGATGGAGTTAGCAGTCCCTGTCCTCGTCATGGATCTATTGGTCCTCGTCCCTACGTCACCACATTCACGCGCATGCCTTGGCTGCACACACAGCCCTTCATGCCGTTCTCTCTCTTCATTGGATAAAGGGTGTAGGATACAAGGAAGTATACAAGAAGTTTTCCCCTCGGCTTACAGCAGAGCAGAGTGACTGACAGACCCGTGTTTCGGACCAAACATTATGTAAGTGATTGCTGTCGGAAGATATAACTATTTAAGACTTATATTAACACAAACATTCCGCTTACGTCTGCCTTAATGTTTCAATCTACATTTTGTAATAAACAAATTATAAGTATAATTTGATATGATCAAGAGACCTAAAAACAAAAACACGGCCCGTTTTTATAAATTTACAAGCAAGTGGGCAACACACATGGATGGTTGACGAATAACACAATTCTGACTGTCCGGGTGTCACATACTGATAAAAAATTATATTTTTTAAGAATATATATGTAAATGTTGTTCCTCTGACAAGATATAGTACAATAATACCAAAGTTGTTGGTGGTGTATTAAGATTTCTACTCAGAATTTTGATCCAAACATCAAAAATGTCATACGGTGTGACTGTCCAGCATATGTGTGACCTTAATAATAAGAGCATATTTCCAAATAAATTATAAATATTTGATAGTTGTACAATGCATATAAAATAATGAAGTGTTTTTAAAGCCCACAGAAAGATTTGATGTCTGTGCATAATGTCCAAACAAGTTTTGACCAAATACATTTTGTCCGCAAAATGGGCGTCATACGGTGTGACACTATTTTGTATATTTTGAATGGGCAATAATTTGGACATCTTAATGATAAAGAGGACCACACTCAACCAGGAAGTTACAGTAACATCTCTGGAGTGGTATGCCAGGTCAAGAGGTGAGTTCTGCCTTTTAGATTTTTATTTAAAAAGCAATATATCTGACATCATCAATAGTGGTCAATGTTTTGTGTCTTATGGTGTGACATTATTTGCATGAAGTCTAGTTTTGGTGACATTAATTATGTAGAATAGACTGTAGAGAGAGGGTTGGTTTCACAGACACACTATAAATAAAACAGAGACTTCAGAGAAATGTCTAAATTCAGCAGTTTACTCTCTTAAGCCACACTGTGACATCTTCAAAATAAATCATCACTCTCTTCACAATGTCAGCCATATTTCTTTTTGGTTGTTTTGTGCTGCTGCAGGTGTCACTGCACTTAAGTAAGCCCTGGAGATGGGTGAGTTGCCTAATGGTTTTGTTTTTGCCTGAAATGTGCCAGTCTTTTTTTTTTTTATGAAACAATGTTTAATGCAGCGTGAGGCAGATGAAGAGTAGCCAGATTTATCAGTATTTATTTTGAATAATGAAATACAATCAACATCCATAGGCTCTAAACAAGTGTGTTAAAGAAAATGAAGACAATGTACAAATGAGGTAAACAAACTTTTAAGAACAGAGGTAGTCAACAGAGGGTCCTTGACCTGTAGGAGGTGCACGGAGGTACTGCAGTGGGGGTAGCAACATTTTTCATTTATTTGAAAATTTTTAATTTTTTGTTTTGTTTTCACATTTACTAAAAATGGCATTGGCGTGAACACTCCACTCACTGCACCTTGCCCATGCATAAAAAAAAACTAAATAAAAATGACTATATGAACCTGTTTATTCATAACAAGGTATAATAGGCCTACTTGAATATAAAACCCAATCTTATACAACAGTAGGGGGGTCCCTGCTCGATCTCTCCATCAGTTTGGGGGTCCATGGCCTGTTTTGGAGTATTTTAACAAAAAGTGTGTGTGCGCGTATGTAGTTTAGAGGTGTGTATTGGCAAGATCCTGGTGATACGATACAGGGGCAACATTTTTTTCCTTTTTTGACTGTTCTAAGTTAGCTAATGCCAGCAGAGTAACAAAGGAGTCGATGGCTGAATGATTGTGGCCAATTAGCTGTCAGAATTTTAAGTACAACACAAACATGAACCACCACCGTGAATGTTTGCCTGTTAATCTATACAGTGTGTTTGAGTATTGATACAATATTGCTAAATGAAATATCGCAAAATTTCATTTTATCAATATTTCCTTACACCCGCATTGGTTTTCTGAGGTGGTGAGTGGACTTAAGAGATGCTTCCGCTGATCCAGCAGGACCAGCAGCATGAGACTCTGTGCTCTTTGCATGTTTGCTTGGTGCACTTGATGCAACAGGTGTCAATTCTCTTTTGTTTTTTCGGGCACATCCAGCACCATGTCCTCTTTTTGGAGCCGTTGGTGGGCAGGTCAGTTATGGGAGCCGCTTCTGATTCTCGTAATCCCTTAATTTCCTGCACCATAGTAGCAGCAGTCGGTGCAATGGGGATGCGTTCTCTCCTCATCAATTCTCCAGACACCAACTTCTTCCCCAGCTCCTCTAAGAAAAGCCTCCTCCTGTTCGTCTTGCCACTGTTCCAGTTGGGATTGGTAGCAGTGTAAATCACAAAGGAGTTGAAGGTGGACACATCGATCATGTTGAAGAACAAAGCCTGTGGCCACTGAGAGGTCTTTCTTCTGCAGCTGTAGATGCTGGTGGCCTACAAAATAAATAAATAAAATCACCAAAGAAAGTATATTTCAGACAATAATCATTTCAATAAAAGTAAGCAGGCTAAGTCTAGAATAGATGCATGCTGTAATGTGTGTGAAGGCTCGTACCTGGTCCAACTTGTCAACAGCTCCCTTGCAGCGGTTATAATCTGTGATGATCACAGGTTTCTTTTTATCATCATTGCTCACAGCCATGTCTCTGTGTCTGCTGCTGAGGACGACCAGGTTCTTCCCCCGCTTGGGAATGTAGCTCACTGCAGTGGTTGTCTTTGTGAAGCCGAAAATAGAGGAGTGGAGGGCTTTCTCTTTCCGTAGCGCGAGCTTGGGAGGAAGCTCGGGTTTGTTTTTTTTAATGGCCCCGACCATCGCCACATTCCTCTTCAGAAGTTCCTGCACAAGTGAATACGTTGTTAAGACATTATCACATGTGACAGTGACCCTTCGGAGATTCTCCGTCAACTTCAGGACAGCACGTTCTCCCTGGGAGAAATCCCTAGTATCATTCAAATCCTTTCCAGTATAGATCTGGCACTTCCAGGCATACGAAGTGGCAACATCAGCAGCGACCCAGATTTTCAGCCCGTACTTTGCTGGGTTGTTCGGTATATACTGGCGAAATTCGCACCGGCCTCTGAAAGGGACAACTTGCTCATCAACACACACATCTTTCCCGGGGTTGAAAAGCAGTGGGAGGCGTTGTGTCCACAGGTCCCAGATCCCACGGATGGGAGCAAGCTCGTCCCTTCTGAGACGGCCAGATCTGTTATTCTTGTCCTCAAACCGGAGGGTGGAGTTGATTAGGTTGAATTTGTTGTAACTCATGGTGGCTCGGAAGATCGCACGTCCAGTCTGGTCCTCCCAGAGGCTGGAGTAGGGTTCTCCCTTTGAGCGGTATACACCAGCCAAAATCAGGAGCCCGATGTACGCTTTCATACATGTGACATCGACATCCTTCCACTTAGGCACTTTTGCATATTTTCCGTTCAGGTTTGTCAGGTTGACGATGATGTTGATGATCTCCGGAGTGAAAAACAAATCAAACGAGGACTCCAAGTTGTCAATCCTGGAGATGGCGTACCGTGTCGGCCCAGGAGTCAAACCTTTGCCAGAAGGAATATAACCGGGGGTCTCTGCATTTGTAGGAAGCCAGACTTTTCCACTTCTTGAAGTCCACTCCTTTTTGGGATTGTGTTCGTTCTCTCCATCCTCAGTGTGAAAGTCAGAACAGGAGGATGAGGAAGAGGAATGATCTGACTCCACCACATAGTCCGGGTCAATGTCTCCCTCTGCTTCACTTTCATCAACCTCTCCAGGGGGTGCATCCTCTTCAGAAGGTGCATCCTTGCCATGAAGTGCATCCTCCATGGGTTCAACCTCTCCAGGAGGTGCATCTTTGCCAGGAGGTGCATCCTCTTCAGAACGTGCAACTTTGCGAGGAGGTGCATCCTCTTCAGAACGTGCAACTTTGCGAGGAGGTGCATCCTCTTCAGAAGATGCATCCTTGCCAGGAGGTGCATCCTTACCAGGAGGTGCATTCTCCATGGGTTCAACCTCTCCAGGAGGTGCATCCTCTTCAGAAGATGCATCCTTGCCATGAAGTGCATCCTCCATGGGTTCATCCTGTCCAGAAGGTGCATCCTCTCTACGAGGTGCATCCTCTTCAGAAGGTGCATCCTTGCCAGGAGGTGCATCCTCTTCAGAAGATGCATCTTTAACAGGAGGTGCATCTTTGCCAGGAGGTGCATCCTCTTCAGAAGATGCATCTTTAACAGGAGGTGCATCTTTGCCAGGAGGTGCATCCTCTTCAGAAGATGCATCTTTAACAGGAGGTGCATCTTTGCCAGGAGGTGCATCCTCCATGGGTTCATGCTGAGTCTGTTCCTCAGAGACGAAGCTCCCCATCTTGCTCCTTCCTCGTCACAGGAATGAAATGGCCAAGCTACAAACATTGGTAGAAAAGCAGAAGAAAACATATTAATCTGTAATATCTTTATAGCATGTTTTGGAAGTGGATATTTATATGATGATATGATTTAGGGCTGCAACAACTAATCGATAAAATCGATAAAAATCGATTATTAAATTCGTTGGCAACGAATTTGATTGTCGATTCGTTGGGTAGCGATTAACTTGGCCCAGAGCCAGGGAAAAAAAGAAAATATTTCTTATCTTTACCGTGTCCAAAACAGTCAGCAGCAGCAGTCATCCAGCTCCAATAATCCACTAATATTATTTCTGTTTACATCGCGTTCCTGGCGGCCAGCCTGTTTCATTCATTTGCATCATGTAAAAAAAAAAGAGGTATTTTTAGCGGCGGCAACAGCAACAGCCGTGTTTCTGATCAACCGGACCTGTGTTGTCCGGTTCCACCGTGTTGTTTACTCCCCTGTCCAACGTTACTCACGGTCCGCGCGGCTCGGACGCGGTGTGTCACGGACATGGTCACGGACTGTCTGGACCGGTGGTCTGGACTCGGTACCGGCAGCAGAGAGGCTTCACTGTCTCCTCTGTCAGCCTCTCCTGTCAGGACGCTAACGCTAACGCTAAAGCTAACGTTAGCTAAAACTTTTTTCTTTTTTTTCACACAATGCAAATGAATGAAGCAGCTGGCCGCGAGGAACGCGATGCAAACAGGAATAATATGGATTATAAAACTGTTGGAGTTTGATGACTGCTGCTGCTGACTGATTTGGACACCTGGAGTAAAGGTAAGAAATATTTCTTTGAGGTTTGATCAGCTGTTCCTCTGCTCAGAGCTCGGTGTGTGGAGACTCAGATTAGAGATTTGATCATCATTTACCCGTTTTATTTTATGGTGATGGGCGCTATTACAGTTAATACCGATGTTTACATCAGATCGCTGCTGTGTGTGTGTGTGTGTGTGTGTGTAACGTTGTGGGTGTGAGACCGGAGGGTCCAGCCTGTCCCCCCGCGGTGACTGGTGTTTATCACGGTGTGATGTGGGCCGGTCGGGGAAGTGGGCTGTGAGCCAAACTGAAAACTGTCGGAGTAACGTCAGGTTGTTGTCGGTTGATCCGGTGAATGATGAACTTTCAGGGTTGATCAGAATTTTCCTCTGGATGTAAACATGCTGCAGACCTCCACTTGTAAGCAAATCAGGCAGTGCCCTAATGAATTTTGTCTATTATTATTTTTTAATGTATTATTATTAGTTTAACAGCTCTGGGCCGTTCAACTAAGTTAAAAAAAAACGTATTTGTGCAATTTTTTGCACTAATATTGTCCATTTGGAATAACATTATGTTTTTGAATAAAGTTAGGGAGAAAGAAATAAATGATACCAGTGACATGCTGGATCAAACTGAGAAACAACTCCTCCTCTCGTTCTTCTCTTCCCTACAATGTAAATCAAATTTGTGCCTTTTTTTATCCGATTAATCGATTAATCGAAGGAATAATCGACAGATTAATCGATTATCAAAATAATCGTTAGTTGCAGCCCTAATATGATTTATATGCTGATGAGTATGATGAATATTTTTCCAGTGTTCTATTGACCAATTAGAATATTTAAATCAGATTTCCAACATTTGTCAAGAGAAAGGCTTACAGGTCTTACAAAAACAGTGCAGTAACACAGCACACAAAATGGTCAGCTCAAGATGCCCAAATCCTAGTGATGTATGTTTGTGATGTAGGCCTATGTAAGTTTTAAATATTTTCCAAAGTTACTAGCCAGTCAGCATTTTCATAGGCCACATTTTTTTGTTGGGAAATTATGTTTAGTATGATCAAGTTTGACTATGGCATTGCTAAAATTTACAGTAGAGGCCCTCAGTCATGGTCTGAGGTGTATGTGTGTGTGTGTGTGTGCGTGTGTGTGTGTGGTAAACCAACAGCAGGAAGAATGAAGTTTGGTGTACAGAGGGAGACAAGTTGTTTAGTAACATTACATTACATTCAGAATCCACGAGCCCTGACAGCAGGTCTCAACAACAACACCCCACGAAAAATGTCTCTGATGTAGTGTTGGGCATTCATTAGGCATTCCCTGTAATTTGATTTTTTCTTTTTAGAGAGTGATGTAACTAAGAGTGTAACAGTTCACCAAACCCACGATTCGGTTCGAACTTCGGTTTTTGACTCACGGTTCAGTTCAAACCTCGGTTTTTAAAAACATATGGCGTGTTTCCACTGCAGGAACTTCGGGGTTTTACGGGGCCAGCCCCGTTGGTGTGTGTCTCCACTGCAGGAACCTCCCCCACAGGGCCGCTTACAGGAACTTTTGTGGGGCCGAACGGAGTCCCTGCCTGGGGGTAGGTACTCGGATCGGCCCTGAAGAAGTCCTGGTAGGGCTTGAGACTCAAAGCAAGATCATGTGACTCTAAGAGGAAGCCCCAAAATAAGATGCATTTTATAACCCAACGTTACTAAAAACGGAAAAACAGCCGGAAAAAAGAGAATAACTCAGTAAAAGACGAGAGTAGCAGTCGGCCTGGTAAAAAAAAAAGAATAAATTAAAGGTAAAGGTAAATTACGTGACGATCGAGACATCATTTTTTTCTAAGAAAGCGTCTCTACTGACAGAAAACAACAACAACAAGAAGAGCAGTAACAAAAAAAAAAAAAAAAAAAAAACGCTGCACAATGACCAGGCAATGATCGAAACTGTTGCACGTCGCCATAAGAGCCCGGTGGGTCCTGTCTGCAGTGGAGACACGGCCACTGAGAGGGCCAAGTGAGAGGACGGTTCCTGTAGAAGTTCCTACCCCCTCCTTTTACCAGGAACTCCTGCAGTGGAAACGCGGCTATACTGTAAAACCTTTTGGAAAACTTTAGGGCTGCCCCCGACCAAAGATTTTGTAAAAAAACAAATCGACCCCCCCCCCCACCCCCGTCGGACACGTTCCACCATAGTAGCTCACACACAGTTTATGAAGTTGATTAACAGTTAACTGTCTCAATACCAGTGTTGCCCCTGGCTTTCTTTTTCCTTTTTTTTCTGCCCGTGGTCAGGTTGAGAATTAATTAATTAATGACTCCGGCCGCGTTGGGTCCGAGATTCAACAAGGCCAAATTTAACATTTCGGAATTTTCGCAAAATCTGCACGGGTACCCCAACTTTGAGTAGTTTTTTTAGGGGGTTTCCCACTGGAGTTGAATTTCAACATTTTATTACATGATATTACACACCTTCCTAAACACAATGGTGAAGAAATTCATTGGTAATGATTTACTTCCCAGATTTTCATAGGTTTCCAATGGAGAATAATGTGGAAAAAGACCCCTAAAGACCCCTAAAGGTCAGCCACCAAAGTGGTTCCACGTCTGAAATTAAACCTTGGGGTATGTAGATGAAATGCTGAAAGTTTCATGCTTTAGCCTAGTCATTAAAACGCACAATTATTTTGCTTATCTGCCCCACTATAACTGAACTTTCATGACCAAACATATAAAATAACCAGCAATGTTTGTTCGTTCTTAAATTGTAGAATGGCGCAAAGCCTCATGGGAAATGGGAAACGCACTAGAGAAAAGTCACTGAGAAAGTTATCATTAAACTAGCGGCTAGGGCTAAAAATAGAACGACTCACGGAAGCTAAACAGCAAAGCGTATCAGTCCTGCCCGTGTGTCACGTTATTTATAAGTTACCGTAAAACTTCAAATAATGGCCGAGTCCCAATTAACCGCTGGGTGTAGCAAAATATTTTTTATATTAAATGCCCATTCCAAATAAACGCCGGGTCAAACATTGTTTTTCTGGTTGCCAAAAAATATTCTATGCAAATATAGCGGGTGTCTCTAGACATTAAAGTCGGCCGAGGACCGACGAGACGCCTCTGGGCTGGTGGCTCCTGCCCGGTCTGTCCAGATCCTCTCATCTGCACTTCAGCACCTGTCCTGGGCTGCACAGTGTCGGCTCGGCTCGGCTCGCTCCTCGTTTTAAATGACTCCTTTTAAAAGTAGCGTAAACAGCCTACTGTTCTCTGATTACTCATGCGCGTATTTAGTTAGGCTATACGTTGCATTATTATTAGTTATAGACCTACTTCATTCAATCAACAACAACAACAAAAAAGGACGGTGGTGCGAGCCAACAGGTGCTGAAGTGTGGGAGAGGGGTGGAGAGACTGGGCGTCCGCAGGGTTTTTGCAACTTGCGGCGGATCAAGAAGGGCGGAGGACCGACATGACGGGGGGTCTCAGTCTCCTGGTAGCCTACCTGTGCGGGCCAGGACCGCGGAGGTCAGCGAGAGAGCGAACAAGTCCGCCCTGGCCGTATTTACAGTAATGCCTTGAGAAACGCACGTATCATTCCACCACCACCTGCCGCCACAGAGTGAAGCCTCTTTCCCCAGAAGGAGGTCCAGGTTGAACACTATTAATAAACGCAGGTCCCTAATAAACGCCTGTTGATTTGAGCGATTTAAGCAAATAAACGCCCGGGCCCTTATTTGGTGTTTTACGGTATATTAATTTAACAAGACAACACAGTCCGTGCTTACTTCTGGATTTTAACCACTTGAGAGTCGGAACCTATGGGCGCCGAAGCATGTTGGTGAGTAGGACAAGACTTCTTTTTACAGTCTATGGACAAGACCCGAAACCGTGGCGTGTGCAGCGCGCTGTCAGTAAAATCCATTCACAGAGCAGAGTAGGGAGGGGGAAATATACCTGACTGGATGTAATGTTATGGTCAGCAGCATTAATGCTTGAGTGACACTAATTGCAGCTCTTTCACCCCATTCAGCATTTCTGTAGCCTACTTTTAATACAAATCCATGATCTAACTGGTGCCCACTTCTGAAGGAAATAGCAAAATATAGCTACCCATATTTCTTATTTTTCTTATTCTAACCCTGCCCCACTCCACCCCATACAGTATATCAAGCGGCACTGGCGGCTCGTTTCGGCAGCGTTCAGAGAGAGAGAGAGAGACCGCTCCGTGGACACGGCCGTTGGTCACGGGCACTCAGAGCAGTAGGGTCCGTGTCCACCGGACGCTATGAAAAAAATGCGTCGTACCAGGCTCACGTCTCACATTGATGGTGAGTCACAGCCTCCTCCTCTTCCACCGGTGGAAATTATCTGATTGTTCGCAACGGAGTCAGAACGGAGCGGAGACGCCGGTGGATATTCATGTGAATGCGTGCCTGCGCGCTGCGCGCATGTAGACCTTTCTCTCTTCCTCTCACATTGCGGATTATTGTGTACGTGTGTGCATGTAGGCTACAGAGGCACCTATGCATAAATACTGTAATACTGTCCCGTCTAAATAAACAGGACATTTACATTTAGGCTATGCAGTGTCATTTTGAATTATATTTTACACAGGGGTGCCGTGAGATTTTATGCACTTTTGAAAGGTGCCCTGACTGAAAAAAGTTTGAGAAACGCTGGTCTAGGTGATGGTGCTGTTGATGACGAGCCCGCCTCCACAAAAAGGGCAAAACCATCTGCAAAACAGGTGGATGCAATGGTTGCATTCTTCGTAGAGGACCGCGGACATGCACGGAAGAAAAAAAAGAAACCGAATGCGTGCTGCCTCGTCCGCTCGTGCCGACAGTGGCGTTAATAAACCACAACAAAAGCACGTGCACGTGCTTATCTATGCTTTGGCGTAGCTAAATGCATCGTCAAGCGTCTTCAAATATGGCGGCTACCAAGCACAGCACGCAGAACGGATGTAGCTATAGTAATGATCCAGGCTGTAAAGTAACTTAATAAAATAAAATAAAATAAAATAGACTTATCTGTTCATTTTAAAACATGTATTTGAAGTTTCAAATGTGGTGATATATGTGTAACGACAAACTAATCGTACATAGTTGCATGTATTTAGTAGCCTATGCAGCACATGACTGAGTGTAGGCAGGGCGTTAGTTAGGGGTTTCACTTTTGTTTGGGATGTTTTTTTTTTTATCAACGTCCGCTCTGAATAAATGCAGAAGGAAATACACGTTTCACAGGTAAACACCAGCTCGGAAAACATCACGTCGCATGTGAAGTCTTCATTCGGAATGGTTTCTACATGAAAAAAGTTTGCATGTACTTTTTTCTTGTGACCTGCTGAGAGAGAGGGGGAGGGTTGTTTACCTTTGTGGCAATGCGGAGCCGCGGAATGAAGCACACGATGGCGGAGTGACGTGACTCAGAAGCTGGTTTCAGCTCTGCCTCTTTCTCCTCTGTCTCCCTGTGTAGCCTCTGTAGTTTGGTCTCCTCTCGTTGTTCCAGTTTTGTTACAGCTTTACTGCGCCAAATTGCTCCACCATTTCTCCACTGTGTGTTCGACACAGAGACTTCCTGTTCAGAGCGACACGGATGGACCAATGAGCACACGCTGTGTGACGATAGTGCTTATGGGAGCTGTAGTTTCGTAGTGGCTTCCGCATATTGCTTACAGTGGGAGTGGCGCGAGAGTAACGCGAGTAGAAAAATCAGAAGCAGGCAGATCTACAAACTTTGTAGTAGTGAAAAAGGTGAAAACATACAAAACTAAAATCCTCTTCATTCACTTCTACTACTCCGTTGACATAAAAAAGGTGACTGTAGCCAAAGGTGACCAGTTTGCAGGTGCTTAGAAGCCAGAATTCCCAACCTCCAAGTCGTAATTTTAATGCACAAATGTGTTAAGTTAATAAACATGTGAACCATGAAAAATCATAATAAGTTTTACATACTACAAATGAATGAGACAGTGATGCAGCAACAGAGATACGTGTCCCTCCAGCTGACAAAAATATAGCTAGCCTACAACAAATGTGACATCTCTAAATAAAAGAGATGAATCAGAATCATCTTTAACAGGAGCCCAACAACGAGTGACTGAGTGGAGAAGGTTTAGCAGGAATAGCTGAAAAGTAAATCATTATGGAAATTCATGCATAATTTGTCATTTTTGCGCCTAATGTGATGAAAGCAAGGTGCGTTGAGTGTCATTATATAAAGAACTTTAATGTAATTATTACACCAGCACGTTATATTAAAGGTTGGCTGATGATCTCAAATCATCACAAAACTATGACTGAGATTAATTCGACATAGTTTGTTTCCTGCCGTTTCTCTACCATGCTGTACTTAGTTCGGATTTAGTCCCAAAAGAAACATTTTTTTGCAAATCCAATAAAGTCAAAAGAATATTTGACCAAAACAACAAACAACTGTGATGCTTAAAATCAACAATAATACTGGAAAGGTTCAGTGGATTTTAGCCCTTGTTTTGGTGACATTAACAAGGTAAAATATATGATTGAATATAGAGAAGGTTAGTGTCACAGCCACACTATAAATAAAACAGAGACTTCAGAGAAATGTCTAAATTCAGCAGTTTACTGTCTCAAGCCGCACTGTGACATCTTCAAAATCATCACTCTCTTCATAACATTGTTAACAAACCACAAATTGTCAGCCAACTTTCTTTTTGGTTGTTTTGTACTGCTGGTGTCACTGATTACCATGTTACCATTGTAACTTAAGTAAAGGTGCGTTCACACACCAGACCTTTTATTTTTATCACTAGTGACAAGTTTACATATTAAGTCAATGCAAACGAGCGACTGAGCGTTTAATCACTCGCAAAAATCGCTGGGGCTCGAGATGGGAAATGCCAACTCTCTGGCCGTCAGTCACTTGTCGCTCAGCGCTGATTGGCTGCCGTAATCTATGCGTAACTATGACCACTACTGAAATATCATGGAAACGTAATACGACTCCGCCGGTCCGGCAGAGCAAAGCTGGCTTGACGTTGTACAGCGCTTGTGGGACTTCCACAACAGGCAAACGGCAGAAACACTACAACGTCAGCCGTACTGGACCAATACAAACAGGAAGAAAAGAGCGAGGTGAAATTCACTGAAATCGCCTGAATGACGTCATCAGAGCAATCTGTTGTATCGTTCCAAACTGACGAGCGACTGCAGCTGAGTGACAGAGCGATAAAAGGTCCCGTGTGAACACACCTTAAGCCCTGGAGATGGGTGAGGTGTCTAATGGTTCTGTTTTTGCCTGAAATATGTCGGCCTTTATTTTTTCATGAAACAATGTTTAATGCAGCGTGAGGCAGATGAAGAGTAGCCAGATTTATCAATATCAGTATTTATTTTGAATAATGAAATACAATCAACATTCATAGGCTATGTTCTAAACAAGTGTCTTAAAGAAAATGAGGACATTAATGTACAAATGAGGTAAACAAACTTTACATTTTAAGAACAGAGGTAGTCAACAGAGGGTCCTTGACCCGTAGGAGGTGCACGGAGGTACTGCAGTGCGGGTAGCAACATTTTTCGTTTATTAGAAAATGTATGCTTAAACTAAAAATGGCATTGGCGTGAACTAGTGATGCGCGGGCTGACCCGTAGCCCGCGGGTCCCGCGGGTCAGCCCGCGGGGCGGGGCGGTGCGGGTCAAGAAATCTTTACTTTATTTGCGGTGCGGGTCGGGGCGGGTCATTAAAAAAACTGACGATGAAGTCCAGAGTGTGTTATCAGGGCCGCGCTGATGTTGACGGGAAAGCCGGCGGAGGTGTGAGGGAACCGGATGAGACGGCGGCTGGGCGCATCAGCAGAGCGGGGTTGGTTTCACTGAGAGCAGGGACTGGGGAGGACGAGAGGCGGCGGCCACCGCGGTTGCTGCACGCTGCACTGTGACTCTCTCACTCCTCATGAGCTCCACAGTCCACACTGACAAGCTACCGGCAACACAGCGCCTCTGTCTGCCCTTTCAAAGTAAAAAAGGCCGCTGTCTGACGTTTAATAGCAGCGGGGCGGGTCGGGGCGGGTTGTGAAAATAGATACGGTGGTGCGGGGCGGGCTGGGGCGGGTCAAAATACTTCATAGATGCGGGACCCGCGGGTTGGAAAAAAACCCGGCCCGCGCATCACTAGCGTGAACACTCAACTCACTGCACCTTGCACATGCATAAAATAAAAAGAATGTAATAAAAAACACTATATGAACCTGTGTATTCATAACAAGGTACGTCTATACTAACAATAGGCCCACCTGAATATAAAACCCAATCTTATACAACAGTAGGGGGGTCCCTGCTCCATCTTTCCATCAGTTTGGGGGTCCTTGGCCTGTTTTAGAGTATTTGAACAAAAAGTGTGTGTGCGTGTGTAGTTTAGAGGTGTGAATTGGCAGGATCCTGGTGATACGATACAGGGGCAACAGTACAATATATTGCTATCTTTTTTCCTTTTTTGACTGTTCTAAGTTAGCTAATGCTAGCAGAGTAGCATAGGGGTCGATGGCTGAATGACTGTAGCCAATTAGCTGTCAGAATTTTAAATACAACACAAACATGAACCACCGCCGTGAATGTTTGCCTGTTAATCTGTACAGTGTGTTTGAATATTGATACAGTATTGCTAAATGAAATATCGCAAAATTTCATTGTATCAATATTTCCTTACACCCCCATTGGTTTTCTGAGGTGGTGAGTGGACTTAAGAGGTAGTTCCGTCGATCCAGCAGGACCTGCAGCATAAGACTCTGTGCTCTTTGCATGTTTGCTTGTTGCACTTCATGCAACTGGTGTCAACTTTCCTAAATTTTTTCGGGCACATCCAGCACCATGCCCTCCTCCTTTTGGAGCCGTTGGTGGGCAGTTCAGTTGTGGGAGCCGCTTCTGAGGACTGTAATTCCTGCACCATTGTAGCAGCAGTCGGTGCACTAGGGAGGTCAACTCTCCTCATCATTTCTCCAGACACCAACTTCTTCCCCAGCTCCTCTAAGAAAAACCTCCTGCTGTTCATCTTACCACTGTTCCAGTTGGGATTCAGAGTAGTGTAAATCACGAAGGAGTTGAAGGCGGACACGTCGATCATGTTGAAGAACAAAGCCTGTGGCCAATGAGAGGTCTTTCTTCTGCAGCTGTAGGTGCTGATGGCCTACAAAATAAAAATAAAAAAAAATCACCAAATACAGTATATCTCAGACAATCATCATTTCAATAAGAGTAAGCAGGCTAAGTCTGGAATAGATGCATGCTGTAATGTGTGTAAAGGCTCGTACCTGGTCCAAGTTGTCAACAGCTCCCTTGCAGCGGTTATAATCTCTGATGATCACAGGTTTCTTTTTATCATCTTTGCTCATAGCCATGTCTCTGTGTCTGCTGCTGAGGACGACCAGGTTCTTGCCCCGCTTGGGAACGTAGCTTACTGCAGTGGTTGTCTTTGTGAAGGCGAAAATAGAGGACTGGACGGCTCTCGATTTTTCCTGTCGGAGCTTGGGAGGAAGCTCAGGTTTGTTTTTTTTAATGGCCCCGACCATCGCCACATTCCTCTTCAGAAGTTCCTGCACAAGTGAATATGTTGTGAAGACATCATCACATGTGACAGTGACCCTTCGGAGCTTCTCCGTAAACTTCAGGACAACACGTTCTCCCTGGGGCACATCCCCAGTATCGTCCAAGTCCATTCCAGTATAGATCTGGCACTTCCAGGCATACGAAGTGGCAACATCAGCAGCGACCCAGATTTTCAGTCCGTACTTTGCTGGATTGTTCCGTATATACTGTCCAAATTCGCACCGGCCTTTGAGAGGGACAAGCTGCTCATCAACACACACATCTTCCCCGGGGTTGAAAAGCATTGGGAGGCGTTGTGTCCACATGTCCCAGATCACGCGGATGGGGGCAAGCTTGTCCTCTTCGAGATGGTCAGATCCGTCTTTGTCCTCAAACCGGAGGGTGGAGTTGATTCGGTTGAATTTGGTGTAACTCATGGTGGCTCGGAAGATCGCACGTCCAGTTCGGTCCTCCCAGAGGCTGGAGTGGGGTTCTCCCTTTGAGCGGTATACACCAGCCAAAATCAGGAGCCCGATGTACGCTTTCACATCAGTGACATCAACATCATTCCACTTAGGCACTTTTGCATATTTTCCGTTCAGGTTCGTCATGTTGACGATGATGTCGATGATCTCTGGAGTGAGAAACAAATCAAACGAGGACTCCAATTTGTCCATCCTGGAGATGGCGTACCGTGTCGGCCCACAAGTCAAACCTTTGCCAGAAGGAACATAACGGATGGTCTCTGCATCCGTAGGAAGCCAGACTTGCCCATTCCTTGAAGTAAACTCCCTTTCAGGATTGTGTTTGTCCTCTCCATCATCAGTGTGAAGGTCAGGACAGGAGGATGAGGAAGAGGAATGATCTGACTCCACCGCCAAGTCCACGTCAGTCTCTCCCTCTGTGACTGCTTCACTTTCATCAGCCTGGTCCTGTATCTCTCCAGAAGGCGCATCCTTGCCAGGAGGTGCATTCTCACCAGGAGGTACGTCCTCTCCAGAAGGTGCAACCTTGTCAGGAGGTGCATCCTCACAAGAAGGTGCATGCTTACCAGGAGGTGTAACCTTTCCAGAAGGTGCAACCTCGGCAGAAGGTGCATGCTTACCAGGCGGTGCATTCTCACAAGAAGGTGCATCCTTACCAGGAAGTGCATCCTCCATGGGTTCATCCTCACAAGAAGGTGCATCCTTACCAGGAGGTGCAACCTCGCCAGAAGGTGCATGCTTACCAGGCGGTACATCCTCACCAGGAGGTGCATCCTCACAAGAAGGTGCATCCTTACCAGGAGGTGTAACCTCGCCAGAAGGTGCATGCTTACCAGGCGGTACATCCTCACCAGAAGGTGCATCCTTACCAGGAGGTGCATCCTCACCAGAAGGTGCATCCTTACCAGGCGGTGCAACCTCCATGGGTTCATCCTCTCCAGGAGCTGCATCCGCACCAGGAGGTGCATCCTCTTCAGAAGGTGCATCCGCACCAGGAGGTGCATCCTCCATGGGTCCATGCTGAGCCCATTCCTCAGAGACACACCTCTCCATCTTGCTCCTTCCTCGTCACAGGAATGAAATGGCCAAGCTACAAACATTGGTAGAAAAGCAGAAGAAAACATATTAATGTGTAATGTCTTCATAGCATGTTTTGGAAGTGGATATTTTTGTTCAGTTATTATTTGGGAGTATGATGAATATTTTTCCAGTGTTCTGTTGACCTATTAGAATATTAAAATCAGATTTCCAAAATTTGTCAAGAAAAAGGCTTACAGGTCTTACAAAAAACACAGCACACGAAATGGTCAGCTCAAGATGCCCAAATTGGCAGAAATCCTAGTGATGTATGTTTCTTAAAGTCCCCCTCCTTTTTGGTCATTTTAAAGCATTCTGTGTGGTATTTAAATTGTGATAATGAAGTTTTTAGCCAGAATCCTGTGCCATTTCCCAGGGCTCTCCTTCTGCACAGCAGCAGCAGCTCATTAGCAATTAGGGATGCACCGATTGTGAAATTCTGGGCCGATGCCGATGCCGATGTTTAAAATAACAATTTGGCCGATGGCCGATGCCGATGCCGATGTTTTTTCTTTTTGTTATTTACGGTATTCCGTCTTTGGTGCCACAGAAACATTAGGCTACTGAACTATTTTAAAAGTCTTTCAGCTCTTCTTCATATTATTATTTAATGAGCACAAATTCAGTTAGACAAATTTATGAAACAAAAACAAACTTTAATGTCAATTTTTACTTGACATAACCTTAAAACACTTACAGTGTTTTTTTTAATAAAATGCTCAAATATGTCAAATTACTTCAACTTCTCTCCCTAACCCCCTTTATCTGCAATTAACCAACTTGCTCAGTAGGCTAGTAACACAGAGACAGAAGGATAAAAGGTTGTTGTTTTTTCCCAAACAGTTGATGAACTAAAAATAATCTGTATAATGTACACTGAAAGAGGAACTAAGCAGGATTTCTCCCGTGGCTATGCTACATTTTTACCTCAATTAAAAAGCCCCAGAGTGATTGTGATAGTTAACTACATTAACGGAGGCTCTCTGTCTTCACCTGGCGTCTCTCTCGTTGTAACATCAGTGTAGTAGTCTACCTGGCCCCGCGGTGTTCGTGTCCCAGCTCTTGTCTCTGTGGCACCGCGACACAGACGCGCTGCGTAACGTAATGTTTATAACAGTTACGTAATCCACCGCTCCATTTATTGATTTCTCGCTGGCGTCGTTGTAAACACATACACGTGGCCAGGCGGAGGTTAGAGGAAAAAAAAGCGACCAGACGAGTTCCTCTCTAACGGTGTATTAAGCCCATAGGGGATTTAAATGACGAGGGGCGTTCAGGCTCCTCCGTTCCTCCGCTCGCCATGACCACGCTGCACATATCAAGCGTGTTTATTAAACATGCGCGCAACTTTTTTTTTTCAAAAATCAATCCGCGGATCACATGTGTGCTGAACCGAAGATATTGATCCGAACAGATCACAGATCAATGATGATCCGTTGCACCACTAATATCTTCCCCCCCAAACAAAGGAAAACAGAAAGGTTCCTCCCGAGCACAGCTGTTCATGCGCCATTTAAACCAACATAAACATCGGCCACTGCCATCGGTGAATGTCATCTTTTTTTGCCGATGGCCGATGGCAGTTAACGAGCCGAACATCGGCCGATGTCGATGTTAGACCGATGCATCGGTGCATCCCTATTAGCAATGTGCCACTGAGTGGCAGGTGTGCTGCTCTGCAATCTTATTATTCTTTTTTATTTTGCACTTACTTTTCTGCTGATATGTCCTCTAACATCAGAAAAATGCCACAGGAACACGTGAAAAGCATGAAAAACACGATTTTTATCGGAGGGGGTCTTTAAAGAAACAGCGTTGTATAGCATACATGCAACATGAACCAAGTTTTAAATACTAGTAAGCAGGGTTTGACATTTGACTTTTGTTTGCTCTAGGGATGCACATGATTAACCGTTTAACCGTTAACCGATAACAAGAACTTTGACCGATTAATACTATCGGTTATTTATTTATTTTATTAGCTCCTATGTCGTCAACTCATGGGGGCGTGTCGACACGTGCAGAGTTCACGTGCCTTCAGTCATATTTCCCAGCAAAAAGTTATACAGGAGGACTGACAGTATGTGCAGCAGCAGCCCCAGTGAAGGAAGGTTTTTTTTTTTGGCTGTGCGCCGCAAGTGTCTTAATCTTATCGGTTAACGGTTAATAATCGGTTAACGAGCGTCGGTTATCGGTCAGAAAAAAAATTCAAAATGTGCATCCCTAGTTTGCTCACAAACCAGTGTAGTGATTTTCCAAAGTTACTAGTCAGTCAGCATTTTCATAGGCCACATTTTTTTTGTTGGGACATTATGTTTAGTATGATCAAGTTTGACTATGGCATGCTAAAATTTACAGCAGAAGCCCTCAGTCATGGTCTGAGGTGTGTGTGTGTGGTAAACCAACAGCGGCTGTGGCATACAAAATGTCACATTTGAATGAAGTTTGGTGTACAGAGGGAAATAAGTTGTTTGGTAACGTTACATTACATTCAGAGTCCACAAGCCCTGACAGCAGGTCTCAACAACAACTGAACACCCCACGAAAAATGTCTCTGCAGTGTTGGGCATTCCCTGTAATTTGATTACTTTTTTTAGTAACAGAGTGATGTAATGCCTACCACACACATAAAGATAATCGGGCTGATTTCCCCCCGATTTTCCCTCTTCCGACCAAAGACAAAAATCGGCCGATTATCTTAAGCTCCTAAGATTATTTTATGAGATTCTCTTGTAGTGTGTGGTGTGTTGAGACTCAAAATACCCCCGACAATCGGCTCTTAAAACGTTCAGCCCCAACAATCGTGGCCGTTTCAATCAAAAGTCATCTTATGTGTGGAAAGCCGGTGTTGTGCCGAGAAGTGCCTGCTTGCCGAGCTCTGCATGCCGAGCTCTGCATGCTGCTCGCGGCAAGCCACTTCTCCGCACAACACCGGCAATCCCACAGAGAGCCTTGGTACAGCCCTGGCATTACATGAGGACAGACATTCACGCATACACGGGAGATTTCCTGATAGCCGATAGCAAAGACGGTAGCAATCATAGCCAGCAACAGCCGGCAATAGAGCAACCATGTTTAAACGATCATGTGACCGCCACTCACAGCCCGTCATGTGACAGCGCACAGGTCCCTATTGGACAGCCGCTTGACTGCCCGGCGTCTGGAGCCACAGACACACACTGATGGGATCGTTGTAAAGGCTGAAGTGTCCCGCTTTCATTAAAAAAAACAAAAACGTCGATCTCATTGTCCATTCCGGAAATAGACCCGAAAGAGTAGCTACAACAATACGAATACAATCTCTTTCTGAGTTTTCTGACCGGAGAGTCAAGATTCTGAAAAATCGTGATGTGTGTGGTGTGCTGTGTTTGGAATATCGCAGCATACCACACACAACACAATCAAAACTGTTCAATCAAAGATTTTTTTTATCTTCATGTGTGGGGTCTCTCACAGATAAAAAATCAGTTGAGATTTAGAAAAACTTCATGTGTGTACCCCCCTTAACACATTATAAATTCTAAAATAGTAATTAGATTATGGTTAAGCCAAGGCAACTGTTACCATTGTAGGTCCTCTTTGATCCTCTTACTCACACTTGGGCACCTGTCCTGGGCTTCCAGTGTCAGCCTGAAACATTGTTTTTCTTTCTTTCTTTGTTTTTTGCCGGGAATGGAATAATGTAACTAGCAGGGTTGGAAGGGTCACTTTAAAAATCCAGTAAAATTACAAGTTACCTGTTAAAAACTGTAATCAGTAATTTACTGTAAGTATCACAAAATTAAGTAGTGTACCGGATTACTTTAGTTACATTTGGATTACTTCAATACCAAAGAATATCACAGCCATCCATCACGCATCAATTCACGTAGATTAGATCACTCCAACCTGGAAGTGAAACGCTCCGAGCATCCGGTAAATTAAAAAAGAAAAAAAGACAATGGATAAACTCACGATTGTAAAATCATCATTGTCAACATAAGCTGCCACAGCTCAGCTGCCAGCACAAGCCACAAGTTCCCAGTCAGAGGTAGGGCCCGACCGATATGGATTTTTTGGGGCCGGTGCCGATGCCGATTATTAGGGGGGAAAAAATCCGATAACCGATTAATCGGCGGATTATTATTTTTAAGTTTTAAAATGTTATTAATTTAAGTAATATATCTACATATATTATATAATATATAAATAAGGGCTGCCAAAATTTCATTGGTCAATTGGTTGCAGGAAAAAACAACAACATTTGGAGCCCTGTCTTGTCAAAATTAAGTCAAAATCAATATGACTTAACTGTGGCTATAGGGTTTTTAATTTGAAGGGCCAGATACAGGAAGTCATGACACGTGACACTTTTTTGTTGTTGTTGGTTTTTACACGGCACGGCGGTCTCTCTCTCTCTCTTTTTTTTTTTTTTCAAAAGCGACTTTTTCCAATGTTGTTCCAGACGTTTCTGGTTTGTTGACTCCGACGTGGAAGCACGTATCACCGCTGTTTCCAACGTTTAGCAGGTGCTGCCGCGAGCCCCGGTCCCACCGCGAGCCCCGGTCCCACAGCGCTCAGTGTGGCGCCTGGGATCCACTGGGGTTCGTTGCGTCCGCCGCGACGCGGCTGCCTGTTCATTTTACAGTACAGTAAAATCCCCCCCCCCAGCAGACAGGAAAGACAGTAAAAAAAACAGGTGTGTGTGAGTGAAAGAGGGAGAGAGAGATTTTTCTTTGCTTTTTTTAATCCGTATTGAAAATGGTATTGAGTATCGAATATTTTCCTTAATATCGATATTGAGTTGAAAATTTTAGTATCATGATCATGATCGTGACAACCTTAGGCCAGTAACTGCAACTGTCCATCTGATTGGCTCTGGACAACTGCAGTGTCAGAAGGTCAGAATCAAGTTGGTGCCACAGGAGCTAAAAGATGATGGAGACCAGTGTATCGATGGAGAAGGGACACATTTGAAACACAGAGACATGCACAGAGAATGTTAGGCCAATCTCTGGCCATTATAGCCCCCCCCCCCCAAAAAAAAAGTAACTAAGTAACTTTTACTCTGAGTAAATTTTAAATGAACTACTTTTTACTTTTACTTAAGTAGATTTTTACACCAGTACTTTTACTTTTACTTGAGTAAAATTTCATCAAGGTAACAGTACTTTTACTTGAGTAGATTTTTTTGGTACTCTTTCCACCCCTGCCGAAGCGTCCGTTTTTTTGGAGGCGTCGCGTCCGGCGAGAAATCGCATTGACGCCAGTGGATCCCAGGCGTCACGCAGCAGAGACATGATAGCCCTGCTGCAGTCAGAGACCTGCACCGCCGCCCCTCCCCTGTCTAACCCCTTGGACGCACTGCACGCGGAAGCTGGGCGCGCGCACTGCGCGCGGCTTCTCGGGCGCTTGGGTGGTCGCACTGGGAGCATACTTCTCCTCCTCTCTCCGCGCCGGTCAGACATCGACTGCAGTCGTTCATACTCATATTCACTCGGTTTTTCACACACACGTAATTAGGGCTGAAACGATTCCTCGAGTAATTCGAGTACTTCGATTACAAAAAATGGTCCGAGGATTTTTTTCTGCCTCGAGGAATCGTTAATTTAATTGTAGTTCAAGCGGCCGCACGGACTACTTTCAATGTGGCACAACGTGCGCCGTAACGTAACCTATGAACGTAACCGTGCGGGGCCCCCCCGCGGCCGTCCGCCGCGGATGACGGCGGAGATAGGGAGGAGGGGGGCGGCGGCGAGGCGATGGCCGCGACGACCGGGGGGTGGGGTGACGGTGGCGACGGTGGCGACAACACAGCAGAACAATCCTGCCTAGGAGCTATCCATGGTTAGGCTACTTAACCAAGTCTCTTGAAATATCAAACAAAGAAAAGGACTATGGACTGTGGAAGCTTGAATGGCCAAAATACTGAAGTTATCATGACGTGAACCATATGTTGCGGTGAGACCGTTGATTCGGTAGAAACCCGGCTTAACGGGCGGGCGGGGGGGGGGCGGACGTATCGGTGTTTGACTGAGGGAGAAAAAGGCGACAAAAAGACAGAAAATGTCTCTCTATAGGCACTATAGTTGTAACACGGCCCTTGCATACCACAACAGCACGTCTTCCATGTTGCAGCATCTCCGCAGAAAACATTTTTGATATCTTGAAAGTAATTTAATTTAATTTATTTTTGATATCTTGAAAGTAATTTAATTTAATTTATTTTTATTTGTGTTTTATTTATTCTTATTTATGCTAGCAGCAGTCGCCTCTTTGGTAATGTTTCAAGATCAGAAAATACTTGCTTGTGAATTTAAGAAATAAAAACAGTTGATTCTACAAAAGGAAACCAATTGGTCATTCATTATTAAGTGAAATATGTTATTTTCTCTTGTGTATTCATAATTGCTCTTTAACCAAGCAAAAATACGTTTTATCCGATTACTCGATTAATCGATGTAATTTTCAGTAGAGTACTCGATTACTAAAATATTCGATAGCTGCAGCCCTACACGTAATTTTAAACATGTGTCTGTGTGCCCCATGTGCAGACGCAACGGTCAAATATGTATAGATGGACAAGCAACAACTTAATTAATCATCATTTAATTATTTTATTTTGAAAAATGACCGGATTCTCTCGCCTTTTCTGTGCCCGACTTCCTGTCTGGTACGACCACGTCTGTCCAGCTTGACAGACGGCGCTCTCGGTGCGCGCGGCTCGCGCAAAAAATAGAAATGAACCGAACTGAAGCGCTCCAGGCGCGCGCACTGCGCTCCACAGCGCGAGATGTGCGGCCAGGCAGATCTGTTAACATGTGCGCCGAACTGAAACTCCCTCCGCTCCAGGGCGCTGCGCTTCGGTTCCGCGTCTAGTGCGTCCAAGCTGTTACACAGCATGAGCTCAGTCACTCACCCACCTCATCCAGGTACTGCGTTTATTGGTGATAAACAGGCAACAGTCAAGAGCATTAATTAATTAATTCACCCGACCTCGGGCAAAAAAAAAAAAAGTAAAAAGAAAGCCAGCGGCAACACTGGTTTTGAGACAGTTAACAGTTAATCAAGTTGTTCATAAGCTGTGTGAGTGTGAGTGGGTGACTATGCGGAGCGTGTCCTGCTGCAGATCAGTCACTCTGCTGTGCGGTGGTTAGTGGATAGTGGATGCAGTTGGATGTGCCCTCTACAGGATAAATAGCCTAATGTCGGGGATCTTTTTAAATGGGGGGAACATTTTCAAAGTAAAACCAAGTCTTACGGCCCTTTCACACCGCGGACGTAACGAATAAACGACACGAAATTGCGAAATATTCGCGGCCAAATATTTCGCATCAAAACCATTCACACCGGCGGCGATGCGAATATGCGACAGATGTGACGATTAGATTCCAAAGTTTCGCTTTGCGACGGGTGGTTTTTCGCCTCCACGTCATGTCTTTAATCTGTTAATTATCCCTCATGTATTCGCTACGTTATGCCACTGTCGTCTTGTTACCAACTTTACTCAACACAGCAGTTCACTGTCTGATCACTGATCAATATCTGATCAATATCTGATCAATATCTGATCACTGTCCTGACAGTAACACACTCTATTGCTATTTCTCCTCCCCCCCTCCTCTTCCTCTCTCCTCCGAGACACAGGTTATTTACATTGTTTACATTAGCGGCCAAGCACGTGTCCATGCGCCCGTGTGTGTGTGTGTGTGTGTGTGTGTGTGTGTACGTGCGGTGCGACCGTACGCCAGAGAGACGGCAGGTGGAGGGGCTGACTGGCAGAGATGAGAGCAAAGACGGTGAAACAACAACTTATTTTTCCTGTGAGAGACTGTGCGGCCACCGTCTGTTATGGGAAACAGCTGTGTTCTGACGTGGGGGCTGTGGCGTACCTCCTTTTCACGCCACATGATTGGTTGATGCGTTTATTCGCCGGGCGAAAGCTCAGAAAAATCGACCTTGCTCCGAAAAAAAATTATGTCGCATTTTCGCCGTGACACATTCGCGGTCGGTGTGAAAGGACCCGTTATGAAAACCGGGGTTCGAAAAAATATATTGATGCGCGAATTATTCGCACGAAAAATACGTCTCCGGTGTGAAAGGGCCTTTATTCCCTGCATTTTATTTCTGAAAATAGGAGGGGTGGTGAATATCTGTAGCTCTGTCTGATGTAATTGTCTTCAGTTGCAAATATGGCGGCTACCAAGCACAGCACGCAGAACTTTTCCACCACGGATGTAGAGCTAATAATGAAGCTTAATAATAATTTAAAAAAATAAGACTTATCTGTACATTTTAAAACATGTATTTGAAATTTGAAATGTGGTGATCTGTGTAGCCTATAGAGCCCTGAAAAGCTTTAAAGGGATAGTTCAACATTTTGGCAAATTGGCCCATTGCCATAATCCCAATAGTCATAGCAGTAGGTTCGGTGTAAGCTATTTTTAGAACGGCGGAGCAGAGCCGCGAGCTGCTCAGAGCTGCGCTACGGAGGCTCATGTGATTTCTTGGTTTCCCTCATCAAACTCATCAAATACACAATCCAACAACTCCAAAACGCTTTCATGGACAAGTTTGACCTGCACAATCACCACGCTATGAGATAATAACGCAACGTTACGAAACTGAGCCGTTTTCGAGGTAATACAGAGACTGCTTGCTGAAAAACTGTCCCTGAACGCAACATGCATCAGCGGTTTTGCATGACTTTCCCTCTAAAACAACTCTGTCTCATAACGTTCCGTTATTATCTTATAGCGTGGTGATTGTGCAGCTCACAACTTGTCCACCAGAGCATTTTGGAGTTGTTGGATTGTGTATTTGATGAGTTTGATGAGGGAAACCAAGAAATTCCTTCAGCCTTTAGCTCTGAGCAGCCTGCTGCTCTGCTCCGCCATTCCAAAAATCGACAATTAAGGGGCGTTCACACCGGACGCGATAGACGCGAATGGAGCGGCAACTCTACATTGAAAATCAATGTAAATGGCGCGATGACACGCGATTCAGGCGGAGGCGGCGCAAATGGAGCGTCTGGCGCGATGAGACGCGGCGTGAATGAAGCGTCTGGAGCGACGCGAATAAAGTTGAAAATATTGAACTTTTCAGGCGGCATCGCGCCGTGACATCCAATCAGCGACGAATTCAAGCCGACGACGCTACTTCTCTGTACGGTTGTTTACACACAGACCAACATGAAGGAGAAGCTAACTGTAACGTTAGCTGTGTGTGGGCACTGCTGCCATCTTCTAGACAGAGTGAACAAAAAACAAAAACAAAAAACACACACAGTGAACCCAGACACGACGGCGGGTGGTTTTCCGGTGTTTCTGAGACTTGTACAGCAAGTACAGTGCAGCAACGGTGGTGATATCAGCCACGATCGACATGGAAAGAGAGCAGGGAGAGTAGGCTACCGGTTTTCAAATGAACGGACGGAGCGTCTAGCGCGAATGACGCGATGGACGCGAATGATCCAAAATGACCAAGCGGCGCGAATGAAGCGTCTGGCGCGATTGTATTCGCGTCTATCGCGTCCGGTGTGAACGCCCCTTTAAAGGTAACGAACCTACTGCTGTGACTATAGCGATTATGGCAATGGGCCAATTTGCCAAAAATGTTGAACTATCCCTTTAATTTTACATTCAGACAAATGAATGTGGCTGAGAAAAAAAAATTAAAACTTAATAAAGTTACATTAGCAGCCATACAGAGGGGATTAAAACAGCCTTTAACCTGCTTTACCAAAATGCATTCTGCCCGAACGACATGCTAATCGCATATTTAGACAATGTAGTTGCATGTATTCAGTATGCAGCATGACTGTGGAGCTGGCTGGACGTAGGCGGTTTCGAATAGAGCCTTTGTTTGGGATGTTTTTTATCAACATTCGCTCTGAATAAATGCAGAAGGCAAGACAAGTTTCACAGGTAAACACCAGCTCGGTGTGTCACGTCGCATGTTGATATGAAGTCTTCATTCGGAATGGTTTGTATCTGAATGTAAAAAGTTTGCCTGTACTTTTTGCTTGTGACCTGCTGAGAGAGAGGGGGAGGGTTGTTTACCTTTGTGGCAATGCGGAGCCGCGGAATGAAGCACAGGAGGCGGAGTGATGCCGTGATTCAGAAGCTGGTTTCAGCTCTGCCTCTTTCTCCTCTGTCTCCCTGTGTAGCCTCTGTAGTTTGGTCTCCTCTCCGCGTTTTTCCAGTTTTGCTACAGCTGTACTGTCCCGCCAAATTGCTCCACTGTTTCAAATCTCCACTGTGTGTTCGACACAGAGACTTCCTGTTCAGAGCGACGTCGAGAAGGATGGACCAATGAGCACACGCCGTGTGACGATAGTGCTTATGGGAGCTGTAGTTTCGGAGTGGCGAATACGCGCGAGTTGTTTGTACTCGCGAGAGTAAAACGCGAGAAAATCCGGGGGTGTTGTGGTGCGTTCCGGTTGTGCTTGGAAGCCAGAATTCCCGACCTCCAAGTCATAATAAGTTTTACATAATACAAATGAATGAGACAGTGATGCAGCAACAGGGATGTGTGTCCAATTCCCTCCAGCTGACAAATACAACCCACAATGTGACATTTCTAAATAAATAAAACTCTGGATGAAGGGAATCATCTCCAATAGGCTACTCTGTGAGTAGAGTAAGTTAGGCACAAATAGATGAAAATTAAATTATTGTTACTTACAGTTACTGAAATCCATGCAGAATTTGTCATGTTTGTTCCTAATGTGATGAAAGCTGGAATCCTTAGAGAGCAAGGTACTTTGAGTGTCATTATATAAGAGCGTTAATGTAATTATTACACCAGTAATGTACATGTTATATTTAAAGGCTGGCTGATAATTTCCTTGACTGACAGCCAAAAGTAACAAAAAACAAAGGATGCCACTGATCACTCACTCTCTTCGATATTTATATTGTAGTTTCACACTGTTTACAGTATTTCTTCATCTTGCATTTATTGGTCCCATTAAATATTTCACCTTGTAGGAAGATGCCTATGACCTGGGTTTCCATTAATTACTTTCTTCCTGGTAATTACCGGACTTTGACTGGCAAAATGTGCCGTTGTCTGGTATTTTTTAACCCCTTCGGTTAAAATGTCAGCTGAAAATATTCCCTCAATATGCATTTGAATTGTTGAATTTCCACGCCTTGATATGATCATATAGCCTGCATATCATTTATCATTTTAAGCTCAATAAAGTCAGATAATGGGCTACTTTCAAACAATCTAGTAAATTGAAACCTGGTGGTCACGTTGTGCGATGCCATTTTTTCCCTAGCGGAAACCCTTATGACCTTTTAATTTTCCATTTTCATTGTCATTAAATTTGTAATCAATTAATAATCAACTCTATGTTGTAAACAAGAAGTCGTAGGAGAATAAGCAACACAATAAATTCTCACAGTGAACAGCATCTTACTCTCTTACCCAGTAGCTAGAGCTCAACTCTTTACAATAAACATTTCAGAGTTGTGTGTAACTGTCAGTCAATGTATGCAGAATAACCGGAACTAGTGTTACACAAAGCCATCATAAGGAGCTAATAAAAAAAAATGTTATCTGTCTGGTCAGTTCTTGCTATTTGTTGTGCATCACTAATTAAAAATGACTATGGAAAGCTATAGAGCCATAAGAAATAAATGCATTTATTTAATGATTAATGTTGTTTTATATGCAATAACTTACAAGCTTTGTTAGTTGCAGGTTCAATATGTGCAATAAGGTCATTTCAATAAGTTCTCAATAAACATTGAACCAGTCCAGCCCTAGACTTGAACCAATTTTAAAATTTTGGCCCACTGTGTATTTCAGTTTGACACTCCGGTAACTTTAGTAAGCCCTGGGAGGTGTTGAATGGTTTTGTTGTTGCTTGAATCTTTATTATTATTTTTTAATGAAACAATATTTAATACAGCGTGAGACAGATGAAGAGTAGCCCAATCGAGCAATATCAGTATTTATTTTGAATAATGAACTACAATCAACATTCATAGGCTATGTTCTGAACGAGTATGTTACAGAAAATGAGAAGATAAATGTGATGTAAACAAACATAACATTTTAAGAAAAGAGGTAGTCAACAGGGGGTCTTTGACCCGTAGGAGGTGCACAAAATTTTTGATTTTTTGTTTTTGTTTTCACATTTATGATTAAACTAAAAATGGCATAGGCGCGAACATTCCACTCACTGCACCTAAAATAAAAAAAACATAACAAAAAACACTATATGAACCTGTGTATTAATAACAAGGTATGTTTATACAAACAATAGGCCCACTTGAATATAAAACTCAAAAACGATCTCTGCTCCATCTCTCCATCAGTATTTGAACAAAAAGTGTGTGCGTGTGTGGTCTAGAGGTGTGCATTGGCAAGATACTGATGATACGATACAGGGGCAACAGTACAATATTGCTATTTTTTTTTCCTTTTTTGACTGTGCTAAGTTAGCTAATGGTAGCAGAGCAGCGAAGGAGTCAATGGTTGAATGACTGTGGCCAATTAGCTGTCAGAATTTAAATTCAACACAAACACGAACCACCGCAGTGAATGTTTGCATCTTAATTAATGCAGTATTAAAGCAGAAGTAAGCAATCCGGTCGTTTTGGCTAACTTCTTGTCAGCCGATAGCAGTCCCCGCCCTTGTCCCTACGTCACCACATTCACGCGCATCCCTTGGCTGCACACACAGAGAGGACCGCCCCTTTATGCCGTTCTCTCTCCTCATTGGATAAAGGTTGTAGGATACAAGGACAGTTTTCTCCTCGGCTTACAGCAGAGCTGAGTGACTGACAGACCCGTGTTTCAGACCAAACACTCTAATCGATTGTTGTCGGAAGATATAACTATTTAAGACTTATATTAACACAAACATTCCGCTTACTTCTGCTTTAATACAGTATTGCTAAATGAAATATTGCAATATTTCATTCTATCAATATTTCCTTACACCCCCAGTATGGTTTTCTGAAGTGGTGAGTGGACTTAAAGTCCCCCTCCCGCGACCCTTTTTGGTTATTTTAAAACATTCACTGTGGTCTTTAAATTGTGATTATGGGTGTGGCGTTTAGCTCACTTGGTAGAGCTGCCGCCCCATGTTGAGGCTACAGTCCTCACTGCAGGCAGCCCCGGTTCGAATCCCGCACCGGGCAGCCCCCTGCCTCCCCATTTCCTGTCACTCTGTCAGCTTTGCTATCAATTCAAGGCAATAAAACCCCAAAAAATATACTTAAAAAAATGTGTGATTATGAAGTTTTTAGCCAAAATCACAAAACCTGTGCCATTTCTCAGGGCTCTTCTTCTGCACAGCACCAGCAGCTCATTAGCAATGCCCCCCCCCCCCTCTTTTTGCTATTCATATTCTGTAGATCGGACTACAGGACCATAATCGCTGTATAAACTATGTTGATAATAATTACCAATCTTCCAAATGGTAAACCATAGCTTTAAGAGATGGTTCAGTCGATCCAGCAGGCCCTGCAGCATTCAATTCTGTGATCTTTGCAGGTGAACTTGGTGCACCTGATGCAACAGGTGTCAATTTTCCTCTTTTTATTCGGGCACATCGAGCAGAATGCCCTCCTCTTTGTGGAGTTGACGGGCAGTTCCGTTATGGGAGCCACTTCTGCTGCTGAGACCTTTATACCGTGCGCCAAAGTAGTAGCAGCAGACGACGGTCCATGGGGGAGGTGAAATCTCCTCACCATTTCTCCAGACACCAACTTCTTCCCCAGCTCCTCTAAGAAAAGCCTCCTCCTGTTCTTCTTGTCACTGTTCCAGTTGGGATTCACGGCAGTGTAAATCACAAAGGAGTTGAAGGCGGACACGTCGATCATGTTGAAGAAAAGAACCTGTGTCCACTGAGAGGCCTTTTTTCTGCAGGTATGGGTGCGAATCTCCTACAAAAATAAAAAATAATAAAAATCACCAAATAGAGTATATCTCAGACAGGCACATCATTTCAATAAAAGTAAGCAGGCTAAGACTGGAATAGATGCATGCTGTAGCCTAATAAATGTGTAAATGCTCATACCTGGTCCAACTTGTCAACAGCTCCCTTGCAGCGGTTATAATCTGTGATGATCACAGGTTTCTTTTTATCATCATTGCTCACAGCCATGTCTCTGTGTCTGCTGCTGAGGAAGACCAGGTTCTTCCCCCGCTTGGGAACGTAGCTCACTGCGGTGGTTGTCTTTGTGAAGGCGAAAATAGAAGACTGGACGGCTCTCGATTTCGTCTTCAGGAGCTTGGGAGGAAGCTCAGGTTTGGTTTTTTTAATGGCTCCAACCATCGCCACATTCCTCTTCAGAAGTTCCTGCACAAGTGAATACGTTGTTAAGAAAGTGTCACATGTGACAGTGGCCTTTCGGAGATTCTCCGTCAACTTCAGGACAACATGTTCTCCCTGGGAGACATTCCCAGTATCTCTCAAAGCCTTTGCAGTATAGACCTGGCAGTTCCAGACGTAAGAAGTGGCGACATCAGCAGCGATCCAGATTTTCATTCCGTACTTTGCTGGATTGTTCCGTAAAAACTGGCGAAATTCGCACTGGCCTCTGAAAGGGACAAGCTGCTCACCAACACACACATCTTCCCCGGGGTTGAAAAGCATTGGGAGGCGTTGTGTCCACATGTCCCAGATCACACGGATGGGGGCAAGCTTGTCCTTTCTGAGACGGCCAGATCTGTTCTTCTTGTCATCAAACTGGAGGTTGGCGCCGATTCGGTTGAATTTGGAGTGACTCATGGTGGCTCGGAAGATCGGACGTCCAGTTTGGTCCTCCCAGAGGTTGGCGGTGGGTTCTTTCTTGGACTGGTACACACCAGCCAAAATCAGGAGCCCAATGTACGCTTTCACACCTGTGACATCGACATCGTTCCACGCTTTTGTCTTTCTTCCCCTCAGGTTCGTCATGTTGACGATGATGTCGATGATCTCCGGAGTGAGAAACAAATCAAACGAGGACTCCAAGTTGTCAATCCTGGAGATGGCGTACCGTGTCGGCCCAGGAGTCAAACCTTTGCTAGAAGGAACATAGCGGGTGGTCTCTGCATTCGTAGGAAGCCAGACTTTCCCACTTCTTGAAGTCCACTCCCTTTCAGGATTGTTTTCGTCCTCTTCATCCTCAGTGTGAAGGTCAGGACAGGAGGATGAGGAAGAGGAATGATCTGACTCCACCACATAGTCCGGGTCAATGTCTCCCTCTGCTTCACTTTCATCAACCTCTCCAGGAGGTGCATCCTCTTCAGAAGATGCATCCTTACCAGAAGGTGCATTCTTACCAGGAGGTGCATCCTCCATGGGTTCATCCTCTTCAGAAGGTGCATTCTTGCCAGGAGATGCATCCTCCATGGGTTCATCCTCTTCAGAAGATTCTTCCTTGCGAGGAGGTGCATCCTCTTCAGAACGTGCAACTTTGCGAGGAGGTGCATCCTCTTCAGAAGATGTATCTTTGCCATAAGGTGCATTCTTACCAGGAGGTGCATCCTCCACGGGTTCATGCTGAGCCCGCTCCTCAGAGACGCAGCTCTCCATCTTGCTCCTTCCTTTCCACAGGAATGAAATGGCCAAGCTATAAACATTGATAGAAAAGCAGAAGAAAACATATTAATCTGTAATATGATGTAGTATGATGAATAGTTTTCCACAGTGTTCTGTTGACTTGTTAAAAATTAAAGGGAACATATGAAGGAAATATCACTTTCTGAAGGCTCTTTGCCTTCAGGCCCCCAAAATGTGAGAGACACCCAAGGCTAAATCGATGTGGTTTTACGAGCTGTTCTCTCAGTTGTTTCACAATGATGTCATTAGTTTTTGAATTTGCATAATACCACCCCTAGCTGGTACCAGTAGAATGGCGGGGCAGGGCTAGTAGTGGTTCCTTTACATTTAAAGGGACAGGCACTGAAACCAGCCGCTATGAACATGGCTGTTTTGAGAGGATGAAAAGAGCTGTGATGTTTGATCCTTGGGGTATTTTGACCTCCTTTAAAATCTGATTTCCAAAATTCGTCAAGAGAAAGGTTGTCTTGTGCCATATGCAGCAACACAGCACACATAATGCTCAGCTCAAAACGCCCAAATGGGCAAAAATGATCATAGTGATCCATGATCTTTAAAGAAACAGAGAGTTGTAACATGACATGCAACAAGCATAAGCAGGTTTGACTATAGGCATGTTTCCACTGTAGGAGTTCCTAAGAAAGTGAAGAGGTAGGAACTTCCACAGGAACCATCCTCTCACTCGGCCCTCTCAGCGACGTGCAACAGTTTCAATCATCGCACAGCTGTTGTGCAGTGTTTTTACTGATCTTCTTGTTTTTCAATTGCCGTGTACTCATGCCGGCCCCGTAAAATTAGTGCAGCTCACCAGGCACTGTGGTTATTGATTTTCCAAAAATAACTAGCCACTCAGCATAGCATAGGCCACATTATTTTTGTTGGGAAATTATTTTTAGTATGATCAAGTTATCACAAAATTAATGTAATGTACCAAAATACTTGAATTACCAAACCTGCAAATTAACATCATGCAGAAATCACACATCAATCGACGTATATTAGATAACTCCAAACCGGAAGTGAAACGCTCCGAGCATCCGGTAATTTCAAAATATAAGACAGTCGCTTAACTCTCGCCAAACGGCTACATGTATTGTATTGTATTGTACTTTGTATGTTTTTTGTTGTTGTTGTTGTTCCATTTTTTAATATGCTGTTTTATATATCTTTTATGTGCTAATAAAATACAATACAATACAATATGTGTTGCCGTAAATGCATTTTTCACTTGCAAATGTGGCAGCTATGAGCACAGCATGCAGAACTGGTCCATGGCGGATGTAATAATGATCCAGGCTGTTATGTAACTTAACAAAATAAAAATAAAAAACACTGCTCATTTTAAAAACATGTATTTATTGAATGTGGTGATATCTGTAGCCTGTAGAGCCCCGGGGCAGTGCTGCTCTGTCCGGTACAAACTTCAACTTTACATTAATTCTGACAAATTAATGTGGCTGAGAAAAATATCACAACTTAATAAAATTACATTAGCAGCCATACAGAGGGAATTTAAACAGCCTTTAACCTGCTTTACCAAAATGCATTCTGCTGGAACGACATAGTCGCACAGAGTATGTAGTTGCATGTATTTAGTATGCAGCACATGGCTGAGTGTAGTCTGCAAGACGGTTACGAATAGAGCCTTTGTTTTGGATGTTTTTTTTTTTTTTTTTTATCAACGTCAAAAATCAAAATCAAAATCATTTATTAGTCTCCTGTAGGAGAAATTTCTCTCGGACAGAGTGCTGCTTCACAACAAAGACAAAAACAGTAGGCTACAAGAGAAAAGCAGCAACGTCCGCTCTGAATAAATGCAGAAGGCAAGACAAGTTTCACAGGTAAACACCAGCTCGGAAAACATCACGTCGCATGTTTATTATGAAGTCTTTATTCGGAATGGTTTGTGTCTGAATGAAAAAAGTTTGCCTGTAATTTTTGCTTGTGACCCGCTGAGAGAGAGGGGGAGGGTTGTTTACCTTTGTGGCAATGCGGAGCCGCGGAATGAAGCACAGGAGGCGGAGTGATGCCGTGATTCAGAAGCTGGTTTAAGCTCTGCCTCTTTTTCCTCTGTCTCCCTGTGTAGTCCCTGTAGTTTGGTCTCCTCTCCGCGTTTTACCAGTTTTGTTATAGTTTTACTGGACCGCCAAATTGCTCCACCGTTTCAAATCTCCACTGTGTGTTTGACAAAGAGACTTCCTGTTCAGAGCGACGTCGAGAAGGATGGACCAATGAGCACGCGCTGTGTGACGATAGTGCTTATGGGAGCTGTAGTTTCAGAGTGGCGAATACGCGCGGGTTGTTTGTAGCCTACTCGCGACAGTAAAGCGAGTACAAGTCGGAATTTTAAGTTTTACATAATACAAATGAATGAGACAGTGAAGCAGCAACAGAGCTGTGTGTCCAATTCCCTGCAGCTGACAAAAATATACAACCCACACAATAAATGTGACATTTCTAAATAAATAAAACTCTGGATGAAGGGAATCATCTCCAATAGCTACTCAGTGAGTGGAGTAAGTTTGGCACAAATAGATGAAAATTAAATTAGGCTAGGGCCTACTGTTAGGCTTCTTACAGTTAGGCTACTGAAATTCACGCAAAGTTTGTCACATTTGTTCCTAATGTGATGAAAGCTGGAATCAGACAGCAAGGTGCTGTGAGTGTCAATTACCACATTTACATGATGTTTTTAAAGCGGAATTAATTATTCTGAATTAAATAGTTCGGAATTAAAATATTTTCCTTCGAGTTTACATGGACATAATAATTCCGAATTAGGGTTTACATGGAAAACACGTTAAATCGCCTTTATTTAATTCCGCTCAACGTCTGGAGGTCGGGAAGCGTTCTGATTGGACAGAGGGTACACGTGTTTACGTATTTACGTCTACCGGAAGAAAACAAACTCCATTCCCAGTGTGTGAAGCTGGTGTGAAGTGAACAGAGCTGCAGCCGCGAGCCGCTCCGCTGCTCCTAAACTTAACAACAACTTAGAAGCAGAAAGTTTCTCCTCTTAACTGCCAGGATGGCTTTCCCTGGGTGTGTGAGCCCGGCCGCCCCCGCCGCCGCTGCCGAAGCTCACTGATCGCCTTCCCCGCCCCCAGCGGCGGCGGTGCCGGGCTCACACACCCTCACTGCCCGGATCGCCTTCCCCGGTGTGTGAGCCACCGGCAGCCGGGCACCGGGGTCTGTGGAGCGGGTTCATGAAGCCTGGTTGTCCCGACATGATTCACTCACAACACTGCGGCTGTAACGTTATGTTGTATGTGTTGTAGCCTACTTTTCACGGTTAAATTATCACCGCGACACACACATAGAGCGGCGAGTCAGTTAATACGCATGCGCAGAACGACCGGAATTATTTTTAAAAAGAATAAACGTTTACATGATAGAGGAATTAATTAATTCCGCTTTAAAATAGGAATAAACCACCCACTTAATTCGGAATTAAGTTTAATTCCGAATTAAATTTTCGCTCGGAATTAAGTGTTTACATGATCTTTTTAAAGCGGAATTAACTTTAATTCCGAATTAAATGATTTTAATTCGGAATTAAAGCTCTCATGTAAACGGGGCAAATGTTTACAGTATTACTTCATCTTGCTTTTATTGGCCCCATTAAATATTTCACCTTGTTAGGAAGATGCTTATGACCTGAGTTTCCGTTAATTAGCTACTTACTTGACTTTGACCGGTAAAATGTGCGTTGCCAGGTATTTTGTAACCCCTTTCGGTTAAAATGTCAGGTGAAAATATTTCCTCTACACAATTCTAATTCTTGAATTATTGCATTTCCACATGTAGCCTAATTTTATTTTAAAAGAAAACTGAATCAGATTTTTTATGAATATTTAGGCCAGGCCTATGTGGAACGAAACTTTTTCTTTTTTCACGCGGTACTAAACTTGTCGCATTTGTTTCATTTACTCTGGCAAAGCATGCAGTACAACAATAGCGGGAGAGGTCCGACATGTCAAAATAAGAAAATCTTAAAAACTATTTTCGTGGGGGGGGGGGGCTCCAAACCAAACAAATATTGATTGATTGATTGATTATTAGACATAGTTTTTCAAAAGGTGAGATCTTTGCAATATTTCAATGGAGATACTTGAATTTTAGGTCTTCACTGAATTGGTACATTTATTACTAAAATACTGAATAAATAAAGACATGGGATGTTTCATTCAGTGTGTAATGGACATATAGGCTATATATGTGTTAGTTTCGCGGAGGACGTTCATTCACCTCTGAACGGGGCAGAGCTGGGGAGTCTGCCTGATTAACGTGCATGCACGGGGGCAAGTTGGCACGGGGGAGCGCCGCTTTAATGAGCGCGCATGTCGCGCGTCTTATTGGAGGTGTTATCAGTATAATCAGAACGTATCAGTTTAGTAAAACATTTTACTGAAAACTGGAGTCTTGAGACCCCCCCCCCTCCCATTTCGGATCTGAACGATTCGCACAAGTCACTAATTGGTCATGGAAAAAAAGCGACTTTCGCGCGCTGTTTGCAGCCCCCTGTTAAAAACTATTTTCTGAACCAAAAACAGGTGAGGGGATTATGATGAGTTTTTAGCAAACGCATATAGCGAACGGACATTAGTTGATATTAAGTTGGCCCCCGTCATACAGTAGTCCCTACATTCATGCACATCCCTTGGCTGCACACACAGAGAGGACCGCCCCTTTATGCCGTTCTCTTTCCTCATTGGATAAAGGCGGTCGTATGTTTCATTCACAAGTTTTGACAGACACACAACAGCCAGTTTTCTCCTCGACAGAGTCATGCAGCAGCCAGGTGACGCACACGCACAACAACAGACCCGTGTTTCAACCACAACACTCACTGACAAGGTTGTGCAGGCTGCTGCAGCAGTGCACGTAATGGGACACAGTTTATAATAAAATAAATAGGATACATTTTATTTTAATTAATATTTAATTGTTGGACTTGGAGTCTGTGAAATAAAGGTATTTTAAGACTTTTGAACACTGGTTTTTGCGCATGCTTTAAGTCCATAAAATGACCAAAAATGAACACTATAAGCTGTGATTTCTTTGAAATTATTTAAACAGCATTTGTATCTGAGAATAGGTCCAATAAGGCTTTTGATCCATAAGCGGTTTCCACTGTGCATTTTGATTGGTTAAAAACAGCCTTCCCCGTGAAGGAAGGTGAGACGATAAAACCGACGTCTGCATGTGTGTCACCTGTAACTCACCTGCAGTGGACGCGGAGCAAAACTCGGTTTCAAGGAGCTCGTGTGGACTAGGCCTCTTTAAGCCTAAGTGTTTTTGTGCACTTTGTATAAGTCTTAAATAGTTATATCATGTGACAGCAATCATTACATGAGTGTTTGGACTTGAAACACGGGGTCTCTCAGTCCCTCTGCTCTGCTCTGATAACATCGAAGCAGAGAAAAATACAGGAAAATAAAAACATTGCAGGGCTGTGTGTGCAGCCTCCTCTCAATAATGTGGTGAGTAGGAAGGTTGCTGGTGCGTTCAGCAACTCGTATTTTTCACAGACCGTGCATCAGTAACTGTTCGATTGGTACGAGTTCACGGTCGGAGTTAACGATGGCGTTATAGTGAACTTTCACCGGTACCTTCGGAATGTGTATGACAAGCTACTAAAGTCGTAATGTTGTGACTTGAAGCTGTAATTTTCGTATCAAAATAGCCTGCCTAAGCAGCATTAGCGAAAACTCAGTTAATAGGCCACTTTCAAACAATTTCAAACAATTGTCCGGTAAATTGAAAACCTGCCGGTCACGTTGTGTGGTGCCATTTTTTTCTAGCGGAAACCCTGCCTGTGACCGTTTCATTTTCCATTGTCATTGTCATTAAAATTATAATCAATCAATAATCAACTCTATGTTGTAAACAAGAAGTCCTAGCAGAATAAGCAACACAATAAATTCTCACAGAGAACAGCAATATCTTACTCTATCCAGAGCACAACTCTCAACAATAAACATTTCAGAGTTGTGTGTAACAGTCAGTCAATGTATGCAGAATAACCAGAACAAGCGTTACTCAAAGCTGTCTTTTTTTTTCTTTTTACACCGCCGTTGTTACAGGTAATGCATGCAGATGTCCCTGTAAATTTGCCGTCTGCCCTTCTGTCACAGGACTGTGGCACATACTGTCAGTCCTCCTGTGTAACTTCTTGCTGCAAAATATGACTGAAGACACGTGGAAGTCTGCACGTGTGGGCAAGCCCCCATAAGTTAAAATAAGGAGCTAATAAAAAAAATGTTAATCGATAGTACGAATCGGTCTGGTCAGTTCTTGCTATTTGTTGTGCATTACTAATTAAAAATTACTATGGAAAGCTGCAGATAGAGCCATGTTGTTTTATATGAAATAACTTACAGGCTTTGTTAGTTTCGGGTTCAATATGTGCAATACGGTCATTTCAATAAGTTCTCAGTAAACATTGAACCAGTCCAGCCCTAGACTTGAACCAATTTTTAAAATTTGGCCCACGGTGTATTTCAGTTCGACACCCCGGTAACTTTAGTAAGCCCTGGGGAGGTCTAAAATGGTTTTGTTGTTGCTTGAAATTAGCCCATCTTTATTTTTTTATGAAACAATGTTTAATACAGCGTGAAACAGATGAAGAGTAGCCCAATTTAGCAATATCAGAATTTATTTACAATCAACATTCATAGGCTATGTTCTGAAAGTCTGCAAGTATGTTACAGAAAATGAGAAGATAAATGTGGCGTAAGCAAACATTACATATTAATAACAGAGGTAGTCGACAGAGGGTCGTGGACCCGTAGGAGTTGCACGGAGGTACTGCAGTGGGGGTCACAAAATTTTTGGTTGATTAGAATATTTTTTGTTTTCACATTTATGATTAACTAAAAATGGCGTTGGTGCGAACACTCCACTGTTACCTTGCACATGCATAAAATAAAAAAAACTAAATAAAATTGACTATATGAGCCTGTGTATTCATAACAAAGTACGTCTGTACTAACAATAGGCCCACTTGAATATAAAACCCAATCTTATACAATAGCAGGGGGGTCCCTGCTCCATAGTATTTGAACAAAAAGTGTGTGTGCATGTGTGGTTTAGAGGTGTGTATTGGCAAGATCCTGGTGATACGATACAGGGGCAACAGTACAATATATTGCTATTTTTTTAAGTTAGCTAATGCTAGCAGAGCGGCAAAGGAGTTGATGGCTGAATGACTGTGGCCAATTAGTTGGAATTTTAAATGCAACACAAACATGAACCACCCCGTGAATGTTTGTATGTCAATCTATACAGCGTGTTTGAGTATTGATACAGTTTTGCTAAATGAAATATCGCAAAATTTCATTGTATCAATATTTCCTTACACCCCTGTTGGTTTTCTGAGGTGGTGAGTGGACTTAAGAGATACTTCCGTCGATCCAGCAGGACCTGCAGCATGAGACTCTGTGATCTTTGCAGGTGTACTTGGTGCACTTGATGCAACTGGTGTCAATTTTCCTCTTTTTATTCGGGCACATCCAGCACCATGCCCTCTTCTTTTTGGAGCCGTTGGTGGGCAGGTCAGTTATGGGAGCCGCTTCTGCTGCTGAGACCTTTATACCTTGCACCATATTAGTAGCAGCAGACGACGGTCCATGGGGGAGGTGAAATCTCCTCGCCATTTCTCCAGACACCAACATCTTCCCCAGCTCCTCTAAGAAAAGCCTCCTCCTGTTCGTCTTGTCACTGTTCCAATTGGGATTCACAGCAGTGTAAATCACAAAGGAGTTGAAGGCAGACACGTCGATCATGTTGGAGAAAAGAACCTGTGTCCACCGAGAGGCCTTTTTTCTGCAGGTATGGGTGCGGATGGCCTACAAAAATAAAAAATAATAAAAATCACCAAATACAGTATATCTCAGACAGGCACATCATTTCAATAAAAGTAAGCAGGCTAATTCTGGAATAAATGCATGCTGTAATATGGGTAAAGGCTCATACCTGGTCCAAGTCTTCAACAGCTCCCTTGCAGCGGTTATAATCGTTGATGATCACAGGTCTCTTTTTACTATCATTGCTCATAGCTATGTCTCTGTGTCTGCTGCTGAGGACGACCAGGTTCTTCCCCCGCTTGGGAATGTAGCTCACTGCGGTGGTTGTCTTTGTGAAGGCGAAAATAGAGGACTGGACGGCTCTCGATTTCGTCTGCAGGAGCTTGGGAGGAAGCTCAGGTTTGTTTTTTTTAATGGCCCCAACCATCGCCACATTCCTCTTCAGAAGTTCCTGCACAAGTGAATACGTTGTTAAGACAGTGTCACATGTGACAGTGGCCCTTCGAAGATTCTCCGTCAACTTCAGGACAGCACGTTCTCCCTGGGAGACATTCCCAGTATCGCCCAAGGCCTTTCCAGTATAGATCAGGCAGTTCCAGGCATACGAAGTGGCGACATCAGCAGCGACCCACATTTTCATTCCGTACATTCCTTCATGATTCGGCATATACTGGCGAAATTCGCACCGGCCTCTGAAAGGGACAAGCTGCTCGCCAACACACACATCTTCCCCGGGGTTGAAAAGCAGTGGGAGGCGTCGTGTCCACATGTCCCAGATCACACGGATGGGGGCAAGCTTGTCTTTTCTGAGACGGCCGGATCTGTTCTTCTTGTCATCAAACTGGAGGTTGGCGCTGATTCGGTTGAATTTGGAGAAACTCATGGTGGCTCGGAAGATCGGACGTCCAGTTTGGTCCTCCCAGAGGTTGGCGGTGGATTCTTTGTTGGACCGGTACAAACCAGCCAAAATCAGAAGCCCGATGTACGCTTTCACATCTGTGACATCGACATCGATCCACTTAGGCACTTTTGTCTTTCTTCCCCTCAGGTTCGTCATTTTGACGATGATGTTGATGATCTCCGGAGTGAGAAACAAATCAAACGAGGACTCAATCCAGTTGTCAATCCTGGAGATGGCGTACCGTGTCGGCCCAGGAGTCAAAACTTTGTTAGAAGGAACATAGTGGGTGGTCTCTGCATTCGTAGGAAGCCAGACTTTCCCACTTTTTGAAGTCCACTCCCTTTTGGGATTGTTTTGGTCGACTTCATCCTCAGTGTGAAGGTCAGGACAGGAGGATGAGGAAGAGGAATGATCTGACTCCACCACATAGTGCAGGCCAATGTCTCCCTCTGCTTCACTTTCATCAACCTCTCCAGGAGGTGCATCCTCTCCAGAAGATGCATCCTTGTCAGGGACATAGTCCGGTTCAATGTCTCCCTCTGCTTCACTTTCATCAACCTCTCCAGGAGGTGCATCCTCTTCAGAAGATGCATCCTCTCCAGAAGGTGCATCCTTACCAGGAGGTGCATCCTCCATGTGTTCATCCTCTTCAGAACGGGCAACTTTGCGAGGAGGTGCATCCTCTTCAGAACGTGCAACTTTGCAAGGAGGTGCATCCTCTTCAGAACGTGCAACTTTGCGAGGAGGTGCATCCTCTTCAGAACGTGCAACTTTGCGAGGAGGTGCATCCTCTTCAGAAGATGCAACTTTGTGAGGAGGTGCATCCTCTTCAGAAGATGCATCCTTATCAGGAGGTGCATCTTTAGCAGGAAGTGCATCCTCCAAGGGTTCATGCTGAGCCCATTCCTCAGAGACGCAGCTCTCCATCTTGCTCCTTCCTTGTCACAGGAATGAAATGGCCAAGCTACAAACATTGGTAGAAAAGCAGAAGAAAACATATTAATTTGTAATATCTTTATAGTATTTTTGTTCACTTGTGATTTGGGAGTATGATGAATATTTTTCCACAGTGTTCTGTTGACCTGTTAAAAATTAAAGGGTACATATGAAGGGAACATCACTTTTTGAAGACTCTTTGCCTTCTGGCCCCACAAATGTGAGAATTGACAAAAATTAATTTGCAGGCACCCAAGGCTGAAATCCATATGGTTTTACAAGCTGTTCTCTCAGTTGTTTGACAATGATGTCATTAGTTTTTGAATTTGCATAATACCACCCCTACCTGGTACCAGTAGAATGGCGGGGCAGGGCTAGTAGTGGTTCCTTTGCATTTAAACGGACTGTTTTACTGTTTTGAGAGGATGAAAAGAGTTGTGGTGTTTGATCCTTGGGGTATTTTGACCTCCTTTAAAATCTGATTTCCAAAATTTGTCAAGAGAAAGGTTGTCTTACAAAAAATGTGCCGA
The DNA here is from genome assembly GCF_045865225.1 of Trachurus japonicus. Lineage (NCBI taxonomy): Eukaryota > Metazoa > Chordata > Actinopteri > Carangiformes > Carangidae > Trachurus > Trachurus japonicus. The sequence goes on from NC_140916.1 coordinate 9,611,433, forward strand.
TTCGATTGTTTTGTTCTTCTTCCTTTTTGACACGGTTCTCATCGACAATTGTTACATTAAAATGAGTAGGCTACTTGGCACCTGCCTGATTTTGGAGATATGCAGTGCTCCCCCCCTCCCCGGTCAGATGTTACGGTCGCCGCCAACACCCCCCCATACTCCACCCCCGTCCCCCGTCGGACGTTACGATCGCACGCACCCCCGGCCATCGAAGCTTCGATTTTGATAGATTTTATGTCCGCGAAGCTTCGATTATCAAAATATGATAATTGGGTCAGCCCTAAAACTAATGGTCGCCACTCACCAAATGTGACTAAAATATTCCCCTGGCAACTTAATTTTGGAGGGCTACACGCCACGGGGCGGCTAAATGTTTGTCCCTCTTGTCCTGTGTTGTTGTGTGTTGCACTGAAGTAGCTCCCCCGACGACCCTGCTGAAGAAAACAGTTCCCTCAGAAGCAACGTAGCCTCACACCAGTGACACACGCGGACACCACGGAAGCGTTGCAAACGGCCACGCAGCCCTCCCTTTCACACCAGAGGCGCATTTCTCTGCGCCGGGTGACAAGCGCTTCTGCTACGCAGCTGTGTGTGTGCCTGTGTGCGTGTCTATCTCTCTTGTGCTCACAGAGCTATAGACTGACAAATAGGCCTATTAAAGCAGAAGTAAGCGATCCGGTCGTTTTGGCTAACTTCCTGTCAGCAGATGGAGTTAGCAGTCCCCGCCCTCGTTCCTACGTCACCACATTCACGCGCATCCCTTGGCTGCACACAGAGAGAGGACTGCCCCTTTATGCCGTTCTCTCTCCTCATTGGATAAAGGTTGTAGGATACAAGGAAAGTTTTCTCCTCGGGTTACAGCAGAGCAGAGTGACTGACAGACCCGTGTTTCAGACCAAACACTCTATATAAGTGATTGCTGTTGGAAGATACAACTATTTAAGACTTATATTAACACAAAAATTCCGCTTACTTCTGCTTTAACATATCGTGCCTATTTGTCATTGACGACACATAGCCTACCTAGTGTGACTGAGTAATAGAATAATATAGTGTGTGAGTAATAGAATACAGAATAGAATAGAAGGAGTGTTGTGTTTGTTAGTTTTGCCATGTTAAAGTTTCCCAATTTGGAATGTTTTGATTATTCAGTAGGGGTGTGTATTGGCAAGGACCTCACGATACAAATCACGATACGATATATTGCAATATCCAAATTTTGCAATATATTGCGATATTACATAGTTCGCTGAAAAACTAAGACTGTATTATGCATCTTAAAATCCGAGTTGTTGCCTATATTTACATTAAATGACAGTAGTAATTCATCACCAAATGAAAACTTTGTTAACATCTGTGTTTTCTAATAAGATAAACTTCTCAGTCTGTTTACCTCACTTCAATCATTTGTATTGATGCAGAAAATATGCATCTGACAAACTGAACTGTTTGTATTTCATGCTAGTTCAAATTAATTAAATACAAACGATTGCTGCACTACTACAAGTAAAAATAAATTAATGTAGTTTTACATTTAAATAAAAATGTTAAATTGAAAATGAAATAACCTTATTATCTGAGACTGACATAGCCTATTTACACTCCTGCGCTTCCACGTCCTGTCTTGCAATAAAGGCTGCAGTCACACACAGACACTGGCAGTGAGAGACACTCGTCTGTCACACAAACACAACAAACAGCTGTGGATTTCCCCGTGTGCTGAGCAGTGATCGGAACCTACCACGGCATCTCGCACCACAACAACACCAGCTCCCGTTAGCTTAGCAGCTAGCGGAGCCTGTCGGACGCTCTACAGTCTACGGTCGGCTCATGTAGCATTAGCTCCTCCAGCTGGGCTGCTGGGCTGCTCCGGTTCTACCTGGTTTCCGTAAACACAGCGGCTCCTCCATTACGCTGAGAAGCTCTGAACAGTCTGCAGTAATCCGTGTTGTTGACACATGGGTTAAAGCAAAAAAAAATCTTTGACCTAAGAAATTTTCTTATTGCAAGCCCCCCCCCCCCAAGCGTATATATTTCAGGTGTGCGTCATTTTTGCCTTGTATTTTAAACCGGATGAAGGAACCTTGTCCACAAAAGTTATTTTCTTGATTCTTAATAAAGATTCTGCAATAGCATAAACCTGAAGATGCACACTGCCTGCAAACTCCGAAGTGGTCAAAAAGGTGAGTCGCCAAACCCCTGTAGGGGGTCAGATAAAAATTGTGATTTTAAAACATAAATTAAGCATTCTGGTGTACTCTGAGGAGAACATGGAGGGAACATTTGTTTCAGTTAAACATTGAGTAGCCTACTGGTTCCTATCATTGTAGGCAACAAGGCAAGAATGGCTGGAGTATATGAAACTTAAACTGAACTCAGAGCTGGTCTAGTGGGGAGCAAAAACAAATCTCATATTAATCTAGGGGTGACTGGGCCATTGCATTCTGGCCCGTTTCCCCTCTGCTATTTGGTTAGCAGCGGTGCACCGCTTAGTTGTAAAAAACAAAAACAAAACCGAAAACCAAAACCGGACTGCTCGGACCACCAACAGTTGTCCGCAGATCATTTTCGACGTATTTAACAGCGGCAGGAACCTCCTGCTATGTGTCTACGTACCGGTATCTGCCTCCAGCGAGTCCCATGTCAAATCCGTCACACAGGGCTCATACTAGGCCACGGTGACAAAACCGAGATTCGTACGGCTGCACGGTCAATACGTTTTGGTTGGGCCGCGGTATTTCACGATTCATCACTTGCATGCGTTACTGCTTTACAGAGCAGCTGTGCTGTGTAAGTGTGTGCCCCCGTTTAAGGCGAAACCCTACAGCCCCCCGGAGTTGATGTCCAATCGAGCTGGACAGAGCCAGCTCCACGCCGCTCCCACCCCCACCCCCCGCGCAACTGAAAGTGCAGCAGCTGCTCACACACACAGAAGATGAAAAAAGAAAAGAAAACAAACAGGCGCAGCAGGATCGGTCGCTTGATCGCAATGTGGGGAATTAATTGTTTTGGTTAGCGTGGTTTAGCACATTTAGCTTTTATAGAGTTCCAGCAGGACTCTGTCCATGCACTGCTTGTTTTTGGTCGCGTATTCCGCGTGCAATTTTTGAAAATAGAATAACGATATGTCCAATAGGAGGAGTTGACTGACAGGGATGAGAGGTAGAGAAAGGCTGTTTTAAAAAAACACACAATAGACTAACTCCTTCTTTCCCAGTGAGAGACTGTGGCTGCCAGCATAGTGACAGTCTTCCATGATGGCAATATAGCGCGATTGAAAGTGTTCACCATATGAAAGACTAAGAGTGTGCAGAGGGAGGAGGAGCTAGGGGGATGCAACGAACTAGGGGCTGTTCACAGACAGTTCAGGGGTCCGTTTCAGAAAGCGAAAATATTAGTGGAAAAATACATCTTTAGTATGTTGACCTGAGCTCATGAGGGAAACTTTTACTTTTCCGTTTCAGAGAGCAGGATAAGTGAATGTGTGATTTGCAGTCGCTTTTTACGGCAAATAAGTGATTCATGATAGCAGCTTTTTCAAAATCACCTTGGCAGGCTGTGATGCTTCTTGTGCAAAGAAACATGTAATACGCGCCTCCCTCAGGCTGACAACGTACTTGGGTTTTTCTATTGAACTAATGTTAAATTTTTATTGCTAGATGGTCCTTTGAAACCGAACACAGGGTCTGCACAAAACACACCGAAACCGTACACATGGTTTAAACCGTGGCAAAAAAAATCTTTTGACTGAAATACCTGTACCGTTGCAAGCCCCCCCCCCCCCCCCCCCAAGCGTTCCTTCGTCAGGTGTGCGTCATTTTTGCCTTGTATTTTAAACAGTGCGAAAGGAAATCCTTGTCACAAGTGTTGTTTACGTTTTTTCCTTAAATACTGATTAGCGGGAGAAAAACTGAAGATGCACACCCTCCCTGCAAACTCTGAAGTGGTCTAAAAGGTGAGCCGCCAATCCCCCCACCCCTGTCGTTGAGAACCACTAGGTTAATGCAACGGTTGGCTAGATGGTTGAGGCAGCATTAAAACACAACAAAAACACGTGTAAGCCATTTTTTTCTCCCCTCATTTTTTCCCATTGAGGAACATGGCGAAGAGAACTTTAACTGTGAACAGTTTTAGGTGGCATGAGTGCAGGCGCTGTTAGCGTGTGTGGATTAGCATGTAGCTCGGCACAGGCGCCGCCTGGCTTGCCCCATTTAGGTGAACTGACAAGCCGCCTGAGGTGACGCCTCAGCGGCGGTGCACAAGGTGCAGCCCCAGTCTCTCCTGGTCCTTCACGGCGTAGAAAGCCGAGCTCATCCAGCACACTTCACTGGGGTTTGCTTTGCTACGGACGAGTAGCCTATCAGTCGGTGTCGGTCGCACTGTGGCACATTCTACACTTTATAACAAAACCGAGGCTTTCCTGATCTCGGACACTCGGACCAACAACACCATCTACTGGGCTGAACAAGCAACTACTACTTTAGTACCACAAAAATAAATTCACCTTTTTTTTCCCATCTCAATTTATATAATAAAATATCGATACTTGGCGTCTGTGTATCGATACAGTATCGCCGTTCAAAATATCGCAATATTGTGCCGTACTGATATTTTCTTACACCCCTATTATTCAGTAGGGCTGCCCCCGACCAAAGGTTTTCTTGGTCAACCAGTGGTCGTCATTTATAGCCATTAAAGCAGATAACAGCGGCACGGCCGTTTCGGCTAATGCTGTGTTCAAGGCAGGCTTTTGAAACCGTAAGTTACAGCTTCAAGCTTTACTGCTTTACGTTCCAGGTAACCCGTAGCTGTTTTGTAGGTCCTGTTGTCTGTGAAAGTTCCCTATAACGGCACTCGTAACCCGACCCCCGTGAACTCGTACCAGATCGAACTGTAACCTTCACAGGAAGGAAAAACCCCCCCACAAAGTACGAGTTTCCTTGAAACCCCCCCCCATGAGTTTAGCAGCCCCCGCCCCAGGCATCCCTCGTGCACCGCCCCCCCCCCCCCCCCCCCCAGCCCCCCCCCCCCCCCCCCCCCCCCCCCCCACTTGTATCCCACAAGGAAAATTTTCTGAAAGTGGGTTACAGCAGAGCAGCAGTGACGGATGATGTTCTTGTGTTTAGGCTGAACGCGCCTCCTCAGGCTCAACGTACTGCTGGGTTGAAAATAGGACTAATTCTGATCAGCTGTTCAGCATTCCACTGTTCTGCTTTAACTAATCGAAAAAAAAAAACCAAAACACATACCGAAAACCTGCCGCGCTGTGTAACCATGGCCAAAAACCGATGACAGGGAGTGAGTGTCCCGACTTCCTGTATCTGGCCCTTCAAATTAAAAGCCCCATAGCCTTTCATACAGTTCAGTCATGATTTTGACTTAATTTTGACAAGACACGGCTCCAAATGTTTGTTTGTTTTTTCCTGCAACCAATGATTAGCGGGAGAAATATTGACTGGCTAATGATTTTTTGGTCGACCATTCCTGTGCTCGCGCCGCCCCCCATTTGGGGGCAGCCCTATATTCAGGTTAATAAGGTCCTGGCTAGTTTTATTTGGCGTTGGCTTCTTTTCTAAGCAAAACACGTGTGCATTTTTTTATAAATCCCTGGTATTTTTTCCCATTGACGGAAATCCGTGCTGGCGAACAAAAAGAGGCAATTTAACCCCTGGTAAAAAAATGTACTTGGCAGCGTACGTTTTTTCATCTACCGGCTTGGCGAGCAGGTTAGTTTGTGGATATGCCCTGTAGCTCGGCACACAAAATGGTCAGCTCAAAATGCCCAAATGGGCAAAAATGATTATAGTGATCCATGATGCTTAAAGAAACAGAGAGTTGTAACATGACATGCAACAAGCATAAGCAGTTGACTCCATGGTCTTCACGGCGTAGAATTTAAATTCACTGGGTGCTTTGTTACGGACGATGGGCCTATCTTTTCTCGGTGTCGGTCGCACTGTCATCAAGGCACATTCACACTTTATTAAAACCATGTGAACTTTTTTTTAAACAATGATGGGGCTTTCCTGATCTCTTCCTGCTCTTGACCACAACACCATCTACTGGGCTGATACAAAGAACTACTTTTAGTACCACAAAAAATAAACCTTTTTTAACTGTACCCATCTAAACAATTTATATAACTCAGTAACCACTCGATACAAGCGTTCATGTTGTCGATACAGTATGTTCAGGTCATATAAATATCGCATATTTGAGATGCGCCTGTGACTGCCGCGCTGTAGTAACACCACAACAACAAAACACTGACAGGGAGTGATTGCTGTTCTCAGCTCCACCGTGACGAGCGCTTTCTTTTTTTAATTAATTAAGCTCCGGTAGCGACCAGCTGATATATGGGAGGATACTGTAAACCAGCGCAGATCCGCTGTATTTATCAAAGTGTCACCGTGCTGAAGCACTGGGTCTGTTTGAGCTGCGTTCATGAAGTTAGAGGCTGCTTTCAAACTAGTGTTGCACCGATACCGATACTAGTATCGGTAGTGGGTTCGACCAGTGCTTGGCATCGACTATTTGACGAGTAAAACAGCCCTATTATTCAGTTTACTGATTAAAACGCTGGCGCCTTGTGTCTTCTCTCTAAGCATGCTGTGTTATTACTGTGTTTCAGTGCATGCCAAGCCAGGATGCTAAACTAATTCAAAAAGCAGGCAATCCTTTTCAAGGAGTTATTTGTGAATGTAAACAAGCAAAGCCGACTAACGGTAGCGGGTTTTTCTCTATTTAAATGGTCCTTGGCGACACCAAAACTGAGTTTACAGCGCCATGCATATGCCTGCAACAGCACACAAAATGGTCAGGTGAGAAATGCCCAACACTGGGCAAAAATGATTATAGTGATCATGATGCTTAAAGAACACAGAGAGTTGTAACAGAGTCAAAAAGCCACCGTCACTGAGCTGCCAAACCGACGCGGGTCCGGTGTGTTTATCAAAGCTTGTTCGCCGTGCTCAGACACCGGTCGATTTTGGGTGGGCCAGTACAAAATCGGATGGCGGCTTTTTCACTCGTTACACACTGGCTGTGGCCATCAAGCCTATACAGCAGGTAACAGTTTTGTTGTCTCTTTTCACCTTCTCTCCTTGCTCTTAACGCACACATGTAATAGAGATACCCGCTACGTTATGTCGGCGCGGTCGCTATGGAGCTTAATTAAACTGTATTTAAATGTACGCTGTTGCGGTAAACAATAAAACAGCGGAGTTTCCACTCACACAAGCAGCTCCATGTTGGTCAAGACTACAGAGTGTGTCACTGTTCAGGTGTCTCTCATCTCATCTCATTATAAAAATAGGACTTCAACGCCTGCGCTGACAGTGTCTCAGACCTGTCCCTGTAGCTACGTCTTGACCACATGTCAGCTGTTCAGCTGTGATTGGTTACTGAGTTTATTAATGTGTTACATCAGCTGCACCGTGACGAGCGCTTTATGCTTTTTTTATGTAATTAAGCTCCGTAGCGCATCATATATGGCGAGGATACTGTCCGCAGACCCGGACCGAGTGTATGGTTCGATCCGGACCCGAGCCCAACGTGCTGAAGACTGGGTCTTTTCCTGGAGCTGCGTTCATGAAGTTAGAGGCTCAGCTATAGTCAATACTGCAGCTTCACTCATTGAGCCAATCAGATCGTTAGTATCGCGCGACCAGGGGGCCGAGAGGGAAAGAGAAAGGAGACGGAGTGATGACAGCATGTCTTGAAAATTTAAAAAATGATGCTGCACGATGCCATTTAGGCTGAGCCAACGCTGGCGTTGTGTCTTCTCTCGCCGTCGACACTCACTGCTGTGTGATCACATGTGTGTGTGTGTGTGTGTGTAACAATTGTGTGTGTGCAGTTTGTGTGTGTGTGTGTGTGTGTGTGTGTGAAATGTGCGACGCAAAGCGTCGCGGCCGTTCAGATGGGTCTCTTGTTGCGCGCACAAGCCCTCTTTCATGTGCGCTCACACAGGGGAGAGAGCCGAGGTGTAGAAGAGACAAACAACACTGTTACCGTGCTGTTCCTGGCCTCAGCCTACGTGTTGTGTCAAAAAACCCCACAGGTTCTCCCAGTCGTGTAACGAGTCAAAAAGCCACCGTCACTGGAGCTGCCAAACCGACGCGGGTGCCGGTGTGTTTATCAGGAAGCCCGTTATGCGGAAGACGTGCTTCAGACACCGGTCGATTTGTGTGTTCAGTAGAAGAGAAACACGGGGCTATTTCAGGACTACACATGGTCTTGTGGCCAGTCACCTATACAGAACAGGTAACCTGTGATTGTCAGCCTTTTCACCTCCATATTTAATGAAGGGGACAATGCAATGACACATTTAAATAGAGATGCTTTTGACACTATGTCGGCGCGGTCAAAAAAAGAAAGAGCACCAAACAAACAAACAAACAAAAAAAAAGGAAACGTTGCGGTGCAGCTTATTTATTCTGTTTTGTTCTCTTTAATTGAAATAACGGCCTTAAATTAATTTGCCTGGGTGGCTACGGTAAAAAAATAAAATATTTAAAGCTAGTTGTTTACTCATCTCATCTCACTATGTATAGGACTTCCTGTGTTGAAAATCTGACAATAGATCAGAAATGTCACTGATTGATTTATATGGACAGCATTGGAGTTGCCTATAGCTGTGATTGGTTACACCATTTTGGACTTTATTAAGGTTTACCTTTCACTTGGCTGCGTTTAGTAACTGGACAATCAGTTTATGCTACTGTTATTTACCCCTGATATACAGTAATCATTAGTGTAGTGGCAGGAAAGACCATTTCATGTATCAAATCTATTGTGTTGGTCAAGTCAGAGGAAAAATGTTTGGGGTGTGTTTACTGTTCCTAAATGTAAAAATGCGTTACATTGGACCCTCAACATTATTTAAAGTTTAAATAACGTGTTACTTAAACATTTTTACCAGGTAGGCAATAAAAAAGTTCTACTGGATTATAGTATTAGAAGAAAAAAAGCTCTTATATATATTTTTTTCCAAACTGTGTGGTATCGGAACGGTATCGGTATCGGCAGATACTGCACAGCCGGGAATTGGAATCGGTATCGGGGGCCAAAAAATGGTATCGGTGCAACACTATTTCAAACTCTTCAGGCAGTGATCGGTTATCAGTGTCTGCAGCTTTTTGGCTCGTTACTCACTGGTCTTGGTGTTTTAGCGACCGTGCTACATGGCTGAGTCCAGTGCACAACAGGTAACATTGTCTCTTTTCACCTCCTCTCTCCCTTGTGTGCTCAGTGCGCTGCACCAATGTTTTAAACGGAGATCCGCTACATGTCTGTCGGCTTTGTTTGTCAGGGATGCAAACGGGTCGGGACCAAAAAAGAGAGGAATTTCCCGGGGGGGGGGTGCTCACCATTAACAAATAGGTACAGAAAAGTCAATTTCCAGTAGTTCAACCCCAACCAAGTATTGAGTGCATATAGATGGACATAGTTTTCAGAAGGCCAACATTTCTGTATTAAAAATGCTTAAAAAAAAAAAATTCCTTTACAATATTTCCATTTTGGAGACTGATTTTTAGGTCTTCACTGAGTGTTAGGCAAATTATTACTATTAAGTAACCTGAATAAATAAAGACATGGGATTTCATTCAGTGTGTAATGACATAAGGCATATAAAATGTGTTAGTTTCACTTTTTCATTATTGAACACATTCTACAAACATACTGCGGAGGCGACGTCATTTGAAGGGCTTCCTTCACTTTATCCTCAGTGGGAACATCTGCCTGACACAGCAACGTAGGGAACCGTTTGCATGTCCGCGGGCACAGCTCCACGTTTACGGGGGGGGGGGAGAAAGTCAAGCTAAACATGGCTGGGTTTCACCAAACGCGGATACCTCGCTTTTTTTCTAATGAGCGGGCGCATAGCACGCGTCTTTTATGAAAGGTGCGCTGTTTGTGCCTGTCGCTAAATCAGAGGCACTGAATGAGTTCGCCTCAGTTTCACGTGATGTCAAAGGGCTGTATAGATAATATATAAAACAATTGTTATTCTATTCACAAACCACCAGACGCTGAGACCACCCCCCCCCCCCCCCAAAAAACAAAAACGCACCGAATGAACGTGTCACAAGTCACCTAATTGGTCATGAAAAAAGCAAGTTTCACTTTTCGGCGCGCTGTTTGCATCCCTAGTTTGTTTACATTTCACATAACATCTCCCATTGAAAACGATCGATTAACTGAAGTTAATTTAATCAATAAAATTTTTCTTCTTATGGAACGTGGATGGGCGGGCCAGTGATTCGTGTGGGCGGCACTGGCCCGTCCAGGCCCACTCCTGCCTACACGCCTGCTATAGGCACGTTTGGGAGGACAGGTGTTGCTCCAGATGAAGACCGGGGTAGGAACTTCCACTGAGGAACCATTCCTGTTCAGACCCAGCTGCTCATCGACATGCAAACGGTTTCAATCATTGCACAGCGGAGCAGCTGCTGATCTTGCAGACCTCCGTCTTTTCTGGCAGTAGGAGAAGCTTTCTAAAATAAAGCAGGGGCTTTTAACTTCCAGATCGATGAGCTGTCATGTGTACTAGAGGTCGTCCGATAGTGGATTTTTACAGTTCTCCTCGTCGTAATAACGATAGTTTAGCATAAGCCGATAGCCGATTAAAGTGTCTGATACCAACCCCCCCCCCCCCCCCTTTAAAAAAATAAGCAATATATATTAATAAAAATTTTTTTTTTCATTTAAAAAAAAAAAAAAATAAATATATGGTTGGCTAGCTATTAGCTAAAAATGCTAAAAAAAAAAAAGGATGTACACTGATTTCCCTGGACCCTGTGACTGAACAGCCGAACTCTTCACTGAGTTTGTTTAGTCATAAATTACTAGCTTAGTGAGGACGTAACGCTGCAGAGAGGAGACTGTAAAGACATGGGACGTTAGCTTCAGTGGTGTGGACATATAGGCCGTATTAAACAGGTGACTGTTTCACTTTTTCAATTGAACACATTCTACTGTGTGGAAAACCCATTAGACTGTAAAAAGAAAAACCAGAGCTGTGGGAGACATTGCCTGACACAGCACGTAGGGAACGAGTGTCCGCGGAGCTGACGGGAGGAGAGAAAAAAGAGAGCGAGACGCACGTAGTGGCCGTGATATGACGACCCCGTCCCGCTGAGGAGGAACTCTGCTGTTATGGAACAGGACCTAAACCAAGTCGAGTAGAGCCCCATGAATGAGCCAACTTTGTAGTGTCACTGAGCCAGTTACATTTTACTGCCCCAACTCAGCTGGCGCTCTCTCTTCCTCCCCCCCTTTCTCTGCTGTCCTTTCAAAATAAAAGCACAAAAAGCTCTTTGGAGGGGGAAAAAAAAAATCACACAAGTCACTGACCTAATTGGTCATGAGATATTTAGCGTGGCAGCCGCCACCACATTATCTATGCAGGAACCCTTATATGATTAAGAGAAAATACTACAGTGTTTCTCATTAAATAACAAGAGAGTTTTGTTCCAGTCAGCCCCTCCACCTGCCAACCTGCCACCTCTCTATTAGTGCGGTCGCACCGCACCGCACCGCACCGCACCTACCCTCACCTGGGTCACTTCTCCGCTGCTGCCGCTGCACATGCCCTGTCTCTCTCTCTCCCCTGCTCTGTGTGTGTGTGAAGAGCAGCCCCGCCCCTCAGTGATCAGAGAGACAGAGAGCGGCAGGGAAGAAGCAGTTTATGGCGCTGTGGAAAAAACTGCAGCCATCGGCCACTATCGGAGCCAAGTTCCGCTGATTCCGATAGTTTGTAAAACGTCCTATCGGCGCCGATTAATCGGCCAAAACGATTAATCGGTCGACCTCTAGTGTGTACTTGTGCTGCCCTGTAAAATTAGTGCAGTGGAAACATGCCTATTAACTTTTTTTGCTCACCAGGCACTGTGATTATTGATTTTCCAAATTAACTAGCCACTCAGCATAGCATAGGCCACATTATTTTTGTTGGGAAATAATGTTCAGAGAAGAAATCAGTAATCAGACCTACGAACTCTGGAGTAGTGAAAAAGGTGACAAGTTACAAAACTAAAACCCTCTTCATTTACTTCTACGACCCTGGTTGACATAAAAAAGGTGACCGTAGCCAAAAGGTGACCAGTTTGCAGGTGTGAGTAATTTAATTACTTTTGTGACGGTGTCCTATATCTGTATCTTTGTGTTGCCGTAAATGCATAGTGACGTTTTTTCACTTGCAAATATGGCGGCTACCGAGTACGGCACGCAGAACTGGTCCATGGCGGATGTAGCTATAATAATGATCCAGCCTGTTAGCTTAAAGGGATAGTTCACTCAAAATTGAAATTTCCTCTGTGCCTTCTCTGAGTTACAGCGGGGCTCCGTGCATCACGGCATATGACGGCTGCAAATGGATACCACTTTTCTTCGTAACAAAAAGACACACCAAAAAACATCCAAATACCTCCATAGTGCTCGTATGTAATGTCTGTCTTGTATTGAAGCGCCGAAATGTGAAATTGTTCCAAAAAAAATTTAATTAGTCTATATTTCAAGCTTGTTTGTAGCGGAAGCTCCTCTTTCCATTCGCGCGAGATTTGGACGGACCAGGAAGAGCAGCTTCCGCTGCAAACAAGCTTGAAATATAGAGTTTTGAATTTTTGATTTTTTTTTCCCGGGACAATTTCGCATTTCGGGGCTTCAATACAAGCTGGACATTACATACGAACAGCATGGAGGTATTTGGATGTTTTTTGGTGTGTCTTTTTGTTACAAAGAAAAGTGGTATCCCTTTGCAATCGTTATATGGACATGCAGTGCTGCACGGAGCCCCGCTGTAACTCAGAGAAGCCACGGATAACTCTGAAACTTCTCCCAGCCCTTAGTCGACATGAGGGTGAGGAGATAATGAGTGCAATTTGAATTTTGGGTGAACTATCCTTTTAGCAAAATAAAAATAAAAAACACTGATTATTTTAAAAACATTATTGAATGTGGTGATATCTGTGTAGCCTGTAGAGCCCCCGGGACAGCGCTGCTCTGTCTAGTACAAACATGATGCTTCAACTTTAGACAAACTAATGTATCACAACTTAATAAAATTACATTAGCAGCCCTAGAGAGGGAATTAAAATAGACCTTTAACCCGCTTTGACAAAATGCATTCTGCCGGAACGACATACTAAATCGCACAATTTGTATGTAGTTGCATGTATTTGTATGCAGCACATGGCTGAGTGTAGTAGGCAGGACGTTAGTAGGTGGTTTCGAATAGAGCCTTTGTTTTGGATGCTTTTGTCAACGTCCGCTCTGCAGAAGGCAAGGCACGTTTTTCCACATTCATCACTAGATCGTAATAGATCACGTCGCATGTTTATATGAAGTCTTCATTCGGAATGGTTTGTATCTGGATGTAAAAAGTTTGCATGTACTTTCTGCTTGTGACCTGCTGAGAGAGAGGGGGAGGGTTGTTTACCTTTGTGGCAATGCAGAGCCGCGGAATGAAGCACAGGAGGCGGAGTGCCGTGATTCAGAAGCTGGTTTCAGCTCTGCCTCTTTCTCCTCTGTCTCCCTGTGTAGGTTGGTCTCCTCTCCGCGTTTCCCCAGTTTTGTTTCAGCTTTGTAGGCCTACCGCCAAATTGCTCCACCATTTCAAATCTCCACTGTGTGTTCGACACAGAGACTTCCTGTTCAGAGCGACGTCGAGAAAGATGGACCAATGAGCACGCGCTGTGTGAAGATAGTGCTTATGGGAGCTGTAGTTTCGTAGTGGCTACTTACAGTGGGAGCAAAAACCAAACGGTTTAGTAGTAGTGGGAGTGGCGAATACGCGCGAGTTGTTTGTACTCGCGAGAGTAGAGTTTAAATGACAATTTCAGGGGGTTTAACTAATTAAAAAAACACACACAAAATGATGGATTTTCAATTTTAGTTTAGTTTAGGTTTTTTCTATGTGTTATCACAGCCTTTGACATGTCAAAGATTACCAAAAAAAAAAAGAAGAGAGATTTAAACTTTTTCACCTTGTATCCTTAGGGGACCACACACACACAGAGAAACAGTGCTGATAAACTCCATATAAGTGCAGAAAGCTTTCTTTGCATGGGCCTGTTGTATAGTAAGGTAAATAAAGTTATCTGATGATCGACAATAAAAATGATTACCTCTTTCCAACCAGGGAAGCACCGACATTGCAGAATATACCGTGATGGCAGTGTAATTAAAAAATGCGGTTATGAGGGCAGTCCATGGGGCCAAAACGTCCCCTAAGGATACATTAAGGTGAAAAAGTTTAAATCTGATACTACACAAAAATTAATTATGCATACATTTTTTTTAACTAATCTTTGACATGTCCAAGTCTGTGATAAAACATAAAAAACATCTGGTATCTGATAATTTATTATACTGAAAATCCATCATTTTGTGTCGTTTTTTTATTCTTCAAAATTATCATCTAAATTATTGAAAAACCTATAGAAAAAAAACCCACCAAAACAATATTTAGTAGATATGGACTGAGGTTGACTTCTTGACCAAAAGACAAAGTTATGGCCAAATAACGAGTGAAAAATTCCCCCAGTGGGCGAAAGATCCCTAACACTTTTAGGCGTGTTTTTGTGCATTATCATGGTTTTTGACCAGGTTTTGGGCTGGAAAATCTCACTCGCATCTGGCAACACCGTGGCTTGATGCCTCTCAGACACTTGCCTGAAGGGAGGCAAACAGGCTGTGTGCTGGGTGTTAAGAGTCCTTTAGGATATCTGGAGCCTTGTTCTTGCAGCAGGTGGAGTAGATATCTGTTACCTCTGGCAGTGGTGAACCAATGATTTTTGAAGCTGTTTTTATTGTCTTTTTGACAAGCTTATGGTCCTGAGCTGTGATATTGCCAAACCAGACTAGGATGCCTCCTGTGAGGATGCTTTCAATAGTTGATCCGTAAATGTTGATGAGAATTGTAGCCTGTGAATATTCTCATTCATCCAGGTTATAGTTATCTCTGTTGAGGGATGGTTACTTTTAAAGAAGCCATATGTAAAAGTAGAGAAACCATCCCTCAACAGTGGAGGAGGTCTGAGACACCACCTATCTCCAATTTACTATGCTTACAATGCAACTGTTCACAAATATATATTTATAACACAATAGGGCACTAACGAAGTCGAAACCAACTTTCCACCAACGACTGTCACTCTAACGACTGTCATTGGCACATGGAGCACATCATCGGTTTTGTGAAAGTCCTCACAGAGGTTACATACCTGGGTCTCCACACCAGATAGTTGGACCAGTCCCAGCCTAGTCAGATGCGAGCATCTGATGAAGCCTCTTGGATGAGAGGTGAAACGTCTTCTAAGACAAATAACTAAGTCCAGTTGCGTTCGATTGAAATTTCCTTGAGATGAGAATTGTAATTTACAGATGAATGGATGAGAATGGTGAGTTGTTATGTTGATGAACATGAAAGTCATAATAAAAAGGAAAAAAAAGAGAAACGGAAGTCAGAAAAGTGGACTATTAATGAAACAAAACAAAAAAACAACGTTTATTTCGCCTACTTGTAGATGTTAGATTTCAATGCTAAAAATGTATAATGTTTTTAAAAAGCCGTACAAACTTACAAACAAGAACAACCATTACAGCCACCTTTAGCCATTATCAATACTGTTTTGATAACAACACTTAATACTCATACAAACACCATAGGAAAAACATCATTGAGCAGTGGTATGTTCATGGCTGACTTTAATGTGAGACATGAAACAAACAGTAAAATTGCAGAGTGTTCACCACTATGTTTACGTGACAGCCATCATGAATTCTTATGTCAGGGCTGGTGCGACTTTTAGAGTTGGACATCCGTCTTCGGGGGCATTCCAGATTAAATGCACCGTTATTAATAACAAGCCCTGCTAGTGAGCCTATAGTGTCTATATATGTGCCTGTATCATGTAGTTGAATTAATACATTTTCAATCCTGGCCGAGTTTCAGGCTTCAGTTACACTAACACTTTCCTGGTTGCCATGGAGCTGCTCTGTGCTCTTTTCAGCCATGGATCACCCTCAACCTCAGCACAAGGTAAAAGAGCAAGAAGAAGAAGAAGAAGAAAGGCTGTTCCCGTTATTAACCCCCTCCAGCCCGCAGAGGAGCTTTCATGTGACTGATCTTATCTCAGCAGAGGAGGAAATTGGCTCTGACTTCCATAACTGAGAGAAAAGTGCAGAATAAATTTCATGTTCTTTCTCTTTACCACCACCAGCTCCCCTCCTCCCCCCTTGCCTCAACCTCAGCTCCCCTTTTTCCTGCTTCCTCATTTTCACTGTCCCTTATTGTGTTTCACTCTTTCGCCTTATGTCTCTGCTACTGCTTGCATTGCACAGAGGGAATGGATGTAAAGTGACAAGAGAGATGGAGATGAAAACTATTTATTTACAATGTAATATTTGAAAACATCCAGCTGCTGCTTGTTGCCATGACACCTGGACCAAATAAAACTAAAATGGGAGTAATGCAAATTTTTATTTTAATGAACCAGAATTACATAAACAAAATTATTCCACAAAGATTTTACAAGTTTATTTATAAATAGAAGTAAACCAGGTCACACAAACTGACACGTTAAATATGTGCGGGGTGTTCAGAGCATAAATACTAAAGTTTTGGTGTCTTTGTTCAGAGGCACTTCAGCAGCGTTGCAGCTTATAGTGTCACTGGGGAATTAATCCACTGGAAAAGGTGGCTCAGGGTGAATTATATAAAAACACAGCGCACAGCACAGTAGAACAGCAGATCCTGTGATGATGGATTAGAGAGCTACTAGAGTTTTGTATCTGCTGAGAGCTTCAGCCTCCAGGAAGACAGAGAGGAAGGAGGAGGAGGGTTTCTGAATGGAGCTTAACTTAGATGTTTACAGTTTTGTGGGTGGAGCTTACACCACAGAGTTGTCAACTCGTCAGTCAATAATGTAAATTAGTCATTTTCAAGTTTCAAATGCAATGCAATACAATTCATTTCATTGTAAAAAAAAAACAAAAAAAAAAACTTCCTGACAGTCGGTGCATTCATTGTCCTGCTGTTCTTTGGCGCACACCCCACCCATCTGGCACCTGAGGAGGCTAAAACAAACTGTGTTTAAAAAAAAGAACGAAAGAAAAGGAAAAGTTTTTTGAAAATGCTTTCTGAAACAGGTCTGTGCAGTGCAGCACAAAGAGCTCACTGACAAGTGGCTGGAAGCAACATCAGTGTTTTCTGAACTATGGTCATGTTTGTTTTTTTTTAGTTTTTTTTTTTTTATGGCCCTGTCCAAGACACTGCAAGGTCTGCGCTGCCTCTCCAACCTGCACAAGTGATGTAGGATTATAAAACTTCTACAGTGAATGCCTCTGTTGCGTTGATGTCCTGGAAACACTTTTATATTAGAAACATTTAAGATTTATGTTAATTAATGACCGATCTGTGTTGTTTCCTATAAAGCTGCATTCGTTTTTAACATTGGCTGATTTACATAAACTTTCCTATTTTAGTTAATCTTTTAATCTTCTTTCACGACCTTAAAAGACAAAACATGAAGATATTACTCAAAAATCAGCTTTGGAAATTTTGGATACTATGTTTAAAACTGACAAATTTGCAGTAGCAGTCTCTTTATAATGCGCCATACATCAGTGAATGTAAATAAACTCTTGCATATTAATAAATGCCTGTCCGTGCCTGGATGTGTGCACACATGTCTGAGTCTCTTTGTCCCTTCATAAGAGGCCTTTTCTGCCTCGACTGGAAACACCTTTCCTCCTCTTTTCACCAGGGACAATGGCAAAGAGAACCAAAGAATCTCTATTTGTCCACATCCTTTGTCACGCCGCATTAGTGTTATTTCCAGCCACCTGAGCCCATCGCACTCGATCAAGGGCCATCTATACACACAAGTCAAAATCATTCCATTAATAAGTCACCTCCATGGTATTTAAGTGAAGCTTGGGATTTAAGACTTCCTCTTTGCACGGTGGAATTCGCCCCGGCCTTTCGGAGCTACCTTTGTGTGACTTATGTGCCTCCGGTGGATTAGGAGTACTCAAAAGCCATTTAAATCACAATCCTCTGCGTTCCAAAGCAATGCTGGAAGGACAATGTAGTGTAGTGGGAGAAAAAAAAGGGCCCAACAAGTACTAGACTGATAGTGAAAGCAGCCATATTCCAAAGAAGGGCCCATGAATAAAAGTGCAAACCCCTCTATTAGGGGGATGTGCCTGAACTTGAGCTGAAAGGAATGTTTTGGATTCACAGGGATCCTGTGTGTGAGACTTTGTGCGAGTGTATGTGACTATGAGGGTTAAGTGCATGCGTATCTAACAGTGTGTGCGAATAGATGAACTGACCCCAGTTTAGCGTGTTTTGCGTGTGCACACGCAGGAATTCACAACTTTTGCAAAAGTCTCCATCTCAGTGTGGAAAACCAAATGTGAACTTTAGCACAGCTGCAGATTTCAGCTTCCACCGCTGTATCATCGACTTTACGCGTGTCTGATATAGTCATGAAAGATGGCCTCTGTGTGCAAAACATCTGTGTTAAAAATTATGCATACTTTCAAGCTGGCTGCAGCCATGCTATAGCTCCGGACGGCTCTGTCTGTTTTTATCATGAGGGGCTGTTTGTAAGCCCTCCTCACAGGGCCTGTGTTTGTGCATCGCATGTGTGGTCAGAAAAAAGCTGAGGCCGTTTCCTTCTGAAAAATGCAGAGAAAGGGACATAAATCTCCTCCGACTCCCGGTGGGACGTCACGGAAAACGGAGACCTTAAAGGCAGGCAGGCGAGCAGCTCAGGGGTGGAACGCAAACATCAATCGTGGAATCCAAGGAGAACGTGTTCTGGGTCCTGTCGGATGCTTAAAACCAGGCCAGGAAGTGTGTGTCTCTGTGTGTATGTGTGTGTGTGTGTGTGCCTAAGCATGCTTGGCTTTTCTCTGAGTGTGTTTCTTTGTGTGTGGATGTGTTGTTGGATTTGTGTGCGTGGATGCACGCTGAGAGTTTCAGTGTGTGTGTGTGTGTGTGTGTGTGTGTGCAGACTCCTCTGAAAAACGCCTTCCCAGGCTCCCCTTTTCTGGGGTGGAAACGGGGCAATAAATAGCAGGGTATCTCCTGGCGGCGGTCCAGCAACCGAGGCCCTGGCAAGGAAGTGACTCATTTCAGCAGAGAGAAAAGGAGGAGGGGTGGGGTGGGGGCTGGTGTGTGTGGCGGGGAGGGGGTGGGGGATAAGAGGATTTTTGTGTCTCTTATTATCAGTCAGCCAAGGCAAACCATACTGGCAGGCCAAAGAGGGAAGAGAAGGAGGTGGGAGGAAGTGGGAGGAGGAGGGGGGTTAGAGAAGGTGGTTGGAGGGAGAAAGAGGGAGGGAGGGAGGGGGAGGGTGGCAGCTCTGCCAGTCTGATAGGCCTCTTGGCTCATTTAAAGGAACTGACTTCTGACCTTCCCTGTGCTCGGTGCCAAGGAGCATGCTGGGACAGTTTGTTTGCGAACACCTGAGCGATGAATGCTCGCCCTGCATACTCTCCTTTAACTTAATGTGAGGAGAAAAAAAAAGTCTTTGGTGCAGGAAAGTGTCTCTCTTCCTTCAAGTTGTGATTTGAGTTTACGTTTTCAGCTGGGAAAGAGAGAGAGAGAAAAAACCTAACTGAGCTCCCCCTGTATTCCAAGCCAAAGTGTTTCAGGTAGGTAAGTAAAACACCTGAGTAGACAGGGAACGCTATTTTATGTGTTTGCGGGCATGCATGTATGCATATGTGTGGCAAGAGGTGGATGAGGGACTCAAATCTGGGCTGAAGCTCATGTCAGCCAAACACTTCTAAATTTACTAGTGTGTGTTCAAGAACAGTCCGACTTCACACTTTCTACTCGGCGGAAAATAACTTTTCTTTTCAAACTAGTTTTGACCTTCGTGGCTATTGGTTCAGATTCACTATACTCGCTGAGATCTGGGGACGTTTGCAACATCACTGTCCACTGAGACTGGCTGACCGATACAGGAACATGAGCGAACATGAACAACACCTGCAGCTCAGGCCCCAAAGGTACTACATGTACTGAGAGGATGAAATAAAAACGCGTGTTGGATTGTCAAACAGCGTCTGAGACAAACCTTTCACCTCATCTCTCAACTCTGCTTTTGTTACAACGCCAGCGTTAGCATTAACAGCTGTTTACTGACCAAGGAACACAAGTTCAGAATCATATCTTCATTTCTTTCCTTGCCAAGCGCTCTACAGTCAGTATGCTAACCAACTAACCCATGCGTCTTGTTACTAAGCTAAGCTAGTAAGTTAGTGGTTCATTTTATTCTCCAGTTTGCCCTGAAGATGTTGCTGTCTTTGCTGGTAGCTGTTCTGTAGTTTAATTCTGTCTTTTAGTGTTACAACTTTCGGCAACAAATCATTACTTTCTATTTTCAGTGTCAGCCTCTCTATGCTAACGTATGTCTGCTCATTCAGGTGCGAAAGTAGGCTGTGAGTTAACATTCTGATATGGAGCAAAAACAATCATCTGGATGCAGATGTTGATGTTGAAACCCAACTTTTAAAATTAAAATGTAGAACTGTGGACATAGCCTTGATAACATAGACTGAATAAAAGCCCGGTCAGCTAAATTCAGGAGTGATGAATGGCTGCATGAGTGACACCTAGTGTTCAAGAGGAAGGGTGTAATAGCCTACATACTGTAGTCTCCCATAATCAAATGTGGTTAGGTAACGCAATATAGATGTGTGATAAACAGGACAAGCCCTGATATGAGTGATCTGGCTGAGCACTTGGATGGAGGGAACATGAAAAATGAGAATCTTGTAGGTTTTCCACATTTATCAGCCCGTTTTTATCCACAGCAGCAACAGAATGAGCCTCCTTGTTCCCATTATCAACATTACACATCCGGTCTGAGGGGGCCTTTCAACTGCATAATCATAAGTCACACAATGAAAAGCCACCACTGTTAAGCAATGAACACCTACCTCCACTGTGTCTGAGTTCCCAGGTGGGTGTGCAATATGGCAGACCTTTGTTCCGTGTGTGTGTGGAAAAGCACACACTGTCAACACGGGAGAGAAAAGCTAATATTTACCACGTATGGCCTCGGCTTTAATATTAGCTAGAGGCGCTAGTCGAGGGAGAACAGGGGTCTCACTCTGGTCTCACTTCCTAGCCGAAAGCAATATCCAATTTTTTTTATTTTTTACACCTTTTACTGCTTTATTCGACAAGATAGAGTGAAAAGAATTAGACAGAGGAAGGAGTGACAAATGCTGAGTGGGAGTCAGACCCACAATCTGTGTAGAATATATTGTGCATTTATACCAGGAAACTCCTGCAACTGAGGGATGTTTCTTACCCCACATATTGAATTTCTGTCCTGATAAAGATCCATATTGATTATCAATTACATGAAAAGTTGTAAGTTTCACTTTAAGCTTGAATTAGCTTGAATTTCAGCTGTAATAAGTATAAAACTGCAGTAAAAGCAGCAAATAAAAGCCATGCAATACAGGCAAAATAAAGGTGCCTTCCACAAATAGATTTTTTGTTCTTATATAATATCCGTATTTTAGCTTTTGAAACAATTTAATCAGATAAAATGTCATAATGATAAAAAACACACTGCGTCTCCTCAGCACAGTACTACACACAACCTTACACTAGCTTTGTAGTAATCTCTACAGTGATTCTCCAATAACAGTACTCTCTGCACATTTTACCCTCTCTGCTCCTGATCCGGTCAAGTTCCAAACAGGAAATGATCTCGGGGGCCGTTCCTATCCTCGCGGCCCAGACCCGCGAAGTGCACATTCAAGACGTCCTGGCTATGTCCCCCCGTCTCAGGAAAGAACTCCAGACGAGTTCTTGTCCAAGCATTTCGGCTAAATACCGCATGAAATTGCCAGAGGATTTCAAATGAGTCAAGCTGTGGGGCTCTGGCACAGGACCCACATCAATATCCTACTTATGCCGGTGGCCAGGTGTTGAGGGGAAATTCTCAATTGAATATTGTATCCAGCTTTCCGCGCAGCTCGGGGGAGCTGTATCTTGTATGGATATTCGTTTCTCCGCCTTGCTATGCGCCCCCGTCTCCTCTCCTTCCGTCTTGTTTTTGGCATCCCTCCGATTCCGGGCCGAGCGCAGTCTGCTGTGGCTCCCACTTGCACACCTGCCACGGAGAAACAGCTGTGGTCCAGCACAACATCATTAGTGCAGCTGAAAGAGAAGGAAAGGCCTGCGAAGCCATTCCCTCCTCTGTTTACTCTGCCTGAGAGTTCAGCTCTGGGGCATCTGTACAATGGACAAACATTTTTTACGATAAAGACGTGCAAAAGTTGCCCACCCCCCCTCTCCCCATGCTCTTACGCCTCGACATGTAACACGATCATGACTAAACCTGTGGGAGAACAGGGGTGCTGAAAGAAAATTTTATACCTCAAGATGAATGTGCCCTTTTGGGGTGTTCGAAGCCCTGCAGCTGTACAGTATAGTTTGTTTTAAGGGCAACACTTGTGCATTTATCCCCATACAGCTAAAACCTCTCATGGCCATGACCTTGGGTTTTTAGTAAAGCATGAAAAATGAACTCTTAAAATGAGGCATTGAACCTCACATTCAAGGCCTCACCTCTTTACACTGGAGCTGAAACCTCATCAAGCTGCGTATTTACAAGCAGTCAAGAAACATGGGAATGAATTACGTATGCTGCTGTAACCGATACGTCCTTAGTGCATGTGGAGGACAAGGAGAGAGGAAGTGCTTCCATTGATTTGCAAAGATACTGGAGTATAGGCCTCTCTTAACAGCCTCTGTTCTTCCAGAAACAGAAGAGGGAGATTTGACCCCTGTGGGTACCAAGGGCTGCTCCAGAGAGCAGACGCCAAGCCACAGACCCAAGACTCCACTGTAAAAAATGTCCACTTTAACTCGTGTAATTATTGTCGAAGTAAGTTATATATGCAGGAGGTTTTATAGGCACTGACTGTGTAGTTGGTTTCTTGTTTTAGCTGAGAATTCAACTATAGTAACAGCCAGTCTGGTACTCGCTGTAATGTTGAGCTAGCACAAAACTAGGTCTATATGGGCCCAGTTTAAAACGTTAATAGCTCAGCAGCCGCCTTTCAATAGCCACTTTTCATTGCTGAGCTGAGGAGGAGGTTTGCTTGAAGAGAACTGTAGCATGTACAAGTGCTGGAAACTGATCTGAACATCTCAAAGGCAGAGTGGAAAGCAGTCTGTCATAGAGAAGTAGGATGCAAAAATAATTCAATGGCAGACAGTTGAGAGAACATTGCAAACCCTTTACTTTTTTTTCTTTTTTTGCTACACAGCGAGATGTGACCATATCGGTCTTGTTGGGATGCAGCCTTCAGAGCAGTGACGGTATTAAAGTTGGAGGAGGGTTTGTGAGTGCGTTGAGGAGTTGGAGCATACCAATGCCCAGCGTCATGGCTGTGCAAAAAGCTACTGATTTGGTCACAAATAGTGATAAACTTAAATGTTCTGTTGGAAGTTTATGGTTTAGGGATTACGGTACATAAAGAAACACACAGGGAGTGGAAATGGTTGCTTTTTGCCTTGTAAATCAAGAACGTATAGCATTAGTTGAGAAATGGTCCAACCACAGGTTCTAATTAGCTGGAGCTTGGGGTCGTATCTCTCCAGTTTCCTCTGCAGATGGTGTTTGTCCGTTTGTTGAGAATTTGTAATGTTCAAAAATTTCCAATTTTCTGAGGGTGCTTAAAATTTGAGTTTGAAGACTCACTCTTGACCTTGGAAACTGCGGTTGACAAAACCGTTTCAACACACGGCCGTTTTGAAAGTTTCACTTTTCCCCAGATGTTCATGATAACGTGTAATTAAAAAAAACAACAGTAGAGTACAGTTACGATTCCAGTTTTAAATTAGTTTTGCAATCTTGCGGTCGGCATTCATGGTCGATAGAAGTTATAGACGTCTTAATTCCACTTTAAAATCATTTCATTAAATGAAGACGTCTGGTAGCGTGACACAATCTCGTTTCTTTTCCAGCGCAACTTCACTTATTAAAGAAATATGAAATTATTGGAAAAAGTGATAACAGGGTCGATCACTGCACTTATTTCAAGGTGATGTCATTTGGCTGGAGAACTTTCTGGAAAGGGTTGTAGAGGAGTGAAATCATCTCTCTTTCCTGTTGGCTGTTTTGCTTCCTCGAAGAAGAAGAAGAAGGGAAAAAATCAATTTTAAGACTCAACACTAGATTGAATAACCTGTTTAGATGAATATTTTTTGCAGTGGATCCCTACCGGAGAAAATCAATCCGTCACCACGCGAAAAGGAAGGAAGCCTGGGTTGGGGAGAGATACTGCTCTTAATGACATGTCTCTGTGTGCCTGGACCAGAGGGGGAAGTAACCGGATATTTAAACAGAGATAAGAGTGTGTGCCAAAGGGGCCGGGATTGGATATGACTGAAACCCCATGGCAACCGGCCGGGCTATCGGATATGGAAAGGTAAATAGTAATGCAGTCGTAGCATGTTTTAATGCTGTAAATTAAAAGCTCATGTAACATTCATGCGAGGGTGATATATAGGTGTTTGGCTTCTGCCAAGTTTTCATTAGTGATTTCCTCCATGCTTTTAGCAGCACACTTGTTTTAAATCAAGATTTGGAACATGCATTTTGGCTCATCAGGATCTAAAAGTAGAAATCAGATATGCTGTATTTCCAAGCAAGAAATGTTCACTGCCATAAGATGATGAGGGAGATGAAAAGTATCTTTTACTAAACCTTTTCAGAAAAGAAAAAAAGAAAGAATATGAAGACAGTCTGTCGGTACACACTACGACCCCGAAGAAAAAAACTGTTTATTTAACCAATATCTGTGGCAGTTAATGTTCACCCCCTCGCTTTTACCTTTCTATACATAATACTGATATAATCTTTCCCTACATTTCCCAGAGTGGCTTTTACATCAGAGCAGGCCTGAGCTTGTTGGATCCAGCTGTGGGTTTTACAAGTTACTCACAGCTTAACCACAACCTGCATTGTGGCTGGATCACACCCTGGTCTGTTGAGGCTACTGTGGATGGAGGAGTTGTTATCTTTGTCTGTTATCTCCCTGAATGACCAGTGTAGAGACTGAAGGGTCTTCTTTACCCAATGACACCTAAGCTGGTGCTGATCTTTGGTGTTGTAGGTGACTGAGATGTTCAGTGCTGATGAAGCTGTTCATCATCAGGCCTCTCTGATGATGCAGGATGAGGCCTTTACCCTTGACTCTGTCTCATATCATTTTAATCTTCAACAGCAAATGCATCTGCCTCCAAGCACAAGCCCATTGGGAAAACAGTTTTGTATTTATAGGCGACTATGCCAGGAAATTCAGTCTAGCAGTCTTCCTGTAACGTACTGCAGTTACCAGCCAAATAAGTGAAAACGAATCTTCTGAAATTAGAACAACTAATTGTTTTATTTTCTTTAGATGATAGTAGAGATACGGACAGGAAATTAAATTAATAATATATATTTTTTAGTTTCCCTTATATCTTAAAAAAATGACTCACCACAACAACTTTGTAGACTCTAAATGCTCGGTTTGTTGTGTCATCACCCTTGATAAGTCTTATCTCTGCTTTTCTTTTTTGGTTTTCCATCTAGCAAATGTTGTGGATAGTAAATTCTACTTTCTACAGTAATTTTTTTTTGTTTTTTTGACCATCAGCACATTTGAAGTGAGCTGAAGTGATACCAAAAGGTGATGTGCAAGCCACTGCAGACTATCAGAGAGCATCGTCGTCACCTAGTGTTTCATCTTAGTAAGAGACCAAACTTTCTGAACAATCTTGGCCTAGCGACTGTACACTGCATGTCCTGTTATTGTCCTATACATAAGTATGGCAACCTACAAAATAACAGAGGTCGGTTAAGGAGATGCAGGTGTTTCTCTGCCCGCTGTCCTTTCCATATCATCCATTGTTCATATGTGTTGTGCTAAAGGTATCCTCAGGAACTATAAGAACAAACTGAGGGACAAACGGTTCACTGAGTTTGAACTCCTATGCACCACTTCACGAACCACAACAGGGCTGGAGTAGTGGTTGGAGATGTGATGTTTCCTCACAATAAGAGGCCAACTGATGACAGATGACAAAACTCCACAAAATAAAGACAACACAATGTTTTTCTCTGCTTTAGTACATAACCTCATTGAAAACGGTTACCAAACAAAGCTGAGTTCACTTTATTTCCTACAATCACTCACACTTATTTAAACTGTAAAAATGTCGGCTACGTAACCCTCCTCTAAACCTCATATTGACAGTTTTCTGTGAGCACCCAGTAAATTGTACTCGGGTCCGGTCTCCGTCATGATGGATGGGAAAAACTGAAGCATGTAAACTGGATGAGTAAGACTCTCAAGGATTACCATTCACATGCCCTTGAGCAAAGCATTAAACTTTCTGCTTTAATGGCCAGAAGTAAACTCCGTCATGGCTGTGGGAAATTCCCAGAAGAAAAAAAAATTGCCATAAAAAAAAAAAACACACACACACAAAAAAAACAAGCAAATGCATAAATAAGGTTGAAAAAGGGGGAAAACAGCAGTGTCATCTTTGTCTTTTCTTCTCACTCCCACACTGATCCCTGTATCAGTCGACTCAGTGTTGGGTCTGCACGGCCGGATCAGGTTCTCGCTCCAAGTTACCGCTCAAAAAGACTCTTGTAATCTGAGCAGCCTGGCGTTGCAGATACAAAAACTACAAAAAGAAAAAAAAAAGTTTTTTCTGTTCTCTTTGTAGACTGGACCTGAAGTCACATGGAACACATCTTCCCCTTCGCGGTTCGATGATAATGCTGCCGGCTTCACCGGAGGAAATGATTAAACTGTATTTTGCGGTGTGTTTGTTTTAGTTGTAACCCTTTGAATCATTAGTCCTGTTGGAAAAAATAGCGAGATGTATTTCTCAAAGACTTCAAGTATGCGTCTGAAGAGGCGCTGACATTTTGTGTTTTATGAATTCAGCTGACACTTTTATATGGTGTGACTAACGACGGCTCTGACAGAGGGGTAAGCTTCACTTCTACCATTACAAACAGTGCGACGGTACAGAGTGCGAGGCTCATGATCGCCCACACCTTTGCCAACAGTAACAGAATATTCCTGTGATGCTGCGACGACAATGAACAACAGAAATTCCAAGAACGGTAATGAGAGCTCGAGGAGAGGAGTGTGTGACAGGAAGCAGAGGTGGATGTGAATCAAGGGGATGAGAGCATCGTGAAATATTTGTTCAACAGATGGGTTTTGAGCCACTGCTGAATGTCACTAACCCTCAAACACACACGAACGCACTGTGTCTATGTTTCAACCACCTCCAACCATTGGCAAGGCCACAGTCCCTAACCTCCGCCGGCTTTGGGATCAGGTGATGCTCCGCAAAAGGATTAGCGGCAACTGGATCCTTTTGGCACTGGCGCAGGAATTTTCATTACAATGATCTAGGGTGTGGTGCGCCAGGAATGCATCCTCAATAGGAAAGAGAGGAGTATACGGAAGCGAAGTACGAGGGAGTGGCAGGCGGGGAGAAGGGGTGGGGGGCTAACGGTGGGAGTTTTTTTCCTCTCAACTCGGTACCTTGTCATATGTCCCATCTGCTGTGACTCTTACCCTACTATGTTCAGAGTTCAGACCCTTCCTTCAGAGAGAACATTCCTCGATACACCACTTGTATACCTACTCATTGCATGGTGGGAAATAAAATGCTATGCAATTTTGCTGGCTTACCATGATTCAAAATGATATGAACTTATAAGGATAGTTAAACATTTTGGCAAATTGGTCCATTGCCATAATCCCTATAATAGTCTTAGTAGTAGGTTTGTTACCTTTAATTGTCGCTATTTTTAGAACGGCGGAGCAGAGCCGTGAGCTGCTCAGAGCTACGCTACGGAGGCTTATGGGATTTCTTGGTTTCCCTCATCAAACTCATCAAATACACAATACAACAACTCCAAAAATGCTTTTGTGGACAAATTGTGACCTGCACATTCACCACGTTATGAGATAATAATGGAACGTTACGAGACAGAGTTATTTTCGAGATAAATTCATGCATAACCACTGACGCACGTTCCTGTCGAGGGCAGTTTCTCAGCAAGCAGTCTCTGCATTTGCCTCAAAAACAGCTCTGTCTCATAATGTTCCCTTATTCCCTCATAGCGTGGTGAATTTGCAGGTCACAACTTGTCCACCAGAGCATTTTGGAGTTGTTGGATTGTGTATTTGATGAGTTTGATGAGGGAAACCAAGAAATCCCATGAGCCTCCATAGCGTAGCGATGAGCAGCTCGCGGCTCTGCTCCGCCGTTCTAAAAATAGCTTGCACCGACAATTAAAGGTAACAAACCTACTGCTATGACTATAGGGATTATGGCAATGGGCCAATTTGCCAAAATGTTGAACTATCCCTTTAAGTTATGAAGAGGCTTGTGTCTCTGAGTGCTTCACAGTGCTTGAAACTATGCATTTACAGGTTCACCCAGTTCACACAGATGACAGTGATGCATGCAGAGAATACTCTATGACATCAGCCGTGTGCTCACCCTTCAGACCTACATGACGTCTTGTTTGTCTTGAGGTGCAGGTTGAAGGGTTGCGATGGTTCAGCCACAGTTTCCAATCTTCTCTTGGTGCAGTAACTCTAATGAGATTGTCGGTCTGCACCACAGATCAGCGTTTTTACTTGTGTAAACAGAGCCTCCTCCGTATGGAAGCTACCTGGAACTCGGCTTCTCACCTGAGGGCATGTTGTACCCGTATCACAGGAAATAGAGATGTGTTGATAATTTCATTTTCAAAGAGCTGGAGAGCTTGACACCTTGATGTTCACGTCTTCCTGCAGCTCGGCCTCGACATGTTGGCGATAATTAGCTCAGACTGCACATTGGATTTGTAAATCAGCATTTTATCTAATCTCCACTTGAGTAATCAAACAGGTGTCTGGTGTTTAATCTGGCAACCAAACCTGCAGCTAACAAGTTTTTCCACCCCGGTGCTCCTTCCATTGAAACTTCAATCTCCTTGTGTAGTAATGTAATGCTATCATCAGGCTGTGCACTCACCGAGAACTGACGACCAAGCGACCATGGCTGAAAGGTCTTTCCGAAGGCAGATCACGATTTTGGCAGTGGAAGGGGGGTGGTGGTGGGCACGGGGGGGGAAAAAAAAAAAAAAAAACAACTCATGGGGCAAGGCTCTGGAATTACCTCCACAATTGCAAAGTGAAAGCCGTTCTTAGAGGGGGGCAACAAAGAGCTCTCTGTCTTGGCAGCGCCTTTTTGGCCCAGGAGAAATACTATCTGCTGCCACTGCCCCCCAACCCCCCCACTCACCACCACCGCCACCACCACCAAAACCCACCCCATCCTGCCTCATGGGCTGATTACGACAGCAGGGCAGGGTGGGCAGATTGCCGCGCCAGTGCCACGTCCCACGTCCCACAGCTCCATTGACAATTGTTGCGGTTGGCTTCTTCCATTTACATGTCGAGGACGAGGAGGAACAAAAGTCGCCGTTATAACATCTTTGATTTCCACGTGTTCATGAACCGTGAACCTCTGACGGCCCCCGTGCACCTCAGTCTGTGTTTAAGTGACGTACTTTAGCTTTTCCAGAGTTTGAATTAGAAAAAAACTACACTATTCAACACAAACTGGGGGAAAAAAAAGGTTTTGATGAGGCTGACAAGTCAATGAAAACACACAGTACTCAAAGGGAAAATACATGATTAGAAAAAAGAGATCCATCAACAAATGTCTTTTCAAATTACGCAGTAGCAGCAAAATATGCATTTGAATTTGTTCTAATGAATAAGAGAAACACACCTGGATCCATTTATTGAATATCTTGTGTCATTTAATCTGAAATACACAATTTTCTAGGTATTTCTATTGCTTTTTTGAGAGTTACTGTAGATAGTCGTAGATAGTTCTATCTATGTACTTCACTGGTGCACTTGTCACAGAGGATATAAGAGGTTTTTGATGAGCTGTTATATAGTAAATGTTTGAAAAAATAAATCAAAAGGCCAGCCTCTGGTAGAACAATTATTACTTACCTTTCTTAATCTTGTTTTATGTATATTGCATGGATCAACTTTACAAAAACAGAAACTTTTTATGAATAAAACCACAGGTTACTGTTTGACAGTAAAGTGATCTGTCGGAGGAGTTGTGGAAAATCACCTTCCACAGACATTTGCTTCATCTCCCACCAAATAAAACAATGAAATAAGACGAATAGAAAAAAAAGCTGCAATTATAGTTGTTGACTCTACTCTGAGACAATATGAAAAAAAAGGTATTTTAAATGGCCAGATTACACGCTCTGTACCGGTGAGAAGTGCTCCATTTAATCCAATTAGTAATCCTCAACCTCGCTTTCAAAGGCCTTATGAGAAGAGAAGAGAAGGTGCTCCTAATCACCGTGGAATCTGCAAAGATCCTGCAAAACATCCCCCCCCCCCCCCTTCTCCAGCTTTTCCTCCTTCCAAACATGCAGATGGCAACAGCTGTCTGCTGAGGAGCTTGAGAAATTGCAGCAACTGGAAAAGCATTTTAATTTCTGCTCTGTAAGGTGACGTCTGACATGTTGTCCAGAACCTCTCGGTGGAGTCTGAGGACGCAAACCTCTGGATCGACCTCATCAGACCTATGTGGTTCTTGTCCGACCTGAACCTGTGGGGGAAAGATCAGTTTGGATTGTTTAAAATTATAAAGAAAATATTGCAAATATATTTGATTTAATGTTTAGAACAGGCTGTGCAATTGTAAAATGAAAAAAAAAAGAAGCTGGAAGAACCAATAACCTGTAGGTGCAACTATTATCCCAACTTTGACACTGTATATCTGCTCATGTAAACTGCTGACCTTTTGGAAAGTTGTGCCGGTTGCATGAATGTGTGAAATAGAAAAAAACCCTGTCTACCCTGCTTCAAGATGTCGTCCCACTGGTTCTTATATAACTTTGCAATCATTACAGACACTTCCAAAATGGATATGAGGTTTTATAACTAGCGGGAACGGATCATTTAAGGAACGCTGGGAACTATTGATGGCATGCAAACATTAATATCCACTAATTCCACAATATGAAACGCTGACTGATTGCATTCATTCACTTCTCCTCCTCCTCCTCCTCACTGGATAGGAGAATTGTGCTTGTGCTTGGCCACTCCTCCTCCTCCTCCTCCTCCTCCTGCTAAAACAGAAAAAGAGAGGAAGCAGAGGACAGTAGTGGGAGAAGGAGGAGCAGACCACTGAGAGAAGACAAGCAAGTGAGCAAACTCCACCACAACAACACCAGTCCCTCATCTCCCTCCCTCCCTCCCTCCCCTCCCTCTCTCCACTGCACCTCACTCTGCACCCCTCGGCCCTGAATCGCGTCCAAATCTTATACATTCACAGGCCGGGGCCGGCCAACTTTCACAGCTGTCACACATTTTCAACAGATTCCACCA
This sequence comes from Trachurus japonicus, assembly GCF_045865225.1. Taxonomy (NCBI): domain Eukaryota; kingdom Metazoa; phylum Chordata; class Actinopteri; order Carangiformes; family Carangidae; genus Trachurus; species Trachurus japonicus. Next base: position 9,642,921 of record NC_140916.1, read on the forward strand.
GCCCCTCGATGAGGCTGGGGAGAAGACATTCTTACGCCATTACACATCGGCTAAAAGGAATTACCGTTAACATCTGATATTGTGGAAGTGGGAAATTTGCCACCCCGACCTTGCCCAAAGCACTCCGGAACTCAGGGTCATGGATTTATTATCTCAGATGGCCCTCAGAGGTCACCGGGGGCCGTTTTTTTCCCCCCTTCACTGTTCCGGCAAAAACCCCTGCAGCCCCAAGTGTGCTATTCATTAAGTACACTGTGCAGCTTTGTGTGTGGGGGGGTGGGTGGTGGTGGTGGTGGTGTGTGTGTGTCGGGGGTTGGGGGGGGGATTGGTTTGACTCGCAGGGGTGGGAGACACATGTTACTGTTGCTCTACGGGTATTTGTCATAGGAACGGCATGTCTTGTCAGACTGAGAGGCCATTCCCAGCTGTTGGGCTGCAGCACCGTGATGCAGCCTGAGCCAATCCACCCGGAGCGACCGTGGCCACATAAACAGGATGCCTCCGATGTACAATTGCACAAGTGTGGGAGACAAATCCCACTTCAACACCATTTTTTTTTTTTTTTGGTTCCTAGAACCGGAGTTAGGTTTCATGTCCATCAGAAAGTCAGCTTGAATTTCATTCTCATGTTTTTTTTCCAGCACTAAGCAGTTTTGCAAATCCAGACAAAGTGTGAGATATTAAAATATATTATCGACTTTTAGATTTTAAATTAGTAGCCTACAGACAACAACGAACTACGTCCATGTTCAGACTGACCTTATACACCCTCATTCATCTAAACGTAGCTCAACTTTTGCCATAGTGCAACTTGACATCATGTGTTGTCTGGGGCTGCAGGTACAATGGTAACCATGTTAATAGATTATTACGCTTCAGCATATTAGCATGCTAGCATTTAATAAATTAATCATCACCAACCACTACGTAGCCAATAGGTGAGAATGATTTGTTAGATATTTACCTCAACCACATGTCGGCTAGTGATCAGACCAGATTATCAGAGTTATTAATATTAAGACTAGTTGTTTTTAGGAAATATGAATGTTTATACAACATTCAGGTAGAATAAGCTAATAATAGATTTACTATGGTGACATAAAAATAAGTAGGGTTTATTATACTAAAACTGGCTGCTGTGTTTAAACAAACAGTTAAAATATGAGACCTGCTAACAGCCTGTCTTAATAATACAATACAGCAGAAGTAAGCGATATTTTTGTGTTAATATAAGTCTTAAATAGTTATATCTTCCCACAGCAATCACTTACAGAGAGTGTTTGGACCGAAACACGGGTCTGTCAGTCCCTCTGCTCTGCTCTGAGCCTAGGAGAAAACTTTTCTCGTATCCTACAAGTTTTATCCAATGAGGAGAGAGAACGGCATGCAGGGCTGTGTGTGCAGCCAAGGGATGCGCGTGAATGTGGCGACGTAGGTACGAGGACTGTTATGGTGCGTTCAAGGCAACTCGTAACTCGTGTTTTTCCGACCTGTGAAGTAGTACCAGTTTGATCTGGTACGAGTTCACGGGTCGGAAGTTACGAGTGGCCGTTATAGTGACTTTCACAGGTAAAACAGGTCGGGAAAACACGAGTGGGTTGCCTGGAACGCTACAAAGTCGTGAGTCGTGACTTGAAGCTGTAATTTACGGTTTCAAAAGCCTGCCTGGAACGCAGCATTAGCCGAAACGACCGGATCGCTTACTTCTGCTTTAATGTTATTGACATTAATAGTACCTTGGACATATATTTTGGCCTGCTATGATATAATACAATTCCCATATAATTACTGGGCAATCATCTTTATTCTGTTTCAGTTTTACTCTATAATAAACCAACATTTTAATGTCCCAGTAATTATCTTACTACAACTTGGCATTGTTCTGACTTTTCTTGATAATTATTTCTGTACATTGCCACAAATTTACTACATAATTAACAACCTACTTGACTGTTATTTAATGGTAATTTCTTCACAGTACCACATAATTACTACCCAATTAACAGCCTGTAAATTAGAGGGGTTTCCAAAGAGTCCTGCGGGTGGATGACAGGCCTCTTGTAGTGTTGCATGTCGACTTTTCTTTTGCTTGTCTGACAAACTTGTTGACAAAGTTGGGCATGAGGAGTCGCATTGACTAAATACAAAGCAGGCTGTGTCTCATTATTCGCTAAGTGGACGGGAAGCATTATAACAGAAGGCACTCGAGCAATTTTACAGATTCTCTAGGAGGGAGCGCTCTCATGGAAAGTCTCTTATTGCTTCTAAAGTGATGAGGTCAAGAAATTTTATTTTCTTGAGCAATGTGTTGTCAGTTAAGATATTTATGTTGGAGGGCTGCTGATAATGCATTCCAGTAATTTTGCACTGCTACTTCAATGCTTTTAGCTCAATTTAAAAGACCACTTGCAGTCTCTCATCAGTGAATTTTTTTTTAAATTTGGAGTCTGTTTCCAAGCACCTGCAATGTTGGCACATTCAAAATCCCCTCTGTCTTAAAAAGTCTTTTTCTGAATGTTCATAACAGCTAAATATTTATAGAAAGTCCCGCTGCCAAAGTAACCCACCACATTTTCTAAATAAGCCTTACTTGAAAATAAGGTCCAGATGTTTCACGTTTTTGGTGCACGATGCAGACGGATGTGAGGAGTCAGCGTGTGTTTTCACCGTTTCCATGACTGGGAGTACGATGATGGTTGTCTTAGTAATTTCAAGGCAACCCCAGCGCTCGACTTCCAGGAAGTAAAGCAAAACTATGCCGGAGCCTGCGTCATCCAGTGAGTCAACTAAACAGTCTGGAGGGATATCTGTGAGAGAGTCCAGACACAGTCATTCCTCCTTCCTCTCACTTCCATGACTGTTCAGTTTCCTCACTGGCAGCTCACTAAAGCATTTACAGTCCAAATTAAAGTTTTATTTCAGCACATTACTGGATTTGTCACAGGAACAGAACATCCTTTCCAGTATGTTCCAGTACGGTGTCATACTGTGGGATAACGCAGGATTTGCTGTTGTTGAGCAGGATATGACAGGAATAGATTCATTTATCTGAAAAAAGCTCAGTGGATGGATTTCTGTGAATTTTAGCACAGATATTCATGTTTCCCAGAAAATAAGGCAGATTGACTTCGGTGAACCACTGATGTTTCCTTAGGGCCACCGTGAAGTTCACATTTGGGTTGTTGAGTGAAATGTCCTGACAACTACTGGCTGGACTCGGCTAGGTTTGGCACAGAATTGTGTTTTATTTAGTACAAGTAGTACTGACTAGTGTCATTGCTTAATTTTATGGTGTGTCCCAGTTGTACTTGGAAGTTGAAATTTTAATCTTGAATACCCCCCTGAAGTTGGATCTTGAATCCCACAAGCGCTGACAAGCATTCAAGATGGCTGCTACTTGTGTCAACATTAGTGAACACGATGCAGTTCATTTCATTTCTCTCATAATTTGTTTCACATTAAAGTCAGCAATTCAACTTTTATCCTTGGACATCGTCCTACTCTGTTTTTTGTGTGTAAAAACCGCCTAGGTTATGAAAATAGTAGCCCGTTTATTTTGGTGCATGTTACATGTTTTTGTTTATGTTTGTATGGCTTTAAAAAAAACAAAAACGTTGTTTGCATAGTGCTAATTGAACTTTTACAACTATAAAATCATTCTAGTTATGTCTCACTATATTTATAACCCCTTTTTCTGACTTCCATGTTTGTTTTTTCAACTTGGCGGTCAATGCACCAATGCTTGATTAGTTATACAGGAAAAACTTGCAATTTTTTTAAAATTGCTAGCCTACATAGTAGGCCTACATACTACATAATGTATCATTAACAAAATGTCATTACGAGTGGTTGGAGAACACCGCCAATTTCAACTCAAATCTACTAGGCCTACATCTTTTTGCAATTAAAGTTAACATGCAAACTAGCTATTTGCTCAGAGAGTGTGTTAAAACCTTGTGTACGAAACAACGATGGTTGAATCTTTTGTCGAGCGACAGTAATCGCCAACACTCCCAGCGAGAGACCTTCAAAATAGCCCCATGAGCTTTACACAACCTTACGTAGCGTACATGTTTATTATTGTTGCTGTGACAACATGGATCCGTAACACCTGCCACTGGTTTGCTGCTACGAGTTGCACCCGAGGGTGGGGACGGCCAGGCTACTTGTTGCAAAGACATTGGCATGGCTGTTTATTTAATTAATGCTAGTTTTGAAGTTCCTGCAGTTGAGGAAGTATAAGTTTGAGCATTGAAATGGACGTGCATCATGTAGCCTATATAACATGTTCTTGTGTCTGAAAGAGCTTTAAGAGTCAGTTTCCATTAAGCTGTGACAGTGGTTTTACTCGGTCGGACATTTCTGTAACACAACCAGCAGTTTGAAGGTTTCGACAGCTGGATAAAATCCATTGCTGACGTCGTCTGTGGGCAAACAGAAAACTCCTTTCACCTTCCTTTTCCATCTTACCTGTTCTCCAGCAGAACCACAACTCACTTGAAGACTAGTTGCCAAAAGCCATGCAAACATTGTGTTGAGTTATCAGATCTGTCATGTTTAAATAAACCAAATACAAATACCTGACATAATCTGAAGGTTTAGCTAAATAAGACCTTGACCTTGGGAGCCTTACAGACACAAACCATGTCTGATGGTAATTAGCAATCACTGATATCAAGATTTTGCACAGTTATTCCAAGAAACAATAACTGAGATAAGTCCCATTTAAATGATATCCTAAACATTAATCAGATACTACAATATTAAAACTTTACCATAAGGCACATATGCCCCTGTCAACAAATGTGTTCCTCTGCATAGACTAAACACAGACATTCCTCAGTGAAACAGATTCATGTAAATACGCACAAAGCCAAACACGAGCTTTGAAGCCAGACTCGCTGATATTGATATCCCATCGCTGCAGCACCTGATATTAAAAGGATCCCTGCCAGATGACTGAAAAGAAGAAGAAGAAGAAGAAGAAGAAGAAGAAGAAGAAGAAGAAGAAGAAGAAGAAGAAGAAGAAGAAGAAAAAAAAAAACTTGTCAAGTTCTCACTCTGCTGTGCCTTCAGGGCTGGGTTCTTAGCTTTCCTTTTGTCTGAACGAGAATACGGACAAGTCTGTCATTTGACCGTCTCCCTTCGCTGTGTACACTTCAGATCTAGCCCTGACAGACTATGAATCATCTGTTAGGAAACTAGGTTAGAGCACAATAGGCTCTTCATAAAGCAAAGGCCAGGCCAGGTAGTAAAGCAGGAGGGGACATATGTGCAGCGGCCATCTTGGAATTCAAGTGTGAGGAAACACTGGATCAGGGCTGAGTTTGCTTTGCTCTTTGCTCTGTCATTTCTTAAAATCCCCCTCTTTTTTTTTTTTTTACTGTGAGATTAATTTCAAGGTGAGGCAATAATAAAATCTTGGCAAACATAACCTGGGGCAGGCAGCGTAATGACAAGTGCAATATTAAAAATGACCGCAGTTTTTTTTTTCTCCTGTATGAACATGTGAACACGCAGTGAGCCCTCTCTCTTGCCATACGTTATTAAAAATACCATCAATATTGACACTGTAGGCTTATATAGTCCAGAGAGGCTGGGAATTTTGCCTAAATATTTTAACAACCTCTCTTCAATTTATACCTCTTTTCCCCCCTCGAGTCCTCACCTACGTGTTTCGGACCCTCTATAATATGGAGTCGCTTGGCTGTGCTCTGTGTCCGGTCTACCTTACAGCAAGGAAATTAAATGTTAAATATTTACCATTCCCCTGGTATGTGACCCTGCAGATTCCAGCTGTGATGGGTAGCAGCCACATTCCTCCCACAGGAAGTTTATCCTTACTCATTTTCTCTTTTTTTTTCTTTCCACCTCCTCCCTGTCTTGACAGTTGCTTTTGAACATGGCCAGTGGCTCAGGCATCAGCCGAAATCTCTGTCATGAAATACACTAACATGTCACATGTGTCACTGCAACAGGGCACGAGGCTTTCCAGGGACTAAATGGGATATTTTAAACAGCTGTCATATACAGAAAGTGAAATCCTTCCAGCTCCCCTTCCTTCCACCAGATATCAAACCCATCTGATTATTTTCCCTTAAAGTCGTAACGCACAACATTTCATCGTTTGCCTTCCTGGATCTAACCCTTTGATGCACAGCATGAGATGTTAGTGGGAGAGTATTAGGTAACCTCGAACTGTCTTGAGCAGGATGAAGGTTATGTCAAAGTTTGACAACACAATTTACTGTGTTACACTGTCACAGTGTTACACACAAGGGCAGTTGTCGGTCTGAGAAGTGAAGCTCACTTCCGCGTTCAAAAAACTGCAATCCCTCGGATTCCTCTGGGGCTGTGTCAGAAGGGAGCATTCCCATAGACCCCATGTTAAAATCGCCGACTTTACATCCTCAGTAAACATGTTAAAAGCCTGGTGTCAGAACGTTTTTCGTCTCAATCGATAGTTTCTACCCCGCACACTCTGAGGGGGTGAATTTTTTTTACTCTACAGTTTTACTGTTATTAGGTTAAAACTCTAGCCAATCAGGGCGGAAACATTGAGTGACAGGTCCGGAGCGGTTCGGAGACAGGCTGCTTCGAGGCCAGTGGGCGGGTTCTCGGCCGGCCAATCCAACATGGCGCTGTCCAGGCCGCCATATTTGAGTCACAAAAACGACTCCCCAAAACCAATGGGTGACGTCACGGACGCTACGTCCATTCTTTTTACAGTCTATGGTTACACATGTCATAGCTTTCCATTGACTGTGGTTTGGAGTCATTGCTTGTAATTTGATGGGTATTTTTGATTAAATTTGAAATATTTAGTTGAAGCTTTGCAGAAAATGCTTAAGTAGCATGAGGTAATATAACATAACTTTTCTAGGTCAGATCAGGTTATTTTACAGTCAGACACCTCATGCACACAGTAAATTATTATCCTAATGCTCTGTTAAACCATCATTTTGGGAGTGGTCTTGTTTGCTGTATGTGTCTCCAATCATTAACCCTTTACAGAACAAGCAGTAAAACAGGACAACTGAAACATACATTAGTGTCCTTGTTGATCAACAATAACTGATATTACGAAGGAGTATTAGGGCCAGCCCCCCCAAAAATTAAAGCAAGCAAAAAAAAAAAAAAATCCGGCACAAGAAAAAAAAGAAAAAAGTCAGGCTAAAAAAACAAACAAATCCGGCACAAGAAAAAAAAAGGCAGGCATTTAGATATTTAGTTTTATTTCATTTCGGTCAAAGTATGTTGAGACAGTTATGTAAGTATTTGATATGTGAAGATTCCATCAGCACATTGAGAAATTTGGAAGATGTTGGATTTGACTTTGTTAACAACAACTTAAAACAAACCTCAGCTCTTGTCATTATTCTGTCAAATTGATGTTGGCATTAGACGTTTTTGGATTAAATTTGGGCTGCCTGACTTCACAAACTACATGATACCAAATATCAAAGTTTATCAACATTGGTGACAAGCTGCTTGCCTACTGTTTGTCCATGTAGTTGTGATGCAGAACTGATTAGCATGTTGATTATATGCACTAAACTGCACAAAATTAAGCATAAAATGCAGTGCATCAGTGTTTATATTTCTGAAGTCTACCAGCATAGCTATGTTCTTTAATAATTTTGTTAGATTTTTAGGCATCTCTTTTTTTCCCCACTTATAATCAACTGATCCATTAAAATTGCATTTTGGGCCTAATCCTTCAATAGGAAAACCACACTTTTGTCACAGCAAAGAATACGACCAAATTTCGAACATAGCTCGGGTGAAAAGAAATGGGAGTCGTCTGATTTCACAATATCCTCGGCACAAAGCATCTCTTTACCCCTAAGACCCCAGGCACCCCACCCCCTCAGATGTAGCCTTTTGTTGTGTGCATGTGACTGTAGAAATGGCTCGGTAGGAAATGCCAGACACCCACACAAAAAAAAAACGCAAGAGAAAAATAGTTGTGGGAGCCACCCTCTGCATCAATTCAGCTGCAACAAGAAGCATTTTACAGCTGGTTTATTGTTATTCCTCTGCTGTTAAAGCTGTCTTTCATGTCAAAAGTCTTTTCCTGCTTACAAATCACTGGGAAGCAATCCCTTTGGCCGCACTGCTGTGCCCTAAGCCCCTTCCTAGGGTTCAGTCCTTTGATTACCTGTAACGTCAGCCATCAAGTTAAAAAATAGAGAAACGGGCTGCTGGGATAAGCTTGTGTTCTTGTCTTGAACAGAGGAACACCCCCCCCTCCCCATCCCTCCAACCCCCCCACTCTTCTTTTCAGCAATTTCTTTTTTCTTGTCTCTGCTCTCTCGATGAGCCTGGGAACAAAATCTCAGTGAGGCGGGAGTGAGGAGGAGGAGGGGTGGGGGGGCAGTTGCGGTTGCTGAATTGTTTGGGAAATTATTATGCTTTGGCTGCATTAGCGAGGAGTCCTCATGGTAAACAAATTGATTAACTAATTAGCTTAGAAATGCAGCGCCGCGTCCCCAAGAGAGACACATAAGCAGTTGAAACCTTTGACCCGAGGCTTTAGATTCAAGGTTAAATGTGCTGCAGTGTCCTCTGAGTGAACAGCACTGTCACACCGCGGGTCTCAGCCAGAGGCCCAGACCAGTTGTCACCGCTCCTGAGTTTTAAGACATGCTTAATTGGCTTCCCCAAGCGCCCGAGGAGGGGAAAGCGGGAGAGAGCTAGCTTGTTACGAGCACTTGTGTTCCAGAGGAGGGAGGGGAGGGGAGGCGAGGCGGGGTGGGGGGCGTCCCTTATCAGCCATCACTGGACACCTCCGGTGGCTATTAATCAGAGCCAGAGCCCGACTGGAGCCAGAAGAGGATCCGAGGAGGGGAGGGAGGGAGGCTGAAGCTGGAGCCGAGCCGGGGCCTCACCGACACCCTCACATAGGGAACCTCAACAGACAGACACAAACACTCCTTCCTCCCCACCCCTCACCTCCCTCCCACCCTCTCTCCTCAAGTCTGAGGGTACACACTAGTACAACCCCCCGCGAGCCCTCCTCCGCTCCTCTAGTCTCCTCACTCAAATTGATTTAGGTCCCGTTTAGCCCCCTCTGGCCAGGGCCCATCCATTTGAGCTGGTGTGACAGGTTTATGTCGCCCCCTTACTGTGTTATTATATTGGTGCTGTGCTGCCAGTTACTATTGTGCTAATGAAAATTTAGCACCAGACATAATATTCTTTTTCACAGGATGTGCACTCAGCATGCAAAATATCTTGAGCGCATTTATAGGATTGAAAGCGCTCATTATTTTTTAACATTTGCGACAGACCAGGCTGAAAAACAGTTTTATGGACAGGAAAACAACTATTAGATGTTGTCAGTGTTGGGCTGTTTGTTAAATGAATTCAACCTTCTGTACACGTTAGCTCGGCCCATGGCCTTTGGCTTTTCCTCACATGTTGAACTCAATGCTCCGAGACAGAAATTACAAGGACTTTAAAAAACTTCTGCAGCTTTGTGAGGTTCTGAGCTCAATGCTAACACTAGCTTGCGAACATGCTCATAGTAATGAAGCAGATATTCAAAACTAAGCATGTTTGCTATCTTATTTTTTTTAGCATGTTAGCTTTACAACTTGAATGTCATTAGCTAATCCATCCAATAGTTGTCAAGACATTTCACCTTGAACCACAAATATGAACTTGCCGGTAGCGCTAGTTATATGAGTCAGGGTGTGCACACAAGATTAATGGGAATTCATACATTGTGTACCCTTTTCTGTAGCAAATTCTGGAGCAGTTCATGTTAAACATTGAGATATTTCAGTCTGGATCAAACGTGGTGGGCCAACTGACTGACTGAGTGACTGACGTTATCACCCAAGAGCGGCACCGCTGTAGTCACACACTGGAGTTCATGCAATGAGTAATTCCACATTGTTCTTGCCCCATGGAGGTCTTAATGTGCAATAAATTGTCTGAGTTCTGCATAATTTCCTTTGAAACATCAACTAGAGTGAAAACTCTGTTTGTAGATTCGGTATGCAGACCTTGAAAAAACGTGTTAATGACCAGGAATGCTTCCATGTCCCGCGCAAACTTTCAAAAGAAACTACCAATCACTGCAACTACAGCCATTACCAATGGTGCGAGATTCATTATTACAGTGGTTCCCACAAGATGAGAGACGCATGCAAGGGGGGGGAGCGTTCTGATGAATTTCAAGTTTAAATGGAAAGCTTCTGTGGAGTGCACTACTACAAAGCGCCATGTGTAAATATTGAATAATGAGCCGCTTTCAAGTCTTCCACTTTGTATCTGCCACGGAAAAAAAAGAAAAGAAAAACGACATTAATGACAGCGTTTGGTGTGGTTTACATCACACAGACCCATGAAACGCAATCGCCAGAGATAAATTTGTTATTATTAGTCTCGAAAGGCATGAGATTTACAAGCCCCGTGCATTTGCAGTCAAGATGTGCTGACACGACTTCTTTGAGCCACATGTGACGAATATTAATGAGGCGCTCGTTCGCCGCACTCACAATTAGTCATCATTTGGCACGCAAACAAAAATCACCCTGTTTGCCATTACTGTAACAGTACATAGTGCAGATGCTGTACATTACATTTATGTTTACATCACAGGCAGTTGGCACATTCTTATCTAAATGACTCAGCATGGGAACAAAATGTAAAGCACTGAATCACAGGCTTTATGAGTAGCAGTAGTAGTAAACTGTAAGAAGAGCAACAGTGGTTTTAAAAAAGTCTAATAAATATAGACAGAAGATGATGAAAAGTTTAAAATTTAGAATAACCATATAAGCCCAAATATCAATGTTTTCGATGGTCAGATGAAGCAACTCAGCATATTTCCTGCCTGAGTCACACGAACGTACGAAACATTTGCGTTTAATGCAACTTGAGGTCAGGATTTCTCTTTCTCATGAGTAAAAGAACAGAGTCATGTAAACAATTGAGTGCTTTTACACACGCTCAATTTAGGAGCTGCTTGTGTTGCCAAGGAAGTTGACTCAGCGTTGCTTGGCACAGGCGTTACTCACCAGAACTCTTGGAAATAAGTGTTGAAAGTTTGTGTAAAGTTTTTTCTTTTCTTTTCTTTTTAAAAAAAAATTTAATACAGCTTTTCAAAGTGATTATTTTTCTCATCCCATGGTCAAATGAATTCAGATGAGTCATGAACTAAGTCACCGCAGTTCACTCTGGATGTCTGAGTAACACAAACACTCAGCCCCTGACGGCTCCTTATGCATAAATGGGGCAGATCTCAGATATGAAAGAGGGAGCGTTTGCCAAATAAAACACAATGTGAAAACGGTTTCAGTTACTGCTTCACAAAGTCATAACATGCTGTGCCAGTTTTAGGTGACCTAGCACACATTGCATTACTTAACCAAGAATAACTAACTTACTAAATAAATAAATATCCAACATGTGAGAGATAATTACTACGTTTGATGTTTGAGTTCAAGTTGCATCATCTTAAAACCGCATTAAAACACTTAAAATCTTTCAGCCCAGTGTCCCCCCCCCCCCCCCCACATACCACATATCATATCAATGCAAATTCAGATGTAGAGTTCACTTTCCTTCAGCAAACATAAGGAACAGTGTGACTGAAGTAAAACTAATGGGATTATTATAATGTAAAGTAAATTTTTGCCTCACTTGATTAATTCATGCATATTCGTCCGGTGGGTCTGTTTTTTTTTTGTTTTTTTACAGGCCATGTTTATTTACTACAAATAGTTAATGCACCAAGGGGGCAGATGTTTACTCCCTTTGCTCCCTTACAGCTTCCACTAGTGTGTGAGCGCCTCTTCAGATTCAGACTTGATTTGATTTGCGTGCAGCTTCCCTCTCCTCCTCCTTCTACTCGGCCTTTTCATGTACATTTATGACGCGGAGTCAAACTGTTCAGGATGTTTTAACCTGAGCTAATTTATTCGCCAAAGTTGAGGCTTTAAAAACATCTGCACCTCAGCTGCCCTGAGAAAAATCCTCTGTTTGCATCCAGTCGTGCCTCTGCATTGTTTTTACATCATGTCTAAAGTTTACTCTATTGCAAATTTTACATTTTGTTCCTGTTACAGCGTTGAATTGCACTCAAACACACACACACACAAACACACACACAGGTGAGTTCACACACTCACACAGGTGAGCTGTGAAACCTAATAATGTGACAGATATTAATCACCCTTTGGTGTATGAAACACAACAAAATACCTGCGAGCGGTGATTTCACCTCTGCAGAATGTTTCAGCACTTCACACACACACATGCACGCACGCACGCACGCACACACACGCGCACACACCTACACACACGCACACACCTACACACACACACACACACACACACACACACACACACACACACATAAATAACCAGCAGGGCAGCTGAACAGTTACTCGTGAGCGTATTCCATGTATGATTAACGCAGCTAAATGACCTGCACAAAAAGGTGTGGTTGTTTGCTTTGATACTAGCAGAAATGTATGGCGAGCTATAGGCTACAATACACCTGTCTCCACTGCTACAAAGGAAACACAACACAGGTAAATCTAAAGTAAATCCTAGTGCAGTAGTTCACAGTCAAGCTGCATAAACAACACGTTTCCCACTGTCCCTCCTTCCAAATGTCAAATTAGCATTAGCATGTAGCATGCTAGGTTTACAGTCGTGTCCAAACTAGTCAGAGTTCCCTCTGCCGTGGCTTTCTCAGAGATATACCTGCTCCTTTGAATCAATATCTCATTTCACAAACAGGCCGCTGGTTCCAGTGCTGTCTGACGAATGCCCTGCAGCTTGTGCCGATTCCAGGAAAAAAAGGGAAGCGGCTATTAACTTTGGCCATGGTACAGCGATAACTGGAGGGCAATGGTTACACAATCAGCTCCCTCCGCAAGATAAGGTCATTGTGTTAGCTCAGGTTCGGAAGTAAACCCGAAAGCCCTGTATGACAAGCAAACAACAGGAAGGAAATAATCAATTTGCTGCTTTTAATGAACAACTCTGTATCTGGGCCTCTTTGTCAGTGCAAAATTGCCACACGCTGGTTAAACATTAGTCCTGTGATAGTGCCGTTTTAAGGTAGTCATGAGCAGCCGGGGGCGAGTCAGCACACAGGAACTTAATATGGGCGGCTCGTATTGTTTGTGCTGTGAACTCGTGTCGAAGACCGTGAGTTCAGCCAGGATGAAGTCAAGGCAAACATGACCCAGTGAAGATGCTGAGTTCGGCTGAAACTATATTTATGCCACTGCAAAAGACTGCAAAAGAAGTTAATTTTCCTTTGGCTCACTTGGTCATGGTTGGAGTTATTTTTGTTCATGGGAGTGTTTGCACATTTCTACACAGCTGCAGTGTCCACAACACCTGAGTCGGAGAACATTAAAAAGATGCACGATGGAAAAGTTTGTGCTAAAGTGATGAAGAGTCTGACAAACGTGGAGTTCGGTATTTTACTTTATGGCTCACTTATGCATTAAGAGTGCACTCAAGCTGTCCAAACGCTTTAATTTAACCTCACTTTCTGTGACAGGAATCTGAATTTACAAGTTCTCTAAAGTATATAGTATTTAATTAGATTTGACCTGAGTGTTTCTTCTCTTGGCTGAGTTTGAGCTTAGGTTTTGATTTCCAGTTTGGGGTTTTTATATGGGCCTTTTTTTCTTGTTGAAGAGTGCTGTCTACTATATATTTATTGATACTTAAGGAGGAGCTGTAAGTGTGGAAAGTCGCTCCTTCATGTAAAGGATTGCAATGACAACACAAGTCGTGTTCTCCAATGTATGGAGATGCAGGATCCTCTGCTGCTGGTCTGTTTGGTGAAGAGATATATCCCCCCTTTGTCTCTCAGTGGGGTTTTCCTTTGAATAAGGCGGTGATGCTCTAAAGCTTCCTCGAGGTAAAAGGTGGTGGGGGTGTCAGAATATAAAACTGATTTAGTTGAGGATCCTGCTTGTCATGGGAGGGGAGAGGTGGTCATGGTGATGCTACGAGGGGTCACGGACCCACCTAGATTTGGAAGTGACGGAGGATGAAAGGTGTTTGATGTGAAGGGAGAAGTAGCTACAGATCATTTCTGATTATTATTTTTATTTTTAACATGATACTTGATTATGTTATTATGATTACACATTTTCCATTAGAGCTGTCGTAGTGAGTTCAGTGGCAGTAAACATTTTAACGATTCTGATGCAGGCTCCGTTGTAAAAAAGAAAAAGAACTATTCGCTCAACAATCAATCAAGTTAATTGCTCTTATAGCTGCTCTATATGTCAGGCTGATGAATAAAGTGATGGTAACAGGATAAATCTGATGCAACTCCAGGGGACAAAAATGTGCTCCTGTTAAAAAACAAACAAACAAAAAAAAACCGACTTAATTCTACCACATCAAACAAATCCAGTCAAGAACATAAGTCAGTCAGTTATCCAGAGTGAATCAGTTACAGTGTGGCCCTGTTCCACCTCAGGCTGCTGTTTCTTTTTAATGTGCAACAATTACAAGGAGAGGCACCAATACAAATTTAAACTGGAGCACAAAGAGAGAGGCCGTGATTTCCATAAACTCACTACTTACACCTTCAGTATCTAAATGCCTGTGGATTTAATGTAAAGCAACAGACGGATTTTCTCTCTGAGCTGTTGAAGTGACTTGGAGGACGTGACTGATTGATCGATGCAGCGGTAGGTGGGGCGGCTCGCAGAGTAAAGTTGACACACCAGAAAGGTGAATTATACAGCATGGCATCCTGGAATGTGAGGAACGTCATAAATTCATGTCTCCCAGTGTGAGACACGCTGAGGTGTGGACGCCGTTTTGTTGATGATTAGCCCACGTTAAAATAGATATAAATCATAAAGACTGCATGGTGGGAAGATACAGACATGACGGTGACAGACGCAACCACAACAGAGCTCAGGCAGTAAAACGTCTTATTGTCAGGGACACAGTCATTGTTTTGTTGAAGTTTATTTTTACAACTCACCATCTCCAATGACCCTTTTACACAAGCACTACTCGGCTCGACTTGGCTCAGTTTTTGTTGCTTTTCCACTAGGGATAGTATCTGGTACCTGGTACTTTTATTGGTAACACCTCAGCTGAGGTTCCAAACAAGCTGAGCCGATACTTATTAAACATGACGTCAACCGACTGGCTGCTGTGTGGCAACAGGTGCAGACGATTGTGTTAGTAAAGGAAATTGACCAAGACTGAGTTGAGTTGAGCAGAGCCGAGTAGAGCTGTATCTGTGTAGTGAAAAAAGGCCATTACAGAGGTTTCTGATCTTCTTAGTGTAATGGAGGTCCGTGGGTATAGCCACAGTCACGAGG
Source organism: Trachurus japonicus (assembly GCF_045865225.1). Classification (NCBI taxonomy): domain Eukaryota; kingdom Metazoa; phylum Chordata; class Actinopteri; order Carangiformes; family Carangidae; genus Trachurus; species Trachurus japonicus. The sequence continues at coordinate 9,658,253 of NC_140916.1, forward strand.
TAGGATACCAGTGAGGAGAAGTCACGACGTGTGGTGGTTAGCAGTACTGAAGTTAAACTCACTCGCCCATACAGTAAAAGACGTGCCAAGTGGTTCATTCATCTCATTCATCTCATTCATCTCTTGGCTAAACGGTTAGCATCGTTGCCCACGATGCGGGAGACCTGGGTTTGAAACTCACTCACAACATCGGTCACATTGGAATAATCAATAACTATTTACAACAATATTGGAGTTTGTCATTACAGTTTCCCATATATGTTGGAATACCCAACTACTGGATGGAAATTTTCACGTTCCCCATAGGATGAATCCATTCTGACTTTTTCTCCTTTACTATGGGATTGGTGTTTGCAAAGAGCTATTCAATGTTTTGCCAGGAAATTTACAGCAGATTTTCAGGCTCCACAGAGAAAATTTTACTTTTTCTTTGCCAACACTGACAGGTCAAAGTTTTCCCTTCATTATTCCTGTCAAATATCTCAGAATCCACCACAAACGATTTGGCCCAGATATCCGTGTTGTCCAGGCGACCTATATCTTAATGTATATTGCTATTGTTATATAAAATTAGATTTAACATAGATGTTTTAATTCGTCGTGCATATCTTCAAAAATGAAAATTTTGTGTCGTCTACATTTATTTAGTGAATCCCTCTCTGCTCAATGAATAATTCATCTGACTATCAGAGAGTTGAGTCTGCAGTGAAGAATAAACAGTTAATTCTCCAATGGCATAATTACCAATACAGTCAACACGAGCTTCACCATTAGTCAAATGAACCACTGAGGAAGTGTGTTAGAAGTTTTTTTTTTTTTTCTCCAAAAAAAGCGCACTCTGACGCCCTGGATCATTTGAAGTTGTGGAGAAGGAGCCTCATTACCGCCAGGGCCCACACGGGGGGTTTACTCCCAGACGCAGTTTAATGGCAGTAAAAAGGAAAAGGCTTCAAGGTTATGAGATGCTGAATAGCTTTGGAGGAGACGGCCTGCTCTCCCTTTGCCCCGTATCCCACGTCACTGGAGCCAGTGGAGTCATAAATGGCTGCTAACACTAACAGTAAACGGATATAAAAAGACTCCCGGTTTCCTTTATATGACCCATTCCCCATTGCTCAGGGGGTTTGTTGATAGGAGCCGGGGGTGCTGTGAATAAAAGGGGATGGATGGATGGAGAGAGTGGAGGGAGGAAGAGCAGTGTACTTACTCAGCAGATGAGAGGAAACTCTGACAAATAAAGATAAGACTCCTTAATCTGTTTATACTTGTTTTTTTTATTCAATATTTAAAACTATACAATATTTGCTTTTGATAACTGTTTGAATTTTACTACTGCGTGGCCCCTCACCAAATTGACATGACTGCAGTAATTAGCTAGCGAGTGATGACGTCAGGCAATTAATTTGAGGGAAGACGGCGAGAGCTGTGACTCGCTTTCCAAAAAAGGCCATTAGAACGTTATGAAGATAAAAAAGATTTTAAGAGTGAATAAAACATCAAAGGACTTGTTAAGATGAAAATGTGTACAGTGTGAGGAGGGAAGAGATTTATGTTTCAAGAAAAAAAAAACATAAAACAAGATCTCAGAAGTGAAATGTAGCTGTTGGCGTCGAGACTTCTCCACCCCAGTGAAGTCAAATAACTAAAAGATGAGTGGAAAGAAGAAGAAGCTCTACAAACATCATATGTGGAGATTAAGAGTGATGAGATGATTACTAAGAAATAAGGAAAAGGCTGATTCTGTCACACAAATACATTTACACTTATCAAAAATATGTGAAATAATCCCGAACCCTATTATATACTATCATAGGAAAAATAATACAAAGCTGCAGACCTTCACCTTTCAAAAACAAACAAACAAACAAACAAAAACCCTGTGGTTCATTTATGCAGTAGCCTTTACCTTGACTGAACATGTTTATTTGTTAGAAAAAAGCAGATTTTATTTGTCATATTTTCTATATTTTGTGTTCCATTTGCACTTATTATACTACACAGACCTTAAAATGCAGCATCTTGTTTGACACAGTTTATTTAATTATTTTAAAGCAGATAACAGCGGCACGGCCGTTTCGGCTAATGCTGTGTTCAAGGCAGGCTTTTGAAACCGTAAGTTACAGCTTCAAGTCACAACTACGACTTGGTAGCGTTCCAGGTAACCCGTAGCTCGTGTTTTTACCGTCCTGTTGTCTGTGAAAGTTCCCTATAACGGCCACTCGTAACTTCCGACCCGTGAACTCGTACCAGATCGAACTGGTATGACTTCACAGGAAGGAAAAACACAAAGTACGAGTTTCCTTGAACGCACCATGAGTTAGCAGCCCCCGCCCTTGTCAGGCATCAATTGGTCCTCGTGCTACGTCACCACATTCACGCGCATCCCTTGGCTGCACACACAGCCCTTCATGCCGTTCTCTCCCCTCATTGGATAACACTTGTATCCCACAAGGAAAATTTTCTCCTCGGGTTACAGCAGAGCAGAGTGACGGAGAGACTCGTGTTTAGGCTGAAATACTTCATGTAAGTGATTGCTGACGGAAAATAGGACTATTTAGGACTTATATTAACAAAAACATTCCACTGATATCTGCTTTAATAACAGATTAGACGCATGAATGTCACATATGGTCGGGCCATTAAACATATAAAAAACAATAATTAGTACTTATATAATTATTATTATATATATAATAATCTGTTATCAATAAAAGCAAAAAAAAAAAAGAGCTGGACACATACTGTATCTACTTAACAAAAGAAACTCTGACACAAAACCACTTTTGCATTCACTGCCATTGTACGTAGTGGAAACTTTTGACCCCTGAGTTTGTCACATGATCGTGAACAGAAAGTGTCTCTCCTCTTATCTCAGAGTGAACACACCCAGGACCCTATAAGCCCACGTTCAGTCGCTCTGCACCAAAGATTAGCTCTGCCTTTAGGTGGTACTTAGTGCAGCCCAGGAAAATTGATATGCATCAGCTCTATAATTTAAAGGTAGTTTTCAAGGAAGGGGGCTGCTGCTCCTTCTCCACCAGTAATGACCATAATGCCTTGTTAACCCCTTCACCAGAGGTTACATACCCCTATGACGTGGGCCCTTAGACATCCAAATGGTTCTGTACCAGGATGGGGATGGTTTCTGTCTTATCTAGTTTTTAGTAAGTCTGTACTCTCTTTCTCCTCTATGACGTCTAAGATGCACAACAACCTAAGAAAACAGTCTTTTAGAAGTTATAGCTGCTCTAGTAAGTGTGTAATCACATGTCTAATAAGTCTTTTTGTTTATCTCGAAATCTGAAGGGGTCAAGTAACCATCTAAATTAACCACAAGAAAACAGGCAAGTAGTTTTAAAGGGATAAATTATTGCAATCTACTTCCTCTGTGACCTTTTCATGCACTTTATGCTCTGGCCGTCCCCCTCACCTCTCTCCAGCCAGCTCATTTCGGAGGCCCCAGGCCTGTTGTATGAACCCTGACCCCTGAACTGGAAAGGGAGAGGCTTACGCTATAGCTATCCCGGCTGATGGGGAAACCCAACACCGGGATCCTTCAATACAATTTTCAAGCTTTGCATTCACATCCCCTCCATAACCTTCTTCCCCCCTTCTCCTCCCTTAGTGCACTAATCCACTGACCAACCAAACACACCTTATTGTTGAGTCAATGCAATCATTTTGGATGACAGGAAATATATATTTTTTCAAATTAAATGGGATCAGTTTCCACAGTTTCTGAAATATAAGACTCAATACTTTGCAATTTTACAGCCGCAAAGCCCCAGTCCTATCTGTTTTTAACCATATAAAAATGTTTTTTATTTGTAATTTTCTCAATCCTCCAACAGAAGGACCCCAGCTCACAGTAGACATGCTGAAGTGCCTTAAAGCATTTTTATCTCCAGACCTCTTTGCAAAACACTTCCAAGCACCTGTGTTAAGTCTTGTTGATTTTAAGCCAATTGTTCCAGGTCACTTCCTTAAGACACAACATAAACAAAGAGAAAGTAAGGGCAAAACAATGTCAAGTATGTCCGTGTCCTGCAGAAACAACAACAGACGACAAAAAAAAAAAAAAAAAAAAATACAGGGCTGCTGACGATGAGAATTTGACTCTAAATAAAAACTCGAACTCAGTGAACTCAGAGCTTTTGGTTTAAAGTTTAGCTGGATGCTTTTTTTTAGCTTGTGCAGTCATCAAGCACGGAAATTCATGAACCAGTTCAATAGTTTCTACATTACTGAGACTAATATATAAGAATATATGTCAAATGTTTATCACAATTTAATACAATATGTTCAGAGGTTACAGGGACGATGTAAAACTATCATGTATCCACAGTTACACCTGCAGGACAGTGGTTTCTATAAGCATCATGGGAGGGACATGGCGGTGAGGTCATAGGGCAGCGTACCATGGCTGGCTTCACATTTGTACTTTGTGGTGACTAAGGGAAAGAGAACACCTGCAATATTGCATGGGAAGGTCCCTACCTATAGCCAAGGCCTCAGTGTTATTAAAAGGCTACGGAGCATGTCTCCATTACCAAGTTCACCCACTAAATTACATTTTTCACCATGAAGAAAGGAAGGCTTATTTTCATGGTAGCAGACACATTATGCTTGAAAGAATTAGCTTTGTTAGAAAATTCAATGGTGCGTGGGTCATAAAACATCACAGAGAGATGAAGCACAGTGTAAATTAATGTAAGAAGAAGGAGAAAAAAAGGTTTTTCCACAACAGCAGCCTGTGAGCCGACGGTGAACTGCTGCCACTGTAACTGTGATACCTTTTAAACCCCCTAACATATGTATTTTAAATGCAACCCCCCTCCAACCACCCACCCTCGTCTGTCTCCTTCTCACTGACACATGGCGCACACAACCATCGACCAACTTTTCTGTCCTTTTTTCTGTCTTTCTTTTTTCGTTTTCCTTTTATGGCACGTTTTCATGCTTTGCCACACATGCACCGAGCTTTGACAGACTTTATGGGCCATATATTTCCAGTGCAATTTGTCTGTAGAGCAAAAGGGACACTGCCGTAACATTCAGAGGCTGAAAGCCCCATAAAGTGCTCTCCTTCTATTTCTACCCATAACCATGCTCTGACTCTGATTAACCCCCACCTCCGTGTCCAATTACCAAAGATCCCTTCGGTTGGAATTGGAATCCAAATCATTTACATTTCACCAATTTAGGTAACACTTTTATCCAAGATGATTTACAGTGTGTGAAACAGTAGAAGGAGGCTCAATTCCCCGATCATCATAACACACAATTACTTTTTCTAGTGGAAATTCCTCAATGTCTTGCAGAGTTAAAGTATATGCAATACATACTCTGGGTCCATTGCACAGTCCTGTAGCCACTGTCAGAGAAAATCTTTATCCAGGACTAGAATGAAGCCAGCAAGACAAAAAATGTTTCTTTTGCAGCAAAAAGTCACTTCAATCCCCCGCTTTTCAAATACTTTGCTGAAAGCCCAAATATGAATCCCAGCTGACATAAAATACGCACAAAGTAGCTACAAGCTAACAAACACTATAGTTTTTTTGTTTTTCTTACTTATTTTGTTATTAAAGGGAAACAATCACATACACAAACTTAACCCCAATTGTTATCCACCTGAGAAGCAATTGTATAACAGTAACTCTCAGTAACCACCTAGCAACAATAATAACATAATGACATGGTAGTAATTGTAACTTAGCTGCTGTTAAATTCTTCGTTGGTTAGCCTAAGGTGGCTAATATTAGCTAAATTTAGCCTTAGATATTGCTTTGTAGCTGACCTCACTGACTATTATCCACTTGTGCTCATGTTTAAAGGAGTAGTTCACCAAAAAATGAAATTGCACGCGTGCACCGTGTGAATGTGAGAGCGTGCACCAGGCAAATTCAGTACAGGACTGTTTAGGCTGTAAAAATGTCCTAAATGACCTTGTTTCCAGTAAACTCTGGACCTATATCCCTTTAGGACACTTGGACTGGAGCGGACGAGGAGTATGGAGGTTTTTGTGTAGTTTTATGGACGTTTTTGTGTCGGGCCCTATTACTCTCATATACAGTAAAGTCTTCATTGGACTTCGAACCCCCCTCCCGGGTCTCCAGATGCACTTTGAGGAATAAAAAACTACTCCAAAGTACTCATCTGCATTTTTGGTAAACTATTCCTTTAAAGGGATAGTTCAACATTTTGGCAAATTGGCCCATTGCCATAATCGCTATAGTCATAGCAGTAGGTTCATTACCTTTAATTGTAGGTGTAAGCTATTTTCAGTACGGCGGAGCACAGCAGCTGGCTGCTCAGAGCTACGCTATGGAGGCTAACGGAATTTCTTGGTTTCCCTCATTAAACTCATCAAATTCAACATCCCAAAACTCCACAGCGCTTTTGTAGACAAGTTGTGACCTGCACAACCACCACGCTATGAGATAATGACGGAACGATACGAAACGGAGCCGTTTTCGAGGTAAATACAGGGTAAATACGGAGACTGCTTGCTGAAAAACTGTCCCTGAACGCAACGCGCATCAGCGGTTTTGTATGAATTTACCTCGAAAACGGCTCCGTTTCGTATCGTTCCGTCATTATCTCATAGCGTGGTGGTTGTGCAGCTCACAACTTGTCTACAAAAGCGCTGTGGAGTTTTGGGATTTTGTATTTGATGAGTTTAATGAGGGAAACCAAGAAATTCCGTTAGCCTCCATAGCGTAGCTCTGAGCAGCCAGCTGCTGCGCTCCGCCGTACTGAAAATAGCTTACACCTACAATTAAAGGTAATGAACCTACTGCTATGACTATAGCGATTATGGCAATGGGCCAATTTGCCAAAATGTTGAACTATCCCTTTAACCACTGAAAAGTGATGAAAATTCAGTCCATTGCTCCATACAAGTAGGCTATGAAAGCTACGATACATGCATTTAGTGTTGCTGTGGAGTTAACTATAAATCAAAGCTGTTGTCTTCAATGGGAGGACTCGTTTTAACCCAGTTTTCCCAGAGCCAGCTTTACAAAACAAAGTCTGTGCCTATTCAGCACATTATATTTTAAGTTTGATTTCTAAAGTTTTTACTTCAAAGTAAAATACTGTTGGGATACACAGTGTGCCACAGTCTTTATTATTAATAGATTCTATTTCAAAACCCTGCCTGCATCAACTAACAAACGGTTAAACTATTATCCTTTCAACTCTCAAACCTGAAGTAAAAGACTCAAGAGAAAAAAGATATGCGGATCCAACTGCTCACTTCACCTTGGAGCCTCATGATACATGCCTCTATAGCCCTGCCAGTGAACATCAACCAGCAGGATTCCTGCGAGGAGCGGTCCTATTAGCATTTGAAATAAATCTCTGTCAAAATACAGAAATGAAAGGTATGTCGGGAGGAGTGAGATGAGACGGGATATGGGAAGTGGTGGTGGAGGGCAGAGCTGGAATGTCAGGAGAGAAACCTGCCTGTCATCGTCAGGAAGTGGGAGTAGAGGGCTGGAGGGAGGGGGGGGAGAAGGGGAGGGGGAGGACAGGAGGGAGGAAGTAGGAGGAGGTGAAGGGAGGGTTTGAGGGGGAAAAAAATGGGACTAATTTTGGAGCACTTGCTGTATCAGTTTTACCACCCAGTGCTTTGGATTTTGGAGCTCTCTGGAAAGAGTTCAGATCTTATAAAGCTCTCAGGCACTGTAACACCACTTAACGCTGTAATATGCACGTCTTCTCTCATTTAGATAACTCATCAGAGTTGCATCATATCGGGGAAACTTTAGCGTGTTTGCATAGCGTATCTATGGAAGAGTGAAGATCGTTGTCGATCTGTCTCAGCCCAGCGGATAAAGGTTCATCTGAAGTGCAGTCGCCGCCTTTCAAACCACCTTCTCTTCCCCGTTCTTTCCGTGCAATATTGTAAACTCTACTTTCGACCACACACAACAACAGACTACATTACAGAGCCAACAGTGTGGTTAAGGAGACTGTATCCGAAAACAATGAAGCTTCTATCTCTTTTTGCATGGATCTGATAAGAGATAGCAACATAGGTGTGAAACAGAACTCAATGCACCGGCCAAACCATCACTGGATATCTTTAATATTAAAAAAAAGACAAAAATGGTTTTCATTACACCACAGCATCAACACACGCAAGCAATAAAGTTAGAAATGTGTCAGTTTTCAAGGTTTTTCATGACTTAAAGCATTTGCATCAGACCTGATTGTTCTCGGAAAAGGTGAAGTCAGAGGAAAAGGTCATGACCTTTTCAAAAACCTGAACATTGGAATAGGTTTTCCTCATCCTGTTTAGGAGCAGATGAGCTGTTTGTCTTTAGCTCTCCAGGGCCTGTGGTGGGTTTACATGGATGTCAGCTACATCAGTCTCAGGTTGCACAGTGTTTCAAAGCAGTGAGTAACAGGTGTCATAGCGGGAGAGAAGGGGCAGGGATAATGATGACTTCGCTTTGCTCTAGGTGACAAGCTGCTGCAGTGGGAATCTTTACAAATAAGAGCTGATGTTACAAACTAGATAAACATTGATGTTCCCAATAACTGTATCAGGGTGAGTGAGTCAGAGAGAGAGAGAGGATGAACAAAAAAGGACAGTAGATAGAAGTAAATAGAGAAGAGTAATGAGACTGTTCTCTTCAGCGGAGGGTCTTCGAGGAGAGCTGCTGCTTTTTAATGCTAAACATCTGCTTCAGTTTGGAGCTTTGCCTTTGTGTCTGTGTGTGTGTGCGCGCGTACAGAGTGTGTGATCTCTCAGAGAATAAAGAGAAGCAAAGAGGGAAAGATAGTGGTTGTAAAAACTGAGCGATAAAGTGTGTGCATGTGTGTGTCTGTGTGTGTAAATGTGTGAGTTTGTGTCTTGAGGGCCCCGGTCAGGAGCCATGAATCAGAAACTGAGAGCACTCCTGGAAGGCTTCCCCTCTCGCTCTGTCAAGAGAAAACATTCCACATGGTGGCTAATTTCTCTAATTATCTTCATGTGAAATAGCTGCCAGATGACAACAACAGGAAATCAACACTCACCCGACGGTATTATCACTTCGACGTATACGGTTTCACAACCTCGGTAGTAGTAACCCTCCGAGATCAGCACTTAATCATAACTACATTAAATGCCTTTACACATGATCCACGCTGCGTTACGTGATATCACACTGCACAAATTAAACATTTGCCGCTTCAAACGTTTGAGGAACTTTTATGGGGCACTTTTTGCGAAGGTGTTTAAGGTGTGTGAAATCCATTTAAATCTTCCCTTAATGTTCATCAGGGAGCAGCGCAGGTCAAACACAAAGGAATGCCTGTTTGCTGAAAATAACTCAATCCTGCAAACACTCAGCGAGCGAGAGGACAGGTGCTTCTCACAACCAAATATGCCAAAATACATTTACTGCCGGGGTCGAGACCTTCGCAGGGTCAGAGCAATGTTTTTCAAAATGTGCCTGCCTGGGCCGGACTGGAGCATGCATGGGGCTTTTTGAGAGCGTTGGGCATTCTCAGTTGCAGGCCCTGTCTGCTAAGCAGCTGTTTGGGATCAGATGCGAGCCCTGTGTGTCCATGTGAAGCTCAGCAAACCCCTCCGATTAGTCCCAGTAGAACCGAGACCGCTGGTGCATTCCAGCAACTTGATCTCATGCGATTTCATCACCAGCGGGGGTAGACGGACGTCAGAGGGGTCTCATCTGGAAAAATACAATTGTTTATCCGCCGTAGCGTTAGCCTCTGCGTTTTTTGAGCCCGGTTCAAGTGATGTTGGAAAGGACTTTCCAAACTGCAGATGCAAAGGCCAGACATGAACAGACTCTAAGAGAACTGATAACTGTAATGACATGAAAAAGACTCTTTTAGTTAATTCATACACAAAAAAATATATTATGTCTTTTGGGAGTTTATATGGAACTTAAACAAAAAGTTTTAGATCATATTTTGTGAATGTCGTGGTTGTGAACTGCTAGCGTATGTTATTTAGTATAGAGCTCTTCACCAGTGTAGATTATAGCTCAGTCATCGTCATCAAATGTTTCTAGTGTTTCTGGAGCTTCCGACTGCATCCCATGATCTTCATTTTTCCTGTTTGTTCAGTATATCCTAATAAACACCATTAAATTAAAAGGGCTAGTAAGTTTATCTTTATTGTTATGACTATTTAATTACACTATTTATAAGGTCAATAGTAAAATTTCCAATTGCATTCATCATGTCGCTCATCAAACTTTGTAAAAACCTCAGTTTTGTGTCTCTGTCAACAAAACTGAACCCAATAAGACTATTTCTGTCTTCACAGCAGCTGTGACTCTAATACAAAAATGCGAATACCTCATCTCCAATCAGCACTAAACTCCTGTAAATCTTTGGTAGCGTGAAGTGAAAAAGAACTGCTCACATTAGCATCTGAGAAACAAGTTAGTCTTGCACTTTTGACTTTGTGTTTATCCATCTTTATAGCAATGTGCACACTGCAACTAGAGCACACAAGATTTATGGCTGCAAACATTTGGAGCAGGTGGTGCCGCGACCCCACTTCACTTCCCCTCTTCTTCTCTCTTTTTTTCCTGTCCGTCTCGCCTCTTTTCACTTGTCGTCCCATATAATAATCTGCCTGCTCACACTTGTCCAACCATCGTCAGTCAAAGTGGACAAACACAGAACAGGAACACTCACTGTCTAATTTTTTTTTTAATTTTTTTTTTTTATATCTCTGTTCCTCTTGTTTTTCTTTTACTGAGACAAAATGAAGCTGTTTCTTTTAGTTTTTTTTGCTGCTGCACTTGAGTTAAACATTATCTGATCAATATCCTGTCTCTTTATAAGTTATATGTTCAGGAAATTTGTTTTTCTTCCGATGATTAAAGCTGATTTTGTAATTCATGCAAGATGGTTCAATCAACAAGACGACAGAACGAGGCAGTGGAGCTGAATGACAGGAAATAAAAAGATAAGGAAAGGAGGGGAGAGCAGGAAAGGAGAAGTGGAAAGAGAAGGGAGAAGTCGATATGGGAATCTGAAAGCACTTGAATGCCGAGCGCAGCTGCAGAATGGCATTTCATTGGGATCTGTCAGCTCAGCTCTGATTGGCCTGACATTGCTAATCCCTCCAGATGTTCAGCATTAACTGATGAGTGCGTGACTGTGTCGTGCGGGAGAAAAACGGAGAGGAGGGGAGGGGGGCGGTGGGGTCCGAGCGCTGCCATGGCCGGCGGGCCCGGGGGGTTAACAGGGGCCTCTCAGGAACCACTGTCCGTGGGATTTGGGGAGATTTGGAGGACAGGATGATCCAGCATCCGGGAATTAGGTGGCACAGAGCACAGATTGTGTCAACAATTTGGGACAGAGGCTGCACACGTGACTTCCCGTTTCCCCCAACGTCGACATTTTAGAGATGTTTGTTTGCTCACGTAAAGAAAAGTCCAGCTCCGGTTCATCCTACGACTGATAACAGCAAATTCCTCCTGTTTTTGCACATCTATCATATTTCTAGTGTCTGTCCTATTGAATATTTAATTTAAATGTCTTGCGATTCTGAGTGGCCCTAGGGCACACACCTCCCACCATAATTTCTGTGCATTGTGTATAAATGTATGTGTTATTATCCTGTCAGTGAAAGCAAATTGCACTGATTTATACCAGCGCATGCACCACATGGGCTTTCTCTACACTTGAATAATGAATGCGGAGCAGCAAAATGAATCACAAGCCATACGTAAAGTAAACCATAGTGTTTTGGAGGCTGGGGGCCCCAAAGCCTTTGGCCCTGTTGGTAATCCAGCCCAACAATGGGGGCAGCCAAATGACTGCGAAGCTAATCTGAACAGCAAGCATTTCCTAAAATACCCCCCTTAACTGTTAATAGCACTAGTTGCACTAATGACGTATAAAACCCATGTCTGAAAATAAGAAGTGCACAGTAGACAGCAGATGCCAGGGAGACTAATAGTGGTGGTTAGAGGGTTCAACCTTTACTTATTGTACGTAATCTACAGTTTTGTCAAAGAAAACCACACATTTTCATAAAGATGGAGTTTGGATGAGGAGTCACTTTGTTCCATGTGATTGTTTGCATTAATGTGGTGGTCTCCAGATAGATCACGATTACAGTTTGAACAGTGCACTTTTGTATTTCAGTTTGCCTTTGTGTTTCCCTCTGATAACGCTTCATTGTTTTGGTGGTTTTGCATTAAAAACCGAGGGATAGTTACCGATTTATATGTGGTGGTGTATCAGTCAGCGGTCAAGCTGCGGCTGAGAAAGCCTGCATGCTTACCCCTGCACATTTCTTACAAATGGCTGTTTGTCTGGTGTTTATGTGGATGATCTGCCATGTTTGAAACCCTCATCCATTCTTCATTATGGTGGTTTACACAGAGTAGACAACCGATCCGATGAACAACAACTTTACAAATCATTTCGAGGAATATATTCAAAATCATGGGGAAACTTAACGTAGTTTTAATCACCTTCATGTCAATATTATGTGATACATTCGCTATTATACATGTATATTATTAACAATACAGTGCCGACTAAGACAAACCCTCATCGCTCAGTCTGGATGTTTATGGAAGCAGCGCGACATACTGTGGATAAACTGAGATCAAACTGCGTTGTCTTCATGTTGGATTTGGGGTGAAATGTGGAGGTCAGCAGAAAAGTGGTCATGGTCATTGTTCGGGAGACGTAACCTTTATACCCCGGCTTGTTTTGAAGCAACAGACTTCATATGGCTGCCGTGACAGGCCTGCCTCCCCTGCCTTTCTCTCTCCAAAATAGACGAGCAGAATGGAAGCAGCTGCACTCGGGCCCCTCTGGGATCCATGCCGAAATGAAACTATCAAATGCCTCCGGACCGAGGACAGATTTCTTAATGTGTGAAAGCTGCGCTGTGTTCACAGACATGTTTTGTCTGCACTTTTGGACTTGTTAATACAAAGGCTTCTTCCCCCCTGTTTTTCTTCATATCGGTGCGGGGTTATTAAGCAAAAGGGAACCGGAGGAGGCGTATGTTGGTCGTTCTGTATGGAAATAAACTGGTTAAAATAACTCTGCAAGTCCTTGGCAAAGATAATGGGGTGGATGGTGAGAGAGGGTGAAGAGGGTGGGTATGGTGTGAGGGGTGCAAAGGCTTTTCCGAAAGAGCTGGCGGGCTTCCGGCCCCCGTCTCTGAAATCCCACCACAATTACTCTATTAGCATGCTCAGCTGTGCCTCTGTTTTTCTTTATTCAAGCAACTTATCACAACCGACAAGGCACATGAGGCCATCAGAAAAGGAGCCTGTCAGAGCCCCATTGTGTCCTCAGCCCTCAACCTCCCTGCCTTCATCCAGCCATTGACTCTCAGCCGTGGACGGGAGCCAGGGAAAAGCCAGAGGCATCATGGGAGCCGCAAGTGCACTTGTGGCACTGGATGTGATTGACAAAACTCTGGCAAAGAGGATAAATCACCACTGAATAATGAAAACTACACTTCTGCTGAAAGTCAGCCTTTCACAGAGGAAGAAAGGAATATTCTAGTTTGAAAATACTTCAGGAGACCAAGAAACAATAAATGGACTAAGACTTTTCCAGACATACATCAAGTTTAAGCTTGTTTTTTTTCTTAGTTTTAACAACATATGGACATGACATGAATAAAATGCAGACGGGGAGAGGGCTGATGTTTGTTTGACTAATGAATGTACTTACTTTAAGCTTATTAGCATATAAATATAACAGATTATAGTAAGAGTCTGGAAAGAAAACACTTAGACCAACAGGCTGCAGTTAGTATAACGATGCCCATGGAGGTCAAACTGTGCAAGATCTAATAAACAGGTAGGCCTACAATATGAAGTTTGATGTGTGCAATGTTAAACAATATTCAAGAGTAGAACAAATTAGTACATGATATCCATCTCCATCAGTGACATTTATGTGTATGGAAAAAATCTAAAGAAGTCATGGCTGAAGAAAAGTAGCCTGAGATAAAGATTTTTTTCTAGTATTTCTAAACATTGGGGCTCATGACCCCAATGTAGGTGGATTTATGGTTCATTTCTTGTGGTTGGTTAGACCTAGGTGTTGGAAATGTTATCCAACATTTTCAGGCTTTCTCTGCTTCTAAGAAGGTGTTGGCGGCCATCTTTGAACCTATATCACAGAGCGATGTAGGGCCTTACCTTAGATCTTACCACGTTTCTTACCTTTTGGTCATCTTTTGTCTTGGACGGCTCAAAAATCTCAGCGATAACCTGCCTGAAATCTCTTCATAATCACGGCTTTGACTCGGCAGTAAGCTCTGGAAGACCAATGTAGAGAATTGAACCGCTGATCTTTTTGATGTCCATTAGTGTCGCCAGAATATATTTACAATACTTCTTTAGGATTATAACAACTATTATACCTTCTGTGTGAAAATGAATGTGTACATGCAACAACAAAGTCTTTCTTCTCTTGTAGCTTTTCTCATTGCATGCACAATGTCTCCCTGCATCGTTTCTGGTATGTTAGGAAACATAATCAAGTCACTTTGTCTGCATCAAATTAGAAGCTAGACTCTCTCCCAGCCGTCACGTGTAACACTGGACAGTTTTATGCATCAGACAGCTGAAAAAAGAAAAAAAAAGTATTTTATTTTGAAAAAATTTCCTTTGGAGAGGGAGTGCAATTTCGTTTGAGTTCGTGGAATGTCGACAAGTGTTGACAGTATCTTTTATGACACACATCTGAACAAAAACATCGACCGTCTGTCATATTTCAGACTCGCCTGACGGTGCACCCGCTTTGAAAACATTTTAGAAACATGTTGGTTTACATAGCAACCATTGTTGGTGGTGAGCGGTAGTTTACACAGACGTATTTTTCCACAGGTGTCTTTGCTTTAAGGTGTTGCAGGGTGGCATCCAAACAATTCACTGTGATGAATTATATTTGTCTCGTCACTACATCTGAGAGACGCTGTCACGTTTCTGTTTGAGTCTGTGCACATTCTCCAGCTGCTGGCTCGTGTCCATTCACCACGTTAACACCAGTTTCCCTCCAAAAAACTTTAGCAATAAAAGCGCTGATGTTTTTCTACCCTGCTATACGCAATAGCAACAGTGGGTCTGACGATGGCTGACGGATCATCTGAGACAGCCATGCAGTTTTCAGGGGAAATATATTTATTCACCTGGAAAACTCTTGCCAATGACTCAGGGACTGGTGACTGATGTGATTTGAATAAAGTTGAGCATTGAGTTGGCGGCGCTACAGATTTTAGATTTGGCAAGAAGTGATTAGCTTTAGGTCAGGGTGAGGTTTTGGCCTCAGATGCTTTTCTTTGAAATGTCGAGAGTCTGCAGTCGTCTACAGCTATACTCTGGACAATATATCATCTAATGCACTGGTGTGTTTTAGTATCAAACCGTTACCTGGAGACAATTTGTGCAGCAGCTTATTATGACCCACAGTTACATTTTGTTTCTAGGTGACACCTAGTGGCCATAATTATGACAGGAGCAAAGGGGAAAAGCGTGTTGATGTAGAAAAAAGAGCAATAAAGTCTTTGTAAGGAGGAGGTTGTGGTCAACTGAAAACATTGATATGACATAGGAGAATGGCGTTCGATTCCCATGTGAAACCTGCAGTTTGTTGTTTCATAAGAAGATCCACGTTGTTTTGATTGTAACCCTGGCAACAAAGGTCATCCAACATTGAGGAAGTACTTATTTTACAGAAAGTCACAAGCTAATCAAGCTAGTTGGAGTGTGTAAACCTAACCAAGCCATTTCTGTTGTAGTAACTATGGCAACAGCACTAGCTAAGGATATGAAAGGTATTGTAAGGATGATACTTCAGAAAACACTCCCATGGGAGTCATATCAAAGTTAAACAACTTACAGAATTATTAAAGGGATAGTGCAACATTTTGACAAATTGGCCCATTGCCATAATTCCTATAGTCATGGCAGTAGGTTCGTTACCTTTAATTGTCGGTGCAAGCTATTTTTAGAATGGCGGAGCAGAGTCGCAAGCTGCTCAGAGCTACAGTACGCTATGGAGGCTAATGGGATTTCTTGGTTTCCCTCATCAAACTCATCAAATACACAATCCAGCAACTCCAAAACGCTCTTGTGGACAAGTTGTGACCTGCACATGAAATAATAACAGAACATTACCAGACTGTGAGTTGTTTTAGAGGGAAATACAGAGACTGCTTGATGAAAAACTGCACCTGACGGGAACGCGCATCAGCGGTTTTGCATGAATTTACCTCAAAAACAACTCTGTCGCGTAACGTTCTGTTATTATCTCATAGCATGGTGAAAAAGCGTGGTACAAAAGTCATTATCGAAAAAACATAAAATCAAACTGAACTGTTCGGCACCAAAGTCTAAACTGTTGCACCATGGCATTATTTCAGTTATGAAAGATGCCACCTGTGCTTCTTTTCTGCAGTTTTGCTTGTGTGCCTTTTGTTTTCATTTCAGTAGTTATTATATGTGAGGGTGTGGTTTGTGTTGTTTATGTGTGTGTGCGCCTTGTGTCCACACCATCTGGTATCTAGTCACAGTCTAGTGTAAAAGTAAAAGTTTGTGTATTCACTGGTTACGTGTGATGACTCCATGGTTAATAATCCCTAAGGTGTAATCACATGGCAAGCTGTTTTTTATCTGTTGTGTGTGTTTTCTTCTTTTCGTTCCTGCATGTATATGTGTGTGTGTGTGTGCGCTTAAGGGTGTATGAAACTTTTTTCCTATTTCTGTGGTGATGAGAGTAGATGAAAGCAACAGATGAGGTATGTTGGGTCTTTTTTGTGTTGTTGTTGTTGTTGTTATGGAGAGGAGCGTTCCTCTCGTGCGTTTTCACTTTTGTCTCTGCACAGTAGGAAATGCTTCTGACAACTGCAGAGAGCCCCGAGGAAGAAACACAACACCGAGCAGCTCCACAGAGGCAATCCACGATAGGCCCCCTTCTATTTAGGAGTAATAATGGGACGAGCGGCATGATGTGACTTGTAAATGTTCAGAGCGCAGAGGGAGAGGAGGCAGGCAGATAACTACAGGCTTTAGTTTGGATCAAACATCACAGGCCCCAAAAAAAGCAGATTGTGCACTGTTATACTTTGTAATTCTGTTATGAATAGTGCTGCACAAGTATAATTGTCATTATTATAATCATCACTCTTGCTGGAGTAGTTTTGTCACTGTTTACTTCCTTAGCAGCTTTGCAATCTGGCTTCTTTAATCGGTTTAATTAAGTGCATTTAAAATGATAATCTCTGACTAAGAGGGCTGACTAACACTGCACAGTACAAACAGTGTAAAGAAGCTCATCCTGCAGGAACTTTTCCAGGAGACTGGAAGGTAATAATGTTCATTCTTTGACAATGGAGTCTTGATTTTGTTTTTCTTTCTTTTTTTTTTTTTTTACATTATTATTATTATTATTATAATATAACAAGATCTTCATTGTACAAGTAAAATAAAAAAATTGTTTGTAGCTTCTGCACCTGATGTTAAAACAATAAAAGTGAAAGTAGAAATAGAAGAAAAACAAAATATTAAAAATGCAGGCTAGTCCTATATCACATTCATGCAAATTACTTTTAACTGTGATTTACACTTTCTTTCTTTCTTTTTATTTTTTATTTTTTACAAATTTTGACTTGACTCATAGTTTGAATCAGTTTTGCTGCAATCAGAGGGTAAACTGTCCCTAAAGGCCCCCACAGAGTCAGTGTACTGTGAGCAGAACGGACTCCATGTAGCACATCCACATTTGCTTGATGTATCATGGTCGAGTGTACACCGTTTACACTTTCTGCTTTATGGCTATGCGGGAAAAAGATGCTGAGAAGTAACCGTTACTACTGGGCATGTTATTATATAAGCACTTTTATTTTATTTCTTTATATCTAATGGACTTTTTCGGGTTTGTGGACAGCACTGTTTTAGTGTAGAAATACACGGATACAAAACCATAAGGAGGCATTCACTACTAGTGTTTGTCAATATCCATTCATGAAATCTGGAGTAGGCTGAAATGAAAAATGCGTGACTGAGAAAAACAAAACCAGCCTCCATCTTCTTCATCCATTCAAACATTTCGTGTAAACTCCCCATCTTAAACTAAGCTGTCACATCTAATTAACTCATCAGTCCCATTTGCCAAAGCGCTGAAGTTCTTTGAAAGTGTTGGAAAAGCAAACAGACACATGCAAGAGAGACTTTTCGTGTCGTGATTCGGTCTATGAGGTTTGTTCATGGGCCTCGTTAGTTCTTGGAGCCGCAGTGTTTTGTCAAAAGGCAACAAAAATAACTGTATGTAACCACAAACGTGACCTTACTCTAAACCCTACAAGCTCCTTTGAAACCAGAGTTTATTCTGATAAGTCACCCCGAAGACGAACCCTAGAAAATGAACGTGTATAGACTCTATTTTGAGTCTCATATGAAACTAAATAGAAGGTTTCAATGATCACATCTGATGTTTTGTTGTTATGAAAGCCTGATTCTGTGATGTTTCTGTCAGACCTGTCATTTAATCACTCATAAAATATGACTTCATCACAATTTCCAGAGCACGATAGCAAATTAGTATCCACCCAGAAGAATTTATATGACAAATGTAGTGTTAATCCCTGCCTTGAGAGCAATAGCTGCTCTTAACCTTATATGTGCATGCATCCAAGAAACTTCAAAACAGCACCGGAGTGTGTTGGTGGTTTTTTGTTGCAGCCTCTCAATGACTTAAATGCTCGATTTAACTCTTACATCATTAGCTGGAGCCAGACAAAGTTTAAAAGTTGAAATGGAAATTGAGCAATCTCGACATGCACCATATTTCATTAATGTGACAAGCTGATAAAATGCCAGCGGGCATTCGCTTGGCTGACAAGCAACACTCGTTACATTCCAACTGCATTAATTAACCCTGCCCGCAACAGAGGCCGATCAGAGTGCACAACGGTGGAGCCAGTCGCTGCAGAGAAGCCACAATGTGGCATGTGAAGCACTATCAACACCTCCCTAAGTACAACCTCTAGCTAAGAAATAAATAACATGGCTGTCTTTCCTAGTGGCAGGGCCAAACATGCTGGTTTTGGACAGGGTTCAATAAGGCTTTGATTCTGTAAGAAAAAAAAACAAAAAAAAGTGAAACAAAATCACCATTTACAACCTCTGACAGCCGGCAGCTTTCTCTCTCTCTCCCTCTTTCTCTCTTTTTTTTTTTTTTTTTTGCTTTTTCATGTTTTCGCTCCCCACGCCATTAAAAAGCTCTCGTTGGGAAACTGTCATCTTGATCCTCAAAGCGCTGCGAGTGTCAGGGCCCATCAAACTGGCTCCCACTGTTGACAAGTGTTAGCTCGGAGCAATATAACAAGTTGAGCAGAGGAAGGGAAGTTGGAGGCCTGAGAAGAGATTCCTGTGTCTCCTGCACACTTACACCAACTGTGCATCATGCATACATACTGTAAGCATAACGCTGCATGCTGCTAATTGGCTCCCACGGTTCACACTTTTTTTTGTAATTCATTTATAGTGCTGGTCCATAAGAAGATGGTGGTTGTATGTCTGTTTTATTTTACTGTACAGTATCTTCAGCTGTAACTGCTTTTCTTAAAGGGATATATCAACATTTTGGCAAATTCGCCTATTCCCTATAGTCTTAGGAGTAGGTTTATTACCTTTAATGGTCGGTGCAAGCTGTTTTGAGATCGGCGGGGGATAGACGCGAGGTGCATTGAATTTCCACGTTTCCCTCATCAAACTCATCAAATACACAATCCAACAACTCCAAAACGCCCTGGTGGACAAGTTGTAACCTGCACATTCACCACGTTATGAGATAATAACGGGACGTTACGAGACAGAGTTGTTTTCGCGGCAAATGCGTAACCGAAACTACATTTCAGACACGACTGCTGGGCGAACTGATTTAAAAAATAAGTAGTTCTGAGTATTTGCTTCACGTGTCGTAATGTTACATAATATTATGTTATTATTTCATAGCGTGGCGAATGTGCAGGTCACAACTTGTCCACAAGAGTGATTTGGAATGTGTATTTAAGTTTGATGAGGGAAACGTGGAAATACCATGCACCTCGCGTCTCTGCCCTGTCGATCTCAAAACAGCTTGCACCGACAATTAAAGGTAATGAACCTACTCCTAAAACTATAGGGATTATGGCAATAGGCGAATTTGCCAAAATGTTGAAATATCCCTTTAATATAACCATGGGGATAAACAGTATAGTAGTACATGAAATGAACCTCCTGTTAGACCTAATGCATTTTTTGTCAACTACAATTGGACCTTTTAAATGCATTGAATGGTCATCATGTTGTCATCATTAACTGTACAGTATAGTGTTATTTATAATGGTATAAACTTGGGAATCACAATCAGCTTTAGTGACTAGGGAAGCTTCAGATCAGGGCAACGTTTTTTAATGTGAATCTTTTTTCTTTTGAAAATGTTGGCCCAAGTTTCAAAAAGTGTTTTTGGAAATGCTCACAGTCACTGCTTATATAACAGCCCATCAACCACAAGCAGAGGAGACGGTGCAGAGCAGAAACGATGAGGATTAGACCGCAGCATCTGTACATTCAGGTCCAGGACGAGGAGTGAAAAAAACAGAGCAGGTTGGTGACTTCAGTAACTAACTGCTGTTGACAGTTGGGAGTGAAACAAAGAGGAGCAGCTTTCAGCGGCCTGTCGTCAGTGTCCCAATACTGTCGCACTGCTGATGACCTCAGTGGCACCAAATCATGCACATGTTCACTACGCAAACACACGAGGATGCAACCGACTGGAGACAAACACAGGCTGGCACACACAAGGTTTGATTCCTGTTTGCAATTAAACCCAGATTCTCCAAGGTGGGATGAAATCAAATCTATCATCAGATCATCAAAAAAGAAGAGTCATAATCAATAACTCAGTTGAAACTTTCTGCATAAAAAAACAACTTTATATCAAAATGTCAAAATAAAACTTATGACTTTATCTGCAGGCCAAGAACACCAACAGAGCGATTGATTGCTCTCGGTTTTTGCTGATTGTGTCACGTCAATTTCAGATGTCAGAATCTCTCAGTTACACTTTAATGCCTATCATATAATTATATCAAGTTTTCCAACTTTATAGCTCCCGAATTGAGGCCTCTGGCATTTGGAACAAGCTTGTGAAAAACAGAGGTAGTGCAAAGTAGGAGGGCTACACCCGTGTTGTGGTGTAATTACACCGCCTGCACCTCCAATCTGTAAATAAGGGAACACTGGTGGCCACCCCTGGTGTGTGATGAATATTTTCCACTGTTTTTCCACCAAACAGATATGAAAAAGAACATTTACAAGAGAGACTTTTCGTGTCGTGAACATTTCCTCTATCGAGTGCCATCTCTGACAACATGGGAATCAAACCCACCACCATAAAGGGATAGTTCAACATTTTGGCAAATCCAACAACTCCAAACGCTCTGATGGATGAGTTGTGACCTGCACATTCACCACGGTATGAGATAATAACAGAACGTTATGAGACAGAGTTGTTTTAGAGGTCAACTAATAGCTAATGAGACAAACGCATGATCATCTTTCTCTGAGAACTGACATTGAGGAGCTGTCAACCTGCTTGTGTGCATTTGTGTGTGTGACTGTAATCACGTAAAGTTGCACCGGTGTGTGCACGAGTAGATTTGTTGTTTCTGAGCATATAAGAAAAATGCAGTTTTCATCATTTCTCAGATCTAGCTGTCTAACTGTGGACACATCCCTTTTCGTATATGCGCTATAACACTTCAAATCAAATCTACCAGTGTCTCCAGTTGAGATATAAATCCAGAGTAAACACTATTTGTCAGACACTTCTATAGCTGGTGAGCTCCTTAGTGCCTCCCCTCTGAGTGTAATATTTCCTCCACTCACATGCAGTCTCCTTCCCTCTCCATCTGGGAACTTCTCATTTATCTTCGGCGGCGGTGACACAATGAAAACAGCTACACGCGGTGCGGCCCGCCACACACAGCAAGAGCGCCCGGCGCAAGTTTATTGGGAAAGGTGCTCTATTGAATTAACCAGCCGCTTTTGTTCCTAAACCAATATTGCGAGACTATAAAGGGGGTCAGGGGACGGCAGGCGCACAACCCGAAAGCCTGCTGCGGAGGTAGAAGAAGGGCCCGCGGGCAGCTCTCTCTCCGTGAAAGCACAGAGTTTGGTTTAGGTCAAAAGAAAACTCCTGATGTGGAAATAACAGAACATTCCGGAAGAACACAGCTGTCCCACCCAGCCTCCCAGCTGCTCGCTCTCCGTCTGTCTCTCTGACTGCCTGTCTGTCTGTCTGTTGGGTTTGTTTTACATCACTGCTCCTTGTCTGTCTCTCTCTCTGTCTGTCTGTCTCTCTGTCCATACGCTAAACCGATGCATCCACTCAGCATTTGATTGACAGGAGTTTATGAAGACGTTAAAGATATTTTAAAAGGAAGGAAAAGGCCTCGACATGTCATCAGGTGTGAAGCTGTATTGCTGTATTAACATGCACTGTTATTGTCCATGTGTCCAAGTCCAAAGCTTGTCTCAGCTTAAAGGTCAAATTTATTGACCTTTGTGAGCACAAGTCATCGTCACTAAACCAAAAGGGAAAAGTTAGCAAAATATCATTAGATCAATCAATTGATATTGATCCCGAGGGCAATTCAGAACTTTGGTTACTGATGATAAATTGTCTTGTAGCTCTTTGAAAAAGATGCTTTGTGTTGTAGCCTAAGGTGATTAGCAATATGATTAGCTCCACTTAGCGTGGGCAATGGGAGCAGCTAATAAGTTACATGAGAATACGCGATAAGAACAAAATTAAATGTACCGTTTTGAATATTACACAAGATACGCATCAGAAGATGGATTACTGCATGTTTTAATCTATTCAGTGTGGAGTCGTAACATGCAGTTTGCTGTCAGGTAAGCCAGTGAGCTTGAAGAGCTACAGTACGTAGCATATTTTTGTGTTAACAGTTAGCTCATCAGCCTTGTCTCATTATCACGCATGCGTTTCACAATATAAACATTTGCCGTGCCATGTTCTGGTGTGACAAAGTAATATCTGGTCATCATGGCAACATGTAAACGTGCCTGCAGGAAGCATCAGAGGAAGAGCTGCCAACGTCTCACCAGCACTACCTTCACTACAGACTATGTGATAGGGGACACACACACACACACACACACACACACACACACAGACAAACAAAGCAAAAAAAAAACACAACATCTTCCGCACGACCTGTTACCACTAAAACGATGCAGCTGCACTTCCAGGACACTTAGAAACCAGCATAAGCAACGGCTGAGGAAGTCAACGCTGCACGCGGCTGTGAGGCCTTAACACTGACTGTATTGACTGATTGCTAGTTGCCTGCTGTCTTGAAATTTCATCTTGAAACAGTTTTTCTTTGGTCTTTTCTACTTATACGTGAAATTCAACACTTTTCTCAGTGGGTCTTTTTGGCACCACTGCAAGCATGAGTTATTAAATCAAATCAAATCATGCATAAAATTAGCTTTTTTTGATTGTGATTCTCTATTGTATTTTTATGTCACTGTAGCTCCTCTTTGGAGTATCGCAATGTATGCCTAATTTTTTCACTGTTGCTACAAAGCCAGCATTAGACTATTATCAACAACACTAAACAGTGTAGAAGGAAACCTCTTGTCTTGTAAATGCATCAAGCATTAAGCCTAAGCAAACACCTGTTAATGCTAATGTAAGCCATGTAGCAATTCAAGGGCTGCTTTACTCATGATTTTCAAATTCTTTCAAAAACTATATGTATTATTAGGGCTTTATAGCGATATGTAGAATATATTGACAATAATATAATTCAAATGCACACATGTTATTCGTATACATTTGAGACATAATCTAAATGAATAGTTTGACTAGCCTACACACTTTTTAAAACAAACACCCGTTCTGAGAAAGATAAACTCACAATTCACAGAAAGGATCCTTCTGTCATTCATGTTACTTAATATTCCCTTTTAGCTACAAGATTATCGTTAGACTTTAATTTTTCTGTTTTTTTGTTTTGTTTTTTGAGGGGGGTGTTAAGTTGTGCAGTTAATAGATATCCTTTTCTGATGGCGACACCTTTGCTTTGATGTTTTCTCATCCTTTAATTATAGGAAGGGATTACTTCATCTTTTCAACTGGGAGCCGAATGGCGAACACCTCTCAGGAGTGTTTCCCGTAGGTGGCATTTTGGACATGAACCTGATAGCATTCACAGTAACGCCCTGCAGGTCTGGACAGGCTTTGGCATGTACGTATATGTGTCCCATGAACTTTCTATGTGCATTATGCAAGAGCCAAGTGATGAGATCCAAACAAAGTGAAAGATATTCACTTCACCCAGAGCTTTTGATAAAAGCCAAATGTGCACCGTGATATCACATGATTGGTATTTGTGTGTCTGAGCTTCCCGGGTGCACAACTGGAAAAAAAAAAGAAGAAAAATTGTTGATCAACACCATAGAGGCGTCTTTCAACCGTACCAAAGTGTATAAATTCTCCAGCCATACACCATGAACAAAAGGATGTTAATTAATGATTTGATCTCAGTGTTCCCACATCACACGGCTGAAGATAAGTTTGGAGACGGAAGGCTCGGGGGCACAACATGTGGGTTTCCCCCTGTCAGAGGGGGGAGAAAAGCATCAAAGCATCAGAGCTCAGCCTGTTATCTCGACCTCGCCGAGGAGCTGTCGTAGATAAAGGAGGAAGTGGTTAAAGTGGTCTCAGGCCAAAACGCGCTCCTCCTCCTCCTCGAAATCCACCACACGCAGTTACAGCATGGCACAGGTGCACGCGCACTTTGGCATGTGCGTGTGAACCCATTCATACGCACTTCTTCTTCTTCTGCACTCTCTCTCTCTCTCTCTCTCTCTCTCTACTGTATAGTCTATCTTTAGCACATAGGGGTCAAAGCAGTGATAGTGAACAATATGCTGATTTGCTGCTCAGTTTCTTGTGCGTGCAAAGATCTACAGTCTGATTTCCCTCGGCTCACAACAGCCACCTGCTTCCGCCCTCATGATCCGCTGGGAAGAGGTGGATATGGTGGATGTGTATCATCTTCCAGGGGCATCGCAGACAATAACAACACCAGCAGGAATTTGAAACCAATAGACACCTAAAGGGGAAAAGTAAAAAGTGTAACAATTTGGCAAGGTGTTTTACGAGGAAAAATTAAAAATGAAGTTGACATTACTTTACTTATTTTAGTAAAAGAAAGCCAAATACAATGCTGTCTAGGGGCCTTGATTGGAAAGTATGGAAGCCAAACGCTGTCAAAATAAATACAATCAATATTTAGTTATAATTAAAACAATTAAAATTATATCTAATTTTATAATTTAAATATAATGACCTGATCAATTTTACTAATTTGAATATGTGCAGTTGATTGTAGTTAGTTAGTTACTTGACATTTAAAAAGCTGATATCCATTTGTAGTCTGTGGCTGCCAAACATTGAAGCACAGTGTGAAATTAAATTTCTGCTCATCTACAATAGACATGAGTTGTGTACAGTTCAAAGACTGACATCTCCACATATTGTTTCATATGAGATATTTTAATGGTTGAATCATTCCAGGTTAAATGCCACAACTAGAGAAAATAATCACAAAAATATGATCAAATAAAGGAAGTTGAATCTCCTTTTTTTTCACTCTTTGAGGTGTAGTGAAGCAGGAAACCTGCAGTTTAAAGTCCAAACAACCACTGCACCATCATGTTTATGTTTGTTTAGGCTCAGCCTGTGGCTGAACTCTCCAGAAGCTCCACCTCTTTCTCTTGTTTCCTTTCAGTTTCTCTCATTTTACTAGATTCATAAGGATGCAACCAGAGATAAACATTCGGACAACTGTTTGTCTTTGCATTTTCTCTGAACATGCAGTAGGATTTATCTTGGGAGATACACTGTCTTGTAGAATCTTTTTATTTATGTATTTTAAAAAGGTCAATACGTAAAAGCAGGAATCAGTAACTTAATGTTGCATTCAATGAAAATTTATACTATATGCACATTTACAAAGTTTTTCCCACTTACCAAAGCTCCTCCCCTTTTGTTGGCTTGTTTAAGGTGGTAAAAAAAACTAAATCTATACGTCATCACCCAGTTGCATAATCAATGAAGCCGTCCTGTCAAAGAGAAATGTTTCAGATTGAAAACCGATCTTTCTTTTCTTTTTCTTTTTTCATTTCTCAAAATCTCCTCAAGTTCAAGTAATTAGATTAAGCATGCTGACAAATGAACACTGATTGATAAAAGAGGGAAAGCTGTGGCCATCCAGCATCAAAAGTAACTCGGATTAATTGTGAGGTACCTCGGCATTATGGTAAGCCGACTGCCCGAGAAGCAGCATCCCTGAAGAAGGAGAATGAAATAAGGGGATTTATCCACAGACACTAATCATTCCCAACTTAGAGCATTGGCACAAAAAGGAAAGAATGTGTAAAGAGCCCAGGGACACAAAGGATTCTGGGTGATCAAAAGGAGAATTAAGGGTGACTTCTTCCTCTGAGGCATTGTCTGTGTGTTTCATGAAGTATCACTCTCAGCGGGCGGGGAGGGGGGGATCAAGGATTTCTTGAATAAAAGAGCTTCTCTGCTTTTCTCTCTCACCTTTTAATCCACCACCTTGCTCTCGCTATCCTTCGCCAGCTTTTTTTTTTTTTTTTTACCCCTTCTTCTTCTTCTTCTTCTTCTTCTTCTTCTTCTTCTTCTTCTTCTTCTCCTCATTTCTCCCTCCACAAATAGATCCCTCTACGCTACAAAGTTGGCATGATACACAAGTCTGTGTGTATTGGAGGGGGTAGATTTCTAAATTAAACTTCAAAAAAAAGAAAAGAAAGAAAAGCTGAGGCCATTGGGGAGGGACTGGGTGGGCTATAGCTGCAGATGTGTGTATGTGTTTGAAGGCTTCGTTCATGTGTGTGTTTTGGGGAAGAAGTAAGGGAGAGGGAGAGAGAGAGGGGGGTTGTGGGTATCAGAGCCACCAGGATAATGACCATGACAGCCACCCAACAGACTCGCCCCCCGCTGTCCTTTTAAGTCCTTGTTTAAGGTTTGGCTTCAGCACCCACTTTGAACCGCGACAATGATTCCAGATCACAGCAGAACTCCCAGGATTCTTCATCCTCTGGGCCGGGGGTATGCGGGGGCCAAGAGGCTTTTTGGCTGCACAAAGTCCTGTCCTCCTGACCAGTGGACAATAAAGTTCAGTCCCTCTCAACTTGATTAGCCAGCTGCTACATTCAAAGACACAAGCCTGCGCTCAGATCTCACGCCGACGGCAAGAGTTATTTTTATTATTAGTCCTCATGCAGAGAATTAAAGCAGAAAAGCTCAGGTGCAAATGTAATGCAGGGTTACTGTGACTTTGTTTACACACACATGCAAGTTCATTGGTGCTAAGTACACACAGAAAATGAGCTTTCCCTAAACAATCATTTCTTGTTCATTCCTAAAAAGTTTACTGTAAACATGACATCATTTCAGGAAATGTCTGTGTACACAAACCACTTGATATGACTGTAGTCATTCTTTTTTTTCACTCTTTGAGGTGTAGTGAAGCAGGAAACTTGCAGTTTAAAGTCCAAACAACCACTGCACCATCATGTTTATGTTTGTTTAGGCTCAGCCTGTGGCTGAACTCTCCAGAAGCTCCACCTCTTTCTCTTGTTTCCTTTCAGTGTCTCTCATTTTACTAGATTCATAGTGAAGGATGCAACCAGAGATAAAACATGTGTACTGTAGATGCAACTATGTATCATTTGGACAACTGTTTGTCTTTATGTGTAATTCATTTCACTGTCTTGTAGGATCTTTTATTTATTCATTTATTTTAAAAAGGTCAATAAGTAAAAGCAGAAATCAGTAACTTGATGTCGCATTCAATGAAAATGATGCACATTTGCAAGTTTTTCCCATTTACCAAAGCTCCTCCCCTTTTGTTGGCTTGTTTAAGTTGGTAAAAAATTAAATCTACATCATCACCCCTTTGCATAATCAATGAAGCCGTCCTGTCAAAGAGAAATGTTTCAGTTTGAAAACCGATCTTTCTTTTCTTTTTCTTTTTCGTAGCCTGCTTGATCATTTGTTCACGCGCTTCATCAGTAGTCGGGCATATACATGTAGCACCCCAAAAAGTCCCATCTTATTCACATGATGCCTCCAGATGCTGAACAACACCACTAAATACTCAGGTCCAGGTTTGAAATGTAGAAAGCCAAAGAAAGAGACCAAAACAAACGTACACATCAAAACATGATATTGTACACCAACTTCACACACTCAGTGCGGCCTCCTTGGTGTTGTTTAAACATACTGTATTGTAGTGAGTCATAGTGTAATCATTTGAGAGCAGAGATGTAGGAAATCCCCCGCATTGCTGCTTCTAGTCATGTAACAAATTGGCGTAATTGCCATTGTGGTTGAATAGAAATTGTGGTTAGGCAAACAACTTTTTTTTTCTCCAGTGCCAGTGCAATGCCTTTCAAACAAACACTTGTCTCTGTGGTGAGTTTTCCCTTTGCAAGAAAATTGAATTCAAATCGTCTCACATGCTTTAAACCTGCAGGGCCGAATGCAGGAATCTTAACCCCACTGAAATTTTTCATTTTTTATTTTTTATGAGGATGCAAGTATGTGTGATGATGTAATATTTCACCATGCATGATGGGTGTAAATTGATAGATCCCAGACGGGGCTCAGTGGGAACAGCGACGTGTACAAACCTGCATGAGGAAAAAAAAAACACGTAAAGAATTATAAACCAGGTTGTGATTCCCTTACAGTTAATCCTCATCCCCTGATTTCATTGTTTGAAAATCAACACGGCAGCAGAGGAATTTGCTCCTGCAGCCCTCTGGATGCAGACCAGTCCCTCCACAAATCACTTCCAGCCTCAGACTGAGACGCTTCCTGCCTTATTTTGAACGCAAACATGTACACAACTGAATTTGGATGCGAGGGGAAGAGAGAGTGATGCAACAAGAGAGACACAGAGAATGAAAGAGAGAGAAGAAATACTGAGACTGATTAGGAGGCTTACATGTGGAGGGGAAGGGGTGGGGGGGGGGTATAATCAGAGCAGGATGCTGATGTTGGGGCAGTTGAAGGGTTGATGGTGGGGTTAGCCGTAGACTGGTGGGGATTGACACTGGATTAAAGCTGTCACTATCAATCAAAGGTGGCTGAGGTGGGGTTTTGGGGTGGGGGTGGGGGGCTGCAGCCTTCAGGCAGCACAAACACACCTCTATTTGGTCGAACCAGTGAGCAGCACACTGAGCGGCACGGTGCAGGTGGAGGTGGAGTCGGACGAGTCACTATCAGTCAGCAGTAGGTTCGTGACCTGCACATTCACCACACTATGAGATAATAACAGAACGTTACCAGACAGAGTTGTTTTAGAGGTAAATGCAGAGACTGCTTGCTGAAAAACTGTCCCTGAAGGCAACGCGCATCAGTGGTTTTGCGTGAATTTACCTCTAAAACAACTCTGTCTGGTAACATTCTGTCATTATCTCATAGCGTGGTGAATGTGCAGGTCACAACTTGTCCACAAGAGCGTTTTGGAGTTGTTGGATTGTGTATTTGATGAGCTTGATGAGGGAAACCAAGAAATCCCATTAGCCTCCGTAGCGTAGCTCTGAGCAGCTCGCGGCTCTGCTCCGCCGTTCTAAAAATAGCTTGCACCGACAATTGAAGGTAACAAACCTACTGCTATGACTATAGGGATTATGGCAATGTGCCAATTTGCCAAAATGTTGAACTATCCCTTTAAACATTGCCACGGTGAATGAGACAAAGTATTTTTTTCAATTTCCTGTGATGCAGGTTTTAACCTGTTGCTAATCTTCGCCTGTGTTCCCGACACTTTAAAGGGTTAACCTGCACTTCCTCCAGATTCCATCTCCTCTGAAGAATTTGCAACCCCCTGCACTTTTTGTTTTTTGGTGGGGGGGGGGGGGGGGGTATCTATTAGATTACATTAGCCAGTAGCTTTTCCTCTCAGCCAGCCACTTCCTGCCCTCGGGAGAACCGAGGAGATAAGAGCTGACTCTCTCAAACACACTTTTGTAGATACAAACTGAACAAATTTCCCTTCTGAGCACTGTCTGACAAACAAAATCCACAACCAACAAAAGATAGCAGTTCAAAAAACAAACAGTCCTGGCGGTGGGGTGGGGGTGTGGGGGGGTTGGTTGCTCCAGGCAATGTGTGGAGGAGCTTTGTGACCAAACAGTACGCGGAAGTGAAGATAAACAAAACAGACAATTTTCGGTTATCTCCGAGAACTCCATGAAACAAAACAATCCTCTCCGCTGCCGTGTCCTTGAAAAGATCTGGAGAGATGTCCTGAGGAAATGCTATTTCCTTTCCTTTTCTTTTTTTTTTTTTTGGTCAGGGAACAGCCCGGGAGCGTCCCATCAGCAGGCCGCCGCCGCTCCACCGGCAGTTTACAATACGAGGAAAGAAACACGCCATGCTGGAAATACTGAGGAGGACATGGTGTCTGTCTTCACATCCTGTAAGAGACAAAGATGATGAGAGGTTTCACTTCAAAGTCCTTTGGTTTGGAGTGAGGGCGTCACCTGAAATTACTAGTTCCAGGTTATTAATAGCATCGATGGAAAGTAACAAATCAGGCAGCTTCTCATTTCCAGTCATTGCCACTCCTCCATGTTCCATAGCGTCTTCCACTTTATTTA
The DNA here is from genome assembly GCF_045865225.1 of Trachurus japonicus. NCBI lineage: Eukaryota > Metazoa > Chordata > Actinopteri > Carangiformes > Carangidae > Trachurus > Trachurus japonicus. The sequence goes on from NC_140916.1 coordinate 9,688,990, forward strand.
GTCTTTTCATTGTCGTAGTTAGTCCAACTTTTTTTTTATCCTGTTGAAAATTAAAAATGCTTAAAGATCCAGAGATTATATACAGCGAAGTATTATAAAGCAGCTCTAGGTTCTATATTAATACTGTGAAAGTATCACAAATACACACACAGCCTGTATTCAGAAACTGGGTCTTGAAAACCAGCCGTCAGGGCTTCCTGTGACTTTGTGATGTCACAACGACGCAGTCCCCACTCTCAGCCATGCACCAAACACCTGGACCCACCATCACATCCAACACTTTCCACAGGATTTGGTTTCTCTGAGCGTGTTACCTGAATCTATTATCTGCTATTACGTTTCTATTGGATCACTCAGAAAACACTCACCCAATCAGAAGAGAGGGCCAGAGCCTCCTCTCTTCTGATTGGCTGACACTGACCTGTTGTTACCAGAGCTCCAGAAAGAAGCTGAGAGAGGAGATGGGAAAAATACATTATCAGACTGTTTCTGGTTTTATTAAAGTTTTTGAATTTATGAATTGACACTGAAATAAAAGTAGGAAAAAATATATAATATAGGCTATAGGACTGTTAAAGTTTCATAAAGTGAAAAATAAGTCTAAACATGATAACAGCTCGTATTATATCACACTGATCAGGAAGAAGATGCAGCCAAATGCTCAAATTCCTGCACTCACCACTTCTGACTCTCTAATACCTAAAGGTTTTTTTATGGTGGTGAGTGAGACTCTCTCTCTGTTTCTTCCCTCCCAGCTGCAGTTTGACGTAAACACCATTAGAGGGCCCTTCAGTGCGACTCCTCCGTGTGTGAACCGACTTAATGATGTCAAACGCTGGGATAGAGTGTCGACCTGTTTGTTTGCCTCGAAATGTTTTTCAGTTTCACCGTGAATGAAGTGAATAGCCGCACATTTGCGTGCAGGAACGAGCTCATTTGTGTTTGTGTGAATCTTTTCTGGGGGGGAGAATGTGCTGCCTGTCTGTGCATGTGGACACAAGTGACTCCATCTGTGTGTGTGTGTGTGTGCAGCTGGTTGTGTTTTGTGTCTGTATTATGTGTGTGTGTGTGTGTGTGTGTGTGTGTGTGTGTGTGTGCCGGGCATTAAGCCCTATCTATTTACAGAACGGGTATGTTTGGCCAATACTTCCTGACTTCCTTGCTCTTGGCAAACAGACAGACAGCCACAGTCTGTGTATTGTTTTAGAACGGTGGAGATTGTTGGTACTTGAAAGAGATTTTGGGGCTGCTTGTGTTTGATTTATGTGGTGTGTCTGTTTGATATCGATCATAAACGATAACACAGCTGAAGGAAGGAAAACGCATCTCCTGTCGAAGCTCCGCACTTTGATGTCAAGGTTGAAAAGAACAATGCTCTAAGGTACGGAGGCCTTTTCTGCATTACACTCCCAGATTTCTCTCATGTGTCAGACTGAACGGTAACACGCTGCCAAGAGGAGGTTGCTGAAGACTCGGGCTCAGAAGCTGATGAAGCATATTTATTCCATTATGCTGAATTATGACTCCAAAATGTTTTTCAAGAGTGTTTAGACTGTTTATTTCCTGTGTCTCCTCATCCCCAAAGACGTGAGACCTGCTCAAACACTTATGTAAGTCAGAACAAAAAAAAAAAAAAGAAGAGAAAAATGTCCAAAACTTCACAATGTGCCACTACTTTCTCCAGAGCTCATTTGTAGCAGAGCTGTGAGACCTAAATGCTGATCATGTGTATCAGGGAGCACATGTGTAGTGGCCCTGTGTCTGCGTTTACTGTCACCATACTGGCCTCTGCTGGTGATCAATGGGTTTGCAAGCTGAGAATAGGAAATCTCAGGAGCTCAGGAGAGTTTGACTGATTTCTGAAGAAAGTTTTTTGACTGAATGTAGTCATAGTTGATGTTCTGTGCTGAGAGTGTTAGTATATCAAGAGTGATGGTGACATAGAATACGCAGAGATTTTTAGATCAACACAAATGTGTCTTCTTGGATGTCAAATCCTTCATAAATCGAACACTTTCTCTATCAAACTTTTGCATTTGGTGCGAGCTATCTACAGATGTCATTATCCTCTGCAATGCAGACCAGACTTACAGAAACTCTCAAAAACCAATTGTAAGAACAAACTGAAACTATTTAAGTCCAGGTTCAGAGCTGGAAAAGGTTTTTTAAATCACAAAGTATACACATTAAAGCAGAAGTAAGCGATCCGGTTGTTTTGGCTAACTTCCTGTCAGCGGACGGAGTTAGCAGTCCCCGCCCTCGTCCCTACGTTACCACATTCACGCGCATCCCTTGGCTGCACACACAGAGAGGACTGCCCCTTTATGCCGTTCTCTCTCCTCATTGGATAAAGGTTGTAGGATACAAGGAAAGTTTTCTCCTCGGCTTACAGCAGAGCAGAGTGACTGACAGACCCATGTTTCGGACCAAACACTCCTATAAGTGATTGCTGTCGGAAGATATAACTATTTAAGACTTATATTAACACAAACATTCTGCTTACTTCTGCTTTAAGTCACATGCTGCATTATGAGCTTTTTTCTTGTCTGACAGACTGATATTTACATTTACAGCCATTTGTATGAGGCAAATTATCTCATTTATTTTAAAATATCAACCTGCTGAGCTGCTTGTTTTAAGGTTTTTCCAAGCTGTTGGTGCTTCTTGTCGTCTTTTCAGTGGATTATAGATGAATTTAGTCAGAAAAACTCTGCAAATGTCTTTTACAGTCGTAGCCGCCGCTCGCTCTTCAACTGAGTCGAAATCCAGTGCTTCGATTTCAAAGTGTATTTCTCTGGCTCTGGGTCAGCGTTGTTTGCTGTCATGTTATTTCTATCACTGGTGCAAACTGGGGTTAGGTTCAGCCACAAAAGGATCCACCTTGAAAAGAAGCCTGCATTTCTGAACTGAATTCAAAGGAGCCTTTGAAATGTTACAGCCTGGCCACGCCACGGTGCTATATGACCTTTAATGCAGACTCTGAAGGATGCATCCTCTGAAATGAGACACTCATATCATCTTTGTAAAGGTGCAGACTGCATCCAGGTTGTTGAACAAGATGTTAAATTAAAACCTTTTCACATTGATTTTTTAGTCTTTCACATGATGAGCTAGGATTTATTTCCAAAAGCTACTTTTTATTTATACTTTTTAGCCTTTTTTCCTCCTTTTCATGACATTAGCATGCTAACCAGTTAGCCCCAGTCCAGCAGGAGTGTCTCTTCACTTTCTAATACCAAGTCAGACATTTTCTCTTGTAAAAGAAACAATGTTTGAAACTTTTAGCAGGACTTATAAGTAAACAGCTTTTAATGCTAAAGCCGAGAATGTATCTATAGAAAAAACATAAGAACCAGCTCAACTTGGAGGCGACAGGGTACATCCAAACACATTTTTAGCCCTAAGTCCCCACAACAAGTTAATATCAGTTTTACCCATGTGACTATCAGGGATCAATCAGAAGTCAAAACGTCGTCTAGAAAGGACTGTTGTTGTAAATGAGTGTGAGTTTGTGAAAACTTTCCACTGCTGTCAAACTCCAGTGAAAGATAACTTCAGCTGGTCAAGACAGATTATAGGAGATTTGAAGTGTGTTTGCCTTTAAGCCTGGAGTCCAGAGACGAAGGACAGGAAATTAAATGTTTTACATTCTGCAGTTAAAATTTATGATGTGGAATTTGGTGCACAGAGCGTCGTGTTATGGGCTCGTTCTGGACGCTTGCGTTACTTTACGGGGGAGAGGGTGTAAATTGCCATATAGGGATTTCTTCTTTTTTTTTCAAACTGAATCACTGACAAACTCTTGCGTGATGATATCTGGCGTTCGAGTTAAGCAGACTGCAGAGGAGTATTAAAGTCATGAGCCATCTTAAGATGCTTGCTAAGTAGCTGCTACTGAAGATGGACTCGTGTTTTGCCTCTGAGAGAGTGACTGATGAGTTTCAGTGAGCATTTTCCCAGAAAAGGCCTCGGACCCTCTTGGAATTAAATCTTCCAGTTCCTGTCCAGCTCTGGATGTGTAGTTGTTTTTTTTTTGGTCTTCTTTTTCATCACAGCAGACATAGTTGAGACAACTTATGTTTTATGGACCATAAGACAGCACCAAAAAGAGTCTCAAATCTTCGGATCTGTAACTCTGTTAGCGCTCGAGCTACTGCGTAATGTAGCATTCTTCTGTGCACCGCACCGTTCAGCTATGCTCTCTAGTAGTAGTTATCACTCTCAAAAATCCCAACAAAAATCTGAGGAATTTCTCCAAGGGCTCTGTGTATTTATGTGTGTGTGTGTGTGGGGATGTGTGGGGATGTGTGTGTGTGCTCAGTCACCCCCCTGACCTCACCTCACCGTGCCCCATCCTCCTCTTTCCAGTGGAGCCTTGGAAAGGTTTGACTGAACATTGCTGCAGCTGAGAAATAACAAAAGAATAAAACGAAAGATTTCTTATTTTAATGTGTATGTTATGTAATTGTTCAAGGTTCTTCCTCAAAATACAAGTTTGTTCAGCTGGATGGTCCCTGTCATGATCGACTATTGAGTAGAGGTAAATTAGAAGCGCAACTACTATTTATTCTTATAATAAGTCAAATTAATGTAAGATTTTCAGACTGAAGAGTCCATTTAGGGCTTTTAAATGTGATGTTTTCTTAATTGATGAAATGCAAAATCTCTTGAGATGAATAAAGAAAAGCTGTTCGGATTTTTTATTTTTGCAAAAACTAGAGGCTGCACAGAATACAGGAATATACTGATTAAGTGCTGAAACACATCACCTAGGCCAATTTTAATAAAAAGGTCTCTGGTCATTTACTTTAATTGGCCCGAGCCTGCAGCAGTACCACAAACACTTGCTGCTTATTTTTCCTGTTCTATATGGATTATTTTTGGCTTCATCCCAAAGTAGACGTTGGTTAGTAGATGGTTTCATCCAGCGGCGGCCAAACCCTGCGACATGCCTCGGTTGATAGATGCTTCACAGACTCATGAGGAGCGACAGGTCAGAGGCCGCCTGTCAGTCACTCTGTTACAGTCACTTTAGCACAAACTGATGTCGGTGTTGCTGTGTAGAGCTCAAAGCTGCATCGGGCCTCCACTTAATTCTGTGTTTTGGTGTTGACTGGGAGAGTCAGTGTTGTCAAACTTCATGTTATTGTACATATAGACAATATTTGTGTGCACATTTTGCAACTGCCTTGAATTCAACCAGCTTGCACTGAGTCTGCAGCTACAACTTATAACTGTACAGGATTGGACAAGACATTTGTAAGGCATAGCTTGTATTGGTGCTATAATTAATTATATTTAAAGGGCCTTTAGAAATTGGCCACTTCATAAAATGCAGCAATTTCATGGATTTCCTGTTTAAATTCAGATCACACACACTGACGCTGTGTCTCCTGTGCTGCGCAGTGTTGGGTTTTTTTTTTTTTTTTAGCCCAAGTTCATTTGAAAAGAACCCACCTACTGTCTGCCGGGTGAAGAATGTGAAGTCAAGGAGAGGTCCTGATGATGTTTTGGCTGCAGACTATCCAACTTGCTGCACATCAATCCTGCAGGCGGCTATGTTGAGTTTTGACTGGGCAGCAGACCCCAGACTCACCCCGGTGGGAATGCTGAGGGTCTGGCCTGCCCTGACATCCAGGTTACCCCATGCCGCTCCGAGACTTGGAAGCTGTAATTATGAAGAGAGAGAGAGAGCAAGAGAGAGACTGTTTCCTCATACACACACACATATACAGACACACACACACACACACACACACACACACACACACACACACACACACACACACACACACACACAAAAACCGACATAAATGGACAGAGACAAAAACAGAGACACACACTCTGTGTGTAAATCAGACATTTAGAAGCAGAAATGCAAACAATCGCACTTAAGCAGTCAATAGCCCAAACACATGCATGACCAAGTCCACGTGTACACACACACTACACTCCAAAAACATACACTTTTGTGCAGGCATGAACAGACATACCTACACACAGAGCAGACAAACAAACATGCAGGAACACACACACACACACACACACACACACACACACACACACACACAGATACTTGGATGCACATGAAGGCAGACATGTACAAAGAACTAGACACACACACACACACACACACACACACACACACACACACACACACAGAGTAGCTGCCAGCCCCGTCATAAATCTGCCAGCTCAATTAATCAAGCGGTTCCCCTGGGGGGCTGCTGGAGCCAGCCTCAAACCCCGCTGACGTGCCCCCAGCACCACAGAGCACTCCCACAGGGCTTTAGAGCCCACTGCTCCCAGGAGAATGACAGGAGGAAATAACTGTCTCAACTGCAGAATGCGACCAGACTCCCATGTGTGACCTTTCTGCTGCGTGTGAGTTGAAAGAGAGAGAGAGAAAGAGAGAGAGAGAGAGAGAGAGAGACTGTGAGTGTGGATCCACTGCAGCTTCTGCACAGACATCAATGAAGTGCTTCTGTAGTCAGACGTGATGAGTAGCATTCATTGCACAATTTAAAGAGGAGCTATGAGAGATTTTTTTTTTAACCTTAATTAAAAAGCTTTGGAGTTATCCTTAAATCACTTATTACAGGGACAGTGGAGGCTCTCTGCCTTCCACCGAGCGTCTCTTCTTGTCTTTTGGCCGAAAACCAACCCTGCAAGATCAGCGCCTCCAACCCGGTGTCCCAGATCTCATCTCGCGAGAAACATGGACTGCTTTGCGGCGCTACGACACAAACACGGCGGGTAATCCGTAAAGGAATACAACATTTTGGCAAATTGGCCCGTTGCCATAATCCGTAAAGGAATACAACATTTTGGCAAATTGGCCTGTTACCATAATCCCTATAGTCATAGCAGTAGGTTTGTTAACTTTATTTGTTGGTGCAAGCTATATTTAGAACGGTGGAGCAGAGCCGTGAGCTGCTCAGAGCTACGCTATGGAGGCTAATGGGATTTCCACGTTTCCCTCATCAAACTCATCGAATACACAATCCAACAACTCCAAAACGCTCTGGTGGACAAGTTGTGACCTGCACATTCACTACGCTATGAGATAATAATGGAACGTTAAGAGACAGAGTTGTTTTAGAAGTAAATGCAGAGACTGCTTGCTGAAAAACTGTCCCTGAAGGCATCGCGCATCAGCGGTTTGGCATGAATTTACCTCTAAAACAACTCTGTCTTTCTCTGTCGTTCTTTTATTATCTCATAGCGTGGTGAATGTGCACGTCACATGTTGTCCAACAGAGCGTTTTGGAGTTGTTGGATTGTGTATTTGATGAGTTTGATGAGGAAAACCAAGGAATCCCATGAGCCTCCGTAGTGTAGCTCTGAGCAACTCACGGCTCTGCTTCGCCGTTCTAAAAATAGCTTGCACCGACAATTAAATGGCAATGGGCCAATTTGCCAAAAATGTTTAACTATCCCTTTAACGTTACCCACCTCGGTAGACACCGTTCCATGGATTGCCTTCTCGCTGGCTTCGTTAAAAACAAATGCACATGGCCAGATGGGGGGGATTAGCTATGAGTTTTTACCACAGTGAAAACCTGCACTCTGAAACTGTAGGGGGAGAGAAAAAAAAAGCGACCAAAACGGCGAAAAAGCGACCAGATTTACATAGTCCCCTTTAAAAACAAGGCAAATAAAATCTCCTCACAAAATAGTTTTCAATCTGTAATTGAGTCTTTAAAATCTTTGTATCATTAAAAACAAACACCTGCAAGTGCAAAGTACTTCTGTTTAGTTCTAATAAAAATCAAATAGATCTGAAGCAACATTAATCAGGAGCTGTTTCATAATCATAAGTGGTGGGTTCATCAATATTTCAGGCACAGATACCAAATATTTCCTTTTTCTGACATCTCAAATGTAAAATAAATACTTGCAGATTTCCTTTATCCATAATTTACACATCTTCATTTCATCTCATTTGCAGACAGCACGTTGTCCTTCAGGGAGTTGTAATGGGCATTTAAAGCTTTTTATGGACCAGATAAAATGGTTCAGCTGGAAACTGGCAGAGTGAATTTGAGAATAATTGTTTTACTGCTCCATTTTTATTTCAAATATTTCATCGAATTAAATCTAATTTGCTTAGTTCTCTGCGCAGTGACCCCAATTATCCTGTTGTTTCAAGATACAGGCTTTAATTTACTGTTGGGAGGGTTCTTGACACAGACTGATTGAACTATGAACAGACGGCAATACAAAATCAACACAAAGTTCAAACACTGTATCGTCTTGGCTTGTTTTGTTTTTTTAGACTGAAATACTCAGAACATAATGATCTGTTTTCTCTTTAATTAGCAGAAAACTACATCAATGTATTCAGAGGAAATAAGTGTTCAACACCGAAGGCGGGAGACAGAGAGAGAGAGAGAAGTTATGAAACAGAACCAAACTAATTATCAATTTATTATGAAATCTTAGAATAATTACTGCTCAGTCGATCTCAGTCAGTCTCACCCAGCAGCTCATTCATGCTCCTCTCTCGCCCCTCCTCCTCCTCCACCACAAGATAAACATGTTTCTTCATTATCTTCAACTCTTATATAAATAGCAGTTTTTGTCTCCACAGTGGAAACAGCGCCCTCTTCTGCTCACAGTGAGTTAATGTTTGGATCACAGTGTTTGATCAATGTCTGTGCATTTGTTTTTCTTCAGATTCACTCAGTCATTCATGTTTCCAGATGATGAAACAACAAATATATCTGTGCTTATGTATTTACAATATTTACATATCTCTGTTTATTGTAACTCTCCACTTCATTTATACAGAAGACAATTTTTGCACTTCTGGTTAGATGGTTCTTGGCTCTGTACAATGACAATAAAGTGGAAACTAATCTAACCCATAAAGCATAGCGTAGCGTAGCTCTGAGCAGCTCTGCTCCGCCATTCTAAAACCAGCTTGCACCGACAATTAAAGGTAACGAACCTACTGCTATGACTATAGGGATTATGGCAATGGGCCAATTTGCCAAAATGTTGAACTATCCCTTTAATGTTATGACTGAGCGATCGGTGTATCACATCTCACACTGTGGACTCACTGACAGATCCGCAATCCACCAGCTTCCTCTACGACTCTAATCTTTAAACACTCTTAAATATTTTACACTAACGACGGCTGCAGCAGGAAGTCGTCAGGTTAATTGATGACTCTGCAGCAGGAAACATGTATGTGTGTAATTGATGTCTACATGTTGTGGTGTAAATCCTGTTGGACAAATCCTCCATTACGGTATATATGAATATCCTGCTCTGTTAACTGAACAAACAAGTAGTAACACCAGGATATCCTTAAATAATGAGGTTGAAGTTGCTGTGTTTTATACCGTTTAATAATTCATGCACAAATGTGAAAAAGCATCTAAATGTTTAAACTGTGCAGGGAAGCCTCTGATTCTGTTATAATATCTTTATTATGTGACATGAGACGACACACACAAAAAAGAAAAAGAGAGAAAAACCTTCACAGGCTGGAAAAACTTGAGTGAAGCCGCTCAGACTCTACCTACAGGCAAAGTGTAAACATTATATTAGGGAGTTTTTCAGGAGGCCCTGTTACATGCCAGGGATTATTTACTGTGTCTGAAGTGTTGAGCTGTTGTCAGGGGGCCCACAAATTCTGCTGGGGCCCTTTACCCTGTAACTGAAACTCAAAACACACCACTGGAGTCAGTCCTATCACAAGACACGACGATTAAATATAAGTTACTGCTGGTTTGTTTACACAACCAATATTTGAAATCAAAGGAGTGAAAGTGGTCTGTTTTTAATTAAATACCAGATAGATCAACTTTTTGCAGCTTGTATGTGGAGTAAAGAAGCTGTGAAGGGAGGGTGTAGAGATGATCTCAGAGGAGCAGGCAGATGGCGCTGCTGAGCAGGTTTGACATTCACTCACTGAAAGTTATATCCTGTTTGACTGAGACAGTCAAAGGCCTGATACCAGCAGAATACACACAGAAAGTGAAGTGAAGAGTCGATATGTCCTGGAAATGCATTTTTTTCTTTAGGAAGCTAAGGATCTGTGGAGTTAGGCACATTTTCTAATTAATTTGACCATTAGTCAGAGTCAAAACATATCACAATCCAGGATCCAGGATTTTTATTTCTTGCTCCAAACACCACAATTCAGATGGATTTACACCTCAACTGGAATGAACTAAAAATATATATACAAATAACATGAAGGAATCTGAGTCAGAGTACTTTATTTTGGTACATTACAGCTGAAATGAATGAAATATGAAAATGAAAATACAGATGTGTGATATAGGCTAGGTAATAATACACATACAGGATGATAAAATATGATACAAAAAATGCTATGATTATATAAAAAAAATAGAATACACTACCTAAATCTGAAAGTGAGTTTTAAGATTGCACACGTTGTCATCTTATTGTTATGAGTAAATAAGTTATGGAGGTGATGTCTGGTGACGGTCAGTCTACTGAAATGACCTTCAATAGTGCTTAGTGGTGAATCATGGCTGGATTAGTCTGCAACACTGTAGCTTTTGGAAAGTAACTCTGTATCAGTTTCAGATTAGATCTTTTTTTTTTCTTAAGAAGAACAATAAGGAGACAGGATGTCCTGCTGTTACCTAATCTAAATTTAACATCCCCCCAGTTTAAATCCTGACCACAGTAAGAGACATGAATGTTTTTCATCTGAGTAAAACAATATATGAGATCAGATGGAATAAAGTTTCATTGTTAGCATTTCTCTGTGGGTTGTCACCAATATGTCCATCAGAAAATGCACCACTACAACAGAAAGCCACATTAAAGCCCCTCATTATCTCTCTCTGTCACATCCGCTCCATCCTGCCCATCAGTTCTATAGCAACGCTGATTTCACTCTCGTTTGTTTGTATGTAAAAAGCTGGATAAATTGTTTGGGCAGGCGACAGATGCACATTAGGGGAACTGGTCTGTAAAGCTTGCCAACAATCCCATTTCCAGTTTTCTTTTTCCCCATTTCAAAGTGTTCACAAAAACACACAGTTTCATTAAATGGCCAATAATTACTCAGAGCTGCTCTAAGAATTAATTAGGAGGCTGAACAAAAAAAGAAAAAAAAGAAATAATTTTGGGATCCAGTAAATCAGTGCTAAAACACCATAATACCAAATTTCACATGGTGGAGAACTCACTGTTTTAATCCCCTGAACGACAGCGGGATCAGTCAAGAAGCAGTGCCAGTGCTCCTGGGAGTAAAAGTGTTTAACCTTTGGCCGTGCACAATTGTGCTTGTACACAGCAGGTGCATTTGTGAGCGTGTCTGAATGAGAAAGAGAAAGAGAAAAAAAAAAATGCCTCGGAGAGAAACTACAACAAAAATCTGTCTTGCTGAGCCAAGAGGATGTCCTGACCTTTGCTGACATTTGCAAGCAGCCAAGTGGTCAGAAGCTGTCAGTCTGCCATGCGTCTGCTGCTCTCGCGCCTTGTGTTTATCACACCACCGGTGTCGACCAGCAGGTGGCAGGAGAGCACTGTCGGCCTCGGAGTCTGGGGCCGACTTCCTGCACCGAGGGGTCGATGTGGGCGCCGTGCCTGACTGCCAGCTCAGGCATTATCTCACTCCAGTTTGATTCCATTACACAGGCAGAGGGAGGAAATAAGGCTGACTCACAGTGCCGCTGCGCTGTACCCAGTCAAAGAATTAAGTTTTTGTCGGGGAGGCGAATGAGATACGGCTCCACTCAGTCTTTACTTAGAGCCTCATTACAATCAGCAGCGCCTTTTTGTTTTTTGTTTTTTTTAACATGGTCTCTTTAAGATGATAATAGCAGCAGACGACGACGACAATGGGCCGAGGCTCATTAATATAAGGTCATAGTTGATTTATACTGCAACCTGTTATCATATTGGTTGTTGCCACTGAATCCTGTTAATCAGCTCATTCAACCTGAACTCACTTTGAAAAAAAATGTGGCTCATGCAAATACGACAAAGTATGACTGATAATCTACAACTGCAGGTTTAATATAAAGTCCTGCTGCCACTGAAAAACAATGACCACAGGGTGCATGTGCAGGGAAAACACTGAGGAAGCTCCACAACAATAATACCTGCCCCTGTCTGGGCTGAGGTGGGCTGCAAACCTAAGGTCGAAACAAGTGGGGAAAACATCAATACATAGACACAGACAGCAAATATGTTGAATATAATCCACTAATATCATTGCCAGATTACCATTTTCATGCCAAAATATTCTCCTACTCCTCTTAAATTCAAGTCTTCACGTCGTTAAAAACCAATCTGTGATCGTATTTAGATCATTCCAGGGCAATAAAACCGCCCTGTCTATTCAGCGACGGAGCATTTTATAAAACCGCAACCGAGTTAAATGGTTAAATTAAATGTGGAAGCAGAGAGAGGAACCTTGTGATATCAATCCAGATGGATGATAGTGAGCAGCTGATATCAAAGCAGCGTGTCGAGTGTGTGTGTGTGACTGTGTCTGTAGTCATCAGTAGAATAATAGTGACGATTGACCTCAATTATTTCACCCAGATCTGTCATCATCTGCTGTCAGTTATTTCCCGCTTCATCGTATTTGCTCTTATTGTGAATAAACGTTGAGTCAGTCCGGATGTGACGCTCGACTCTGCTCAGAATCAAACCTTCATCTGTTTCTCTCTTTGAAGAGGAACTATTCAAGATTTTTACCTTAATTAAAAAGCTTCAGAGTAATTGTGACAGTTAAAGGGATAGTTCACTCAAAATTTAAATTTCTCTCGGGGCTCCGTGCAGCACTGCATGTCCATATGACGGTTGCAAATGGATACCACTTTTCTTCGTAACAAAAACACACACCAAAAAACACCAGGAAGAGGAGCTTCCATTGCAAACAAGCTTGAAATATAGACGTATTTAATTTTTTTCGGAACAATTTCTCGTGATGGGACTTCAATACAAGAGGGACATTACATACGAGCAGCATGGAGGCATTTGGATGTTTTTTGGTGTGTCTTTTTGTTACGAAGACAGTTGGTATTCATTTGCAACCGCTATATGGACATGCAGTGCTACGCCGAGACCCCCTGTAACTCAGAGAAGCCAGGGAGGACTCTGAAACTTCTCCCAGCCCTTAGTCGACATGAGGGTGAGTAGATAATGAGTGCAATTTGAATTTTGGGTGAACTATCCTTTAAAGACTACACAGGTACCAATATATGATTTTACAATGTGTGTATTTGTCACATTCCAATTCCTGGTTCATGAGAACAGGTACTGGTATGCAACAGTAGCCTACCTGTTTTCAGTACTTTTTTGTGTGGATGTGTGGTAATTTATGTTATCTTGTTCATAAAAAATTAGTCAAAACTTAAGAATTTCAAATATTTATTGTTCAGTGTAAACAGCCGACATAATGAGGGGTCTTCCATAACGGCAATAGATCTCTGTTTAAAACAGGCTTCAGAGTGTGACGAAGAGAAGGGGGGGCTGTTTATAGACAGTAGAGTTATAAACAGGCCTGAAAATTAAAACCCAACCCGCCGGTGTTGAAGCCCAGGCCCGACACAGACCAACTCACTAGCATTAATTCTTGGCCAAAAAAAGGAAGCTGAGGTCTGACCAGACCCAAGTCATTTGTATATATTTTTGGCACAAACCAGCGCGTCCGGTCGGGTTGGTCAGGTGGCCTGTCCCCATTGAGACAGCTCTGTTGTCAATGTGTTTGTGAGAGATTTAGAGCTGGGCAAGGAGGAGGGTGCATTCAGGGACCAAAATGTGGTACCATCTGATTTTACATGAATTGATGCTTGGGATTAGTGTGGGAATTCAGTCGGTACCAATAAAAGTACTCATCCCAATACAGTATATAACATTATCCACCGCTCCATGGATTACTTTCTCACCGGCTTCATTGAAAACAAATGCACATGGGGAAGGGAGGAGGGTTAGCATAACAGCAAAAAAACGACCAGACTTGGATAGTTCCCCTTTATGGTTCGGGATGCGCCAAACAGATGGATCTTTATGAAATGAAATGAAATGAAATGGGGGCAGGAAAGGTAATGACAGACAAGACTCCCACGTTGTTGGTCTGTGTCTTTTCCTGGGAAGAAGAGCACATGGACACATTTTGATAAAAATACCAGAATATGGAGGAGGCTGGTTGCATAAGATATTTAGACTCTCTATTCAGATTTCTAATTGCATTTGGTAAAAAAAAAAAAAATCCTGAGGGTAAAAGTTCACTGCACAGGAACAATATAATGATGTTTTTGTACTTCGTGTCTCTTGGCCACTGCAATTTAGCCTGGTATTACAACACAAACTGAAACATAAGCCTGCATACGTTGAGTTTTCACAGTACAGTTCAGTGCGTATGAACTTGTACCCATGTTACTGTTCGACTGCACGTAATCTCTCAGTCTATTCTTTCTTTCCTATAATCACCATTTCATCCCTTATAGTTGCAATTCAAGTACAAAATTGCCCACTGGAATCATTCCATTGCAACGCATCATTATTAACCAGCGCACACGATCAGCATTTCACTCTGCAGACCGCATGCTGCTTTAGAAAGTCAGCAGCAGCAGCCAACGAGCGGTCGCTGGTGCAGGAAGCCGCCTCTTTAGAGTCGAGTTGACAGCCAGAGGAGAGCAAACCAGTCTGCTGCTGAGTCCAGACTGAGTGAGTTCAGCAGACTGGTCACCATTCAATCATAGGCTATATGATTGATCGATCAACCTGCCCCAGACAGGACATTTATGTTGCTAAGATGCTCTGGCTGCATGTTCATTGTTCACTGTCGGTAATAAAATAAAAAGAAACAAAGTGGTGAGACACAATAAATCAGACAGAAGAAAAGAAAGAAAGAAGAAGAAATAAAAACAAAGCTCCATAATGTTACATTCTTTCCCTGCCTGACGGGGTGAGCTCACCAAAATACTTTCCACCCTTCAAACACTCGTGGCAGGAGTGCACAGTATGATTCAAAACAGATACCCAGATCACACTGATTAATTTCAGCGTGTCATACCATACGTTAATCTTCGGTCTTTGTGGCTCTTCGCGGGGCCAACAACAGCCGTACAGCTGCGCGACGTGGACCGGCGCCCATGTGAAGTTCACAATCGCAGCACAGTGACGCCTCCCACTCTCTCTGCAGAGAAATATAAAATAAAATAAACACCCTGAATCACTAATCCTGTTTACGACACCGTGCCGTGCCGCTCTTTCAGCAAAGCGGTCCAGCAGCAGTGGAGCGGTTGAATCAGGCCTTTCGGTTTCGCACTTACATAACGCGACGTGGTGTCAGCAGCAGCGGTAACGGTTTAACATTCTAGGCTAACGTGGTATAGCGTTGTGTGTGTGTGTGTGTGTGTGTGAGGGAGAGAGGCTGTCGGGCCTCGATAAATAACCACGTTCACCGAGGAGCCTGAGGAGTCCAAGAGAGAAATATCACCCATGACTCATTGCTTCCTCTGCCATTTTCCCTCTGACTAATATTTAAGTGACATTAGGAAGCTGGTAGTGAGATTGCTTCCGAGAACCAAACTGGTGCGACTGGAGAGCAGGAGAGAAAATTGGCCTGTTTACAACAGCACTGATTATTACAGTTTAAATACAGTTTCATACTGAGAACAACAACCAGCAGGTACCTGATCTACTACACAGCTGTCACACTGCTCTCAGTCCACAACACAGCATAACCTGGACAACCTGACAGCTGCACATGTACAATACCAACACTACAAAGCTGTACATAACTGTACTAACTGTACTCACTAATCATCATCACAACTGGACTATATCCTTCCTCTTGTGTTTGGATCACCAGTGTTCCGTTTTCAGGTTTTAAATGCATAGAAATGTATTTATAGCATCAAGGCTTTTTGACTTTGTCAGGAACCTCTTTTTAAACAAAATAAAACATTTTTTTTCCTCACAAATTTCTAAAACGCTCTAGTTAAAATTATGACATTGTGGTGTTAGGGTAAATTTTGACCCAGTTATTACTACTGTATAAGGACAATAATGAGAGTTAACAGTATGTGCAAAACCAACCTTTTCATGGATAAGGAAGTCAAAACTGACCCGAACACCATAGATGGCAGCAGAAAGCTGACAAGAGGAAGGTTCAATTGAAGACAAGGGGTATACTGACAAAAAAAGACACACGGGCCCACACCAAAAAATATTAAAACCAATATTTTCATGGATAGGAAGCCTAACAATGTAACCAAGAGAAGAAAAACAAATTGGATGAAAAAAAAAAGTTTAGTAGTAGTAATTTACAGCTGATTTAAAACACGGGTCAAAACTGACCCATAGACGGTAGCAGAATGCTAACACAAGACAAATATACTCTTTTTTATTTGCTTCTTTATTGCTCTATTTATTTTTTTGTGCTCTATATTCCTTTGGCTGCTGCAATGTAATACTGTAAATTTCCCCAGCATGGTACAAATAAAGGAGTATGTCTAATCTCATGTTAAAGCTACATGTGGATCAGTGAGAAAATGAACATTTAAGCATCAAAAGGAAAACTGATCAGCCTCTATAATAATAGGTGAGGTTTGGCAGAGCAACAGCTGCTGTAACACATGTGGGTTTAATCATGCAAGGATATAAAGGAAATGAAAGCTAAAGAGTGAATACAGTCATCATAATTTCTGCTTGGTTACTTAACTGGGTGTTGAGCAGCAGATGGAAAAGCTCATATGAGCTAATTACAGGTTCAGGTTTGATAAGATATGAAAAATAAACATATTTATGAATAAGGTTGTGTGGATGCATGGGACAGGCCTGTTGTCTCACAATCCTCCTGTCGATTGGTGCATTGATCCGTTCTCAGTCAGTGGCAATCGATTCATAAAAACCCAAAAGTGCTGCATCAATAAAACCTTCCAGGTGCTTGACAGGGAGAGAGGGACAGAGAGGAGAGAGACGCTGGTTTAGACTGTCATTTCATCAACTTATTTAGCATAATTCATATTAAAAACATTAATTGATACTATTTCAACTGAATATTCTTGCAACAGACAGAAAGCTCAACATAAAACACGACGTGACAGCAGTTTAAACTCAAATATTTCCATAAAATGACATTGGACCTGTCAGATTTTGAATCTCTGTGTTTTGTAGTGCATGTAAAGCTTTTATGAGATAGCAACAGCGGGGAGATTGCACTTTTGATTATATTTAAAATATACAAATACATCCCACTGGTGCATGCACATCACAAAGGGTCATAAACCACATTCTGACTGATGATTACAATGTTTATTTTTCTATTCCTGTTCATAAAATAGGATCCTTTGTGCCACTATTTCTAAGTTATAACTTTTATTATGTCTTGTGAAAGCAACTGCAGTGATGTAGAGGTGAAGTCCAGGGTGTGCCGTGCACTATGACTTCACCATGACATCACTGTTGAGCGGGGACCAAACTGAAAATTGAAAGGGCAGCAAAATATTACAATTTCAAACTAGTATTAACGTTCCTTTTATTATTATTTCCAGCATCATTTCAATCCAAACCAGCCACAAATCTGGCAACGTGTGCAACTTTTATTCGACAAGCTGTTCAGCCAACAGGACGTAATATTTCGGATGAAATACCGTCCCCAGGATACCTGAGCTTTGTTTAGATTTTAAATGAATCAAAATAAATCTGTGTAATGTAATGCCTCCACCTGGTTCAGTTTCTTTTTGGATAAATTAAACAGCTGAAATGCATTATGGGTATTCTGAATGATGGTCAGGTCACGACATGCTTAGTAATAACCTTTTAAGTGGTTTTGCCAAATAAAATCAAATAAAACAAAACAGGCCAGTTCAGAGTCTGACCCTGTACAAATTCAAAAGCAGCAATTTTGTATCCACAGAGCTGCCGGACTTTTAAATCTCCACTCGTCGTCTGTAATGAAGCCAAAACCCCTGAGGGAGGCGATTATAACAGATCCAATATGTGTGATTAGAGGTTGTATTTCTATACTTATCAGGCAGCGTATAGGAGCTTAATTAAAACAAGTCATCACCCACTCAGTGTCTCCCCCCTCCACCACCTCTCCTCCTCCCCACCAACACCTCCATCGTTTGTCAGAGCCTATCGATTGGGTGTCTGTGCACAACCGGCATCTGATGACGCCCGGAGGAGGGGGACGGCAGCGCCTTCTTCCTCTTCCTCTTCTTCCTCGTGACCTCTCCACGGGGGAGACGAGGTGTCGACCTGTCACTTTGCACCATGCGCCTGTCATTACGTGCGGGTTGGGGGGAAACTGCCACACGTCTGCTGCTGCTGGTCTGACCAACTCGGCAGAGGTTCAAAGGCTTCGGGGAATAAGTCATTTCAGTCCAGCAAATGGATTTCTATAATAGAATTTTCAAGGGCAGCGGGAATAGTGAATAAAGCCCAGTGCTGTATGAGTGTTTGATGTGAGCTGATTACAACTCAGCAATATGAAGACTTCTAGCCTGCCCTGTCTAATGAAAGCCACTGAAATGAGCGGAGTGTCTTAAAATACAAATCCCACATTATATGCTCTCTTCATGCCGCATAAGAGACATTTCATTTTCTCACCTGCAGAAAAAAATTATTGAAATGTAAGAAGATGAAAGTTGTAAAAAAAGAAAAAAAAATCCTGTTCTCCTCACAGCGTTAGGTGGCTGACATTTTGCTGCATTCTCTCCAGGGCTTGGATCCAGATGGAGGTTTATTTGGAAAATATCTTTATAATGTGAAATCTAAATATCTACATAAACAGACTGAGGCAGAGAAGTTGTTAAGTGCTAATTGGCGACACCTCTGATTCACACATTCTTCTCCGAAGTACAACTAAAGTAAAAGCTGAATAAATGTAAGAATATTAATAATATGAAGACATAAACCCAATCCCTTTTGTTTCTTAGTGTCTGTCTACTCCTGGGAACAACCACTTCCCATCATTAAAAGTAGAGTATTGGCAAACCAGTCTGATGGTTAAACTGCAGTAAACTACAGAACACATGTAGAATATTTATGGAAAATGTTGGATTTCTGAACAAAAATAAACATTTAACATCAGCCAGACAACCAAAGCAAGTGCAAATAATTGAAGTCTCTGCTCCACATGCTTTGTTCCTTTTTTCCCATATTTGGATTAGCTGCAAGTTCTGCAGAATCAGATGCTGCCAGGATGGCAACGGTGCAGCAGCCCAGTCTGAGTGTCTGAAACCTGCATTGGAGCTTTTCCACTACACCAGACGTGGGTAACTGTTCCACAAAGCACCGGTGTGGCTGCAGGTTTTTGTCCCAACCAAGCAACACCACACTAGACTTGACTCAT
Organism: Trachurus japonicus; assembly: GCF_045865225.1. Classification (NCBI taxonomy): domain Eukaryota; kingdom Metazoa; phylum Chordata; class Actinopteri; order Carangiformes; family Carangidae; genus Trachurus; species Trachurus japonicus. The sequence continues at coordinate 9,708,305 of NC_140916.1, forward strand.
TTATCCTTCGTCTTGTGTTAGCTTTCTGCTACCATATCTTGTGTCAGTCTTAAATAAACACTGTAAAAACAATTATTTATCATTCCATTTCTCATCTCTTGGTTTTGTTAGGCTTGCTTATCCATGAAAAGGTTGGTTTTGCACCCTAATTATTGTTCTTATTGATATAATTGGGTCAAAATTGACCCTAACACCACAAATCTCATAATTTTAACTAGAACATTTTAGAATTTTGCGATTTTTAAAATTTTTTTTTATTTTTTATTTTGTTTAGATAGAGGTTCCTGGGAAAGTCAAAAAGCCTTGATGCTATAAACACATTTATGTGGAACTTTTATGCATTTAAAACCTGAAAATGGCCACTGGCGACCCGAACACAAGAGGAAGGTTAATCAACTGATCTCAGTCTTCAGACAGTGGATTGGTCAAACTGTGTGCTCTTGATTGGTTAGAATAAAAATCTGCACCCACACCGGCCCTTTGTGAAATAGTTGTCCATGTCTGCACTACACAGTTACAACTCTACTCTACTTGGTTTTCTATTAATTGAGTGCTTCATAGTACCTCCTCAATGTGGGCAGTGGGATCGTCATAGCACAGCTGCTACGGTCGCTCCATCTAGCTCTCTTTTTTCGATCCTCTCGTCAGCCACGGTCTCAGTACAGATAAGTGGTCACTGTTGCCAGTGTGTTTTTAAAAATAGCAGGTTTGATTCTCATGTCGCTTGTGACTTCTGCAATGACGGCACACGGTTGGTTGACGTCACATTTTAGTATCAGCTCAGCTTGCTCGGAACCTCGGCTGAGGTACTATCCATAGTGGAAAAGCAAAAAAAAAGTACTATTACTTGTGGAAAAGGGCCATATGATTTAAATAGGCAACGCCAGACCCCGGATCAGTTATGCAGTGTGATATTGTTCAAACTGTTGTCTATTTTTAGCTTTAACCTGTCAGAAGTGTCACTGCCTTTAATTAGTTGCAGTTGTGTCGGCTTTTCCACATCCAACGCTGCAGGTGCTGAATCAGTGGTCTGTTCTGACTCACTCTCAAAAACTTTTCGTACCTTGAAAAAAATGTGATTTGTCTATTTACTCCAGTCAAACAGCTTCCAAACAACTTTCTACATGGCAAAAAAAAGTGTTAAAAAATGATCAAAAGACTACAAAATCACGGCTTCAGCTCCGAACATTTGACTGAAAATACACTCACACCAGCTGCCTCATAAACCAAAGACAGGATCGTCCCTATATAACATAAAAATCTTAAAAACAAATAGCTACAACCTACAATATGTTCAAAATTAATCATTTTTATTGGCTATTTCAGCAGTACAGTAAAGACAAAATATGTGACTCTCTTGGACTAGTTTCATACCAGACCTCAATTACCTGAACTGAACTTGAGTTAGCGCTCGTTACTTTTACAAATTCTCTGTCATGAAAAGACTTCTCCAACTGAGGAAATCAGCTGCCTCCCATCTCTATTAGTATAATTGAAGATCTTTATATTCTCCCTCTAACTGCTGAGTTTCAGATGTTGCTGGTGAAAACACTGTCTTCTAGGTGTCTTTCAATATCCCAGAGAATCCCATTGTTATTGAAGGCGGCTCCCTGACTCAGGAGATTATCTGTCTGGTGAGCTCAGTCAGTCCTTGAGGTTTTTTTTAATTACTCTAATGCACAGATACAGGCAGAAGACAAAAGCCTTGACTGTGCAGTCTCTCCTGGTGTATTTCTGTGAAGGAGGACGAAGGGGAACATTATGAATATAGATAAATCCAGTGGTGATGTTTGGACTGGTACTGGTATGAGTTCACTGTGCGTTAAATACATCCAGCTTCTGATTATGCCAGTTATAATTAAGTGCGTTCACTCCTGCACCCCCCGACAGACACAAAGTCCATTCAGTTCAACCACATATTGCGTCTTATAATCCTTGACCAAAGAAAGTGACATGAGCGACTTTGACACCAGTCTTTATATCACTTGCACAGAAAGAGACACTTTGCCAGCCACATCATCACATGTCGGCCTGAATCACTTCCCTCTCACTCCATTTGCTGCTGTGCCCGGATCAGCTTTCCATCTTGACACTTGCTAATGTCCCTGCTATCCTCACTGAGGCTGCTCTCTCCTCGATTGGAGGCTGGGGGGTGGGATTGGATTTTTTTTTTTTTTTTTTTCCCTAAGGGCATAATGGCTGCTTTCCAGCTTGTGTCAGCCGCTGAAGTTAAGGCCCTGTGGCTGCTGTGGTGTTGGTGTCGGCGCGAGTTAGCTGGGTCTTCATAGAGCGAGCAGAGGGTTTGTCCTCTGCTTCTCTGGGGCGGCACGAGGTGCTGCAGTCTGTGTTTAACACGGCGCCGTATAATATAGTTACCTCTTTGATCTGGGTGCTTCATCAAGACATGGCTCCGGCTTGTTCTGCTGCAACGTATGCACAGCGATGATGTGTAGCACCAGTCAACTACAGAAATGTAGCACGACATTATTTATATATTTCTTTTTTTACCTGCATCTCACTTCAAATGTCATTAAAATAGTAAATCCTGTTCCTGCTGCTGCCAGGCGAAGAATAAATTGTGAATATTAGAGCAAAACCAATGGCTCATTTGGATCATTTTAAGTCAGCTATACTTCTAAGTATCCTGATACACATGACACACTGGAGGGTATTATTGTATTTGTACCACAGCCATGGTTTGTAATGGTGGGGCGCTGGTTTAACTCTTATGATGCTAAGACTGGACGTTGGTTTTATGTTGGGGATTGATTTGAAGTTAGATGTGATGATGCAAGTTGAATATTTGTTGTTTTGCAAAGTTAAATTGAGAGAATCTGCAGAACATTAACAGAATTAAAATAAAATGTGATATTAAAATAAATAAATGTGATTTGTTTTTCATTTTTAGATCAAAACTGTCTAATATTGTCATATTAGCTCGTATCAATAGCTTTCTTCCTTATAGTCTGCATAGGTTGCCTGGTGTTAAATGTCCCACACGTCCTTGAGCCAGACGCTGTCACTGCCAATAGTGTGTGTGTGTGTGTGTGTGTGTGTGTGTGTGTGTGTGTGTGTGTGTGGTTGATTTAGAGGCAAATTGTGAAGTGGTCTGGATAAAAGCACATCCACATAAATGTAGGCCATGCACCATTCAACCAAAAAAAAAAAAAAAAAAACCTCCATCAGTCGAATTCATGTGAATAACGTAAGGCGAAAATTCACTTTGCTTTCAGTCTGAAGGCCATGCTGTTGCCATGGTTACCAGCAGTGGTTTGACACTCGAACTCGGTACTGATTTAGCTGTTTACTATTAAAATGTTCATTGTGTTTTCTGATTGTGAATTCAACAAGTTTAACCAGTGGTTCCATTGCAGGACTCGAACACTGCCTGTAGTTTGTAATCCTCTGACTTGTCATACAGAGCAGCAGTGACACACTTAACCGTCAAAATTACTTAACCACCGCCGTCTGAAAAAGGCGAACTGTATTCTTATTTTATACTCGGCCACTTCTCTGCCGGTGACAGACTGCGTTTCCTGGTGCAGCCCTACTTTGTGATGTGCTGCTAAATCACCCACAGCCTCAGACTGCTGAGTGCACTGTATGTGAAGTGAAATACAGCACGCTGTGGCTCTGTCTCGCACTGTCTCGCTACGCACACTGTTTATGATGAGCTCCCTGTTGTCTCCATCCCACCACTGTCACTATATATACTACTAAACTCATAGGCTTACATTTCCAAATGCGCCCATGGATCCTCTGTCCATTTAATGTGTCACACAAACAGAGGTTGCGCTAGACTTTTTCGTCGCCGGTCATTTTGACTGACGGGGTCATAAAAATTCCGTCATAATCTATTTTTACCGGTCACTTTAATTTTTAAAAAATGATAATAATGCCATATTCAATAGCATTCAATTTTAATTCATGTTTAATTCATATCAAGTCCAAACAAATTGAACAGAGAATATGCTCCGGAGCAGAGTCGGCGTCAGAGCACATCTAACCGTGGTCAGTGAATGCGGGGGTCACTTTCTGCCACTCAACATCTAAATACAACGTAAATACCTGATGATGACATCAGTTTTCTGTCAACAATCAACATGCTAACCCATGTGTTATACCAAAACATCCAAAGGAGCACGTTTTCACATGCACTCGCACCACATAGTGCACTGGCGTTATCTCTCTCTCTCTCTCTCTCTCTGTGCCTCTCATCTCTCTTTTACGCACGCACGCACGCAGTCACTGCGCATCACTGAAACAACTGAAGCTATAGACCACACAGCCAGATGCAGCACAAATTCAGACGAGACACACCTGTGTAGCTACAGCTACGTAACTTAACAGCTGACTACTGTCGGTCCCTCGGACACTGCAGCTGAATCTCGCCCGTTAAATCATTATCGACCGTCATATTTGCACTGACACGACTCCCATCAACATTTAATCCACTTGAAGGAGTTTGAATACTGTGGGGAAGCTTTCTGTCTTCTTCTCTGTTGTTAGTGTTTCTGCGTGGCAGCGCTACAGCGCCACCCACGCTCCACACAGGCCTGGCGTATGAACTACAGAGTTTTCTACTGAGCGCACCAGCCAGCTGTGAGTTTTTTTTTTTTTTTTTTAAACTAATTCTCACCTTAGTGACTTTGTGACATTGTATATGTTTTATATCGTGATTATCCGCCGGCTTCATTGTAAACAAATGCACATGGCCAGACGGCCATGGCTGTGAATTGCAATCTGTCAAAATGACGGATGGCCTCAAAATCTTTCCGTCACCGTTTTAAAAAAACGGTCAATGACGGAAAATATCCGGTTAACGCGACCCCTGCACACAAATTCAGTTTAAGATTAAAAAAAACAACATGATTTGTTCTTAAAAGCCCAGTTTGTAAGTTTTGTCTGCAGCAGAATGTGGACAGACTGGAGGCTGCAGTGACTCGGTATCGGAAAACGACGCGACAGGCCAAGGCTAGCTGGTTAGCATGCTAACTTCAGCAAAAAGAGTAATCAATAGCAATATTTTAGATTACTTGAGATAGCTTGGACTCATATTTCTGTTCATGCTAACATTGGATACGTAGCAATAATAAAACTCATGAACTCCTGCAGGGCTTTGTTTGACCTCAAGGGAGCCACTTCATTTTACATGTAAATATCAGTTAACCCTTTATAATGTACTCCTTTAGATACTTGGGGATTCAAAATTTCAACCTTGCACCATTATGTTATTAAACTGTTTATTCTTTTCCACTGCAAAACAAGGTCAGTGAAGTTACCACATGTGGTTTTTCACCCTTCAAAGGTAATCATTTTCCAAAAAGGTGCATACTGTATAAAAACTATATTGTCAAGTGGGATTGACATCCCAGGACTTGGCGTCTTATAACAGCATGCACTGGGCTCTTGAAATGGATGTAATCATTCGAAGAATAAAGAGGTTTGTTATATGAAATAAGTGATTGCTTGCTTTAGAGGTAATGATTGTTATAACAATAGTGATAACAGTAACGAGACTAAATTGAGAAATGTATGGCCTAGTGTCTCATACACTGGCATATAAAAGAGGAAGTGCAATTATAGGGAATAGAAGGTGTATGCAGAAGGAAAAGATGAACATAAAGTCATATAGGCTCTGGTGAGGATAGGGACAGATAGTCATGTGTGATTTACGATTGTAACTAATGGTAAGGTTAGGGTGAGAAAGTCTTGTGATTTTTGCTATTTGACATTTGTGTTGGCTTTTATGAAATAATCTAATACATACTGCTGTGTGAAAAAAAAAAAAAACTTATTCTAAATTTAAACTTTATTTGTCACTAATTAGTTACTGAATGTGGTTACTTGACCTCCAAAGGGTAACTCACATTATGAGTAATACATTAATCAGTTATATTAGTGTAAGACTGTGTTTTTATTTTTTAACTGCCAGTGTTAAAGCCAGAACATCTCGGTCCTGCTGCATTTTGTACTTGTCTCTTCTTGTCACAATAAATCAGCGCACTGCCCCTTTATGACCTCATACTGCAACACAAGTCGATGAAATGAATATTGGTATGCCATATTCATATACTTTTTAAATAGCGCAACATTGATTTCTGCTGCATCACCCAGTCTGACCTCTATAAGTTAATATCTCTGACACCAACTTAAAAAAAAATATTTTTTTTACCCACATTACTTTGTCCACTTTAAAGTCTGTTCACGTCCACTCAGCCGAGTCCCACTATTGCACATCTGCTTAAGAGTTCAGACCTTGTGAGAAAGTGGCCGAGGGGTTGTTTTGATAAGTGATGGTATGGGGAGGTAATGATCTCGCAGCGATCAGTCGCTCCTCTATAGCAAACAGCACGTCCAAATACTAAATCTCCTCGACTTTAGGGGTACTAACGGCTCACTCTGCTTTATAGGCGCTCCCTTTAACCAAATATGTTAATGGAGTGTATTAGTATGCTCTGTCAGATTTGCTAGAGGAGTTCAAAGACAAAGAAACCCAATCCATCAGTATGCATTATGAACTACTTGCTCAGCAGCCTTTCCCTGGCGAAGACGGGAACTTCAGCGGAGGACTGTTTATTAATGTTTTATACCGCTTTGTAATACAGTGAATATTTTGTGGACCCCGGCCCCTCACAGTCGAGATAAAGGGTTTGTGTCGCGCAGTCAATTAAGAGTGAGAAGATGTAGTGCGGCAGAGAGCCTGAGGTTTAACTTAAAAAATTTAAAAGTCCTAATTTCTCTCCGAGAGAAGCATCTTAAATTTTCAACACTCCACATTAACTCACCACATTAAGAGCGCTGGAGCCGAGAGGAGGTCAGCAGCGCTATAGACTCTGAAACTTTTTGACACAGAGAGAAGTTTCTAAAGAACCAGGCCACCCTGTCTGTTTTTGTCTCCTGTCAATATTTATAACATATCCCGCCTCGCCCCACGCCACGAGGCTGTACAGCGACACGACTGCAACTCAGAAAATGTACCACATCTGATGTAACGTATTATCCATAATCCAGTCGAGTGGCTGTGCGTCAGCCTTTTGTGGGCCTTTGCTCTTTCTTTTTTTTTTCTTGTTGAAAGGCATCTCTTTGTTGTGTGCAAGGTCCGGCTCCTCCTGTGATTGCGCCCAATGAAGCAACATGATCCACTCCTGCACTTTTCTGCACTTTGACAAAACATCAAGATGTAATCACACGAGCTATCGGCCCATAATTGCTCCACCACAACTTCTGTACACATCCTCCGCTCCTGCGCTGAATATCCATGCGTTGTAAACAGAGCCGTGGCCCCTTTTGTGATGAACGGGCAGCGAGCGGCGTTGTCTTGTGGGATTGGATCTCTGCCATGCGGTAATGGAAAAGGAGAGTCAGACCACTATGGCCGTCTGCAAGGTCTTTGTTCCTGCTATTGTCAGCAAACGCCTGCCGATGATGCGCGGGGGGCCACATGCGGTAATCATCTCTGTCCCTCAAGGGCACGACATTGTGGCTGTTGCTGTAAATGATGATGAGGTTTTTTTTTTCTTCTTCGAACCCCCTTTTGTCATTTCAGGTTTGTCCCCTGGAATTTCATGGGCCTCATTCTCAGAGCTGTTGTTTCCAGGTGGAGGATTTTTTTTTTTTTTATGTTTCAAAATAGAATCATTTTGAGTTTAGATCAATACTTTTCACTGAAAAACAGCAGATAAATTGAACCTTTGTAGGGAATCTGAAGTTCGCTTTCAGAGAAAAACTATCACCACAGACTTGTAAGATCTGGTCTGCAAAGAAAATCTTATATTTCTTAACCGAACATAATCACAGCCAACTGTATGCCCTGAAATCATCTGCCCAGTTCATCTGGCAAGAATGAATCTCACAGCCAAACAACCGCCTACAGGTTGTTTTTTTCTTTTTAATGTGCAAATCTTTTGTTGATGTGTTAAAAAAAAATGTAAAGAATTGGCAAAACAGCCCGTTCCCCTTCAAAAACCAGTGCAGGGATGAGCTTTATCTCCGGCGTTCAGTTCTGTTTGTGACATATTCAACCATAAAACCAGGTGTTTGTAGCTCTCAACGCCCGAGAGCTTAAGAATATGACATGAAATAGACATCCTGTCCAGTATGGTTCAATGCCCGACTGCTGAATGAGCTGCAGCTGATTACATCTCCCATCTCTGTTTGCATCTTCCATATATGTTGAGAGATTTGCTCAGAGTGGCCAAGCGATACATCCTCCTCCTTGACTTGAATTTCAATGATCTAATGTAATCTTGCCCCCCCTGCGTCCGCTGTTTCTCTTTGTGGTGACAAATGTTATTAACATGTCAATCAGCGGTGGCAGCCATATGACAGCTCGCCTGTCCCCATGGAGTTGAATTATTCATTTATTCTCACTGTCATACATCCACTTCTTGCCAATTACACAGCAGTCGCCTCCCTGCAGGAGAACAGCATTTATAAGGTGCTTTGTTTTTTAAGGTGCAGAAGCTGCTGGGACCACCCTGTGGCCTGAGGTGTACGGAGCATCCTGCACACCGCACCCTCTGTCCTCACGCACGCACACCTTAAAGACAAATAGATGCACCCAATAACAGCGCTGCACCCTCCTCCTCCTCCTCCTCCTCCTCCTCCTCCTCCTCCTCCCGATGCCCAGTTACTGTCCACACTGGTTTCTTATCCAGAGCTCCACGCTGTTAGCCATGGAATGCTTTTCATCAGGATTCGCTGGATGCCAAAACTTCCCCTTGGACTGGACGTGTTCGGGTGGCGGGCGTCTTTTGTCCTCGCTAATTACAGGCAGCTTGGTCCAGCGTGCCTGTGTGCACAGTGGTGGATCCACACAGAGGAAAGAACCTCTTCCCCACCTTCTCCGCCGTCACGGCACACAACAATAAAAATGTCTGGAAAGAGGCTGTTGGTGAAAATCGACAGGCCTGAAACCTGTGCAAATGGTTTGTTGTTTTATCTGTTTACGAGTTGTTTAATGTTTAATTTGGAAAAAAATATAGAGAGTTGTTGTTGACCCTGTCAGATTCAGTCAATTCAGTCCATTCAAAAGACCTCTATAAATCTGGCCTGGTTATATTAAACTCTATAGCAGTTGTAGCATGGAGTTTGTATATGCACCAGCTCAATGGTTTTAAAGCAAAATTAGACTATTAGATTAGATTAGATTAGATTATTTTAGCAGTGAATTTGACTGTGAAACTTGAAACAAACATTCTTCAACTCATGTTTACTCAGTGAAATCATTGGTATTAGTGTTGATATTGTATTTTCCTCCTTCCTGAGTTAATTGGTTTGTTTTTCAGCAGGATTATATATAGTATATATATATAAAAGAAAAGTTTTGAACCAATCAGCACCAAACCTGAAGAGAGAAAGGCACGTTATATTTTGGAGGAGTTCTGGTTAAATGGAGCAGATCCAGGATTATTTAACTCAATGTTTTTTTCCTAGTTACTCCTGAAATAATATATTGTATGAATCATAATAACACAAACACTGTAAAACTAACTAATAGTTTGTCAGTAATAAGTGATCATGCACATGGCTCCAGTGGCATTTTGTATTGTGGTTCATACAATGTCTACTTTCCTTTTCCCTTTTTTTATCTGAGCCATCCTCAGAGCCAGACAGACATGTGTAGGATTGTTTGGACTTGGCCCATTTGTGTGTTTTGATGCAGCCATTTTGCCTCTGATTTTCCGACACTTGTGAAGCTCAAGTGGGAGATACCATAGCTCTCTGAAATTCCCCACAGTCTGTATCCGACTTCAACAACAGCTTGGGCGGCTGATTTGAGCAATTTCTTTTCCCACTTGACTGCTTGTAATCGAGGTTTGTGAATATGATGTGGATGCAGGAGAAGTTCATCTAAGTCGTTGTTCAGATCTCCTGCCATGCTTCATTTCTTGCAGTGAGGAAAACATTAACCTTTTGACTGTCTGAATATATCTGTCAAATACCTGACCTGTGCAGAGGAAGCTGCTGGTGAATAGCTGCATTGTCACGCACGGTCTTGCTATATTCAGGAGACTTAATTATTGATATTAGAGTCACTTCTTTCTTTTTTTATTCCAATGGGAGACAGGGCTTTCTCTGAACATTTGTTGTAGACATGCCTAAGTACTGGAGTGTGTAATCTGTGGACCTACCACCACCGTCCATATGGGGGAATTTGAGGGAAGGGAAGTTTATTTCTTTTTTCTTTTTTTTTAATGCATTCAAATATTAAATCTTAATCAACTCATTAAAACTTAATCTCATGTGCGCTCACTCAATTCCCATGCCTGAAGGAACATATTGTCATCAAAGACTAGACAGAATAACAAATACTTTCACGTTCTTATACCCTGCATAATCCCAGTCGTCTGCTTCAGGTTCATGCAAACATAAGAAACTGCATGGGAAAGTTTTTTTTTTTTTTTACTCTTTGCAGGCCAAGATTTATCTGGTTTTATGGTTCAGTGTGCAGAGACAAATATTTCACTAACTGACAACAGTGCAGGGGGAAACATCTTGAGTGCAGAGAATCTTTTGGATGCATGAACCTGTGAGCTGGGACGAAGTATGTCTGGATCCCTCTCATCCACGCATTACTGACCAATTTGAGCCAACAAGAGATGTGAAGGGAGGGAGGGGAGGAGAGGGGAGAGAGGAATGGGGGGATAAAAGCTAGAAGGAGAGAAAGAGAAAAGAAAGGGGGGTTGGTGGAGTGAAAAACAGCGTCGCCCTGGGTTTAATTGGGAAAGCTTTGGCATTTTTCCGAAAATGAAACAACAGGGAAACAGGAAATGCAATTACACCCACAGAGAAACGTGTCAAACAGGTTGTGAGCTCTCTGGCCGAGCAAGTCTCACTCCTCTGTAATGAACAGTTTCTGTAGCCAAAGGCTCTCGGGGGTGGCTTGTTTCACAAAAAGGTGTGAAGTGAAGTGAAGTGAAGCTCTGCGAGTTTTCAGAGAGATGCGGCGACGGCGGCGGCGGCCGTGCTTCACCCGGAGCTGCATGGGCGACGAGAAGCCGAAGCCGCGTGCTGCTATATTTAACACCAGCTCGCCACCTGGTCCCCCGTCGCCGCTACAACACATTCGATGACACTTCGATTGACTCCACATCTGCCTCACATGCTGCGATTTCATTGCTGCTTTAATTAATGTAAACATATCATTTGGCAGGTGATGAGGTATTAATAGCGGCGGTCAAAAGGGAGCAGAGGATCTGACACAAAACGGTTCTGTCAGGGTCGCACAAAGATCCTGTGTGCACTGTATAATTGTCTCTTATCTTTAAATGGCATGTTGCATGCTGGGATAATGAGCAACTGCCACTCAGATGAGTTCGACACAAATGTCACAGTGATGAATGAGGAGGTTGGAGGATGATGATGGTGCTAATGGGGCCTTCTTCATCTCCTTCTTCTTCACAACACTCGCTTGTTATTGGCTTTTTCTAAACATTCTCTGGATGTAAACACGACCTCGCTTCTGCACATTTCAACCGCTTCACTGTTTGTTTTTTCTTTTAGTATGCACAGCTCTGTCTATACTTTATTGTTTAGCCGTCATTTGGCATTTAAAATATACAGAAAACAAACAGTTTAGTTTCAGTTTTTCTTACTTTAAATTCTAGTGACATCTTTAATTAGACAGTTTATGCAAATTAGAGAAGTTTTTTTTATTTGTTTTTATGTTTTCACAAATAGCAAAAAAGTAAAATCTCCTCACTCCACTGCTTTTGTTTTGAGTTGAAAGAAAAGTAATTATTTAATTTTCCCATTAAAAGTTGGTTATTCAAGTTATTTCAGTGCTTCTGAAAGTACATTTTATCCTGTTGATTATAAACATGCATATATTTATCTTCAAACACCACCTTGCAAAACATCTATATTCAGCTTCTACTTTAAAGGGATAGTTCAACATTTTGGCAAATTCGCCCATTGCCATAATTGGAATTACCTTTATTTGTCGGTGCATGTTGTTTTGACAGAGAGGCGCACAGACGCGGTACACAGTACTTATGGTTTTGCCTAAATCCCCACTCCAACAACTCCAAAAGCTCTCGTGGAGAAGTTGTGACCTGCACATTACCACGCTATGAAATAATAATGCAACATTACCAGACGGAGTTGTTTTCGAGGCAAATGTGTAGCTGGAACTACACTCCAGATGTGAGTGATTTCAAAAACGCAAGTAGTTCCGAGTATTTGCTTCATTTACATAATTATACGTTATTATTTCATAGTGTGGCGAATGTGCAGGTCACGACTTCTCCACGAGAGCGTTTTGGAGTTGTTGGAGTGTGTATTTAGGGAAAACCAAAAGTACTGCGTACTGCGTCTCTGCTCCTCTCTCTCAAAACAACATTTCATTTCATTTCAATTTTATTTGAAAGGGACAGTGCAAGTTAATGGACATCATCGTGTACGATAATGTAAATGTGCCAGATTGTAGCCATGGGCTAATTTCCATCTGCTGTCCCTAGAAGATGTTCCCTGGGTAAAATAGAGAGACACATAAAAACAGGTAATCACATTCTTAAAACAAAGAAACAGTACGTTCAGTAGAAACATCTGGTAAAGTGCAGACATGCCTCAAGTGCAATTAATAACAAAGTGCAATCAGTCGTAATAAAGTGTATGTAGCAGTACATTGTACCGTAAAGTCTGGATAACAGTAAAGTGCATTAGTCATTAAATAAACATGTTTCAATCTGCCAAATATACATTCAGTAATGTAATTCTAAAGTATACAGTTGTTGTATGCATTGTACCTGTATTATTTACTTGTGTTGCACATAGCCATTGCATCATAACCAAAACTGCATGACTGACAAATAAAGGTAATTAACCTACTCTATGACTATAGGGATTATGGCAATGGGCGAATTTGCCATAATGTTGAATTATCCCTTTAACTCTTATTGTACCCCTTTGTCCTGGCTTTTACTGCTGCTTATCTGGGAATAGGTCATGGCAGGGGTCAGAGGTCAGGAGTATGTGAGATGTTTTCTGGATCTACCAACATGTCCACTGCTCCTCCCGGCTGCAGAGGAACCAGATAAACTGTACCGGCTCCACGACCAGACACCTGATCCAACACACTGCAGCTCCTCACTCCTCACCCTGTCTCTGCTGGTCAGACACTGTTTGTATTCACAGTCTCTTCCTTCCAGCCGTCGCCCAAACGTCTCGTCTCCACAGATGTCGGTTGGAAAAAAGTGGTAAATTTAGACTTTTGCCTTCAAACTTGGCTCCTTCTTCTCCTTCTTCACCCGCGACAAACGAGACACCTGAGCTCCTTCTCCTGGGGCCGTGACTCACTCCCACTCTGAACCCTGTGGAGCTGCAATTTCTACCTTATCCGGATTAGAGAGACCTGCACCCCCCCTTTGCCACCGCCACCCACCCACCCCGCCCGGAGCTACAGTGTATAAGCCTGGGAGGAGGAGGAGGACCTCACCGGCTATTAATTCCCAGTGTTCGGGGCTACGCCGGTGGGAACCCAGCTGGGTGCTGCCCCCAAAAACGAATGACACAGGACCACCACCAGATTGTGTTTCCAGTTGGGTGGCAGGTGAACACCTCGGCGCGCTGACCCCCAGGGCTGTGGCAATAAAAACCCCTGCTTGTTCTGATTGACAACGCTGGAGGTGATGCATTTCACGCCACAGTCACACCGGTGCTAGCTGGCACATGTTTGACTAACATCAGGCGTCTAACTTTCGCCCCTTTGATGCAGTTTGAACACGTGTTTAATTTTCTCTCACTGCTGGAGTGAGTGGCGACACGCGGAAAGTTACGGCCCCGCAGCTTTAATGTTTCGTATAAGATAAACGAACTATTGAGATTGAATTTTATAGCATGACGCGCCTCAGATGAAATGCTCGCAATGCTATTTCATCATTGTCCCAGCATGCCGTCGTATTCCTTTATTTTTATTCAGATGCATTCTCATTATCCCGCACCGCCTTCATCACTTCAAACTTTAAACGGAGACACAATCACATTTCATATCTTAAGACAATTAAATCCAAGTTGTTTGGTAGGTGTAAACAAAACATTTTCAAATTATTTCTTGTTCACACTTCAGTCATCGTCTCACCATGTCATCACATTCAATTTCACTCTGTTGTACTATCATTGTTTTGTCCATGCTCTGCTGCACGGCTTGAAAAAGGCCCTGGAAACACTTGTTAGTCTTTTCCTTGTCAGGTCACACAGGCTCCCCGGTCGTGGAGTGCAGATGTGATACGGCGATCTTTCCACATGATATAGTGTTGCAATCAGTCAACACGTGCTTCCAACCCGTCGTCCCCACTCTGCTGCTGCAGGAACGACCTGCTTTGATATTTTCCAAATGAGTGGAACTTGGTGTCAGGAGGGCAACGGCTTACAACCTTGATTCACAGCCTGCGATTCGTGTAATCACCGTGTGCCTGGATTTACAGGGGGTTTTTTTTCTTCCTTTCCTCCTCCCTCCAGGGCGGGGGTCACGTTTCGTCTCTCGCTCTGCGGGACGCCGGGGAAACATCTGGATTCGCCATAGGGAAAACCCCCGAGGCCAAAAGGAGCAGGAATCGTCATCAGCTATTTAAAAAAAAGTGTATCAAGCTTATAGGAGCAGGGAGTTTGATCAAAGCCCGGCTCGTTCAACTTTGTCTGGCCCCCCCCTCCACCTCCCACCTCCCACCTCCCGTCCTCCACCACCTCGTGGGCTTTTCATCACATCACAAGGACAGAGAGAAGCCTTGGAAGGGTGAGAAGCCAAGTCAGAGTAATTAAAGCAGCAAGTCAAAGACACAGGACGTTGCCACTGCTGCCAGGTGAACCAGGAAAAGAAAAAAAAGCATCTTCAAAATGAGTGCCTCTCAGAAATGAGGATATGAAACCCACAAATTGGGTTTTAATAGCTTTCAGAAATCTAAAGGTCACCGTACACACACTGAGCCCAGAGCTGCCCATATAAACTTTTAGGTTTTGGAGGAAAAGAAAAAAAAACATCAAAATTGCACCTGCAAGTTGTTTTCTCTGAGAACAACACCTCCCTGGGTGAGAAAACCCTGTCTCGTCCTGTCCAACCTTGTTTGTTCATATTTCTGGACTTTAAAGGGCCTTTTGAGATCAGATCAGATTGAAGGTTTTGGATTTTGAATTTTCTCCACTTTTTTCTATCTTTCACGTTGTATTAAAAATGAAACCGACTCACTGGAAGTTTTTATTTTTTAAAATGTTAACAGCGAAAATGTTAATGAAGTTCGTTAAAGAAATTCCAGCCCACGCTTTTCTGTTTAGCCTCGATTCCACTTCAAAAGGACGTATCTATACTTAATGATGAAAGTTCAAGAGGAAGGTTCTCGTATCACACTAATCGCTTTTCCATATGAACTCTTATGCACACCCCTCCCCCCATTTTTTTTATATTCCAGTGTCAGGAATTTTTCTCACATCCCATCATGAAATCACCCATCCCCTGTGCACTCCCTATTTGGATTAATCACCTACTACCTCACTTCACTGGTCTCCCACATCCCACCACTACCTCCCCTTTTTCTGCTCCTCTCCTCCTGACATCAGACATCATCATTGCTTCCCTGTTGTATGAAACACAATACAGCTGTGGCGTTTCAACACAACCTTGAACTAACCGTGATCATGACTTCACTGCATCTCTGTGCCAAAGCCAAATATATTGCACCGGCATTCCAGTGCACTAAACCTAATGTTACCCTCTCTCTCTTTGCTGCAGTGGTAATATGACACCTGCAGTATGAATGGGCATAAAGAGCACAGATTGACCTTTAGCTCTCAGCCCGTCAGCCAGACATCGCATTGAAACGTATCTCTTCTTTTGTTTAATGCGAACTGTTGCTGCTGCAGCGTAACGCACTGCGTCCTGGTTGTAAAAGCTTTCAAGAGCTTGCATCAGATGAAATCAGTATTGTGAGGAGGAGCCGCAGTGTCGCACAACAAAAAGGTGCTTTTGCAACCTGTGGTGGTTACCCATAACACCCCTGTCTCCAGGTTCACAGCCTCGCTCTCTGTTCCTCTGCAGTGGCGAAGCTCGTTTACATTAACTGACTGCTAATATAAGCAGGCAGATCAAAGGCGAATGTGGGGGTGTATGCACGGTATGCTCTTGCTACACGGTCAGTGTTAACGTTACCGACTGTTTACTTACTGGTGTAGACGAGCAGTTGGAAGTTCAGCTTCAAACTTCATCTCTTTGCATAGCAACATCTGTCTCCAGTGGTGAAAAGCAACACTAACTTGTCTCTAACATGTCTTTTAGGCCGACTCTAATCTACTTGTTAGCATGCGAACAGTTTAGCCTCACTTTATAACTGTTCTGTAATCTCTTGGTCGCTTTAATACTTTTTTGGCCAATTAATATACGTATGTTGTTCATGTTATATATGTTGTGTAAGATGTCATGGTTTTATCATGATGCGTTGCTATTGTCGTAGTCCTGCTTCTTGTGCTTTTATCTTCATTGTTTTTATGTTGAACTTCAACCTGCCAATGAGACTGGGGATGGAAATTAGCCACTTGGCTACACCCCCACATATTTACACAACAGTGTTCATTACAGTAATATGTACTGTTCCCATAAATTAAAAAAACAAAAAAATCAGTACTTCTTCAGCAGCAGCCCACTGTAGTTTCCAAGCTGCCCTGAAGAGGCAGCGCTGCTCAGAGGAAGTTTTACACCCCATTTGTCAGACTCAATCACACAAGGCGGGCCAAGCAGTATTGACATTTATTGAACACACTAAAACTGACATTGTTTGAATCAGAAATATGAATCTGAACAGACAGCATACTGTAAAATCTCTCAATAAAAATAAAATGAAATAAGAATAAACCAAATGAAAATAAAAATGACTTTGTTTTTCATTAACGGTGCCTCTCAAACAAAATGAGAATATATCAGATCACCGCAAACTGGTGAAAACTGTATTGTGATTTCAGAAAAGGGAGTAAAAAATAACAACAAAGCTCATATATTTAGCCTAGTCCAAGACGACTTCTGTGTGCTTTGTTGTCAACAGAGCAGCAGATAGGGCTTGTCATGACTGTACAGTGGCTGTTGCAGTGTATTATGGGATTCATAGTGTGTTTAGTGTGAACACTATACCGGTGGACCATTAAAAATAGAAATATTTATAGGTTTTATTATAACCTCTTGTCTTCTAATCACAACAATAGCTGATGAGCTTCTTTATCTGAGCAACAATCACCACCTGCTCCTGACAAGAAATTCAGTGGCAGGAAAAACTTATAAATAGCTGCTTTAATATAGCTGATCGAAAATAACCTCTACAGTCATTGTCAGTGTGTAATAATGACAGATTAATGTGCAGACCTGTGGATGATGCAGCCCCCCATGATCCTCTGAGGCAAAGATACAGTATATGACGAATCGATGATTGGATGTAAAATGTGGCATCTGAGCATTTTTGGTTGGATCTTTTTGTAGGTTAAAAACCAAGCTGAGCTTTGGAGAAATTGATGTGAATGATTTTTTCCTGATGAAATAAAATGTCAGGGCAAGTCATTAGTGTCTCATCCAAATTTCATAGTAATCAATCCGGCACTCGTTGAATCCAGTTTGCGCTGCGGCTCCGACTTTTTAAGACGAGTCTACTTTGCAGTCTGTAATATTAAGAGCGCGAGGAATAAAAATTGAAAGGCTCCCAAAAGGTGCTGAGTGATGGAGGTTAATACAGCTTCTGAACTTCTGCAGGTGCGCTTGTTAAAGCAATCAATCTTCTATAAAGGGGAAATCTTGCTTTTAAACCTTCAGTGAGCTGTCCTGTGTTTTTTCTTTTTTCCACTGGAAGCTCAGGAATGGAGAGACATAGATCTGTTCCTGAGGACTTGGCGGTGTCGACCTCCGAACCATAAAAATACAATACAGGAAGAAGGAGAGCACGCGCAGCGCTGCTGGGATACAATGGGGTCGAGTTGTAGTGTTGTTTTATTGATCCTGTTCTGTTGTGTTGAATTAACATTATGCCACTGTAAAAACTTCAAATCCAGGTCGGTGTCGGAGCAGCTCTCCCCTTCCTCCGCTCCGCCTTCCTTCAACCGAGCCAGACCGAACATCTTGTACCTTGCACAGTTATTACTTCAATACATTATTCTGCAAAAATCGATAATCAGCTTCCACCTGAATTCACCTGCGTTCATGTTTTGTCCTTGATAATTTGTCACAAGTCGCTCGCAGAACAGAAATTACCAACAGGAACAAGATGCCAGGAGTTCTTAATTATCTGTCAACAACGGCAGAATAACTGGAAGCCTTTATCTGCAGAGGACGCTGACAGCACAAGTAAATCAACACACGGGGGGATCTATTTCCTCTGTCAGTACCAAACTGTAAATGTGTTATTTATATTTTCTGCCCCTGCAACGAAATGCATTTCGTTTAAAAAGAAATGTCAATCGCATAATCCGAAATATTGAACTTAAAAGAGCGTAAAAAGTGCATTGATCCTGCTGTTTATTGCCCCTGCCTCGGTTGTGTGTGCCATTTGAGGGGCTGTTGACATCATCGACTGTACTCTCCCCTGTGGGTGTCTGATATGAATGTCAATCCGGTGACCCCTGAGAAAGAATGGATGCAGAGGTGCTGCTGGTGACGAGGTGGTCCGATGGTCGGTGACATGATCCCAGCAGACAGAACAACCAGCCTCTTGTACCTGTTCACTTATAAGTGCTCAGCTCCATCTAATCCACTGCAGTGCTGCGTTGCTCTGCCTGTCTCCAGGGTGTTATTGTTTCTCTGGTCAAACTGACTTCACTTTTATTGATGCCTCCCGTGCTGCTGTCTCTATACAATAGACTGTTATTGTGGAGCCGGGGGGGCGCGCTGCAGATGTCATCATTCATCACATATATTGGTATTCTTTAGTGCCGCGCTTTGTTTCTGAATTTTAAAATAGTTTTGGTTCCTGTTGCATTTCTACTTCGTTGCTCAATATTCCCTCTCAGCTACAGCTACAGGACCGGTGTGTGTGTGTGTGTGTGTGTGTGAAAGAGAGCGCATGCATCACCTTGTCAGCGCTGCAGTCGATTTTGTAACTTTACTTGGCCCTAACAACACACCATTAGGTTTTTTGAGGAGCAGTCAATCAATCAAAACAAAAGAACTATTATTATTTCGGTCACCTCTGCTCAGCTGAAACAGAGAAACATGGGAGAGTTTTCATCAGGTTGGGTTGTTTAAGGTCGAACAGGTTGGAAAATTAAGACGTTGACGCTGATTTACAAGGGTGCAGGGTTATTGATCGATCGGAAAAGGGAAGCAGAAACAGAAGCCAAAAGAAAAAGTCAAAAACGTCCTAATTGGAATGAACCTGTAGCTAATGATTTTGTTGAAGGCTGATAATGATTTGCTAATGACAAATGCTTTGCAGCATTTATCAGAAAAAGGCTTTTTGGTTGACAGGGTGTGAAAAATACCTGAGTCATAAATAAATATCAATACAAGAGCAAGAATATCAAGTCATTAATGGTCAATAATTAAAAAAAAATAGGATCTAACTTTAAGCAGCAGTGACATTTCTGTTTCTTTTAATATAATACACTAATATATGATCATAATATTCATTAAAATGTGTATTATCTCCAGCTCTGAATGCCTTATGCACTTTGTTTTGCACAAGAGTAAGTTGTTACAGAAGGCCAATAAGTGAAGTGCAACTAGTTGTTTATCATTAAAATCATTCACAAGTGGATAAATCAAAAGAGAACAATAAACACTAATGATAATAACACAATCACTGGCACACAGTCAACATAATAGGTCAGTTTTTAACATTGTGATTGTCCATTTCACTTTCAAGTCACATGCTAATAGTAATAAAGTGGTCCAGATAACCAGAGGTTCAGTTCAGGTCGGAGCTTCCAGATGAACTAAGGAGCTAAAACGACAGAGCAGGTTTGAGGCTGAATGAGCATAAACAGCCAAATAGATTGTTCACTTCCTGACAACCTGAAAGTTGCTCTAAGTGCTCCCTTCAACCTGATCTATAACACTTTAGAAACACAGGCTGATTATATGGTGGAAACTGCTGCAGACATCTCATCACTTCTACATTCTCAGTTAGTTCCTACAAAAACCTGTTGACTGAAATTGGAGAATCTGTTGTGCTTCGGAAAAATCTGGATTGGAAAATAATTATTTCTTCCCCATGCAGGAAAAAAAAACCCTGGGAGTGTGGTGTTCTTTAGAGAAGGTCTTAACCCGCCACCTGCTCCAGAGCAGCTGCTCAGTCGGCAGCAGAAGACAAACTAATTGTACTGCAAAGCTCCAGAGTGTGAATACATGATGCAGCCGTCTGAATAAGAATCAGGGAGCTGCAGTGTTCAGGCCCCGGCTAAAGTTTCCTTGGGAGAAAAGTCTTTGCAGAGATGCATGAGGAGACAGATGCTTTAAGATCTGTAGGGTGAGGATCTTTTTTTGACTCTGAGCCAAAACAAAAAAACAAAAATGGCTTTCTCCCTGTGTCCTGTAGAATCACCCTCTGCTTTAGCTTTATGACAGATGCGGCACTTTGACAATCAATTCCAGTCTGGCATCCTCATGTTTATCTGCAGGCAGAGCACTTTGGGCCTCCATTCATAGTATTGATGGTAGGAGCAGAGAGGACTCCTAATCTCCCTCTATGACACGGCCCTGACAGCAGACTGTAAATCAACTTCTTCAGGGAGGCTGTTCATGCAAAAGATGTATATTTAAAGCTGACTGTTTTCAGTTTTTAGGAGGTTTTTCATGCAAAGTACCCAGGTATTTACACCAGATCATTTTAGCAAGTGGAGATACGCGGCTCAGTGCAACAAACGAGATCCTCTTGCATTTCAAACGGTTTAAAAACTGCTTAGATTAATGGAAAATGAGAAAGAAATTAGGAAAAAAAACACAAGAAAGTTCAAATAAATGGATTAATAAGTGGTGTAACTATGTCTTGTGTTCTGTGTTTTTAAATCACAAATCGCACTGAGATTTTTTGCCCAAATTACCTTTTTTAATCAAATTTTCTCTCTGATGAAGCCGCAGATTTGTTTTTATTAGAAGCTGAAAATAATGAGCAGCTCCCGTAAGGTTGTAAATTTCATAATTAAAATATCGAAACGTTCCAAAGTCTGTGTCATCCTCTTATTACATTTTTAGTTCGTAACAGAAAATATAGTCATTAGCCCTTAGATTTTGCCTTTCAAGTGTGTTAAAAGCAGAAGTTTCCTTCCTTTTAATCCATCAGACAGACAACGCACTCTCCTGCATGCACCTGCGTTGAAGAGATGTGTTGTCCTCCTTTCCCACTCTCCATCCATTTCCCTGTATTTTCCTTCTTTTACCTTTTCCATCTGTCTCCATCTCACTTCAGAGACTTTAATTTCTCCTTTCACCTCCACGTCTCTGGCTTGCAGGAAGTATCTTAGGTCTTAGATGAGGACCTCCACTTAAGCACACTAAGAGGACTTGAATGCAACGCCACAGGACCAATCCACTGTCAGTTCTGGCTTCAGGGCTGCTAAGGGGACACCGCCTGACAAGTAAATAAGCCACTTGGGAACTTGTGGAGTGCTGCCCTGGAGAGTTAGAGACCGAAGGGACAAAGATGAGAGGCCAAGAGAGCAAGCTTAATGGAAACACTATAGTCTGCCACCCAGGAGACCCCATAACCTCCCGAACAACCCCGCCATTATCATCTCATTAGCTGTGAAACTAAGGGATTTAATGAATCAGAATACATCCTGAACAAAGAGATATTTTCTCCTCTTGGAAAAGCACTTGATCATTCTTTTTTTGGGGGTGCATACACTCCTTCCAGATTTAACCTGATTGATTTAAGTGTTTTGAAAATCTTGGAAAATCCTTCAGTTTTCCAAGTATCCCCTCCCCCCTCATCTAGACTTTATGTGTTACTCTAACTGAATGAGGTTTCTGGGTTTCCTGACTGCAGCTTTGTGAGCACCAGACCACAGATTAGGTCTTGGTTGAAAATGTATTATTGAGGAAATTATGGTTGGAAAACTTCGTCTTCGTGTTGACAGAATCCTGTCTCAAGAAAATAATAGAAACATGGTGACTGATAATAAAGAAAATGCAACAAAAATATGAGAATAAATCATGATGTACGTACATGAAGAATATGACATCTCTCAAAACATTACTCGTGCTCTCGGTCCAAGATGAAAACATCAGATCATAATGGAGCAAGTTGATCAAATAATTAACAATACATGAAATTAACACAGAGGCCTTATTTTGATTATTGTTTTCCATTGTTTGAGCTTGTGCTGACTGACTAACTTTATCTTTTGCCTGAATATTCAGTTTAAGATATGCTGTACTTGATAAAGCTGCAGCTACCTGCAGTAACCCTGGGAACACAGTGGCTGCATCACTACCGCCATCTCGATTTCTTTACATAGAGTTTGCAGGCTGCTCAATTTCTGGTTTACTTTTGACACTAAAAACTACTCTATTTAGTACTCTATCTTTTCTACTTACATCATCTTATTTCACCCTCTTATTATTTAATGGCACAATAGCACTTGTGCCTTCTTGTCTTGTCCTAAAATTTGACTTGACATTGTTCGATAATTTGAATGGAGGTTTGCCTGTTGTCCTCAGAGTTTCTCTGAGAATTTGCAGTTTGCAGTTAACTCAATACATGTACAGAAACCCAGTTAAGTGTTTGACATAGGAGCAGCTTTCTATAGCGCTGAGAACAAGACAGCTCTGTAATTTTCCTGTATGTCATGTCAGGAAGTGGGGAACACTTTTCAACATCTTTGGCAACTTTTCATACATACTCAAAGTTCTGTTATTGCAAATGGACCATTAGCTGCACAGCCTCTATGTTGAAAATCACGACTGTTGCCATTTTTATCAGCAATGTGCGAACAGAGATGGCGATGTAAAACGCTGTAAACTCAGGATAAGACTCGTCAGCTACTGAAATGAATGAGATGAGATTTTGTTTCCAGATCTGTCCAGTGAGTCAGTGCAGTTCAGGAAGTGCACTCTGAAAGACATGAGGCCGATGCTAATGAGGTAACGACAGAGAGACGTGAACAATCACCTTATGGTTTTCTTCTCAACATGAATCAATGCAAACTGGGTTCGGTGCAACCGGTCTGAGCTGTGTTGTGTTCTCTAAGATCTAACAGGTCTGTTTGCACCGTCTGCAAATGTTTCTTCATTTACTTCCCGTTTAATTAGATTAGTCACATGCAATTTGTTGGATTTATCGTTGAGCTCGGCTACGACAGAAGTTGGTTTAGAAACATATGCACACACATGAACTGGCACGCACATACTGTTGCACACTACATCTGTGCTAACCCGTCCGTGGAGAATGCCCAATGTGACAGCTGTTGGCGCAGTCATTTTGTTTTTTTGGGTCTAAATCAGGATAAACAGCACAGTCTTTTCCCATGAACCATTGCCGAGGCCTTGCCAGCAGACACATCTTTCACCCTCACCCATACACACCCACCCACAGTATGTAAACAGCTGTATATGCCTGCATGTGTTCTCACTTATAAGTTATCTTTAAGTTGTATATGTCATTAGATTGAATTGCTCTCAGGAAAACAATGTCCACTCCAACTAAACAGCACTGAGTTTAAAATGTCACATTTCCCATCCTGTGACTGTATAATAAGTTTTCTTCCTTTTACAATTACAAATGTAAGAATTTGTTTTTTGATCCAAGCAGAAAAATAATTTAGTCTAGCCAAGTTATTACAGCACTTACAAATAAAAACAGGCATCTATTTATGTAAAGCAGTGAGAGGAAAGGTACAAATCAATTTGAACATGTACTATAAATTAGACTTTTCAGGGAAACATTTGCAACAGCTGCAAATTTCCCCCGGTTTTGATCCACTAGTGATCTCTGTCTGGTTGTTGTGCAGCCTCAAACATGGAGACCAAAAAAATGTGCCCTGTTGCAGAACAACTGCAGCTGTCTGGCATATTGAAAATAAATACCAATATGTTGGAACATATGGTTCACAAACAAAATATTAAATTGCTTAGTTTTACAAGTTATTGGTGTGCTCAAATGTGTGTTATTAAAAACAATAAAATCAGACTGTGTAAGTTTTTTTGTGAAATCAGCACTGTGAATTTACGTAAAGTAATTTTACAAAAGTTTTCTTTAAGGTAGTATATTACTGTATAACAGCGCTGTGGCCAATAAGTTGGGAAATGTGTACACAGCAAAACTAAATCATCCTTAAAGAATCTCTGTTTCCATTTTAAATGCAGGATTATAAAAAAAAAAAACAAGTCCAAACAAATTGATTTTGTATGATATAAAATTATTACTATATAAAAAAGTTTAGAAATGTGTTCACAACAAAAAAGAAATCATCCTGCATTAAAAGTTTCCATTTTAATGCAGGATTAAAATCATATGTATTATAAAACACAAAAAGTAAAAATCCTCATATGAGACACATATTTGAATACAATTAAGGTTCAAGAAACTATTTGTTAGTCAATGTTAGCTAATCAGTCTTGGAAAAAAACATTGTCAATTCAGCATCACTTGTCCTGTGTGCGTCTGTCACGGTTTTTCAACTACTGAAGTTAGCATGCTAACTATCTAGCTCCAGTTCGGCCACACCTCTTCGCCATTTTCCGATACCGAGTCACTGTAGCCTCCAGACTGCCCGGAAGATCCGGTGCTGCTGCTTCTCTCATTGAATGACAAGTGACAATCAACACCACCTGCGCCCAACAAGGTCATGTTGGGCAGCGGAGAAAACTTACAAATATTCCAATTTAACCTTTGATCAGACGTCACCACTGCTAATTTAGACACCAACATGTGCTGCAGTTAGCTAAAATTAGCAATCATTGTTTGTGGGTGGAATGCACAGTGCAGTGGTCACCACTAATGATGATAAGTATCTGCAAAAAACTTAACAGCTTCCCTATAAAAGCCATACAATCAAT
Organism: Trachurus japonicus; assembly: GCF_045865225.1. NCBI lineage: Eukaryota > Metazoa > Chordata > Actinopteri > Carangiformes > Carangidae > Trachurus > Trachurus japonicus. The sequence goes on from NC_140916.1 coordinate 9,733,266, forward strand.
CTGGAAAGGCCTGGATAATGTCTTTGCCACTAAATGCTGGATTAGCGAACAGCTCTGTCCCTTTCAAGTAACATTTACAACATCACAATGCGCTGCTGTGGACAGTGAATAGATGTCTGTTTAATATTCTGCTGCTTCTTTTCATATTGACGAACCAAAGGAAGCTATTTGAAGAATTTCTGACATTTGCAAGATGGTATGTTGTGGTCATTGCTCTGGTGTGATTAATTCCACAGCAATCGGTTGTTTTGCAGCACAACATTAGCGACAAAGCATCACACACAGCCAAACGTTGTATCACAGGGGCGAATGAGTCGATCCCACAGCAATGATGAGCACGCTAACTGTGGGGAACTGTTATCAAAGGCTGCATGACATATGTTGGAGGAGTGACAGCAGTAAAATCTTCTACAGGGAGGAGATGATAGCGTTTTAAACTTTAAACTCTGTTGTTGACGTCCATGACCTCTCCCTTGTAACCAGCAGTAAACACCCTGTTAATAACACACAATGGTACTGAGTGTGGAGGAGGCCTGCTCCATCACTGGGCCTAAAACATTGTCTTATTAAAATTTAATGGATAAGGTAGCCTACTGTACTGTAATCACACTAATTTACAAAGATGGACAGTTCAACAAACCCTCACACAGATCTTAAAGAGTTGTGAAACTGGTACTTTCCAAATGGGCTAATCCTGATTTTTAGGCTTTAAGGACTTGCTTGTGGTTTGTGGTGTCATCCCTGGAGATTTACGAAACACTTGGCTAAATGGTGGTGGTGGTGGTGTGAAACATGGCTGCGATAGAAATGTTACACTAGAATATATCAGTTATCAGTTACAACAGAGGTTAAACGAAGCACTGAGGGACTCACATCGCCCTGGGCTCAGGTTAACCCCAGGTTAACAATGTGTGTGTGAAAAGGGTTTAGTTATCGCAGGGCAATTCTTAGCCCAGGGCTAAGGCTAGCTGGACTAAAATTATACAGTGTGAAAAGCACTGAGAGAGACATAACAAACCCTACACAGAGGAAGTTCCAGCACAAAGAATGACTCCAAATTCAATTTAATTCAATTTTTTTGTCTCAAGGCACTCCACAGGGTAAGATCAAGATATTGTTTATTAATTGTAAGGTTATTCTAATTTGACTGAATATGTAAACATGCAACAGTTTGCTAACATGTTAACCTCAACAACTGTTTAAAGTGATAATACGTCACTGTCATGTTGTTTTTCGGTCTCCCAGTGACTTCAAAATTGTGCATTAGAAAACTAAATCTTATTTTATTTTTCAGGGGAAGATAAATACTATTAGGTCATACCACTGCAACACTTGAGTGTGGTTGAAACAAGGTTGTTTAAGGTAGACTATTTGAGACAGGACAGCGTTTAAGAAAACCACTTTCTGTTCCCATTTACCAAATCTTACTTGACCTAGTGCAGTGAAAATGATACAGGACTACCCCTTATCCACCATTGCATTTTACATTACAATCCACAGTCTGGCAGGTAGACAAGTTGCAGAAACCCTGGAAACACCATGTGCCTTTCCACGGTTTTTTATTTATTTATTTTCCTTTAATCAGACAAAACTACTATAGTCAGGTTCACCTCCCTGTTTTCAACAGATCAGCCCGGGTCCAGTCATCAATTCGTCATCTCCATCCTCAGAGGGTGACATTTCAAGTTTCAAGAATTAATGAATTCATGCATCAAACTTTCTTATAAAAGAGCTGAGGACGGATTTAGGGGGTTTTAAGCGGCCCCCTTGCAGGTTGAGAAGACTTTGATCTGTTTGATCAGGACACACTCCGAGCTTAGCATTTCAAGGCAAGACATTCTTTTTATGAGAATACCAATTTAAAATCTGCTACGAGATAAAGAGCAGCGCTGCAGACGCATGCTTCAAGTTTCTACAAATAACACGAGCAGTACTCTATTTTTTTTATAATAATGACAACTCCAGTTTGTCCTTGTATCTGCTGCTGCCATTTGTGATTTTATTTTATTCCTCTGTGCTGTTCTGCAGAATCAGAACACATCTGGTCATTAGGTTTGATACAGTAACTGAGACGTAACTTAATCTGATTCACAAATATTCCATTAATGAAATAAAAGTTTCATGAATGAGCCACATTACCGTTGTCATCTTGAGTATGTCAGACATTTCTTGGAGCAACAAAAGCAAAGTGTCAGAAACGGTCAAAGTCATTGTACAAATGCAGGGGTTATGTTACTGAACCCAGCTAAAAATGGCTCATTTTACATGAAATATTTTCTGCAGACTCTGTCTTTCTCTTTAGTGAATAGAGCCCCGTCCGTCCTGTCTGTGGAGCAGCAGGCGACTGGGTGAAGGAACAGACTACAAAGCATTACCAGGCAGCCGGCTCCATGGCCAACAGCCTCCAGCACCCACGTCCATCTCCCGACCTCCACCGCCATAATTGCAGGGCCCTTGCACCCTTCAACCAGAGAGGCCTCCATCCACAAGCTACTGTTTGATTTTATGAGAGGGTTCGGTTGTATAATCATGGAGGTAATCAGGAGCAAAAGGAAAGAAATGGAAAGGGGGGGGATTGAGGGATGGGTGGATGGGATGGACAAGGTAGTGGAAAATGCAAAAAAATATCTAATGTATTGATAAAGAAAAAGATGGATAGATGGGTGAAAAGAAGAAATAAATGGATAGACAGAAGATGGATGAATGGGGAAAAACTGGATTGCGTAAGATATATTATGGATGGATGGATGGATGGATGGATGGATGGATGGATGGATGGATGGATAGATAGATAGATAGATAGATAGATACTGTAGATAGATAGATAGATAGATAGATAGATAGATAGATAGATAGATAGATAGATAGATAGATAGATAGATAGATAGATAGATAGATAGATAGATAGATAGATGCATCTGTGCATGGACACAAAGGAAAGATTGATAGAGAGAAGACTAATAAATCTGTGGATGATTAAAGGGCTAGATAACTTGGAATAACTTGCAAAAATATCCAACCTATGGATGGATGAAAGGAAAGAAAAAAGCTAGATAGATAGATAGATAGATAGATAGATAGATAGATAGATAGATAGATAGATAGATAGATAGATAGATAGATAGATAGATAGATAGATAGATAGATAGATAGATAGATAGATAGATAGATGGGAAAAAATGGATAAATAGGAAATACCTGGATACAAGGAAAGATGGATGGATGAAGATTAAACAGATGGGTTCAAATGGTGCTGTGTGCCTATAGCATCCTAACATATGCACACCCACTGCAGACAGAGCACGTGCTGCAGACAAAGACAAACAGGAACCAGGAGCTTCCCACAGCTCGGGGTGAAGCCGACCGGGCTCCCCCCGCTGTGGCACCCCGCGCTCCTGTCCGGAGCTAACCGACCGCCGGGCGCTAACAAGTCAAGCCGCTCTTTCATCTGGGCCCTTTAAGGGGGAGTGGGGGCTGAGTGCTGGTGAATTTGGGGGAGAGAGGGTGTGTGTGTGGGTGGAGGGTGAGAGGTTTAGGCAGCCTGGCTCACATCCGCTGATAGTCATGAAATATGTATAGGAACCGCGCCTCAGCCGGGCCATAATTGATCAGAGGACACCATTAACCACGGCACATCCCAGTTTGGCTGCACCTGTGAACCCCACCCCCATACACATCCCCATCCCCATCCCCATCCTCATCCCCATCCCCACCCCCATCTTTAACGAGCTGCGACGATCAGACAGACAAGAGAGGGAGGAAGAGGGAGATGAATGAACGAGGCACGCCCAGGAGCTCAGTCAGAGCCAAAGTCATCATTTTCTGTCAGCGTTAGCGCTCTGTCATTAGCATATTGTTGTGCAGCCCAAGCTCGGCTTTAGCAAATATTTGCAGGAGAGTAAATTATATCAAGTAAAACTACTATCATGTTCGGGACACCGTGGTCAATATTGCAGGAATTAAAGAGTCAGTCTACCTCTGCAGCCACGCTTCTCTTTGTGTTGTGGATGCAGTGCTTTTTAATCAGCTAACCTATGATTGGTGACCTCACTCACACATGAAACATTTTTATTTTATGTACATCTTTATGATAAGCTGACATTTTGTGTCTTGTTCTTCTTTTTATTTCTGGTCAGGGCCATTTCATCAAGTCCCTGTTGACACTGATGGACATGTTGTTGACTGATATGTAGCCCAGTAGAAGCTTAGAAACAGGCTTAAAAACAGACAACTGGACTGAAGGTTTAAACTAAAATCAATAACTGGAAACTGGGAATCTTTCCAGTGGCATAAAAATACAGACAAAGCAATAAAAGGCAATAAAAGGCATAAAGACCAATAATAAAACTAATGTAAAAACACGCCTCTGGAAATGATTCATCCACATGTTGGGACATAACGACACACAAGTATTGACCCTTTAATGTTACGTTGTGGGGAATGAACGGGGACAGAAAAGAAAAGAAGCAGTGAAGTCGTGTGGTTCTGAAGAAAGAGTCAGCAAAACACAAATCAATGATCGGTCGAGTGTACAGATCACTTCTTCCTTTCAGAGTCAGGCTGCGTGCTCATCAGATGCAAGATGCAATACCAGTTATTGTCCTGAGGGAAATTCAATTTGCAAAGCCCCATAGAGAAGATCGTGCCTATCAAACAAAACAGTGGAGTGGAGTGGACAGCAGACGACACCGTATCTCATCAACAGAGTTTTTTTACTGCCATCGTCTTTGTTCAGTGGTGCACAAGTCTCGTCTCATCAGGCCTGAATGATGCAGAAGCTGCTGAACACACTGCAAAGATTTTTGGTTCTGTCTCTTTGTCCTTTCCTGTACTGTAGGTGTCACCTGGTCGTATTCATACGGGCGTCTTAAATTCCTGAAACGCGAAACCTGTCAATATCATTTGACACTGATCCCATTGATCCGGATGGAAGTCCTGTATAAAGACTGAGGCAGGTGTTTTTCTGTTTGTCTTATTGTCAGCAAATCCAATGAAAGGAATAAAATGTTCTGTACCTCGCCTGTGTTACAGCCCCAAGCTTTTCTTTGAAGACAAAGATGCAGAGCCTTGCAACAGCTCACAAATATATGGTTTCATTTAAATAAAGAAATATTTCTGGTTCTCTAGTATTTAGTCAATGTTACTCAAACAGGAGAACATGCTGCACTTGATGTGGACTATTTTCAGCTGTGGATGAATACATGCTTTGTGTCCTATGGAGTATTTACAGCAGCAGTGTACTGTATAGTGGGCTCGACTGAAAACAAACAACAGATGGTGTGTTCGTGGTAATAGTAGCCTACTTTTTAATAGTTTCTAGATAACAAATTGGGGTAGAAAGGTATCTGGGGATTAGGCTGAACATGAAATGCTTGTTAGTATGAGTCATTCTTGGAATTGAAATTTACTTGGATTTCCTGGTTAAATTAAACTATCAGTTAAAAAAGACCAAAAAGAAGAGTTTTCACAATTGAGTTTTCATATTCGGATATGTATCTTTTGCCCTTAGGATAGATCAACCACTAAAATATGTATTTTTTAAGAATCCATTGAATATCTTCTAAGGGAAAACAGGGATATTAAAAGATAATTTACAAAAACATTTCAATTACCCTCCTTAATTTATTGTTTCAAAATAAAAAAAGCACTTATCCAGCACTCCCAAGGTGACTGGACTCAGCAGTCTGACGTCTTTTTCTTTTTTAATCTCATACCTTTAATATCAAGTGGATGACCTGGGTGCTGTGTGCAAAATGATGTCAGGATGTTCTCAGTTTTGACCTTTAAGTTTTACAGACAGAACACAGGAAGCTGTCGTCTTAGAGGCTCCCAGCTGCTGAATCAGTTGCGAATAAATCCCACATCTTCCCTTCATGGAGACAGGTGGACACTGGGCACAAGGGATGAATGGTCCTCCATTAACTCCAATCAGATGGTTCCTTGTGTCTGTCCAGTGCATCTGTCTATAGCCTGTCAAATCAGCCGTTACCTTGAGTGTGTGCGTGTGTGTGCAGGACAAGAAGTGTGGTGGGGGTGTATGTGTAGCCTATGTGTGTGTGTTGGAGGGTGGGGGTGGTAACTAAGGAAACCTGTGCAACACGTTTGGACAGCCGCTGAGAGGTTATTGATTGGCTTAGAAATTATTAAACCCCCAGGAGTCAAAAGAGGCTGTTGCAGTGCTGCAGGACTCCATTGTTGTGCTCTTTGTGTTATTAATAACCGATGTAAATAACGGTCACAACCAATATTTCTGTGTTACACATAATTGGACAGCAGCAACAAGGTCACTTGTGTCAATCTGTCATCAGTCTGTGAGCCTCACAGAACAGACAAGACCTGTAGAATAGGTCTTGACCACTATGCAAATATCAGTTTACTTTGAAACTAGTTCAAGCAGAAGTAAGCGATCTGGTGGTTTTGGCTAACTTCTTGTCAGCCGATGGAGTTAGCAGTCCCCGCCCTCGTCCCTACGTCACCACATTCACATGCATCCCTTGGCTGCACACACAGAGAGGACTGCCCCTTTATGCCGTTCTCTCTCCTCATTGGATAAAGGTTGTAGGATACAAGGAAAGTTTTCTCCTCGGCTTACAGCAGAGCAGAGTGACTGACAGACCCGTGTTTCAGACCAAACACTCTATATAAGTGATTGCTGTCGGAAGATATATAACTATTTAACACTCATATTAACACAAACATTCCGCTTACTTCTGCTATAACTTATCAAGTACACTGTCTTGTTAGTTACTGCAGATTCAGTATCAAAACTCATGTCTTTATGCACCAGCAGTGGGAATCTGCAGCAATCAATCTATATATATATATATATATATGTGACAGTTGAGGTTCCTGTCACTATGCCTCCAATTGATCATGCGCCCTGGCTACTTGGCCAAAGGGATGTCCCTCTGGGTGACTGGCAAGCGTGCATGACAATTACCCGGGAGGTGTGGGTTCAATCCCCGCCCGGGCCCTCTTCACCTTGCCACATTCTGGCGGTGTCGGCAGGATCCATGTAGCACTAGGGGTGGGTCCATGGATTCCTAATGTGTGGCAGCCTGCCCGGAAGCATGAGGACGTGCTTGTGAAAAGAGGGGGAGAGATGTGACAGTTGAGGTTCCTGTCACTATGCCTCCAATTGATCATGCGCCCTGGCTACTTGGCCAAAGGGATGTCCCTTTGGGTGACTGGCAATCAGAAGTTGAAATGTATTTCTGAGCTCTGAGTTGGAGTTTTAATCTTGAATGGCCTCTAAATTTGGACGAATCCCGCTAACCCCATAATAAGAATTCAAGACCTTGCAGTTTAACTGTTTATCTTATTTCTCTTGTAACTGTTCACATTAAAGTCAGTTCAAATTCTTATTCCTGGACATTTTCCTAAGTTGTTTGTGTAAAATCCACCTATTGTGTTCAAAATAGTATTGCTAGCGATGGCTAGCAGTGGCTAACGACTAGCCTGTTTGTTTTGGAGCATGTGACATATTTTTTTTGTAAGTTCGTACAACTTTTTATTTTGACATCTAACATTAACAACTATGAAATCGTTATCAATCATATTAATCATCAATCAATCATAATCAAAGTGCTCAACTTGGAGGTGATGTCATTCCTTGCTACAACTTCCAATGTGACTACAACGCACCATAATCCTTTAGAATAGAGCTGCAGGCTGAGGTGCAGACTAACATGTTTAAAGCAAATCTTGAGAGGTTTGTACATTTGTACCAGTGGCCATGGCAACACAGCAGTCACAGACCATTTTTGACATTTCCAGACATTTATTTTGGTTGGATGTTTAAAATTTGTCAGATGGAGTTCGTCCAGGCTGTAACCTCACCCATCAGAGGTCGTGCATATGAGAGGAAGGTCTTTGTGCTGTGTCACTGCATATTTTATGACACTATTGTTGAACTTTGAGGACTGAAACAGTTTGTACATGAGGGCGTACAGACAGGGGAGCAGCAGGTCACCCACAGACACAGAGGTACAAGCACTCAGAGACAGACAGAGAGAGAGAGAGAGAGAGAGAGACAGATCAAGAAACCAGCTGGGCTCTGCTGAGACGTAAAAAGGGGTCCAAGACTGAGACAGACCAGATCTGTAAAAAAAAAAAAACATCTGGAGACAGGGCTCAAGTGTTACAGCCTAAGACTGTATAGGCTCACGGTGTAAGAGCATTAACAGGGCTGAGCTGTTAAGATCATGAAACTGCTTTTTTCATTTGCAGAGTGTAGTAGCCTATCTGTCCCATTAGCACAGTTTTGCCAGAAGCAGTGTTTCCCTGCAGAGGTACAATGCAAAAACATAGGAAATGTGTTCTAAAGTTACTGAACTGTATTCACTTACTGTAAACAGCTCGGTGGCTAGTATGAAGGAAAATGGAGAGGGAGGAATGATAACAACACCTCTTTTGCATTTGACTTTGGCTTTTAAAAACAGACTAAAACCCTCCTGAAGCCATTTTTAATGAATGGCCACAGTATCAAAGTTTTGATAATTTGTCGCCACATGTTAGTAATTTACCCTCAATCTAATTATTTTGGTATAAATTTTGCTCTTGCGTTTGAAAGTGAAAGGTGCCAGCAGCTATTTTTCAGATGTGGCCACAGAATTACTGCATTAATTCGCTCAGATTAATATTGTCATTGTTTTCATTCATTTTGATTCTCATACAGTTTTAATACGACTTTAGACATTGTTTCAACAATACTTATTTGCTATTTTCTGCCTATGCTGTTATGTAATGCTATGTAAAATACAAAATTAAAGTTGGTCATGGACAAGTTTAATATGTTGTGTGGTTTGATTATGTTTCTTCTTCTTTGTGAACTGGATTTAGGCTTTAGGCAATTTAACAATAAATGTTACATGGTAACAGATTGTTTCTGTTCTGCTGAATTATGTGTGGGACTCGTTGATTAAAAGGAACTAATCAAGTAATCAGGGGGCACACATTGCTTATTTGTGAGCACACCTTATTAATTCAAGGGCCCGTGTGCAAGACCCATAAAAGGTTTCACCCCTGTTACCTGCTGGGCTCCACAATGCTCTCAGATGACGCTGCCGGCTGTGGTTGTCAGAGGATTTGCGACTCGATCGGCTGCAGAGCTGTGTCTCTGAGCCATTCGATTTCCTACCCGATGAATCAATTACAGCATGAATCAATGACGTTGGTCTCAGTTCGAACTCCGAGCTCCACACCGAAACTGTCTGTTGTGTGACAGTTGGTCGTGTGGTGTGGTGAGTAAAGTGATCCTCTGATTTTATGAGTGAGGCTTTCAGATGTTGCTGCACACTTCATAGTCGGGTCTGATTGCAAACTGATTACAGGCTTCAGCTTGCTCTTTCTTTCTCTTTTTTTTGTTTATTAGTATTCTGAAGATTAAAGGCCATTGCTGAGTGCATCCGTTCCTCTCATTTCAAGTCCTCAGCCATGAAATAAAACTTATTAAAAGTCTAATGCCAGCCTACAAATCGTGACTGTTTGATGACCAATGTTATTAGAGATCAGTCCAACAAACTTTCACATACATACAGGTGCATGTGCACTGTATAATGTGTATTATATACATTTTTACCTAGGGATGTCTGGACTGTCCAGGAGTCAACACTGCATCTGCAAAATGTTAATGTCCATTCGTTGTAGTTGAAATGTCAGCCTATTATAAGAGCTGAAGTGATTATATGAGGTTAAACCCCTTGAGATGTATAACTTTCTTATAAGTTGGAAAACTCCCAGTACAGTATACTAACAAACTAATGAGGCACTGAATGCAAAGACATGTACTGTACACCCCAAAATATCATGAATTTATAATACAAAACTATCTCCTCTTATTGTAGCACAATGTAAAATAGTGCAACAAACAGTAGCACTGTTATGTTAGAGACAGTTTGGAGCTACCGTTCGTTATTATACCTTTCCAAGTTACGTAAAAGGGTGTTTTTTGGTTTTACTGCAAGTTACAGTATTTAGTTTCACAGAGGTGCAAAGAAATCAGACAGAGATGCAGAATAATGACCGAGATATGTAGCCTGTTATGACAATGAATGAAAAACTACTGTAACAAATGGAGGCTAACTGACAAATAAAGCACATTACCCCGTGATCACAGGAAAAAGAAACAAGGTATTATTTGGGTCCAAACTTTAAACTTGTCATGTAATTATATTTACCTATTACTTGGTCTGTGACTGTGATTTGATTTGTCTTTTGTAGCACAACAGGAGGAGAGTGCAGGCAAAACTTGTCAGTGCAGCATTGTTAGTAGACAGCTATACACACACACTCACACAGATGGGGGTTGATGACTTCCTGTGGCAGTACAAGGCCAGCTGAATGTCACTGTGGTCTCACAGGATGTTGTAGAAACCTACTCATCTTGCTGCACAGAGTGACCTATATATTGCTCTGCACCGTCTCCTGTCAGGTCCCCTCATGCCAGCAGGTAACACAATGGTGAAGGTGCAATGAATCAAACAAGGACACATTGTGTGACAGGACATGAAGCCCCTACACAGGTCACTGAGTTGAATAAATGAGGGTGAGTGAGAGATCGAGGTCCAGTGGGTTTTCTGTGAACAGGACAGTGACTTCTTACAGACAGCTGTGGACTCTCTCTATCCATGCATTACTTTATGAAAACCCACTGAAGTTAATATTTTTTGCAGAGAATGGACAATAAATCAAAAGATGCACACATATAATAAAATGAAATATCATGGGAGTGTAGAGGAGAGGACTCAGTGCATCTCAATAAAAACAAACCTCTCTGCAGCCACATATAAATGAGACTGGAGTTTGAGTTTGAAACGAGAAGCGAACAGAACAAAATACATGTAGGTAGTTTAATTTCGTTCACATCTCCCCTCTGAAGGTGTAAAAGACTGGAATTTCAGCTGCAGTTCAGGGTATTTTTCTCTCTCTTCATTGTCCAGTTTTGACATTTCATTGACCCGTGTCTCATTAATGCTCTGTCGTTCTCCATTCATTTGCCTTCCATGCAAGCTGAGCAGTAAATTGCTGCAGGGGCGTTGATGTGCAAGAAGAGCCGGCTGTCTTAATGGGGGACATGAGTGGGTGGTCTGCACTCTGAGGGCCTTCTGCAGCCCCTTACCTTGCAGTAATGACTCACCCGGTTCAGCTTAGTCATCCTGCTCTTTGCTGGATTTTGCATGGTATTGAGACCTGTTGCAAAATTGCCAAAATAGGCTTTTAGTCTATTTTCTATGCTTTTATCATGAACTGAAAAAGTACAGTAGTTATTAACCATCAGCCAGGAAGATTACCAGTGTTTGGAAATGTTCTGGTACCTTTCCAGTACAATCATGCCAGAATTTTTGGGGGGGAGAAATTTTTTTCTTTTTCTTTTTCTTCATGTTGGTCACTGGCCTTTACATTTGGCTGGTACAGGCTGAAACCAAAGATTGCAGGAGAGGATCATGGGAGCCTTTAAAGTACTTCAATACAACACAAATAGATACAGTTTATAATATATTCATCTTTAAGAAACTTGAACTCCTCAAATTGAGGAAAATAGTCCATTCGTTGGGGACAGTTGTCAACCACAGATTCATGTGTTAGAGAATACGTTTGTGCAGCAGGATCGCATTTGTGACTGTAAGAAGATACCACCACAGATTACCACCATACTTATGCTTAAAAAACTCCTCGAGTACAGTTAGGTAACATCAGCGGTTGCGGCTGAGGGTATGGGAACCTTTAGTGGTTGGAGAAAAAACATCCAACTTGGCTGTTGGTGGGAGACAGGGCATAAATTGCGGTTTCGACAGCCTAAACTGGCAAGTTTGTAAACCCATGCGTTTGCGTTGAATTCCTCCATGAGACTTTATTACAGAAGTGAAACGTATCTTCTGTTGTTTGCAACCTTGATCACCAACATTATAAGAGGTGGCTGCTTGTTCAGGAGCATGAAACAAAGGTCAATTCTCCACAATAAAGACAAAAAGTGATGCTTTGTTTTTTCTCATGACAACATTTCAGCTGACAATCAACTGTCAGTTAAGGCTTGAACTTGCACTCTTATACATTTAGTGACTTTTTGAATCCTTCCATAGTACTTCATAGCACTTCAAATCCTGTCAGTGCTTTGATAGCAACTGACACATCAAGCTGTTTTAGTTGCTTAAACTACAACTCTTATATAACATCTCTAATTTAAATATTTTTTATAGGATTTGAGGACCTGTTGTGTTTACAGTAATGTAATGTAGTTTCCTAAAGTCTGATTCATGTGGGTTTCATTGTCCTATTTCTGTGAGGTCCCTCAATCTTTTCAGATCTGTGTCTGCAGCAGGGCAACACAGACAGACAGACAGACTTACGTATGTGTATGTATTATGTTTGACCGATCATAATCTAATTCAAAACTAGGAACACCTTATTTGTCAAATGCCCCATAATTAACCTACCACATAAAATGACACTGTTGTTCTACGTATGGATCTGGTAAACACTGTTTACTTACACAAGTGTCCTGAAGAAAATAGCAACACAGCAGCATGTTTTATTGTAACATGTAATTATACAGCGACTTTGTTGGATGTGCTGGTTGTTTATTGCACTCACTGCATGTTTGGTTTGAAGGCTACAACAAACAGCGGGTTTAGCGAGGCTTTGCAGAGCACCAGTTAAGGAGTCACCTTTGCTTATAGAGAGAAAAGTTTTGGGAGTTGAGACGAACTAATTAGGGTTGATTTGCACTGCAAAGTCTGCCCAGCTCATCCATTTTTAAAACAAGTGTTGTATTAATACTCCACCACGGCAATATGTACGTATGAGGTGAAGTCATTTCTCTTTGCCCAAAGAAAATCCATTTGGGGAGGAGACAGTTTTTTCTTCATAAGGATGAGACATAGTTTTAATATTTAATAAGTGATTAAATTACTTTGTACATGGGAGACTTTTTTTTTGTTAAGACAGCGTGTTTTAATTTCTCGAATGCCAAAACTCAACTTAATAAAATGAACACATGGCAACAACTTCAGCTCTCAGAGTTTATTGAGGAATTAATCCTCGAGCTATCAGACAAAACCACGCGGTGTGTTAATTATAGGTTTGTTTCTGTCAAGCAAAGCTCAGAAGTATTTTTAGTAATGATGTGAAATGAGCTCCACACACTTTGCTTCTTGACTTGGGAAAACAACATTTAAAAAGTAAGACACAAACTCATTTACCTAACTGTTTGGCTTTAAACAGTTGCAAACCGCTTTCAAGCTTTTCAATTGAAGGCCTTCAGTTTTATGACAAGGTTTCCTACTATCCATGATACCAAAGCTTGACATCCAGTCCAGGAGACACCTGACTGCCTCGTCCTCCTCCAAACCTCTCTGACTTTACATTATTGGCCTAAACAGATAGGAAATGAAGGGCAGGATCTTGCCTGTAGTTTCATTTATATGTTAATCTGTCTGTGGGCCTTGGTTGGGATTTGAGTGATTCCAGCATAAGGTTTGGTAATGCATTCAGCTGGACATATTCTGACGGCAGTGGAAAGCCTATACATCCTTGTAGTGCAGAGGCAATCTATCATTTGCGATGTTTGGCAGCATGTCGGCCCTCCAGACTCTATAACTGTTCCATTTACTTAGAGCGGTACCTGTAAAATATCTGTTGAATATAGAGCAGCTGCGCAGCTGAGGTTAACTTTTGTCATAAATCCAGAAGACAAAGTAGGAATGTGGCTGTGTGTGATTGACTGTACTTTCTTTTCCATTCAGCAACTTGAAAATTGTAAATGGCAAGTGTGGGGAAGAAAGGAGGAAACAAGAGATTTTTCACCAGCCGCTAATGCAAAGACATGCCAGCTGAAATCCATGGAAAGAGTGGCATGATGAATGGGAGCTAGTGTCTGACAGAAGAAGGGGGGAAAGGCTTTGGATTGGGCTGTTTGCTTTGAAAATGTTTCATATTTTACAAAGGTTTCATTGCTTGGAATGCAAACTATTGTCTATTCATCTGGCCATTAATAATAATAATCTACTACTTAACATGTCATTAGCAGTCATTAGTGTTTTATTGCTCTTTATTGGTTCTGTATTTTATACTGCAGCAGATGTCCATACTTTTTATTTTCTGATCAGATTTGCAATATTTTTCATATATTGTTTATGAGAATCTGCATTAAAAAAGCACATTTAAAATACAACACATCGGTAGTCTGTCTGCCATGCTACTGTAGCTTCTCTGTGAAGCTACTAAATGCCAACATCAGGTAACACACTCATAGTGCAATGCCAATCCTGATTTAACAAAATTCACTGTCTTAGTTTGGCATGCTAATATTTTCTAATTATCATGAAACATGTTGATTTTTCCCACCATGTTTGTTGACAAAATTTTGACTTCAAGAAACCACAGCATGAGAAGTTTAGGTACCACCTAAGTGATTACACTGAAGCCTAAGGGGATTTGAACGTCTGCAGTTTATCAAATAGTTTGTGAAACATTTCACTCAACCTTGTGATGGTGCTAGAGGAAAATTAGAGGTTCAATGATTTGTCCTCAGGGCAACATGAATGTATGAACCCAAATAGTTGTTGTGATATTGGGCCAAAGTAGTGTACCAACCAAACTAGTAAAAGAAAGATTTCATAATAGCACAATAGTTCAAGTCTTTTTCCATTTGGTTCATCTTCTGGAGTGCGTTCTGTGATTTGCACTGTGGTGAGATGCATTAAGATGTCATCTTTTATCAAAATCTCATATACTATACAGTATGAAGCTGAAATGATGAACAAATGGAAAAAAGAGAATATAATTAATCCACAATCCACCCCCATATTTTAAGGCCAATTGAATTAAAGACTAAACCAACCCATGCATGAAAGCATCCCAGCTTCACCACAGCAGGGTGAAACTCTTAGATCTCCTCCGTGCTGCACATCGGTCCCTCCTGCTCCCTGACCAGCTCCTCTTGGTCATTCAACGACAGCCTCTCCCCTGGCTGGCTGCCATGGTTCTTAATGAGGTCAGACTCCTGCTCGGCTGGGCTGATCAGCAATATGTGTGTCATTACATGAGTGTGTACGGGAGCCACATGGATAAAGCAAACAAGACAAAGAGAAGCTCACAGAAAGACAGTGAGTGTGTGTGTGTGTGTGTGTGTGTGTGTGTGTGTGTGTGTGTGTGTGTGTGTGTGTGTGTGTGTGTGTGGCTTTTTGAGAGAAAAAGAGTGTGTGTGTATATTGGGGTGCATACTCTTTTGACCTGGAATAGGGTTAGTGCTAATGAGGAGAGAGGGCAACAGAGAAATGTGAAAAAGTTCAGGGTTGCCAGGTCAGGCCCAATTCACATGTAAGGGAGTCCAGATTTGAAGAGTCATGCACTGGTTGTGCTGAATAGCAGCTACTTTCAAGGTTTGGTGTCACACACAAAAGCTTGGCCAGTGATTTGAACAGTGCTAAGTGAATGTCCACAGCAAAACGACAGACACCTCAGCCAGCAAGCATCACTAACTAATAGCTACTGTATAGCAACTGTGTAGCAACTTGTTTCACATGCAAATGTGTCTCTGGCGTTCAACACAAGATTAAAAGTCTGTTGCCGTGCTAACAGAGCTGCAATAGTCAAGCAAAGAAAAACAGACAGATTATTATTATTTTTTTTTTTACTATTCATAGATTCTTATCACACTTTGCCCACAGAAGACTGCATGAAGCATAGTGCTCTGTTAAATGTTAATAGGAGTGCTACTATAGCTGCTATCCATGGTAACACCACTAACTAATTAACAGCACAAAGCTGAGGCAGATTTGATTGCTAATGTTAGTATAGCATTCATGTGAAATATGCTGGCATGATTAGCGAAAACAAGGTGTAAACTAATTATTTTATCCTGTTACATTGAATGCGTAGTAAACATTTGGAAAATTAGCATTATCAATAGTTATTTCACCTGACAAATTCAATACCATTTATTGAAGTCATTTTAAAGCAGAAGTAAGCGATCCGGACGTTTTGGCTAACTGTCAGCCGATGGAGTTAGCAGTCCCTGCCCTCGTCCCTACGTCACCACATTCACGCACATCCCTTGGCTGCACACACAGAGAGGACCGCCCCTTTATGCCGTTCTCTCTCCTCATTGGATAAAGGTTGTAGGATACAAGGAAACTATACTATACTACTATTCGATACTATTCTGTTCTGAAGTGAAAATTTTGTTGTAGGCTAGTGTCAGATAAAAAGTCGGTGGGGGGTGGAGTGGCAAATCTGTATGGGATCATCCTCTGGGGACAACAAATATAAAATTCCTTCGATAGCTTTCAAAATATTTCACATTCACATTGAGTTTTGGAAAGATGATAGACAGGCAGTATTAACTTCCCCAGAGAAATGCTGCTAGCGTGGCCAATCACACTGGTTGAGTTAAATTTCAGCATTTGGAGCTGTGGAAAAAGTCTTTCTGGCAACACACTGCTAGCGATTTCCCCCCATAAAGTGATTTCTTTTTTATCTTATATTGCATCAGTCTAGTGTTAGATGGATAAAATTTATATGTTTGTCCCAAAACTTCCACCTGGAATCAGACCCTTCAATTTCCAACTGCGCTGTGGTGTACACACTGTGAAAACCGATATCCAGCAAAGTCTTGAGATTGCTGATTAACATCTGCTACAAAAGTCAAATCAGGTCAAATCTGTTAAGCACTCTTGACAAAACAAATTTAAATACTGGCAGAAGCAAGACGGAGCAAACAGACTGCAAAATTGAAGCCAAGAGGGCAAAGTCTCTGCCAGTTTTTTTTTTTTTATTATTAATGTGCAAAACACAACTGAACAGCATCCATTTGTGATATCATGTGGCTTCTTAGCCTTAACTGGTCTTGTCATTTCAATATTTCTCGCCCTAAGTCTGTGCGTCAGAGGAACTTGGAGAATGTCTTTGTTTCATGCTCACGGTTCTCCATCTGTCCCCAGGCCCCGTTACACCCAGGACTTTGATTCGGTCGACAAACGGTGTGTGTGCAGCAGCAGCAGCAGCAGCAGCAGCAGCAGAGCAGGGTTTTGTCCTGAGGTGAACTCTGCAGCACCCGTGTGGAGGGCTGCTGACGGAGAGAAGAAACAGGGGGAGGGAGAGCAAGCAAAGGCAGGGGAGGGCAAAAAACAGACAAAGAGAGCAAAGCGACAAAGAAGGCGGACATGACAAATAAGAGAAAGAGGAAAAGTCTAAAAGAGACAGACGAAAATTTAAAGACAAAGAGGAAAACTGTGACAATAAACAGCAGGGGTGAAGTGACATGATGGGGGAGAGTGAGCCACGAGGAAGCAAAAGCATCAGGAAAACAACAAGAGAGACCAGAAAAGCAAGAAAATGAGAAGTCGAGAGAAGAGACAGGGACAGGAAAAACACAAAATAGACACACAAAGAGGATAGGGGTTTTGGAAAAGGAAGAAAAGGAGAGGGAATAATAGACCAGGAAAGAGAGATAAATCAAAATCAACACAGACAGGTTGGAAAAACAAACAAGGTAGAAAGTGAAAAACCCCAAGATGGTGAACAGGGAGAAAGAGAATGACAGGAAAAAAACACAGACTGAAAGCAAGTAAGAAAGACCGAAAAAATAAAAAATAAAGGAAACTGCCAAGAGGAGAGAGAGAGCCAGAGAGCGAGAGACAGGGGGAACCATTGCCAACTCTGTGAAATTTCCTCAACTCCCGGCGATAATAGCTCTGCATAATAAGCCGATTTAGCAGCTCAGTACCAATAAAACACCCAGGTGGTGCTCACTTTTCTCAGCTTGATCGGCAAAAGCTGTGTTTCAAGCGAAATCTGCTTCTCATCTGCTTCTGTTTGTGCTGCACTCATAATGCTCAGGTACAGTAAAACCAGTAAGGAAGAGGCTGTGGGGGGCTCACAGGGTAACAATGATCTTCAGGTCTAGATAAAAAATAAATAAAATAAAATGTAAAAAAAAAAGTAGTGCATTTATTGATCTGTCAAGGTCTTTGATGCACAACTCAACTTGATGTTAAAATACTTTTCAGAAACAACATGTGGTTGGTTAAGAAATTCCTTTTCAAACACTTCAGTGTGTTGCGGCTGATTTAGTTGTCTGTGTTTATTACAGTCAAAGAGAGGAGTTCCTCAAGGTTCAATGTTGGGTCCTCTTCCTTTCAGAATTATTGATTAATCATATACTGCTTACACTATATTACTGTACAGTTATATAAACAAATAAAAGTCCACTTCCACTGAAATACAGTGTGTACATACATTCAATGTTCCACCGCACACAAAGGGGTCGTTAAAACGACTTTGAGCTAGATGCTAATGCTAGCATGCCAAGTGGCTACAACATAATGTTTAGCCATGGATATACAGTATATCTACTGACTAGATGCAGCTCTATTGAGTGGAATATGTCAACGCGGCCGCCATGTTGGAACGGTGCATGTACATTTCTCCACAAATACGTCGAAATTATAATTTTTAGATAATCTAAACAAATATATAATTTCAATAGGGCATTAGCTACAGTCATGATTTAGTACATTTTTAAATTTAAAAACATAATAGATCATGAAAAGTCATGAAAAGTCAGTCAAAATTATTTGCAAGTTAATCAGTGACAAACTTTACCAGATTTCAACCTGGTTGCAGTGGATCACTTCAGGCCTTGACTGTAATTGAAAAGCTACAGTTTACCATTATAAAGTTCATTGTGAGTCTGTCAAACCCAGCCCTCTTTTGGAAATTTCTTGTATTAAGACAAACCTTGGAAAAGGAGCTTTTACCAACTTTGTACCTTAGAAATTGAATAAACAATGAGACCAGTATTGGACCTGGCACACTTGGTTACTCTCAATTTGCTCCAGTCATTGAAACGTTGCCACAAGCTGAATATGTCTGGTTTAATCTTTAGTTTTCTGCCTTATTTGTGAACTTTATATCTTCATTGTGTAACTTTTCACGTTGTGTGCAATATTAAGTTTTGAGATTTTCTATTTGTTCATGTCTGCATCTAGTTTTGTCTGTTATGATTTTGTAAAACTCTGTAGAGAGGACACAGAAAACAGAGCTAACTCTCTGGGAGGTTTCCCTGCATGTACTGAAAGCTTTCAATTCCCAGCTGCTTCTGAGAGAATCCACCCTCCCACATGTTGTTTCTGTCAAGGGCAAACCTTGTAACTCCAACAAGGGTGAAATGGAGGTAAGGAAAAATCTCTGACCTTTTGAGCCTATGAAACCTTTTCAAAAACACTGTCTGTCCTCGAAACCTGATTGTCTTCAAGCTGAAGAGCGAGCAGTTTTTCTTATTTCCTCTCCAGCTGACATTTTGGAGGTACAAGGTTTATGCCTGAGAGCATTGGGCCTACGAAATACCGAGCTCTCTGACTTACAGTCAGCTGCTTTCGCCTCGTACCAGAATATCTCGGCCTGTGGAGCTACAGTCCTTTCATCGGGTTAAACTCTCGCCCCATTTATTGTCCCTGGCTTCAGCCGTAATGATTAATGATGCATATTGTGCTGCTGCACTATAGCCAACTCAGCCGCGCTCAAAAGGCCGGTGCCTGAGTGTTTTGTCCCTCCCAAGAACAGACACTTTAACTTTAGATTTTACATTCAGGTGTGTTAATGATCCTATTCAGCGTTTAGTGAAAGTGGAGCACCTGTGTGCATGTTTGGCCACTGTGTTCAGCTTCAAAGAAGAAAACAGGTTTTCCACTGGGAGTTGATGAAAGCTTTTCATCCGTGCTCCTTGATGAGAGACTGTAGGGATTATGTAAACAGGCAACAAAGAGGAATACAGTATGTGTAATCTCTCATTCTCCAGCTTTGTTGGCCATGAGTTGCTGCATTGTTGTTGAGCGGAGGCCGCTATGAAAGCTGCCTGTTTTTAAGCAGGCTTTCTTTTTTCTCTTCCAAATTTTGAGTTCAACTTTTGAGTAAATGCTGCACTGCAACAGATAGTAGGGTATAATTATATATCTATGAAAAAGTCTTTGAAATCCCACCTTTTGTAAGAATTTGCTTTCATACGAGTGCATTCGGGCCTTTTGATAGATCCAAGAGCTGTAGCCTATATGAAAACGGATGAGTACAAGCATGTCTGGTAATGTTAAGCTCAGGCCACTGAATACCCTCATTCCCACCTGCTCTACTACACTGACACAAATCCAGCCCAGAATGGCCTTGTTCAACTCAAACACTCCATGTTTGAACCGTTGCCAGTAAAGAGTATAAAATTCAACGCGCTGGCTGTCACAACAACATCTGAAACCAACTTCGTGATTACTGCTTGTTGGCATTGTGGGAGTCCAAAAGTTTATAGGAGCTATAGCTATAAGATTTATAACACCCCACTGCACAAAGTGATCATAATGTATCTGCAGGGGGAACGAAAGGGGTTTTAGATCGATACTAATAACTCAATGACTGCTTCAGAAGGATCAGAGATTTCTGGCTTTCTGACTCACTTTGAAAGCGTTTGAGGTTACTGTAACTGTGGTTCTCTGAGTTATGGATTATGTCCATATCATCGGTTGTTTGTAGGATGTGTTAAAGGTCACAAGCTTCCCAGCAACTGGTCAGTTCAATATATACTGGGATTTCTTTTTTCCAAGTATATCATCATGTGAAACTTATCTGCTTTACATATGTTGAGAGAGTTACTCAGTGGCTGTATACTGGCTGTGAGGAGTTTTGATAAAGTAGCTGTGAAGCGATACCGTCATTGAGAAACTACGCTGTAAGAAACAGGGAACAACTGGGGTGTCCTGGTTGCCAAATTGTTAAAACCCACACCATGTAGCTGCTAATGTGTACTTCCGACCGTTGCATGTCACGCTCCCCCCGACCTCACTCTCTCCACTTGTTTACTGTCTGTCGTGACTCTCATCTGTCCAATAATGATGCCAAAATACCAAAAAGAAACAGGAAACAAAACACACATTCTTTGCTTCATGCAATTAAGTATTTTGCAGAGCATCTAAATGGAAAAAAAAATGCAGAGCCTCTCACACTGTCCATCACTTATTCCCTATTTATTAGCAATGCTTCGGTCTCCAGGCGTGAGACAAACAGTTCGCTGTATGACCTTTGCCTAATGAATGTCTGAGGAATGAAGCATTGGGAAAAAAACTGAGTACAAGTGATGGAGCATGCAGTACTTTTTGTTTTCTCCCCGGCCAAGTATTTTTGATCCTGTGCACCTGTCACTAAGACTTTATGGTGTGTAAGTGTAAGCTGATACACTATATACTAGGCCAAAACCATTAAGTGTTTTCCATTCTCCCTCCAGTACAAAGCTCTTTCTTTGCCTGAGCTGCTGCAGTTGGATGCTTTACATCCTTGTAGTTGCATATAGCTCAAAACAAAAGACTGACATTGTTATGCACAACTTTAATACAGAGGTTACCATTGTTAACCGAGGCAATCTTATCTCTTTCGCTAACCTATACCCTTTTTATTTATTTCTTCTGTTTACGGCAGGGCCACACAGACACATACCTGAGAGCTGGTTTTGCAACTCCTTTGTCGAGAAAAAAAGGTTAGTAACTCTGTGTTTGTTAATGAAAAGTCGGCATAGGATGTATGGTGATTTGCATCACTTTGCGAAAGAGCCATTATAATTGTTTGCAACTTAAATAGCAGCTGAGTTTCACTGGTGAGGGAATAAATGTGCTGTTTCTTCCTGCAGGAGTTACACAGTCTAACTTTGAGGTGTGTGTACATGTGGAGCGGGGCTTTTCTCAGAACAGGTGTGGTCAACAAACGTCTTTGCTGGATACATGAAGGATAGAAACAGCATTTCCAAAGGAGGGGGAAACAATGACAAAACTGTAATTGACCCTAACTTCAAAATTACATGAAAACAGCCAAACACTTATTAAATGTACTGGCGAATGTATTTAAAGACTCTCTCAAAGCCATTGGACCTCCAACCACAACATGAATTTCCATTCAAAGCACTTAAAGTGCAGTCGTTTCCTCCTCTGAATTGTCGAGTAATTGCTGCGAGCTTGGAAAAAAGAGATCACCTTTTTTTTTTCATCTCTGTGTTTGAGCAGTGCTCCTACGCCTGCAATTCCAGTCAATCCAATTTGAAACCCGGTATGATGAAGGGCTCTGCATGGCTGCACTTGTGCCATTATTTAAAAAAATGGATGGACAGATTTAAATACCCCTTTGTCTGCCACTTGGCTGCCGCCTCCACCAAATCACTGCTGGCATTGATCCGCAGAAGTTGACTATTTATGCTTGTACGGACGCCAGGTTCCCAGAACAGCAATTAACATTTAGGAAATAAAAATGGTCTGATACAATGTGGCCTTAAACAGCCTCACTCAGGCGCTGATGGAGGCAGAAAAGGGTTCATTATAGCCAGTATATAGTCCAATATCTTATCTAGACATGAAGGCTCTCATCTAAGTTAATAGATTGACTAACCTCTGATGGTGATCCACTGGTGTTGCAATGAACATCAGGGATTGGGGAAAAAAATAAATATGACAACAGTAATCTCCCCACAGCAACAAGAGTTTTGGAGCCCATTCACACATAATGTTTAACTTTGTGCAAACATATTTCTTTTCATCTTTTGGCAAACTGAGCTTGGATTGTCCACCAGCCTAAAAAAAAAAAAAAAAGTTTTTGACAACCTCCTGCTTTTGAGAAAACTAGTCTCACACTACAGTTGTAGCGCTCCAAGGCATGTCAAAAAGACTAATGTATCACTGTCTTGTGACAGCATCTGTCCTGTGATCAGCTATACTGAAGCGCAGCATGTGATCACACAGAGAGTTATCTGGAAGCAAGACACTAAGCGCACAGCTCTGCCAAACTGCAGAGAAATCTGTTGTTGTGTTAGCATTCTTGTGAAGTTCCTTGTTCCAAAGACAGGCTGGGAGAAAAAAAAAAGCTCCACGCAAGGACACACCGGCATTTTTTCAATTTGATAATTACCTTGAGGCAGCTTTCAGCCATATGCATGTGGTTTTTCAGCGCCATAAAACAACAAAACAGCTGATTTCACTCAGAGGTTCCTTTTGCTTTGAGCTACAACAAAAGTGCTAATCAGAGAAATCCCCTGCTAAAGTGTTTTTCTGGAATATAAACCTACACATATGGCTTAGGATGGCACGTTGCATGAATGGAGGCCACTGAGTTTAAAGTTGCTTCTGGGACGAGCCGGCTGCGACGGTCGCCATGTTATGTATATTGCGTGGGAGCTTGTTAGCACTGTATCCAAAACAAGGGCATGGGTGGAGAGGAACCAGATGTGGCCACTGGCAGATGGTTTCACAAGGAGCTTCTCCAAGCTTGGACAGTGCATGCTACATGACATCAGTACCAGATGGTTTGCTCATTAACACCCACCCTCTCAAAACATGCAGCAGAGGCTGCGCTGAAGGTCCAAGCATTTGAACGCCTCCACGGCTTCTCCGTGGCACAATGTGTCATGAAATGTTGTGTTGATGGCAATTAGGCCTAATTAGTCAGAGTAACATCTTTGTCCAATCCCTACTCTTTGAGCCAAAAGCTAAAATGCAAAACAAAGCTCAAGTTCTGTGAGGCCATTTGTCTATTTTATAATGACTCATTCTATGATTCATATTGATAAACCAAGCAATTCTAGTTCTTATTAGATATAATGTGATTCTCTAAAATGAAACAAATCCTTAAAACCCTTTCTGTGTTCGATCTCTCTTGCAGCTCCTGTTGAACTGAGATGAACCGAATGAACTGGAGGGAAGGGGGGGGGGGCTGCGATAGCACTTGGCACGCTTGCCTGTTCCACTTCAGCGTGATCCATGTGTTGTAATGCCTGCAGTGTCCTGGTTTGGCCCTCCACCATCAAATGACCAACAGTGAAATAGGTATTAACAGCATGGCCTGTGGTTTTTTGCAGCCTCAATACAGGGGGAGAGAAAAAAAACAGTTCAGTGAATAAAAAGGTCGTTGAATTCAAAGAAAACAAGAGGTAACTGTTAAAGGATTGGATATCTGTGAGAAAAAATAATCACCGTCTGTGCGGATTTGTCAGGTTTTGGTCGCTACCACTGCTTTCTCAATCAACTGTTGAGCTTTTCTATTTCACTATCCATATTTTCAAAAAAGAATGCAGACTTCTGGTGAGTTAATGGAGCATATTTTCTGTCCAAGACATCACATATCACAAACCAGCATTGAATTTCAGGAGGATTCGTCATTTCAACGGGTAAAAGACAGCAGGTGAAACATCATCCTCACTATAAATACCAGACATGTTCATTTAAAAGGTCCCATATTTTCCTCTCATCCTGTTCTCATTTAAAGTGTTGATCCATAAGAGGATATATTTGCAGTTTTATTTACCAAAAACCATCTCTGTGTAGTTTTTAACTCTACTCTTTCAGGCTTATTACAGGTCAGTGCGCCTCCTCTCCTGATTGGCTGACGGTTTTATGTGTGATTGATTAAATATTGAGAGATTTCAGAGAAACCAAAGCCTGCAAGGCGAGTGGCATTGTTGTGACATCATAAAGTTACAGAAGTCCTGACAGCTAATTTTACGGCTCAGTTTCTGAATACAGACTGTGTGCATTTCTCTGTGGACTGAGGCTTTGATACTTTCACAGTATAATTATAGATCCCAGAGCTGTTTTCTGATCAAACTATACATCCTCACACTATATGGGACCTTTAAATGTCTGCATACCCCCAAAATGAGAACTATTTGGGCTTTGTATATCGACAACCTGCAGGTAATATATAAAAGTGCAAAAGATGTCGTCTTCAGCAGTAAAGCAAATATGTTTATTAAGCACTTTAATATACATCAAAAAATTCCACTTCATATAATACAGGAATTCTTTTTAACTGAAAGTTGAATGTACATGGGAAGCTATTTACAATCCAATCACTGACAGTCAAATCAAAGATGACAGACAAAACACAGTCAAGACAAACAAGATAACTGCTTAATAAGACTATACAGTATGTTTTCCAACACTGTTTCTAGACCCGATCCTGCCTTGAATCCTTCTATTGACCCTTCATGGCATACTTTTGAGCTACTGTAGTACTGAAGAGCTGAGAGCTTTCACTAGGGCTTATAAGTGTTTGTGCATGCGATAGGTTTCTACTACCCCCCCCCCCCCCCCACAGATCCCAGTTCTTGGCGAAAAATAGCTCACTGTTAACATTATGAAAAGCCTGCAAAAATATGACACAGCCTGTAAACGCTAACGCAGCTCCACATAGTTCATGAGAAACAGATGTTTCGGTTCCCTCAGTATCACAGTCGGGCACCTCCTCCTCCCCTCCGTCTCCCTGCTCCCACAGGGTTAAGTCCTGTCGAGCTGATACTCAGCTTCACACAGGGGGGAGGAGGGAAGTGGGACAGAGTATGTTGTTTCAACTTTGGCTTTACAACTCTGCATTTCAAACAATATCACTGACACCGCTACAAGTCGTCTTATTGGCTGAGCCCTCTTTTTGAGCCGTTTTGTGTCATGCCCCTGAAAAAATAAATCCACCAGGAATTACTGAAAATGAATCACATGACAATAAGGAAACAAAGCCTGGATTTTGTTTCTTGCAGTGCAGTAGGTTATACATGTAACTCTGCGGACAAATGCTTTTTTTCTTTTGTCTGTTTTTTAAATCACTGCTGTCACTTGAAATCGCTGCATTTTAGCACCAAACATTTGTTGACGGTACACAATGGGTTATTTAAATATCTTTATGCACACAAAAACATAACACACAAACAACTCAAAAATCCCATAGGGACAAAATTAACATCTTTTTTTTTTTTGTTTTAACATTTTCAATGCACCCCTCTCTTCCTTAGATATTTGTAATAATACACAAATGCACAAAGCCAACAAAATTGGGAGTCCAAAAATAACTGCAGGCAACTTTTGAACACAGCACCATGGTAGAGCGTAATGCAACACAAATAAAATGCAGCAAAAGTGGCTTTTTTCCAAAAAATAAATATGCTTGTATATACCCATGAAGTAAATTGCCATAGCTATAAACATATCACACACACAACATAGGCGTAGCGCACTGATCAAGGTTAACACAGATTATTTGGGGTCTCTAGAAAGGCAGACTATCAATGCGCTTAAGTTCATACCATGGCATCAGTTACTGTTATGTCCTCTGGTTTGTGACAATGTATTCTGTGTTACATTGCTGTCAGTGTGAAAAAAAGACAGAACAAACATATAACATAATAATAATAAAAAAGCATTGTATGTTTCCATCAAACAATTGTGTTGATAAAACATGGATGGGATACATAGTGAATAAAACAAATGCATGTCTGTCATTTTACTCTTTTAAAAGTGCATACACTGTTTATTAAATAGCATTACATTAAATTAAAATGATAGTTTGCATGAGTACATGAAGAAGGCTGTAACAGATGTAGGCACATCAAAGTATCAGTTCACATAAGCCTTAGGCAGCAAATCAACAATCTTCCCTAGGTATTATTATTTTGAGGTCTTCCACTGATGAAGAAAAGAAATGTGTCTTTTTTATGCAGATGAAAACAGTTGCTTTGGCACATTCCCTCCAATGGTGTGCATGATGAATGGCATTCAAAACATCTGAAACGGTATAGGAATGATTTGGGTTAACGTTTTGTTTGGGAGGGAAAAAGTCTGCTTCATCCAGATTGAGGCGTTCTTCATGCAAGTCTGATTAACTCCAGCTAATGATGGCTCTGTTGAGTGCAAGTAACCAGTATCTAACTAAAAAGTCTGTTATTAGTCTCTATATTAGCCACTGTGAAAGAACACACAAGCCAAAGTATTTATTACCTACGTGCTGTCGCTCTGACCTCAACGTCAACTTTGAGACAAATGCTTGATGTAATTGAACGGGCACATACAGGAGGATTATTTTTTTTGAAATGTAACTCTTACCAGCTATAACGGAGTCTCCTTTTTGTAGTTAAACCCAGGGTCTGATCCTTCAATCTGCAGTTTCAGGGCTTGTTTAAGGCTTAGCTCGGTTTCCCCAATGGGATAGTTCTCTAGAACATCCTGGTGCCCTCTGTTCTGCACAGTCCGAGGAACTGATACTCTACCCAGGAACACCTGATTACCCTGTAGATGATAGTTGGGGTTGGTCATGATGCCGTTCCTCTTCTTCTCGGCAGCGCTCTGCTGCTGAATGAAGAACTGGTCTTGGCTTTGTCCCCGTTCCTGCTGCACTGACCCACCGATCATGATCTTACAGTGGGGATCCTTCACTGAAATGTTCGCTACTGATTTGTTGAGGGCGATCCTCTTGTCAAACTGTGTCATCTCGTACTCCAACACCTGACCTTGCATTGAGCCACTGTTCTTGAGCTTCTTCTTGTCTCCTTTCCCATTTGATGTCCCGTTCTTACTTCCCTTTGTTGACTTGTGACCAGGTTTTAACTGGGACCAGTCAAAGTCATTGGATGGAGATGACGGCTGCTGACCGATGGACTTAGTGGTGGAGGAAGGGGACACGATGGACTGTCTGCTTCGGCTGCGAGGCAGTGAGTGCTGCTGGATTTGCTCTGTGAACGTCAGTCCGTGAAAACTGTCGATCGGCACGGTCTGTGCTGTGGCTGTGGATGATGTGGTTCTCAGGGAGGAGTTCTTTGAACTTTTGAGGGAATTGTTGGACAAGGAGGATTTCTGTCTATCTACAGTGGAGTCGGGAGATTCTGATGGCGAACTGAATGCGTGGACAGGGCCGTTGGGTATACCGCGGCCAGATGACTGCATATCTCCAGCTCCTGTGCTGCCAGAACTACTTGATTTGATAGTGAGGGACTGCATTTTACCAGTCACAGCCAGTGGTGTTTTTTCTTCCATGGTGTGTACGGGGGAGGGATTGCAGCCATTTAAAGTCGTAGCCCCGTATTTTTCCAGAAGTTTTATGATCATGGTATGGCCGCCTTTTGCTGCCACTCTCATTGCTGTGCGTCCGAACTGGTCTGCGTGGTTGGGGTCGGCGCCGTTTTCAAGAAGTATTTGCACAACATCGATGTGACCCTCCTGCGCAGCGATCCCCAGTGCCGTCGCTCCCTGGTTGCATGTATGATCCACATGTGTGCCATTCTCTATCAAAAACTGTACGACTTTCGTGTGGCCTTGCCACGCAGCAGACTGGAGGGCGGATCGCTTCTCATTGTCACAGGCGTTCACATCAGCGTGATAGTTAATCAGCAGCCTCACCATTTCAACATGCCCTTGCCAGCAGGACACGTGGAGGGCTGTTCTGCCCTCGGTGTCGCAGGCTTCCACATTTGCTCCATTTTCAAGGAAATACTCCGCCATGGCCAGCTGGTTTTCAAGTGCCAATATGTAGAGCGTTGGGCGTCCGTCTGCGTCTTTGTGATCGATATCAGCACCGTGACTCAGCAGCAGTTCAACAATGTCCCTGTGGCCTTCTAGTGCAGCCACCCTGAGAGCATTCCTCCCATCATACCCCCTCTGGTCAATGCACGACTTATTTTCCAGAAGAATCTGCACACAATCATAATGTCCCTCTTGTGCAGCTAATATCAGCGGTATTCTACCATCGTTGTCTACCTCTGTACAGCGAGCACCTTGCTCAATAAGGGCGTCGCACACTTGGCGGTGACCCTCAAACGAAGCCATGTGGAGCGGGGTCCAGCCTGCGTCATCCCTGTGATTCTCATCCAGACCTCTGTCCAGCAGAGTTCTGACCACCTCCACGTTACCCTGAGCAGATGCGATGCTCAGCACAGTCCTCCCCTCGCTGTCAATGCTATCGACAGCGGCCCCCCAGAAAAGCAATGTGTTGACTACCGAGGCGTGGCCCATCGATGCAGCAGCGAGAAGAGGGGTACGCCCGTTGTTGTCCGTGTGATCCACGTCGGCTCCACCTTCCAGAAGCAGATCGACCACATCAACGTGTCCTTCATAGCCAGCCACGAGGAGAGGGGTCATGCAGTCTTTGTCACAGTGGTCGACCTCTGCTCCCCTGTCGATCAGAAGGCTCACGACAGAAGCGTGGCCTTTACTTGCGGGGACACAGAGAGCAGCGACCGAGAGGGCCGTCCTCCCGTCCACATCTTCATGGTTGACTTCAGCCCCGTGGTCTAAGAGGTGCTCGACAATCTCTCTGTGCCCCATGTACGCTGCAGCAATGAGCGCCGTTCTTCCTTCATTGTCTGCTTTGTTGACCTCGGCTCCATGCTGGAGAAGGTTCAACACTATGTCTTCATGACCTCCCCAAGCAGCGGCTCTCAAAGCAGTTCTACCATCGGCATCGGCACAGTCCACTTTGGCCCCAGCGTAGAGCAGAGCGGATACAACCTCTGAATGTCCACCCCAAGCTGCTGAGCGGAGGGCCGTCCATCCGTCATGATCCGTGTGGTTTATGTTGGCCTCACAACCAATTAGGCAGTTGACCACTTTGGTGTGGCCCTGCCTCGCAGCAAGGGTAAGTGCTGTTTGTCCGTGGTTGTCTTCCAGCTCCATGTTTGCCCCTCTGGATATGAGCAAATTGACCACATCGAGGTTTCCGCTGTATGCGGCATTGGCCAGCAGAGTTCTTCCACTGGAGTCGGACTGGTTCACAGATGCCCCATTGTCAAGTAATGTCCGTATCGAGTCCTCTCTCTCTAGGGCCTGTTGCACAATGCATGAGGCGTGATCGTCCTCGTTGTTAACATGAGCTCCAGCTTTGACCAGAAGTTGCAGAACCTCCTGTTCTCTTGGTATGGAGGTGGTCAGAGAGTCTTTAGCGGGAGTCCCATTCCAAACCATCCAAAGAGCCAGATTAAACGGCTCAATCTGCAGATTGGAATTGACGAGGTGTAGTGCAAATTCCTGCACTTCGAGTGGTTTAAGCTGCTTTGCCCGGCAGGTGTAACTCATTGCCAACATCCTGTGTCCCTCTGCTGCGTTGCACAAGTACTTCTGGGTGCAGTGCTTAACATCCAGTAGCCACTCTGCAAAACTGTAGTGAAAAAGGATTTTAGTACTCCCAAGGCCGTCGACCAACAACTTGGACAGAATGTCCATCTTTTTCTGAAACTCTTCCATAGTCAGTGTCATGTTTTTGGTCCAGACTGCATGGTACAGTTCTTTGACTGTGAGTGGCCTGCAGGTTGCCAGGATTACGTTCAGGATGGGTTGGACTTTGGCAAACTGTTTTCTGACAAAGAGTCTCTGGCAGAGCCACAGGTAGAGGCCGTTGAGAGTGCCAGGGATGTCACGGATCTCACGAAGCATGATGAAGTTCTCCACCACGCCGTCCAGCACTCGCTCCAGGTACAGGAAGCAGCCACTGCTCTTGATGTGGAGTTGGTTGAGCATCTCGGCCGTCTCCTTGGTCAGGTGCTGCCTCAGAGCCTCCTCCTGGTCCAGCCTGTGGAGGATGTACTGCTGCACATCCTTAACGATGTAGGCCTTGCGTAGATCATCAAGGCTGATTTTGCGGAATCCTAGAAGAGAAAAGAAGAAACAAACATTTGACAGGTTAATGACAGGTGTTAAATATGTGGTAGATATCTAGAAGGTGAGAGAAGTAGTACTAAAAATAACTTCAAGGATGGGAACTGTGAAGAAATCGTAGCTGATGATAACGATTAGTGTAACTTTCCCTACGGTGCTTCTTGAGTCATTAGCTCCTGACCTTGGGATCATACCCAGTATTTATCCACTGATCTTGTACCTTTGGATAATTAGGTTAAGCCGACCTTTAATTTCCTAAAGCATAGGATAATTAACAGTAAAACCATGTTGCTATAGAGAAAAACCTTTCAGAGGAATTGAGAGCACAACCCCTATGGCTGGCAGAGGCAGACATGATCAGCGGGAGTTTGCTATCAGTTTAGCCCATAAAGCACCAAGGAAAACAAATTCATGCCAATTAGTGCTCTGCATTATGTTTGGTGCAGAAGCAATTTCAGCTGTAATAATTTAGAGTATGCCTGTAAGAGGATAAAAACAGCAATAATTTAAGCATGAAAATGAGTGAAATAATGAATATATTACATTAAAATTTGCCTGTGCCCTTGCTTATCCATGTACTGCTACACCCAAAGGTAAATAACCAGTGAAAGGCATAGAAAAAAGAAGTGCCAGAGTTCACAGAAAAAAAAAAAAACATAATTGTCTGCAAAATGTGGAACACTAAGCATAAAAGTATGATTTCTTTCAACACTGAATCCCACTTGATTGGTCATTCAGTCCATTCACTGATTGTAGAGGTTATTAGTGCTTAATCAGCAGGAGCAAATCTGCAGTAGGGGTTGAAGATGTACAATAATGAAAATGGGGGAGAGCAAGGGAGACATTATTTTCATGCCTGTAGCACATCAATGGCCTGTAAAACATCTCTCCTGTGCCTCACTTATTACCCTGCTACATGCTCCCATCACAGACCTTTACTGTAGACATTCTTCTGGAAAAAAAAGAAGGAAATTATCACAGTGGGTCTTAATGAATGATCTTTAATAGGAGTTCCTCTTCAAGACGTGAAAAAATAGCCCCATAATGGTCTCGGCTAATGGGCATAAAGTGAACTTTCCTCCATGTTAAAACAATCTGTTTCATGGGCTGTGCTGCCTGCAACCCGAGGGCAAGGGGAACATTTTTGCATACTTTTATTTACAGTTCCCATGGTTCTCGGGGGTTACTGGGACAGGAAAAATGTCACCAGATGCTCTCTCGGTGTTGGCTCCTTATCTGTTTGCTGCTCTCCTACACCCTGTGCTCCACATGTACAGTATTTTAACGCTGCCAATTTCCCAGGAAAGTGGATCTGATCTACATGTTTTTGCTGTTTCTGTTGTCACACAATGGAACAAGCATGAAATGTCACTTCTAAGACTTTTCCAAGACGCCGTGGACTGCTAAAATCCTGATTTTATAACCATGACGCCGCCTGATTATTAACCCACCATTTATAAAACGGTTGCCCAGAGAGAAAGTCAGAAGCAACCGTATCTTTCTCACAGTGCAGTGGGAAACAAACTGTGGCTCTTCTTCTCTGCCAGGGATTAGACAGAGTGGACACAGAGAGAGGGCATTTGTGGCAGCTCTTCAATGGAAAGTAGCTTAGGTTTGTTGAAAAAAAAGCAGAAACATTTGTGCCATTTTGAAAAGACGTGGGTCTGAAAAGTTGAGAAATTCTGTTATAGCGGCTGTGCCAGTTCATTTTGAAACAGCCAATGAAGAAACTCCTGGCCTTAGTCAGCCCCAGTGAGTGAACCGCCCGACCGAACGTATGAAGTTACACCATTAGTCAGCTAAATGCCATGGGACTGTGTTGATTAATCAGTCAGTCAGCGACATTTGCACATTTGCATATGGGGCCCTGCTGTTGCAGTCCCACCAAGAGGTAGGTGATGGAGCTTTCATTTCAAGGCTTCTTCTACTTTCTTTTTTTTTTACTGACTTAACATTTCATGTACTCACAGGAAACAACTCTAAAAGCTTTTGCTGAAAGAAATTCAGCACCAACACTTTCATCCCCACCAGTGAAAATGTGATTGCTTTGATTATATAACGCAACTTTTCCCTGTACACAATATGAATCAGACTCTGTCACCGAGCCGGAGGCGGCGCTCTGTTCATCTGCTGCGATTTGTGTGGGTTGAGAGAGAGAGAGATAGAGAAAGAGAGAGAGGGAGAGAGAGAGCTGTGAGAACTTATTCCACACTCTCCCGACGGTAACCACACCTGCAAGCCAGATAACAACCCTGATGAATTTAACCAAGAGTTCCCGAGCAGGTACTGACAGTTTGGACAGCAGATCCTGGTTAAACAGAGGAGTGATGGGTTTTTCTTTATCATCTGCTCCTGAGTTTGTTTAAGATAAGCACACACACACACACACAACCAGCGCCTCACAATAATCCTCCTTATACTTTGTCCTTGAGGCCTTCATCCCATTTCTACCTGTGATGAAGCTGTTTAAAATGTGAGAATCAGAGAAAATACTATTCTTTTTTTTTTGTGTGGATTAATTCTTATAAAAGACGCTCTTTAGTTGCACTTCGTGATAAGTAACAATTATCTATCATAAAATATTTTATGACAGCGCCCCGGAGAAGTAAAAGGGGTAAGTTCTGGGGATTAAGGGCTTTATTATAATAGGGATCATATGGACAAGATAATTCAAACCAGACCAAATCGAGATGAATATAACAACCATAAAACACACTGATATTTTGTTTATTCTGAATATTCATGTTTAATGTTTAATGTTTAACAAGAGAGCAGCTGTGCAAACACTTTAAATTAATAAAAGCTACATAAAGTTAAGACTCCAGCAGCATAATAGCCTGATAATTACAGAAACTCAATGCCCCTAACCCACTTTCAGTCTGTCATTGTTTTCAGCGCCTGTGTGCATTTTCCACCCTCTACTCTCTCTTTACTCTGGCTTTCATGACCTCCCCCCTCCTGCTCCCCTCACCTCCCCTCACCTCCTCCTCCTCCTCCCCTCACTGACATTCCAGGAGCCAGATTCATGGTGCGCATGCAGAGCAGCTATAGGTAAAGTAGAAACACTTGAGCACTTTTACCTTTAAGGAGTAAAAACCATTAACGATTGGGCATATTTCAAACCTTTGCTCCTGACTCTTAACTCACTCTGACATGGGAACTGTAATGGGTTATTATAAGTGTGGAGATGGCTCCCTTTAGGTTTAAGGTACAGAAAAGAAACACTTGAAGGTAGCACATGATCCAAATGTGCATTCCTGGTCTCTGTGTACTCATCTGAGCTCCTCTGGCTCAGACTTAAAGCATTAAAGATCGAGTTTCAGCTATTGTGCCGTCATCTGAGGACTTTTCTGCTGCCTTTTGTTTTAACTATCTTAAGCTCTCTGTGCTGTTTTGTTCACAGTGAAGGCCAAACCAGCTCAGTTCCCTGTTTTGAACTATTTTTTCAGGCGGCTGTGGCACAATCAGGGACATGATATCAAATCTAGTTGAATCGGCTTTCCATTTGTGACTACACAAACCCGCCTTTCACATGGGAGTGTAAAATATGTGACATTTTAAAGACACACACATCTGAAGCTCTGACGTCACTGACTGGTCCACCCTCTCCATATTGACCCTGATCCTTCTTTGGCCGTTCTGGGTTCGTTCCAGCTGGGACAGGAAACCCACTAGCTGGGAAGAGGGAAGAGGCCATTAAAGGGGAAAAACAAGAACCTAAAAAAAAAAAAAAAAGACTTCAGGGGACTGAGAAGAGGGGGAAAAAAAACATTTTCACTTAGCCAGTCACTTCAGAAAAACATGTGACATTTAATATTCAGTCTTGATGCTGATGTTCAGATTTGCTCTATTCACAGAGGGAGGAGGGAGGAGGGGGACTAAGGAAAACATTAAGTGTGCATTACAGCTAGATTCTGGGAGATGCTTCTCTATCATGGATATTTTCTCAGGGGGGACAAAAGAAAAATGCTGCTGTGCTGTAGTTTATGATAAACAGCTTTTCCTACATTCCACGGTCGCTGACACACCAATTATGAAGACACAGCGACTTGGAAAGCCGGAGGAGGAGGAGGAGGAGGAGGAAGAGGAGGCAGGACGAAGGAGGAGGAGGAGACAGATTTGACTGCAATCAGCATGAAAAACACTTTCTTAAAATCAATTTCTGTGAGCTGGAAATAAAAGAATTGAACAAGCAGCGGCCTCCAGTCGGAAACCGCGTTTTGCCTCGCGTTGCTGGAAGATGAGCCACAGTTTCCACTTCATAAGCACACATCACTTTATAAGGCCTGGATGTCAACTGTGAAGTCATGCCCTACTCCTGCAGATAAAAAACATTAAATAAAAAACAACCACAGGGGGAAAAGTCATACAACCTGTATTTGATGACTGTGGTGTAACAGGAACTACTATTAAGTACTACAGAAGAATGCAAGAATGCTGGTTGGCTATAAAGGTTCAAATGCTTTCCAAGAACAATTTTCTTTCTTTCCAAAAGAACCCAGCAGTCATGATGAGGCCTGGATTTTTTTTTTTTGCACCGTTAGATGAGGGGCTGCACAAACTGTAGCTGCATGTGTGTGTGTGTGTGTGTTTGGGCTATTTATATGTGTGAGGATGGTTTCAGAGTCTTAACAAAGGCGACTGCTAAACAAGCAACAAATGACACATTCATCAGGGTGAGGGATGCAGCTCCCGAGTACAGGCCTCTGAGCCAGCTGCTGCTCGTTACAGCACTGGATGCCGGCCACGATAGACAGAGAACCCCGTGCACAAAAGAGGGACTGTTTGCCTTCGAGATTAATTTTTTTTTTAGATGACAAACGAGGCAGCGTGCGTGTGCGCAATCGGGAAACTTAAAAAAAGGGTTCGTGGCTCATCAAAACCTGGGGATTTCGGAGGGGGTGCACAGATTTCTGGCCCGTCCACGGCGAAGAGACACCATCTTAAGTCATCGGATCCATAAAGAAAACAGAAACCCAAGCCTCTCTCTGCCCCTCTCTCCTCGGGCTCTCCAGTAAACCCCGCGCTCGACAAACGTCTGTTCGACAGCTGCAGAGTTTCCCCCGGCTTCCAAAAAAACACCAGAGGACCAACCTCCTAAACACAAGTATGTGGATGAGAGTCAGCTCCAACGGTCTGCAAACAACACTCCTTTGAAAAGTGCACTGCCATTTAGCGCTTTGAAAAATAACTCTTGAGCCCCTCGTTTGATTGTGTACACTCTCTAATTTCTCCTCGAGCAGATGAATGCGGATAACACTTTCTATTTTATCGGGGATAAATGTGGCTCATTCACAAGTGAGAAAAAGACAAAGCAAAGTGCTGAGAAGCTTTGATAAGGCCCTAATTCAGCTGTGAGAGAGATAACTGCAGCAGGCAGGAGGAAATCATTTCAGATTAGTGCCTTCGTTTTAACACGCGCTCTATATTATTTCCTGACGTACCGAACGACCACCGGGCGAGACGCTGAAATTATTACACTTTAACAATTAATTTGTGTAATGCTGGAGGCAGAGCACATGAAAACACCTCCTGCCCAAACACGCCTCTTGCTGAGTTTCAAACGGGACGTGAGAAGGGTTTTCCAGTCAAACCTGTTGTGGTGCAACTGAACATGGCTCATGATGGTGTAGCTGGTGATAAGGGAGGAACGGGTGGGGGGGGGGGGGTGTTGGGGCAACACTGAGCACACGCAGCATGGCTCAGTTTGAGAGGTGCATTCAGATGAAGCTATCAAACCACCTGCACCGGGGGAATAAAACATCCATCATATGATAAAGTTTGCAGAGCGCTGCAGGGAGAGGAGCCGCCGTACTTTATGCCTTTGAATGACAGAAGCTCATTAAGACGGTTACAAAAGACTAAGTCATAAGACAGTGCACCTGGTCACTCACATGTGCCTCCTCTCGCCGAATCCCATAATGGATATCCACTCTAGTTGTCACTATATATCACAAGAGCTTCCCGCAGCTGCACAGATGTCTGGATCATCCAATTTCATCCAAGCGAAAAAAAAAAAGAAAAAAGAAAATTCCAGCAGAGGAGCAGAGTGTTAAGACGCAGATTAAACAGGACCAACAGAACATAAATACTATTAACATCACTCAAACTGTGCAATGTTTCCAATTTCTGCAATCGGGTGGAGAAAGTAGGGCCAATAATCCGTCTTTTCATGCCACGTAATCCTTTTCATTTTTGCCCTTAAGTTTAAAAAGTTACAGCTAAATAGGTTTTATGATGCTAAATGCAATAAGACCAATTCAAACCAGCTGTGTCATTTAAAAAAAAAATGCTGTTTTGTCACTTTCTCTCTGGAGATACGTACAAAGCTGAAGGTCTGTGGTGGCAGTAAGCCGTTGTAGCGCTGGGAGTCCCACGTCCCACTCGGGATCAAATTTCCTCAATTTCTGCCCCAGTGTTTTTGTTCATCATTACACTGAGCTGACCTCCCGGTGACCTCATTTAGCCCTCACCGGCACATGTTTCCATTCACCTGCACAAGAAACTACTCAGCCTAGCATGTCAGTCGTGTTTTATTAGCCATCCAGTCAAACAAGCCATTATCTGCCATCACCACGAAAAAAAAGTGCCAGGAAAAGTCTGGAACCATTTTGGAAACGTTTTAACATGGAAATGTCCGGGCAGCAGATTCAGCAGAGGGGAGGAAAAAAGCTGTGTGAGCTCGCTGTGGAAAGGTGCTTTGCAGAGTCATCCTTGGCAATGCAGGTCAAGAGGCAGAGTGGTATTAAAAAAAAAAACCTGTCTGTACTTTACTTTGGAGGCCTTTCCCCCCTGCAGCAAAAACCAGATATAAAAAGTGCCAAGAACTTCCCCGCCTTTATTCCAACAAAAGTTAAATTAGGACTTAATTAAACGCCCTTCAATTAAAGAAAAATCTGACAAGTCACGCTCTGTGGGCACAAAAAAACGCAGAAAATCTCAAGTCCATAAAAATTTGGCAGGGGCACGCCACATACCAAAGGGGGCATCACCTCGGGAGGAAAGAGGCCAGCCGGGTTCGTCGGCCATGTTCAGAATCGTGTTACTGCAGCGCGGCACCCAAGGTGTTACAGATACAGACACGGTAGACCTGTAATTTGCCCGGCTGTCAGACTGCGTGCTGGTAAATTACAGTATTCAGCGAGGATTACGGTCTTCAGCTCATCCAAAGTGAGGCTCAACATGCAGCCTCGCAGACGACAACTCATACATGAGTATGGACATAAATCAGCTTGTCTGTGTAAGCCAATTTTAAAGAAAAAGGTGAGGGGAGGGTAAGCTCGTTAAAGACGTGGTGGTGTCGTCCTTTGCTCTTGTTAGCCTGCGAATCGAGGTCAAGAGAGACGATCAATACCCCAAAAAACTACAGGAGGGAACAGAGAAGGGGCTTTTATTAGGTTTTGCTTGCAGGAAGCATTTGTTGAATGTTCTGTTTGGTTTAGTGTGGTGCAATTTAAGCTCCCTGGAGGAGGCTGCAGCGTGGCCAAAATCTGCTGGAGTTGGTTTTTAAGGTTCTTGAAACTATTCAATAAAGGCGCTTTAATTTTCTGCTTAAAGACTCTCTTCTTCCTCTTCTTCTTTCGGCGCTGAAATTGTTCTTGGCATCTCGTGTCTCTCGTGAAACTTCCAAATTTTATTTCACAGTTTAAAAAGTTTCTGGTTCATCTGTTGCATTCACGACAACGACGACGACATATCACACACACACACACGCTCACGTAATCGTCTTAACGATGCCGAAAAATGTAATTTACAGAGGAGTCGTGAGCAGGGCCGCCTTTTGTCTCTCTTCAGGGAGCATTCCTCAGCGCAGAAGAAATAAACCGTCCTCGCTGCTTTTACGACTGTGTTTGTGTTGTCAGGCGGCCAGGAGGAGATCTCGCGGTCTCTCCAGTGAGGTCTCACATTTGAAAGTATACACACACACACGCACACACACATGCACAGAGATGTTAAGTTTTGTTGACCATTGTTTTTTCTGTGTCTGATTCAACCACATGCCTCGGGACAAAGAAGCCGCTCAGAGAGGAGGAGAAGGAGGAGGAGGTTCGGACACTTTTTTTTTTTTTAAACCAGGCATCACTGGTGGTAAATCAGCTCTGTCTCTGTGGCGGGGCACGTGAAGAAAGCTCCATTCACGGAGGGCTGAGTGGAAGTAGTGGACCTGCGAGGGTGGGCTGCCCCTGCTCCCTCTGCACCACCGATGAGACGCAAACACAGGAAACAAGAACCCAGACCCTCCGCTGAGGTCGCCACGTTATATTACACAGCACTTTGTAATGACTTATCTATGCACTGTGGCCTTTACAAGTAGACCAAACTCTGGAGAATGGTAAAATGTGTGAGGAAATGAGCAATGTAACCACCCTTCACCCCCCACCCCGCCCCCATCATCAAAATGCCTCACAGGATGAGTGTCCTCAAAGTGGCCACACGCTCCTGAAACATTCCTCAGACTGAGCCAGGAATATAACCGTCTTAATTACAGCTGTGATTCATAACTAAGAGGGGCTTTTGTGTGTGTGTGGCTGTTCTCCAAGTTTTTTGGCTGGTACGAATCCTCACATCCCGCCAAGTGGCCCTTGTGCCCAACTAAAAAGAAAGTAAAAGAGTAAAAATTGGGGAAAGAATGAAAATAATAATGTATTTTATGATAGTGGAAATCAATCTAATTGAAGTTGCTGTAACACTGCAGAGCAGGAATGTGGTTGTTTGAGGGGAGCTATTATCTTTCACGGCTCCAGTAGCACACTGATACTATATTATTATAACTACTGGCAGCACAGCTCCCAAATCCAGGGCCCTCTCTCTCTCTCCCTCTCTCTCCATCCGTCCTCATCCCTCGCTCATGTTGTACAGCTTGTGAGAGGTTTTTGTTTTGTGTTTTGCTTTAAACTGGGCTGTATCATTGTCATCTACTTCCATCTCCTCCTCCTCCTCCTGGATTCACAGATTAGCCGCAAGATGCTTCCACACAGGATTTGAAACGCAATACTCGCCTCTCTCAGATTATCTCCGATCTTAACACGTTTTTTAACACAAGACTTTTTTTCCCCCCCACACCTCGTTTATATGACTCTGTTCTGAACGCTGGTTCTGTTTGGATCCAGTAAAACAGGCGGACTCGATAAGATAAAGAATCTTATCTTGGTTTCTGTGACAGCTAACTACATGCTCTACATTCCTGTTCCTTGAATGTTTATTAAATCTCGTCTTTATTCCTTTAAGAAATATCCTTTTGAGAATTATGCTTATTGGCTGTCTGGCTGGGAGTTAGATGAGATGATCACTATCATCCTCACGTCTGTGCGCTTGGCAGCTAGCAAAGACTCCAGAGACGAGAATTCAACGTCTTTTTTTTTTTTTTTTTGGTTATAAATCAGGTCCAGGTTCCGTATTAATACTGTGAAAGTTTCAAAAGTCTCAGTCTACAATGAAATGAGCGCAGCCGGTATTCAGAAACTGGGCCTTAAAACGAGCTGTCAGGATTTCTGTAACCTTGTGATGTCACAACGAAGCAGTCAAGCAGATTGTTAACTATGCTCCAAGCCCCGCCCACCAACACCCATCGTCCAGCCTCCAATCTTTGTTACATAAAAAACAGATGCACCTTCTAACGGATCAACCCTTAGTATGAAACAGGAAAAAATAATAATATGGGACCTTGAATAACTTGATATTTAGCTAAACGTGATTGATCAGATGTCAAATTCAACTTAAACCTCATTCTTTCTTCACAGTGAAGGGGTCTGGTCTCTGTCTCTGTGACCTTACATGACTTCCTGTTTCCATGTCAGACCAGGACAGCAGAGTTTCTGACTCTCTGTCTAAGCTGCTGTTGATAAAAGCCTCCGTCAGCCTGGAACTTTTTCAAACAGTAAATATCAATGTCAAATTAATACCAGAGTCATGTGTGGACTTGCCGGGCGGCCTCAAGGTTCAATCCTTCAACCACATCCAGCCTTGCCTTTGCTTAAATAAGACTAATCTCCACCCGTTGTCTATCAAAAAGACAATATTTACAAGCATGTTCTCACCAGATATTCTCAGGGATTTTTCAGGACTCATATGCGCCGTGCAGCGCTGTCTGCTAATCCTACCAGAGCGCTGACACATACTTGCTGCTTGAGAAACAGCGACTTTGACAAGCATGCCCCATAAACAATATTGGGCAGATGGCAGCCATTACAGTTCAGTGATGCCTCCACACGATAAAAAAAAAAAAGATCACACACTAGGCTGGATCAAAACCTGTGAAGGGGGGGGTTATGATTGAAATGAGGCTGTAATAGTTTTAATGTGACCCTACGCAAAGTGAAAATGCTAAAAAACAAAAAGTAGAGACATCAAAAAATGTATAATAAATAAAAAATGCCAGCTTTAAAAATCATTACACAGCTCCAATTTGGGAGTCCCAGGGGTTTTTGATCCAGCTCAATATAAATTCTGTCCAATTTTGACAAATTGTCGCTTTTATCAGTGGTGTGCATGTATGAAAACGATGAGAGCGAGAACTGTGAGCTGTTGGAAAAGAAAAAAAATAAATGTCTGAGAA
Organism: Trachurus japonicus; assembly: GCF_045865225.1. Classification (NCBI taxonomy): domain Eukaryota; kingdom Metazoa; phylum Chordata; class Actinopteri; order Carangiformes; family Carangidae; genus Trachurus; species Trachurus japonicus. Next base: position 9,774,249 of record NC_140916.1, read on the forward strand.
GCTGTTTCTATTTAAATGCCCAACCCCACTGTCTCCCACCTCCACCCCGCCCTCTCTCTTTCCCCTTTCCCTTGCTCTCCCTGCTGCCGGAGGCCTTGTTAAATTGGCACAGATTCTACCCGGCTCCAAACCAAAATCGCTGCCTAAGTGTTTCCACTCCGCTACCCCTATCATGGTCTTACAGTAGCACAGAGCGACGGAGGGGGGGCCGGGGGGTAGGGGAGCTGAGAAAGAGCAAGCTTCTCCCCCATAGGTCTGCTGTCACTCGGGACTTAGAGAAACATCTCCACAAACACACTGAGCACATTTGAGTTTTTGTGTATTTGCATCTCAAGAGTGGGATTTCAGTCCATTTAAATACAATTTTTAAAAAAAATCCACCGAGACCAGGGGCTTAATCAAAACTGGGTGATCATATAAATGTGTGTCAGCCAGCGACTAAAATTCTTGTACTCCTCCTCACAAACAGAACAGCCTTTGTTTGTAGGGGCATTAGCCGAGCGGAAGCGAGTGGGGCATTCTGCCGCAGAAGTCAGAAAGCCTCCTTCTTCCTGCTCAGTCTCAGAGGTGTTGAAAACTTCCCAAAGCACATTCCTCTCCGAGACGGACGCAGGGAATAACAGGGCGAGCCGAGGGAAAGAGAGCCATCCGACATTGTCTTAACAACAAAAAAAAAAAAAAGCATTGTTGTAGACTTCTTCAAGCCTCTGGCAACTTTTGCTGCAAAATGACCTTGTGGTTAAAGGTCATTACACAAACTTTATCGACACTATATTCACATGACCACAGAGTTCCCATCGCCGCAGACCAGAGTATACTGGGAAACCCACACAACCTCCACCCCAGACGAAATAGGCCGCTCATATAAAATAGGAGTTGGCTCTGCACGGAGCATGAAAGTGGAGGCTTTTTTGGCAGGTCACGGCCATCTCTGACTTGTAAACAATATGCGGGGTATTTTTAGGGGACACTTGGCCTCAATTTGATACTCCGAAGTCCTTTGGTCTATTTTCGGTCCTGCGTCGCATGAATAAGGAGCATTTAGAGCGCTGTATTCATAATAATAATACCGCCGCACAAGCTAATGGAGGACACGGTAAGCGGGTGAGTGTGTTTGTGTGCACAAGTCGAGACGTGGGTGCATGTGCGTGGAGAAAAAGAAGAAGAAGAAGAAGTCGGTCTTGTGGAAGAATTTTCAGTGTTGAAGCGAAAGCGGAAGACTGAATCTAGACAAAACAAAGATGCTGCTAAAAGCATCAGAGGAGAAAGGCCAAGGCTCATTGTGGCTCTGCAGGAGCGTCTCAATGAACAAACTCAATAGCAGCCAATGAAAAGGTTCAGTTTTTTTTTTTTTTAATCTAGAGCAGCGTGTTCATCCTAAAAAAAACAAAAAAAAACATATGTCCTTCACAGCGTTCAAACGGGGTCATCACATCTGATGTGCGATTTCTGTTCCTCTGCTAAAATACCAAATGCCAGGCGAGTGGAATAAAGGGGGCTGACAAAAGCCTGGCCATCATCAAAGAGGAAGCATTGAGATCCGGTCCAAAGGAAAGAAAAGAAACTACAAGAAGATAACTGCTGTTTATCAGATTGTCCCATGAAGTTCCCTTCAAATCATATCCAAAACACAGGAGAACAGACGACTCATCAGCTACAAACACAAGTTAAGAAAAAGAAAAAGAGGCAATCACAGAGCTCCCTGAGATCCTCTGAAGTGAGTTACAGATAAAAACTTCCCCATTAGCATTTACATCTATGGCTTATAGGGCTGTATATTCCCCTGCTGACTACACTGTCGACTTTATATGCACTCCAGATAAAAATCGGACGATTTAAAACTGTGGCTCAGGCCAGATAGAGCACACGCACACACACACACACACACACACACACACACACACACAGTGAGAGGCACAGCCAAAAACACACACACACACACAGGATAAACCAGAAAATACGACTGAATGCAAATTGCAGCTGAAAGGAAATCAAATCTCCAAAGTTCCTCTCATCTGTGGGCTCAAAGTTTTTTTGGAAAACGCTGTGAGGGTTGCTTTTATACTACACTCTGATACCGATCCAGAATCTAATCTAGCACGGGCACCTACGTCGAAGCTTTGATGTTAAGACGAAAGTGTGGGTGGGTGTGTCATAGCAATTATGAATCGGGCAGCTTGCATCACAGTTGGTTTTGCTGAATTAGACACGAGACTCCCACAAAAGACTCAAGGAGAGTTCTGGTGTCCTAAAATTAAACCTCCCTCCCTCCCTCATCCCTCCCTCGCCCGTCGCCGCTACTGTCAACACTAATCAGATCTACACTTCCACCAGTCTGACACCTACACTTTCACTTAATCCCAAACACCCAACCACCCAATCATTTACTTGACTTTTAAAGCTGCACATAAGACTCGAGGTCTGAACACGTAACAGTCGCTCTAATGAGAGACAGATGCTGCGATGACGGCGACATCGAACCGCTCCATGAAATCAGACCCGATCAATACACAGTTGATGCAGGTTATAAAACGTGGCACATGGAGGCTGCTGAACGCTGTCCCGAAAGCTGCACATGGCTCGTTGAGTCCAGATGGACGAAACATGGTCTGAACCCCGACTGCAATCAGCGATCATGGCTCGATATGGCAGTTACTTCCACGATGAATTGTTTTCTCCAACCAACAGTCCAGAATATTGTTCATTGTTAAAACGCAGAAAGCAAGAGTTAATCAGCAAATCTTCACACTGGAGGAACTGGAACCGGACAACGTTTGATGTAGTTGAGTCACCAGCAGGATAAACTGACTGACTGCAACAGGCCAGATCCTTCCTCCAGGTCTGGGAGGAACCTTGTGTAAGCCTGTGTAACCCGGCCTTTAGATCCCAGTCTAACCAGGGCATCCCTTCATCCCTAAGGGGAGGAAGAGATGTGCTCTATAGCACAGAAACCTCCTATCCCCCTTTTTGTTTATTTACTTACTTATAATATTCCCTCCTATATCTTTTTATCTATTAATTTTCTTCCTCTACTCCCCCTCATCCTCCATCCTACTTCATCCACACCCGCACTAGACAAAAACATGTGCAGCTAATATTAAGTCTAACAATACTGACTGTAAATTACAGAAAATATAGTTTTACACACGAACTCTGCTGCTGTTATGATTATGTACACTATCTACAGTACATTGTTTGGATTTCACCCTGAGGTTTCTCCCGTTTTCTCCCTGTTAAGGATTTTCCTGGGTCTAAAGGCAGAGGATGTTGTTATGATGCTAGGTAAAGCCATTTGAGGCAAACTGTAAAAAAAAAAAAAAAAAAAAAGGGATATAGAAATAAACTTGGCTTGCGATTTAGATTTGACACATCTTTCCATCCGACTTCTACTTTACCTGCAAACCACTGCAGCATTGCACAGAGCACACACCAGAATAAGAAAACCAAATGCTAATCTTAAGCTTATTGTTGGAGCTAAATATCAGAGGGTAGTCCGTCACCATGGTTCCAATAACAATAGAGGTCGTTAGCATCTGAATGGCTCGATTGTGTATAATTCATCTTTACATTATCTTAAAATCTCCCTCCTGACCACAATACACTCCCTGACAGAGACAAATAGAAAACAAGATCATACAGGTTCCTCATTACCAGCCTATTGTACACCAGCCTGCATCCACCTTTGTGCTGCAGTCTCAGAGCCTGTTTTTATTTGTTAAATAGTAATAATGATAATGATGCGAGATAGAGAAATTATTATCTGCAGCACTTATGCAGTAAATAAATTAAAGGAGGCATGTAACTCATTCAGCTGTGGACCTGGCTCAGTGCGTCTCCTGAGTGGGGAGCAGCACAGGAACGACTGCTGAGACTGCTGGGATATTACGTAATGGTTTTCGCGAGGCGAGCCGAGGGCACTAGAAGCTCCCACATTCAGCGGTTTTGGAAAGGTAGAGGGGGGATACGCAGCAGCGCAAGCTTTGCGGAGGAGACTTCCTCCCACACAGTCAGGTTCTTGATGAATGTTATGCCAGCTCATCACCACAGAGTAGGCTGCCGAGATGACAAGGAGATAATAGCAGCCGGTACGGTACAGTGTCAAAGGACGTGAAGGAAGTGCCGTGACTCTTTAAAAAGGGGGTTGCTGCAGCCGTGACCTTAATCTCTTTGGACATGTCGTGATGCTGGCGAGCCTTCTGCATCCGTGCCGTCTGAACAGCAGTGACAGAAAAGAAACCACGAGGGAGGTTTTGTTTGTAATCACATAATCGGATGAAATGTATCATAATAAGAGTGGAAAAACAGCAGCTCGGAGCACGGGGCAGTGCTGACAACTTCACATATTGTCTCATATATCAAAGTGTCTCTTCCCATCAGCTCAGCTCAGTTCTGATTAAGGCATCACAATTATTTCTGACAATGATGCATGAGCTTTGGAAATGCTACATGAAGCAATACTTTTTTGAGTTATTTTGGAAATAACTTCACTTCTAAGTTCAAACTTTTTTTGCTTGAAATGTCTTCCCTTAAGAGAATAGAGGCCTTAAATTGAGTGTATGTCATTAAAAGCTGTGATATTTACCTGTGAAGAGTTTGGTGATGGCCTTGTTCTGGCGCCGTGCCGAGCAGATGAGCAGCAGCCACGGAGGCAGGAACTCGTGATGACTGGCCAGGAGCTCGGCGATGGTCCTGGGGGAGCCGGGGGACGACCTCTGCTCCCCCTCACCCAGCTGACAACCTTCGTCGATAGAGTCCACGAGCAGGAAGAGAGACTGCTGAGGAGGCTTCACACTCAGGAGAGGCAAGAGGACACATCTGAGGAGAGAGAGATGGAGATGTTATCATGTCTTCATCCCACCGACAAAGAGGAGTTAAATCAGATCGAGGTTTTCGTCACACAAATACTTTGGAGGGACAATATTTTTGTTAATTCAGATGAATTTACACAGGTGACAAGAAACATCCAACAACAATCTGATTTAATCTGAATCTGCCCACTAGCCTACTTAGCCACTTATGCTAATTAGCTGACTGCTATAATGAGAGAGCAAAAAGTTAGCATGGCTATTGAACTCAGAAAATAGATAGCGTAGCTCTTTTCCTTACATGTCTCTTTCAAATATTAAAATAAGCTAGCTAACAGCTTGCTATTTAGCCTTTTATGATTGCTAGCTTAACAGTCTAGCATGGCTAATTTAAGCCAGCAAGGTTATCTAACTTTGTTTCTTTGGTAACACACTTTGAAACTTTGTTAGGAAGAAGTATTTGAGAGAAAAAGTTTAGAATTACTTGATTGTTGAATTTTATATTTGTATAATAATATCTGTATTAGTTGGTCTGATGACCTTTTGTGAGCCAATATTGGCGTTGAGCTAAATCAAACCAGAACAGATTATTAACATAATATCCAAGCTGTGTAGGAGGCAGAAAATGAATAAACATCTCCAGTGCGTTTGGTATGAAATAATAATAACAATGGTTCCTCTGTTATCACCGTCCTCTCCATGGCACAAGCTTTACTCCAGGATGTATCTGTTCCTCAGTCTGCCCGACTGTGATGCAACGGTACGACACATAACAAGAGAGTGATTTTCTTGAGGCATATCAATCTCTGTTCATCAGTCTCGACTGGGAGAGAGTGTGTAGGCGTCTAAATATGTCTCTATCCAGCCCAAATTGAAACCATTAACAGGCCCACTGCAGATGATTTGAGCTCACACAAACATTCAGAGCAGATAGAGTCATTTATAATTCAGCGGGGCCTTTCTTGTTCACCAAAAAAACTTTGCCCGAGAGCTAAACGCTCAGCCTTGAGATGATTTCAAAGATGTGAAGAAAAAAAGTATTTAGGCCTAGCAACAATCATGACGCCTAAACGTGCAAGATTTTTATCCAAGTCAAAAACCTAAACAAATCTCCCTGCAACATTAATATTGATGTTTGAATATGAGCACACAGTAAATTCAGCCCTGTGGCACGGTTTAAACGCTAAATTATCCCCTTATCAATGGAAAACTGCATGCCAGACGTAGGATCTTCTTGCTCCAGTGCTAATGTGTAACTTCACCCATAAACAGTCGCTGGAGCGAGGGGTCTAACAAATGCATATTTTGTTCTGTGAAATGATGTTTGTGCTGGCAGGGCTTGCGTTCCACTGTGATTGCCACCATCGGTTTGAAGCCAGCCATACGACGACGTTTGGGAGAATGTCATTTCCCAGGACTCGTATAATTACTTCCAGCTCAACTGGCTGCGATAAAGGATCTGAGGACTTCATATTAGTGACATTTTAATCTGGGTCTAGGTTAATTAAACATTTAAAGAGGGTTGAACAAATCAATTAATCGACATGAAAACTTGACTCAAGAGTGGAAGACGGCCTCGGGGCATCTGAGGATTTTTCACGGGTAGCTGTCTTGCAGATAAAATCGGTCACCTTCCAGATGATGGGACAGTTTTTTTAACTACCAGTCTTCCTTAATGGAACTGACATCGCTTGTAAGCTTTATCATAAAACACTAAAATACTGTTTTAATGAGACTTCCTCAGGATGCTCAACAGCCTGTCACTAACCCTGCGGCTCCAAAAGCCATTCCTTTTTTAAGCATCTACCACTTTAGGTTCACATCTCACCCCAAGTTCATTATCCTTAAGCACATGGGAGCAGAAACGGCCGTGGTGCTTTCAGACCAAAGTACACACTGAAGAGGCCATTTTTTTGCAACGTCTTCTCCATAGTTACTAAAGAGAAAAAACTGTAAGTCTTGCAGAGGAACTGCACTGTATTGGAAAAGTTTATGCTCATGGTCTGACTGCAAAATGTTTCATTTCAGCATCATTGCTGTAATGTGAGGATATGTAAAAGTTTTATTACAGGATGTGCATTGTAAAGTAAGGCAAATTAACTCAGACATGCAAAGCAATAACATTTTTACCATATTATGCAAAAGAAAGACTTAATTTTCTTGCATATTGCATTATGTGCATCCCAGAATGTAAAAAAAAAGAGTTACATGCAGGCCTTGTCTGCACTGATTTGCATGCATACAGTTTATTTTCCAGCATTTTGGAATCCCATCACACCATGACCAATGATAAGATGTGTGTGATACCAACAGGCAACACTGTGTAACATATTTCACTTTCTGAGAAAAGATTTCATTCATCAAGCTGTTGATTAGTTGTCTGGTTTCAGTGGATAACATGGCAAACAGACCAAAAGCAGCAAAATCTCACATTTTAGACGTCAGAATTAAAACGTTATTGCAAGTCAAATCCTCCATTAATCAACTGTTCCCTTTAACTCAAGACAAAACCCTTCAAAAATATACCTCTGCTTCCCTGCAGCTAGACACTGGGCAGTTAAATCTGTTTTTTTCCAAAGCCTCTACAATCTTCAGCTTGTATTCATAACTTTCTCCAGAGCACTTTGAGCTCTCAGCAGGAAAGAAAAGCAAATGTTCAGGCTCTCCAACCTTCACGCTCGGCCGTGATGTTGCTCAGTCTTTCAGAAACGCAGTCAATCAACTCCTCCTTCTGATGGCCGCAGCCCACAGAGACCTGCAGTGCCATCTGGGAGCCTTGCCAAAAGGAATGTCCATCCACAGGGGTGACTGTGTGTGTGAATGGTTGTGTCTGAGGCCACGCTGCCTACTGAGACAATCAAATCCACAGTGACAGCAAGTGGGCAAAACAAAGAGCCTTTCTTCTATTACAATTCAGCTACTTTGGGGCTGTCAAAGAGTCAAAAGACGAGGACTGTGGACAAAGAAAACTCCACAGGACATGGGAGATGGAGAGAAAATAAGCTCGGGAAAAGCTGATTTAGTCCGCCGCACAAAAACCTGCAGCATACCTGAGCCAGAAAATTAAAAGTATTTCAGCCACACGCGGTGGTCTTGGACGGTGTACCAACTATTTTGGTTCTCGCTCAAGTCCTCAACATATGCCCAAGTTGATGCCAATTGCTATTTAAGACAAGGAGAAAAAAAAAAAACAGGGATAGAGAGGGAGGGGGGGATGTGGAAGGCATCTAATGCACCCTCCATCTGTCACGTTGTGCTCGCGACTGCGGCGGCCATTGCTCCCTCCACAATGTGCAAAGTGAAGCTTTCAGGGTGACGCTTAGTGAAGATGTCTGGGGCCGATGGGGCAGCACCGGGCGCCGAGCCAGAGCCTTACAAATTTACACAGCTCATTTTATAGAGCGGGCGCAGAGCCTGAAATCCATGCCACATTCCCAAACACCCAAACACACACACACTCATAAACACAAGCAAAAAGGGTGGGACACACACACACACACACACACACACACAGTGCAAGTCTGGCCATCTACACGGCTCCCGTTAATGGACTGATGGCGATGGCCAGCAGGTGAGTACAGCTCTCAGCTCTCAGACGGATCACCGCACAGAGTGATACTGACAAAGCCTTCCACCATTATCAGTTAAAAAACCAGAGGCCTTTTCATTAGAAGACATACCCCCCACCTCCACCACCTCACACCACCTCACCCCTCCCTCCCTCCCCCTTCATTTAGCATCGAGTCAATTTGGAGGAAGCCTGCTCAGCGTCTTTGAGAAGTCAGGAGAGCTTAGTGCCACAGAGCTGAGCGACAACAGCTGACTCATGCACCGGCTCATCCAAAAAACTGAAAGAGACAACTATCTTGCAGACCCCCCTCTTTTCTTATAGCATATCTTACATTATGCATAACTCCACTGCAATCATCTCATTCAAAGTAATCACACTGATGAGGACAATAGGAGCGACTGGAGCTGAGAGCAAATGTTATCAACAGCCAGGCTCAGACAGTTTAACTGTATTCTTCCTGTTATATCCTCCATATGCTCGCGTGTGCTCCACAGTCTGTTCATCATATCTCTGCTGTTTTATCTGATTGCACCAAAAAAAAAGGGTCCAAATCGTGGAATAAAGCTTCTTTATTGTTTTTTTTATTGATGCAGAGTGGTTACACAGGAGCAGAGCTGCAATTGCGTAAGCCGCGGACGGACATATTTACGTTAATTTGCGCTGAGAGCCTTTCATTAGTCAGATAACCCTCGGAGGATGTCAACCTGGCAGCGGTTAAATGACTTACTTCTCAAAACTACAGAAACGGTCATTATAATCATTTGTTCAAAACGACTGAGTGGAGAATTGGGCAGCGTTTTCTTTCTTTCTTTTTTTTTAAAAATAAATCCTTACTATGCATGAACAACCACGTCGTGTCGAGGCACAAATGAGCTCGAAACCGTGACGACATTATTCTGACTGACATGAAGCTGTTTGGCCAACGCCTCAAGTCTTACAGGGAGTTTTTCACATGAACACGGTTCAGGTTTTTCAGCTGCAGTTTCACAGTTGCGTAATTTGACAAAGTCCAATTTTGATGATTTTTTTTTTGTATTTCTTAACGCTGCTGGCCTGACCCACGGGATGGTGATATCAATGTTTCGGTCTGTCAGCAGTCACTCCTCCACTTTAGTCCAAACTAAAATATTTTATTTACTACTGGGCGGATTGCTGTGGCGTATAACCAGAAGCTTGATTTATGATCAAATACCTGCAACTGATGAGCGCTGATTAGCAAATGTTGGGATGCTAATGTGCTAAACTAAAACAGTGAACATGAAAACTAGTACTTCATGGGGTCTTGAGGTGATTTTCATGTCAACTTCATATATACTTTTTGTACTTAAAGGACAATTCTAGGCAAATTCAACTCGGGCTGTATTTTCCTATCAATTTAGGTCTAAAAGAAGGAATCTGAAGATTTTCAGTTTAATTGCTCCTGTTTTGCGGTAGTCGTGTCTGCCCCTGCATCGCCACGGTAAGCCGACATGTTTTTAAAACTAGCTCAGAGTCTAGAATTCAGAGTCTCGCGCGAGACCCAAGCTGACGTGCTCTGTGTGTTTACGTGCAGTCGGAAGCTCCCGTTTGTGTCATAAGCACAGGAATATCAACTCTTGACTTGCTTGAAGTAAACAAACTTCTCGGTGCATGTTCGAGTAGCTATCTGACGCTGTCTGTGGAAAAAAAATGCGGCTTTGAGGGATGTAAACAGCCTAAGCAGCAGAACTTCAATCCGCTCCCATTCATCGCTGCCGTGGTGATGCGGGGACAGACACAACTACCGCAAAACAGGAGCAATTAAACTGAAAATCTTCTTTTTAGACCTAAAATGTTAGGAAAATACAGCCCCGAGTTGGATTTGCCCAGATTTGTCCTTTAACATATTCAATAAATGTAAAAACTTTGTCTGTTCTAGATTTCATATTCAATTCTTGGTTGACACTCATCATGTGCAGCAGATACTGATGGTTCTTCCATATTTTGCTTTACAGGCCAAAAACTATTTCCAGAATAACACAATTGTATTATGTTTCATTTCAATCTTATGTTCAAACTAAACTGAAAATGTTTTATTGGCAACCCTTTTTTTTCTTTTCTAAAGACGTCCCGCCCCCTGGTCTGAAAGCTGAAACTCCTCCGCAAGAAACACCACACCTCAGCCGGTGATGTCAGAGCAGGTGTTTTCTGTCAGCAGCTGTCAAAGGTGGATTACCTCATACAATGACATCAGCAAAACTGAGAAAAAAGAAGAAAAAAAACCAACTCCAATCACTTTAAATGGTCCTGTAAGTATCTGAAAAGTGCTTGTTTCTGCCGTTCTTCTAAAAGGTGCTGGACAATGCAAGAATTTGATCTGGGCTTAATGGACCTGGACGATCAATTCTGTGTTGGATGCAGCAGACGAAGGCCGAGAGACGACTGTCTGGTCGAAGGGGGGGTTACTTACAGAAAAAAACAACTATTTAAAAAGCACAAATTGCTTCCCAGTAATAGGCTGTGAGACCCAGTCTTCTGGTGTTTTGGTTCTCAACACAGTCATGGGACTGGTCACAAACAGTGATCACATTGTTTTTATGAGGGTGGGGGGCTGCATCTGCAATCTAACCCTTTCCCCACCCTGCAACTACGTCACACCAAACTGTTGCTGTTCAACATGTCTGTCTGTGGACCTGCCCTTCTCACACGCACTTTGTTTACTCACTTCCTAAAACTCCCAATTATTTGGACCGAACCGGATCTCTGGTAATTAACGCATTCAAATCTCAAATCTGTCCTCTTCCATCATCCGGATCATACGTGTTTACTTCTGTAATGCGGCTTATTAATGATTAGCAAACGTGTAAACAGGCACACTTCTCCTTCTTCTTCTTCTCTGGCCAGCACACATACCGCAGATAACTATTCCAAATCCCCAAAGCTCTTCCCAACCCAGACGAGGTGTGCATTCCTGGCCAGCGATTCAATACTGTCAAAGGAATCTGAAATTTCATCCCTTTCAACCCCCTCCCTCCTTCTCTCCTCTCTCCTGCCAGAGTTTGCCTCCAAAAAACCCCTCTCTCTCCCTCTCTCTGCTCCCTCTCGGTTCTACACAGCTGTCTGTCCGCAAACACCTCAAAACACAACACAAACGCACGCACGCACGCTTTTCGCCAGGTTTTCTGCGCAGACAGGTAAACCTGCGAGCTGTTCCCGAGCCAGCCAGGACGGGATTTTGTTACACAGCCTCTACCTCAACCCTGGTAACAAAGAGAGGCAGTGTGAGCTCTGGCACACAGGGGGGGGAATGATGAACATGAATCTGGTGCTGAGGAAACTGGTTGTCATCAGAAATCAATATCTGTATTGATTAAAGCATTGATTAAGCATTTCATATTTCTTTTTTTTTCCTAATCAGCTTTGACAGGTCCCTGCATAAACACAATTATTTATGTCAACGTTGAAATATTCCTGTTTTTTTATGTGTTTATTCCTCAGGGGTTCGATGTGGGAAAACACTGATGTCACATATTTACATCCACCAATCAGAAATGAGGAGTGTTTTTTTGCTTTTGCTGCCAAAGCTGTCAATCAGATCTGATTAAACCACACCCACGTTGTCTTTACGAGCTGTGTTTGACTTTGAAACGCAAACTTTGTTATGCAGTCATGAAGTCCTCAGAGCTCGGTCTCGGCTGTGTGAGTTTCTCTGTGGACTGAGGCTTTGACACGTTCAAAGTATTATCAATAAAAGAGCCTGGAGCTGCTTTATAATCAAAGAAAACATGCAAATCTCACATTATACAATATGTAACCTTAATATAAAAGAGAAATACTTCACATCTGACATCGGGTTTAAGCCTTTAAAAATGACAAATTTTCACTGGTTTTTCCTTCTAAAATCACACGTTAGCTGCTTTTGCCCCGTTTGTTAATCAAATACTTTGGATTATATGGATCAAATAATCAGCACAAACACTAATGAATACAATGTGAAATGTTCTCTATGTTAAAAATACATGATTGTGTGGCAGATCCAGCCCTGCTTTATCCTCATGAATGAATCAAAACCTCTGATACAAGAGTTTGAGCCCCGCAATTTGCCCAGCTTATTTACTGAGTGGGTTGACAACAATATGAATGAGTTCATGTATGCCCACATGAGCACGTAGGCACATCCACATCCACACAAATAAACCCTCACATTAACACACACACACACACACACACACACACACACTATCCGCCAGTGGCGTGGAGACAGAGGCTGGCCCCAGATTGCTGAGTCATCGTTGCAGTCGCACCAGCGCTGCTGTTTCTCCTCATCTGCTCGACTGGAGTTGATGCGTCACACTGAGAGAGTCTTCTCTTTTTTTTTTTTTTTGTGTTTCTAAAATGTGGCCCTGATCTGCAGCAAGTTTTCCACAGCCATGCACCACATGAAAGACACAAGGAGGGGGAGGGATGCTTTCATTTGGCGTCCCCCTTAACCCCAATGAGAAAGGCCGTCCGACGAGCAACAGTCAGAAAGTCAACACAAAGGAAAAAAAAACCACAAAGCTTCTTCTTCTCCGGCCTATTAAAAGAAAAAAAAAGTCTTTAGTTCAGAGTGAAATGTGTCCGGACTTGAACGTGTTCAAACTGAGACAAAGAGGCAACAGGCAGCACATTGGTGAAATGACTGTTCCCCACTAATGTCACGTTATTAGAGGGTTTCTCTCATTTAGGAAACTGTTAGATCACAGGACGTCACGTCATCTGCGCAAATGTCTTTCGTATTTATTTTTATCTCTGGCCGTGCACTTCACTGTTTCCTACAGAGCCGATAACTTCAATTCACTCCAGAATTTAAGGTTAGCAGTGAGCCTGCAAATGCTGGAGGCGTGTGTGTGTGTGGTGAAATGACAATATCCACCTCCACTGGAGGCAAGAAGATGAGATCTAATCATCCCCTCCGCTTTGATTACTTATCTGAATTATCAACAGTTGTTTGGAGTGAAGCAACAGGCAAAACGGTTACAATGAAAACGTTTGATGTCGCTGCCAAGAAAATCAGCATTTTTAACCAAGAAAGAAAAAAGAGAAGAAAAAAAAACATAAAACGGTTAGTTGCAGCATCAGTTTCTTCCGCAGACATGCTGAGGGGACGAAACGCCGCCAAGAAAGTTCACATCTTGTTCACAAATTTAAACCACGGTCGTTCATCATCTCTGAAGTCTGTGCCCTTTTTGTGAAGAAATGGAAACTGATCCAGCTGCAATATAAACTTAACTCGGTGCTGAACGCCCCCCCGACAGCACATCCACATAAAGTCACACCTAGACTAAAAAGGCAGCTTTGTCCGGTCAGCAGAAAAAAGAAAAAAAAACAACAAAAAAAACCTGTTGCCTTTAGTTTGACCCACATGACTGGGTTAATTCCACCTATTTAAAACCAAGCTCTTTTGTCCTGCAGGGGGAAAAGTAAAGCGTGGTTGGATGACAAGAGCCTGACTGGTTGTTTTAAAACTCACAAATTCACTCATTCTCCAGTCAAAACAAAACACAGCAGCCAGTGGCCTTTGATAAAGACTAATGAGACACAGGAATGTGTTTCTTTGGCTTTGTCTAGAGGTGAAATCCTTGGTGATACACTGCAGTCCAAGTGCCAAAGCCCTCCAGATAGCAGCGATGGCAATGAGTCTGACCCACCTCAAGTGTCAGTCTGAGTCTGGACCAGCAGACGTCAGCTCATAAGTGGTGAGAAAAGGAAGGTGAAGCCGCCTCTTTATCTGCAGGACTGAGCTCATGACCTGCGTTGGCTGCGTCTGTCCTGCTGTTGCATCATAATGCTGTTGGTAATATACATGGAAAAGGAAAGTGGAAAGTGCATCCTGGTACAGCTCTGAGAAAATACTGGTAATTATACCTCTGAATGTTCAAGAAAAGCACCTAATGTATAAAAAGAACTCGTTGAACATTGAATATTTTTGTAAAAACAGACATCTGTAGACTAAAATAAGTCAATTCATGATTGTATTTCAATGTGTGTGTAAAGTTCAACCTCTGCAACCTGTTCTTCCACAACCACCAACAGTGGAAGTCACATAAAGCTATTTTTAAAAAAGTACATTTGTCCAATTTTCCTCAACCCTTGATATCTTTACAACACTTAAATACCTTTACTGTGACTGTTGGATAATAAAGATTTAACAGTCTCCAGATGAATTAAACACCTGTTACAAAGCACAGAGGCATTTTATACGGCATCTAGGTCAAAAACAACTCACTTCAACAGTTGAACTGAAAAATAAAATGTGAAATATTCAGAAAATTCACACACAGTTCGGTTGGTGGCTGCTCCTCTCTGCCTGGGGAATCTGTGCCTCATACCTTTGGTATTTCTAGTGTCCTGTTTACATGCCGCTCCAGTGTTTCCAGTTAGTGCTCCTTTAAAACTTCTAGGAACTTAAATTACCTCCACATCAGCCGGCTGATTAATCACATTAATGGTCTGGAGGGAACTTTACTTGGGCTTTTTCCACTTTGTGATGTTTCTAAATGCTTCTAGTTCTGCTTATATTTCATATTATTTGACCTTTAAACAATCATTAAACAGAGATCTAAAGGTAATTTATACAAATGCAACAGTAAAACGTGGGAACAAGTGTGTAAACAGCAGCAGCGGTGGCGGCGGCGGCTCGGTGTGAGGAGGCTTTGCAGACAGAAAATCCAAAAGCTGAGCTCTTAAACATCCACAGTCTGTTTCTGTCGCTCCGGCTGCAGACGTACAGACAGACAAAGTGGATGTAAAAAAACCAGTGTCTGAACCGGCTTCGATGTATTAACACACGACTGGTGATTACTATCAACAAACAGGCCTGTTTGTCTTTGACCAGGCTAAAGAATTTGGCAGGGCCTCATGCACTCAGTCACTAGCTAACGTTTAAAATCACAGCTACAAGTGGGGTTGGGGTGAGAGAGGAGGGGAGGGGAGAGGGGGGGAGTGAAACTCGTATAAATTTTATTGAGTGAAGTACAGGCCTCAATCTGTTCAATCAAAATGAGGTATGCACCTCCTGCGAGTCTTTACCCCTGATGTAAATTAGTGGGTTATAATGTTGGAATAATAATAAAGTTTTACATGGTTCCATTTCTTGCTCTGGTTTGATTTTTTTTTTTTTTTCATGTCGCTGCCAGATCCAGCCGACGATCTTGGCTTCTTCCCTGAAACCAGATAGTATCTCCACCAGCAGGGGGTGGGGGGGTGAAGATTATTTGTGTACAACAACAGCAGCCGCAGCCCGGGATGTTTTCTTTCTTTTTTTTTTTACACCTGAGAGGACGATAAGGACAACGACGATGTGTGTCTGAGGTCTTGTTGAGCCAGCGATGTGACTGACATGTCAGCAGAAATAAAAATGAAAATTAAAACGTGAGATTATCCTCGAGTGATCCAGTTGCCTGGCTATATAATTTAACATTAGGATGTACTGTGATGTTGTTATTATGCTCGATCATTCTGACATAAAAACTAATAAAAAATAAATAAATAAAACATGGGCCGTGGACATCCAGTGTGACAGAGAGCAGAGCTGAAGTGAGAAGTCCCCGTCCCCGCTGGGCTTCTCTCTCTGTGTTTATGTCCCCATGATAACCTGCATTTTTTTCATTTTTTTCCTCCCATCTGACAGGGTCAAACCTGAGTCAGAGTCGTCGGCATGATTACGAGCAGATGACAAGAGGAGCGCTCACTTCCTTGGGAATGAGCAGCATGTTTAGGGAAAAGAAAAAAAAAAACGTGGCTTGAGCTGTTGACTCTGGTGAGCGTTTAAAAAATGATTTACCTTGCTGAACGTTTGACCTACATTTTTTTCCCCCGGTGTGTGTGTGTGTGTGTGTGATGTTGAGATGGTGCAATAAGCGTCACCAGATGGCCAGACAAGAAGCGTGAGCTGTGTGTGTGTGTGTGTGTGTCAGTGTGTGTTTTCAGTGCTGCATTCCTGCCTGTGTTGCACAGACTGCCTGACCTGTGTGTGTGTGTGTGTGTGTGTGTGTGTGTGTGTGTGTGTGTGTGTGTGTGTGTGTGTGTGTGTGTGTGTATGTGTGTAACTAACCCACATACACACACAGGCTCACGCGCATGCAGCTCCCGTCTAAAGCCTGTGTCTACAATAACAGTCCGTGTTGATCATGTTACATGCCCGGGCAAGGCGCTGGATGGATGGAAGTCCACAGGCCGACTCTACTGTACTCTACTGTACTGCAGCTTCACCTCATGTGTCTGCCGTCGCTGTGACTCGGTCAGTCGCTACGGTAACAGTCCAGGGATGTCACAGTTATAGATTTTCTTGGTACGATTATTATATTCAATCATTTTACAACACTATGAATGTGTAAAATCAAATATAGTCAAAATATAATTGCATTACCAATTATATAAACAAATTATTTAAAGTATCTATTCATATAGAACCAATTATTAACCCTTCAGAGGAAATGTGTGAAGTATTCAAATATTTGAAGTTTTTACAAATGAGGCACTAACATTTAATTCCTACCAGTTCAGTGTTACGTTAGGTAAATTGGCATTGACATAATTGAACCCGTTATTGTGTATTTACCTTTACAAAGCAAGGTGCTGCACCCGCAGGTGATGGTTCATAATGTTGCATAACTTTGTTTACATTCCGTGCGAGTTGCGCTGATCTGCCGACATTATCTTTTTTGGAAAGTGACGGTATTTAGGAACCTTTACGAATAATTGTTTGCATGTAATACCGCGATTAATTGTGAAAACAAGTATAATCGTGACATCCCTAGTACAGTCAGTCAGTCGCAGTTCAAAGCTCTTTCCTCAACCAGTCCAGTCTGGGGGGTGGGGGGCGAGGGGGGGGCACCTGAGCTCGGCTGCAACTTAAAAATATCGGACCTTTCTTGAATCAGAAGCCGAGAGGCGGCGGCGGTGTCGGTGGTGGTGGTGGTGGTGGTGGTGGGGCAGTCCCACCCAGCATGCCTCACCAGGGGGGAAAACCAACAAAACCATGACATCAAATAAGTGGGAAGAGGGAGTGAGGAGGGGGGGGGGGGCTGCTGAGGCGGAGCTATGCAATGAGTGTGAGCAGCAGTAAAAAACACAGAGAGAGAGAGAGAGAGAGAGGGGAGGGGGGGGGAGGGGTGCATCAGGGTCAGGAGGTGGAGAGGGAAGGGAGGGAAGGGAGGGAGGGGGGAGGGGCTGGCTTTTGCATTTTACATTTCCAGCCAAACCGAATTCCTAGATTTCCAACAGTACCTGGAAACACCAGAGGCTCAACGGACCTGCGTGTTTCTACAGGAGGTGTCACCACCATTTGTTATGTTACAGGAGCAGGAGAGTGAAGAGCACACAGGGAGGTGGTTTTATGGGTGATTTCACATTAATTCTCCATTTATCTGCTGTTTTTTCCATCTATAATTGTCCAACAATCAGCCTCAAACTCATATATACGAACTGATAGTGGTGAGAGAAGCAGCTGATCCTCACATCAAGGAGCCGCAGCCTGTTTTCTGTCCATTCATGTTTCTGTTGATCAACTGATTACACTACTCACAAAAAGTTAGGGATATTTGACAAGAATAATTCCTTTATCTCAAACAAAAGCTAACAACAGTGGTGGCTATAGCACAACAAAAATCTCAATGTTTCAATAACTTGATCAATTTGATCAAAGTGTTGTCTTGGTCTCATGATGTCAACATGTGAACATGGTGGATAGGAGAGAGAAGAGGACTGTATACAAACTGTCACTGAACCAGAACATTGAACCACTAAATCTTGTGATTGTGATTTGTGTGGATAATCACCTTGTTAGAGAACAGCATGTTATTCAATAAGTATTGAAACATTGAACAATTGGTGTGTGATGTGCATTCAAAAGTTTAGAGAGGGTTAAATTAAAGGGGAACTATGCAAGTCCGGTCGCTTTTCCACTGTTTTGCTTACCCTCCTCCTGGCCATGTGCACTTGTTTACAACAAAGCTGGTGAGAAATCAATCAATACAGCGGTAGTTAACATTATTTGTTATCTATTATCCGTCATAAACAAGAGATTATGGTTTACCGGGGAACATTTTTCATCCAAGAGACACTAGGTGGAAGGCAGAGAGCCTCTATTCTCCCTCGTAACAAGTTACATGTCATTTATTAAACCATCACAATTACTCCACAGCTGTTTAAAAAATGTGGCATAGTTAAGCTAAAAATCCTGCATAGTTCCCCTTTAAGTTCACCTGAAAAGGTTATAGTGCATTTTAGGTGCATTCTGAAATTTAATCCAAAAGCCAAACATGCCTAACTTTTTGTGAGTAGTGTATCTGTGACACCTTCTCTCTGTTCTGTGTGTGAAGGTGAGCTGATGAGTGAAACCTGTGGAAAAGAGGAAGAGGAAGGTAAAGAGGAAGGGGAGTAAATCTGTGTGTATGTGTGTGTGTGTCCTTACCTCTTGAAAGCCTCGGTGGGGTTCCTCTCACACTCTCCGGGCTGCAGACTGCTCTGCACAGCCGGGTCCCGCACCTTCTCCTCGTAGCCCGGCAGCAGCCCGCTGCGGCAGATCTGTCCCACCAGACCGCGGATGAACCCGCCGACGCACAGCGTGTCCGAGTCGTCCGCCCGGCAGAAGTGGAAGGCCAGGCTCTGCTGCTGCAGCCCCCGGTGGGTTCCCTGCGCCGACGTGGGCCACAGCAGCTCCGTGCACAGCGCCGTCTTCCCGCTGCCCGGCCCTCCCACCAGCAGCACCCCCCACGAGCCGCCCGACTTTGTGGATCCTGTTGTCAGGCTCCCGGGGTTGGACACCGCCGCCTGCGACTGCTGCGGCGTAGACGACTGCGGTGGTGGCGGCGGCGGCTGCTTACTGGGAGTGCTGGTCACTCCGCTGAGGTTGTTGGTTTTCTCCTGGAGGCAGTGCTGGATCTTATGGAAGACCCACTCCCGGCAGTAAAAGCGTTTCCCCTGCAGCAAACTGGTTTGGGCCATTTTGATCTTGTGCTGCTGTTCCAGCTATTCCCTCCTCTTCATAGGGGTCCCTTCATTCTTTGCCCCTCACATTTTCAACTCCAACAGAGGCCGGCTGTAAATTCGGAAATCCATGCTGTCCGTGAGCCAAAAAAAAAAAAGAAGAAAAGAAAAGAAAAGTAGCTCTCAGAAAGCAGCGTGCACTTCACTGTCCTCGGTGTTGGCGATCAGAAGAAGGAGCCAGGATGGATGCAAGTAGAGAAGCCGCTGCAGCCGAGCTTTTTGGAGCCTTACTGAATATCTAGGTCAAAATAAAAAAAGGAAAAAAAGAAACACAGGACTCAAACCATAGATTTTCCACCAACTTTTTCCAGAGCTTTCCCACTGGTTGAACTGAGTGCTCCTTGTTATTATGAGTGTGTTGCCTTAGCATGGCGCGGGGCATGGCAGGGCACCCGGCTCTTGAGTGCATCCACTGGCAAACTCAAGCCACCGCCGCTTGATACAATTAGCCATGGGAGTAGTTGCTGATATATTTCCGCTGATGCATTTCAGATGCTACCGGGGGTGACCAGAGCGCGTTTCCATTACATTAGCATGAGAGAGGGCTGCGGCCAGTGCAGAGTCGGTCTCACCAATAACATGCTAAGCACTGGCTCCTTCCCTGGAAAACAGACACACAGAGAGACCAAAAAAAAAAAGAGAGGCCAAATTAGGACACAGGCTCAAACACATAGTTAATGCTTCATGCAAATGCACAATTAACCATCTGAATTACTCCTAGAGCTGTTTGTAAATGTTAATGCAGAAGTTACAACCGCCGCTACGAGCTGAAACCTGACGCTGCAACAGTTTGACACTACTTATAGTGATGCACATCGTTCTTATAGGGTTAACTCTCCTCCTGCAGCTCCAAAATAAAAGGGAAAAAAAGGAAAAGAAAAGGTGGGCGAGTTGATTTTCGGTGCTTTCATCCTCCACATCACATCACAGCCCGGCCTGGCCTGCAAACTAAATTCTTGGCAGGGGGGTTCGTCCAGTTTCTCTAGTCTATCCACTGATCCCCCCCTTCCTTCCTATGTGGCTTTAAATCCCAAACAGTCCACATCCGTCCTGCACTGTAGAGAGAGGAGAAGAAGGAAGAGGAGGAGGAGGAGGAGGGGGGAAGCAGGAGAAAAGTCCAAAAATGAGAGGACCCTCTTTTTCCTGCACTTACAAGGGGTTGCAGAACAGTGGGTGGGAGTGGAGCAGCAGCAGCAGCACCACCACCTAACAAAACTGGTTCTTCTTCTTCTTGTCTCTCTCTCTGTCTTTTTAAAATAAGGTGCAGGAGTTTAATCTAGAGTGCACGTGATGGTCAGTGACTAGGAAGTGGAGGGATCTTTAAGAAAAGAAGAGGAGTTGCAGGCTGCAGGATGTAAACTGCTTCCTATAATTTAAATTTCTATCGCTTCTCTTATACTGGAGCTAATGCAAATACTCCATAGACTCTCCAGCCAAGAAGAAACACACACACACATACAGTGAGAGAGAAGAGAGACACACACACACACATACAGTCTTGCTGGATACTTTGTACCGCTGCCAAATAACATGGATTTTACACAGGCTGCCATACATCCACCACCACCTCCCTGCTGCCTCACAGCACACAAAGCTCAAGCCAAATTAAAATGTTGCATGCATTGCATATAAACACACAGGCTACATGCATACATATAACACACACAGAGAAAGGTCAGTTGTGTTTTGAGGCGCGAGGCGACAAATAAATAATCTCCTACCAAAACGCCACGGATCGACTCCAGCTGAGTGAAGAGAGTCTTTTGTACGAGCAAGCCAACAAACCTCACCCATTTCAGATGGGATACCATTTACACCTATGGGGGGCTTTTAAAAAAAAAAACAAAAGAAAGAAAAGCTCCGAGCAGAGCAGACGAGAGGAGCTCACAGTTGTTGCAGCAGCTTCCCGGAGAAAAAGAAAAAGAAACCCCTCCAACAATAACCGACAAACGTCGCCCCGGTTGTTGCGCTCAAACCAAACTGTTCCTTCAACTTCAATTAAGCCACTAGCGGAGCGTTTCTCTGTTTTCCTACAGTTTTAAACGCCTCTCTCTCTCTTTCTCTTTCTCTCTGCCTCTGTCTCTCTCTCAGACCCGCACGGCTCCTCTCACCTCTTTGCCGATTCCTCTTTCAGTGTGTGTGTATATATTTTTGGTGGGGGGAGAGGTGGAGGTGGAGGTGGAGAGAGGGGGGGTATAGTCAACACCCTTCTCCAGTCCACGTTTCAAAAGCCGATGAGCGGATGGATGAAGCCGAGCGGCCGTTTCCTCCTCCGCCTCCTCCTCCTCCTCCTCCTCTTCCTCCGGTGCTGGTGGTGATTCAAAGCCGGGATCTGTGCATCGCAGCGACGGTCATGTCTTTTTCTTTGAATCGCTCTTCTCTGTCGGTGTCGGCTCCTCCTGCTGCCCGACACTGATCCACAGTGAGCCGACTGACTCTCCGCCTCCAAACACTCTCTATTTCTCCCAACTGCATGCAGAGCACACACACACACACACAGTCACACATACACACACACACGCCAGTGAACGCCGCAAGGCCTTGTGGGATTTGGTGTTTTTTCCTCGTCTTGACGCCATTAGTAAAATATAAAGGTGAAATATATAAAATGTTTTGTTTAAAAAGTATTTTCCCATATAATTACCTCAACAATGATTTTTTTTTAATTTTATTTATTTTTTATTTGAATCCTTTTTATTTCAGGCCAATAGATTAATGAAAATAATCTTTCTCTCATGCCATACAAGGGGAAATAGGAAAACTATATTATTATTCATAATGTATTTATTGTTTTATTTTGTTATTTTATTTTATAAAATTATTAATAATACTATGAAAGTATACTATGAAAACTGTAAAAAAAAAAAAAAAAAAGATTATTGTCATTTATTTGTCCTTTTTGATTATTTTTGCCACTGTTAATTCTAAATGGAGTTACTCCAATACAGTACGATGCAATACAGTATGTTAAGGTACAGCGTAGTACAACATGGTACAATAAGATACAATGCGTTACGGTATGATACTATATGGTACGTTGCAATGCGATAACCTACAATATGATAAAAGCAAATGTCCAGGTGTCATAAATTGATTGTCAAGTTTCATTCCCTGCAAGAACACAAGTTCAACTTTACTCAAAATGTTTTTTGTTTGACTTTTTTTCAGTCAAAGATATTATATATAAATATATTTCCCATATATAAAATATTTAGTGTCCAGAATACAAAGTGGATAATCCTGATGAAACTGAATTGATTGATCGACTGATCTGTGATATCAGTCTCATAACACGCGACTCTTTTCCTTCTTGTTGTCCCTCAGTCTCTGTGACTTATTTAAAAATCCTGCCATGAAAAATAAATGACTAAAAGCGAAACAAATCGACTGCCACTGATTTTCAAGTAGGCGAGAGATTTGAACTCTGGCAAGACATGAAAGAAAAGTTGGTTTTTTGGAGCTGGTTCCTCACGGCTCAAATCTGTGGTTTGTCTTTCCCACACACACACACACACACACACAAACATAAATACAGGAACCTTTTCTGGGTCGAATATTGGTGGTTTTGCTTTGACAGAGCTGTGGTGAACATGTCATGTTTTTAAGGTGGAATTATGCTTGCAACAATTCCACCTTTAAGAACTTATGAGATTCGTGGCTTCAATCCCTTGTTGGCTTTTCATCGTATGAGCACTGACAGCTCTAATACGCAGCAGATTGACAGCACAACATAGCACAGCTGAAGAAGAGCCTGCTCCTAATCAATGCGATCTTGCACTCGATAGATCTGCAGCCTGTGTGAAGTCATCACTTCTACTTTTTTATTTTTTTTATTTATGTATAAAAGGGAAAGAAACATCTGCTTGGATCCCAGAGCAGCCTTTCTCCATTTCCCCTTAAAACATAGAATTAAATTATTTGTACTCAATTGTGTTTGTATATTTATGCATCCACTGGGAAACAACTGAATGT
Source organism: Trachurus japonicus (assembly GCF_045865225.1). Lineage (NCBI taxonomy): Eukaryota > Metazoa > Chordata > Actinopteri > Carangiformes > Carangidae > Trachurus > Trachurus japonicus. The sequence continues at coordinate 9,797,586 of NC_140916.1, forward strand.
AATTTAATGTGACATATATATATATAATGTATTTGTCAAAAATACAATAAATGACTCGGTTGTTTCCATGGACGAACTGGTGATGACTGTGTTGTGTTTTCAAACCTCACAGCTGATGCGCCAGATGTTGTCATTGTTATAGCGAGCAGCAGGCAGATGTGTGTTTTGGAAATAGATTCTTTCTTTTAACACTCATCTGAGGCGGCGTTCCTCTGCCATGTCATGCCCTATCCCCCCCACCCCCACTCCCCCAATTGTGTTGCAGCGATGCCATTTGCATCACAGGCAGCCGGCAACAAGCACAGCAGGTTTTAAACAGGAATCAGTGACGGTTAAGCTGCAGAGAGGAATACATTTTAAAATGCAATAGTATATACTGTATGTGGGGGAGAAAAAAAAGTGATTTCCAAAAGTTTGTTTTCTTTCCTCTCTCTGCAGCGACGATGCACACATCAGCGCTTTCAGGTTGATGTGTTTTGATCAAACCAGAGGCTGCTGATCTTACAACATATTTATCACTCCCTGGAGATTTACTTCTGGGACTGTTTCTTTGAGGTGAAGCGGCAGCAGGTTGTAACAACTGACAGCCAACTGATCCTGTCTGTGCTCACATGAAGATAATTCAGCCGTGTGCTGTGGTTGTTGTTGTTGTTGTCAGTCTGTTTCCACTGTAAATCAGGTTTTCTGAAGCGCTGAGCTCCATGTTTGGGGTTAGAGCTTGGTTTAAGTGAATGTAACAGGTCAGGACGTCACAGAGATGATTGGTTGAGGTTAGGCGCAAAAGTCCTCTCAGGGTTTTTCAGTTAGAGACAGAGAATGAGATGCAAAACCATAAACTACATCTTCACTTCAAGAATGAGCACATTTTACAGCTGAGAAGTGTGATGACGTTGAATGATGAGGCCTTGAGTCAGAGAGAAGTGTGACTGTGACCGACACAACCAGCAGGTCAGTGTGGGTTTGCAGGAGGAAGTGATGATGAACAAGATTTCTGTGACATTTCAGTCATGGTCTAACAAATGTAAATTAGGAATAGAAGAGTCCAAAATCAGCAACAGGTGTTAAGGACTAAAGATTTGTTGACAAATCCCTTTCAACAAAAAGAAAAGTAGAACACACGTTACAGTACTAATGTAGGGTTTACTTTAGATTCATTTTTAAAGGTCACCATCGTAGTGAGTAGTAAGATTTCTCATTATAGATCATCTCTCAGTTCTATATTAATACTGTGAAAGTATCAAATCCTCAATCCACAGAGAAACGCACACAGCCTGTATTTAGAAACTGAGCCTTAAAACCAGCCGTCAGGACTTCCTGTCACTTTGTGATGTCACAACAAATCAGTCACCCTAAGCCCTACCCACCACCTGGACCCACCATCCAACACCTGCAGGATTTGGTTTCTCTGAGTGTTTTATTCGGAAATCCGCTCTGTTTTTAATAGATCATTCAGAAAACGGCCAGCCAATCAGAAGAGAGGCTCAGAGACTCCTCTCTTCTGATTGGCTGACACCAACTTGTTGTTACTAGAGCTCCAGAGAAGCTAAGAGATGGAAAACTACAATAAGACTATTTTTGATATTTATAACTACAAATCTTATTGAACTCAACGTTTGAAACATTGTAAATACGTCTTTTCTTGTTTTGTTTTTTCTTGCGCACTCAAACATGTTCCACCAATCACCAGCATCATGCTGCAAGCTCATTGGCTCGTTGATATTTACTCATTTGCTCCTCAGATTCTTTTTAATCTGTTTCATTTGTCCACATAAGTTTTGTGGTTCAATACCTAGACCCAACTTTAACAATCCAGTTTAACCCACTGAACCAGCGTCCTGTAAGACTCCATATCACAATTTAAAAGGATAAACACCACAGAGAAACTGTAAACCACACAGCACTCATCTGAGATCCCCACAGTAATATGATGGTAACGTCTGATAAGGAAGGGTCCCACAAACACACCCTGTGGTGAGCTCCACAAACATATTAGAAGTCCCAGTTGGAACATTTCAGGAACATTTGTGATCTTTTCTGTTTGGTTTTGCCGAAGAGCAAAACAAGCACTCCATTGAGATAATAACAGTGTGGAAAAAAAACACTATTACAGCAGTAGGAAGCCTGCTAATTGGGGAAAACAAAACATTTTCTCAATACTTACCAGCTGTCCGCTATCAGTCCTGTAACGAACCAAGAATGATTTCCTGCTGGGCTTTTCAAAACGCTGAATATTACAGCAGGGACTCGTGGTCGTGGAGGGTTTGTGTCGTATCCCGCTCCTTCACCGTGGTTCTGATTCTGTCGTTTCTGGACCTACCTGTCAGAATAATCACCTGTTCCTCCTCCTGCCTCACTTGCTCACCTGTTTCCCCACTCCATCATTATCTCCATAGTATATGTATACACCAGTCTGTTTCCACTTGTGTAATGTGATCTTATCTCAGTGCTTTTTTAGCCAGTTCTGTTTTATTTTGTCCTATTTTTCTGTATTTTTTTGGATTGTACCTCACCCTGACCCTTTGTGTTCTGTTTACCTGCTTGGAGTTTTGTATCCTTGTTTTAGACACATTATTACTTCCACATCTGCCTCCTGAGTTGTGCTCTCGAGCCCCTTTTGTTTGAGAGCCGTGACACTTTGGCGTGTTTCCAGCACCGAAAAGCATGCAGAGGTCGGCGTTCATTCAGCTTCTGTTGTGTCTGATATGCGTCTGTTGTTGTGTTTGTGTTACCATGCAGAGCGAGGAGAGAGTAGAGATGCCTCCCCCCTGTGAAGCAGAGACGAGATAAACAAATCCATATATCACTCTTTACTCTCAAGACTAATCACAAACAGGAGGGGGGATGAACCCGTCCAGGTGTTGCAGTCACCTCCAGGTAAATGTTAAGCTTGTATTATCATTATTTTAACAGTTGTTATACCTCAGCTACAGTCCAAAATGTAATGTAGCTTTTCCTTTTTGCATAAATCAATATTGATTCGCTTCATATCCAAATGTAATGGCTATTTATTTAGTGCAACATAAGAACACATGTAAAGATCGTCTTTGCTTTTTTAAGGTATCCCCAGTTCAGCTTTTTTGTACTCATTGCTCATTATTTCCCAGATGTCATTACATCTCCATTTTATTTGGATCAGTGCATGTGGTTAAAAACATTACAATTTCCTCTTCCTGACCGAACGAAAACAAACTAAAATTGACCTTCGAGATGCTGCTCTCCTCAAGTGTTTGCTCCAACCACAGTTTCCAATCACGTCCGATGGATACCACACCGCCCGCTGTAAACAACCGTATCCTTTCAACATTTTAAAACAAGCAAAATACATGATTAAAATTAAAGACCGGCTGATTAAAAGTTATTCCCTTCAATGTTTTTTTTCAGAGCTATACCCAATACACACTTTCCTACAGGAGCCCACTATTTGACAGTCCACTTCATTTTTATGAATAAAAAACACATAAACTGCAATTAGCAGCAACAGCCAGAGGCTTAAAAATCTTTATGAAACATGATCACAGTTTTGGCTAAAGGGCCAAAAATAATATAAGTGTACTTTTTAGCCCACATATTCACCTTGATGACAATAACAGAGAATGAGGTTAGCGAGGTTAAAGACAATTAAAAAACAATGTTTTTTTCATCAAGTCTCCACACAGGAAGATGTTTTTATTAAATCATTGACATCAGCTGCAGTCATGCCAGAAACTGCTTAATTAATTTGTACAACGAGGTGTGAAGTCAGATCCTTTCAGTGCTGCGGTTTCTATGAATTCTCCTTCATACTTCACCTCAGATGTTTCCATCAAGGTCAAGGAAAAGTGATTTTTTAAATTTATTTTTTTACCATTTTGATCACATGAATCTGTCGAGCTGATCTATACCTTCGTCCTCGGCCTGAGTCTAGTCCAAATGCTTTAATATCTATATAGATTCTGACTGGGTTTTTTTTTCTGGTTTTGACTGACAGCCAGATAATTTATTTTCATCTTTATCTCTGCTCCAGAATTGGTCCAGATGTGGAAGTAGCATCTGACAATCATGCTGTAGCCTATATGGACCAGGCATGAGCTGCGGATACAGGTGTAAACTAGACCAGAGGAAAACAAACATGTTGCAATAAGTGTTTTGTGTCCAGAGAGAAGCCTGAGAGAGGAGATGTAAAATATGGTAAAATCAGTTTTTACTTAAAATGAATTACAGAATAGGAGTAAAATATTGACTTTAAGGGCGTTTTCACACCTAAAGGTCGGTTATGTGATCCAAACCAATGCGAGGATGATACATTGTTGCAATTTCTCAGTTGGTCCGGTTTGCATTCACAAAGGCCAAACTCAAACAGTCCAAAAATTGTAACACAAAAGTCACATTGCCGAAAATGTAATTCAGTTATTGGTCTTAGGTGAGGAGACAACAAATTGTTGGTGCCATGTTGGTGCTGGTGCTAGACAGTAGACTTTAACGGGCTGCACATACTGTAGGAACAGCTGGTAAGACTGTAGGTATACATTTTGCCAAAGACGCTCTGCAATCAGACAGTCGTATCACAGAAGACGACCAGTGAAATCAGTGGACAATAATAGTTCACAATCACAAACATGTAAAAATCACAGAGTTGGCTCATCAAAGAAGCAATCCTGTTTACAGAATCCATGCATCTCCTTGAGTGAATGAATGAAATGACGCCTAATACGATGCGCTTCCTGTTATTGGTGAGGATGGCGTTAAGACCAGAATAGACTTCACTTTACCGAGACCACCCCTACGAGACGGACCAGAGAGTGGTGGTTTGGAGGCCAGCGTTCACGCCAACCCAAACCAACCGCACCAAGGGGGTAAAATGCTCCCGGGTTCAGTTCAAGCAGACTACTTTTTTACAGAAAACACATGACGCATAATAGTCTTAGGTAATTAATTTCATAAAATGGTTTTTGTTTTGACTATGGTTCGTTGGTACTGACTGGTATTGATGGAGAGAGCCAGACACATTTTTGTGCGTGTGCACCAGAGCTGATCCAGATGTGGAAGAAGCATCTGACAATCACGCTGAACAGTATATGGACCAGATTTGGGCCATGTGTACAAGCATGTGGCACAAATATGGGCCTCATTCATTTTACAGAAGATTGTGCAACAAGCTGGGAGTTGTAGTTTTACAGTTGGAGGTAATTCTCTGCAGACACCTTTGGATGGTTTTCATCAAAACGTCACACTTTTGTTTCATGGATCATGTGAATGAACACTTTAGTCATTACAGTCGTACACGCACATGTTTACACCACTCTACACTCAATCACATTATGTGGCCGGCTCTTAGAGAGTGCTCAGCGGTACACCCCAATCTGCTGCCATCCCAGTATCAGCGGGAGCCAAACTACAACCTCACTTGTCCCCACAGAGAAACGAATGTCGCCATTTATTCCTTCTTTTTGTTTGGTTTTTTTTTCACACCAGGCTTAATGAGTGTATCTCTACTTCCATCCATGCTCACCAATCTGCCGAATTCACGTAATTACAGCAATTTCTTTTGTCTTAGTGCCGACTAAATACCAACACGGTCCAAGTTATAAGTCCTCAGGAGGCTGGACCAGCATGAGTCGTCTCTTTTGTGAATATTCAGAAATATTCCCCACCGTGTTATTATGAGTGTGATGACGCACTTCTGGGTGATTGGGGTTTGGCTTGAAAACACCAGTGTTGCTTTAGAAAATTCAGTTGGACGGGTCCATGTCTCCCCTGTTCATGTGTGTGTCTTCTTCTTTTCCCAAGTTTTTGGCTGCAGCTCCACAGTGGTGTCGGTAAGTAAGGATGGCAGCTACTTCTTGGTTGTCCTCGCATGTTTGACTGAAACCAAGTCAGAGGGTTTCAGTTAATTGGCTCACATTAATCAGCTATGAGGACACTGGAGAGGTTGTATTTGTGTTCAGGTTTGAGTTTGTTATTTTACAGAGATATCTTTTGTAATGTTTGGGGAAAAAAAATAATGCCTGTATTATTCTGAAAGCAGCATCTGTGGTCATGGAAACCACGTTTATTAGACATCTCGGAGCTCATGTTTGCCTCACACAAAAGGCTAATTGGTTAGCTACAGGTAATTTTATTCCAAAAATAAACATTCATATTGTGGAAACAGAAGTAATGACAGAAATAAAAAGGAACAAAGAGGGTCACAGTGTTAGATGACACTGCTCTTGTATAGATAATATTCTTGGTGTATCATCTCATCAGTTTTCCATCCATGCATACGGGCAGTTGTTTGCACAGCTCCTTCTATATTTAGACCCTACGCAGGATTAGGGTGCGGTATCACTGTTCATTACTGGTGCGAACACAATCCCTAAGATTTAATGCTGATACCAACATATGTTTTCCATACATTACTTTTAGAGTTATAAACATGTTTTTCTTTTTTTCTAAAAGTCGATCAAAGAACATTTAGTTTAACAGATAAACACATGCAGCCGTTAAAGCACTTCACACAAATACATGTCGACTATAACTGTCAAACATGCAATGCTTTATGGCTAAAACAAGAAAGTATATGATTCATAAATGTCCATATAACGTTAAATTACATGAGCAAAATAGTTTCAAACATGCTCGAGATAACAGGTAGTTATAATAGAAGTCATAAAAACAGTCACAGGATGATGATGGAAAATAAGTTAAAGATTTGCACTCATCAAAGAAGGAAAAACACAAATTAAACACATTTAGTTAATATGGTTCAGTTTGATTAAGTGTCAGTGTCAGCGAGGAAATACAGCTTACCTAAATGGGAGGCATCTTAATTAATGTTGTTAATTACATCTGTGTTTTTACTGCTCTGACAAACTGATATGTCTGCAATGGGAAAAGTTAAATGAACAAACAAATTCTGGTAAATAAGAAATCACAGGGGTCACACAAGGAGACTTAGTAAATACATGTGTCTGGGTGTGCATGTGCATACATATGGGAGATGAGTGTGTGTCCTGACATGACATTTCATTTGATGTAGTGTGACCTAGTGTAAAATGAAGTGAGAGGAACAAGGGGGAGGGGTTCTCTTTTATTTTGTTAAATTTGGCCACCTGCACGTCTCTGCAGAACAAACACAGTGTCATATTCACAGGGACGACTTCTACACAATGACAAGCAGAAATCAATATCTCACCACCCAGAATGATAATGTGGTAATAATGAACAATGAGGATGCTGACCATGATAACTCATGCAACAAGCACTTCACGCGGCCTCTGAAAGGAGGCTGAGCAAAAAAAAAAGAAACATAATTGGCAATCATGGAAACTGAAGCTACAGGCCTGTAAGCTGCAATTTATAATCACAGGACAGGGCCAAACTGGCACTTCAAGAGTTTCTCTCTAGGTGTTCACGTGTGTATGAGTGTGTGTGTGTGTATGTATGTGTGTGACAAAGTGCACAAATAATTCAAGTGCATGATCAATTTTGGTTACTGTGGGCGATGATAAGCTGTGCAAAAACTGATTAAACCTGGCATGTACCTAGGTTGCATTCACTGCTGATTAGTGCCACCATTTATTTAGAGAAGAATATTTCATGATTTGTGGTCACCCCAGCAACCAAATAGGCCTGCATTGCAAAAAAAATAAAAAATCATCCCATCAAAATAATTTTTCTGTATAATCAAGTTTCTAAAATCTCATTTTCTTGTAACAAGTGAAGAAACCCTATAGAACAGTCACCATGTATATACTTAATGAGTTATCTTTAGCATAATAGAATATGATTTACTTCTGATGTCTGGACTCGACCTTGTGTTTCAGAGCAGATAATCACCAGGTTAGAAGTTTAATTGGTCAAATACTTTGCATTATGACCAAATACCTCAAGTTAAAGCAAACATCCTATAATTGATTAGCATTAGCATGTTCTTCTATCCTGAAAGTAGGCTACAGAGAATTGTGTTCTTGAAACTTATTTCAAGGCTGCAGTTCACTCTTTCATGACTGACTGTAGCGTTTCTGGTGTCACCGCACTTTGTGTGTTTATCTGGGGTTGTGTTTAATGCTGACATAGTAAATAATACTCAAATATTCAATTGATTGTACGAATATGAATATGAAGAAAAAGTTATTTGCTTATTTAAAGAGGATATCTCTATTAACTTCTCTCTCTCACACAGGTTACAACAATTGCACCTTGAATTCCTTCAGTGTTTGTGTCTGTGAATAAAGAAGAATGAAACTTCAGGTTATTTCACCCAGATTGCTTCAGTTCAGGTATTTTGGATTGGCTCAGTTTCCCCTTTCAAACCACGGCTCTATCTCAAAGGAAATCTCTTCTCCATTTGGTTTCATGTGTTTTTCAGAATGTGTTGCTTTTCTGTGATGCCTATACAGCCCCAGAGCCCCTACCCCCCACCACCACTTTTTATTTTTTTGGGAAGTAAATAGAGATTTTCTTTTTCTTCCCTGTCAGATCAGACAAGTCTTCCCTGCTCAGCATCCTCAGAATCATACACAAGCAGTTGACGAGCAAACTACATGATTCAGATGAGTGACCCCTCGGAAAATGAGGCAGCACACTTGGCAGTTTCAAGGCCAGTGAGCCGCACAGAGTTTGAAAGCAGAAAATTATGTTGTGTTTCGCAGCAGCGCCTCCTCGCATCGGAGAGACCTGGTGATAAATATGTCAGGGGTTTGGAAGCTTATTTAGGTATTTACTTTAGGGGGGGAAACATGATGTGTCCACTAATAAGAAAGCAACTAAATTAAACTGTCATGTTTTCTAAAGGACAGTTTGAATCTTTTCCAATTAGCTTATGAAACTTTGACAAATTGCACTGCGTAAACATCCATCTTACTCTCATCAATCTTGTGCTCAACCCTAAAATCACATTTCACTTAAAATATGTGTGACATATTGTTCCACTCCCAAATCAAATGCATTTAACTGATAGATGAAAAGCAGGATATATGGTGTTTTCTGATCGGGCATGTCAAAACTCTGATTCTATGAAATGAAATCTGAAACGAATAAAGCCTCAGTGAGAAGCCTTAATCCCTTCAGCCCACTGACAGAGCTCTTTCAACACTTTGAGATTTAAGATAAATAAATCAAACTTATTTCTAAGCCTGAATGACTCTGCAAGATAAAGTTTTTGAATGTTCTGTGAGCTCACAGTCAATATATAAAAAAGAAACGCCTTCAGGAACTGTCATATTGATATTTTTACTCTAGAAACAAGTCAATACAGAAGAATCTGGCATCGTTATGACAGAAAAGAGGATAATTGATTTGATGGGAGCCAAAGGTCAAACTGTGGCACATCTGGGGTTATTAAAGGAGGTCGGCATGGGAGGTTTGGGAAGACAGAGTCTCTTTGACAGTGGTGACTGCATGGACTGCAGCTTCAGTTGTCAACTATTCTTGCAAAAGAGGTGCTTTTGTTTGTTTGTTTTTAAATTTTAAATAAAGTTTTCTTTGTTTGCCACAGCATTTACAAGACATGAGGGGATAATACTGGCAGATTTGAGGCTACACAGTGAGTTGGTATCGGAAAGTGAAGAGACCAACTGGTTATTAAGTGCGTTAACCTCGGAAGACGAAGAAGAAGAAAATTAATTATGTTTCTGAATTCCTCTGGCTGATAATATAATCAGACACACACACACACACACACACACATATATATATATATATATAATAAACACTTTCATTTGGTGCTGTTTGGTTCTGTTTTGGTCTCCACCCACTTTCTTCACAGCTGCTCACTGTCTCTGTGGGACTGAGCAGGAATCCGCACATTTTAAATCTTTTAAGAGAGATTTTACCAAATGTTGTAGCTGTTTATGAGAATAGTGAAAGCTGTGAGAGTGACATAAAACAATCATGATGCAGATAGAAACCCAAATAAAAGTCAAAAGTCAAAAACTAACAACAACAACAAAAAAAAGCATGAGGGGTAACTTTACATTAAAGTTCACATTAAAGAGTCATTTAATCTGTTGTTAGATTAAAAACATGAATCTGTGCTGCTTTAATCAGGAAATGCTCACAAGTTATTTTATAAGGCAATTTGTTGTGTTGTTGGGAGAATTTGTATAAAACAAATAAAGCTGCACTGGGAGAAGTGGAATGAAATAACCATAAAACACCTGAGATGTGTTCAGGGGACTCATCTCAGCCCTCTGGTCGAGCTTTGTTTTATAAGACATATAAATCCAACTCTTTTCTTTTTGCTCGTCCTGTGAAAGTTTTGACTCAACATCCAGTATCTTCATGGAGATAATGGCAAAAACTGAGGAAAAGGTCAAACTGAAGCGAATCTCAGACAATCCACAGTCAACACTGAATAAAAGAAAGAAAGAAAACTTCAGAAACCTGAGCTGCTGTCTTTTATTTATTCTCTACATTTTTTAAATTTCTCCACAGAAAACGTCCTCCAGATGCAACAAACTATCAAATAATGGTGCCAGATTGCTTTTATTGACTTTAACTTATCTATACGGGCCATGAACTCATGTCTTTCTCTTCTCTAGAATCTGGTATTTGCCCCTTTCCTACGGGCTTGTCCGGCCCAGCAGACTGGAACTAACAACAACACCCTGAAATATTTATGTGTGTGTGTCTTTGTGTCTGCATGGTGTGTGTGTGTGTAAGCATCCAAGCTTAAGTGTGCACTGCATTAAAGCAAAGGTTTCTCCCCGTGTGCCTTCAGGCTTTTCCCTTCTCTGTCACTGTCAACGATAGCCTGACAACCCAAAAACTTCTGAGTGTGTCATGTACACTAATCAGGATTCCCTGCAGCCTTCAGATTTCTGCCATGAAAGGTTGGGATTTTTCTCTTATGGTCTTAAAGTTGTCAGATTTGACACTTTTTCTGGTGTTTTCTTTAAAGTTTTGATTGATAGAAAAGTTATAGCTGAGGTTTTTAAACACCAAGGGCATATGGGGCTAGTTTAAAAGACTTATTTTATCTCTGTAGTGACAAGAGGTCCACATGTTGACCAACCAGTTTAGGTGGGCGTGGCTAGTTTTGTTGTGATATCACAAAGTTATAGAGGTCTTGATGGCTCGTTTTAATTTTTGAATATGCACTTTATCTAGATGTAGACCTGCTTTATAATCAAAAAGACAAGACTTTGTTTTTTAAAATATGAGACCTTTAAGGACTTCTACATCCCAAGTATTTTCATTTTCATGAGTCTCAGCTGTAGTTTCAAGGCTCATTTTAATAATTCCTTAAAGGATTATTCCAAGTTATGACAACGTGGGTGTTGTTTTTGAACTTGTGCAGATGAGAAACTCAATCACTCAGGTGCTAAACAAGCCAGAGAAGAAGAAAGAGAAAGCTTTGGGCTACATTATTTATCATTGTTAACATTGTCACGCTATAATACAGCTTCATTTCTGATACTCTACTGTCTTTAATCACTGTGATAGCTACCAAATACTAAAATATATTTAAAAATAAGGAATGAATGAATGATTTAATGAATGATTGTGTTGTTCTGTTGTCTTCATATGTTTGATCAGGTTAAAACAAGCTCCTCAGTAGCTGTGGGGTAATACTATCACTACAGTTTCCCTTCTCAAATTCAACACAAAATCTTCATTGTAAATTCATAACGCCTCTGAATAATTGATTCTAAACTAACATTGAAAGGCATCTTACACTTTACATGTCATCTCCGGAAAATCTAGGACATCGTGGCAATCGAATCGTGAATGGTGTAAAACAGCTCACGGAGCCCTGTGCATCATTAATGACAAACCTGCTGAGGGAGAAGAAGGAGACGAAGAAGACAGAGGTGAGCGAGGTGTGTGATGTTTGTTCCTCTACCTGTCAACAGCACTCAGAAACACAACAGGGTGATATTTTTAAACTGTTATATAACATAAGACGGAGGCTTCGGTCTCCGCTCATTTTCTCTTCTTTTCTAAATCATGAGGTTCAGTTGTTGTTGTTTTACTATTATTATTTCCAACTGCTTTTTACTTGGCAGCCCAGAGGTTTGACCCGCTAAGCTCTGTAAAATGGAAATGGCAGCATCTTTGTGTGTGGGCAATGACACGACACAGCTGTTTGCTTTTTTTATTTTAGGTAAAATGTGGAAACTGCCTGGGTTTGATCCAGGTTTGGAAACAAAGATTGAGTAAATGCATGCATATTCATTGTATTCCGTTCTGTGTGTGTGTGTTTTTTGGGAGGCAGTTCAGACTCAAGAAAAGAAAAATCCAAATTTTTACATATTTAGATATACACCGTGCTATGGGGCAACTTGTCCTCCCTTCTCCGCGTACCTTACACACTGTGCTGCATTTTTAAGTAAGAGTAAATCCACTTGAGATTGCAGTCAATGAGAATGGGAACTTTCTCTCGGTGCAGATGAGACATTAAACACCACAGAAAATAATCAATTGTCCAAGACTCCTGAAACAGTCCTGAAGGTCAGCCACAGCCACACTACCTGCCCAGCATAAAATGGCCCACAGACACACGTGGTGGGTCGGCTGGTGGGGGAATGTGATAGAGCATTTAGCGGCTAATGAGCCAAATATTTTCCTCAAGACTTTGGTAAATTAAGAAAACAGAGCTGGAAACACAAGTCAAAATTGACGATGATAGAGGTACAAGAGTGCCGTAAATCGTTTCGTCCGGTGGACCAACCCGACCACTGCCTCCCAAAGGTAAAGAGTTACACTATTTAGAAATAGCTTATCTTCCCACCGATGGTTTCATGTGCTTACAGAGACAGAAACCAGAGACTTTTGCATATCCAGTTAAAAGTTACAGACGAGCACTATGGAGGTATTTGGATGTTTTTTTGGTGTGTCTTTTTGGACGAAGAAAAGTGAGCCCTGTTTGCTACCGTCATATGGACATGCAATGAGTGAAATTTGAATTTTGGGTGAACTATCCCTTTAATAGAAAGCGTCCATCTACTGCCAGTACAAACAGCAACAACAAGAGACAGGTGTGTCCTCCTGGTTCACGGTCAGGAACAGGTGTTTCTATTTTCTGTTTGTGTTTTTGTAGAACGGATGTATTCTATCATAAAAATGTTGCGGTTTTCCACCTCCACCAATATTTTTCCTACCTTCATGAGGTCCTGTAGCTTCAGGATCCTCTGACTGACCGGTGACTCATGGTTTGTGCCGGCGGCTGTGACTAATGTTGATAAAGAGATGATTTACAATCAAGAGTTTATCCATTGTGTTTTATTTTGAAATTTACCGGATGCTCGGTGCGTTTCATTTCCTGTTTCCTGAGTGATCTAGTCTACGTGGATTGATGCCTGATGGCTGCGTGACTTAATTTGCATGTTTGGTATTAAAGTAATCCAAAAGTAACTAAAAGTAATCAGTTACATTACTTCAATTTTGTGATACTTAGAGTAAGTTACTAATTACATTTTTTAACAGGTAACTTGTAATTGTACTGGAATACATTTTTAAAGTAACCCTCCCAACGCAGCTGTTTGTGAGTAAAGGAATAAAGTTTTATGCTCAGGTCACAGTATTTTGTCTTAAACAGATTATGCTAACGCTAGCATTGTAGAAATAGCAAAACTTCCAAACAGCCTCTTTAAAGCAGAAGTAAGTGATATATTTGTGTTAATATAAGTCTTAAATAGTTATATCTTCCGACAGCAATCACTTACATAGAGTGTTTGGTCTGAAACACGGGTCTCTCAGTCCCTCTGCTCTGCTCTGAGCCGAGGAGAAAACATTTATCGTATCCTACAATGCCGTGAATGTGGCGACATAGCGACGAGGACTGTTATGGTGCGTTCAAGGAAACTCGTATTTTTCCGACCGTGAAGTGGTACCAGTTCGATCTGGTACGAGTTCACCGGTCGGAAGTTACGAGTGGCCGTTATAGTGACTTTCACCGGTAAAACAGGTCGGAAAAACACGAGTGGGTTGCCTGAAACGCTACAAAGTCGTAAGTTGTGACTTGAAGCTGTAATTTACGATTTCAAAAGCCTACCTGGAACGCAGCATTAGCGAAAACGACCGGACCACTTACTTCTGCTTTAAGCTAGCTAGACGGAGCAGATAGTCAGCAAATACTTAAACAAAACCATTAATATGTGGTTACAATGATATTCTCCAGACTCTGCCAATGATTTTGAACTTTATATGTAATTGTTTTGTCGGATACGAACACGAACACAGAGTTCTCTGGTGCCAAACCCAGTCTTGGACTAACTGCTAACAAACTTTACAGACACCAAAAATATATAGTACAAAAATAAATAAACATAACAGTTAAATACAGTGGTGTGCCTTAATGACTCCCTTGTTTTGTTTTCCATCATAATAAAAAAGCAAATATTGCGAGAAGCATCCCAGAACTGGTTGGTTTGTGTAATTGCAAACAGAAACAGCTGCTATGAAAAAAAAAACTTGAAAAGGCTGATTGTGATAGCCTACTTGATGGAAACAAAATGATTCATTAGATGATGATGATTCTGTGAAATTAAACAAAGGACATGTTTTTTTTTCCTTCTTGTTGCCTGTTTTTTTTAATGTTTCTTAAACCTCCATCCATCGTCTCCTCCTCCTCCTCCTGTATTTAGCTCCGCTCTGTGCATTTTACAACCATGATACCGGCTGTTTAAAGGACACACACTCAGCTGAAGCTGCAATTTGTGTTTGCGGTGGCCATAAAGTCAATTAGAGTGAGGTTTCACCAGGAGCTCCAAGTTTGCTCTACTTCCTCTTAGGATGAAGAGAGTCTGTGCAGTCTGATGCATGAGACTTATCATGAGTAGGCTAAACCATCTCTACAGTATCAAACAGCTCAAATTATGTGATTTTTAGCACTCATAAACAACAATAGGGGCCTACTGTTTCTGCTGTTTTCTTAAAAACAAACAGGATTAGGATGTTTATAATATGGCAGATGCAATATTAGAGATGTTGCTTTTAAAATATGCTGTTTTATATTGGATACAGTTACGAAAAACACACAATAGCTACTTATGTGTTTTCAGATAATAAAAATATAGGACAAAATGTTTATTTCATTTCATTTTGTAGTTTATATGGATAGATTTCTGCATAACCATGTGCTGAAGTTACAAAAGGCTATAACTCTGTTGCTCTGGTCAGATAACAGGAGGTTAGGTTTTTTTTTTTTTTTTTTTTTCGGAGGGGGAGTTTGCTCTGCAGTGACCTTGCAACAAATGGCTCAATTATCCTGAGGTACCAGCAGACTTCATGCATTCTTTGGTTAACCCCTTGCTGTCACACACAGTCAGTCACACACACACTCACTCAAGTGTTCACTGGCCAAGGAGTTCAGAGGTCACCGCACTCTTTGCTTTTCTCCTCTCTCTTCCACTCGGACTAATTTGTTTGACTTAATGACCACCGCCTCGCAGGAGGAGTTGGACTCGCACAAAGTTATAGGAAGGGCAGCTGAAGTCAGATGCAGTAAAACAGCCCCATAATGCCAACTTAACTGTATAGACACCATAAAACGCATCATAAAGACCCTTCACAGTAAAAGAAAAAAGGATCTCTTTATACCATGGAGGCTGTTTTTTCTTCTGGGACGTGCAGGAAGGACAGTGGACATCTTTGTCTGGGTCACTGCAATATTTTTGAGCATCATTTTTTTTATTCTAACAGAGATAAGTGCTATTTCTCACAGACTGTGTACTGTAATCATGGTAATCTAGGAGTTAGGATGATACCACTTTCCACACTCATTGTAAATAACATAAGAGTATCTGCTAAATGCTTTAACTGCAAATGTAAACACATGGAAATGAGGGCGAACGCAGGGAACTAAACCATTTTAATCCATTTACATAATGAGGAACGCAATCTGAAGTAAATATGCAACACACAGACAGCTGGAAAAGTAAGATTAATCTCATCCCATTCCTCTACACATTTGAACTTAATGCTGAAATTAGAAGATGTGTTTCAGAGGCTGTGTGTTGCGACCCACCCAGGAGCTCAGGGTTGTGGAAAAAAAATGGGCTCCCAGGAGGTTACCAAGGAAAAAATATCAATTATTAACAAACATCTGTCTTCTCAAAACCCGTCTGCTTTTAAAGGCTTCAAGTCAGGTATTGTCTGTATAGTATGTCTGATACCTGCAGCCTATTGTGTGAAACTTTACATTTCTTGAGTTTCTGAACTAATGCATCATCATATTCATTATCAAATCTGTATCGTGCATTAAGCATGACAGTGTTCATTATCTTCTGTTTATCTGGAGTCAGGTCACAGTTACATGAAGATATATATTAGGATTGCTTAATTGCGATTAAGCGTATGTGGGTCCATAGTTAATCACGACTGAGTACAAGTTAATTGCACATTTTTTCATTTATTCAAAATGTAAATTAATTGAAGGGATAAATAATGGACAAATTGTGCTGCTTTGTGCAAATGTAACTTTATTATACATTAAAGCAGAAGTAAGTGATATATTTGTGTTAATATAAGTCTTAAATAGTTATATCTTCCGACAGCAATCACTTACATAGAGTGTTTGGACCGAAACACAGGTCTCTCAGTCCCTCTGCTCTGCTCTGAGCCGAAGAGAAAACATTTATCGTATCCTACAGTTTTTATCCAATGAGGAGAGAGAACGGCATGCAGGGCTGTGTGTGCAGCCAAGGGACGCCATGAATGTGGCGACGTAGGGACGAGGACTGTTATGGTGCGTTCAAGGAAACTCGTATTTTTCCGACCGTGAAGTGGTACCAGTTCGATCTGGTACGAGTTCACCGGTCGGAAGTTACGAGTGGCCGTTATAGTGACTTTCACCGGTAAAACAGGTTGGAAAAACACGAGTGGGTTGCCTGGAACGCTACAAAGTCGTAAGTTGTGACTTGAAGCTGTAATTTACGATTTCAAAAGCCTGCCTGGAACGCAGCATTAGCGAAAACGACCGGACCACTTACTTCTGCTTTAACCAAAAATGACAAATGTTGTGCAGAAACCCTCAAAGGCCTTGTTGCATTTGATATATTTTTTAAAAAGACAAGAAAAATGCTCAAATAGTAACATGGCGGCACCATCTGAGTGATAACTTTTAGCAGAGATGGTTTAGCTTATGAGCTTGTGACTGTGAGCCGACTCATTTCCAGCATCTGATTCACACTATGGGTCAGCGTCCAATGCCAAAATGAAAAGAAGTTGCATTAATGCAGCAAATGCACATTATAACTTTGACAGCTTATATACACATAGAAGATACACATCCTGTATCTGTATGATAAATCTGTGTGTAAAATGTTAACAGATAACATAAACAGGAAGTGTCGGCCTCCTCCACACCGCTGCTACAACTACACTGCAGTTCACTTAATGGCCACTGGTGTCACTAATAACACAGGCTTTCTAAATCTTACATAAACGCTTTAAGTCCTGAGAGTCCCTCACAAAAATTGATTAAATTGCTGCTAATCCAGCGGTGCAGCGTCGACTCTGTGTTCCAGTAACAAGGAAACATTACCAGTGTTTACCTGGAACCACAATAGCGAGACTTCAGGGACTCACCGCCTTGAGAAATATACAAATCATCTGTATCACTCACACTCGTTTTCCTCCTCTCTCTCTCTCTCTCCTTCTCTCTTTCCCCCTCTCTCTGTCTGAGCTCTCAGTGCATTTCAGAGAAGATTGCTCTGTCAACCTCTTTAAAGGTGACAATTCACTGTGTGCCACTTCTGCCCCTCCACAACCGATACGCAATTATCAACTAAAGTGGCTCCACGGCGCACCAGGTGCTAAAGACTGTGTTTTCTATGAACGCTTTTTATTCAGTATATTGATGTTAACTCCTTTTGCTCGTATAGTGCCGCACTAAAAAAAATAGCCTGTGGACCGACATTGTTGGTGCTTTAGTGGAAAACACTTTTTTTCCTTCAAACAAGACCATGGCCTGTCTTCATTCATTGTTGTCTCAGTGATGGGACGGAGGAAATAGAATGGGAAAGAAACTGTTTAGGGACATTTCAAGTCTCACCCAGCTTTTATTCTTTTTTATTTATTTATTTTTACACAAATAGAAAGTTTAGGATGTCGCAGGTTCAGTTCAGCAGTTTATTTGCAAAACTTTTTTTATTCAAGAAAATTTGATGAACTTGCATGAGACCTAACCTAAGAAGTTTATAGGTTGTGACTAAATTGATAAACGTTATTGGCTAATAGATGAAATACTAAATAAAAATAACTTGCAGCTTTCAAGGGTGGGTTTCTTAACAAGATTTTGGAAAAAGTTATGTAATTTGGGGGGTTAAAATGACCATTAAGGTTTACACTAGGGCTGCCAAGATTAGTCCTATCAAAATCGTCAACAACTAATTTAATAATCAACGTCATCGTTGATTTTTTGAAGCTTTGTTTCTCTCTCAAAACTACCGCTGTACCTTCTGCCGCCTCGTCTGCCTTTCTGTCCTTGACGCACATGCAGAAAGTTATGCCCAAACAGCGTCATGGCTAGCAGCAATGGAGCTCGAAAGTTTGGGAGCATTTTACCAAAATAAAAATGAAGATTGTCCAATGCCTTACACAAAATCTTCAAGGCAAAACTTGCCATCCATGGCAGTAAAAAAAATGTAGCTGTGTGAACTGCATTTTCTTTCCTTGCAAGGTTACAGTCTCAATAATTATAATTTGCATAAGAATCATCAACACATGATTTAAGGCGGCCCCTGTTACAGGATATATCATCATTAGATGGATTTATAAATAGTTACAGAACACGGTGATTCACTGCGCTATAAATCATCTACATCTATACTAATGTTTATAAACTGTACATGAACACGATTTGATGATGCAATGACAATCTTTACTTTTCGGCAAAGTGGCAGAGACGAGCATGTTTGTGAGAAGAAGCGATATCCTGCCTCCTAGTGCAGCTCATTCACTATTGTCTGAAGTACATCCCTAAGAATCATGTTAAATGTGGGACTTCATTGTGGTCAAACATACTACAGTCATTTACATTTTACCCATCTGGGTCTCGTACAATGCCTTCCCTTTGTGTACAGTTTGAAGCAACAATGCAGTATTCAGAGATACACAGAGTCTGCAGGGGGTTTTCTATAGCTTATTTATTTTCTCCTGGTCAGTGGCACCAGCCACCAACACTGGCAGACACACTGTAGCATTGAGATGCTTGTTATATAAAGATTGCCTCTTGTTAAAATGTGAAAAAGCTGATTCTTGTGAGAGGAGAGAAAAACCTCCCTCGAGCTGAAGAGCGCTCACAGAGTTCCCACATGAGGAGTTGAAGAGATGCCAAGCCGGCCGTAAATTCCAAAGTGATGGATGTTTTTTTTCTTTTGTGTTGAGGCAAGATGAGGACTAAATATCTTCTATAGCTTTTAGTAAGCCGTCTCATCAGTTATTTCTTTGGTCAGTTTATAAATATAATTTTCTTAATTTTGGGAGCACACTCATTCATAGACACAGTGTGTTTGACCACTGGGGGCAGTGTGGAGCAACATCTGAGTGTGCTGATCCCTATATTCTCATTTATAAGAGTAATATATTCCCTATATTCTGTTTATTTGCACATACATCATATGCAATGACAAAAACTTTGAGTATTAACTGTATGAACCAGTGGGGCTCTTGCTAGTAATCCAGAAAAAAATACTGCAGTGGGCCCCCCCTGACTTTCCATTGCCACTTTTTTCATACACCTTCTGATTCAGTATTCTGCACTATGTCTCATGAAACGTTTGGTTTTCTTGTTTCTAATGTTATACCAGGCAAGTGAAAACAGAGTATAGCACTAGGGTGAGCATCCTGTAATGGATCAGTAAGGGACAGTGCATTTTATTTTTCAACACAGGATGATCTCGTATTGTATAGGATGATCCAGTATTATTATCCGTTTATTCATCATGTTAAATCTTGTTTTAGGCAAGTTGTATGTAATTACTGTGATATGTCTGTGTAATAACAAATCCGAGGAAGGCTAGGGCTGTATATATATTTCCATCTTAATTTAATTCTGTTATTAGAACGAATTAATCACCTCCTTCACCCGAAAGCATCTGGATACATGTCTCTGTCATTTAAGCCTGTGTTTGTTGTTGTTTATGAAAATTCAGAGGGCACCTTTTATTTCAACAAATTAACTTTTTTTTTTTTTAACTCACGGTGTTGCTGTTTATCTCCTTTGACTTGCAAACTACTTAAATCCATCCACTGTAATGAGTTGCAGCAATTTATTTTATTTAATTAGCGGGATATTTTTTGAGCAGCAGAGACACATTAAGTCGATTGAGACTTGATACAGTACAATAGACAAATTAGTTGATTAAAAGTAAAAACCTTTAGGGGGAGGACGAGCCATCGTGACATTATTGAATGACAGCATTGAAATGCAGCTCATATCCAGCACCTGACCACAGAGACACAGTACCAGTTAATTTCTATACAACAAAATTATAGATGGATGAAAGGTCCGTGTGTTTGCATTCATTAACAACTTATTACAGGACTTCACTGTCAGTGACTTGTGAGCAGATTCAATAAATATCATACACAAAACAAGCATTTGTTTCCATGTGATCTTGTGTTTTCAAAATTAGTCTCAATTAAGTTCTACTTTTTACAGATTTAACTTTTTCAATTTCAGATTTTTCTATCTCCTTCCATTTGTTCCTGTAAAATTAAGTTTCATGAATACATTTGGACGCTATACTGTGACAGAGAAGCTTAGAAAAGCGTAGGCCTGGAAGTCAGTCACAACGAGCCTGGCTCCACCATGTTCCTCGCACCATCTGGTGATGTAATCTGGAGACCTGTAGGTGATATGTTAGAGATGTGTGTGTGTGTAGATGTATGTACAGTGAGTGTGTGTTGGGTGTGTCGAGTGTGAGTCTATGCGTTTGTGCAGGGAGTGAAGCCGGGACATATGGCCTGTGTGAACCTTATATCAGGAAACGAGCTGGTGGGGTGAGGAAGGAGGGTGGGATGGGGCCGGG
The DNA here is from genome assembly GCF_045865225.1 of Trachurus japonicus. NCBI lineage: Eukaryota > Metazoa > Chordata > Actinopteri > Carangiformes > Carangidae > Trachurus > Trachurus japonicus. Next base: position 9,818,525 of record NC_140916.1, read on the forward strand.
GATGAACTGCTCACAGCTCATGTTAAATCTCCAGAATGAGTAAATGAGATCGACGGGTGGTTTTACATCCGACTCGCTTCCTCACTCCCTCGTGATCCGTTTCACTTTTATAAATAAAAAAATATATAAAGGCAAAATGATCTACAGCCACAACAGATGGACATTTCTGGGGTTTATTGTATTCATATAATCTTACATTCAAATAATATAATTAAATGTAGGCTATGTATTTACCCAACTGATATAGCCTACAATATCTGATATGAAATGACAGCAGTGAGTGTTGCTACTTGCTGCATTAAATTGGTTGACAAAATGCTTTTTCAAAATACAAAATGCTTTTTCATATAAAATGGATCATCATCGTTTGAAGCCCTGAGAGAGTTGCACTTAACTCCCACGTTCTCCCACGTTCTCAACACCTTCCGTGGAGCAGTAGAAACTGAAAAGTAGGTTTTATTGTTCTGTTGTTTACAAAGTTACTTCATCATCTCCTTATTAAACATGTCGACTGGATCACTGTGGAATTAGTGAGACAACGTAACATGTGATTTTACTGTTTTTGCCACCACAGTTCTTTATACAATCTATAAATTCAATGTTCTTACTATTTGCTGGAACAGAGTAACAGAAGGTCTGTTTCTAAAGGATTTGTCAGGATTTTCAGTTTACAATTATCCACTGAGATATTTTTTCTGATATTTTACAAAAAAAGACATGAGTTGACAAAAAGAAAATATTGATGGACCATCTTGTATGGCACATTTAGGGCGTATTCACACCTGCTTCGTTCTGATTCATCAACTAAACCGATACAACTGTTCAAAACAGTCCCAATTGTAAACAAATGCCATGCGCTAACAAACTCTTCTGTAATCGGTCAGAAAAAAAAAATCCATGGAGGAGAGGTCTCAACGGGGCTGAAAATTAAAATCCGACACGGTTCGAACCGCGGACCCGACCCAAACTCTTTTGTATAGCCTATATTTTCGGTCCTAATCCGACCCTAACACAGCAAAAAAAAAAAAAAAGAATTGATCCTCGACCAGAACTCGGCTATTTGCGCGTCCGACGAACCAGCACGCCTGGTCGTTGAGAACCACTGAAGACCAGCAGTGTTGTGTCAGTCGCTGTGTCGATTACGTTCTCATTGCAAACGAACCAATCCAGGGCTTGACTGGAAACGAGCCGAGACCGCCTCTTCAAGCGGCCTGCTTGTTTTGTTCCGCATCCGAGCGCGATTGCTGTGTTCCCACATGACCAAACGAACCGATCTCTGACGTAAATTGCTCCCTGTTTCTGAACGACGACTCCAATCAATCCAGGCGTGAGAGCACTCTTAGAGACACATAGCAGAATATTATGACCCATAGTTACATTCCATTGCTAGGCGACACCTAGTGGTCGTAGAAATTATGACAGTGGCAAAGCTAGCGAAAAACATTGAAACTTTTGCTGAAGTTGTTTTGTTTTCTCCAGGAGCCTGCAACAATGTTGACCACGTCATTAATATAGTAACCATGAAGTAGGCTACACTTGTTTTAACCTGAAACCAAAATCTTTTTCTGAACTTAACCAAGCCATACTGTTATCATACGTAGAAACCATGACAACAATCCTACACGTCGCTCATGATACTGATACTGTGGCATGTTTATTATGGAAACAATGGCAACAGGGGACACATCTATGAGTCATATCGGAGGGTTTGAGGATGTATGGGTTTGTTTTTTAACGTTGGAGGATGTGTATTTTGTGATGACCTAATTTTAGCTTTCAGACAATACAGCAGCAGATCCTAAATACAGTATGTCAGTATTATTCAGCCCTTCATATTAAAAGCAAATATAAATGCTTTTTCTACAGTAGAATTCTGAAGACAATTCAGAGCTGGTTTCACAATCACAAACTGACACAAACCTCTTTTTTAATGTTTTAGGTCTTTCTAACTGGTAAAATTCACAGCAGCAACAACAACAACAGGTCACATCTTATCGTAGTGGAGTTGTGAACAGAATAATGGTTCATCATGGTTTCACTGTTCAGCAACACGGTGTCACATGGGAAAAGAGTGAGAGGTCATCTGACTGTGGGAGTCCTTCATCACAAGTACTGAGCACTGATACAAAACAAATGAAGGCAGAGTTTTCCTGCCAGCACTTCAGCGGCATGTGAAGTATGTGTGATGGCTCATAAGGCGTCGATTGTCTGACTGCAGCTCGAGAGGCAAAAGACGTCAGCGTTACAGTATGAGTGGTCAGCGATCGCCATCTGTGAGTCTCCAAACACAAACAGGAATTCATTCTTTTTTCTTTTTCTTTCTTTCTTTTCTTTTCTTTTTTTTTTTTTTTTACAAATTAAAGCTTGAGATGCTGCTCAGCCTTCAAATCAGAGTTGGGGTTTCTATTGTAGATCGGAAACCTGTTTTTTTTTTTTTTGGTTTTTTTATTGTGTCATCTGGAAAACATACCAAAAGCCAGAAGTGTTATAGGCCTACAACTTCAACCAAAGAGGAATTAAACACACCACATGTCATATGGGTGTTTTGCAGATCTGACACCTCAGTGTTTAATGAGGTTGCTCAGGAAACTGATGGCGACTGTTGGTGGTGATGAGGAAACGAGATAAAAAAAAAAACTATGGTGATCATCCAAAAGATGGATTTTTAAGATCAGCATTTGACAATTTCTGCAGCTTTTCTAACAAGCAAATGCACTCACAACTGTCCAACTAATTCCACCACTTTTCATGAGTGCAGATGCAACATGGTGAGTGCCTTTGAAGAAAGAGTGTGCACCAATTATGGAGTCTTTCCTCTTTTGCATAGCAGCAGGTAGAAACTCCTTAGACGTGGTCAGGTGACAGATTTTCAGAAATATTTTCAGGACCCTTTCTGTGTTTGTGACTTTAGGCTGCAGTCCCTCTCTAATACAGATGTTTGCGGCTGTGCAGAGGTGGAAAATATCATTTGATTTGGTTCCAGGGTCGGCATTGTTTGGCCTTAGAATACCTATTGTGTGTCTCCATGGTTTGGCACATTGTGGCACAATGAGTTTTAACAAGGACTGAAATGATAAAGGGTTCCAGGGTGCCGATTAACTTCTGGGAACAGGGCCAGGTTATAAAATAAAATAAAAAAGTGGGGCCAAAACCTCACCTACAACTATGACAGCGCACAAACACACAGTGAATATAGCATCCCAAAACAAAAGGGTTAATGAGCAATAACCACCAATGTGCAACCGGGGCAAAAGGCCACAGTCATCCACCAGGCACCGGGTGGATTCAATCAACAATGTCCTAAAAATGAGAGAACAGTAAATGAGGACAAATACTAAACTAGTGAGAAAGAAAAGAGGCTTGAATAAACAAAAAAATTAAACTAAAAAAACACACAAGATCTAAGAACAGTCCATCTGCTATAATCCAAGAACACCCAAACAACGGCTTAAACCAAGCTAATTAAATCAATAAAAATAGCCATAAAATAATGAACCAGGACAATAGACTAGAACAAAACAACAGTAGTAGGTTCCTTTTCATTGTTAATATAACATGCTGCTCTGTTGTGAGGGTGTGAAGAGTGTTTCCAGGTGAGGGGGAGGCCAAATGAGAGAGGATAAAGCGGGCAGTGGGATGCGTTCAAGGACTGTTGTTCCATCGCTTTCAATGAATGCAGAACTTCAGTTTCAAAAAACCGGAACATAAAATGAGTCATTTAATGTCAAATACACTGCAGACTGTAGACGCTGATTGCACCAGGCAGAATATGATTATTAAATTACTATGTAAGGTAATATGTTCCATGTGTGTGTGGGGAAAATATGTTGCACCAGCAGTGTGTGGCATCGTGGACTGATCGAGAAAAACATCAGAATGTATCATTTATTCTGTTCCAGAGACTTACAAATAACCAACAATGTCACTGGTTCACATGATCGTCATATTTCACACGGCAGTTTGTGTGAGTGTGCCTGTTTGCTTTGCGCTGCCATTAATCAGTCTGTCCTCCACCAGAAGGAGAAGGAGGGTTCGTCTGAGAATGTGAAGCATGTTGGTGGGAGATCAGAGTGATTGGCAGATAAGGAATGCTGCACTGACCAGAATGAAGTGGAAAAAAGAAATACATGAAAAATTGAAATAGTACATGATGAAACACACACAGAGGGCTCTGCTGTCACAACAAGCAGCGCGGTGGGTGACCAGTGGAGTCGGGTGGCGTCTCTGAAATCAGCTGTCCTTTTGTAAAAACAGCCTCCTGCCGTGCAGACGATCAGGTCATCCCCCAAACTCAACAACCACCTGAGTGGAAACACGTCCACCAGCTGTGAATCTCCAGATAACATCTCCACCCTGTGTGGCGTCTTCACTTCTCTGACATCTAACTGTCAAATGCAGATGGCCACACGCCGCCCCGAGCACGGAGGAGAGATGGCAAGAGAAAAAGTTGTATTTATTTATTTTTTTTAAACAATGAATTTAACTGGACATTTAACAAAGGAGAAACTCTGGTTTGTAGGAAGTGGGCTGTCAGGATGGCTGCAGGTAAACACTGAGCTCATACAAAACGCAGCAGGCTGGAGCTCGAGCCTTCTGCTGCTGCCGGGTACTGAGCTGCTTCACTGGAGCAGTTAGTGGGTAAATGGTTTGCTCAAGGGCAACAGGGCAGAGGAGTGAATATCACTCCACTGATTCCATTGATCCATTGTTTCCTTCAGGGAAATCAAACCAATGACATCATAACTTTATTTAATGGGTCACTAGCTTTGTTTTTCTGATGATCAACACATTTTCATCATGACAAAATAGCAACATATTAATTTTGATATTTTAATGATGTAAAAACTGAGAGAACTGATTTTGAATTTATCGAAAAATATGGTGCTATAAGAACATTTGGATATGGAAAATATAGCAATGACTGGCTCAGTGCTTAATGCCTCAGTACTTAAAGGCTTGGACACATAGATTGCAGAGTCAGTTTATTCAGTCCGAATCAAAACCAGACAGGCAGATAATCAGGCAGAGGTACAAAATCACTAAGGAGGCTCAGAGGTCAGTAAACAAAGGAACTGGTCATAGACTCGCTAGGAAATACTCAGATATAGTATATAAGGGAGAGGGAGACAATGAGACACAGGTGGAACACATTAGGGCAGCAACAGTCACACAGATGGGAAACTTGACAGGAAGACAAGGATGACACCAGACTTCAAAATAAAACAGGAAGTGACTAGGACAAGGACAGAAACCTGAACTGAACAGACACTAACTGGTCCTGACACAGCAACGTGTTTCTGCTCTTGAGAAGGGGCCTGATGAAGCCCATAGGGTGAAATGTGTCGCTGCTTGACTTTTTTAACAATAAATCATTATAAAAACAACCACTTCCTTTTTTTTTTTCATGTGTTTCTGCTCTTATTTGGTCTCCACCACCTGCTGAGAGAAATATCTAGACTAGAGAGTTTGTGATAAAACAGGATGCCAAATGTCAAAATAAAACAGGAAGTGTGTGAAATGATAATGAAACATGACATGACATATGGAACATGACTTGACAAGACGACAATGCAAAGCTGGATATAAGAGTTACAGAAGGTTTTGAAGCTCAGAGTAAGCGACTCTGCTGTCGCCATCTTGGCAGCGTCTGACTCCGCCCCCTCTGCTCTCAGGAGCTGACACTTCAGTGCATACAGGTTTTCCTACCTGTCACTCAAATTTGCGGTCATTTGAGGAACTGCAGTTTTGGCACGTCCATACTGAACAGTAAAAGACCAAATAATAAAATATGTAGACTGGTAAACACCTGTTAACCATCCAATCTGCAGGAATCTGTTTTTCAGAGAGATTGACCAGAAATCTGCTGTCAGGCAATCATGAGCCTCTCCTCTGATTGGCTAACACCGACCTAGAGCTCCAGAGAGACGCCTGAGAGAAGAAATGTAAAACTAAAGTGATGATATTTCTCCTTATGGATGAACAACTTTTGCATGCAAGAGATTCGCAAAAGAGGATTTGGTAACACTTAATTTGAAGCCTATCTCTATGATGCGTTATAACCATACTTATGAGTTATAATTCAGTTATAGCACTGTATAACTATGGTTTTAAACACTCATAAATGATCATAATGCTTTATAACAAAAATCACAACATCATAGAGCATTTTATAATGGCTTTATCTATATTATATCATAATAGAGTGTGTTATGATTATTGTTATAAAGCATTATGATCATTTATGAGCAGTTATACAGTGCTATAACTGCATTATAACATGGTTAAAGCAGAAGTAAGTGGTCCGGTCGTTTTCGCTAATGCTGTGTTCCAGGCAGGCTTTTGAAATCGTAAATTACAGCTTCAAGTCACAACTTACGACTTTGTAGCGTTCCAGGCAACCCACTCGTGTTTTTCCGACCTGTTTTACCGGTGAAAGTCACTATAACGGCCACTCATAACTTCCGACCGGTGAACTCGTACCAGATCGAACTGGTACGACTTCACGGTCGGAAAAATACGAGTTTCCTTGAACGCACCATAACAGTCCTCGTCCCTACGTCGCCACATTCACGGCGTTCCTTGGCTGCACACACAGCCCTGCATGCCGTTCTCTCTCCTCATTGGATAAAAACTGTAGGATACGATAAATGTTTTCTCCTCAACTCAGAGCAGAGCAGAGGGACTGACAGACCCGTGTTTCAGTCCAAACACTCTATGTAAGTGATTGCTGTCGGAAGATATAACTATTTAAGACTTATATTAACACAAATATATCACTTACTTCTGCTTTAAGTATGTATAAGTATGGTTATAATGCGTTATAGTGGGCAGACCATGGCGGAGCCGTGTTGTGTCCATATGTAAAAGGTCGTGTCCGGAAGTTAAGCTTCGACAATTTGAATACATTTAATGTTGTGTTTTGTGTAAAATGAACGGAGAAGCTATACTGTAGGTTACATGATTGCGTCGGTATCAGCCAACCAGTAGCCTACTTGTGCTGCATTAGCTACTCATAGGCCTACTGGTCCAGAGAGTTTCTTCAATACGATTCAGACCAGATCTTCGTTGTGAGGACGGCCTGGAGTTTGCACACCCACAGCTGATGAAGGAAGATGACAAGGAGACGTTACACTGGACTGGCCTCTGGAGGACTGACTGACTTCCTCAAGACTTGGCCGCGTTTCCCAGATTTGTTAAGAAGCTCTTAGCGCTAAGATCTTCTTTGGAGCGCTCTTAAGAACGCTGTGAAAGAAGAACGTGTTTCCCAGAGTCGCTCTTAGCTTAAGAAGATCTTTCACTAAGAAGGAAATGTAAGATCAAGCTGACCCACTCTTTCGAGTCTTCTTAGCGACTTTTTAGCACTTTTTCAAGGCAAATCAATATCACACTAAGCAAGATTTAAACAGTGCACATCGTATGTTTAAAACATATTAAATATGTACCGAAATAAAAAATAGAGATAAAAAATAAAATAAGAACAATAAATAACCTAAATATGAGGAATAACGTGTGCTCTGCACATCAGGCACACAAATAAAATTAATCATCATGACTATCATTTATCATAATTTTTACGCACACATCCACGTCCCATATCTGCATGAACATCAAAAACACAGCCGTTCTTAAATCAACCCCTAGTGTCGCTGTTGCATCGTGTTTTTATGCAGTGGGCAGCTTCTTGGTGTGGTGGGGGCATCGCAAGCAAGGGTCAGTGTCACGGAGTGTGGCAGCCGTGACACCGATCCTCCCGTGCCATTTTGTACTGGCACTAAAAAGACTGTCACGCATTAACACTCCACTATATGTAGCCTATATACATATAGCATTGATCATTCAGTGATGGTGAGAAAAGAAAAACGTGTTGACCACCAAAATAATTTTCTATTGGGTGGATTTGAACCCAGACCACAGCAATGCTTCAACTTGTAGTGGGAATACTCTATGAGGTGAGCTATTTGCTACCTTGTGTTTTCATCCTTTCCAGAGTTGTCTGGCTGTAAACCAGCCAGCCCCTGCGCACATTTTTATTTTTATTTTCACACACATCAATCACATGGTCACGCAGCCGTCTGGCCGCATCTTTACGCGCGGCTGTGCCATGTCACCTACGGCCAGTCCGTCGCTGCCCGTGACCAACGCGACAACAACAGCGGAGAAGTTTCTAATCAGGCCCGCCGACACCTGTGTTAACACCATGTTTGACAAGTGGAAATCCCGTTTTCGGTTTATTCATCGCCCGTCGGTGCAGCTGCGCTTGTCACTGTGTGTGATTTATGCGTGTATTAGGTGGCGTGTGATATAATAATCGATTTGCCTGGCATCGATTGATTCAGTTTCAGTACTGTGGTGGTGGACAGCTCCTGTTAAGAGCTTCTTAAGAAGCTTCTTTGGCGTGATCTTAAGAAGGCAGTTAAGAACGCATCTGGGAAACACCCGTATCTTAGCACTCCTTCTTAGCCGAACCCTTCTTAAGAGCCTTCTTAAGTCCTTAAGAAAGATCGAATCTGGGAAACGCGGCCAAGGACATTCACCTGAATCAAGGTGACAGGCCAGAGCCATCCACCACCAGGCCTGGCCAAAGTCTCCAGCCATCTACCATCAGGCTAGCCTATAGCTATCCACCACTAGTGGAGGCCAGAGGCCCCAGCCATCCACCATCAGGCCCCAGCCATCCACCATCAGGCCAGGCCAGAGGCCCCAGCCATCCACCATCAGGCCAGGCCAGAGGCCCCAGCCATCCACCACCAGGCCAGGCCAGAGGCCCCAGCTATCCACCATCAGGCCAGGCCAGAGGCCCCAGCCATCCACCACCAGGCCAGGCCAGAGGCTCCAGCCATCCACCATCAGGCCAGGCCAGAGGCCCCAGCCATCCACCATCAGGCCAGGCCAGAGGCTCCAGCCATCCACCATCAGGCCAGGCCAGAGGCTCCAGCCATCCACCACCAGGCTCCAGCCATCCACCATCAGGCCAGGCCAGAGGCTCCAGCCATCCACCACCAGGCCAGGCCAGGCCAAAGCTCACAAAAAAATATTACCAACTAAAATCCAGAAAAAAAAAGTCATTATAAGTTAAAGGGAACAGAGATATTTAACAAACCGAGATTCAGAACTAAACTGAAGGAATATTGTATCTCTGTGAGGAGTCAGTTTATGGAACAGTCTGAACAAGGAAACCAAAGAAGCAAGATCAAACAGTATATTTAAAAAAACTGTTAAAAATAACATGATTCAGAAATATGACCTAGTGTAAATGTAATAAAACCACACGTAAAGGTGTATACACAAACATGTGCATAAGTGTCTGCGCGTGTACATGTAGGTGTGAAAATTTTTGTTTGTATGGATTTATACACAGATATTGGTGTTTATGTATTTATTTATGTGTATATGTGCGCATGTGACAGTAAATTCATATATGTGTCTATACTGCATGTAGCATGTCAACACTTGACAGAAATGTACTAAGATGATGAGTAGCTGGCTGGGCTGCAGCCGTCCAATTTATTTTATGTCACTTTTGTTGTAAACGTTGTTTGTTGATGTTTTTCTTCTTCTACTTCCATTTTTTCTCTGCTTGGATGTAGGTACTATCTAATTTGTGAATTAATTCTTTGTAACAAGGGGTAGACAATATAAGTTTGCTTCTTTCTGCCCCCTTTCATTCAAGAGTTACAGTATTGTCATTGTTTATTTTATTTTTTGTTTTTATGCTTGATAAATGAAATAAATAAATAAATAAATAAACTAAACTAAACTAATTATAGAGATAGGCATCAAATCTCTATCTAAAAAATCTAAGTCTCACTGATTTTTTGTAAATTGAATGAAATCCCTGAATGGTAACCTTGTATTACCACCTAGATACAAAGAAACATGCACAGGAATAACTCAGTTTTCTGCTGGTGTTGTGAACCAGGTTGCAGTGACAGCTTTAATGCACCAAACAGGAGCATCACACCCGGTAAAGAGCTTCTCCCTCCGGCCCCTCGCCCTCCTGTAGACAGCAAGTCAACTGTGTCATTGGCCTGCTAATGGGAGGGATCACGCATGGCTGTATAACAAGAGCAGGACAAGCTGTCAGTGGTCCTCTTGACAGGTGCAGCTTTCCCAGAATGCCTTGCGGCCGTGCTGCAGAGTGCCGTCGAAGCCCCTAAATCTCTGGCTGCCTCTCTGCTGACGAGCCAAACGCATCCATCTCCCACAGACACAAGTAATTAGGTTTTCACCTGGGCCTTACACAGCAGGACGGGAGAATACTCTGCTGCCGCTGCTCCGCTCACACTCACTTCCTTTCACATCCAATCAAACCACCTCCACTTTGCACAAGGGTGAGGGCTGTGCGTTTCTGTTTGCGAGATTCAAGGAAACAAAGGAAAAGGAAAAAATGAAAACTCATGTTCCCTCAAAAAGCCGGAGAGAGTAAATGACAATGATGCACAGAACTCCCACAGCTAATAATGATTCGTTACAGTAACTGCCAAAACATCTCAGCCAGTAAACAAGTGTGGGAGTGGAGCCCTTGTCACTCAGTCAGGCCCGCTGAGCAAACACATCGTCACAGCAGCAGCTATTTATTTGCATAATACGGTTATATAATGAATATCAAGCCCGATGCAGCAGCACGAGGCCAATGCTAATCACACGGCTCAGAGTAAAAACACTTTGATTTGTATCATCTCAGTATGTACATATTTAAATCAGAGATATGTTTCACTGCGTTCAGCGTCTCCATCTGTAATTTGCTGCTGTGTATTATAATTGTTAGACCGTCCTAACATGTAAAAAAAAAAAAAAAAAAAGCCGACAGTGGGTTTGTGACCTACGTTTTGTTGCTAGGCGACATATAGTGGTTGTAATTATGTCAGGAGCAAAGGGGAAAAGTGTGAAGAGCCTTAGTTCCTTAGGGAAATGCAGAAACTGAGCCTTAAAAGTGAGCTGTCGGGACTTCCTGTGACTTTATGATGTCACAAGAAAGCAGTCACCAAGCTCCGCCCACTCCCTGGACTCACCATCCCACACTTGCAGGATTTGTATTCTCCTGAAATGTGTTTGCTACATTTCTATTGGACCAGTCAGAACACATTCATTCAGCCAATCAGAAGAGAGACTCCGAGCCTTCTGTATTCTGATTGGCTCACAGACCTGTTGATGTAGAGCTCCAGAGACAAGGCTCATGTAAGATCTTATAAGAGTTTTTGGTACTTAAAATTATGCATATAGGCAAGGCAAGGCAATTTTATTTGTATAGCCCGTTTTTACAAACATTTTTTTTCTCAAAGGGCTTCACATGACATCATAACAACATCCTCTGCCCTTAGACCCTCACATCGACTGAGGAAAAACTCCATGGAATATAGTATATATCTTTTCCAATGGGTCAACACTTGCAAATAAAAACTTTGTTTAAATAAAAGAAAACTTTGATCCCTTGTTTATAAAAAATGAAAATATATACATCAGGCTCTTTCACCATTGAGTTTCTTAATTAAGGGACCAACAGGGAATTGACAGACTTTTATCTGAATGAAAGTTGTTCTCTCTACCAACACTCACCTCCTGTGGACTTACTCTGTAACGTTTTTTATCTCACAAACAGATCAATGGCAGAGCGGTGGATGCTGCTTAGGGGATGATACCTATGGACTTTTTTGACATGTTTATTTTATTTTCATTTCATTTTACGATGACTTTTCCTTACTACAGCTACAGAGCATGCACTCTGCAAGCTCAGCTTTCTTAGTTGAAGCTACATGAGGGAACATGCACTGGGAAGGCCGGTGTCGATCCTAGATAGCTGTTTCTACTCTGACACACTTTTTTTTCCTTTTTTAAACACTGGATAGAGAAAGTAAACCATATGTGTGTGTTTTGCCCCCTTTCCCCTCTTTTTCTTTCTTTTATTTTCCAAAAGGCCAGTCGGCATAAGTAGGGCAACAGGAAGAGACACGGCACTTTTCAAAAGGATGTTTGGAACACACGCTCTCGCAGGCCAGGAGTAATGTTTTTCGACTCTGTCGCTGAAAAAATGTGAAATGATGCATCTCGCTGTGTGTATTTTCTAGGCCAGGACTGTACGCCAGATTCACAGCGAGTGCCGCCATGAAGTGGGAACAAATTTATCTTGGCAGTCACAGTGCGGATACAGCAGAACAAGTCTTCACTGCATCCTCTAGCTGTCAGGCAGATTCTGCACTACGACAAAAACAGTGATTTTTATCTATCATGGCGTTACACAGTCTGTTTTGTGCTTTGTTTGTGTGTGTGTGTGTGCGTGTTGTGCGAAAGAGGTGAAGCAAAAAATAATATCTGTCAGTTGGCTCAGGTAAGTCGTCCCTCTAAACTTGTGAACAATCTTGTTTTTCCAATCAGAGATGTCTTCCCGTTCACTCACATTTTGTGTGATATGAAATTCGGAGTCTGGGAGTTGACTCGCTGAATGTCAATGTCCAGTCAAAACTTTATGAAACTGAACTTTTCAGGAAGGAAAAAAAAAGAAACATCTTGTCTAGCTTCCACTTATTTCCACTGGGTTTTGAAAGCTTCTTTAAAGTCCAAGGTGACTGTGAAACTTTTCTAAAATCTATAACAGGAAAACCTCCAAGACTGGAGTTAACACAGGGAAACATTCACATGATGCCAGACATCAGGATAATGTGATGATTGACTCTTATTAATCTTATTAATTAAATGGTTTGTTTCTGCTCATTTATCAGCATGAGTCAGTGCTACAGCATGAATCAAACTGATTACTGCAGACTGGACTTTCTAAAACGCTACTAAAACTGCATTTTATTCTGAAATCTCTGTTGTGTTTTTAGTTTTCAAACTGCACGTTGTTGGTTTTTGTTGGTGTAGATGATTTCTGACACACAGTGAAAATGCTTTAAAATGAAAAATGTATTTTGGACGTAGCCTCAGGTTCTTTATCGAGCTCACCTCACAATTCCGCAAAGTTTGATCTACATTTTAACTCTAACTCTTTTAACGCTGTGAAGCACCACCATCACTATTTGTTAACCTCAATGCATGTAGACATTAACACTGCATTGGCATTAAATTTTCACACCTCCTCATTTGAAGATTCACACTCTAACACTGTCAGATAACACCAAGAGAAGGAGGTGAACATGATACCGAAGCTGTCTTCACATACAGTAAAATGAATGGTTTGTCAATGCAAAGATGTAAATAGGTGTCGTTGGACTGAGATACTGTAAATGCAGGAGAATAACAAAACAAGACATCACATCCACTCAGACAAACTTCAGTTGGTGTGTCCACCATCCAGCAAGCTGCAGCTAACATCTTTAGCACCAAACAGGCAGAAATTGTGCAATAAAACACAAAACTGGATAAAAATGTCAAAGGTTGTTAGTGAATTCAGGGTTTAGTACTGTACAAAAGGGCCAGGCTGGGGGCAAAGGTATGGTCCAACACAAAAACTGGTCAAAACAAGAACAAGAAGAGGTGATAGAGAAGAGGTGAGTACTAAATAAAAACAGTAAATGATAACCCAAAGGGGGTACGCTAGAAATTAACAGATATAACTTAACCTGGATTAGTTGTGACATCTAGGCTCAGTTCACTATGAACAGAAAGTTGCCTCTGCTGTATATTGTGCAACTGAGAAAGTACAACGTCCTCAGTTAGTTTTAAACCAGTAAAAAATGATCTGACCCCAAATCTCAGAGCATGAAACCATCTCACAGGCCGCTGTTTATTTTCAAAACTACAGATTCATTAATCCTGAGATGAGCCTGTTTCCCTGAAACTGACTTTGTGGGGAGATGTGAGGCTTTTACAGCAGCGGCCACAAACACCAGAGTGTGTGGAGGAATAATGTGCAGTGGAAGGGGAGGGGGGAGTGGTGCTGAGAAAAATCCAGATCTGCCATCTGACAGCCTCCATTAGACAGAGACTGGGCTGCAGACTGGGGTTAACTGGTGCAGATCAAGCTGATATGGCACAACAGCAGCTGCTTTCTCATCCACTGTCTGCTCCGCGCAGCTCTGTTCAACCAGGATCTTTACTGTTGGAATAAGAGACCATGCATGTCTGCAGAGGAGCTGTCGAAGTCTCTGCTGCTACTATTTGTCTTTGAAGTATTTATAGCAAAACTCTTCTACTCATGCATTACTCATGTTTCCATAAAAATGTGCAATCTTGAGCAAATACCTTAAAGTTTTTGTGTGCTATTTTTATGAATTCATTATTCAAACCAGAAAAGAAAGTTGACATGTGTAGATGTAAAACTTACCACGGTATGTACTAGCTGCACTCAGACGCCTTGTTCTGTGGATTTATGTTCATAAAGATTGAGTTTCTGTTGGCGGTGACGGTTCCTTGTCTTTTCATCCATGTTCATACTACAATATATCAACCCAGTCTTTTTATTCCAATCCACACAAACCGCCGTTTCTCCTCTGAAGCTGCCGACTTCCGAGCTAAAATCAGCCCACAACATCGAGTTGCTTGTGCCAGCGTTGAGCGTTACACAGACAAATTCATTTACATTAAAACTAAACCTTGGTAGGCAAATGAGCATGGTGCATGTGAGTCATTCCTCTTTCATGTCTATTTATGCAGATTGCGATCGGTTTCACCCGTCTCTGTCATCCATATTTCAATGCCTTAGATAGCATAATTGCAGGCTATGCTGTTTCTATTTTTTGAGTCTTCCTCGGACTGCGAAGGCCCAAAGAGAATACATGAAACCCTGTTTGAACTGTGGATGGAGAATACATCTGAGAGTGTAATAAGAAAAAGACGACTTGTAGTGTTGCCTTTACACTGCACAGTTGTACAATTATTGTACAATAAGTTACACTAGCTGTGGTAATCATCATGCACCAAACTCAGTTTCAGATTTAATTCCTCAGCGTGCAACAAGACAATTATTTCAAGATTTACCACCTTGGAAGAATTTTCTGCAGCTTTAAGTGAAATACGAGCACATGTGGTGGAAATGGACTCCCACACTGTGGAGCAAACTAAATACAGCTCTGATGGAAAATCTGTGTCGAAATGACACTGTACAATTCACATTGGAGCTCAGTGATATTTCTTTAAGACAAATCCATCTGTAATTGTTTAGCTGACTTTTTCTTCCGTTGAAATCATGGGGTGCCCGTGATGAAATGTGGTATTGCTCTTTTTTCCCCTGTTTATACACAGGAAATAATTCAAAATTGCAAGATTACAGCGTGAACTGAGTCGGAAAAATCAAAATGAAAACATAGGAAAAAGGCTGAAAGGTTATCAAACCACAAAGAACAATGAATAAATCAATAACCATAATGTCTGTAGAAAGAAAATATAAAAACTTTATTCTGTAATCACCAGTCAGTGATGAAAAGATCCTAAGGTCCAAAGTTCAAGCTTCTTTATTTTCAGTTTATAAATGTATATAATCTTGTTTCTCATGGACCAACTAAGTAAAAGTTGGAGGTGCAGGCCAGGGTGTGCAGTCCTGAAGAGGTTGTGATGCTATGGTTCCTCCTGCTGGATGTCAGGAGCTGAAGAGGCTGCAGCTCGATCAGTTGGGACCCTGTGACCCCGAGGGCCTCTTGGGAGTGCACCAGGCTTCATGCATGTTGAATGGAGAGGGAAGAAGTACATATTTTTCCTTCTGTGTTCACTGTTGGTTCTAAGGTCACTTGCAGCCAGTGGTGCAAACGGTCAGGGTGGTGGAGGGGGGCAACATCAGGGGTGGACTGATGGTGCGAGGTCCAGTGAGAAAGTCCAGGACCCAGTGACAGAGGAAGGTCTGATTCAGATCAGCTTCACGATCAAGAGTTTTCTGCTTAAGGCTGAGCTAATGTCAGTGAACATTATCAATATTACCCTGGATGAACCCCTTCTCTCCAGTTGGGAATGAGCAAAGTTTATAGAGATAAAATTTGATTTAGGCTAGTTGTTGTGTTTGTTTTTTCACTACTTCTGTCTTTCACATGCTCACTTTGGTTTTGGCTGTAATTTATTCATTTATCTTTTTTCCTCACACAAAGTTTTCTTTTTCTTACATTTCTGTGTTTGCTCTGAGGCTAGCTTGAGGAAGCTAATTTTGTTGTCACTACTTGGCACTAACTGTTTCATTAGTAACATTTGCACATACCTTATTAATTATACCAGTTTTGCCAAGAGTTTCAACTGTTGCTTTACCAGACAAGAAGTTAACATAAATCTTTTGACTCAACGCTATCAGAAAGTGACAGAACAATACAGGCCGACCACTTAAGAGCTAGTCGGTTAGAATGGTAACTACAGTAGAGGAAAGGAAGAGATATAAACACAAATTATTTGGGTTGACAGCTGTTATTGTTAAAGGGATAGTTCAACATGTTGGCAAATTGCCCCATTGCCATAATCCATGTAGTCATAGCAGTTCAATATTGGTGCAAGCTATTTTTAGAACGGCGGAGCAGAGCCGCGAGCTGCTCAGAGTTACGCTATGCAGGCTAATGGGATTTCTTGGTTTCCCTCATCAAACTCATCAAATACATAATCTGACAACTCCAAAACGCTCTGGTGGACAAGTTGTGACCTGCACATTCACCACGCTATGAGATAATAATGAACGTTACCAGACAGAGTGGTTTTCGAGGCAAATGCAGAGACTGCTTGCCAAAATGTTGAACTATCCCTTTAACATTTGCTATGTAATAGTTACGAATAAGCTATTCAATTGAAAACAGTGATAGCTACAAAGAGCATTAGCCTTTTCAGCTATGGATACCGAGTTGAAGCCAACTATTGCTATAAAATCAGCCTATACACCAGCCAGTGTGTGCCATGTTACTCATCACTATGTAGCACAGCAGTCTGATGTAACATCACTGTGTAGCCGCACGTCAGTCTTCAGTCAGATAGTGTATGGAAACAGACTGAATCACACACTAGATGTTTATATTTACGTAACCAGATAGAATACAACATGCCACAAATGAAGAACCTTAATACAAAACACACAATCGAAAAGATAAGAGCAGCTGCTGTGACTTGCTGCCACCAGTGCGGCGCCATCTTTTCACACACCGAATCAAGACACTGACATGACATGTCGAGAGCAGACGTGTCCTCTACACGTGGCCAAACACTGATCTGTTGTGATGATTAACATCTCACTGCCTCTGTTGTGCATCCTTGGAGTTTGCCCTCGCCCCTGTGTTTGTTTTGACTACAGCTGCTCAGATCGTATCTGCAAGGAGACACAACTCTCTCCACATCTGCAAACCTCGGGAGAAAGTCTGGAGCCACTTGTGAAATAACAAAAGAACAGTAAAGTTGCAGTCAACCCTAAGTGATAAAACTGGAAACACCAAAGTAGCTGTGTGTCAGGAACATCAAGGATTTCAAAACAGCTTGCTCGATAATTTTCTCGCCCATACAAAACTACAAAGACACTTTTATTCTGCAGCAGGAGTATCCTCCAAAAACATAAAGGCTGAGGCGATAAAGCAGTCAGAGTAAACTATGTGCTTGTTCATCCACAATGGTAAGAATTACAAGTTCTGCCTTGAAATCAGAAACAACCATTGTTCAAATCATAAAAAAACTGCCCCAGACTAACAAAAATAGAAAGTGCATACCTGCCATCTTAAATTTACGTCCAGTGTTTTCATTATGTTTCCTTCAGCCATGTGGAGAACTGGAGTTTTTTCTTCTTCTTTTCAGCGTTTGATTACATCTGTTGCTCACACTACCTGGCTTTTGTTCCAATCGGTAAATAAACCCATGTCATCCTGTTTATATGTGCTCAGCGCCGGTCCAAGCCTCCATGGGGCCCTCTATCTATCTATCTATCTATCTATCTATCTATCTATCTATCTATCTATCTATCTATCTATCTATCTATCTATCTATCTATCTATCTATCTATCTATCTATCTATCTATCTATCTATAGTTTTTTTTGTTTTTGTTTTTGTTTTTTAATATAAAGATTTTACTTATGCCAATGGTGCTTCCATCCTCCAAATGCAGGATGCATTACAAAGTAGAAAATTTCCTCATATAAATTTTGAGCCATTGGGGGCGTTGCCAAGGTAAGATCACTGTTTACATGGGAATCAAACCCATGACCTTACAGTACTGTAAAAGAAGGAGTCACACCTTGTACAGAGCTGAACAGACACATGATCATCTCACTCTCTCTGACCACTGACATGAAGAAGCTGTCAACCTGTCTGTGTTTCTTGTTGCAGCCACCAGCGGCCGGCGGCCACGAGGCCTGAGGCTCAGCCTCGCACCTGCCCAATCCCTCCTGAGAGCGCCAGCAGGGACCACGAGGCCTGGGGCTTTAAACATGTTAAATAAACTGATCATTCTGTATTGAGAAATAAAATACACTGTCTAGGAGGCACAAATGAAGAGTAAAGGCTCCTTTACACCGGGCACATATTTTTCGTGTGAATAATTTTGCGTCCATATTTCTTTTTGAACCCCGGTGTAGGAGCCATTTTAGCTTTTATTTTGTTGTTTTCTGTTTGGCAGGTTTTATTGTGATAACCTCCGTTGACACCGGAAGTGGTGTCACGCACTTCCGGGTCGCAGGGGTGATTTAAACCCAGGACAATCAGTGCCAGGTGTTGCTGGTCCAAAGGCACACAGTTTTTGACCGTGTCATTGTGGCGTTTCGTGTCCTGCCTGCCACTACACGCAAGAGGTATTGTGTTGTTAATAAATGTTGTTTTTAACTATTGGAACCTCGTCTTGGGCACTTTTGATTGATCGCACATGCACGCGTCCGAACACCTAAAAGACCAGCCGCCGTGACCTTCTCCTATCACTGGGACAGGAAGAAGGCCACTTCACCCGGTTTTCATCATGAGTCCTTTCACACCGACTGACCACGGATGTTACGCGGCGACATAATTGAGGTAAATTTAGCTGAGCTTTCGCCCGGCGAATAAACGCATCAACCAATCATGTAGCGTGAAAGGGAGTTAGGCTATGTCACAACACCATGACAACAATGTAAACAAGTTGTGTCTCCCACCAAAGACGGTTTAGAAATAGCAATGTTTGCTCTCACCACCTCTTATTATATACAGTCTATGCTCACCACCTGGTCTTTAAGGGACACAAACTTTACAAAGACAACGAAATGAAGGACAGTGATCAGATATTGATCAGACAGTGATCAGATAGTGAGCTGCTGTGTTAGATAAAGTTGGTAACAAGACAGTGGCGCAGCAGGTGTTGAATACGTGAGGAATAATCAATGAGTAGTTGTGTTAAATGGATTTAAGGCAGGACGTGGAGGCGAAGAACCACCAGACACAGAGCAAAACTTTGGTTTATAATTGTCGCATCTGTCGCATAATCACGTCGCTGATCGTTGATTTGAATTTCATGCCATTTATTCGTCACGTCCCCGGTGTGAAAGGGCCTTTAGAATGAGATTATATACTTTTTAAAAGTCTTGCAGTGGCGTCTTGAAAACTAGAGCATACAAACCCTAATCAAAATGTGGGGGGACATCGTGTTGGGACAAAGGACTAAAATGTTCTGCAGTCTCACCCACAGAGCAGGACATCCCATCACTTCAACCATGAGTAGGATTTGAACCCACAGCCTCTCACTCCAAAGTCAACAGCATCAGCCACTGACCTCTTTAGCAGCAGTGGTTGGGCCCTTCGCTCCACCATACTATTATCTGACATCACATGTGTCACTTGACTCCACATGAAGCCAGCATGTGGATTTGCAGGAATATTCGCCACTATGTTGTCTGCATTATATGACCACAGCCATAGTGGTCAAGGGGCTTAGTTCGCTCATGCCCTGGACCGGCCCTGTATGTGCTAAATTTAAATCCACTTTTTTTTTCTGTTTTTTAAAAGCAGAAAAGTTAGAAACTGTGCTTCAATCTGGATACCTTGACATAATGCAGCATTTATGAGAATACTCCTGTCAATGTCAACTGTTCATCTCAGTTACAAAATTATCAATTTCCACAGATCACAGGTGTCACCACTCACATATTTAAGGAATAAATAGAAATAGGAATTTGGCAAAATAGTGGCGCAATAGTAGCACATCTACCAGGCTTCACCAGCAGGTGTCCATTTGTCATGGTGTTGCTGTGGCCATCTCCATGACGACTGAGCAAACGCCATCTGTTGATGAAGATGGTGGCATGAACCAAGATTATTTAGCCAAATTGTAAATTGACATCTACAAACTGTTCAATATGCCACAGGAACACAAATATTACTTAATTTACAATACCAAATAACGTTGCTACGACTTATAATTTGTTTACTTCATGTATTATTTAGACGTCTACTCCTGTAATAAGTCCTTTTTAAAAAAAAAATGTATGCTTTGCAATTTCTACTGTGATGCAGTTGAGGACCTACAGTTGAGACTCTATCCCATGGCAGTCAGGGCTGTAAACATGTCAAAAGAGTCAACAGAGGCTGAGAAGAGGAGCAGATGTTAACCCCTGTTACCTGAACTGAACTGACCCCTGGTCAGTTACATTCAAACCACCATCTCTGTGTGTTGTAAGTGGCCAGACGTGTGGGAGTTAGACACAAATCAGATAGTGTCAAACTGACATTCAAATACTTTTCCCGTTATTGTCTCAGCTTTCTGGCGCTCTTTGTGTTATGCTTTGTGGTGAACCTCGCCCATCCATTACAGAGGTTAAAGCAAACAACAAGAATAATTTCACTCTTAGGCTACTCTTATAATTGGACTTTTTTTTTTTTGGTGGGAGGTCGGCTGAGGAATCAGTCTGGTTTATATTATAGAAATGACACAATGACTCAGAAACACTGATTAGGAATGAATTAAGAAAGAGTGATTAATTGCTGAAAACCGCACAAAGTCATTTCCCATGCCCTTTTCCTCTGTACTGCATGTAGTCACTGCAAAGACCTGTAGCTTTATTAATGTAAAACTTTGGATCCCTCTGTAAAATGAGAAATTGTGATTATTAGTGTTTCACAAATGAAAGAAGAATAGGGATATGAGATTCACCAAGGTGTGAGGTGATCCCACCCTTGAGCTTTGACCTTTAGCCACCTAAATTTAATGAGTTTTTCATCATCCAAATTTTAAGAAAGTTGCTTGAGGCATTATTAATCATGATGTTGTGTCCATGAGATGGAGGGAACATGAAAACAGCAACAATGAGGGAACAGCAACTGCTAACATGCTGAAATGCTAACTAATTTCCAGGTGTTAGGACTAATTTCAGGTTTTTTATTGGCCAGCTGAGCCTAAGATACTTGCATCCCAGTTTTTTTATTTACTCAGAAAACTTTTGCAGGTTTACCTCAGGCTGAATGGTTGGAGGGGATGTTGAGGCGGGGGGCACCACCTGACACACCACCTCCAACACCTAAATTATAAATAGTGCAACACAGCAGGCTCAGGGGATTGAGGGTTCACTGAGTTACCACCATCACATACAGTGAGGAGGAAGGCCTCATCCTATCAGTTGCACAGTCGGCAGCTGTCCATCACATTCTCTGTGTACAGAGGGATAAAAGTTTCATGCATAAAAAAAATACAGCAAAAGGAAAAGAAGCAGCAGTCAAAGTCCTGAAATGAGAACTCCTGAGGCTTTCGCCTTAAATCCACAGACTTAACATTTCAAGTATTTACCTGCACACCATATAAAAGGGGTTGGTGTTTACACACACACTGTACAGCACAGGCTCCGGCTCTCTAAATCCACTGTCCAAACAGATGGAGGGACTTTAACAAAGCATGAAACCAAACACAAAGAGCCTTTTTCACACCACAGTGTTGGACTTGTCATAGCAAGAAGAGCACAGGTGGAACTAATAACATTAATTTAAGTGCCCCTTGTGAGTCAGCGTGAACAATAGCAGAGCCTTGGAAGTGAGACAGCTAAATTACATGTAGCCATTATTGTTATTTATCACACCTGTGGTGGACATGTCAAAATGTCTGTTGTAATAGAAAAAGAAACATCCTTGAGGTTTTCAGAACACAAGTTGTTTGTTTAGCATCCAGGATTACATTTCCCATTAGACAAACAGAAAAGAACAAATTAAACATGGAAATATGAGTAATCATGAAACAAATGTTGAGATTTAGACCCACTTATTTATGTTTTAATACCTAATGATCAGTGTGTGTGCATGTGTATTTACCTTTTTATTTCTTTAATGTAAGTTTAAAGTAAGTAACTCCTTCCCCATTTATTGTAAATGTACTTTTAAGATGTTTGAATTACATTATAGATGACTTTTTATATCTCATGAAGATGTTTGTTGAATATAAATCCTGTACTGGAAATTTGATGTATAGGCTAATATGTGAAGTCTCCTAATTGATGACATAGCCTAAGCTAAAGGAACACACACAGAAATCACTCATCATTTCTTGTAAAACTAAAGATACATATTAAAGCAGAAGTAAGCGGAATATTTGAGGTAATATAAGTCTTAAATAGTTATATCTTCCGACGGGAATCACTTATATAGAGTGTTTGGTCTGAAACATAGCTTCAACATGGGTCACTCTGCTCTGCTGTAAGCCGAGGAGAAAACTTTCCTTGCTTTATCCAATGAGGAGAGAGAACGGCATAAAGGGGCGGTCCTCTCTGTGTGTGCAGCCAAGGGATGCGCGTGAATGTGGTGACGTAGGGACAAGGGTGGGGACTGCTAACTCCATCGGCTGACAAGAAGTTAGCCAAAACGACCGGATTGCTTACTTCTGCCTTAACTTGATGATAATAATGACAGTAAATTATTTTTGCACATATAAATTATACTGTACATGTCAGATATGTAACTATTTCTTGTTTTGCCTTTTAACAATCACAGTAAAAAAAAAAGTGTTATTTTGAAAGCTCTGTGCAAGTAGCCTAGATGGATTTTATAGCTTTGGAAAGAGCTGCACTTTCTTGTAAACTAAGCTAAGCTAAGCTAATCCCCTCCTGGCTGCTGCTCGATAATTAAAGACATAGTCAGGAGAGTGGTATCAGTGTTCATATCTAATTCTTGGCAAGAAAAAAAAATCCAAATAAACTAAAAATGTTTTATTTCTTTGGCAACAACCTTGTTTATCAGGATTTATTATTTTACCAACCTGCGTGTTCCCAACACCATGCTCCTTCATTAAAAAGTTTCACCGAATCAAAAAATTGAACTGTTGGCAAATTTAGATCCACTCTAAGTCTATTCTCTGTGGCAAATGTAAGCCTATACCAATTACCCAAATACCCTTACTGAGAGGCTTATACTGACACTCTCCACTAACGAGCTGCTCTGTTTGCAGATGAGGTGTTTTTCAGGACCACACCGAGGAGGAGAGGGAGGACAGAGTGGACAACAAGTCCTCCTACCTAAACAACCTTATAGGTCCCAGTATCTAGCTAATATCATGATAAGTTTGGATTGATTGTTAATAGATGCTATAACATTTCCTAGAGTGAAACTTTGTTTTTTTTGTTTCAGCATTGAAGCACTGTTTGTGTTTTGGTTTTTGGATAATTTCAGGTGTTTTCAAATAAGGCAGGCCAAAGAGTGCAGTTGGCTCAGGCCCAAAAAATACTTGATTAAGTTTAGTAACATTTTTGGCAAGTTTACCAATAACAATCATGGTTTCATTAGTTTTTATACACAAAAACAACTTAATGTTTTTTTGGAAAAGTACTTGATGTTTGCTCCTGTAATAATTACTACAACCACTAGGTGTCGCCTGGCAACAAAATGTCATTATGGTTTGTAATAACCTGCTGAAAAAAAAGGTCTTTGGCTGCTGTATAAATGCTCTTTTAATTAAAGAATAATAACGCAAACACATTAGCTGTAAATTAGTAATATTAGGTTCATTTCATCAGCCCTGTAGCTCACCCTCCATCCCTGATTGAACCGGACAGGCACTTAACCTTCGCACATGAAGCGAAAAACACACGACAACCGTGACCTGTTTTCAGACAGGATCTGCCTGCTGCAAATCAGCAGACTGGATTTGTGGCCATCGTCCTCTGATGGAGTCCGGCAGTTTTAATTGAGTTGTTTAGTGTTTTCAAACTGGCAATTTAATCTGGGTGTTGGTGTCAAAGGCTGCAGGAGAACGGAGGAGAGGCTGATTTTAACTCACCCGTTTGGAGACAGGGAAACTCAGCTGAGCGTTAATTACGAGTGATTATCATTCATAGGCTGGTGAATCCCCAGAGGCCAGGGTTATTCAATCTGCATTTCAAAGGGAGGTGAATTTTAAATTAACTGCATTTTTTTTCAACATAGAACAGAAAATAACATGTTACCAGTGTGGAGAAAAAAAAATATTTCTCTCCAACCTCTCGAAACAGACACAGAAGCAAACCACCTGGGAATGGTGGGAAATTACAGGTTTTCTATGAGCAGGTGCTTGTTTACGGTGTGTCTGAGCTCAGAGTTGTTTAAATGACACAATAAATAATAAAATATAGATTCATTAAAGCAATCAGAAATTAAATTTAGAAGCGGAATTAAATCATTTTGCACATCTAATGTTACCCACCCTCTCTCACCTCGTAGACACCTAATTGGCTGGGGTGTCGGGTTTGCTCGCCCTTCTCCATGATAGCTGCCTGGTGGCCATACATCAGCGCAGGATTAACGGCAGGCGCAGGTCAGCACATAATCACCACTGATGAATATGGAGGAGGGCCTTTGGGTTTACATGGGAGGACGGCCAAAAATGATAACGACCCCTCCTCCAGTACCTCCTCGGGGGAACTGTGAGCGCTCTCATCTCAAGGTTGTGAGTGAAACAGAGGCAGTGTCTTATGGGGGAGGGCGGCGCTGGAGCTTGAGTCATGAGCTAATGTGATATATAGAGAAAAGGCCTCGGGTATGTTCTGAAATGCGATCTGCATAACATCACCTGCAAGTCACAGCTTTAACATCAGTTTATGACTCTGTAAAGACTGGTGAAGGACACAAAGCATTGCATTCATTAATTTTAACATTTAACTGCCTTGAAATATTTTTTTTTGTAAATTAAGTAAAGAGTCAAACCTTTTTTAGCAACATATAATTGTGTTTAATTATATTTCAATTTGGTCTAATCTATAATATGTAGGCTAAATATTGTATTTACATACGTAATAGATGATGGATTCAGCATTTAGAAAAGCATAAGATCATAAGTAAGTAAATGATGAACAAACTATTTAATGTTGCACTTATACATACAGTATATAGATGTGCATGTTAGTATGTGTGTTAATAAATGTTTTATTATAAATTAACCCATTAATCCAGAGGTAAACATTTAGAACTGAGTTTATAAATGACATGCTAATCAGTGTAGAGTGAATGCTTTATAAATGATGAATCTAGTGTTTAATAAAGCTTAACTATTGCTTAACATTGTGTAGTTGGAGAAACTTAATAAAACAGTGTAAAACATTTTAATTGTTGTCAGAAACAGACTCTGCAGCAATGCAAAGTTGCAAAGTTTGTGGATTTCTGTGTGGAACGGATGGTCACTATTTGACCCAAAACCTGAAGCAATGCTGTAAACATGGTGGTGTGACCTTCACTGAAGCTGCAGGACCTGTTGACCTTTGTATGGGTCATTAGTGACTAAACAGCAAACAAAGCTCATGAGAAATGTAATTTATTTAGCTATTGTATATTTAGCCACACATTACCATTTGGGTCGTTGTTGAAATCCAGGCAGGTTGCAGCTGCCGTCTTCATCTCCAAACTTCTCTCCAGAGGTCGCGTGGATCTCACATGTGAAAGGCGAGCTTCCTTTGGAGTATAGCTGCTCATTTCATGATGACACAGCTTGCAATTTTCATCAGGAGCTCTCGGATGTGATGTGAGCTCCGAGGAGCCAGACGTCTCTCTGTTTGTTCAACTGCAGACCACCAGGAACCAAATGAGCGGTTGTTTCCCGGGCAACAAATAAACAATAAACAATGAACCACTGCAGTGCAGACGTGAACATGGTCGCTGACAAAATAATCACATTAACAGAGAAACTCCAGCGAAAAGTCCCTGCATTAGAAACTTCACACACGTGTTTTTCATTACTGATTTTAAATGAATTTAGATTTAAGTTAATGTAAAATTACTGAAAATGTAATTTACCAAAGAGTAAGTCCTTATTCTTTTCGCCAAGCTCATTCATACTATTAGGAATTTGCTGGGGAAAAAAGACCAATTGTTATTTAATATTAAACAAAATATAGGAAAATTTCATAATATTTCGGTTTTTCACGTTCTCCAACTTAAGGGGAATTGGTTTAATGATATTAATTGTAATAATACCAAGATTCAGTGGTATGAAAGTAATTTTTGTGACAAGATGCATATATGAGATATTATATAGGCTAAACATGCATTATTATTATTTATTATAACCAACTTCAATCAATCAAATAAGTATCGCCGAGTATCACAGAAGTAAAATATGTTGTTGTTGTGCGCTGATAGCAGGACACTGAGATGTCGATAAGTCCTCTCCTCCTTTTTTTTTCCTGAAGAGGCTGTTTTCAGATCAGCTCTGAGTTATAGAGGCTAATTAATATGGGCTGTGCAGAGTGTGACAGGCTGAAGGATGGTGTCTCTCATCCACAGTCATTTCCCCTTATCTCCATCAGACACTCAGCAACTTCACCCTCCTCATTTACAGCCTCCCTGTAGTTTGGATGGGTGATGTGTACGGCTGCATGGTAATGGTCACCGCTGCGGTCACAGAAGAAGAACAAGGGGGAAAAAAAGAAAGAAACGCTATCAGCTCTTAAATCGGTCTGATTTGGAGCCATTTTCCACCACGGACATGTTTGGATGCTCAGCCTGGTTTGGACAAGATACTATTCATTATTCATTCAGGAGACCTGTAGGTGATTAGGAAACTCAGCCCGGCCAGTATAAATAGATCCAGGTTTTATCTGCTTTCTGAGCAGTTGGGCTCAGTTACAGTTTCAGCCTGAGTCTCTTCAACCTCTCAGAAAGAAAGATCAAGACTGAAGGTGACTGATGTCTACAGACAGAATAAGAGCCAAAGGCTAAGAGCCACAGTGCAATACTTTTAAAATATCATTATTGTTATTAGATCATCATGACATATGAGGCTGTGGAATTGGGCATGAAAGCAAACTAAAGATGTTATGTGCCTATTTCTTGTAAGTTGGGAGCCAGGTTGAATGTTGGGAACATCTTATTTAAACCCAAGCAAAACCAGGTATTTTGATGTAATTCCAAACAGCAGGTGGATAAGAAACAAACAACCCAAATCTGTGTCTTCAGCCCAGCACATAAACGTGCATTGACCCATATAAAGAGACCACTGGGCACGCCCATCACCTCCAGTTGCCACATGGCTTTAAATCTTGTACCACTGCCAGGCTATTATTTGTCTGAAAGCATGCGTTAACTATAATCCATTTTGCAGCATTCAGCAGCAAGAGGGCATGTGAATGGCATCAGTAACAGATAATGCTCTTACAAACAAAGCCTTTGTTTAGTAATGTGAGTTAATCTGTATGCGATCAGGGGAGCACACATTAATCTTAATTTCATTTTTCAGACAAGTGGTTTGGGTTTCCCATTTGCATGTAATTCTGCAGGCTTGATGGTGTGATGTGTAAGTGACATTTTTGCTCCAAGGGTTTATTTTAACTGTTGCACTGAGAGTTTTGTGTGCGGAAAATGTCATATATTATTATTTTTTAAATCTCAGCTGAAATGGATTCCTCCAGCCTCTGGGGGTAGAAAGAGCTTGAACTTTACAAAAATAAAAGAAATCCAATCATACCGACAACATTTATACAGTATATGGAGTAGCAGCAGAGGTTAGCTTGTAAAATATATCTGTCTGTCAACCTATATAAATAAATGAGACCTTTTAGTTTACCTAAATGAAACCCTGGTCTGTATTTACATGTCTCAACCTCCACAGTTTTGCAGATGAAAACCTGAGAAAGATCTCTGCACAGATGCTGCACACCAACCACATGTTCTCTTATCTTTTTTTATCCCTTTGCTAACCCGAACGCTCGAAAGGGGAATTAAACACTGCCTACTGTGAACCAAACACTAGAACTAATACCTTTATTTCAAGAGGAACTATGCAAGTCCGATCGCATTTCCTCTGTTTTGCTAACCCTCCGCCTGGCCATGTGCATTTGTTTACAACGAAGCCAGCGAAAAATCAATACATGGAGCTGGATATAACATATACAATGTTATGACGTGTCTATCTGTGTAGTCTTAACTGCCATAAACAAAAGATTGCCAGTTCCGGAGCAGTGCGCAGAGACGAGAGCTGGGACACCGACGGCGGCCAGGTACTATACTGCAGGGTTGGTTGGTTTTCAGCCAAGAGACGCCAGGTGGAAGGCAGAGAGGATCCGTTCTCACTCGGGTTACACCCCGCCTTTCCGAAGCCCCGCCTTTCCGACAATAGACTTCCATTCATCGTAATAGCGGGGTTTTCTATTTTTTCTAAAGACCCCGCTATTCCGAAAAGGCTATTGGGGAAACCCCCAGTGCGCAGTGCGCATTGATCCTTTTTTCCTTTTTGGGGTCAAACGGATCATGTGCATAATTAACTGCAAAACAAGCAAATACTTAATATTAATGACATATAACGTTCATTATGCTTCTAGCCTGTCTAGCCTCTACCTGGTCTTTTTACTAAACTTAACCAACTCCTTTCTTCATTGCCTAAGCCCAACCAAAGCATCTCCCTCAGCCAGCTGTCAGCATGAGCGGCGGCTGCAGCAGCCTCGCGCCCCTGTGAGCTCAAGCCGGGTTCAGCCGTGCTCGAGCGGCGCATGGGGGGGGGAGAAAAAAAGTGTATTTCTATTACTGTGTGGAGATCTCCAACAACGAAGTCGGGGAGAAAGCAAGTGGGAGATCTGCCCAGATCTGTAACAAGTCATATCTATCACAATTACTCCAGAGCTTTTTAATTAGGGTAAAAATATAGCATATAGCCACGGGAAAAATCCTGCATAAGGTTCTCTTTAATGTAAACCGAATTATACAGAAGCTGCCATTGATTAGCAGGGATAGGGTAGTAATGAGCTAGGCTAATTAGCCTCCACTTGTGAGACCCAGTGTCTCAATTACGTACACTTTCATGTAGTATACGATGTACACTATATACTTCCATAGTGCGCAAATTTCGACAGGGTAGTGTTGTCTCAAATCGAATATTGTGCACTAAATTAGATTGCAACATTTGTCCATTGAATTTTACAGCCAACTATCACCAGCTGATGTAGTACCGTAGCTGTAGAGGACTTTCGCATGTGTACGGCAAAACCCATAACCGTTAACTTGTGGTCCCTCTCCTTCCTCTACGTAGACTAGCCAATGTGGCAATCATTGAAGGTGTATCCAGGTACTAACAGTACACACCATTCTTGTCAGTGTAAAGTGTGCAAATTGAGACACAGCAAGAGAGTTCAGTATGCACTTAACTAGTAGCAAGCTATTCTAGCTAACTAGGTTCTACTTCCATATGAAATTCAACCTTCAGGTTCTCACAAAGATTAACTACAACAATGAATGTCTTAAATTGTAAAATTGGGAGAAAACACACCTCATATTTCCTTGCAAGGCCACCAGTACGTTTGTTACCTCCATGAACAAAATGTTTGTGGCAACTTTTTAAAAAAAACTTAAAACTATGCATAATATGTGCGCTATCATCAGTTGCATTTAAACTTTATGATGTTATGACTGCTCACTCTGTTGCTATGTACCGAAAATAACCGCATTCAATTTACTACATTAGATCAGCAAAGCTAATGCACATGCAACAACCTTTCAACTGTTTTTAAAGACCTTTTTCCAGCTCTGTGAGTCTAACCAGACCAACATGTCTGGTGAAGGCTCCTTGATCTTTTTTTATTTTTAGCCATGCTGCCTAAAGCGTAACCTCACAACCCGCCTACGTCCTGGGGGGAGCCCCATCTCACCACCCGACCACAGACGGTTTGGATCGGACTCATCTCTGGGGAGGGGAATGAAAAGGCTTCGTCCAATTAATGGTTGTGATGCCCCCTTGAAGAGCAGCCGCACTCGATGCAACCGCCACCACACCCAGAGAGAGAGCCACAAGCCGGAGCGTGGTGTCTCTGCCCGCTAAATACAATCTGCACTGGATCCTGCTCACATGGTAGTGATTTGAGAAACGTGCTGCATCTTCTCCTCACACCGTGTTATGTAACGTGTGGTCTGGTGTGATGGCAGGAGACGCCATTGTGCGCTTGTGTGTCAGTGCTTTGACATGTGTTGAGCGTGCAGCCAGATGACATGCGGGGGCGGACACCTGTGTGATATAATGTAATCATGCACATAAACACAACAGTGCTGAGAATTAATGTGATTCTTTATTATAATTATGGAATCAGATTCTCAGCAAGATCTTACGTGCATTGAGGAGATCAAAATATTGGAGCGTGAAAGTTCAGCTATGACTTTTTGTCACTCATTAACCCCGCTCTCGACCTGATGATGAGGATGTGAACTGTGTGACAGAGAAACACACCTGTTTCATCTCTACACATGTTAGTTTCAGTCGTTTCCTCTCAGCAGGAAGCTGTGACATGCAGAGATTAACACTGTTGCTCTAGTTACTCTCCATCACCCCCCGCTGTGTGTGCAGGTGGCACCACCAGCCATGTATGAGCTACTGGTGCCTCACTGGTTTCTCAGCTATACCAACGCTGCTGCAGCATTAATGCAAACCTTTCATTACCACTTTGTCATTACCATTTTCTACAGTATATACACATATTAATTTACATTGCAGTAAAATAAGAACAAACAGTTCAGCCAACGCCTTGCTCAGTGTGCAGGTTTGATGGAGGATAACCTAAATGTTTCCAGGCAACAGAGGCCTCTTTCATACATGGGAGCAGGCCAGATCTGTCGGAGTGGATTATTTTTACCTGCTCATGATATCTGCATATTGCCCCGAGAAATAGTTAAAGCAGAAGTAAGCGGAATATTTGTGTTAATATAAGTCTTAAATAGTTATATCTTCCGACGGCAATCACTTATATAGAGTGTTTGGTCCGAAACACGGGTCTGTCAGTCACTCTGCTCTGCTGTAAGCCGAGGAGAAAACTTTCCTTGTATCCTACAACCTTTATCCAATGAGGAGAGAGAACGGCATAAAGGGGCGGTCCTCTCTGTGTGTGCAGCCAAGGGATGCGCATGAATGTGGTGACGTAGGGACGAGGGCGGGGACTGCTAACTCCATTTGCTGACAGGAAGTTAGCCAAAACGACCAGATCGCTTACTTCTGCTTTAACAGTTAGATCTTACACTTGTTTGACTTTCGTCATGTTTTTAATTGCGTTATTGTAAGAAAACTTTCTCTGGCTCTTGTTGCTGAATTAATTGTAAACATTCAGGGGATAGTTGGCATTTAAATTCCCAGGGAGGAGAATGAATAATTAATTTAACTATGATATCTAATTGCTCACACAACTCAAACTCAAACAGCCGTTTCCTTGGGAAAAACACAGAGGGAAATTAGTTTGTGCTACCGCGCGTATTTCACTAGTGTCATGTAATCAATACAGAGCAGTGGAGTAAATAATTGATATCATATGCAAATGTTGTATTTACGTTGTATTTGTTACATACATAAAAAGCATACATCCATAAAAAATACAATAATTAATTAATCACACAGATTCTCAAGCAAACTTATCTGTGGTAAAGGCCACAGAATATTATAGGAGAGGGAAATTAATAATTCTTTAAATCAAACTCAAATCATCAATTAAAAGTATTAGTTATTCTCGGCGAAGTTTAAATGTCAGAAATCACAAAAGGTTTTTAAAAAATGCAAATACATGTGCAGACATTTACATTTGGATTGTTGCACTGCATGATGCATGTTATAAAATGCAGCTGAAATGAAAAATAAAGAAATACTCAAAATGTATAGAACTTCACATTGATTTCTGTTCATTAGCCAGAATTACTGTTACCACAGATGCAAATTAAATTTCCAATCTTAGCAAAACTGTCTACAGGATGAGGTAAAGAAAAAAAGAAAAGTAAACTATGGAAATATGAGTTGTAAGTTTAGTTGTAATTTGGGTGAACTGGCCCTTTAACAGTCAACAAATTCCCTGAGAAGTCCAAAACCACCGATGTGTTAGTCTCTCGGTACTTTCCGACTTAGGCTCCGAGTTGACTGGTTCCCACAGAACAATAAAAAAAGAAAATGAAAATCTTGTGTGTTATCTTTAAAAACGAAGAAGGAAAAAAAAGGTCTGTAATTTCCTGAAATATCCAAAAGCTGCAGGTTGTAACAGACATTACTCATATAGAAGGAAATATTACATTTATGAAGGATTATTTTCATCTGTGGATGATTAATTTTGGACGATATGGTGTGTGTGTGTGTGTGTGTGTGTGTGTGTGTGTGTGTGTGTGTGTGTGGTTGTCAGCAATAATCTACAGTGTGTGTATTAAGTATAATAAAAGAACATGTCAGTGCAGTGCAACAGTGTAGCTCGATGATGTGTTTTTTAATAGTTTGTGCACAACAGTGGAGCTCTGTGGCACATAGGAATGATATGAACACACACATAGACATTTGTGGTTTCACTTTCTTCTTTTCATGGCGTTTGTTGACTGCTGAACAATAAAGATCATGGCCACCAGGCTTAAAAACATGGAAGATAAACATTAGCCGGTCCAGAGCCACGCCCCCTTTTGTTCCCCAGTGTAAACCACTGTGATCTTACTGCTCACAGATCCAGCTCTGATCGGCGAAGCAGCCGTCGTCGTTCCACTCTCCAGTTGTCGACGTCTGCACAAGTTCCGCACAGTCCTGGTTCCCGTTGAAGCTGTTGGGCTGGCCGGGCTGCCAGAACCTGGCACACAAGGAAACACACACAAGGAAACACACGCACACACACATTAAAGATTTTTACAGCGCTCACTTCTTGTTGTTTTTTCTTCCTCAGCTGCCGTGTCCTTGTCAGTTCTGACCTGAACTGTGACAACAGGGGGGGAAATCCAGGCTCATTTGCATAGAATAAAGTTGGGCCATTGTGTAACTTTGAACCCCCACCACGTTTTACCACATCTGTGTGTTTTCAAACACATTTCCACAAGATGATTAATTTCACTGGAAGCACTTTGTGGGAGCGCACAACAACAAAACCTTCCTCCATGTTTCCCAGGAATGAAACCAACGTAGATTTTATAAGAGATTTAAGTGCAAGTCACAAGTCCAACAACGACTTCACACTGTAATATCATAGTGTTTTCTACAATCACACACACACATTTATTAATTTATGCTAAACAGCCATTTGAGCCAATGTGGGTTTTGATATCTTGCCCCAGGTCACTTCAACAACTGTAAAAGCTGGGAATCTTTGGTACGCTTTACTTCCTAAGTTATATGAACAGTGAGACAAATACAAAAATGTATTCATCATTAGATATGATTGATAAAAGGAGCCTGTGCACCGTGATCAAACGTCATGATCAGATGACATTCACAGTGGCATGCAAAAGTTTGGGCACCCCTGGTCAAAATTTATGTTAATGTGAACAGTTCAGCAAGTAGAAGATGAAATGATCTCCAAAATGCATAAAGTTAAACATGAAACACTCTTTTGCAATATTTTAAGCAATATCAGTGTTTTATTTTGTTTTCCACAGTTTTAGAGTGAAAAAGGGAAACAAAGCAGCAGACTGCAGAAGAATGGGAAACCCAGGAGACTTGAGCTAAGATAACTTTGACCAAGGTATCAGACAAGATATTATTTAATATATCATGGAGGGCGTAGTTCCCACAATGGTTGGGGATTCCCAATCAAGGGAGGGAGGACACAGACAAACACTGGCTGGAGAACACATGGGACCAGGGAAGTTTTGAGTTTGAGTTTTGATCCTGATTTACTGGGAGTGACTTCATGCATAAGAATAAAAATTTATTTTGAATTTAACAAAGCCTGAGCCTTTTAAGAAGCTGCATTAAAGCGCTACTTTACGTTGACTTCCTTTTTTTTGTCTGATTCCTTAACACTAGCCACACGGCCTCAAATGACAACCCTTCTGGTGTTAGAATAAATGTATGAATATGGAAACAGTTATAACTTACTGCATGGTGATCGGGGTCCCGTCCACCCATGTCCATTTCCCCTCCATGAGACTGTCCGTCAGACCAATCCAGACGTTCTGGCCTTTCTTCAGTTTCTTGTTAATAAACTCCTGTTAATGTGAAACAGAACTATCAGAAATGTGTGCTGGGCCTCAGTTCACCCTCAGCAGTGATGCCAACATTGGCTCGTACGCTGTGTCCCAATTCAGTGGTCCCATCCTTGATGGCTGAACTGAAATGAGACAGACTACCACTGGAATAGTGTAGCTCTTATCGCTTCACAACCTTGAAGCACGTAACTTTTTTCACAAGAACTTGAGGTTTGAAGGAGCAGCAATCTCCAAGGCTGAAAAGTGCAGCCAACAGGTAAGTAACCAACAGAAATAAACATGTTAACAGCCTGGTACAAATACAGTTTTGGTCTCCAAAGCTCATGTCCTCATTCATGAGGTCTGTTTGCGGGGTGAATTTTTAAAACTCACCTGTTTAAGTTTTATTAGAACTGAAATTTCTGCATAATTAAGGCTGTGGCACTTGGAGACACAGGTGGGGTGAGCATACAAGCCGGGATGCACCAGAGTCTTGAGTCACCTCTTTTGTACATTTTGCACATCCTTATACCCAGACTGTAGCTTTTAAAGCCATTGGTTTTAAGAGATTTGAAGTTCTGCTACTACCCTTAAGTCTGACCCTTGACCCCTATCTCAGTGTTGTTTACTGCCATAGTATTTCCATCACCTCTATACAATGGGGCACAGAGTGGATTTAGCAAATTCATCCTCTCTGAATCAGGGCACAGCTGTAAATCTCCCCCATCGTCTCACCTGTTCCTCTCTGCTGTCCAACACCACCAGATCTGCCCCCTGAGTCTTGCAGGCTTCCCTGCTTTCTGTCCAGTTCCTCTTCGAGGTTGAAAAGAAATAACAGGTCGAACCAAACTTGGTCCAGCCCGAACTACAGGGTTTGGCTGCAACATAAAAAAACAGAGAGAAAAAATATCACAACAATTATCAAAGCACAAATTATAGTTGGACTGTATGAACAAATCGTACCTCTTAATTTCTCCATCAGCCTGTCAGTCTTGTTCTGTATTGCGTCTCTGTCCGTCACCAAAAGGCTGTAATTGGCCTGTAACCAGCTGTTTGTTCTCAACAGAGAATTATACGTGTTTTGCAATCCGTCTTTTTCTTTCCACAGTGAATTGTAGCTGCTCTCCAGGTTATTCTTACTCGCACTCAGGCTGTTGTAGCTTCTTTGCAACTTGTCCATGTCCTTCTTCAGTGAGGAGTAATTGGTCAGAATCTGATCTCTGTTTGTTATCAAAGTCCAGTAACGATCCTGTAAGTTGTCTTTTTCACTCTGCAGGTTGTTGTACTCGGCCTGTAGCTGGTCTTTAGTCGCCGTCACATTGTTGTGTGTCGTCTGTAAACTGTCAAGGTTCCTCTGCATGTCGTCGTAGTTCACCCGTAACTGGTCGCTCTGTTGTTTTAAGGTGTTGAACTTTACCTGCAATTGGTCACGTACGTTTTCCATATCGCTGAAACTGGCCTTGAACTTATCTCTTTGTTCGGAGACAGAAGTGAAGTTTTCCTGCAGCTCGTCATTTTCTCTACTCAGGTTGCTCAGCTTGGCCTCTAATTGTTTCCTCTCTGCAGTTAAAGAAGCATAACTGCTCTGCAGGTCGTCTCTGTCTGCTCTCAGGGCGTCGCTTTCATTTTGGAGATGCTCCGTCCCCTGAGCGGCCTGCTGGGGAGCTGCCGACGACCGGCCGCTGATTATCTCATCTGTGAAACAAAAATAAACAATTTATTCATGTACAGTATTTGCTAAGAT
Organism: Trachurus japonicus; assembly: GCF_045865225.1. Lineage (NCBI taxonomy): Eukaryota > Metazoa > Chordata > Actinopteri > Carangiformes > Carangidae > Trachurus > Trachurus japonicus. Next base: position 9,854,440 of record NC_140916.1, read on the forward strand.
GTGTCAGATTTAACTTTTTAGATCTTCTGGTTCTGTGTAAAAAAAAAGCATCACTCACAGTAGATGATCTGTGCGATATTACCCATCATCAGGACAGCACACAGTAACCCCAGACACAGAGTCGCACAGCTCCATGACTTTTTTCCTCTCTGTAAATCTACTGAATCAAAAAATAAGAAACCAGTTACATTTCTATTCTATTCTATTCTGTTCTATTCTATTCTATTCTATTCTATTCTATTCTATTCTATTCTATTCTTCATAATGTTGATATTGTGCTCATATTTTTTCACCACTTATAAATCAATTGTTAGACAATTATCGGTTTATCTGGTGATGAATACCAAGACGTTATCTCTGCATTTCAGCTCTCCATAGAAATAATATGCAACAGCAAATACTTTTCTAAGAAGAAACACAAAGATGCCTTGATTACATTCTCCATTGACTGTTGAGAAACTTTTTAGAGTTTGACAAAATGGAAAGACTATTGTTTGGTTTTATAAAGGAAAAAGTCATGAAACACAATGTGAAAATCAACTGTAAACCAAAACCAGACCAGCTGTGACTGATCTCCACCAAAGAACTTGTATTGCCTAAACCTAACCAGACCAGGCCTGGAGGCTAATTCCAGACTCTGGTGTCAAGGTCTTGCCCTTCATGTGTCCATCATGCAGCTCAGTTATGTTGTGCTGGCAAAAACGTAATTTCGTAACATGTGAACATAATTTCCAGGAGACAAGTTAATCTATTCCCTGTGCAACAGGCAGCAGCCTAATTCTTCTGTAGAAGAAGAATTTTATGAACTAAAAAAATATTATTTTCCTAAGAAATCTAACACTTTAGTTTCAAAAAGCACAAGAACATTAAATTAATTGTACCCAACATACATTATTTTCTGCCTGCAAATGTGTTAGTGGGGTGTTTACCTTTGGTGGTCAGCCCATCCCATGTGAGGGTCTTATTTATATATATGTCATCATCAATCTCCATTGCATCCATTCTGACAGTTTCACTGTTAAAACCACATAGAGACACTGGTTTTAGGTTTTCAATAAAAAAATACATACAGTTTTCTTAACATCCTTTATATTTTAAAACAGATTTCAATCACTTAATGTTAAATACTTTCAATTAAATTGAATAAATTGATTAATACTAACAGTGCTAATGTCTAAGACCATTTTTATGGTTTGTAATCCAAGTATTTAAGTTTTTAATGAGATCTACTCTTCGTAATATCAGCCCTATATAGTTTAAGCTGATTGAAATTAAGCTGAAAAATACTCTGTTACATTCAATATTCAAACATCTGAGTGGAAAACCAACGCACCTACCTTGGATCGGTGTTGTTACGACTGCATCCACAGAGTTACAAGAAAGTAGCAGTGAAGATTGTGTGTTTTAAAAGCGAGGTTATCAAATGTTTGACTTAAACTCACCTCTGATTGGTCTAAGAGAATCTTTTCATGGCATTATCAGGTCAGATTGGAGTTGAATATAGGCCAAAAAGATTTGGGTATCTCAGGGAAATGCTGTTGGTTTGACTTATGATTTCCTTCCGCTCATTCTCTCACACTTTCATTTCTGTTCCCTTTTCTCACAGAATTACTTCCCACTGAGTTTAAAAGAGTGGCAGTTTTACATAACAGAGACACAAGCTAAGCTATAATGCAAATTTTAAAAACTGCAAACTCAGAGGAGAACGCTGCCCAGTTCAGCGAAACAACACTTCAAGTACATTAACTATTGAGGGCATTCATGTCTAAAGACCTTACACAGTTAAAAGTACAGTTGTTTTCTTTTTGACTTTTGACTGAAGCTGATGGGTTTTGCATATATTTGGTCACAACTGACAAGCAGAATCGATGGCAATCTGTTCTGTATTTGTTAAGGCATTAAAAACTGACAAGAGTGTTACAGTAAAAAAAAAAAAAAAAAGCCAATGGACCAACAAACTCACATGATTCATCCTCAGATCCTCATATTTCATGGGATATGTGAAAACAATGACCTGTTGGCACTACAGAAAATCAAAAACCTATAAAATATAACTGCAATCCATCCAAAGTTGTTGACTTATTACCAAATTCATTATCCTGAAGATGAATCCTTATGTGTTTCCTGATAATGGAACATACGAGACAGAGTTGTTTTCGAGGTAAATACAGAGACTGCTTGCCGGAAAACTGCCCCTGAAGGCAGCGCGCATCAGCGGTTTTGCATAAATTTACCTCTAAAACGACTCTGTCTCGTAACGTTACGTTATTATCTCATAGCGTAGTGAATGTGCGGGTCACAACTTGTCCACTAGAGCGTTTTGGAGTTGTTGGATTGTGTATTTGGTGAGTTTGATGAGGGAAACCAAGAAATCCCATCAGCCTCCATACAGTATCTGAGCAGCTCGCGGCTATGCGCCGCCGTTCTAAAAATAGCTTGCACCGACAATTAAAGCAGAAGTAAGCGATCCGGTCGTTTTGGCTAACTTTTTGTCAGCCGATGGAGTTAGCAGTCCTCGCCTTCGTCATGGATCTATTGGTCCTCGTCCCTACGTCACCACCTTCACGCGCATCCCTTGGCTGCACACACAGCCCTTCATGTCGTTCTCTCTCCTCATTGGATAAAGGTTGTAGGATACAAGGAAGTATACAAGAAGTTTTCTCCTCGGCTTACAGCAGAGCAGAGTGACTGACAGACCCGTGTTTAGGACCAAACACTCTGTAAGTGATTGCTGTCGGAAGATATAACTAAGACTCATATTAACACAAACATTCCGCTTACTTCTGCTTGAAAGGTAACAAACCTACTGCTAAGACTAGCGATTATGGCAATGGGCCAATTTGCCAAAATGTTGAACTATCCCTTTAAGATGGATGACTTACCCATCGTCCTCTTTACTCGTCTATGACACAGCAGCATCTCTCAGCTCTACCTTATTCTCTGCCTCACCACCATCCCAGCATCCACCTGTAGGCATCACTCCCACACTTTAATGAAATCCTATTCTCAGGGAGAGATGAAGTCAGAGCCTTGACGCCAAACTCAAATACATAATGAAGCTGCAATAAGCATTTTTAATTGTGAGTTGTCTGACTGAAGTAGAGATGTTATATTGCTTTAATATGCATGTATCCTGTTGAATCAGCTAATAAGATGGTTGTTTTTCCGACTTATTACCAACACTAATTAATTTAATGTGCACAACATTGAATCATTCTCACTATACATTCAGACATCACTACAAAATCGCAAACGCATGCACAATGGCCTCTAGAGATTAATAAGGGATTTTTCCATGTTCTTGCAGTGCTGTGCCTGCTCGCATGTTAATGTATAGCTCAGGGAACTACATGGCCACACACAGGGGTAGAAAATCTTTGCAGAACCTAATTTGAAGCCCGGGTCCCTGCGGTGGAAACACAGAGTTCCTCCAAAGGTTCCTGGTTCCTGTGGAAAAACCCTACAGAGGAAACACAGCTAGAGTCAGAACATGAAAGAAAACCTCTCATCTCATACCCTGCAGTTGCCACTGACCAGTTGTTCACAGTACTGTTTGAAAACCCGATAAGTTGTCAACATTTCAAAATGAAGGTCATTTTGCAAATTAATAAAAAAAAAAGTACTGCTTCATTCAGAGCAGCATCCTCTGAAGAGATCTGACTGAATAATTCAGTTTGTTCGCTGCAAGGAATTTCACCAAGGAAAGATGTGTTTGAACCCTGCTCCCTGTGTTTTAGTGAGATCCATCCAGTTAGCATGTATATTATTTAAACAATGATGAATGTGTGATTAAATAACATATAGACTGTCATATCTGCACAGGGTCTCACCCCCTATATGTTTTTCTTTAAAAAGGCTGCATGATAACAGTAAGCTATTCATAGTTTCTTCATTCCCTGCCTGTTAAGACATATAAATGCTCTTATTCAGGACCAGTCCCAGCCTGGTCAGATGCGTACAGTACATGAACTGATGAAGCCTCTTGGATGAGAAGTGAAACGTCTTCCCAGACAAATAACTAAGTCCAGTTGCTTTCGATTTAACCTCCTTTGAGATACTACGACCTGGACAAATGAGAATATGCACAGGCTTTTATTCAGTGTTTTACGCAACAGTTTGTTAACAGAGCAGCTGTGTGAGTCTGCTTACCTCTGTTGTGCTTCCAACTTACAGTAAAGCGAGTAAATCTTCCAGTCGAGGCACTGATACTTTTGCGGTTGGTACCTACTGAACTGTATGTAGTTACAGACCTGAGATCGAGCACAACAAGGCTGCTGTGCACTATCTAATCTCTGTGAAGCAGTTCAGAACAGTTCAGTCTGCTAGAACCAGAGAGACTCTCAGCTCTGTTCCCTGCAACATGTGAGAGACGGCACTAAGTGCTCCAAGTGGAGGGAAGGATCAATAGCTAAGTACAGCACAGCAGCTGCCCTGTCAACCTGTCTTCTTCACCCCCACTCCTCCCTCCGTACTGTCTCACACAGCAGCGAGCAAAAATCAAAACATCAACTGTTCAGAGGTCTGGCACATGTCAACTTGACAGCCCCTTTCTGTGGTTTTGAAAATTTCGACAAATGACACATTTTTTTGCGGTCGTGTTTCGCTGCATCTTTTCCCAGAATTCAACTGCAGCTGCCACCGAGGCCGACGTCTGTGCTGCAGCTGTATTTTATAACAAAGGCCTTGTGCCGCTGGAGAGCAGGTTGCTGTATGAGGCTTTTTTTGTTTCTGAGGCAAACTGAGTTGTGATCACTGTTGGGCACGATAGTTTTGAAAAGTAATTAGTTACTCATTACCTCCCCCAAAAAGTAACTTAGTAGAAAAACCACACAAACTTCACATGTGATTCAAATTGTTATTGCATGTGTTAGAGGACATGTGTAAAACATGTTACCACATGTGGAAAATTGGTTCATATGAAATATGAGGATCTGAGAATGAATCATGTGACTTGATCCATTGGCTGTACTTTTTTTTTATGTAACACTCACATTTGTCAATTTTTAATGCCTTAACAACTATAGAATAGATTGCCATCGATTCTGCTTGTCAATTGTGACCAAATATCTACAAAACCCATCAGCTTCAGTCAAAAAGAAAACAACTGTTTTAACTCTGTAAGGTCTCAATAGTTAATGTACTTGAAGTGTTGTTTCGCTGAACTGGGCAGCGTTCTCCTCTGAGTTTGCAGTTTTTAAAATTTGCATTAAAGCTTAGCTCGTGTGTCTGTCATGTAAAACTGCCACTCATTTGAACTCAGTGGGAAGTAATTCTGTGAGAAAAGGGAACAGAAATGAAAGTGTTAAACCTGAGAGAGAATGAGCGAAATGAGATTATGAATCAAACCAAAAGCATTTCCCCGAGACTTTTGGCCTATATTCACCTCAAATCTGACCTGATAATGCATTGAAAAGATCCCCTTAGACCAATCAGAGGTGAGTTTAAGTCAAACATTTGATGACAATGAATACGCTTTTAAAACATACAATCTTCACTACTGCTTTCTTGTAACTCTGTGGATGCAGTCGTAACAACACCAATCCAAGGTAGGTGTGTTGGTTTTCCACTCAGATGTTTGAATATTGAATGTAACAGAGTATTTTTCAGCTTCATTTCAATCAGCTTAGACTAAATATGGCTGATATTATGAAGAGAAGTAGATTTAAATGATCTCATTAAAACTTAAATACTTGATTTACAAACCATAAAAAGGATTTTAAACTTTAGCACTGAGTATTAATCAATGTATTCCATTTAATTGAAATAATTTAACAAGTGATAGAAATCTGTTTTAAAATATAAAGGATGTTAAGAAAACTGTATGTAATTTTTATTGAAAACCTAAAACCAGTGTCTCTATGTGGTTTTAACAGTGAAACTGTCAGAATGGATGCAATGGAGCTTGATGATGACATATATATAAATAAGACCCTCACAATGGATGGGCTGACCACCAGAGGTAAACACCCCACAAACACATGTGCAGGCAGAAAATAATGTATGTTGGGTACAATTAATTTAATGTTCTTGTGCTTTTAAACAAAAGTGTTAAATTTCTTAGGAAAATAATATTTTTGATCCTTTTGTAATGTGCTTTCTACAGAAGAATTAGGCTGCTGTCTGTTGCACAGGGAAGAGATTAACTTGTCTCCTGGAAATTATGTTTACATATTACTAAATTACGTTTTTGCCAGCACAACATAACTGAGCTGCATGATGGACACACGAAGGGCAAGACCTTGACACCAGAGTCTGGAATTAGCCTCCAGGTCTGGTCTGGTTAGGTTTAGGCAATAAAAGCTCTTTGGTGGAGATCAGTCACAGGTGGTCTGGTTTTGGTTTAGGGTTTGATTTTCACATTGTGTTTCATGACTTTTTCCAAACCAAACAATAGTCTTTCCCCTTTGTCTAACTAGAAAACGTTTCTCAATAATCAATGGAGAATATAATCAAGGCATTTTGTGTTTCTACTTAGAAAAGTATTTGCAGTTGCAAATGATTTCTATAGACAGAGCTGAAGTAAGAGATGCAGAGATAACGTCTCTAACACTTGATTTTTAAGTGGTGAAAACTATGAGCACAATATCAAAACTAGAAATTGTATTTCCCGAAGGAAATACATGTGAATGCTGAAAGCAGCTAACCGCCATTGCTGATTTAGCGAACACAATTGACAAATAGCGAAAGTAGTGCTTGACATGGTAAAGATAGAAAAGAGGTAAAGAGAAAAGGTGGGGGGCATATATGCATTATCAAGGTTGCTCGCATGCAAAATCTGAAAATAAACCAGACCTAGTGGTAGTAGTTAAAGTTGGAAGAAGCTAATACAGGGTTGCTCAGGCAGGTTTCACAAAAATCTTGAGTGTAGAGTGTCATTTGTGGGTTCGGTGGCAGTTTAAGAAGAAAAGGTCCAGTCACTTTTTTGGCTCTGGTCCACTCTAACAATGATGTCACTCACTCTGAGCGACGCTATACACACACATTGAAAAGTGTGAAATTGGTCAGAAATGCTTGGAAAGGATTCATCTCAAGAACGGTAGAAGATATGAAAAAGTAATAGCACACATGTCCCAAAGAAGCTGCACAATTTGATGTGTTAATTGTTGAAATAATTCATATTTAGTGTGAATGCTTTCAGCAATAGAACAGAATAGAATAGAAAAGAAAAGAAATGTAACTGGTTTCTTATTTTTTGATTCAGTAGATTTACAGAGAGGAAAAAAGTCATGGAGCTGTGCAGCTCTGTGTCTGGGGTTACTGTGTGCTGTCCTGATGATGGGTAATATCGCACAGATCATCTACTGTGAGTGATGCTTTTTTTACACAGAACTAGACAAACTAAAAAAACTTAAATCTAACACATCTTTGCAAATACATGAATAAATTATTTATTTTTGTTTCACAGATGAGATAATCAGCGGCCGGTCGTCGGCAGCTCCCCAGCAGGCCGCTCAGGGGACGGAGCATCTCCAAAATGAAAGCGACGCCCTGAGAGCAGACAGAGACGACCTGCAGAGCAGTTATGCTTCTTTAACTGCAGAGAGGAAACAATTAGAGGCCAAGCTGAGCAACCTGAGTAGAGAAAATGACGAGATGCAGCAAAACTTCACTTCTGTCTCCGAACAAAGAGATAAGTTCAAGGCCAGTTTCAGCGATATGGAAAACGTACGTGACCAGTTGCAGGTAAAGTTCAACGCCTTAAAACAACAGAGCGACCAGTTACGGGTGAACTACGACGACATGCAGAGGAAACTTGACAGTTTACAGACGACACACAACAATGTGACGGCGACTAAAGACCAGCTAAAGGCCGAGTACAACAACCTGCAGAGTGAAAAAGACAACTTACAAGATCGTTACTGGACTTTGATGACAAACAGAGATCAGATTCTGACCAATTACTCCTCACTGAAGAAGGACATGGACAAGTTGCAAAGAAGCTACAACAGCCTAAGTGCGAGTAAGAATAACCTGGAGAGCAGCTACAATTCACTGTGGAAAGAAAATGACGAGCTGCAGCAAAACTTCACTTCTGTCTCCGAACAAAGAGATAAGTTCAAGGCCAGTTTCAGCGATATGGAAAATGTACGTGACCAATTGCAGGTAAAGTTCAACGCCTTAAAACGACAGAGCGACCAGTTACGGGTGAACTACGACGACATGCAGAGGAAACTTGACAATTTACAGACGACACACAACAATGTCACGGCGACTACAGACCAGCTACAGACCACGTACAACAACCTGCAGAGAGAAAAGGACAACTTACAGGATCGTTTCTGGACTTTGATAACAAACAGAGATCAGATTCAGAGTAATTACTCCTCACTGAAGAAGGACATGGACAAGTTGCAAAGAAGCTACAACAGCCTGAGTGCGAGTAAGAATAACCTGCAGAGCAGCTACAATTCACTGTGGAAAGAAAAAGACGAGCTGCAGCAAAACTTCACTTCTGTCTCCGAACAAAGAGATGAGTTCAAGGCCAGTTTCAGCGATATGGAAAATGTACGTGACCAGTTGCAGGTAAAGTTCAACGCCGCAAAACGACAGAGCGACCAGTTACAGGTGAACTATGACGACATGCAGAGGAACCTTGACAGTTTACAGACGACACACAACAATGTGACGGCGACTAAAGACCAGCTACAGGCCGAGTACAACAACCTGCAGAGTGAAAAAGACAACTTACAGGATCGTTACTGGACTTTGATAACAAACAGAGATCAGATTCGGAGCAACTACTCCTCACTGAAAAAGGACATGGACAAGTTGCAAAGAAGCTACAACAGCCTGAGTGCGAGTAAGAATAACCTGGAGAGCAGCTACAATTCACTGTGGAAAGAAAAAGACGGATTGCAAAACACGTATAATTCTCTGTTGAGAACAAACAGCAGGTTACAGGCCAATTACAGCCTTTTGGTGACGGACAGAGACGAGACTGACAGGCTGATTGCGAAATTAAGAGGTATGATTTTTCCATGTATATTTACAACTATAATTTTTGTGCTTTGATAATTGTTGTGATATTTTTTCTCTCTCTCTGTTTTCTTATGTTGCAGCCAAACCCTGTAGGTCGGGCTGGACCAAGTTTGAATTTACTTGTTATTTCTTTTCAACCGCAAAGAGGAACTGGACAGAAAGCAGGGAAGCCTGCCAGACTCAGGGGGCAGATCTGGTGGTGTTGGACAGCAGAGAGGAACAGGTGAGACGATGGGGGAGATTTACAGCTGTGCCCTGATTCAGGGAGGATGAATTTGCTAAATCCACTCTGTGCTCCATTGTATGGAGGTGATGGAAATACTGTGGCAGTAAACAACACGGAGATAGCAGTCAAGGGTCAGACTTAAAGGAGAATCCCGGCCATTTTTGACCCCTAAATCGTTTTCCTGATGGCCACCCAGTGTTGTGGGGAGCAAAAAACGCGACAAAAATTGATGAAGTTACACCATGGCTACCCGGCGCTCGGGATAGCGACAACGCTAACCCATGGAGGCAATTCTTTCAATCAAAACACAATCAAATATCTATGGTAGCCTACATGACTCGAATCCTTACAAGACACCACTGAACTCATAAACTGTACAGTATAAACAGTATAAACTTTGTGTTTTTGCATGTAATCACTCACCTCAGATAGCCTATCCTGGAAATACATTACTATCCGATCGCAGAGTGCCTGCCGAAATGAGAACAGAAACAAACATTTTTTTCCTTGTTGTGATGATTTCTTTACAAAAATAAACGGTCGAGCAGTGCATTGGTAATGTCCAAAATATCTCAGACCGTTTATTTTTGTAAAGAAATCATCACAACAAGGAAAAAGTGTTCGTTTCTGTGGCGGGGAGAGCAGGCGCTCTGCAATCGGATAATAATGTCTTTCCAGGATGTTTCAGAGTTAATCACTCACCTCAGAGTGATTACATGCAAAAACACAAAGTTTATACTGTTTATACTGTACACTATATGAGTTCAGTGGTGTCTCGTAAGGATTCCAGTCATGTACCATAGATATTTGATTGTTTTTTGAGTGTTTGTTGTAATTGAAAGAATTACCCCCATAGGTTAGCATTGTCGCTATCCCGAGCACCGGGTAGCCATGGTGTAACTCCGGTTTTATATGCTCCCCCCAACACTGGGTGACCATCAGGAAAACAATTTAAGGGTCAAAAATGGCCAGAATTCTCCTTTAATGGCAGTAGGAAAACTTCAATTGGTGCAACTCTTAAAACCAATGGCTCTAAAAGCTACAGTCTGGGTATAAGGATGTACGATGCAAACAGTCGTCATGAATGAGGACATGAGCTTCGGATACCAAAACTGTATTTGTACCAGGCATAGACTGTAAAAAGAATGGACGTAGCGTCCGTGACGTCACCCATTGGTTTTGGAGAGTCGTTTTTGTGACTCAAATATGGCGGCCTGAACAGCGCCATGTTGGATTGGCCGGCCGAGGACCCGCCCACTGGCCTCGAAGCAGCTGTCCACGGAGCTGCTCGGACCTGTCACTCAACGTTTCCGCGCCCTAATTGGCCAGAGTTTTAACCTAATAACAGTAAAACGGTAGAGTTTAAAAAAAATTCACCCCCCTCAGAGTGTGTGCGGGGGTAGAAACTATCGATTGAGACGAAAAAACGTTCTGACACCAGGCTTTGATCATGTTTATTGAGGATGTAAAGTCGGCGATTTTAACATGGGGGTCTATGGGGAATGCTCCCTTCTGACACCAGCCCCCAGAGGAAGCCGAGGGGATTGCAGTTTTTTGAACGCGGAAGTGAGCTTCACTTCTCAGACCGACAGCTGCCCCCTTGGTACCAGGCTGTAAACATGTTTATTTCTGTTGGTTACTTACGTGTTGGCTGCACTTTTCAGCCTTGGAGATTGCTGCTCCTTCAAACCTCAAGTTCTTGTGAAAAAAGTTACGTGCTTCAAGGTTGTGAAGCGATATAATAAGAGTTACACTATTCCAGTGGTAGTCTGTCTCATTTCAGTTCAGCCACCAAGGATGGGACCACTGAATTGGGACACAGCGTACGAGCCAATGTTGGCATCACTGTTGAGGGTGAACTGAGGCCCAGCACACATTTCTGATAGTTCTGTTTCACATTAACAGGAGTTTATTAACAAGAAACTGAAGAAAGGCCGGAACGTCTGGATCGGTCTGACGGACAGTCTCATGGAGGGGAACTGGATGTGGGTGGACGGGACCCCGATCACCATGCAGTAAGTTATCAGGGTCCGGGCTGCTAAACAGCCAGGAGCCTATTGTATTCCTAGGTCTTCTTCTTCTTCTTCTTCTTCTTCTTCTTCTTCTTCTTCTTCTTCTTCTTCTTCTTCTTCTTCTTCTTCTTCTTCTTCTTCTTCTTCTTCTTCTTCTTTTCTAGAACATTTTGAATTCTGCTCTCATGGGAACAACTGCAGTCAATGTAAGAGTGGCATTTTTAAACATCAGATTTTCTCTGAAGTGAGTGCTTTATTATGTTATGTGTGTGCGTGTGTTTCCTTGTGTGTGTTTCCTTGTGTGCCAGGTTCTGGCAGCCCGGCCAGCCCAACAGCTTCAACGGGAACCAGGACTGTGTAGAACTTGTGCAGACGTCGACGACTGGAGAGTGGAACGACGACGGCTGCTTCGCCGATCAGAGATGGATCTGTGAGCAGTAAGATCACAGTGGTTTACACTGTGGAACAAAAGGGGGCGTGGCTCTGGATGTTTTTAAGCCTGGTGGCCATGATCTTTATTGTTCAGCAGTCAACAAACGCCATGAAAAGAAGAAAGTGAAACCACAAATGTGTATGTGTGTCTGTTCATATTATTCCTGTGTGCCACAGAGCTCCACTGTTGTGCACAAACTATTAAAAAACACATCGAGCTATATACTGTTGCACTGCACTGACATGTTCCTTTATTATACTTAATACACACACTGTAGATTATTCAACCACACACACACACACACGTTCACACACACCATATTGTCCCAATATATATACGTATATATATATGAAAATCTTTTTGTATGTTTTGAGCATTTCTTTATTTTTCATTTCAGCTGCATTTTATAACATGCATTTCTTTAAAGCTGTGATCCTTTAACATACACATCACAGGCAGGGTTCATGCAGTGCAACAATCCAAATTTAAATGTCTGAATATGTATTTGCATTTTTTAAAAACCTTTTGAGATTTCTGATAATTTAACTTTGCAGAGAATAACTAATACTTTTAAATGATGATTTGAGTTTGATTTAAAGAATTATTAATTTTCCTCTCCTACAATATGTGATTAACTGTATCACTGTATTTTTACGGATGTATATAACAAATTATACATGCCACAAATAGAATGTAAATACAACATTTGCATATGGTATCAGTTATTTACTGCTCCGCTCTGTATTGATTACATGACTCATAGCTCGGTCCGGACGGGTTACATGCTGTCATTCCGATATCCCACCATTCCGACATCCCACCAGTTAGACATACCGCTATTCCGACATGTGAACGTTCCACCATTAGCCACTTTCAATATAAGGAAATTTGCGTTACTCAACAGGTGACTCCCTTCTTTAAGACATGCTGAGGAATAGGATAGAGAGCAGACAGGGACTAGTCTGCCTATCTAGCCTCTACTAAACTTAACCAACCCCTTTCAACACTGCCTAAGCCCAACCAGTGCAAAATCGTTTGAGGAAAAAAATACGCTATCAAAGGAATTGTCGGAAAGGCGGGATGTTTAAAAAAAGAAAAACATACCGTCATTCCGACCATAGGAGTCAAAAATTGTCGGAATGATGGGACAATTGATAGAAAATTAAGTGTTGCCATTTAGACAATTAGAGGCCTATGTCGGACTGGTGGGATGTCGGAATAGCGGTTGCCCCCCGTCCCGATGACAGCCGCTTCCAGAACTCTCTCGTCAGGACACCGACTAGCGCCCTCCATCTGCCTGTCTGGCAGTTTTGGTGTGAAAATCAATCAATTTCTTAACTAATGATTTGTGAAGATGATTAATGATTTATTTAAATCAATATTGACTGTATCTACGGTAGCAAGGCGTCTTGCCTGAGGAGAATCTCAACGCTGAGAGGCTGTCCCGACACAGCGTCACGCGAATATTTCGCCGAAGTTGAATTTTTTGAACGGCCTGTGCACACAGGGCCTTCGCATTGGCCCCAACCCCCAAGAACTGCGTGCTTGGGTTATTACACAGATATAGCATAATTACACAGGAATTGCCTAAAACGTGGTTAACATAATGAATAAACTGATAACAATACTGGATCATCCTGTATTGTGGTCAAGGGGCCCTAAGCAGATGATTAGTTCGCTTATGCATTGGGCCAACTCTGGATTGGCAGCATAGCTAACGGATGGATGGAGAGGAGCATATCAGCAATAACAAACAGCTCTGAGACAGAAATCCTGGCAGGTCACTGAGTCCACCATCTTGGTGTTAATAATCTCTATTCATAAAATCAAATCTTCTGGACAGACCAACAGACACCCTTGAAAAAAATCTTCACCTCATCTAAAACAATTGTACATAAACATGCTGCACACGTGCAGCTATTACAAACCTCATCCAAGAAGACATGATTAACTGCTGCAGTAGTTCATTTTGCTTTTACTTAACCACATTGATATTTAAACTCTTATTAGAGTTTGGGCCAAGGCAGCAGAATCATTCATGCACCGTGTGCCAGAGCGGCCATAAAATAAAAATAAGATAAAAGCTAAACGCAAAGTCAAAACTGAGCCTATAAGCTCTCAAGCAGTCGGAGAGAATCGGGGGCCAAGACTATAGATCTTGGCCAAATGACAAATGAACTGCTGCTTACTGAGTGTGCCCTAAAATCCTTCATAATCACAATTCATAATCATACCTCACACTGTAGGAAGTGAAATATTTGAACAGCTTGAATGAAATACAGGCTCACTCAGGTGGAAGGCTGCAGAATAAATCAGCCCTGGATCTTTTAAGACATTAAGATGCTTGTGCAGTGAAAGGGAGAGAAGTTGATTCACAGCAAACACACACACACACACACACACACACACACACACACATGGAGCCCAGAGGCAATGTTACACACAGATATATATATAGACACCTGTGGAAGATGTGCAGGTGCCAGTCTTCATGCATGGTTTGAAAATCCAAGGGGGACAGATGGGGCAAGTATTTACCTGAATTTCACACATAGCTGATAAATCTGCTTTTATAAGGCGAGAACCAGAGAGCAAATAAAGCTGACAAACACACACATGCATACATACAGTGCAGTGCAGTACACACACATTTCTGGGGGAATATTCTAGTCACTCCCACACTGAAAGAGGAATATCTTTGTCTGACTGGTCACATGAAAAGTCACAGAGTCATTCATATGTTTCACAAGTTTTACATTGTGTTTTACCAACTTACTGTATATGTCATTTCAATGAAAATGTTTTCATGAGGGCTTATCACTCATTAATGTGCTGATTGTTCTATTATTGTGTTGATCAATTAATAAATCCCTTAAATAAAAAATAAACCTCTAGATTTCTTCTTTTGCATCACCAACAGTTTAACATTGGCATTTTTCTTGAGAAGTCATATCTAGTGGAAAGATTTAACTGATTATCAGCTTTTTTTGTAGTTGAAATAATAATCTGAATGAAAAGCTGATTAAAAAAAATAGAAAAATAATGTGAGACACTGTATGTTGTTTACATCCCCAAGATGAAAGGGGAATCTATTTTAGTTTAAATCCATACCAGCTTCTCTTCCGTTAAGTAACAAGTGCTATTTTAAGAGCGCTTGTTCCCCTCATGGCATTTTTCTGCAAAAACAGTCGATAATATATTCTGTTGATTTATTTCACAAAAGTCTAATGGGACAGAAAGGAAAATATGTTTAAACTGAATAAAGAATAAGATTAAAAAATAGCTATACATTTCCTCCCCAGATAAAAACAAATGATGAATTCAAATACACAACGTTCAACAAATACAAAGAATATTTCATAAAAGGCAACATGGACAGTGGAGTCCTGCTTTTTGCTTGTTTTCTAAAACTATGAGCAGCAATGATGTTGCTTCTGTTAAATTAGTCCAGGGTCACATCACACCTCCATTTAAAGTAACCTGCAACAGCTTTTTTTATATAAATAATGAGAGTTTTCTGCAAAGAAAGTTCACATTTCGGTACATTTCACACATTTACATAATAAGATAAAAACATTATGCTTATCAGTATCTAATGTGGTGTGTCTGCTTGTGTTATTTATCAAATTCCTTTCTACAGCCACAGCACGAGATAGAAAATCTGGAGGTGGAGGAAAACGGTGAGAACAGGAAGTGAAGAACCGGAGCAAAATGTTCAAACACACATGCAGTAAACATCAGCACTTCTGCAGGCCGAGGTCAAGTGAGGAGGAGCAGTGACGCCGAGCTGCTTGTTCACTGTACAACACAGCAAGTTTTTTCCAATAAGTGAACTATAATAAAACCCTGAGTGAAAGGATAACAGAGGTACAATCAACTAAGAACATGCAAACTGTGGCATATTGCGTACATCACAAACCAAAGAGGAATCACAAAGAGGAAACAAAAGACTATAAGAGAAAGGACAATAGTAGCTCAGTTGAGTGTGTTACCACCAGTGTGTTAGTGTTGAGTGTTGTTCCTTATGTCGACCAGATGTGGTTGTGACACATTGCAGCTGCACCGCGGCTCCGTCATGTCTCTGTCACAGTTCAACGTCCACTGCCTGTTTTCTGTATAGAAGTAATAAATTAGCCAGAAAACCACCCGCTGCTTTCACTCCAGTGGTTTTGTGTATATGTATGGACCATATGTCATCACTTATTTACAGCACATTTACAAGTGAATTTCACACATTAGCTAACTCAGCTATCGTCATAATAGACTTGGGAAAATAGCATGTTTCTGTGCTGAAAAACAAATGTATTGCATATGTTGTTAACAATACCATAATTGTAATTGTTGATTGTTGCAATCATGTTGAACTAAACCTAAAATTAGTTTTTTGCGCACTCCATAATGGCCACCCCATTGTGGAGTGTGCAAAAAACTAATTTTCCTTACTTAACAAAATTATATGTTCACAACAGGAGACGATATACTTATATCTGAATATAATACGTTGTTGTTTATTTCTGTTTAATCAGTCCTGTTTACTCAGACTTGTGTGGTTAGGGAAGAAGGATCAATTATGTCGGACTGGTGGTGTTATATATTGCTGTCAATAAATGTAATTTAAAAATTAGTTATTAATGCTCCTTCACATTTGAAAAGGAAAAAAAAAAAGTAAAGAAAATAAAAAACTTGCGTCATTGTGTCATGGCACTCGGTGACGCCACCTGTCCTCCCCTGCAGTGAAATCAGACGGCTCCTCATCTTTACAGAGCGGCCGCCATTTCTTAGCTTGAAAAGGTAACGTCTGAACAGCTGTACAGCTGCAGCAGGAGGAGAACATAAGTAGACAGTGATTGAGAGGCTTTATTTACTTTATCAAATTACCCCTATGCTAAATGTTGTTTAGTATAAAGGGATAGTTCAACATTTTGGCAAATTTGCCTATTGCCATAATCCCTATCAGTAGGTTCATTACCTTTAATTACCGGTGCATGTTGTATTAAGATCCTCGGGATAGAGATGCAAGCTGCTCAGTGAGGTCCCCTGTCCCTCTTCAAACTCATGATTCAACAACTCCAAAATGCTCTTGTGGACAATTTGTGACATGCACATTTGCCACGCTATGAAATAATCATGTATAATTATGTAAATAAAATAAAATAAATACTCAGAACTACCTAGCCTACTTTATTGAGCAAACGGGAGTAACTGCACTAAACGTGCACTTTTGAAATCACTCCACCCAGCAGCCATGTCTTGATAGTTCTGGCTGCATTTGCCCTGAATGCAACTCTGTCTCCTAATGTTACATGATTATTTCATAGCGTGGTGAATGTGCAGGTCACAGCTTGTCGAACAGAGCGTTTGATAGTTGTTGGATAGTGTATTTGATGAGTTTGATGAGGGACAGGGGACCTGTAGCCTACCATTCACCTACTATTGACTATTATGGCAATAGGCGAATTTGCCAAAATGTTGAACTATCCCTTTAAGAAATGGAGTAAAATGACAAGATGCTCCCGATGCTCCTCACATGTAGCCACCATACTGTAGGGGGCGGTGTGCACCGTAGAGTTGCCATGCGATCTACCGTTAAACTCAGAGGAAGGAGAGGAAGACGAATCACCTGAGAGCTGCCATTGCGTGGGAGTTTGAATTGTTTTGGACAATTTATGACTTGGAATACCTTTAGGCTATGTATAAAAACAAAAACAAAAAAAACACCTTTTGATTTTGTGACCAGCGGAGCTTGGGACTTAAAGGAGTGTAAACAATGGAGTAACATGCAGCAGAGTCCGACTTCTAGGAGCTTCTACAACATCCAACAGCAGGTAGGCCTATGTTATCTGTGAACATTTAAGTGCTGGTTCAGCTTATAGATATTGAAAAATCGCACGTATGTGCTCGTTATTAGCGCAAAATTGACTGAATATTCCTACTCCAGAGACTCTTACCGTCCTAATGAGGTGCAGCTTGTGTATAGCCTACCTATTGACAAACCTTTAGCCTAATCATTTAGCCTACTGGTCAGTTTACTGGTGAGATTGAGAAACCCTCCAGAGCCCCGTCATGGAGCCTTAACGGAGCCCTATCTCCATCCTAAAGCTCTTAGCCAATGAAACTGCTGCTGTTGTTTCTATGTGTTTATTTTGTGCTGGTTTTGCAGTTGTTGTTGTTGTTGTTGTAGTTGTATGCTGACTGTCAATGTGCCAAAGCCAAACTTTAAACCACTGGACAATGAAGTCTTCTTATCTTCATCTTATAGGCCTAGGCCTATCTAGTGTAAAGTTAGTGCAGCGTTGGGAGCTTCAGTTCAACGTGATCTCTTTCTCCATGTTGGTGACAGACAGGCAGTTTTTTGTATTGGTAATATTTCTGAAACTGTTGATCCTCTAAGATTTGCACATAGGCCTACAACAGTTTCTGGAAGTTTTACTCACAATAATGCAAAGAAAGAAACACGTGTGCCTTAGTCAGAGAGCTGACAGAAGCATCATCATCAGTAAAGCTCAGCAGGTTTCCTACCTGTCAGCCAAGAACAGAGATCTGAGGCTCAGGCTTCACCTGCACTGACTGGACAGGTGAAGCCTGGAGAAGCCTGATGGGTCTGGATCAGTTTGGTGTCAACAGCTTAAATCCATGGACCTGAAATGCCTTGTATTGTGTTAGCAGTGCAAACAGGTGGTGATGGTGATGGTGGTGGTGTAATGTTTTCTTGACAACACTTTAAAACCAATCAATCATAGTTTTGAATGCCACAGCGTCTCTGAGTCTTGTTGCTGACCATGTGCATGATCCCATTTATGGCCACAGCCTCTAATGGGCTCCTTCCAGCAGGATAATGCTCAGTGTCACAAAGCAAAACAGTCTGACACTGATAAACTAAATAATGTATTCAAAAATGATGCATGAAGCCTAGAAATTGAAGCAGTTTCATAAGTATCTAGCCTATACAAATATGTATTTTATGTATATGCTTATGTATGTCAAATATGTTGTACACTTGTTTAAAATTAATTTGAAATCAATAAGACAAACCTATAGCATTATGATTTTAATAAATGTGACTATATAAACAGAATATTAAATGATGCAACATGTTATATAAAACCCATATAAAATGCATTATGTAAACTTAAGAAGAGAGTGAGCACAAGTTTTTTTCTTATAAAGATACAAAAATAACACATATTCAAGTTTATGATATATTATCAAACTGACAATTTTATGACCTTGTGAAGCAGGTGAAGGATGAATGTGATGCAGGTCTTAGATCAGTGTTTTACGCCTGTAGAAATAATAGTATCTTGTAGACAGAGAGCAGACAAATGAAAGTGCTGGAGTGGAACCTGAGAAGGAGGAAAGGTGCGCTGTTAGATGACTGAACAATAACCTCTGCAGCACACAGCGCCTCCGGGCTGGAGGACCTGGCATACGATTACAACCCCCCACCCCCACCCCCAGTAAAAAAAAAACACACAGACACACAAAAAGCAGAGGCAGCAGAGATAGGGGTGTATTTTCTACCTGCCTCACCTCCAGGTGCGTTGCCTTCACTGTGGCGAGCAGCAGCTGAGCGTCTGATTCAGCCGTCACGATGCTGCACCGCCGGCCGCCATCAGACCCCCCCGACCCCCTTTTGCTTTCGGTGCTCTTGTCTCCGGGACCACACGGGCTTGTTTACCACATTCCTCTGGCAGCCAGGATGGATTTGATTGACACCTGTGGTCAGTGAGTCACAGGTACAGGCCCAGTCTCAACCCCTAACCCCCTACCAGCACCGGCCTCGCTCACAAAGAGCCTCTGAGGGTGGTAACCCTAATCCGACAGCTAGCTATCCCACTGCCTTTTGGCCTGGAGCTCCCCCCTCGCTCTCTTCTTCTTCTCTCCTCCCCTCTGCTGCTCTACTCTTTCTCCTTCCACTTCTCCTTTCTATTTTTCTCTCTCATCCTTATTCACTCTCCTTTCTCCTCTCCTCTCTGACTTTGATCGCCTTTGCCTTCATCCTCTTTTCATTCTTCTCTCAAAATATGTTGTATATGCTCATGTTAGCATATAGATATATTAGAGCCGCAATATATATTAGAGCCGCAACAATCAATCAATTAATCGAACAATCAAGTAGTTTTTTATGAAAAATAGTCAGAATTCTCTGATTTCAACTTCTTAAATGTGTATATTTCTGATTTCTTTGTTCCTTTATGACAATATACTGAGTATCTCTTTGGCATGGACAAAACATGACATTTGATATTTCATCTTGTGGTTTGAGAAACAGTGACTAACATTTTATTGACCAAATAACTAATCGATTAATTGTTTGCATTATCAACAGATTAATCGATAATGGAACTAATCGTTAGTTGCAGCCCTAGATATATTATTATCACATATATACTGAATATATGGACAGTGAAAAGTATGAGGAATATGAGTCTATTGATGTATCAAATCAAATCAAATCAAATCAAATCAAATCAAAACAAAACTGTATTTTCCCATTAGAAACTTTGCCGCAAAGATTGTCAGTGCAAGTGAGGAAACACACAACACAATGACAACAACACGTCTCCTGACAATGGCAACACAAACGCACATATTTACACTACACACATATTGTGTATTTCTCTTCACTTCTCTATAAGCTGCAGATGTTATTACATACTGGCCTTTAAAATAACCCAGTTAATACCAGACATTAACATCACTATAATATCCATGATTAGGGCCAATGATCCTATTAATACATGGATTAGCACCTGGCTGCTTTTCTCCTGGATGTGTAGGCTGTACATGTAGCTTTAGCCTGAGTCTTTTATGTGTTGTGGTTGTTGTGATAGTTCAGGTTATTTGACATGAGGTTCTGTGAAATATTTATCTATAGCTTCAGTTTACAGAAGCAGCAGGAAGAACTGGCACGGAAGCTGAGTGACGTGCTCCTGTGGATGGATGTTTTAGCTATACTTTGGAAAAAATACCCATAAAAAAAGTGCATGCCAATTTGTGAACTGTTGTGAACCACTGTGTTTCTCTGCAAATCAGCTGTTTGAGGCAGACAGAGCTAAGCATAGGTGCAATTGTGTGTAGTTTAGTGGTTGAAATATGCATTCCCAAAAGGAAAGTGTTGTTTTTACAGCAAGATTAAGCAGTGAAAATATTCAAACTAAAGCATGCATGCATCAGCAGATATATTTGTCTTGGTCCTGTTCAGACTGGAAAACCAAAAAACATTGCATTATTGGTTAAATATTGTTGTGCAACATCACAAACATGCAGATTTTTAAGCCACAGCATGCAAACAGAGATAGGCGAGAGATGGCGAGTCAGCAGCACTTAGTCAACACTCATCATCCACCACCCTCTTCTTCCTGAGGGAAGTGAGGTGGTGGTGGTGGGGGGGGGTTGTTTGATGCAGGTGACCTGTCTTCCCACACAGGCTGTCAAGTCTCTGACACACTGTGAACACACACAACACAACACAAAGCTCCGGCGCTCGTCAACGAGGCCACTGTTCCCAAGAATCTGATCATGTTTTAGTGTAAACACCGTGAAAAGCCTCTCCTTTAATTATACTCCGAAAAAAAGCCAGAGATTAGTGCGTTGACAGTTACCTCAATGGAGCTAATTGTGAGTCATCTCGTAGAGCAGCAGAGTTGAAAATGACTGTGTTGGCTCGTGGCCCAAATGTGTCCCTTAAAGACAGCTCTGAACTGGTTTGGGGTAATGGAGGAATAACCTGGCGCTGATGTTGGGAAATAAGCTGCTGGACTCGCACCATCATCCACAGTCAGGTCACATTATGGCCAATAAAAGCAGAAACCACACCTCCGGGTGATTTTAAACACCAACCCAGGACATTATTTTATCAATCAAACTCAAATTGTTTGGCCAAGTGGGAACGTTGAAGCTTGATTAGATTAGAAAAGTGTTAATCATTACATTGTTTGTGTAGATTACCCAGAAGGCCTGTGAATTAGAGCTGCTGCACCGGCTGGAAAATAAGCAGCAGCATAAGCAACAATAGGACAAACTCTCTTTCATTAATTTTAAACTCCACGTCCGCCGCCGCGCTTCTGTTCCTATGAACCGTAGTGGCCTGAATTTGAAGCAGATTACAGCAAACGCACTCCTACGACTCCCGCCATTACAGCAGAGCAGCGACAACATCGATACAGGAATAGAAAACTTGTTTGTGTTTCTGGCTTGATAACGACAGCTTTCTCACTTGATGATCTGTCCTGATCTGTCCTTTTGTTCAGAGGATGAAAAGGGCGAGAACCAGAGACTTCCAGTCAGACTTCTCAAAATATTTCCATAATGATAAAGTATGTGTCAAAAATTGAGTTTTCTGCGCCTCCAGTCTTCAGGCTGCTGCTGTTTAGCTGCACTTCATTGTTCAGCCTCACATTCTGCGTAATGTTAATCAATAAATAATGATGATTTTGTGGCTAAATTGCCTGCGTAATCGGTAACAAGTGATATATCCGCCCTGCTATTGTCATTTTCAGTTGACATTTTTTAATTATAATTGAAGAAATACTGTTGATGTAAGAGTTGTAGTTTTTTTTCCGGAAGTTAATTTGATATGATTCTGTCTGGTCTAATGAATCTGAAGTGGCATTTGCTCTCTTCATATTCTTAATTACACCTTCAGAGTTGTGACTGTCCAATTAGTTTTCCAACCAAAGAAGCAGCAAACCATCTCTAAGGCTTCCACTAACCATTAGTCACAGTGTTTCTTCTTGTCTCAATATTTAATTTGCCATTTAGTCCCCCAAAAAATGAAAAATAATACTCCTGAATAATACTCTTACAGCAAATGTTGAATCATTGAGGATTAACCTCCACTTCTTCCTGTTCCTTTTACAGTACCATTTAGTAAACAAACCATAATATAATTAACTAAAATCTTTTTGAACCATATAAACATAAAATTGATCAAAGTCCTTGACATCTCTGTCACAAAAAAATGTAATTGTAATTTTGGGATTGGCTGACGATCTCAGCTGCCAGGTGCCTATGAAACATTATACTGTGTGAGTACGACCTCAAACACAGGCTTGAATTTTGAATGCAAGGAAGGTGAACCTGCAGGTAACCATAGCAACATAATCTATTCTGATTTGTACATTGCTGTTTAATCTCATTTTTAGAACAAACATAAAGAGGACGTTTGTACATATAATTACATAGACCCTTGTTGATATAAGAACGTGATACAAACAACATACACAGTAACTATTCCACAGAGAATATAGAACAGCTAATAGCAAAATCATTAACCCTAAGATATATTGTAAAACAATAGCATGATAACCTATGAATAAAAATAACTTTGCATTTTCCCCTTTGTATTAGTACATTACTTAGATGTATACATTTAATCAACTATCCTTTTACAAAACATGTTATGAATAACCTGAAATTGCTTGATAATAATATGTGGAATTTCAATAATATTATGCCTCTTCTGTCTTCTATGTAATTTTCACACTTTGTAAATTGGATGGATTGGCAGATTTTGGCCAGTGGGCCGCACATTTGACACCCCTGACCTCGACCAGGACCTCTAATCCTGGAGCGCAAGTTTCGGTCTGAAGTATTTGGATGTCGAGGTGTTTGTTGACGACAAAGTAGCAGCGTCCAAGGTTGAAAAAAATGACACCAACATGGGAGCACCAAAGACTGCACTTCTTTGAATGACCACTAGAGTCAGTCAGTCAGTCCCCCCCATATAGTCCCCTCCCATGTTAAAGGGATAGTTCAACATTTTGGCAAATTGGCCCACTGGCATAATCCCTATAGTCATAGCAGTAGGTTCATTACCTTTAATTGTCGGTGCAAGCTATTTTTAGAACGGCGGAGCAGAGCCGCGAGCTGCTCATAGCTACGCTACGGAGGCTCATGGGATTTCTTGGTTTCCCTCATCAAACTCATCAAATACACAATCCAACAACTCCAAAACACTCTGGTGGACAAGTTGTGACCTGCACATTCACCACGCTATGAGATAATAACAGACAGAGTTGTTTTAGAGGCAAATGCAGAGACTGCTTGCCGAAAAACTGTCCCCAACGGGAACGTGCATCAGTGGTTTTGCATGAATTTACCTCGAAAACAACTCAGTCTCAACAAATAAAGGTAAAGAACCTACTACTATGACTATAGGGATATGATATGGCAATGGGCAAATTTACCTAAATGTTGAACTATTCCTTTAAAGGACCCAGATAAGATAAACAATACATGGTACATGAACTGTTTTGGTCTCCATGGTTGATTTCCGCCTTCATGGTGAAATTATCAACAACTCACCTGAATTAATGCTCATGCTTGAGGGCAGGTCAGCGCTGTCTGACAGATGGGTGAGTGTATGATTGCCACCAGCTGGCATGCGCTGAAGTGTGGGCTCCACATGCCCCCACCATGGATGGCTGCAGTGGAGACGGGTCGTCCACCTGTCTATTGAAGCTAGCAGAGACAGAACTGTGGATTTATGAAATCAAAAACACAGCTGTTTGCCCCCCATAGCCCCCACCCCCACCCTCCACATACAGTAGACTATTCAAGCCAGTAGGAGCCAGGCAGAAATCACAGTCACAGTCAAAATATTATTATTATAGGTTGTCTTTGGCATTACAAGCAAGTCAAAATGTTTAGAGGGAACAATACCATGTATAATTATTGTTATGTAATATTATATTGTGTTATGATGAGTGGTTTTTAGCAAAACAGGTTAAAAATATCCCCATTTGAAAATGGATCGGACATTTGGAAAAATAGAACGCTGTTTTTCTCCTTTCGCCACAGATTTTTCAGAAAAATAAATAAATTCTCGACGACACATGTATAAACTTTTCATTTCAAGGAAATAAATCCCAAAACAGAAGTAATAAACATGCTTTTACCGAGGAAAGTGCATGTGCAGGGCTCCGAGACAGACTTGGTCACAGATCATTTGCTGGGTTGACAACACAAACCCAAGTCCATCATAACAAGTTTGATAAACGGCCCCGAGTTTGTGTACGGAGCAACACGGGATCCACGTTCTGACACAGCAGCACACGCATCAGGGCAGATATGATAAACACTGCGTTTTCCTCACACTGGGCTTTTTTTTTTCTTTTCTTTTTTTGTAGAAACTGCAATCTCAATAGCATCAGAGTGGAACCACAGCGCATTATCCAGTCTGATGAAAGTTGAGATATGATATGAGCGCGGGCAGTTTGTGGGGGAATGTATTCCACTTCCTTGCACATACTGTATAGTCATTTACGCTGAAGGGAAAGCGCATGTACGATCTGAAATATGATCTCGGAAAGGCTGTCAAAATGGCAATATCAGAGCCAGTATTCATTTTCCACTCTGATGGAAATTAAGATGCGCGTCTCTTGTGTTGGTGCATTATGAGGACATGGGAAATGTACATTGAAGACAGTAATTCATGCTATACAGTAGAGGCACAATAGCTTAGCATGGTTATTACTGCTCTGTGTGTGTGAAACTGCTGACAAAAGAGCAATGATAAACCTGCATCAGTGGAGCGAGAGGACAAATCAGAGAGCAGCTGCTTTTCATGTTGTTATAAAAGGCAGATGAAATACGAGATTAACGCGCGGCGCAAAACGACCCCTCAGCCCCGATCACAGAGATACTGTTTGAGCAATGCATGTGATGGAGGAGATATCATCGGTTTTGTGTTTGCGCAGTGATACCTAATACTGCTTTGTAGAGAGGACATTTATCCTCAGGAATGCAGCAGCGATAAAACTGGATTTATGGCCAGTTATGTCGACTGCGGGGGGACTGTAAGGCACACATTGTTGGAACTTAATTTACTTCCATTGTGAAAACATGTAACACAACTATCGTGTTGCATGTACTGTCCCCCCTCCCTGTTTGTGTACAAATGAATTAAACGTTTTGGTCCTGATATCATGTAACTTTAAAGGGGATACTTTAGAAATGCTTGTTTTTAATTGCTGTTCAAGTATAAAACCTGTTTCTACTTCTTTGTTCTTGTTCTGACCTGGATATGAGTTCACACGTTGATAAATTCAACTCAACTCAAACTTGTTAGACTCAACACTTGGAAGTTGTCACAAATATGAAGACTTGAAACTTTAATTAAGAAGTGACACTGAATAATGAGGAGGCTTTTATACAGTCATTGACAAAAGTCTTTTCGCTTATCCATATTGTAGGAACAACAAATAATAACTTCTTTTTTTGTAAGTATATTTTTGGGCGTTTTTGCCTTTATTTGATAGCCACAGTGGAGATAGACAGGAAAGGGGGAGACAGAGAGAGGGGGAATGACATGCAGGAAAGGTCTGCCCGACGCGGGATTCGAACCGGGGACGCCTGCGTTGAGGACTGTAGCCTCTACATGGGGCGGCCGCGTTAACCACTGCGCCACGCACCGCCCCAACAAATAATAACTTGACTACAGAATAATTTTTACATTATTTTCGTATGCAACAAGACTTTTGTCCAACAAAATCTGACCTTTCGGTCCTAATTAAATGATAAATCTCAATGAATGATATTAAACTTTATTTTGGTAAAATAAAAATATTCTAGAGGGCTTTACCTTTCATATGAACCATTTCTCAATCAATCAATCAATATCCTTTATTTAACCAGGTAAAAACTCATTGAGATTTAAAACCTCTTTTCCAAGAGTGACCTGTAGTTACACCAAACACCAAGACATAAATAAAATACAACCACACATTTCAGGAAAAAGTTGGATTACATGGTTAGGCAATGCAATCACAAGATCCGATTGATCTCATTTCCCTGTCTCTCATAATTGACTTGAATTCCCCCAGAGTTACGAAATGTGTCAATTTCAAGTCCTTCTGCACATCGTTCCAAGTAGACGGGGCAGAACATTTACAAGCCTTTTTGTCCAGTTCCGTTCTGACACACATGTGTAAACACAAATATGTAGGCAAAAGTCCGAGAGTAGATTTATAAATAAAAGTCATCCAGTGAGAGAGTCTACTTTCTGATTCCAATTGATCGACTTACAAGTCAAGTTATTATTTGTTGTTCCTACAATATGGATAAGAGACAAGACTTTTGTCAATGACTGTACATATAATGTAAGTGGGTAGTACCGGTGACACCGTTCAGTTGAAGATGACATTTGTGCCTTTTTTTTTTGTCCGTTGTGTTACGTCGTCATGCCAACCATTGATTAGGTGCATTTTCTTCAGGAGCTGAAAGGTTCCTGTGGTTTCTGTTCCATTGTTGTCTCTGCCTTTCCTGAAAGTCCTGTGAATATTATGCAAATTAAGCCGATGATGTAGACCTTTTACGACATATAACGACTGTTGTGTCTCATGAAACGATGAATTAAAACTTAAAACTTAAATTAAACATTTGTTTCATTGCTAAATAATATCATTGCTAAATAATATCACTAAATTATTATCATGACGGGAAAAAAATCAAATACCACCAGAGACTGATATGATCTTGTATTGGATTTGTGGTGTCTAATGTTGTATTATTGGTGTTTTTTGACAGAGACAAGTAATAAAAGCCAAGCCCATTATGAAGACAGGAAGTGTGTACCACTTCATACAACTTCTGCTTGTAATGTCTCAACTTGTTTTGGAGAATCTTTGTGAAAACCAACTTCAGTTCATTGTCTGACTCATGTTTACATTGGCTCCTATATTTGTAACACTGTGAAATGAATGAAGTAGAAATCTGCTCTCTTTCCTCCAACCAGCCATATGCAGTAATTGTCCCCACACACAAGCTAATGTACAAGTCTCAGGTAGCCATTCAGCTTCAGATGCATTTAAACGTCATGAAGAGCTTAAAAAAAAAAGAAGCAGCACTTCATTTACTGTAACTGCAGATTTACAAACTAAAACAGAAGTTAATGGTGTGGCGACTCGAGTCACAAAACTAACAACGTATTGGTGGAGACACGATTTTAGATTTTCTTGATACGATTATTGCCAGAAAAATAATCATGGTATGACGATTATCACGATTATTATACGTTAATAAATTTCACAACACTGTGAATGTGTAAAATCAAATATAGTCAAAATATAATTGCATTACTAATCTCTTAATATAGGACCATCTGTGCATTTTCCTTTACTTTGGCGTACATCTGCCAATGTAGTTCCGACACAATCTTTTTCGGAAAGTGACGGTATTTAGGAATTTTTATGATCAATTAATTGTGGCGTTAATTGTGAAAACAAGTAATTGTGACATCCCTAGTGGAGAATAGAAAAGTCGCTTATTGTCTTCTCATTGAATTTGGCCAGTTAGTTGAATGAGACCTAACCCATTACTCCAAAACAAACAAACAAACAAAGTTCTTTATTATAGAACAAGTAACGTAATAATTCAATAATTTGCAGCAGTAATTGAAAACGCTTTCAATGATCTGCTGAGGCAGAGTACGAGTCTAAAAGAACACACCAAAGCAAACAAAGCTAAATTAAATAAATAAATAGAGTAGTAAATGATGTAACACCAAATACAGCCCTGACTGTCTGAATAAAATCAGATGGAGCCCTCATACCCTGCTGCAGAGTGGCAGGTCACAAGAGCTGTTATTATGTTAACAACATATGCCAATCAAATCGTCTGGAGTTTAAAACCAACCGAACAAACTTTGGTAAAAAAGTGACGCACAGTAGTCAAAGCAATTTGTTGTAAAAACATGAAATACCACCATTTTTAAAAAAGAAAAAATATTTCCACATGTTTCGCGTTCTAGCCGAGTTGTATGAAAGGAGAAGTCTGTTCCAGTTGTTTAGTTAAGATTAGACAAGATTGTTCAGATGCACTAACAACTGGTGCTGTCTGGTTGGAGCAGATATAGCACTTGGCAGATAGAGAGATTAACTTTGCAAGCGTTTAAATTCCATGTTAAGAGTGTCTGAGGGTTTGTCACTATGCAGACAAACATGAACTAAGAGCAGAAGAAGGAGCGAGAGAGAGAGAGAGAGAGAGAGGTAGAGGCTCACAAGGCGTTCTTTTATTACCCAGAACCCCACTGTCTCCCAGGGAGCGCATTTTTAATTACAGATGTGACAAGAGGAAGACATGAGGGAGTTCAAATGCAGCGAATCCGTCATCCCACCGCCCCGAGTGGAAATCACATTCTCACCACAGAGCATGCTGTACAGATTAGCTCGGGGTCGGAAATTACAGAACATCTCCCAACCTCAGTGGAACTCTCTGCAGGAGCTCGCCAACTTTCAGGAGCAGCTTCCTGCGGCCTAATGAAGCTCCCATTTCCCCCCCCTTTTTTTTTAAAGCTAAACAGACCTCTCGACCAAAGGTTGTTTCTAATTTTTATCGTATACAGGAGATGGATGTGATATTTAGTTTTCTTCATACTGAGCACGGTAAAAATGTGATGTTATAAATAGGGTTTTTATCCTTATTCAACGTTTTTCTCCTCGCAATAGCTCAAGGCCTTAGTCTGAATGTACTTTTTTTCTTTATTCATACTTTAAAAGCATATCCCCAGGCTCTTCATAGACGGCGATGCATTGCATATGATACTGGTGTAACTCAAGAAATGCTTACGATGTTAAACTTTGCTTAATGGGGTGCCTCAGGGATCCATCTGCACCTCACTTCTTTTTTTCTCCCCCCCCCACCAAGACGCCATTTATGATATGTGATCACTTAATCGAGGGACACAAATCAAGGGATCCCCTCTCCCTTGTGGAAGGTAGAGGAGGCGCTCACCCACAGTCAGCACATTTTAACAGACAGAGGCTTTTTTTTTTTTTTTCTTCCCACATTTTTCATGGATGAAGGTAACACTTTCAGAGCTATTATTTTCTGCCTTGACAAACATGAAATCTATCCCCTGGTAATAATAAAACTGCAGGAGACGTTTTTTAAGAGGTGGCTCAATGTACAGTACAGTACAGCAGGAGATTTACGCACTTCTCCTTGGACAGCTTCAGGCTTTTATCTGTGAATGATACACAGCTCTCACATGGCCACTGACTGAGGGCGACACACTTGTACTGTACAGAACTGCATGTTTCGCATCTCAGTTAATAGATAACAACGCTGTGTAATCTCTGCTGCGTGATGCGTTTGTCTCATCATGTACTGTAGAGCGTGCATTTGTGTCAGATTCTTCGCTTAAAGCTGCACTGATCAATAGCTTTGCCTTAACAATGGATCAAGTATATATGTAATGTGAGAGAGGTCATGGAGAACTTTCACCCGCCTGTGCCGAGGGTTTTCGCTTCTTTCAGCTCATTGTTGTGCTTTTACAGCCCTCGGTTCGTTTCAGAGACGGCCCTGTGAAAAGAACAAGGTCACAGGTCGTCTCTGCAGCAGGTTATTGTGACCCGTAGCTCCGTTTTGTGGCTCTGTGACATCTAGTGTGACGGGAGCAAATGGAAAAAGTGCGGGTGACATAGTTAAAGAGCGATAAAGTCCATGTCAGCCGAGGGTTGTAGTGGATGGATGAGTCGGCAAAACACAGCAATATGACTTCTCACATGAATTCTCATGTGAAAATAGCTGCTTATGTTGTTTTTATTGCCCTTTGTTGAAGTTGTAGGCATGGCTTAGGGACATACAGTATATGACATCTTGCTGGGAGCTGGAGAAGGCCATTATTATAACAAAGAGAAAGTGGAGATTAATGTAAAAATATATATATTTTTTTTTCAACAAAGTAAAGATAGATGGACAGTAGATATTTGGGGTAAACCAAAACTGCCTATACTGTGAAATAAAGCAGGTATTTGGCCCAGAAAATGATGTTTTGTTGGACGATGCTGAGAAGCTAAAACATCTTTTTCAGTGGAAAATATTTGCATTTTCTTTATTTCTTGAAAAGGCCTGGGCAATGAGACGAAGAGCGATATACAAGTTGTTTATTTATGTGTCACACTTGTGTGGCGGATAATACCAACAGGAAGGACTGTCTAGTTTTTCATTTGTCAGTAAATGTTTCTTGTAATCCCATATGGGATGGGCCACAATGGTGGCATGACACGAAAAAAAAAAAAAAAATCATTCATTCATGACAACATAGCTCATCAAATATTGACGAAGTAATATTTCAGCCCAAATCGTTTTGCAATCTAATCAATTGCGCCTAAACCTAACCAAGCTACTGTATGGCCATTATTATAGTTGTCATGCTCTATGCTGTGCTCACTGTGCATCTGTTTATCATTGTAACCATGACAACCAAGGTTTGGTACATCTGACAGGTAGAAATGAAGGAATAAAAATACATCATTGTTCAGGTTCAGGTTTGAAGATTTGTTGCAGACAAGCTTATCGTGGTGCATTCAGAGAAAGAACGAGTATACTTGTTAAATTGACATAGACATGATGCAAATTGCAAACACATGAGATGGTAATATGGCTAATATGTTGTCTTTAGAGGTAAGTTTTATTGTCCCATATACATCAATGTCAATTATATCAATTAGCGCTGTTATAACTCAGAGTAGCAATATCATAACGTAAGAATAGTTGTTGTTTTTTTCAAGTATAAGTCCTGCATTCAAAAGCTGCACTGATCAATAGTTTGATATAGACTACAGTACGGTACCCACAGAGTTTCCCTCTGGCCTCTTTTCCTTCATGATGTTATATTGGTCATAACTTCGCTGTCATCAACCCTGTTTTCATCCACAGCAGGTGGCAGGACTCATTATTAAAAGAAAGAAAGAAAGAAAGAAAAGCCTCCATTAGGTGAAAGTGATGTTATTCATTCAGCTGCATTTGCTGCTATCAAACGACCTAAAGGAACTAAAATCACCAAATTACAGTTTAATTATCAGAGAAACACGAGAACACGTATGAATGGTCCCTGTTGGTGGTATATTATTATTTTGGATTGCAATTATTAGTGATGCTTTTACATGTAAACCACATTTTAATGGTGGGTCTGGTGGGTGTGGCGCTGATTCAGATTCTGCCTAACTATATAATGAAGGGTAGCTGCATCATATTTAATGTTAATGCCTCCTTGATACTCTGCAATTTTAGTAACAGAGAACATAGTGAGTAAAAACTGAAGTAAAACATTTTCATTTAAAATGTGTGACATAATGAGAAACACTAAATAAAGATCCAGTATCACACTGAGAGCTTGTGCAGTGATAACAATTAGACTGTGTTTCTTGATCTTGTAACAGCAGGGAAAGGTTACTCAGCCATAACCACAATCCTCCTCATAAGCCTCTACAATGATGCTGCTATAGTCATCAAGTCTAGTGTTAAAATCTAATTGCAGAAATTGCTTTTGTGCCTCTTAGTGGAGATTATTCCATCAGTAAAACACATTTAAGCAAGCCAGATCCTGGAGGATGTGCCGTATTATCTGAAATCAAGATGACATGTATTGATCCTTCGCTCCACGCAAAACAGTGAAATAGTCCTGAGGATAATTCAGATGTGAACTCATATTAAAGGGCAATCGAGGGCAGGCTCAAGTGAACCACCTGAGTATAGTACTTAACCCAAGATGTCATCAATCTGACAACAAATCCAGTGTGGCGTTCACATCTCCTATACGAGCCTGTGTCATTAAACCAACATCATAAACCTTCCTAAGTACAGTTTCCTGCAAATGGGATATTTTCATGGCTTTTGAAAACGGTGTGTCTTCTGATGAGGTGCATAACACTTTCATTTCACTTTTTGCCAAGTCATTACCTTTATTTGAGACAAGGGACCTACTTTATCATAGGCTACATCCTTAACACCTTAGCAGTAGAGGGACCTCATAGCTATAAAGGTACAAACTTATATTCGATTCGTAGTTGCATTGCCTAATTCAGTCAGAATATGTGAGAAGATGAGAAAAACAACAAGCTCGTGGTATATATGTGAGAATAATCTACAGGAGGTGGAAAATAATCTGCAGGAGGTGTCTTGATGTAGAGAGGGATAATTACATAGAGGAAGAAGAGAAAGGTCAACGCTTTTATTGGAGTCACTTTAATTAACGGTTGGTTCCTTTTCTCACCACTTAGCTCAACTGTTAGTGAGTTGCAACTGTAGCTTTCCCTGCATAACTAGAGGTTTATACACAGAGCGACCTCAGGGGTGTTAAAAACTAAATGCATATCACATGAGCCAAAGCAACTGCATATGAATACGAATGACAATAAAGTGGACGTGAAAGATTAAGGCTGGAAGTTGCAGTTTGTGCACAGACATCCATGCAAATTGAGAAAGTCTGTATTCAAATGAACTATAGTCCTATGAAGCTGTAAAATAAACAATGTTTAAAGAGGAACTATATGTAGAACTTGTATCTTAACCATGCTACATTTTTACCTCAATTAAACAGTTTTGGAGTAATTGTGATGGTTTAATAAATGGATTAACTTGTTACAGGGAGAATGGAGACTCTCTGCCTTCCACCTAGCGTGTCTTGGCCGAAAAATAACTTTGTAAGATCAGGGCCGCCGCCCCGGTATCCCAGCTCTCGTCTCTGCGCACCGCAACACAAATGCGCCCCGTAACCCGTAATCCCTTGTTAATGACAGATTCAACTACACAAATATACACGTTGTAACATTGTATATGATATATACAGTAACATTATCTACCGCTCTATTGATTGATTTCTTGCCAGCTTTGTAAACAAATGCACATGGTCAGGAGGAGGGTTAGCAAAACAGCTGATAGGACTTACATAGTTCCTCTTTAAATGGACAAACATTGGTCAGCTGCAGTTTACTAGCCCTGTCAGTGCTAGCTTTTTTTTTCAAAACTTTTTCAAAGTTTGATATCTTTTTTGGTATCTTATTTGCTAGCTTGAGCAATTTGCTAGCTCAAGCAATAATACAAAACCTACAGTAACACTGTTCAGCTGTTAGCTTTTGCTGACTTTCCCAGCTAGTGCAAATGATAGCTTGCCCATCGTATAGTTTTTTCTGGCCTGCTGGTGAGCAGTGGTCAGAGTGTTGTTTGAGAAGTTGTGAAATAGTTTTGGACATGATAGCCATCAGAAACTTGTATTACTTTGCAATTATCTTAAAACATGTTGACGTTGGGCAAAATGCTATGAAAGTAGCAGTGGCAAGCAATAATTTCAGGAACAGGTACGTGGATTGATGGTAATTGCAAGCGATTACTCTATTCTAGACATAAACTGCTGTAAATTGTGTGTTCATAGCTGCAAACATAATGAAACAAGCAGGCAGCTCTCAAACTCTAATCCTGTGAGACAAGGACATTTCTCCAAAACAAAACTGTTACAGTTTTAACAATTGTCTTGTACAGATTTGTCTCCAGACCCTCAGGGTGTTTGAAGAAACTCTCAAACCTCATGACTGTGCCTTGAAAGGGCATCCAGCAAAAAAAAAAAAAAAAAAAAAGGTCCAGTGCAAGTGTGAAATGGGATAAGGGGTCTAATGAACAGTACCACACTCCACTCGCTGCAATTTGTCACTGTCCGCCTCACTCCTCCGCAGCCTCAGTGTTGAGTTTCGTATTAGTTTCAAAGGAATCAAAGAGCACAGCCCTCTTCATTTTCTTATCTTCAATCAGGATAAACTGCAACGAGCAAAGCAATTTGCGGTGTGTGTGTGTGTGTATGTGGAAGTTGCTCCTCATCTGTATCTATCAAAGGTCAGATTGTTATTGAAATGACTTCAATTACTTCAGATTGTTTGGTTTGTGTAACCTGCATCAGAGGATGTGGGAAGCATTTCATAACGATAACACAGCGAAAATTAATATGATAACAACCCGAGCTACTGTTCTCAGTTGACATCCGGAAGATATTTAGATACCTTTTTTTATTAAATGGTGCATTCATTGGCCATCGGCAACAACAGATGCCACCGAAAACTCAATTTAATTTCTTTTTTTTTTTTTTCTCCAGTGCATAAATGTGTGGGTTTTGGTGTCTGGAATATGAAAACATTTAAATGAGTCACGTATCATATTTACTTTTAATTAGGTACTGTTCTGCAACATTTTCATGCAAGCATATGGCAATATACCTCTCAGTCTCTCCAAATACATCCAAAGCAGCGGCATGCTAAATAAAAACAAAAAAACTTACAAATTAAGTGGGCTATTTTCTGTGTTTGACACATGCCTTTTCTTTGTTGACACACTAATTAGAAAATTACTTGCTTAATTAACAGATATGGTCTCTCTGCCTGTGGGGTAACTTTTTGAGGGGCTTTGAGATGAAAAGGCAGAACTGGCCATTCCCCGCTGGACTCCCACAAAAATATTTTTTTGAGTTTTCCAGATTTCCATCAGCATGACTCTGCTATAAACAGCCCCCGTGTCCTGAGGAATAAACAGTCTTGGTAGGGGGTAGAAATTCAAAAACTATCTAATTGTGCTTAGCAAAGCCTTTAATGTCACTGTTAGAGATGAGTTTGTTTGAATGATACCACAGTGACACCTGTGGGTGAGCTGAGGTACTGTAGGAAGAGTGGCCGGCATTCACTCCAGTGATTTTCACCACTTCTCATTATTATTTCCACATTATTCCTCCCTGAAACCCCTCATATTTGATTATGGATATTGGTATTTAATGTGTTGGGTTGTGATAATATCATATCACTAATCTGCTGCAGCTTTGCTAAACTAAGAACAGAGGGAGTCTTGGACCTCATGGTACCTAATATCTTTTTCTAGATGTGAGTGATGTGATGCCCCCTGTCTTGTAAAAAGTAAAATCAACAAAAAAAATAGAGAATGATAATGATGATTGACCTATCTAACTGAGCTTTTATTGCATTGCATTCAAAATACAGAGGAAAAGTACAGGACTTTCTGATGGTTTTTGGCGCTGTCATGATGGAGTTGATCAGTTAAAGACAGTTGCTACAACTGATGTAAAACTTAATTCAGAAATGAAGGAGGCACAGACAGAGATATTAAAAACAATGTTTGGCTGTGTTCTTTGCCTTCCCAACTAGTTTAAACCGTGACTGACATTTTCTGGTGGCAGTGGAAGTTGTAAACATGATCTCATCATCACCTTCAAAGCTGATATGAACCTGTTAGCTGCTCATTCACACATCCAGCAATTACAGAGAAACATTAACATTCAGTTGGAGTAGAGTATCTGGCCAAGAGGTAAATGCAAACCGATACTCAAGCTCCTTTCACTCAGTTTTTGGCTTTTATCAACTCTTTAGGGAAATACTGTATCTGGCACTTGAACAGCTAAATCTTCTTTTTCTCGTCTCGATGGAAATCGCCTATTTCCATCAGCTGCAAACTGTGGCTGAAAACAGTTTCCACCTGCAGGCAAAAACAAAGCTATGAGAAATGTGAAAGCTAAACACTGAGCTGAAACTCATTATAAAGCTCAGTAAGCCAGAGAGGAGCTGTATTCAAGTGATGTATTGAAAATATAAGTTAGATAAAGAGAGAAAACCCTAATTTCAACCAAAGGAACTTTCCTCAAGAACCAAAGGAGCCATGGTCTAAACCTACTTTTGGGGTCACTGATCTAAACCCAACAATGTCAGGAACTTTGGTCAGTTTGGTCTGCAGTACTATTGAATGTTTATGATTGATCAAGTTCTTACTGCATTTTATTTCAGCCGCCATGTTTAAACTTTAGACTATTTTGCCTCTGATTCAAGACTGTTTGTTTCATTGTGGTTCTAGATGGGATTCCAGAAGAATGCGTATGGGAGAGACACTGAGGTGCAGGCCCTGCTCTTCCTGTGTGGAAGATTATGTCCACCAGGAATTGGAATCAGCCAGCTGAAAGCGTTTTTCATTGGGAACAGTTTACATCATCTGGCTGATTTGCATAATCTTCGTGGGACTTAAGGACCGTGGTGGAAACGCAGACAACAATGGGCCAAAGGAACCTTTTAGATCCTGAAGGAAAAGGTACCTGGAATTAATAGTTGTTGGTAAAAAAAAGACATTTTGCTCTTGAATTTCTTCCTCTGGTTCAATTATTTCTGGAACAATTTGGCTCTCAATGAGTTTATACACTGATATTGAATGATATGTTTGGCTCTCCATTGGTATTAGACCTCATCTCAAAGGTGATAGGTTAGGTTGAACTCTCAAGGTTTTCCACTCAAACTTTGGATGGGAAAAAAATTATTAGACGGGAATGTCCACTTTCTTTGCATTTATCTGCCTTAACTGTCACCAGGTGTGGAGTGAATAAACTTGAATGTCTTCAGACTAGACACTGATTCATGTAAAGCAGCTTCTTTGGAGAGTTAGCTGTGGTTTATAATGGGGTCAACCGCTCCATCACATGTCATCATCATCCCACCCTTTCCTGCCTCTGACTCACTCCAACATGAACGCACCTCCTGTATATTTCATCTGAAATGTTTGTATACCGAAAACTGCACATTTCAACATTTCGACATTTCAACATAGCTGCGATGTTCGGGCCCCCCTCCGCTCCAAAAAATGAATGACTGTTTGGTTTGTTTGGCAGATGCCGGTGCAAACGATATCTCCAACAACGCCCATCTAATGTACCCAACAGCGGAGTTTACTGATTGATATTTATTTCCTCACACTGAGATTTCCTTTGCGTGAGCCGACGGGAGGGAGGTGGAAACCGGGAGAGGGGGCGAGCACGCTATAGGAAACAGCAGGGCCTCACATTAAGACTCTGCAACAAGCTCGGGGTCGCTGGGAAAACTGAACAGAAAACCAGGACGACAATTTAGAAGCCAGAAGCATGTTAAACAAATACAGACATGCAACAGATCCACCGTCGACGTTAATGCTCGGGCCGTTCACACACTCGTTATTAGAGAAGAGGGCAGCGTTGTTTTGCTGGCTCTTGCTACCCAGAGGCATACAATAACCTTTTTGTAGGTCACTTTTTAAAAGCCTATTCAACTCAACTCCTGTTGCCTGAGACTGGAACCAACGATTCGCTTGTAAAAAAAAAAAGAAAAAGAAAAAGAAAAAAAAAGGCGGGTTTCTCCACGCCTTGAAGGATGAGAACCCCCCTGACCCTGAAAACTGTGCCACACTCAAGTGCCACTGAATGAGAAGATGATGATTAGCATAGCGTTATCTGTCCTCATACTTTATTTAACTCAAGTTACACTTCAAACTTGATTGTCTTTTTTCTTCTTTTCTTTTTTTTTTGTGTTGCTTCAGTTCATTCAGGTCAGATCCCGTTTCCCTGCACTTCACAGGAGACAGAACATGGTGCATGAATGGCTGCTTTGGATTACTGCAGCCCTTCATCTTCTCATTGACTCCTGCATTTGATCTTTATGACCGAGCTTTGACTTTACAATATGTTGATGGATTTTATGAGAGTAGGCACTGTACTCGCACTGGGCTTTTTTAGAGTGGAGGAAACAGCCTTTGATGGTCTGGAGTAATCTTATTGAGGGGATTTCACTTTTCTATCTGACGTCTTGTCTGCCCACTCCACATGCTTGGTTATCGACAGCGCCAAAGAAAATCTCATTTCACTTTCATTTTGTCGTCCTCATAAACTTGTTTTGTGTGCAAATTTCTGCTCGGCCTCCGGGAAAATTTTTTTTTTCCACAATCACGGTCAAAAAGATGAAGGTTAGCGCATGGCTGGTGTCAGTGACGGCTACCTAATGTCAAAGTCCAATGATGTGAGCTGTGAGCAGCCTCAACCACAAGTTGAAGTTTGTAAAAGTGACGGGACTAAACTTTAGAGTGGTTGTACTCAGGTGACGGAGAGTTTGACCCCTGTTGAAGTGTCATTGTAACACTGAACCCACAATTACTCTGTAGAAAATTGTCTTGGAATAAAAGTGTCTGTCAGATTAGATTATAT
The DNA here is from genome assembly GCF_045865225.1 of Trachurus japonicus. Lineage (NCBI taxonomy): Eukaryota > Metazoa > Chordata > Actinopteri > Carangiformes > Carangidae > Trachurus > Trachurus japonicus. The sequence goes on from NC_140916.1 coordinate 9,892,860, forward strand.
AATGTTAGAGTACAAACTGTCTCCGTCAGAACCGAGGCAGCTTTATCCATGAGTCTCAGATCTGTTGTCTCCTTCATTACCTTTCATGTGAGGTCATGATAACACGAGTGTGCTCATGCTGTTCGCAGTTTATCTATTGCGGTACGATAATGAGATACTTTCTAAGTACGGAGCCTTTTTCTATAGAGAGGTCAAACGGTCAGCCACAGATCTTAGAGCTCAAAGGCATTTGGTAAATGGTAAATGGTAGATAGCTTTTAAAATCTTTCCTCTCAAACTTCCACTTCAATAACAGGCCAAGTGTCAAGGCTCAGGTTTACCCACCAGGAGCAGTTCGAGTTCAGTAGTTTGCTTGAGGACGCCTGAGGACACTCGGTTACAGACTTGGGTTGTCTGATTGGTCCTTCAGACATGTTGCTACAGTGGAGCATGAAATACAGAGACAAGCTTTTCATAACAACCTTGTTTTTTGCTTTAGTTTCCCATCTTACATTGTGTAGCTCAAATTGAAACGAGGATAAATCAAGCTAATGCTAATGCTCTAGTAGAGCCCCTTATCAGCTCCAAAGGAGCTAAGATAAACATAAGAATGTAAAATGTTTGTCCTAGAGGAAAGACCACGACAAAATAAGACATAATTCATTTTATTGTCATTCAGAGCATATTCATGACAAGTTCACAGAGGAACAAAGTTGTTCACATTTCTGCCACACGGTGGCGGTGGAGGCTTTTGCACAGAGTTCCCAGAGGATGAGCATGACATCAACTTTCTTACCACACTGCCCATATGGTTTTGATAGTTTTAGTGGCCGAGAGGATTTGAACACTGGAACATTTGTCTGAATGTGGCACTGGAGGAAAGTTTAGGCAGCACCAAAAACATCTAGTCTGATTTATTTGAATATGAGCCCTTTCATTTTGACAGAAAATACCAATGTTTTTTTCCTGAAAAGTGGAGACTTGGAGTTTATGGTGCCACCAAATTAATAGTCAGAGGTTTACCTAAATATTAGGTCATATATACTTCCTTACCAAAAGACTTAACCACCGTTCAGCTCTGAGACTGAGACTTTCACTATCACAGCATTTCTATGATGAGACGTGATAGCAGAATCATTCATAGGCATCTTTACAGTCTGTAGTGAAAGGGTTCACACACAGCATCATCATCTCAAGTGTCTTTTCACAACTGTATTTTCATGTTTCCAGTGCAACATCTCCTTCCAACTCCGTCAACATTAATACTCTGCTCGGTGACAGCGCTCGAAAGCATCAGTCAGGCATCGGGGAATTAGCTCCAACATAACAACAACTTGATATTTATATCAAAAGCATCCTGAGAGCTCCAGGCTTAGCCAGAGTAATCAGGTTAGCTAAATGTCTCCTGTGAGGAAGTAATCTACTTTGATGCTCCGTCTTGCTACCAAAACATTGAATCTGTGTCAGGCTGCGCCGGCTGAGCAGCTACCACCAGTCCAACCCAGTCTCTAATTCAATTACATTAGTTGACTCATGTCCTACTTAACATCCAGGCAGCCAACGGCCTGATTACGGAAGCCACAAATTGTCAAATACCGAACCTGAATAAACATTTATGTCTCTCAAAACCAGGAGGGTTATAATTATCCTCTGTAATGTTATTTCATAGGACAGATGAAGTGCAGCGCAGGAGTTCAGCACCGGGGTTTATTTCCTGGATCATCTGCACAGAAAAATTCAAACAGCTCTTCCTGCTGCAATTATACTTTTCAATGAACTTGTCTGACCTGAGCCCAACCTCTTCACCGAGCCTGTAAACACTGGCCTGTAGAAGTGATCGGCCGGTATGCAATCATGTATTCGTGCAATTAAGAGTCAAATATGCAAGGCCTTAGATTTATACATTGTGGTTAAAGATGTTTTATCTTGAAAGTTGAAACATAATCTGCATTTCTTTCTGTCTGACATTTTATTTCTTTGTAGAATTGAAACAGCTCTGTGGATAGTGGTGAGAATGATCTAAAGGCTGACTATGAAACCACATCATTTGCTTGGATGATAGTATTGTTTAATATTTTGTAAATATCTGCAGTCCAGATTGTCTATAATCTATTTGTTGTAATTCTTACCTCATCCAAATGCTGTTGTAACCAACATATAATTTTGCATCGCTCCAGCTCTAAATGTCTCTTCTGTGTTTTTGCGTATTTATATTTCACTCAACGTGAAGCCAATGAAGCTGGAAAAATTAGCTTTCATATCCGTGGCTTTTTGAACATTTAATAACTGGTTTTCACAGAAAGTACATCTGGAAAATGTCACGGAGGACACCGAGATCTCAGCCTCATCTCTGAAAATCAAAACCAGCTGCCATTAAATGTGAATCTGCAAAAGATGTGCTCCGTCGTCCAGGTTGCAGTTTGCGGCGATAGAAGTTATCTATCCTCTGGTGAATCTTGTTCTTCTGTTGAAAGATATGGTCAGAGAAATCAATAGTCAATATGGATGATGTCATGTTACATCACAGACAGGGTCAACCACTACTCTTACATAAGTAGAATTATAAATAACTAACCTTAATCAGAGAAGTTCGGCTCTAACTCTGCCGTCTGATTTTTGTTTCCTGACAGCCGTGTGCTTACATCATTTGTACATGTGTGTATGATTATTTATATTTTTAAAAAAGTACCTCAAAGTCTAAAAACTACCAGCCTTTTATTTAATTTAAATGTTGGTCACACACATGTTTAAACATTTGCCCCCTGCTCTTTACAGGACCTCGGTGCAACACAGCACTACCACGATTTGGCCGCTAGATGGAGCTATTTACTCACAGTTAAGAACTTGATGGGAGGACCACTGGGGGGAAAACATCAACATGAGGCTCAATTAGCCACATAATCGCCACTGGAAGATATTCATACTAACAGGAGTTGGCCAAAATAAGTGAATATAGCTCATATAGTTACAGTTTCCTTTAGAGGAGACAATAGGCTTCAGGTATACAGTAGTTTTACACAGAAATGGAAACTATGAATGAACTGATGTGTCATGTACTTTGAAAAATAAGTAACTGATTGTTCATTTTTAACTTAATGTTAAAGAAAATCATTGTTTTTCTTTAAATCTGCAGTACAAATATATTTGCATTTAATAATTCACCAATAAACTTACACTGCCTCTGCTCTTTAACTGGCATCACTGTCTCTAATATATTCATGTAGACTTTATCATCTTTATTATGGTACATCATTGTGATATTTTAACTCTTTTATGTAATTTAAAGCAACGTTGTAATATCTCAGATAGGACATGTCGCTATTCAAAAGTGATTTTAAAGTGACATTTTCACATTAATGCCGAGTTTAACCACATATTATCACCAGTATTTGTAATATCGCTTCATTGTAAAGATGTGTGAAGTCTTTATCTCACATGATCACATCACTGTGTGTCTTTCCTTTTCTGTTTTCAGCTCCTGTGTCACTGTGTTAACATTTTAGTCTATTATCATCTGTGATGGTGGTAATTAAAAGCACTCCGGGCATCGTTACCTGTCTCTTTTGATTGACGTCCTCTTCCACAAGCCGGGGGGACAACGGGGCTGCGCTGCACAATGGAGAGAGAGAAAGGCGGTGTGAGGGCGGGCAGGAGAACTGCTATCCAATGGGATCAGTGATGGGAGGGAGTTTGCCGAACTCCAGCTTTGTCCTAACTTAGTGGGACTCCTGAGCACAATATGACTGAAGCGCCTGCACCGTTATTCCACGGGACGGTGCGTATAGGCTCAGCCGCCTGCACACACTCCTTGCGCCCTAACTTTGGATAAACTTTTTTTTTTCTTTCTTCCACGGAGCACGGAGCTTCAGTTTTGTTTCGCCTTTTTTAAGGAATTGTTTGATTTTGTCTCGAAAATGCAAAATTTGAGCTGGAGTTGAAATGAAACTTCCCTGATCTGCAGGAATCATTCTCTCCATTCAGATGACATTGTTGCGCTGAGACAGTGCGCAGCGCAGGACCAAGCAGGAGCACCCCTGGAGTAACTCTGGGACACTGAAGAAGTGTGGAGAGCTGCTGCTGGGTTTTCACCATTGACTTTTCTCTGCACTTTTTTGTTGGAATACAATGCTTTAGTGTCTCGTCCAGCCTCGGTAAAGTTGATGCATCATAGGCATGGACTCTGTCTGAGAAAGGTGGACTGGCTCACTGACCATGGCGCTCGCAGGTATGAGTTTAGGCCGGTTTCATTTGATTTTACTGATGTTATGGACTCTGTCGCAGTACTCAGCATCCAGCCAAGTCCGTCAAGAGTTTCGGGTCCCGGAGGAGCAGCCCATCGGGACCTACGTGGGCACGATAGAGACCAAGCCGAGCTTCACGTACCGCTTCAGCGAGAACCACAAACTTTTTGCAATTAACGGCACCACGGGAGTCATTTACACCTCGTCGGTGATTGACAGGGAGCTTTTGCAAAGTGATGTGATCAACGTCGTGGTGCTGTCCAGCCAACCCACGTACCCCACGGAGGTGAGGATAGTAGTTTTGGATATTAACGACAACTCCCCGGTGTTTCCAGACGCGTCGATTGTGGTGTCGTTCAAGGAGGACGCCAGCAGCGGCAGACAAGTCATCCTGGACACCGCCACTGATTCAGACATTGGAAGTAACGGAGTCGATCACACCACGTACAGAATAGTGAAAGGCAACGAGCAGAGGAAATTCCGCTTGGATATTACAGTCAATCCTAGTGGAGAGGGGGCATTCTTGCACCTTGTTTCAACCGGAGGCTTAGACAGGGAAGTTACTCCCTTCTACCAGCTGCTGATTGAAGTGGAGGACAAAGGAGAGCCCAAAAAGTTTGGCTACTTGCAAGTAAACGTCACCATTCAAGACATCAATGACAACCCCCCTATGTTTGAGCAAGACCAGTATCAAACCAGTGTTTTTGAGGATGCAGCAGTGGGTTCCAGTATTCTGCAGATCACAGCATCAGATCAGGATGAGGGAGCCAATGCTGAAATCAGGTACTTTTTAGATGAGGGGACGCCTTTTCAAATTGACCCTAAAGCAGGTACTATTATTATAAAAGAGGGTTTGGATTATGAGAGTAAAAAAGAATATTCTCTGACTATTCATGCAATAGATAACGGGGTGCCTGCTCTGTCTGGCAGAACAGAAGCCACAATAAAACTTTTAGATGTGAATGACAATGACCCCGTGGTGAAGTTCAGGTATTTTCCCACAACTTCTAAATTTGCCTCCGTAGATGAAAATGCACAGATTGGCACGGTCGTGGCTTTACTCACTGTCTCAGATTCAGACTCCCCGACTGCTAATGGAAACATATCTGTTTCAATCTTAGGAGGCAACGAGCAGAGACACTTTGAAGTGCACACGTCCTCTGTGCCCAATTTGAGTCTGATCAAAGTGGCCAGTGTGTTAGACAGAGAGAGAATCTCCTCATACAACCTGACTGTGTCTGTGTCAGACAATGGCAAGCCCATGGCTCGCTCCTCCTTTGCCAGTCTAGTTATTTTTGTGAATGATATCAATGATCACCCACCCATATTTCAGGAAACACTGTACAGAGTAGATATCAGTGAAGACATACCAAAAGGCAGCTACATTAAAGGGGTTTCTGCAACAGATGGCGACTCTGGGCAGAATGCCAACCTGCGCTACTCCCTGGTGTCTGGAAACGCTTTGGGCTGGTTCTCCATCAGTGAAAACAGTGGTCTGGTTACCAGCGCCGCTTTGCTGGATAGGGAAAAAGCATCTGAAATTGTGCTCAACATTAGTGCCAAAGACCAGGGGCTGCAGCCCAAGATTTCTTACACTAAGCTGATAGTCAACATCACTGATGTGAACGACCAAGTGCCCACATTTACGCAGAGCACATATCATGTTTCTCTGGTGGAGCACGCTCCTGCTGGCACTGAGCTGGTGCTGCTCTCTGCTTCAGATGACGACCTCGGGGCCAACGGAACTATCCGGTTCTCATTTGATGCAGAGACTCCAGCCAGCGTCCAGGAGCTGTTTCGCCTGGATGCCGTGTCAGGGCGATTAAGCACAGCCGTGGAGCTAGACAGGGAGGATCAGGCCTCTTACTTACTCCACATCCAGGCAGCAGACGCAGGCAGCCCCCCTCTGCACTCTGTAGGAAAAGTCAACATCACCCTGAAAGATATCAATGACAATAGGCCCGTTTTCTACCCTGTGCAGTATTTTGCCAATGTGAAAGAGAACGAGCCCTCGGGCTCTTATGTAACCACGGTTTCAGCCACAGACCCCGATTTGGGTCGAAATGGCACAGTGAAGTATATAATTACAGCAGGAGATGCTTCCAAATTCCGCATTAATAGCAACACGGGGAAAATAACCACACTAGTTCCCCTGGATAGAGAGGAGAAGACTGCTTACCAGCTGCAGGTGACAGCTGCAGATGGCAGCGGCCTGCGCTCTCACACCCAAGCCATCGTGACTGTAACTGTCATAGACACACAGGACAACCCACCGGTGTTCAGCCAGAAAGTCTACAGCTTTGTCATGTTTGAAAATGTTGGCATAGGAACAGTAATAGGGACGGTGTCAGCCACCACTGTAGATTTGAACACTAATATTTCATATCTAATCACCTCAGGGGACCAGAGGGGGCTTTTTGCTGTAAACAGTGCAGGTCAGATCACAGCGTCCAGTCAGATAGACAGAGAGGAGCAGGGGTTTTATCAGCTGAAAGTTGTAGCCAGAGCTGGGGAGATCACAGGAGAGGCTTTTGTCAACATCACTGTGAAGGACTTGAATGATAATGCTCCTCATTTTATTCACGCTGTGGAGCATGTGAGCGCAGTGGAGAACTGGATCACAGGTCACGTCATATTCCAGGCCAAAGCTTCAGACCCTGACGAAGGCACCAACGGCATGGTGGTCTACAGCCTCAAACAAAACCCCAAGGGCCTCTTTCATATTCATGAGAAACACGGCCTCATCACGCTGACCGGGCCGCTGGAGGTCACCACCAGCTCTTACGAGGTCGAGGTCATCGCATCAGACATGGGGGTCCCCCAGCACACCTCCAGCCTCGTCCTCATCGTCAGCGTCTACGACGTGAACGACAACTCGCCGGTGTTTGACCAGCTCTCGTATGAGGTCATCATCCTGGAGTCTGAGCCCGTCAACAGCCGCTTTTTCAAAGTGGAGGCCACCGACAAGGACTCCGGTCTAAATGGGGAGATTATGTACGACATCGCTGGTGGCAACACAGGTGATGTGTTTGGCATTTTTCCAGACGGGCAGTTGTACATCAAAGCAGAGCTGGACAGAGAGATACAGGACAGATACAACTTGGTGGTCGTGGCCAAAGACAGAGCTGTGGAGCCGCTAAGCGCCACTGTCAATGTCACTGTGATTCTAGACGACGTAAACGACAACCGGCCTCTCTTTAACAGCACCAATTACGTGTTTCGCTTTGAGGAAGAGCAGAAGAGGGGGTCCCTGGTCGGACGGGTTTTCGCCGAGGATAAGGACTTTGGCCCAAACAGTGAGATCAGATACACGTTTGAGACTCCGCAGTCCAACTTTGAGCTGAACGCCATCACGGGGGAGTTGACCAGCACTCTGCAGCTGGACCGCGAGTCCCTCATGAGACAAAGAGGCGCCGCCGTGTTCAGCTTCGTGGTCGTCTCGTCAGACCAGGGTCTCCCCAAGCCCCTCAGAGACCAGGCCAAAGTGCAAGTTTACATACAAGACATCAACGACAACCCGCCTAAATTCACCAAAGACATTTACCAGGCCTCCATCTCAGAGTCGGCGCAGAACATGACACAGTTGCTGAGAGTCTCGGCCTCTGACGTGGATGAGAACAAAAACGGACTGGTGCGTTATCACATCACCGAGGGCAACGAGGAGGGGCAGTTCACTATTGATGGCGGCTCTGGACAGGTCACATTAGTAGGAAAGCTGGACTATGAATCAACATCCTCCTATTCTTTGAAAATCATTGCTGTCGACGCTGGGGCTGTGCCTTTGTCCTCCTCTTGCATGCTTAGCATCAGCATCCTGGATGAGAATGACAACTCCCCCTCCTTCCCCAAATCCTCGCTGTCTGTGGATGTTTTGGAGAACATGAGGATAGGAGAGCTGGTGGCCTCTGTGACCGCCACTGACGCAGATTCAGGCCAAAATGCAGACATAACATACAGCATCACAGCCACAAACAACCACGGCACCTTCAGCATCAGCCCCAACACCGGCAGCATCTTCTTAGTTAAAAGGCTGGACTATGAAACTCAATCTTTTTACAAACTCAACATCACTGCTAAGGACAATGGCAGACCACCCCGCTCCTCCTCCATCCCCGTGGTCATTCAGGTCAGGGATTTCAACGATAACCCCCCTATATTTACCCCCGGTGACATTTTCAAATCCATCCCTGAAAACCTTCCTGTCTCAGCCTCAGTCATGACAATCACAGCTCATGACACGGATGCAGACATCAACGGGCAGCTGGAGTACTCCATAGTGCAGCAGATCCCACGGGGGAGCCACTTCAGCATCGACTCGAGCTCTGGGCTCATTTATACCGCCAGGGAAATCGACAGGGAGTTCTCCAACCTGTTTGAGCTGACCGTCAAAGCCACCGACCAGGCGGTTCCTGTTGAATTCCGCCGCTTTGCCCTGAAAAACGTCACAATATGGGTCACGGATCTGAATGATAACATTCCCACTTTCATATCCCCGAATGCTTATGTGGCTGAGCCCAACATAGTCATCGGCTCCATCCTGACAACGGTCAGCGCTACTGACCCTGATGAGGGCGCCAATGGGGAAGTGGAGTACGAGCTGGTGGAAGGAGACTCAGACACCTTCATCATGGACAGGTACAGCGGCGATATCCGCCTGGCCTCCCAGCTGGTACCGTCCCGACTCATGTACACCCTCACGGTGTCGGCCACCGACCACGGCAACGACCGCAAGACCTCCAGAACCGAGCTGACCGTCATCCTCCAAGGACTGGACGGGCCCGTTTTCTCCCAGCCCAAATACATCACCATCCTGAAAGAAGGCCAGCCGCCGGGCACCAACGTCATCTCCCTGGACGCGTCGAGCCCACGCGGCTCCGCCACCAAAGTGGAGTATTTCATCGTGGCAGTGCGCAGCGGTGGGAAAGCCGTGGGGCGCCTTTTCACCATCGGCCGCAGCACAGGAGTGATACAGACGGCTGCAGAGCTGGACCGAGAACAAGGCTCCGACCTCTACCTGGTGGATGTGTACGCCATCGAGACAGACGCCAGCCAGCCCAGAACACAGCGTGCTGAGGTTAGTGTACTGCTGACTTTTCTATTCTCTACAGGTACTGGAAAGCCACCTTATATTTTGTGTTATTGGTCTATTTGATCTGTTTGGCAAGGAGAGGGCATGAACTCACCCACTGGCATTTGCAAGAGACATTTGGATGGAATAAGTGTAATGAGATCAAGGTTTGAACTGGAAAAAAAACGGGCGGTGAGACTGTCCAAGTCACACAAAGAACAGAGCCACCTCTTGCATTTGTCTGCTCATTAATTAAATTCCTTTTTTCACGCACAGTTCTGCGTTATATTAAATCATAATTTTCTTGGACAGGCAGTAAGAAGGTCTTGTTCTTTGGCATGATAACTTTATTGTTCCCCTTTTCCAAAAAAAATACTAGCCATAACAATTCATCTTGAATGTGCCTCCTCTAATATCGAAGCAGTCTGGGAAGGGGAAATGAGTGTTGCATGTCTTCTCCACAGCCTCCTCTGGTGCTCTCATGAACAGAAATGTTCTTATCAGCGGATATGAACTGCACAAATCAAAAAAAGAAAAAAAAAGAGCAATTTTAATTTCCCCACTGTAGGCATAAATCATTCAAGGCTCCTGTTTCAGGTTCAAAGCCTGTGATGGTTTCCTCAGTGTCTCAAGTAGAAATGAAAAAGAGAGTAATTCATATGGTCTTCCAGGTATGCATCATCAGTACCAGTATTACTTTGAGCCTTTGAGCCTTAGGCTATTTTGGCACTGGGGTGGTCTTGTGGGGTGCCTTTATACCACCAGGAACTGCTCCACAGGCAATAAGTGACCATTAAAATTGGGTGACCTCTTAAGACTCAGTGAAAAGACGCTGAGGGCAGAGAGAGTGAAACCTAAGCTGTCCTCTGAGTTTGCATTATGCTGTGCACCTCCCTTAAAAAAATGGTGTTAAATACTCTAAAGTGTTGTGCAGGAAGTCTAAACATAGTTTTGTGTGGCCGAGGCCTAAATGAAAAACAAATGTGATTCTATATATGCTTTGGAAATTTCAACCAGGGGCTTAAAATGCCACGTTATTACAGGCTCGATGACACACATACTTCATCAGAGCCCAATAAAGGTGCCACCTTCTCTTTTTCTTCATAAATGTGCTTTGTGTTACTGCTTTTCAAAAAAAAAAAAAAAAAAAAGCCTGATGTGAAATGATAAAAGACTTTTAGATTTGCGGGGTGCCTCTGACAGTTGTTATTGATGCCTTTTCAACCACTGCAGATATTGAATCTGAAATCCAATACAGCAATCAGTTATTTGGAGACAAACGCGCATATTATTGAAATCAAGGATTACTTGGCAAAATCGTGTTAGCTAAGTTAACTTAAAGGGTTTCACCCGGGCCAAATGGGAATATCAAATGTTCTCTCGCTTTGCCTGCAGCGAAGATGGCAATCTGCTTTCCTGCAGACTCTACTGTCGGGCTAATGAGAGAATATAGCGCTGCGGTGCTCCATTCCCAAACTTTAAACTCTAGATTGCTTTCATGCTTTGCTTGAACTTTCTCACCCCTTAGAGAGATGGCTTTACCATACCACCTGGCTGAATAGTCAATCACTCCACTATGAGAAGCGTGAGATCTAATAACTCAGAGGAATTCAAATGACCTTCCACATTTGGAAATATGGGCTGTATTTTTTTTTCTCTTTTTTATATTTCTGAGTGGGCAGGCGTTTATAGCTATATTTTTAACAGCACAAATGAACAGGTCGGACTCGTACACTCAGACTATTTCAATCTCCTCTGTCAATGAAACCTCAAAGCGCTCTGTGGTACAATAGTGTAAACCTTCACTTAGACTAATGTTTTTCCAGTGCAGTGTTTATACACCATATACCCGGTAGCAACCGGGGGATTATTTCCATCCCTGGGGTTGTGACCCTTTCACATTCTCCATTTCCCATTCTCCCCATTGATTGGATGCATGAGGGGAAAAAGTGGCATTTTTTTCTTTCTCTTCCCTCAGCTATGCACCATGTGTGATGTTTTGGAAACACTCAAACAAAGGGAGTTTAGCTGGACATGCTTTATCGATGGCCATGATCTTAAACAACACAGGACCTCGCTGGCCCTGCAACAGAGGATTCTGGGTTGTTTCCTGACCTGTTTGGCACCTCAGCGATTACTGATCAGATCACTTGTTGCATGCAGGACTGTACTGTATGTGCCCTTGTGTCTCATACTGTATCTGGGTCATGTCCTAAGGTGTGGTGGATGTTTCTTTAAGCCAACATGTGGTTGTGCAGAGACTTTAAGACGGTAAAATACGGTTGTTGTACTTCAGTAGCTTCTGTCTGGCAGTTTTGGACCTCTATTCAATGACGTCATTCCCAGAAATCCCTGTTTTTTCCTCTCACTAACTGGTCGGGAGATGATGAGACGCTGATAAAAAAAAAACAAAAAAAAAGTTTTGGCAACAGGTTCATCCATTGTGCGTGAATGCAGATTCCATTCATAGTTTTCAGGAGGATGTTTTCTATCTCACTCGAGGTTTTGATTCATCACATCCTGCAGTGACGACCCCCCCCCCTCCCGATCTCCCCCTCCCATAACTCACAGCGGGTAAAGTCACACTGTATCACCTGTGGCAGACTGTGAGTTGAAACTTTCAGGTGTTGGTTGCACTGTTGGCAGCGGTCTTAATCAGTGATGTGACAGCAGGTGTTTCACATCAGCGGGCAGAGACAAAGCACCTGCACCGGGGGCAGCGATGCGCAGAGCATGTTTGAAGGTTTCAGCTGTTAGAGGGAAATGAGGAAGATAATATCTGCTCATGTGACTGAGCATGAACTTACCCTTGAAATGATTCTTTCCCCCTGTTGTTAGTTAAAGGAAGTTTTATCATGCAAGGCTCATTGTTTTGACACATTTGGTCCATTTCCAACATGCGGAGTTAGTTTTTAATTGGAGATGTCAGATGAAAACAAGTGCAGAGGTCGATCCTGGGAGCCTTTCTTTCCGTCACAGAGTACTCTACAGGTCAGTTTTCAGTTCACTGTAGCTGTATTTAACTTTGAAAAGGAGATATAGGAAGAATCAATTACTTAAATAGTTGTATGAGAGGCAGGTCTTAAAGGGATACTCCACCAAAAACATCATAAGCCTGCAGCTGTAATCAGCTTAGTTCCACAACAGATATATTAGGAGCTTCTCATAGCAATGAGCAGTATCAAAATGTTCCTGCAGTGTAACTCTCCTCTCCACTCTGCTTCAGTAGGTTCGTATCCTTCTGCCAAAATATGCAAGAATGTTGTTAAATACTCCTCTTTGTGATTTTCTCATTTGATATCTTAGGATCTGAACCTTATTTTGAAAGACTCCTGGACACACATCAACTGTGGTGTGTTTGTTGCTGTAGTCAGCTGTTTACATTTGTCACTCATGAGCAGCACACAAGTCCGTTTTTCAGTCACACAGAAAGGTTTTTCATGGAGCGTAGAAGTGAAATACTTTCACAGAAGGATGAAGACATTATAGGAATCTCCCTGACACCTCAGCTCCTATAGACCAGACTGCTACACACTGTTTTCTTAAACTCACTGTGAATTAAGTGTTTTTTTTTTTTCTCAGAGAGGCCCTCAAGTGCAACATCAGTCCTTGCCCCCTCCTCTTAAAGGCATTGTTCCCCCCCCTTGAAAGTAAACAAAGCCGGAGCAGCTCAGCGGGCCTTCCTTTGTTTTTCCTCCGCAGATAAAGTGTTGCGCAGCCCCGGCCTGCGATTCGGGAGGCGTTCTTGTTATTTTTCAGTCTGTGCCAGCGTCTTTGCCGTGGCAGATTTAGGAGTGTGTGTGGATGCCCCCTGTCAGCCACCTTTCCTCCCACCCCCCCCCCCACTCTCCCCTCACCGCTAAGGGATGTACGTTACGTTAGAAACTGTGTGGACTGAAGGGAAGAAGGATTTTATGTTGGGAGGGTTCTGCACATGTCAGACTGTGTTATTGGGAGTTGTGGGAATGAAGGAAGAGGAGTGGTGCTGCTGGTGGAGGGGAAGCTGCAGACACAGGCATATTAGCAAAGGAAAGGAGGCGAGGACAGGGCTCGGGATCATGTCCTAAGAAGGTGGGGGCAAGAGGGGCTCCATCTCCCTGCCCCGGAGGCTTTTGTACATCACAGTCGGGGAATGCAGATGGCTGAGTCAGATATAGAAATTAGAGTTGATCTTTTTGTTGCTATGGATAGCCTGAGCTCCATTATGTTCATCCTCCTCCCGGTTAAGCCGTGTATCTCCGTGTCTTCTGCATCTCCTTTGTGTCTGCCTGCCCTGTTTTGTGTCTCTGGGAAGCTGTTTGGGTCTCCGTCTCTGTGTTGTGGATCAGTCTGATTCATAAATCTCATTGGCAGCCGACTTCAAAGTCTCTTTGCTTTCGCTGTCTGACTCTCTCTTTTCATTCCCTCTTTTGCTTTCCCTGTGTTTGGGTGATGCTGAACCTCCTCCAACATGAACTTGGAGGGTAATGTGATTAGGGCATCAGAGGAAATGGAGGGGGCAAAAAAAAAAAAAGGCTCTGAAATATAAAACCTGCACAGGCAGCCAGGTCGAGCAGGCCGGGAGGAGAAGGTCATGTACAGCCGGACAATACGATACGGATGCTGGTTTTTGTTTGTGTATTAGTGTCTGTGTGTGAGTATTAATAAAAGCTGAAATATTGATGAGTGCTGTTTCCAGAGAAAGGTCGAACAGTGTTACAGATAGCCCCCATAAGAGCTGCTTTCAATGTTCCTTATCGAATCAAATTGAATAGAAAAAAAAAGGCCTTGATTACATTTGAATTATCCACAAGCTCAGTATTAAAAATTTCATGTTCCTCAGAAGGCCCATTTTACAAGAACTGGACGAGGAACCATGCAGAACAAACGGCATCCTTGTGTATTGTAATTCATGGTCTAATTGCCGTGTTTTTGAGCTCGCTCGTCTTTCCTCGTGCACATGTGTCGAAGAAACGCCGGTGCTATCGCGCCCCAGTCGAGACAAGGGGTTGTAATTCACCCCGGTAATCTGGCCGGACACGCTGGAGCTGACGCATCTGCATCTGCCGCCGGGGCGCCGTCCTGGTAGGTGGTCGCTCCGGGTGAACCTGCGGGGTGTGTGTGTGTGTGTGTGTGTGTGTGTGTGAGAGCGAGGCCGGTGCTGCGCAGCGCCGGTTGTCCCAGAGCGTCTGTCCATTTTTACGAGACAATCGCCATAAAAGTTAGATAAACGTTCGGTCATGCATAGATGCATGCAAGCAAACGCTGCCAGGAGTGCACTCCCACACACACACACACCCATGCATGCACACTGACCACAAGTTCAAACTCCTTCTCAAGTGCAGGAAAACTTAAAATGGTAGCCACAGTCAAAATAATTCAGCTTCATTGAGATTATTATGATTATGTTCCTGTCAAATAAGATCACTGGGATACTTTGTGATGTACATTCTGCAGATTCAGACTGGAGGCTTTTTAATGACGTTAGCGGTTTACGTCCTCTTTATTACATGAGACTGTTTGTTAGTGTTTGTCTTGTTCCATTTATTTTGTGGCACAGTGGGACTTTGTTTGGAGAAGTGTTAAGCACCTCTGGCTGCTCTCCAGCTCGCTTGACCACATTAGATGAATATTAAAGTTACTGTGCTTTGTGCTTTTTTTTTTCTATAGAGCTCTCTCACTGATTGAAGTTTAAAACCATAGGTGTCCAACCAGCTGTCTCGTACTTTCTCACACCAGAAAGCAGCAGCGAATGGCACAAGCAGTTTGTCAAGCTGTTGGCTGAAAGGTCAGAGACGGGGTCATATTGTTCTGCTGTGCCATGTTCTATAAAGTTAAGCCAAGCATCACATTAGTAATGGAGGAACAAAACTTTTTTTTATTGGCAACAAGCCACAAAGTCTGTTAAATCCCATAATTCACCACTCATTTTCAATATCTAACCAACCAAGCAGATAAAATTCTTTTTTTTTTCTTAATTGTAGAGGAGATTCAGATGTTTATACATGGCTGAGTTGAATTTATCATCCATGTTTATCATGGTTGGCTTTTCTTTTAACACTGCCTGGTTGTTGGCTGGATTATAAAGCAGGTCTGTGGTCGCAAATAATACTGTGAAAGTATCAAAGCCTCAGTCCACAGAGAAATGCACACAGCCTGTATTCAGAAACTGAGCTTTGAAATGAGACGTCAAGACTTTTGTGACTTTGTGATGTCACAGCAAAGCAGCCAACAGCTGGACTGAGGTGGTTTTTGGTTTTAGAAGCAAAGCATTTTATCACTGATGTCGACATTTTAAAGAAATACAGACCCAATTTGGCCCATTTGATGTCTCTAAACAAGCAATTATTATGATTTTGCTTGATATAGTGAATGACCCTGCAATAGACTGGCAGCCTGTCGCCTTATGTCACCTGGGTTTGGTTCCGTCCCATGACCCTGCATGGATCAGCAGTATAGACGATGGATGGATGGATGGATGGATGGATGGATGGATGGATGGATGGATGGATGGATGGATGGATGGATGGCATAGCATTGTCTTAAATCAGGTTTGTGTATCTATAGTTGTTATTCGCAGTTTTTGGTGTGTTTTAATCCTGCTGTGTATTGAGGTTCAGTCCCAGGCCTTGGACCTTGCGTGAGTTTTGCAGCATCAGATTTAGTCGAAGTAAACTGAAGAGAGAAAAAAAAAACTATAAACAACCTTGAGATTTCTCTGGTATTGTTTTAACTTTGTAGAAATCATGGTCTTGTGTTTTGTGGCAAACTGAATTGTCCTGGTGTGGTAACCCCACCCCACTGCTTCTCTAAACAGGTTAAGACAGAAAAAATTATTTACACACACTATTTTTAAACCTGGTTTGCCGCTGAATTGTGTTTATAAAGGGGAATGTATGCGAATATTAAAAGAAAACTCTCTCAGCTCTGCGGTCGACTGTCCGCAAAAAGCTTTTTCTTTTTGTTCATTTCATTTTTTGCCCCTTTTCTGCCTCATGCAAAGTCAATACAGGGCCTTGGGTTAGAATAATAAATGGATGTGGCCATAGCTGTGCATGCTCGGCAGAGTTTTGCATCATCAGGTTTATTTTCACATCAGAGATACATTTCTCTTGTTCTGTGACTTTGATTGTCATGCCTCATTTGGGAGAGGGGGGGAGAGGGGGGGGGGGTCATTCCTCCATCTTTAAGCGCACATGTTCAGACCAAATGTGCGACAGAAATAGTATTAATCTCGGCCTCCGAGAAATGCCTTTCTCCTTTGGTCTGCAGAATCAGGCGTGATCAAAAGGGGAGCCGTTTACCGTTTTGCACCGGGAGGGGAGGGGTTTCTTCAGCCGCAATCAGAAAGGTCCATCAGAAGCTGTGATCTAAAGTTTCCAAGCTTTACAGTCACTCAACCACAGCAAGGTTGATTGGGAAGTAGCTGGGAGTAGGAATGATCAGGTAGAGCTACAGTGTGATTGTACATTTTCCCTGACCAGGTCCTGCAGACGGATCTCTGCCTGAGCACAGACTTCTTCATCACTCCTCTCTCTTGCTCCGACTGTGAAGGGACCGTAAAATATGACCGAGTCTGCCCAGCTTTGAAAGTTTGAAAAATAAATAAATAAAAAAAATAATGTTCCACTACTTTCACTTGTAAAATGCAGGGAGTTAGGGAGAGGGATGGAGAGAGAGCGAGGGAGAGCGGAGGGTTGATTTTGGCACGTTTCCTCTGCGGTAATAATGGATCCCAGCTACAGAATGATTTGTTCTTACACGTGACTTACCGAGCTCTCTAGCGTCAACAAACACTCGAGCACATCCACATGCAGAAACACACACTGCAAATTTCCATTGTTTTCAGAGCTCAGACTTCACTGTGCTGCCTGGTTGACCTGTCTCTGTCTCTCTCTCTCTCTCTCCCTCTTTTTCTTCCTCTCTCTCCTGCTCTTTTGCACATCTCACTTCCCCGCCGGCCGTCCATCAACGGCACCTCCAAAGTGACATTTAGTGCGGTTGCCTCCTTCGCGGATCCTCCCACCTCCTGGGACATCAAACGAGAGGTGGAATAGTGCGTTTTCTGCTTCGTCTGCACTGTTCTCAGGCGCACGCTCGCACACACACCTCACCCTCACCCTCACCCCGGCAGCCTGTGGTAAGCAACTGACCCCCAGGCAGGAAGGCGGGGGGGGGGGGGGGGTATCTCTCTCAGCCTCGGACAGATAATTTAGGAGCTGGATGGAGGAAGGAGGAAGGAGGGAGGGAGGGAGGAAAAGGGGCGGGGGTGAGGCAGGGATGTTGGAGCTGGGAGGCGGGGAAGGAGGAGAGCCGGAGTAGAGCTTTAGTGTCAGAGACGAGAGACAAGCAAAGATAGACTGGCACCAGAGAGCGAGAGCCCGTGTTATTGTTATCTCCCCTCTTATTTTATGAGTTTTCCATCAGGAGATCTGCTGCTGCTGCAGCTCCTGCCCTCCGCTCGCTTTACGCAGAGGTTAACCAGACTGTGATTTAGCATTTTGCATCGAATGCATTCTTTTTTTTTTTTTTTTTTATGTTTTCACGCCGTGTTTGTTGTGATTATTGCTTTTCAAGCTCGGAAAAATCGTGCGCCTTCTCCTGCGCTCTCTGCTGTGCAGGTCTTAACTCCGATGAATAAGCCAAGCCACAGTCGATTAGCAGCTGGTTTCAATTTTGGAAATTGAAATATTTCAGCTCTCAAAATGTCCCTGCATGACTTTTCCTGCACTCGATGTCTATGCAAGTTGTTAAGTTTTTTTTTGTTCAAATCATGCAGAGAGAGTGTTAGTCGTAACTCTACTCGTGCTCTTCGTTCGACAGCTTGTTGGCCTTGTCCTGGACCTTGAAAATATCCTGAGCCATCCAGTGTGATCTAATGGGTTTTCCCCCCCTTGTTATAGCTGATTTAAATGTTTGTTTTCAGTTTTTTTGTACCCGTCTTCTGCAGAGAGTTTATTGACCCAGCGAGGGGCAAGTCATTTAAAAGTCAAGCCTCCCCAGCCAGACATTGTTCAAACCCACAGAACTTCACTTCACATTAAAACAGCCCATTCTGTATGAAGTGAGATTTCCATGTCTGTTTTGATTATAAACCAGGTCTTTATTAATACTGTGAACGTATTAAAGCCTGAGTTCACACTGCTGGACGTTTCTTCCATTACTCCATGACAAAGAAGGCCAAATTACACCAGATATGCATCACAGGGTAAATATATTTCTTGGAGTTTTACATGAACTGACCCTTTTTAAGCTTTTCTCTGGAGTGGCAGGTGCTTCTTCTCATCAGGTGTCTCTGCGCAGCATTGTTGACTCTGAAGCACCTTGCAGACGTCGTCCAGAGCACACGAGTTTCCTCCCTCGTTAAATTGCCCGTACACATCATCCTCCCATGGGTCGTTTTACAGAAAGGCTGTGGTTGTTTGAGAATGTAGCCGAGTGGAACGTCTCGGGGAAAAATAGCTTGTGGTCACCAAGACAATAACTGCGGAGCATGAGCCTCACTTTGGAGGATTATTATCTCATTCGAAGAGATTCTTGGATCAGAGTCGGACTCTGTGTTGGCGCTGCTGCTCTCTATTTCCAGGGCAATAATCCTAAAGCATCTTTTTTTTTTCGTCTTCTTTAAAGTGAAATATCATAAAGCACACTGGATGCAAGCTTCGCCCTTCAAGCATTCCCATCTTTGCATGCCGTATTGTATGGCCGTGCATGGCAGCGGGTGAAGGGCCTGGCCCCTGCGCAGCAAACAAAACACCGTGTTTACACAAATTTTCGAACAACTGATCTGCTGTCAGAAACAGAGAGCAGAGAGAACTCCTGGCTGGAAATAGCCAACCATTTTGGTGAGTGTGGCCTTCCTCTCCCCCCCTCCTCCTCCCCTCTCCACTTGGGGCTGTTTAATTGAAACCAGCTGCTCAGGCAGGGTTCTGGGTAGCAAAAGTGCGGGTCCAGTCAACGTGACTGAGGCTCTGTAGACTCTCAAGTGGAGGTATACCTGAGCTGCCCTCCCTCCGCCGGCTCTGCTGTCAGACTGAAGTTATGTTTCTATCAAAGCTGGTGAAGTCTTGAGCTGCAAACCGAGAGCAAAGTCTGACTGATTTGAGCTCTTAAAGCGTGAAAGAGAAAGCTGCGGCTCTGGTTTCGATTACATTCGTTGACAATGTGCTATTTTTACTCTTTTTAAGTCCTCTCCCTTTCTCCCTCTCTCTCTGTTTCTCTCTCTTTTTCGCCCACCCTGTGATTTTCCTATGCAAATGGGTGAAGTGGCCTAATTTCATCAGGCTCAATCGTGTGGGGACGTCGAGGTGTAATTTCACAAAGTGGCGTCCTTGAAGTTGACTTTATGGTCTTTCCTTTCAAACACTGAGCTATTTTGACTTTCTTTGCATTGTTTATGTGTGTGTGTGTTTGTGTGTGTGCGCGCGTGCAAACACTCACATGCATACCTTCTTATAACAGTTACATGCCTTGAGCCCCAAACAGCGCAGCTCTCGCATACTTTTTACACAATCTGCCAAATCTTGGCGCCCCCTCTCCTCATTTTTCTGTAGTTATCCCGCTTGGTGTCTCTGGCACTGACACGTAGCTCACCGAGATGAAGATGAAGAAGAAGAAGAAGGAAGAAAGAAAGAAAAAAAAAACAGCCCACTGAAAAAAATGAATCATCCAAAAGTTTGTCTAAACTTGGCTGCCCTGCTGTTGACAGACAGATCGTAATGAAGTCTCTCTCCCAGGACATTGTGTTCTTACGGTATTACATGGAGGGTGATCAGATATTACATTATGTCTCTATCTGCTCCAGGGGTCTGCCGCTGCTAGTGGGGTTTCACTTATACTGAGTGCTGCAAAGGACTGTGGGTAGATGAGAGAGAGAGAGAGCGGGAGAGAGAGAGAGAGCTGTACAACAACAAGGCACCACATGAAACTTCTTACCTCTTAAATATCTTCTTCAAATGCTTTCCACTGTGCAAAAATCTATAAATTATGAAGTCATTGCTCCCTATAGAAACCCAGTGCAGTAGCAGTGTTTAAAGCTGTTTCCAATACAAATGAAGTAGAAATAAATGTCAGTGTCCATGAAATAAGATTTAGGGAAGAACAGTAGCTGCACACGCACAAAGAAAAAACACTTTAAACCACTTCATCTTTTGTTCCAATATTCATTAACTAGACTTTTTTTTGACCAATTAAGACTGTAGAGATGCATTATGGGCGATGTAGGCACTAGTGTTTTCTGGAATAGACTTTTTTTTTAGTTCTCTGGTTATTTGTCCTGAACTAAATGTGAATTATTACACATGCACAAGACTTTGAGGCAGTAGCAGAAAAGTCTGGGGTGTGTGAGGGAGAAAGTTGGCTAGACATGTGTCTCTGCACGCTGTGTGTAGTGTGTGTCTCCGTGTGTGTGTGTGTGTGTGTGTGTTTCGCATCATGATCTTTCCCTAAACCGGCTGCAGTCCTCAGTCACGCCAGCTGCCCCGGTGCTAATCCCTCCACTTGCAGATTTACACATGGTCCAGCTGAGGCTTCTTGCCATTTGATGCAGTTATTTGATAATGAGTGAGTGATCCAATGGAAAAGCAACACTCTCAGGACTCTTCCCAGTGAATCATGCGACCTTTGACCCCGCCTTGGCAGAACTCAGAGCGGAAGCAGAGCTGCCTCTTCGTCTTGGCAGCTCAACAACCGGCTATGTGTGTCAGTCAGTAAGTGTGTGGATAAACTCTTAGAAACTGTGATTGTTGTTTCATCAGGCCAAAGGATGTTTGTGTATGTGTATGTGTGTGTGTGTGTGTGTGTGTGAGCAGCGTCCACATGTGCGACAGAGCCCTACGGTGCGGTAGACTGGCAGCCCGATGCGTGAACTCTGCATGCTTCCTTTATTCCTCTGACGTCTGACAAGGCTGAGGCGCTGTTGGTAATGATGTGGTTATTACTTCCCATCATGCCTCACTGCAGGCCGGGCAGTAAAAGAGTGCAGTATATTCTCTTTGTCCCTCGTGAGCTGCCTATGGAGGCCGGTACTTTGCTGCTCTTTGATGAAAACGTCTGTACTCTGTTGAGACGCTTAAGTGACGCACTCGTGGGACGTCATTCGCTTCCCTCTCCTCATGTTTGAAGTGTGATTTCATCATATTATCCTGTCAGAGATTGATATAGGAACCGCTCTATTTCCGTCCTGTCATGAAGGAATGTGATATTGTTTTAGAGTTACAGAGATGACAAGTTATTTGTATTTTAGTAATGATTAATTACAAGTTCTGAGAGGAAACACACAAATGTCATCACCATAATATCCTCATCCATGGCGCCTGCTAATGAACTGAGTGAGTGTCGTTGTTGCGTTTGAGCTTCTTTAAAGAGATAGTTCAATATTTTGGCAAATTGGCCCATTGGATTAATCCCTATAGTTTTAGGAGTAGGTTCGTTACCTTTATTTGTCGGTGCAAGCTATTTTTGGAACGGCGGAGCAGAGCCGCGAGCTGCTCAGAGCTACGCTATGGAGGCTCATGGGATTTCTTGGTTTCCCTCATCAGACTCATCAAATACACAATCCAACAACTCCAAAACACTCTGATGGACAAATTGTGATCTGCACATTCACCACGCTATGAGATAATAACAGAACGTTATGAGACAGACTGCTGATGCGCGTTCCCTTCAGGGGCAGTTTTTCAGCAAGCATGTCACAACTTGTCCACGAGAGAGTTTTGGAGTTGTTGGATTGTGTATTTGATGAGTTTGATGAGGGAAACCAAGAAATCCCATTAGCCTCCGTAGTGTAGCTCTGAGCAGCACGAGGCTCTATAGCTTGTACCGACAAATAAA
The DNA here is from genome assembly GCF_045865225.1 of Trachurus japonicus. Lineage (NCBI taxonomy): Eukaryota > Metazoa > Chordata > Actinopteri > Carangiformes > Carangidae > Trachurus > Trachurus japonicus. The sequence continues at coordinate 9,914,958 of NC_140916.1, forward strand.
GGTAACGAACCTACTCCTAAAACCATTGGGATTAATCCAATGGGCCAATTGAACTATCCCTTTAAATTCATTGTTTTGGTTTTTAACACAGCTTAACACTTGCTACTGTGAAGAGCCAGATTTTCCTCAGCGGATCAAAACAGAGCTCAAATGTGACCAATTATTTAAATTTGATTTAATTTTAATGCTAATGTTGCTCTATCTGACACAACACTATTGTGTTTACAGCTTGTTCTGGTTACACAAAAACAAATTAAATTGGACTAGTTTGTAATATTATATTAGTTATCCCAGTTAATATTTCCATTAATTGTTCTAATTGACCTAAAATACATGTATAGATACACGTTTAAAGCCAGAATGTGTCGCTTTTCAAGATTCTTACCTTTGCTGCCCCCTAGTGGTTGTGTCAGATAATCCACTGTTGCATACTGACATGCTAGGACACTGGGAATGGAAAACTAGCATAAACATATAATTTATACATCACCAGTTGTTATAATGATTGTTTCTTTTAACACATAAAATTCCAGCCAGAGCAGCTTTAATCGAAGGAGATCAAGTCCACTGTGAGTATCCTCCTCAGGACTTAAACGCCCCGCATGGAAATCAATCGTAATAGGGCATGGGCATCGGGTTTCGGATCGCCTTTGAAACTCAAGATTTATTCGCAGGCTTTATATACGACTCCCGCTGTCGTGTTTGCACGAGTCCCTTTATTCGGACTGCGTGGAAGCCGTAGTTGCCCCCGGGCCTTGAGTAATGCCAGCTGTGGTCATATGGAACCAGTTTGATCCCCTGACTGTCAAAAGTGCCCTGTCTGCCCCGAGTGTACGACTCCATATGTGGACATGGTGCTGTTCGGTATTAACACAACAACGACTCGGGTCTCTCACAAGAGCCAGGATTGTGTATCCACCTCCTCTTTTCCCACATGGGAGTTAGATGACTGAGGGGGCAGATGTTGGGGGATGAAGTGGATTTGACATTGACGCCAAGTAAATTCTTACTTTTATTGTCTTAAATTTACAGAAGGTGTCCGCTGGTGCTGTCATTGTCATACTACTCTCTCCTAATCCTGTTTTTTGCTGTCATGAATTAAAAGCAGATTGACATAAAGACAGTTCATAAAAGTTATATTGGCTGTTTCTTGTGTGTAGTATGGCTTTGTTAAGGATAATTGTGTAAGACAGGTCAAAGATCTTGAGAGATGAGCAGTTTAACAACCATTTCATCAACAAAATGATTAACCATTGATGTCATTGAAGTTTCCTTAAGTGCAGATAAAACTGTTGTTGCCATGACAAGTTATTTGCCAGTGTTCGTTCTTGATCTTGGAAAACAAAACTGTCTCAGCACAAGATCTGCTCTGTAGCTGTCCTGGAGCTTTCAGCCTTATTACCCCTGGTCTTCATCAGCAGATGAAGTTGGCCCACTTACCATAAAGTTGTACATAGACAAACTAGTTTAAAGTTTTCTGAACATTGTAAGGACTTTTTGTCCACTTTGGCCTCAGCATTCATTCCTGACCTCGAGAAGGGAAATTGGTTATTTGAGACATTATTCAAATCATTAGTTGTGAGTTTGTCAGAGGCAAGGTTGTTCAGGTTTTTTTTTTTTTTTGTTATATTGGATAACATTTAGACGTCAGAGCAATAGAACAGGATGACATTGGTGTCAAATCAGGATCTCTCAGCAGCAAAACCATGAAATTCCTGCACATTGTTCCAGTGCATCACAATGCAGAGCGCATTATTCAGGAATTATGCTAATGAGGTGAAATGAGTATCCCTCTACCTCATCATACGGAGACCTCTCATCTCCTTAGAAGAGGGGAAAAAAAGCGTTTTTGTTTCGCTCATTAATCTTATTCTTCTCCTCACAAAATCAAATTCATATCATTATGACACAAATTAGCCCCCTGCAATCATTACCCCATTGTCGGTTGTTTACATTGTTGTTTTTCTGCTGCTCTGCATACATCAGCTCAGCTCTCGCTTTAATTAATTCTTGCACCGAAATTAACTTGGGAGAAGTCCCGGGATGGTTCATTTAGTGTGTATATGATTAGGACCAGCCGGGAAGATCAGAGGCTCTTTTTATTCTGTAGCACCGATGCTAATTCATCTACCAACCCCCAAATCCCTGCCACCCCCCCCCCCCATCCCTTCCTGTCTTGTTGAGACTTTTATTCTTTCCAATCATAAGACCCCCCTCCCTCCTTCCCTCCCTCCCTCCTCCTCTTCCCTAACTCCCTCAACCTCTTCACGCGGTTTGGTGTTGAATGGAAATGAGGTCTATCATTTCTTTAGGGGTTGGATGGATAGATCAATGGATGGTCGGATAGAGACCCACAGTGTGGAGGCTCTCTCTCCAGGTCCTCCATTGAGCGGAGATTACATCGCCGGTTGGTGGCTGTAAAATGCAGCGCTCCACTGGCAGACACCAAACAGGACTCACAGGAGTCTTTTCAAACCTCAGCATTGTTAGCGAGGGATTATTCTTCGGGTTGTTATCCCATTACACTGTAATGGTAGCAATTTTCTGCTTAGGAATTTGGCATTTTCTTGGGGGTGTGGAGAAGACGGAGGGTGGGTGGCGGTGGTTGGCGGCGGGGCGGGGGGTACACGCCAGAATGTTTCTGAATCAAGCATTTATCATCGGTAATTTGTATTTTTTTTTTTCTCAAAACTGTTAGATTACATTTCCACGGCTGGTGGCTGTTTGGATGAACAATATTTGTTTTCCACGGAGACGGTGATATCTTGTATTTAAATGTAAAAGCAGGTTCAGCTTCAAGTGGGCAAAAAAAAACGCCAGCGTGCATTTAAATAGCTGCGATCACAATAGTTGGAAATGAGATGAGAGGCAGGTATTAAAGGATTGTTTTTACAACACCTCTGGCCTGATGTCAGAATTCCCCCTCGCAACACTTAAGTCAAATTCTTGGAATATCTTAGGTATTAATTTTTTCTTTTCCTTTCTTTCTCCTCCTCCTCCTCCGACAACGACGACGTGAGCGACGGGGGCTTTTCTTTTTATTATGGAATGGGACATCAACACGGCTTTTCAAAGTAATGCTCTTAACAGGTCATTAAGCTTTTTTTTTTTTTTTTAAGTTTTCTGTAAGTTTGCCCAAACACTAAAACCTTGTGTCTTTCACGTCTGATCAGTGACACTTTAATAAAGTCGTTTAAAGTTCAGCGGACTGAATTTTCCACCTTTTCTAGTGTTTCTATGGTCACGGGGAAACGACCCGCATTCAGGCCTGTACGCAATCTTTTAAATGCAAATCCTTTAAAAGTAACTGTGTAATTCTGTCTATGGGGACTCTCCCGACTTGGCCGCGAGAGAAAGTGTTTTTTTATATAAGGCAACCACGGCTGTTTTTCTTTCTGTCTTCTTGATCTGACAGCAATTGACTAAGCCAGTCCTTAAGGCGTGACAAAAGCTTGGCAAAATCTTTACATTTCTTTTCCTCCTCTCTTCCCCCTCCTTTCCCTTAACTTTTCTTGGATGGGCCAAGGTGGACAAAGCCTGTCTTCTCTTCCACTTGATTGGGTCAGAAGGCTGAAGTTAAATGTTTGGTTCAAAATTGTCTTAGCATTCCCAGCATCATGTTTTTTTTTTTCTTTATGTGTGTGTGTGTTTTCTTTTCCTTCCTCTTTTTTTTTTTTTAAATGGCACTCAGGGAAGCTTGGAAAAGTATGTCGAATCGGCCACAATCAAATCATTTACGGTGAGCTCACAGCGAAGGAATTAATGCATTTTATATGAGGATGCCGAGTCTGGGGCAAAGTCCCCTCAGCAACATGTGAGAAAACTCCCTACCCTCTCTCCTTATTACCCTCTCCTTGCTCTCTCTCTCCCTCTCTCTTGCTCCCTCTCTTTCTCCTTCTTGTTTTACTTATTGAAATTATAGCTGTCACCCACTTCACAAGGAGGAGAGCCAGGGGGAAGCAGGTCATTGACTTGATTTTCATGGGAAGGCTGATTTGGCCATTCAGGGTCTGATAGGTCCAGTATTGACAGCCCCTTTTGCGCGAGGGGAGGGGAGCATGCCGCCTTCATTGTGCCCACGGTTTGCTGAGGAAAAACAAGAGATCGCTTGGGAGACAAAGACCTCAATGGGAACAGTAGCCCCTGTGTCCCCTTGCCTCTGACTGCTGCTGCTGGGAGGCTTGTGTCTTCCATTCTGGCCTCAAGTGCTATACTCCCACCCCTCTCTCTCAAACACCCCGCCGCCCCCCCGGTCTCCCGCTCTTTCTTCATCCTGTCAAGTGGCAGCAGAGGTGTTGCCGTTTCATTCCCTGACCCCTGACACTCTCCCTCCCGAGTCCCATCGCCTCCGAGTGCAGAGGTTGTTTGTCATCTTCATTTGCAGGAGGAGGAGAGCGCCCTCTTCACTTGTATCTTCACAAACAGGGAGCCTCACTGATGTTCTCAAGTGGGTGTAGACCAGTACTTTACTGTGTCTTTCCTCGCCTGTAGGGCCACTGCCTTTTCCAATATTGACTCAGGTACATAATGATTTTGTAGTCGTCACTTCTGAGGACTGATCCAATACCAATACTAATATACATCACTTCTTACTCCATCAAATATAAACTACAAATCTTTTAATTCCCAGAGGGACAAAGTTGAAAGACGTTGGCATTTACAGGGTAGAAAGTTTCTGACAAAGCTTTGCTCTGTTGGTTCTAATATGGAAAATGTAGGAGTCCAGACGTTCTGTGCATTAAGAGTCTGTAATTTTAACTGTGCTGGTCTTGAGAGTTTATGACACTGTGTTGCTACAGCGACTAAGAAACACCATTTAATCTGTTTCAGTCACATCTGGTTGATGACTGATTCACTGAATAGAGTCAATATTGCTCCTGATGCCGTTCCAGTGCATCAAATAGTTGCATCACTACTCACAGCTAATCATGGAGATGTGATGTGGATACTGTATAATTTCCCTAAAACACTTTTAATTAATGTCTCTAGGAAGATGTGATGAAACCTGCCTCTCTCAGGTTCAGGTTCTCAAACTCCAATATCAACACATCAGTCAGCCAATCAGAAAAGAGGAAGCCCTCAGCCTTTCTTCTCATTGGCTGTTTTGTGTTTTTTTTGTGTGGTCAAATATAAATAAAGCAGACTTCAGGTAAAACGCTCAAGAGGCTGCATGGTGGATCGCGGTGGGTGGAGCTTTGCTGCATGGTTTCTTTTCTTTACATGACTTCATTATGACATCACAACGTTACAGAAGTCTTGACAGCTTGTTTTAAGGCTGTTTTTTTTTAATACATAAAATTTCTCAGTGGACCATGTGTTTTGATACCTAACCTGCTTTATAATCAAAAAACACACGAGTCTCATTCTATACAACATGTCACCTTTAAGTTTTTCCAGCTACTCTATCAAAACTGGACTAAACTCCTGAATTTCAGTGACTTGACTCATTTTGACGAATCAGATTTTTAATTCTGTATCACAAAATGTTGAATGTTTGTGTTCCTCAGATGTATTATGACGTCTTGCCTTTTACTTTTCATTAGCATGGCTAACTGCTGATTTAAAGGCTTCACTCTGTCAGGAATAAAAACTCTAGATCAAAGCACCGAGAATCTGCAAAACATAAAATTTCTAGTACTTATCCTAACTCATAAACTTTCTTTTCTAAATAATAACAAAAGGTAGCAGCTGTCCAAAAAAACCCAACATTTGTTGAGTTCAACGCCGGGCAAGTCCTGCTCTCAGGCACTTGCTGTTGTTTTTTACAAGTCTGTGTCAGCCAAAAGAGCCCTGGCCACTCATCAGAGTGTGTAGTACACTGGTCTAAGTTTAAGGTTATCAGGTCAGTCTTATCGAAGGCTCTCCTTTGAAGTGAGCACTGGCTCTGTTTCCCTGCTGATAAATACTGTATGTGGGCTCAGTCCGGGCAGACGTCCAGGTCGTGTGAAGGATGGAATAATTTCTGCTTGTGCGTGTTTCAGTGTGTTCCAAAACACTAACTAATATATTGCCACGGCTTGCCAAAAATAATTCTTCGACTATGATTTGATGCCGAAGAATGCGGCACTGAAGTTTTTAGGTGCAAACTCAAAGCGAGTTCCTGACCTCATCGTGTCATCGTTTCACCTACAGATTCCTACAGAATCAGTGAATAATATAGAAAAAATAAATTAAGTTAAAAAAAAACACATTTTTTATCGCTGTGACTTAATCCCGTTGTTTGTCATTGTATGTTAGTGCAATTTATCTCATGGCTTTTCACAGCTCAATCTGTAATCTTGCAGACAGATTAAGAGAGCATACTAAACAGGAGGAATTATATGATTAGAGATAATGGGTGGATGAAAGGCACGACTGCTAGTTGTGCTTGTAGTTTGGAGTGATGGGGGTTGGGGGGTGGGGTGGGGGGCTCTCTGTGGGATTTTATGAGCAGGAAAAAAGAAATACAACTGCAAGGGCTGAACTCTAACCCCCCCTTCTGACTTGGCTTCCAACCTTTCAGGGCGCTTTCCGACCTCTAACCCTTTGAGCTGTTTGACTGACCCAGGAAACGGTCCCGGGCTCCTCTTCTCTTTCTGACAGCGCAGTCAACGCCCGCTCCTCAGTACCATCTTTCCGACATTTGGTGAAAGGCGCGGTAATGAGATCACAATGGGAGAGTCGGACGCTGTGAAATCATACCGTGTTGACAGTGGGAGATCGCAGCCCATGAATTCTGCTTTTTTTTTTTTTTTAAAGACATCAGAAATGATGATAAGCCAACTGGTAACCATTATGCTGTTTGAAACTCGGCCCCGTCGTATCCTTCAAAGAATTTCGAGAACACACACATTAACATCTCGGTTCCCTTCAGATTTTTTTCTTTCCCCTTTTCTTTCTTTTCTCTCGGTGACCACAGTGGATTGGCATGGCAGACTTTGTAGAGGGACTCTATCCTCCGAACACACACACACACACACACACACACACACACACACACACACACCCCTCCTCAATCTAATACTGGCTTCTTTTGAAGTGTGGATTTTCTGGAGAAGTGCTTCGGCAGCCCTTCCCCACCGCCCCACACCCAAATCTGCCTATTGATGTATCAGGGCCCCGGCTTTCATATGGGGGGGATATGGTCCCTCGATTTTTGGGTCCTGAGCTCTTTATTGTAATATACTGTATCAGGGAGTGCTTCTCTCCTGGTATGCAGGGATTGAAAAGAACGGTCATGTGCTGAACTGATTAAGAAGTTGGTGGTGACCCGGGGTTAAACCCCTTGAAGAGGAGGGGAGGGGGGTAAAAATACAAAAGCGGTCGGAGCGAGTGAGCGAACGTAGTGGACGGATCACGGTGGTAAAAAAAAAATATATATATATATAGGTCACACGAAAGGGGCAAAAGAAATATCTTGTCCCACTTGAGGAGAAGTGAAACTTTGCAGAAACTTGAGGTCAAGCGTTCATCACAAGCATAAAAACAGAGGACAGAGAAAAAAGTTGAGATAACCTCATTAGAATTAACCTCTCAATTGTCACCCTGCCTTGTTTTGGTAAAGACACTTTTTCCTTATCATACTCCATTAAGTTGAGATTACCTCACCCCCCTGTCTCTCCCTCTCTCCCCTCTCATGATTCACGGCACCAGCAGCAGCAGCAGACTGTTTTCGTAGCTGGCTTGTCTCTTTGGAGGACTGGAGTAAACTGAATGGTGACAGCTTTGCCTGCCAGGCGAGTTGTGTGGTGCAGTGTCTGTATTGAGTCTAGGCTTGAGTTTTTTCACCCTCCTCCTCCTCCTCCTCCATCCATTTTCAGCCTCCTCTCTCCCCCTCCTCGGCGTTTGATGAGAATCAGACAGATTTAGCCGAGGTTTGAGCGAGCACAGGGGTCGGCCGGCTCTCTCTCTCTGCGCTGCGCACACACACACACACCGCTGCTGCTGCCGCTGCTGCTGCTGCCACGCTAATAGTGGCACAGCCTGGGACCGCCGAGATTACGTGTTACCAGGCCGAGATGTCACAAGCCCGCGGGGGCTTTTGTTACCTTCAAAGAGACGCCTGATCAGCCCTTTTCCTCCATTACTTTTTTCAAAATGACTCAGATGAAACAATGAGTGAATGAAGGGGCAGAGAAGACGGGAGGGGGAAAAGACTAAAAGAGTCATGAACTGCGACACATCTGCTCAGCCAAATTTTTCCTTCTTTCTTTCTTTCCATCCCATTTTACAGCCTATTGACAAGTCTGGACTGTCCTAGAAACTCTTATTGCAGGATTTCCGCTTCTCCCTTTGACAATTAATTGCGGGCCGCTGTCCTTCCTGGCAACAAAGTTACATTAAAAAGCACTGACCCGTCTTGATGGTTAACTTAACCCAGCTGAGCAAAGGCTTGCTCCAGCAATCAGATGTAACGGCATATTGCGTTTAATTTGGAAAAAGTGTGTTAAGGAGTCCGTGCTCTTTAGCTTTAAGTTTTCGTAAGGGGGGGGCGAGGGGCAGATCGGAAACTTTTTCCCGGCCAAATTGGTGGTCAAAGTCGCAGTTCCTCTGCTGCTGCTGCAGCGTGACAGTAGCCTTATCAGGCGTTTTTTTTTTTTTTGGTGAAGATGTCTCAATGCTGTCTTTGTAGGAAGCTCTGTCAGTCATTGCTCAGTGAAAACCGTGCAAAATCGAGCTAAGTGGAATTAATGAGCGAATTTTGCCCCCGAGACCTGAGACGCCTCTGTCTTTGTTTGTTAAAGTGAGTGTTTTCACTGCGGCCCTTTCGCCCTGGCATGGGGGCCTTGCCAAGATCTCTTGGGTCCAACAGGTAATTCCCAGGCATTTCCCCTTGTTTGGCTAAGGAGGAGGAGGAGGGGGGGGGAGTAGCGTCTACCCATTCTACCCATCCATGTATGTTAAAGTCATCAGCCAGTTGGAGGAAAAAAAAAAAAAAGGGGGGTTGCTGAGGGCAGCGGCGTCCGTAATGCTCATTACTTCATTCAGAAAAGATGTGTCCCATCCTGGGAAATGTTTTAAAACAGAGACGTGAGGAAAATGGAAGAGAAGAAGCTGTTGTCTTAAATGGTCCGTACTCTTTTCTACATCTGTCACCGTGCAACAGGAATAAAGTTTACTAAAGGGGGCGAGAGATGTGTGTGTGCGTGTGTGTGTTGGTGTGTTATAATTGGCAGCGTTTCCATTCGGCTTTGTGTACATCTGAAGGATAAACAGCACTTTTGATTCTTCTCAGATCTGTTGCAGCTAAAAGATGACCTCTCTTTAAAATGAAACCGTGCCATTAATTTCAGCCGTCTCCTCCAAGAGACGCAGCAGAGTCGTGTCTGTGTGAAGCTTTGATGCTTCAACTTCTTAGAAAGTTCTGTCTGTGGAAAACACGCTCATAACTAAACGTCCCCATCCCCATTTCAGAGTCCGACTCTGAACTACCTCCTGATATTATTATTTCTATCTCTGCAGCTTTTGAAGTTTGCATACAAGAAATAAATGCACACATGACTCAAACTCTGACTCTGGACAATTTAACATCAGAAGGATAAATGATAAGATAAGTTTATTTGATGCTCCCGCAGCTTTTTCTAACTTTGTTCCCCCTTTGTGCATTGCATTGTGGGAGATTGGTGTTAATCAACAGCACGATCAGAGATGAAGCAGCATTAGTTTGATTAATCGGCTGATTCTTCTCTCCGTTAATCAGCAAACTGTTTGATCTGGTAAATGGTGGGAAAACACACAAAAGAAAGCTCCGGTCACACAGGAAAAAGTGACTGTGATGAAGAATTGATCATCAAAGTAGTTTCCGCTTTTATTTCCATTAATCTGCTGATCACTTAATCAATTAATATTTCACAACACGGACAAAACTGTGAGGAATTATAACGCAGCTAAACGCACAATCATCGATCTGTGTATATACATGTATATTGTCACACCAGTGTTTTGAGTGTATGTGTGATCACTGTGTGTGTACTGGTGCGCTGCTTTGTAGGTCTTAGTGGGGATCCTCGCGGGCCCCAGTGTGACGACGATAAAAGCCTTGTGTGACGCTGAATCACCGGCCTTTAGAGGATTTCCACGGCCCTGAAAGGCGACTGTGATAATTCAGGGACAATCCTTCTCTGGTGGTCTCCCCCCCCACCCCCCTAATAACTATATCAGTAATTAAGAGATGAGGCCGAGCTGCGATCGGAGCCTGCGGCCGCCTCCTTACAACTCCGTACCCCCTCTTCTTTCCCCCCTGATCTGGGCCGACTGCGGCTCTGAGAAGACATCATCCGTGTACTCTTTAACCCTCATTCATTATGGTCTCACCATAATAGATAGCAGACTCCAGATAATGTCACTTTGCCTATATAACACTATGCGCCGTGTTTATTTTCGGTCGCTTTCCCCTTCGGAGGTTGCGCAATATAATAAATGAGCAGATCGTGGGACGGCCGAGGTCGACCGAAGCGTACAGGCTGTGGTGGTTACAGATATGGGAATTTCTTCCCATAACCCCCCTCCCCTCCTCCTGATTTCAACACCTTGTGATGTGGGGCCCATGCAGGCAGCATCTCCAGAGGGATTCTGGGTAATGTTCCCTCTGACAGGCATCAACGCAATTTGATTTTTGACAAATTCGCTGAGTGGATGACCCAGATTCAGTCTAATACCTAAGAATTTGAATAAAAGATATGGCATGAAGCAAAAAGTCACAAATATATCATATCATTTTGCATAAGAGTGACGTTTTTTCTTTATTTTCATCATTTGTGACCCGCTCTTTTTACAAAACATCAACAAAACATTATAACTTCTGAACCGTTTATGATAGAGACAGCATGTGAATTGTTAGATTCTCTGCTTTCCGAGGGTCATTGAATGGTGCCTCTGTGACAGCGTGTAATCACGTGGTACAGAAACAGACCCCAGAGTCCACTGGCCTTTAAACCAGAGACGTTCTATATTGTTTAAATGCAGTTTTCTCAGGTTTTCAATCGGAAAAAGAGAGTGGAAGACCATAATTCAAATGGCCATATCTTGAAAACTATCCAATGTATGATTTGACTAGGCAAGGGTATCATTTTAAAGCGTATTTTCTCCTCTTTACATTGATACCAAAATCTCAATTTTGAAATTTGCATCACTGTGACTCATTTTGCTGGTTCAGGTCACATTTTATAACCCATCCAGGGATCCTGACCCTCCACCAGCCTGGGAAACATTGAGTTAGATCACGGCCACAGCTTCAGCTCAGTGTCTGCTCTCATACAGTAATTGAGTTGATTGTTTATCTCATTTTCTAGTATTCAGTTTCTTGTATCTCTCCTGTCTTGTTTAGTTTTAAATTAATACCATGACTCTGGTTCAGTTGCCAACAACAACAACTACAACGACGACAAGCCAGACAAAAGTGCAGTTGTTGATGTTCTGTGTTTCTACTGTGGCACATAATCGACTCTATCTGTGAAGAATTGTCTAAATGGAGCCGGAGCTGTTGCGTTTTTCACAGACTGTTAATTTTTTTTTTTTTTTTTTTGTTAGTGGGACTTTGATTATTGTTGTTTCATTGCTCCTGGAAGAGAAAACACCCCGTGAGTCATTTAGCCACAAAAAAAACATAGCAAAAAAAAAAAAAAATCTGTCACAAAAGTTTGGATGATCTGGTCTGTAAGCACATCGCTCGTTTTTGTTTCTTTTTCTTTCTTTTTCTGGCACTTGCCACCTCGACTCTCCTCCTCCTCCTCCTCCTCCTCCTCTTCTCTCAGCATCTCACAAACCCTGTGGTCAGCGAACGTTAAGAAGTTATGGATGAGCATACTGATTCCTCAGATGAGCAACCCCCCCTTCCTCCATCCTCCCCCTCCTCCTTATTCTATTCTGTCCTAATAGGAAACAGGACAGATTCATCCTCCAATCCGCCGTCCACCCCCGGAGGCCCATGATTGGGGATGTGTATGGTGGGGAGAAACCAGGGATGACAAATAAAGGCTGAACTCTTGAATGGCAAGGTTCTGCTTCCCGTGGCTCTGTTTGCAGCGTGGACCCCGGAGGCCATAGCCCCTCCGCCCGGGGGGTTGTCAGTTACTGATGGCACTGTTGTTGGTTCCAGTGTGAAGGGGGCCGAAGAAGCCCCACCACAATCCCACTTGTTAAATAGCATGAATTAATGAAGTGGCGGAGCTGGGAACTTCCTACCCCTGAGCAACTTTGGGGGAGAAAAAAAAAAGAGGGCCACTTCCTTAGCATTTCTATGGGCCCCCAACTTCTTTTCATCCTGTCAGCCTCCCTACACCCCTCCCGAAACCCTCCACCACCACCACCACCCTCCTCCCTCCTCCTCCTCCTCCTCCACCCTCAAAAACTTCTTCTCCTTTTTTTTTTTTTTTTTTTGAAGTCCTTTAATCCTCAGGATTTATGCCGAGTTGGGAACAGCAACTGATAAGCGGCCCCCAATAAGCAAAAAAAAAAAAAAAAAAAAAGATGGCTTTTGCAGAGTCGCATATGTAAATGCAAATGTTGAACAGTGGTCATGGCTAACGGCACGGAAAAGTTGAGATGAAAGAAAGTTGCAGATGTGAATGTTTGTGTTTCTGCTCCCTCACTGAAACACATCCTCCTGCAAACCTTTTTTTTTTTTTGCTAGCTCATTTCACAGCTCACGGTCCAACTCCATCTCTTCTCGAACCAACTTCGCCTCTGAATCTCGCTGAAATCTTTAAATATCCTTTCGCAAGACTCAAGACTCAGCAGCAGGACAGCATTCCCATGGTGCACTAGTCTCCATTTTTATTGCCTTACCTTTCTGAATATACATTATTTATGAAACTCCTTCAGATTTAGTCACTGGTTTATTAGTCTTATGTTTCTTATGATGTCAGTCTTCTGCACACCTGATTTACAGATAGGCAAAGACACAGAAACACTTTTATAGAACTGTAAACTGCTCTGGTGATGCTGATGGATGGCAGCAGCGGTACAGTACCTCTAGTGTTGCACATGGCAGCAGGGGGGGGTCGATTTAAAATCCCCTTCAATACCAAACCCGAGACAATATTTATCAACCCTTAAGTGAAACAGCCCAAAGCCAAATGCCACCTGAGGGAAATTCATTCGTTTCAGGTCTGTGTCTTGCTGTTTCATGAGAATGCTGCACTCTTAATGGTCCATGAGGCTCATACTTGTTGATTTAATGCACCCCTAAAACGCAAAGTTCACACATACCCAGAGTGTAGGATTGCTTTTAAGAGATGACGCGCATGGATCCAAACATGCTGACACCCTTTGTCCTTTCATTCGGAGGAGGGGAGGGAGGGGTGTACGAGTCAAGTTTATGGAGACAGATTGGCCTTTAGACCGCGGTTGCACCTAGACCTGGCTCATCTCAAAAGTCCTCTGCAGCGAACCCATGCAGTGAATCACTCAGACTCGGGCCGAGGCAGCTTTGCAGATAACACAGATCCCCTTTGAGGTAAGGGCTGGTTGGCCGCCAGTTCCCTAATGGGAGCTTGTTTATACTTTTAGAGTTTTTATCTGTTGCGAAGGGCCCTCCGCCATACAAAGGCTGGAATTCCTCTCGTAAAAAGCTTGATGCCGCGGTGCAAAAATCACGTAAATAAATAAATGAACGGAATAATCGGTCAAGGTGGGTGGAAAGGCAGCGGTGCGCCCGTCGCATGCAACAGAAAAAGGGGGCTTCGATGGTATCTCCTCCTGACTCTGGACCAGACATACATGCAGGGTCCACTTTCCTTGAAGGGGGAGAGTAAACACGGACCTCAGAGCTTCGGCTCAGTTGCTCATTTTAGGAGCAAAAACACTTTAAAGACTGTGATCCCGAGCCGTGATAGGGAGGTTTCCATAATGCCTTTCTTCCAAGAGAGCAGCATTTACATGGCGACTCCTGCGGGCAAAGTAACTGATGTAGACGTTTCAATGTCTGGCCGCACCAATTTTGATGGCGGCCATTTATTGCAGTTATTATTGGGTGATTATTGTGGGCTGTTTTGGTAATGCACAATTATGGTTCATTCATTGAATGTTATTTCAAGCATATCAAATCTATTTTCAGCCTCATGTAGAAGAAACAACTTCCCTCGTCGGTTGGAAAACAAACATTAACACTTTTTGTGCATGAAGCCAAATGACTCCCTTGCATGAAAACAATGCGGCTGGAACAAAAATCTGTATTTGAGTTTCAGTTTTCTGTTATCAAGAGAAAACCACACAATAGAAATTTATTGTGGTGATATATAAGGGGTTCCATCAGCTTGTAAAGTTTAGTAGCAAGAATCAAACTTGTGATCTACGATTAAACCTCAGAAATAGCTGAACAATTGAAAACTTTTTATGGAAAACACTGTCAAACCAAAAATAATGGCCACAGTTAGCCAAGACATCATCATAGTAGCTTTATCTCAACAACTAGCAGCCCTTTAGAAAACTAATCAGTTGTACAGTATATAACTTACCTCTTAACACTTTTTAAATTGATATATGGAAAAATATATTTAGCTACTTTGGCTTGAATTGGACATGTCCATCTATGCTAACCTTTCAGATCATTACAGACTTTTATTAGCATGATATTTGTGTAATTTGTTTGTTTATTGTTGGATTTTTATTCCAGTTCCAGTTCACATCATTATAAAACTGTATCCAGACTGCAAACTAAACAGTTCATTAGCAAGCTGACGTTTGTTTTGTCACACATGCTAGTTAAGCTAGAGCTGCACAACAGTCACTGCAACGACTAATCTCTACGTCTAATCTCTAATTTCTGTGCAACCTATTAAACTGCAGTTTCATAATGGCTTAAATCTCGAGAGATCACGACCAGACTAAGTTTAAACCACGAGAGGAGCTCAGAGCAGTGGCACAGTAAGAAAAAAAAACAAACAGGCAGTGTTTTGTTGGATAGCACCTTTTCACTACGTGTGATTTACTCACTTTCCCCCGACCAGCTTGTTAACTATGATATCACGGCAGCAGCCCAGAGTGAAATAATGAGCAGGTCATAGTCGACTCTTCTCGTGGATAAAACACTGCAAAGTGACCAGCTTCAGCTTCCCGGCGCCGCGGCTCCCTCCCCCTGCTGTATTTCCCTGTGAAGGAACCCCTGTGGACGCCGTCTGACTCTCATCCCCCCTCTGCAACAAAGACCAGAGGAGCTGCAGGTAGCGCTGATGCTAAACCGGCTCCTGTTTTTTTTTTTTCTTTTTTCCCAATAAGTCGGGGAAAGGGAGGGAGGGAGGGCTTCAGTGAGCACCCCTTTGAGAAGTTTATGAAATTAACCAATTAGGACCTGCAGGGTAGTGAGATAGAGACAAGAAAGGAAAAGAAAGACCCTTCTCTTTCTCTCTCTCCCTCTTTCACACACTCAAACACTCACTCACACACACACACACACACAGTCATTGCCCACTCTTCCCAAAGCCCAGCATGGATTAATCACTCTGTCTGGCCGAATGAATGGTCGTTCACATCGCGTTGGCCTGTTATTTACAATTAAATAGTTAGACAATAAAACTCACGCCGTGGAGTCTGCTCAGTCCTTCTGGGCCTGCTCTCACTGCACCGCTTTGTCCTTATTTTGTTTTCTTTCCCTCATTTTTTAAAAAAGTCGTTCACCTCATTACGTTATTTCGTACTCTTCTGTTTTGTTTTCTTTGCTTTATCAGCCCCTTCCAGTTTTCTTTCTCTTCCATTTTTCCCCCATTTTCCGCTCATTTCGGCTCATTTCTCACTTTGTCTCTTGCTATTTCTTTATTTTTGTTTCTTCTCACTGTGTCATATACTATAGTTTTCAACATCCCTCCCTACCACTTATAAGTTTAACTTTCCTATGCAATCTGTCTTCTCCTTCTCTATTTTTAATTCCTTTTCCCGTCTCTCTCTTATTTTGCTAAGAAGGAGCAGAACCAGATAATGAGCCGAGGAAAGGTTCCCGGCCCATTAGCTTTTCGATGGAGTAAATCCGCGGATCTGTATGACTCTTTATGTTTTTATGGTGTCAGCTGAGTCAAATCACTGGTAAACATATTGATACGATGAGTCTCTGGGTCACATGCACATGAGCAGTAGCAGCTCTGCAGCACGGATCAGCAGCAGCAGCAGCAGTGTAAGCCTACGTGTTGTTTAATGCACACTATTGGTTTTCTGAAAGTGTTGTTAAACCATGTTTACTCAGATCTGATCATTTGCTGTGTGGGCGGAAGTTGTTTTGGTTTCAATAGAAGACTAAATGCCGGTAAATTGCTCCGTCTGAACAGAAGGAAACCTGCTCTTATGTCGCCAACAAGGAAGAAAAGGAAGGGAAGTGTGATTTTAGATGATTGGAATCTAATAACCAGCATTCATTTTAACCATTAAAACTTCAGAGGCTGTTTGGTGTGTTACCGCAGCTGGAGAATAATGTCCAACGGCTCTGTAGCTCAGCTTTCCACCGTTAGTTTGGTGACCAATTTAGGTCCAATAGGAAGCAGACAGCCCAAGTTCCACTGTGTAGATTTGGGACTGAGACTTTAATTAGTGTGAAGGGCAACACCGCAGCATCTTGATGTGTAATTGTGAGTTTAAGGCTGTTAACTATCCAGAAAAACACAGATTTTATTGCATTCGCTCCTCAGATTGGCACATCTCGCCCGCTGTGCCATGATTACATCTTCTCTCCGTATGTGCATGTGTTTATAGCGCAATTAGCAGCAGCATCATTCATTAACCTCCTCTTCAGTCTGGAGGTAGAACTGCAGCGTATACAGTGGCACACATGGAACGTGTTTACCATTCAGATATAACCTCAGTCTTTGTTCACTTTTTCAAACAACACAAACACAGACACACACATGAAAAAACCTAGATCAGAAACATGAAATACTCAGAGACACGTACACAGTTTGTCCTACATTCATACCTGTGCTTTCAAACACACTGTCGCACCAGACAACAGAGGCCGGTCGGAGGACAGACGGCGACTTGTGTCCAGCAGTAAACGGTCAGTCATATCCCCCTGAGACTCAGCATTTACTACAAAACAAATAACAGGAAGCTGCGCTGGCTGCGCTCAGTGGATTCCAACAATCCCCACCCTTGTGTTTCGTTCCCTTCCCTCCTTCTGCTGACTTAACTTTACGACCTGCTTCAGCCTCGTGTCGCCTCGGTCAGATGTGGCCCCGAGCGGTTTGACACTGAGCAGTGGCACTGGGTATTGTCTCAGACACATTGTGACTCAGGGAATTGTTTGTTTCTTCAGTTTTTTTCTTTTTTTTTTTTTCCTGATTTAGAAGTACTGTAAAGACCAAAGAAGGGAAAGTAGTGAAGTGAGTTCTTTGTACAAAAGACAATAAAAACAGACAGAAAACATGTCTGTATTCTGGATCGTTGCAAGGTTTCAGCCTCAGCTGCACTTTCTCTGTGTCCTTCTTTTCTTTTTTTTTTCTTGTGCTGTGCGTTAGTTTATTGCAAAAGCAGAAGTGGAGTTTGCCTTGGAAACTCTTGGTGCCATCTCAGATCTTCCTCACTTGAGTCCGAAGCATCTTTTTTTTTTTTTCCATGCAACAATCCTCCAAGTAATTTGTGAAAGTGGTCTCTGCTAAAAGCTTTTCCTCCTTTGAAACCTCTTGTTCTGAAATGGGGGAAAAGGCGCTATTTGAAAACTCTTGTCACATTTCTCTCTGAATAAATGACTCTCGACATCACGGTAAACGGATGAGTTATTTTGTTGGGTTATTTTTTGCCTTTTATAAACACTGTTGTGATGGATAATTGAGCCAGCTGTTGTCTCCCCTCCCCACGAGCCCACCATGGATCTCAAATATTTTCTTAAAAAATGAAGTGGGGCGTTGCAGCATTCAAACTTTTTATTCTCTGCTGTTAATCTCCACACATATAGCATGTATTATATGAGCATATAGCCTCCAGTGGTGAGTAGCATTGGTTTAGGTTGTAAATCCCAAATGCTGGTTGTAAAGCTGATTTACAGACATGATGGCCACAGTCAGTTACAGTTTGAACTAAATCTGGCTAAGCTCTGTTTATCTTCTAAATCTGGATGCTGGAGAACGTTTAATTAGTGTCAATAGTGGTTTAATTATCCCATTCGTTTTCATGTCATAGATTATGGCCAGCGTGCAGCGCTGTATAAATACACTTGTGTTACACTTGTGGAATGCGTGGAAAATGACCAAGATGTAGTACCCTAAAATTTGACATCCCCATACTCAGCGAATAGATCTTGATCACACAGGGAGAGAAGGTTAATCTTTATACTCTGTATTTCTGCTGTTTTATATTTGATGGTAACACAGAGCAGGCTCATTCTGACATACATACATTTTAATCATAATACAGCAGTGTGGATTTGGAAGTCTTTACGTTTCATACTTACACATGAACCAACTTTGGACAATGTCATCAAGATAGAAATAAACAGCCGGGCCAAGCGAAGGCGGAGAGGTTTGGAAAACTGATTACAGGCCTTCGATTTCTAGCCCACATTCGACCGGAGAACCAACATATTTACTGTATAACATTTCAGGAATAGATGAGAAGAGAGAAACAAAAAAAGAAGAGAAAAACGACTGTTTAACAGAAAATAGCATCACTCTTTTCGATTGCCAGCTCCACGGTGTTTGCCAATAACAACATCGAGGGGGAGTCTGTTGCAGAGAGGAGTGCACTCTTCTTTGGATGGATTACATTTACAACCTGAACCTGAAATCTGCCCAATAAAACAAAACAAAACAAAACAAAAAAAGCTGATGACTGTCGTTCTCTTGGCAGCGACGTGCACACAACACTCTGCCTTTATCTCATCGCTCTTACTATCTCCACAAAGGCAGACTAAACCACATTTAGGGTATTTGGGGTAAAGGTTTTATCATGTGTGCATACACTGTACCGTGCCCTCAGTTTGACTTATTGAGGATAAATGGCATGTGTAATCATTGTTTGTTTTTATACGTGTGTGTGTGTGAGCGTGTGCACGACGTGTGTGTGAGTGTAGGTGAGATAACGCAGAATACGTCAGCCCAGGGCTTAGATTAGGTTTAGACCATGTTGAGTGATTCACTTCTGGGTTATCTTAATTCTTTAAGATAAGGTGGACAGTTCTCAGACTCCCACACTCTGGCTCTTTCACCGTGCTGCCTTCCTTGGATCCTACCTGTAGAGTCTGCGTGCGTGTACGTTGATGTCAGCGATGGGAACTTGGCGTCGATGCAGATGATTGAGCTCAGAAGCGTCGTAACCAGCCAAACACCGGTAACACGACCCGTTGGGTTACTTTAAGTGCTCTGAATAGACATTCAGCGTACACATAGAGTATTCATCTCGCCGGTGCGGTGCTATATGTTCACATTTGGGTTTAATTGGCTCACGCGCACCACAGTGCAGTGGCCTCGAATGGCTCATAGTCAAGACTTCAGCCAGTGATCTATTCTCCAAAGACAAAACGGCAAAACTGTAATACCACTTATTTTCTTAACCTCTGGCCAAAGAATAATGAACATCTGCAAAAATTACACATCTTAATAACATTTTCCAAAAGGCCCTCCATAGTTTTGTTTGACATCATCGAGCCCCTATGTCCACCACCACCACCACCACCCCTCCGAACCCTTTCCTTCGCCATTTCTACCCCGAAATCTCACATTGTCCCCCTTAGAAAACGTTCTCCCCCTTTTCCGACTCCCCAGGCCCAGGCGTTCCCACTCGCAGTGACAGACACCATTCATTAGTGGTCCCGTATTTGTCCATGCCGTTCAGCCTTTTCTAAACAAAGGAGATGAAGCAAACACCCAGGAGTGTCTAATGGTCTCCCCAGCTGTTGACGCACTAATTGCGGAGGCCTCGGAGCGCCCGGATCTGTCTTGTGAGGGTCGTGATGGATCTCTGAGAACAGTTGCAGATGAGACCGGTCGTAGAAGAGACGACGCACCCTAAGGTTCGGCTCAGCACGGAGAGGATGGCATACATCATCCCCGATTTTGATAAATAGTTTCCTTTCCCAAACACAGCTGCCTAGTCAGATTTAGATCCCTCTTCATTTTTTTCTCTCTCTACCCCGCTGCCCCAAGAAAAAACGTAGACATTGTGGATAAATGTTAGTGTCCAGCCCACCTGAAATCACTCAGTGGTGTGTGGAGAAGTGCCGTACGGGATACAGTGTGGGATGCATTATCCATGTCTGCCTCTGGAGCACCGCTTGACCGTCCTGAACTGTAAATTATCGAGCAGTCGTACCATCTGTTGACATACCTTAAAGCCTTAACATTGTTTTCTGAACATGTACAGTTGAGTCAGCTAAATAAGGAATTTTGCAAAGCTCGTTTTCAAGGTTTATTGCTTTAATTTATTGCAATGTAGCTTTACAGTACATTATACGTAATGCGAACCAGTGTTGTCCATGGTAACTGGCTTGAACGAACCATAAAGTTACATTTAAGGGTCTACATTCAGTATTGGCTGCCTGTATGCTACATTACCATGGTCTTGCCCCCACATACTTGTGTTCTTTTACTAGTTAGTCCCCTCTGGTATGCAGTAATAGCCAGAGAATGCAAAGTACAGCACTTGATGCCATTTGTCATTGTTTGACAGATTAATCCAAAGCACCTCACAGCGCCACGAGACCTTTTCAGATCTGGCCTTGTGCATGATACACTCTAATCACAGAGCTAAAATGGTCCGCAGTTACTCAGAGTGACGCAGTAAACCAAGTTTGTTCATTAATAACATGAACTAATCGTTGGCATTAGTAGAGTATACAACATGACAAATAGAATAGATTTCTTCCTTCAGAGCTCCAAACACAGAAATACACCATGAGTCAGTGTTTGACCACAGAGGGATCAAGTAAACTTGTTAATTGAGGTACAGAATCAGTAGGAAAATGTAGAAAAGATACAACATACTATCACTGCAAAGTCCAATACAAATAAGCCACCTCCATCTGCAAATGAAGACCATGTGAAGCGGTTGAAAGTCCCTGAAAAAGCTAGTTCTTGGACCTGGAGTTGGAATTATAAGAATTGCTGTTCATGCTTTCATCAAATATATATATACAATATATCAAATACAATGTCTTGATGGCTTGATAGACCCATATCAACTCCTACAAACAAAGGAAAACCAAAAAACTGAAATATAAACTAATGATACTGATTTGTGATTGTGTGAGAAAATGTTTTATCCATTCAAAGTTAAAAAAAAAAAAAAAAAAGTCCCACTGGCTGTGTCTCAATTGGACTGTCTGAGACCGCTGATCTGAGGTTGGAGACTCAGACTCAGACTCATTTTGAATTTTTAGCGAATGGAAAGTTTTTGTTCCAAAATGTAGAAAGTTTTATTATGTAGGGAAGAAACTTTTTGAGCAAAGTTATCACAGTATGAGGATTATTGAGCCATGTCTGGCCTTTAAACTACAGTATAAGAAGACAATATTTAATGAAAATATGGTGAATTACAGTTATGATTGTATAAAGTTGCTGACTAGAACCTGCACATTAATACACTTTTAAATGTCTTTATGTCTGCTTACAATTGCACCATTGTGACTATTAAATCAGTGTGTTGCTTATAAATAGTCAAATAGGGTCGAGTTGTTGATCTAAACTCTGATCCAAACTTCTGGAATGTTTTTTATTATTCAAAGTCGATTCCTCCACTTTAAGTGTAAAAGAAAGGTCCAGCTGTATTGATGCATTCGCTTTTTTATGCTTTCACACACACCGCCGGGCCAAAATACCCCGCTGTTGCATTGATCTAATGAACAGACATGACATAATCTTGCAATTTTCTCTTGAGAACAGGATTGTCACCAGAGCAACGGAGCAACTATTTTCGAATTTTGCCTGTCAACGCCGCGTTTATGAAGATACGCCGTTGGCCCGGTCGTCCTCTTTTTTGAGAGAGAGACGATAAGAAAGACGGTGAAAGAGAAACGGAGATAAACTGTAGACGTGTGTTTTTCGGGGAAAAAGTACTGAGTGAGAAAGTGTGTGTGTTTGCGTTACGTCTTAGATAAGGAGGTTTTAGCAGTGGAGCTGATATGTCTGCCAACTGCATCTGCTAACGCTATCGTATCACCCTCTGTCTGCTCAACTCTCACACCTAACAACTCTCTCCTCTTGTTAAAACACCATTCATGGGTCAGAGTAGTCTTTTCCCCCCTGATTCAGATCCTTGGTTCAGCAGAAAACAAACAAACAAGCAGTCATTGGTGTGAGATTATGTCAAAATCTTCTCACGGCGCAACAAACTTCCCTCCTCCGGTCCGTTTGGTGTTTGTTTCACGTGAGCATGTTTGGCTTTCGAGTAATGAGCCCGATCTGTAAAGGTAACAAGCAGGCCAGGGAGTGCTTTTGACAATTCCTTCCCCCCGTCTGTCTGACCTTAATCTGGATTAGTTGATTTTCTTTCCTTGGATTAACAGCTTGTGGTTCAATTAAACATCACGCAGCCCAATGAGTTTGAATCATGGCATTAGAGTGCGGCAGGGAGGCTCGAAGCGTAACTGAAAAAAGCTCCAGCTTCAGTGTTTCCTCCGTGGGAATCCAGGCCTCTGGCTGTCCGGCCAAACCATCTGGCCTGGAGAGATTCTTTTGGCCTACCAAGTCTTAGGGCTACCGTGCAATGCAAAGGCATTCCTAGACAATGTGGAGACATACAGAGCGGCGGTAGCTAAAGGGTTAGAAAGACTCTCTCTGAAAGGCAGTGTCGGGCCTTAACTATGAAAACATTCCTCAGAAGTATACTTTTTTTTTTGCATGAGTTGCTTTATGCACAGTGACAAAGAACTGTATTATATAGTGAGGTTAGATTGACTGTGAAAGGCACAGCGCTCTCTCTAGCTTCCTTCTTTTTTTTTTAGCCCGCAGCCATTATAGGACACTGTGGTAAAGGGAAGGTTCATATTTAATTTGTTTTAACCCCAAACCAATGTAGTCGGTGATAATTGGTAATGATTATGAATGACTTAGAAGCTAAAATACATATACAAAAGAAAGTGCTAGGTTAGCTTCTTTGTGTATTAACTCCAGTATTATCAATTCCTGATGAAAGAGGGCTGTCTAGGTAACATGCTAACCTCAAATTAGCCATTTTAGACCTTGAATGTAAAGATAAGCAGTTCCAAAATGATCAATATCTGGTTATAAATGACTTACAAGCTAAAAAGCTAGCTAGAAAGAGTGCCAAGTCTTGCCAGCTAGCCTTTTATTGTGCTTGGGCAGCTTGCTACGTTAGGGAAATTAGCCACTTTAGCCCACCGCTGTCAAGGAAAGTCAAGTGTTGGCGTGCTTTACCTCCAGTACCATCAGTTATTGGTTATAACTTACACATTGACATTTTCCGTTATATTTTTAGTGTTGTTAGCTTATATGCAATTTAAGTTTCCAGTGCCGCTTGTAGCCTATGTTTGTTTGTTTTTTATTGTAACAAAAAATAGACTGGAAATAAGAAGGGCTCAATCTTTGTCTCTAATTTTCACATTTCCCTAGCTCTATGCTTAAACGTTTGAATATGTAAGAAAAAAAATCAATGAAATGATTGTGCTGAGTTAAAAAAAAACGCTACAGCAACTTGAACCACACAGTCACAGTTTGAATCTGTGCGCTGACTGGGAAAACGTGAAGAGACTAACTTGAATGAGAAACACCTCTACAATAAATAACATTTAGCTGCCCTTGAGAAAAGCACTTAACTGCTTATTCAAGCCACAAGTGCTTGAATAAAGCCTCTCAGTTGCCAACAGTAGATGGCTGTGCCTGCACCAGCCCAGCAGCTCCCAGGTGTGAATGTGTGTAGCTGTGTGAATGTGAGGCAGGTGAGTGAGTGTGTGCTCAGCAAAAACCTTTCTCTGCCTGGGAAAAGGACGAGGATTCAATGGTTCACCGACGAACCGAGCCTCGCGTCAGATGGAAATTATATCAGTGTAATGGAAAATAAACCCCTCACTGTGGGACCGTCTGGCCTGCTAAATTACACAGAGGGGGTTTGGGACGCACAGTAGCATTTATTTTGGTGTAGATTGTTTTATTATTTCTCTTAATGACCTGGCTATTGTTTAAACGGGTATTAACGGTGGTGGCCCGCTGCTGGATTTACTAGAAACCTGAGCTACATGTCAAAGGAATCTCAAATGAAAGAGGAGCTCTCGTGTGCAGTGGAAAAATAGAAACAGGAATTAAGACCAAGAGAGGGGAGAGGAGTCTGCAGGGCTGTGCACGAGGGTAGGGAAGAGATTGGACGAAGTAAAAACCAGAGAGACATGACATTAGTGAGACTGACAGTGGATATTGAAGGTTTCTAACATGTTTGTTTTGCCAAGAGCTGACATTTTTTCCTGCTGCATGTCTTCATTATCATGTTATATTTAGGGATTCTGGTTGGATTTGCTTGTTTTAGCCGCTCATCATGGGGAATTCTTGACTCTTCTTCCTCGTTATGTGCTTTTAAATGCCCTCATCCTTCCTAAGCTCCATGTTCCCAGTTGCAGACTCTCTATCAAATATTAGCTTTTTCAAACCGAACTTAAGATTAAACCGGAAATCATCCGGGGTTTCTTTCTCCACAGATTTCACACATGCAGTGGGTAGTAAAAGACTAAGTTGACCTTGTGCATAGGTGGATAGTTTTTTTTTTTACGAGTGCCCCTTTAAGGTCACAAGAAAAAGTATTGCTTCCTTAATGTGATTTATTTCCTGTAGAAACAGGATGTAGGCGGGACGTAATACAATGAGGGATCCATGTAAATATAAACCACTTAGTTCGGCAGGAGGGTGGGACTGTTCAAAAAGACTTACAGATTTTATTAGCTTGACTTTTCTTTAAATGATGTTGATGAGTCATTATTGTAGCTGTGGTTGGGGAATGAAGCATCCAACCCATGATATGTGATATTTAGTGAAAGGGCCGGTATTGGCACAACATGTTTGGTCTAACACCGTAGAACAAAGGCGGCAGTACAGCTGAGAGAGTGAGCTGCAAAAAAAAAAGTGTGGAGGGGGGTTCAGGAGGAAAGAAAGGGAGGTTAAGAGGAGGGGAGAATAAAGAGGGAGAAAAGAAGCAGAGACAAGAGGCCCGATTGACTTTAGGGCCTCACTTGTCTTTTTCTGGTCTCTCAATTGCTGCCCTCATTCCCCTTTTCCACTCTCTCACCTCCTCCCCCAACTCTCTTCTCCCTCTCTCGCCCTTTTGTGGAGCCAAGTGGTTGGTTACGTCCATGCATGCCGGTGGAGGTGGAGGTGGTGACTGCTCCTGTCGGTGACTAGATCATATGTGACACTGTAAGCCCTTTTACCCTGGCGCAGCCCTTCTTAAATCCTCCCCTCTGCACTGACTGACACCGACCAGACGTCCACAGGCTTAGACCTTAGTCGCTTTCTTTTTTTTTCTTTTTTCTCTTCCCCCTACTGCCCTGGATGACGTGCAACCGTCAGACCAATGTTTTGATTTCCTGACGTGGAGTCCACAACCGCTCGTATGGTAGTGATACTGGCACAGCTTGTGGTCGTACCGATGTTTTTTTCCCGGAGTCCATAACAAGGCACGAAAGTGGTGCAGACAGTTTGTGGGTAAATATTTTTTTAATTATGAGGAGGACGTCCTTTTGAAACTGTCCAGTGCACTCACATAGAAAAAAACAGGTCTTATTCTATAACACCGTATGTGCCTTGGGATACGAAAGCTAAAGATAAGCCTCTCTTGCGTGTTTCCCAAAGAAGAAACTTGTGTATTTGTGTTATCCGGCGCTGTCCTGTCTAAACATATCTCATGAAGATTTTTGGTGCCGAACACGATCCGCCACTCTTCTCCGTTGGACGCACTGTTTAAAATGTTGTGTAAATGTTGAATTAATATGTCACTTGTCAGGGCTGTGTTTGTGTGTTCGCCTGGGCGTGGAGTGACTTTGCGGATACTTTTGTGTATCTTAGGTTTCATCCCCACGTTGTTTGCCGCAGATATTGATAATGAGTTTTGAATTTTGTTGTTGCTGTAGCGCCCAGACTAAACAACTCCCCTGCTAGAAAACACCAACTTTTGTCGGACTTTTTGGTTGTTCGGTGTTTTTTAAGAGGGGCCTTTGTTTGAGTGATTGCTGATTGCTGGTTTCACTTCCCAAGCAGGAGAAGGACAGCATTGGTCTTTTGTTGTCTGAGTATTTCTTTCTGTCAAATTCCCAAATACCCACAAGTCCTGTTGTCTGGGCGGGCGGTCTGTCTCTTATTTTTTTTGGAGGGGGGTAAAAGTCTGGCGGATTTATTTAAAGGAAGAAGTGATAGAAATGAAGAACAGAAGTCATCTGCTTCATCCTCTTCTTCTTCTTCTTCTTTCCCCCCGATGGCACAAAGTACATGTCAGGGCTGCTGGAGAGGTCAACTAACAAATCACACCCTTGTGCTAAACTGGGGTTTTGACCTTAGCTCCCACAATGCAACTGCTCTGCGGAATTAATCATCACCTCCTGACCTCGCGCGCTGACCCTTTAAACCCTGGAGAAAACCTAAAGGTGTTATGGATGATAGTGAGAGACCAAGAGAAAGGAAGAGGAGAGTGAGAAAAAAAAGTCTTAAGAGTATGAGCTGTTTCCTCTCTCATGGGGGCGTCTATGGGCCCTTTATGAGTTGACAATTAATAGTCTCTGTAGGTTTCCTGAATGGGGAATTGAGACGAATTGTCTCTTGGCTATTCAGCTGCGTTCAAGCGTGCCGCCAAACAAAAAAAAAAAGAAAGAAAGAAGAAAAGAAAAAAGCGATGGCTGCGAGGGCGAATCACCCGTAAGGCTGTTTTTGAAACATTTCCTTTTTGTTTTGCAGACATATGCCCTATGGGAAGACCCCCATACTCACAGACTCACATACACACATACACTTACACTCTTTAGTGACCATTTTGAAAACGCCAGACATCTGCCAAAACAGAGCCACTATAAAATAGTGATCTTTCAACAACTCCTCTTATTGCGGCGCTTTTTTTCTTCTTTTTTTTGCTGCGGGACCGGTGAGAGAAAACAGAACGTATTGAGTGTGACATTTGTTTGTTCGTGCTTGACGTCTGAAGGCAGAAATTATATTCGCTCATTTCAGTAGCCGCAGAGCGACATGCTATACGTCACTCGCTCTTTTATTTTTAAATATTTTTTTGCTTTCCACACAGTGATGCATTGATGTCATGGCCGACGTGCTTTAACTTTGAGAAGAGAGCGCCTCAAATTATGTGGAACTCCAAATGACGAGCGAGGCCGGAGAAAGTTCTGCAAAAGGATGAAGCTGGGAATCAGTGGGAGATAATGAAATGTGCAGGCAACATGGGAAGGCTATTGAAGTTTTTTTTTTAATCCGCTAATGATGTCTTAGAGCCCTAGAATTCGTCTTTTTTGGCCACAGGATTTCTTCCCATGCTATTTTGTCTCGGGGGGGCTGAAGTGCATACAAATGGCTTGTTAATTAAGATGGATGGTACTTCTAAAAAGCCCATCTTCATGATAATAAGAGAGAGTTAAACATGTGGAGCCTTGTTAGACCTCCGTGTAGCGTGGAAGAAGTGCGTGTGGAGGTATGTGTGCTGCTGCGGCGGCACTGAAGGGAAGTTTGGTGCCTTTTACGGCCACATGTATGAATGCGCTTGTCATATCCTACCGTGTGATTGGTTCACATTTTCACCCATTTGTACGTCTGTGTGAGTGTGAAAGAGAAAAGAGGAGCAGAGCCATCTCGAGGCCCTCCAGTCTGTTTCCATGAATGGCCCCAGCGGGGGGAAACTGTCCCTCATTGTCAAGTTATTTGGCAGAAGTCCTTTTTACGCCACCTCATGTTAAATTCATCAACATTTCTCCGTCATTTTTTTTTTTTTTTTTTTTTTTACTTCTTTCTTTTTGCCCCTCAGAATGTCTTCAGATCAGGTTTTCTTGCCAAGCTGTTTCCTGCTGAGGCCTAAATGACCGCCGCAGATGTATGGCGCACCAAAAAGAGCAGTAGCCTTCATGACGATGGGGCTAAAAAAGAAAGAAAGGGTTGTTGCTTGGATGGGGGGTAAAATTAGATGGTGTGAACCTCTGATTTTATGAGATGTTGTATTATTATCATCAACAGGTATCTGCCAGCTTGGAGCTTTGCAGGTATCGAACAGTGGGTTTACTGGTTCATCTGAGGCTGAACCACAGTCAATCTTATATAAAACAAACATTAAAGAGCTAGACTAGGCTAAATGGTTTCATAGATGATGGAATAAAGTATATCATGTGACTTTAAGGGACGAGTTTTGCTAGATTAGATGATCAGGTCAATGTAGAACTGGAAACAGGGGACATTTAGCTAAGCTTAGCATGAAGACTTGGTTTTTACTTACTTACTTTATTATTTGGATGGGACAGTTCACATTAACGGACATAAAAACATGTAAATGTGCCAGATTGTAGCAAAAGTGCTAATTTCCATCCGGAGTCCCATAAACATAAAAACAGTTCAATGACAGTACCTACACATAATAATGTAGACAACAAAAAGACAACAAGAAGACTATGACAATGAAAAACATATTGACAAACACGTTCCATGGGTAGGGGGGCCATGAGAGTTTTGGGGAAATGAAGTGCATAAGTGCTAAAGTATAGGAGTGCATAGGTACCAGGTTGTATTGCACGATGCCCATTGCAGTTGCACAAGCAGAAGTGTGTAGATCCTGCACAAAATGTAATTGTAAGCACTTCTAGAACCAAAATGATGTGCACAAAAAACATTGTGTACAATTAACTGAAAAATAAAAACTCAAATGGTGCTCTGGCAGTTGTTACATACAGGTTACAGGTGGTCACATGTCTGGTTTGCTTGTAACCATGCTTTTAGTTTTCCTTTGAACATGGTAAAAGTGCTGCTTTCCCAAATTGTGACTGGGAGGTCTAAATGGGAACAGCTACTGTAGCTACCTATGAACACCTCTAACTAATTAACACACTCTCTCAATTGTTTAATCTGCATAAAATGTAAAATAAGTTTCTGGTTATACGCTACAACTTGTCACACAGCAGCTGGATGCGCTGATGTCTCAGTGAGACAAATAGCAGAAGTGTGAGGTGGCTGGATTTGTTGACTGTAAATGTACCAGCAGTGACTGAGCTCATCATTTCCCAGCTCCAGCTCCTGATTGAAAACATAATATGAGATCTGTGGGTTTTGATCGTCTCAACTGAGACTTGGCGAGGCAGCGTCACCGCAGATTGTTGAATTCTTATAAGAGAATTTCTTGTAGCGTAATGATAAAATGAAATGGTGCAGAACTGTTGCAGCACAAAGAAATCAAATGTTCATACCGAGAAAAACGTATCATCATGGCATCCATGAAAAAAGAAAAACAACAACAACAACAGGCTGCAGTTTTAATGAAATCTAAACGTCTGTCCTTCGTCCTCCATCGTCACCTCGGCTCCTGTGTGCGTGGAGTTTGGTCTGCAGGAGCTGTGGGTGGCTGTCAGGTTTCCTCCTGGAGCAGAGGTCAGACACGAGTACGACTACCGTCTCTCCCCCGCCTGTTCACACACACACACACACACACACACACACACACACACACACCACCCACCCTGTTACTCCTCCCTTTGTTAATGTTTTCGGGTGTTTTTCACATACTCTGCTGCTGCGGGGGGTGCCTGGGGCTTTTCACACAACAACCCGGGTCCTGTTTTGGATTAAAGCTGGTTTACACACCAACCTTCACATACACACAAACACGCACACACAAATTCCTGATTCATCCTCTCCTCATGTTTGTTTGAATGAAGTAAACAGTCTTAGCTTTGTGACCTGATGAGTTCACATCACCTTTAGTCTGACTTTATGGTCTGTATAGAAACCGGCTTACATATCAGTCTCACTAATCTGCTGATATACAAATAGACAGTGGAAACAATTTGTCTTTTTCTTGGCCCCAAAACTGACAGCAGACAAGATTTCAAAACTATAACTATAGCAGCTGGGTCAAAGTCTGGGAACAACATTAGAACATATCTTTGATGCTGTCTGATAACCAGAATGGAAATTGCATCTAATGAATTGATAATCAAATCAGCTCCAAACATCATTACAGTAGGCTAATTGTTTAGCCTAGATATCCAGGCTGCAGAATTAGCTCGTTGCATGGAGGGTTGGGGGTTGTTGGGGGGTAGTGGGGTTGGGATGTCATCACAGATGTGACTTCTTAATAATTAGGTCAAATCCAGACAGAGATCTTCCACTAATGCGTTTTTCTGTCCCCCCCAGCTCCTGTAAATCTCAGGCATTTATCACCGGTTGACAGCAACTATGAAATGGATGCCATAATAGTCTTTAAAGCCTCCCCTAGAAGTCTTGGAAACCAACAGCGGCTTTAGAAGAAGATGCTTGATATCTACTGTATCTCACTTAGATTTAGCGTTTATCTGTTCAAATCCTCCTGATGGGTGAAGCCTAAACGTTACAAACCGGGGCCATTTGGAACAATATTCCCCCAGCTTTCACCGTATTTATGACGGCTCCCGACAAATCTAATTAAGTTTGCATCAAAATAATACGACTCTCTTGGCCCATCGATCGGAGAAGCGCTCAGATCTCTTATTTAAGCACGAGTGTGATCCAGGAGTGAAGTACACAAAGGTATAAGAAAAGTGCATGTACTTAAAGTGAGAAACGGCCCCTTTCAGAGTGTGAAGTTATTGATGCATTAACCTGTAAGCTCAGTTTTTTTTATGCTGTAAGTGATCCAGGTCAAGACCGCTCCGACTGCTTCGTTTAAACTCCGAGCGACGTGCTATGTTGCAGCTGTCGGGTGAAAGCTGAAGCTCGTATCTCCGATGTTGGGGATTTTCCTTCTCTTTCATATCAGTTGAAGGATTACACGCTCATCTACAGTCTGGAAAAACATTCCCGCGCCCCTTATCCGTATGTAAAACGATGTCAAACGTATATTTCCATCTAGATTAGCATTAGGCAGGCCCCCGAAAAGTTGTCATTGTTATCTGAAAACTACAAATGAGCTTATCTCATGCTAAATGTAAAATGTTTTTTGGCAACAAGGTACTGGCAGCCGTCAGTGTTGGGGAAAAAAAAGAAAAATAAGTGTATTCCATCTCAATTTTGAAGGTTTTTAGTCCCAGAAATGATTAAAAAACCCAAAGAATCAAATAGTTTTTGATCTATTTTGAGGGTTTTTTTATGAGCAATTACAAAGTGCTGTGTTTCTCAGTTTCGCTCCTTTCCATGGTCTGCGTGGTTTGAATGCCGTAATTGGAGGTAATTGTGGAGAGAGCGGAGTGATAAGGCCGTAGACTGACGCAGAGCCAGTGGCACCAACATGCAGCCCGGTAGACGGCTGACTCCAGTTCTGGTCTCCTTCCATTTATTTAAAAAACAGTCTTATAAAGAAAAAAGAAAGACAGACAACTGATAAAAAAACAAAATACATTTCTGTCCTTACATCTTCAAAGCATAGTTTTCACAAATAGGCTAATTATTTTGTTTTTTACCTTTCATCTGGCACGAAGGAGAAAATGCTTGTTTTGATGTTCTTCTAACCTTATAATCCGCGGATGCAGAAACGTGCTGCGTTTAATAGGCTATGGTAATTTTCCGATGATGGCTTTGAATTGTGCTCCGGCTTCAAGGAGAGCTAAATCTTGTCTCGCCTCCATTATCTCTACTCTGATCTTGCACAAGGTCTAATTAAACTTTCCGTCGAACTCTCCCAGGTAGGAGTAATTGGGAAAGAGTTACGGTGGTGAAGAAGAAGAAGAAGAAGAAGAACCCCAGTTGTTCTCTGCACACGGCCGGATATGGGACCATTAAAAACGGCAATCCATCATGATTTGTTTCCACTCTCCTGTGTGCAGAGATGTCTGCGCGCCCGCGAGCCTTCAGTGAAACAATGCGCTGGTCCAGATGACCTGGTGGGGTTATTTTGTTCTCTTGGATTATATATCCCACCAGAAATGCTCAGAGGGAACCTCGCTTGGCAGGGATTTGCAGAGGGCTTGAAGGGGCCTGCTGTAGACAAACAATCTTTTAACGGTCGGTGAAGTGGTCCACTGAGAGGACAGTGATCCCCTTTATAAAAACCACTTGTCCAACATTGTCTCTCCTCTCTCTCCCCTTGTTGGTTACATAAGGCCAAGGTGCTTTGTGATCGTTTGCAGGCTCTCCTGTTTTGTTTTGTCTGTCTCTTTCTCTTGCTCTTTTTTTTTTCCTTTCCATGGGACTGCAGAAGATTTTTATTTTTTTTTGGTGAGGGGGGGCTTGATGCAGAGGGGTATGATCGTATCCTGACTTCTTTCTCTCTTTCCTTCTCTCTCTCTCGCGCAGTGTGTGCTGAGGTTTGGCTATCGTCCAGCTTTGTCTGCTTTTCCCGGGCGCATTCCCATCTCCGGCGTGCTCAAATTCCTGTCTCCAGAGCGCGCGTTGCACTTTGCCGAGCCTCACGGGCTGCGGTCGGGAGATGAATTACTCTGCAGGCGTTTGTTTGACAGATCGAGCCATTGCGACTCGCACACGTGTTAAAGAAGCCGTACGGAAGAGATCAGTTTGACCTTGTCTTAATTATTTAGTTGTGTTTCCCTTTGTTGTAAAGAAAAGTCGGAGCCAAAATAGTATTTCTACCAGCGTCCTTGAACCCGGGAGAAGTCGTGGATTTCTTAAACGCCATAAATCTAAAGCCGAGAGTCGACGACGTTACATCTAAACAGTCGGAACGACCACAAGGAGATGTAGGAAGGGAAGTGAAGATGAAGTGAAGTAACAATGGTCTTTGTCTCCCAGAGTTGCAGGGGATGAATTATGTCCAATGTGGCACTCTATCACTCCCAGTCCCACTTTTACAAATTCTCCAACACAGCAGGGCATTCATCAGATGTGCGCAGATGACACCAACCGTACAGTTTTCAGATCAAGCAGCAGTGCAAACACAGACCTGGGGTCTGGCCTTTCTCTCTAGACACTGGTCACTAATCCATTCCCAAAGTTGAGGGGATGACAGTTTCTTTCATACAATGTACTCTGGCTCCTAAATAGTGCAGGGACTTTGGGGTAAAAGGATGATTGTGGGGGGGAAAAAAAGAAGTTTTCTCCTTTTGCGGAAGCAGTTGCAGCAGGAGTTTGTTCTCGTTCGTCCTTACTGACCTGCATGGGTGCGGCTCCTCGGAAGGTTTCGCAGTCAGTCAGTCAGCAGTTTGGACGGGATGCAACCTCTCCGTCTGAATATGAGAAGTGCTCGGTGATGACTCCCCTGCTCCTGTTGGGGGGAGGCAGCAATCGGGCACTTGGGTTATGTTTTCCTGCCTCTCTGCCCGCCGCCGCTAACCAGCCCAAGCTGCACCAGCCTTCCTTCAACCCTCCTCAGCCTCAAAGTCTCACTGTCCTCACGTTACACAAGGCACCGGAGCCAGTGTAACCTTAGATAACCATCATGTCGTTGTAAACAAACATCAAATTATACCTCCGATTGAATTGGTTTTGCTTATTTATTTATCAGACATCAGTTGAATCAGCACGTTTTCGAAAAAGGCCTTTCGGTGCTGACTCTGTTTTATAGCATTGCAAAAATTCCTTTGTGCCATTTCACTGTTTATACTGCGCCAAAAGCCTGAGTCATTTCTTTTAACAGCGTATGATCCAGGCTTTGATTCTATGATGAAGTGTTATATTTGGAATCGATCTGCGATTTCCAAATTTTTCAACACGACCTCGTGCGCTCGTGTGCACATCGGGCGAAAGCGGATGATGCAAAGTGGAATCGTTCAATCTCAGAGGCCGCGGAGTCTAACGAGAGCTGGAAGTCCATAGTGCCCCCCCTCCGCCCTTCTCCCTCCCCAACCCTTGACCTCGACTCGTCAACGGCGACTAATGAGACATTTAATCATAGTGAAATGACTGTTTCCTGCAGGAGGCGGCGCACCCTGCTCCGGTTTTTTACGATCAGATGAGTTGAACGTTTACAGGCCAAGTGTTGCATCAGTTGCACTCGGAGGTCACATCGTGTGTGAGTGTGAGTTTTTTTTTTGTCTTCCAGCGAGCTCTGCTTTGGAAGAGATGTTTGTGCTAATGATGTGAATTTCAACCTTTTCACTCAGAGATTCATGGTGTTCAATGGAGCAAAGTATGCACTGTATTACTCATCTGTAATGCAAACCATCGCTCACTTAATTAATCAGACCCCTCTACCGGTTATTAAAAACAACTGAGTCGGTAACTGACAAAATATGTGCACAGTCTACACGGGATTGCGCTCAAATAATACATCTCTCGCTCCTGCAGTGACTCTCCCCCTGGTCCTTCTGTCTGCAGAGGATTTGGCAGGACTGCAAGTATGAGAAGTGTTTTTTTTCAAGTGGGAAACATATGAAAACCGGGGTTACTTCCACTTTTTAGATGTTTGGGGGGGGACGGCAAAAGAGGTTGTTTTCTCCCCGTGATGCAGGTGATGTTTTTACCGTCAGCTGTAACCACAACTCTGGTTTCTCCTCACACGTCGGAAAATTTATTTCAGTACATCCTGATACTTTTGAGGTAAAAGTCTGTACTTTGATGTCTGTGGTTTTGCTTCCAGTAGCAAGTCTTTTTTTTTAAAAGATGGATAAATGTGGAGTGTCAGAATTACAAAATGTGAATGAAAGGAGCAGCAACGCTTTGATGGTTCTTCAGGGGAATATTCCCATATTGTATAAAGTGAAACTTCCATGTCCTCTTTGATTATAAAACAGGTCTAGCTTCAATATTAATTCTGAGGAAGTATCAAAGCTCCAGTTCACAGAGAAATGCACATGGCTGTTATTCAGAGGCTTAAAACGAGTTGTCAGGACTTATGCAACTTTGTGATGTCACAATAATACAGTATACTATTATTATTATTATTATAACCTTTATTTAACCAGGTTTGTCCCATTGAGATCCAAGATCTCTTTTGCAAGAGAGACCTGGCCAAGAATGGCAGCACATAAAGTTTACATTCAACACATTCAACAATGCCCTAAGCCCCGCCCACCTGAATCCACCACTCAGCTCTGAAATAACCTTTATTTATATTCAATCAATAAATCAGAAAACAGGCAGCCAGCGATCAGATTAAAGACTCAGAGCCTCCTCGCTCCTGATTGGCTGACACCGACCTGTGGTTAAAGCTCCAGAGAGAAGCTGAGAGAGGTCATGTAAAACTACACTAACATGGTCTTAACTTCTTAAAACCACAGATATATCTTCTTATGGATAAA
The DNA here is from genome assembly GCF_045865225.1 of Trachurus japonicus. Lineage (NCBI taxonomy): Eukaryota > Metazoa > Chordata > Actinopteri > Carangiformes > Carangidae > Trachurus > Trachurus japonicus. The sequence goes on from NC_140916.1 coordinate 9,950,149, forward strand.
AAGACGCTGGACAAGTGTCAGTAGAAGTGAACCGAGTTTCATGTGTGGTGCTTTTTAAATCCTCGGACCTCAGTATCAACGGATTTCATAGAGGATTTTATATCTGTGGAGAAAAGTAGCTCCAGTGAGGTCTGTAAAGTATCCAAAATAAATGGGACATTATTTCTGGAAGACGAGTTGTTTTTGATTTTCTTTTTTTTTAATGCACTTTCCCATGATTCTCGCCCCACAAATGAAATGAGATTCCATTCACCACCATTATATTGGGGTCACTGCAGAAATCCCAGACGTGGATATCTTGAACCCTCTGCACAAAAGAGAGAGAAAAAAAGAAAAGAAAAACTATCTGCATAGAGCTGCATGGAGAAATATGTCTCGTTCTAATATGGATGAACTAGCCCTTTAAATTTAACTTTTATGAGTGTGAAAGGAGACTAGATTACATAACATGAGCTCAGACGTCTAAATTATCCCACCTGTCATTCCTTCGTATTTCATGCAAGCTCTGGGAATCTTTTGCGACAGGATTAATTTATCACTGCTGAGTACCGAGACTCCAGCTTCAACCTCTTGGACAAATACCTTCCATCACTTAAGGTCTCATAATCGACAGCGCTCAGGAACCACTTGACGCGTGAATCATTCATACCTCTCCATAAATAATAAAACCCTGGCAGCCAGTTAGCAGCACCTGCAACTTGAAACAGTAGTTCGTGAAACACAATCTTTTACCTTGTAAACTAATGTGTTTCACCTGCCTCAGCCGGGGCAGTCTGGGTCCTCCACAGACAGGTAGAGGGAACAAAAACCGCTCTTACTGCCTCTCTCTGCCTGGCCTGCAACCCCCCCTCCCCAACCCCCCTCCCCTCCTGACCTTGCTTCCTCTTCCTCCAATGAATTTTTCACCAACGCTCTTTGATATATTCCCGTCCCGTGGGAGCCTGGGTAATGCAAACTGGAAGCATGAGGCGTAATTATTTCTCAAAACTGCACTTCTACCCTAATTAGTTCACTCCTCAGAAGTGGGCCTTGCATTATTTACACATCAAGGGGACACACACACACACACACAGGGTGGGAGATAAATATTCATTGTTTGTTGACTTTGCCCCGGTCCCTCGGCTCAGGCGCAAGTTGAGTCGAGAGCCGCTGTCATTGTGGCTGTGTTTGTACGGCTTCTGCATCGCTGGCTGCTCCGGACATAATCTGTCTTGTTCTTCCGTAATTATCTCCACTCATGCAGACACACAGACACCAGCTCAGAGTCGGTTTAATAAGAGGACAACATCCTTGTCCCGGCGCAAATGAATAAGTGTTCAGTGATGAGATTTGTCGTAATTGTGACCTTGCCCCTGCTGCAGCAGTATAGCGGCGGCGGCGGCGGTGTCACAGTGGTAAACAGTAAGAAGCATATTTTATTCAGTTTGACAGTGTGACACAATTTCAGCCACGTCCCCCCCTCAAGCCCCTTTTATTCTGGGTCATCCTTAATGATCTAAACTTTTTTTCTCAAAGGAGTCGGCAGCAGCTGTTGTGAAGAGTTTCCTCCTTCTGTTGGTTCGCAAAAGCAGATTTGTGGGACACGTGAAGTCTGTTTTTCCTGTCAATAGCTGGGCATGAATACGTTGGTGGTCGTTCGGCCTTGAGGCCCATTGTCTGCTTCTAGATGCCTGCTGGGAAACTCATGTTGCCTCAAAATACAAAAAAGCTGCAGCCATTGTCGACTTCTGACAACTGCTCTTTTTCCATTTCCTATTTCTCCTCGCTATAATGCCTAGTTTCATCTGTGTATGTGTTTCAAGGGATTGTGAAAGAGAGGTGGGGGCATCTTATGCCTGGCACAAGAATTACCATAATCACTGTCAACATTAATGGAGATCCTATCACTGGAGAATTTAAACACGGCTTTTCCATATTTATAGAAGCAATAAACAGAGAATGCGCAGCAAAATGTCTGTTATGATTCAAAAGCGAGTCGTGTTTACTGGCTTTGAAATGCATATTTGGGTTAGTGGATGAGGCGGAGGGGATCGCAGTTTAAGTTGTGGGATATGAGTGGAAATGTAATATCGCCACACTAGACGCAGAACATCTGAAACCATAAATGTCTCACTCTCACTGTCTCCAAGGTTTCCACTTTCCCTCAGACATTTGCATAACTGAGCTTGTGTAACTGCGTCGTCTCATTGTGCTGCTATAGGTTAGGTGGTTTCTTGAAAGCCCTGTGGAAACATATCACACAAAACCATTGCTCTGGTATTAATCAGATATTTTTAATTATTGTGCTTTTCAAATGTGTGTTTTCAATGCCAAACATGTGTAAAGTTGGTTTTCCTCTTCAGCCAAGAGCTGCTGGATGGGGTTGAGGTCAGGGTAAACTTTTTAAAACAGTCTTTTCATAGTCTTTGCTTTGTTCGGTGGGTCATTGTTACACTCAAACAGGAAACAGCCACCACTTAAGTGTTTTAGAAGAATTAGAATTAGAAGAATAGCATCGTCAAAAATATTTTATTGTCTTGCCAGAGCCATCAAGAGAGCCATCAAGAGCAAAAAGGAACAAGACAACATGCAAGAATAGTGTCCATATTATTTTGGTCATATAGTGTATTAGCCACTAGCTGGTGACAGAGAGTTGTTGGGATCTTTAAAGGTTGTTTTTTTATAGGCCTATATAAGAAAAAGGTAAATGACACTCTGAAATTGCATAATAATGATAAATCTACATATTTCCACTCTGCATCTTGCATTAAATCCAACCTATCACAGAGTGCAACATGGAACCACGTTCATCCACATGGGGGGTCTGTGGTCTCAAGTAATAATGTGCGTTTATTTTGGTTTCTAAGACATGAAAGTGAAAATCCCTGAGCTGCAGTTCAGTTTGCTCTACTGTTACACTCACTGTATGTCTCTATGGAAAAGAGCCTCAAGTCAATTTGTGAATTGTACAGTTTTCCATAAGCTCCAGTGACAGTGGGCCATATTAGGCCTACCAGAGACCCACACATCAGTTCCTTCTGTGTTAGTTTATGGAGCAACACTATTTAAACTAATTATTAATCACTAATGGATCAATCTATAATTAAATATGCGATATAAAGTTAGCTTAGCCACCTCAAACGTCCGTCAAAGGCATAGTTAATAGTGTCTGCTACTCAGCAAAGCTCGGCTAGTTAGCTTTTAGCAAAACTATCTTTTTTCTACAAACAGGTAGGAAAAAGTGGGTAAATTAGTCTTAGGTAAGACTTTTTTTCAACACTTGGCTTTAACAAGCTGGAGTGCATTCACCTCCTAATTTGGGTTTTTACAGCTGTTTTCCAGTTTTAAAAAACTTTACATGCTTTTTTCCCCTTCAAATTACGCAGTTAACTCATCGCTCAATTCCGACCCTATATAGCATTTTTTCCTTGTAGGGAAGTACAAACAGATGCCTTTGTTTCTTCTTCAGCCCTATTTGAACTAATGAGCAGTGTTAATGAATAAATCTGTAATTAAATGTGGTTAAATACGTGAATCAAAGGTAGCTTTTCCATGCTAAATTTTAGCCAATCACTTAGACATTTGGCGTTATTGCAACTCGGGCTAAGCTAACTTTTTCCTCTAGTCACTTTATTTAGCTACTGCTTTATTTATATGTCTCTTTATGTTGATATTAATATGTTGAATGCATAATTGCAACTAGCTAGCTCTAAGCTCGCAGCTGCAAAATCACTGTAGTTCTCCTGAAGTTTTGCTGTGTTTTGTACTTCTTGCAAATTTTACAAACTGTTTTACCCAAAACTTGCACAATAGAACTATAACTCCTCCTCTTCAGTCTTTCTGATCGTTAAAAATCAATATAGGACATTTCACACTTTTTCCCTTGCAGCCTCTGTGGAGTCAGAGAGTTATAACTTTCCACTTATTGTGCAGGGGCTCCGTCAACTGTAATGGGTGCCTTTTTCTTTTTTTTTTGTTTGCAGCCATCCTTAACAACTGTAGCAGGCCGAGTCTGGCAGAGCTTTAACGGAAACTGTGGTGTTTATTCTTCCTCTGCAGGTGGAGATCACGCTGCAGGACGTCAATGACAACCCGCCTGTTTTCCCTAATGATATCCTTGATGTGACCATTGAGGAGAACGTCGGAGATGGCTTCAAGATAATGCAGCTAACAGCCACGGATGCAGACGAGGTAATAGCTCCCCAAGTTTCTATTCGCTCTGACAGTGTTTTTGTACTTTTCTGCGGCCGTTTTCCGCTCCGCTGCTTTCTGAATTGATATCCTGGGAGTGATTTGAATTAAAAAATATGCTCTAAATTTTTTCTTCCTACGGCGTAGAAATCACTATAGATTTAAATAGGTTTCTGAGGGTAATGTAGCTGTCAGTGTTGAAACAGAGCTAAGTCGACGTTTAGCGTCTTTTTGTTGGAACATTTTCATGCCAAAAAAAAAAAAAACAACCACTTATTCAAAGGCATGGTAGGAAAATGCTCCTGTCCCTGGGGAAGCTGGTAGGCCTGTAATATTTATAATGAAGGAGAGGGTGATACCACATACATTATTATTTTGATAAAGTAGGTAACTAAGTGAATATATGTTGTTATAACAAAGCTGCAAAATCACATTATTAAAGTGATGGGATTGTAACAGGCACACGAAAAACAAAATGTGATAAAATCCAAAATAACATAAAACAAAAGAGTAAAAACATCAGTTAAGAATAACGAGGAGATAAATGGGAGTCTTGAGAAGATTGTTTTTATTGAAGAGGTAAACTTTTCCAAAGATTTGGGGCCAAAGACAGCAAATGTCTCTCTTCATTATAATCCAGACTCTGTACAGATACAGATACTGGATCAATGACCTCAGACCTGTTAAAGCCTTTGAGCAGTAAAACATGACCACTCTGTTCCAGTATCTTTTTATTAAGTGCCACTGATTTGATACAATTTTATAAATCTCACTGGCGTTGAAACGCAGATGTATTAAATATCACCAATTTCAGCCTCAATCACTCTCAGACCAATATGTGGATTGGGAGTTATGTGTAATAGGGGTTAGCAAAGTGCAGGGTGGAGCCACAGGAAGAGTTTTTATGGTTATGTTTTTTTTTGTTTTTTTTTACATCAGATATAAAACACTTGTGTCAAATAGAAAGCACTAGAAGTGTTAAGTAATGTTTTTAATTTGTCACCAGATGACAGAAACTAATCAGCAACTATTTTGATAATTAGTGATTAATCCTTGAAGCTGCTTCGCTTTTAGTTTTTCACTGTTAATCAGGGTGAACATTGATAAAACACAGGAGGTAGCGAAGGACATTTCTGACATCTTAGGAAGTGGGAGTCATTAGTTAATGAAAAGAAGTTTTATAATACATCAGAGAATTGTCAAAGATGTTTTATGAAGGCTAGCTAGTTGGCGTGTGAAGGTTAGGGGGTATGTTGTCATTACGTCACATGCTGTTGATAATTTTACAGTAATTTTTGAATATTAACATTGAGATATTTGCATTCACTACACATGTGATAGAGTCTTTCTCACGTGTTGACGTTATCTGAGATGTGTCGAGGCCACCGGTGTCGTTGAGCCTGGAGGAGGGTGGCGGCGGCCCGCGATTGATTTTTTTTCAGCCTGCCGCTCTGATAGTCCCTCCACGGCCGCCGTAGTTCACGTTACATCACACAGCATCACCTTCAATTAGTTAAAACCTTCATCTCGAGCTGCTCGAGGCAGGATATGGACATTAAATCCAGCAGCGAGGAAAACGCAGACCCTGTCGGCATCTCCGAGGGCTGCGGTCCCCTCTCACCGATGCCAAAGGACACAGTGGAAATGAACGGAAAAAGTCAGGCCATGGAGGGGAGAGAGATTAGAAAGCAGGAATATGGACTCAAATTTAACGTTAACTTATGAGGCCACACGTTTTTTATTGCACAGCTGTTGCCTAACCCCCTTCTCTTCGCTCCCGATGTGAGAAAAAGTCATACATAAAGTCCCACTCCTGGCCATTTTTCTTTTATCGAAACAGTATATTGACTGTAAATCTTAGACCTGGAAACAGGTCAGTCTTTTCAGTAGGGGGATTTTAAGGACATTATTTGATTAGTTTCTTTTTTCAGCACCAAAGAATTCACAGCTTTGATCTTGAAAGGTTTAGCATATGGTATTGAAATCAAACTGTGCAGTTGTTCACTTTTTCCTCACATCTGAAGTGAAAAGGAGCGTCAGCCTGTGCTGCGGTCGCTGGGTTGAAACTTCAGCATTCATCTCTTCATGCACATACAGTATATGCATGTCGTTTTTTGTTTTTTTTTCTTTCCCCAAAAAATGGCCAGACTAGAGACGCGTCTTGCAAAAGAAGCCACATTCATCCTTCAGTCGGATGCAAAAGAAAATACAGGGACACTTAAAGAGACTGTAGACGAGTCTCTGCAGGAATTACAGATCCTAGAAATGTTTACTCCAAACTTTAGCACTGCCATGAATAGGTTGCTAAATAGAAGCCTGCACCTCATTCCAGCTCCGACTCAAAGCCAGCTAACGGGTGCAGCCAAGTCTTTGCCCACATCCTTGCGCAGGAAACTTAAGTTGCGCTGACACTAAGCGTACGGAACGCATTGGAGCCCCGGGTTGAGAAAAAAGCCACATGTGTGAGCCAGTGCGGAGTAGCCAAGAGTGCAAGCTGTTGGCCAGCTGACGGGGCTGAATTCAGACATCATAATGATCCTATCCAATTTAACAGTGCTACATGTGGGATTCATGTGTGAGAGTATTAAAATGCTGTTTCTACGCATCCGTTCATTGCTGTGCCCATTTCCACCCCCGAACTAAGAATGAAAGGGGCTGTACATGAGGAATGAAAGAAAATCAATATAAAACTTTGGTCTTTTTTTTGTCTCGTACAGGCCTCTCTGAAAATGTTTCTCACCTCATTTGAGAGAAATATGCTGCCTTTTGTGCTTTTGGAAAGACTGAAGGTTTTATTAGAGAGTAGAGCTCTGACCTTATGTGGAAAATATGTCACAGGTAAAAAAAAAAAAAAAACAGAAAAGAAAACTCTTTTCTTTTTTTTATTTTAATGAAGAAAAGTGCAACAATGGGTGTTTTAGGAGAGAGTCTTTGAAAGCAAGCGCAGCCTCAAAATGAGAAGTAATGTGTTCCAGAGGCCTACAAATCCTCTGCAAGTAGATTTCAAGCCACTTTTTTTTTTTTTTGCTGTTGTGAAACAGATTTACACACACACTCACACACTCGCACAGAGCTCTGCAGCCGGTCAGGTCATCCCTTAACGTTCAAAAGGCTTTATATGAAAGCCTCTCGGTGACAACGCTTTGTTTTTCAGCGGTCTGTGTTATGATTGGCTTAACTCGCTGTGTGGTGGTGCTGTATACAGGAAGCTGCCGACGCTGTCTGCTTCGCACCTCTTGCCTCTCATAGGAACAACAGCCTTGCTCCCGAAAACCACTCATCTGCTAAATGAGTTTCCTTCTGCTCCAGTCTGGTACACTCTCCTCTCTGGACCGCTGCTGTTTAATTGGTCAGCCTGCTCCCCCCCCCCCCCCCCCCCCCCCCTCTCTCTCTCTCCCAACAACCAGCCTTGTCTTTAGAGAGCTGTAAAGGAGTCAGGACTCTTGAGTGGAGAGGTCAAAAGGGCAACCAGTGGTGGTGTGTGTGTAACATCTTAATTACATGTGTTAGTTTAACATAGACAGAAGGAACCAGTCTGAGAAATTAGTGCATTAAAATGAGTGTTAATGCCCCCCCACCACCTCCACCTCCACCTCACCCCCTCTCCCTGCTCGGCCTGTCCCACCTGCCTTGCTCTGCCTTTGAACCCTATCAGAAAATTAATTGGCAAACCATGGGTGTTGGGTTCCGGGCAGCAGCCCAGGTGGCTGATGGGATTGCCAGATCTGGAGCCTCTGATTGATGACAGCAGGGTCCTTCGATGAGCAGAGCCTCACTCACTCCGTCCTCCTTGACTCCCCCCCTCTTTTTTTTTTTTTTGTTTTGTTTTAATGGGCCCTGGATCTCAGAGCGGGTCTCTGGTAATGCAATGAGAGCCGAGGTCAAGGAGACTGAGGTTTTATCCGTTTGTAAAAACAGGCCACGGGAAAGAGATAAGAGCAAGTCATGAACTTGGCCTTACAATATTGACTCCGTCTAAAGCGTTTGGCAATGTCCGCCATGTTCAGACTGCTTGGTGCATTAGCACTTCTGCAAAAAAAAAAGTCTGTTAAAGATACAAGAGTCAGAGAATATCTATTGTGTTTTGACGACTGACAGAATCTGATCAAACTGTTTCCAACTGGGAAGAAGCAAAATACAGAACTGTCTACTTTGGTTTCGTTCAGTCCTAGGATGCTAACACAGTGTTTATAACTTTCACAGCCTGCTGATACTTTGTATTCACACTGTATATAAATCGATTTATTAAGCTCCTGTCTTTTTAGTCACTGTTGTCATCTCAAGGAATAACAGCTTTAAAACATTGTATGGCGACCAAACATTCATTGATATATATTTTTAGTAGTTTGAGGCAGTGTAAACACTTGGGCTAATGAATACAAATATCATATAGTAACTCCCCACAGAGCTAATTCATTTGACATTTCTTGTTAAACAACCAACCAACACAACATTAGCCAACATTTTGGCAAATGGAAGTCCAGTATTCACTCTATTTGGGTCTCCACCAGCCTCCTGCCTTTAGCGCAACTCTACATTCACCAGCTAGTGGCTAACTCTGTCAGCAGGTTGTGTGCTTTTTGACTGAAACAAACAAAAACAAAGATGTTAAAAATGCTCCACAGAGTTGAGGGGCAGCAGGAGAGACACAAGAAGCACAGGGGTGTCAGCCATTTTTATTTTAAAGTGTCAAGAGAGAGGCAAAGATGCTAAGTAGCAACAAGCTGTGTGACAATAGGGAGTTTGGAAACTTCTATCTTTATGCTAATGGGTTGAAATGAAGTGCTTGTGTTGCCAAAAGAAAGAGTTGTGTTATTGTAGCTGTGCAAGCTGCAAATTAAAAGGGAGTTGAGAGACACTGTGTCTCTTTGTATCACAATGCACAGCTGCTATCATCACCTTCAGCGTTATTGCATGCCTGCAGGTTATTTAAGATACTGATTGTCATGTGAGCGCCATTGTCCACCTTGGCAGTAAACGTGTCAATATGCAGATGGAGCAGCAGCAGCTTAGTGCAGCTCCTCTCTTTGTAAGCCCTGTCATTGTCCTGGCGGGATCAAAAAGCATCACACAAACATCAGGCATAGCTGAAAGAGTCTCTTTTAGCTTCGCTCTTAACCAGCTGTAACCGGAGCTCTCGCTTCAATCTCAGTGAATAGCAGCAGCTTTTTGATGTTGCTCTTTCTTTTTTGGCAGAAGACACCGAGTGAGACAGTTGTCTGATCTCTTATTGTCCCCGGCACAAATATAAATGTCAAGCTCTGTCGTCGGACTCATTCAGTTGTCATATCGCATTCAGTGCACCTCTCTTCTTCCAAAGCCTCGGCGCTATAGCTATCACATGTGTCATGGCGCTCGTACTTGTCCGAGGTAACAGGGGATCTGTTAGTTGCATTTATAGAGGAACGCCAAGAGTTCAAAGTCTCACCAGAACGTCGCTATTCAGCCTTTTGTATTCTTCTGTCTCTATGTATGACCTGTGCACTTTTAGATAAGTTTTATAAATGATGCATCACGTATTGTTACTGTCCTGCTGAGCTCTGCATCAAATCAACCAAATTCTGTCTCATTAAATCCTAAAAGTCATATTTTCTCTTTAGAAGCAAAACAAAAGACCAATTTAGTGACATAATCTTGAACTATTTCCAAGTCTTGTGGAATTAAAATATCATTTTTCCGATTCTTTCAATTTACTATTTGATATAAACAGAGTTTTTTTGAGTTTTCAGATCTTCAGTATTGATTTCCAACATTGACTTGTCAGCATGTTTGTCCAGTTTCTTTCAATCCAAGTTAGTTTTGAAGTTCATCTCGTGTTTGTGCAGGTCAGCCGGTATTTATCCCTGTACATCTGCTCTCTCCTTCTTCCGCTGGTATCTCCATCGTGATTTGTAATCTATCGCACGGTCTTTCTCAAAAACCCACAAGCCGTTCCTTCATGCAGTGTCCCTCTGTGAAGAAGTTACAGTGAAGGGCTTCATTCATGCAAGACAAGTAGGTGGTTTGATCTGGAGACCTCGCTGACACGCTAACATGTGTGGTAAACAATCTGATTTCCTACCAGATAGAGCTGCTTTGATGCTTGTAATCACGGCGCTTTTCCTTTCTCCCCCTGGCCTGAGAACGTGGATCTGAAGCAAAAGTTCAGCGAGGTAACAGCTTCGGCTACTGGCCCTGTTTTTTAGAAGAAGCAGAGTCGGGGCAACATTGTGGGAAACTAGAGAGAAAATGGTGGAGAGCTCAGTTCAGCTCAGAAACACAAAACACTTGTTTTGGACATTTTTTTGAACATTTTGGCAAATTGGCCTATTGCCATAATCCCTATAGTTTTAGGAGTAGGTTTGTTACCTTTATTTGTTGGTGTAAACTCATCAAATACACAATCCAACAACTCCAAAATGCTCTGGTGGACAAGTTGTGACCTGCACATTCACCACGCTATGAGATAATAACAGAACATTTTCGAGCTAAATTCATGCAAAACTGCTGAAGGGGCAGTTTTTCAGCAAGCAGTCTCTGAATTTACCTCTAAAACAACTCTGTCTCGTAATGTTCCCTTATTATCTCATAGCGTGGTGAATGTGCAGGTCACAACTTGTCCACCAGAGCGTTTTGGAGTAGTTGGATTGTGTATGTGATGAGTTTGATGAGGGAAACCAAGAAATCCCATTAGCCTCCGTAACATAGCTCTGAGCAGCTCACGGCTCTGCTCCGCCGTTCTAAAAATAGCTTGCACCGACAAATAAAGGTAACAAACCTACAGTACTGCTATGATTATGGGGATTATGGGAATGGGCCAATTTGCCAAAATGTTGAACTATCCCTTTAACTTCTTTATCCTTGATTAAGTCCATAACCTATAACATTTTTATTTTTCTGTCTCCGCCTCAGGGCCCCAACGCTCTGGTGACCTACACCATCGTCAGCGGGGCCGACGACAGCTTCCGTATCGACCCAGAGTCCGGGGATCTGATCGCCACCAAGAAGCTGGACCGGGAACGCCGCTCGAAATATTCCCTCCTGGTGCGTGCGGACGATGGAAAGCAGTCGTCGGACATGAGGCTGAACATCACCGTCAAGGACGTCAACGACCACACGCCCAAGTTCTCCCGCTCCACGTATTCGTTCGACATCGCCGAAGACATGGCGCCAGGTAAGGTGTTGTGGTATCACCGAGGGGAGAGTGTCCAGTTGCAGCTGAAGCATTGAGATGTGTAGACACACGGTAAAAGACTGTAGAGTCAGATGCAATGTTTTTGTCCCCTCCGCCCTCAGACTGCACTCTCCCCGGCTCTGTTAAGGTCATCAGGAGCCTAAATTATTAGTAGCGGCTTCTTTGTAGTCGTTTCTACGAGAACTTTTTCTTCTTGCATTCTTTCAGCTACTTTTATATGTCTGTTGTATCTCTCCCAAATCCTCTGTATCTTCCTTAAGGGGGAAATTATGAGTTTAATAGGTCAAAGACACAGTAACTGATATTTGATTTATATGGAAATCTATCAGCGGGCTGCAGGATTTACAGCAACACTGACAACTGGCCTGGCACAGCTTCCTTATCCCTGTCACTGCTCTGATCACAACACAGGGACTCAAATAAGATATAATTATTAAAAAATCATGCAAACTGCTTGTAAAAAAAGCCCTTTATTATAACATCTTCATCTTTTAAACACCTCCAGAGTGAGTTTAAATAATGTTGTTGTAAAAACTGGCAGTGATTAGTGAGTCACTGGTATTAATAACGAACCCTAATAAATCCCCCCTGCAGATATATGAAAGGCGTTTTGTTCTACAGGGCAGTAAAAAAGTAACTTCTCGCCTCTGTGTTACAACTCGCCTGTCTGACTCGCAGGCTCCATCGTGGCGGCGATCCTGGCCAGCGACTCTGACTCAGGGGTGAACGGAGAGGTCACCTACTCGCTGGAGGAGGACGACGAGGATGAGACGTTCCTCCTCAACCCGGTGACGGGGGTTTTCAACGTGACGCGCTCCCTGGACTACGAGACTCAGCAGTACTACATCCTGACGGCGAGGGCGCAGGACGGCGGCGGCCAGGCCAGCACGGTCAGAGTGTATTTCAACGTCCTGGACGTGAACGACAACGCGCCCGTCTTCAACACCACCACGTACAGCGCCTCCGTCTCTGAGAGTCTGCCGCCCGGGTCCAGTATCATCACTGTGGGGGCCAAAGATGCTGATGATGGTACGTGGAAAACACAAGAACACAAACAATGATAGGATTTTAGGTCAATTTCATTCGTAATATTCGAGAATTAGACATTTATATTGACAAATATGACATTTTTATTATCTAATAGTTGAGTAACATGTCATCGCAGAGCTGAAACTAACTGTAAATACATGATAACGTCAAAATATGAACCTTAATTTTGACTGGAAATGAAACAATAACCATTAATGTATACAACAAGTTTTAATTTCATAAAGAGTTTCAAATATAGGGAACAATTCAGCCTATAAATCAGTAATATACAGTATATATAATACACCAACATCAACTAATATATTGATCAGACTCTGACACATACAGGACTACTATGTTATTGGTAAGCTTGTGTAACATCTAGATTTTATCTGAAATCTATATAAAATATGTTTTTAATATTCACCAGCCAGTTTTATTTTTGTTTATATTTCAATAGTTCTTTTTGATTATTATTGACATCATATTTTAAAAGTGTAAGGTTGGTTGACATTTCGACAGTCACTGGACTTTATTCTTCAGAAATAAAACCACATGTAGGAACTTTTGTTACTGATTTGACTCCATACTTTGATTCAAAGAGAAGTGTTTTTTACAATACTAAATTTAGACGCACTTTGCCGAGCTGCCAAATCAAGATAAGTTGCATTAGGGCAAGAAAAATACACGTCATATTTTAAATTGTAGTATAAATCCCAGTTAAATCAAGATAGATCCTGGTGAAGTATCCCTGAGATGTGGGTATATTTAGAGAAAACATATCTGGAAGAAAGTTTAGAGCACTAATGTACTTTTCAAAGTGTATAAATCAAGTGTGAGTTGGCCATAGAAGATTAATTTAATGTAGGCCTGTCATTTTGTTATGACAGCCGGTTACGCAGCGAGCTCTCGAACCTACATTTTATTTTTCATTTTTATTTTCTGTCACGCATGGCCGAGTTGATGAAACACAACGTCTTCGGCGTATGATTAAGTGGCCGGAGTTATTTCTGCGTTTCAGGTGGTAGGGGGATTCGTGTTTGTGAAGTGCCGTGCGGTATTTGAACAGTCACCGCTGCTTCTCCTCCGCTGTAATTACCGCTTCACCCAGGCCTAATGTGGTTATAGTGACCTACATTCCTGGGAAATATGCTGCCTAGTTCTCAACCAGAGTCTGGCTTCTTCCTCCTACCGTCCACATAATCTGACCGCGTCATCCTCTCAGATATATAGCTGCCGCTTTTCCACTGTCAAAATAAAACACCGCCATTGTTAGCACTTCCTAAGCCCTGACCCTCAACCTCCTCAGACTTTGTCTCTAGACGGCGTAGCCTAAACTGGAGTGGAAGTAGCACTCAGGCTTTTGATAAGGGATTACTTGTGTACTGTAAATACACGCCGGAGTGTGGGAAGGTGCCGGCCGCTTTCCACATGAATACCCCGTTGAGTTGAATTACAGACGCTCAATTTAAGCTCATTTTAACGGCCCCCCTCTCCTCTTCAACCAAGTTCAGAGTGGAGAGCTGCGGATTAGGCCAGATTTCAAGGTTAGATACTTCCCTTGCGTCCATTCCCCTCGGTCACACCGTGGTTATGTCATTTTAAACAAAACGTTTGAGTTGTGAGGGGGATTTTTAATTTTTTTTTCCAAAACACCACTATCAGTTTTAGGAAGTGGTTTTTTTGTGGTGGTGGTGGTTTCTCCTCTGATAGCAATCTGTCATTTCTACATGAATGCGTCGTTCACTTGGAGGACGCGCGAGAGCAGCTGCCGCACATGTACAATATGTGGAAATGGATGTTGATAACGCATATAGGTGCCTAATTCAGACAAATATACAGCATATTTAACAATTACACGTGGAACAATGGTTTCCAGGCAGGAATATCAGCATTTGACCTCCATCACTCTGTCTGTTATCTGTGTTATTTTTTCTTTTTTTAATACGAGGTCATACTGAAGAGTTTCTTGCCTTTTTGGCACCATGACACTATTCTTTATTTTAAAAATACAACCTGTCAGACGAGCTGGACAAAGTAGGGGGATGCACCACCAGAGAGAGCATCCAAGTAAACTTCAACGTCTGCTCCAACACAGTTTCATCTAGTTCACCGTGGGGAAAAGCAACACACACATTTTAATGCCTGGAAGCAAAATGCAAATCCTCATTTGTCAGTCTGGTTCGTTGATGTTCAGTAGCTTAAGGTGTAAATCACCTCCTTCAGGGAGCTGCAGCCATAAGCTGTTGGACATAAAATGACTCGGCAAGTCAAATTCTCATTTTAGTCACTGTTAAAGGGATAGTTCAACATTAATCATTAATTACGGCAAAATGGCTGATGCGCGTTCCCTTCAGGGGCAGTTTTTTGGCAAGCAGTCTCTGAATTTGCCTCTAAAACAACTCTGTCTCGTAACGTTCTGTTATTATCTCATAGTGTGGTGAATGTGCAGGTCACAACTTGTCCACCAGAGCGTTTTGGAGTTGTAGGATTGTGCATTTGATGAGTTTGATGAGGGAAACCAAGAAATCCCATGAGCCTCCGTAGCGTAGCTCTGAGCAGCTCGCGGCTCTGCTCCGCCATTCTAAAAATAGCTTGCACCGACAATTAAAGGTAACAAACCTACTGCTATGACTATAGGGATTATGGCAATGGGCCAAAATGTTGAACTATCCCTTTAAAACAGAAAAAACCAACATGTGACAGATGAAACTTCTTGCTTTTCTTTATCATAATAAGAGGAAATATGAAGTGTAATGGTTTGACAAATCAAAACAGATATTTGTTCTCTCTGCTGATATTTTATAGAAAGAACTATTAGTAGATGAAGACAAATATAACGGTAGGTGCAGATCAATAGCATGTGGAGCTGATCAGATACTGAGTGTCGCTTTAGAAGGTCACCATCAATGAAACATTATGTTTTCTGATTCCCTCTCTGTTCGTCTTCCAGGTCCAAATGCCCAGCTCCTCTACAAGATCGCCTCTGGAGATCCTCAGGGCCACTTCATCGTCACCAAGGAGGGCGTCCTCCAGACCAAGAAGGCCTTGGACCGAGAGACTCAGTCCTTCTACAACCTGGTGATCACCGTCAACGACCTGGCTCCGCCTCCCATGGCCCGCTTCACCAGCACCGCCCAGGTGTCCATCATCCTGCTGGACGTCAACGACTGCCCTCCGACCTTCACGTCCCAGAAGATGACCTACATCCAGGAGAACACGCCCGTGGACACGGTGGTGTTCAAGGCCCACGCCACGGACGCCGACAGCGGGCCCAACAGCTACGTGGAGTACTCGCTCAGAGGTCCCTACGGCAACAAGTTCAGCATCGGCACGGTGGACGGAGACGTGCGGCTGGTCGGGGAACTGGACCGCGAGGAGTTTTCCAACTACTCCCTCACGGTGGTGGCCACGGATAAAGGAGAACCTCCTCTGTCTTCGACCATGGACGTGACCATGATGGTTCTGGACGTCAACGACAACACGCCGAGCTTCTCGCAAAACATCTACGACATCGAGATCGAGGAGAACACCCTGACCGGCACCGACGTCATCCAGGTGTTCGCCAGCGACGCCGACGAGGGCACCAACGGCCAGATCCGGTTTTCCATCTCGGGAGGCAACGCCAACTCCGACTTCAGGATCGACTCGGTCACCGGGGTGATCTCGGTGGCCAAGCAGCTGGACCGCGAAGCTCGCTCCTCCTACTCGCTGGTGGTCCAGGCCGCCGATCGAGGCAGCAGCCCCAGGGTGGACCGCGCCACCGTCAACATCGTGCTGCTGGACGTCAACGACTGCTCGCCGCTGTTCGAGCTCTCGCCGTACACCGTCAACGTCCAGGAGAACCAGGAGAACCTTCCCAAAAACATCCTGCAGGTCGGTTGTTTTTGTTTTTTCTGCGGCCAAAACATTTCGGTTACGTTTAAGCCGGTTAGAGCGTCATTAACATTCACAGACAGGAGCCTCTTTTGAATGACAGTCCTGAGACCTTAAACAGACTAATACCTTAACCGAATTTGTTGTAATACTAACTTAATAAGCGCAGGTATGTGAGCGGCATCGGCGTGCTGCACCATGGTGGTCTTATTTTGCTAAATGCCATGACAAATACCTGACTGCAATGATAAAGACATGATATATGGCTGCAATTTGCTCTGCACAATTAGGGCTTTATAAGGTTTCACCGAAATATGAAACTCGACTAAATTGCGTGACGAGGCAATTAGCATTCAAACCGCCCCTGATGACTAAATGAGCCATACAACTGTTTAAAAAAAAGAAAAAAAAAATAGTAAGGCGAGGACTGATTCCCAGTGACGGAGCGATTCCATTTTTTTGCATGTGTACCTTCTGAGGAAATGAGAGCACAGTTATGTGGCGGGAAAAGGTCCAGACGTGGTGGGTTTTCGCCACACAAGAGCAGGTCTGTGCACCGACCTGGCTGCACGCACGGCAGGGGAAGAACCCACAATGCATTTGGGCTCACCGGTTTGTGGTTTAGGTGCAGTTTAGTTTAAAAAAGAGTAAAGTTTCTTAAATAGTTTCATACTCTGAATGCTGAGTGAGTGTGTGTGTGTGTGTGTCCTGAGCCCCAGAGCAGCTTAAAGGCCGGAGGATGCGTTTCTGTTTTTTTTTTTTTTTTTGTGGGTTCCCTGGGAAAGTCTGATTAGACAAAGTGAATAAGTAATGATCTTCCTCCCCTCCACAATTACCTTCATGGTGCCGCTGAGCACCGTGATGGTAATTAACCCTCTGCTGCTCCAGTGGAAAAGACTTAAGTGAGGGAGGTGGAGGTGGAGGTGGTGGTTACACACCAAGTTTCTCTCCCAGCCAGGTCTGAGTCGTGTGTATGTGGTCGTGTCGTGTGAATTCAAACCAACGTTCGGTCTTCTGCAAAAGAAAAACGGCTAAAATAAAAATTAAATAAATAACAGCGACACAGTGGCTCATGTCAGATAATATCTCAGGGCGATTTTAATACAGCCTGAAAACAAGCTACAAGCTACTTCTCATACAACATTCAACATTCAACTTAATTGTTTCTTTTTCAACACTTTCATAGACTAGACAAAGTGAATTATTGTTCTGTTTGTGTTTTACTGCTTCTACTGGAGTTATACTGTATGATACTTATACATTAAGATTTTACGCATCAACACAACAGCCAGAACATGATGCATTGTTATAGATTTAATGTCATTAACAGCAGAATTACAGCAAATCTTGAACCTTTACTACATTTAAAAGCTGATTATGGTTTAATCCATTAATAATCCAACACAGAACACGTGATGGTAATGCTCTTAAAGTGAATATTCAACAGTAGCATCTTCACTTTTGATATTGTACAGTACAAGATATTCCTGATGATTAGACTTTAATTTTACATAAGGAAAAACTTATTTTAGAAAATGCTTTGTCACAGGCAAAAGTTCAGAATACAATGTTTAATTAATATTGATTAAAATATGTTAATTAATTAAAATAATGGAGCTGTTATTATCTTTAAAGTGCACATCCACTGGGCTCTGTCAGTGTTAGATTTCATTCTTTTAGATTAATTTGTCTTCTGTCAGTTAGTAAAAAAAATCTTAATCTTCAAAGTAACGAAAGATATGAACCGCAAATGTTTCTTGGGGTTTTTTTTCTGCAGGTTGTTGCCAGAGACGACGACCAAGGTGCCAACAGTCAGCTGAGCTACATGCTGAGCGGTGGGAACGACGAGGGCGCGTTCAGCCTGTCGTCCAGCGGTCAGCTCAGTCTCACCCAGACTCTGGATCGCGAGGCTCAGGGGAAATACATCCTGCTGATCACAGCCACCGACTCAGGTACGACGGCGCCAAGGGAAGACGCCTGATTGGTTTTTAAGTAAAAGATGTGTTTTTTTTTGTTTTTTATTCTGACTCTGCAGCATCATGTTTCAGTTGTTTATGTCTGAACTCGTACCACATTCGACTTATCATCGCCCGATCTGACGGATCTGGTGAGGACTCAGCGCTGTGTCACGAGTCCTTACATGGAGCTTTTGTTGAAATCTCAGCGAAGCGAGACAGATATTTTGTAATCATGCTTCAAAAACCCAGCTGAAAAAGAATATTTTCATAAACTAACAGCAATGTCAACAAACAAGCATTTTGATTTCACAGTGTGCACAGCGCTCTTTCTTGTGTGGCAACGACAACCTAAACATTCAGGAGTTTTTAGCCTGCGAAACAGTGGGCGGTTTTTTTGACCTATTCCCCAGCAGCAGTGCTTTCAGCGGGTCCCGATTGAATAGCATCCTCTGTTTATTTGGATACGGCGGTAGAGCTTGTTATAGCCAGATAAAAGGTTAACTTGTTATTGCATAGAGGCCAGTTAATGTGCAGTTAAAGGAGTACATGCGTATCCCCGTTGTAGCCAAATCACATGGTATCCCAGTTAAGTATATGTTTCCTCGAGCTGCTCTGGCACAGCCGTCATGGTCTGAGGGCGGTTCTGTGTCATTCCTGGACTTTGACCATGTGACCGTTCATCACGCTCGTGTATTTTTGACTGTGCACAAGCGTCTCGGTGAGAATGTGGACGGATGTTGCATGGAAAGACGTTAGTTACACGACATAAATCTCTGACATAAGTGTTTGAATAATTCTCATTCTTGTGGAAGAGGAGGAGGATGATGGTTTCAGTGCGAGGAGCTTTTTTTTTTCCGAAAGAGGATATTGATAAAAGTCAAACAGCATCAGATTTTCAGAATAAAAGTATATTCCCCCCCCCTTGCTCAAGCTTGTTCTTGCTTCACATGCTGTTTAGAGGCCTGTGCCACATGGACAAAGTTGCCCAACAAGCGAACATACTAATTAGGATTCGATCCCTTTTTGTGCGCTTCAGAGGGACTCCATATTTAGAGGCCTGACAACAATTCCAAAATATTTTGACAGGACGTTTCAGTACAATGTTGGTGAGAGGCAGAAAGAAGGATTTGGGGGTAGAATATCAAAATATCAAAAAAAAAAAAAAAAAAAAAGAGAGGGAGAAAGAGAAAGAAAGAAAAAAGAAAAAACCCATAATCATAGTACAGGCCACATTACCCAGCAGCATTTTCTCACATTTTTGAGGCCTCGGCTGAGACAGTGGGGGGAAATGGTTCTCCCAGGCGCTATCTGGCAGGAAACAGTTGAAGGTGGATTGGTGCAGACATGTCTCCGACTCTGCTGTCTACCATGACCCATTTTCAACCGCAGACATTCATCTTAACATGTCGAAGTCTGCCTTTATCTACCCGTGCTACCGTTTGTGTCTGAAACATTGTGTAACAGAGAAAAAAAAAGAGTCTGTGGGTCTGGTAAAGTGTTATTCTGCCCGGCCGTTGATTTAAACCTGCACCAAAGTGTTTATATATAAATATATATCGAATCGTATTGTCATGTCTTTAGTGTTTATGGGAAAACCCAGACGGAGTCCTGCTGCTGCAAACACTTCATCATGACCACAGGAGATAATTTTGTGTTTTAACACAAGTGCAACACGTCTTTTGATCACATAGATCACAGCTTTCCCTTTTTCTTTTCTCTTTTAACTCGTTCCACAAATGGATCATTGACTGTTTCGCACATTTCGGGGGTTGCAGGCCTCGTGTCGCCTCGCCTGTGCTGCATGTGGCCCGTCCTCCCTCCTGGGACATTTTGCAGTAGTTTCAGTGAAGGTAAACTCATTAATCGAGGCCTGAGTGGAGCTTCGGGAGCTCTCTCTCTGTGGCTCAGACTGAAATCTGTCCTGAACTGCATGGAAACAAAAGAGTTTACCGGGTGCTGGTTTCTCCTAATGGGCTCTGGCTTGGGTGAATGTGGCGAAGTTCTGCCGTTATTTAAAAGACTTTTAAGCACAAGCCTTTCCCTGAAATCCATACAAGCTGCATTAAGGTGTTTTACAAGGCGTCTTGTTGAGAGGAAACTTGAAGATCAGACCTGGAATATTTCAGCTTTCCTCCCCCTCTTTCTTTCACTCTCTCGTCCTTGTTTATGGAAAGTTGTTTGCAGCATTTCTGAGTCAACCAGTCGAGCAGATAGAGGCAGATATTCAGGGAGTTCTGCAGGGTCCCTGGCTGATCTTACTGTTCAGCCAACATCTGGATCAGCTGCAGGCAAATCAGATTTTTAAGCCACTGCTTAGCAACATACAAGTTATGCCTGCCTGCAAGAATGTAAAACAATGAGATCTCCAACAGAGTCGCACAGTAAAATACTTTTGCCAAGCCATGTTGCTGGAACGGTTTTAAATCGGCATCCGTGGTTGTAGAAAACATATTTTTATACACGTTGCAGCTGCTCACTTGTGGGTTCTTGCAGCTGATTCACTTTTTTATAAGGAAAGGGACCTAAAAGTTTGTTTGCATTCTTTCTCTTCTCTAAACACGTCTGCTCTCATCAGCGCTGATAGCCGTAACAACTTTACATATGAGGACACTGGTTCCACCTTTTTCTGTTTAGAACAAATGTAGCCAGAAGTCTTGTTTGTTACTGGTGTCCTCCTCATGCAGAGAAGTCCAGATGTGAGCTATGAGTCAGGCTTCTGGAGTCAACAGTCAGATATTTACTTATAATTAATGATCAATATGGATGTTTGCACTTGTGTAATTTGGGTTTTTATGATTTTTATTCATATTTTAGGCTTTTTTCTGCGTTATATTTAAAGTGCTGATCGATAAGAAGATATATTTGTGGTTTTAATAACCAAAGACTATCTCAGTATAGTTTCACATCTCTTCTCTCTGGAGCTCTAGTAACAACAGGTCAGTGTCAACCAATCAGAAGAGAGGAGGCTCCAAGCCTCTCCACTGATTGGCTGATTGATCGAATGATAATAAAGGCAGATTTCAGGTGAAAGACCAAATCCTGCAAGGTTGGAAGGCGGGTGTAGGTGGGCGGGGCTTGGTGCACGGCCGGCGTGTTGTCACTGCTTTTTTTTGTGACATCACAAGGTGACAGGAAGTCCTGACGGCTGGTTTTAAGGCTCAGTTTCTGAATACAGGCTGTGTGCATTTCTCTGTGGACTGAGGCTTTGATACTTTCACACTATTAATATAGAAGCTAATGCTGCTTTATAATCGAACTACACATGGACATCACATTTAACACAATATAAGACCTTTAATTTTATGCTAAACGTTCTGTTTATCTCAGTTTTTGACGTTCTAGATCACGTTGGAAATAAACACCAACACATTAACCTCCCTCTTTAAAATCTTTAAATAACTCAAATTACAATGAAAGTATTCAAGCTAAACTGGGATAACTCGTGTGGGAGAATTTAGTCCAAATTGACCAGAACTGATGAAAAGTTTAGATTAAACTGAAGCGATAAACGAGCTCGTGTGATGCGTGTGAGGTTGTGTGCGCAGGCCTCTGTCTGTGCATAACTGCATTAATGCTCATTTTCTTTTTTCTTTTTCTTTTTTTCTCTTTTATGTGTTTGTGTGCGTGTTTGCATTTTCTTCTTCATGCAGTCACGTGTGCTGCCTCCCAAGTTTGTGCGAGAGTCTGCGTGTGGTGGTGAGAGCGTCCTCGGGGCCGCATCGACATGCACCGCGTTTGGTCACATTTATTAAAGAGGGAGGCACAGTAAATCCCTTGGCCCTTGTCTATTGCAGCGGATACGGTCGCATAGAAATCCCCCCCCCCCCACCCCCATGTCTTTCACATCCCTCCAGCACATAGCTTCCATCGCGGCGCGGCTGTTTGTATACGGCCTCTTTGGCTGGTGGAGTCGGAGAGGAAGGGGGGGGTCGGGTGGATGAGGGGAAGTAAACGACCGCTTAGTAGATAAAGAATTTTAATGACCTTCCCCTAATTAAAAGCAGAATCTTTTATTCTCTTAAAAGGCTCCCATGAATCCCGGTGTGTAAACCCCCTTGGCTGAATGAATGATCTGTCAATCTCCGGTCTTTAACCTGAACACACACATACACACACATATCACACGTATATATCTGCCCACCTCGGAGCCTCGGTCCTGTATGAACACTGATAACACCGTGTTGAAGTGTTGCTACATCGCTGTCCGCTGCCATTGCCACTATAAATCTTTAACGGGGTCCATTTCTGAAGGTTTTTTTTTTTTTTTTTTTGAGCCAGTCTGCAGTCTAGTGGCAACACAGGACGAAGCCAAATAAAATATCAGGTTCCTCAAATGAACTTTAACAGAGCAGTAACATTCTGGATCAGCTCTTAAAAAACGCTGCAGTAACAATGTGGTCTTGCAGAGTTTTTTCCTATCGCCTGTTTTCTCTTTTCCACTCCCTGGTACATACACCCTTTAACAATTGCTGGATCTGAATGTTTGTGTAAATAGCTTTGGTAAGTAATGTGGGGGTTTTAAAAAAAAGAGAAAAGAAAGAAAAAGTAAAAGGTGGTGTGGTGTGGGTTGGATGATTAGAGCTTCAGCACTGGCAAGATCCAGGTTTTAATGATGTTTATTTGCTCTGTTTCTCTTAGGACCCTGGTTAGCACAGCATGTTCCCACAAAGCTAATTTTATCAGAACTAGTCGTAGCAGTTCCTAACTCGCTCCTCAAGTGTGCAAGTGTGCATGTGCTCACTCTTAAACACTTCTCCAAAGTCATATTTAGATTTATATGACCCATGTATGAACATTATAGAGTTGTGTTATGAGCGAGTGATGCTTCCAGCGTGTGTGTGTGCTTTTTTTTTCTTTCCTCCCCACCTCTCATGCTGGTTATGATCCGTCGATGTTGCTGCTGCTGCTGCTGCTGCTGCTGCTGCTGCTCTGTCACCGTAAAATAGAAAACAGTCGCTGAATGGTCGACAGATGCACGGCCTAATGGAGATTTCCAAATATTCAACAATAAGGCAAATAAAATAAAAGCGGCCATTGTAATAAAACAACACAAAAAGAAAAAGTCACTTCATTAAATTTCACCACAGGCTTTAAAATATGAGAAAAAGGAGAAGTAGAAGAAAAAACACGCTGCATTTTCTTTTTTTTCTTCTTTTTTTTGTCTGTCAATATGCTTTCCCTCGCTTGCCTTGCAAACCGCCAAACCCCTACTCGTAACATATGGGGAAGAAATTATGCAAAAGCATTCAGATGTAGCACTCCATAAATAACTTTGCAAGCTGTATAACATTTTAGGTTTAATTTGACGAATGCCTCTGAGATTGCTGTATTATTAGACATATTCTGCCCCCACTTCCCTTTTTATATACGTACACTGCTGCTGCTGCTGCTGCTGCTGCTGCTGCCGGGTGTAGGAGCGCTGGGTGCTCAGATATCCCTTTCACTCTGCTGCTTGTTAACTGTGAGAAAACCTCTGTTTACTCTGTCGTGTTTGGCAGACGGTGCGGTGGGAGACAGCTCAGCTCGCACCCTTACGCCCTCGGCTCCACCGTGG
Source organism: Trachurus japonicus (assembly GCF_045865225.1). Lineage (NCBI taxonomy): Eukaryota > Metazoa > Chordata > Actinopteri > Carangiformes > Carangidae > Trachurus > Trachurus japonicus. The sequence continues at coordinate 9,973,910 of NC_140916.1, forward strand.
GCCTTTCATGGGTGCTCGGACGGGGTCGCATTAAAAGGAGCTTTGTCGCAAAGCAACAGGTTCTCAGAGGCAGAAAAATGTCAATTTTCAGCCTCCATGTTGGGCCAATTCCACCACCACCCCTCCCCTGAGTAATGATGTTTTATTTACGCTGTCTCTTAAGAGCACAATCTAGCTGCAGTCCATAAACCGTAATTAACCGTTTAGCCCTAAGCTTCGGGCTACAGATGGGCTGTCTCATAAATTTACACAATCATCCGTCTCCCCTTCCTTCCCCCCTTTTACCCCCCCTGAGTCAACCTGTCCTGGACTTCCTGGTTTAATGAACCCAGTTGTTTGGACACCACCCGGGCTTTATCCTCCCTCCCTCCCTGTGTGTGTGTGTGTGTGTGTGTGCAGCCATGACTCCTCTTGTGTTTGATAAAACATCAGTCGTTCAATCATCGTATATTGAAGGGAGAGATTATCTCACACTCAAACCTGCTTCTTAGCTCAGCTTAGACTCAGCAGCTCGCAGCCTTTTCCCAGGAGGAGGTGGGGTGATGCTGCTGCTGTCGCCTTCAAACTGACCCCCCCCCCCCCTCTCTCGCCCTGCGAGGCTCTCACAGCAAGCGAGCGCCCTCGTAGCAGCTGCAGCAGGTCAGAAAACAGATAGCTTAATCGTCATTAACACATGTATTTGAGCCCCCCTCCGGTTCGGGAGGTATGGCCGCAGCACCTTCTTGGAGGTTAATGTGATTTGTCCGCTGGTAATGTACACTAATAAGGTGCTTAGACCCCGGCCATATGTTTACGCTGCTAGACAATGCTTTCTGGGGCTGAGAGGCTTAGAGAGAAAACTGTCTGTGGGTCTTTAGGAGGGACGAGGAGGCAGCAGATGGTCAGCTGGTCTAGTTTAGCGAGGAAAGCTTGTTATTTTGGATGCAGATTCTTCTTCTTCTGGAGGGGTTATCCTGGGTCCTTCCCATTTTCTCCCCAAAACGTGATCCGCGGCGGAACAAACCACCGAGATCTGAGCGATGAAAGACAAAAACCGAATGTCACTGACAACCAACCGCCTTCGTTTCTTCCTCTTCTCCTTCTTCCTCTGGGATTATTTATTGTGAAATTTCAAACACGCAGGGCTCTGGTTGGGTTGTTTTTTTGTGCACCACCACCACCACCACCACCCAGATCTAAGGAGACTGTGCTGTGTTTAATTAAATGGTAATGGTGTTTCCAGATTCAATTAAAGCAGGGAGGAATCCTCGTGCGGGCCCCGAGCGCTTTGAGCTCCGCCGGCGTGAAACGATGAGCGGCTGACGCCATGCAACATCTTTTTACTTTATCCCACAGTGTAACAACTGCTCATGAGGTTAAAGAAGAAAAAAAAGAAAAGAAACGGTTATCTGAATACCATCAGTCTGATGTCTTCCCATCGGAGACGGGGTTATCACCGGGACTTAGCTCGGACTTACTCTTTATGGTATCCATACCACTTGAGAGCTCAGCGGCTCGGCGCAGCTCTCTGGGGGAAGAAACCACCTCATGGAAACACGGGACCACAACGGCCACTATTTTCTTTACTGATTGAAGGAGCATGCTCCTCTGGACCCAAACCCCCATTTCCTTGTGTGTGGTGCCATTATGAGATGAATTTGAATACACACACTCTAAGTGTAAGCGATGAGTGGCATTCGCTTCCAAAACATGTTCAGTTTTTCGTTTATCTGGAGTTTGTTGATAACTTCTCGGCATGAGGTAAATACCGACGATGTGAGGCTGTAATCACCAGGAGAGTTAGTGTCAGGTCATGGCGGTTTGCTTTCCTAACTGACCCCAGATTAACCCCTGAAATAAGATTATGCTCATGGCACAAACTTCAGACAAGAGGTGAGGTAGTGCCTTGATTGCCTTATCTGTTTTGGCCAACATCTCATCTACAAATTACAGCTCTTTAGGCTGAATGCTCATAAGAATGCAAACATTTATAGCTCCTCACTTTCTTTTCTTTTCTTTTTCTTTGAGGAGCCACGCACGAAAGCAGCAGCGGCGATGGACCTTTTTTTTTTTTTTTTTTTACCTGTGGCGTGGCTGCGTTTCATTGGGGCTGATGACATTATGGCTGTGTCTACAGACTGCGGTCGTATGCAACCTCGTAAAAAAAAAAAGAAAAAAAGTGTAAAATTTACAGAACGAGTGTAGAAAGAAAAGAAAAAAAGAAGAACAAAGGGTCTGGGGGCAGGATTTGCCAATGGAAAAAATACTTTGCTAACCACAGCGCATGGCAGCCGCCGGTAGGCAGCTGACTTCCTGCTGCTGCAACTTTCCACCAGCTCTCTTTCCATGGCGAAATGATCTCATTTTTTTTTTTTTGCGCCAGATATAGGCGTACTGTATCTACCCCCTCGGCTTGAGCCACGGTGCACGTGGGGGTGACACCCGCCCCCCCCTCAGGCTGCAGCCGTCTAAATCATTGACCCTGACACTCTTCCCTCGGCTTTGCCAGATTCCAGTAAAGACTGTTTGGAGGAGATGCTGGCATTTCTCAGCACTCTTGGAGAGCATTCCTCTCCTGTTGAGTCACTCCCTCCCAAAAAAAAAAGACAGAAAAAGGAGGAGATGGAGGTTATTTTGTACATAGAAAGTGCTCTAGGTTTGTTTTTCTTTCTATTACAGGTACGGCATTCAGGAGACATTTAAGAATCGGAAACAGACGGCGTGCCCCAGCTGCGATGTTGACCCTGTTATTTAGCGGCCGCCACCGAGCCATCTCAGGAATGTCTCACCGCCGACCGGTGCTATTTGAAACAACTGTCATTTACATACATTTGCATAGCTCTGAAGATATAGTGTTCCTTGATGACTAAATCTGTCAGCCCACGCGATGTAACAAGATAGATCTGGACTATTTACACATCGGACAGGAGGTTGGTTTTTTTTTTTTTGAGGAGGGGGGGGGGGCGGACGGACAGCTGCCAGGGGGTTATGTGATATCGGTGAACCCCAGGAGGCTGAGAAGAAGAAGAAGGCACGGCGGCACGTCCCGGGGGCGGCACAGAGGCGGAGAGGGAGAAGGGAGGGATACAGCGAGAGAAAAAAAAAAAAAAAAAAAGATGTGAGAAATCCTCCCGACTGAGCGCACGCCAGGTCGTCGTCGACAACACCACCGCCGGGGTCAGCGCAGGTTCACACAGAGCGGCATCAGAGAAAGGAGGAGGAGGAGGAGGAGGTGGTGGTGGGGCAGGTGGGATGTCTTACTCAGGATTAGTCCGGCCGACGGCGTCTCAGCCACGGTGATGCGTCCGGTGACAGAGGGCAGTGCGGGTCAAAGGTCACACAAATGGTTGTGGCAGCGAAGGAGGAGGAGGAGGAGGAGGAGGAGGAGGAGGAGGAGGAGGTCATTCCTTCTCCCGAGGCTGTAAACAGGTTGTGACATCACATCCTGTCCAAGAGTGAAACGCCTGGAGGGAGGAGAAGTGTGTGTGTGTGTGTGTGTGTGTGTGTGTGTGTGTGTGTGTGTGTGTGTGTGTGTGCTCCAAACACACACACACACTGTACGAGGGCTCGTAGCTCGGCCGACTTCCGCTCTTAGTGAGGGCGAAACAATGCCATTGAAAAGCAGCAGCCGCTCTCGCTGTGCAACAGACGGCCGCTTTTTGACTCCAGGCGAAAATAAAGCAGCTGGCTTCATATTCAAAACCAAATGTTTCATTTCTTCATTCACTCACTCTCTCTCTTGCTCTCTCTCTCTCTCTGCTGTTTGGGAAGCTCATGTGTGTTGTTGTATGTAGACAAAAGCCACTTAGCTCCCAGAGCCACTTATCGGCTCGGCAACAGAACATCTTTGATCAACAACAGTCTTAGCGAGCTGCTGCTTGTCAAACACACTTTGCTCCACGCCCTGCCAACTTAAACTGATACAGACACCTTGTTTGGACCTCCACCAATTAAAAGACAGGATCACCAACAAGAGGAGAGGAGGAGCTTCCCTAATCTGTTGCTATGGCAACCCAATTTGTGTGTGTGTGTGCGGATTAAAAAAGCCGCAATCAAGTATGTATGATTTTGATTAAGAAATCCTGCTGACTGCACTTGTTTGGGCTCCGAGCCACATGTTGTGGTCCTGTGATTACATCATAGGCCCCGTGATGATGATGATGATGATGATGATGTCACAGTAAAGGCTGCATTTGCTACCTAAATTGCAAATCGCGTACCACAATTTATATTTCCCGCCTCGCCTTGCGTTGTGTTACTGCAGCTTTTTTTTTTTATTATTTGCGGATGAAGCGCAGATGCTTTCTTGGAATATTTAGTTTATAAGAAATTTTCTCTTAATCGCAAATATTTGTAAAGGTGGAAATGCATAATCACTTCAAACATTTCCCATATTTGGTTATAAAGCAAACTTTTTCACTCAAACTGCAGAGGACATGACTCATTTTGGTCATGAGTCACTAAAAGATCTGCCTGTGCCTTATACCTTCTCGACCTCTTTCGGGGGATAAAACGCTGTTTACTGTTACCTCTGTTTGTGTCATTTATTTTGCTTCTGGAATTCAGCTGTGTTTACCCCGAACGCGCATGTTAGCCACTTCTGTTCTGACCAGAAAAACCTGGACACATGACAAGCTCAACGTTGGATGTCTGCTGTTTATTATCGTAAAGCCGGGGCAGCGAAGTGATGTTGCAGTAAATGATCTCAAATCTCATTTTGGGAGGAATCCCCCCCCCTGCCCTCCTGAAAGAGGCTGCGGTGGTCTCCAAACCCCACAATAATGTTCAAATTTGTTGATCTTTGTGAGGAAAGTCTCTCTCCCTCTCTCTCTGTGTCTGTCTCTTCCCCACAGTTTAGCGTTGGCGGTTTTTGAACAGCAGCTGCAGAGCTCGTATGGGGTTTCATTTCTTGCTCAAGGACACTTCAGTAGGCGGAGGCAGAGTTTAAGGAGGTTTAAATCTTGTTTCTATGAATCTCTACACCTCAGTAGAAGTGTTGAAAACTTAAACCAGTTTCAAAATGATTAAATCAATTGTCAGATTGAGTCTTCTGTTCTTGCTGCTCATGATTATTTGCACTGATTTTGACCCATCTATGTCCATATAGGGGACACTGATTGAAAAGATTTGGCTGTATACGCACATGCACAGTACATGAGATCCTGTTTCTGCAGCTGTCATTGTTTCCCTGTGCTTGTCCTTCACAAACAAACCACATGAAATTAAACTAAACTGAGCGATATTTCCTGGTTTATATTTTTAATTCTGCACATTTTCGACTGTTTTCTCACTCAGACTGCAGCTGCTAAGAAAATATTTCACATCTGGGAAGTTAAAGGCCCCACATTTCACACTTTTCCTGTCTTTTATTTTAAAGTGTCGATCCATAACCAGCAGACACATTTGTGGTTTTATAAGACTCTCTTTTGAGATCTTAGTAGTTTTACATCTCCTCTTTTAGATTTTTCTCTGGAACTGCAGCAGATCGGTGTCAGCCAATCAGAAGAGAGGAAACTCCGAACTGCCTCTCTTCTGATTGGCTGACTGTTTTCTGACTGATCCAATAAAAGTAGAGCAGATTTCAGTTAAAACTCTCAGAGAAACTAAATCCTGCAAAGTGTTGGATGGTTGGTTCAGGTGGTGGGCGGGGCTTTGGGTGACAGCTTTGTTGTGACATCACAAAGTCACAGGAAGTCCTGGTTTTAAGGCTCAGTTTCTGTGTGCATATCTTTTTGGACAGTATTAATATAGAACCTAGAGCTACATTATAATCAAAACAGATACTGTATGGAGCTTTAACACAAACATCTACCTTTATACACTATGGGGACCTTTGAATGTAAATGCACCTGAATCTTAGTGCATCCTCCATTGTTTCCTCTCTGTACCTCTGTGTATTGACATGTACTGTGATGGAGAGGAGTCAGACTATTATCAGCTCTGCTCGTGTGTCGTCTCAGGAGCCCACACTGAGGGGGAAAGATCATTCATCTGACTTTCAAATGAGAATAATTGGCACCGAACATAATGAGCATATTGTTCTGATTCTCCCTCACTTATAAGATAATCCTCGCTGGCTGAGCAACAGAGCTGCAGCGTCCCTGAAGCTCTTCCTCTCCGACCCCTCCACCCCTCAACACCCTCTTCTCTCAGATTCTTTATGTTTTGATTTAGCGCTGCTCCACATTAAGAGAGAAATCTAGTGGCCACCGTCCAAATGTTTTTTATTATCTTTTATTAATCCAACCCACCCCCACCCCCCACCCCCCACACGGTACACGAGTTCAAACATCTAATGTTTTCAACAGCTGAGTATACACAGGCGCAGGAGACACAAACTCGGGATTGTGTATGTTTTTATTTTGGTGTTATATTGAAGCTGATATCGTTCTCATGGATTCCTGGGGAGCAGAGCTGCAGGGGGGGTGGGGGATGGGGGGGTAACATCATGTTGGAGGTAGGAGAAGAAGAGCCTCGATCCTCAGGTGCTCTCTGGACGCGCAAAGTCAAGGAGAGTTTAGAAATACCTTCAGTGATGTCCCCAACATGTCGTGTTGTGACTTTCAGTAATGAGGCTGAACTGTGTGTTTACGTTTGGAAATGTCGATCCAGGAGTCGAACGTGCCGTTTAAGGAAGGATTATGAAAGAAGAAAAAGGCAGATGAAGGAAGGCAGATGTCTGAATCACTTTTTTTCTCTTCAGGTTTTTCTGCATTGCGGCATGTTTTCATCTGCTATTGATTTAACTCCATACCCTCGGGGGTTGGTGATGGGGAGGGGAGGGCTTGGCGAGTCCCGTTTCGTCACCCGCTCTGGAAGGAACAAAAAAAAAAAAAAGACTTTTAGATTTTGGCTGAAAATAGATCATCTCTTTCTAGCTGCACCTCAAAATAGATAAACCTTCTCCTCTCTACGGACGGAGATTAAATCTGTACGTCCATGAGCCCAGGAAGGATGAAGGACGCCTGAAAGATTCAGTTTCAGAGACATTGAGCCCCCTTTTTTTTTTTTTTTTTTGACGCGGCGTCCTGTCCTGCCTGTCCTGTCCTGTCCTGTGCTGTGCTGATGCGTGTCGATGTGGCAGTGCATGGCGGCCCGTGATGGAAACCCAAACCGGTGGCCAGTAGAGACATTTCAGCGCTCCAGTTAAATTGCAGCAGGAATATTGCGACTGAACCTTTTTTTTTTGGATGAATTGGTTCAGTGTTGAAATGACGTGTCACTGTCTCCCCCCAATTCCCCCACCTCCACCACCAGCCCATTGTGGCACAGAAATGAGTCTCTAATCCTGTCAGCTGAAAACTCTGCCATGTTCAGGTCTTGTCATGTGAATGGAAATTGTAATGAATCGCTTCTGTCCTGGCGACTCAGGCGATTTCTCCTTCACTTCTTTTTAGCTTTTTCGTTTTCCTCGAGGAAAAACTAAACTGCCATTGTCAGTCACAGTTAATTTTCTCTCTTTCTTTTTCTTTTCCTCTCCCTCCCCTCCTTTCCTCCACCTCTCAGGTTCTCCGTCTCTGAGCGGGACGGGCACGGTGACGGTTCTGGTGGACGACGTGAACGACAACGTCCCCGTCTTCACCTCCTCCACCTTCCACACCACCATCATGGAGGACGCCCCGACGGGGACGGACGTGCTGCTGGTCAACAGCTCGGACGCTGACGTGGGCGTCAATGGCGTCATAAGGTAGCGATGAAAGAAGAGGCCTTGTCACTTCTCTAGATCATTCGTTTATTCATTCATTTATTTATTTATCGGGAACGCCTTTTTCTACTCATGAGAACCAATTCTTCGTCAACATGTCCTCACTTCACAGGGTTTTCCACTTTTGATCCTCATAAAAGACATGATTCATCTCTTCAAATCTCTGTTTGTTGTAGCTTGTGGGTTTTTCTTTTGTATATATACATATATTTTCTTGTGGCGCTGCTTTTTTTATGCTTTAATTACAGAGTTTGGGATTGAGATGTGGCAACACACAACAAATGTCACTGTTTATGTATCGGTGGAGCCCTGACGTCTATATCAAGGATGAAACACATATGATCTCTCTGACCGTCTAAGGAACTATTTGTACAAAGTAACAGGGCTTAATAATAAGATAAGATGAGATCATCCTTTTTTTTTGTCCCACAATGGGGACATTTACAGCATTGCAATGAAATTATGAGCAACTTCAATGTTTATACACATGAAAGTGTCTTATAATTATCAGAATTCAACATTTTTGGCTTTTATTTGGATATAAGGCAGGAAAATGCAAGCAAAGAGCAACAGGTTGGACTTAAATCAGGCCATCAGAGCCTTAATGATATGTACTTTACTATTTGAGCCACAGCGGCTTTAAGATTTTTAGATTAAAACTATTACTTGGTTTGAATAAATGTATTTCAGGGAACAAAACACAATTCACCTGAAGAGTTATCACAAATTTGACTTTTGATAAATAAAGGAATAATAATAAATCCCCTGTGCACACATCAGAATAGCCTTTTGAGTTTTACAGTCTGTGTCACAGTTTGTCCGCCTCCAGTTACCACAGAGAAGAATCAGGTCAGTTCTAGTTTGCTTTGATTACCCGGTGAGAAAATGTCCCAGGTTTTTTTTTTGTCCCGCGGCTTCGGTGAAGCTTCATCATCACCAGCTCTGTGAAATTCCAGGCTGATGTTGCAACCGATGACAGGAGTTTAGGCGTCAGGAGAGAGAGTGTGGCGCTGTAGTCAACACCCAAAGTCATTGTTTGGGTTGCTGTTCTGTTCTCAAGCTGGACGACACGGCTTTTTCACACCCACCCCTCTCTCTCTCTCTCTCTCTTCTTACCCCACCAACCCCTCTCCTCCATGGGGGAGCTTGTAAGAGCTTCTGGTCGGTCTCTTCTCAAGCCGGACGCTGACTGGAGCGCGACCCCGCCTCTCTCCTGGGTAAACCCCACTGGGTTACACATTGGGGGGTACCGTACTGCGCTCCAGTTTCCCAAAACACGATAATGAGGATGTTAATTGTCTATGACAGTGCGAGTTGTGCCCATCAGGGGGTTCTGGGCCCTTTAATGGAGACCAGAACCAGGTTAACCCCTCCAGTTATTAGTTTTGATTCTCACAGCCCATTAAATGCGGGTCCTTAATCCTGGACTTTGTCCCTGGACCGCGTTCAGACCACAAGCATCTGCGGACGGTTTATGTTTACGACGAGGTCCAAACACTCCGTTCCCTGCGTCCAAACTGCGTTCACACGTTGTTCTGTAATTTGTCGTCTCATCTCTGGAGGGGGATGCTTTTTCAAGAAGCCTTTTCAAAATATGCACTGGTGTGTACATGTATGTGTCAGTTTACATTTACGTCTGGTCCTGCTGGAGACTTGTGAGATACTGAGTGAAACATGATATTTGTTTGAAAGCCAGAGACTGCGGCCCCTCAGTCCTGACGAGTTTTATGTTGTGTGATGTTATGTATGTATGTGCTTTATGTTCACTTTATTTGGGTTGTATGTGATGTATAGTTTCATAGCTATTGATCTTTCTTTTCTTGTTTTTTCCTTTACAAGTAGCCTGTTCCTTTATAATGTGAATTAAACCGAATGGGATAAATCAAATAAAGGACAGTGGCAGTCTGAACCACACAGACTCTCCCTGAGAGCAGTGAAGCAGAAAACAGTTGCTGCATTTAATACAACATGAGGCTGGATGCCTCGCTCAGTTAACTCAGTGATTTGACGTCACGCCACTACAATATGGTGACCATTAATAAGCATATTGCTGCATGTTTCTGTGTTAACTCTCTGGTTTTCATGTGGAGCTTGAAACAGTGCCCTCTATAGAGCAGACTGTGACGGTGCTTCAGCCAGTGACAGAGCAGAAAACAAGGTGTAGAGAGACTTGTTTCAGGGGAGTGACTCATGCATCACCTGTCAGCCTGTATTTACATTAGAAACAGCTTTAATAAGACATGTGCTCATAAAGCAGGAACCAAAGTAGTTCAAAGCCTCTAAATGAAGGTAACAAGGATAATTTAATGGACTCAAAGACACATTTTAACAAAAATATGGAACCTATACAGATCTTAATTATGCGGCTGCACTAAAATCAATTTAAAAACCTGTTAGAGCCCTCTTATCATCTTTTCTGGATTTACTTTCTATTCTTGTTAGATTTCATTATAGAGGAGTGACACTCACACAAATTGAAATTTACATTCACAAGAGGAGAGAGTCACTGATTTGCAGCAGAAGATGTGGAGACAAGAGTCTTTGTGTGTTGTCAGATCTGGTTAGTTGTAGTTAGGAAGTGAAAATGACGGTGTCAAATTACTGTTCAGGATATTAATTAGAAAATGGGCTTCACGGGAGAAAAAGTTCTCACCCTAATTTGTCCTTTTCTCATCCGTCCCACAGCTACAGTCTGAGCGGAGGACACGGCCAGTTCTCCATCAACCCCGCCACAGGACAGATTATCACCAGCTCTCTGCTGGACCGTGAAGACAGGGCTAATTACCAGCTGCTGGTGGTGGCGACCGACGGAGGGCAGCCCGAGGGCCTGTCCAGCTCCGCCACCGTGTCCGTGACGGTGGCAGACATCAACGACAACCCTCCACGCTTCCACCACCATCCCTACGTCACCCACATTCCGGCCTCTACTGCTGCAGGTGAGTGCGCGCCCTATACTGTAAAGGCACCTGCGAAATGCCACTGTGCTCTTATGTCAGCATCGGGCTGTGAGTCATCGCTTGACCATGTGGGTGCTTTGTTTGGAATAATAGGACACCTACAGTGACTTTTACTGCACTTTTGAACAAATAGAAGTTTTTCTTTCTTTATAAATTAAACTATAGCTGCAATAATTCAGGCACTTTTGACTTGAAAATGAAACGGTTTATAGCATAGTTTTTAATACAACCTGATTTGTAATAGAACGAATCGCTATCACTATATCACCGTTTAGACTAATCTGATGTTTGTAAAGTCTATAAAACCAATGATTGGACAAACATTAATATCTGTGTGCACGTTTTTGTAATTAGTCATGGTTATCATAGATTAGCTGAGCTAACCGTTGCCTGTTTAACTTTAATAACTCAGTGACTCAATAAACGGTCCATGAAAACATTTTTTTTTTCAGCGGATATCTTAGTTACAACATGACTGAGCTAACCGGAGTAGTTTCATGTTGTGTCCGACAACAGGAGGGTTTTAACAGTTGACGTGCTGATGTTAGCTTAGCTACTGCCATTAGCTGTCCCTGTCAGCTGAGCCACTGATGCTTTCTAGACACCATGATTCTCCAAAACTGAATAAATACCACACAGCAACACATACACAGAAATAGTAATGTTTCTTCAATCATTTCAGATTTGTCTAAACAGTGATAGGGCGTGAAAAACATGATATATAGAGGCTATAGCTAAACTCTCTGGTGCTGGTTTTCTACCCGGAAGTAGTTGTAAACAACAAGGCGATTCAGTTTCAGCCTACACCTTTTCACTCTAAATGGCTATTGTACACTTTATTTTGCTGTATTTATGTTGAGCTGTAATTTCTATTGTACAATGAGGTGCCATGTCAAGACCAAAATAAACTAAACTAAACTTTTGCAGTAAATGTAATAAAACCAATTTATTCTCATCTGTTTCCTCAGGGTCTCTGGTCTTTGCTGTCACCGTCACCGACGAGGACTCGGGCTCCAACGCCCAGCTGCACTACTCCCTGACGGGGCGCAACTCCGACAAGTTCAAGATCGACCCCGTCCGAGGCGCCATCACGGCCAACGAGAAGCTGACGGGAAGCTCCGAGGTCACCCTCACCGTCAGAGTGAAGGACGGCGGCGCCAATCCCAAAACGGACACGACCACCGTGACCGTCCGCTTCGTCACCGGGGGAAACTTCCCCGTCATCAAGGTGAAGGAGCGCATGTTCACCTTCCCCGAGAGCCAGCCGACGAACCACGTCGTTACCACGGTGACCGGATCTTCTATGAGGGGCGGGCCGCTGTCGTACTACATCGCCAGCGGGAACCTGGATTACGCTTTTCACATCGACCAGCTGTCTGGCGAGCTGTCGATCAGACACCCGCTGGACTATGAACACATCCAGAAGTACGTCCTCTGGGTCGAGGCTCGAGATCAGGGCTTCCCGCCGTATTCCTCCTACGAGAAAGTGGAGATAACGGTTCTGGACGTCAACGACAACCACCCGGTGTTCGATAAGGATCCTTTCCACGCCGAGATACTGGAAAACCTCTCGCCACAGCGCGTGTTGATGGTCTCCGCTGTCGACCTGGACAACGGGCCCAACGGACAGCTGGATTACGCCATCATCGACGGCAACAAGGACAACAGCTTCAGCATCAACCGTGCGACCGGTGAAATACGAACCACGCGGCCGCTGGACCGGGAGAAGGCGGCTCAGTACGTGCTGAAGGTCAAAGCCACGGACCGGGGGTTGCCGCCCAAAAACTCAGTGGTCAAAGTGCTGATCAGCGTCCTGGATGTGAACGACAACGCCCCGAGGTTTTCTAAAATCTTCAGCGCCACGGTGGCTGAAAACGCCCCGGTGGGCTACACCGTCACCAGGGTCACCACCACGGACGAGGACGCCGGTTCCAACGCCATCAGCCGATACTCGATCACGGACACGAGCCTCCCGTTCAATATCAACGCCAACACGGGCGACATAACCATCAGCCGGCCTCTCAACAGAGAAGACACGGATCATTACATCGTCAAAGTCTCCGCCCACGACTCCGGTTGGACCGTCAGCACCGACGTCACCATATTCATAACGGACATTAACGACAACGCCCCCAGGTTCAGTCGCCCCTCCTACTACCTGGACTACCCCGAGCTCACAGAGGTGGGCTCTCTAGTGACGCGGGTGTCCGCCACCGACCCCGACGAGGGGTTCAACGGCAAGATCTTCTATTTCATTCGCTCTCAGTCGGAGTATTTCAGAATCAACGCCAGCACCGGGGAGATATTTGTGAAGCAGCAGTTGAAGTATCAGAACTCAACAGGCGCCAGTAGTATAAACATAAACCGCCACAGCTTCATCGTGACGGCTTCGGACCGGGCGGTCAAGCCTCTGATGAGCGAGACGACGGTGATCGTAAACATCGTAGACAGTAACGATAACCCTCCCGAGTTCGATTCCCCTGATTACTTCACGCCCGTCACCAAAAGCGTGAAGGTCGGCACCAGACTGATCAGAGTCGTAGCTCAAGACAAAAAAGACTTTGGACTTAATTCAGAAGTTGAGTATTTGATAACGGGAGGAAACAGCTCGAGTAAATTCAAACTAGATAAAACGAGCGGATGGATCACCGTCGCCTCCTCTCTCACGTCCGACATGAGGAAGATATTCCTCATCGGCATCACGGCGAGCGACAAAGGAAATCCCCCTCTGTCGGCGCGAACGTCGGTGCGGATCGCAGTCACGGAGGAAAACCACCACACGCCCGAGTTCTCACAAAGCCAAATCTCTGCCACCGTACCTGAAAGCCTCGCTGTGGGAACGGCGATCCGGACTCTGTCGGCCAGAGACAAAGACAAAGACATGAACGGCCTCATCACGTATAACATCACCTCAGGCAACGACAACGGTCTGTTTGTGCTCAACAGTAGAACTGGCGTGTTGTCGCTGGCTCAGCCTCTGGACTTCGAAGAGAAGCAGCAGCACGACCTTCGGGTTTCGGCCACAGACGGCGGCTGGATCGCGAAAACCAGCTACGTCTCCGTCACAGTACACGTGACCGACGTGAACGACAACCCGCCGGTGTTCGAGCCCGACGAGTATTTCCCCATCGTGCAGGAGAACGTTCCCAGCGGCACCACCGTGGTCAAAATGAACGCCATAGACCGCGATTCGGGAGCCAATGCCGTCATGGCGTATGTAATCCAGTCATCAGACAGCGACCTCTTTGTTATTGACCCGAACACGGGCACCATCACCACCCAGGGCTTCTTGGACTACGAGGCGAAGCAGGTCTACCATTTAACAGTGAAGGCCTTCAACGTCCCAGACGAGGAGCGCTGCAGCTTCGCCAACGTCAACATCCAGCTGAAGGGAGCCAACGAATACGTACCACGCTTCGTCTCCAAACAGTACTACTTTGAAATCTCTGAAGCCGCTCCAAAAGGCACAGTGGTCGGGGAAGTGTTCGCCAGCGACCGGGACCAGGGAGACGACGGAGTGGTTCACTACCTCATTTTCGGGAAGAGCAGAAAGAAAGGCTTCGGGATCAACAGGAAGACGGGCCAGATTTATGTCACAGGAACTCTAGACCGTGAAAAAGAGGAAAAGATCTCGCTGAAGGTGCTGGCCAAGAACGCAGGAAGCATCCGAGGGGCGGACATCGACGAGGTGTTTGTGAACATCACGATCCTCGACGCCAACGACCCCCCTGTTTTCAGCCAAGAGCTGTACGACGTGCAGGTCAGCGAAGGCCTCTCGCCAGGAGGTCTGGTCACCTTCGTGAGCGCCGAGGACTCAGACTCCGTCCCGAGCTGGAGCAGGTTTTCTTACTCCATCGCTCCTGACTTCGATAAGAATGTTTTCACTATCAACCCCAAAACCGGCCAAGTGTCTGTTTCCGCGGAGCTGGACAGAGAGACGACTCCTGTGTATAACCTGACTGTTCTGGCTGTGGATACTGGCACGCCTCCCGCAACAGGAAGCGCCATCGTGATAGTGAACCTGGAAGATATCAACGACAACGGCCCGACCCTGACAACCGCCTACGCTGAAGTAATGGAGAACCAGAGAGCTGGCACCGCGGTGACAACGCTGACAGCCTCTGACCCAGATTTACCACCCAACCGAGGGCCTTTCCTGTTCAGCCTCCTCAGCTCCGGCTCTGCCAACAGCTACTTCAGCCTCAGTCCGGCCGGAGTGCTGACGACGAGCCGGGAGATCGACAGGGAGCAGATCAGCGACTTTTACCTCTCGGTGGTGATCAAGGACTCCGGCGTTCCTCAGATGTCCTCCACAGGAACCGTCCACGTCAAAATAAACGATCAGAACGACAACCCCTCCGAACCCAGGTCCATGGAGATCTACGTCCACTACTACGGGAACATGTTCCCCGGTGGCTCCTTGGGCGACGTCAAACCTCAAGACCCCGATATTCAGGACCGGTTCCACTGCTCCCTCATCCCTCCGTCCTCCGGTCTGTTCAGTATCCCGACCGGAACGTGCAACCTCAACTCCAAAGGCCGATCGACGGACGGGACGTTTGAACTGACGGTCCGGAGCAGCGACGGCGTCCACGGTTCAGTCAGCAACACAGCCAGAGTCCTGTTCATGGGCTTCACCAACGCCACGGTGGACAACAGCATACTCATAAGACTGAACTCTCAAGGAGTGAAAGACTTCCTTACAAACCACTACCTCAGCTTCTTACGCATTGCCAACTCTCAGCTGGCGGGACTGGGCACGGGGGTGCTGCTGTATGGAGCGTTTGAGCTCAACAATCAGACCTTCCTGATGGCAGCTGTGAAACGGGGCCACGGACAATATGTCAACCCCAGCGGCGTGGCCACATTCTTCCAGAGTATCAAAGACATTTTATATAGACAGAGCGGGGTGCAAATAGATGCGGTGGACCATGATCCGTGCACGCATAACCCATGCCAGAACGGAGGCAGCTGCAAGAGGCGTCTCAGTGTCGGGCCCGATATGAAGACAGAAGAAAGTGTCCCAGTGATCCTTGTTTCCAACCACCCCCTGCAGCCCTACGCCTGCAGCTGCAGGCCGGGATACACAGGAGCTCTGTGCGAGACCGACATCGACGAGTGCCAGCCGTCGCCGTGCCACAACGGCGGCACCTGCCACAATCTGGTGGGAGGTTTCTCCTGCACCTGTCCCGAAGGTTTCACCGGGATGGCCTGCGAGAGAGACATCAACGAATGCCTTTCCAATCCCTGCAAGAACGGGGCGCTGTGCCAGAACTTCCCCGGCGGCTTCAACTGCCTCTGCAAGTCCGGTTTTGCAGGTACGACACACACACACATATGCGTTTTATATCTGACCGCACAGTCGCTCGAGTTGGGCCTGGAAAAAAAGCACATGGGGACACACACACACACACACACACACACTGTAATGTAGTCACAGACACAGCTTTAGGTCCAAGGAAAATATTTGCCTCTGACTCTTTCCAGGAGGTGTTGTAGCCATAGCATACAAGCAGCGATGCCAGAAACAGTTTGGTTTTCGGATTACTAGTTGGGGGGTATCAGCTGTGATGCGTATCAGCCTGCCATGTTTGCTTTAATAAAAAAGATGATGCGAAGCTGACCCCAGTCAAGACTTGTGAGCGCAGACTCCACACACAGTTCACCGGTATCACATTTCTCAGTGTGCCTTCGTGTGCATGCAGCTTTTCGTGACCACACACAGATACTTTTCTAATCCAACTGTATACAGAAGGATTTCTTAATCAAGGATTTCTCATTTGGCTCTTGTTTTGAGTTGTATGACAAATGAGCAGCTTTATAAAAGCTCCAGTCAGGCCTTTTAGTTTGGAAATGTAATTAATATGCTGCATTATTACCCTTGATAAAAGGGGAGTGGATTTTAAGTGGAATTACTTAGAGCAGTCATTTAAAGGCTGCATGTTGTCCAGCTGCCGACTGCAGCATCTGAAAGACATTTTCAAAGCAGGCGATTTGCCTCAAGTCAAGTCATTACTGTCCCTTTTTATTATGACGATAAAAAATGACCCCAGATCTGTAGGTTTCATCATGATGGATGTCTCTGCTGAAGAAATGCACCTATTGACTTACAGTAGTTTGCATGCCCTCGCCGTGAACTCTCAACTTCCTGTTTGCTCCGCCTGGTTTTTTGGCGGTGGAATTTATCTCCATTAGGCAACGTGTCTCGGGATTTACAGCCTAAAATATATTGGTTCATTGTCAGTGTCTCTTTCTGTGTTGTACCATGGCCCAGTCATTTATTGTTTCTTTTCTTTTTTTCCCTTAAGTCTTATTATTTTATTGTGAATGTCACCTTCTTTATCATGATGTTAAACCGTTCACCTGCACATGTGGCAACGACTCATGTACATTCATGCACCTGTTTTCTTGTCTTTCTGCACTGTGAGAAAAAAAAACAACAACCCATCCAAACCTAATTTGATTTTGAAATGGGTTTGAAAATCTGATTATTGTTAGTGAGAAGAATCTGCCAATTGAGTGAGATCATTTCTTTTTTCTTTTTTTTCCCCTCTGAAAGTTTCAAGATGCTGTTTTGGATCAAATTATGTCATCTTTTGATAAAGCGATCCAAAATCTTCCTAAATAGCATCACTTGTTTAAAGGAATTTTCTTGAATGAGTAAAACAGGTGAAATTACACCTTCAAATTATATGTTTTATGGTTCTTTGATTGAAAAAGTAAGACTTTAAGACTCCATACAAGGTTAAAAGATTTGTTTTGGGTTTTTTTTCCTGCAGTGCAGTTCCTCAGCTGCGAGGTGATGAAAGGCCTGCATGACTTGGCCTGTGGGGGGAGTGAACTGTGTTCCCCTCGGGGGTTTTTCCTGTGTTGTCTGCCACTCCATCCATTTTAATTTGTGTTGTTCTGTGAACCCAGGCAAAACGTGTGATTCCATCATCAATCACTGTGAGTGTAACCCATGTTTTAATGGCGGGTCCTGTCAGAATCGGGTGGATGGATATTACTGTCATTGTCCGTTCGGTAAGTAATAGTAGGAAACTTTTTTTTTTTTCTTTTTTTTTTTCAGGGCGTTAGTGAGTGAGCTCTGCTAAATTGAAAAGCAAGATGGACAAGAAGAGAAAAAAGTTATCCCTTGATTTCTTAAGCAAATGTGGACGCTGTCATTTCGTTTTGTGTCTCCATTCTTCATGCTTTGTGTTTGCTGCTGTCTTTAATTAGCCTGCTTAAACTTTTTTGAAGATTATGATCTGGCAGCATTAACAAAGCAGGGATATCTGCAACACACTGAAGATTGCATTTTATCTGCAGATATTTTTATCACCGTGAATCATTCATTGGCTTCCTCCTCCCTGATTCCTCCTCTCTGTTTTTTGTCCTCAGGGGTTTTCGGCAAACACTGCGAACTCAACAGCTACGGCTTTGAGGAGCTTTCCTACATGGAGTTTCCGTCTCTGGATCCCAACAACAACTACATATACATTAAGTTTGCAACCCTGCAGAGCAACGCGCTGCTCATGTACAACCACGACAACCAGACCGGAGACAAGGCCGAGTTCCTGGCGCTGGAGATCTTCGAGGGGCGGATGCGTTTCTCCTTCAACCTGGGGAGCGGGACGTACAAACTGATGACCATGATAAAAGTGGCGGACGGGCAGTTCCACACCGTCATCGCCAGGAGAGCCGGAATGGTAAGAAACGCCTTTTATTTATACGACAGGAATTAGCTCACATGCTAAGTGGTTTCTCATCATGCATTCTCATAAAACTTTTCATTGAGTGACTTTGTAACTCTTATGGGTCTAGTAGCAGAAACATTGAGGAAAATCTGAGAAACGCCACATGTTATTGAGTTTAACTGTGCGCTCACTGCATATTCAATAGCGTTTATGTTTGGGGCCTTTTACACCAGAAAGCTGCATCCAAATTTACTTTTTTGCACCATTGGATGATAATTAAACTCCCCCCAAAACCACAGGTAGCTCAGCTTGATGGTTTTCATGGTTTGTAATTATATTTTATTGCCCGTTGTGATTTATAATACATGGATCCAAAATGGCCCTGAAAGTTGGATTTCTGTCTCCTCTGCTCTGAAGGAGCAGCTTCTCCCTGCCAGCAGCGCAGTGGCAAGGAAAGAGAGAGACAGGGAGGGAGGAGGAGGAGAAGGAGGAGGGGGGGAAAACCCGACCCGGCCCCTGTCAGACCCTCTATAATGTAGTTCTCCTGCTGGACTTCAAATCTGTCATTTCTCACCGTGCGCTGGGAGTTTCATAGGAAGCTGGTAAAATCGTTAAATTGTCAGTTTTGAGATGGTGCAGAGTGACGGGATGGAAAAGGAATACAGCACACGTAGAGGGCGAGCCGTGATTCTGTCGGTGCCCTGCGAACGGCGTGCAGAGTGGTGGGTTGTGTTTGGGTCCAAAGTGCCAACTCCCACAGGCGGCGTTAAAAGCAAAAAACCGGATCGTCGTGTTGTTTGCAGTTAAAGGTGCCGCGGGTCATTGCGGTGGTCGGAGCTGAGGTCTGCGCTCGGCTCCTCCTGAGCCTTAATGCTGAGCCGGCGTCAAAAACAAGAGAGAAACCACAGACACGGGTCGTGCACCGCTTCGCCGTGAGACATCCAACCGGGTAATCAGAGGGAACGGAGAGTTCACAGACACTGTAACAATCACAGTCTGAGGCACTTTAATTGTCCGCTACAATAAATGTAACACAAACTGTCCAACAACAGGACCTCGTGTCGGAGTTTGAGTCACACCAGTTCCCCTGTTTGCCAATACATAAGGAAGAAACGTCTTAAATACAGACGGGAGAGAAGTGGAGTTGCAGCTTTGACTTGATTGCGCACAAGGAAAATGTTTCAACGGAAAGTTTTAGAGATGTTTTTTTCTGCTTCTTCTTTTTTAAATATGCAGGATGTTGGCATGAAACTGCTGGCAGCTTCAAATCATACAAAATATCAGTCAAAATCTTAACTTCCAAAACTCAACATGTGACCAGTGTCCCTTTGGTTTTTTGAGGAGTTTTCAAATACAAGTGAAATGATGAGGAAATCTAATCTCTGAAGAAAAGTATATTGATATTTTCTCTTTAAAAGAGTCAATTTAAGTGTTTTTTTTCTCACTGTTTTCCACATTTGGTGCTTTAATCAGAGTCACTGGGTCCCAGCCTCCTGCTTTTCCGTGTTAGGTTTGAGTTTTAAAAGGTTTTTTTTGCCTTTACTTTGAAAGTCACAGTGAAAGAGAGACACTAAAGTCAGGGAGAGACATGGCCACGGGTCAGACTCGAACCTGCCCCAGTGAGGACCAAGGATTTAAGGCTTTATTGTGCACTGAGGCCCATCTATACCAACTTGTCCTAAATGCCTTGTTCCAATTGCATAGATGAGCCATGAGCAGATCTGACGCCGGCCTTCTGCTACAGTCTCCGCTAAGTGTCACAGAAGAATAAAGAGACGTCTTCACACAACTGAGCTTGAAATCCTGTTGTCAAATATGAACAGACGAGGATTTGACTTGACGTTAGATGGCAAAAACACTCAGTTATAAAATTCTCTTATCTCACTTGTTTGTTCTACTAAAAGAACAAATCTGAGTGGTTTCAGACCCAATTTTTCAGAAATGACGTTTTTCAAATGCTATTTGTCAACGCTGTCAGCTCCACAAATGTAAATCACATGCACCTCCACTGTGTCACAGGACAAAGGCAGGAGTCTTAAAACCTGGATAATAGAAAATAAAAGCAGGCCTGCATGTCCTGATAACTGTTAAGGAGAAATAAAAACATTGCAGAAATGACACGTTGGCGTGACCGTGTGACAGCAGCCTCGACTGTTTGGATAAAAGGTCCCAGCTGAGAACATGTGAGCCGGAGCTCGGGGTAGTTTGTTTTAAATCAAGAGCTTCAAGTCAGATCAAACAACCGAGTCGTCTGTTCGCAAATCTGGTTTGACAGATCAGGACTGGCCGTACCTGATGAGCACCAGCGAGCGAGTCAACGAGCGTTTGATTAGCTGGAATTATTTGTCCTTAGAAACAAGCACAAAACTATATTTAAAGAAAAGAGAAAAAAAAAAGCATAACATCGGTTACTCAGCGCCTGCACCATAACAGACAGCGATGCTGAGGTCCCTCTGTTGTATTAGTCACAGTTAAAACAACATCTCCACTGGTGTTTTCTTCACTTTCCTCAGTGTCAGCCAAACACAAAAACACGGCTCACCCTTTGTTACTCTCGTGTTACATTCGGCATTAATTTCCAAACAAGAGAGGGAGGAGGAGGAGGAGGAGGAGGAGGGGGATGGGGAGGGGGCAGGATGCCGGGACGGGGGGGTGGGGGGGGGGGTTGGACTCCTTGAGAAAAATGTTTTTAAATATTTCCTCCACCACAGTGTAAGACACTTGACAGTAAGTACAGTGTGTGTACGGCCTCTCTGTGCTGTCTTTGATCACAGCGAAAGACATTAATAAAATGTTCATGTGGCTCTTTATGGAGCATCAGAGAGTCACGAACCTCCCATTGTTCCTCACTGCTGTCACTGTGTGTGTGTGTGTGTGTTTTATTCTTGTTTTGTTCTGCATATGTGTCAAGTTTGCTGCAGGGAAAGTGTGTGTATACTGTATGTGTGTGTGTGTGTGTGTGCTCTTGGTGGGGTCGTGCACTCCCACATGATTTGTGTCAGAGATCCGGGGCCGGTGTGGTCCGTGTTTACTTAAGATCCAGGAGAGGTGGAGCGTGATTGCCCCGGTTTTTCAACACTTTCACACACTTTTCCGGACAGTTTCCTCACCAGCCCCATTTCTTTTCTTCCTCATAAGGTCGTCCGACTCACAGGGCACAGAGAGAGAGAGAGAGAGAGAGAGAGAGAGAGAGAATAAGCAACATCTGGGCAAAAGATTTAGTGCCATTAACGGGAAATAGGAAATGTTTGCTGTAATGTATGGCATTTTTCTGTGCCACTCTCCCATCAGCCACTGTAATGGAATGATGAAAAATAATTGGCCTGCGTGCCTTGCGGTGGACAAAAGGCTTCGCGCTAACCGTCGAACATGACTTAGTTACACAAATACTTGGTGAGAAATGAATGGGTGGAACCAGAACCCCGGAGCGAACGTCCGTGCCCACAGTCGATCCCTGAGAAGACTCTCGGTCTGAGGCCGAGGAGGCTCTCGTGGGTTTTTGAGGATGTGCACGCAATAAAAGTCAAGTCGAGACACGGCGTTGGCGTCGTCGTCTGAACAAGAGGCGTCTTTAAGCGCGTTTGAATCTGGTCACATGCACGTATTATTAGATCTATAACGAGGTTTTAAAGGAAAAGAGTTTAACTTTTTTTCCCCCAGTGCATGACTCAAGTTAGTCAATTACCAGCTTGGATGTATGTTCAGACGTATTTACAGCTCTGATATGAGCAAAAATCCAATAAACGAACAAAGAAAAGAAAGAAAAAACACACATTATATTTATTCAGATGAAATAAAAGAGTTGTTCTGCAGCCGCCATGTTTAAGTGTTTTAAAGAGTTTTCTCCACCACAACTCAACTATCTAAACACACCCGAAATAAAATTACTGTGATTTGTTTTAATTATTATCATAAAGACCACAGACTGACTCAGAGGGGCCCCGTTAGGAGGCCTCAGAGGAGAATAGGGGCCCTCATATTGGCACCTTTTTGCAGTGACTAAACCTCCACTGCCGCTGCAACTGATGTTGCATTCATGGAACATCAGTAAATCGTAACATCTAACATTAGTCTGCCTTTTGGGGGCTGAATGAATGCAGATCCACACAAACCAATGTGATATCGTCATTGTTATAAATATTTCTTAACAAAAAATGTTTTGTGAAGTTTGCTAAGCGGCTGTGTGTTTTGTTTTTTTTTTAACACTGAACCACCACAAGTTGAAAACACACTCCCATATGAGCCTGATTATAAAGAGGCAGCAACAGAGTGACTGATATTGACTGAGTGTTTGATGGGTCACCAGATGCCACAGAGCAGCAGTGACCGACACAGACTGTTAGCGCTCATCATCTGCAAGCAGCCGTGTCGACCGCACTCTGACAGAAGTGTTGTCCAAAAACTTGTCAATTTCATAATAATTTGAAGCGTTGTGATTCTGCAGCTGAAGTATTAATGTGTGTTTCTGTGTGTCGTCATGCAGGCGGCCTCCCTGACTGTGGACCTGTGTGGCGAGGACCAGGAACCAGGCTACTGTGCTGTGAGCAACGTGGCAGTGCACACCGACTGGTAAGATAATCATCCATCATGCAACCGACCGACCGGCCGGCCGTACATGTTAAAACACTGTTGATGTTTCACTTCACTCCAGCGTCTGGAAAAACTACAATGAATAATGACATTTTCCATGTCTTGCACAAAAAATAATGGAAAATAATAATAATAACAGGACTGATGAGTTTTTATGTACCTGGTCTGGACATATTTGCCTAATTTCTTGCAGCTGTTGCCTCGGCACAGTCTGAACTGACAACAATCTCTCCCTCAGTCTGCAGTCGGCTGTGTGGAGGTTTTATTCAACACAGACCAACAGTGTTTCTCATCAGCTGATGGACATTTTAACTTAAAAAAAATGCAAAATAAAGCAGCTCTACTTCTGAGCTGTCATCGCTGGTTTCATATCTACATATTTTGACAGTTTAATTTAGATTTTTCTGAAGTTAAAGGGGTAGTTCAACATTTTGGCAAATTGGCCCATTGCCATAATCCCTATAGTCTTAGCAGTAGGTTCGTTACCTTTAATTGTCGGTGCAAGCTATTTTTAGAACGGCGGAGCAGAGCCGTGAGCTGCTCAGAGCTACGCTACAGAGGCTAATGGGATTTCTTGGTTTCCCTCATCAAACTCATCAAATACACAATCCAACAACTCCAAAACGCTCTGGTGGACAAGTTGTGACCTGCACATTCACCACGCTATGAGATAATAACAGAACATTACCAGACAGAGTTGTTTTCTAGGTAAATTCATGCAAAACCGCTGATGCACGTTCCCGTCGGGGGCAGTTTTTCAGCAAGCAGTCTCTGCATTTGCCTCTAAAAAAAACTCTTGTTTCGTAACGTTCTGTTATTATCTCATAGCGTGGTGAATGTGCAGGTCACAACTTGTCCACCAGAGCGTTTTGGAGTTGTTGGATTGTGTATTTGATGAGTTTGATGAGGGGAAACCAAGAAATCCCATTAGCCTCCATAGCATAGCTCTGAGCAGCTCACGGCTCTGCTCTGCCATTCTAAAAATATCTTGCACCGACATTTGAAGGTAACAAACCTACTGCTATGACTACAAGGATTATGGCAATGGGCCAATTTGCCAAAATGTTGAACTACCCCTTTAACTTCAGAAAAATCTAGGGTTCATCTCTTTAAGAGGTAAAAACAAGCCACAAACAAACATGTAATTTAAAGGAGAAAAGCAAACGTCTGAATGAATTTACTTAATTATTAAAAGAGCTTATTAATTCACATGCACCCATTCATCTTAAGATCCAGGGTGGGATTCGGTGCGTATGGCTTCTCCAATGAGATTTAGATTTGCTCTGATCATCCCTGAACCTCCTCTGGTGGTTCAGTCATAAGTTTGTGTTAATTTGTGATTATGAATGAGAGTTTCTGAGAATCCGGTGCAGATGTTTAAAAAATAAAAAATCAAAGCATTTCTCCTTTTGTTTTTTTTTTAATTACTGCCTCATTGTGGGAGGATCGGGATGAAAGCAAATTTCTTAAAATATTATATGGAGCTGCCCGACATATTTTTACAATGACATTACAAAAAAAAAAAGAGGCAGAGACTCAAAGTTAAAAAAAAATGAAGTCATCTGTTGTAAATATACAATATATGATGTAAACCTTCATTAAATTACTGGATGATCACAGCCTGAACACACGGACCGCTCCGAGCCAGGCCCTGTGGGGGGAAAACTTGACACTGTGCATGTGTTTTTGTGTGTATTGGACCGTGTGTGTGTGTGTGTTAATGTGTGTGTTTGTGTGAATTTGAGAGTGAAAGAGAGAGAGATCGATTTGCCAGACAAGGAAGTGGCCAGAAAGGTCTGCACAAGGTTTATTTTGTAAGGGTCTTGGGAGCATGTTGTTGTGAAACTCACTGACCCACAGTGTCTTTCTGTCGTAAGTGTGTGCGTGTGAGTGTGTATGTGTGTGCGTGCATACCTCTGACAACTTGAATGCATTTGTGAGCTTTTGGATTTCTGTGCATTAAAGTCTTTGTGTGCATGTGTGTGTCTCTGTGTGTGTGTCTGTGTGTGTGTGTATGTGTGTGTGCAGGATCCTGGACGTGCAGCCCAACAGACTCTCTGTGGGAGGCGTCAGGTCAATAGAACCTGTCCTTCATCGGCGCGGTCAGGTCGCCACCCACGACTTTGTCGGCTGCATCATGGAGTTTGCCGTCAATGGCCGCCCACTGGAGCCCAGTCAGGCGCTGGCATCGCGTGGCATCCTTGACAGGTCCGTACCCACCCCCCCTCTCTCACACACACACACACACACACACACACATATATAACCACCAACACCCCCACCTCTCCTCCTCCTCTCTCCAACCCCACCCCGTCTATTCCTGCTTTCTCCCTCCTCGTCCTCATCATCTGTCCGTCTCCTCTAACCTCCCCGACTCTCGCTGTGGGACATCTGTTCACACTCTCAAACGGTTTTTAAAAAGATGTTTTTTCTTTTTTTTTCATACAAACGACAGATTTTTGACGAGAGCGAAACCAACAGCAGAATTCCAGAGATTTTTTTTTTTTTTTTTACTTTTCTGTCTTACCCGTGAATAGTGAGGCGAGGATGGATCTTTTAATATGCTAATTCCCTTGGGTCCATTATGAGGTTTTTTTTTGTATTGAGAGAAATCACAGCTCATCTGCCCCTCTTTTTTTTATGGGGGTTTCTTTTTTCTTTTTTTCTGTGGCGGACCCCCCTCCCCTCCCTTCGGCTGCTGACTTGTCAAGCTGACTGTCTTGATTGTGTATGTTTTGTGTCTGTAGATGTCCAAGACTGGAAGGAGCCTGCACCACCAGCCCCTGCAGACACGGGGGCACCTGTTTGGACCACTGGTCTTGGCAGCAGTGCCAGTGCGTGGACGGCTTCACTGGCAAATACTGTGAGAAATGTAAGTATATATGTGCCTTTGAAGTGTCTTTTTAATTGCTGAGGTTGCACTTACTAAGGAGTATATATTTCTATCATGATTATTTATGATCCTCCCCTCATGAGTCATCAAACTGCACCATGTAGCTTAATATAGGCCACACTGCTGCATTCAGAGCTTTATTTCAAAGCAATTGTGTATTTAAATATATAACGACTCGACACCAGAGGACTAAAACAGACCGGAGAAACCTTCAAGGCTCATAAAACCTGCCAGTGAAGTTGTACCCTAGCTTCTGTGGAAGTTGCAAAAAAAAAGTATGAGCAATGTTATTCATATTATTACTGGAAACAAACAAGATCATTACTGAGTAAAATGGGAATTTCCACAACAAATCCACTCTGGATTTTTACTCTGTCCACCATCAGGTTTGATTTTGTGGGAGATCTGCTGGTTTGATTTGCAGCACAGAAAAACACAGGATCAGACTGAGCACCATGTTCCTCTGACACAAATGGAGCGTCGTGTGCTGTAGCTGCAAAAATACTAAAAAATATACAGAGTTCAGAAAAGTCCAGGTCCCAAAAAAAGTCTGTGCTATTATTACAACAACTGCGATAAGAACAAGAACAGGCTGTCCGTTATCTTCTTGGTTAGCTGGAGTACATTTAACGAAGCGTCACCGTTATTTGTTATCCTAGTTTTGTTATAAGAGACCCAAGTTTTAAAAATATCCTGTTGGTCTCAACATAAGTGGTGTTTGAAGCTAAGTGAATAATTAAAGGGCTAGCCAGCGAGATAACCACTGCAATGCTAACAAGCCATGAACACGCTTAGCAAGTCTGTTTGCTAATAAAACCTCTATAATTATTCAAAAGTCATATTTATACATCAACACCTGCCAGATAACTGTTTACAAACACTTTTATTTTAGTGTAGCAGTAGCCAGCAGCTAATTAGCAACAATAGCTTTGTCTATTTTGGACTCTCAGCCTTTCGTAAACATGTTTTTTTTTAAATATATATAATAACAGTGACATCAGTTTAGAAAGAGAAGTCACTTTGCTTCTCAATAAAGTTTGGTTTGTACCAAATTACTGAATGGCATGTGTAGAGAAAGATATTATATGTAATTTTAAGCTAAGGGCTTTACACAGCTGAAATCCACACCTTAAAGTTAAATCCTTAAAGCATTTTATTTGCATCCCAGGGATTTAAATGCTATTAAATCTCCCACCTCTGGACAGTATAGGTTTACATCTAGTGTCTTGCTCAATGGCACGTTGTCTGCGCCGGGCATTAGCCTCCATCTTGCAGACATAGGAAGATATTTGTAACCTCCGGTGAGAATGTGAAGACCAATTTGTGGTTATGGCAGTGGGATTAGGAAAATCATTTGGACCCGTCCATTCGCCAGCAGCAGCAGAGTGGAAATATATTTGATATTTTAATATTTCAGAGTTCCCTCTGAAGCTTGAGTGAAGTCAGAGAGGATTGAGGATTTTTTTTTTTAAACGTTGTTCCCACAGACATGACGGCTGACACTGCCCTGTCTCTGGATGGCACCGGCCGTCTGGATTACTCCCTGAAGCCGGGCCCTAAACGCGACGTCCTGCTCAGGCAGTCGCTCCAGGGCGGACCCTCCAGCCCCGCCGGGCCCAGCAGCCTGGAGGTCAAGTTCAGGACGCGCAGCAAGACCGGCACCCTGCTGCACGTGCAGGAGAGCAGCAACTACACAACTGTGAAGGTACAGTACGAGAGATCTGTATTTCTTAAAAAACCAAGGTCAAATGAAGTTTCTGTGCCCACAATTTATTCAACATAACGTACATTTCATTGTATTTCATCCAGCAGCACAGCAACATGAATAATGAATCTGCACTTTCACAATAAAAGCCTCATCTTAATACCTTTGAACTGGTTGCAGCTCGACCTCTCACAAACATCTTGGCTCTGATTTTTATAAAGAACTGAAATTAAACCAAAGCACAGTCTCTCTTATGTGCAGCTTTTTGCATTTGCATTACAAATCTCCTTTAAGCCACATGCACCATTAAAGCTCGGTGAACTAGCTCCGTGCACGCTGATGCCAAAGCCATCGATCCACATCAGATCCATCAGGATCAGCACTGACGAAGCCCTGATGAGGATCCAACTTGGATCAGATTGTTTTTCTGAATAAACTTTTGTGGTTTTGGAGTCGGTTCACAGTCGACTCTGTTTTTCACTGATGCTGCTTTTTAAATAACCTCTCGCACCTACGTGACGTGCTTATAGTTGTTTAGTAAACCAGCCAGCGTTAGAGCGTTAGCATCATCAGCAGCTGCCAGACGCGCAGCGGGGACTTTGAAAGGGCGTTCGTGATCACGATCAGTTCCCGGCCGGTGCCAGGACACAAATCAAACTTTGACTCATCCATTTATTAGAGATGACAGAACTGAAGTCGAAACAATGTGGCTGCCAGATGATAAGTTGCGTCACCAAAAAGCATCTGCACTTCACGGAGCATGTGTGTGTGTATGTGTGTGTCTGTGTTTGCAGAGAAAGAGAGAGAGAGAGAGTGGTCCCCTTGAATATCTGGACCCCAGGATCCCGACATAATAACGTTTGATATCATGTGTGTGTGTACAGTGTGTAAGATGAGAGTACAAACGTGTCGACACATCCGCACACACGCACACACACCGTCCGTCTGCTCACTATGTTTTAACTCTTCCGCCACAAATCATCACCACACACACACTCTCCCAGTCCAAACTATAAGCTAAAACTACACGAGTCCATCTCAGCCGCCTCCCTTTAGTCCCATTCCTCTTTCTACTCCTCTCATCCTGTTCAGCACCCCCCTCCCCCTCCCACACCTCCTCCTCCTCCTCCGACTGACTGATCCTGGGCAGCTGCCCAGAGAGTTTTCCTGTTTAGACCTCACCACCACCACCACCACCACCAAACCCCTCCTCCCCACCTTTAAGTATCAGACTTTCTCTCTTATGATTTTGTTTTCCGGCTCCCGGTGCTCATCGAATCACCATCACAGCCTCTGAAACGGTGAAGAAAAGTATTATAAGTGCTGAGACAAAAAAGGGCAGAGGCATCGGGGGAATACATCCACTATATGTACATATGTTTAGAGGGAGAACTATATATACTGAGATATATAAAAACAAGATGTTTAATAGATAAACTTGGTGATTAGTTTTCCAGGTTTGGAGCACTCAGTATTCTTTGGCTTGGGGGAATTTCTGCTTTTCCCATTTTAAATCAATTCTTCCGGAAGCTACTTATCATTGCTGATTTCTGGGGTCTTTTGAAAAGGGAGGAGAGTGGGATTACTTTCCCATCGAAGTGGGGGGAGTGCACATATGAGATTATCATACGCGTTGTAAGCCGCAAATTTGCTGCCCATGCCAGAGTGAGCTTGATTAGTTTCCTTTAAAAGACACACTCTGTCCTGACGAGGGCCTCCTCCTCCTGAATGAGCCTGAATTTGTTGTTCGTCATCTGGCTGAATAACTGAGCTTCACACACACACACACACACATAGACACACACGCACAAGTCGTGAGAACATGATTAACTGTGGTGTGTCCCGCTGGGGGAAAAGATTTACGAGCGTCAAGCTGCATTTTTGTTTTCAATCTCTGACCTCAGCGGCAGCAGCAGATTGGAGAGGCAGCGTGGTGGTGGAGGCTGAATCAAGGCACTTCCTCTTATCGCTTCAGTTTGATTGACGCCGACATGAGCCGTCATTATAATGATCAGGGGGAAAAAAAACTTTTTGAAACCAGTATGATCAACTCTGGTTTATGTAAAGTCTCCTCAGAGAACGTTATTTATCGATTGCATGAAACTAAGAGTCGTATCAGAGCAAAGATTTAATACAGCGCGTGATTTATTAGTTTATGTTTTTATCAATTTATGATCTGTGATACATGTCTGTTAACACAGGAACTTATTACCACTGTTACTTAACTGAGAGTAAATGAGTAGATTACACATTTGAATCCATGTATCAGCGTATTACCATCCTGTCAAGCTAACTGATTGATTACCTTCAAAGTTTAACATTCAGACATTCAAGTTCAAAATGTAATTGGTTTGTTTTTTTTACATTAAAAAAATGATGGCAGAACTTCTTCTTCGGTGCAGATTGGCAACAACTCTGCAGATTATAAACACTCTACTTGTTAGCTTTACAGTTCGTAGCGACCGCCTCCGCCTTTGCCCTCAGACTCTGGAACAGCATCCGACTTGCCCTCCTCCACCGAATCTTTTAAATCCAGGCTAAAAACTCACCTTGTCACCTTAGCTTTTAAGTCCTCTCAATCTTTGTTTTACTGTTGATCTTTTTGTTGGTTGCTGCTTTTGTTCCGTCTATCACTTAAATTATTCGTATTATGCCTTTATTTTAACTGTACAGCACTCGGGTCAACTTGGGTTGTTTTTAAATGTGCTCTATAAATAAACTTGATTGATTGATTGATCATAATGAGCATAAAGGCATGATGACATCAGCCTAAATACAGCTCCATATATCCGTTAGCATGGTTGTTCATTCTTGTTTGAACAACTATCATGAAGATTTCCTGATGTTTTACCAAAGTCCATCACAGTGTGTGATCTTAAACCGTTGTAAAATAAACTTTGCCGCAGTAAAACGCACCAGTTTAACTTTTTACCATGTGATTTAAATAGTTTCATAATGTGATATATCTCATTAAAAAAGACCAATAAATAGGATTAAATCATTTGTCATGCACTTCAGTTCTGATTCAAAGCTGCTCCTGTTTGTCTTCCACCCAGCAAAACGCGTTTTTACTGCAGCCAAGAAAATCAAAGCACCAAAAAACTGACTCATCTACTCTTCATCTTCATCATATCTCCTCCTCTTCCTTTCTCCTCTTCTCTCAGCTGAGGAACGGCAACATCCACTACATCTCGGACGCAGGCCTCGGGGGGAAGGTGGAGCGCACCGTGGGGGAGGCCGTGCTGTCGGACGGTCAGTGGCACACGCTGCAGCTGGTCAAGAACGGCTCGGCCACCGTGATGCAGGTGGACGGCGGCCACCACCGGGTGATCCAGCATGCCACGCAGGACTTCGGAGGTCTGGGCGTTTTAACCTTCTCTCTGGGAGGAATCCCACCTGGACCCGCTCAGCAGAAAACAGCAGCAGGTGAGACCGGACGCTGCTTCTGTCTAAAGAGGGTTTAATATTATCTATATTTATTAGTAGTTTTTATTTATCTTCTGATTGGAAGGTCGCTGGTTTGATACAGACACAAAGATTTGACATGAGAGGTTTTTGCATTGTCCAAAGAAGCAGAAGAATGTCATATTATTATCATTATTGTGAGTTTTATACAGTTTTAGTGTCTAATAATCATCCAGATGCTCTTTTTTGCATTTTCAAGACAACATTTTAATGGATTTTTGTACTTTTTTGATAAAAAATCTTCGTATTTAAAGGGTAAAAAAAAGTAGTTTAGGTCAAACTCTTGTTTTATTTGCACTATAGTTGACTGACTGTGCATGTTGTGAAATACACACATGCTGAAGCTCTCAAACACCAAGAAACTCACCCACTCTTTACCCACTGTAAATTATCACTGATGCAGCAGCGTTTTCACGTGTTATGGAAACCTCCTCCATTGTGTGCGTGTGTGTGTGTGTGCGCACATGCAGCATGTGTGACCCAGCACTCATGAGCTCGTGGGCTGTCATAAATCCTGCACAAACTTCATCTTTTCTCCCCCAAATGAATTAATAGTGCGCTGCTCAAACTGCTGACCATATTTGGTGGCCGTCCAACAGGACTCTATGGAACTGGCCTGAAATCTGTTTCTATTTGACACTACAGAGATTTACCTGCTATGAAATTTACAGTAGTTGAATAACCGTTTCTTCATAGCATCACAGCATCGTATATGGGCAAAATAACAAATATTAATTCAATTTGACTTGAGTTTTTAAGGAACGTTTAGTGTTTTTTGTTCTTATTTCCATGGACTCTCATCAGAGTTTGGGGCTTAAATCACCGATGAGACGTCCTGAAACATGAGTTGAGAGCAGATTTTGGAAAAGGTGAAGGAGAGGGTTTCCACGGGGAGGTAATGCAACACAGTTAATTTAAGAATTTCAGGGGAGGGAAAAACCAACCCAATACTATGGACTAATATGGTAAAAATGAGCAATTTGGATGATTTGTCGACCTCTTTTACACAAGGACCGGGGCATATTTCAAAACAAACATATGCTGAGCACGCAGATCTGTGGCAGGCTGCCTGTTAAACCGGCTCATACCTCAGTGTGTGTGTGTGTGTGTGTGTGTCGGAGCAGTCGAGCTCTCCCGTGTGCTCACTTTTCAAGAGCTAATGAAACTACACAAATGGATTTAATCTGCACTGGGATAAATTCAATAAAAATCTATTTACATTAGCGAGGCCGTGCTGTTAGGCAATACACAATGCAAAAGATTGAATTAGGCACAGAGACATTCATCCAACCCAGATGTATGTCTTGAAGCTATAATGGCTCCGACGATGGATTCTCTGCTTTAGAAAAAAAAAAATCATATTTCTCCTCTCAAATTGGCTGATGATTGATTTGGCCCGTTTTTTAAAATATGGATATTTTAAGGAGGTGCTTTCCACGAGGAAATTTCTCTTGTTTTTTTTTTTTTTGTTTGTTTTTTTTGGTCTTAAGCTTGAACCAATTATCCATCTCAAAATTCCTTGAGCTCTGATTACAGCTCCCAGTTTCTGTTATTTACAAGCAGTCGATCCAGAGTCGGCAGACATCTTTGGAAACCCGTCCATCGGAAACGATCTCCCTCCAGGCCGCTGTTATGTCCTTGTTAGCTGCTGTTGGCTGTTTCTCCTTCATCTGATCCAGTTGTTTCTCTCTCTCTCTCTCTCTAACTCATCTGCAGGTTTCGACGGCTGTCTGGCCTACGTGAAGTACAACGGGGAGAACCTGCCGTTCTCCGGAGACCACAGCCTTGTCACCTTGACCAAGACCAGCTCGTCCGTCAAGATCGGCTGCAGAGGTCCCAACCTGTGCGAGAGCAGTCCGTGCTGGGACGGCCTCATGTGCGTCAACCAGTGGTACACGTACCAGTGCGTCCCGCCCGGCGACTGCACCTCCAACCCCTGTCAGAACCAGGGCAGCTGTGTGCCGGACCCCCACTCGGGCTTCACCTGCGTCTGCTCCGAGTCGTACACGGGAAAGACGTGCGAGACCTTGGTGGCCTGTCTGGGAGTCCAGTGTCCTCAGGGTACCGTCTGCAAAACGGCCAACAACGGCGGCTTCGTCTGCAGCCCCAGTCCCACGGCAGAGACCATGGTCCTCCCCATCTGGGCCGTGCCCGCCATCGTCGGCAGCTGTGCCACCGTCCTGGCCTTGGTGGTCCTCAGCCTGATCCTGTGCAACCACTGCAAGGACCGCAACAAGACCAAAGTGCCAAAGGAACCGAAGGAGAAGAAACCCAAGGAGAAGAAGAAGAAGAAAAAGAAGAAGGGCAGCGAGAACGTAGCGTTCGACGACCCGGACAACATCCCGCCGTACGGAGACGACATGACGGTACGGAAGCAGCCGGAGGGAAACCCCAAGCCGGACATCATCGAGAGGGAGAACCCCTACCTGATCTACGACGAGACCGACATCCCCCACAACAACGAGACCGTCCCCAGCGCTCCCTGCGCCCCCTGCACCGGCCCCGAGGCCGACATCGAACACTACGACATCGACAACGCCAGCAGCATCGCCCCGTCGGACGCCGACATCATCCAGCACTACAAACAGTTCCGCAGCCACACGCCCAAGTTCTCCATCCAGAGACACAGCCCGCTGGGCTTCGCCAGACAGTCGCCGCTGCCCCTGGGGGCGACCAGCTACACCTACCAGCCTCAGTACACGCAGGCGCTGAGGTCCACGCCGCTGAGCCACTCCCACTCCGCCTGCCCCACCCCCAACCCGCTGTCCAGACACTCCCCCGCCCCGTTCACCAAGCCCTCCTCCTTCTACAGGAACACCCCCACCAGGGAGCTCAACCTGGCCCGGAGGGACGGCAGCCCGCTGGACCTGCACAACGACATGTGCCAGCCGCCGCCCATGTTCAACTACGCCACCCGGCTGGGGAGGCGCAGCAAGAGTCCGCAGACCATGGCGAGCCACGGCCACGCCTCGCGGCCCAGCAGCCGGCTGAAGCAGCCCATCGAGCAGATCCCCCTGGAGACGGGGCCTCCGGTGGGGCTGTCCATCGAGGAGGTGGAGCGGCTGAACACCCCTCGCCCTCGCAACCCCAGCATCTGCAGCGCCGACCACGGGCGCTCCAGCTCGGAGGAGGACTGCCGCAGGCCGCTGTCGAGGGTCCGCAACCCGGCCGACGGCATCCCGGCCCCGGAGTCCTCCTCAGAAAGTGACTCTCACGACTCCTTCACCTGCTCGGAGATGGAGTACGACCGGGACAAACCGGTCTCTTACAGCTCCCGCGTCCCCAAGCTCTCGCAAGTCAACGAGTCAGACGCTGACGACGAGGAGTACGGCGGGCGGCTCAAGCAGAGGCGTTACTCCAGTCGGAGAGCAGAGGGAGGGCCTGGCGTCGCCCAGATGCCCCCCACCGACCAGCACTACACCCTGCCCCACAAGCTGGGCCAACAAGCCGGGGGCTTCAACTGGGACAATCTGTTGAACTGGGGCCCCGGCTTCGGACATTATGTAGACGTGTTCAAGGACTTAGCCTTGCTTCCCGAGAACGCGGCGGCAAAAGACATTGAAATGAACAGTGGAGATGGTTCGGTGACCATTCTTAACGAAGGAGAAGCTGAGCAATATGTATGAGACTATTTATTATGATGTTGTAGAATATGGTGATGTTCTCCATTTAAAAAAAAAAAAGAAAGACTGTATATTTGGAGAAAGCATTGGACTCCATGTTTGTTTGTTTTTTTTACATTATTCAAAAATAATAAGACGACTTTTAATGCAGTAAGGCAGAAAAATGGCACCTGCAACATGACAGACTTCATCACCTTGGAACAGTTGACCAGTCTTTTTTTTTTCTAGGTCCAAACTCAAACTGTACAATTGTGCATTCATCTTTCTCCGAGGCCTCATCACAACGAATCCATTCACACCGAATGGTTTCAAAAACAAAAAAAAGGACAGAAAAAAAAGAGAAATCCACGTCTGAATTCAATTTAGTGACTGCAAAGCTCCACTCGCATTATCTTGATCAAACATTTCTGTTTTATATTACCGATATTGCCTCTCTCCTTTTCCAGAAACTTCTGTCACATTCACAGCTGAGAGATAAGTCGCTCGATAATATTAACGCTCATAGGAAGTGAATTCCAACGGGTCGTAAAAAAGCAAATGAAAAACTCCCAGTCTTCGTCTCTTTTCAATTTTTTTAATTTGCTTGAAAGGAAGCATGTGTGTTTGATCCGACTGCACCTGTAGCGACAGGATGCAGCCGTCGGTGTGAAAGTTAAGTACACCGTAGAGCTTGCACGCTCGTATCGCAGGCCCCACCAAACGCTGTAATCCACCACCCCACCACCCCCCTTTTTTCACTCTGTCTCTGGGCCCGCCCGGTGTGTTTTCTCACAGAAGACTGGCTAAATGCTCCAAGAGTGAGGATTAATCGAGTCTCCTGCCTTACAGACATTTGAGGATTTCAGTACAAGGTGTGGGGGGGAGGAAGAACTTTTCCTCCTCCTGTTTTTCTGGCCTAAGTTCAGTAGGAGGGTTTTTTTGGGGGAGGGAGGGCGGGAGGGGGGCGGGGTAGTGTTGTCTGTCACAGATTTGCATTTTCTGACCAGCCAAGTGTGTTTCAGGCAACAATGATGATGATAAATGTTGATGATGTATGATGATGATGATGATGATCCTATAAAAACATGACCCCAACTAAAAACACTATGAACTTGTGTACATTTTTTTAATTCATGAGAAATCATGGAGTCATTTGTCGTTGGTGTCCTTGTCCATTATTTTGACATGTATGGTTTCTACATTTTTGTACTGTTTATTAACTTAAATTACTTAAGCTGTGTTTTTATGGATATTTTCATATGCTGAAATGTATGTTTCTTACTTTCGGGGAAAGTAAGATTGAAGACTTATTTTTTACATTTGTTACATATGTAACATCAGTATTTTCCACTTTTGATAAAACTATAACATGCTGTATGCTTTGTACCTGTAAAAAGCCAATAACAGAATAAAAAAAGTATTTATTTAAAAGCTGCTTAGGAACCTTTTTTTTTTTTTTTAGCGGGGCCAGATCTACGATCTGAAATCTGAATGACTGAGTGATCATGTTTCAAACACTGGTAACCTGAATGTTTGACTTCGCTTCTTGGTACGTTCAGCTTTTATTAGTTGGTGTTCAGAGCTACACTGTTGCCAACTTAGTGCATTGTCACTAGATTTAGAGACTTTTTTCCAAACAAAACTGGTCTCAGGGCGAGTCTGTTGAATCACTCATGTTTCTCGGCTGCTTGTGAAATGCAGGGAAGCAGAGAAGCACTTCCAGTACACTGAGATAGCAATTACTAAATAAGGTAGAGGAAAAACTAAAAAAAAAAATAAGACAGAGAGCAAATAAGAGAAGTCTAAAGAAGCTAGCAGTTCAACGCTCTGGTCTACTCAGCCCCACAGGTTTCCCAACTGCTTGCAAAATGCAGGGAAGCAGAGGAGCACTTCCAGTACACTGAGCCTTAAAAAACTACTTTAGGAAGTGAATCATATTTTGTTTTAGGTTATTTTTTTAGACAAAAGTGTTTCTTTACCTTATAGATTCGGCTTTAGTTTTCCACCTTCCTCAGAACTGTCACCTGCTATCAGGAGGAAGGCGACTAACACCAAAACTAGTCAACCTTTTTTTGTCTAAAACAAAGTATTCCGCATAACAAACCTTTACAGTATAGTGAATCATAACTAAATAAAAAAGCAAAGGAAAACCTCAAACTAAGACAGACAGCAGAGAAGTCAAAGCAAACTGCTAAGCTAAATAAGCTAGCAGATCAACACTGGTTTACTGAGCTGCTGAAGTTTCCTCGCTGCTTGTGAAATGCAGGGAAGCAGAGGAGCACTTCCAGTACACTGAGCCTCAAATTAACTAGGCTACTTTAGTTACATGTATCATTATAACTAAAGAAGGTAGAGGAAAAACTAAAAATAAGACATTGCTTGCAGATAGATAAGTTATAGCTAATTGCTAAGCTAAAGAAGCTAACAGATCTGAATTGTATGAGGCTAAAACACAAGCAACAGGAAATGACACAATACGCCAACTGTAGCACAGCAGTAACTTAGATCAAAATGGTTGGTGGGGACCTGGTGGAACATGCACCATGTAGGCTTTGTTCTAAAACTGCAGTGGCCTTGGGTTCGAATCCCACCTGGAACTTCCAGAAAAAAAAAATTGTTCCTGCCCACTGAGATGCTTTTTAGAGGGCTTTTACTTTGAAACGACTACAGGAAGTGCCAAATAGAAGTGACTGAAAACTGAAATAGCCTACCACTGGGACCAACTCTACTTATCAAACAGAGGGAGTTAGAATTAAACACCTGCTGGTTACTCTCACTTTCTGAAGTTGACATTGTCTTTAAATGTGTTTGATGAACCCATCAGCGCGGCCCAGACTTAAAGTGGGTTTTGATCCAGTCTTGTTTCTGTCCTGCAGGAGTAAAGCAGCTCACCCAAATCTCTGCATGTAAGCGTTGGGTGTTTCTTTTAAAAATAGACAGATGACCTCCTCTCCACTCATCATTTGCGTGGTAAGGTGTTGTTCTATATTCAGGACTCACTCTGCGCCGCCTTTGAACCAAACCGAGTCAAAACAAAACATTTCGAAAGGGCATTTTAGGACCTGAAACGAAACCGAGCCACCTCTCTCCGAGCCAAGCCAAACATCAAGCAGAGTCCTCGATGCTGAGGCCTATATTGCTTTTAGCAATTATTTACATCTGGTTTATTGAGCAGAACCTTTTTTTTTTTGTCATAGCTCAGTGACTTGGTGTGTAACATGCTTATCTCCTCCGTCATCGTGGGGAGAGAGGCCACGAGAGAAAACGCAGGGAGCCGTGAACCGGGCGAAGAGTGACAGCTTGAATCTGGGTACGAGAGAGAGAGAGAGCAGTGATGCTGGGGTAGAAACAACATTCACAATGGTAATGAGTGTGTGTGTGTGTGTGTGTGTGTGTGTGTGTGTGTGTGTGTGTGTGTGTGTGTGTGTGTGTGTGTGTGTGTGTGTGTGTGTGTGTAGGCGGGTGGTGGTGGACCAAGTAAATAGGAGGTAAATTCAAATAAACCATCACAGCGTCTCTTCTGGTGTCACATGACAGGATTTCAGGCGACTTCAGGAGCAGCCTCCTCCTCCTCCTCCTCCTCCTCCTCCCTATAGGTGAGCAGGACAAGCTTGTATACACAAAGGGCACATTGTTCCACAGCACTATAGGATGTAAAACACTCATGAGGACTGACATGAATCTGTCTTCCTGATTTTCTTAGGGGCAGCAGGGGGGCGTATGGTGTGTGGTAGATGGTTTTGGAGGTGGTGGTGGTGGAGGGGGGGGGGGGGGTACTGCTGTTTTTGGACGATATCCAGATGCTGCTGCTGCTGCTGGACTTCACAGAACAGACAGAGGAGCTTATGATGTGTTTAAGGATTAATTGCGATATTTATCCAAAGTGTGAACATTGCATGCTACATTATAGGGAAACAAAAACAACATATGTAAAACTCCCAGTCGAGTCGAGATGGCTGTTGTCTCTGGGTTGAGTTAAAAAAGGACATAATAGGAACACACACTCATTCTGCAGAAGAGTGATAGTAGGCTATGTGTGTGTGTGAGTTGTAAAAATCAGCTCAAATTTGGAACAAACTGGTTTCAGCCATAATGTGTTCTGCAGATCTGCACATATTAATCTTGAACGAAGGTGCAAAAGAGGCGCCGGACGATTTCCCAAGGAGCTCCCACCACCACAGACACACAACAAGAGTCATGAGCTTCTTTTTTTTTTTTTTTCCCCACCAACCGAATCCACAAATGTCATCAAAACATAATTCCCATTAAGATGATTTCCATGTTGACTCAAGAGTTTCCTCAGTATTTATGAAAGGATGTGGCAGCGAGCTGAGTTCGACTTCCTTGCAACAGAAAAGTTCTTCTCCCCAAAAAGAAAAATCCTCCTCCTCCTCCCCCTTGAAAAGCGTGTTTATAGAGATTGATTATCCCGAGCCTCGCCGTAATCACACAGCTCGTGATTAAAAGCACATTTGTCGCTGGAACAGAAGACACATTTCATTTCACTTCGCTTCACTCCTCCTCCTCTCGTTGGCTGGTATTGATAGATGTTGGATCCGAATGTGGACGAGACAAAAGAGAAGTTCAAAAATGATTCCAGCAGTCAGATATGTGACAAAGAAAAAAAAGCGGTAGTAAATCCTGAGTCGTATATAATCACAACATCCCTCATCCATCCTCCTCGTCATCCTCCTCCTCTCCTCTCATTTCCCACTGTTTCCATCAAAATCAAGACAGAAGAGCTCCAGAAAATCTTCATGGCAGCTCGCTAACCGCAGCAGAGATGTTCATCAATGAAAAACCAGTGGAGGAGCTGACTCCTCCAGAACCCGTCGTTCTTTCAAATGTCTTCACAACATCAAGGACCCTGAAACTGACACAAATTAGACCACAGACCCCTCCTTTTCTTTTCTTTTTTTGTTCCGATAAGATTTGTGCTCTGAGATGTTTTATTCCAGATCATGTCTGAAACCCCACTCGGCCACATCCTGTCGTTATGTTTCTCATAAATAATAAATGACCCCCCCCCCCCAACACACACACACACACACACTCTTTTTTTTCTCCTTCTCATTCTGGGGACCCCAAAGAAACCTCCTCAAGAACCACATGCATCCACTTTAAGGACCACAGCTCATGTGCTCACTGCAGGCCGTTCATTCATTCATTCATTATCAATCATCTCTATTGTTGTTAATCTTTAATATTTGAGATAAACTCCCTCAAACTGTTTTAATGGCACAAAAAAAACAAAAAAACCCAAAGTAAACTCACATAGAACGGATAAAAAGCAGCAAATCTCCTACATTACAGAAGCTGGAGCCAGTGAAATGTTTGGCTTTTTTCTTTCTTTTGCTTGATAAATGACTTAAATTATTTATTGATTGAGCTTAACGGTTCATTTTTCTTAAATCTTCTGGAAGCAGCTGACAAAACAAGTCTCAACTGTAGGTCCACTTGTCCACTTGTTCTGGAGCTTTTGACTGCATTACATGGGTTTTATTAGAGCAGATTGAGTGTAGCTGTTGCCGTGTTGTCACAGGACTGGAGATGTTTAAATTTCCCATGATTCAGAGCACATCTGGCACATCTTCCCACCCATGTTGGTGACTTACACACATAATAAATACACAAAGAGGTGCAGAGCTTTGGTTGACGTGGCTCAGTCTCTGTCATTGTTGTGTTCAGCTCGAGCTAAAACCAAACATCACAGTTTACCTCCCTGCAGTTTGATTTCACCTGATACATCTTCAACTTCATCCATTAGTCGTATTAGTATTAGAAGTTAAATGGTTTTATAAGAAGCAGATTTGATAAAGATTGGTTCTGACATCCACTCCCTACTCTCAGATAACAACATTAAACTTTTGGCTCAACATGAGCACTGGGTCCTCGGCCTGAGTTGGCCCCACACACTCCCACATCTGGGCAAGTTCCAGCTGTTATCCTCCCATATTGACTTTTCTATGTGTGTGTGTGTGTGTGCTTGAATTGGTCCAGATGTGGAAGCTGCATCCTACAATCAACAAGAATGTGTGGATTGATTTTACCATGTTACTTTTTTTTCTTCTTTTATTCAGATCTCTATTAGTGGCAACTCCTGAGATCCACATATTACAAATTATATATGCCTAACACACATGACAACAAAAATAAATGAATTCATATTCAAAATATTCAAATTACAGTCAATTGTTCACTTGTTTTCTGTTAATGCTATAGCGTTAGCTGTAAGTGTTTCGGGTTGGGTCCTCTATTTCCCACAA
Source organism: Trachurus japonicus (assembly GCF_045865225.1). Lineage (NCBI taxonomy): Eukaryota > Metazoa > Chordata > Actinopteri > Carangiformes > Carangidae > Trachurus > Trachurus japonicus. The sequence continues at coordinate 10,014,751 of NC_140916.1, forward strand.
TGCCAATGGGTGACAAACTCCTCCAACCTCCATTCACCTAGTTTATTGATCAGGTTTTATCCATGCTGTGTTTAATTTACCTCAGATGTTATAATTCTGAGTTTAAAATGACCATGGTTCTGATAGTTTGCACTTGTCAAGAGTTAAAAGTTGCACAATGACGTCAGTATGACACATTAGATGTTCAGGTTTTATTCACTGGTGATTCACAGAGCAGCCATCTTGGATCATGAGCTCATTCAGTTTCTGAGTTGGTTGTGTTTCTCATGACTCATCCACGTAGGAAGTTTTAAAATCCTACTTCTGTGAATGCACCATAAAATAACACCAGAGTTTATTCCTCAGACTTAAGAAACCTTCAATTAACTGAAATCTGTCATGGTTCGTCTCTGATCTTCCTGTTTTATTTTGAAGTTCCATGTCTTGTCTTCCTCTTGTGATTACCTGCTGTGTCTCAAGGGGGTGGATCGGACTACACGCAGGCGTAGCTCACAGTCGGCCATATGAGGACGGGCAACTTACTCTGACTCTGGCTGCAGTTACAGTGCAGTAGATGGTGATCCACTCATCTGCACTAAAAAAACGATTTATAACTCTGTGAAAAATAAATCAGTATGTAGCTATTACTTTAACTATTTGCATAATGTCACTATAATGTTACTTTTACAAAAAAAAAATACATTATTAAAATTATCCGTGATTCTAAATATGCTGCATCATAACTGCATAAACGTTCATAAAAATCAAACCGTTTTGAAATCGGACAAAAACTGAGCAAGTTATGGTCATTATAGCAGAACATGCAGCAGAGGCTTAATGCTCTGAGGGAGAGAGTTGCCCGTCCCAAGATGGCCGCCGTACTGGCTACGCTTTGTCATTGGGAAACAGCTGTGGGTGAGTCATCTAGTTCTTATATATATCTATGCTGTGTCTCACCTGTGTCTGATTGCACCACCTGAGTCAGTTCATCAGTAATGTGTCCATGTCATGTTCCTGTTTGTCCCTCTCCGTGTTCCTGTGGTTAAATCCGTGAGTTTAAAGTAAATCTTTTGTTTTCACCCTACCTGTTCCCATCTGCATGTCCACATGTTGGTGTTGTGTTACACCTGAATCTGACAGAAATCGATGTGTAAAGTTGGTGATGTCACACTTTAACGCTGTCATCATGAGCTTCAGCTTTTCAACAAAGCTTTAATCACCGAGGTCAAAGACACTACATGAACTTTACCACCAGACATAAAAACATGAACACGCCCTTCATTAAGAGCCAGATGTGACCATCACACAGCCTTTGTCACTCCTTACAGATGCGAGGGTTTTTTACAGTTGCTCCCCCTCCTCTTCATTAGCAGAGTCTTTAAACGTGCGAGCGGCTTGACGGACAAATGGCCCGACTCATCCTCTGCAAATGCTTGAAACAACATCAACGCTCCACTTCATTATCGTCCGGTCCTTGGGGGCTCTCCTCCGTCCCACATCTGCATCAAAGCTGCGAGGCTCGTCTCCGATAAGTGTTCTTTAATGCTGTGTGTACTGCAGCCAGCCGGTGCCTTTCAACACACATGAAAGCTTCAATGAGGAGCCGGAGCTGTTGGGAAATGAAAGGGAAAGATGTGTGTATATGTGTGTGTGTGAGAGAGAGAGAGAGAGGGTGTTTGTATGTGTTTTTATATGTGTGTGTGTGAGAGGAAGACGATGACTGTCCCATCTTTGGAAAAGTGCCTTCTTCCTCTATCGCTGTAAAACTCTGTGGTTTCGCTCCAGCGTCGAGGGCCTTGGATTAACCGCGGCTCTGGTTGCCACCAGCTTGAGAACATTTATAGAAGTGTGTGATGGATGCTAAACAGAGAGCATCGTCATCAGCGACGGGGCCCTGCTGGCTCGGGTGTCACTGTGCTGACTGTCAGGCAGGCAGAGCCTCCACCGAGAGAGAGAGAGAGAGAGAGAGAGAGAGGCAGCACATCTGGTTCTGATCCCCCCGGTGACATTCTGCTGCCTCAGCGATTTCGGGGGGTTTTTGTTTTGTTTTCTAATTCGGGGAGATGCTGCTGACTTAAGTGCCGGTTAACTCACTCACTGTGTGTTTGGCAGCAGCCGGAGCTGTCACTCCTTCTGGAGGAAAGAGAAAAAGAAGGAGCAGAGTGTCCCAGCTGGTCCCGTCAGCTTTCTGCTGCTTTGACAAAGCAGATGTTGATATTGTTTACACTGACGGTGGTTAAAGTGAACACAGCAGGGGGGGTCAGAGTCGGGGTGCGGAGGGGGTCAGTGACTAACACACACACACATAGTCACTGTTTGCACGAGTCCACCCTGCAGAAGACTGAACCAGGCAGGATTCACATTGACTCTGGATGAAGTCATGTTTCATCTTGACGCACCGGCGTGTGCAGAAGTACGGAAGCCCTGAGTGGACAAACAGTAGATTCATACATTTGATCATGAGATCTGGACTTGAGATAACGATGTAATTAACTTTACATAAGAAGACGACGTCCAAGTCTGTTCATTAAAGGAAACATCATTCACTTTAGCAACAGTTTTATATCTATTGACTTTAAAGTGCTCGTCATCATCTAAGCAGAGGTTAGGGAGGCTTCATCACAGCTTTAATGAGCTTGATGTCTTGTTCACTACATAGATGACCAGATTTGAGGCTCTGGGCGTCTCCATGGATACCAGGCGATGCCACCTACTGTGTGACAGAGGTTTTAGGCACATCTCTAATTAATTATGTTGTTATTTCAGGAAAAAATAAGGAAATGAAATGTATAAAGAAATTAAATCAGTTCATATTTTCAGTTCAATACTTAGCCGTGGAAACATCTGAACTCAGAGTCCTCTCATCGGTATGTTCAGGAGTCTTTGACCTCATCAAGAAGGTCTTCATCAGGATGTTAGGTTTGTTCAGTTGATGAGAACATGTAGATGTTGCAGAAAGTGAGGAAACTTCATCCAACCATTGTCTGGACCGCTTATCTCAGGCAGGGTTGTGGGGGCACAGGGGGAGGGCGAGGTCTGGTTCAGAGTCCAGTCCATCACAGGGGCAACATGTGGAGACCAACAACCTCACACACTTACATTAACCTTAAAGGAGACATATTATGCCCCTTTTCCACAAATTTAGATAGTTAGAGAGATGTCTGTGGCATGCTTTTATCAAAATACCCCAACAATCAAACATCACAGCCGTTTTCATCTGCTCAAAACAGCCCTGTTCAGACCGGCTGGTTTCAGTGCCTGTCCCTTTAAATGTAAACTTTGAGCCACTGCTTGCCCCGCCCCGTCCCTTCTACCAGTACAGGTACTCACAATTAGGAGTGGTATTATGCAAATTTGAAAACTAATGACATCATTGTATGACAACTGAGGGAACCACATGAATTTCAACCTCAGGAGCCTGAAAATTACAGATTTTTCTCACGTTTTGGGGGCTGAAAGGCAAAATAAACTGTCAAATATATGTTAAAGAGCCTTCAAAGAGTGATATTTCCATAATATGTCCCCTTTAAAGTGCTGCAGCTCTTTAATAATCACATTAACGCAAACATGTCAGTTTGCAACATGACAATAAACTGGAGCAACACCACATCTGATCATGAGACTGAGCAGATCCAGGATCAGTCTGGACCTCAGTCATTCAGACCTGCACTGAACTCATTCATCTGTTGGTTTTTCTAATATTCAGCCAATATTTACTTAATCTAACTCAATTTTTTATTATGAAATGAAATGAGATTAAATTTATATCTGGTTTCATCATATTAAACTCCACCAGCTGTAGCAAGTAATCGACTCTAATCGTATTTTGAAACGATCTCCCCTGTCATTATGTCATCACATCTTTTTACATCCATCACACACTAGTGACACAAACACATCACAGCTTTCTCTCACCTAGACACCAGCGTGTCCTCAATGTCTCTTTGTGCTCTTTGTTCTCCTGCACATTTGACCACATGAATCTGTGACACTCAGCTGAACCTCCGCCTTCGTCCTCGTGTCCCCTGCACCCGTGAGCTCTGGGGTTCGTCCAAATCCCACAATGCATCCTGTCCGCAATGAACTCCCTGCAGGACCCCGGCTGCTTACGTTAGAAACATTTGTGCCGTATTACTTTCACTGTTCATAAAAATATTCTGAGATACATTAGAGGATCGAGATTTTAGCATTTGTCAAATCGAACCAGTCGTTTCTGTCATTTAATCGCTTTAGCATGTGGCGTCATTTTATTTTGAAAAATAAAGATCTGCATTATTTTTTACATCCTTGGATACGACCGATGCGTCACTGTTTCCACACGTTACATATTGTTATGGCCTCGTCCATGAGGGTGAGGGTGGACATTTTTCAAACTTTGTGCCTTCATCAGGGGGGTTTTGAATTCATGCTCTTTAATCACGGCCGAGGTTCGGGCGGACCACAGCATGTGAGGAGTCTGCTAAGAATCACTCATGATGTGTGTGGCTTGCAGATAAAAAATACACGGCCTCGATGATGGTCAACAAGAGCAGAGTCCAAACCTCAAGACCAGAATATAACACACACACACACACACACATAAGTCTCTCCGTGTGGCCAAATATGCCTGGTGTGGGTGGACCGGCTATCTAAATGTTTACAGTTCCTCCAGCCACTGCGTCGTCCTCACACCCACTTTTGAAGGCCTCGGCTGCAATTTAATGGAAAGCATAAAAAATAAAAAAAGCTTTACGTCTGATCCCAGCACCACAAATCTTAATCACTATTGGCCTGGATTTGTCTTAAACTTGAGGAAGTGGATTATTTAATTGCTCTTGTGCAGCCTGAATCCTCATTGCTTATGTTATTTTCGACAGGAAATGAAACTGAACGCTTCAATATTGCGATTTCGTAACTTGTTTTTTATTGACAAATAAATAAGTGCCGTAAGATCCTCGGCTTTTACCTGTCCTCCTCTACCTTGAAGGGGAAGTGTGTTCAGTCTTGTATTTTGGCACATTTCCTGTGGATTTTGGAGGCTTATACTGTAGCGATGTGTGGGTGTGTGTTTGTGTGTGGGTGTATGTGTGTGTGTGTGCCACAGGTTTGGTCAGGACAGTAGCGTTTCTTTTATTGTGCTGAGTTGGGGAGAAGATTATACCGAAGACTGAAAACAATACTGCTCCTGCTGCCAAAATCTTACTTCAGCAAAACAAACATCCACGACGAGCCGAGGGAGGGCTGTTGTTGTCGTTCAGTCCAAACCACAATCAGATCCCATCAGCAGAAAAAAAAGATGGAGGGGGGGGGGGGGGTGCAGGAGGGGTGAAGAGAGTTTATTTTTTTTGTGTAGCACTGCAGCACAGGGATAGTTCACCTCAAACAGCCCAGCACTGACATGTTACTCACTCTGTAAACAGGGAGTTTGTTTTCAGTGTTTATACTTTCCTATTGTGATGCAGCTTTACGACGGATGATGAAGACAGTTTATGAGTCTTTCTGTTGCAGCTTGTGTGTGTGTGTGTGTGTGTGTGTGTGTGTGTGTGTGTGTGTGTGTGTGTGTGTGTGTGTGTGTGTGTGTGTGTGTGTGTGTGTTTGCATCTGGATACAAGGAGAGCCTTTTGCCTGCGGGGATGATGATGATGTTGATGATGATAAAGACAAAGGATCAGTGATCAGTGAATGGTGAACAGGGGTTCAGGCTGTTTGTTAAAAAGGCGCCCAGTGGAGTTTTTACTGTAAACAAACCACTTTGAGAGTTTCCCACCAAAACGCTGTGTGAGCATCTGTCAGGTTCAGCAAACATGTTGGATGTGTTTCCTACCTGCAGGAACATGAGGTTTAACTCGGCCTGTTTTTTTTATTTTTTTTTTATGGTTATACGACGGTGGTTCCCCTCTTAGCGGGGTATATCGCCATGGTAACAAATGCTGTATACAATTGAAATAACATTGAAACAACATTGGAAATTGTTGTTCATCTGTTATTAATCAGTCATTTAGCTACACAGTATGCAAAGCTGGAAGTTTTTAATATGAGACAAAAGAGCTAGTGTCATGGTAACAAATACTGCAAGCTTAAAGGAGACATATTATTCCCCTTCTCCACAAATTAAAACAGTTTCCAGGTGACATGCTTTGGTCAAAATACCCCAAGGATCAAACATCACAGTTCTACTCTCAAGACAGCCCTGTTCAGAACGGCTGGATTCAGTGCCTGTCCCTTTAAATGCAAATTAACCACTGCTTGCCCCGCCCCACCCCTAACTGGTCCCAGGTAGGAGTGGTATTATGCAAATTTAAAACCTAGTTACATCATTGGAAGACAACTGAGGGAACAGCTCGTAAAACCACATGGATTTCAACCTAGGGAGCCTGCACATTACAGATTTTTTTGTTTTTTTTTGTTTTGTCAATTCTCACATTTTGGGGGCCGGAAGGCAAGGCAAACACCCAAATATATCTTAAAGAGCCTTCAAAAAGTGGCGTTTCCATCATATGTCCCCTTTAACTTCAGATAATCAGATCCAAACCTATCAATGGTCAAACTGCTGATCAATAAACTTACTGGGGCTGCTTTAACTGACAAGGGTTAGTTACTGTAGTATGCTAACATGCTGAAGTACCAGTGGTTGTATGGTGTTTCTCTGAGAGAAAACAGCTGGTAGGACACAGTTTCATCTCAGAGCTTCATGAAGTTGGGTTTTATTTCCATGACAACAATCTCCTGACAACATATCACCACCACCGCTGCTGTTCGATAGACGAGCATCCCTGCTCTGATTTTTATCAAAAAATTGCTTGACGTTAACGCTGCCGTGATAAAGGGACAACACTCAAACTGAGATAGACACACGTCCATGTTGTTGGTTACCATGGTGATGAGCTCTGAGATGTTTAGGTCACTTGGACTGGCTGCACTCAACAATATTGTTATGGTTGTTATATCCATTCTTACATTAACATGGTGAATGTGATCTAAACTTTACACCTGCTAAAGTTTACCTTCACCTTTGATGTCATCAGTATAATTAGCATACTGAAATTATCATTTAGCTCAAACCTGAGAAGTCTTTTGAAATCTGTTTACTTAGACGATAAACACGTGAAATCAGGAAGTGACCTCAAACAAATGATTGAAAAACTTTATTTATAAAGCAACCTTTTCAAGAGCAGGAAGTCATAAAGTTCAAAAAGCAGAAAACAAAGACGGATAAAACAGTAGAAGCCCAGAAATGCACATTGACAGCTTTCTGTCTGTTATCTTTTATAAGGTAACATGAAGATTTTATTTAAATACCAAAATGTCACATGCAAACACATTTAAATAGCCTACCACAGTGATGGTGTGTCTGAAATCACTCACTCAATCCCTACTCCTTACTCACTGAATGGTGAATTCAATGGTGACCTGTTGCTATCGCGGAGACAGGGTTTGTAGTTGTATTGCAACTTGTTAGCAACCGCCTTTTTTACGACACATAAAAGCTTAAAAATTCACAGGTAGGGTATTTACTGTCATGTTTTATGTCGTAGAACAAAACCTTAAACTCGCTTAAGCTTTTGTAGACCGCAGTATTTTTCCTTTGTAAAGTTTGTTTGTTGTCTATGCGCTGCATTCTTCATGTGATTCCTGTGTTGTTCCCTGCATGTTCTCCATGTATTTATCCTGCATTTTGAGTCCAGTTCTTCCCAAACCTGACAGATAATGGACAAAATTTAACTTGTGAACTTTAGAGAAGACCTGAGAGGTCCAAGTAAGGGTTAGGGTTAGGGTCAACTGTTATGATTGATTTTCTAGTTGAAACTACTAAACAGTCCAAACACACAGAGAGATTTTTACTCATTGTTACTTTTTCAGTCTCCTCTCAGTGTATGAGGAAACACAGGAACAGCTGCTGTACACTATGTGTAATTACTGCATATTTCCCTGCAGCCTGCTGTTGTGATGTTTATGGAGCCCGAGTGTTTCGTGCCTCATCTGCTGCTTTGAGGGTGTGAAGCCCGGACGTAAACTCTTCACACATCGAGGTGCATGAGCACAGTGAGCAGCTTGCACACTGTATACACACACACACACAAAAAAAACAGCTGTAGCTGCTCTTCTCCTCCTGACCTCTCAGTTGCTTCTCGGGTGCTCGTTTCCAGCCTGAAACCCTGTGGATGGTTATTAGTTGTGATGCCTGTAGGAAATGGCAAAGTCTAAATGTCACAATCCACAACACGAGCGTGGATAATCTGTTTCCTAAATTTCAAATTGGCTGCGCCGGGTGGCTTGGGAGTTGGCAGAGTTTCGATGGAGCTGCGCCCGTTATTATGCTACACAGCTATACAGATTGAATTTATCTGCCCCACCACCACCACCACCACCTCCACCACCTCCACCAAAACTGGGTAAATCCAGGGCAAGAAAACGCAGCAACACGTGAAAGGACGGCTCATTAAAACCATTAACACACTATGGGCTTCTCATTGACACATGACAGCCATTTAAACCAGGATCCAATGACGGATTCCCCCGGGTTCTGCTAAACACCTGGAGGAATTTCGTAGTTGAATAGTTTGCAATAGCCTCCACTTCACCGTCATTCACCCTCCTGACAGCCTCGCATGTATACGCAGCGGGAAACAAAAGTCACGTACAAACAAATGGCACTTTTTAGGTATGGAGGAATGCGTACACACTTGGCAGCTGATAGGAGCACATTAATTTTCACCAAGAAAGAAAGGGAAAAAAAAAAAAAAAACGTTCATTGCCTCATTGTCCCTCTTTTGTTCATTGGCCACTTCAGTCGCCCGATTCCCTTTGGATTTTCCCATGCCCTGCTATCTTTTCTCAAGTCTTAATCTTTTCATTCTGTCAGGCCGGCTCTCGGCAGCCTCTGCGCCATTTCCAAAGGTCTGGGCTTCATGCTAATTGTCTCTCAATGGCACGGTTACCTCCCACCTACATAATGCACCTTGTTTCCTCAGCTCAGTCTGGGCTGCACCATTTTTTGGCTCATTCAAATTCAGGAGAGAGAGGGACTGTAAAAGCAATGCCTCTGGGCAAGGCCATGCAAAGCAAAGCTACAATCAAAAAGAAAAAATAAGAAGAGGAGGAGGAAGAAAAAAAAGAAGATTTGCTTCCCTATTTTTGGAGGAAAACTTCTGTGGGTGGGCTGACCGGTGGGACGTTTTTGAAGGATGAGTTGCATGTGATTGCTGTTGTGTTCATTTCTCAGCTGCAACTCTCTCCATGCCAACATCCATCACGCAGTCCATCATGTCACGCCGCGCCGCGGTGCTACCGAATCGTACATGTTATTTTTGAATTAACTTCACTCTGGGTCCGAGTGTGTCTCACAGCTGCTGCCAGCAAAGTTTGATCTATAGATCTCAGACGCAGTGAAAAAGGCCAAAAACAAAAAAAAAGGAGGCGAAGGTTATGAAAACCAAAGTTACGACATCTCCCTCGCTCTCCTGGGTTAAACGGTGAGTGCCATCACGAAAAAAAGGTGCACATAAATTGTGCTAATTGTGTCCTCGTAGACCCCGAATTGGCTGTTTTTCTTTCACTGGGAGAGATCGCAACCACTCAGGACTAAAAGACGACAGCCATGCACCATTAACATCTATTCAAGTGCACCGGGCTTTGATCTTCTCCGAGAGGGAGAGCGATGGGGGAACACGGGGAGAAAAATAAGGAGGAAAAAGAATCATCAACAATTCAAATGCACCCAATTATTGGGCCATAAATAAAAGTCTAATTAGCATAAATTGCTTCCACATTGTTGCTATTTCTACATCATTTCTTGTTCCCGTTTTGTGGATTTTTTTTTTCAGTGTGGTGTGTTGTACAGGCCGTATGAGCTCCAGTTATGATGGAGATGCTTAATTTCATAGTGAAATTGCTTTGCTAATTAAAACTGGTTCATAAATATTTGCTTCTTTTTTTCTTTTGCACGCATGATCCGCATGTGTTTTTATTTTGGAAACACAAACCAGCATTTTCTGTTCTCTCAGAAACCAGTTGATCGTGATATCATCACAGCATCATTTTGATCCGTATCACAAAACTGTCAGCACGCCGTCTGCGACACGTCAAACTAATGACTCCAGTTTACCTCTCCGGTCACGATCATCAACGTCAGCAGTTATTTCACCACAAAATGTTTCTTTAGACTTGCTGTTGCCAATTAAATTAAAGCTGGATTGATTTTTTTTTTTTTACTCTACTTGTCTATATTTAGGAACAGAGGCAGAGAGGGAAAGTACTGCAGCGCTGTGGCCAGAGTTAGTTTCACACGTCGGGTTGAAAGGTTTTGTTTTCCAGCCGTCCTGCGTGGCGGTGCTCATAAAGGGCAGACAGTCTACTCTGTCTGGTTTGGGTTATGAAGTCACACACAGACAAGCAGGCGAGGATCAGGTTGGATCAGGGTTCTTTCCCAGCATCTTCTCAAACATTGTTTTTGATCAGACAAACCAGGAATCTCCAGAAATGGAAACAATATCTCACGGCTGCTCTCCTTTATTAACCCTTAATGAACATTTTAGACTGCATATCTGAGGCTTCAGTGTGTCACCTGGCAAGGATCAAAACCTGCACCAGTTGGTTACAGTCTCATCTCCCTGTCCAGTACAATATGATTATAATGAGGTTTAAAGATGGCATTCCCACGCTACGTGAGGACTAGCTCTCCTTATTTGCCGCCTCAGGGTTAAAACCTCAACATCCAGTGACTCTCCACTGTCTTTTCCCACACACTTTCAACACGTCTGGCCAGAGGTTCGGCCTGCCATTTGACTTTGAGACATCTTTTGTTCTCTTGTGGTTTCTAGTTTAGCTTTTATTACATGCTCCGATTCATCTAATTCCAATTTATAATTGCCAGTCTCAGGCGTGGAAGGTTACAATAATAAGCCACAACTCCTCTCCAGTTTGAATATTTTCCTTGGTCACTGTTGATGTCATTCCGCCATTAAAATGCCAAGAAGTGACTTAATTGTAATTTCCATCCAAGTTGTGGAGGGGAAAGCACACTGATTTCCAATAAGTGTCCTTATAGATTAGTGCACAGGGTTGTTTTGGGCGGTGCAGGTTGTGTGGTTACACAAAAGTAAAAGCAAAGGTCCTTTCATTTGATTCTAGCTCTACTGTTTTGTTTGGCTGTAAAACTTTCACTGTTGGACTTGAGGTATTGTTTCAACGAAAATAAAATAACTCTATCACCCAAAAAATACATTAGAAATCAGACTGTTATAATGATGTGGATATAAAAAGTTAATACTGGGTTTAAAATGACCATATACAATGTCAAAGGTGTCACAAGTAATACCCACAGAGAATTAGTAGCTTGCAACTTACTGCTTCCTTTAGCTTTTCAGTTTTTTATGGCCCAAAAATGTTCAGTTTGATTTTATGGCATGAAATGTATGCTCTAGATAAATGTCATCATTATCCCCAGTCGAAGATTCTGATAAATAGGCTAACCTGCATGTCCGGTGCAGCTAAAAGCAAAGTTAGCCTGGAGGTGGTGAACTTATTGTGGACCAGCACAGGCCAAGAAAATGAGTTCAGCACGCGTGCAGCCAGAAAACTGTAGGAATAGTGGGACAGTTTGGGAAAATCTACCCAATACCACGGCCATATTTTTCCATTAAATATGAGCAAGATGTTGTTAGTTTAGTTAGAAGCTAGCTAGAGGTTAGTTTAGATAGAGGTTTAGATAGAGTAGAAATTGGTCTAGTTTCATGTTAGCTTATTATGTGGCAGGATGAAGGAGGGCCCAGGCGCCGGGGTTTGAACCCCAGTCTCCCAGGTAAGGCTCATGTACGCTTGCCATTCGACCAAAGGGACATCCCTGTGGCCAAGTAGCCAGGGCACATGATCAATTGGAGGCTGTGACAGGACCGTCAACTGTCACAATTAGTTTGTTATTGTTAGCAGTTAGCTTAGCATAAACACAGGAGGGTTAATCCATCAAGTTCAAACGTACCGCATTGCATCATGTCTATACTATTGAGATACAATCGCTATGTGTATTTTGCCAACAATGACAGACTGCTTTTATGACGTAATGGCTACCTCCTCTGTATACTGAAGGCTATTTTGTGTGTTCAGTGTCTGCTATGTGCATTAACACAGTGCTACTTGCCGCAATCAGTGTGTTGCACTTCAATTGCATGAGAACAGGAGAAATATATCACTATAATTTTAGAAAAACATCAGTCAGATAAGATTTCCAGGGAACGCCTTGAGTCTTTACTCTGAAGTGTTTTAGCAGCTATTAAAACCAAAAAACCCATCCCATTATTGGAGAACCCTTTTGGGAGCCCTTCCTCTTTATAGTGTGTGGTGAAAATAGATGGCAGTGAGTTGTCTTTGTCTGCCTCCTGAGACTGAGGCCAGCACAAGTGGGTTTGTGTGGAGGTCAACTGTGTGTTCGTCTAGGACACTGAATCCAGACCACCTCTCCGTGTTGATCAATCAAAGCAAACCAAACATTGTTCTCCCCTTCTCATCAGCCACCATGAAATCATGCATAAAGAAGAACCCCAAAAAAATCCCTTGCTTCTCTGCAGATGCTGAAGTTCAGCCTGCTTTTTCAAAGCTCCTATCATGGCTGACCCGCCACTGAACCTCTCCGCTCTGTCTCGAAGTCACTGCCAATGTAAGCAGATGCCTCTTCAGGGTTCGCTTTTAGTCTCTTATTTATGCATGGGATGATAATGCTATCCTGCATGTGATACTTAAGAGAGGGAAGAGTCAATAACTAATGGAATTCATGCTAAACAAGCACTCCTCTTCCCTCTCAGTGTACCACCCAGGTTTTCTGCTGATACACTCACCTCTGCTGAGCGTCGACTCAGAGCCCACACAGTTTGCCACAACAGCTTTAGCTCAATTACTGCAGGTCGTGCTGGTGGGAGCCCTTTTATATCTCCAGCTGGGAAAGCTCACTCCGCTAAAAATCCAAGAGTGGGGAAGCTTTTGGAAAGATCTATAAAATGACATCCAGAATAAAAACCTCCCTCCCTCACCCTCCCTCTGTGGTTCCATAATGCAGGGTTTTACAGTTTGAATGGCGGTATCAGTCTCCTGAAAGATTCCCCGCAACTGGATAGCTTTCATCCGCTGAAGTTCAGCAAACCGTAAATCAAAAGTTGTACTTCAAGGTAATCAAAGGATACGTCCATAGTTTGAGAATCATCACAGTCGTTCATATGAGGCATAAACAAAATCTGGATATGTGATACGGCACAATGAGAGTGAATCAGAGTTTAATGTATGAAATTTTTTGACAGGCTCTGAGATGAATTCTTGGAAAATTGTCAGCATCTTGTGGCTGGAGCTCTGAGCAGGTGGGAAACAAACAGGTTTATGTTCAGTCTGGTAATTTGAACATATTATCTTGTTTGATCCACAACAGAATAAACTTAATTTGATGCATGTGTGGCAAGAACACAGGTGCTGCAGGAATAAAAAGAGAAACCCACAGCCTTCACTCTATCTTGCTTTGTACTTGGATAAAAGCACTATAAATGAAGTCCATTTACCGCTTATTATATTGAATTAGATGCTGCATGTTATGTCAGGCCGTTTATTTAATTTGTCAGACATAAAAGTTAGGGAATCTCTTTAAATGCTTTTCAAACAATGTTGTAACTTGGGGACTGTGGGTCATGGTTTTAGACTATTTTATTTTAGCTAGACTGAATAAAATTACATTTTTATTAGTCAAGGTTGTGCTTTATGATTTTAAAACCCAATTTGGGCTTTTTGTCTTTTTATTGAGTAGTTTTATTCTTTTTAATGGTGACTTCCTTCTTATATTTATCTATTTTATTTTTTGTCTGTGTTGTATACAGAATTATACATGTGCTTTTGTTGTTCTAGATGTTACATGTGGTAGTCCACCATCATTATCTTATAAATCTAAATTGTTTTGTTTATCTGAGAGAAAAACATATGCAGTATTAAATATCTTGTACTTTACTCCTGAGTTTTTTGTGTGGTTTTCATCAATAAGGAGATATATTTATGGTTTTAAGAAAAAAACATCTCAGTTTTCATCTCCTCTCTCAGCTTCTCTGTGGAGCTCAAGTATCAACAGGTCAGTGTCAGCCAATCAGAAGGGAGGAGGATCTGGCCCTTTTTTTTAAGATTGGTTGTGAAACCTAATGAAAAATTCGAGCAGGTTTTAGGTAAAACACACTTAGTGACTGCCTCTTTGTGACATCATAAAGTAACAGGAAGTCCTGACAACTGGCTCAGTTTCTCAATACTGTACAGCCTGTGCATGTTACTTGCTAGAGGTTTTGATACTTTCACAGTATTAATATAGAACCCAGACCTGCTTTATAATCACACTACAAATGGACATCTACCTTTTATACTATATGAGACCTTTAATATAGTTCCACACGATTAAACCGGACTGTGAAATGCTCCCAACTAATGCAACCCCACTTTTCCTACCAAGTTTAATACTGTTATGTCTGCATGTTTTACTTGAATGGCGCAATGACAATAAATACATCAAACTGGATTTCATCCATCTAATAAAGCAAGTATGATTTATCTTGTTTTTCCGCAGAAGATATCCAGAATGTCCTATAGGGTCAACGCAATGTCATGATGACTACCCTCTGAGAACTACGTCGCTCTCATGCTGCTTGTATTTTCCCTGGTAACATAAATATTTGACAGTTCCTCACTTTTGTTAGTGGAACTTTGGCTTCTTTGCTGGCAAGTATAGCACCAAAGAAAAAAATGTTCCTAAATGGTAGCAAGCTAACCCGACCTTGTGAGCCATTCAGAAACTTCCGAGTTGGAAATAAGGTTAAGTTAGCTTACAAGACGGACAATCCCAACAGAGGCAGGTGTGCTGCAACAATGGTAATAAATCAAAACACGAGGAATTCTTGGAGAGAAAATTACATACTGGCGTAACAGTGCAAATGCACTGTGCATGTGTGCATGGCTAAAAGTACTTTCCAGCTGCAGCTTCTATGATAGGCAGTTATTAACATCTCAAAACAAGACACTGAACATTGTTTCCTTCACAGCAGCTGAACATATGGGCTCTGTGATTGATTTTAAATTATCTGCGCAAGTATGCAGCTGTAGTAATGGCATCATTATATCCTACTGTACAAAAATGTATGTCAAATAGACTCATAAGTGCTCTGAGAATAGAGGCAGCATCTGAGGGTTCAGCAGGTCGGCTAAGGAGGCTTTGCCTGAATATTTCCAGGCAATTAAATCCAGTGGTGAGAGTCTTGTGAAGACCCTCCAAACTCTGCACCTGGTTCGTATTCCATCCTCACAATCTGCTTTCTTTGGATACCGCATCTTCCTCCTTATTTGATTTCAGCTCTTTGAGATATAAAATACACGCTGATACTTAAAAACTGTCTTTGGGGATGGTGAGACGAGGTGGAGAAACGGGGCGCTCCGAGCCATTTGGAAAAAAGATTTATTGAGATTTGGCAGCAGGGTGTGGACTGTCAAAGGAGTTCTGAATGAGACAGAAAGCCATAGAGTCTATAGCAACAATTATGGGATCTATTAATGCTTTTTTTTGTACCCACCACTTGAACAAGTCGAACTTGGATTCAGTTCAGGTATTTTTATGAGATGGTTCAAAGGACTCGTGGCACCAAATTTTCTTCACATGGATCCTGTCTTTAGCTGAACAGTGTCAGCAAACACATCATCTGATCAGATGGACGCCGTGTAGATGCTGAAACCCACACAGGCCTGAATGTTCATCTGTACCACAGTCAGGATGGTCTACATTTAGGTTTTTACAACATAGCAAATGGAGGTGGCTCTGAGGTTAACAGATAGCAGTAAATTCCTGTGCTTCATGCCATTATCTTGAGTAAGGGCACATATAATGGGCTGTGATAGGTTTACTGGTCCTCCAAAGTCCTCCCTGGCTATAAGTATGGAAAGCTACTTTTGCTGGCAAAAACAAAATAATTCATCAGAGACAAGCAGATACTCAAGTAATCAAAGTTGGAGACAGTAGATGCTGATGTCAGCATCACCGCTTCGAGTTTTACAGAACATTTAGAAAAAAGCTGAATGAAGTGTTTTTGTGCCATAATCTACATTGATCCAAAAAAGGGTTTTGCTTAACATGCAATAACCTTTATTAACCAAGAAATGTGACTTCATGCACTTCCACTTTCCATCAAACAGGGCCTTGGTAAATTTTACTGTCTTTACGAGGCAGGAACAACGATGGATAAGGAATAATTTTAGTGGAAAAATCAAAGAAGATCATCAGGAAAATGGCAAACATGCACATTCTCAATCAGACACAAAGCCATTAAACCTGGGAACAATCAGTATAGGTCTCCTCGGATCAGTTTGTTGTCAGTCTACATTTTATCGGTGATTGCCTTCCAAACATGAATCCTCCACTCAACAATAAACCAGACTTCACTGTCTGAATTATTACAGATATCATCAACTGCTCTTCCCAGTTTGTTCTCCGTATAATTCATGTGTCTACATGTCCAAAACCAATATACATCATGATATGACATTAGTATGCAAAATTACATAAAAAATAAAGAGCTGAAAATCATGAAAGTTTATTGTTGACCTCTGTTAATCAAAAATCACATCACTGCCATCAAACTATATTTCACAGCCAAAGGAAATGGCTCGTTAAAAGACACACTGAATTATTATTGCTACTAAATCATTATCATTGACTGTCAATACTTGTTCAACTGTCACACTGTACAGTCTTCAAAATTAATAGCATGGGTGTTAAGAGAAAAAGTAAAAAATAAATAAATAAAAGAAAAAAGTGAAAAAAGTGTTCTTCTTTTATACTGCTGGACATGTCTAATATATTGTATGCATATTTATTTACATTATTTATGTGATTTGCTTGGTTATGTAGGTGTGAGGTAATCTGAATCTGTTGGTTAATTTAAGAAGAATAAGAATATCTTAAGGGGAATTCAAAGAAGTCCGTAAGCTCATCTATTTAACAAAGAATTATTATTAAGTCCGATGCATAGACTGTAAAAAGAAGGTCCGATGGCTGTGTGGGTAGGCTAGAAGACTTTCTGTATCTCTCTGTCATGCAACAAAGAGAGAGGAGCCTTCTGCTACCATTGTTTCTTTGGTCCATGAAGGTGTTATTAAGTGAATTTGAATATATATTTTTTTATTTGACTAAAACGTCAACAAAAACTGAGACGTGCAGTTGCTATTTTCCTTCAAAGTGATGAATTGAAGACTACCTGACAGGTGGGCCACACATGACAGACTCTACTTGCTGCTGCTGAATAAATCAAACGCACCCTTGGGGCAGGGCGGGCTCTTTAGCCTGCCTCCTCAGTTACACCTGTGCTGCTCATTGCCTGCTAACGTTAGCCACCATTGCTAATTAACCTGCATGTCAAAAACAAGCTGCAGGATGTCTTTTTCATGGAGGAATAAACACCTGTCTGTCGACCTCAGATTCACCTGGCTGCCACACATTGGGACGTATCCTCCTGTCGGACATGTTGGAAAAGTTTGGAGTCGCTGGTCTTCCTGAAGAAGTTACCAGTATTTACAGAGATGATGCTACAGCTTTACTCCACCAAGGTAAGCTAGCTGCTGCCGATTTATGACTTCATGCTGCTGTGATGTTATTGTGTGTGCCATGTTGTATTGCTGTGTTTTGTGGCTAACTCGGTTGTGGAGCATATGTTTTTGTTGTTGTTGTTGATGGTAGCATCTGTGCTGCTAGCTGTTAGCCAGGTTTCCTTGGGTACAGATCACAAGCTTTGAGGAAAACATGGTTACACACTTCCCCCCAAACTTTTATATATTTGTAACTTTGTGTTACTGTGATGTAAACTGCTGTTGTACATTTGAAACTGTTGTGCTGGTGGCATCTGTGTTAGCAAGGTTTCTAGAAGTGACTGTTGCCTTGGATAGCTTTGTGCAAAACGTGGTTGTGAAGACACTTGCTGTTTTTTCAAGTTTTATATACAGTATTTGTAAGTTTGTGTTACTGTGATGTTTTCATCACATTTAAACTGCTGTTGTAGCCTACATTTAAAGCTGTTGTTGTACTGTTAGTATCTGTGTTAGCTAACTGCTAGGAAGGTTTCTAGAAGTGGCTGTTGCCTCGGAAACGCATAACTGGTGTTATTGAAAACATGGTTATGAAAAAACTAGCTCTTTTTCTTTTTTTCAAGTTTTATTGTCATGTTATCCTCACATTTAAACTGCTGTTGTACATTTTAAGCTGTTGTAGTGGTAGCATCTATGCTGGTTAACTGTTAGCAAAGTTTCTAGAAGTGACTGTTGGCCTTGGATACAGATCATTGAAAACATGGTTATAAAGACATGTCCTGTTTTATATTTGTCACTGTGTTAATGTCATTTTATCTTCACATCTAAACTGCTGTTTTACATTTTAAGCTGTTGTGCTGGTACCATCTGTGCTAGCTAACTGTTAGCAACGTTGACCATTGCCTTGGTTACAGATCACTGGAGTAGCCTAATTGAAAACATGGTTGTGAAGACGCTTGCTGTTTTTATTGTCACTTTGTGTTACTGTGATGTTATCACCACATCTAAACTGCTGTTGTACATTTCAAGCCATTGCTGTTGAGCTGTATTTATTGCTGCTTCTAAGCAAATAAGCTAACTGTAGGCTACATCAATATCCTTGATTGTCTTCTCTCTTTCTTGCCCCAAAAATGATATTTATCTGTCCATCTCAGTTAGGTGGATAACATACTGTAGTGCACATCTTGCAGTTGCTGGGGAAATGACCACATGGTGGCTTGACTCTCACATGGGAACCGCTCACATTATAGTGCTGCGTTGTGGTCTCGGATGGCTACCAGGGGAATGGTCATATTGTGGTGTGGTCAGCGCTGCCGGCCAACATGTACAGTAGTATATTGTACATAATGGCTGGTGCCTGGCTTGGTATGTGATGGGGTTTTGGGGTGAGAAATTTATTTTCTCCGTTCTCCGCCGAGCTGCAGCTTGATACATACTTGTGGGAAATGACAATGTCAGAGCCTAAGACACATAATATGAACTTTTTGTACATTTTTATTTGCACAATTATTACATTTTATTTGAGTTGGCTGGCTCGAATAACTGATATGAAAAATTGCAATGCTGCTACAAAGGCTCTTGTGCTTTTCTATGTTTAACCCCTTAAGTATAACATAGTTTAGCTGTACTGAGACATTCCTGTCCATTAGGGAAATGAAAAGAAAACATAAATGGTCAGTGACAGAGGCATGACTTTTATACATTTTGTGGCTTATTGTTTTGAATTGGAAAAAAAAATGCTGGCTATAGGCTTTGTGAGAGTGGAGATGTTGCTGCTTTTGCAGGGTGTCCCTGATGGTATCTGAAAAGAAAAAGATAAGACCATAGAGAATCCCTGAAGAGCATTATCTTATACTTGGCGGCATGTAACATTCACTTTCTGTAAAGCAGTGGGAAAAAAGTTTGTTGTCTTTTTTACAGCAGGTTGTCTGTATCATGCAGCAGATATCACTCTGCAGCCTGTTTATCAATCTTTAAATATGATTTGCTGCAATTCCTTTGTCCTGTGACCTTGTCTTACTCATCATGGTCGCTCATTTTTATGTTTCCAACATTGTAATTTTTGTCCTTCTTTCATTCTGTAATTGTTGTTGCCTAATAGTGGCATGCAGCCTACGTGTGTTATAAATTACATAATGACTCAAACTCAATTTTTACAGTCTATAGTAAGTGCAATAGGCTCTGATCCAGTAGGTGGCGCTTTCAAAACTGTGAAATGCCCAATAACTCGGTAATATTACGTTGTTTGCTCTGACAGGAGAAGAGACATTAGCGAGCTCAGACATCCAAAACATCTGAACAGCAGCTTAGAAGTGTTTTGAGTCTGATTTTTGTAGATGGCCAAAGTCTTTGTTGGTTTTAAATACAAAGCAGCCGTCACCCAAGTAAAGCTCTGCAGATGCCATAAATGAGTCACATCAAGTGTGCAACTTGACGACTGCCTGTTATTTACCACCGACCCCTTGAAAGAAGCTCATAAAAATGCCATCACTGATAAAACGGGTGTTGTTTTGGAAACTTGTGATGGACCCCAGTTTGAGATATTGTTGTGTTGTGTTGAGTTGCGTTGCGTATGGAGATGTGCATGGAATCAGATCAAGCAGCTTCAGTGAAACTTGATTTTACTTTTGGAAAAAGTGGCATATACACTCATCATTTTGTCAATGTTAATGTGTGGATATTTACTTCCTCCACAGACAGTTTGTGTACTTTCTTATAGTAAGCTATTTTAAATACACATAACCGATTCAGACAGAACAAAGACATTTGTCCCTTTGTACACTTGTGTTTTTATTTTTATGGCAAACAAATAAGCAGTGATTTGGAATCTCAGCTGTACTTTCCCCACCTTTTAACTGTGAAGCAACACAAGCCGAGACTCTCCTCCTCATGTCGCCCGCTGCACCTCATCACTCTGCAGTCAGTATCAGCTGTCTCAGTCGGTAATTAGATCATCTCCAAAAACACATTTTCTAGCTGAGAGGCCAGACCTTCCACTTAAAGACAAGAGAGATGTTAAAAGACATGTACAGTTAGGAGTCGACCACAACTGTGATCCACAGAGATGCGGTCCAGTAATTGAGAATACTTTGGCTGACACTCAGCCCCAGAGATGATTTACAGTGTCCTGATGGTTTTCCCTACTCTGGGACCTTGGCGTCGGAGACAATGGGAGCCTGTGCTGCCATTCGCTCAGATGGATGAGACATGAACGAAGCTGAAAAGGAGCGAAGCCTGGAGTCTAAATCTGTAATCCGCGCTCCGTGCAGCACATTGATGAGGTGCAGCAATGAAATGCTTCCTCTATACTGTGTCTGACAGGGGCTGCCTGTTTGTGATATCCAGACCCCGGAGTTATTGCCAAATCAGGGGAAAAAAAAAAAGTTTCCAATCTCAATTATAGTCTCAAGTGACTTTGGGGGATCCAGAACTTTTCCTGGTCACGGACCTTTGGCCGCTGGTTTGACTTTGAGTAGTTCAGCATCAGGTTTTATCAACTTGAGAAGGCACTTTGTTAGCTGTGCCCATGCAAGAGCCCTCTTCACAAATCTGTCTGGTGCTGAGAGGCACTCCACCAGAGAGAGCTCGATGTGTGCATGTGTGATTTTTTTTTCTTCTTTCTATGTCTGTGTTGGAGTTTCAGGCTGGATAAGAGAGGCAGGCAGGCAGGACATTAGAGAGAGCAGCCAAGAGGACCTGGGTTTTCCTGGCACACAATAGCAGGAAGTGCTGCCACACTATAAATGGAAGCTGAAATAGTGGCAAAACACAGTCAGCGAGGCCTTGCTGCCACCAGCCAATGGGATTTATGTGCAGTGCCTCCCTGCTCTTTTTCCAACTTCCAATACTCTGATAATGGAACTCAGTAGAGAAGACAACCAGGAAAGTTATACACTCACGCCAGGCTCAGTAATTATTCAACCAGTAGGTTATTTTTTGAAAGTTGATACTGACAGTGATGGTTTTAGATTGAAGCTGCCAGAAGCTGATAATTGGTGCCAGAATCCTATATAAATCTGACCATGTTCTGCCATAAACTTTCACAAAAAAAAAAAGTTGTAGGGATCCATTGTTTTTCCTCCAGAGTTGTATTCTTTGCAGGGTGGAAAAGTTATTAAAGCTAAACTAATGATTTTTTTTATTTGGCCTAACAGCTTCTCAAGGCAGAGCTTCACTCTTGGCTTTATAAACTGGCAACAACAAAAAAAAAAAAACTATAAAGCAAAATCCCATAAAGTAAAATCTCATCTGCACCTCCCATAATATTGGTGGTTGTATTTGCTGACATCTACTTTTGACAGCGTTGGCACACCAGTCTAATCCTGAGTAATATGTCGCACACCACCAACGCTCTTGTACAGTTGCTACCGTGATCCTGTTGCATTAACGTCCAGTTCACCAAGTCGGCCCAGAACAAAAAACAAAGGACGGAGCTCCTATTTATTGCCTATAGGAAACCACTAAAGAGCCCTGTACTTAGACTTTGGCAGTGGAAACCAGAAGCCCTACAGTCAGTTGGCACTTTATTAGGAACACCTACCTTCGAATGTAATACAATAGTCTCCAATAAATCCTCTTTTAATGAAGATGCTCCTTCAAATATAGGATCAATTGTAGTTTGTGGAGCTGTTGAGTTGTACTGTGTTATACCAACAGGTGTTTTTATTAAAATTTACACCAATGAAGTTTGGTTAAAGGACCGAAACATGATATTCTCTGTGATGCCAAACACTTTAAAAGTGAACACTATAACCTTCAGGAAAGGAAATTTAATGTTTCTATCAGTGGCCAGTGGTTCAGTCATGCACTTAATTTACTGAAACAGCTTGAATCTCACAATTGTACAACTCTGGACTCAAACTGGTTCCAGGTTACATCTCTGTTAATCAAGAATCATATAAAACCTTGACCCTTTGTGTAAAAAATGCTTATTATTGCTGTGTTAAGTCTTAGCTGACCTTTTATCATCAAAGTCTAATGAGCAAACCCATCTTTTCTGAAGTCGTTGTTGACGTTGATGTTCAAACCTAAAGGGATAATTCAACATTTTGGCAAATTGCCCCATTGCCTATAGTTTTATGACTAGGTTTGTTACCTTTAATTGTCGGTGCAAGCTATTTTTAGAATGGCGGAGCAGAACCACAAGCTGCTCAGAGCTACGCTTCAGAGGCTAATGGGATTTCTTGTTTTCCCTCATCAAAGTTGTTGTTGGATTGTGTATTTGATGATTTTAAAATAGCTTGCACCGACAATTAAAGGGAATGAACCTACTCCTAAGGCTATAGGCTATATGCCAAAATGTTGAACTATCCCTTTAAACCAATAGATGCTTATGGACAGACAGCCGGTGAACCAAATATATCATAAATACATGTGTGATCATGCTGGTGCACTTCATCCATCAGTGGTCAGCTCCACATCCACCTTCATGACCACCGTCTGACCCGCTTCCTGCTGAACGTTGTGACACAAACAGGGAACCTGCAGGTCAAATGTCAAACTTTGTACATATCCTACATTCACATAATAATGAAATCCATCTGAGTCGACTTAGCTGACTTGCTTTTTTAAAATAAAATATAATCGCATGCGTGTACATAAACCACACAACAGCGACCGGTCTGCCGGTTGTGTGAGAATGGCATAATACTAAACATGCTGCCTCGGCCGTGGTTTGATTCCACTGAGGTCTATTAGGGGACTTAACAATAAAAAGCGTTGTGTGTTCAATCTCTCAGACGGCTGAACAATTTCTTCCATATGGGCGCTGGTGGATTGAAGGACAAATCGCTGTTGCAGAAGTCAAATTCTTCTGCGCACCAGAGCTCCAGGAGCTGCAAAAAATACTCTTAAGATCCTCAGTCGCAGGCGCATTGAACATGTAAACATCAAGTGAACGGATGAGGGTGAATGTGCAGGAGTCAGGAATATAATATTAGTAAGAAAATCTCATATGCAGCATTTTAAAGATCAAACACGGTGCAGGTACGATGTCACTTTAATGCTTTAACGCTGTGAAAACAAAGGTTTACTGTAATCTATTTACCTTGCTGCTGCGCCGTCGAACGCACGTCAGTGTCTCTGTTTTAGAGTTTAGAGTTCATCACTTCTGGAAAGCACATTACATCCCTCACCTTGGAGGAGCCCTCCCTGTCCAGGGCTGTGTGGCTCTTTCCCAGGAGTCCATGAAAAACTTCACAACCTCCCTCCCCAAATGTCAAGGGTAACCTTAGTGAGAAGAGCAGAGCAGGCAGGAGGCAAAGAGGATATGGAGCCGGAGAACGAGGCAAAAAAAAAAAAAAAACTCTCTGCAAAAATGTTTAGTCATCAGGTTGAGATGCAGTATACAGTTTGTGGTTTTGCAGATCTATTTGATTTAGAATAAAAATATAGATATTATTGCACAGGCCGCACTTTGTGTTTGCAGCAAAAAAAGACACATGTAAATGTTATCGTCGTGCAACCGAGCCTCCCAGTATTATTCTGGCAGGCTCCGGAGCATGTGGGCAGAGATACCTGGAGATGATAAGCAAATCAGTTTAAGAGTCTAATGTTTGGACAGCAATCTTTAAAACTCCATCATGTGGATTAACCTCCTGCCCTCTGTGAACCAGACAGCAGAGATAATAGATCATTTACAGCGCTGTCTCTGCTTTTCGAAAGAACCTGGACGTGTTTTTGACACCGACCTCCAGTATTTCTTCCACATTCCTCCGCGATGGCTCCGCCTCGGGCTCGGTGTCACGATAAATCACCGTTACTTCCTAAATTTCACATTTTTTTTTTCCTTTTTCTGTAATTCCCTCTCTCTCTACCTCTGTATTTTTCTCCCACATGTAGTTAAATAGCACGTTTGCAATACCGAACAATCGCAGCTTTTGCCAGGAGACTTTCACAATGCAGTAAGTGAAAGTTTTTTCTTTTTGCATTCCTCTGCAGCAGAAGCGTATTTTGTCAAACTGCTGTAAGACAACCGAGTAAATTTGCATTAAAAAACAACAAAAAAAGAACCTCTTAAGTCAGTTTTTCTCACTTCAGATGAAAAAGTGATACAAAGCTGGATCTCTGGGGGTCAGAGGCTGCACAACCATCGTGCAGTAAAAACAGTTACTCCAGCTGTGCAGGAGTGAATTAAGATGTTGGCATGACAGATAAGGTCAAAAAGCAAATAAGACCGACACATGGCGGCATTCATCTGCACCCAGCGCCCTTTTATATCCAAGCATCCATACATTATGTTGTTACAGTGAGCTGAAGTTTCTGTGGTTTTCTTTTTTGAGTATGCAGCGACTCTAGGGGCATTTGAATCCTCCTAAAACACCAATGTGAATTCAAAATACACAAAAACCCTCCATTTTTTAACATGCTTATCTTATCTGAGACATGAATCTATTCGCCAGAAGATACGTGACCTCTGCTACAAACTGGAAAGTTCTCTAGTAGCTCGGCATCGAGGGCCAAGGGCGGGGTCCGGGGGTTAGTGGGTCAGTCCTGCCAAGCGGCGGCTCAGCTGGCATGTCGGCCTGCTGTGAGATAATGTCAACACATGGGAATGCCAATGGTAACACTGGACCTAACAGAGAGCAGGAAACTCTGATACTCCAGTGACAAAGCCCTGTGTAAAACAACAAAAAAAACAAAACGTTGTGATGTCTGCGCTGTATCGGAGCTGCAGGGAAGAGCGAGCAGCCAGGAGAAAACAGCAACCGGCAGGATCAGGAAGTGTCGGCTATTAATCTTTACTTCCTCTGATGTCTGAGGGAATAAACTCCCCTCTGCTCCGAGGCCTGATGGTACTGATCAGGTTTTTAGATACTTTCCAAATAACTTTATTTTTTGGAACCTCTGAGCATTAAATCCATGTAGCAACAGAAATGTGTCTATAAGGCTTAATATTAAGTGTCAAGTATTTAAAGTTAGATTGAAATTTATGGGTTTTTTTATTCTAAGTGTGATGTTATGTCTATAAGAAAATATATTTTTGGTTTGATCAGCGGACTGTTTGCTGAGAGAAGTCAAGAGAAACCAAATCCCACAAGGCTGTGGTGGTGCCTCCAGGTGTGCAGGGCTTTGGCCAATCAGAGGAGAGGAAGTTTTGAATCTCTCCCATGATTTGCCAAATGTGAGTGATTGAGTAAAAATATAACAGTTTAACACCAAATTCCTTTAATGTTAGATAGTGGGCCCTGGTGGCTGCTCTGTTGTGACATCACAAAGTGACAGGAAGTCCTGGCGGCTGGTTTTAAGGCTCAGTTTCTGAATACAGGCTGTGTGCATTTCTCTGTGGACTGAGGCTTTGATACTTTCACAGTATTAATATTGAACCTAGAGCTTCTTTATAGTCACACCACACATGGACATCTACCTTTATACTGTATGGAGCTTTAATACAAAAACGTCTATCTTTACTGATAGGGACCAATGTACTAAAACAACTGATGTACAAATCCATATCTTGTTTGGAGAAGTCCAAGAACACTATTATAAAGGCATTAATGAAAATAGATCAATAAATTGTTCACCAGATCTCTTTCCCCTCATTTTGTTACAAAAGCAAAAGAATATGAAAAGGTTACTTATTCTTCAGCTGTTTTCCATACAGTCATAGGCTCAAACACCTAAAACAGTATAAGGGATAAAGTACAGAGGCACAGACACGATAGAATAGATGATTTAATGTCAGATTAGCTTTGCTCATTAGCGTTGTCACACTTTCAAAAAAACATCAAATGCAACTTAAAGCACGGAGCTGAATCCAAAACTAATCCCAAGCTGATGTTGTTTCCATTCGTGTGTTTTGAATACGAGTGACCTCAGATCCACAGATTTGTTGTGTGGTAAAGCTACTGGCAGTTCCACTTTTAAAAGGCAGCAAACATTTATCTATGATTATCCTATTTGTGGTGTCAAATGCAGAGCGGCTCAGTAGTTTGACTGCAGCAGCACAAGGCCCCGGCCTGTGATGTTTTAATTATGACAGATCATTACAGCTGGAATATTGATTGATGAGTCTGCATTTCATTTAAAAAACAGCTACTTATAGAGGATGGTGTCAAAATATTGACTTAGGGATTTTGTGCGGTATTTTCCAACATTTGCAGACACTGAAACGAAACCTTCCTGTTCTCCACAGTGCGGAGAAATGATGAACAGATAGCGAAGCGTGACGGGATGAGCTTGCTTTACATAAACACACCAAGCTCTGCTGCAAACGCTGTTGTTTAATTTAACCAACAGCCACCTGTTTTGGATTATAAAACAAGTTCTGACCCAAATTTTCCACAAACCATAAAGTTCAGAAATGAAACTCATGAAATTACTCCAAAAATTTTGAAACAAATAAATCATAATATTTTTACAATAAGCAGAAACAGCCAAGTCGAAGATGAGGTAAAAAAAAAAAAAAATCTGAAAGTTTCAGATTTCAGTACTAGGGGCCCTTCACCCACATTTCCCCCTCTTTTTTTTCTCTCATTTTGTTTGAGCATCTGGGATCAACACATCTTGATACCATTGAGACGAGCTGATTGGATATCAACACCATGCATGACACAGTGATTGGTAACGTTGCTAATACAGTGCGAGGAATCTTGGACAGGTTGTGGAATGATAATCATTATGCCTGCTGTGAGTCACTCAGAGTAAACATTAGCTTTAGTCGCAGGATATTTCTGGCCCCGTGTGCACCTGTTTGCATGTCACAGGGTAATTCATAACTCTTTGAGCGCCGCGCTATGTAAGGAACACATTTCAGCCTTTAAACAGCTCCATATGGACAAATACACTTGTTGAGAAGATTTCACTCGACTTCTTCCTCGCCATGCTAAATTTGCTCCATACCACTCAGGCTGTAATAAGCTGTGGATCTAATTTGGGCCATAAATTTTGCCTTGCAACAGAGGATGGACATTCAGCTAAGGACTTAATAACTTAATTACTGCAACACCACCACATGCTGTTCCGTTTTTTTTTTTTTGCCGAGAGACATCTCCAGTGTTTCACAGGCCTTGTAAAGTTTGTGTTTAATCAGCTTGCAAAGGCGTTCAGGACATCAAAAGCTACCACGGTTACTCCACCATGTGCGAGCACTCTCGGCTGATTTTGATGCATCACACATTACTTAACCTGGGCTTGTGCTCGTATAAAAGTTGATTGGGCCCGCAGCGTTTCCTTATGCCCAAGTTCATTATGTCATCTCTTCGTTTCATTCTGTGCCAAGCGTTTCTATAATAAAAGTGAAATGAGAAAATGTTACTCTGCTCTGTGCTTTTTAGCTCTGAAATCTGTTCTGAATTCTCAGGTTTTTTTGTTTTTTTTTAAAGTACTCAAATTAAACAAGTGGAAAGAGTTTGACACAGCTACACACAAAGGCGTTAATCTGAATATCCTGTCATGCAATATCCAATGAGATGGCACATTAACACCTTCAATCAACAGCTGTCAAACTTACCCACATCTTCACTGCTACAGGAGGATCAGATCAGAGCTGAAACAACAAGGTGATTCGTTGATTGACAGGAATGAATCTGCAGGTGTTTTTGTCGATCAATTGATCATTTTTTAATAAAGCAAAAAATCTGATTTGCTGCTCTTAACTGAACGTTTTTGAGTTTTCTACTGTTGGTCAGACAAAACCAAACATTTAAACCCATCACTTTGGAATTGAATTGGTCATTTCTCGTCATAAATATAATTATATAATCAACATTTTTTTATTTAAAGTGTTGATAAGAGATTACATTTTTGATTTTAAGAGCCAAAAACCATCTGGGCCGTGAGCCAATCAGAAGAGAGGAGGTCCTGAATCTCTCCTTTGATTGGCTGACTGTTTTTTGAGTGAAAAATATAGCAGTTAATCACTAAATCCTGCAAGTGTTGGATGGTGGGCAGAGCTTGATTGTGCTTTGTTGTGACATCACAAAGTTGCATAGATCTTGACGGCTCAATTCCTGAATACAGGCTTGACTGAAGCTTTAATACTTTAACAGTACTAATATAGAATCTATAGCTGATCTATACATGCTCATCTACCTCTTTAAACTGTTTGCCACTTTGAAAAAAATGACAAACTCAAACCATCACCTCCCTCTACGTAAACATCTTCCTGCATCATCACATGTGACTACGTGTTAATTATAGAGAAAATACGGCGGCACTTATTTTCACAGATGACTGAGCTCGTCATGGTGATGCTTTTCACTCCTTTCAGTCTCCTCAGAGCGATGAAAGGCAGCACAAAGCTCCGTCTTCTCTCAATAACTTTGAACTCGCCTCGAAAACAAGTTGGAAAACGCCGGTTCTCACACACGACAGCCCCAGAGGTGAAGCTTGTGAATCGAGCTATAGATCGAGAACCCCAACCTCCCCCCACCCCGGAAGAAAGCGCTAATTAGCTCAGATGTCCAGACGAATACACACCCCGATGCACCCCGGGAGACGAGGGGTGGGCGGGTGGGTGGTGGTGGGGGAATAACACGTTGTTGTTCTTCTTAAAGATCTGAGAAAGTGTAAAAGGAAAAAAAGGAAAAAAAAGGATGTGAAGTGTCGCATCCAATTTAGTGCAAGAACAAGCTCACCTCAGTTAAATGAATTCACCTCAATCTGGTCATTAAAAAGACGCATTACCTCATAGACATGAAACAACAGCTGAACAGTTTACAAT
Source organism: Trachurus japonicus (assembly GCF_045865225.1). Classification (NCBI taxonomy): domain Eukaryota; kingdom Metazoa; phylum Chordata; class Actinopteri; order Carangiformes; family Carangidae; genus Trachurus; species Trachurus japonicus. The sequence goes on from NC_140916.1 coordinate 10,043,948, forward strand.
TATGAGCTCATAACAACCGTTTTGCGGCGAATCAGGGAATCCCTTCGGCCTCTGCGGCGGAGATGAAGCCATGCGGAAGCTCCTGTTCCTCAACTGAGTCCAACACAGCGGGGACCAGTCCAGAGTTGATTTTGATTGCACTGATCAAAAGAAGCAGCGTGTCTCGATATTTCACCGGAGGAAAAGAACACAGGACTTCAAAGACCGCCATCCTAATCCCATTTGGATTATTTAATTAAGGACTCAGGAATATCAGAGACAAAAACAAGACCTGAGTCGTCGCATCACAGAGTGACCTGTGGAGAGGGACGTATCATGTCAGACTGCACACTGTAAAATGAAACGCACACACTTACTATGATGCGAGATGAAAACATTTATTTTTTTATTTTTTTACTCTGCATAAAATGTTACCGCACAGTTATAGATTTTGGCAACAACCTACTCTTCCCATTTGTTTTGGTTCACTGCACAGGTTGGTCTTTGTTCGTTTAATTGTCATTCCAGGGAACATTCCCCAGCTTGGTTTAGATTGGTTCATGATGGCAAAAAGAAAAAATAGCGGAAAAAACGGGCTCAGATATGATCGTAACCGCGCTGCAGCCACATTTTATGTTAGATGTGGAAGTGATCTCAAGCTGGGCTATTATTAGCTCCGGCCCCCGGGGGGAAACTGCTCCTCAGTTTTTTAGGGGTGAAGTTCTGACCCGAACGTGGCGTCGCTGCCAGGAGGAGAGGGGGATGAAGGATGAAGTGGTCAGTGTGTGTTTGTGTGAGGAGAAAATGTGCATCGTTCTGTTTATCGTTGTTGATGATGATGATAATGATGATGATGATGACGACAGAGATGAGGTCAGCTCATAAACTCAATGATGCAAATGAGGCTTATAAGATAAAGTGCGGTGCTTTATTGTTATGAATTTAACCCTTTCATGGTGTTTAAATTGTTCTTTAAAAAATTTTTTTATCACCAACACATTCGGTGCAAAGACTCACAACACAATGGAAGTGTTCCCAGAGGACAGTAAAAAATGACAGACCTGGCAGGGGGGGGATTTAATCAAAGAACTGAATAACATGTGCACATCCATACAAGTCCCAGCCGGGTTCACCACTTTTTATTGTCTCCTGGAAACACTTCTGTTGTGTTGAGTATTTGCAAATGTGTGGCTGTGTTGTGAAACTAATTTTGTTTTATGAATTTGTTTGTGTTGGTTTTTTTTTCAGTTTGCCTGTGTTTTCTTTAAAGTTAAAGGGACTACGAGGAGTTTCGGAAAGCAAAGTGTTTTTACACTACATTTCCCATGAGCCTCCGCGTGCACAGTGAAATTCTTGGACTGGCGCATTTGCCAAGAATGTTTTCATTAATCAACGAAAATCGGAGTTTCGACGACGATCAGATACCGTCGTATTTCCGACCATAAACGATGCCAACTTGTGCCCGGGAAACCGAAACTAGGAAATGCTGGGCGAGTCGACCATTAAATAATAATATCAAAATAACTATAAAGACAAAACAATATGGAAAATGGACCCATTAACAATTGTGGGTAATCTAATTTCATCCACATTAATATGAGACTCTTTTATAACCAAAAGCAAACTTCTTGGGGTCTCAGTAAGAAACCTCAAGCTCATAATGAACATCAATGTAAAACCAGATTATATTTCCAGCACAGCCACAAGTTCCTCAAGAGTTGTTCTTTAGATCTCTTACCATATAGTTAAACAGTTAACCATAAGATAACGCAATATTTAATACAGTATCTTATTACTTTTATGGCAGCAGTAAGTCATGGTGGACCACCAGACATAATAGTGTGGTTTGAAACCTGCGAATAACACCTACTATTTGATTATCAATCTGCCAATATCACATCTTTACATGTATCATACAAATTGAAGTGTTTTGCATCTTTCCTAACAACATAAAGGTGCCGATTAATTTTTATCTGCATGGCGCAAGCTGTTTACAAAAAAGCCCAGAATACTAATACTGACCAAGCAATAAATATTAATGGTACAAATGCAGAAAAGCTTCTCCACCATTAGAGAGGTTATTGTAGTTTCAAACCACCACAAATATCTGATTCATCATGGACACACTGAACTTAGTGTTTCTGAGGGTAATATGAGATGCTGCAGTTAATCTCAGGCCCTTTGGACTCAAAAGAAAAAACGCTTGGACTCAACACACTTGGATCATTGTGTAGCTGTTGTTAAAAGATATTTGATGGTTATTTTATGCTCACATTCAGGTCTCAATCACTTTAATGTTTCGAGAGAGGACTTGGCTTTGAAAGAAAAAGGTATCTTAACTGCTCTGGGTTTGGTCGTTGTTCAGACTCACCACAGGCATGAGTGACGAGATTAATCCAGATTCTGTGAGGGCTGACTTTTCGTTGTCGGGTGAACTATTCCTTTAAGTGCTTTGCTCAAGGGCTCTAAGCCTTTCTCATTGTTCTAAAGATGCATCTCATACAGTTTTCTCTGAGGATTCAAACATGCAGCCCTTTTGGACGACCTTCTCGTCTCTCTAACCTTGAGGCAACCATCAATACTCTTACCCTGAGCATCACTTTTATCGGTTGGAGACCTTTGTTTGACTCTTTATTGTGGATTAAAAACACATTCCAGTGCGAGCGCAGATGCTTGTGGGCACCATGTGGATACAAGAGACACACTTAATGGAGTCTGTTGTTGGTTATTGTCGGTTTGGGACAAATTCAACCGTCTGTTATAGGAGACTAAACAAGAGAAGAGCCGATGGATGTGAGGGGGTCCAAACGTTCAGGAGGTTTGAATTGTCTCCGTCCCCAAAGGCCTGCAGTGAACGCTGAGCTCAGGTCAGCCGTGATGCTCAACCTGTGGGGTACAAACTGGGTGGCAGCGAAAGGAAATGATGCTCCTGCAAATAGTTGATGTAATCACAAAACCACACTGGTAAATGTGGCTGCAGGTAACAATCGGCAAAAGGTCCTGGTGTCAAGAGATCCTTTCAACTCACAGTATATCACACAATACTCTATTGCTGTGCAGACAGGGGAGTCGAACAACGTCAGAACTTGAGAATATGTGCTACTGTTTCTATTTATCTACTGTGACTCTACTCTACTCTATAAACTCTGCAACATAATAGGTACAATATCCAAGTGGGGTCTGGCTGAGAAAAAAAACGCTTTGGCCGATTGGAATTCTTTCAACCAGTCACAATAGTTGTGGTTGGTGCCATAGTAACCGTGTGCTTGCAAAATATTTCCAGGTGTAAACTGGATTTGGGTCTGCGGTTTAATGATGGTCGGCAACCGTTAATGGATATTTCTTCTTTTGTTCGGTTTAACGGCGGTTGGCAACCACTGACGGATATTTCTTCCTCTGTTCAGTTCATGACACGGATGTATAATAGAGCCATTGTTCGGTTCCTGTTGTTGTTTGTTGATGTTTCCCTTTACCGGGTGGACTGTGAAAGCTGCAGCACAGAGGCGGGACTTCCGCCGGGTGGCTCGTTCCGGCCAATCCGAGGCTAATCGCAGCAACACACTTCCGTCAGGTCAGACTACATATCTTCAAACCTACGTAGCTTTGCAAGTATGATATTAGATTGGTAGTGTGGATGTATGCTGGTGTGTTTGTGTCCTAATACACTAGCTGTTTCCCAATTCAGAGGCTACATCTTTCGGAGGCGACAAGGTAAAGGTAAAGGTAAAGGTAAAGGTACTTTATTTGTCACATATACAGCTAGTACAGTGAAATTCTTTCTCTGCCTGTCCCAATTCAAAAGCTCCTCCAAATGTGACCTACGAACCTGGCGTTCCTTTGCCGGTTCTAGGAGGGCGCACTGCACTTATCCTTCGTGGCCTCCCTTTTGCGCACCGTTATTATTAGCCACCTAGCATGCTAGCCTTTGAACGTTGAGGTGGCTCCGCTCTGTAGCCATGGTAGCCCTGCTCTGTGGCTGGCTTGGAGGCATGGTCGCTCGCTGTGCAGGATCTCTGCTAGCCGCACAGCCCGAGATAAGGAGCTCACTAGCCGTTGGAATTGTAAAAAATCCGCCACTTTCAAATGTTTAACGTTAGGACATTGATTATGTTTGGACCCATCAGGAAATGCTCCGAAGGCAAGACTGTCCAATTTACCTAGGGTTGACACGGCTGTCAGAGATGCCTCCAAAGCCGTTGTTCAAAGGTTGCAGCCACTGATGTTGGACACAGCTAATGACTTTCAGAAACATATTTGTGATCATCAGTGATGTTACCTGGGGTCACTGGGTCTTTCAAACATTGTACATCCTTGCCCTGGTCAGACCCAAGCCTGTGCCATTGCAGCAACCCACGGATCAGCCATGTTTAACCAGAGCCAAGCTATTTCTTCTGCGAGGAATAAAGTAAAAAAAAAAAAAAAGAAATCTAAAATGGACCATAAAAACCATTCCACAAATACTTTGTTTGATCACGAAGAAACAATCTCTATGACGATTTTTGTTTTCATTTTCAAGTATGAGTTGTCCTTTTTTTGAAGTGACTAGATGTTTGCAAATATAAACACCATTCATTTCCTGTCAGTGATCAACAGTTGATGACGTTCGAGGTTTGGGTGGATGTGAAACTGTCTGTTGACTCATCGGTTCAAAAGACGAGCAGCTGCATCAGAAAAGCATTTCGCTCTTTGATTGAAAAACTCTTGGACCATCTGTTGGGACGACTGGGGGAAGGTTTCCATCACTCTGTCTTCAACTTCTTTACCTCCTCAACTGAGCACTTCTTCTATTGCTGTGTAGTTAATACAGTTATTCCAGTTGTCCACAGTCGACCATTTGTGATGCCTGGGGAAATAAAAGCCCTGTCCTCTTCTTTTTTTGGTTGTGCTGTGTCAAATACAGTTAAATTAAGTCCTTTTTATTGTTCCCCGACATTTCATGCCCGGTGGGAGAAAGAACTGCAGTGATGAGATGCTCGATTGTGATAAGTTAAAGTAAAACTTGTATGCGCTGCAAACAAAGAGACAGAGCATTTGACTTTGCCACAAGGCTTGCTCGGTTGTTGTTGATGTACAAACTGGCCATGTAGGTCATTCAGAGCAAAGAAACGCTGCCCTATGAGAACTTTGAGTTTCTAGAAAAATAAAAACTCACCCTAGTCTCAACATACCATCAAATGAAACACTTTTCCAAATTTAAACGGGATATCTTTGTGGTTTTCTTTTTATGGATTAATGTAAACCAAATCCATTGGACTGCCAAATATAAAATAGCAAGTTTAACCCCTGAGAGTTACGTGAACAGCACCTAGACCTGGTTTATAATGGAAATCTCACTTTGTACAACATTTAAACTTTAAAAATTGTCAGTAAAATACACAATACTTTCTCATATTTTCTTTATATAAATACAGGGATATAAGCAGTTTCCACTGTACTATAGTGCTCCCCTCTTTTTGTGCTTTATACTTGTAGCTACTTTATGAGTATGTTGTATGTGTCTTTTCTGACTTGTATTTAATGTTAAGAATGGTCTTAAACATTAACCGCCTACTGGAACACTGTATATGCGACTATAAACATTTATGTGCTCATATCAGTGTTACACCACATTAAACCCCCAACTGAATATACATGGTGTAAATATAGTGAATGAAATACATTCTTGACAGCTTACAGTTCACTTGCCAGTTTTCTTCACTCTTCACATTGAATGAGTCTCTCTCTCTCTTTTTTTTAATGCAGTCAAGTGTTGGTTCATGTCCTAAAGCACAGCTAAGTTTAACAATAAGCAGCGTAGCTTTGATGTCTCTAAGAGCTTCAAAGATGAGAAGTTCTCCTTCTTAATCATTAATCATGCCCTTGAAGCGGGAAAAAGAGTCTCAACTGAAATGCACAAAGAAGACTTCTTAATAAAAATAAGGATGATAATGGAGATCCATCTAGGCCAGCCCCCCCAGTGGGAAAAAATTTAAATAAATAAATAAAATAGACATTGATTGAGGCCCAGCATCAGCAAACGGGTTGTGAAAACTCAGCAAGGTAATTGAATCCTAACCGCTATAAACAAAATGTTTGGATATTAAAAATCATATAAACAACTGGAATTGTGGCAAACAAGGTCCAACTCATATCATCATGCAACATCTGGACACATTTTTTTTTTTTTTTTACAAAAATATCTGCTATCTAAATAAAAGTGCTTACTCATGACATGTGCCTCATACATCCAAGACCAACTGATATCCAATCCCCTTCTCAGCTTTTGTTTAGCCTTAAATCACAGTTAACTAAATAGTTTGAATGGATGTCAGATGTTTGCCATGGCGGACATTTAAAGCTATGTAAACTAAGTAATAAAGTGGGAATTCAATAAGTGCTGCGAGACCATCCCCTCTTTGACTTTCTCGCCGAGCAGCGTCGGTGACTCTTCCCAAAAAAAGTTTGCTTATGTTTGAATAAATGTGGGACGAACCCCAAAGACATGAAAGACCATCTGAGCCAAAACAGCATTTTAAAACCCAGAGGGATAGTGTGTGCGTGTGGTGGTGGTGGTGGTGGTGGTGGGGGGGTTATCAGTCATTTCTTTATGAGCATTATTAGCATCCGGTCATTATATCCCCAACATTGTGAAGAGGCAGATCGGCGCTCCTCCTCCTCCTCCAGGAGTAAATTTAACATTTGTTAACGCGGCTGATAAATTTGGAATCATCATCCACAGAAGTTGTAATCTGATTAAAAACCCGAAGCTTTTGAAGTCTGCGAAAAAAATGAGGAATCAATTAAAAAAGAGCGCAACACCCATTTATTCCTGTGTTCCTGGAGAAGCGCGGTCGTTTGCCTCGTTTTAACTGTGTCAGTGCTCTGTGATTAATTAGCCACGGTGCCGACGCACACATCCCACTGAGCCTCCAAACACCCTCCAGCTTGTTAGCACAACCTGCCAACTGCAGTTAATGTTTCCACCTGTTCGTTTCAGGACAAAAACAGACCCTCCCCCCGCCCCCACCCCCCTCGCCATCATCACCACCCCCCCTCACCCACAGCTTCTTTCATCTGTGATGTGATGTTCGGTCGTTTCCCAGCCCCTTTGAATCACTGAGTAATAAGCTGTTTTGGCTACTTGGCCTCTGAAACAATGGCTGTAATTCCTCTTTGAATACAAAGTCTGTGAAATTGAGTATTTGTACTACCCCCCCCCCCCGACTCTCAGTGTTACTAATGCGTTCCAGAAACTTATCAAAATGAAATTAATATGTATTTTCATTCCACCTGCTTCGACTCACAGCTTACAATGGCTGCTATTCTCCCATTTTTGGCAAAACCTTCTCACCTCATTGAACCCAGACCGTTTTATGACAGCGTTAGATCACAGACAGACGCTGACGTGTGACATCTTTCCTCAGCACGATACATAAGGAAGCTTTAACAAATAACCTGACACACAACAAACTAACCAAGTAGTTTAAGTTTGATAACTTTTTTAATAACAAGCCCCGTTATTTATATTGTACAGCTGACCTGCAAAATACAACAGCAGATTGGTTAATAGATACCCAGCCTGTTCCTGTTCCCACTTGTCATCTCATATCTGAATAAAATCCAGATGCGCTTTAATCCACATTTTACACGTTCCCATTCACAGCACTGTGAGAAAGTTTTTAGAAACTCAAGTGAAAGGAAGTAGAGATGTCATCAATAGTATTTATCAATTCAGAAACATCATACAGAGTGAATTAAACTGGAAAAACCCCAAACAAATCAGTTTGCTATTTGCCTTTGCACCATTTGACCAGTTCTTTGGTTACACCTGCAATGTTCTTGGTCTCTCTGTTGTTCCAGACATCTTGGAAAACCTGTTGCTGCTCTCCTGTTGCAGGACTCCCTTGTTCTTCTGGTCTCTGAAGAAAAGACCGTCTGTGTTTGGGCTGCATGTGCTGCTGCAGAGTCAATCTGGGATCAATCAGACGCCTCCCTGATGGCACTCTGTGATTGATCAAAAGCAGCTAAAGTGCTGCCTAGACACTTTTGCACAATGCTGAAAATCACATCTGAACACAAATCAGTTTGGCTCCTTTGAGTTTGGCCTGCAAACAAATCAGTGTTGACTCCACTCCATCTAGTTTACATCCATAGCCATGACAATAACAGTTAAGCTAATGTTGCAAAGAACCAACCAATAAACACATGGATAAAATCTAGCTATGAATGAGTCAGACAAACTTTATACAGTTATAAAGATCAAAAATCATCCACTTGCTGCTGAACTGATCAGGGATCAGATAAATGCTTCACACTGTAGCTGTGTTTTCAGACTGGAAGACGGATGGCTGATTTCAGGACACGGCCTCAGTCACTGAACACTGACTGAAGTGGGTCACCAGGGAGGGGTCGAGTCTCCTAGTGACCTCACACCTTCTCAACATCTGGGGGATAATAAACTGGAGTCATCCTTTCATGTGTCGAATATGAAAGTCAACGCCATCATTTTGCCAGTTGGACAGAAGTGTACACATGACCTCCATGTTTACTCATTTATTTCTAACTTTTTTTTTGCCTCCACTGCATCTCTGCCTCATGAATTAGCAAAAAAAAAGAAACAGATCTCACATGCTCTGTTATTATTGCTGCAGCAGACAAACTCCTAAAAAATTCCTCTAACCTCCCCCCACTGGAGGAAAATAAAGAATTTCCTGTACGTGGGGTCATTTCTGGTGCTTGTGCACTATTTCTGGCGTCCACACTCTTTCCTGTTTTCGGAGTTTTGTTGGTGCAACACAAAAAATTGTCCTACACAGCAACAGGTGCTGTCAGAGGTTCAGAGGGACTGACCTGTAATTGCCTGTGAGCCTCTTATTATTTGTGGTTCGACCATTAACTGCCGACATGTCCTCGCCCCCCATCCCCCACCCCTCACACACACATGCACTCATACACACATAAACAGCAGTGAAAGAAGATTAATCCTTGAAATTGACAATAGGATTACAGTGTTAAAGAGCATTGCCATCACTATTCTACTTCCTGCCCCCTCCGTGTCATCTGAACTGTTTCAAATCCGTTCAAAGGCCGAGCTCTGTTGTGGCGGGGGCTCTCCCGCTGGGCTCGTCCTCTGAACTGTACAGTGATGTCTAACTCGAGCAGACGGGTTAACTTGGGCAAAAATTAAAAGCCTGCACTACTGGAACTTATAAACGACGCGTTTTAGGGCCCTTTTCTTCCTCCTAATTGGTGACTGTGAGAGTAGAAGAGAGAGAGGATGACTCACATCTGAATTATTCTCATGCACCGGCTGCGTTACTTCGCTGTGACATTAGAGAGGAAGCCGAGCAGACCTGTGGGTTACCGCAACACCTGTTTATTACCGTCTGATTTCTAGCACAAGTTTGGAAAATAAGTCTGGAGGTACTTTGTATTTTTTTTTGTTATTGTCAACAAAGCTCAGGAAAAAAGACCAAAACAAAACACAAACATCCACTGCTACTAATAATGGTTTGTGTATTCAGAGTTTCCCCTCTGCCATAGAGCTGCACTCAGGGATGTCAGGGATTGATTGATTATTGATTACCTATTTTAATGACAACAATGCAGAGGATGAGATCATGTGGTGTAACTCAGGGCTCCAGACTGTAAACATCATTTCATGTGGTTGCATTCATACAAATAGACACCAAATGCGTATGGAAGCAATGAAAACAGCCCCCGACTAATAGTACTGACTGTCAACCCATTATTGGCATGGTAGATAATATCGGCTGATATTTGGCATTTTTGCGATAATCGGTATCAGACATTTTGTTCACTGATAACCAATAAAATAAGTTAATTTAAATAACTCACTCCTTTGGCTCTGATGAATCCATCTCCATGCCTCAAGTCACCACTCTTGGCTGTGTAACAATGTCCCGCCCACAGCCTCCACTGATTGGTTACATGGCACAAGTGATAGCCAATAGCCAATCAATACTAAAGCCTCTACATGCACAGACAAGGAGGAGGAGCAGACTGCTCCAGTGAGCCAGCAGTAAACTGTATTCAGTCTAATCCCAGGTGTGTTATTCTAAATTTTGACACCAACATTTTCATTTTTCACTGTAAATAAATATTGGCTCGAAACATCGGTCACAAATTTCGAATAATTGGTATCAGTATCGTCCCTGAAAGAATTATATCGGCCGATCCCGAGTACTGACCAGTCAATCTTATTTTCATCGTCATTGCGATATTAAAGGGATAGTTCAACATTTTGGCAAATTGGCCCATTGCCATAATCCCTATAGTCACAGTAGTAGTTACAAGCGGTGCTAGCTATTTTTAGAATGGCGGAGCAGAGCCGCGAGCTGCTCAGAGCTACGCTACGGAGGTTAATGGGATTTCTTGGTTTCCCTCATCAAACTCATCAAATACACAATCCAACAACTCCAAAACACTCTGGTGGACAAGTTGTGACCTGCACATCCACCACGCTATGAGATAACGGATTGTTAAGAGACTGAGTTGTTTTCGAGGTGTTCTAAAAATAGCTTGCACCGACAATAAAGGTAACGAACCTACTCCTTAGACTATAGGGATTATGGCATTATGGCAATGTGCCAATTTGCCAAAATGTTGAACTATCCCTTTAACATGCACAACAAACACATCGCAAAAGGTTAGGCTACCCAAAATGGGATGAGTAAGTTTAATACACCTCATACCTGTAACCTGAGCTACACTGCTAAACGTAATGTAGCGTAACAACAATGGTGGACTTCTGTCAGGTCCCTCGGATATCGCACCTGAAAAGCGTCCACCTGGCATCGAGCTCTGTATTTGTACTGGCACAACTTTTTATTTGGAGTTTGTTCACAGCATGTAAGCTTTCCACTCTTCTTCTCTGTTTTTGGTGTATTTGTGTGCCAGCGTTACAGCACCACTACAGGCCTGGTGTATGTACTACAGTGTGTTGAGTCACAGGAATGGTTAATATGCACACCTGAATATTTGCTTATTTATCGCAGCTCATATCGTCATTGCAGTGTTGAACAGTGTCATTGCACAATTTGCTGATATCGTGCAGGCCTACCGACATTCATGACATTGATTAACATTTATTGAAACCCCTGGGCTGAAGTTGTTTTAGGGAAATCAACAAGGGGAAATTGTCTTTTTCTCTTTTCTCTCTCTCTTTTCAAGGCTTTATGCTGGCGCCAGTGTCAAAGACAGACAGACACATGTTGGTTTTGTTATCTCTAATAAGATTTGTCATAATTTTTGAAATATTCAATATAAAACCTTGAACCTGTTTATTTTTTAAGACACTTTCAGACTAATGGAAATAATTTGAACACAAATCTTTCATATTATCATCACATTGCCAAATGCCTTCAAGAGATTCTGGACAATATTTGTCATTTTTATTTGTTCAAAATGGAACTTAAAGTGATTTTCTTTTAAAGCATTCACCGATGGAGCAAATATGCTGCCAGACAACAATGTGTGATTCATTTGCAATCAGTCATGATTAACTAGCGACACCCCTGCTATTAATTGCAATAAATAGTTAAAGTGATTGACAGACCTATTATCATTATCATGATTATCATACCAGATCAAGCTTCAGGCCTTTCATGGGAAGCACTACAGATGCTGCTGCTGAAATAGAGACTGGTGCTCCTTAACTCGAAGCACAGATGACTACATCCTTTGAAATGTTTTGGTCTCTGCCTCAAGATAACTTTTAAATGCATCCTAGACTTTTACTTTAATTATTATATTATTTTATTTTCTTATTTTAGAGCAGATGCCCCATTTTTGTTAAAGAAACTTGCAGGGTAGCCTGCCACACTTCAGAAATTAGCTGATGTAAATTGCAGACAATGCTGCGGGACAAAAATAGTTCCCCCTGATATGTAAATGAAGAATCCAGCGTGAGTAACAAGATCCGAGGGCGCAGAGCGGGGCTGCTCATGGTCATCATTTATTTTAGAATTAAGGACAACTCAGGTTTTATTTATGCCCATATCGTAAACATTCTGAATACATAATAAACATGGTCTGCGATAAATTTAATTTCCAATCATAACGAGCCATGATTTGCCACAGTCTTAGCTCTGCATCTGAAACAGATGTGCTCTAACTCGATCCTGGAACGGTGGATCCTGCAGGACCAGCACCCCCCCAGAGGACGGTTTCTCTGTGTCTCTTCACGTTGGAAACATAAAATTAAGACGTGACACGAGGAATATATACTCTCGGGGGTTCGCTCTCATGCTATGTAGTTTTTCATTTATGCTCTCGGCTCTCGCAGGAATCTCATGACATCATATCATGGGCTCCTGCTATGTTGAGAATTGCACCCCCCGCCACCACCCCCCAGCCCCCCTCAGTTGTGTTTGCTACCGCAGCAGACGTGCACCGTCTCACATGTCTCCTTTTACAGTATATATCAGCCTTGAGCAGGCGGGAGAGGATTGTTCACATGGTATACGTGTCATCTCTAACTATTCATTTAACTCCTTAACTAGTCAAGGGATTCCTCCCAAATTCCCTCCATCCCCCTCCCTCGCAGCTCTTTTCTTGCCTCTCATACTTTTCCATAGTGAAAAGCTGACTGGATTGTGTTGCTGCGAGGCATCCTTAAAGGGATAGTTCAACATTTTGGCAAATTGGCCCATTGCCATAATCGCTGTAGTCATAGCAGTAGGTTTGTTACCTTCTAATTGTCAGTGCAAGCCATTTTTAGAACGGCGGGGCAGAGTCGCGAGCTGCTCAGAGTTACGCTACGGAGGCTCATGGGATTTCTTGGTTTCCCTCATCAGACTCATCAAATACACAATCCAACAACTCCAAAACGCTCTGGTGGACAAGTTGTGACCTGCACATTCACCACGCTATGAAATAATAACGAGACTGAGTTGTTTTCGAGGCAAATGCAGAGACTGCTGGGGAAAGGAACACGCATCAGCGGTTTTGCATGAATTTACCTCTAAAACAACTCTGTCTCGTAACGTTCTGTTATCTCATAGCGTGTTGAATGTGCAGGTCACAACTTGTCCACCAGAGTGTTTTGGAGTTGTTGGATTGTGTATTTGATGAGTTTGATGAGGGAAACCAAGAAATCCCATGAGCCTCCGTAGCGTAGCTCTGAGCAGCTTGCGGCTTTGCTCCACCGTTCAAAGGTTTAAAGGAATAACCTACTGCTATAGGGATTATGGCAATGGGCCAATTTGCCAAAATGTTGAACTATCCCTTTAATGCCTGCTATCACTACGAAGACTGTGTCATTTTACCAAACAGTCAGCCAGGCTGCATCTGAAGCGCTGGAGCAAAGATTATACACAGACACAGTGTCATGTAAAGAAAAAAATGCTCTTTCCTGCCTCGGCGGATGGATATCGTGAAAAATAGCAGAGAGACGAGTGCAAGTGAAGCAAAAAGAGTAGAAAGTAGAGTTGCCGTGTTTATTCTGGGCTACAGACGACATTAATATGAAGTCCTTGAACACATGAGGCGACTAGAGGGGAATTCAGCGCTAAAGAGTCTCTGATGGCTCGATGACAGGTCCATATATATCGCAGTGTTTGCAGCAAGTGTTTGTTCAGAGAGACATATCGACCCACGAGACCTTAATCACTGGTTCCTTCATGACTTCATCACACTTGCTCCATTGTTACCTTGATTTTAACATCCCAGGTGGTTGTAACCTCAGAGACGGGTCTTAGAGACAGAGCCTCGACTTCCTCTAATAACGCACAGCTGAGATGAAGACTGTTTGCTTGGGACGGATGGAGCAGATTTAACAACAGTGTAATTCAGCTCAGTGGAATTTACTGTGACCTGCGGATTCACATACTTTCTCCAGTGTTGTACGACTTAACCCCGGGGCTTGGACCCGAGTCCAGCTCCTCATTTTTAGGATTCATGAGTTGGACTCGAGCACCGATAACTGAGAGTTGGACTCAGGACTCAGACTCAGACTTTTGCAATTAGTTTTTTGGGAATAGTTTTTTGGCAGAAGACATTTGAGAAGTAGATTAAGAATAATACAAACAAGATTATCCAAGGTGAAAAGATGAGACCTTGGATTCGGACACTGCTGCAGACTCAAGGTTTCGTCGTGGCACACAGCCTCTTGTGAGGATGTGAAAGAGAAATTCAAAGTTCAGATGTCAAACTTTGTGGATTGTACCTTATTCGGAAATTGGTTTGCAGCTAGGAGATTCAAAACACACACAAATACACTTTCTAGTGTGTGTGTCTGGTGTGAATGAGCAGGAATACCTTTTGAACATTTTTTTCTTTTCAACAATTGTGCTCTTTCCCACAAGCTGCAGCCTCAGCTCTTGTCACTGTGGCAATTTTCTGGCTTTGTAGAAAGAGCAGGTCGGCATCAAGGTTCAACTTCCTCCATACTGATGTGAAACCACAGTCTGCCTTTTGTTTGTCTGTATAGTCTCATCAGGGTGAATCACAGACAATGATAACATCAATTTAAACAGTATTTGTAAATGTTACGCTGCTTTTTTTTAAAGTGAAAAGCGTCTTGTGTTTAACATTATCCAACGTGTTGAAGATGTTTGACCTTATTACTTGAAGTGAATGAGCTGTGGCCTTGAAAGCAGAGAAGTAGTGTTTTCAGTTCTCTGTCTGTGGTTCATGAATTTCCTCTCCGCTGAAATCCTCCTGTGAATCAAACGGTTTAAACTTTATGTCACCTAAGAAACATGTTGAAGACAAACAGACTGTAGCTTTATAGCAGCCATGTTCACCTCCTTCCTGACCTGAACCTCAAGAACGGGGCGAACACTCGGCCTCGGTGCTGGTGTGGTTTTGCTCTTCCTGTGTTGATCATGTGAGTATGCCACCCCTGTGCTTTATTATCATTGTTATTATTGGTACCACAGCACAAAGTCATCAAAGACAAACATTGTTTCTCTCCACCGAGTAAACCATCAAAAGCAGGGTCCTGGTGGCCCGGTGGTTTAAAACACATGTCAAGAAACCGTAACGATCTGGGTTCAAGTCTGGTCAGGGGCTGTTGTTGCGTGTCAACCCTGTTTTCTCTTTTCATATTTCCTGTTGCTCTTTTATTGTCATGTATATAATTAGAGGCAAGAAAAGGGAAATAAATGTCAAAAACGCAGAGCAGAATGAATGGGACTGTGTGGATTATACACTTTGTACTTCAGTTTGACTTAAGTTTTGCATTATTTGTGCCACAGACTTCATCAAAGTGTCTCCAGTGTTTCCATATGGAGGTCGCTCATACAGCAATGCAAATGTTAAGTTATGTAACTTACTCCAGAAACTGAGCCTTTAAACGAGCCATCAGGACTTCGTGACTTTGTGATGTCACAACAAAGTGGTCACCTAGCCCCGCCCACCACCTGGACCCAACATCCAATCTCAGATTTGTTTTACCTGAAATGTACTATAGTTTCATTACATCATTTAGAAAACCAATCAGAAGAGAGGAGGCTCTGAGGATGTCTTCTGATTGGCTGACACCAACCTGTTGTTTAATACCTTTAATACTAAGTGTGATACTGTGTACTAGGGAATATCCAAGTATGGGACAACGGATGGAAACTAGCCTGCGGCTAAAATCCGGCTTGTTTACAATTCTATATGTTTTGTTCATGAACTTGCATTGTCCCACCCCAAATAAAATTGAATTGATTTTTCTCATGGAAAAACAACATAATTTAGATACTGTAATACAACACTGACCAAAACTAAAACAGATAAGAATCAATTCACCAGTAAAAAGAATAAAACTGCTCAATAAAAAGACTAAAAACCCACAGGCAGGAATTTTATTTCAATAAAAAAACAAAACAATGGACCTCTCAGCTGGATTTGTGACATCACAAGTGGCTTGGAGGCCAGTTGCGGTCCAGTAGGAAACCTGAAGCCTCCTGGTCACATAGATGAAGACTCAACTTTTTTTTATTGCAGTAGGAGACATCTTGTGTCGGGCAGTAAACCCCTCTGAAATGAAAAACATTTGCATATCCATACATTCTAGATGTCGAATAGTATTTTGACGTGTCTTTGGACCTGTGAGCGACAGGGTATTGATTTTCACGCTGATGGAAAACAGCCAAGACATTTAATAATAACCGAGGCCTCCAGGAGTCTCGTCTTAAAAAAGGCACACGACGGCAACAAATCCACAGTTAACCACGATAGTCCTGGTTCCTGGATCAGCAACATGACCTAACCGTTCTATTTCCAATCTAGGTCTATCCAGGCCACTTCCACTGTGAAATCAGAGTAGCATGTCTGTGAGATGTGTGTCAGTAAGCTATGCGTCCAGAGAGCTGGGCGTCATTTATCAGTCTAGGCTCGGGGGGCCGCTGGGAGAACGTAACTGAACCGGACACCGGAGCCTAATCCGCACAGGTGTCTCTCTGTAAACCGCCAGCTGCTCCTGACATGCAACCCCTCCATTTAGGTTCTGTGGGTGTCATCTAGGGTAATACAAGTCAATTCATTGATTCGGCCTGTTATTATAGCTCGGCGGTGTTGTTTTGGAGTTCGGAAAAGTCTTTGGTATGTTAAGATTAGACGTGTGAAACTCATTAGGCCGAGCTAAAGTGTTTCGATGACTGGAAGAAGACCTTGGAAGTTGTAACTGCATCCGAGTACGTATTTTACTCAACCAGAATAAACAGATAAAATGAAATACTGCGCTATAGGATGCAAGAATAAGAAATATTATAATATAGAAATAAGAAATTAGACTTAAAGATACTTTATCCCTAAGCAAATGCAAGTATCGAGTAGCGCAGACATACGTATAATATAAGGGCAATAGAAGAGCAAATTAACACAGAAAAGTAAGAAAAAAATATACACTATATTAAACTATGTACATACATATGTTATGAATAAAATACTAAAATGGTCTGATCTTGTCATTTGCAATCATTTCCATCATGAATCAAGAAAATCGTTTTCTAACTTACTTGGTTAAAGGTGTTATTTGTACCTTTTTAGTACATTTTCTCTGCCTGGAAAGTGATAAAAAAAGGGTTGAGGCTAACTGCTTAGCATGCTAACGTCAACAAAAGAAAATGATGTGATACAGGCCACAGTTAATATTGTCGTAGCTTTTTCACCACTGGCAACAGCTGTCGGTGAGTGAAGTTTGAACTCACAGTGTTCCTCGTAGGCCAGTAAATAAACAGCTGTTGATGCTAATGTTTGGCTTCATAGCAGCAGCAGCAAATAACTTACAAATACTTCTTTTTTTTTAATTGTTAAGTCTATGAAACATCAGAAAAATTGAGAAAAACATCCATCAGAGAGTTCATGGAAACCACAATGAATGTCTTGTTTTCTCCAACCAACAGTCAAAAACCCCCAAATATTTATTGTAAGATGAAGAAAAGAAGGAAATTCAATCATCTTGTTCAATTGTCCAAACTTACCATAGAAGTCCTAAACAACATCATGAAGGAGTCAGAAAAAAAAAAAATTGACCAGCTCCTCTGTGACCATAAAATAAAATGCCCAATGTACAGCACGTGTTGAAACATCTGACATGTGGCAGACAAAAGCAAACATGCACCTTTCAGCCTGTATATCATTTTTCAGTTCAAAGCGAAAGATTAATAACGGCATTGGAATAACAAGGCCCTCCGTGAAACTCCATCAGCTCACGCTCCACTGACCCAGCACAGAGGAAATGTAGTTCGGACAGTTTCGGTGGAAAAAAAAAAAAAAAACTCCCAGAAGCGCCATCGTCCCACCGGGTCCCACCGCACTGGAGCACAGTAGCCCAGTGTGGAGGCTCCGCCAGCTCTGTGTACAGAAAGTCATGTGCCGTTAACATTTCAACAGGTTTGTTTTATATTGCTTTGGGAATGGAGCTTGGTGGTGGTGGTGGTGGGGGATCCCATATGCAAAGCGGTATGTCTCCTTTTTCACATTAAATCACATGTTGTGTTTGCTTGTGGTTCCACTGAATTATTTGTCTGAGGCAGTGGCCACATCCAGAGATGGTGTTATGGTTAAGTTGATGGAGTCTATGGTGAGAGAATCACAATGTATTATTCTGTGCTGCCCCTGTACTGTAACTCTCAGCGTTTATGTTTAAATGTTATTTCACGGTGGGCAGATCAAATTCAAGTGGTATACATTATTCTGTAAATTAAGAGGCCTGAAAATATTCTGTTTAACTTAGGAAAAGTGTTTAGCTTGATCAGAGTGACTTTATTTATACTAATTCTTAAAGGTCAAGTGTAAAGTGAGATTTGTGTTGAGGTGTGTAGTGCAATTATAAAGCAACTCTAGGTTCTATATTAATACTGTGAAAGTATCAAAGCCTCAGTCCACAGAGAAAATGCAAACAGCCTGTATTCAGAAACTAAGCCTTAAAACCAGCCGTCAGGACTTCCTGTCACTTTGTGACGTCACAACAAAGCAGCGATCACTCTCAGCCACTCTCCAAACCCTGCCCACAATTTGGTCTTTTAAATTTGCTACAATTTTATTAGATCAGTTTGAAATCAGTCAGCCAATTAGAAAGATTGGAGCAAAGATTTTCTATGTGGCTAATAATTTAGAATAAGAAAGAATACATAATTAACACTAATTTTACTAAGATACTGCAACAATGATTTTAAAGGGATAGTTCAACATTTTGGCAAATTGGCCCATTGCCATAATCCCTATAGGTCTTAGCAGTAGGTTTGTTACCTTTAATTATCAGTGCAAGCTACATTTAGAACGGTGGAGCAGAGCTGTGAGCTGCTCAGAGCTATGCTACTGAGGTTCATGGGATTTCTTGGTTTCCCTCATCAAACTCATCAAATACACAATCCAACAACTCCAAAACGCTCTGATGGACAAGTTGTGACCTGCACATTCACCAGGCTATGAGATAATAAAGGATCGTTACCAGACAGTTGTTTTAGAGGCAAATGCAGAGACTACTTGCTGAAAAACTGCCCCAGACGGGAATGCGCATCAGTTTTGTATAAATTTACCTAAAAAACAACTCTGTCTCATAATGTTCTGTTATTTTCTCATAGCGTGGTGAATGTGCAGGTCACAACTTGTCCACCAGAGTGTTTTGGAGTTGTTGGATTGTGTATTTGATGAGAGAAACCAAGAAATCCCATGAGCCTCCGTAGCGTAGCTCTGAGCAGCTCGTGGCTCTGCTCCGCCATTCTAAAAATACCTTGCACCAACAATTAAAGGTAACGAACCTACTCCTAAAACTGTAGGGATTATGGCAATGGGCCTATTTGCCAAAATGTTGAACTATCCCTTTAATGCCTGCTATCACTACAAAGACTGTGTTGTTTTAACCACACAGTCAGTCAGGCTGCATCTGAAGCGCTGAAGCAAAGATTATACACAGACACAGTGTCATGTAAAGAAAAAAATTCTCTTTCCTTCCTCGGCGTATGGATATCATGTGAAAAATAACAGATAGACCAGTGCAAGTGAAACAAAAAGAGTAGAAAGTAGAGTTGCTGTGTTTATTCTGGGCTACAGACAACATTAATATGAAGTCCTTGAACACATAAGGCAACTTGAGGGGAATTCAGCGCTAAAGAGTCTCGATGACAGGTCCATATATCGCAGTGTTTGCAGCAAGTGTTTGTTCGGAGAGACATATCGACCCACCAAAATGTTGAACTATCCCTTTAAAATAGCCAACTTCCTGTTACTGACACCAACAAAAGAAACAGTGATAGCAAATGTGCCATAACCACCAGTGGCTGTCAGTGAGTGAGTAGCCGTGCTAACTTGCTAACGTCAGGCTACTTCCAAATAAGCCATGATTCATGTTGATGAGTTTGTGTGTCACTATATCTGGGGTCGTCTTTTACCCTCTTGAAATGATCCCACACTTTGGACTCCTGCCAGACATCTGTAATTACAGTAACAGACAGTCCTGTGTTTACTGTGTGTTTTGATATGTCAGGTAGTGTGTCCCCTATGAGCTGCCATAAGGCTCAAGTAGTTGTTTGCAGCAGATGGTAAAACACGAGTGTTATAAAAGAGTTGTTGCTGCTGTTGATGACGATGTGTCCTCTTTATCGTTTGATTACCGAGTATACTTTCTATGTTTTTTGTCATCTTCTATCTAAGAACCACGTCTCTGTCTGTGAGTAACTGTGTGACTGAGTTTTGCCATTTCCTGTGGAGTTAGATTTTCTTTTTTCTTAGTCAAAACTTGGTTGACTAAGACTCTTTAGTCTCAGGAAGCTCCAGTCTGCAGGGCACAAAATCTGCACCTCAGCACTTCTGAACTTCACCGACTGACACGTTATATCTTTGATTTTTTTGCACCAGGGCTTTTACTTAAGTACCGTTAAAGAACTTTTTTGAGGTGATGAAACTGAGCTGCTCTAAACTTAAAGTAGTTTTCGGAGTCTGTCAACTTCTAGCTCAGGCTGTAAAATCAGGTCCCGGCACTGAAAAAGACCGGGTCCAGGCTGCAGGTATTTACTTTGGTAAAGAATCAATGAATAGAAAGCAGGGTTTTTAGAGAAACTAGCATCTCCTTTGCATTATAGAACCACACACACTATTGCAACAGAAGGGGTTAAGCCACATTTGTGCATGGGAACGCACACTTAATTCTGCTTCTTTGAAACCAAATGAGCACTAATTTCACACAGACAGCAGAAAGAGCCATTAAGTAAATCTGTTTGAGGCCCCGCTTCTTGCACAAGTCACGCGTGGAAGGGTTAACTACTCAGGAGGAATGAGAACCAGAAGTGACTGTTTCTCAATGAGTCACCCAGAAGGAGGAGAGGAAGAAGGAGAAGAAGAAAAAGCACTCGTCTCTCATTAACACGCAAACCCTCGATGGCTGTTTCTGGAGTGCGTTTGCATCCACCTGTTGACCCTGGCTCCGCTCCGCTCGTTGCCTTATCCCTCTTTCCCCCCGAGGCGAGCCTGCACGTACCAGGTGTTTCCCATCGCATGTGATGCATCTCCCACTGTATAACCGAGGTAATGCTCCGTCTTTATTGCTGCCTCCTCTGCCAGAGCCAAACAATATGTTTTTGACACAGTTCTCTGAGACTAAGCCAGCGTGCCAAAGATGTTTCATTGTATAAGGGCCTCCTGATCGGGGGGTTGATCCCCAGCCCTGCAATATTGGGAGACTAGACCACAGGAAATCCCGAGTGAGCATGAGCACACAACTCCTATTCAGCGGAGTGATTAGAAGCTTTATTTTTGTACAAGACGGTGCCACACACACACAGAGGGAGAGAGCGGCGTATGGCGCGCGTGTCCTTGTGGCATTGCATGCGGGCAGGCATGCGTTTTGCGAATAATGAGTTCACGGGATCACGGCCGGTTTGGCTTCAGATAAAACCATTTACTTTCTGGGGCAGGAGTATATTTGGCTTTTAATTTAGCTAAGCCTACATAACTACCTGATCGAGCCCCCGGGTTCAGCGCAGGCTTTGGCGACCTACAGCACGGGGCTCACGCATGGCGGCAGATATAACTCCCCTCGTGTTGTTCTAACATCCCTGAGAGTGGCGAGGGCGCGGCGGCTGGGAAAGCATCGAGGATTCAAAACAACGGTGTGAGAGACAAAGAGAAGAAAGAGACAGAAGACAGCCAGAGACAATCGTCTGGCTCTGAGCCCTCGTCGATTGCTTAAACTGCTGATTTAAAGTACAGACGTCTTTTTCTCCGGAGCCTGGTTTCCTCAGAGTCTCGGTGACCTCTCCTCGGCTTTATTAGTAGCTCTCGCTGCTGCTGGTTAGCGGAAACCCATTCAAACCAACGGGGACAGGAAGAAGCCAGTGTCCTCATCGTCTTCGCCGTGCCAGCTGCTGCTCCCAACTTGATCTCTCCGACGGCTCCTTTCCACAAATTCAATTAGGGACAAGATACAAGATGATAATCCGACGACGGCTGCTGCAGCTAGTCAGGCTGCAGTCGAGGGCCGAGCTCCTCACGGCCTCAGGAAGTGAAGAAAAGCAGCAGCCTTTGAGAAAACTGAGGGTTTGTGGGAAAATGAGTGGTCTCCATATAAGTTTGTCTAAACAGGAAATGAAATGCTGTACTCTTTTTTTTTTTTCTTTCCTTTTTCTGCCTCTCGCTTTACATGCTGTTGTTACACATAGCGGAGTTCAGGTTCATTTCATCTCGAGTCGGTTTCTGGTGAAACGGAGCTGGAAATGACGATGTAAACAGGAATTACGTGCAGGGCCTGTATCGTTGCACTTCAGAGCAACAGTGTCAAAAGACATTGAGGCCTCGTGTCTTTGAGGTCGGTCATGAAACCTGAAGCATCTGGGAAAAGCTCCCGGCACCTTTTTCCTCTGTCAGTGATCGCAGTGTTTTTTTTTAATCCAGCAGTTTTAAATGGCGTCGTCACAGGCTGAACAGTGCTGCTGGGAACCCATTGATTTACAACCTCCTCCTCTGGTTCCACTGCTGGATCTGACCTTACACAGAGTTTGGCCAAGTTTTTCTTTTGCTCAATGTTACCATTTCCTCTGAGGCAAATGAGACTTAAGCTTCAAACTATCGAGAATGTATCAACTATTATCTAACAAAGAAGAGCAAAAAGGTTTCAAAAAGTGGCTAAAATGTCTTTCTTGTAGATTTGTGATCAAAGTATGGCAGCTGTAATTACTTTTAAAGTTGAGTAATGTCACAAAAATGATCACATCTGCTAAACAAAGCATAACTGGAATTATAAGAGTAATTCATACTGTATCTGTTTTGTTATACTCACACTATTTTAGATGGTATTTTATTTATAAAAACTGTTTTTGGCAAACATATTCCCACCCACCTGTCATTCAAACCAGCCATGCCCCTCAATTATGTATATAAATCATGTTTCCTATAAGTGAAAAAATAGAAGTAGAGCAGATTTCAGGTAAAATGCCAACGGGTAAACAAAACAAATCCGACATGATTGAGATTGACAGCTGTGACATCACAAAGTGACAGGAAGCCCTGACGGCTGGTTTTAAGGCTCAGTTTCTGAATACAGGCTGTGTGCATTTCTCTGTGGACTGAGGCTTTGATACTTTCACAGTATTAATATAGAACCTAGAGCTGCTTTATAATCACACTACACATGGACATCTACCTTTTATACTGTATGGAGCTTTAATACAAACATCTACCTTTACACTGTATAAAGCTTTAATAGAGACATACTTTTACACAACATGTAACATCTTTGTTTATCCAGTTAGAGGATGTGTTCAGTATCTTCTTGATCACATTTTCATCCTGAGCTAATTCCACTGTTTCCTAAAAGTCTGCACCCACAATCCTCTGTTAATTTGCAGTTGTTCAACTCCTCCAGGCGAATGGATCTGTTCCTGTTGAACCACTTCAGCTCGCCATGTTTCAGGGTTTTTCTCTGCCGAGTCGCCGGCTGTAGCATGTGTTTTGAATATGTTTGTTGTATGATTTCTCCCACTGTTTCCTTCCTCTGGAAAATGTCTAATTTCAACCCCGAGAAGTTTTTTTTGCCGTAGTTTGTCTCGCGCCCGCCCTCGTTCCACTAAACACAGTCGTGTGCGTGGCCTCGCTGACAAAGACCGAAGCAGACAGTGTATATGAATTTCGAAGATTGCCGTTGTCTCAAGTAACCATACCTCATGCCAATTATGCAAAAGCTGTAAACACAACCAGTAGGATAATGATAATAGGAAAAATATGCCCAAGCTCTCTTTAGAATAACAAACATTTTTCATCCCGAGGAATGAAAACCTCCAACTGAACGACTACAAAACATCAGGACAAGCTTATTTAAACTTCCTAAAAGTCCTACCTGTTGTCATATACTGTTTACAAATGAGGAAAGGCAGAAGAAAGACGACAAAATGAACCAATTAGGGAGAAGAAAGTCAAGTTGAGCATGTC
Source organism: Trachurus japonicus (assembly GCF_045865225.1). Taxonomy (NCBI): domain Eukaryota; kingdom Metazoa; phylum Chordata; class Actinopteri; order Carangiformes; family Carangidae; genus Trachurus; species Trachurus japonicus. The sequence continues at coordinate 10,067,783 of NC_140916.1, forward strand.
TCAGGGGCCTTGAAGGCATCACTATAAAGTCTTGCTCACATCCTATCATTTGTCTTCATAATTAATTGTTGAAGTTGAAAAACAACCATTTGTAACATGGGCATTAGTCATCATGAAGAGAGGCGTAACCTTCACACAAGGACAAAATTATACCCTTCTTCTCATGTGAGCTTCATTCAAACAAGGCACTAAATCATTTAACACTTTCTCAGATGTCCCTCCAAGAAACAAAGGAAACGTAAGTGATAAAAAAAAAGGTAGTTCAAGAGCTATTAGGATACAGGGGGGAAAAAAGGGAAAAGATGACAGACATGTGCTATTAATGACCAACATCTGCAATGTCGAGAAGATGTTGCTATTCAAGCCTTACAACAGGAATCAAAGACACGTGCATGGCAGAGGGTTAGCGGCAGCGCAAGTTCAGCCAAACGTTGCCTGGCACTTTGTAGCGGGCATACAAAACAACCACGGTCTGCTGCTGGAGAGTGGTCCCTGAGCACGGGAACAGCTGCTCGCACGTTCGATTCCCTAACAGACAACAGGCAGGGGTTTGGTAAACTACCGTTATATACAAGAGTCGGGTTTCTCCGCCCCACTAAAACCCCCTCTGCCCGCCATCACTGTTTGTAATTAAGCACGTTGAGAGTGTCCCCAGTCGCTGTATGAAGTCACTGAGTGAGTGGATATGAAAACCACATTGGGCCCCTCGCTCCTTGAAGATGGCAGCTCGTTGCATCCTCTGGTTTTTAAGGCTATGAAGTAAAGAAATGGCATTCAAGACCTGGCTCAAAGGGGAAAACCAATAATATGGCAGGATGACATCTATAGGACTGTAGTTTTTCAAAGACAGCGCCACCTAGCGAGTAGGATGAATGACTGTAAAGGTTTATCTCTCAATAGAAATGAACAATATAGCCTACAATCAACCTCAATCAGTTTGGTTTGAGAGAGAAAAGGCCATGAACAGCAATCAATTTACTGATGATTATTACTTTTTACAGTTAAAGAGACCCAGCGGAGTTTGCTTTTGTTTATGAAAGAGTCTCATAATTAATGCGGATGAATCTACATTACCCACACTTGCTAATGGGTCCATTTTCAATAAATAAATCATTGTCTTTATAGTTATTTTGATATTTAGTGGTCGACTAGGCCAGAATTTCCTAGTTTCCCGGACGTTGCCCGGCGGGTCATGGGAATAACGCCGCTGGATCGCCAGTTGGCATCGTTTATGGTTGGAACTACGACGGTATCTGATCGTCTTCAAACCTCTGACTTTCATTCTTGATTAATGAAAACATTCTTGGCAAATGCTTTCGCTTTTGTCCGTCTTGCGCCGGTCGAAGAATTTCACCGTGCGCACGGAGGCTCATGGGAAATGTAGTGTGAAAACACTTCCACTTTCCGAAACTCCTCGTAATCACTTTAAAATATCATAAGTTATATCCACATGTTGCAGTTAATCATTAATGATTGCTAAGAGCTGTATGTTGGCTAATTTGTGTAAACTCAGAATAAAGATGGAGATGGACAGAGATGTTTGACCTGTGGTCTCTGCAATCACAATATATTTTTAAAAAGCAAATTACATTGATTCAAAAAAGAACCGAAACGATAAACAATGTGGATCATCTGGTCTCAGAGTTGATCCAGGCTCTTGTCACAGTGAAAATGGAATAAAAAAGATAAAATGGCTGCTGCCATTAAAACTTTCCAAGGTCCTGACTCCGTCTATTATAAACTGATGTGCAGTGTTTTTCTGTCTTGTGAGCATCAAAGCGTGTTATTGATCTCATCCGCAAACTGGACTTGCTTATTTTTATACTGGTGCTTGTCACACAACCACTGCAATGGTTGAAAGTTACAAAAAAATACCCTCTAATGGTCTTGTTTGCAACACTTTGTTTTTGACTGACTTAATAAATTTTACCTTTTTGGCACAACTTCAAAAGTTTTAGTTTTTATCGCATTACTTTTAAATTGGTAAGTAAACGGCTATTAATGCTAATATTAGCTGTGTAGCTGCAACAAAAACGTACAAATATCTCCTTTAATGAGACTCTGCCACCTGCTTCTGACTCAGTTTATAAATCTGGCTGGACTCTCAGGACGTGGACTTGAACCCTGGAGCAGAACAGGTGATCCACTGCAGCTCTACCTGTGCATCTTGAGTTTATAGAGTTGCAGCACTCAAGCCAAGACACACTGGATGGATCTCACACTTCTATTTCTGTGGCTCTAATAGCACCGACATTTATATTAATAGGGTTTTTTTGCACATGGAAATATTCCCTTTGTATGGATTTATTATCAACATCTGGTGCTTTTATCTCTATCATAACACCTTCATGTCAGAGATCTGAGCATTTAGCCTTTTTCTGATGGTTTGCCATGAAGTCTTTTAATAGAGGACACAAGCAGTACTCTAGAAATGTACTAAATACGGAAGACTTGTGAAGAGAAACTCTTGCCACACCTGTTTAGCAGAAAGTCAAACTGGCTGTTGGAGGCGTCTCTTTTATTTCAGATTTCATTTTCAGCAGTGAGTTCCAGTCAGACGGAGAAAGAGCAAAGTCTGCCAGCTAAGACAATCTGATCCTGGATGAAGAAGAAGAAACCCAATGCATCTTGGTACCAACAAAAAAAATAAAAATCTCACCAGGATCTTGATGTGAACTCTTCTAATTGGACTCCGATCTGTTTCCTATCAGCTTCTGATTGAACTTGATGCCTCCTCCTCTTGGCATCACAGTGTGCTCTGAGTTCTCCAGTGACATTTAAGCTGTGCGTGATCTTGCAGTAGCAGCGGTGACAGATCTGAGTCTGTTTGTGCGACGGAAACATGCAAAAACCGCCTGGACAGGGTTCATGTAAAAAAACAAAAAAAGAAAAAGAAACGGGTGCAAGTTTGTGGCTCACATTGCAGCGAGCATTCATGCACATAGAGACAGATAGCGTGACAGTTAGTTGTACCAGTGTGTGTTTTGTATTTCGACTTGTTTTTGGGATGGGTTTTTTTTTTTAGCAGTTGGACCACAATAACCACGCAAAATGGGATAATAGAGCATATTTTCACATATTTTTAGATTAGCAAGTGCTGCAGAGTTTCCAAAAATGTTTATTCCATAATTAAACAAAAAAGATTTTATGTTTCCATGAAATAACAAAAAACAGCCTGGAAAAGCAAAAAAAAAGTGTAGAAATCACATGATGAAACACAGCTATGCAACACTACTGTAAAATAAACACCGGTGTAGGACTCGACCATGTAAACTGCCAACATATGCAGCTGCATTTTGAATTCAAATGAAGCCAGTTGTGAGGACTCGGGGTTGTGTGGATTATTCCAATTGCTCCAGTGAAGCTGTTTAGTGTCCAACAGGAGAAGAATGCGGTTGCACTGGCCGACTCCCAGCTGCGAATGTCTTTTAGCATAGTAAAGTAATATGGAATTAAAAAAGTGCATGCATTCATAGCAAAAATCCATTTTTGGGATGAGTGAAATGTGGCTCGAGGGAGAGAACCATAAATCAAAACCTGAGTACAAAACTGGAGGTATGACACCGGTAGAGAGTTTTCTCAGCGTGTGTGCAGCTACCAAACCGAATAAACTAACATTTGAGCACTGAGGGATATTCCAATCAAAACTGAAGAGTACGGTATTTAGCGCAAAGTATGCATGGCAATACCCTATAATCCTCCCTGTAACTAGTTAAACCCAAACACTACAAGTCTAATCCCGTCTCTCGTGCTGTTTTCTTCCTGATTTGTTGGATTCACTCGGCGCTGCAGCAGATAAAGCGATATGTGGTGGTGGCAGAGGGAACCTGCACCCGACTAGGTTTATTCTGGCATCGACCCTCCTGTTCTCACTTTGTTTTAAAAACTACTGTGCGGCGGACATCGCTGCTCTGTCAGTTCTCCTCATCTCTGTGGGGAAACAGAGCGGTTGGCGGCCGGACAAGTTCCCCTCTTCCGACGTCCAAACATCCAAATCAACCTGTCCCAGGTGCTTCGTTTGCCTCCTTCCTCTGCGTGGCCCACATCCTCTCACCCCAGTGATCCCTCTCTCCCTCTCTCTCAGCTCCCAAACAAACGTCTCTAGCAGACGCTGAGATACTCTCACCCGTTGGCTGTTTGTGCAGATCTCATCCTCGACAAGGACGAGAGAGGAGGCACAGGCGAGGGGAAACTTATCACATGTGCAAAAATGAGCCTGAATTCTTGCCCCCTCGTATTCGGCAGCCAGTTTTATTAAACTCGCCCCTCGACAAAGTGTGATCCAGCGTGAAAAAAATCTTGCAGCTACCACATGCGGTGGCTTAAGTCCAAGGCAAACACTCCCACCGGTGTGTACACCAAGACAGATGACTATAGGACTCAAGGCCTGGCTAGCACAACGTAGCCCTATTCAGTATTTATTTTCACAGTTCAAAGCACTGGCAGCAGCCCACTTAGTGTCTGCAGTCCAGTCCAATGCACCCCTGATTGCCACAGTGAGGCTTCGCAGCCCACAGTCATATACTGTAACCGGTGCCAGCCACTAACTCCACATCTGCAGTACCCCAAGAAATGGCGAGGCAGCATCCAGGAGGAGGAGGGAGGGAAGAAAAAGGGGACAAAGGGGGGGTTTGAGGGGAAGGCTTAAGGGTAGGGGGTAAAGGGATTCCTCTGAAACCGCACGGTGCTGTCGGTTGAACGGCTGCTTTGTGCAGCTTGGCGTGATCGCAGAAGCCACATTAAAGGGCGAGTTCTGTTTTTCAGCAGAGCGGTGATAAGTAATGTCTCGCAGGCCGCGGATCTGAGCGCTGAACTTTGTGCCCTTGGCTGTGAAGTTTATCACTGCACTAACTGGATACCGTCATACCCACCCACTCGGGCTCCACTCCATTAAAAGAAAAACTAAAAAAAAAAAACGGAAAACCTTTGTGATATACAAGCTACCGTACAGAATCAAGGAGGATGCTGGGTCATGTGGGGATGCAGATGTGAGCTGAGATGTGTCTCGTGTTTCTCGGGATACTGGGAATTCCCCCCCTCTCTCGGCTCCTACGAGTGATTTCCTCAAAGAGGGGATAAAGATGGAAAATCTGTTAAACGATGAGGAAAATGTTGTGGAAAAAAGCTTCTTTTTTTTTTTCAGAAGCGGTCATTGGAGAGGATACAGAACAAGCTGCGCGAGCTCGCAGTCGTGTGATCAGAAAAATCTAGGTCATTTAATTTCATTGTGATCGGGGTTCTATTTCCCTTTGTCTGAACTGTGAACGTGCGCACTCTGGAGTCTCAGTCCGTCTGCATTCACAGCTCATTACTGAAACAGAGCGCTGCCATACTGCAAATAAAGGCCCGATGATCTCTATCAACTTCAATAACGCTCAAACACGAGTTCAGTTTTCAGTTCATCTCTCAATTAATGTCACACTGTGTAAAGGGAACGTACGTTTTATTTTGAAAAGACGCCGTTCATCATTCGGAGAAAAGCCTGGGAAAAGAGACAGAGAGGGAAAAAATGGGAATATGGATCTTTAGCTCACAGTTATTGGCCTCTCTCAATATTTATAACCACATTAACAAACAATTGGGAAAAGTCGGCTTCGAGTTCCATGTTAAAGTTCAAGCCCAATGGAGTCTCTAACGGCCGATTTGCATGAGCGCAATAAACAAAAACATGGTGGAAACACACTTTAATAACTCGCGCCAAAAATATCTTATGCTTGGATGGCAGCTCCTTGAGTTGCGTCCAGCACGTTAATTTAGAGGAGTTTTTTCAGCAAAATTAACGCAAATTATTGTTTCAGCTTCCAACTGATTTTATGCATTTTGTATTTTTTGACCAAACACTCTGTTCTGTGCTTTGCTGACTTGACCCCAGAGAGCCCTTGAGCAGTAATGTAATGGCTAAGAGACTAAATCAAGGTTGGCCAATACATACATTCGCTGCGTTTTTATTGCCTGGCTCCTCCTCATGAAGTCCCTCCACTCCAAGTTTCTTTTTCTTTTTTTTTGACTTTTCCTCTCAGTCTGGAGTCTGTCAGATGCAGTTGTTAGCTCGTCTGCTATATGTGAATTGAGGGCTATTATTCACAACAAGCTCATCAACCTGACTGTGTTGGATCACCCCTCTGTGCTTATTAGTCTAGGCAATAAGTGCCGCATGACAGTGAGGACCAGTAAAGTTTCCTCACTCCTGTAACAGTCCTGTTTTTTAGGATGTGTCCAGGACAAGCGCAGCAAGACAGTTTTTACGTTTTCTTTTTCTTTTTTTTATATTATTAATAAAACATAAGCCGATTTTAAAGCAATAATTGCACGCCATATGGATATTGAGAGTTACGGCGGGTTGCTGCAATAATTCCTGACCCTGACGTGAAACCTCCTCAAGTGACTTTACTTTCAAAGACGGGCAAAACTTCATTCAAGTTTAGCCAAAGCTTAGTATGAGGCTTCAGCAGCCTTCCTGGCAGTCGCAGGGAGGTCTTGTTGCCAGTGTTTTGGTTCAACATAAGAAAAAAGACTAGAAAAAAAGAAAACTACATGAGTCTACTATAACCCTCCTCTGTGGCTCAGCTAGGAAACACTGTCCAGGGATACACAAAGGAAGAATTTCATCTTCCAAATACACAACAGAGATGGTTTTGAGTTCAAGTGTCCAAGGGAAGATCTACTTTTTCCTTCGGTTTCACCATTTAAATACAAAAAGTCTGGAGTCTCATGTCTGAAAGAACCAGACGGATCTCCAGTCCAGTTGATCCAGAAGAACAGCTGCTTGTGGATAGTCACATAAAACACACACACACACACTTACACTGCATGTGCAGACAGGTGCTAATTACCAAACGTGTCTACTTTGGAGACGACAGCCGTTTTCTTTATCGCCGTGCCAACTGCAAGACGACGCCTTTATTGGCCGGGTCATGGGTGAAATATATAATGCACCACAGTCTACATTTACAATTAGAACATAAATCAGTTACTTCAATGATGAGAATAAACTGGAAATAGCAACCTAAACTTACACCTTGAGGGAAAAAGTCACACTTTCCCTACAGATAAACTCTTTTGAGCCTTTTATAAGATGTAAAACAATCAGAAAATCAAAACAATATACTCTACAAACATAGTGAAGTATACAGGACAAAGGTTGTTTTTATTTTAACACCTTTTTAAACTGTAAAAATATAAATAACCGCTGCTGTTTGCAGAGATTATTAAACATTATTTAATGTATCACGCTCATCAACTTGTGAAGCAAGTCAAAGTTTATGCAAAGACCTTTTCCTACTAATGAGATTTTGTAGTTTGCATGATTCTGCTCTCAAATTAAAGGTCCTTTCACACAAAGTAAAGTTCACTTCAGCTCAGCAGCTGTCCTGGCATTTTCTACAACACCTTAAGGGTGCGGCCTATTTTATGTTGTACCATGGGCCGACTCTTTGTCTTTCTCCACTCATTTTCCATCATCTCTGAATGGAAAACTGAATTTCCTTTGGGATAAATAAAGTATTTATCTACCTGTCCTGTGAATTTTTGAATAGTGGCATTGAATGTCAAGAAAATACTAAGAATGCTTTATCGTCAATACAACATAGACAGAAATACCTAACAGCCTGACTGAACTCAACCATTGAGGACCTTGTGTTAAGCCTGAAAGCTCCAGAGGACGCTAAATTGGGATTGTTGTTGAACTACACTCTCCAGGGTCAAGTGTTAAGTGTGATGCTTAATGTAAAAGTCATCTTGATGTGATGTTTTTAGGTTTTTCTTTCTCGTCCGTCACCATTCATTTCACCATGTTCTCGTATTTCTGACTTTTCTTTTCTATTAAATAAACTAAAGATTACAACATGTGGCCTATTTTACCACATGCAGTCCTTCTCGTTTGTCAGTACATTGTTTGAACATGAGGCACTTGTTGAATATGCTGTGACGACATCCCTTCACTATTCTATTCAAAACCTTAGAGACGGTTCCCCTAATTACGAACGCGTAACGAGAGCTTCGTCCTTCATACAAAACCGAAAGAGCTAAACATTGATGAGGAAAGAGAAGGAAGATCGAGGTGAATCGGCGGGGGAGCAGATGATTAAGGGCCCCGTACACCGTGTCCATGCTGCTCTGTTTGTTTGTTTGAAAGGAGCACCAAGCCAAGACAGAAATCTCCAGGATTAGACGGTTATAAATTGGTGATGAAATAATCCTGTTGGGCAATCCCAATATCAAGGGACGGGAAGTCGAGTTTCCCAGCACCGTGTGTCAAACAAAAACACACAATGGTTTATAGACATGGTGAGTGAGCCTCGCTGAGCCCCTCCATAACAAAATGCAGACGTATACTGTACTTGTTATGTTTGGTGTAGTCATTTGCTCGTTGTTTGGTGCATGTGTTTAAATAGGGGTGTGCTGCAGAGAGTGAGTCATTTTGTTGGAGTATTTATCATGAGAGCAACAGAAACCAGATTGAGACAGAATCATTAAAACAATTGCAATGGAGTTGCGAATGGTTTTTATTTTAAATAAGTACTGAGAACCGTTTAGCGGTCATTAATGTTGTTTCAGCCGTGTTGCAAACATGGGAAAACAAGACAGAGTTAAAACCATGCTAGCAGCTCTGTGAGGCAGCACTTCCCATTTAGTATAAAGGTAGATGTTTGTGTTAAAGCTCCATACAGTATAAAGGTAGATGTAAATTATTAAAGCTCCATACAGTATATGTAAATGTGTTGTGTGATTGAAAAAGCATCTATGTTAAAGTATCAAAGCCTTAGTCCACAGAGAAATGCCTGACTGAGCTGTCAGGACTTACTGTCACTTTGTGATGTCACAACAAAGCAGTCACCCTAAACCCCGCCCCCTCACCACCTGGACCCACCATCCAAAACTTGCAGGATTTGGTTTCTCTGAGTGTTTTATTCTGAAATATGCTCTATTTTTTATTAGATCTCTCTGAAAACAGTCAGCCAATCAGATGAGAGTCTCAGAGTATTCTCTCTTCTGATTGGCTGACACAAACTACTAGAGCTCCAAAAAGAAGCTGAAAGAGGAGATGGAAAACTAAGCTGAGATGTTTTCTGATTCAACACATCAAGCAAAATAAATATGGGAAACAGTACATGATCAGTTACTAGACATAATCTCCACACTAGTCTTGATCTTTGATGTGTATTTTGGGTTGTCATTCATATCTGATATCAATTTCTGGTACTTACAATCACACCTATATATCACATGCTTCTATTGATGTAGAGTTGTCACGATACCAAAATGAGTAACCACGGTACTATACCAGACAAAGTATCACGGTTCCGGGTAATATCACGATACTGCAACCTTTTTTTATTATTATTATTTTTATGAACTGCAATGTATTTGTACAAGTTATAAATACTTATTAATTACTTATAATGTTGTTTGGTGCATGATAAACATAATACTAGTGAAGTAGGAATTAGACTGAAACAAATATTTTTAAATAAGCAATAAAAAACAAATAAATGAAGTTAGAATTTATATGGTGGAAAATAAATAACCATTCAGTCTCTTGCACATTAATTTATGTTTAACAAATATAAATAATCAACTTAGGATAAAAACAAATCCACTGTCTTTTAAAAAAAAAATCTATTTGACAATAATGCTTCTTCATAATAAACCATAGAGGACAGGACAAAATACAATGAACAGGAACTGATTCCCTGTGAAAACTATATTTTGATGCATTTTCTAGGTGCTTTATACTTGGACATCCTTTAACTCTTTATTCCTCAGCCTGTACACGGAGCATATAGCCTGATATTAGCCAATGAGAAAATAAACAGAGCTAAATTAATTAAGTGCTACTGACGACGACGACGCCGCGGCAGACTCGCCGCTCGCGCCCGGTGCTTCAGCCGTGAGTGTGTTGTCTCGTGTTTGTGAAGCCGTGCACGCGTCGGACGAGACAGAACTTCAGCTCGTTGTTTGTTTTGAAGCGAGTTTCTATCGAAGCGGCCGGAGCTGTCTCAGCTGTCGTCATGGAGTCCGTTCTTGTCGGCATGAACACACGAACAGCCAATCAGAGAACAGACGGGCGGACCCAGCGTGCGGAAACAGCCTATCATATCCCCGGACATCACCAGTAACAGGCAAACAGCCAATCATTCAGCAGCTGTGTAGTTAGGTTGCAATGGGCGCATGTGGGTTTTGTTTACAAGGGAGTAGCATGCAGGGAGAAGCCGAGAGGAGAGGAGAGGCGGCCGCTATGTAGCGGAAACTGGCGCCGTAGTAGTAATCCACGGTAGTACCGTCGTGTAGAATTTGTAGTATAGTAGGAACCGTTACGTTTTGGCACCGCGGGGTACCGTGGCTACCGTGGGTATCGTGCAACTCTATATTGATGTAAAACAATGTTAAGTGTTGGACCTTAAAACACAGAGGTAGGCTGACAGTATGTTGAGGTTGTCTGGTGTCAGTCATGTAACAATGATAATGAAAGGATCAGCAAAGACATCCATCAGTTGTTCAGATACATGTCAGTCTGAACCGAAGTGGTGCACCAAGATTACCATGCTGCTCGTGAGGCAAAAGGTCACACGTACGCTAAAGACACACAGTTGTTGAGGGCCTCTATAATCATGTTCAAGAGACGGATAAAGATAAACTCGAACATACCTTTTTTTTGGCGTTGCCTTCCAGTAATTCCACATTTCCCCCATATTTGGTCTATTTTCATTCTTCACTGTCAAATTTAATGTTTTGTGTTGGCCCCCGTGTTTCTCTAAAACACAGTTGCCCATGATAGTACTTCTCCTGTCTTAGACGTGTAAGCTTTAGTACCCAATATTTTACGCATAATGACAGTGGAAGCGTATAATCCCAAGATCGCAATCTATCAGCCTGGATGGCCTCAGGCGAACAACAGGAAGTGGTTTGATCCAAGAGGGGAGGTTTAACAAACTGCTATGTCAGACGAACATATAAAAGCCGTGTTATAGGTCCACAGTGAGTGACAGCTGTGTAGGATGCATGTAATTTTGCATGAAGCCACCAGCCCACCCACAGCCAAAATATATGTCATCCAGATCGAGAGCTTGTCTTGGTTTTTTTTTTTTTTTTTCCCCCTCAACAAAGCTGATCTTTGTTGGTGATGCTGGTGTTTATAGATCAGATAGCCTGTGTCATCCTACACCTCGTGGTTTCCACTCACAGAAGTTCATAAAAGTCCATTGTTGGAGTGAAATCTCACAGTTAATTAGCAGCAGTCAAACAAATTGATGCTGTTGGTCTTTGTAATGCCACACCATGGACGGTTTCTATTAATGTGGCTGTGGGATGGGATGGATCCATGTTTAAAGCAGCAAACCACAGAAAGTGTACTGTTCTCGCCAGCCTGATCAGAGCACAGTCATTTTTCCAACATTTGTCCATACTGATTAAAGTTCCTCCATGTCTGTGCAGTGGCTTTATCAGATTTTATGTGTTGAAAACAAAAGTCATAAAAGTTGTGCAAAAGCCGTAAAAACGAAAACAATTACGTCTACATGGAGCTGAGGGAGCCTCAGACTCGGACCATAAGTCTATTTAGTTTTGTCACTATGAGCAACATGATTCACATAATCAATAGGCCCAGCATTAATGTAAAAAATATTAGATTAAGATTAATGCAGTTTATGTATCATAAACAAAATACTTGAATTCCTTTACTCACCTGTCTCCACTGGTGGCCAGCAACACTAACATTAGCTCTACAGGTTACTATGCTAATTAGCCAGCTTCGATAGATTGGCTAATTAGGTCATTTTAATTGTAAAATGAGTTGTTTTTATTCTAAAATTTGCTAATTACGACATTTTAGCTTTGGCTGTGTAATCTTATTATCATCCTTTTATTACACAGTGCACCTTGCATGTACTGTACATTTTTAATCTGCAAAAAAAAAAAAGTGGAATAACATCTCACAAAAGTGAAATATGCTAAATTTTTCAGTCAACACATTTTTATCAAACAAATTGAGGGCACTTAAATCCAAAATGAACACACAGTAATCCATGGAGTCTGAATGTCAGTAGAATCAGCGGGGCAGGATGTACATGGGTGTTGGCAGTGGTTGTCTCATAGTAAGTGCTGTAGGAGCATGAAAACAAACTAGAGGAAAAGAAGTAGAGCATCATAACCAAGCAGCTGCCTGCAGGGGAGGTGAGACAGAAACACTGGCAGCAGAAGCAGCAGCCGGAGCAAACAAACATCGAGGCCCAAGTGATGGCAAGTTGGCTCAGACAAATCCCTGACCCACCCACCAGGTATCTGAAAGACAGGCAGACAAAAACAGGTTGATGGGCAGAGGGCATGGGTCATTACAGCAATGAGGTAGAAGCATAAAGTAGCATAAAATAGAAATAGACAAGAAGAGATACCTTTTAAAATTGTACTTGAGGACGGTTACCTTCCATTTCTGTAGGAATCGGATAAATAAAAGCAGATAAGCTCACAGGTAGATAGTGAAGAGGTGTGGGATGTCGGAGGAGCACTTTGAAGAGAGCTTAAATGTTTCTTTGAACCTTTTGAACAAAAAGTAGTTCATGCAGAAGAAAGTGTCTTTGAAGGACAATAATAGAGCCACCATTCAAAATGTATAACTGGTGAGTGTTGGATTTTCAAAAGACTCGGATTTGGTGTTAGAAATTGGTGCCCCTTCCGTGACATATACCTTAATATCGTGCTCATTAGTTTGGCCTTCAACATCCATAATGTATGTTGTGTTTTTCTAAATATAGACAGAAAGTGGTCTGTAAAACGGCTTTAGCGTTTCTCAAGCATCCATAGTCATAACAGAAATACATGACATCAGAAATCATAAAACCTGACTCGCACTATGCTTATATTGCTGTCATAAAGCAAACTCCCAAATGTGCCTTATCCCCCCAGACTTTTCCTAGAGCTTCTTGAGACGCTGACCCCATTTTTTTTTCTCAGTCCCCTCAAAGTATGACGGTAAAAAATTTGGCAGCGGACCTGAAGCGAATTTTGCTGGAGAATTGAAACCGTACGCGTCACGGCGTTCGTGGGGACTGATGTGATGTGTAAGTTGTTGGATTTATCTACTATGTGTCCTCAATGTTTGCTGCTATAAATACTGGGGTGGGGGTTGGGGTGGTGGGATTGGTTGGAGATGGAGAGGGGATTAAGCTGCCCCCTTTGCACCCCAATTCATCATTTCCCACCATCGGCCCACTGCGTTTTATGACACCACACTGGATGGATGGCGCTCTGCCAGAGGATGATCTAATGACGCTAAATCCATGGCGACTGGTTCGCTTTAAGTGGGTGATGACAAAACTGGCTGCGCTCTGTGCAGTCATCTAATTGTGGATACACATATCATTCAATAAGTCATGCAGGAGAAACAATAGGAAAGTTTTTGATCCAAAATGAGACGTAGCCTACTTCAAGAACAACATCTACTCCTGATTACAAGTCGTAATGCTTTGGCAGATCCTACGAGCTGCATGATTATCCGAGTGTTACGTTTTTATGTGTTTATGTCTATTACATTACAAGAAATAAGTAGATTATCATGACTTAACTGACTACATGTAATGTAACAAGGTTAGCTTGTGGTGACATATCTGCAAAAAATTAGCACCAGTTCGGCAGTTTGCAGCTGCTCTCAGTTTTCTAGCCTCAAGGCAAAGCTAGCAGGCTACTGGTCTAAGGCCTGTTGGTAACTTTCTTTTTGTTGGCAAACATGGTGTCTAGCTGGGAAGAGGGTAGTAGCCTAGTTCTGTTATGGTTGTTGTTATAATTTTTAAAAAGTTATAATACGTCCTCCGAGCAGTGTCTTTAGATTGGAGGCTACAGTGAGTTGCTATTAGACGGTGAGCTAGCATGCTAACTTCAGTAGCAGACAAGAGTGGTATAGCCTACTGTAGCTAAGCGCCAACAATGGTGTTAGCGGATGAAACTTGATACTGTACTTAAAACATCTCTACTAGACTTGTTTGTTAACAGCAATTAATGATGCTAACGTAAATAGCAAGAGCTAAACATGGTGCATCCAGCAGTTAAAGAGCCAGATATGTTTTTTTAAGAGTCGGTGGAGACCAAAAGTGAGATAAAACAACAATGAAAACTAAGCTTAGATTGTTATGACTCCAAATGGTGCCACTGATTTATCTCAATACAGTTGTAACAATTCAGATTTTGTGTATCTTGTTCTATGCCCATAATTTAACACAATTATGAAATAAAACCTAATGGCCTTAGGTAAATTTTCCCTTTTATCATTAATGGCCTAAAGTCATAGGCTACATGATACAGTACAGTACGAGCACTGACATCAGGTTTTGTTCTGTGTAACATAGATAAAAAAATATGATATGTTACATGTTATATAAATAATGTGATAGATAATATAAAAGTAGGGCATTAGGTATAAAGTGTAAGAGGTATGACGCAACACAGCAGCTGGCTCATACTCATATTTATTGATATCGCTTTAATAAATCCACTTGTGTTACGTTTGGTTCATGTTTTAGTGTGAAAGCCTTTTAACGGAAACACTTAAACTTCTCCTCCAAACCTCCAAAGTCAATGTTTCAGCCTTTCTTTAATCTCGTATCACATAAAAACCTAAGCGAGCCTCTTTCCCACATCTAATGAGCCCGACCTCAGACGCCTGCCTCCCTGTGAGGAAATGAAGCTGCCCTCTTTCTCCACCGCGAGAACAAGCCTTCGCCGTTATAAAATGTTACACAGCACATGAGCTGCCGTCACGCCCACGTGTGCTTCCTCATCATCACCGCGTGGCTGTTGCACTTCCTCTCCCGGTGCCTTGTGGGTACATCTGGAGAACCCGTATAATACGAGCTTCACATGTCGAGACGAAGTGTGGAAACGCCGAGCTGTCCAGAGGACGGAGGAGGAGGAGGAGAAGGAGGTGGAGGGAGACGGAGACGTGTTGACAAGTTCAGTTCCAGGCAAATTTGGATGAGTTATTATGGAGGCTGGTAATCTTTGGTCGCACTTTTCACAGTGGGATATTAAACCTCTTCTGGGTGTAAATGAAGACATTCAGAGAGATAATTCCCACCATGCCTCACTGCCATGGAACAGCGGACACCGTCATGTACGGTACATTTTGTTGTACAGGAGTTTACTGAGCGTGGTATCGCTTTGAGGCGAACAAGAAACCCACAGCTTTACTAATATTCACACTTGTTTGGTGGTGCAATGCTGCAGATATTTACAGGACTGTAAATCACATGGTTCCACTCTTGGAGAACAGAGTTGTGCTTCTTTTAGTAAAAACCCAGTTTCACTTTTAGATAATGACATGCTTTGACATAGGGCAACTTCACTGTGTAACTATAGTTTTTCTATTCAGCAGAGTGCATCTGTACTGGGATGTGTGAGGATCTGACTCAATTAGAGCTGGTTGGTCCTTGTGTGCACATTTAGTGATACGTATAACCAGTGCTTTGCAATCCTCTGTGCTGCGACTCAGCAACTTTGCCTTAAAGGGATAGTTCAACATTTTGGCAAATTGGACCATTACCATAATCCCTATAGTTTTAGGAGTATAGGTTTGTTACCTTTATTTGTCGGTGCAAGCTATTTTTAGAACGGCAGAGCAGAGCCACGAGCTGCTCAGAGCTACGCTACAGAGGCTAATGGGATTTCTTTGTTTCCCTCATCAAACTCATCAAATACATAGTCCAACAACTCCAAAACGCTCCGGTGGACAAGTTGTGACCTTCACATTCACCACACTATGAGACAATAACGGAACAATACGAGACAGAGTTGTTTTAGAGGCAAATGCAGAGACTGCTTGCTGAAAAACTGCCCCCGACGGGAACGTGCATCAACTGTTTCGCATGAATTTACCTCGACAACAACTCCGTCTTGTAACGTTGAAATGCAGCATAGATCAGGAGTCAAACCGGTGACCACCGCTTCAGACTATTCCGACATGGGATTTGCTCTAACTGCTTGACCACCAATCCCCCCACTCCACCACACCCTGTATAGTTGGAATCAAGTCTGTAACCAAACACATGTAAAAAAAAATCTAAATAGGGCTGCACAATATGCAAAAACAAACAACAAAAAAAAAGCACAGCGACCTTAATAAAGAACCGACAGTACAAAGCAAAGTGAAACTGGAGAAACGCATTAACACCTGGGTCAAAGGAGGATAAACAGGCAGCTACAGGAGCTGTAAACAGTTTTTTTTATAAATAGAGTTTCCAAAAACACTTGAAGTCTCCAGAGGCTGTGAGCTGCAGATCCTGCGGCTGTGGACGGGACGGCGAGGTGATCAGAGCCAGAGGTGATGAAACGGTGATAATGAAGGAAAGCGTTTGACAAATCTTTATTGAGTCGGTGCACATCATAAAGACGACTGAATCCGGCACAGTTTGGTCTCCAGGCCAAGAACATCCAATAATGAGCAAGAAGAGGGAGGAGGAGGTGGAGGAGGGATGAAGGGGGGAGGGGGGGTTCTCCTCTTTAATAAATAACATCTGAGGATATCTGAAGGTTGTCTCTTATTTTCATGTTTCTTCTTTTTCTTCCTTGTCTATTTCTTCTCCAGCGAGGCTAACTGGTACTCGTAATGTCTTCCAGCTGCAGACCGCCTTCCTCTCCCCCTCCCCCTCTCCCTCCCCCGTTCCCTTCATCCTCCTCCCTCCTCTTTCTTATCTTTGCATGAGGTGAAGTTTCCATGGATAGGCTACCCCGCTGCTCCCGCTGTCAGATGCAGACGGGGAGAAAAGATGCGAGTAGAAAATTCCTTCCTTTTCGGAGTCGGGTCTGCGGGAGCCATCCACCACATTAAAGAGCCATTCGTCAGGATCCTCGTATCCAACATGGACACATCTCTGTGATAATGCCCCCGTATCTGCCCGGCAGTCGGGATATTTTAAAAAAGAAGAACAAAAAAGAAGATAAAGACGTGTCTGACTTAATGTATGCCACTCTCCTCCTTCATAATAAATAATCGCTCTGCAGACGGTTGATGGCGAGCGATGATCTCGAGCTCCTGACGTGGGGCCGCGTTGCATTAAGACGTGTACCACCTGGTTTTGACATAGCGCAGCCCTCCAGAACCTCAACCACAATGCATTTCACAGGCCCGCTGCTGCAGAGATGGAGAGACGACAGAGGCGTTGATGCAAATGTGAGAGAGCTTACGGCAAGTGTCGGAGAGGATGCAGCAAAGTGGTGGAAGAGAAAGTGCAAACAGACTCAATAGTGGGTAGTTTTTGATTGCATGGCTTTAATTGTAATTATTGACAGATTACACATTTGTTCTGCAAGAAAACAGCTGCTGATCGACATGTTGTTTACATTATGTCGATATGTGATAAACGCTGATGCATCATTTGACTGCAGGTGGAGCTGGTTAACTTTATAGATTCATTTAAATGTGAGTGATAAAGAAACAGAGACAGAAATGTTTTCTTATATTTTTACTCTTTTTGAAATAATTACTGAAATTAAATTATGTGAGATTTTGGTAATACTTTATAAGTACACACTATTAAGCATTAGTTAAGCATTAATAAATACTGAATTCTTCATTTATTACGCATGAATACTCATTAGTATGTATATAAATACAGTTTGTGCTTATCAATGATGAGTAAAACATTTGAACTGTGTTTATAAACATACAGTACTAATGAGTAGTTATAAATGATGAATTACATTATTTCATGCTTAATTAATGCTTAATAGTGTGTACTTATTATTAAGTGTTACCGAGAGTTTTAGAAGAGAAATGCATGTTTAGCAACTCACAGATAAAAACCACCTTTTGATCATAAAGGCCCATGATTCAGAAAAAGGCTGAGAATCGCTTCAATAATGCAGTTTGAGAGCTGCTCATCTGTTTTGTGTGTAAAACCTTAGTAGTAAATATATCTGTCAGATAAATGTAGCGGACTATAAGTCTGCACTGCATTTATATAACCACTCAAAGCACTTTACAATACTCGCTGCGTTCACCTCTTCACGACCTGCTCTACCTCCTGAGCCTCAGTAGCAAAGGATAAAGTGGCAGAGGATGAAGATACTGCAGTAAAAAAAACCCTCAGTGCTTCATTCAGGAGAAGCACACGGAGTTACTTTCTTCCAAAAACTGTCCGACTCATCACGCTCAACTTTCAAACAAACCTAACCACCGCTCCGTCTCGTGCTTCCAGCTCGCTCGTGTCCAGTTCGCTGATTTTGTATGTTTTCACGCGTCAGGAGCCTCATTTCCTCCATTTTTACGTTATCATTGTTATGACAGTCTCCTTCATCTCCTTTCAACGCCTGGAAGCTACCGAGCAGCCGGCATCAAAGCCCAGACGTCACTTCAGGTAGCAGACGTATTTACATTCAAGTCCCGAGATTTAGAGTTCGGTGAGGGAGCAAATTTCTACTGGAATGAGGTGAAAGAGACTCGAGTCCAGACCCCACTTCTTCTTCTTCTGCTCGTATGGAGAGAGAGAGAGAGGTGAAGCTAAGGGAGAATAATGTACTGTTGTACTGAGGTAGATTCCTCTCCTCCTCCTCCACTTGTATGTTTTCATCCAAACCACAGAGTTTCACTAAATCTGAACCTCCATTTTATATTTGTCATCATGTCCGCCATCTTTATGGCTATTTGTGCTGTAAACAGGCCTGTAAATGTTCACAATACATTCACAACTGTTGATTTTCTGTAGAAATCCGTAAATAAAACTGATCACAGTTTCCTAAAAGCTACGATAAAGTCTTAAAATTTCTTCTATCATCTGACCAACTGTCTAGAGCAGTGGTTCTCAAACTTTTTTACATCAATTTTTACCCCAATTTGACAAAATTTTTAGAAAAAAAACCCCCACCAGAAATACACAAATATTTGTTCCAAGACTGAATAATATTACTTTTTTGTGTCGTGAATGTTTGGAACAATTTAGAGAAGTTTCTGTAAAAAAACAAGTAATTTTTCTGGAAAAAAGTTTGAGAATTAGTTGGGGGCCCCCTTTGACCGTCTGAAGGACCCCTGAACCGGTGGTTCCCAAAGGACCACTTTGAGTGGCCAACCACTGGTCTAGAAAAACCTGTAGATTTCACTTTATTGTCACATAAAACTGAGCAAATCAGCAAACCTTTCCAGCTGTTTGAGGTGAGATGAGTTAACGTTTGCTCAAATTAGTGACAACGAAGAGCTTGTAAAATGGTCAGTGATTCATTTCCTGATGATTTTATGTGGTGTAGAAACGGGTGGTGGTGAGTTCTTAGGTCAGATTTTTTTCTTTCTCATGTCCACCCATGTTGGAAGGACAAAAGTTTGCCTTTTGCCTCTGCCTAAAAGAGGTTAAACGACCTTTAAAGAAATCATTAATATCATTTCATCTGCGATTTATGAATAAAATGAAAAAAGAAAAAAAAAAGTTTGGTTGGTTTTCGGGAAACTGAAGCTACTTGGTTTTAGATTTAGCATCACGGTCCAGTTAAAAGAACAGTGGTTTGGCGAAGGTTAGGAGAGACAGCTGGTATGAAAAGAGAAAATTTCATGTGTCCAAATCATTTAGTTTTTCCACACAACCATCCACTCCAACCAAACTCTCCTGCACGAATAACATGACAGATCAGATGGACGGAGGAGGCCTCCAGAGGTCGTTTCAGTTCTTCAAGCTTTGTGCCAGAAACTGTTCAAAACACCATCAACAGGACGATGTAGAAGATGTTTCTGCAGAAATGGAGCGTCATCAGCACCGAGATGAGTCTTTCTGTTCTCAACCAACTCCTGAACAATAAATATTTTGTTCTCTGATCACCAGCTGGTCGCTAGCTTTAACTGTTGGCTGTTTTTTGCTAAGTAGGCAGGATCGAGTCTCTCTTGTGCAGCTGTTGCCACTGGAAACGTCTCTGAACCGAAGCAACAGGCTGAAAGATGCTAAGATGCTCTGTAGCGCCGAGGAGAACTGAGATGACCTGAGGAGTTGGATATTAAGTCTCAGTTGACTGATCCCTCTTATGTTACAGTCATTTGATTCATTGCTGATTGTGAAAACATTGGTTCGTGCAGCCAGAAGTGAACCAACAGCCAAAGCTGTCATTTAACTGTCACGTTAAAACCTCTGTGTGTAATTATTCCACAGAACCACTTCTGGGAAGTCTAATTTCATTAGAGAAATAGTTGGGAAGAGAGCTGAGATTTTTATTTTATCTTGCAGAAGTTTTTTTTCCAATCAACATAAATCTTGCGCTGTTTATAAGGACAGACACCGTGAACATCCTCTGATTTGGTGAACTCCACTTCCTCACATCCAGCGAACAAAAACTTGTGCACATAACTCATCGTTGAGACACGTCAGTGGGGGCCTTATCTTCCTACTACTGAACACTGCTCACAGGAGGACTGGAAAGGATATCCAAGATTAAACCAGTATGGATTTTCAGTGTTACAGTAGTCCGGCCAAAACGTGTGCAAAATAACCATGAATCACAACTGTTCTCGTACCAAGATGTGACCGCAGGAGCAAACTCTTTCCATGCTGCAGTGCATCATCGTCTTCAAGCACGAGTGCACCCATTCCCCACCATGCACAGAAACACAAAACAGAGCACCAGCCCCTTCTCCTCTTGCAAATGAAAAGGAGAGCCCTTTCTCTCGCTCTCTCTCTTTTTTTTTTTTTTTCTTGCATCCTGCCGAGTTGTGGACAGATGTTAATGCATGACGAACATCTCGGGCTGCTCAGACGCAGGAACCTGCCAGCGCAGTCCGTCTTCATCTTGCGGAGGGTCCTTCTCATGTGTTGCAGCGTGCAGCGACACAGACCTCCACCGGAGCTTGGAGCCGGCCCCACAGCGCCAGATGTTGTATGAAATGATGGGGAGAAACCAGCGAGGGGGAAGGGGGTGGTGGCGGAGGGGTGTGGGGTTGGAAGGAGAAGTCGTGCACCATTTGAGATACTGTGATGTGGGCGACGTGAGGAACACAGCCCATGAATGCAGCAGCGAGTCCCGTGTCTGTTTTGGCAAGAGGCTGCGGTAATGGCTTTAAGGCATGACGGCAGAAAATTAAAACCAAGAGCGAGAGATAACTGTCGGAGTCCGATTTTTGACCTTTTTGATTTTTTTATGCCTTGAAATATTGTTTCTGCCTGTTTGCAATAACTTCAGTAAGATGGAGATAAAGGATCGGTCCAAACCGTCTGTATTCTGGAAATCAATCACCTCACTGCAACGATGGTATGACACATTTCTACCAGATACACATTTGTGCAGCTGCTCTCGCTGGCAGTTTCTTTTTATTCCACCGTGTAAAGTACACAACGTCAGTGCTGGCAAAACACAGAAGTCCAAATCCAACCTTTTTTTTTGTTGTTGCTCTTCAAATTTGTAGCGGCTTTGAGGAGACCCCAAAATAAACCTAAATATCTCCCGAGTCGCCAGACGAAAAGGTTATTCAGGTTAATCTCATTCTCAAACTACTTGTAGACAAATGTTTGTTCCTCCTGATCTCTCAAGAGACACGAACATCTCAGCGGAATGATTAATGTCATAAATGAATGTTTTCCGGACAGGAGGGGGGTAAGCAAAGGAAAAGGAATCACTGTCCTTTTTTTTTTTTTTTTTTGAGCCGACGTGCCT
This sequence comes from Trachurus japonicus, assembly GCF_045865225.1. Classification (NCBI taxonomy): domain Eukaryota; kingdom Metazoa; phylum Chordata; class Actinopteri; order Carangiformes; family Carangidae; genus Trachurus; species Trachurus japonicus. The sequence goes on from NC_140916.1 coordinate 10,089,389, forward strand.
CCAACATGACTGAATGTTTCCAGTCATGGTTTGTTTATTTGTTAAATGCACTGGCCTCCCCTGCAGGACTGCGCTGCAACGTTGCTGCTGCGCCGCCACAGATACTTGATACAAGGCAGGTCTTTGCAGAGGGAATTTGTGTCAGTGAACCAAAGAAGCCGGAGCAATAATTGTTTCCATTAACAAGCCTCTGCCTCCTTCTAATGTTCGGCATCTAATGGGTGAAACACTCGCCCCACATGACCTCAAGCCACAAGCCTCCTCCTCCTCCTGCTCCCTTCAGTCCCTCCATCTCCCAGACACAAGGTAGATATCGTTTATTTTCAATAAACAATTTAGAAAATGATTAGCGGATATGCGATACGTCTTAGTGGTTCCGCGCTGAGATCTGAGAGGATTACGTCCGAGGGGGAGACTTCAATGCGGCGAGTTTATCTCCTGTATCATCTCGCGGGGTCACTGACATGACAGCAAGCATCTTGAATTGGCCACAGATGTGTCTCTCTAAATGATAATCCTGTCACTGATGACTGGGGAAGGCTAAAGACCAGTTGATTAAACAGGGATTATGACGGAGGATTCAAGGGCCCTGACAGGATTAAATGACTGTCAAAACTAATGGGAACCAATGAGTTGCTTTCAGTCAGGTTGTTGCTTGTTAATATTGTTCAGATGTATTTATTTGGGACAAGGGGGTCGAGGTTATTGTCCCAAAATGCACTTGAACCCTGTGACATTTCCAAAAACATGAGAAATCCTGGAAACATGTTCTCATGACATAAGATTTCTGGCGCAATTTCTGTGCTGCGGCAAAAACCTTTTGTCAACATCTGGACTGGTCGCTCCGTTGGGTTCACGGTCAGCTTTAAGAAACAAAACATGAGTCAATTGAGAGTTGAGGTGTGCCAACTTCTCCTTCAGTTGCCCTCGGACACTTGTATAACATTTACACCTCCTTCTTTCGACACCATCCCCTTCCTTTATCTCCAATCTCGACCACAAGCAATGGAAACAGTGGCTCATGATGGAGTGACAAAACCGCCTTCATTTCTCTACTTTCTATTCTCATGTTTAAAGGACGATTCAACTTAACTACAACTTGGATCCTTCTTTATAGATTGGACCATCGGTTCAATCAGTTAAAACTTGAGCAACGCTTTTATTCTCCAAGAGTACGGAAAAAGGCTTGGCTCACTATTGTAAAAATGAATTCAGTCGGTGAATCAGAGTCAGAATCTGTTTTAGTTTATTTTATGTCAGTATTTACATATATAAGGTTACTGACTGTGTTTTTTTCATTACCTGTTGGTACCTACATATGAATGGATATAGATTTGGAAACAAGGACAAGAAAGACTGACCCATAGCATATAAATAACAAGTAGGTAAATATGCAGTCAGGGGATTGATGGATTTTTACACTGTGTGCAACACATTTCTATCATTTAGTGTGTGCAGGTAGATAGCTCAGGCTCAGGGTCGATATGGGTGGCATCACGATCAGGTCCTGCGGAAGTTGGCAGAAGTCCTTGAGGCACACAGGCTGGAAGCAGCCAAAGAACATCCTGCAACATCACAGAAGCTGATCCATTTTGTTGTACAAGGAGCAGAGGCTCAGAACATTGCCCAGAGGGAGAGAAGATCATTACTAACATCTGGCGCTGACTGGAATCTAAGAGTGGACATTGATCGGCAGCTCAAGGTCCCGACCGAGATAACAACTTCTCTGAGACCAGCCATCATCCTATACGGTCCCCCTCAGCCCACGCAGTGATCATGGCAGAGCTCATGGCAGAGCTCACCGTCTCCTGGGAGGGAGGAATGGAGGCAGCTTACGAAAGAAAGAAGGCTAAATACACTGAGCTATAGCAGCCGAGTGCCGAGAGGCAGGATGGTCAACCGTCATCTGCCCTGTGGAGGTTAGCTGCAGAGGGTTCATTGGAGCCTCCACCCAGCGGTTCCTGAGGAACATAGGAGTGTCAGGACCAAAGCTGAAGAAAGCTTCCAAGGAGCTGGTAGAAGAGGCGGAAAGAGCGACCTTTTGGCTTTGATTGAAAAGAAAGGAACAGGGCGTGGGGAAAACAAGGGTCCTAGGGGAAGCCGCAGGGGGCGGTAGGGAGACGTCCCTACCGTTGGCTCCACCACCGTGAGATGTTCCAGGAATAATGGAACAAAACATCAATGAAGGGTGGCTCCCGGCTGATGACCCTGCAGCTTCCCTGCTGGCACCGTCGGAGGTGCGTCAGGCGGAAACGCCCTGCAGGTAACTCTTACGGTGCGTTCACACCAAACGCGATGGACGCGATGAACGCCACAACTTTCCATTAAAAGTCAATGACACACGATGGTGCGTCGGGCGACGCGATGAAGCGATGACGCGTCCATCGCGGCCATCGCATCATCGCGGCCATCGCTTGAAGTTGAAAAATTTTAACTTTTCAAGCGACATCGCGTGACGCTGTGCCGCGACATCCAATCAGTGTTGATATTCAACCACGTCACCGACACAGCTGCAGACACACATTTCAAAACATGGTGGAGAAGATTACTGTGGCTGTTGTCTCGCTCACCAGACCCTCCTTCAGAGAAGAACTGTGGCTGTGTAAAAAAAAACAACAACCCCGGGGCTGTGTGTGTTTTCCTCAGATCAATAATATACATCCATGGCCGTTTCCCGGAGCTTTATGACACGATGTCGTACTTTTACCGCAGTCGTAATAAAAAAAGATAATGCCTACAGGACCTACAGCTTCCTCCTTGTGAATATTTCATATGTATTTATATTTATTAATATTTCTCAGCCATGGTTGACGAGAGAAAGAAAGCAGCGGGAGGTGGGTTGCATCATAGCGCGATGAAGCGATGGTGAAAAATGTGACAAATGTGTCAAGCGACGCGATACTCGCGTTACGGGCGATGGCATCACGTTTGGTGTGAACGCACCGTTACCTGTGCTTACACCTTGCTGACGGGTTTTAGTGTAAAGGCCTCCAAAGTTCGATTTTCCAAGTTCCCAGTCGGCTAAGACATAAGGAGTCCGAACTGTGTCACCTGAAGAAGGACTTCCAACTCAGAAACTCGGGGGAATTTCAGTAACCTCAAGCTTGCAATCCAAGATGGCCACTCTGTGCATTAACTGTGAATTAAAGCTGAACATTACACTGTTTATTAGACACTTAGTCTTATTTTGTGTCATTAAATTAGTCGCACCAACAGTATTGTGCAACTTCTACCTGTAGAGAGAGATAGAGAGATAGATAGATAGATAGATAGATAGATAGATAGATAGATAGATAGATAGATAGATAGATAGATAGATAGATAGATAGATAGATAAACTTTATTGTCTGTCAAGAGTGACAGAAATTCATCTTTGGCAGGCTCGTATAAAAAACACTAAGAAACAAACAAACATTAAAAACAAGAATGTTGTGCAATCATGCTAAATCATGCTAAATCAATCATGATTGAAAATTAATGCAGTCTATTATCAGCTGGTATTAGCTAACAATGCTAACAACAATGATAGCTAATAAAGTGGTTGCTCTTCAGTCTTGTTTTTGACTAATTTCCCCACCGTGACAGTAGCGAGCTCTCTTTCTGAAGGATCTCGACATGCACACCTAAGACGAAGTCCTCAGGTGAAGAAACACCTACAATATCCACAAACAGGTAGGCCTGGTTAGGATCTGATGGTTGAGTTATATATAATAGAAAACATATTGGAAAAAAAGGTTTGAAGATGAATTACGAAGTTTCCTGATCAGTGACACCGTTTCCAAACCATGAATAGGACGATGCCAATAATTCGCTTCCATACATTGTTAAGTTTATTTTTCTTCTCGCTTCACCAACATGGACTTTTTCTAACCAAGAGCAAGACGACACACAAACAACTTCGGTGAGGTCACAGTTGGAGGAATATTTGTCCAGCGTGAGTTGGTGCTGGTTTGTATTTACAGTCCATTGTGTCATGGTGTTGGAAACAATTAACCACACATAAAGCTGCTTTTAAAGAGGTCAGATGGGGCAAAGGAACACAAGCAGCCACACAATCACACAGATTGTGAACCAGCCAAACTGTTTCAGTGTGATTAGCTAATTACTTTTATTAGAAAGTAAAAGCGCGGGCACACATGTAATGCCCCAATAATCCATAATTGCACAGGTAATTCAAACATTTACAGCAAAATCCAGTACAAGAACGTTAAAGTAAAAAAGTTGGTCTGGAAACTTTGATGGGTGTTTGGGTCTCAGCTTTTACAGCTCACCTTGGTTTTCTCCCTCAGGTTAAACGCTCGTTTAACATCACTATGTGTTTCTTCTGAACTCTGCGAGCAGAGTGTTATCATAACCGATGTAACTGGTTGCTAAAACCAAAAACAATATGATCCAAGTTGTAATAAATCAAAGTTTTCATCACACGGCACAGAGCTCAGACGACTTGCCAGCATCTCCCGCTGTGCAGCAAACAGTGTCTCCTTGAACGCAGCCTCAGTGTTTAGCCTTAGAGCATAGATAGATTTCCAATTTATGGAAATGCAAAAGTTTTAATTTCCTGTCCTGTTCCTATATATTGCACAACATATCAAACTGTGCATTACAAGCATTTGCATCAGGATCTACTTTTAGCATGAATGTCACGGTATCTGTGATTTATTCTTAAATGTATTTATTTCTTGATTCAAAGGGGAATTTCAAATAATTTTGGAGATTAATCACTAAATCAGATTATTGGATCACTGGAGGTTGCAGCTTTAATTCCCCAACTGCTCCAGTGGATGGAGTACTGGGCAGGTTGTACTGGGGTGCATCCGCAGTTTACGTAACTGGTCTCTGGCTGTATATATATTTGAAATACTTCACTATTACTGTTTTATGTTCTGTTTTTGCTGCTGCGGTTGAAACCTCAGTCAGAAATGTCTTGAAGGCATAACTATTGACATCCATACATTTCTGAGCCATGACTCAGACGTTGCATTAATTCAGATGTCGCTTCACAGGAGAGAGAGAGAGAGGAAAGATCTCAGAGTTTCAGACTTTCCTTCCAAATCAAATTTAGTGAATGCCGCAGATACAAAATAAAGGTTTTCACAGTTTGGAGTCGTGTTTCAAAGGAGAGGTCACAGGACTGTTTTCTTAAGAATTTTTATGAAGCACATTGGTAGTGCTGTGTGTATATCCATTTCAGTCTCATGCAAAGTGCTGTTCATTTTGGATTTGTTTCTTGGACTGTCACAGTGGTTTTCAGTGAGCTGGATTGACCCACATACTCTCCAAGTGTTTCTCCACACCATCAAAGCTGCTGCTGCTCCGCTCTAAGCTAAGAAAGTAACGCTGAAAGGTAATTTCAGTCGCTCCAGAGGAAGGTTTTATAGCTGATGCTTCTTTTTTACTGGTCTGAATGGCACCGGATTTGATTCGCCTCCAAGTCTTTAAACGCCTCACAGTGTCGAGCCCGTTCTGTTTAAACAATGTTTTCTTTGTGTTTACATCAGTGGACAAACTCTGCATGTGAAATGTTATCTTTAAATACCAATGTAAACCCCAAACACTGCAAAGCTTCCATAAAGCTGCAATATTTAAGCGTGTAAACATTTGATATTTCTGTCACTTTATTTATTGTTGAGGCTGAATAATTATTCAAAAACATTAAAAAAAATACATAACTTGGACTCGTGAAGCTGCTCTGGATCAGTTATTTATCGAGACGTGGCGATGTTGAGGTTGTCAGGAGTGCAATGTTTCACAGATGTTCTGCAACCAGTCAATACCTTTCAGCAAAAGCGGGTGTTTATTTTGCCCCAAGTCTGTACCCCTATGACGAATGGCCGATCGATTGATCACAAAGACGTGTTCAAGTGGCATCATGTCAAAGAAAGAAGTATCTCATAAACATTTGGTTCTTGTTATTTAGCCGGGGGGACCCCGCGGCGGGCCCAGATTGGCCACGTACTCCTGCGGACTGTTTCCTTTTCAGCGTGTTGATACCACTGGCAGGCGATCCCGAGAACCACCCAAAACAAAACAACCAGGAGCTCGGCCGCTCGCCTGTGAAACAACGAGGCTGTGCCGTGAAATTTATTTTCAGAGAGGAGCAAAATAACACACACACACACACAGCTTTGATTATGTCAGTGATACAGCAGATCCCCTGCGTGGACCTCATGCGGTATTGGCTATCAATAAATAAAAAGAAAAAAACAAAAAACAGTTTCATTGTGGTCGCGCTCTGATTGGAGATCAAGCCAACATGGTCACACCCGAGGTGGGAACAAAAAGCTCCCTTTGCAGCCCGACTGGCTGTTTGATATTGTTACCAGACTCCTGCTCTGCTTTCAGGCCCAACCTCAAGTTCTCGGATGAACTCTGCAAGATCACGCGAAGAGGTGCAGCTGTAAAACCCAAGGATAATGAAAAGTTGACAAGAAAGAGAGGAACTCCTGTTATCTAATGACCTCAACCGGCTCTACAATCACTGTTTGGTTTTCCCTCCTTTTAGACAAAAAAAAAAAAGTCAAACAAGTATGGAAAAGGGGGATAAGGCCGGAAAACCCCACGCCCATTTGGAAGTAATTCCAGCTACCCGCCATCTGAAAGTGCTTCGTCGTGATACTATCACACATTCCCAAAAGCAATGGATCTTGGGAGATCTGTAAAGACAATTGTGCCTTATTTTGCAAAAATCTACTTAATAGTATCAAATCACTCCCATGGCAGAAGAGTACATGCATTGGGTTTCTCAGTGTGCAGTGATCTTTAGGATTTTCTTGGTGCTTGGATTTTTAGTTTTCGTAGTCGTCACATCACTGATCCATGATGGCGGTAAGAGCAGATTATTATCAGGGTTTTACAGGAAAATCTAAAGGATTTATGCTAGGTGTTAATTCCAGGAATAGATTGAAAAACAGAAAATCTGATTTTTTTAAATGTTAACTCGAAGCCTGCTTCTCTCAGGAAATTGGAAAATTGGGATCAGGGTTTGTAGTATAGGCTAGTAGTAGTAATAATCAACTTTGACCCCTAGTTGCACCAACCTTTGTAAACACTTGCTGCTGGCTCTATTAAAAACAGAGGGCAAATAAATCAGAAGTGATAAGCATACAGTGTGTAGTGTTTATGGTAATGCACAGTCATATTATTTGGGAACAAACTAAAACATTTGCTGCATGAAACATCAGATCAGACCTCTATTTCAATGGATCAACACCATGTTCAAGACCGCAGCTCTGATCTGGTCAACAATACACTTGATATATATCATTATCTGTAATAGCTTTCATGTGTTTATTAGATAAAATCATAAGTAAATTACAGAAGCACATTACTGCAACAGAGAAAACAATATTCTCTCACCATGTCAAATTTTATTGTCCTAACATTGTCTTATAATAATATCTTATATCTTTCAACTTTAATACAACATACAATCTCATTGTGCTATTGCAATATAATGATATGAGTTGTAAAAATATTAAGTATTTCATGTTAAAATATAGTTTCCTGTTTAAAGGGATAGTTCAACATTTTGGCAAATTGGCCCATCTCACGCTGAAGAAAGCCAAGGGCTGAAACGCGTCCGTCAGGCACTGCTGTGCGTTTAATAAATGTTTCAAGATTATTTTGTGAGTGCTGCCATTTCAGTTTTTTCTTGTTTCGATTTTTGAGCCGGCACCCAGTTCATCTTTACACAAGAGTCGAGCACGCCATTCCCTTTGTTCTCCAAATTGGCCCATTGCCATAATCCCTATAGTTTTAGGAGTAGGTTCGTTACCTTTAATTGTCGGTGTTGTTTTCGAGGCAAATTCATGCAAAACCGCTGAAGCGCTTTTCCGTTGGGGGCAGTTTTTCGGCAAACAGTCTCTTCATTTGTGTCGAAAACATAACGTCTCGTATCGTTCCATTATTATCTCATAGCGTGGTGAATGTGCAGGTCACAGCTTGTCCACCAGAGCGTTTTGGAGTTGTTGGATTGTGGATTTGATGAGTTTGATGAGGGAAACCAAGAAATCCCATGAGCCTCCGTAGCGTAGCTCTGAGCAGCTCGCTCCACCGATAGAAAATAGCTTGCACTGACAATAAAGGGAACAAACCTACTCCTAAAACTATAGGGATTATGGCAACAGTCCAGTTTGCCAAAATGTTGAACTATCCCTTTAAGGACATCAACATTTCTACAATAAATCCTAAACTCATGAGAACTGGTGTTTTTGGTACTGTTGAGTTATTCAGACAGCTGATTTGTTTTTACTAGTTTCTTCTCATATGATTCTATTATTTCACCTAATTTACTGTATATCAATGAGGCTGAATGACACAAACACCTATTCAGTACAGTTAGATGATTGTACAATGGATTATCAACAAAGCAGTTTCAGCTGTTTTAACTAGATGTACCTACAGTAATAAACTGACCTCTGAGTGTGAGTTACCACTGTGCAGCAGGTGCGGTGAAAGTTATGTTGAAGCTAATTTGCTTGTTTTCAGCCCAGTGGGAATGACAGAAAGCAGTCTGACCTGTGTTATCGACCGGTGTCACTGCAGTTTATAACACATCGGCTCTGTCAACAGTCAAATGAAATAATGAGAAACTGTTGTACAAACATGTCACATATCATTTTGTGGTGTTTATGATAAAGTCAATGACTCTGAGCAGATACCCAGTGTTATCAGTCGGCCTCGATTTTACATTCCTGCTTTGTTATGATAACTAGAAGATGAGCAGACGGAGGAGCGCTGCCAATCACTGCTAACCACATTAAAAAAGTTACTATAATAAAAGTACTGTACTTCAACAGAGACACTGGTGGTGAGACACAGAGCTGACAGGACTCCTCCTCCTCCTCTTTCTCTTCATCACCTCTCTTTATTTAAGTCGTCTACTCTAAGAAGAGCAGCTTTTATGAAAAAGTTTCACCGTTGTGCGCCTCGGTTCCAGGTGGACATTAAAACATAAGCCGGGAGCCAAAAGTTTTGACTTTAATGCGTGTAGTAATAAACTCCTGAGCTTTATTTCTCTGGAGTTTTTCTTTGGGGGGGAGAAAAGTGGTCCAGGTGCTCGGTGCAGTCCTATCTATCAAAGCAGACCTCATCCATCTGCAGCCGGGAGATATAACTGACACTCCTCGTATCAAAAGTCACTTCAGGACTCCCACTCAATGGAGCTCACTCTTTTTGAACAGTGCAGACTTTACCCACCTCCCCCCAACCACCTCACCCCACTCCCTTCACTGTATCCTGTCAGGCCCAGAGCCAATACGGATTTTCACCTGGCAATTTGGAGATGAAAAAAAGAAGAATTAGCTCTTCCAAGTTCAGAGTCCAGGGCTGAAATGGATTTTTTTTTTTATATAATTTTTTTTTTTTTTATCCTATTTCCTTTCCCTCATATCACATCCGGCTGTCAAATACCATATTATGCAAAGCCGTCTCAGGAACTGGGATGTGCACATGGTGGAGAAATCAGCAAATTTCGAAAGGGGAAAAAAAAAAAACTGCTGGGATTGTAAGTTGTTATATACAGGTCTGACTTTCAGCAAGGTGTGGGCGATTACATTTCTCTCCCAGTGGTCTTGTTTTCTGCACCACAGAGTGTGAGGAAATAAAGGAAGAGAAAAACAGACGTAAAGTCATTTCTGTGCTTGTACTTAAAAACTCAAATTAAGAAATAGAAGCATGTAATGTAAACACGTCTATTGTTTGAGGCTTAACTTGTTTAAATACATTGAAATAATCGTACAGATTTTGTAGCTGTCGGCCCCACGGCTCTATTTTCTTTGGGAAAACGGCTTCAATAAACATGTGTAAAAGATACCGTTGTACTAAAGCTTGTAATCAGCGTGTAATAACCCGGGCTCTTGACATCAAGTGCTCCCAGCTGATTAATAATACAAAAAGGAAAAAAGCAGCGAAAACTTTTAGAAGTTCTCACCGTCCGTACAAAGCAAGACTTTTTGCGACTGTGTTTGTAATCACCGCAGCGCAGACACCGACACATGCTAAATCAATCCGTCACATGTTTCTGCACAAACCCAACCCAAGGAAGGTGGAAGTGCTTTTTTCGGAAGATCCAGCGACACCTTGAGAAAAAAAACAGCCGCCCACTCACCGCTGTGCGGCACGCCTGTTTTCTACGTCAAGTTTCAATAGAGACGCGCTTCCTCTGCTTCGACCTCGTAACATGGTGCAATTGGTTTTTGATCGGGGCCAATGTCAACTGTGATAGCAAGGCTGCAAAAATATTTCTCCTCGATGGGCGATTGGGTTACGTCGAGTCGGTGCGGAGTGGGCTGTTGTTTCTATAAGCTGACTAAGCTCCTGGAGGATGCTGGGAGGGCTGAGCGCTTTTACAAGGTCTTCTCAAAAAAATGAAAAAAACCTTATCTGAACCTGTAGATGCAATAAACTGCTCCTGACCCTTTGGCAATGTGTTTCTGCTGCAATGTCCATAAAAGTAGTTCTAGGTTACAGTGATGAGAACAAAGGGAGTGACCATATACTGTAGACTGGAGGGAGGAAATGTACCAAACATACGGGTCAGTGAGTGGGTTTACATGTTCTGTAATGGAGAGCAGAGACTTTGAGCTTTGTTACATCATACATCCCCCTCTGTTTCAAACACAAGAGTTTTAACTTGGGCTTTGAGCTGCAACTAAAAGATCATTTTCATCATTTATCCTGTGTCAGGGAATATTGAAAAATGAGCATCATAATGTTTCAGAGCTCAAAATCCTGTCTTCAAATTTCCTGTTTTGTTTGACAATCAGCCCAAAAGCTTTTCAGTTTAAGATCAATTATCTATGACAAACACATAAACCTTGCATTTGAAGCTGTCTTGAAAAATGACTAAATGTAATTGTTGGATCTGTTTGTGTGGAAACGTACTGGAAACATGAAAATTATCTTTGGCAACGTGTAGAAAAATATTCAGAGAAGCTGTAAAGCAACAACAACATGAAGAGAAACAATGACCGAGAGTTTGGACGATGCACAAAATCCTCTATGTCATGTTCATAATGTCTGTAATCTATATCACAATAGCAAATACACTGGAACTGTCATTGGCAATTTGTTAATGGATACCAGACTGAAGACATGTTTTAGCTGATCCAGGACAAGAAGCATTTGACTTATCGGTGTCAGGACACGTCACAGTGCTTCATCACATGGAGGCAAAATCATGTAAAAACTCAACAATGACGTAAAACAGACTCATGTAAAAACCACTCGTTTGAACAGATCTGCTCTGATGTGGTGCGTACCAGTGATTTTCACAAAATTTGTAGCAGTCACCAATAAATGAACACAATATGACAACATGAACATATCTCACAGTGCAACACTGCAATGACAGCTCTAGTAATATGGTGTCAATGTCACCAGTGGTGAGCTTATCATTATATTTTAATACAGACAGGACATGAAACTGTTGCAATGTAAAGTCTGCTTTATCTTAGCTGGAGCAGAAAATGTACTTCCCATACAATGGTGTTTTTTTTTAAATCAGTTTATAGAGGCTGTTTGTTATCCACACAATGTCAAATGTATTTGTATAGCCTATTTGAAAACAAACACAGTCGGCAAACAGACAAGGCAACTAAAACAGAATTAATAATTAAAACAGTTCTTGAGAGAAAAAAGACATACACATACACATTTATACTCTACTAATTCAACATGTGCACACAATTGAGATGCCCAGATTCAACCCGAGTTTAAAACCAAATAGACGAGTTGGGTCTTTAGCAAAGACACATAATTTGCTTGTTCGACATTTTCAGCGGTCTTCATGTAAGTAGGAAGTTTGTTCCAGAGCCTGGGTGCTGCCACCACAAAGATTTGGTCGCTTTTACTTTTGCATCTGGATCTTGGAACATCCAGAAGGAGTTGGTTTGACGACCTTGCCACTCTGACTGGAGCTTTAATGCTTAAAAGGTCACATAAATAGGGTAGCAATACAGAGAGTTCCAGTGGTCTAATGAAAACCATTCTTGAAACCCTTAGGAGCCAGATGTGGTTTGACTTTAGTTAGGAGTCATAACTTCTCCAGGACCAACTGGACTCTACTCGGTGTCAGAAAATGGTAAGACCTATCCAAGTAGACTGGGGATTAACTGGCTAACTTCATTAGACAAAGAGAAGTGAGATTCAAAACAAGACAGCTCTTACCAAGTAAGAAACTTACAACATTTTGTATGTAAATAAACAGCTGCTAATGCTAACGTAAGCTATATAGCAATAGCAAGACTTTTGCCCCTTTTGACAGAGTTTGGTGAATCTGATTGGGAACACATGGATCAGGATCTTGTGGAAAAAGTTAAGGTTAAAGGAAGAATAGGAAAGTGTTTTTGGATCAGCTCGATTGATTTGCAGCGTTGTCCATGAGCCAAACAACGTCAGCGGATCATTGCTATTGTAGCAACTGTGTCCTAGTGTCCTATCAATGATCCCTCATACATCATGGTGCAGGTGGTGGTCTTGATGACATGTCGTCATTATCAGACTTATCAGCCAACTGACCGTATTAACACAGTGTAGTTCCTGCTCCACACTCACCTACTTGTGTAAATGGGAATTTAACAGTTATTGGCCGGGGAGGTCCCATCACTTGTTCTGTGCTGACAGGATTTTCCACTGAACTCTCTGGTAAAAAGATAATACTTCTAAAAAAAAAAAAAAAACGCAATGCTGTACCATCAAAAAAAATGAACCGCTCAGCAAAATCTAAATATGATTAATGTCCACAGAAGAACTCTTTGATCACATGAACCGCAAATAATCCCTTTAAGGGGAACTATTTTCTTAAAATCCTGTCTCTGGAAGTGCACATGTTGCCCCACTGGCAAAGGATAGAAAAATTTTCTCTAATGTGAGTCCTGTCTGCTGCAAGCATCACCGCTGCGCTCGGGTGTAATCAAGCTGCCCTTCGTTTTGTTCCCTTCTTTAAAAGCACTGACTTCAAATCTCTCCAGAGGCTTTCATCGCCACATGCACCAGGCATTATTAGTCAATGAAGAAGAGATGATGTGGCTAACCCCGACTTGCAGGTATAGATAGAGATCCAAGACTTATTGTCCTTCAGTCACTTCACCATCTGGTCTCTGACCTCTAGGGTGCTGGGTAAGTTCTTCTCAACCCCTGTCCCAGACAGGGAGGATAAAGGAGGAGCTGCCGTTAATGCTGCAAAGGTTCTGCAAGGTAAAACAACAACTCGGTGTTGACAGGGGAAAGTCGCACAGCTTCAAAACACTTTATGGCTTCAGGGATGAAGGGGGAGGAAAAAAGGGGCCGACTATTTTCACATTTATGGCCAAATGCCGCTTGGAAATCGCACAGAGGTGGCCCCGTCTAGGAGTCATGACACACATTCAACACATAATCAAGCATGAATGTTTTATATTCAAGTGAGAAAAGAAAATTGGAGTGAGGGGTTTTCTTCGTATTTTCTATGACACATGTGATGAATAATGTTTTGAATCGAAGAAAAGAAAGAGAAGTTGCAGGTGTTTTTATTTTGGGATGTGGTAATACACTAAAATATGTTTTATGGGAAACTACAGCAACAGATTGTACAGCTTATCAATCAAAGGAATAAGAGGAACAAATGCAGTTCAGCCGTCTAGCTTGTTGTAGTTTGATACTTACAACCCTCTCAGGAAATAACAAAAAAGCAAAGTGATCCGCATTTTAAGCAGCGACCGTCTGCTGGTCATAAAGTTGCAGGTGCATCAGCCAAGGCCGCGAGCCAGACAGACTAACCTTTGCCGAGGGGGTTCACGGCAACAGATTGTTTCTGAATCATGTCGTTTGCGCGAAAACGGCGTCCAGTCATGTTTATCTCATTACAACAAATCACTGAACATGGGCACCAGAAAGCAGGCATGTGGACGTATTAATAATGGGATTCCTGCTTCGTTTTTTGTGGCGGCGATTTATAACTTTTATGAAAACATCAGTTTTGCTTCGACGTCCCGTTGGCCGCACAAACGTCTTGGGTTCATTCTCTGAAGCGGTGATGGCCTTTGGGAAACCATCCAGGTCTGGTGGAAGAAGGGTGGGGGTAGGGGAGGGGAGGGGGCGGCCTCACCGTGACCCGCGGAGACGACTCCTCCGTTGGGAGCTGAAGGCGCTTCACCCGTACCAACCGCCGGCTCCGCTCCCATGAAAGAGCAGCCGATGCCACACAGGTTGAAAGAGGCCAGAAGCGGCCCTCCTGCGAAGCAACTCGAAAATATTATGATTCCGTTTCGCAAAAAGCTCTCACTCATTCTGACAGGCCAAACGAGGAAGCATTGTCTGCCCCTCTACAAAGACCCGGTTAACCCCCGTGGAGGAACATGCTCCTACCAACGAGCTGATAAGTGATATGAACTGTGGAGTTTATGTTTGAGTTTTTTCGCTGCAGTTCGCACAGCTTCCCTTCGCTGCTCTGGGCTGAGTTTAAGGGGCTGAGGGGGGCAGCCCACCGTACCCAGAGGAGCTGTTCAGCCCTTTAACAGAGACAGCATTGTGATATTAGACAGAATAATCATCCATTGTAAATGCTGATATGTTATACGCCTTCATTTATGAACTCAGACAGAGAGATTTAAACATCATGAGGATGCACAGTGAGCTGCATTTGGATTATTGGCTATTTATTGAACCTGTGCTTCCAGGCTGTAAACAGGTTGTCAACAGTCAAGCAGTGCTTTTACTCCAATTCAAGGTAATCCACATGAAGCAGCGCAGGTAGACCGATCATATTGTTTTCGAATCAGATCACGTTCGACTGAAGGCCATGTGAGAAGGAGTGAAACGATGGTTTGATTCCTGGTAAATCGCAGCAAATCAGATATGATCATAAATTACATGGTTGAGATCAAGAGATCTGAATTTAGGTTTAACATTTCTACAACAGTTACCTGTCGCTGTAATTACTGTCAGGTCATGTCATATCATTGAACTGGCAGATGCATCAAACTAAACCTCAGTGTTGAAGCTAATACAGTATGATCAACTCAGCTCATTTTACAAGAACTAAACGCCGTTTGTCTGAATCTGGTTTCACTTGGTGACAAACGTAACGTAACAAAAATCTAGCAAACCGCCGCCTTGTCACAACTCGACAGAGACAAATGGTAAACTCCTCCAGACTTTCCATCTTCATTGACAGTAAACGGACAGACAGAGGTGTTGACTTAAAGGCCTTGTTCCTTCACTTAGTAAGGAGTGGTTGTTTAGGGCTGACGTCACCCACTCCCCCAACAGGTGTGATCAATTTAGTTTAACCCTCCTGTTGTCTTTCTGGGTCAAACTGACCCAATGGGCTCTTTGCACAGCTCCACTACTTCCTGAACTTAATGCTGCTCCTTTGTTTCCTGTCTTACATTATTGGACAAACTGATTAATCCAGGTGTGTCTGAGTAGTCGCAATGGTCAGACACACCTGGATTAATCAGGTTGTCCAATAATGTAAGACAGGAAATAAAGGAGCAGCATTAAGTTCAGGAAGTAGTAGAGCTGTGCAAAGAGCCCATTTGTTCCCTTCCTGCTTCCTCCATCCTTCCTTCTTTCCTTCTTTTCTCCATTCCTTCTTTCCACAATCCTTTCTTCCTTCCAGCCTTCCTTCCCTTCATTCTCACTTCTTCTTCCTTCCTTTTTTGATCCAATTGACACTCCATCTTTCTTTCTTTCCTTCTTTCCTCACTTCTTTCCCTTTGTCCTTCCTTTCTTCCTTCCCTTTGTCCTTACTTCTTCTTCCTTCCTCTTGTGATCCAATTGACCCTCCATCTTTCTTTCCTTCCTTTTCGCTTCCTTGTTTCCGCCCTTCTTTCCCTTCTTCCTTGATTTTTGACCCAATCTGTACCCTCCCTCTATCTTTCCTTCCTTTTTCCTTTCCTTCCATCTTTCCCTTTGTCCTTCCTTTCTTCCTTCCTTCCTACTTTTCCTTTGTCCTTCCTGCCTTCCTTCCTTCCTTGACCCAGGTGGACAAAGTTGATGGTATAGTTCCAGGTTCACTGAAATGACATAATCCGTCTGTGTTTGAGGCTCGTTGTTGTCGGGTCAGCTTCACCAAACGTCTCCCAGACCTCGTTACGCTGCTGCTCAGAGAGCCTGAATTCACTCTGACATGCTAAATCTATGTGTTGCCGTGGAGACGTCCAACACGTCGTTTCACATCTGTGAGGTCTTTATCAGATTGATATTGTGCCTTTGAATCCCGTCGTCAGCTCATCAAGTGAAGGGCGGCTTTACGGCAACGATGTGATGGATCGCCTTTATGTTTCCAGATATTTGGTCATTTATATTAACAACTTATCAATTGGGTTTCCAGGGAATGTGCTGTTTTTATATATATACATATTCCTCTATTGACTTATACAGAGCTGCCGATGAAAGAACTTGAATCAAGTTGACGTTTAAGAATATTATATCTGCACGCTACAGCTCAATAAAAGCGGCCTGGCATGGTTTACTTGTAGAGCCTTCGGGTCAGCGCTCACTTCTGAAGCCTTTCTTTATGTATAGGTTACAGGTTTGTTTGCTGCCAATCTGCTTTTTGTGTTGTAACTGTATCTTTGCAGCAGGATGATGTCACTGACGTGTTACCACCCCTGCTCTCACCGGCACGCCGCAATCACTCATACCACCAAAGGCCAAGCTACACCGAAGCATATTTTAAAAATGGCAGCACGGGCAAAGATCGGCCAAAAGTGAGGGTATTACAACACGTACCTTCCATTCATCTTGTAGAACATTTGTAATCCCCCTAATACCCGCCAAGAAGCTCCATGGTATAGATGCCAAAAAGCCCTCATGAAGGTTCTCCAGTGTTTCTGGGCCGCTCTGGCGTCTAATACTTTGCATTAAGGTGCCAGAGGTAATTCACTGGGCACGAGCGTCTTTCAGCACAGGCTGTAGGCAAACAGACTGTTTCACAAGCGTGAAGGCAAGATACAGAAAATGTAAAGTGCTTAAAATGTCTTCAGTTTAAAAAGTCTGATAGTAATCACACTCCTCTTTCAGTCCATTAGCCATGACAAAGTCTTAAACAAAAAATGACACGAGTACATATAAACATTTTTGCACATTCGCCGAAATATTTATCCCTGTTAGTGCAAATGGAGGCGCTCCAGTCTTAAACAAAAGCCCAAATGTTCCTGTATGGCACAGCATTGCAAATTGACAAAATCTAATTTACCCAGCCTCCAGCGACTGCGGGGGGACTCACACGAAGCAGAGTGATGGCCAGTCATTGTTTTAAAAGTGTGCCAGAGCAGCACCGGGTGACCTCCAACGCTGCCACTTCTGACGAGACATCCCTGATAAATTGCGGCTCATGGCGCGTAGAGTCGGGTTTCGGCCATTTTTCCTGCGTATCGTGTTTGCTGACTGTATAAATGTAGTAATTGAAATGTAAAGCAGGCTTCCCATGGTACAATATTTACACAAAAACTCCTCACATATGGTACGGATTGCTGGACAGCTGCTATCAATCGCAGGAGCCGAGCATGAGAAACACTTTGAAAATGAATTTTAAATTAAGAGGGAGGGATGTACAGTCTGAAAGATTTTTTAGTGTAATTCCTGAATGTGCAGAGTTACTGTATATTTTTGAGTGGGGTGGCATTTCAGAGCCCTGCCCTCCACACACAGGGAGGAAATGAGTCGAAATTCTTGATTTTAGACCAGTTAGTTCATCTGTTTGAGCCAATAATTTTCCTATAAGCTGTAACTAAATCAGTGTTTTTCAAACCTTTTGTTTGCTTAATGCAGTTTGTAATATTTTACTGGACAGCTGAAAGATCAACAAGTGACTATTTTGATGAGAATATTTTCACGTTTGTCTTAAAAAGCAGCTGAAATCCAACAAATATTATTAAATATTAACATCAGGGGAAAACTAGCAACTTTTTAATTGAATATTAATGTCTGAGGGGAAGCTATGGATGAGATATATTAGACTGGAAATGCCATAAATGTATTAAATTGTTTGTTAAAGATGACATCTAGTAATTATCTTGATGCGTCTTCATTGGTCTCATTCAGCTCAGCATTTGTTTCCCTGGGTCCTTTTATATTATATTTCTATAAAACTAAGAAATATTCAAGAGGAATCTAGGATGATATTATGAGGTTAAGGTTAAAGAAACATCATGTTGTCATTAGAAAAAGTAAACTTGACATGTGTTGTGCTTGAAGTCACTGACGTTTTTCAATATTTAACCAACACCACAACCAGATTTAGTTTTTCTTTGATGTACAACTATGCCCCTATATGCTATTTCAGCTCTGGGCTGAACCTCTCCTTTGTTGCTGCTGTATTTGTTCCAGGAAAATATGTTAAACTTGAGATATTTCAGACTTGGAAATGGCCTGAAGACCAGAAATACATCTGAGCGAGCTTCTCTCCTGACTCATACTGTGCTTGCGGGCCACCGCCAAATCAGTGGTAATCATCTGGGCGCTGACCACACTCCTGTGACACTTAGCGTTTCCATTAGACGGGGGTCTGACTGTATGACTTCGTGGCTGCGGCGTCTCTGCGGGGTGTCCTGGACCTCAATAACCGTCTGTACATGTTTGCCATTTTTTCCCCTTTTCTTTCTTCTCCCTTCTCTCCTTGATGTGTTTGATTCTGCAGCTGCATTCAGATCTGAGTCATGGTAGGATTCATCTTTACAGTGCTGTGGAAATACTCAGATGATCAGCAACGCATGACTGGGAATTAATCACTTGAAACCTGTGGGGGGGAGGTTATTGCCAGCTCATCTTAAAACTGCGGTGCTCCACGTGTCGTGCCACGTTACCGTATGTAGTCTGGGAAGTAGCATTATTCAAATTATGCAAATGAGCTCATTAAGGGGTTTTGTGCAGATTCATCAGGGATTGGATCACCTCCTTGAGGCTGTTGGTTTGATTTCATCTAAAACTTTCTCCTTCTCCATGACTCATCACCGCTGATAGAGCTATGATGCAAGAGATGCACACACAGTTGATCAGTGGTGGTGCAACATGGATATCAGACCCATTTACTCCATAGACTAAGTCTGTAACCATTTGACTTGTCTTGGTATTCTGTGATCACCTCCGTGTCTGATGTAGATCACCGTGTGGCTATAAAAGACATAAAACATTTTACACAAACACTCAAGAGGAATCAGCAGAACTGTTGATCAATTATTGGCCAGACTGAAATAACCTGCAGACCACAGTCATGTCTAGCATTCTGACAGCACATAAATAAAAAAAGTAGTATTTAGGTGTCAGTGTGGTTCTAGCCAGGAAAGGACTGAGTGAAGAAGACAAGTGGAAAATGACTGGAAATAAGTGGTGTCTGTCAGAAAGTAACAAAATCAGAAGTCTGCTCCACAAAATATTTGTTTTTTTCTGATCTTTTCTGTTTTTCCACCCAATCTTGTACTTTAAAAACCATCCCTGCAGGTAGCTGTTGCTTCATATTAAGGTTTGCAAGAGGAAATGGTTGGAGACCACTTGTTTAATAATAGTTCAATAATAATCTGGCCAAACAGTCGGCTTGACAAGCCGTCATCCCTTCTCACCCATCAAACTTTTAACCTTGGTTGTAATATAGCTCAAAAATAGCACTACTTAGCAATAACACTAACTAACATTTACTAATTACTAGCATTTGATTGATGAATTTGTTAATTGCAGGTCTGTCACCGTTGGTGTTTTAAAGTATTGGTGATAGATGATTGCACTATGGAAATGGTTTATGTTGTTCCATAGTTTGACCAGCAGACAGCCAATGACACATTTGTTTTGCCATTGCCACATAGCTAATGTTAGCTAGCATTAACAACTGTTTCTTAAGGGCAGCCTGGACACTACAGTGATTCAGTTTGGGAAAATGATGAGATGGGTTGGGTTAATAAAAAGCACTGTATAGATGCATTACCATTTCCCAACTGGGCCTGCACTAGCTGCATGCTGATTTCAGTAGAGGAGCAAAAGTGAAAGGAACCAAAACAAAACAAGAGTGTTGCTTTCCATTACTGGAGTCAGACATTGATATAAGTGATACTGAGGGGAACATGAACGGCTTCTATTTTTGTAGCACTCCATCCAATAGTTGTTGAGGTATTTGAGTTTAGCACAAAGTGGGGGAGTGTAACATCTAATATTCCCATACCCCCTCCACTTGTAAGACTAAAAATGGCCAAAACAATGGAAATCAGAACCGCCTTTGTAGATATTTTTTCCCTGATGTTATTGTTTTCTTTTCTTTTCTTGGCAAACACACTCCATTACACCTCAGATGTCTCTTTGTGGAGTAGTGGTTTTGTAGGTGAGGCTTCTTAAACAAGCACCTTCAATGGTTCAAATGAGTTTAAGTCACACCCTCGTTTATCGGCTACCTGAGGATATCCAAATGTTTCTCTTCATAGAAAGCAACAGGCTGGGTTTTTTTTTTCTGACATCTGAGTACAATAACTCAGACCACAGCCTTGGATACACACCCATGTCATATTTATACTGGCTCTATCATGATACTGAAGCATATTTTTATTGTACAGATTGTAAATACCCCAAATTTACTGCTTTGTACCTCCAGTTGTCTTCATACCATATGAGTTCAAACCCACCCGTGTTGTGAGTTGTGTTCACACATTCCAATGTCAAAGTGCATTGCAGCATATGTTGGAGAGAACAACACTAGATCCTAACTTGGGAAAACCTAGTCGGACATTAATGATGCTTGTCAACAGTATATGTCGCAACTCTTGAGATGCAAGGTCCTCATAATACCCAGGATCCTTGGGGCCGCAGGCTTCCCAGCTGTCGTGGCCTACATTTCTTGCTATTACAGATGTTTTGGCCAAATAAGCAGTAGCAACACAAAGGCCTGAAATTGGTCTTAACCTTTTTTCTTCCCCTGGAAAAACATTCCCCCTCTGGTGAAAGTGTCCAGTGTCCTCCACCTCTTTAGTTGCGCCATAAAAATGTTTCCAAAGGGGAATCTTTCACAGTCCAACACAGGACAGAAATCTTTTTGACAGAGGGTGAGGATTGGAGGTCATGCTAAAAGAGGCCAAGTCCTTATCTGTGACTTTTATTATTCACTCATTTAAAAGTGGAGAGCTGCTAAGCACATTAAAAGATGCACTCCAATTTTTTCCCCAACCAGTTAAGGCCTATGAAACAAGCTGAAACAGTATTGATACCGTACAATACTTTTTAAGCAAGGTTTTGCTTGAGCCAATGTTAGCATGAAATGTTGCAGCATCATAGTTTTTTTGTTTAATCGCCAACAGGGGTCTCTGGTGCTTTGTTTCCTCAACTGAGTTAGCTAGCACGGGCTTGGTTGGCCTGTCTTGCCACTTTCCGATACCGAGTCACTGTTGCATGACCTCTTGTCTTGTAAACACAACAACGGCTGAAGCTCTTTGCAAGACAAACATTTGCTATTGCTTATGTTAACTATGTAGCAATAGACAAATTAATTTCCCTTTGGGGATGAATAAAGTAATTCATATTTGCATAGCAAAGCTAACAAATAGCTCCATTTAGTTGATATGGTGAATGTGTTAGCAAACATCCAGCAAACTTGATACAACATTACTTTTTGTTTCTGATTAAATTAATTCAAGTCTTGTGGTCTCCAGTAAGTCCTGAGGGAAATATATGGATATTTAGTTGCTGAATGTTAATTAGGGCAACTCTAGTACAAATTAGAAGTACATCCATTTCTTTTTTAAGGTTGCTTATATAATACCACACAGAAAGTTTTACTTTACTCAGCTACATAGTGAGCGGGTCATGCTGTATTAAGTGTTTTTGACAAAACATAAGATAGTTTTCTATTCTATACTGCCGGACTTCTCTATTTTGCGAAAAGCAATAGTTTTATGAAGACAATGTACAGAATGACATTATGAAAACAATATGAAAGTCTCTGGTAGTGATGAGCCCACAGAGAGTTATCACCTGTGTCTGAAGCTCCCTTGGCCTAAAAGAGTCTTATAGCAGTTCATTGTTTAGCTGTCCAGTCCACAAATTTACTGTTTCGTTTCACTCTCGCCTTTTTCATAGCTATGTTTTTGGCCTCCGAGCGCAGCTGTTTTCAGAGGAAAGAGCTCCGAAATACACTGAACACTGCATAGTTACAGACGAACTAGTGAACATAGTGGAGCCATTAGCAGCTAAAGAGCCAGATATTTCCCTCAGGAGCTGGAACGGACCAAAAACAGAGCTAAAAGAGAGGGGATGTTGGACTTAGATTTGCCAGGTGGCCAGATATATGGCTCCAAATGGAAGATAATGTTGCTCTATATCTGTTAGATGTGTAAATAAGCAAGTGTTTTCTAACTAGCTCAGCATATCGGCCTAATAGGTGATGACATGGTGGTGTTGTGTTGACAGATTGTTTCCTCAGCCTCCAAGTGGCCAAAAAAACATCAATAAAACCATGACTTCAGGACTTTTACTGCTAATGGTGCATTTTTTTTCATTGCAGTATTGTACCGCTTTTACTCAAGTAAAAATAATACTCTGATAATTGCTTTTATTTAATTGACCAATTAGCTGCACAAGAAAGGTTGAGTCAGTTCTGACTCACAACACCCCCCAAGGTGGAGCCATAAACAGGGAAACCCATATAAGAGACACTGGTTTCCCATAACAAACGTTCCCATGCAATGTGGTTTCATACACATCAGATCACTTCCCTGATTTAAAGTTAAAGGCCAAACATAATTGATGCACGAGAGGGCCAGGGGAGTATACGGTACATGGGTTTTTGTGTGAGAACCAGAAAACTGAGTTCCCTGTGCAGCCCTTGGCTCGATCATGCAGCACATCTTTACGCCATGACTTGTGTATGGAGACAGTTGTTGCTGACCTGTGTTGTATTTTGTGGGCAAAGAGATGAGCCTTAATTGCCGACTTTGGCATGTTGTCAATCCCACAGAAAAGCTCTCTGAACCACATTAGGGACGCTGTAGTCGACCCTCGGACTGATATTTCAACAGGCCTCTCTCTCGCACTGGGGATATTGGAAACAATTTGTCTGCAGCTAAAAGCTGGATTTCTATTGCTTCAAACACAACAGCTGTGTAAATCATTGCTGTGTTTCATTAATGCTGTTTGTTTAATCAACGAACACTGAAGTTGGTCCTCTAATCTCGTAACCCCAATTTATGAAGAGATATAAACCGTCGAGTCAGGAGCGGGCGAGGGTCAGGCAGGATTTAGAGCACGACATGGAAGTGGAATGTGAATCTCAAATATGGAGGGACGTTGAACATAAATCACTCCGAGAAGCTAGACAGCAGTTGCGCTACAGCTGAACAGCAGAAATTAATGTCAGTGGATTCAGACAGATATGTGGACAGGCTGCAGATGTCTGCTCTGTTGTAATCCCATTTTCTCCAATGTAAAGGTGAAACTCACAGATGATTACAGACAGATTTAAACTGACTGGACTCTCAGAATTTAATTTGGTCAAATATCAAACACTGTTAAGTTTTACTCACTGGGAACAGGAACAGGATGTTTGACTCAACTGAGTCCCAAGAATTACAGTTAGGATATTAAGTGTTGTGTTGTATTAGCAGCAGCAGTAGTTCTGATAAGATTTTATCAATGGACCTCAACAAGAAAATATATCGATCACTGTCGATCAATATCAATATAGTCATTATCATTTTGTACCCCTATGAAGTTGCACTAAGTCCTGTACAACTGTAATGTTGAAATACTTAATTTTATTCTTCTTATCATATTCAAAAGTAGTAATATAATATGTAAAATATCTGAAAACAGTGGAAAAATATAAGTCTCAATTCTCTGAAACCCAATATGGTGTTGTTGCTTCTTCTAAAGCCCAAAAGATGTTCAGTTTACTGTAAATTAAAAGGAAACAGGAAAGCAGCAAACAATCACATTTGAAAAGCTAAAAACATTACATGTGTTAATTGTGATTGCAAATACACTTAAATTATCAATTACCTATCAATTATTTTGAATTTGAATTTAAATTTGAATTTATTTATTCAGGATAGCCCCTTGAGATGAATCATCTCATTTTCGAGGGGGTCCTTCCGCAGAGCAAAGCCGGCTTGACGTTGTACGGCGCTTGTGGGACTTCCACAACAGGTAAACAACGGCAGCAGGTAATACAAACAGGCAGAAAAGAGCACCTGCTCCGAGCGAGGTGAAATTCACTGGAATCGCTTGAATGACGTCATCAGAGCAATCTGTTGAACTGACGAGCGTCCTGCAGCTGAGTGACAGAGCAATTTTTTTGGAGCGACACGAGCGACAGCGACAAAAATCAAAGGTCGGGTGTGAACGCACCTTTAAATGGGTAGGCCTAATTGATTAGTCACCTGATAGTTAGGTCTAAAGTTAGCTCTAACTTAGTCTATGCTAAGTGTACGCATTTATTATTGCTATATAGTCGAAGCCATTAAAAATGGCACGATCATTTAAAATGTTCAACATGGTAAATGTCATTGACATCCACTAGCTGTTAGCATGCATGTTAACATGCTAACAAGTTGAAAACAAGACAGAGCTTGACTAAAGCTGACAGGTTAAAGAAAAGGAAAATAAAAATTAGGAAATTAAGTGGAAAAAACTGTTCAATTCAGTAAAAAACACCTTTAAGAACATCCCGCTAGTGGGAGCATGAGAAGCAGTCCCTTCACAGTGATGAAACCTCAAAACGTTACTAACATTGCATCATTAATCTAATTTAGTTTTAACACGATTATTTCTCATGTGATGCTCTCCTTAAGTAAAACACCTTAAGGCCACGTCGTGCTGGGTATTTCATTCAGAGGGATCATGTGTCTGTGAGTGACGGAAATAAACGTGTTGCACGTCTGTTCAAACCCACAAGTGTGTGTGTGTATGAATGTGTACATGTGAGACCGGTTGTGACATAATGCAACAAACAGGTGTGTGTGCGTCTACGATCTTTTAAGCTTTGCCAAATGTTACTATCCCAATTATGTGAGAACTTTACACAACAGAAATAGGAAGAAGATTTTTTTCTTCTTTCCAGATGCCGTCGTTAGACATGCAGAGGAGAATAAACACATCCTCATGTTCGGACCAAAGAATGTTAATACTCTCACCTGCCGCTCTGCTTATTCTTTGATGGTGCCAGCGTGAATCGGCCCTCGTGTTGGCAGGAGTTGTAACAGGATGAGGCCCTGTACCCCGACTTTTGATAGGCGTTGTTGTGTGTGTGTATGCGTGTGGGTCGTCTGTGGGCTATGCTGCTCAGGTTTCCTGTTGGTCCAATACACAGAGGAGTTAACTGTGGAGTTAAAAGCTGTCTTAAAAAATAAAACCAGCCACCTCAGCAAGTCACTCACTCACTCATTCAGGATTGACAGTGCAGCTCACAGAGGTGCCCCAGCTGGATGTGAAGGTGTCATTAATCATAGCGTAGCTTAGCTTAGCTTAGCATAGTAAAGTGTAGTATGGTATACAGTAGTACCGTATAGTAAAGGTTAGGTTACATTGAGGAGCTCTAGCTGAATGCAAAGGTATTTTATTTATATAATATAGCATAGTATACTATAGCATAGCACAGCATAATGAGACTAGAAAATTTCCTCTCGGGAAATTTTGAATGGGCCACGGGAGCTACTGCGGGTTGTGCCATCTCTGTCAACATGGGAATCAAACCCACGATCTTAAGGTCAAGACAGAGCTGATCAGACAGACACATGATCATCTTTCTATAAGCACTGATATGGAGGAGCTGTAACCACATTAGGTTAACTGTGTGTGTGTGTGTGTGTGTGTAGGTGTGTGTGTGTGTGTGTGTGTGTGTGTGTGTGTGTGTGTGTGTGTGTGTGTGTGTGTGTAACTGTAATCACATGAAGCTGGCTCTAGAGTCTGTGTGTGTGTGTGACTGACTTGACACATAGTTAGTTAGTAGCTGCATCCTGTGTCAGTCTGATTTAGCTGTGTCTGTGTTTATAAACATTTAAACGAGCGCCAGGTGGATTGTTTATGAAGTTAACGAGCTCTGGCCTGAGGATCAAAGAGGTTACCACGGCGATAGGGGCCCCCGCAGGCTGAGACAGACAGAAACGTGGAGAAAAGGAGCCATTTTCTGCCTCTAAACCGGTCTCACATTTAGGCTTAGCATGACAAAACGGTAACTCCTATCAGAACAAAACACAGATCAACGTTGCTCTAAGGACTTACTGAAAATTTCGGTACGATTTGGTGTTTCTACAGTAAATATTTTGGCGACGCTGGCAGTTTTAAAACATCAGGCCGTTCTGCTCCTCTCAGAAAATATTTGTATTGGACTCAATGAGGAGCAGAGACAGACGTGGCCGCACTCAGAGGCTGATTCTGTCAATTCTGTAAGTCTCTCTGATATTTTGAGCACATGAGATGAGAGATAACAAGTTTGTCTTACAAATTCTGAAAAAATCATGTCTGTAGAGTGTAAATTGTGGCCGTGCTGACAGTTTATCCAGAAAAAATACAGAATGTTTCTTCACTCTCTCCCACTCTAACCGATGATGTCACGCACTCTGACACGAACATTCCATGCAATACACACCCATTATAAACTCATAATTTCTCCAAAAATGATCATGGTCATTGATCATGGATTGATCAAAAACTATATGACCTATCAAAACGTGGAGTAATACGACAATACACAAGACTTGTGTCTACTGTTTAAAGTTTAAATGGAGTCTCTAGATGAAAGTATGCCTGAGCAGTAGACTTTTGTTAAACTCCAATGATTGGTCTTTTTCGCTCTTTTTTTCCCGCCCGTCCCATTGACTTACATGCAAAAATTTTGCGCAGTAAATCGCGACTTACGTCGCGAATAATTCGTACACTGTTGAGAAAAGTAATAGCACACCGATCCCGATCAGGACGCACATTTTGATATATAATTTGTCCTGCAACTCGAAGAGTTGCAGGACTAGTAGCGAACCGAAAGTTGGCCGGAAGTGGAAAAATAACTAGAAACAGCATTTCCAAGAATGGAAATGGTGTGAATGCTGGAAGCAATGCTGAATGAGCTGAAGAAATTGTTGAAACAAAGCTGAAGAAAGAAAGAAAGAAGGAAAGGACAGAAGGAAAGAAAGAAAATGGGAAGGGTAGATGGAGAAAGAAAGAAAGAAGAAAAGGACAGAAAGAAAGAAGACACAGAGAGAAGGGTAGATAGAGAAAGAAAAAGGTAAGAAAAGCAGAATAATAGAACATAAAGAGAATAGAGAATGAATGAAAGAGACAGAGGAGTAGTAAGAAAGAAGGAAAGATATTGGGGTGGATAAATGAAAGAGAGAGATATACAGAGAGCAGTAGAAAGAAAGAAAGAAATGGGGTAGAAACATAGAAAGAGAAAAGGAGTAGAAAGAAAAACAGAAAGAAACAAAGAAGTAAAAAGAAAGAAAGAAAGAAAGAAAGAAAGAAAGAAAGAAAGAAAGAAAGAAAGAAAGAAGAAAAAGAGAGAGGGGGATGATAGATAGAAAGAGGTAGATGGATGGATAGGGAGGGAAAGATAGAAAGAAGTTATGTAAAATACAAATGAAGGAGTAAAAGAAAGAAAGAAAAAGAGAGACAAAGGGTTTATAGATAGATAGATAGATAGATTGATCAGAGGGGTTAAAAAATAGGGAGGGGTATAGATAGATAGATAGATAGATAGATAGATAGATAGATAGATAGATAGATAGATAGATAGATAGATAGATAGATAGATAGATAGGACACATGTTAAAAGCTGCATCCTATGTCCTAGGCTCCACCTGTAATTGTACTACTATTAATAGAGTTGGAAAGACTAAACGTCTGAACTTAAATTCATGAGAAAAATATAAATTGTTGGAGATGTTTACATCAAAAGTATAAAATAATTGAGAGCCTGATGAATTTGAGCTGAAAACCTGTGTGTGTGTGTGTGTGTGTGTGTGTGTGTGTGTGTGTCTGGGTGTGTGAGTCTGACGGTCTCTCTGTCTGCGTGTAAATGTGCAGAAAGTAAAACTGTTGATAAGTGCCACAAAACTCCTCTCTCCCTAATGATCTGATTGATTCGCAGCCTGCCCTCAGAAGTTACCATGGCGACGACCATGCTTACATTTTAGAAGAAATGGAGTAAAAACAAAGGAAGAGAAAAAGAGTAGAAAGAAAGAAAGAAAGAAAGAAACAATCAAACAAACAAAGAAGTAAAAAGACAGAAATGGAGTGAATGAAAGAAAGAAAGAAAGAAAGAAAGAAAGAAAGAAAGAAAGAAAGAAAGAAAGAAAGAAAGAAAGAAAGAAATGGAGTAAAAACAAAGGAAGAGAAAAGGAATAGAAAGAAAGAAACAATCAAACAAAGAAGTAAAAAGACAGAAATGGAGTGAAAGAAAGAAGAAAAAGAGAGAGGGGGATGATAGATAGAAAGAGGTAGATGGATGGATAGAGAGGGAAGGATAGAAAAAGTTACGTAAAATACAAATGAAGAAGTAGAAGAAAGAAAAAAAGGAGAGATAGATAGATAGATAGATAGATAGATAGATAGATAGATAGATAGATAGAGAGGGAAGGATAGAAAAAGTTACGTAAAATACAAATGAAGGAGTAGAAGAAAGAAAAAAGGGATAGATAGATAGATAGATAGATAGATAGATAGATAGATAGATAGATAGATAGATAGATAGATAGATAGATAGATAGATAGATAGATAGATAGATTTGACACATGTTAAAAGCTGCATCCTATGTCCCAGGCTCCACCTGTAATTGTACTACTATTAATAGAGTTGGAAAGACTAAACGTCTGAACTTAAATTCATGAGAAAAATATAAATTGTTGGAGATGTTTACATCAAAAGTATAAAATAATTGAGAGCCTGATGAATTTGAGCTGAAAACCTGTGTGTGTGTGTGTGTGTGTGTGTGTGTGTGTGTGTGTGTGTGTGTGTGTGTGTGTGTGTGTGTGTGTGTGTGTGTGTGTGTGTGTGTGTGTGTGTGTGTGTGTGTGTGTGTGTGTGTGTGTGTGTGTGTGTGTGTGTCTGGGTGTGTGAGTCTGACGGTCTCTCTGTCTGCGTGTAAATGTGCAGAAAGTAAAACTGTTGATAAGCGCCACAGAACTCCTCTCTCCCTAATGATCTGATTGATTACACCTGTGTGGCAGCCTGCCCTCAGAAGTTACCATGGCGACGACCATGCTTACATTTTACTGTGTGGAACAGTGTTGTGTTTGTGTGTTTGTGTGTTTGTCTGTTTGTGCATGTGTGACTGTGTGTGAGCGTCTGTGTGTGTCTGTCTGTGTGAGTGTGATGCCTGTGTTTGTGCGTGGACATCCTCTGTCAGTCTGGTTTATCATGTGTCTGTGTGGGGCTGTGTTTAAAAACATCTTAACGAGCGGCCAGGCTGCACCTGCACTTGTTCTATTAATAGACATGATAACGAGCTGGCCGCTACAGCTGGACCAACTGCACACAGAGCAGAGCAGAGCAGAGAGATTTGAGCTCTGTGCAGCTTCCGAAAACAGCCCAGAAAAAGAGAACCGTAACTCTTATCAGAATGTGGCCATGACTACTGGGCAAGGAGACCTTCCTGAGCACATTGATGTGCATTAAATGTTTGTAGGGCAAAAACTTTTCTCAGAATCGCAAGGTAGAAAAGGGGGGCATTTCTGCTTTTCTAAAAAAATCAGCTCCTACTTTTATATTGAAGTGGATGAGCCACTGGAGCGGGTCTAGCTGCACAATTAGGCTCACTGAGACAATTCTGTAAGTCTGTCTGCTGTTTTGAGCACATTAAATGAGACACGACAAGTGTGGCTACAAACCGGTGAGGAAATCATGTGTCTAGAGTTTAATTTGTGGCCGTGGTGGCAATTTATCCAGAAAAAATCCTGAATGTTTTTTCAATCCCTCTCACTCTAACGATGATGTCACTCACTCTAAGCCCTGCTCGTTAAGCGCAATACACAACCATTATAAAGTTGGGTTTTGTCGAAAATTTTAATGATTTTAAAACGGCCAAATACCTAAAAACTGTTGAAGATATCAATAAGCTGAGTAATATGTGAATAGATTAAAAGTTTGTCTACAATTTAAAAGACAAATGGAGTCTGTGGGAGAAAGTATGCTGAAGTTTTAGAGGTTCAAAGAAGTAAGAAGATTTTAAAAGTTTGAAGACGTTTTCAATGCATTCCTATGGGAAAAAATTTGCAGAAAAAGTTAAATATTTTAAAAAGTATAAATAGTATAAAAGAGAAAAGTCATAGCACCCTTGTCCTGAAAAAGCCGCACGTTTTGATATATGAATGGTTGAAATAGCACAAAGTATGAAGGAGTAGAAGATGTCTGAAAAAGGGTGAAAGTAGTAAGAATAATAATAATAATAATAACTAGAAAAAACATTTCCAAGAATGGAAATGGTGTGAATGCTGTAAGCAATGCTGAATGAGCTGAAGAAATTGTTGAAAGAAAGAAAGAAAGAAAGAAAGAAAGAAAGAAAGAAAGAAAGAAAGAAAGATTGAAACAAGAGAGAAAAAAGAAAAGGACAGAAAGAAAGAAAGAAAGAAAGAATCAATCAAACAAACAAAGAAGTAAAAAGACAGAAATGGAGTGAAAGAAAGAAAGAAAGAAAGAAAGAAAGAAAGAAAGAAAGAAAGAAAGAAAGAAAGAAAGAAAGAAATGGAGTAAAAACAAAGGAAGAGAAAAGGAGTAGAAAGAAAGAAAGAAACAATCAAACAAACAAAGAAGTAAAAAGACAGAAATGGAGTGAAAGAAAGAAAGAAAGAAATGGAGTAAAAACAAAGGAAGAGAAAAGGAATAGAAAGAAAGAAAGAAACAGTCAAACAAACAAAGAAGTAAAAAGACAGAAATGGAGTGAAAGAAAGAAAGAAAGAAAGAAAGAAAGAAAGAAAGAAAGAAAGAAAGAAGAAAAAGAGAGAGGGGGATGATAGATAGAAAGAGGTAGATGGATGGATGGATGGATGGATGGATGGATAGAGAGGGAAGGATATAAAAAGTTACGTAAAATACAAATGAAGGAGTAGAAGAAAGAAAGAAAGAAAAAAAGGAGACAGAGGGGTTAAAAAATAGGGAGGGGTAGAGATAGATAGATAGATAGATAGATAGATAGATAGATAGATAGATAGATAGATAGATAGATAGATAGATAGATAGATAGGACACATGTTAAAAGCTGCATCCTATATCCCAGGCTCCACCTGTAATTGTACTACTATTAATAGAGTTGGAAAGACTAAACATCTGAACTTAAATTCATGAGAAAAATATAAATTGTTGGAGATGTTTACATCAAAAGTATAAAGTAATTGAGAGGCTGATGAATTTGAGCTGAAAACCTGTGTGTGTGTCTGGGTGTGTGAGTCTGGCGGTCTCTCTGTCTGTGTGTACATGTGCAGAAAGTAAAACTGTTGATAAGCGCCACAGAACTCCTCTCTCCCTAATGATCTGATTGATTACACCTGTGTGGCAGCCTGCCCTCAGAAGTTACCATGGCGACTACCATGCTTACATTTTACTGTGTGGAACAGTGTTGTGTTTGTGTGTTTGTGTGTTTGTGTATGCGTGCATGTGTGACTGTGTGTGAGTGTCTGTGTGTGTCTGTCTGTGTGAGTGTGATGCCTGTGTTTGTGCGTGGACATCCTCTGTCAGTCTGGTTTATCATGTGTGTGTGTGGGGCTGTGTTTAAAAACATCTTAACGAGCGGCCAGGCTGCACCTGCACTTGTTCTATT
Source organism: Trachurus japonicus (assembly GCF_045865225.1). Taxonomy (NCBI): domain Eukaryota; kingdom Metazoa; phylum Chordata; class Actinopteri; order Carangiformes; family Carangidae; genus Trachurus; species Trachurus japonicus. The sequence goes on from NC_140916.1 coordinate 10,121,089, forward strand.
AATAGACATGATAACGAGCTGGCCACTACAGCTGGACCAACTGCACACAGAGCAGAGCAGAGCAGAGCAGAGAGATTTGTGCTCTGAGCAGCTTCCCAAAACAGCCCAGTAAAAGAGAACCGTAACTCTTATCAGAATGTGGCCATGACTACTGGGCAAGGAGACCTTCCTGAGCACATTGATGTGCATTAAATGTTTGTAGGGCAAAAACTTTTCTCAGAATCGCAAGGTAGAAAAGGGGGGCATTTCTGATTTTCTAAAAAAATCAGCTCCTACTTTTATATTGAAGTGGATGAGCCACTGGAGCGGGTCTAGCTGGACAATTAGGCTCACTGAGACAATTCTGTAAGTCTGTCTGCTGTTTTGAGTACATCAGATGAGACACGACAAGTGTGGCTACAAACCGGTGAGGAAATCATGTGTCTAGAGTTTAATTTGTGGCCGTGCTGGCAATTTATCCAGAAAAAATCCTGAATGTTTTTTCGATCCCTCTCACTCTAACGATGATGTCACTCACTCTAAGCCCTGCTCGTTAAACGCAATACACAACCATTATAAAGTTGGATTTTGTGAAAAATTTTAATGATTTTAAAACAGCCAACAATCTAAAACTGTTGAAGATATCAATAAGATGAGTCATACGGGAATAGATTAAAAGTTTGTCTACAATTTAAAAGACAAATGGAGTCTGTGGGAGAAAGTATGCTGACGTTTTAGAGGTTCAAAGAAGTAAGAAGATTTTAAAAGTTTGAAGACGTTTTCAATGCATTCCTATGGGAAAAAATTTGCTGAAAAAGTTAAATATTTTAAAAAGTATAAATAGTATAAAAGAGAAAAGTCATAGCACCCTTGCCCTGAAAAAGCCACACGTTTTGATATATGAATGGTTGAAATAGCACAAAGTATGAAGGAGTAGAAGATGTCTGAAAAAGGGTGAAAGTAGTAAGAATAATAACTAGAAAAAACATTTCCAAGAATGGAAATGGTGTGAATGCTGTAAGCAATGCTGAATGAGCTGAAGAAATTGTTGAAAGAAAGAAAGAAAGATTGAAACAAGAGAGAAAAAAGAAAAGGACAGAAAGAAAGAAAGAAAGAAAGAAAGAAAGAATCAAACAAACAAAGAAGTAAAAAGACAGAAATGGAGTGAAAGAAAGAAAGAAAGAAAGAAAGAAAGAAAGAAAGAAAGAAAGAAAGAAAGAAAGAAAGAAAGAAAAAAGAAAGAAAGAAAGAAAGAAAGAAATGGAGTAAAAACAAAGGAAGAGAAAAGGAGTAGAAAGAAAGAAAGAAACAATCAAACAAACAAAGAGGTAAAAAGACAGAAATGGAGTGAAAGAAAGAAAGAAAGAAATGGAGTAAAAACAAAGGAAGAGAAAAGGAATAGAAAGAAAGAAAGAAACAATCAAACAAACAAAGAAGTAAAAAGACAGAAATGGAGTGAAAGAAAGAAAGAAAGAAAGAAAGAAAGAAAGAAAGAAAGAAAGAAAGAAAGAAAGAGGGGGATGATAGATAGAAAGAGGTAGATGGATGGATGGATGGATGGATGGATGGATGGATAGAGAGGGAAGGATAGAAAAAGTGAAAGAAAGAAAGAAAGAAAGAAAGAAAGAAAGAAAGAAAGAAAGAAAGAAAGAAAGAAAGAAAGAAAAAAAGGAGACAGAGGGGTTAAAAAATAGGGAGGGGAATAGATAGATAGATAGATAGATAGATAGATAGGACACATGTTAAAAGCTGCATCCTATGTCCTGGCTCCACCTGTAATTGTACTACTATTAATAGAGTTGGAAAGACTAAACGTCTGAACTTAAATTCATGAGAAAAATATAAATTGTTGGAGATGTTTACATCAAAAGTATAAAATAATTGAGAGCCTGATGAATTTGAGCTGAAAACCTGTGTGTGTGTGTGTGTGTGTGTGTGTGTGTGTGTGTGTGTGAGTCTGACGGTCTCTTTGTCTGTGTGTACATGTGCAGAAAGTTAAACTGTTAAGCGCCAAAGAACTCCTCTCTCCCTAATGATCTGATTGATTACACCTGTGTGGCAGCCTGCCCTCAGAAGTTACCATGGTGACTCAACTAACTGCTTACATTTTACTGTGTGGAACAGTGTTGTGTTTGTGTGTTTGTCTGTTTGTGTATGTGTGCATGTGTGACTGTGTGTGAGTGTCTGTGTGTGTCTGTCTGTGTGAGTGTGATGCCTGTGTTTGTGCGTGGACATCCTCTGTCAGTCTGGTTTATCATGTGTCTGTGTGGGGCTGTGTTTAAAAACATCTTAACGAGCGGCCAGGCTGCACCTGACCTGTTCTATTAATAGACTTTGATAACGAGCTGGCTCCTACAGCTGGCCAACTGCACACAGAGCAGAGCAGAGCAGAGAGATTTGAGCTCTGTGCAGCTTCCCAAAACAGCCCAGAAAAAGAGAACCGTAACTCTTATCAGAATGTGGTCTGACTACTGGGGCAAGGAGACCTTCCTGAGCACATTGATGTGCATTAAATGTTTGTAGGGCAAAAACTTTTCTCAGGCTCGCAAGGTAGAAAAGGGGGGCATTTCTGTTTTTCTAAAAAAATCAGCTCCTACTTTTATATTGAAGTGGATGAGCCACTGGAGCGGGGCTAGCTGGACAATTAGGCTCACTGAGACAATTCTGTAAGTCTGTCTGCTGTTCTGAGCACATTAAATGAGACACGACAAGTGTGGCTACAAACCGGTGAGGAAATCATGTGTCTAGAGTTTAATTTCTGGCCGTGCTGGCAATTTATCCAGAAAAAATCCTGAATGTTTTTTCGATCCCTCTCACTCTAACGATGATGTCACTCACTCTAAGCCCTGCTCGTTAAGCGCAATACACAACCATTATAAAGTTGAATTTTGTGAAAAATTTTAATGATTTTAAAACAGCCAACAATCTAAAACTGTTGAAGATATCAATAAGATGAGTCATACGGGAATAGATAAAAAGTTTGTCTACAATTTAAAAGACAAATGGAGTCTGTGGGAGAAAGTATGCTGACGTTTTAGAGGTTCAAAGAAGTAAGAAGATTTTAAAAGTTTGAAGACGTTTTCAATGCATTCCTATGGGAAAAAATTTGCAGAAAAAGTTAAATATTTTAAAAAGTATAAATAGTATAAAAGAGAAAAGTCATAGCACCCTTGTCCTGAAAAAGCCACACGTTTTGATATATGAATGGTTGAAATAGCACAAAGTATGAAGGAGTAGAAGATGTCTGAAAAAGGGTGAAAGTAGTAAGAATAATAATAAGTATAAAGAAAATGGCCGAACTGAATAACAATAGTGTGAATGCTTCCAGCATTCACACTAATAAGTATAAAGAAAATGGCCGAACTGAATAACAATAGTGTGAATGCTTCCAGCATTCACACTAATAATAAGTATAAAGAAAATGGCTGAACTGAATAACAATAGTGTGAATGCTTCCAGCATTCACACTAATAAGAAAAAATCCACACAATAACAGTAGTGCCCGGGCTTTGCCCGGGCACTGGTCCCTGCAGCTATTTCATAGCTGTTGGGACCAGTGCCCGGTGCGATTGCCCGTGGCCCTAATAACAATCAGACGTGTATGATTGTGGTATAGAACTGTAGGGGAGAAACAAAAGTAATGTAGCAGCCTATACACATTTGATACGTATGTCTAACTTTGTCAGCATGTACAGCATGCATGACCTAACAGAACTGCAAAAAATCTTGAGGATACATCTTACTTTGACCGAGTTACATTCAAGAACCTGTTTTCAGTGATGGACAGTAAATTCACTTGCGGTTCTTTTCCATCGATTGGCTGTGTTTATCGTTTCATGTGTCATAGTTCTGATGGTTAGACTGACAGATGAATTAATCCTCTAACGCATCCTAAAGTTTGACACGTCAGAGTTCTTTAGTATAGAAGCAACTCAGGTTTAAGTGTCTGGACGAAAGTAACAGCTGTCGAGCCTGTCTGTCACTCTGCCGGTACCGCGGTCACACTGTGTGTGTTACAGGATTGATTAAAACACACAATGTAAACAATGTGACTGTAAATACATGTAGATACTACAGGAGGAGGCCCGAGACCAGTGGATCACGGTGGTCCAGTCACGGTGGACCAGGAGAACAGGCTGTCAGCATAGCAGGGCGGATCTGTTTTGGCCCGAGTCCCAAGGGAGACAGAGTAGTAAAAATAAGTTAATAAATCATATTTAACAACAATTCACAGTAATTTAGAGAAAAGAGCAGGAATTTAAAGAAAAGCAGCGTGTTAATGAGCTGATCTATAAAGGTCTAAAAAAATCCAAATGAGCATCATTGATGGTTCATTCTAAAAATTGAATGTAATGAAATTTAACGTATTTTTTAATTAGATAAAGGTTACAATATGTTTGTAATCAGATGTCAACAAGGGCATTGTCAGACATTTTTAATAAAAACAAAAATACAGTAATATGAACAATTCCAGTTTATACTTGAGTCAAAAGCGCAACTTCTCTTGAAAGTCATATTACACTGACATCGTTTCACATTTGTACAAAATAACACCTGGTATTGATAGAGCACATATGTGAGATAGTGAAAACAACAACATTTTGTTTCTCTCTGTAACTTTATCTTTTTAAATGACGTGTCACTTTCGACCCAGCTCTCCCCTATATGGTATAGTATGCTATGTTTTAGTATAGTATAGTATAGTATAGTATAGTATAGTGGCAGTAGAGGTTCGGTTACATAGTGGAACAATGGCCGAACAGGTATTATTATATTATATTATATTATATATATATATATAGTATAGGCTATATATATATATATATATTTTTTTTTTTTTCTAATTATGTCCAGGTCATGTCGTGTCTTATCATTTTTATATTTGGTTTGTTTATCATGTTTATATTTTGGGTTGGAATCAGCATCCGTGCATCAACCATGAGCAAAATGCGTCTTGTACTATAGCCTGTACATTTTTGTTGTCATGTGTGATTTGTTGTCATCTTGCTAATAATGAAATGATCCCACATACCAACTATTATTCACATACTCTATAGTACTTTTACATTGGCAATAAATCCCACACAGCTTGAAGTGCATTTTCAAAACTCCATTCAGGAGACAAGGGTGCGGCTACTGTATAATCACAGCAATAAATATAATGAGCACTACTTATAACATGTTACAGTAAATAGAGAGAAAAATCAAATCCAAGCAGATGATTAGAGAGAAGGTTTTCTCTTTTCTTTTCTTTTCTTTTCTTTTCTATTTTTTTGGAGGCTGAAAATCTGTCTGTCAGCGCAGCAGAATATTTGCATGTAATACACATCACACATTCCTTCCCCTAAAACCACCATGACACATCGAGCTGCGGAGCTCAACTTGCTCTGGGGAACCATATTTTCCCATGGCTCCCAGTCTGCAGCTTAAAAACTCAAAAGTGAGCACACGTGGCATCGTGAGCAATTGGTGCTGTTTTTTTTTTTTTTTTTTGCACAGCAACAATCGCAGCCCTCCTGGCGTTGTTGATGACACAATGCCGGTGCGATCGATTAGCATGGAGATCCAGCCTGTCTGAGAGAAAAGTAATCAAGTCTGAAATATTTTTTGTTTTCTTTTTCTGCTGACCTCAACTGGAAGAAAGGAGGGAGGAATAAAAAAGAAAAACAGTTAGGAAGCATCCGTTTCTAATCAGGGCTCCTGCTGGATTACTCTGGGAGGAGAGAAGAAAGAAAAGCAGGAATGAAATAGTTATTAAAAGACTCGTGTTGGCCTAGCAGCTGCTTTTGATGATATAATAAACAGTTAATACAAAATTAGATCAGATAACCCTGAGGGGAATGCTAATTACCTTATTTTTGAAATAACCATAATCTCCAAGTAGGAGTACATCTGGTCCTTGGTTATTTTAGTGATATTTTAGGCTCCTGAGCTCCATATGCTGCATATGCTTCAATGTATTTCATGTAGTTTGCATGGATGTATTGGCCACCTTTTACAATATGCATCAATCAAAAGTGAAATGTGAATTATTGTGCTACATCTCTTTTGGTTCTGATGCTTTTATCACTGAATCAGATCTTAAACTCATGTTGATCCTGTGGTAAATGACTTTTAATGAGAGCCCTTGTTGCAGGTAAATAGTCCGTGTCAAACATTAGCTAATATTAAAGAACACAATTAGTGACTCAAACGTTCTCCTGAATAATAAGGTGAACACACACACAGTTTTTCAGGGAGGCTGTTGGTTTGTGGTTTTCTCTGCAACACTTTGCCACACACGTCTCAAATTTAGTCAAGTGATTAAACCATCTGCTGTTTTTTGTTGTTTTTAGTCACTGCTTTCCCAGATTTAAGTGGAAAAACGCAGCTAAAGCAGCTACTTCCTGTGAACTGTTGGCGATGTACTTACTGTAACAGAATCTGAAGTTTGTGATGGGATTTCTCACCAAAACACACACTAAGACACACATAAACATATTTTAGCAGACTTGAACATTTGGCTTTGCTCATAGTGAAAACCGTAAGGGTGGAGCTACAGGCTATTGCTACCTAGCATCATTAGCAAACATATTGCTAGTGCTGCATTTTTAGCCAAGTAGTTTAATTATTCTGGTGTAGTCATGTAAAATATGACTCTAGATATCTACTTGCATATAAATTTGTGAAAGTGCATGAAGTTACTTTAAAGGGGAACTATGCAAGTCATATCGCTTTGCTAACCCTCCTCTCAGCCATGTGCATTTGTTTTCAACAAAGCCAGTGATAAATTGATCCATGTAGCGGTTGATAATGTTATATCATATAAAATGTTATGGCAGGTATATTTGTGTAGTTTTATCTGTCATAAACAAGAGATTGCAGGTTACAGTGTGCATTTGTGTCGTGGTGCCGCAGAGACGAGAGCTAGGACACCGGGTCGGAGGCTCTGATCTTACAAGGTTGGTTTTCAGCCAAGAGACGCTAGGTGGAAGGCAGAGCGCCTCCATTCTCCCTGGGACAGGGTTGCCAACTTTTGGTCCTGGGCTGGAGTGATGTTGTCTGTTGGTCTGTTAGCGGGGGGGGGGGGGCTGTCTATTATAATAATAATAATAATAATAATAGTTATGTTTATTGTAGTTTTTCTCTCTGTCTCTCTCTCTCTCTCTCTCTCTCTCTCTCTCTCTCTCTCTCTCTCTCTCTCTCTCTCACACACACACACACACACACACACACACACACACACACACACACACACACACACACACACACACACACACACACACACACACACACATTATACCTGCAAACTGAGTAGGCTAGAGGTGTAATAGGTGACAAAATATATCCCTCTAGGGGGGTCTGGGGGCACCCCCCCCAGGAAAAAAATTGTGATTTTAACATGTATTTAAAGCATTCTGGTGTAGGAGAAAATAAAGGGAAAACACAACATTTGCTTCAGATAACAGGGAAAAAAGCAGATCTGTGGTTCCTATCATTGTATGGCTGGAGTGTATGAAACTGGTCTAGTGGGGAGCTCTGGCTTTTGGCCTGGACCAGCCTATTGACCCTATATGAAAGGACAGAACAGACATGTCCTGTGATTTCCAGTCTTATATTACAGCCTGATGATACAAGTCAGGTCCTGAAATGTGTGTTTCTCTTCTGTAATAAACATTCTACATACCCATTCGGAGTTTGCAGGTATGGCCCACGTGCATGCATGCGCAGTTGCGCACACACGTACACACAGACGTACACACACACACACACACACTTGTTGCTGCGCTGTCTCTCTCTCCTCTGCTCTCTGGACTGAGCTGCCTGGCTGTACTTTTGTGCTACCCAGTCTGCATCTTGATTTTATAGTTTTCAACGGACTGGCCCAACCAGCCCGACCGCAGGCGTCAGTTCGAGCCGCGTTCAGTCTGAAAACATAACTCAGTCAGGTCAGGTTGTGTCTCGGGCTTCGCTCTCTCCCTCTTTTTTTTGACCATCGGATTCGGACCAAGTCGGGTCCAGGCTTCAGCACCGTGCCGCTGTTGGTGGGGGGGTGGGGGGTCGCGGATCGACAACTCCCCGTCCTACTGTGCTGTGATCACAGGCTTGAGCAGCCGTCCAATCGACACGCGGATAAGCATCACGCACACCAATCAGAGAGCCTATTGATGAGTGCCAAAGCTTGCTTTAATTTTTTTTTTTTTTTTTTTTGCCAAATCGCTTGATTTTGGCGTGAGAATTGTTTGAGTGGCGTGAGAGCGTGAGACAGGACCTAAAAGCGTGTGACACACGCCAGATGCGTGAGAGTTGGCAACCCTGCCCTGGGATTAGCTACAAATCATTGATTTAACCATCACAATTACTCTGAGGCTGTTTAATTAAGGTAAAAATGTAGCATAGTTAAGCTAAAATCTTGTGTTCCTCTTTAATGAGAGTAGGCCTACATTTCAAACATTAGCTACCATTAAGGGAAATATTTAGTGACTCAAATGTTTTTTAACAACATAAGCTGCAGAAATTTAAGTTTGAGATCATATTTCTCACAAAAATGTGCACAAAGTTACACATAAATATATAAACAAAACATCCTGCTTTGCTACTACTGTAGATTGTAAAAACAACACAGTACCTCTTGGGCATTTCATGTGCAAGTGATCTGCATTGCTAGTTTGCAGTGCATTGTTATGTAGGTAAATGTGTACTGTTCTATTTATTATATGTATTCACAAATAATATATGTCGTCTAAATATTGACTTGCACTTAGCTAATGCTCACTGCACGCTAACTCTAGGCATGCTAATGCTGCATTAACATTTGTATAGCCAGAAACAAGCGATTTCGTTTTGGCAAAATCAAGCGTTTGTCAGTTATTTAGAAGACAGCTTCGGACAATAATGGCACGGTACCCAAATATCAAAATGTCCGTTTCAGTCTGAATTTGTGGTCAGTTCAATACAGAGAAAACTATATTAAATTGACAAACAATTTCCAGGGATTATATCTGCTCCTTCTGGCGCCCAGTTTGGTGCCTGTACAATGTGTTCAGACCCCCACCCAGATACTGAGAGTGGAGCGAAACAAAACACAGGGTTTTATTTGCTCATATGATTTGAACCACATTTGATTAACATTACAGCATCCATTTCTAGTGAACAAATGCTTCCTCTCTCGCTGCGACGTGCCAGAGTGGGTCTGCTCTCTCTGCAAAAAGAGGTTTTTTAAGAGGATCTCAATGAAGAGGTTCTCATGGTCTGTTCTGACTATCTCCCACTAATGACCGTGATTGTTTTTGCATCTAGACTCCACGTCAGCAGCTCCAAAACCACATTATCAAGGTTTTGTCTACTTTCCAAACGTGGGCCTACTTAGGCATCACGGACAAAGCCAACAGGAGGGATGATACCTCTACTTGTGTGCTTTTTTTTTGGTTTTTAAACCAGTTTCACCCCAAACTCTTGTGTTAACAGATAAAACTAGCATGATGGATCGTCTCACCGCTGCCAGAGGCTTCCAAAAAACGGTCATAAATAAATGCTGCAGCGCTCCGGACGCCTCGTGGAACCCCACAACTCTTGGCATTCGTGGAGATAAAGGGAATAAATTCATTCTGGAGCTCCTGTGAACGAGCCAACAAATCAACCAGGATGCAGTGAAACAGCCACAGCTCCCTAATGATACTTTCATTATCGATGAAACTTCAGCTGCTTTTTCCATTTCTGGCAGGAGGAAAATATTGCAATTAGAAAACACATCGAGCAAGAAGAATTTGATCTGTGCGATAAACAAATTACAGAAGTAACCTGTGTCTATGGTTGTATTAGCTGAGAGGATTCTGTTTCTGCTGCACTAGCAACATTAGCTCATTGTGATTTATAGGCTAGTTTTAATGTTCACAATCGAAACCACAAAATGTGCAGAAGCAAGTGATGCATGATGTTACAGTACACGGCATCTGTCCGTATTTCTTCTTTTTGCCGACGTGATTAGGGATGCACAATAACTCTTTTTTCCCCACCGGTACCAATAACCTATAAGTTTCTGCTTCTCATAACTGATGCCGATACCGATAAACAGTTTTATCAACAGTTTATATCCACACCTGAGGAAAGGCTAAGATGTAGTGAGTAAAGATGAATTTAACATTATAGCTCTGCCTCTAACCGAATAATATAACCGACAAAGCAACAAAAACAAGAACAGTTAAAGGGATAGTTCAACATTTTGGCAAATTGGCCCATTGCCATAATCGCTATAGTCATAGCAGTAGGTTCGTTACCTTTAATTGTCGGTGTAAGCTATTTTTAGAACGATGGAGCCAAGCAGCAGGCTGCTCCGAGCTATGCTACGGAGGCAAAAGGAATTTCTTAGTTTCCCTTATCCCTTTTTCAGCAAGCAGACTCTGTATTTACCTCGAAAATGATCTTATTGTTTCACATTGTTTTCAAATTATAATTTGCCAACATTTCCTCATGTTGGCGAATTATAATTCGCTCCAGTAATTGGCAACTAATTTTGTTTTCAGACTTATCTGTGTATTTTGGCTTATAACTATTGGCCAATATCTGGTCCATAGTATCAGTACCTATAGTTATCGTGCATATACTGTACCCTAAACGTGATGTCTCCGTAATGCTTCGAGGGAAACTTCTCAAAGTTTGGTACTCGGACTTGAAGAAGAAAGGATTAGAGTTTGACGGTCAGAGGTCACAGTGACCTCACAAATATGCAATACGCAGTATCTCAGGAGCTGTTCAAAGGAATCCCCTTCACATTAGACACAAACGTCCACAAGGACTCAAGGATGAACTGATTAGACTCAAGTGGTTGAAGGTCAAAGATCATAAATAAATAATTTATGTGCTTGACAAACATGGATTTAACCTGATTGTTTACTTCTGTGCTGGTTTTGTACAAAAGTTGCTCTTCTCAAACAGAATCTGCAACTTTTTACTTTCACCCTGTTCAGATCAGCAGAGCGGCCAAAGCTTGGGGCTCAAACTTGGCATAATCATGGACAATTTCCAGTAAAGTTTCTTCAAAGTCTTTCTTCAAAGACCCCTTTAGGTCAGCATGTGATACCCTCTATCCTCTTAGTCCGTCTTTGAATGGAGGAATGAGTGGAGAGCCATCTGAGAGTGCTACAGGTTCACTAACTTAATGATGAATAAAATGCAGTCGTCTTCTTAGTAAAGATAGAATTACAACGTTATCTAAAATTAGGGTTATGCATGTTTACCAACACTTCAGGATAAGGGTTGTTTGTTTTATTCTTTGACGTTTAACAAAGTGTAAAGTGTAGTAGTGGTTTCTTCTTAAATTAGTTGAGCTGTTCATTTCGGGCAGAGCAGAGCAGAGCAGAGCAGAGCAGAGCGCTCCAGCTATAACAGGCTGAACTTGTGTTTTCTAACTTGTACAGTGGGAATCAAACTGACCACAGACACAGTTCTTCATGGAGAAACAACCTTTAATCTGTTCACAACCACATTTTAAACCAGCAGGGGGGCGACAGATCCTGTGTCTCTATAACATTATACAGTCGCTGCTTCGTCGTTGTTGTTGTTGTTGTTGTTGCAAAGCACGACAAAAAACACACTACTATATAATTTGTCGGCTGTACGAGTGTTTCACAAATACCACGCAGCGAGACGGGCTCAGTGCGGGCGCTGCCTTCACTGCACAGACATGATGTCGGATCTGCGGGTTGCACACGTCAGATTGAACAGGTGTCGAATTTACATGGCAGAGGATAAAATCCTGTCAAGTGTCGGCTTTGAAACGCTGACCTCACCGCTCCACCCCGTCCACACCGCATTACTCACTTGATATCCTGACAATGGTCGATGCCGAAGTGAACCACAGAGCCGTCACCGAGCTCTGCAGCTGGAAGTGTTAGAATAGTGATGGCTAGACAGGTGTGTGTGTGTGTGTGTGTCTGGAGTGAACACAGACACCTGAACTACAGCTTTCATGTATCATAACAGGCCAGTAATTGATATGAAATAGCTGTAGCAGGTGCTGCAGACATTGATTTTGAAGGGGGCGGTTCACACAGATGGACTTTCAAGCCCTGAGAAAGTGCTTTAACTCATGGTTGAGCTGACAGATGCTGCCCGACTGGAAATCACACTGTAAATTACTGCAAAGTTACCTCCTGGAAAAGTTTGTCACTTCACTGGTACATACAGAAAGAACATGAAGTGCAAGTCATGATAATAAACCTTATATAAATAGCACATTTTGCCTCAGAAACATAAAAACAGGTTAAAACGAAAATAACATTCAAACAAGATGGGATAATAATATTAAACACAATAATAATACAATAATAAATCATTAAAATAAAAGAAGTGCTTACATGAAGAATTAAATCAGCATTTAAAGGTGTTAGCCTATAGATACACAGAGAAAATACACTGGATATACTGTGTCAGTGGTGTAAAGGTCAGTTCAGAGTCAACAACAACACAGGACACAAGTCATTTCAGAGCAGCTGAGATACAAAAACTAGTTGTTGATAGTCTGTTTATATCCGAACGCTGAGCACCATCTGTGTCGTCTCTGATGCTGTTTTATGTCAGAATTCATATTTTAACAGTTCGGTGGAAGAAACAAACACTTAACTTGCACTTGAGGCTTGAGCTCAGATGTTTGTGGCGACGGCGGTGGAGGTTAAACTGGATCACAGGACAAATCCGTGGAGGGATGTTTAGTTTCAGAGGAGCAGAGTTGGAAATAAAGTTCAAAGTTCAAGAAATAACACATTGTGAAGTTTTATCCCCTGGATTAATGACATTCAAAATCAAATACTTAATGTTATTATTGTTTAATGTCAATGTATTGGCTTCATTAAGGTTATAAAGTTGATAAAAAATTATGCTAATGAGGCACCAAACAGGAAGTAGCTGAGCGTGGAGGTGAATGAATGCGCCAACGTTACATCCATAAGAGTGGAGAGGAAAATAATTTCAAAATAAAACAGGAAATCAGAACAAAATAAAGTTTTTTCTTCCTACAAATGCTCAACAAGAGCATGATGGGAAATGATCACAAAGGAATTTAGTCATAGGCTTAAACAGTGGCTCTGCAAGATCACCAGTCTTATACATCTTTTATATATTATATATTTAAATAATATATAATCTTATAGACTGAGTCACACAAACACACATTTTTTTACTCGTGCTTTACCACTGAAGCAAGTAAAGGTTTAACTTTAAAAGATCTGCAGCCTATAATATGCAAACTATTTAAATGTTACATACAACAGTCATTATTTCAGATAAACACATTGCTGGTATGAAGGGCTGCAAGTCATCAATGTTTAATTTGAGCAAACACGACACATTTATGTCCTAATTTTAGTCTGGACGGGCGTCTGAACCGTTTGTCTTCAGGTGACGATTACAGACTTTGATTCACTGGGCTGGAAATCTGACTCCGAGGGTCGACTCTGTCAAAACTGAAGCTGTGATTAATGGACGAAGCCTTCAACAAGTCCCTTCTCACAGCCCATGTGGCACTCGCCCCTTAAATATTCAGCTTGATCTAAGAGTGGCCTGACCCGCTCCCAGGGGTCAAAGGTCAACTATAGAATGAAATATGGCCCGGAGCTCGTGAGAAGCTTCTCAGTTTACCTCAAAGTTTTGAAAACAGGACACAAAAAGGGCGGGAGGGCTGGCTGTTTTTTTTTCTTTCACTTTCCAAGATGTGCAACCATGAATTAGCGTGCGTGTTTGATGCCACAGTTATGACACAGCAGTAAAAGATCCAACGGGGGGATTCACTGCATGGCCGACTGACAGATATCTCATTTGTGGGATGACTCGGCGATGTTATTTATGTTGCTAAGAGCAAAGAAGAAAAAAAAATCATGGGACTTTGAGTTAAGTGGTTATTTAAGAAAACAAATTCAATCACAAAGTTGGGGGGAGGACAAGGAGGAGGAGGAGGAGGAGGAGGAGGAGGAGGAGGAACCACCGAGAAAGGATGTGTTCATATGTGAAAGAGAAACCAGGCCAAGGCCCTCGGTGTGTGCAGCTCTGCTGATCAAATCAGAGCTGCAGACAAAGGGAAGGAACATCTTTTAAAGCGTGTTTTATTGAAAGCCATAAAAAAGTGGTCAGGATGAATTGTGTCTCTGGGGAATCGGCTCGAAAATCTGGATATAAATCTCATGCTTCCCCCCTCGAGGTAAACAAACATGTGCGACTCCATCTATTGAGCAAGTTATATATATATATTTTATTTTATTTTTTCTGAAGTGTTAATACTCTCACTTCACAATAGAGTGTGTTTTTCTTTTGCTTTGCGCTGTTGTGGTAAGCAAGGCCAATTTAATAGCAGCGCTCTGTTTATCCTCCCCCCGCCTTTCATGCATCGGTTAGACCCCGTGTAGATTTATTATGGTTTCTTTAAAGTGTGCAGCGCTGCCATATTTTTTTTTATTTTATTTTTTTTGCCATCCTTCAGGACGAGTGACCTCAGATTCCTGCAGTGTTGTTTAAACAGGGAGTTGGGCCCTCGACTGGAGCGACTCCCAGGCTCTCGCCGCCTCTCTCTGGGCCCGGGCAACAGCGCGCAGGAGGCGGCGGCGGCGGGAGCAGCAGCAGCATGAGGATGATGAAAGCCAGACGTGACGTCCCACCTTATCTCTCCTGGGTGTTTCCACTCCAAACATCACTCCAGTGTGGAAAAGATAGAAGCAGAACCCAGTTTTTCCTCCTCCACCTCCTCCTCCTCTCTTTCCTTCCTTTGCCTGGATTCCTAGAGCTTTTGTGTTTGACCAGGATGTGACTCAAATGTGTTTAGTGGAAGGAAAAAAAAAATAAAACACTGCTGCTGATGACAGGCAGGTCTGGCCGACAGGTGACAGTGTCAGACCCAGTTCCTCACACCCTTTAGTAGCTGAGCTGCTCCACTTTCTTTGATTTTTTTCCTCTTTTTCCTCCTCCTCTTCTTTCAAACAAGGAATGAGGTGCAATTTTTATGGCTTTACCTTCTCTCTGCAGACGCCTCTTTAGTGCAGGAGTTTCAGTTTCCATGCAGCCGAGGCAGCGGCAGCAGCAGTGTGTGCTGCTGCCATCTAGTGTCAGCAGCACGGTGCCAACCTGGCAGAGACTCACCCAACACCAGCACCAGCACCAACACGACTGGAACCTCCGACTCTGCAGAGATGATGACGCTCTGACTGACGCTCATTCACAAAGTGAAAATTACACATCGGCGATGAACTTCACCCCCCAAGGTTGTTGTAATCCCACAGCGACAACATGTAACCAGCAGCCCGAGGAGGAAGAGGAGGAGGAGGAGGAGGAGGAGGAGGGAGGGTTGTAAGTCTAAGTGAAGCAGACATATTTGATTTGAATTCATGCAAACATTTCCACTATGGTGGGGAGACCACAGCAATGAAGATTATACCGAGGCCTCGCTCTGTCCATATGGTGCAGAAAATAACATGCTGCCTGTGAACGCCACTTACTGGATGTTGTATAAGTCCACGTCACAATTTTTTTATTTATTTTTTGGACTCTAACACAACTGTATCATATTTTTTTTTGCTCTCACACCATAATCAGATGAAGGCCTTCTGCTGTGTAGCCCGACTACGAGTTTTTTTCCCTTCTTCTGATGCTTTATTGCAGGTACTTGTAGTTTAGAGTCATGGGCAACAAGCGCTACACGTCAGTGCCTCCTGGGAGCGATGTATCATTTCACAGCATCTTAAAGAACAACATGGGCACAGACGCAGATGTGTGGAAATGGGAATTGCAGCCGGCGACTAAAAATAACCCAAAACTAACACAGCATGAGCTTCAAGGCGTACAGAGTGTCTGTGTCTGTGTTTCAGTGTGTGTGTGTTGTGTAGAGGAGGCTGGACTTTCCAGTGCGTGGATATGACTTCTTGAAAGTCTTCATCAATGCCAGCTCTGCAGATTTCAGAGCCCCCTCCTCTTCACCTTCTTCTTCTTCTTCCTTCGCCACTTTTCATT
The DNA here is from genome assembly GCF_045865225.1 of Trachurus japonicus. NCBI lineage: Eukaryota > Metazoa > Chordata > Actinopteri > Carangiformes > Carangidae > Trachurus > Trachurus japonicus. The sequence continues at coordinate 10,137,037 of NC_140916.1, forward strand.
CTCCATCCAGGAGCCAAGACAACATCTCGCTCTTTGAAGGGACAACTCAGGAAAATCCAATTCTCATATCAACAATTTCTGAATTACCTTATCCCTAAATCCTCCACGTTGGGACACCACTTCATAATTGCTCGACTTTAAGTACAAATAAATGACGCGTGTCCTCGTGTCGGAGCAGCGAGCTCACAGGTCTCCTCCTGACGTTGCATGTAGTATTTATGTCCTGTAGCTGAAGTAGGGTGGTAAAATATTTTAAAGAACTTTTAAATCACTTAAGCCGGGCATAAATCACGGCGCTGCCCTCTTAGCCTGTGGCACATTGGCAGCGATTAGGATAATACGGCTGAGAGAGAGAGAGAAGGAGGCACCGACAGCGCCTCCTCCAAGATGAAACCCAAGCCTCGGCTGAATGTGGAAAAAAGACGGCCTGGAGCTGCCGCGGCAACGAACACCCGTGGAAACGCCGAGAATAAATTCATCTAGTCCTGAAAATTGTGAAGCCTCCAACTGCTCAAGGTCTCTGAGAAAAAGAGGAGGAGGAAGAAGAAGAAGGAGTGGGTTCATTTATATGAAGTTAACATTAAAAACACAGAGTTGTCGCCCATTTCCTTGCTCCTGTTTTCCACTTGTAGTTTTTTTTTTTTTTAACGGGGCGGCCTGGCTGCAGAGGTCGGCTCCAGGGGTTTGGCGACGGAGCGGCAAGAACAGGAGCGAGTGAATGAGGTCCCTGATGAGGCCTTGGCTCCTGGGTGCCGACCGAAGGGCCCCGGAGAGAGTCGCCACCACTGCAGCTGCTGCTGGTTGAAAAGCCCAGGCAGAGTTAACGGCGTGCGGTCTGGAGGTTTTGGACCAGGACTGTGGAGGACATGTAGTTCGGAGCGCACTTGGACAAACTTGGACAAACTTGGACGCAGGAGGCTGAAATCCTGACTCTACAATTTATTTGTTTGCAGAACTGAAATGAGCTGATAATCACAACCAGTGTGAAGTTAAAAAAAAAAAGCTGCTTGGCATCACAGAGGAGAAACTACACAGTGTTTTTGTTTTAATGATCAGTTTTAAAACTGTATTAAAAACCCAGCAGATTTCACAGAGCTGCTGCCGCCACCGCTGCAGCGGCGTCTCCACTGAAGTTTGAGTCTTTGCCCTTTTTATCTTAATCGCTCTGTGATTTAAATGTTAAAGGGATAGTTCAACATTTTGGCAAACTGGCCCATTGCCATAATCCCTATAGTCATAGCAGTAGGTTTGTTACCTTTAATTGTCGGTGCAAGCTATTTTTAGAACGGCGGAGTAGAGCCGTGAGCTGCTCAGAGCTACGCTACGGAGGCTATTGTGATTTCTTGGTTTCCCTCATCAAACTCATCAAATACACAATCCAACAACTCCAAAATGCTCTGGTGGACAAGTTGTGACCTGCACATTCACCACGCTATGAGATAATAACACAACGTTACCAGACAGAGTTGTTTTAGAGGTAAATTCATGCAAAACCACTGATGCGCGTTTCCATCGGGGGCAGTTTTTCATCAAGCAGTCTCTGTATTTACCTCTAAAACAACTCTGTCTGGTAATGTTGTGTTCTTATCTCATAGTGTGGTGAATGTGCAGGTCACAACTTGTCCACTAGAGCGTTTTGGAGTTGTTGGATTGTGTATTTGATGAGTTTGATGAGGGAAACCTAGAAATCCCATGAGCCTCCGTAGCGTAGCTCTGAGCAGCTCATGGCTCTGCTCCGCTGTTCTAAAAATAGCTTGCACTGACAATTAAAGGTAACGAACCTACTGCTATGACTATAGGCATGATGGCAATGGGCAAATTTGCCAAAATGTTGAACTATCCCTTTAATGTAACCACAGAGGAGCAGGAGATACAGATCCTTCAGACGCGCCTGAAGATGTATTCACATATAGCGACTGCCCTGAACTGCACCACTTCACTTTCATTCTTCTTTCTCACTGTAAATCCCCGTCCAAGATACACCAGGAGGCCACAGAAGCGCCCGTATATTCCTTGGCACTGCTCCTCCTCCTCCTCCTCCTCCTCCTCCTCCTCCTCCTCCTCCTCCTCCTCCTGACGAGCCCGACGTCAGCCCCACAAATTTATATGATGCACAAATTGCAACGCAAAAAAGAAAAAAGAAGGAAAGAGACGAGGATAAGCAATTAAAGGCACGGTGTGTTCGGGGTCCCGCGGGAACGTGGCGCCGAGGTACCTGAGCAAGCAGAGAATTTACAGCCCGGCGGGGTCAAAGGTCAGGGTCGCACAGGGGTGATATTAGGGGGAATCAAAGGTAGCGATGAGGCCTCTCCCTCTCTCTCTCTCTCTCTCTCTCTCTGTCTCTCTCTCCCTCTCGAGGGAGGTCAGCGGTTTCAGACGGAGAGACGAGGGTCGTAATTTTCCAAAAGAAACGGTGGAAACAACGGAGTAAATATTAGGGTATTTTACAGAGTGTGAACCCGCGCCCAGTGTATATTGTTCTTTAAGTTCAGGTAATTACTACCTCGCCGCCTCCTGCTGCTTCCAACGACCGTGCACCTACCTGCACATTCATCACTAACCAGCAGCAGCTGGACTCATGAACAGATGTGACCGAGTGACGAGCCGCTGATCTCTCTCTCTCTCTCTTTTTGGGTTTTGGGTAACACTTTATATTAAGTACACATTAAGCATTAGTTAAGCATTAATAAATATTGAATTCTTCATTTATATCGCATGAATACTCATTAGTATAAGTTAGTGCCTATCAATGGTGAGTAAAACTGTATTTTTAAACTAAATGAGTATTCATATGTTATAAATGATGAATTCAGTATTTAATGCTTAAAGGTACCATCCCGGGCGGCTCATTTTGTGGCAAAAATATAAAAATCTGAGTATATCGGTTAAGTATTAGACAGTAATTGATGCTATTAGTGGTTTGACATATCAATGACGAAATTTGGTCATCTGTGTAAGGAGTAGGGACTAAAATTTGGCCGACCAATCAAATTAGTCTCAGTTCAACTTTGGTTGGATGGCCCGTCTGTCAGTCAACGCGCACGCTGTTCTGCTAGTATGCAAGCACTTTGATTGTAGCTACACTTTTTCACAGTACATCACAGCCAGCCAGCCAGCAGCTAGAAAGCTAGGAATTCGTCATGGCACAGCTAAAGGACCAGCCGGATATCCAACCTCCAACTGCACCTCCTAATCAACCACCACCCAAAAACCTAACACTTTTATTGAAAGTATGAAAGACCGTCAGAAGTTACTTGGCTCGTTTTCTCCCTCGGGATTGCTGAGGTCGCCCGGCAGATCAGCTCAGTGGAGTGGCTGCTGCTGCTGCTGCTGTGACAGCTGCCATGGTCCCTGTACTGGGGGCTCACACAGACTCTGCACTTCTCCCAAACAACGGAGCAAATTTCCTAACAAAGGTTATAAACTGACCACAGACTCTGGATTAAACTGTGACGTGTTAACAGTGCTAAAGCCAGAATTAAAACAGCTTTTAGCAGCTTTATTGGCTGTCGGTTGCCACAATGCTAATTTCTGTTAGCCCGTCTATGAGGTTTTGCATTATGTTAGCATTAAGCTAGCGGGCTTTATGCTTAGTTGTAATAGCCTACTGGCTGTGTGTGTTTTGAACGTTGTTTAAAACTATGTACATCTTTGATGCTTAAATATATATATTACCGCTTAATACTCCTCTTTTATTTTATGTATGCTGCTATTTTTTATGCAGCCTTACTGTCGGTTGCCGCGGGCTAATTTCTGTTAGCCCGTCTATGAGGTTTTGCATTATACGTTAGCATTAAGCTAGCGGGCTTTATGCTTAGTTGTGATACTGGCTGTGTGTGTTTTGAACGTTGTTTAAAACTATGTGGGTTTGATTGAACATCTTTGAAGCTTAAATATGTATATTACCGCTTAATACTCCTCTTTTATTTTATGTATGCTGCTATTTTTTATGCAGCTTTACTGTCGGTTGCCGCGGGCTAATTTCTGTTAGCCCGTCTATGAGGTTTTGCATTATACGTTAGCATTAAGCTAGCGGGCTTTGTGCTTAGTTGTGCTGGCTGTGTGTGTTTTGAACGTTGTTTAAAACTATGTGGGTTTGATCGAACATCTTTGATGCTTAAATATAGCCTATATATTCCCACTTAATATATTGCTTTACTCCTCTTTTTATTTTATGTAGGTATTTTTACTGTAGGGCAGGCTAATCTTGACAAATAAAACCTTGAAGCAAAAAGATCTTGCCTTTTGTTTGAGAACTGACATTTGTACAATAATTCAGTAACAGTTGTAAATGTACCTTTGTACAATTTATTTTTTAATATTTTACCGTTCAAAAGCAAGCTCAGTGCTGTCTGTCCCATAGAATAACATGACAGTGGCAGCCTGCTGTAGCCGCTCTGATGCCCTGCTTGTGGTGCAATACATACAACAGTCTCCGGCTGCAATGAACACCGAGCAATGGGGGCGTGGTTTTTGTGATTCCTGATTGGACGGAGGGGCGGGTGTGCGATTCGAAAAAGAAATCGTTAGTCCAGTAAATCCAGCCGCCCGGGATGGTACCTTTAACTATAAGCTTAAGGCGAGACACTACAAGCAAAAACACAGTTTTTTCATGCACTGATCAATTTTGAGATTTTGGGCTATTTTTCTTCCTTTACATGTCGGCCATTCTTTCAGAAAATTCAAAAGAAATGGTAGAAAATCCACATTAAGGTGGTTATTTGACTTGATTTTGTCTGTTTTTTTGGTAGATTTCTCCTAAATTCACCAAAAGTTAGTCTGACCCATGTCATGTCAGGTATCACTGTAAAGCTCTCTCTCCTGAACAGTGCTCCAAAAATGGTCATATCCGCAACCAGTCGTAAAAGTATGATTTACATTAACAATCTATAGAATTTTACAGTACAAGTCTTTAAAGGCCGTTTTCTCAAAATGAGTTTTTCCTCAGACTCTGAGCCCGAAATCTCCGCTTCAGTTGATATATAATTCATAGCCTGATTTATACAACATTTTATTCCTAAAAACATGGAGAAATTTGATTTTTTTTAAGGTCTGGTGACAGTATCTTCTCTTTTTTTTTTTTTTATTTAGTGATAAAAAGAGATATCCATAATCCCCTCTGTAAAAACTTCTGACTCTAATATGCCAACAAAATAAAACAAGAATTTTGAAAGTAGCTTTATCCATTTTTCAGATTTCGGTTCTGGAAATGTATGCAAATTAGCGCATATTTCATTAGATATTGCCACATTTACATATTAAACATAAAATTTGACAAAACTTGTAATACAAGAAATATTTGTCTTAATGTAAGTGATAAACTTGGGAAGTTTCATGGTGATATCTGTTTCCCCTATTCACCTGTAGTGTCTCCCCTTAATAGTGTCTACTTATTATAAAATGTTACTGAGTTTTTTTTTTTTTTTTTTAAAGTTTTGACTTATTATGTAACATTATGTAACATTTGAACTTTCTCTATCTCCTAAAATAAACAGCCACAGAAAACTAATAGTGAAAATCAGAGACGCAAAAACAATATAAATCCACAAACACTTTAAACCCAAACTAAAATGTTTATCCATGCGCTGCCAGCACGTTGGAGTTTGCTTCTCTTCCTCTATCTCCTCCTGGCAACTAAAGGGAGATTAATAATATTGTGTTGGAAGCGCTTTAAGGTCAAACTTTGGGAAAGTCGGTGGTTTTTAGTTAAATATTGAGAAAATCAACACTTTTTTTTTATTTTTTCCAACGATTGAACCAAAAAACCTCCATGTTTCCTCGGCCCGGCCTCGACCGGCTCCGGCTCTCTGCGGTTCGACCACCTCCATTAAACCGAACTCTGAGAATGTCACACTCCAACTCTGGATTGGCACCGAGCTGCAGCTTCATGTCGTCCAAACACCAATTACTGTGTGTGTGTTTACCCCACACACACACACACACACGCCACACACTTCCCGGTTTAGGAAGGTCACAGTGAAAACAATTAACACCTGACATTAACAGTGTCATAACTCTGCAGTGAACATATAACAACCTAACGTGTGTGTGTGTGTGTTTGTGGACAGCAGCGATGATGCCATGGCGACGCGACTCCTCCATGTTGGTTGTTGACATCACAGATGTATGTGTGTGTGTGTGTTGTGATTGACACAACTGTTGATGCACACACTCACGCTGCCACCATAGTTTGTGGTTTTCAAGTCACAGTTCAATCAGTGACGGCTGCAAATCATAGTTAAGATGGCAGCTACACACACACACACACACACACACACACACACACACACACATTATATACTTGGGTTTGACAGAGGTTTTAACAACCACAGTGTTTACAAGTGAACTTTGAATGGAGGATCAAATAAAGTGAATAACTGAAACTCTTCTTTATATGATGGATATATACTGATAAATATTGACAGATACTGATAGATAAATACAAACTGACTGATTGATATGTACTGATTGACCTTTACTGATGAATACTTATTGATGCGTACTGTTACTGTTACTGATAGACATCAATTCTGAGTGATGCTTACAAATACATACTGATTGATTGATAATGATTGATACATACTAGTTGATATGGCTAGATACAGAAAGACACACTGTTATATAGACACCAATTTATGCTGATACATTCATACTGATATAGATAGATAGATGGATAGATGGATAGATGGATAGATAGATAGATGGATGGATGGATGGATGGATGGATGGATGGATGGATGGATGGATGGATGGATGGATGGATGGATGGATGGATGGATGGATGGATGGATGGATGGATAGATAGATAGATAGATAGATAGATAGATAGATAGATAGATAGATAGATAGATAGATAGATAGATAGATAGATAGATAGATAGATAGATAGATAGATAGATAGATAGATAGATACGATACGATAGATACGATAGATACGATAGATACGATAGATAGATACGATGGATGGATAGGATGGATGGATGGATGGATGGATGGATGGATGGATGGATGGATGGATGGATGGATAGATGGATAGATAGATAGATAGATAGATAGATAGATAGATAGATAGATAGATACGATAGATACGATAGATACGATAGATACGATAGATAGATACGATAGATAGATACGATAGATAGATACGATGGATGGATGGATGGATGGATGGATGGATAGATAGATACGATACGATAGATAGATAGATAGATAGATAGATAGATAGATAGATAGATAGATAGATAGATAGATAGATAGATAGATAGATAGATAGATAGATAGATAGATAGATACGATACGATAGATAAGATACGATAGATGGATAGATGGATGGATAGATGGATAGATGGATAGATAGATAAGATACGATAGATAGATGGATGGATAGATGGATGGATAGATAGATGGATAGATAGATGGATAGATAGATACGATACGATAGATAAGATACGATAGATAGATAGATGGATAGATAGATACGATACGATAGATAAGATACGATAGATAGATAGATAGATAGATAGATAGATAGATAGATAGATAGATACGATACGATAGATAGATAGATAGATAGATAGATAGATAGATAGATAGATACTGTTTGATAGGCTACTGATACAGTACATACTGATGGATGGATACATACTGATTGATACTGATAGATGGATACACACCGTCTGATACAGATAAATACTGATAGATACATATTGATACATAAGTTACATACTGATTGATACCGATAGATGGATACACACCGACTGATACTGATAGAAACTGATGGATACTGATAGATACTGATGGATACGGACAGACAGACACATCAGGCAGTGATTTGTCTGTGTGTATATTTACAGACATGTGCTGTTAATATAACGTTAATGTCACACCAACACAGGAAGTACAGCTTCTCCTACACAGAGGTCAGAGGTCAGACAGTGGCCACCTGGTGCTGCTGCATCTTATGTTTCTCGACTGTTGCACAGCACAATGCATGAAAAGTGAGGTTGCTAATGAAAATGGATATTTGTAAACGGTGCAGGTCTTTGTGTTTCTCTTCCTCATCCCTCATGTTTAAGTTCCCACCACATTCCCGATAATAAAAAAAATTTAAAAGAAAAGGAAAAAGGAGGAATCATATTAGATTTTCTTTGTGGTCGCGGGCCATAAACCTTAACCCTCCAATCAGGGAGACCTGCTCGTCTGAGCTCATGGTGTAGTAATGCAATAACACAAACATCATACACAAAACAGTCCCTTTATGCACCGAGCACCTGTTTGAGGAGAAGTTGCGTGCAAAAGCATGGAGCGCGTTCAAAAGCGGCGTAATCAAGTGTGTGCAGATGCGATGGTTTATTATCTGAAATGATACTTGGCGATGAAGCCATTCATCACATTTGTTGAAAATTAATTTTTTGCAAAAGTCAAACCTTTTATTAAATCATGCCGTGACGCTGTGCAGCAGATTCCACATATGGCTCCCAGAGCTCTTCACACGACTTTACATAGGTGTTACCACATTACATGGCAGCGCTACAGACGGACGGCGTCCCGCGCCAAAGTAAACAGTCGTGGTTTGATTTATTCAGAGGTGATATATTCTTAAAGCTGACGGCTCCGCTGCCAACCCGGCCCAGCGCTGTGCCAGAGTGTTGTTGCCGTGGATACACGCATGATGCAAGCAGCAGATGTGAAAAAAGTGACAAAGAAATTAAGAGCAGAAACGAGATCACAGTGACGAGGATCCAGACTGTTGTAAAGAGGCCAGGCTTCAGTTCAGCTGACAGCTGTGTCACATCTGGGCCCAGAGCCAGGCGACTGCACAGGTTGACGGCAGGTCAGTGTCACCTCAGCTTCCTGTTTACCTCACCTTGTTTCATTCAGAGACGATGACACGACATGAGACGAGACATGAGCTCCTCTTTGAATCAGCTCAAACTCGTTTGAAATGTTTGAATAACACTGACCTGCACTGATACTGTATCACTATCAGTGTAACATCCCATAATTAACACAAGGCCACATGACAAGTGTAGATTTCCTGGTTGGATTTGTCGTGTTGTCATTCTTTAGAAAATCAGCATCCTGCCTCATTATGGTCATCCATCTATCAATCTGTCCGTCCATCCATCCATCCATCCATTCACTTTAACCCCCTAGACATTTTTCATTGAGTCACTGTTTTACTGCAGCAGCTTGTAACTTTGTTAAAAAGGGTGCTATATAAATAAGGGTTAGGGTTAGGGTGAACACAGACAGACATGTGTTTGGACTGTGGTGGTAGGAAGCTGGAGAACCTGAGGAGAACCCACACATATGCAAACCAGGGATCGAACCCAGAACCTTCCTCGCTTTACATGTAAAATATAAAAAGAGAGAGAAACAGGTCTTTACTGTGATGTAGACATGGGAACTGGACTGAACATCATGGCTGTGGTGATGTTTACACACTTATACATGTTACAGGTTTTAGAGGAACTGACTTAAAGGGGAATGATGCAAGGCCGTTCGCTTTTTCACTGTTTTGCTAACCCTCCTCTCGTTCATGTGCATTTGTTTACAACCAAGCTGGCGAAAAAAGCGGTGATAACATATACTATATTACGACATGTGTATTTGTGTAGTCTTAACCGTCATAAACAAAAGATTGTCGGTTATGGAGCGCGTTTGTGCCACGGTGCTGCAGAGACGAGAGCTGGGACACCGGGGCGGCGGCGAGGTCGAGTAACTACACTGATGTTGCGAGGTTGTTTTTCAGCCGTGAGACACCAGGTGGAAGACAGAGAGCCTCCGTTCTCACTAGTAACAAGTCACAAGTCATGTAGTTAACTATCGCAATTACTCGGGAGCTTTTTATTTAACTCATTGAGTGCCATTGACGTCTATGGACGTCAATCAAAATCCAACGCTTGAGTGCCAATGACGTCCATGGACGTCAAACGCAGTTTTCAAACACAGTTTACAAACAAATGTTTTTTTCCCTAGTTAAATAGAGAGTCTCCTCTTTCCTTTGAGCTGTTTGGTGTTTTCAGAGTCATAGTACAAAATATTCTCTGGGTCTTGACATATTACTCAAAATGCCCCAAAACGCTGGCACATGGCACTGACCATTTTATAAAAGGTCTGGCACTCAATGAGTTAAGGTAAAAATGTAGCATTGTCACGGGAGAAATCTTGCTTAGTTCCTCTTTAAGGTTTCAAAGTCATCTAAGACACCTCTTATCAAACAGTTATAATCCAGTTTAGAGATCCATAATCTCAGGTTACGTCCACACTGATACATTTTCATATTAAAACTCTGCGTTTTCACCTCCTGTCCACACGACTCTGGAGTCATCCAGCAACAACAACAGAGACTTTTGGAAACGCTGCAGATCCCTTTTTATTTTGTCTTTGCTGCAGCTGTTTTCACCGCTGCATTTAAACTCTGCACCTTTTTGCTTTTTCTCGTTCGTAGGATCATTTGCATCAAATAAATTGCATAGTACTCGTTTATATTAGTGCATGTTGGTGTGAAAGTGCTGTAAACAGGACCAGTCATTTCTTCTTCCTCTGCTGAGGTCAGGAAGAGGACTCTCTCTCTCTCTCTCTCTGTCTCTCTCTGTCTCTCTGTCTCTGCTTCCTGGAAAACCCCAGTGTTGTCTGATTCTGATTTTAAACACCTCCTCGCTCCAAGTGACTCACTCATTGACTGTGTGCGAACAGGATGAGTGATTATAAAAGATAATGAGAGTGAAGCTGATGATGATCTTCCCTGTGAGCGATGAGGAGTTTTTTGGCCGAAGCGTCTCAGACTTGATGAGCGTTTGGTTCCGATCAGAAACGCAGGATTTCGGCAATTATGTTTTATCGTTTGTTTATTTGTTTGTTTGTGTTTTTGTGCCATCGCTACGATGATGCTGATGCTGATGCTGCTGCTGATGCTGATGAGAAAGTGCCTGGGCGACGCTGTCTGAGCCGATCTGGGCGCTTCACACGGCGTCGTCCTGTCACAGAGTCAACACAACAGACAACAAAACAAACAAACAAACTTTTTTATGGCAGCAGCAGATTTATGGGATGGCTCAGGGATGATGGAGGATTATTCTCCAGCTCCACACATACACACACACACACTCATACTGGAAAAACAAGAGGTTTTTTATCCTGATCGGAGCTTCCAGCGTTCAGAGTTGGTCTGTAACCTGCAGCTCTCTGGACGTGCAGCTCTTAATCACACCCAGCCCTTCTGCGTTCTGCACACCATGTTGACGTCTCTGCTCTGTGCCAAGTTATTGTTCGAGCAGGTAAAAACAACAGGGCTGCAGTCAATAGCAGGAAGCGAAGGCCTGGCCGGCCTCGCGGCGCGCAGCTTTTTCAACAGCGGAAGCGATTATTAAACACACGTCGGAGCCGCAGAGTTGTATTTCAGCACAATATTTGTCGAGTCACTTTTTGGCCCGGACGAAACGCTGTCCTTCATCACAAAGCCAAGAACGACACGACCTTCCAGGAAAACTGAGAGATATTCACATTCGCCGTGACAGTGGATGCACTGTCTGTTTCACACTCACAGCGTTCACCGAGCGTCTAGTTAAATAGACTGGGATCTGTTTAACTAGAGATGCAGCAGTAGCAGTTTCCCCTCCATCACTTCCAACACCTCCACTCAGGTACTCGCCAAAGACCAAACACCCACCTCCTGCCAATCCTCCCTCTTCTTCTTCTGCTGATGCTGCTGGAGTTGGTAACCAGTGCCATGAAACCTGCACAGAGTCTTTTTATGTAAGTTCACATGAGGAGCTGCTGAGTCAGCGATTTGCCATATTTGAGTGACAACAGCTTTATTTAATAATGTGGCGCAATCCGCTTAACACAATTAGAGTGATGCTGTTGATACCAGTCTCACAGATGAGGCCAGTGCATCCTGATCACATATCGGAGAAATTAGACCATTACTTATGCAAAATAGTAATTACAAGGGGGGAAAAAAGAAGAAAAAGCTCCTACATTTCCATTGGAGGTTATTCCAACTGGCACAGAACAAAGGTCACACCAAGACACCTCTGATTGATCCTGAATTCCTGTTTTAGTTCCAGTTCTTCAATAACAATTGGGAGCAACATTTTAATATAGTGAGGTATGGATCAAGTTGAGAGACTCACGTCAGGCTATTGAAATGAGGTCTGCTCAATCTGTTACTGCTTTAAAGTCACATCTCAAAACTTTATTTTTAAGAAAAGCCTTTGTTAATGTGTACATTTTAACTTCAATTACCATTTTATGATCATTTTTTAACAGTTTTATTGCTGTTACCTATATTTTCGTGAAACACTTTATAACCTTCTTCAGAAAAATTATAAATATTATCATTAATATAAATATTATAATTATTTTCCATCATACAATATCACACTTGGCATGTAAAAACCCCACAGTCAGCTTTACACATCTCTGTTCTGTATGGGTGTAATACTAACACTGATAGACTTAATAAATAGATGCCTCCTATACGATGCCGTAGTGTTTGTTTCATTAGGGTTATGGTTAGTGACCCTGAACGCACTGTTTTCTACTAATTCACTCTGCAGGCATCAGTCGACCACATTGTGTGCTGTATGTTGTTGAGTTTACGCTGAAGAGTGAAAGTTATCCATCCTGACTTCCTGTCTTTTGACCCGTACATCCGGACCTGATCTTGCTGTATTGTCCAGTTCTTCTGGTAGCTGAGCGGTTTGTGTAGGCGAAGACCATGAACTACGACCTTCAACCAGGAAGGACTGGTCACATGTCATTTCCCATCTCTGTCCCCTCATTTCCGTTCTCTTTGTTTCTATAAACGCTCAAATAAAAGCACAAAACTATACATCAAAAAGACGACATGAGGTCTGCAGCTTATCGAGGGGTATTGACGAAGGTTGGACAGTTGTTAACAATTATAAAAGATGGTTTTAGTTGACTTCAAAATAACAAAAACAAACTCAGTCCCAATGTTTTATCAACTGATCTCAACAAGCATTAAAGGATTTTTATTAAACCATCTTATTTTCACTGAATTATGAATCTCATTTAGTTTTCAGCACTGACACGAGGACGATGATGATGATGTGGTGAAAACTTGCTGATGCCTCTTTACTGATCCTCCAGGGGCCACGCTGAGAATTTCCCTGTGGTCGGAGGTCAAAGTGAAAATTTAGTGGGGTTACTGACTTTCCAGGAATGCGGAGCACTTCCTGACGACTGACCGTGGTGTTGTTTCAAAGTTACACAACAAATACTACATCCTTGTTTCTTTTACTTTTCTCCTACACAATCAAGAGAGACGCAGTGAGAGAGGTTTTGTGAAACTTGATCAGTTTCTGTATTAAAAAGCTGATTTTCACAATTGTTCCATTTTTCATTTTTTCCACTTTTCGTGCCAAAAAAAAAAAAAAACTGTAAGTATTCATTGTTTCTCATTAAACTGTATTCTTCTCTAAAAGAGCATTAAACCAGTCATGGGTGGGACATCTAAAGTTTCCAATGAAACCCAGACTGATGGAGTTATTTTAGAGGCAGCAGACCCACCGATGGCAGGGAAACTCTGGAACCGGTCGCTGCCTTTACATTAGGAATTGGCAGGTGTATAGACGTGGAGATGGATGGATTATTGAGTATCAAATTAAGGGCCAATTTGGGCCCCAATAAATCAGCCTGACCCCGGTGAAGGATTTGACTGTTGGATAAAAAGGGGGAAACAGAAGAATTCAATAAATCGTGACCGTGTAACGGCGTATGTGTCATGTGTTAAGTTTTTGAGGGGAATAATAAAATGCGGAACGTGCAGTTTTATAAACAAGATATTCCAGGTTCACAGGATGTAGTTTGACAGACGTGCGGTCGCTGATTTAAAACATATAAAATCTGTTTCAGGATTTTTAGCAATTACACACCTCAATCTGTTTTTAATCCTTAAAACATCTGTGCGAAAAACTCATCTGGTAATTGACCTACTTTATTATTTTCCAATGTAATCTGGTTGTTACATCTGATCAGATTATAATATTTGTAAATGTTTATTATATCACAGTTAGTATAACAATATTAGGCTACACGCATTGTATTCATCAGTAGATCTTTTTTGTAAATGTTTAAATCCTTTTCTTTTATTGTTCATTTGCTTCAATTATTAATCACAACAGTTGATTTAAAGTATTTTGAGAGTTGTTTTTGACAACATTTGCATTAATTATTAATTTTGATCTTTATTCTAAGGATTTGTCACAGCAGAAATGGACACCTGCTACCTTCAGTAAATTATTGATTATAGAAGCTTGTTGCTATAGCAACACCAACCAGAAAGTAGGCGAAGTCAAGTAGAGGTAAGTGCACCTACATTCATCATCGTGGTTACAATAAAAACAGTCATAGCTTGGTTACATTTAGGAAGATTGGGTTAAGATAAGTAGCCTATTTCCTTATTGTTGGATCTTATAATACAATATCATAGAGAATCAACAAACTGCTACTTTCCTACTAGTACGTTACACTTTTTCGTCTGCTCCTGTCATAAATACAATGACCACTAGATGTCGCCTAGCAACAAAAAGTAACTTTGGCTCTTAATGACCTAGCTGCTGCTATCTTAATTTGTTTTCTCTGCACTGTGTTTCAGTAAACACACTATTTTATTCAATAAAATTTCCCAAAAACTAAGCTCTTACAGAATTTGCTCACAGTCTGTTATAATATCCACACTAAGATTATACTGTATACTCCAATTTAATCATTTATTTTCCCAAAATTCTTCCTCAACGTTACGATATTTGTTACCATGCTAACACGGCTAACTTTGTCTGACAGTCAAATAGAAACAACATAAACAGCTACTTTCACATGGGAGTTGAACACCACTCTCCTACAACACCACACACAATCTGCTCCTGTCATACTTACTTTGACCACTAGATGTCACCTACCAACAAAATGTAACAATGGCTCATGAAAACCTGCTGCACAGACGACTTAAAGGTGTTCAGAAATGGCCATTTGTCGCGCCTTCTTCCATGAGCTTTCACGAGTTGCCGCACGAGTTTACCCGAGTAAGGAAAACTAATTTGATTGGTCGTTATTGAGCAGGCGGGATATTAAATGTTTGGAGCGAGACCAAGCTCGGTGTGTGTGTGCGTGTGTCTCAGACGTTTGATTGACGGATGATGGATCCAATATCAGTGGCTGATGAATCGTGAGCAGGGTGACGCATAATTCGTGTGCCTGCATCCAATGCGGAAAAAAACTACCCCACTTTCATCCCAGATGGGGGCTACATCGTCTGATAGATGAGTTATTACATTAATGTTAAGACCCACAGTGGGCTCAAATTCAGTTTTCTTTTCTGTACAGCTTTAAATAAAATAAAACCAAAAAGTCAAAGTGAAGTTTTTTAACAACTTGAATCACTTCTAGTTATAACATCCACGTTTATATAATCCAGTTGAATTTTGTCCTTTTTTTGCCAAACCAGGGCAAATAAAGTCCAATGGTTCCAGTCTTTAGATCAGGGCGGCGGCCACGTCCTGTTGTCAAATTGACAAATAGTTTCTCCGTGATTTCATTTAACAGCAGGGAGGAAGCTGTGAATGAGGAATTGATGAGAAGCCATTGTTGCCTTCTGAGTGTGATCTTCCACCATCGTGTAAATTGTCCTTTCATCACGTCGTGGAGGCGATGATTATACACACACACACTGTTGGGTCTTCGTGGGGCCCCGCTCCGACTCCCGGAAGACTTTACGTTTGTGTTTTGGCTACGGGCGCCTGATTGAAATTGTGCGCTCGTTCCAACTTCACATTGTTTATGTGCTTGTGCTACTACGTACGCGGCCGTGTTTAGGCTGAGGTGAAAGATTTCTTTATTTTCTTTCAGGCCTTGCCGCCGTCGTCCTGAATACCTTCATGGCTCTTTAAATCCAACGGGTTTCAGTCAGTGGAGTGTGCCGTCCGAGGAACCAGATCGTTCCCAATACATCAACATTCTTTATTTGGGCGTCGGTGTCTTGAAGCTGAGCGGATAGGAAACTCTACTAAAGTCCAATTTAATCTAAATTTTCATATAAAGAAATCCAAATCCTCGCTCGCACACGTTCGCCCCGCTGTGAGGTACCAGGTGCTGTAGCGCTCTAACAGGCGTGAAATGAGTCCTTTGCTGCAGAAAAGCTTTGAAAAGACCGAATGGACTGGGAAAAAAAAAAGAAAAGAAAAAGTCATGCAATAGTTTGACGGCAAAGGAAATATACCACATGATTTTATTCTTGGATTTCATCCTGATCGCTACCACAAGCGCTAATTAAATGGTTATCTCAGTGCCCTGTTTCATTTTAATTCCATCATTTCCATTTGATTTGTAACACATGGCTGAGGTATTTGTTCTTTTTCCACCAGTTTGGGAACGAAGAGGGCAGCAGCAGCTCAGCGCACGAGTCGATATTTACACCTTCTAATTGTCAAAAAGTGTATTTTCTTTGGGAAAGTGTATCTGTCGGCGTGTCACCAAATATACCAGACCGTTAACAGGTTAGACGTTTATGAGACTGGAATAAATAGAGTGTAATGTACTTGACAGGGGAAGCAGTGGAGTTAATGACATCTAGCTGCTGCTGCTCACATCCAGAGTCGGTAAAAACCCCTGCAGGTTTTCGACAAGGAGAAAGAAAAAAAACATACACACACACATAAAAAAAAAAAACCTGAACCAAATTGACAAATTGCCTTTTTATTGGTCCCGTCTTGGTGTATCCAGTGTTGTGTAACTCTCCTGTGGTAAACTCCACATGTGTGCACAGGTCAAAACCAAACTCATCCCTCTCAGTCTGTCTCACTTCATAAATCCTTCAGTTTTGTGGTGTAGTTTTTTGCGAATACAATAATATGTTGAAGGAGAGCGGTGCCAAGTGGTTTACGGCTGTCTGTCGTCAGCGTTTTCACGAACCAGATGGCGACAGGTGACAGTGAAATATGCAAGGAATTGTTCCTCTTTTGTTATTTACTGGGAAACAGATGTGGGACAAGAACAACAACTAATTTCAATGTAGTGTGTGTAACAGCGCCCTGTGTCTGTGCCACACGGAGTCTCAAAGAACTCAATATTAAATCAATATTCAGCTTTGGAATCAATAATCACGAGAAAATTGGGTAAAATGCACAAATAAAAAACTTATTTGAGAAACTATTAAAACTAGAGGCATTTTTATTGAATTTTATTTGAGTTTACACACGACATTTTACTTTGAAATGGCCTTTTATAGAAACCACTATAAACAAAAGTTATTATAAATTAGCCATAAAAGGCTGCTGTAAATGAATATCTGTACGCGCTGTCTAGCTACGTGGCTAATTAGCTAGTTTAATATCAAAAATACATTGACTCTTTATTGATGTTTTCATATCACTGACACTACTATTTGCACAAAATCTTTTAATCAAGCTGTTTCCAGATGTATCCTGTTAGTTCCTGATATCTCAAAAACAACATTGCCATAGTAACTCCATATTAACCCCAATAAACACAGTAACAATGTGCTTTTATTTTTGTCAAACAAAGCTCCTTGTGCTGCCTACTGAGGACAAAGCTTGATGTTTTGACTTGTGTTTAACCCTACACATGAAATATTCGCTTGATGGTGATTAACTGTTAGAGCACAGACTCTAGAGTGACACTAATTAAAGACAGGATTTATTAGCAAAGACTGATAAATGATGATTGATGAGTGGAGGCCATTGGTGGAGGAGAGGTGATGGAAACAGGAGCAGAGGCAGAGGGGGGTCAGAGGTCGAGGGGCTGGTTGTGGGACATCTGGGTGCAGCAGAGACCGGTTTTTCGAGGAGATGATCCCGGGTCACAAGCAGGTAGATGAGGGTTTGTCTGAGAAAAACAAGTCTGCAAGGTCTGCAACAGGTCTGAGGCCGAACAGACAGAAGTAATAAAGTGGTGAAGAGTCAATATAAAGCTGGTTTATGAGCTGATGGGAGGCAGGTGTGAAGACAGATTGGAAATCAGGTCGACAGGAACGGACGGTGAGAACCACGTCTACAGCAGAGAGAAGAGAGAGACACATGGAGGGAAAAAGACTGGAAACACACAGGAAATGTAGAAATTATAGATGAAATCAGTCTAACTAGCTTAACTTAGTTTAGCAAAGTAGGAATAACTGCCATCTCAGTCTCTAAGGCTGTCTTTACACTACAGGTCTTGATGCCCAGTTCCGATTTGTTGCTTGTATCCGATTTTTTTTACTGTCTATTTATTATTATTATTATTATCAGAAGTGACCCATATCTGACATTTACACATTTACACCTGCTTTGCCTGCGTGAAACAATGCCAGTGAACCTTTTCAAAGACGGGACATTTATTAGGTCACGTTATAATTCCATAATAATTACAAATAAAGGTGAGTCTGGTGCTCAGAGTTTATATTCAACACGTCACTGTTTAAATATTGAACATATAGTCTGTCCTTACAAAATAAAGTTAGTGAAGTGGCGGCGTGGAGCCGACCTGTTGTGGGATGAGCAGCTGACAGTGACGGTGACAGTTGTAGCACCGTCCAATCCTCCATCGCTCACGTGAGGACGGGACAAAGCCTCTTGGACAAATGTGTGGACATTGTTTTTCCTCTCTTGATTTCTAATCGGCTCGTTTCAGTTTTTGCCGGTTGGCAAACGTGAAATCTGGTGTTTCTCTCATGCGCTCTCTTTTTTTTTCACACTCCCTCAATTGTCCTCTGTCCGCATAGAAATTAATGTTATATGAAAACAAGAAAAAAAGACACGCTGACACATGAAAATGAAGCATGTAATAATTCCTGTGACAGTGACCACAACTGACCAAAGCACTCCAGGTCAGCCCACGTGTAAGTCACAGGCTACAGAGGTTCAGCGAAATGTGTGGGCACGTGAATTAATATTATTATTGATGACGTACTGTAAGACACACATGGCCAGGAAAGATCCGATCTGTCTGTTCAGACTACAGATGTATTGGCAGATATCCGATTTGTAGCTGATTTATTTCTACATATGACGGGGACCTGAATCTGATCTGACAATATCCGATTCCATGCGCATTTGTCCCGTTTACACATTAATGTTACAGATCCGATATGTGCCACTTTGAAAGAAAAAAAAAAGAAAAATCGAAATTCGGTCACTTGAACCATGTAGTGTAAAGACAGCCGTAGTCACTTTATTTAAGAGGATGAGTGGATGGATAGATACTTATTGAAAATATAGATAAACAGAGAGAGATATAGATACATAAATATAGATAGACAGAGAGAGATATAGATACTTATTGATAGAGCGATAGAGATAGATAGATAGATAGATAGATAGATAGATAGATAGATAGATAGATAGATAGATAGATAGATAGATAGATAGATAGATAGATAATGCACATAATGATCCATATCCAGTCCGCACGCTGTCACATCTGATTTTTATGTGTAAAATAATGAGCTCTGAAAAAGCATCAAATTGAAGTATGACTCACTGTATCTCCAGCATATTTTGCTTGGTTAGAATAAAACCTATAAAACCTATGAAGACATTTTCCCTCAGTGTCACTTCTCTCTCTCTCTGCATTGGGCAGAGCAGATTTATTTCACACCATCTGACACACGGCGTACGTTATGTAGGATATTGGATGGATGGATGGAGTGGCAGCACTTGGGCTGAAAGGAATGATGTGTGAATGCTGCTTGTATCCTAACGGAGGAGGAGGAGAAGAACCAAAGGCAACACAGACTTTTATTTTCCAGTGAGTGGCTCAACTCAACCTCCTAATTAAGCAGACACTGAATATCCCGACAAGTTCATCAATCAAACACGTCAAAGAAGCTGAGAGAAGTCGAGTCGGTCCAAATCAAACACCACAGAGGAATCTCCTGCGACCAGTTCATCCAGAGAGTAACTGGAATCCAAGGTGTCGTTATCATGACTGTGTGTGTGTGTGTGTGTGTGTGTGTGTGTGTGTGTGTGTGTGTGTGTGTGTGTGTGTGTGTGTGTGTGTGTGTGTGTGTGTTAATATCACTCAGCAGGAAAAAAAAGGTGGAAAAGTTGTGCAGGTCTTGTGGAAGGTGAAGGATTGTGAAACGTCTGCTGACAAATTCGACGTGTTGTTTATATTCATGTTTACTGTGGCGGGAGTATCTCAGCTCGTTATAGTAAGATGAGACATTCAACCCCCCCACCCCCCACCCCCCACCCCTCTCCACCAACCCACAACTTCTCTCATGCAACGTCTTGCAAGTTCTGGTTTTTTACAAGCGATTGGTTTTTACTCTTCCTGCCTCGTGGGGAGAAGCGGCTGAACACAAAGGCAGGAAATTCAAATCAGAATCACACTTATAATTAGATGGTGTGACCTTGAAATCATTAAATATGACGTATGATTGATCGCTAACGTGTCATACGACCGCAGAAAACTTTGCTTAGATAAAAAGAAAAACCTTATAAAAGAAGAATCAACTCCAACATCCTGCAGAATGAATCCTGCAGGCAAACGACATTAAAACAGATTAACGGCACAGTAATGATACGCTGTCAACAAGACGAACATCCTGATGGAGGATATTTTCACTTACTTGATATATTGCACTTTGCTCCCTGCTATACACATTATACCACATTAAATCAACTGATGTCATGTGTTGAACATATTAATATGATTAAAGTGTATAAACAAAGTGCTGGAGCTTTATTATACCTTGTATTCCCTCCAATAAAGCAAATAATACTCTGATACAATAAAAACATAAGAAGGAATCCTTTATTTACCTGTTTTTTTATGGAAACTATGTACTGTAGACCATCCATGTCAAAAAAATACATTATATATTTCCTTTGTACTAAATCCCTTAAGTCAAGTTTTGTAACTACATTTCCCTGCAGTTTTGTACTTATTTTTTGTTTTATCCAGGGCACATCACTTATGTAAACACACAGAACATTATACACATAATACAGGCTGCAGAAACAGCTCAACAACTTAAACCTATAGCATGTAAAATACGCATTAGCTACATCAAAAATCGATATGATTTAAATCACATCAATCAGTCCACCTTTATAAAGAAGTGAGTCTATAGCTCATTTTTTCAGCAGCTTATTGTTTATAACCCTTGGTTACATTTCGTTGCTGGGCGACTGCAGATTGTTCAGTTCATTTGAGATATGTCATGTTTAATTTTCTATACGAATATTGGTAATACACTATTTCATAATCAAAGCTTTGACCTTCTGGAGCGTTGTGAATATCTAGAACAAATACCATAGCAATCCGTCCCGACATCAATCACCTCTGGTGGTGCTGCTGGTCTTCAAGGTTTGACATGTATTATGACTTATGTAAAGAAGTACATTTAAATTACACGTTTTTCAAGTGTAACTTCTTAAATGTCTCTTTTTAGGGCCAAACTGCAGAAAAGATGTACTGTAAAAGTGAGGGGCCATGCACATTGACTCTGTGTGAATTTACTGCAGCGTCAGGTATCTGGGATGTTCCCACCATCTACTGTACCTCCACTCTGCTCAGGAGTGAACACTTAAAATGTCAGAGCTCGGTTCTTGGCTGAATTTAAGTGGAAATGAATTTAACATTAGGGTGTGAAGAGCTCGTATTTTTTAATCTTTGTAAATTGGAAAAATAAAATCCCTTCAGGAGTGAAGTGAAGTTTTTTGGACTCGGTGACCTCAGCTGTGCATAATTTTCATGCTAATTTACAGCTCACAGTGGAAGAATCCCAGCTCGAGGAAATCAATTAAGTGTGGGAAGAAAGCTGTACACAGCGAGGGCTGAGGTGTCAGGTAGCATCTTATTTCTGCTGTTTAATGATAACGCCTCAGGGTTACACCAGGTCAGACTTCATCAATAACGTCATGCATTGTTTAATAATGAATCACCAAATACTAGCTTTAGGTGCTATGGTCCTTTTACAGCTATAATAAATAGATGTATTATATTGCAGTAAAGACTTTCATGTTTTAATCATTTCGGTTTTAATGCAGAATACCTCATCCAAGTCTCAATACCAATTCCATAACATGGGTTTGTTTTTCAAAATACCTTCTTTTGGGAGATGTATTTTTCTAAAAACTCAAGATATTAAAAAGCTAAATGAAATATGAATGACATTCAAAGACTCACACAGATGAAAACCAATTTCTGTGGTGTTTTTTTCTGTAATACAAGAAACATAAATCAGTGAATTAAGCAGTCAGTGCCCGTGACTACTTCAATGACGGTTTCAAACAGTCATGGTTTTAGATGTCAAATAACCTGAAGAATCCCATCAACTCCCAGGGAATGAAAATCTGAAACATTACGAGAGTTAGCATTAGCACAACCACAAACACTGTGGTTGCCACTGGTAATCACAAGCTAACAAACAATATTAACTACACAAACTGCTCTGATTTTGGTATTAACAGACCCCTGAAGAGACCTTATTTTTATTTTTATTTATTTATTTTCAAGCTATATCATTTATATGGTTTAAAATGGAAGTAAGTGTACCTGTCATGTTGAGATGGATGGTGAGATTGACAACTGGAAAAACACCTCAACCTGTATGCACGAAAAAAT
The DNA here is from genome assembly GCF_045865225.1 of Trachurus japonicus. Taxonomy (NCBI): domain Eukaryota; kingdom Metazoa; phylum Chordata; class Actinopteri; order Carangiformes; family Carangidae; genus Trachurus; species Trachurus japonicus. Next base: position 10,159,636 of record NC_140916.1, read on the forward strand.
AAAAGCATATCTCTCCCAGTAGCCTACAGTTTCAAATACAGTCTCAGCACCAAGTGTTTTAGAGTTGATCTGCACGCTTTTGTTTAGAAAAGTGCTGATTCATTTTCCTCAGAAAAAAAGGCCTCGGAAAGTATTAAAGGCTTAAATCCAGTTTACAAACATCACGTCTCTTGGCTGCTATGGGCGGTAATATAAGATCTAGTGTTGTCTCTGTATGTGATTGTGGCTGTCAGGAGACATTACACACCTCTGAAATAAAAGCAGGATTGTTGTGACAGTGGACTGTGCTGCAGGAAGGTGTTCAGTCCTGTTTTGGTGGAGTTTCAGACCTGTAACAAACACAGTCACCACTGCTGATAGGCTACAGCTCATAAGCTCAGGATGGGAAAACATGAATTTTAGCAAAAAGGTAAATTAATGTATACTTTTTAATTCTTTATTGTCTAAGTCCAGGTCACATCAACTCATTATGGCATTGGGTATTAAAAAAGAAAAAGAAACGGCAAATTCAAAGAAATGGAAACTTGACATTTAAGTTAAATTAAAAGACAAAGATTAAGTATACAAATGTCTTTGTCAAACCTTGTACATTCACTGAGGACTACATAGCAGAACCAATTCTTATCCATGATTCTTTTTATTTATGAATTTGTTGTTACCATTGTGGTATAGTTTACATTCCACTCCAATCTGGAAAGTACAGTAATTGCCACATGGTATCAACTTTTTTGTTGGTGTTTCATTCTCACTCAACAGCTTTTAATTCTGTTTGGCAACATAGCTAACATTAGCAACAGTTTAGCACCAAACTTTATTCCTTTACCCACCAAGAGATGACTCTATAGAGAAACAGCAACCACCTTCTTTTGCTTCTCTTTCCATTAATTCTTTTCATCCACTGAAATTAGCATGCTAACCAGCTGCTGTCTGGCTGGAAAAACTTGTCATTTTCTGATACCGAGTCCAGTCTGCCCTGAAGTAACTTTTTTTTTTTTATGCCTTTATTTGATAGCCATAGTATAGATAGACAGGAATGGGGGAGGCAGAGAGAGGGGGAATGACATGCAGGAAAGTTCTGCCCGACGCGGGATTCGAACCGGGCAGCTTTGATGATAGGCTACTGGTTAATTGACAGCCATTGTTGCTACCGTTAATGTTATTGCTAGCTTTGTAGCGTTAGGTTAGCTACTTTTATTCTGTGTGACCCAAAATCTGAAAAATTATGAGTTTGCCTCAGAGGCTTTTGCAGTCTGTACAACAAAAACGCTTTAGCCTTTAACTCTCTTGTGTAATATTAAACAAGAAGCTCTCACATACGTGGCTAAAAGTAGCACACAGACGGCACCGATTTTCCACCCGATTCCCCCTTTTTTTCTTTTTTTTTTTTACAGTACGGCACAAAATCATTTCAAACTGTTCTGACAAGAAATGCACAATCTGCTATACGTGGAATATCTCCAGCGACATTTTGCCTCATAAACACATTTGCTGACAAGTTTGCTGATTTAAAGCGTCCAGTGGGAATCCTCAGCAACAACACGTCTTCCAAGAAAATCTGAGAAGTGCTGTGAGGCAGTAGGCACTCCGCTACCTATTTCTCTTGGCCTCTGGCAGTAGCGTGTTAAGATTAGTCATCCAGAGTTGTCACCGCTGGCACGCCTCGACTTTTACCAACCTGTGACATCATACACATGGAAATTAAACCCAGCGACCAATCGGCCGTAGCCAATTAAACTCCAAGATGTTTTGACCCAAACAGCAGTAAATATGGAATACTGGAGCAGATTTTGCGTTCCGGTTTGCATGAAGTCATGTCTCTTTACGCATGGATACCTGCTGTTTATCTCATTTTAAAGACACGCAGCCATTTTCTAATCTGTGTCAAGATTGAGGAAAAAAATCGCACCATCTTTGTAATGCTTTTTTCTGCCGATTGGATGTATAATTAAATTCAAATCTGCCGTTAACAGCCGCAGTTTGTGAAATCTCAAGCAGGAATAATGCAGATTAGCTGCTACTCGTGTTGTATATTTGTATTTCACCTCAAGAGTTCAACAAATCTGACAATGATTCATGCTTTTTCCCGGCCGAGTCAATTACCTTAAAACAAAATATTTTCAAGTATACAGCACAGCAGTTAATTTAATGGTACAGTGTAGGCTTGTAAAATCAGCTGAATCCAGCTGGCTTACGGTTTTACAGCAAAGCCTCACTGCTTCAACACTTTAAATGCTTTCTTATGCTTTAACTTCTCAGACCTGAAAAGAAATGACTGCACCTTTTTAGATGAAAATAATTAGCACACAGCGGTTGGAAACAAGACTTTGTGAACTAATATCCCTCGGCTCTCTGTGCAGCAGCAGCGGCAGCAGGTCAGACAACAGTGACAGTACCAGCTAAAGTTTCAAAGTGAAGCTTTCTGATGTTTTAACCCTTGAACTTCTGTTGGCTGTGAAGACTGTCAAAGTTTACAGACTTCTCTACTGTTGGACATCGTAAAACGCTTTTTATTCCTGCCTCTACTTTTGCTTTTTTACACATTTTCCTTTATAAAGTGACAACAAGTTGACAATAAGTAGTAGCAAACGTCTGTGGTTTTGTTAAAGGGCATATATTTTTCACTTTTAACAAGTTTTATTTGATCTGTAAGAGGATTCATTTCTGGTTTTAAGCTTCAAAAACAAATCTCTCGTCTTCTTTCCAGAGCTGTAGTTAAAACAACTCAGTATCAGCCAATCCGAAGAGAGGAGGCTCTGAACATCTCAACATCATCTGATTGGCTGACTGTTTTAATAGATTTTAAAACATTCAGAGAAACCAAATCCTGCAGGTGTTTAATGGTGGGTCCGGGTGAGACCTTTTCAGGACATGTCTGAGAGTGGGGACTTCTTTGTTGTGACATCACAAAGTTACATAAGTCTTGACGGCTTAGCTTAAGGCAACATTTTTGAGGGTTATGTGCATTTTTTCTGATGGACTCCCCACTTTAACAGTATTTATATAGACCTCATACCTACAGTACATTTTAATAAAGAGAAAAAGACACGGAAATGTCACTTTATACAATATGGGACCTTTAAGCAGGCCAAAACTGCCTTGTTAACATATTAATAATATATGAAATACCAGTGTCTTTTGCTTAAATCAATCCTTTTGTTTCTAATAGAGAAGTTTAAATTTAAGTTTTACTTAGAGTAGATTGGACTTTAGCTGGAGGAAACACCCTACACTGAGATTGCTGATGATTTAAAGATACTAAGCGTGTAATGGCTCATGTTATGGTTGACTATTTACTATATAAAGTCAGTACAATCGCAGTTTCCATCCTGTGTTTTGCTCATATTGTTCTTCTATTCACTAATAAACTGTGACAGTACAGTACCACAGGGGAAGCGACCCTTACATTGTACTGTAGGTGTTGTCCAACCAATACAGCTGAGTTTTACAAAAATCTGTTGATGATAAATGGCCTGATATTAACTTTTCTTCATACAATCCATAGTATAAATAAACATCTTTGACAAGGTTCCCTCACACTGAGTCCACACAGGAGACGCAGCATGAGCATGAGGAGTTCAGGCGCAGTGCTGAGTGTAGGTCATTGGAAACTGCACTAAAACATAATATATTTTGTCAATAAACACATGAATTACACTGCTGAAATGTTAAGTATCAATATTTCCTCGTCTTGCTCAAAACCTGCTTCTCTTAAAATGTTTTTTCAGTGCAGATTAGCTGTATATGCACATATTTTATCCAAGACGGAGTTATCAGTAGTACATACATGTGCACTTTATCATTTAAACACATGCAGTGTTTTCAGTTTGTAATTTTAAAATGATCACGTTGGTCTCACTGTCATGTCGTTCCTTCACCTCCAACCTGCAGCAGCTGGAGTTGGAGAAAATCTGCTTCTCCCTGCCTGCAAACGTGTTTCTTTTTTTACGGTTTGTTTCTGGATTTTTCAGCCGACATTGTGTGCACATTAATTTTTATCATGTGCTGCTCTGGTGGGATTTGAGCTCACTAACTAACACTGTGCCAGTTTCATTCAGCGAGCGTTTGACTGATCGCTGAGGCCGAAAACAAACAGTGGAGCTCATTCGGCTCAGCGTTCAAACTAATGTTGCGCTCGGCTCTTACGGCGCATATAAGAGCAACAACATGTTCTAATGTGAAACTTTACACCTCCGAAATGCTGAACCCAAGAAAAACAAAACTACACATTTAGGGCTTTCACAGCCAGTAAATGGGTGTATGAGCGTACTTCTTTCATCGAGAGTAATCCACGTAGAACGTACACTGTTATTACAGCAACTGAGCCGCAGAAAATCGACCTGATCTAATCATCAGAGTACACTGCAGAATTCAGGGGGTTTCCACGGCCCAGGTCTATGAGTGTATTATCTAAATAAGGCCTTATTATATGAAGGTGAAGAGTGGTGTAAACATGATAAATTAAACACATCATTTCACCTGAGCAATGGCACTGAAAAGGCCTAATTGCATCCATCTTACTCTTGGCACTGGTGCCATGTGCATTGTGCATTTTGCTGCACGTTAGCTGCCACAAATGAGAGGGAAAAAAAACATTTCTGTCTGTTTAATGATTTTTGATTTACATTTAAAGGGGAACTACACAAGTCCAGTCGCTTTTTCGTTGTATTGCTAAATCTCCTCCCAGCCATGTGCATTTGTTTTCAACGAAGCCGGCGAGAAAGCAATCCATGGAGGAGCAGATTTACTTATTTATTATATACACGTTGACGATGTGTATATTTGTGTGGGTTTTATCTGTCATAAACAAGAGATTACGGATTATGGGGTGTGTTTGTGTTGTTGTGCCGCCAAGACGAGATCTGGGACACCGGGTCGGAGGCTCTGATCTTGCAAGGTTGGTTTTTCGGCAAAGAGGCGCTAGGTGGAAGGCAAAGAGCCTCCCTGTAAAACAAGTCATTTAACCATCACAATTAGTCTGCAGATGTTTAATTAAAGTAAAAAATGAATCTTGCATACTGGTAGTTCCTCTTTCACAGGTGAACAAATATATATAGTGTATGTATAGTGAAGAAGCTCACTGTAAGTTCCCATAGTTGTTCAAGATATGAATCTGTGCACTGTTCTGTCTCAGCATCACAATTTATTGATCATTTATTTGATCAACTCAATTTCATTTCGGCTCTATCAGCTCTAACAAGGATTATATCAGAGAGATAACACTCCACCCATCTTGTGTGACCAGGTGTGTGTCGGTTATTCTCTTACTCTCTCACATTATATATCTATTGATACATATTTTTATACATATTAAAAGAAAGAAAAAACAAATGACATATTGTCCAATCAATGCATAATCAACTTTACTTATAAATTATTTAGAGCAATCTATTCAGTCCCAAAACATGTCATAGGACTTCCCCTTTCACTCCATTGCATGTTGAAGCACACTGTTAATAATTTAATTTCTGTCAGTCAGACTCACCGCTAAAGGATTAAATATTATGTTTAAAGTCATCAAAATGTGCCTTTTATCATTGTTATTTTTCTTTTTTATTCACTTTTCTTCAGCTATTTCACAAACGCGATGTGATTGAATCATGTAGATAACACACTAAGTGGAACACGTGACGACATCTCTAATGAAGGACTTATTTTTTTCCAGTGTGAGTCTGAGTAAGAAGTGAACTCAGAAACATGAGGAAATCTGCAGATGCATATATCAAACCGGGCGTCCTGTAAAAAAAAGACGTAATGAGGTGGGGAACGCCGCCTGCCAGTGTCCGCACGTCATCCTTGGAAAATGGGATGCTGTTGCTGTCAAGAAGACATTTTTTGGAAATTGAGCAAACTGAAGTGGTTTTATTTCGCTTTATTGACAATAAAACATGTGGAGCAACAAACAGTCGGGTTCTACTGACAATTACATGCAACGCTCGCTCATCTGAGAGACAGGGAGGAGACGGGGGAAAATGGAGGGAAACATAATCACAGTGATTAGTATGAAACACATCAGTAATAATCGGGGCCTGTGTATTGTTTTTTAATGCCGCCCACACAGCCTGCCAAGCCGCTCGATGTTTTAATAACCTGCACTTATTCTATACGCTCTTAATTTGAAAATAACACCATTAAAAAAAGGGCCTTGTTGGTGGCCTCTGATTGGAGATCTGCGTTTACTGAGCTGTAACTTTTTTTCTACATCCCCGTTCAGCGACTAATTATTAGCTTTTGCTTGTTTTCGATGGGACGTCATGGAAATCACCAGCGTTTATTCATCAGCCCGAGCCATGAGCGTAACGTAATAATTTATGGAGCCGAGCGTGCAGTAAATAAACAAATTTAATACATGCTTAGGAAAATAAATAAATCTTCTTTTTTTTTGTTTTTCAGATCATTTCAAGATGTTTTCTGGAGCAAACAAAACACTCTGTTCTCTGTCACTCATTTTTTAAGTGACGTTTTGTTATGTTTGAAGGCAGCATTTGAAAAACCTGCTGTACAAATAAAGTTTATCGTTATTATTATTTCTTACAAGTCATCTAGGGAGTAATTAGCGTATGGCAGTGTTTGTGTATCCCCGGGCCATGTAAAGCTAAATACACTCATTAGCCCGCTGCTGTATTTATGGGCATTTTGTCATCGCGGCCTTTGTTCTCGAGGGGCGTCCACTGTCGTTATTCCTCCTCCGTCGACACGTTGCCATGTGTGGCGAGTTTGTCTAAACTCCCCTAATGCACCAGGGTGGACGAGGGGAAAAGACGGGCAGTCGCTCTGCGCCCGGGTTCAGGTGTGTAGCTTCAGCCACGGAGAGGGGATGTTGTTATATGAGGATGCCTCCGAGCGAATACCGAGGCGGACGGAGGAGAGAGCAGCTCCAAACAGTAAATTCACTTATGTTGAAGCAGAAATCCAGAAAGTATCTGAACCCAGAGGTTTGGCTGCAGCTGAACGCTCACCTGTTACCTGTGCTTTGAAATAGACTCCGCTATGTATTAATATTGAAAGGAGGAGGATATTAAAGACGCCAGACACACTGTTCAAAAGACCAGCAGTCAGATTGAAGTCCAGAATATTCTCTCGGTGAGACGGCGTGGTTTCACAAAGACTGATTCGATAAACAGCAACAGTAAACGAGAAGGTGAAGATGAGGACGTCGGGGCAGGAAGCAGAGTATCTTCATCCTGTTCTCACACCACATGTGAAAAAGTGCTTTATTCAGGCTGTCGCACTTTCTCAAACTTTCCTCAGTGTGAGTTGAGTTATTTTTTTGCCTTCAGAATCAGAAAGCTTTCATTGTCATTGTAAACTCAGCGTTCAACTATATTAAGAGTGCAGCTGCATTCAGGGTAAAAACAAACACACAGGATATTTCCTTTAAGTATGGTGCTGAATAAATATTAAATGAGTTCATTAGTGACAAAGAGCTGTGACACAAGGATGAGGACACGACATGACTGTGTGTCTTAAAACAACAGTCAGGTTTCCTTACTGTCTTTACACATTAATTTGTCAGTGAATTTTTTTTGTGTGGTTTGGAAAAACATTAAAAACAAACAAACCCCACACCCCTGATGACTCACTGTGTGAGATTTGTCCAGACCTATCAAAATAAAAGCATAAAATGCCCCATAAAATAGAAAATAATCATGAAAACAGAAATACTGTTTCCTCCGGGGCCAACATGATGTTTTCAAGTTTTGTTTTGTATTGGACCCACAAATGAAATCATGATGATGTTGAGTTTAATTCAACATAAAGACTGGATGAAGTGGCAAATCTTCACTATGAAAGAGCTGGAGCCATTCAATTATTTTCCTTCATTTCAAACTGTAATTGGCAAAAATGTACAATTGTGTTCACCTGAGTTCAACATAGTACTAAACTGTGCTAAAAGTATCACTCTGAAGGAAAATATGCTTTGTAAAGTCATTTTATCATCAAATCTCCTATAATTAATATTAGAAATATCCAAATCCATGCTGTACAGCAACAACATAAAGACAAAAAGCCCTGAGAGGACGCACAAAAACTGACAAAGAGAAGGTACCATCCTGCACAAAGCTGATCCATGTTGTCAGCTACACTGTGTGTGCACAGTTGGGTTTTCATAGTTAACAAAGCTGAAAACTATTGTTGGAGTCAATTTGCACAATTACAAGGAAAAGGACCACACCTGAAGAGTGAAAATAACTGATATTATTAAACCCAGTAATCATGCTGCTTGCCTCATTGCTCCCTTAACGTCCAAATTAGCCACGTTAATCAGCTTCACTTCCTCTGACCTCCAGTGTTATTAAAGTTTTATGTCTATTTTGAATTTTTTTTTTTTTTTTTTTTTAAAGGGCCAAGCTGACAACGACCTCCAGCCGTGACCTCGGGTGAACATTGCACTTCCTGGCGCTCGGACGCAGCTGCTCTTTCACTTCACTCTCCTCAGAGTCCAAGCAGCTGCAGTGGAGCCTGTTCGCTGCCTTGCTCAAGAGCACTTGAGGGTTAAAAAATGAAGAGAGGCCACAGCTGCAGCAGCAGCAGCAGCAGGAGCAGCAGCAGCAGCACCTCCTCACCACAAGGCCACCGCCGCCTCGTCTGTGCCACATGGAGAAGCGCTCTGCTCGAGACCTAAATGTAAATACCTCTCTTGTTGGTTTTTGCTCAGGCTCAGGCCTTTAACAGGAACTCAAGCTGTGCGAGCTCGCCATTAGGTTCTTGGCAAATGAGAGGACATAATTCAGATTATTAAATCAGTCAGGAGGGAGCGCAGGATTGTCAGAAACACTGTGAATATTACACGACTCCAAAATAGCCTCCTAATTGAATCTGTCAGAGCGCCCTCATCTCGCCATTACGCACGTTTAACTCTTCGCACAGGGTAAAATATAGACTCCCGAAATGAACTTTAGCCCCTAACTGTGTCAAGTAAATGTTTGCTTTTTCGCACACTGACACAAAGCCCCTCTGTTTTACATTGTACAGCTCTGAAACACGAGGCATTTTTAAATAGATTTTATTAATCTCGTGCACTGGTGTGAAACATCCGCAGAATACTAAATAATGCTGAGCTGTTTGAGCGGCACAGGTGTGGTCAGCGTCTGTCAGGGCCCCGGCGCTCGGTAGTCAGACTTGGAGATTTACCAAGCATGTTAAACTGTAGCCAATTTTACAGTCTTAAATTATGTGGCCAGCTTGGAAAAATAAGGGAAAGTCAAGGGGTAAATGACGGGGTGGGGTTACCAGTCGAATCCCCCCTCTCACAGGAGAGTGAGTGGGGACTGTCCCTGACCACTTGCTGGAGACATAACAAATTACTGCTGAAGAAAAACAGCAGAATGAGGAGTTTCTGTCATCTGCACGGCGACACACACACAGAAAGAACAACTGTTGAGTCATTGAGATGTTTAGGCAGATTCAGGTTTAGCTGATGAAAAGTTGCATGGTGGTGGTGAGGTGAGGTGGGGTGGGGGGGGTTGTGTTTCATTGAGTGGGAGTTATCGCAGATAAATGGGATTAATCTTATCCTGAAGAGATTAATTTGAAATCCAACTAATACAGCTGTCGTCTTTCTGGCCGTCACACTGGGTTCGTGACAGTGAAATGTTTGAATATCAAGTAACTGATTCATTCTTCTGTGAGTTTGTAGGTCAGGATCAGGTCGATCCAACTATCTGTAAATGCTTTTTACTAAGTATTTAATGTAAACCTATAAGGGAGTTGCAGCATTACAGAGTAAGAAATGTCTGAGCTCATAAAGAGTTTTATCATTTGTAAGCTTGTTGTAATCTCATCAAAATAACTAAGAACCAGGCTTTTCTAAACCAGGCTAAATGGCATGTCAAGATATGGTCACATGGAAAATGAAATTCTTCAAATTAGTCAATATTTCAAATGTTCCGCAGTATTTAACATTCCCCCAAAAGTGCTAGCACATCTTGAGTTCAAGTTGATGAGTGTAAAGGTTAGTTTAGTTAGCACTGATGCTCAACTGAGGCTAAACTAATAGCCTACAACTATGCTTCAGTCAAAATACCCTCTCAAAACAGCCCTGTTCAGAACGGCTGCTTTCAGTGTCCAGTACTTATAGGTAGGGGTGGTATTATGCAAATTTGAAAAATAATGACATAATTGTCAGATAGCTGAGGGAACAGCTCGTAAAACCATATGGATTTCAACCTCAGGAGCCTGAAAATTATCGATTTTTTGTGTGAGTTCTCACAGTTTGGGGGCTGGAAGGCAAACACCCAAAATTCTTTATTCATTTATGCATTCATGATGAGTTTGGACTCGGTAAGAGTCATGCTAGCTATAGCATGGCTAAGCTATGCTAGTTAAGCCAATGTTGTGTTAGTTCCTTTTGCCATTAGGTGGCGCTGTGACTGTAGCTGAATACCATGTAGCAATCTTTGAGCTGAGACAATGGCTGAGACTCCTTTCAGTGGATTATAACAACTTCCTGTTTCTGCTGTCACGGACAGGTCTACACCATCTATGCAATTTAGCATTGCAAAAGTACGTGCAATTTTAGCACAAGATCTTTCATATTACATCATTGTTACCAACATTTCCATCTTTTCTTCATCAATTTGAACATGTTACATGTTTGCAAGATAATGTCTTGTGCTATTTATAACTTGCGTATTTAGCTAAGCAGCAGTTAGATTTGCAGTAGGCCTAAATGTAAAATGTACAAAAATGGGAGTTAAGTTGTGTGATACAATCCATCATAATTGAGTAAAATATAAATCCTCATTATAGGGAAATAAAGTTGTGTCTAAGTCTCTGACATCATTATCATGATAATGACAGGGCGGCTGCACTGACTGACAAACTGTTTTATAACCTTTTTATTTATTTCTCTGACACGCTCTCCACATTATTTACTCGAAGGTATAAACATGAACGGTTCGTTGGAAATGCTTGAACGCCGCGATGGAGGATTACTGCTCTTTTATATGATCCTGCCTGCAAATTACATTTGATTTAGACTCAACAGAAACAGATGTGACTGTTGCTCTATCTGTTCGAGCTTTGCCCAGATTTATGCGGTAAAAAACCTACACGTGAACTTCGAGCACAATCTGTTTTTCCCCGACACATTTTATCCAAATAAATCCAGCTTGACATCAAACAGCTTCACATCAAACAATCATGACTTGCAGGGAATTCCATAGCTGCACATGCGAGTCATTTTTATCACAATGGAGGACACTGACTGAATGCACATCTTTATCCTGCCCCTCCCTCCCTCCTTCCCTCCCTCCCTCTGATTATGCATTTGTAGACTTGGCCCCCCAACGTTGCACTTCACCTTCAACCCCAATTCAAGCTTGTTATGTCTGATTGCGCAACAAGGAAACAATAGTGCATGGGAATCCATCGGTACGAGGTGGAATAAGAAATTAAGATTAAGCAGCCCTGCAAAAGGAGTGACAGTAAATTGAGTCAAATTGGAAACAGGGTCTCCTGAGACTCGGGAACATCTGTCGGGGTGTCAGGTTGCTTTAGCTCTGGTTAGGCCCACGCTACCTCCAAATACCGCCCCTCCCCACCCACTCCCTCCAGGCACTGTCCACTGTTTTACAAACAACCTCGGAGCTGAGGCCAAGACTTAATATACCCACACTTACCTTACCTCCTTCTCACACACTAACCTTCGCTGTCCCTAAATGCACTTCCCTTCCCACAGAGCCGGGGCTCGCTCAGATGACTGATGGCTGAAGGGACCTCTGTGTCGCTGCAATTTGTGACTTCAATTTTGTTAGATTAAGTACTTCGATAATCCAGGCTCCTTTCCCACAGGAAAGCTGCCGCTGCTGCTGCTGCTGCTGCTCTGTGTTTAATACAGTGATAACTTCTTTGTATTTCTTCCATAAAATATGGACAGTGAAAGCTACATCACACCAGCAGATATTAAAGGAGATAGATCACGTCAAACGTCAAGACGGTGTCCAAGTCTTGGCCCGGGGCTCGAGCTGTTTGCAGTGAAGACCTCATTGAAAAAACACATGTCCTAACATATCATGATGTGTTTGTGATGTGTCTTTCCCTCACTGTTTTTTTTTTTTTTCACACACACCGGAGGAAGAAAGGTAAACGCATCCAAGTTTGGGTTGTCACATTAATGACACGATCGCCTCTGACGTTCAAATTACATCTGACAGTGAACTTCCGAGGCACAGATGTATCGGCCCCGGCCCAAGCAGACGCCAGCGCCGGTGCCAGATGACTGAGCAATCATTTGGAAAACACTGGCAACACCCGGTGTTTTCATTTTCAGTTTTTTTTTTTAACCTCTTGGTAAACTTTAAGAGAATCTTTCAGCCTTTTTTTTTTTTTTTTAGCTGAGGGTCCCAGATGACTGCGAGCATATTTGGAACATGACAGACGGCCCCAAAAAATACAAATCTGCCAGGGTGAGTGATGCTGACGTGTTTAGATTTCATTGAAACGCTACTGTCCGAGGGATTTGGAAATTACAGCCAGAGTTCAATGAGAACAGCCAGCTCCAGGGTTAAGGCAAGGTCATCCCTCACTGCCTCCCAAAACGGCTCCTCTGAGAGTTGACCTCCCTGTGTCCTGACCTTGTGGCGCTAAAGCCATAATCTGTGTTTGCTCGTCAAGTTTTCTGTCTAACTCCTACTGTCTCCACGTTTCCTCTCTGCTCTCTCTCTCTTTCTCTCTCCCCGTCCCCTCGACTATTTACTCTTTACATCACTTACTTTTATTTTCTCGCCCTCTCTTTCTCAGCCTTCCTCCTCCTCCCTTTTTTCTCTCTTTCTCTCTCTCTCGCTCCTTCGCTGCTCGTAGTTCTTCTCTGTGTCTCCCTCAGCTATGTGGCCGTGCTGCCAGGGCTGACTCTTTCGATTTGAGTGCAGTACATGTGGTTGAAATCTGAGGCCTGCTGCACTGCCAAGCCACAGGCCCCGTAATGGAGCACTGGCGCAGGAGAATAAGCCATTGTTCTTGGTGCAGTTGGTGGATGGATGGATGGAGGGAGGGAGGGAAGGAGGGAAGAAAGAAATGAGGGAGCTCTAGCAGAGTCTATTTAAAGAAAAAAAAAAAAAGTTGACTCTTGGTGAACACAGCCCCCCGGGGTCAAAGGGGAGCCCCATAATCTCGTTGTAAATCCCACTCTGGGTAGCCAGGGAGGAGAAGCCGCCTGGGAGTCATTTGCAGACACGGGATGCGGAGATGTTAGCGAGGCAAACTGTCCAGTCTGGGTTTCCTGGTCTGTCTGAGTACTGAAATAACACACACACACACACACACAAGTGAGAGTCTTCTACTTTACTCAAATGTGTCATGATGATTTGTTCAGCGCTCAGTCCAGTTTTTAAAGACATTTTTTAAAATCCATTTCAATATCTTTTATTTATCCACATCCTTTGTTTCAGTGCTGTAAAAGTAACCACACAGCCCTGTGCATTTATAACAAGGAAAGGTTTTTTTTGTAGTATTGAGACAATTAAATTTGTGTAATGGGTAGTCATGTAAAGGAAGCAATAGGACATGGATTATAATCAATCTTATCGTCATCAGTGCAGCGCAATTAGCTTTTCATAGCTGTATAAGTGACTTAAACAGTTTTGTTATGTATATATTTGTTAATAAAGTTTGTTTAAAAAAAAGCTGTATAAGTAATCATGACGACGTAAAAACAGCTCAAAAGTGCTCATAAAAAATGATGTTGTAAAAATCAAACCCACCCTTTTTTGGAGCCCAATTGCTTTGTTGTACTGTAACGTTGAAACACAGTTTAAATTTTAAAAAGCTCATAAGAGTCTAGACTTTTTGGGGTTAAATCTAAAATACATTTTTCTCAAAATCACAGTTTACATTTTGTGTCATTTTTTGACTTTTTTTGTGTGTTGTACGGAATGTTGAGAGCGACAGTTGATGGCATCACACACTCCCAGGAAATCTTCCACAAATCCAAACTTCCTGGTTATTTTTTTCATCTGAAAACAGTGACAAATTTGTCCTTTATCACCCAGTGTTGTCCTGATGTGTCATGTTTTATGTTTTTCGATTATATCTCCTCTAACTGAAGAGAAAGCTTTCCAAAGCTCCCATAGACGCCCATGTTAAACTGCTCTCGCCAAAAAATAGAGATAAGATGTGTTTTTAAACTGCTATAAAACTCTACTCGTAAACTGTAGGTGCACATAAAACATCACTGTCTAACCCTTAAGTATTGGGATTCCAGCAGTGTATAGATCTTTTAGATGGGACTTGTAGTTTTCTCGCTGTGATCCGATTTTCAAACACATGTCGCTGTTGATGCGTAATTCCTGCCCTCCCCCTGGTGGCCGCAGTCACCATAGCAACCAGTGTCTCAGCAGCTGCCATTGACCATCTCTAAGCAGAAATGGAGAAACCTGATTCTGATTGGCTAATTATAGGACTCATTAACTCTCAGTAGGCCTATGTTTTACTCTCACCTGTACAAGAACTTTTATGGCAATGTCAACACCTGTATTTGTTTGTATGTGTGTACACGTGGTTGTGAGGGATTTTTATGTGGACAAATTTGGTTACAAACTGTTAATGTGATGACATTTTGGCAAAGGAACCAGAAATGAACTGTCATAAGCAGTTTTGATCAAAGAACAGTTTATATATATATAAAGTAAGAATACTTTAAGATATCTCTACTCCATGTAGCTACATTGGCCTCCTACTTGCTTACAGGCTTTGCCATGACTTTATAAATTGTTTCGTTTGAATGATTATTGTTTACACGGCTATGTGAGAGGAGGACAATCTGTTCAATCCCGATGATGGGCCTCAATAAAACAGTCATTTTAAATACATCTGGTCTCCATTTATCCTCCTCCACTGTACAAACCAGAGTCAGGATGCAGGGGTATGTGGCCTGACAATTCTCGACTTAATTAAATATGTGTTTATGACCGAGGGGGAATGGTGAGTGTGCAAATTCTTCTTGATTAGTCACACCAGCTGCCGTCCACAACCCCCCACCCCCCTCCCTCTTAATACATCTCACCTCCCCTATGGATTTTTTTTTATAACATTTAAAGGGTTAAAGATTTGCCTGGGCGAACTCCCCTGTTTACCTCACTGGATGCGGCCAAATCATTAAAATAACTACAATGGATCAAGTGACCCCGGCTCATTAAAATTTATGGCAAAATGAGACGGGGGTGCTGGAAAGTTGAGGCAGTGTCATGTTGAATCATGAGAGCTGCCAGCCTGCTGGGACTCTTGGTGCCATAAGGTCCTGAGGTTTCCTTCTGCAGCCTTCCCATCAAATCATTTCACAACTGGCTCTGCACACCGACTCCATCAAATACCACCATTGCTTTTTACCCCGAGCGCCGTAACACAAGCACAGTCCAGTAGCTGATGTCAAAACCCAAACACAGGGATGCCCTCTCGATGTGATCTGACTTTTACGACGTGGTGCAAAGTTGACCTTTTTTTCTTTTCTAGCAGCCGGCATGTTGGGAGGCGTCGGACGTAGGTGACGACAAGCCACCATGAAGCCGGGTCTCTGAGCCTAATCACATTGCCGCAGATCTGTGTTTAATGTTCTCTCATCGAGCGTAAACGTTCATGAGTAGTCACCATGTCTAACAGCGCTGCCACAGCAAACTGTGAGTGTTTGTTTAGCAGGATTTCTCCTTGGAAACTCGGGTCAGTTTGTCTCGTGCTGCTTGAGAAGGGGCAATTTAAGCGTGGGCCAATTTTGACTATTGCATGCAGCCCTGAAATATTTGAACAATAGTTTTTTTTTCTTTTTTTCTTCTTAGTCATCAGCCTTGGCTGCTAAACACTTCCTCATGCAGAGATTGAATTGGTGTGAGCAAATACCAGGTTTTATTGTTTCTGTGTACATGTGCTGTATCTTTATCTCTTATCGTGACAGCTGAAGCTCTGTTCAGTCATTTTTCAATGACTTGCAATGTTTTTGTTACATAGATAAGACAACAGACAAGTAAACAAATGAATGGCTAAATGAATGGAGCTGTTTTTTATTTGAGAAAATTGGCCAATCTCTGCTAGGCATGTGAAGCTGTTGTCATCCAGACTCTATAATCACAGTGAGGACTGCTGCACTTAAGTTTTTAGCTCTGTAGCATATCGATCCGCTTTGGTTGTAATGCTATATTTCTGATATTAAATCAGTCAACCATCACTTAAGTTAGACAGAACCATGTCATTTAATACAGAGACACATGGTTACCAGAGGATGCATCTTAATGTCCCTGAGGATTTTCTTCTAACACAGTGACATTGTCTCAGTAACTATTGATCTGATTTGAAGTTTCACGACGCTGTCAGGATGAATTGATGTAATTTCTGTAGATGTGACTTTCATGCAGTGTAAGTCGATATCATAATCTGTCCAGTACTTTTGGTTTATGACAAAAAATACCTGCAAACAGCCTCATCTGGGCTTTTTTACTGTTTAGATGGGTTTCAATCCACTTGCTTTTATTTGCACTTTAAATCTGCAGAAAGGCATCTTGGGAAAAAAAATGGGAAATTAAGTTTTTACTTTTTGTGAAGCAGGTGGAGCAGTTGCTGAAAACAGACTCTGCATGTAATTCATAATGTGGATGACACTTGGGACATTGTAAGTAGACATTTAATAGGATAGGTAAACATTTTGGCAAATTCGCCTATTGCCATAATCTGTATTATAGTCATAGCAGGTTTGTTACCTGTAATTGTTGGTGCATGTTGTTTTGAGATCAGCAGGGCAGAGATGTGAGCTGCTCAGTGAACACAATGGAGGTGAAAGGTACAGGTCCCCTGTCCCTCATCAAACTCATCGAATGCACAATCCAACAACTCCAAAACGCTCTGGTGGACAAGTTGTGACCTGCACATTCACCACGCCATGAAATAATCATGTAACATTGCGAGAGTTGTTTTCGAGGCAAATGCAGCCGGAACTACATTCAGACACGGCTGCTGGGTGGAGGGATTTCAAAAGCGCAAGTACAGTAGATCTGAGTATTTGCTTTATGTGTTGTATAATGTTACATAATTATACGTTATTATTTCATACCAAAATGTTGAACTATCCCTTTAAGCGTTCTTCAAAATTACAGTTTATTCTTCATTTTGCATCCTATAAGATTGAGGTGAATATTTACGCCACCAACTCTTTGTCCTTAGAAGCTCCTGCTCAGATAAGGAGGATGGAAATGTAAATGAATCAGCATCCTCTTCTGCCATTGTTTTAAATTCAACAACAATGACATTGGAAACACAACCAGCCCATTCTGTCACAGTCAGTTCTCTGTATTGGCGCTACTGTACATGTAGCTCCATGTTTTAAGAGGTGCACCTGAGCTATGACGTAGCTTCGTTGGCTTCATGCATAAGCTCTGAAACTATTCCATAAGCCTTAAACACACAGTGATTAATCAAGCTTGAACATGCTAACATGCTAGCGTTTAGCCTCACGGAGCTGCAACATGCTCTTCGTCACAAGTCCAGGCCTCTCGACACTTCCCTACATCACCATCGCACTGATGCAGATCCAGGCTGGTGTATTTGTGCCTGACCTCTGACTGGGCCAAGACACCGTGTTGTTTCTTCCACTCAGCGCTGCGACTTCCAGGCCAAAGTAACACACTCGGCCAAAAAGCTCAATATCCGTGTTGTCGGAGTGAATAGAGTGAAAAGCGGCCAGGTTGCTGGAGCTGCTGAGTTTTCACCAGCTCCTCTTTAGTTGGTTTTAACATCAGGGGATAAAGCCGCCAGTGTCTGAAAGGGGCAGCTGTTTCCTACCTCTCTGCATTTCTTTGGGAAGGTGATGTATGAGCTGCTGGGGAGAAGAAATGGAGAGGTCTTCACGAGTTAAAGGCATTAGGTCACACTCGCTGCTAACACTGGTGTTCCTCGCCATTATGCCAGTGCCACTGTACTACAAGCCCCCCACCCAAACATGTGTGAAGGATTACAGCATTAGCAGATAATCAATAAAATTCACAGCACATTTGATGTGATGGATGCCTCCCCGCTGCCCTCTGCGCTCACGCCGTCATTAGTAGTCGCGTTGGCCGCGGTGATCCATCCTGATCAGCACTGAAAGTGTCAGACGTGCCTATAAAAGTCGTTGTGGCCCAAGTGCTGCAGCTGAGTTTACCCCTTCACACCGTTTCCCTTCGCACTGAACCTTAGTTTATCTCCCCCAGTGAAAAGTATAGGATGTCTGGGTCACAACAAGACTCTTGACTGATGAGGGCAAGAGGAATGGTTTCGGTTTACCGCCATCCAGAGGGAATCCCAGTTGATTTGAAAAACACCACATGGGCACAGTAGGATGCTAAGTGTCTGTCTTGAAAGGAACAACCAGAGTCAGGATTCCTGACTGGCAGTGTGGTTATTCACAAACATCAGGGGAGCTGCATGATTGATCCCAGTTAGTGTGTTCAAAAGACTTGAATGGGAGTTGGCATTTATTGTGATATATGCAGTTAGTGTGTTATTGGCTGGTTTTCCCCCGTAACAGTCTTAAATATAAAATATCTGTGTCTGGACGGTTTGGATTAGTGGAGACATGAGGACGTATTGATATATCTCCAATGTTATTTGGAGAAATGCTTTTGTTTTTTGTTTCTTGTGTTTATATCATATTCTCTCGACTCAGACAGAAAAATCAAGGATTGTTCAGCATGTGCTGAGTTACATACCACTAGAGAGGCACTCATCAGGTTTCCAAAAGCCTGAAATGATTGTTTTTAATCAGCTGATGAGCATTTAGCAATACATAAAGCAATAACTTCTAACTAATGCTGAAATCCACCCGATTAATCAATCAGAACTCCATTAATCAGCAACTACTCTATAACTGAACAGTTATTTCATCACTCTTTTTGTGCAGAAATGCCAAAATATTTGAAAAGTTTGTGCTTCTTGTGTTTATTGTTTTATTTCAATTCACTATAATCAGACAAAACAGTCAATATGGAGACAAATTGGAGTGATGAGCATTTTTTTTTTAATGATTTGCTGTTATCACATTGATATTAGCAATTTATCAATTGGTGAAAGAGAGATTACACATTTAGTTTTTCTGACTGTGGCTTTTTTCTCTTCATAAGAAGCCAATGGGATTTTTACGTTGCCTTTTGGAAAATAAATAAAGTTTTCTGAGACTTACACATTTTTGTTCCTCTCACAAAGTCAATATCAGTTTGTGAAACATCAAATAAAAGCACAACAAGGCCGTAAAGGTGGACTGCCAAGATCAATCATTGAATGTCTCACTGTGTATAAGTGACTATAGCCTTTTTATGTAGGAGACCTAAAAGCTTGTTGAATAAAATGTGAAAATGCCCTTTAACCAACAACCAACAGACTTCAGGGTGAGGAAACAGGAAGTGTGTGCTCTGTTGTAGCAACTCAACTGAGCTTGTCCTCTTTAATTCCTTTGACAGGAATTCACCGAGTGTCATCTAAAATCACATTTGACTGACACTTTCAGCTGTGTGTCTCTGCCGCTCTGAAGACAGGAAGTTATTATGGGCTGTCCACAGGTTGATAGGAAACAGCATCTCTGCTCAGAGTGGGCTCAGACCCCCATTATCTCCCATAATACTTCACTGGCATCGGCTCTGAAGACAAGTTGGCCTCGCTCACGACGGGACACCTCATTGGCTTGATTTACAGGGACGCTAATAAGGGGAGGAAACCACTTTGCTTCGCATATATCCGTGGATTACGTTTCATAGTGAATGGGAACATTCAGTTGTGCAGTTCCTGACTGCAAGTTGACACTGATGAGGAGGATCCTGAGGGACAAACGCTGCGCTGCTCGGCCCGCAGCGATGGATTATTATGTGTCAACTACTTGGAAAACAACTATTTTCAGCAGATTGGACTTGATCCAATCATGCTCGGCATTTCAAGTCCGTTTTTATTGGAAATTGAAGGTTCCTGTTCATTTCTGAAGAGTAATTTGAGTTTAATTGCTCAATGTAGAATAATAACTCGTGATTTCCACCCAGAGTCGGTTTGTCTGCTCACAGTGAAACATTCATGAGCTCTGACTGTGCGTGTCGGTATTTTTGGTATGATGACAAATAGCTGAGTCATACTTGATCTGTTTTGATTTTAAAGCGTCTTATTGAAAGTTGTGTATTGACTTAATTCAATAAATGTAGGATACATTTCCTTAAAGTATGTATTAATAGTACAGTCATTTTTCTGATAAGACTGCATTTATAGTCTTTAAGTTGTAGTTTCCTAATGCTTTATTGATTAGGTGCAGATCAGGATAAGTTTTGGGTTGCCAGGTTGTGGAAAATCATCCTTTTTGTTGTAGCTGAGCTGGCATTTCTCATCTTGCAATATTACTTATTAAATTCCTTTTTGAAATGCTTTTTGTGGTTGGTTTATATCATTTAGACACAACACTTCTACTATACTTTAAGTGTTGACTGATTGTTGGACAACACGGGACATGTGAAGACATCAGTTTTAGCTCTGGGATCTTAAAATCAGCAGTTTAGACCATTTTGTGATGAAATAACAAACAGAAAATATCCAACATATTAACCAAAATGAAGATAATTGTTAATTACAGTCACAGTGGATTTTAGTTTCTTATCCATTGTCAATATGAAAGACAGAGTTGTGGCTGTGGCTGTGATGTAGCTAAATCCTGTCTGCTTGTCTGCACTATAATTAATAAAAACCTACACTATAATCTTCTATTATTAGTATAATGGTGAACTTGTACTGACTGATCCTGTCTGTGACTTTAAACTAAAGTTTGATTTTCTCCCAGCTCCCCTGAAGCTGTCGCTTTGCTCACTTCATTCATCTTGAATTAATCCAGTTTAGAGACACGTTAATCTCAGCAAAGAGTCAAGAATCCAACCAGACAAAATAAATCACAGCCTGTGGATTAATGTGAAGCCATGTGGGGTGAAAGTGGTGGGAGAGCCACTGGTAAAACAGAGGGGCACCGTGACTCAACACCTCATTTATTTGGACGTGTCAGCAGGAAATGCTCCAGAAAACTCAACCCTACAACATTATGCTGAACTAAACATTATCGCTCTGTGTCAGGACTTAGGGAGGTGCTGTCATGTAGAATATCCTTCAATCAATCTGGGAAAACTAATGACAAAAGGGGCCATAACTAGGGGTGGGAAAAAAAATCGATATTGCAATATATTGTTGTGCTCTCTGTCGCAATAAATAATCGATACACTGACGGCAAATATCGATATTTTGTTACAACACACATTATGGATTTACCCCGTTGTCACCGTCAGTACTTTTTTTTTCACCGTCAGTACTTAATCTCTCCTGTCCTTTTTGTGGGGGCGCTAATCCCGTAAATGAGGGTAAAGTAGGCGTGAGTAGTGGCCGGTGAAGAAGACAACAGCAGAACAACAGAACAACAACAGAAGAAGAAGACCCACCCGCTAGGCTTGGGCGGTATCCAAATTTTGATACCGTCAAACTTCCTCCACATTTTACCACGGTATACGGTATTACCGTGACTAATTAAAAAGTGGCATTACCAAACATTGGCTTGTGTCTTCACCAATCAGAAACTGAATACTAGGGCTAAACATTAGCAGACCAAAATCTCATTGGTCGATTGGTCGCAGGAAAAAAAAAAACATTTGGAGCCCTGTCTTGTCAAAATTAAGTCAAAATCAATATGACCGAACTGTATATGAAAGGCTATAGGGCTTTTATTTTGAAGGGCCAGATACAGGAAGTCATGACACGCACTCGCTGTCAGTTTTCTTTTTTTTTTTTTTTACACGGCACGGCAGGTCCGGTCACTTTTTCTTTCTTGTCAAGAGCGACTTTTTCCAATGTTGGGGGGGGGGGGTGTTTAAAAGTAGGCTAAAACATATTAAACTAACTGAAAATTCAACCACACATAAGTGCTACTGGACATACAATCAATTTTAGACATTAAATTACTTTTATTTAATATTTAATCCTTATCTCCTGTATAAGTGCATTGCATTTTTTCATGACGGTATTGAAACTGATACCGTTGCTATTTTTAAATACCTGCAGTATACGGTATTACCGTAATACCGCCCAAGCCTACCACCCGCAAGTTTCCACCAGAGTTTCCACTCTAAAGTGTGGACCCACTTTGGCTTTTACGAAACAGATGACAGGAGAACACTGGATAAAGAATATAATCTGCAAGAACTGTTTTGCGAAGGTAAAATATACAGCAACCACACAGACAGGCGTATGTGTCTCTGTGTGTGTGTGTGTGTGTGTGAGAGAGTTACTACGGTTACCGCAACGCTCCCGTCCCCCGGAAGTTTCTGCAGCTTGATTTACATGATCCGGTCTGAGACATGAAACTCATGGACTGAGGAGTCGTCCACTGCGGTCTGCACGTCACACCAACGGTCGTACATTTGTAGGAGGAAGTTGTAGTTGCTGTTGTTGCGGTTGTTGCTGTTGTTGCGGTTGTGCGCGACGTAGAGCTGCCGCTTCCACTAGCTAGTTTTTTTGTTTTTTTCCCCCAATCGCCCGTTCATTCAGCCTGGTGAGGGAGGACGGGGTGGGGGGGTGGGGGGGGCGCTGTCTTATAATGTTACAGAAAACCTGCATGTTTTTTCTCCTCATGTCCTACACTAGAGAACTTGTTCTTCTTATCACCAAAGAGGCTGCTCTCTCTCTCTGAAAGCTGATTTTTAAATACCATGAATGGAAAATTACATAAAACAAGTTGCTACTGACTTTTAAGTATCATAAAGCACTGTCCTGGTTTACATAAGACATGTTATTAATGTTCATGCACTTTAATGTCTCCAGCTGTACAGTGTTTATTCATTTGTACATTGTACAAAGTTTTGGAATAAATGCATGAGACTTTTTCCTTTTTATGTTTTTTTTTTTTTCAGTCACATATATCGTGATATATCGTTGATGAAATTTCTTGCAATATATCGAATATCGCAGATATCGTGTATCGTGATATTATCATTATCGTGGGCCAAATATCGCCACAGTATCGAATCGTGAGTTACCCATATCGTCCCACCCCTATAACTGAAAGTAAAATGTCCAAAACTGAATAAAACTGGGTAATGCAAGTCCAACCACTAAAACTGATTTTATAATTTTAACACCCTGTTTGTTCCCTATTTATTCTTAAATCTATAACATATATTCTTTGTCAACATAGGAAAGGTTCAGATCTGCAATGTTGATCCTAAACTGTGCTTTATTTGAAGAGCGATTGCGTGAAAGTTGAACAACCTGTCCCATTTCGAGGAAAGTTGTACTCTGGTAATGAAACTTACTTTTATATCAGGAAACAGCACTGTAAGAGAACCTGAGGATGGAGGATGTATGAATGTATACTGTGAGCATCTTAGCTAGAACTGTCAAAACCACAGACCTTAAAACCTAAAACATAGTTACGGTTGTTGAGGTTGTTGAGGTTGCTGTGCTTTGCGATGCAACAGTATAGGAGGGACACAAAGTGAAGCTCCTCCAGACCTGCTCATTCCAGTTCTGGTTTCAAACATTATAAGGGTGTGGCACTTTGTTGACCGTGGCCCCGGAACTGGGACATAGCTGAAGTACTTACAGTCAGGTGAGTGTAAAACTATATTTATATGGCGATTTGCCAAAAGTGCTTTACCCTACAGTCACACATCAATGACTGGCGTTGATTTAGGGTTCAGTATTTTGCCGGAGATGCAACCATCAACCTTCTGATTGGTGGACGACCTCCACTACGTCTGAAAATATGAAAATACCAAAATAGTAAACAACAACTAGGTTAGTTGTTAATTAACTTGAAGTTATCCTGGGTGACACAGTGGTTCTGGGTTCAAACCCCAACCCATTTCTGTGTGGAGTTTACATGTTCTTGGTTCTCCAGCTTCCTCCAGAAGTCCAAAAACATCAACATGAGGTTGACTAGTGACCTTTAATTGTCTGTAGGTTTGAATGTACCTGAAATCCATCTCCTCATCTGTGAAGAAGCCGATTAGTTTTCTCTTCTGAAATGTAAAACTACATTTAGCTGGTCTTCACTTCTTAAAACCACACGTCGATCTTCTTATGAATCAACACTTCAAGTAAAAACACAAGAGAAGAAGAAAATATGGGATCTTAAAGAGCTTTCTTGTCTCATGGTGTCTCATTCACCAGGTGAAAAAGAACAAGAAAAACTCCGCACACCAGCAAAAGCTCCAGAGCAATTATTTATTATCACCCAAGGGGGGGAGTGTAACGTTTCGGGCTCAAGGACCCTTCCTCAGACTAACACAGGTGAAAGCAGCGAGCCTCTAATATAGTCATGGGTCACATGATCAAACAGGTGACGCATCTTAAGTGCACAATATTCAAAAAACATTACATAATAAAACACTCAAAAAGAAAAGGAAAAAATTGAAAAAAGGAAAAAATGAAAGGGAAAAAATGGAAAAAGGAAAAGGAAAAAATTGAAAAAAAGGAAAAAATTAAAAGAAAAAAAGGAAAAAATTCAGGTCCAGGACCATCAGACTAAGAGATAAAGTTCATTTCTGACATGACGTTTATTCTCCTCTCATCCCTTCAGCTGTTAAACATCAATCATCTTCCCAAACACAAACATGGCTTCTAGGTGTCATTCAACTCGTCTGCCTCATGACATAACTTGTGGTGAACAAACAGCTTTCATTTCGACGCTGTGGTTTAGCGCGGCGGATCTTCAGCAGGGCCTCAGTTCACCCGGTTCACTCAGGTCCCTCCAACCAACAGAGAGGAGCTGTGTCGTCGCGAGGACAGCGGTCAGAGCCGCTGTCACGGGACCATTATTGTTTCTCTTTCATGCAACCCAGAGCATCATTTGTCTGTTAGGGCTCATTGTAGCCGATCACGCACACTGCTCCGGCAGATTACTCACATTTGCATATAATTCAAACAAGAAGTGTCTTCCTCTCACCCGTGGCTTCTTCTGGCCGTCAGGAATGTGACGACAAGATTATTGATTGTTATTTTCCATCACTTGACTTTCACTCGATGCTTGTGAAATAATTCACCATTGGAGAGTCTATGGTGGGGAAAAAAAGGTGTTTATTTATTTATTGACAAAAATATTTTAGGTTTTTTTTTTTTACTTGTTTGACAGTTGACTGGTGAAACTGCTGTTACAGAGGAAAAAGCTTGGAAACAGAACATCCCATGATGTTTCTGAGTCAAATACCTCACCTTGTTTCCACTGTATGTGAGGTCTGGTTACCTTTTGTCCCCTACCTGCAGCAGCCTGTCAGTCCTGCACTGTGTTAACTGTCTTGTAAAGTCACTAACAAAGTCGAATTCCTCACGCTCCAGGTCGCGCTCGCCAATTATAAGCGATTATAATTCAGATATTTGGAGCCAAGACTCTTCTTGGAAGCTGCAGGGTCTGGATTTGAGTCTCTTTAAGTGGGAGACTTCAGAGAGCAGCCATGGACAGTCTCAGTGCACACTGCTGTCAGCAGACAGACAAAAGCATCTCAGCTTCTCAGTGCAACTCCGATACTTAAGACGTAATGTTTCCCAGATTGTGAGTCCGCAAATGAGTTTCCCTTGTTTTTTGAAATCCAGACAACTGTGTTTGATCATTGAGATCATGCTGCAGACTGATGAATATTAATCAGTGTATGAAAGTCGTGTTCAAATTAAAGGGGAAAAAAAAAACACACAGACATCATCAAGGGTGGAGAAGAGTTGTTTGGCCCGCCAACAAATGTCCGGAGCTGCTTTGACGCTCTTTGGCGTGAGGATCACGTGCTTGGACGGACGCTACTCTGAGTTTAGTGTTTTAATGAGGTGTGTGGGAGACATGGCTTCAAAGATGGTCATGTGGGTCATGGAGCCGTGGAGATCTGGAGACTGTGAAGGCCGCACATTGTGATTTATGTCATTTTCATATTCATCTAATGGTGAAATCCAGTGATCGTTCATAGTTCATATAGCCATAAATGGAAGCATCTGCAGTTGTCGTATTCCTCTGCTCATTTATTCAAGTTGTCATTTAATTTGTCACAAGTCCAACTGTATGGCAGCAGTATTTACTGTGGGACAGTTACAGTATTCAACCAGTTGGCAGAGTCGAATCCCCTTCACCAGACAGGAGAGTCTGAAAAACCCCTGATTATACCCAACTGCATTTTTTTTTTTTTTTTATGTTCCATGTCAGCGTTTTTAAGATTATTTATTTGTTGTCATCGCAAAGGAACCACAGTATGACCCAGTCTGTGGTTAAAATGGAGTATTTATTCTATATTACATAAACATATGTTTATATACTGTGCCTAAAGTAGCTATTTTTTTATTATGGATTATTCTGCAGATTATTTTCTCTATAAACTGTTGTTAAATTGTATGTAAAATGACAGAAAATAGTTTAATATGTTGCTATTTCCTCAAGTATTTGGTTTATTAGATTATAAAAGCAGAGAACCTGAGTATTTGAGAGTCAGAAAACAGCAGCTCTGTTATATTCTTGAGGAAAACTGTTTAAGGGGATTAATTAATTTTCCGAATAGGTACCAATTATTTATCAGATCCTATTTCCGGTATTAAAATCAGTCACTACACATCTGTCAGCGACCCTGAACCCCACTGTGGAAATAAATAATGAATAGATTTTGCGATATCGCTTATACTTATGTAGCTCTGGCCGTGTGGGACCTCTGTGGGCAACTTTTCAACTTGTTGAATAGTATCCAGGTGTCACAGGGGCCGCGGGGTGAAGACAAATACCACGTAAACCACAACATCCCCGGTTCAAATCCAGCTGGACACCTTTGTTGGAGGTCTGCTCTCTGCCCACATTTCCTGTCTGACTCTTTACTAATATCAATCAATTTAAAAAAGAAAACCCCCTGGGGAATATTATCCCACAAAAAAAGGGAGAATTTTATCCAAATCTGTAACATTGACATACGTTTTATAGAAAATATCTCTACTTTTAATCATAAATTATAAAAGAAAAACATAAAAAAAGACATAATAATTAATTAAAACGCTGAATTACTGCTGACTTTGCTATGAATGTATTATAACAATTACAGTGACAGTGGTTGATAATGTTTTGTCAGGTGCTTAAACAGTATAACAGTGCAGTCAATGTTCCACTGTTTAAAAGTTGAGTGTAATATATTTTCTTACTATTTTCATTGTTTTTGCAGTGTAAGCACCAGTTCTATTACTGGACAGTTCAATAGCTATCTGGACTGCATTGCGCTCTTATTAGTTTGGATGTGAAATGACAGTTTGATTAATTGCATGAAATTCTTCGCTGTATTAAATGAGAGGTTGAGGGAGTGAAAACTTGCTGGATGCTGCTCTGGGAGTCCTGACAGGGACTCAGAGTTCCTGCTGTAACCGTCTGCGCGGAAATTGCACAGCAGATCCCGGATCAGAATCCAAAAGGCAATTTGACCCCATTAGTTTGAAGGAGATGCAATGGCTTTCTGCTTTGAAGGCCAAGTGGCTTCAAATGCACGCGTTCTTTCAGAGGAGTGTTATTAGTGTGATGATTTTCAGTTTTGAAGTCGAGCTCAAGGCTCAATTTACAAATGATACAATAGAAATGAAGTCATTCTTCCTCATAAAGTCTATGTGGTTTTCTGACTGTAAAATGATTATTTATCTCACAAATTCTATTTTTGATGCTTATTACTTATGAATTGTTCCACTAGATGTTTAGTATAATTGACTTTAATGCAGTATATAAACAGAATTTTACTGCTGATGGTATTTATCAGATTCTTTATGGGTGACTGTAGCAGTTAAGCATCTTTTTGTGGTGATCTTTGCGTTCGTTTCGCATTCGCTTTGTCGGCTTTCACTTCAGCAGGCGTTTCTTAATGCATCTTTTATTGGTGAATATGGTAATCCTCCAGCCAAGTCGTTTCCTCTTTTTTCCTTGGTATTTTTTGTTTGTTTTTTATCTCTCCATTTCTCTTATTAATGCAATTTGGTTGCTATTTCTTTGTAGTTGTTTCTTTTTTTACTTACTTACATTTTGTAGTTTTTGTGGTCATTTAGTGGCCAAGTCGTTCCAGGTTTCTCACATCTCACATCTTTTGGTCATTTTATCTTGTGGTTGTTGTTTTTTTTTTGTCGTTTTGTTGATTTGTATTTTTTAGTCATTTGCAGTCCCTTGTTGTTTCGTATCTCTTTGTGTCTCTCATTACTAATGTGATTTTTGCATTTCTTTGTAGTTGCTCATTCTTTTGTGTCTCATTATGATCATTTTGAGTCTCTGTGGTTGTTTTGCATATTGTTTTGTTGTTGTTGTTTTGCGTTTCTTTGTGAATTGCTCAGTTATTATGAAAATGGCTGCAGCCTGTGGGCCTCAGGGCTTGAGCCTGATTCAGCGAACCTTCAGTGCCTCCGACATTCGACTTATGTAAACTACATTTTGACATTAAACCTTTTTTTTAAACACACAACATAAATGTAAGAACAGAGACCGACACTTCTCAATGCCACAGACTGAAGGGGGAGTGACACGTTGCGGTTTTATCTAAGCTGAGATGAAACATGTGGACATACTTTGAGTGCAGCCAGTGCAAACAGATTTAATGCTCCTCTCTATTGGCGAGTCATAAAGAAATTACAGAAATAGCAAAGAGTCGGGAGGGAAAGCCAAACACACTCGCAGCGATCTGCTCTGTGTCGGACGTATGGAATTTGAACCCACAGCTATGCCCGGCACTGGGAAGCGGTTTTTCGACTGTGATGGATTATGGGATGCATATGGATTCCATCTCATTGTTTTTTGGTGAAGATCACGACACGTCCACAGATCACGACTTCCTCAAAAATGACCCCAGTGACCTTTGTGACTCATCCGACCAAACTGCATCAACAAGACCTCAGAAAAGACGATTTAACTGTCAGGTGAATGAGCGACCTCTGGTGGCCATGGTGTATTCTTCGTTAACAGTAATCAGAAATGTGTTGTTTTTCAAGGAAAAACAGAGAAGACTTGTGGAACTACACGCGGAAATGAAGTCATTAGAAACTAGACACATGGAACAAAGAGATCCACAAATATTAATTAAAATAAACAAAATTAAACAGGATATAAATGGCATATATGATGAGGAAATTGAAAAACAACTTAAATTTACCAAACAAAAGTATTATGAGACAGGGCATAGGGCACTGAAATTACTTTCCTGGAGGATTCGAAAACAACGTGGGAAAAATATGATTTATAAGATTAGAAACCCCAAGACACAAAAGGTTTGCAGTGAATCAGAGGACATTCAACATGCTTTCGTACTATATTATAAAGAATTATATAACCCATCCGGCCATGGTAGATATTACAACAATAGATACTTTTCTAAGTTCACTAGATTTACCATCTATAGTGAGAACAACAAAATAAAGAAATTATGGCTGAGATAACAGCAGAAGAACTGAACAAAGCCAGCCCTTTCGAGATTGAAAGCTAATAAAGGCTCCAGGTTCGGACGGCTATCCGTCTGAGTGGTATAAAACATTTAAACAACAGATATCACCTGTTCTGCTTAATTGTTTCAAACCATACACTGAGAACAGGAGAAGCCCCCCAATCATGGAAGGAAGCAGTTATCTCTATCATCCTGAAAGAAGGAAAAGATAAAAATGAATGCAGCTCATACAGACCCAATATCAGTCTTAAATGTAGACTATAAAACTGTTTGCTTCAATCCTATCTAGGAGACTGGAGTCCATTGTCCCTGAGCTGGTTGATTTGGACCAAACAGGCTTTGTATTAAACCAGACAGACACAGGATAATTTAAGGAGAACACTACAGGTGGTGAGTCATATTACATCAGAAAATATCAGTGCAATGTTGGTCAGCCTAGATGCTGAAAAGGCATTTGACTCGGTGGGTTGGGAATATTTATACAGGGTACTTGCAAGATTTGGCTTCAAAGATGGTTTTATTAAATGTATTAGAGCGCTATACTTTTCTCCAACGGCCAGGATCAGGGTGAATGGACACTGTCGCAAACTATTCATTTGGAAAGAGGGGACACGCCAAGGCTGTCCCCTGAGTCCGACCCTATTCGCATTATTTATTGAGCCCCTCGCTCAAGCAATTAGAGAGGACTCTGGGATAAAGGGACTATGATTAGAGGAGAAGAACATAAGATTTGTATGTTTGCGGATGATGTTCTGCTTTTTATTACAAGTCCAGACTCAAGCATCCCTAAATTGATGTCCCTGCTAAAAAAATATAATTTATACTCTGGGTATAAGCTTAATATCCAAAAAAACCCAAACCCTTACATTTAACTATATTCCCCACCCAGATATTAAAGGGAATACAATTTTAAATGGGACTCGTCCAAAATAAAATATTTAGGAATAAACCTTTACTAAAGATATGTCAAAACTTTTTGAAAATAATACGGCCCAATTAATAAAGAGATCAAATCTGATATTTCTAGATGGACCCTCCTCCCATTGGATATGAGTAATAGAATAGAAATTATTAAAATGAACGTGTTGCCACGGCTTCTTTATCTCTTCCAGTCTCTGCCTCTAGAGGTACCCCAAAAACAATTTGATGAGTGGAATGCCTGGATCTCAAGGTTCATTTGGAACAGTAGAAGACCCAGGGTTCAGTTCAAGACTCTGCAGCTAAAAAAAGAGAAGGGAGGGAGAGCTTTACCATGTTTACAGGATTATTATTATGCTGCACAGTTGAAAACCCTTGGTATCCTGGTGCT
Organism: Trachurus japonicus; assembly: GCF_045865225.1. Lineage (NCBI taxonomy): Eukaryota > Metazoa > Chordata > Actinopteri > Carangiformes > Carangidae > Trachurus > Trachurus japonicus. The sequence continues at coordinate 10,190,326 of NC_140916.1, forward strand.
CTCCAAGTTATGAATCTAAATGGAAATGCTTGGAAACTACACAGTTAAAAATTCCAATACAGTCTATAATAGGAAACAAAAACCAAGCAGAAAAATATTTATAACAATTTGAATCAATTGACTGTATTCACTCTGAAACTATGGTTTAAGGTCTTGAGGAAGTTACAAATAGAGAAACAGGTTAGAGTCTTGAATTGGATAGCATATGATCCAGAATTTGAACCTGCTAGATTGGACGGGGGCTTTAAACAGTGGGTTAGGAGAGGGATCACGTCCTTTTGTTCCCTCATCTCAAACAGTAAATTTCAGAGTTATGAGTCAATTTTCAGCCACATTTGGACTGGAGAAGCAGGACTTTCATAGATACCTGCAAGTCAGAGACTACTATAATAAAAAATTACAAATCAAGGAGGAGAAGGAATACAATTTAATTTCTATATTTCATGAGGCATATAAAAGAAAGATAATAAAAAGTTGGTCTCAAGAATTTACGTAAGTATACAAGCTTTAAGAATCACTCTACGTTATCCATTAAACAAAAATGGGAGAAGGAGTCAGAAACACAAATATCAGAAGAGACCTGGATAGAAATATGTGAGACACAAGCGACCACTGCAAATTCGAGATCTTTAGAGAGTTCGGCTGGAAGAATGTAGTGAGATTTTTCATAACTCCTAAATTAACAGCACTACGAACAGGCACACAGAGTCGAGGCTTTTGTTGGAGACAATGTGGAACCCCTATGGCTAACCATGTTCATGTTTTTTGGCCTGTCCGAAAATCCAGTTATTTTGGAAGGAGGTGTCAACCGAGATAAATAAAATAATAGGGGTGGATTTAGATTTTTCTTTTGTTATTTTATATCTCGGTAAAATTCCAAAAACAGTCTTGCATAAGGACAGGTACTTGTTGAAGATTCTTCTGGCCAGTGGTAGGAAAGCTATAACCAGAAAGTGGTTGCAACTAGATCCTCCAACATTGATCCAGTGGCACGGGATTATTCACGAAATTTACTGTATGGAGAGACTTACTTTTGTTTTAAGACTTCAGTTGGAGAAGTGTATGGAACGCTGGGAAAAATGGATTGAATATGCACCTTGAATAATGTGACATTTGACTATGATGTATGCGTATGTATGTATGTATGTGTAATTGAATATTTTGATTTTAACTGTACCATCCATGATGATCTCATGTTCTATGTTCATGTAGATAAATAAAAAGTTTAAAAAAAAAATAAAAAAAAGAAATGTGTTGTTTTTCCAAAGGAACAGAATAGATATTTCACTGCTGTGCTGCTTGTTGGTGGTAACATAAAAGATACCTTACTGTAACCACATTTTTGTACCAGATGTTCAGTTATTGACATCACTGAAGGATAGGGCTGCAACTAATGATCATTTCCATTTTTGATTGATCTTTTGTGTAAATAATGTCATAAAATATTGTAAATACAAGTCATAAGGCCAAAAGAGACACCTTCAAATACTGATTTTTGTCTGTCCATCCATCCAAAGTCCAAAGATATGAAGTTTATTATTGTGTGAGACACAGAAAAGCTTAAAATCTTTACCTTGAGAAACTGCAACCTGCAAACATTTTTGGTTAAAAGCAAAAGACAAAAATTGTAATTAAAAAAAAGGTGGTTGCAGAATATATTTCTGTCAATCCACTAATTTCTGAATCTCTAGATTGTATTGGCACCATACCTGGCAGGCTAGCATGTATCTTGTAATTACTATCATTCACTAACTAACCCTGCAAGCCATCACCACCATGGTTCAGCTCATACAGTAGGTCAGACTGAAACATGGCAGAAAGCCTGACAAAGGATCTAATGAAACTGAGGTATTATAAGTACTGAGGGTCTGAAATGGCAGGAAAGCTGCAGGTAACTCCAAGGGAGGTGAGTGTGGCTGGTTCAAATAGCAATGGCAGAAATGATTGAATGAACCGATGAAAAAGGAAACCGTTAGAGAAAGCCCCCGCTGAGCAACTGTAACCATTTAGGCCACACCGGCATGGTGCATTTTAGCTTCAATATATATATCCAAAAGGTTCAGGACCAGTTTAAACCCTGAGCTTGAAGGTTTATTGTTGATACTGCAAATATCAGCTGACAGAACATTTGTATCACTAAACCACTTTTCTTGGTGGGAGATCAATTATTTGAAACCCATGTGAACTCAAAACCAAAATCCTACACCCAGTTCCAATTAAAAACAAACACTTTCAATATCGTGTTTGAGCCAGTCTCATATTTGCCCTTAAACCACACAAATTGATTCACAGGGAGGTACTGTAGATGATAGTTAAAGTATTTTTTGTTGCTGAACACCATAAACAAAGAGGCAGAACCTGTATGAACTCTGAAAGACCTTAATGATACAAAGCTTCTCAGTGAGTTGAATGATTCAGACCTTCAGAAAAGGTCGACTCAACCTCCATTACAATCATACAGTTGGACTTATTTCTTGTCTCAGACTATGACAGTTCATCTGAAACCCACTGAACAGTTCTGAATGTATTACCGATCATGTCCTTGGAGCCAAGTTTTCCTGTGGTCCACTGTGCAGGTAAAATCAGGTGCAGTGCTATACAGTACGGCCCAGCTGTACACTTCTAACACATCTACTTTTTTTTTTCCTAAACTAACCAATTAATAGGCTTAAACGGAGGCTTGAATTTTATGCTAACTCAGGAAACTTGCAAAATGTCACTCAATATTTCCTGCCCATACATAATTTCCAGCTTTAAAGTTGTGGCCGTGTTTGGTTAGGCTCAAATATCGGCATGGAAAATGTTTTCACAGAGGTTAATACTGAAGTCCAATATATGCCCACACTGTAGTGATATTTGTAATGCTGTTTCAAAACTGGACAGATCCCTGGTTCTTTACAGCCCTGCCTCTGTACACCAATAAACTGCAGACCATCTGTGAGCTGAATAAGCTACCACCTACAGAGCAGACATCAATACGATCAAACCTCTTCAATGTACGTAAAGCAAAGTGTAGGCCATATGTCACTAAATATATCTGTAAACAAACTGGATAAATCCATCCCAGCTGGAGAAATCCTATCTGTCCATTAGCAGTCATGTAACCATCACTTACTGAAAGATGGTCAGATGGGTCAGGCCTCCATGTGATCACAACACAACTGATGTTTGTTCTTTCCCCTAACATGAAAATGTGGTATTAGGCTACTACAGCACTAAAGGGTGTACCACAGAAGACGAACGCTGGCTTGGCTCAAGTAGAAACTCACTGAGGCCACAATGAAACCTGAGGGGAAAAAACTTTATTCTCTTTATGCACACTGATTATTTAAGCTTTCAAAAAATTGATTTCATGTATGTTAAACATCTGAGAAGTTATTTAATTTTCTGTTTAATTTATTTTTAGCTCCAATTTTGGTCTCTACCAACAGGAAAAGATCTGACTCTTTAGCATACCTTCCCTGCTTTTTTTTGCTGTTTGTTAGTAATCTGTAACAAATGCTAATGCAAACCTGCCCTCTCTGTATTGACAACATTTTGATGACATGGTGTATATCAAAACAGTTAGCGTAGTTTTGCATCATGTATTTCTTTAATGTCTGAATTAGCTTGTAATTAGCAGTGACTTACTCAGTGTTAGTGTAGCCGATGTAAATCTGGCCCTCTGCGTTGTGTTTCAGTACGGTGGGGTTCGAACCCTGGTCTCCAGTACGACGGGCGGCGATGCAAACCGTTTTGCCAAGAGGTCAATGACCACTTAGCAGTCAGGTTTGCAGTCCTTTATGGGTGAGTGAGTTTAACTTCAGTATCGCTAACCGCCACACACTTCTCCTTATCTCGTGACTTTGACTATACCCGTGGGCCTCTGTTAACACTTGTGCTAGTACAAAACTGTGCTCTCTATCTTGACTATCAGGTGGTTAGCGTTAACCACGACTAATATCAAGACAGTTAGCATACTTACCTTCTTGTATTTGTGATTTGTTAGCTTGTAATTAGCAACACCGACTAAGTGTTAGTTGCTAGCTTGGCTTTCAGATGTCAGGTGGTTAGCCATGAATTGTAAACATATCAAAATAGTTGGCAGAGCTAACATCTTCTATTTTCTGACTAGCAGTGGCTGATACAGCTTGTGGTAATGCTAACTCACACACTTTGCAGCCTACTGATGGTCTTCGTTTTGTATTTCCCAGCCTCCATCTCTGTCAATTGACATTATACACACTTGGTTACGTAACATATAGTACGGCTGTCGTGGCACAGACTGCTTATCGCTATAAATATATATATAAACTCCATATGGGCCACATCAGAGGGGTCACTAAGCCCACAGTTGTTGTTATAAATGCCAGACAAAGTGCACTCTCAGGGTCGAGGCCTTATTATCCCCCGTGAGAAAGTCATCTGTACAAACAAGCTCCTGACTAATGTAGAGCGAGGTGCACCATGAGAGAGCGGGCAGTCGATGGTTTGTTGCAGGAGATGCGTGCTGACAGTTACGCTGTCAAGACCGATACCTCTGATTGTCACCAGATGTTCCTCTCCTCTCTGCATCCTGGATATCATGTGTAGCTCATACGGCACCAGAAGTGAAGCCATTATAGGCGTGCAGTGCGTGTTTCGATAATGGTGGCGGAAATTAAGACACTTCCTGTCTGTGTACAAGGGTAGAGATAAATCCAGTCCAACACTTCCTCAAGAAAAAGAACAATTTGGACATGCATAAAATGAATGGAGTGGAGATTTTTACAAAAGTGACATGCAGTTTTTCTGTTGTTTTTTTTTTAGGGTGGGGGGGTTTGTGGGCGCTCTGGACTTGACGTATGATGTGGAAATGGCTTCCAAACCTCAGCAAACTCTGCTTCCTGAAGAAAAATACATAATTTGCCATTCAAACCCCTGCAACCCCTCACCACCACCACTACTGCTGCTGTTGCTGCTTCTTTAATGTCCACAGATGCACCTCAGGGGGGGGTCTGCTTTAGTCATTCCCCAGGTCACTGACACGCAGCAAATTCAATTTATTTGTGTTTATCTACAACTTTTTCACCCAGATTTTTTTTACCCCCACTAAGAGTCTCCTCGTAGTTTTAATAGCATGGTTTGGACCAAGACTTTATCTTTCTGTCAGGATTTCTAACTTTGTTTTGCACTAGTTTTAATTGCTGGAGACCATACTTTTTGTCAGTTTTGATCAATTTGTGGCACCTTGTTTGATTAAATTTGATTAGATGTGGAACTAATGATTGTTTTCATCTTTTAATTATTTAGTCATTTGTTATGAGATGACGTGTTTAGTCTATAAAGCGTCACCTGAAATGTCTTGTTTGCTCTGACAACAGGCCAAACCCAAAGATTTTTACAATTTACGTCACAGACAGAAAACCAAGAAAACCCACATCAATTCACTTCATGAGAAACTGAAACCAGTTTATTTTCTGGTGTTTTATTTTGCTTAGAAAATGATTGTGGGAATTATCCAAATTGCGCTTAATTTCTGTGGAACAACTAATGGTTTTTAATCAACTTTCAGCTCCAGATTAGATTGTCTTTAGTATAAACCTTTTTTTTTGTTGTTGTCGTTAAATCAGATGTTTATCTCTGGCTACAAGATGTGAGGCCTTGGAGGTCGAGTGAAGAGAGTGTGGATTGGACTTTAAGAGGAGCTAACACCAGCTAACAGCTGTCTACAGATATCAGTCTAATGTCCTGTCAACACAAACAGTTCAGATGAATTAGTGAGCGGACTCTCCGTGTCTGTCCCGATAACTGAAGGAGGAGGTCTGCGCTTAGTTAGAGCATCTGCTACTGGCAGTCCATGTGTAGCTGCACGGGACAGGATTTATTTTCATAATGATGATGACCTTGGTGCAGTTTCTTTGATTATTCTCGCTCAACTGTTTTACACATGGAGGTTTAAGGCAAAAAAAAAACAACAACGAAGTTATCATGTGCCAAACCATGTGTTTACAATTCAGCACTTTTATAATATGACTTTTATATCCAAGGAAACAACAGTGTAGCTCATGTGTTGCATGTAGAATAAATCAAACACTGGTATTTATTTGATGTAAATGAATCATTTGGATCTGAATTGGATTAAATCTAAAAACGAATTGATTCTTGACTTTATGAATCCAGATTGAATCTGACTGGAGCCGATGGAGACCAACTGTGTCACAGCGCTGCGACCGCGCCGTCACAGTTAGAGGACAGATGTGCATGGCTGAGAAAATGTGGCAGATCCTTCACGGCCCAACCTGTCCCAGGATTCATTGCATACCTTTTAAAAAAAAGGATAAAACAAAACCAAGAATAGACACGTAATCTACCACAGACCATTGCATTACAGTTTGGCTTTTGCGGCCTATGCGTTCTTTAGAGGCTGAGCTCAATTGAAGTTCAATCACAAATGAAGTCCAAATGAAGTTGTGACTGAAAGCTCATGGGGAAAAAACCAAACAAGATGAAAATGTGAGAATATTTGACATTTTTCTCTCGATAAATAATTTACTGGATTAATTAGTTATCAAAATTGTTGTGGATTAATGGGATCAGCACTTGTCCCATATAACTCTGATTCTCTCTCTTGACTCTTAACTTTTCTTAATCTAATTTAGCACCGAGCTGAGCAAAGTGCAGCTAATCTAATTTATCACATTAATTTGGTTACATTAACTGTAATGAAGTTTTATTTCTCAGTGTCAAGACACAAAGCAAACTACACTCCAAACAAATGAAATGAAATGGTGAAACATATTGGAGGCTCAAGGTGGGGACAATTATCTTTCACCTCTGGAATGGCCTCGCTAATCAACTGTACGGCTATTACCGATGTGACTCGGGCTTAAAAAATATTCCCTAAGAGTCCCACAGAGACAGCTGGAAGCTATTGTAAGTGCTTGTGAGGTCACGAAGGAACGACAACCTGTGTGTGCGTGCTGTGCGTAATTGTTTTATTCTGAAACAACCTTGGAGTGAGCACGAGAGCACCTTCGAGATGGACCCGCGGGAGGAGGGGAAGGGGGGTTTACTGGCAAGTGCAGGAGACCTTGAAGGCAGCACACATGACACCGCAGTGATACCGCCCCTGTGAAGGAAACCATGGCCTCTGCTGGCACCTTGGAGAAAAAAACAAGAGTGACCTCGGAGAGCGCATGGTTCTCAGTTGAAACACCCCTCAATTTCATTTCACACTACATTAGTAATGTAATTACGTGGTGAAATGTTACACCGGCCGGGGTCCCCGGGTGCCGAGACAGAGCCGGGGCCTGTGGAAGGAGACCTGTGAGCTCACAGCGTGGGTCGCTTCCACGGCCGTGCTACCGTTGAAGGGATCGGTGAACCCCGGCGCTCTGCCCTCGGCCCCTCGGCCCTGCCCGCCAGCCTCCGCCCCGTAAGCCGAGACCTCCCTTCATAAACGCCAGCAGCTGAGCCGCAGCCATGAGCTGTCAGGCGGCATTAAGACTGAGCGCTCTGCACCCGACGCACACACAGGTTCCCGGAGAGTGCCGCCGGGGCCCGACATCGCCTCCCAGAGTGGCCCAAAGATCAGGCAGCACCACCACTAGCAGCACCACCACACACTCGGCCACACATCCACCTAACAGGCCCCTCTATTCAGAGAGCAGCCGCAGGGAGTGAAATGAGAACGACCCCTCAGCCCTGATATGAACCATGGGAACGGCGTCCGCCCTCAACCCCAGCTGCCCTCCCCTTGAAATTAATTAAGGGTAATTTCACCAGCATAATGGGATAGTACACATTCAACAGGGTGACTGACCGCAATAGTGAAGCTTTTTTTTTTTTGTGCCACTTAAGGCAAGTCATCAAATTGTGTTTTTGCAAAGCAGAACTCTAGTTAACCTCCTGAAACCCGCCCCGGCTCCTTTATAATGTTGTTTACTCCGGATTATCGGCCGTGTTTTCTCACATGTTTCATAAAATATGATTACCTCCTTCGGGTTGAGGGAAAGCTGCCTTTTGTGTTCGCAAACTGTGTGGAATTCAGAAAGTCAGGACATTACCTACCGAGGCGAGCTATTGTCTGAGAGCGAGGTTTGTGTTGGACTTGCTCCACATCACCTCATGTTTGAGATTACGGTGCAAGCCACCCAGAAAGCACTATCCAGAAGGAATTTTTTAATAAATTTGTGCAGCATTATACAGTAGAAACCTTCTTTTTATTATTATTATCATCATTATTTCTTGTCTGTTTGCTGGATATGAGGAGAAAATAAAGTTACTGTCTACATGATACTTGTAAAACTGCTGTTATACTGGAAGTTAGACACAACAGTGTTGACAGGTTGAAAGCTTATGACCTAAAGAAGAGGGGACAGTTTTGTGGATTAATGTCCCACTCTGTCGACGTCTTGGAGATCATGTGATGTGATCTAAATCTCCCATAAAGCTGCTGAACGACATAAGATTCAACCTATGAAGGCCATATGAAGTGACTGAAAGCTCTGGTAGAGTCACTAGTTGGACCTTGTTTTTGAGATTTAACTTATAAAAAAAAGTTAAAACATCCTGAAAAACTCTCGGTTGTGTCCAGTTCTTGGCTTCCAGAGAGAGACCACACGGCCGCTCCTCCTCGGTTTCAGGGCATTCACAAATTGCTCCTGCATGTTCGTGTTCAGGATTCAATCAGGGACGACCTCTGATGTGATCTGCTCCCGGCTGACTAATCTGCCTCTGCTCACTGCATCAATCTCTGTCAGTCCTGGCGAAAAAAAAAAAGACTCTTAAAAGAGGAGTTTGCACAAAGCTCCGTGTCTGAGAGGTTTCACTTGTTGACCCGTTTCGACCGAAGCAGCTGGATCACAACTGTCTGTTTCTACTCAATTCTGTTTTTTCTTCCTTCTTCCTTCTTCTTTTTTTTTTTTTTTTTTTTTTTGCAGTTTCTAGATAGTTAGACTAGTTAACTGTTCCCTTGATAAATGTGACATAATGGCCAAAGTTTGGACTGCAGGTCTCATGACAATCTCAAACTCAAGGAGATGTTTCATAATTCACTTAAATTATAGAAGACATGACTGAAAGAAAGACTCCTGAAGAACTAATTTAAGTATCTATTAAGTATCTACTATTTAAGTGCTAAAGATCCATTCAAGTTTTCACAGATACATACAGTAAATACAATTTTTATATCCAGAAGTCTCTTCTCCGCTCCATCGATGAAAGACCATGGACCTGTTGAGGCTTCATGTCTCCACATCATACTTGCTCATGTTGATTGTTGCAGTGCTTCTTAAACTTTTTTAATGTCAAAGACCCAAAGCAGATTCAAATTTGACCACAGGCCCAATGTAATATGAAAATAGTTAATTGAATTGCTCTCTTTTTGCAGGAGACGCCCATGAACCCCTTCAAGTTCCCCTGGAGGTCTGAGGACTGTACTCTAAGAACCGCCAGGCTCCTGGACCAGGATCGGCCTCCAGGTAAAAAACAAATAACTTTAAACTCAGTTCTTGTGTGAGTTCAGAGACATTTCCCACTTCCAGCAGATGGAGGTGAAGAGAGTCAAGTGAAGTCATAATAACACAACATCCATCAATAACTGAAGGCCAAAGCTAAAACAAAGACCTTCTAACGACCTTCGGCTGCTGCAGACATAATAGCGCGAAGAATAAGTCGTATTTTTACAGGATTTCCTTCTTTGTCGTTTGAACAAATAAAACGGTGATGAGTTCATAAAAGCATCAGGTGCAACAGACCAACTCAGACCAGTCGTCTGTTATCAGGAGGGAGAAAAAACAACAGCGCTCCTTTTTATTCCTGCCCCGCTGCCTCTTGCCGCTTTCCTTCCCTCTCTGAGTGAGTGAAAACATGATTATGATTTGAGTGTGTGTGTGTGTGTGTGTGTGTGTGTGTGTGTGTGTGTGTGTGTATGTGTGTGTGAAAGTGTGTGTGTGGCCTGAGGAGCTCAACTGCTGCATACCTGCAGGCTGCAAGCAGGTACTCTTAAATCTTTGCTCTAACATCGACCTTCTGTCAAAACAACCACCAACGAGTCACGTGAGGTTGTGAGAGTTGAGTTTGTGTGTGTGTGTGTGTGTGTGTGTGTGTGAGGGAGTCATCTGGGTTTACGTGCATTTTCTTCACAGATCAGTGATCAAAGTCTTATTTGCAGGTTGTCTGGTGCGTGAGTGAGTTTATGGTTGGACATGTTTTTTCTGTGTGAGTAAGAAGGAGGGGAAAAAATATATTTTTTTAGTGTGTTTTTCCTTTTTATTGTCGCCAAACGTGTTGCATTAACGCCGGCCGCAGAGCGCTCCTTTAAAGGACCCACATGTGCACGCCAGACACAGTCGGCAGCCGGAAATGAAGACTGTGTCGCACCACAAAAAAACATTCCTGGTGGGTTTTATCCCATCATCGCTATGGCTTCACAACACGAAGGAGCTGAGCTGAACCCGCTGCATGCACGGTCGTAGACTGAATCGCCTTGTTGTTTACGACTACTTCCGGGTAGAAAACCAGCACGTAATTTGAATGAGAACACTATTTCTGTGTGTGTGTTTTGTGTTGCTATGTGTTGTATTTATTCAGTTTTGAGGCATCACAGTGTCTAGAAAGCATCAGTGGCTCAGCTGACAGGGACAGCTAACAGCGGTAGCTAAGCTAACATCAGGACATCAACTGTTAAAACCCTCCCGTTGTCGGACACGACATGAAACTACTCCAGTTACTGTAGCTCAGTCATGATATCTGCTGGAGAAAATATTTTTTCATGGACCGTTTATTGAGTCACTGAGTTATTAAAGTTAAACAGGTAACCGTTAGCCCGGCTAATCTATGATAACCATCAATTAAAAAAGTATGCACACATAAATAGTAGGGGTGTCAACAATAATCGATTCGGCGATGCATTGCAATGCGGGACATGCACGATTCAGCATCGATGCGGCAACGTGCCATAATCGATTATGTCACTCTTTATTTTCTGGCCCCAAATAAAGTTGTGAAGTTTCAATTACCTCCGGGGCATTTCCGGAGCAACGACATGCGCAGCCTGTAGCTACATGCTAAGCGGCAGCAATGGGCAGCACCACGGGCAGCACCAGCAGTGTTGCCGCTGGCTTTCTTTTTCCTTTTTTTTTTCACCCGCGGTCGGGTTGAGAATTAATTAATTAACGCTCGTGAGTCCGGCCGTGTTGGGTCCGAGACTCAACAAGCCGGTCGGGTTTTACCGTTACTACAGGCAGTATGCCCGTTATCACCAATAAACACAGTAGAGCAGGGTGAGTGACTGAGCTCAGGCTGCGAATACGGGGGTCTCTGATGCAGAGAGAGAGCCGTGCCGTGCCGTGCAGTGTAAAATACAACAAAAAAAAGTGTCACGACTTCCTGTATCTGGCCCTTCAAAATAAAAGCCCCGTAGTCTTTCATATAGTTCAGTCACATTGATTTTGAGTATGGCTCCAAAGGTTTGTTTGTTTTTTCCTGCGACCGATCGACCAATGAAATTTTGGTCGGCTAATTTTTGGGGGCAGCCCTAGAAGTGATTTTCTTTTTCAGGTTTGAAAATGCCATATCCAATACCCTGTACCATTCAATTTTATTTTATTTAATGACATTTATGTCAAAGATACAGGAGAGTGATAGCAGCCGATGAAATCTGTTGTTCAATATCTCATGACTGATGAAAAATTTGCCGTGTTGTGCAGTAGAATTTTGATGCATTGCAATGCATCGCAATGCATCGTAGAATCGAATCGAATCGAATCGTTACCTGCTGAATCGTAATCGAATTGAATCGTGAGGGCAGTGCCAATGCACACCCCTAATATTAATGTTTGTCCAGTCATTGGTTTTGTAAACTTATCAAACATCACATTAGTCTACTCTAAACGGTGATATAGTGACGTGAAAAATTAGATATACAGTATGTAGCGAAACTCTCGTCCGTCACTATTGTTCTCATACTGGTTTTCTACCCGGAAGTAGTTGTAAACAACAAGGCGATTGGTAGACAAAGGTAAATCAGGAGAAAAAAAGCCCGTAAAGGCGTACAGAGGTAAGAGGTAGGAGGTGGTGGGGGCTCAACTGGCTCACATGGTAATGCTCCCTGTTAGCTGTCAACAAGGTATGAAACTCTACGCCTCATGAACTGGCCCCGTTCCTCCAGAGAGGTCCATTTGGTGCCTCTGCTACCGTATCCCATTGCCGCCGCTGGGAATTCACCTCCGCATAATTCAGCGCGGCTTTTTTTTTACCTTGACGCAGTCGGAGAGCTGGAGGTTCAGAGGCAGACAGTGAGAATAAGGTTTCCATCAGCTGCGAGCCACCTGTCCGATCGGTGAGATCACAAACGCAAGGCCGTGGACGGAGGGAGGGAGGTAGGAAAAGAAAAAAAAGTAGTGTAGTGTTTGGAGTAAAGCAGTTTAGTCAGGATTTATTGGGGTTAGTGACGAACATTTGTTATTGTCAAGAGGGAATAAAATAAATTGTGGTGTAGTTTGGACTGAGAGTTGGCTCTTTTTATGTCGAGTTAACGATGTTTAAATGAGAGAATGAGCGACTACAGAAGTGCCACTTGTGCAAAGACACAGAGACGTGAACCATCTTTAAACCTCGCTGCACTACATATAAAGTAACAGGTGTCTCTCTGCACGTTTCTACGTTTTGCTTTTACGGCGCATTCACTGTCTTCACTCTCTCATCGGCTTTGTTTCTATGCAGCTGTTTTCATCTGGAAAAACACACGGTAGCCTACCTGCAGAAGAGAAAACGTCAGCAAATCAGCTGATGAAAGAAGTCAGTCGTGCAGGTAACTCCCTCAGGAGGCGACTGAATATTAGCCTACATGATGCACAAACAGAATTTTACGGCTGTATGTGGTAAATAGTCGATGGATCGCAACCACATGAGCCAGAACAGTTTTTTACAAGGTGATAATACATCTGAGGTTTGTGTTTTCCAGTATGATGGATTTTCTGCATCCACCTGGCTCAGTAGATTAATTCATAGCCCTCTGTGAAGGTTTTGACCACATGTTCTGCTACAGAGCAACATTTTTTTTTTATCAATAAAAGATATAGCTTGAATAGAAACCATGCAAGATTTTTACCTTCATTAAACAGCTTTGGGGTAATTGTGATGGTTAAATCAATGACTTGTAACTTGTTCCAGGGAGAATAGAGGCCCTCTGCCTTCCACCTAGCGTCTCCACGACACAAACGCACCCCCCATGATCTCTTGTTTATGACAGATAAGACTACACAAATATACACATGGTAACATGTATATGATAAATAACAACCTTACTCCATGAATCAACCTTTGTGGAAAACAAAATGCACATGGCCAGAAGGAAGGTTAGAAAAACAGCGAAAAAGCAGGTTTAAATTTAGCTATATTTTCAATTCAAATGCACATTTCTGATGTGTTTAAATGTTTTTTTTTTATTCCAAGCAAGAAAACTGAGATGTTTCGCACTTTTCGATAATAAGGAAGTAGATGTCAGACATGCTGTTTTTATAGATAAATGAAGTGGACAGTGACTCAGTAAGTGAAATCAAACAGCAAATAAGCTAAGTAAAAATAATTATGACGAGTCTGTTTAAAAGTAGATATGAAATTGGTTTGAGGGGCTGTGTTGGAGAATTGATTAATTCAATTTGGCTTTTTTTCTAAAACAGTCAACAGTTGCATAATATTGTTCATAACTAAGAACATTTAAGTCATTTTATATTTTTCCAGCCTGAAGGAAGCACCAGGTTAATGCAAATCTAAAGTAACTACAGATGCACAAAGTCGGCCCTCTCATAAACAATGTTCCTGTTCATCCAGTATAATAATTCTCAGCATATCTTTGACCTTTGACCATCAAAATATAATCTAGTTATAATTCATGAGTCCATGTGAGTTTAGTCTGAAGAAGTTCCTTGAAGCTGTTTTGGAGATACTGAGTTCCCAAGAACAGAACTACATTTTGTGAGCTCACTTTGACTTTGACCTTTGAACATCAAAATAAAATCAGTTCTTGTTGAGTTTCTTGATGTTTGTGCCAAGTCTGAAGAAACGGATGAACGAGACAACCTGAAGACATAAAACATTCACTCAAAGTAACCTTGTCTGGGGTTTGGATGAACCGTGTGGTGTCTGCAGCTTTATCAACATGAAACACAGTTATTGTAGTCGAAGCAGCAAAACAAAAAATGTGTGAAGTGTCTCCTGTAAAACCAGGCTCTCCATCTGAAACCCATGATGATGTTTTATAAACACGGTGCAACGCCGCTCATTCAGTGAGACGGCTTATCTAAATTCCCCCCAAAAAGCCGATTTATTCAGAGGAAACGTCCAAAGTCAACAACACACTCTACTGTTCATACCATCACGTCTGCAGCTGCTGCCGTTTCATCGTTAAATGCTTTTTTTCTATTTTAACACAAACCACTGTCACTGTTTGAGGCCTCTCTGCAGCCTGCAGGCTCAGAAAAGAAAAGCAAGAATACATTCACGCTCTGATGTGACAGAGTGAGCGGTGTCCATCAGGACAGATGTGCAGAGCAGAGAACCACAAGGCGAGAACTCAAGAGTCCGAGACCGCTGGGCTGAAAGGCAAAGAACGGGAAAAGGCCTTTTGTTTTTATTTTCGCTGCTAATCAGTGCAGGGGATAAGCCCTATCTTTGAATTCCAAGTGCAACAGGAAGACTTGATTAGGTTTCAAAGGAAGCTGGTGGAAATTTGTGGTCACCAAAACCCAACGCGGAGCGGCCGGCTTTGACCATTAAGTGAACTGAAAGAGAGCGGCTCGATGAAACCACATCTCGTGCTGCAGAATAGTGTCAAGCATTTTATATCTCAGGCTGCGGCTGAGTGATCTTTAAAGGGCAAACGGGGGGGGGGGGGGAGCAGAAAACATTCTCGAAGCTGTGATTTGACTTGATTGAGGCAGAAATGCAGAATATTTTTAAGGTGGCATGTTGTTATTCTACACATTTACAGTGTGAACTGGCTGAAAATGTACATGTGGGTCTGCCCAACATAAACACTGTCACACCAACTGGCCCATTAAGGAAGCCACATGCCAAAGGAAATGATGCTTCCTTATATAAAGCAATGCTTCCTCATCCAACATGGAGGGGACTCCGAGTGTACAGCATCAAGATGTATCCTCAGAGATTTTTCTTATTTAATCTAACCACAGGGTTGAATTAACTGGATGCAAATCAGCACAAATATATGGAAGACTTTAGATATTAGAGGATTGATTGATAAAAGGTATGATATTAAAGATAAAGAAAAAGAAAATGTTGTGGTAAAACTTGAAGTCAGTTCCCTAATTTTACAAATAAAACCAAATGTTGGATGTTGTCAGCATTAGGGAAATATTGTTGTCATGGTTACATTAAAAACAACATGGTCACTGTCTACTTCACTTTTTCCTTCACTCCTGTCATACTTACTATGACCACTAGGTGTCGCCTAAAAACAAAATGTAAATATGGATCATAATCTTCTTTAGTTTACAAAACAGTCTCTAAACACATGTAGTTCAACATTTTGGCAAATTGCCCCATTGACATAATCCCTATAGTCATAGCAGTAGGTTCGTTACCTTTAATTGTCGGTGCAAGCTATTTTTAGAACGGCGGAGCAGAGCCGTGAGCTGCTCAGAGCTACGCTACGGAGGCTCATGGGATTACTTGGTTTCCCTCATCAAACTCATCAAATACACAATCCAACAACTCAAAAACGCTCTGGTGGACAAGTTGTGACCTGCACATTCACCACACTATGAGATAATAACAGAACGTTACCAGACAGAGTTGTTTTAGAGGCAAATGCCTCCATATAGCGTAGCTCTAAGCAGCTCGTGGCTCTGCTCCGCCATTTTAAAAATTAAAGG
This sequence comes from Trachurus japonicus, assembly GCF_045865225.1. Lineage (NCBI taxonomy): Eukaryota > Metazoa > Chordata > Actinopteri > Carangiformes > Carangidae > Trachurus > Trachurus japonicus. The sequence continues at coordinate 10,206,186 of NC_140916.1, forward strand.
TAATGAACCTACTCCTATTATAGGGATTATGGCAATGGGCCAATTTGCCAAAATGTTGAACTATCCCTTTAAAGTGAGACTTTAGAGTGCTAAAGTAGGCTACGGCCTTCAGGGAGTGTTTTCAGGGACACATAAAAAACTGACAGACTTTTCTACAATGCCTAGAAGTTACTGTAAGTTTAGCATTAGTCTGAGCCTGGACTGTCATCATTTCTGTCCCTGGAAACACTTCAGTATTCAGAGTTGCTGTGCACTGAGCTCTCACGGCTCATATTTTTCCTGCTGTCCCTGAACACATCACTCAGCTACAGCTCTGGTGCTCCTGCTGCTCCTCCAAACCGTGAACACTCTGACCTGCAGGTATAATTACCTCATGCGACCCTGCGCCAAATGGTCCAAACTATCACTTTAACCAAACACATCTGCAAACCAAATTACACGTCAATCCATCCATGCAGTCGGTACAGTATTGCCATTTCACCGTGGGGGGTGGGGGGTCACAGTTTATTGTACAAAGCCGTGATACTCTGGCTGGTCAGCGGCGGAGCGCGGACCTCCCTGTGGTCGCCGGCGTGTCAATCAGAAACATTCAGAAGCAATAATAATAACATGAGAGTCAAACACTCCTTTTATCTGATGGGAAAATATGAGAATTTGTGAAAGTCAGACTTGATCTCTTTCGCCATCAGCTATCCATTACCTCACACATGATGGGAAAAGGGGATTTACCTGGCCTGAGAGGAAATGAATGAGGGTTTAGTGCCCACGGTGGTTAGAAGGAAATGAACACGCCGACAAGCCGCTGACAGCTCCGAGGAGACACGCTCAGGCACAAACACACTTACAAGTCTTTCACTACAGCTCGTCTGTCACGCCGCCTTTAATGACGTCTAATTACAGAGTCCAGAGCCGAGGCTGGCGGCGAGCGGCGAGGGGTGGACAGCGTCCCGGCTCTTGACGTGTCTGCAGAGAGTTGCACTTATCTGGCTCGCCATCGGCGACGTGTCTGGCATTTGTGTACCTGTACGCGCGGCTGCCAGCCCGTTGGGATGAGAGGAAACGTGTCGTAAGTGCGGTGGCTGAACATCTCTCGTCAGACTAAACCAATCCTCACTTCTCATTTTCCTCTCCCAGAGACGTGACTCTCGGGCCTGGTAATTTCAGACCGCTCGTTCCACTTTTGTCGGCTCGGCGAAAAAGCGCTGATTCACAAAACCTTCCCTTCAAAGTCTCCATTGTCGAAACAGAGGAATTCAGAGGGACTCCATGGTTTTTCCAGCCAGTGCGGGCTGCATGTGTAACCCAACATGTCTAAGTCTAATTGCTGAGATTGAAGTACAGTAGATCTTTTGATTCTCTCCATGTGAACGTGGCGTTTCCATGATTCCACACCCGTGACACGAGCTCTCAGCACAAACATTTATCTCAGATCTCAGCCTCCTTGTTTACAAGCTACCACTGACTGATGGGAACCGAGGAACCGCCCCTCTCATTACGCCGCCTTTCACATGCAGAACATTTTTTAAAGTTGCCCAAATGACTTCATAACCATCAACGTGTCATTCTCAGGCCTATCAACGTCTCACCAGAACCAATGGCTGACGTCAGCCGCTGACCAAAGTCAATACACTTCGAGTTATGTAATGACAGACAAAAACAAATTATCCAACCGCCGCAAGTTTGGAACAATATGACTTATATTTTCTGGAGTTATGGCAGCGAGTGTTTGTTTACAGTGAGGGACAAAGTGCAATAAAAAAACAAAGAATGTCAATCAATCAAAGACCCAAAGACTTTCACTGGTTTAATCTGTTTTTAATCCTCTGGTCCGTGACATTTAAATGATTGATTCATGTCATTAGTTTATGATTGAGTGGCGTTAATGTTTCCCCAACCTCCACTTCTTGAAGCTGAAGATGTTTTTGTTTTCTGGTGAGGTCGACATTTTTGATTGAGTGAAATATCTAAACAAACAGTTGATGGATTCCCATGAACACCTGCACAGACACTAACAACCCCCTGATGACAAATCCTACGACCTTTGTCAGTCTTTTTCACCGCCTGTTAAAAAAAATAAAAAATAAATGACAGAATGACAATGTCCTCAGCCTCAGTTGGTAATCAGTGTGAAATATATTAAAATATATTACAATCAATGGTACAATCAGTGGTCTTTAAGTGCTGAATTGAAGGCATCTGGACTTCCTTCTTAATTGCCTGAAGACATTTAACCTTGGTAGTTAAAGGGATACTTCACTCCAAATCAATAATTCACCAATTTTCTACTCATCGTCATGCCAAGGAAGGGTTTGGAGAACTAGTAGAGTTATCAAATCGCTTTTGGAGTTCCAGGGGGGGTCCAGCTGGCAACGGATTTTCATATAATGGCGGTGGATAGAGCTCACTTTTGAATCGTCCAAAATGAAACATCCAAATACCTCCTTACTGCTCGTCCTACTGACCCAAGTGTCTTGAAGCCGCCACATGAAAAAATTGCTCGGAAAAAATTTGATCTCTGTTTTTAGCCTTGATGTAGCAGTAGCTCCCAGTGGCTCTGTTGATATTGTGTGCGAGATGTCTGTTCATCGTTGTAAACCATTGGATGTACGATGTAAACACGAAAGAACATCTTGCAGCAAATCTTGCGCATACGCACAAACATCAACAGAGCCACTGGGAGCTACTGCTACAACACAGCTAAAAACAGACAACAACTTTTTCATGTCACTGCTTCAGGACACTTGGGTCAGTACAGACGAGCAGTATGGAGGTATCTGGATTTTTCATAGTGTGTGTTTTGGACGATTCAAAAGTGAACTCTATCCACCGCCATTATATGAAAATCCGTTGCCAGGCGGACCCCCCCGGAACTCCAAAAGCGTTTTGATGACTCTGAAAGTTCTCCAAACCCTTCCATGGCATGGCATAGAAAATTGGTGAATTATCGATTTTGGGTGAAGTATCCCTTTAAGGTTGAAATACTACTGTACATACAGTAGTGTTGCTTTAAATACCTGGGACCCAACCAATTGTTTTTAGAACTTAGGTGAAATGTCTTAAAGCAATCAAGAAAGAAGTCCAGTTGCCTTCAATTCAGTATAGATGACCTGGACAACCAAGAACCAGAACTGACACTGACTTACCAATAACAATGGATCCACTGAATGTTAAAATGAATAATAAACCAGTTTCTGTTATTTTTGATGTATCCTAATTGTTTTGAATTATGACTGAGGCTGTCGAAGTTAGCAAGATTAATAACACATTAATGCAATCGGTTTCCAGAAATTAATCAGCCTGTACTTGCACTGGATGGCGCCATCAGGATTTTATTTGAGCATATAAGAGTTTGAGTGTTTCCAGACAACACTCGTCATTGTTTTTTGGTTAATGTATAATAAATTCACAGTTACATAAAGCAGCATACTTGTCCAGTATTAAATACTTGAAAAACATCAGTGATGGGTACATTCAATAAAATTTGTGATTTATTGTTGTTTATAATATGTTAACTGATTAACAGCCCTACGATGCTGTTCACTTTTATACATCAGTACCCCGACCGCTGAGTTTCCTGAATAAAACCTGTAAATCTGTCTCACGTGGACCAGAGGGAAACGACCCGATCTGTTTACAGCTGCTCGATCAGGTGACGACTGAAAACTGATCCTGGCTCTGCGCTGCGTCCTCCTCGCTCCTCGTGTTACCAGGACCTGATGCGACTCCGGTCGTGATGGGAAAACCAAACATATCAGGGGGGAGTTTCGTGAGTTTACAGCCCCGATGCCATTGTTAGTTTCTATGGAGCGCACGTTGTTGTGTTTGGCTCGGTCTGAGTAAATATTTCTATTCCTCTGTTGTGTTAGAAAATGATGTGTATTCAAACCGTGAGATGGTCTTCGGCTCAGACTAAATACAGTCTTTCTGATTGTTTTGTTTCTCTGTACAGTAAGTCGTTCCTGTTGGTTTTGTTCCTTCTTTATAAGTGAGGGTGAAACGCTCTGTGTTTACGTCACTTTTCTTTCCCTTTCTGTTTTTTTTTTTTATATTCTTGGCTCTCCATCTCTGATTTGCCGCCACCGTGAAATTGCTTGGCTGTAAACAGCGTCCTTCTGAATCTCTGTTACATGTGTGCAGAGCCTCGGTCTCGTGGTGCTTTAGAGCTTCATGAGAAAACTCCACCGCACCTATTGGATCAAACACGAGCAACGCAATTTGATCTTTACCAGCTACCCTTTTTTTTTTTTTTTTTTAACCGTTTATCTCCTGCACAGGAGCTTTGTGTCCCGCTTTACAGTCGAGTTCAAGACATGAGAAAAGTGTTTTCTCCACATCATTAGCAGGCTGAGGTTTTTATCTATTGAGAGTCAGCGGTGCGCATCTGATAAAGTGAGCTTCCTTTTAAGTGTGATTCTCGGAGAGAGAGAGCGGGTGGTCCGCATGCAGTGGCAGCGAGGCCGAAGTGATTTGTGGCCTGAGCGGAGAGACTCAGAAATCTGAAGGGATTAGAAAACATTTAAAAACTCTAGTCTGTTTTTCTCCTTCAACAACATGTTTGTCCCACAGCGGGGCAGAGGAGGAGGAGGAGGGGTGTGCAAGTCAAGCGGGAAATGGCCGAGGATTCCCGGCTCGAGCCAAGAGGGTTCGCTAGCCGCAGAAACGCTAACATGACAAATGCTGCTGGATAACTCAATTACCCACCAGGACAGTTGGGGTGAAGTTGGTTGAGAGTAACAACAGAGCGGCGGCGGCGGCGAACATGTTGAAATGTTTCGTGCAAGGCTCGTTAAATCGCCCCGAGGTTGGTTGGTTGGTTGGTTGGTTGGTGCGTGTGGCGCAATCAAGGGCGTTGACTTGTTTCCCATCAGTTTCAGAGCAAAAGGATTGTTTTGGTCGACATGCACGGAGCTTTTTTATTCGACGAGAGCGAGGAGGACGTCATCTCAATCTCGGACCGAGTCGTAACACCACCGCCGCCGCCGCCGCCGCGAGGAGGAGGAGGAGGCGTCCTCGTCCTCAGATCTTTACGGCCCGCTGCGAGGACATGTGATGCACTGGAATCGTAAACACCCGCACGGACCGCCAGGAACTGAAATCTGCAGTCAATCACACTCCCCGCTGCCAAAAAACCAAGAGTCACATCCTCGACTTCCTCCAGAAAGGACGGACTTTAAGGGCTTTTCACTTCCTCTCTTTTTTTTCTGTTTTATTTTATTTTATTTTGCCCTGGCCCGGCGAGACGGTGTCAGATCCTGTCCACAGCTGTGTGTCCTCAGCCTCTGGTTTTTGCTCGTACCTCATATAATTTAGTAACCGCTGAGGCCGCCTCTGGCTTCTGACATTTGAGGCTTGCAGGGCCACGACCACCAGAATAATCACTTACTCTGCCCCAAAGACTGCAGTCATTGTCTGGAAGAGTGATTGCACTACAAGTCTTTGGGCAATAATGGCAAACATATCATAAGTTTTATGAATCTATGGCGCCATGGTGTTTTGACATCATCTTTTACCAAATTCTGTCTTTTGAAGCAGCCAAACGCCGAGTGCAAACAAAAACCTCTTTTGTAGTGTGAACCAGAGCTTCAGCATCCATAATTCATATTTCTGTGTGATGCAGGGGGCTTTAAACAAAAGAGGATTATTTTAGGGAGTTGTTTTCAAACATTAAGAGGGGTCGGCTGCCTGCTACCACTCAGCCCCTCGTCTCTCAGCGACCTGGCACCGGATCAGCCGTCTGCTCCTGCAGCGACTCCCTCGAGCTCGAGCTGCATCGCCGCTCAAACTCCAAATCTGCTCTGGAGGTTGTGGCCTCGCTGGAATGCATCCACAAACACACAACCTCCACTCTCTCTCTCTTTCTCTCGGTTGCTGTCATACACATCCACAGATTTTTTTCCCCCCTGTCTTAAAACTCTCTCTCTCTTGGAGATGGACCGACCCCTCCCTCCCTGTTTGGCTTCCACCCTTTGCCAGGAGATGGGAACTCACTTTACTGTGGGCCCTGTTCACACTGCAGCTGAAAACCGATCAACTTATCAAACAGATCTAATGTTTCTGTTGAAACCTCACACCTTTTAAAGACTTTTTTTTTCCTTATCAGAAAACCTGCATTTTATAAGATAAAGTAAGACAGGTGTATGTGTGTAGCCTTCACTTGAACACCAAGGCCAGAAAAGAAATTAAACCACAATATAAAAGACACATACTGTAAATAAATAGGATTTACACGAGAAAAATAGAGCAGAACATAAAAATAGAATAAGACATGATTAAACAGGAAAACATAAAATTGTAGTGCAGCTGCAGTAGTGCACGATATAAATCAATAGGCCCAAATTTAATTTAATAAAAGGCATTGGGAAACATAAAGTCTTTTGTCCTGATTTAAAAGAACTGAGTTGGAGCAGCGCTCCAGTTTTCTGAGAGTTTGTTCCACATACGTGGAGCATAAAAACTCAATGCTGCTTCTGTTAAGTTGTGACGCTGGGGACAGCGAGCAGGCCTGTCCCACATGATCTAAGAGGTCTGGACAGTTCACCAGCAGATGAGATTAAACCTGCTTTTAGTTTCAAATTGATTTATTTCGGCCTGACGTCCAAACACTGAGTTGAGTTTTCCTGTCGCTGGAAGACACAGTCAGATTCACTTTACAGTATTTGGGGCCCGTCTGTGACGATCATGGTTGTCGTCTCTTTGTCTGTGATAAAGAATGGAAAAATATGGAGAAAGCATGTAAAAACGATTATACACTTCCTAAAGTTAAAAAGATAAACGGTAAATCAGGACAAAACTGCAACATTTATGGGACACAACAGCTTAGTAAACAGATTTTTCACTTTGATCAATAGATTATTAATTTTCAAACATATTTTCACACAGAAATAATGATCCAGGGGATGTCAGTCAAACATATTTGTTTGTTTTGTTTGTTTTTTTTATCCTACAGTAGATGTAAAGATATCTGGTGGCATGGTGGTGCAGAGGCTCATCCTGTTTACTTTACATGTTCTACCTGTGTGCACATTAGGTTAATCAATGACTCTAATTGCCTGTAGGTGGGAATGTGAGTGTGTGAGGTTGCTGGTCTCTATACTATATCGGCCTTGCAATGGACTCACACTGAAATTGACATTTGACATTTAGCCAGTAAAATCTAATCTGTTCATCCCAGAGTCCAATTGAAAGTTTGCACCAAATTCAAATAAATTCCTTCAACATGTTATTTAGATGTCACATTCATTTAAGGGCAAAATTGGTGGCTCACCTGGTCTATCACCCATGGGCCTTTGCTCCATGTCACCTTCCTGTCTGTAGATGTTGTAAAAGAGGCAAAACATGTTCAGTAACACGACTTCCACCGCCTCTTAAAGCTCATTAGTTTATTTTAAAAAATCTCTGGTTTCTTTTGTTGGTATGAAATAGAAATGTAGAAATAATCTGTGGTCTTAGTGGGAGGTTTGTTCTGTAACTATATCTTGATGAAGTTCATTCATTGTGCAGTGTCATGGTTACGGTGGGTGAAAACAGGTTTGGTTCTGGTCTCTGTATAACCCGACAGATCTCTCTGAGTTTTCTGGGGTTATGGTGTTTAATCAGCGGGTCTTTAATTAAACCTCGTATTGAATTAAAATGTGCTCAGACCGTCATCAGGTCACAATATGGAAGTGTTTGGACGGTTTCTGCGCGGTTTGCTTGAGTGAGCAGACAGAGGTGAAGGTTGCTGACCTTTGAACCGACAGATTTTTGCACAGATTGCATTTACATTTACACCTGGCTGAGATCGGACCACCCCCATGATGCGGTCTGCTTGATCCGATCACACTCTGATCTTGATGTGTTCTGCATGCGTTTACATCTGGCATCAAAATGGCTTTTCCAGACACGGGATGCATTTTAATTCCAGCGAATGGTGCACAAGGCTCCAGGAAGTCCGGTCACAAAGTTAAACTCCTCCCCGAAAACCACAAATGGAATAAGCCTGTGTTGCAAACAGCAAACAACAAAGTGTCCCAACGATGGAAAGAAAAGCCGAACTTTACAAGTCCGTTCAGTCAGAACTGAGAGATTCATTCAAACCAAACTACTTAATGATTCTGATTGGTGTCCAATGGCTTTAAGGCCAAGTGTGAACGCAACCAGAATGAAATGATGATTCAGATCTCGTGTCTTAAAGAAGCTTCAGGGTGGAACTGAGGATACAAACTGATCAAGTGTAAATTAGAAATGTCCCCACAAGATCCTCACAAATCATGACAAAACATTACGTCGCCAACCACACATTGTGTAACAAAAGAAAAACAAACTTTAATATTCTCTGCTACTTAATACGGGTCCAGACTGAATTAAAAACAATTATCCATAACAAATATGTGCTCCAGAGTTGAGCATAATGGCCCAACAATGTGGTGGTCGCTCCCTGACTTAAGCTGTGGGAGATGCAGCAGCAACAACCAGATGCTTCCATCTCCTCCTCCCGAAAACCTCGAACTCGACCTTTGTGCGTCTAATTTATCTGCCGTTTAAATGGGTTCCAGTGGTCTCTGCATTCTGGTTTATATACAACCAATCCTGGGTGTATCACAAGAAAAAAAAAGAAGAAAAAAACCCACGTCATCTCTCCCCTGTGCTTGTCTGGAGGACGTCTACTGTGAGAGGTCACTCGTGTACATGATCATTTTTCAGAGTCCGGATGAGGTGAAAACAGATGGTTACCCCTCGCAGTGAATCCAGGCAGTAAAAGCTGCAGAGTTGCATCATGACTAAGCAGCCTGAAGCCAAGAGACCCCCCTCCCTCGTCCTCCACTCACCTCCTCCGGCCACCCCCCACAGCGGCTCTCCTAATTATGAAGTTAAATGTCAGACATTACTGAGGGAATTTTAATGAAAGGGTTCATTTCCAAAACACTGTCCATCTATTTTGCAAACACATGGAGTCACTCGTAATTCATCTTTCCAGATCTTTGAAATTTTCGCTGTTCCTGTTTTGTCAAACCAGGGCTCAGGTTGCTCATTATCCTTTTAAAAAGTGCCACAATGTTTTGATTTCGTGCTCTTAATCATTTTGGAATAGGCCGCCTAGGCTCCAACCGGTGGACATCTCTCCTCGGGAGACTGAGAACTTGTTGCTGTTGACACTGATGATGATTTAAAAACAGAAGATGATCCTCTGTAGGTTTTAACCTCACAGCTGTTTGAGAGGCAGTAATCTTCTGATTGAGCATTTGCTGGATTTGTCAGGGTGTGTTTATTTCCTGTTTGGGTCTGATGAAAGGCTAACTTTGAGTAGAAGGTGGAGCTAGTTTCTTTGTAGCCATCAAAGCCATCAAAGATGGAAAATGTGATTAATGTTTTTTGATGTTTTTCCCTCAAACTTCAGATTTCATTTTGTCTTAAACTTTGGTTTATGGTCACATAGCTGCGAAGTGAATGAGATTCTGGTCAGTCTCAGGTGGTTAATGCTAATTAGACAGAGTGCTAATGTGTTAATTCAAGATGGTGAGTGTGGTAATCGTTACCCCTGCTCAACCATCAATATGGGGCATTGTCGGCATGTTAGCGAGCTATCATTAGCATTTTTTTGTACCTCAAATCAGAGTTGTGGCTGGTTGGTTGTATGTTTGGTCAGTCAGTTGGCGATTGGTTGGTTGGTTGGTCAATTGGTTGTTTGGTTGTTTGGTTGGTCGGTCAGTTGGCGATTGGTTGGTTGGTTGGTCGGTTGGTCGGTCGGTCGGTTGGTTGGTTGGTTGGTTGGTTGGTTGGTTGGTCAGTCAATTGGTTGGTTGATTGGTTCCTCAGATGGTGATTGGTTGGTCAGTCAGTTGATTGGCAGGTCGGTTGGTGGTTGGTTGGTCAGTTGAGTAGTTGGTCAGTCAGTCTTTTGGTTGGTGGTCAGTTGGTCGGTTGGTGATTGTTGGTTGGTTGATTGATTGGTAGATACTTTATTAACCCCTAAAATTAAGTAATTTTTCCATTCAGCTTGTTAGCCAGTGAAGTTTGTCTGTAACAGCTTTGACAACAGCATATTGATTTAACAATTGAGACATATAGAGTAGAATTAGAGTTGAATTCAGACTTCTGATGTATTGTACATGTTTTTAATGAATGACACATCATGATAAGCCTATTAATTACTTTATTATCGGTTTAATTGTGGTGTAAACTGGGACATTTTTTGTGTTTTACCGACTTTTTTCAGGACTCCAAACACTCAATGTGAAACCAGGACAGCACAAGATGAACCCGGACGTCAGGTCACTGTGAACTTCCAGCAGAAACGGTGCGTACATCATGTTGTCCAACCTTGTGTCTATAGAAGGAAGTGTTTCTAACTGTAATGAATGGTCTTGAAGATGAAGGCAGTGTAAAAAATATCAGATCCTTCTCCAGGCCACTGTCCCTCTCATCTCTCTGGAGGAGATCTCTTTGTTGTCTCGAAGTGATGAATCACACAAATTGACATAACAGCACACACTTTTTGCAGAATTTCAGCTTGAGGACGTCCATGATGTTGGTACAGAAGAGAAAGGGACAGTAGCTGAGAAGATAAAGGAAAAAAAATGGAGCTTGAAATCCTGCTAACTCTCCAACCTCAGCACAGATGGTCGACGTCTGTGAAGTGGTCGCGCTTGGCAGGTTTACGGTTTCGAAAAGTTACAGATATTGGCGAACGCAGCCCCCCCTCTTAATCTGATGTTGGAAAGGTGAGAGAGTCGGGGAGGTTTTGGAAGCGTCCAAGAGCGGACAGGCACTTCATAACTGACCCATAAAGTTTTTAATCGGGGAGTAAAATACGGCATCACGGCGCGACTGACAGGTCAGTGATGGCTTTTTCAGTCACCAGCAGAGGAATGTCGGCTACAAAAAGCCTCTGATTCAGTCAGAGAAGCTGATTCAGTGCTCTCAGTTCAGCCTGAGGACTTGTTAAAAATTTTCTCATTCATGAACTGAACAACTCGAGAAGCCAGTTTCTTCTTTCTGTTTTGTACCAGTTGGAATCATAAAACACATTACTTCCTGTGAGCCAGAAGATATTTCTCATGAAACACCAACTTTAAGAGCTTTCCTCAACTTGGATTGGAGATGAGAAGATTGAATCACTGATGTGTTATAACGATCAACACAAAAAAAAAGAATTGGCAAAAATTAAAAAATTATTTACATTAAAATGTCAAAAACCTTCATTTCCAAACATAAAAATTTTAGCTTTACCCCTCAGAGCTTTGTCAAGCACTGCATCCCTCAACAACAAGTGAGTTTATGTCAGAATCGGCTTGTGGCTTCATCCTCTCTTGCTGTGCTCTGGGGGGGTGGGAGAGAAATGTCAGGACGTTATAAAACATTCACAGTAGAAAATCCACAAGTCCAAGATGTCTGCAGTCAGAGCGACGCGATCCAAGAGCAGCGATGCGCAACGCGGCGTGAGGATGATTAAACAAAGTGCAGCAGTGAAGGAGGAGGAGGAGGAGGAGGAGCGACAGGAGGCTCGGTGATGAAAGCCAGACAGTGAAACGGTTCCTGAATGGTTCTGTGAGGTGAAGCAGACCCAGTGACTAAAACATATTACATGATTACACTGAAGTGAAGAAAGAGAGAGGGGAAGTTTTACAGCTCAAACTGAACTGACTTCACTTCTCGCATGCAACGATGCCTGAAACCAAAATGTTACAGACACAATCAGGAATTCAATCTGTTTTCCAAGTTTGAATCTATATTTCTTTTCTTTTCTGCGCAGTGGATCTGATTAGATTTTCTTTGTGTCAACGCGGCGAGCAATAAATTTCAGCGTTAAAAGTTTCGTCCTGTAAATCACTTGGTAACAATGACCGTATGCGGTGACAGCGTTTCCTCCTAAGACACTGAACCGCAATTACAGCCCGAAAAAGTAGCATTAAAGTGATCACGTCGGACAGTAAAGAGCAGTCTGGATTCAATTGTGTGATACTGTGCTGCCTGACACGGTGATGTAATTTCACTGAGGAGCTTGTAGCACATATAATACATGTGTGATGAAGACCTAAGCTCCATACAAGGTTTGTTTAATGGTGTTTTCTTATAGCAGCACTTGGCAGTTTGACTGCACCTGAAAACCAGTAAATTTCCCCTCATCTATCACAGAGCTTATGTTTCCAATACAGCAAGAATCTGTCATTTAGTTTCACCAAAAAAACTTAATTAAAACAAGCTGGAACACTTTATAACAACTACACACTGTTTAATTCATCAATTAAGAAGCATTTTTCCCATATTGATACAAATTAGTATGTAATTTATAAACACAATTTTAAGTGTCTGCATGCATTAATGAAGATATGAATAGTAGTTAATCATTTACTGACACTTTAAATGATCTAATAAATCACTGATAAAATAACTAATTTGTAATTGATATAATGTTGGATTTATAAAAGCCGAATACATTATTTATTGCATGAGAAAACAGAATCGTTAGTCACATTAGAGATAAGTTAACTAATCTATAATTAATAATCTATAACCATGTTTATAATTTAGATTCCAATCACTACCAATGTTGAATGAAGAATGCTTTATAATAAAAAAGAAGAATTATAATTGGTTAATATTGTGCAATTATTATAGTGTTATACTGTGTATAAGTGTTAACAAAAACATTTTTAGAAGTACCCAAGATGCTTTGTTTCCTAGGGATACAGTTAACTTTGATTATTACAAAACAATTAATGTATTAATATAAAGTAAATAGAAAACTCATGAGAACATGTGAGTTCCTGTAAAGTCCATCTTAGAAAGTTTAAAAGTCAGGCATTTGGACTGTATTGTACTCCATTATATTGTATTTAATGTTTTATTCTAATTTCTCTCTTATTTCTATATTTCTTGCCATCGCCTGCACCAACACAAAGTCCTTGTTCACATAAAAATAAAGATTCAGATTTTGGCCAAATAATAAAATATTCACTTCAACATAAACTGAGTTTCTGTACGTGCAGTTTTTGCTAACTGCTGGTTTGTACTTAATAACACCTCTTAACATGGGGTATAATTTGGGCGATATGGTCTCGTTTTATGATCCTAACCTCACTGTAATCTACCGTCACATTACACAGATGTACTTTTTTAGTAAGTTTTCAGCACTATGGTTTTAATAGTAGGAGCCAGAGCCAGATTGAGGCCTTTTCCTTGACATAATCTGGGCTAAAGATTCTGGCTGAAACTAAATCAACTCGGTTTGAAACAGAAAAGAAAAGAAGAAAGAAATCATAGTAAGTGTCCAGAGTATCACTTTGCGGTTCCTGAAAGTGCCCTGTGAGCCTCTGGCATCATTACATTAAAGCGGCGTTCAGAGCAAAGTGACACAGATTGTTGTGATCAATACCTCACCTCTCGGTGTGCTGCTGCCCGCTGGACAGGACTCAGTGAACGCACGCGCTCCAGAAGTCAAACTGTTCGCAGTAAAGGTAAATCATCAGTAAAGTCATCCATGCGTGTGGTTCCATTTCAGATCTCCTAACAGCCTCGTACAGTACGACTATATAGACAGAAAAAAAAACAACATAAACGTCCTCGCCGAGATTGGAACCATAGAGTCTCGTTTTCCAAAAGGCCACGTTGTTGATGTCATCCAGCGTCAGCGCCAACTCCATCAGTGGTGAGAATATAAGAACAGTGGGCTCAGAAGTTTAGAAGTGATGCTTTTCACTTTTTGGAAACATGAAGGGGTGAGTCATTTCTTCACACCTAAACACGTCTCCAGTAGCCAACGCTTGGAGCTACAGTATTTTTTTTGTTTTAATCAAACATATTTGAAGTGCGGCTTTGTCTGACGGTGGCATTTTCCAGTGGCAGTGGCTTGATGTCTGTTTCCTGAGGGGGAATCATTGGTTTTCCAGCACTTACCAGGCCTAAACCTATTAATGGCAAATAGGCTAATTGTGATTCAACCTCTAAAAACCATTAAATTCAAATCAATATTTTACTATCCACTGGACATGAATGCAAGCGCTTGTTGTTTTTTAACAGAAACTCTTAGAGGTTTTATAGAAACATAGCGGAAATTTAATAAAAATTATGGCTTCTTGTTTTATATTCACACTGAACAGACTCAAAGTGGTGCAGCCAAACTCATCAACAAATCCTTATAAAGCTCCCTGTGAGCTACGTTCACAGGATTGGTTAGTTTGTGAACAGGCGAAAGGTCACATGACCAATGGGGTTAGGTAAAATAGCATCGCCACCGCTAACGAGCTAATCTGCCTGCATGTTTACACTGATACTGTATCTTACAGACCACACAGGCTTTGGGTGAAAATGTTGATTCATAAGGTTTTATTTCAACATAAAATTCTACAATGGGTGAATTTTTGTAGGAATCAATTTTTGAAATGACCTTTTTTGTCGTCCAATAATTGGAATGGCAATAACTTGTTAGGTAACTCCTGATAGTTGCACACTGATCTGTTGTTTGGATGTTTATAACTCACATGATTACACTTTGGTGATGGGTTTTGGGATTTTGTCGAATATTTAGAGGGTTTTTTTTTCTTTACGACTGCACAATTGATCACCATATAACTGAAGTCGTAATATGGCTAAGTGCAATATCCAAAAAGCAGGAGCTGCAACATTGTTGTGCATTGTCAGCACCAGTAGTGTTGTGTTGCTACAGAAACATCCTAAACAACAAATCATATTCTCAAGATGTGAAGGGACATGTGGGTTTGTTTGGTACATGACCCAATATACATCACATTGTCAATTTTAAATAAAAAGAATAATTCCCATCTTACTTAAAAAGATGACAAACCATCGTGGCCACTGAAAACTATCAAACTGGCAGTTGTTTATCAGTCATGTGATCCTGCCTTTTATCAGCCTAACAGCTAACACAACACAAGCAAACTTGCTAAAGCTGGTGTCACAATAGCTCTCTGAAACTATTTACTGTTTTCTCTACAGTTTGGTTTCTCTTTTAGTCAATAAATAGTTTATGAAGTAAATGAAAAGGCCTTGGTGCAAATAAACTGGTTTGTTCGGTCACAAAATGTTTTTCAAAGATGTCTTTTTTTTTTTTTTTTTTACACCATCACTGCTGCTTGGTTTACGGCTAATAAATGAAGATAGATTCTCTGTTTTGGATTTTTTTTTATTGTCCTGTTTTCCTCAGCAGAGCTGGTTGTCCTCAGAAATTAATCATCATAGTTTCTGTTTACTGCGAAACCAGAAATTCTCAAGATATTTAGCTTTCAGCCAGAGACGATTCAGTCCTCATCTTAACCCTCTAATGGATAATAGAGTAACTTTCTACCCCTCCAATAACACTGATGTCTTCCATTAAATTGAACCCGTTCCACTACAAACCTCCACCATTGTAAACATTAGTGTGACCAGGCGTTAAACCCACCTATTCATATACGGAAGTGCAGGTTTTAAGTGCAGGTCACATCCATTAAAGTCAAACTGAGCCGGTCTCCACCTTAATGATTTTAGAAGGCTGCGTCTTTTTAAAGTCACATTTATCTCGCGTTAGGCCCTTCCATGACAACATACAGTAGTGTTAGCATCGAAATGGATTAGGCTAAGTCCTGGTGCAGTGCAGAGGGGGGTGCAGGGGAGGGGGTTTGAGTGGAGAACCTGCAGAAACAGAACATGTGTTTGGCTCACACAGATGAGGTCAGTGTGCTGCAGACTCAGTAGACCCCTCCGGCGTGGAGCTGAAACAGAGCGAGCTCTCTGGTCAGGAGCTAGCTGAGAGCAATAAATTGAACAAAAACGGAACCAACTCAAAGGGGAAACTATTCATCCCAGCCCTATAACTCTTCCTGCTCCTTTCCCCCCTATTATATTTTATGTCCGAGCTTTTTCGCGCTGATTGCATTAGCAGGCCCCAAAGAGGCCTTGGAAGAACAAAGCCGTCATAGCTGGAAGCAGACCCAGCTTAAAAGAGGAGGAGGAGGAGGAGGAGGAGCTCGGGGGTCTGCGCAGCAAAACACAGGCCACATAATGAGAAAAGGCTTCGGTGTCATCCTGTAAATTACCTCTCAACACACATCCAAAGTGATGGATTTCACTTTAGTTGTTTTATCTCTCCATCTTTGTCCATCTTGTTTATGTCTAACTGTGTTTTTAATCAGTTTCTGTTTCTGTTTTATGGCTCTTCGGTTTTATTGTCTGTAAATCTCTGTGTAACTTTTCTAAGTGTTGTACAAATAGTGTTATCGCCACAGTTTTCCCTCTCGTTTTATTGATTGAATTAGTGGCCTCGGCAGCAGCGTAAACACACGACTGAATTCTAGTAGTAGAAGTAGTAATAGTAGTACTGAATAATGGCAACAGCTGCACTGGCAGCAGAGACTGAAGTGTCTACATGGTAGGGAAGGCTGTAGTAGGCTCGGCTGCTAGTAGTAAAAACTGTAGGGTCAGTAGTAAAGGTTTTTGTGAAAACTGTAGTAGTTTAAGTAAAGGTTGTAGGAAAGGTTGTAATACTAGTATTAAATGCGCTAGTACCAGTAGTATAGGTTATAGTAAGGTTAAAAAAAGGGCTGCAGTAACAGTTGTAAGGTTTGTAGTATCAGCAGTAAATGTAGTAAAAGCTGGTTTTTCAGTAGTAGAAGCTGTAGTATTATTAGTAAAGGTTGTAGTGTCAGTAGTAATGGTTGCAGTAAAGGCTATAGTAATAGTAGTAAATGATCTATTATCAGCAGTTGGGCTGTAGTATCAGAAGTAAAGGATGTAGTAGAAGTAGCAAATGTTGTGGTATTGGTAGTAAAGGTTGTAATATAAGTAGTAAAGGTGGTAGTATCAGTAGTACAGGTTGTAGTAAGTCATAAAGGTTGTAGTATCAGTAAAGGCTGTTGTATCAGTAGTAAACCTTATAGTGAACGTAGTAAAGGTTAAAGTAGTACAAGCTGTATAGTAAAGGCTGTAGTAGAAGTAGTAAAGGCCGTAGTATTAGTACTAAAGTCTGTAGTAGAAGTAATTAAGGCCGTAGTATCAGTAAAGTCTGTAAGAGAACTAATAAAGGCCGTAGTATCAGTAGTAAAGGCTGTAGTACCTATTAAAGGCTGTAGTAGAAGTAGTAAAGGCTGTAGTATCAATAGTAAAGGCTGTAGTAGAAGTAGTGAAGGCTGTAGTATCAATAGTAAAGGCTGTAGTAGAAGTAGTGAAGGCTGTAGTATCAATAGTAAAGGCTGTAGTAGAAGTAGTGAAGGCTGTAGTATCAATAGTAAAGGCTGTAGTAGAAGTAGTGAAGGCTGTAGTATCAGTAGTTAAGTCTGTAGTTAGTATTTAAGGCTGTAGTACCTATTAAATGCTGTAGTAGAAGTAGTAAAGGTTGTAGTATCAATAGTAAAGGCTGTAGTAGAAGTAGTGAAGGCTGTAGTATCAGTAGTTAAATCTGTAGTATTTAAGGCTGTAGTACCTATTAAATGCTGTAGTAGAAGTAGTAAAGGCTGTAGTAGTAGCAAAGAGAGTGAGTATTATAGTCATGACCGTACTCGTAGTAATAATACTGGTTGTAGAATGGTTTTAGTTGTCGTAGTAGTGATTACAGCAGTAGTAACACTAGTTGCAGTGACAGTAGCGTTGGCTGTAGTAGTAGTGGTAGTAGTAGTGATGGTAATAGTAATGGAACTGTTATGTGTGTTTGATGAGCAGAGGGAGGTGAAGTCAGAGCTGTGGTTCATTTACCACAAATGTTAAAAATGACAAAGTTGCAGCAGAGTCACATCCAAACCATTTAAAAGCCACATCAGTCTGGATATGTCATTTTTTTTTAATGGATAGACATTTTCATAGAGTTTAGTGTTTTTAATCAGCGTCAGTAGAAGAACTTCAGACAACAGCAGCCTTATAAGACACAGTTCAGGACCAGTGCGGGACCACGTGGACCCTGAGTCTGGTTCATCGTGTGTGCACAGTCTCTGTTTCATTACGAGGTTTGTATAGCTCAAGACAGGCAGCAGCACAGAAACTGTTTGTATTCACCTAAACTGCAGCAGTAGCTTGTGACCGGATGGCACTCTGGAGATTAGAGCTTCAAAGTGCTGTGGGATTATACAAAAAAAAAAAAAAAAAAAAGTGAGGTCATGGCTTCTGGTGAATGCTGCCTTAAGAGCAGCACAGGTCTGCTCTCGTCCCCCTTTATGGGCTCGGTCGGAGCTTGTTTACTCTTTGTCTTTGTCGTGACTGACTGTGCTGCATGTGATTCATTAAAACCTCAGCGTTCCTCAGCATCCCTCAGTGTCGTCATTATGTAGCAGGGTTCACGGACGTTATCGGCGTGCTTTGCTATGAATGAATCATGGAAATTGCTGTAATTATCTCTCGACCAGACCCTCTTCATGTTTACAACCTTTAAGCCTGTGTTTTTCCTCGCTGCATTCATCCAAAGGAGAAGGAGAGGAAATATCAATATGGCTTACATCAAGTCGGAGAATAAATTATTCTTAATTGCTTACAGAGATCAGTAACGCTCGGGGGGTACTGAGGATGTGGGGTGGGGGTGGGGGGCTGTGAACCCATGGTGGCTCTGACAGCATACAGTAGGTCATGAATTATGTAAAGGTTTAAGGTAAAGCATTACGTTTATTCTTACCATTGTACAGAACATGACTGTACAGTGTCCACTTAATTAGCTGCAGCTGTACAGTTTAATGTAATATACCTGTTCTGTCATAATGTTCTTACTGTTTTGTTTTTTTTAATGCCATCATATAGATGTTACATTTAAATTTAAATCATATGTTTTATCATTACAGTCATTGATAGTATTGGTGTTGTACTGGGTGACGGTACTTTCCAAGGAGTTTTATACTATAAATATTCAATCAACAACTCAGAGGACAAATAATTATTTTAAACGTCTCTGAGTGTAAGTGCAGTGTACTCAACATTTATCTATTAAATCAACAATAAACATATAATTTAATTTGCACATTTTCACCTGACAGCAAGAATGTTGTTTGACTTTTATTTAAACTTTATTGAAAACTTCTTAACAGTAGAAACTGGAACAGAGATGTATTAATTTGTGATACATTGTTTTGTTGTACCAAATAAAGTTGGTGTTAGATTTTTCAATGACTTCAGGTACATGAACATGGGTCCTGGTCAGACTTCCTCTGCCTCAGGTTAAAGTTCATTGGCTTTTTTATTGGATTTTACAAAAACTGTTCCAAAGATCCAATTAAAAAAGATCTGGACTAGTCAATATTTTTTAATACAAACAAGGGGAGAAATTACTACAGCTTTCATTCACCTCAGTGGTGCATTTTAGCGTCTCTCAGCTCATTGTTTTTGGTTTGATAACGTTCTTAGCACTCTTAAATCCTTTTTACAGAGAAAAAGTCGTTACATAGGTAATGTTCGCCATCAAACAACCATAGGACAGTTAGCGACTACAGTAGCAGAGTTACTCTGTGGAGCATTTAGCCGTTAAGAAGCAGGATATTTCTTTAAGACGTCGGTGAAATCCAAACAGAAGAAAGCTAAAAACAGACAAAAAATCAGTCGACACAAATCAAATTAATGTTCAGCCTCAGTAATATGTAGGTCCTTTTGAGCAAACCTCTTGTATTGCTTGAGAAATTAGTCTTAGTAGTTTTATAATGATTTGATATAAATTATGTTGTAACTTGAGCCAAAATCCTGTACATTTCATTACTGTTTCCACTGCTATGGGTCTGTGTTGGTGCAAAGGGCAAATACTAAAGAAAACAATGGATTAAGTATATTTAGGTGCAGATTTGAAATAGCGCTTTAAATACCAGCAACAAAAAAAAAGGCGAAAAGAAAATGTTTGGAACAAAAATGTGCAGTAAAAGCAGCATCTGCTCTCTTCCCGAAGGACAGCCATTTGAGAATATTTAAGCCCACACTCAAATTGAACAATTGGATTATATTTCTGCCAAAAGAGTGAATTTCACTGTCTGCTTCAACTCAGAGAGACAGAGGTAGTGATTTCTCAATACTGAGTGTCTGAAAGGCTATATTGTATTTTAGCAATAACGTAATAATCTCAAAGCCAAACGTTTTTTGGTTTTTTACTTTTGACAAACGAAGAAACTCAGCAGTTGTGTTTGTTTCCTGTCATTTCTTAGAAACAAACCATAAACATGACATATTCCTAATGCGACCGCATGGAAACACATTCTACCGAACCACAAGATGAAATCTATAATTTCAGCTATGTGTTGATGTGTTCGGATAATTGGACGGCGAACGCTGAGTTTTCCATCCAAGCGGTAATCCGAGCCATTTTCCCTGAAACAGAAGTTCCCTGCGATGGAGAGTTGAACACCTCCACTGCTGTGAAGCTCCAGAGGTGTGGGGCCTTAATTGAATTTTCATTGCCCACTTGCCTTGTAATGGCAAAGTTTCCTTTTTGGAATCAAAACTTGCCAATGCTGCGAAACATGGAGCTCTGAGCCCATGAAGTCTGGTGCAGCTCCAGGCCTTATGTTTATGTACTTGGAGGCCTTTGGCCCCTGGTAAGTTGAACCCATTCTACCTGCAACTGGGAAACCATGTCAGCGTGAATCTCACAATTTGTTTTTCCACTTCTCTGAGCATATACAGTTGCATTTTTTATCCGCCGTGACTCGCTTCCACACCTGCGAACGCCAGAATGAGAGACGTAGATGTGATGTGAATATAAAGCAATAAGTCCAAGGCTCTCTGTATACATTTTAGCTCGTATTAAAGCTGTGGTCTGAATTGCATTCATACTGGGTTTGCCTCAGGAATGTCCTCGAGTGTTGATGTTATTTTCTTTTTCAGTTCGCTCCGTCCTAAACTCCAATGAAAAAAAATTGCTTCTTTTTGACTGGCGTCTTCTCTGGCACTGTCTCTACACAGTAACTTTCACACATCTGCTGCTTTAATAAGGTTTAGAAAAAGGCTTAGAATATTATTTTGAAGTGCATAATTTGATCCAGATCTGATACACGATGAAAACTGGCGATTTGGGGATTTTAAGATTTTTTTCCATGTATAGCAAGACCAAATTCTTTTTATTACTGCGAGTATCAAATTAACAAGTTGAGACTACGTGATCGTCAGGTGCAGAAAACAACGAAGTGCCATTAGAAGTAGCCGCTGCATGTTACTTTTACAAGGTCATTTCACAGTGGCGACCGCAGCCAGTCCACACAATCACGAGATGCTGTAGGTGGCTCGATTGGCGGTGATCTCATGTTTTAGCTCCTGCCCAAGCAACAGTGTAATTGTAGCGATGAATGTGGCAGCTGAGGGACTCGGGCCTGTGTTGGAGTGCAGGCTCTTTGAATTACCGAATCAGGGATGATATGTCCTGGCCGTGGACTCGACTGTAAATAAATGCCAGAGCACACCCTGCTGACTCTGGCTGAATGTGTGATTAGCTCTGGCGGCTAAATAAAAGGCACATTGGCTTGCAGAAGTGCCGGAAAGCTCCTTTTTTCCAAGGACAGCATATCCCCGTGCCTCACATGTGGATCTGAGACGTCTAATGCTCATGAGCTGATTTGTACTACTGTTTCTTTTGCATACAGTGTTTTGGATGAGTGATGATCCGTCTGCTGCCTGCAGATGAAAAGCAAGTGATGTGGAGTTTGAGAAATGGGAAAATCCAGAGGCTGGTGGTGAAAGGTCTACTGGTGCTACACAATATGAAAGTTTACGCTAATGTTTAGTTAAAGAGTTCATTTATAATCCTGGTTATCTAATGATGGATAGTTTGATGGATTTATATTTAACCAGTGTATTTGACCTTCTTATAAAACATAAACACAGTTTCTGCAGCTGTCACCAACTGACATTGAAGACTTTTTAATTGTTAAATGCAATTTTAATGACAACTACTCAATCATACTGGATAAAGCACGAAAGTCATCGTTGTAAAAGCTCCTGAAAATTGAATGGATTAACATTACAAACTAACTGATCAGTGAAGATGAACTTCCTAGCTACTGTGGCTGGAGAAGTGAGATTGCTTGTAGGTCTCATTCAATTCAACTTTATTTATAAAGCGCATTTCATGTATAAGGCAAACTCAATGTGCTTTACAACAGGTATACATAGTTACAGTAATGATGATGCCCACAACAATAGTTTACAGCACAATTACACTTAGTTTGTAGTGTCACAATCATGACTGGGAGTAGGCTATTTCAGGAGCATGATCATCGAGCGATGAGGTTAAGATCTAAACCATATTACGACATGTCTGCTGTTTCCTCCTCCTTCCCTTCTACCGCCTTCTTCTTCCTGGGTTTATTTATGCGGGTGAAACTCGTGAAACGCGCTCTCTGGCTGGCTGGATTTTCCGTTCGATCTGCCATACAAACATGGCTGCGCAAGATGGCGACACTCTCTAAAGCAAGACCCCTGCTATATGTATAAGAATAATTATAAGGCTACGGAAACCAAACAAATTGTATTATACTCTTATACAAATATATTCATGGGTAGTATATTCCGATTTTGCCAAATATTACACACTAGACCAGTGGTTCCCAACCTTTTTGGCTTGTGACTCCATTTTGACATCATATACTGTATTTCATCATCATGTGATTGCGGCCGTCAATCAAGATGCGCCAGCTCAGATATTTTTATATGCTGCATTTTATTTGAACTCGATTTATATTTGAGAAAGTGAAAGTAGTTGTTTAAAGGGACAACGAGGAGTTTCTCCAGCGGCAGAACGAAAAATTTCACGACAATAAAAAAGTCTCATATTAATGTGGATGAATCTCCGCTACCCACACTTGTTAATGGGCCCATTTTCGATAAATATATCGTTTTGTCTCTAACGTTATTTTGTTATTATTAGTGGTGGTGGAAATGCTGGTTGAGCCGACCAGCGTTTCTTTACTTTCGGTTTCGTGGCGAGTCATGAGAATAACGCAGCCGAATCGCCATTTATGGTCGGGACAACGACGGTATCTGATCATCTTCGAACCTCTGACTTTAATTCTTGATGAATGAAAACATGAGTCTGTCTTGCGCCGGTCCAAGAATTTCACGGTGTGCGCGGAGGCTCATAAATGTAGTGTGAAAACGCTTCGCTTTTCCAAAACTCCTCGTTGTCCCTTTAAGCCTAATCATAATTTAAAAAAGAATAATGATTAGTTAAAAAATAGTTTTTATCAGTATTTTTTTTTCAATTACTAGACATTTCAGGCGACCCCATTTGAATTCCAGGCGACTTCGAACTACAAGGCAGAGATACATACTTTCACATTTATATAATGAAATTTTTTTAATGTGTTTGTGGTATTTGTTGCAGATTAATTTTCAAGATTTTAAGGTTTTCAACAGATTTCTTGTAAAATTGTGATCAAATATTTGTCGATGGCCTGGTTAACCTTGGTGAAAATGTTTCCTGGCATGTTAATGGTGTACAGTTTTCTCAGTATTGTTTATTTATCTCCCTCTGGATGTAGATGAGACCCCCCTCTGCCCCCATATTAGAAACATCTCTTTGACCTCCTTCCAGACACTCCTGGCTCGAACACGGTCCATCATGTCTATGTGCTTTTAAACAATAATTGCAGGTCTTTTGCACGCGGCTTGTACAGATCAAAGTGACACTGACAACAACCAAAAGCCAGTGCTGCTAAATCTTGTCCCGTGTAAGTACTCTGCCAGGTAAACCACGACCGTTTGGACGCCTCACCCCGTCCTAAAAAACTGATAAAATACTGAACGCAGCCTGTCATTTCGGGAGGATTTACGAGCGTCTCTGGCCGATTGACAAAAAGTTTATTTCCGCTCTTGATCTCGAGGATTCTGGAGTTGTATTTGATGGCTTGAGTTGTTGCTTTGGGGGCTCCTCGTGATTGCGGCCATAAAGAGCTTACAACAATCAGCGTGCAGATTCAGTCTGCCTCAGAGATATGTCTCTTCCCAGAAGTTTTTTATTTATGTTAACTCAAGGTCTTCTCTCAATGCTGATACCATAAAAAAAAAACCTTTCTCTGTTCATGTTCATGTTGGCGGTAAACCAAGGGGTCACCTGCAGGTAGAGAAAAGACGACTGGGAACAGACAGCTCTTTACTTGTATGTTTTGATTCATGCGTATCAGTTTTCACTCCCAAAATCCAGACTGTATCAAACCATGATGAATTAAACTTGGATATTATAGCCCTTTGCATGTTGCACTTCCATTTTTGTGGCTTTTTAAATGGATGTTATAGCTCAGACCTTGACTAACTCGGTGATTAGGCTCCTTCCAGCTCTATTTGTCGGGTTTTAGCACTTAAACCCCACATGGTTTTATTGTTCCAGCTAGGACTGTGACCGTGGATTAAAATATCAAAGACAGAGAGAGGGAGCGAGAGCTGAGCTAACACACAAAGAGGTAAAACGAGCAGACGGGACGTAGTGAAAAACGAAACCTGGAGAGATGCTTAGAGGAGCCGTCCAAATTAAACAGACACTTTGCCAGTGCTCCAGCCTCAGTGAGCCATCCATCATTAGACGGGGACATTATTACGAACATGTTTTCAGCGTTTGGTTCCATAGGTGCAAGGTTTTTTTGGGGGGGTGTAATTGCAGACTGAGGCCCGGACCGTGTTGGGGTGGGGGAGGAGGGGGGGGTTGCCTATTTAAAGCTGATTCAGTGAATGCATACTGTAAGTTCAGGCTGAGTTGGACTGTATTTGTCTTTAGGAAAAAAAGAGGTGTCAGCTTCGCTCTCAGAGATTCCCCCTGGCTTTTCCTGGGAGAGAAGATTCCTGCCTCGCGCTATAAGTTCTGCTTTTTCACAACAAACAAGTCATGACTAAATTAATCTTG
The DNA here is from genome assembly GCF_045865225.1 of Trachurus japonicus. Lineage (NCBI taxonomy): Eukaryota > Metazoa > Chordata > Actinopteri > Carangiformes > Carangidae > Trachurus > Trachurus japonicus. The sequence continues at coordinate 10,230,943 of NC_140916.1, forward strand.
AACCAAGATATTAAAATTGGATGTTTCAGGTACTGAGGGAATATGAAATAACTCATGATGGATGCTGAGAGATACCTCTCCCTTTTTTTTTTATCCTGGCTCTTTCATGTAATTTTCTTCCCAAAAAAGCATTTTTCCACCAAAAGCAAAAGTTTAACATGTCTACATTTCATTACCAATGCTAATATTGACAGGTGTTTGTTTCTTTACAAAGTAAAAGTGTGAAGAAAATTGAATTAAAGTGATAAATGAAACAATTCTGACTTTGTGGACAACAAATAAGGGTGTCAGGCCTTGAAAAGTCTTTACAAGCAATGAACCCATTCATCTTAAATAAAAGGCCTTGGAGGTATTAAAAAGTCTTTAATTTGATTTACAAACATCGTAAACATGTGCTCCTGTCTGCTTTTGGCAGTAATATTAGTTCTGTCATGAGACATTAGCACTTATACGTTTTCTAACTCGTATCTAGAGAGTTAATCAACTCATAATGAGTTTAGCAAAAGCTTTAATGGTCAGGGTCAGGGTTGTTGAAAGGTCAATCCACTTTGTATTTCTTAAATACATTATTTTATTAGGAATTATTGTTATTTACTGTCGGAAAGTACTCACGGTACTTTGATATAATATCAAATAATTCAAGACCATCTCATCCCTCCCTGGTTTCCTTTCGTACTTTGCACAGCACGACCTTGAAAAAGGTTTTAAATCACAGTCTGTGTGGTATTAAAAGGGTCTTAAAAAGTCTTCAATTCAACTCGGTGCACTCTGCAGAATCCCTGTCTGCTGGTCAGTTTCCACCACTTTCTATCCAAACCCCTAACCCCCCCCCCCGACAACATCCAAATGTTTCTCAAAAGTGTCAGCAGCCTGATGAATTACATTCTCAGAGCCTGGAGAGCGAACTTTGACCCGTCGGATGATCGTACGCATACGTTTAATTTTCTCTGCTGGTCCCTCGGCGGCGTCACAGACCAACTTCACTTGATGGAGAGCCAGATCTCTTTTTTGCTATTAAATATCTGGAGTTCTTTGAATGCAGCTGCAAACACGGGCACAGATACAGCAGCAGACACAGACGCACATACGGTGTGTGTATCGATGAGTATTCATTAGTGAGTGTTTGGGTTCAAAGGCAGTGAGTCATGTTTGCAGTACGTGCACACGAACACAACCGCACACACTCCACAGACAGACGCTGGGCTTTCTCAAAATGTTATGGTGTCCATGTGTGAATGAGGTAATTACACAGTGTCATTCACAATGATAATGCTATACGCCTCATTTCACTCTCATTACAAACCATTTCCATTCAACTCAGTTGTCGGGACTCGACTCCTCCTACATCTATTGAAACACAAACTTTCACCATCGTGCCAAAGGACAGAAATAGATAGTTTTCCATGCTGTGAAATGATTGGCAAAATAGTGGGAAAAACCAAGCAACCCCCTCTTTTTATTGCCCCGGAGGAGAGAGATGATACAGGTGTCTGCTGGGGGAGCCATCATACTGTAGACTTCCTGTAATCTTGAAGTATGGTGTCTGTCCAAGAGGAAGCGTCATCTTCTAAAGTTTACCATCCACACATTTCTCAGCCGCCTCAGTTTATGTTTCATAGATACGTGTTAGACGTTTGGCCGGTGTTACCGTGTCAACGTCAGAGGGGAGGACTTCATTGTCTCACTAAAAGCTAAAAGCACTTGTCAGATGATGGATTGGCTGTTGTGGGGATTGAAAGTGTGGACCTCTTAATCCCATTAGAATTAACATTAATAAAGTGTTGTGGTGCAGCATGAGGAGAATTGATAGAGTTTATTTGGAGCATGTTAAAGATTTGACCTTAAAAACTGGAAAATACAGTTATAGATGATGATTAAAGTCCAATTTGTGGTGTAACAACTCTACTTAAAGAGTATATTGTTTGTTATTGGAATAAACATGAAAAACATAATGTTGTTGATTGATATTTGGAAAATGTAAATCAAAGTTTATGAGTTTGAGTAACTTGTAGCATTAGAAAAATACTTACAGTGCAGTAGATAACATACCAGATGATCATGTGTATCAAATGTTTAAAGGGATACTTCACCCAAAATCGATAATTCACCAATTTTCTACTCACCGTCATGCCAAGAAAGGGTTTGGAGAACTTTCAAAGTTATCAAAACGCTTTTGGATTTCCAGGGGGTTCCGGCTGGCAACGGATTTTGGATGTTCGTTCGTCGTTGTAAACCACTGGGTGTACGATGTAAACACGGAAAAACATCTCGTAGCAAATCTAACGCATGCGCACAAACATCAACAGAGCCACTGGGAGCTACTGCTACAACAAGCCTGAAAACAGAGATCAAATTAACTTTTTCTGAACAACTTTTTCATGTTGCGGCTTCAGGACACTTGGGTCAGTAGTGACAAGCTTTATGGAGGAATATAAATGTTTGTGTGTGTTTTGTATGATTCAAAAATGAACTCTATCCGCCGCCATTATATGAAAATCCGTTTCCAGCCGGACCCCCCCTGGAACTCCAAAAGCGTTTTGATGACTCTGAAAGTTGATGATGATGATCGGTGAATTATCGATTTTGGGTGAAGTTTAATTTCAGAGGTTTAGGCTACTTTACATTACCTTCTAATAAGCACTTTTGTTAAAACACTGCTGACTCTCTGGAATGATGTTGCTATGGGAATGCAGTTCTTGTTGACCAATAGAAAGTGCTGCTGTTAGTGTTGCTATGATACGGCTGCAACGCGACTTTCAGAGGCGGCTGAGGCTACCCCATTCAAGTCAAAAAAGTAAAAACATTTGCAGAACTAATTTACTGTTTTATTTAGTCATATAAGTTCAAATATACAGGTATTACTTTACAAACATTACACATAATTAGCCTATGTGAAATTGTATCTTTTCTTTTCTTTTTACAGGTGACTGCTGCTGAGCTCAAACATGTCTATTGTAGTACTGTGAAGCACAACTTGAGCTACACCAGTTCTGACTGTGGGATTAAGGCGACTCTCAGAACACTGAGTGAGTCCAACATTGCCAAGAATCTGTCCTGTGGGAGGACAAAAGCCGAGGCAGTGGTTCCTTTCTCCAAAGACAGTAGAGAAGGTGAGAATCCACTCCCAGTCACTGTCATTCTCTCTCTTGCTAGCTTAAGATAAAGTATTGTGCAGCCCAGGACAGGTGCTGAAGTGTGGATGAGAGGAGTGGACAGACCGGGCAGGAGCAACCAGCCCAGAGGCGTCTCGTCAGTCCTCGGCCGACTTTAATGTCTAGAGACAACCGCTATATTTGCATAGAATATTTTTTGGCAACCAGAAAAACAATGTTTGACCCGGCGTTTATATGGGATGGGTGTTAAATATAAAAAATATTTTTGCTACACCCGGCGGTTAATTGGGGCCGACGGCAAATTGGGACTCGGCCATTATTTGAAGTTTTACGGTATGTTAGATTTTGGGGCACGGCCTCCAGTTGTGGACGCTATAGGTTCTTGAAGCCTTTATTCAGGGAGTTTCAGGTTTGTGTTCTGTTGGTGTGTTCAGTTCAGTTCAGTTCATCTGCAGAGCCAAAATACTGAACATTTAGTCGGACAAAAAAATAAATATATATATATAAAACAGGAGGAATTGGACTTGGACTTGTTTTTAAGATCTTGGCTTTGGCCGTGCAGCCAGTTGCAAAAGGAGAGCGTCAGCAGCATGCATACTTTTCCATTAAGGTAGCCTACATGCAAACGGGCAGTGGGTCGTGTCGGTTTTGCTCCTACTCATCAGGGTTAATGAGAAATAAATTAAATTTTGGTTTCCAAAAGACCCTAAAAAATGTAGTACCAGCTCGGCTTAGCTCGCCTGCTCTATCTCAGCTGCAGCATGACTGAGCTGCCACAGTCCTGTCCCCATCAGGCGAGACACGGCCGCACATTCAGTTCCCCCTCGCTCAGCTCATCCCTCGAGCTTCATATCTTCGCCATATGGGACAGATTGAGTTGTGACCACAGCTTCTCTCTCTCATCCTGAATCAAGGCTGCAGAAATCAGCCTCCTTTCACGCTTTCCTGAGGCCACACAACAAGACGGGGAAGGCACTGATTGGGCAGCAGATTCTCTCTCCGCACTACTGAGGTCGGATGTAAATCCCCCCGAGGTCGGAGGTCAAGTGTTTTCATCATCTGTGCGGCTATTATTTTACGTGTCATTATCAGCTGTATAATATCCTCGCTCAGACAGGAAACGGGCGTAGGTGCAGGCGAGGAAGTGAAGAGATGTGGGTCTTGTATGGCTTGTTGCCCTGCAGCTGTGGTTTGGGTCTCTTTCCTCCCCCAGGACCTCACACAAGCCAGTTCACATCCATCCAGTAAGTCCTCAATGTCTCAAACTGTAAAGGAAGCAGCTGCGTTTCATCCTCATAACCACCGTTGGCAAGATTGAGTGACCATCTATGGGCCCAGAGCGTTACTTCCCCGTCCACTGACCACAGCTGCTCTGGTTTTTGATAAGCTTAGAAGTTTTGGGGCTATTTATTATAACCCAGACTTTGCTTCCCACCTAAATCACTCCCATTCCTATATCATATCCAACGGGAAGAGCCAAAAGACATTAGCCTTGTTGTAACCCGATCCAAGAGTTGCACATCGGTGCTGATACGGAGCAGGGGCTCCACCGGTTTCTAATCAGAATCTCCTTGTTTATATTTATTAGCTGACACTTGAGCATCACTGTGGTGTGGAAATGTTTATTGGGAATTGAAGGTGCACACTTTTCTACAAACTGGGCTACTGCTCTAGTCTCCCACATACATGGAGGATGATCCTCTACGACATGGAGGGGATGTGCAGATAACAGATAAAGACCTGATTAACCTGATGTAATGTGGACGTTATCTTCCCCTCCCTGGATATTAAGAAATATTTGCTCCGTTGCATAGCAGCAAATGGCTGTGAGATACCTGCCAAAGTTATCAGCAGTGGTCTCTTGGCAACGTGCTTAGACTTTCTAGACACAGAAACTCACTTTATTGCCAAGCAGTATTTTTTTTTATATTACACTCCTCAATGTCCAGTCTGAGTGAGGGACCTGCTCTGGTTTAGGTTCCTGTCTGTGTTTGTGTGATTGCTTCCCCTCAGGATGTCTTCTATAATGTTATGTGACTATACAGTATGTTATCATGTTTAAACTGCTTGAGCTGATTATTTGCTTAAAGTGTTTGGTGGATAAATTTTGCTTGGCTTACGGCTCATGGCTTTTTGTTTTTTTGTTGAGCTGCTCCGTGTTTTTGCCAGTTTATTGTTATTTTAATGAATAATTCAACATCTGGCCAAGTAAAAGCCATTAAAATGAGATAAATATTAAAGTAAAAAAAAAAAGAAAAGAAAAGTAAGAGCCACAGAATACTTAATGCACTTTTAATTAAAGGTAGAACTTTAATGATGTGAGAAAATTGTTATATATCACCAGACTGAACGACTGCACCGAGATGCATAAGTCATAACTAAAATGTATTTTGCACAACTTGAAAGGAAATTAAGATAGAAACAAACTAAATACAACTGATGTTGATCTCATCCACGGCGTCTTGGCTCTGCAAATCAACAAACTACTTGGTGCTTAGGTAAAGGAAAACATGATGGTTTGGGTAAGCAAACCGTTTCTTATTTGCACATCCAGATGTTACACAGCAACATCATCTTGGCTGTTTACCTGCTAAATGCTTCATTAATTCACCCTCGATCGTCTCTGTGTCTGTTTGCTGTTTGCAGCCTAGCAGGTGGCTCATGGTGGGGTTTGTAGCTCTTTTTTTGCATGAAGATGCAACCAAAAACAATGTTATAGAGGCTGTAAGTGATCTGTTAAGTTGGAGGCTAAATACTTAAACAATGAGCTGAAACTCACCAAGAGAGCACAGAGGAGTTGCAGATTAATGTATGAATCACTTTAAAGAGCAAGATTTTTACCTTAATTTAACAGCTTGGGAGTAATTGTGGTGGTTAAAGGACTTGTTCCAGGAGGAATGGGGGCTCTCTGCCTTCCACCTAGCGTCTCTTGGCTGAAAACCAACCTTGTAAGATCAGAGCCTCCGACCCGGTGTCCCAGCTCTCGTCTCTGCGGCACCGCCACACAAACGTAACCCGTAATCTCTTGTTTATGACAGATAAGACTACACAAATATAATATACACATCATAAAACATACTGTATATATAACGTGATCCACCGCTTCATTGGTTGCCTTCTCACCGACTTTGTTGTGTGGGTGGAGACTTGCAGCAACCAGACTTGCATGCATTGCACATTAAAGCTCCCCTAGAGATTTGGGACCCTCCTCATTATGGGTACAATAATAATAACCAGTTGGTTCAGGATAGATAACAACTGCAGCCATTGGTTCTAACCCTAACCCTAACCCTCTATTGTGTTATAATAACATCTTGAAGTCAGAAGCTGTTTCCCAAGTCAGGTTAACATCAGCTGTCAATAGGCCTGACACCAGATCTATTTGATTTGCTAAACAAGTCTGAGAGGTGGGCGTTGATTCAGAGAACCAGGTTACAACGATAATGGATGAGAAATGAAATGCGCACAGAAGAAAGAGCCATCTGTAAATCCGATCACCTGAGGAGGTCATGGAAAACAGTGGAAATCTTGTAAGAGCTGGAACAGCCAGGTCAAAGTTATGAACACACTGACTGATTATTGGCTCAAAGTACCTGAGAAAAGTACTGATAATGTTTATTTAAAACTTAAAAAAAACAAAAAAAAATCCATTCTTTTAAATAATGGACACCTTTTCCTGTTGAAAGTCATTGTTGGCGCTAAATTAAAACCAATTAGAAGGTTTTGTTGAACGTCAGGAGACAGCCTGTAACTCAAGGTCTCGGTTCAAAAACGGCTCGTTCACAAGATATCTAATAACACGCCTCCACAGATACTTTCCAAAGTGCATGAGCTGTACTCTGGAATGAAATCCTTCATTTGTAAACTAAAGTTATTGTAGTGGCCAATAAAAATTATAAATGACCTTGGGAACGAGAGGCCACGGAGCAGACGGTGCAGGTATACGTCGTCCTCGCCGAGTCGGCTCCAGAATCACAACATGTGGAGGCTCTTTGGATTAGCCACGCTGACATTTAGTTCACAATCATCATCATTTACCATAAAGCAGAGTCCTGCTGATTGATGCTGATTGACGGTGACGTTTCTGAGAGTTACGAGCTGCGTGACGGCTGCCGTTCATTTAGCATGTGTGTGATGGCTGAATTTTCACTTCTTAAGAAATCCAGACCGTGAACTTTGGTTTCGACTTGATTCTTACACCAGGTCTCCTCCTTCTCTTAGCCAAGGAGCTATTTGAGAATCTTTTTTTTTTTTATTAAGTGTGTGTAGCCATTAAGTTTTCAGCGAGGGAAATTACACCGTCGTTACCGCTGATGGTTTCATGTGGTCGACTGAAGTGACCCGGCGTGACCGCGGGGGCAGAGGGCTCGATAAAAACGACAAAGCATGAAACTATAGATCACTCTCCAAACAGCGAGTGGTGTTAACCTTGGAAATCTGGGGAGCTGTGACGCTCAGAGAATACAGGCCTTGAGTTATTTGTTTAGGGTTGAACTGCGCTGAAATGGACCTACTGAGTTACCAGAGCCATAGCTCAACCGTGCCCCTTCTTCCTGCTGGGGTCAAAGGTCAGTGTTGCTGTGGAGACCGCACATCAATAGAGAGGAAAAGTGGTGTTTTTTTTGTAGCCATCTAGAGAAAGAAAGAAAGAAAGAAAGAAAGAAAGAAAGAAAGAAAGAAAGAAAGAAAGAAAGAAAGAAAGAAAGAAAGAGCAAGGAAATAAAAGTAAAACGAACAGTCTGTGGTACAAAAGCCCACAAAGTTAATCGTATTATGACCTCATTTTTTTGGCTGGTTTTGATAAATGTCATGGTAGCATTCGAAATAATTATCTGCCGCTCCACTGTATGTCTTACAAAACCACAGAGCCATGATTTCTTTGCAGCCCTTCCCTCGCTCGTGTTTGCTGTTTTTCATGTAGGTTATCCTAGGTGGCCTCCTGCACCACCAAGACCCTCAAACCACACGCACTATAAACTATTTACAGAACCCAAAAGCACATCCGAAAAGGGGTTTCCGAGTCTAAATCCTCGGCCATTTCTTTTCCCCTCTGGATGATGTACCTTAAAAATTACACACCGCACATGAGCGTGAGTGCTTCTATTTTCTTTTTACCACTGACTCACAACTGCTGTTTAACATGAGATATTTAAAGTAGTGACTTTATTTTGTTCTGTTTCATTGAACTGATAAGTGATTTAAGACCCGATTGACAAACCAAGACAGTGGTTTCCTAAGTAGGGGTTTTCCTCAAGGAGTGGGAGTCCCCTGCAAAAAGGGAAATCGTTTACTTTTACTATATTTCCATCCATTAGTGAGACAGAAACAGAGAGTTCGACTATTTTGATCATCTGTAATAAAACGTCTAAAAGTGAAAACAAGATGACGTTCATCAGTTCAAACCCTCAATGTGGAAAACTTTAAGAACCACTGCACTGAAAAAAATGAAGCTGGAAAGAAATCAATTATTGTTTCATGAGTAAACAAAAGTGACGGGACAAAAAAATTGCAATGTTAGTGATGAAAATTTGGAAGGAGAGTGGAAACAAATCTCTGACAGTATCATAATTGAAATATTTTATCCAATGTGCAGTAAAGTGTTGAATTAACTCATCTCCAAAGAGTGAATGGACCTGTCACATCCCTCAAATTAAAATTTTGACCAGGTTGGAGCAATTTATCCTGAGGGCAACTTAAACACTTGGCCGAGTTTCAGGACAGTCCAGTAGTTTCATTCACTTAAAACCAAAAGAAATCAACCTCATGTTGAACTTTGAGGGAAAACTTAACAAAGGAATTGAAATGCATCAACATGTGACGATCCATCTGGTTGATGATGCATATTTCACTGTAAAACACATAGGAAACATTACTTGTAGCACTGGATATTGACTCAGGAGATCATAAAAGTTGTTAAGTTGTTTCAGTCAGGACCAAAGTGACAAACAGTGTCATCCTGAGATGTTTCCAGACTTCAATCATCTAGAATTTATACTTTTTATAATAATGTGCAACAGGGGGCAGTTGTAGCTGCTATAAGCTGCAGTTCTACAAAAGTAAAAGTTTCAGCTCATTGTTTAGGCATCTGGACACAACCTCCGTCTCACAGCAGCTGTTTCTCTACCTGCTCTGAGGCAACACACACACACACAGACACACACAGACACACTGACAGACTAACTGGTGAACATGGTGGAGCGTTTAGCAGCTAAAGAGCTTAGAGCGAGTTCACTTTGGTCACGTGGACAGAAACATGACTCCTTGTGGATGATAATGTTGCTCGCTTTGGAAACCAGTGTGTCTCCTGTTGGAGAAAGACAAGGATCTGGTGATGTTGTCGCTCGCCCGCGGGGCCTGCACACCGGGTTTCTTGTTTCATTTCACTAATCAAAAACACACTGATCTAATTATCATAATGTCAGCTTATTGCCACTTCTTGGGTAAACTATCACCCGAATGCTTCGCCCACCTTGGACCTGTTTTTCTTAGCCAATCAATTTCCTAGGCAGCAGCCCGGGATTACCTCCAAGGCTGATCCGACCCCTCCTTTGCGAACGCCCCGCTCCGTGTCCTGCTTATTTTGCCTTCCTCCCGCGTATTTGGGTCTGTTTGTTGATCTTGGTCGTGCCTCTCCTTTCGGGCCCTGAGCTTGGTTTCGTCTGCTTCGTCTCGCCAAGCCTTGACACCGGGCTGGACTCGAGGACCGCCGCCGCCGCCGGCCCAGAATACACAAACGCCACTGGTCAGAGGGCCAGCGAGAGGCGCGAGGCAAACGGCTCGGCTCAGACCACACAGCTGTCAAACCTGCCCCACTGTGCAATCCCAGAGAAATTCAGCGAATGCGTCGGGGTCGGCGCTTGCGGCTTCTCTCTGTTTAACTTTTCCTCGGCACGGTGAAGGGGGGAAATACAGGAAGACCCTCTGCGCTGTGTATTTTTGCAGGAAGTTCAGATAAAAATGGAGGGATCACAGAACCTTGATTCACAACCACAGGGGTCGGTTTAACCAAACAAATGCAAGACAAAAAAAAAGGCCAATTCTTAAGAGAGACTGCTGGTGAATAATTTCCTCAATATGGAGAAACAAAAAAAAAAAAGAAGCCCAATTAGGTCGGTCTGGAGGTCTCCACTCCCAGAGAGGCAGAGTAAAAATAGTCCACTAGATCTTGGACATTTCAGGATAAATTGGTATATACTGGCATGCTTTAATAAAACCTCAGAACATAAGAACGGTTGCATTTTGAAGCTAATGGGCAGTAATACAGTTTTTATGAATGTTCTGCCTCATTTGACGTGACTTTTTGGACAGTGAGGTTGATTTCGCTTCTCTCTCGAAAGCCTCTCTGCGAAATGAGAGCAGCAGCTCATATTTTCCTTCATTAGGACTTTCTTCTCCTTCCATGATGCATTCAGTGTCCTGCGTTTTGAGTTTTAAAGGCTGTGAGCTATTGACTAACATGTGACCGTGAACAGATACAGGGTGTCAAAAGTGAAGTGCGAAAGTCGATGGAAATTGTGTCAGAGCTGTAAAGTGTCCCGGTGGGATTTGAACGAAGAGGAAAAATAAGTATCTCTAAAAAACAAAAAAAAAGAGAAAATGTCTGGCACTTCTTTCGTACAAGAGCAACGACTGGTTTTCTCAATGCAGGGACCAGACCTACTGTTTTACACATTACTCCTTGAAGAATTATAACACAAGATACATGTAAATCCCACTCTTGTCTTATTTTCTTGCGTTAATTGTTCCCACACTCTTGGCTGCACTGGCTACCTGTAATACAGAAGATTATTCAACAATATAAATAGCAGCTGCTTCTCTGCAGTGACAGTATGCTTTATTTTTTCCAAGGTTGGACAATATGTGCTGACTGTATCACATCATGTTGCTTTTTATTCCTCGAATTACATCTCGACATGTTTTACTGCGCCCTGCAGACGATCAGGTTTGATTATCAATAAATCCCATTAAAAGACTAAACAGAACCGTCCAACACGACTCTGGGCTGCTACGCTCAATTCCTCCGTGTCATAGTTTATTTATATATTAGTTTAATTAACAGGAACAAGTGCAGCATCAATAAACACCAGCAGCAGCAGAATTAGCCAAGAGGCAATTTTTCATCTTCAGTCCCAGATGTGACAAACTCCCTCTAAAACAGAATATATGATTAAAATTACTGAGTTATTAAGATAATTTACAATCACTCACAGCAACAATAAAAAGAGAAATATTAATGTTAGGAGCAAACAGTACAAGACGTTTCAAGGCAATGAAACGGTGAATATTGATGCTCACAGAAATATGGATTAACAGTGCACTGCATTATTATTATAATGGCAGGAGAACAGGCATAAAAGGAACATGCAGTACATAAAATACATAAATCATCATTGCTCTTACCCACATTATGCAGCTACATGAAGACAGAGTGGCAATAAGAGTAAAAATTGTTGACTAAAAACATATAAATGAGCCAAACTGGCAAGCAGTAAATACTCAACAATAGTCTGTTAAGTGTACTGTATGTCAATCCACAGCTGAAAGCAGACGTGGACAAAAGCGTTGGAGAAACTACTGTATAACGTTGCCCAACTGTTTCAGGATATTACCAAGTTTTATGTGAAACTGTATATTTACAACTTGTTTTTTGAGGATTTCCATCTCAAGTAGAAACAAATGGACTTGGGGCCGAGTCCTGCAGGTGAAGCCAGGTCACGGAGGGCCAGACAGGATTAAGAGACTCGTGCCAATGTGCTCTTGTCTTTCCATGGGAATGAAAATATAAACTTTGCGAGCCCCAAGGCCTTGTCACATCAGAAAAGTGGCTCTGCCAAGTTCTTTTAGCGGTTTCGTCCAGCAGCTTCCTCCATTTTGGGCTCTCGGTTCGCCCAGTCAGCAACGACAGGACTGTTTGGTTCCCAGACTCTGGTGAAAAATGAACAATTAATTTATTGAGCATCTGATTTCGTCATTAGACGGTTGTGTAACCAAGCAGCAAGGAAGCGGCTAAAATGTCTACATCAGTGTTTTAACCGCCGCCAGTAGTTTTTGTTCTCACTTCGAGGGTCACCCCGCACTGCCCTGCCCGGGTGTTACAAAGTCATCACACATGTTTCTGCGAGCCAGAAACCCCAAGAACCAAAATTTGATTTGCAACATCCATCAAGTCTTTTAGTGAAGTAAATTTAGTTTCATCCAGGGGCAGAAAGAAAAGAAAAGAAAAGAGATGAGAAATCCATAAGCTGTCATCTGGTCCAGGTTCAGAAAGTTTTCTGCTTCTATTTTCATATCAAACCTGTTGAAAGATGGGGTATTGTTTAAACTTCTTCTTTTTATTTTCTTTTTTTTTCACCGTGGAGCGCACTACATGAGCTCTTTATGTTGGAACCTTCCAGACGGCAATTTATTCGATAATAACGGTGAAATTCATCGGCTCTCCCGTGCTGTTCCAAGAGTTATAAAAGATTTGGAAAGTTTTCTACTGGTTTCACACATTGTCTCTGATGGAAAAAGTTTAAGAGGGAAGGGGAAGGCCACCCTGGATGAATTCTCTCTCTCTCTCTCTCTTTCCTTCCTTCTTTCCTTCTCCCGCTCTCTTTCTTTTTCTTAAATGCTCACCTCAGCTTGCTCTATCCGGCACGCGAGTCCACATTTTCTGCCCGGAAAACAAAGGAGGCATGTTCACCATCAGGGCAATTATACTCACCACCAGCTTTACAATGCAGCTGAATTAGTCTTTGGATTAGGTGTAGCGCTGCTTTTCTCATTATGGCCTGTTGGCTCTGCTCATTTCATTGTTTCCGGGCTCCAGCCTTTTGTCCACGGAGGCTTCTATATAACTGGTTTTTCAATTACGTCACCTGAGGAGGATTTTTTTTTTTTTTTGAATTACGCACTTATTCAGACATGTTCAGCATATGAAATGTGCATAAGGTTTCTGGGAAGCGTTGTCAGCCTCCTTTTAGTAACTTCATGTGTGATAAAGTGAAGGAGACATGGGGAGAAAACGGGCGTCAAAGAATTTATAGTGATGTTTTAAAATGGTATTTGTCAGCCATTTGTTGTCAGCTATGTGCTTTGGCTTCTTCCCACAGTCCAAAGATGTGTTTAAAATAGGTGTTAATGGATGTTTGTCTCTTTACGTCCAGGGTGTATCCTGACCTTGGGCCAATGTCACTTGGGACTGGCTCAGGAATAAGTGTTAGGCTATAGTTAATGGAAGGAAATAATCTCACCTTTATAGAGCTTTATACAGCTGATACAGCAGCTGTTGATGGTTCAAAATCATCTCCTAATCCTTATCAAATAAATCAAATGTTTTTTTTTCCCCAATAGTAGCAGAAAAAAATGAATATGATGGTGCTTACCAATGGAAATCATGACAGGCAAGATTTTGTAAAGCTACAAGATGTTGCTGTTGCTCATTCGTGGCAAAATTGCCTTAGGCTATTCCCCTCTCAAAAATGTTTCCAATTTAATGTCAGGTTTGTGATGAAAAATCAAATCAAAAACATGCAACATTTGCACACACACAAAAAAAATCTTACTATGGGGCTGACATTTTGCAGCGTATGAACTCAGAGTGTCCTTATCTGTCTTTTCTAAGAGGTGATGTCATGATGCCGTGTTTTGAGGCACAGATTGATAGAGACAGCTTGGCTATTAGCTAACATTAACTTGTCATTTGTATGAGCTAACACGTTCGCTCCTCCAAAAGTCCTGCTGAGCCACCTGTTTTTCTTCTCATGATCAACAACAGTGACTTAAAATATAAAACAGCCGACTCGAGCTGAAAACTTGCTAAGCTATTAGCTAGCTAATAGTGACTATAACTGAAAAAAGCTCAGAGGATTGAAGAAGTTTGCTAATTTATTAGCTCACTAACCAGTGCTAACTGTTAATGGAAAGAACTGAGGATTGTATGTTAACCAAGAGTTTTACTAAGTTTCTGGCCAGGTATTGCTAACTGAGAGAACTCCTTATTGGTTTAAATGGCAGGAGTTTGCTGATTTATTACCTAGCTAAATGATAACTGACGAAACCAAAATTGTCAAACTGTAGCCTAACAGAGTAGTAACATTGTCGTTATAATCTTTCAACTGAAATAATAGGCTACTATGTTCCTTAACAATGTAAATCATTTAACTTTTTCTTCTTATGTTAAGTTTGAAGATAAACTTCAAACTGTATCTTGTGCTGTTTTGAGATTAAAGGGACAACGAGGAGTTTCTATTCGGTTATAAAAAAGTCTCACGTTAATGTGGATGAATCTCCGCTACCCACACTTGTTAATGGGCCCATTTTCGATAAATATATCGTTCTGTCTCTATCGTTATTTTGTTATTATTAGTGGTGGCGGAAATGCTGGTCGAGCCGACCAGCGTTTCCTTTGTGGCGAGTCATGAGAATAACGCAGCCGAATGGCCGTTTATGGTCGGAACTACGACGGTATGTGAACCTCTTTGAACCTCTGACTTTAATTATTGATGAATGAAAACATGAGTCTGTCTTGCGCCGGTCAAAGAAATGTACGGTGCGTGCGGAGGCTCATAAATGTAGTGTGAAAACGCTTCGCTTTTCCAAAACTCCTCGTTGTCCCTTTAACAAAGCGGTTTTGCCCACCATTACAAACCATTTTAAACCATTTCTTATCATTAAGACTGGCTAGTAGACTTTCTATCATTAACTCCACTTAGGATTCTTTGTATATTGGACTTACCTAGGGAGATAGACAGACCTGTCAATCAAACTGTGAGGTAGGTCTCATTAATTTGCTGTTAATGGAGACTTTCTCCTCCGACTATCAAAGCTCACTTTCCTGCTCAGCACAAACAGTCTGGAAAAGTAAATCACATGACCGTCATGTCTGTCCGCCAATACATTTTTCCCTGAGAGAGGCCAATCAAACATTGTGTGTTTGGAGCAGCGACTGTAAAAGCTTCCCTCAACTGGCTGTATTTTGAATCACAATTGTGTTATAGCAATCAACGATAGAGAGTAGCAAAATGCAGATCTGTTTATTTGAAAATGTCACATTATATAACATTCAGCTGCAATCATTCACTTATTCCTGCTGTAACCTGACCTGGTGTTGCCCAGTGTTCCCATCGTCTCACACACACGCATCTCCGGTCCTGTCTCCAAGAGTTTGCGCTGAAGTTATTTTCTGCAGAACCACATTTTTTCATTTCACATGTTCTGGTCCTGCAATGTATCACAACCTTTGTGAAACAAATTCAGCCAATATCTCATTTTAAGCTGCTGCATCTGCCATATGGATGTAATGCAACTAGGCCTGTCAAAGCTAACACGTTAATGCAAATTCCTTATCCCAGTCTTTGTTTTGTTTTTCCTGACGTGTGATTAACGCATGTTCTGTTATATTGTCCTTTGGCCCGACCCATCAGTTGCCGGACATTAATCAGCTGCAGCCACAAGCTGAACCATCTCTGCTAACAGTTACCAGTTGGATCATGTTATTATTTTAACATACTCTTTTATGCCAAATGCAGTGAGGCCTTTGAGGATTTCTGGACAATGATTGTCATCGTTTCTGGTTAATGTAGATTCAAGTTGCATTTGCACAGAGCAACATATTTGTCCATGATTAAACACTTGAAAAATATCCCTTAAAAAAATGTCATATTAATCATGATTAAATGGTCAGAGCTGATGAATTTCTGTCTCTATTGCAGTCACTGGATGTGAATGCTGGTTAAATCCCCACAAGTGGATTCACTAACGCATCTGATCATCCTTGAACGTTGCCGAAAGTACCACCTGCATAGTTTTCAGGTATGTTTCAGGTAGGTTGGTTCCAGCATCTCTAAGAACGTACTACGGTTCTTCTGTGTTTCTTGCGGTGTCTTCTGTCGCTTCATGAAACCGAAGATAGTTCTTTTCTGACTCTGGTCGTAAGTTTGGACTTGTTGTGGCCGCTCCGACGCCTCCTGATGGAGCCGAGTGATAAATGAGAATCTAAACATCTCAAGTGCCTGAAACATTTTTGTCTCAGCACCGCAGAGTTCATCGCCAGCAGAGCATGTATTTATGGGTTTTGGGGGCACAAGAGGCCACGAAGGTGAGATGGGTGATAAAGTGGGGTTTTTTCAGCAACACTAGCTGCAGACATTCACGGTTCGTATACAGTAAATCTAATGACTTGGGTCGATCCTCAGACTTTTTACTCTCGTGCCGCCATGAGGTTCACATTTGTGGTTTTGAGGGAAATATCTCAACAGCTATTGAATGGATTGCCATGAAATTTGGTCCAGACGTTCACATCCCCCTCAGGAAGAATTTGTACTTCACCTTTCATCTAGAGCCATCATCAAGTCAAAGTTTTAATTTGTCCAAAACTCGTACAACTGTATGAAGCTTGAAAACATCACTGCAGAGATTTTACTGTTGTTGTGAGCTTGTTTTTGTGAATAGCTGTGCGAGAAAGGTCACACTTGTACATCATGTCGTCATTTATGAAGCTGCACTTGAGTTTATGTTGTCAAGTCTTTGTAATTTGTAACAGAGCGAGAGAAGACATTGTTTATTGATTGTTTAAAGGTGCTGGCCAGTGGGACCGAGCAGGAGGATTTATATTCACGGTCCTGGTGTTGGCTCCGCTGGAAGCCTCGTGTCCTGCTCAAAGGTAGATGATTGAATTCTGCAGCCGGCCATGTGGATTTGAACCTGTGACCCTCCAGCCACATGCAGTCCTCGCTCACCTTGACGTTTACATTAGCGTCATTCCTCAGCTGAGGTACAGTGAAATTTAGACTTTGAAGCCCAACTGGCTCTCGGGGATTTAACACCAGTTCTGAGGAAAAAGAAATCGTGAAGTCAGATCCTTCTCTTGGCTTCTGGTGCCATAATCAGCATGGTGTAGGCCTGCGACCCGAGCACTGATCCCAGAGCAGATTGAAGACAGGTTCTGGACCGGCTTTTTATAGAGGTCACATTGTGTTTTGGGAATGCAGCCACACTCCAGTCCTCTCCAATCCTTGTTACATCAAAGGAATGAGTCGTCTGCCGGTCGCCAGCGTACAACATGCTACAGTGTGCACTGGCCTTTAGTCAAACCCTCACTAATTACCTCCAAAGCTGAGAGGGGGACGGTCTGTTGTTTGAAAACACTTGTTTCTCTGGTAACTGAATGAACCTCCTGTACGGTGAGCTAAAATAAACACAGAACTCCCAGATAGATCCAGAACAACTGAAGATTACAGATTGGAGATGAGATTGTAGAATGTATTCTCATGGTCATGTGGTTCGTAATCAGATATGACTTCTTTTTTCTTTTTTTCAAAATTGTTCTCTGGAGAGTTTTGGAAAGAGTCCAAGTCTGGTGCGATTGGAGTTAATTATTGAGAGGAGAATAAACTTTTGATAAGACCGGAGCCTGCAGGGGTCAGAGGGCTCCTGGGATACACCTAAAAAATGTCACTTAAAAACACACAAATGACCAAAAAAGGAAATAAAACTACACAGAGAAAAAAAAACAGACCGCCAAAACACCAAACAACCACAAAAAGACACAAAACAACTCGAAATTGACCTAAAACAACCACATAGATACACAAAATTAACACAAAGAGAAGCAAAACAATGACAAAAAACCTCAAAGCAACCGCAAAGACACACAAACCAACCGCAAAGTGACACAAAACTACCACAGAGACACACTAAATTACCACCAAGAGATGCAAAACAACTACAAAAAGACATTAGACAACCATAAAGATAAAGAAAACTACCGCAAAGAGACACAACACAACTATAAAGACACACAAACCACAATGGGACAACAGAGGCCACATAGCAGCACAACATTACCAGAAACTGACATAAAACAGCTACAAAGGTGTGAACTCCAACCACAAAAATGATCTAAAATGTCCATAAACAGACACAAGAAAACACATAAATACAAAAAATGGCACACAACAGCCACAAAAAGATGAAAAAAAACAACCGATAAGTGACAGAAACTGGTCACAAAGAGACACTAAACAACCACAGAAACGTCTCTTCCACTCTGTTGGTCTCACTCCTATATGAGAGGGACGGCCTTTGACTGTGTCCAGGGACCCGTTGTCTCACAACCCGTCCATGTCAGTGAGCATGTACTGTACAGTCGTCTCTCAGGACCTCGGGGAGAAGTGCAGCTCATAAACTTTGATCTTCTCATTGTGTTCATCCACAGACAAAGTGGAAGTGATCACTGCCGCGCTGGGAACACAACACAACGACAATCCTGTTGTCTGTCTTTGTCAAAATGAAACTCAACATGGTCATTTGTTTCCTCCAGGCCTCTAAAATACACCCATGGCTATTTTTTTCCTTTGCAGATGCTGTAAAACCAGCACTATGGATAGTCGCCGCTGGTACGTTACACACACACACACCCCTAGACTCCAAAACCCACAACTCCCAGCTCCACACCCAGACGCCTCTTCCTCTCTTTTACAGCCAGACATTCTCCAACCGGTCTGGGGTCCAGGAGTCAACCACCGCCCCTTGACACCAATCCATGCAGGTTAATTGACAATGAAAATACCTGGAGGGAAAACAGCCGTTTATAAAATCAAGATTTAAACCTGGCCATATAGGATTATTAAAAAGAGTCATGGGCACACCGCAAAGAAAACACCCCGGCCTGCAGATGAATAGGTATTCTTTCTTCCTCCTCGAATGCGTTGTTTTTCTTCGGGGAGCTTGTGGTCTTGAAGTGCTCGGGACCTCAGCTCTGAGGCAATTTAATGGATGTACAGCAGCCGCGCTGTGCAGAAAATAGTATTAAAATATGTTCCTTATGTTTTGATACCGAATTCAGGCAAGTCAGTGTGCATCAGCGGCGTTACAGCTCGCCCGCTGCAGTGACACGTGGGGCAAGTTTTCTTGGCCACGCTGATGAGAAATGGCGGCAACAGCGATGGTGGTGGTGGCGGCTGCGCTGTTTCAATCACAGAGGAGCGGCAGATTTACGACCCTGCGGCTCCGTTTTGCTGCTGGTAGCTTTTGCATGGACTAAAATTTCATCTTCTGCATTAAAATTCAGCTTATGGATTGAATTAACTAACCAAACACACACACACACACACATAGAGAGAGATGATGGAGAAAGACAGGAGAACACGCGCTCATCCACCAGCTACAGATCCTCTTCCAAACCACTTATTTCTGGAGGATGGGTAAACAAAATCTAAACATGTTCTCCATATTTCTTTGAGCCTGACGTGCTGTTATTCCACATTTTGACTTTTCCGCTGAATAACTTTGCCGTGATGGCGTCACCACTGTGTCTGCTGAAAGGCTACCGAGCCCAGAGGGGGTTAAAAGATGAGAAACCACAACAGCAGCAGCAGCAGCAGCAGCATCTTTGTTTCCACGACAACGCCGCTGATACACATCCCCCCGTCTGTAATCAAGGGTTTACTCACAGCTGCTTGTTTTGACAGCGTTGCGTCAACTGTTTTGACAGCGGCTAAACTCCTCAAACCCCGACGGCGACTTTTTCCATTTCCTAACGTCTGTGTGTCAGATCGTCTGCTTGTCACAATCTCTATTGGTAACTTGATTTGTAACTGATCAGCTGCAGCTCAAAGTGCATCTCCAAAGACGTTAAAGGGATAGTTCACCCAAAATTCAAATTTCACTCATCATCTACTCACCCTCATGTCGACTAAGAGCTGTGAGAAGTTTCAGAGTCCTCCGTGCCTTCTCTGAGTTATGGGGGGGTCCGCGCAGCAGTATTTGTCCATATAATAGTTGTGAATGGATACCACTTTTCTTCGTCCAAAAAGACACACCAAAAAACATCCTTACCTCCATACTGCTCGTCTGTAATGTCCCTCTTGTATTGAAGCCCCAACATGAGAAATTGTTCCGAAAAAAAAATTAAATAAGTCTATATTTTAAGCTTGTTTGTAGCGGAAGCTCCCAGTGTCTCAGTTCACTGCTCTGCCTGTGTCAGTGCAAATCTCGCATGATTTGTACTGACCAGCGGAGGCATGGAGGTATTTGGATGTTTTTTTGTGTGTCTTTTTGGACAAAAAAAAATGGTATCCATTGACAACCATTATATGGACAAATACTGCTGCACGGACCCCCCCGTAACTCTGAGAAGGCACGGAGGACTCTGAAAATTCTCACAGCTCTTAGTTGACATGAGGGTGAGTAGATAATGAGTGAAATTTGAATTTTGGGTGAACTATCCCTTTAACAATGCAGTGTATTAATTCCTGTAAAAGCTAAATGCTGATACAGGACTCAGGATGGGAGACGTAGCATTCAGCAGCCACCACAGACCGTGACAGGCCGGCTGTGCAGAAAACTCTGAGGCACTAAAAGTAAAACAGAACGTTTTTATTTATCAGTTAAGTGCAGTAAAACAGAAACAACCTAAATCAAATCAGTATTTGCTGTGACCACCCGCTGCCTTTAAATCAGCACCAGCTCTCCTCGGCGCACTCGCACAGTTTTTCAACGCACTTGGCAGGTACGTCATCCCAGCCGTCTCGTGCATGGGGAACCTGCCACAGGGTTTTTTCGTCTGTCCCGGTGTCTCCTGTGTCCTCGCCTGATCCCAGACTGTGATGTTGGGACCAGACCACCTGATCTGGACTGGGTCTAGACTTTCTCTGACTGAGTGGGGACATAAAGGTATGTTGACTGATCACTAACTGCCAGACTTCAAGACTCATTACTGTCGTACACTGTGACAGTTCTGTAGGACGTCAGGCTTTAGCGTGCACTGTTTTCTGCCATAGTGTATAACTTTAATCTCAGTTAAAACTTATATAGAAAGGCCTTTTTGACCCCTTATGCAAAAAGTTGTGCACCTACATTTTATATTGCCCTCTGTTGGGCTTGTTCAGTTCGTAGCGTATTGTTTTTAAAAGCATTTTACTATTTCTTTTGTTTTTTTATTGTTGTACCTGTGAGAAAGGTACTACATATATGATTTATTAGTATTATCATCAGACAACACCAAGGAGTCTGGCCTAAAACTCATCCTGGATGTAAAAAACATTAGCTCAAACATTATTTGGAGGTAAAACAAACCTTAACCGTAAGTGTCTGCACATCTGCAGCTGATGTGTTAACAAACACTGAGTGAACTGAACTGAAATTTGCAATAAACCAGAGTTTTACTTTAAATTTCAATGATGATTCCATTTTTATTGATATTTTATTGAGAAGGTTTCCACTTTGGAACAAATGCAAGCTTAGTCCACTGTGATGATCAAGTGAAAACTGGTCTACTTTGTTTTACAAGTTTATAATTTCCTGGAAAGACAGAGGACTGTTGTTTTTGTTAGTTTGATTAGTTGTGTGAAATGTATTATTGATTGCCAGATGAAAGTAATTTCTCCATTAAAACCCCAGATGAATGTTTGTTACTCACTCTGTTTATATTGTAAACTCATAGTTTTCACCTGCTGTCCTCTGAGTAAACGTCTCAAGGGTGTGCTAGCTTAGCATTTGGCTCATATAATAGCAGGAACTTTGCCAAGTGGCCACCCTCTACTTTACCTGTCATTAGCACCAAATTTACATTTGCTCTTTTCCAGGAAACCTCAGAGGACGCTGTTTGGAAATAAACTGGATTTTTACACACCTGTAAAATAAAGCATCACTTAAAAGTTAATAGGAAATCATCTTGAATCTAAACCACAAACATCTTCTGCACAATAGCTGTAATGTGAAGAATTTATGAATCGTAGTAAACGAGCTGAAATGAGCGAAATTGCCGTCATGCTTCTGCCTGATTTTCACTTCCTGTGGGTGGAAAAGTGCCAAAGTTTCCCTGGTGCAGCACAGAGCCAGCCTGTTGGGTTTCAATTAGTGGAGAGGAGGGACACTTTACTTTATGGCAGTAATTTAACCTCATGAGAGTTTTTTTTATTATTATTATTTTGCTGTTGTAATATAGCAGCTATTATGATTAAATGGTACTTGTGCAGTTGTGGAAGAGAAGAATGTTTTTAATTTTCCAAATCTCAGTTGTCCAGCTCAGAGCTGCAGAGCCAAGAACTGCAGCGGCGAGAAATACAGCTGCTGTGACAGTGACATGTGTATCTTCAGTTTTATGGCTTTTAGCACAATTCATTCTTCGATTTTTTTTTTTCCTTTTCTTTTTTTCCCCTCAGGCAGACATGCAGGCGTCATCGTTTTGCCTCTGCTCCGATGCATACGGAAGCCCTGAGCGGCCATATAGTTGTACGTTGACAGGATAATTTTCTCAAGAAAGAAACTTTTGACATAATTAGAGATGTACCTGAGATTTATTATCACAAAAGTTAGTGGTATGCTGATTGGCATCCGTCAGTCATCATCTGCCTTGAAGCTGGTCAACTGTGTAGTTAACAACAACATCAGGCTCACTAAGACTGCACCGAAGCGTATCGTCTGTCAGGCCTTGATCAAAGAGATAAATGATCATTGATTACTATTTTCCTGCTCCTGCTGTTTTTAACACTGTTCAACTGAATGATGTTTCCTGAATAACCAGTACAGACTGCTCTTTTGTTATCCCAACATCTCAATTATGTCGTTATCTCAGGCAAGATCTTGAGAAAAATGTCTTTCTATCTTGGGAAAACAGAGGAAATAAAACGTATGGTCGCTAAGGGCTTCTGCAGACGAGACCTAAGGAGTTAAAACAAAATAAAAGTAGTCGAGCAGCTCCAGCGGTGAGTCACGGAGGAGAAGACGTTAAGACGAGTAGCTTAAAGAAAGTACCATCTTACATCTGCCTCGTCTCACGTCGCTCTCGTTTTTTTTTTTGTTTTTTTTTTCTTCTTTCTCCATCCCTCATTCCTTTGTATCGCGGTTGCCATTCGTTTGGAACGTCTCAGGATCGTCTTTTCCATTCCCAGACAGCTGGAGCGAGTTACTGGCTGCCTGGCGATCGGGCCAGCGGGGGGAGAGAGACGCAGATGGTTCAATTCTCATGTCACCCTGTCTGCTTGGCAGAGACGTCGCGGAGCAAGTGGAGAAGGATTTACTCAAAACACACACACACACACACACACACAGAGAGGACGTATACATGCATATACATACACGCACAAATAGGATCCAGTGCATACACAGTCACGCATGTATGTGTGGGGAACTTTCACACACATTTTTTCCATTTACATTGGAGGCTTTTACTTGACACTCTTGTCCAGAGACACTTGAACAGAGTGCAGAGGCAAGAATAAGCTTCAGTTCAAGCCACCAAAACAAGCAGCACGATAAGGTCTCGGTGTAACAACATATCAAGGGGATCACGTCTCACAAACAAACAAAGGTGTGTAAACATTTAGCAGAGTGGCCCACAAGTATTTACAGTAACAACTCTATTTTGGGTGAGGTGGAAAAGGCATGAAAACAAAAGTTAGACCACTGAAGAATGGAATAAATGATATCTAATCACTTTTTACTCTGACCACTGTTGTGACAGTGTTTTGAGCCAAGAGTAGTAAAGCTCCATATTTCATAATAAAATAACTTAATTGTCTCAAAGGTAATTCGGCTTGGGCTAAAAGTGGCAACCGCAGCTGCATAATATATAAATAATAATGATAATAATAATAATTTCTCACTTTTCCCATGTTTTATTTGAAGTGTGGATTTATAATAAGATGTTTTTGTGGTTTTGAGAATTGCTAAAACCCGTCTCAGTGTAGTTTTCCATCTCCCCTCTCAGCTTCTCTCTGGAGCTCTAGTAACAACAGGTTGGTGTCAGCCAATCAGACGAGAGGAGGCTCTGAGCCTGTCTTCTGATTGGCTGACTGCATATTTCAGGTAAAAAATCTCTGAGAAAACAAATTCTGCATGTATTGGATGGTGGGTCCAGGTGGTGGTGGGCGTGGCTTTGTTTGACTGCTTTGTTGTGACATCACAAAGTGACAGGAAGTCCTGACGGCTGGTTTTAAGGCTCAGTTTCTGAATACAGGCATTTCTTTGTGGACTGAGGCTTTGATACTTTCACAGTATTAATATATAGAAACTAGAGAGAATACATTGAAATTTAAAGCATCTACAAAGAACTTTCATTTTGTCTTGATTTTGGCGACACCTGTGGACAAAAGCAGTAGTGTTTTCAAATCAAATCAAATCAAATCAATTTATTTATAAAGCACATTTAAAAACAACCGAAGTTGACCAAAGTGCTGTTTTGCAGCTGGAACGAAGACTTCATGCATTTGCCATGAACTCTAGCCCGTATTGTTGTAAAACCGCTTATCTGGCTCGCGCGTGCCGTCTCCAGTCTTAGTGCCGTAAATCGTTTCGTCCAGTGGACCAACCCGACCATTGCCTCCCAGTTATACCGTTTAGAAAAAGCTTATCTTCCCACCGATGGCCTCATTTGTTGTTGTAGGTCAAACACAGAGACATCAGCAGAAACGAGAGACTTTTGCATAACTAGTTAAAAGTTATTTGCAGGTGCTTTAACTTGACACTTTTAAACAATTATGCACCATTCACAAACTTACTTCCTGTATCTTTAAACATGGCTGGTGTCAGATGAGAGGATGCAGCTGCTCACAAACAAAACAAAAACTGCTTTAATTCTCAGTGAGGCTGCAGCTAATGGTTTTATTTTTTATTGTCAGTGAATCCCTGGAATATGGTTTGGATAATTGGATTAATCGTTTAACAATAAAACAACAAAGACTGAACATAATAATAAAAAAAATACCCATCACATTTTCCCAGAGCAGAGGGGTTGCATGTTTTGTCCAGCTGCTCAAAACCCCAAATTATTCAATTTATAATAATTTAAAACAGAGAAAAACAACAACTCCACAAATATGAAGAACTGGATCCAGGGAACATTTTTGTATTTTTGTTTGCATGATGAATTACTTCAGTGAATCAGGAAATTGTTACCGTATCAGTTAATTTTTCTATTGATCGACCATTTGATTAATCAGCAAATTGTCTTATCTCTCCTTCAAAAGCTTTTCAGAGTCATTTCTCCACCTCCTTCATCTTCCTTCCTCATCGCGCCGCAGGAGGTCCTCACATCGCCGTAGAAAACAAAAACAAGCACACATCACACAGCTCCGAATCTATTAATATTTACCTAATTATAACCATGTTTTCCACATTACAGCAAGTGACCGTGACATGCACCACATTTGCACTTTATTCAAAACATGCTTTGACTCCAAAGCACTGACTGACCGACTCCATGGGGGTGAGATTTTGGAAAAGCCCTGAAATTACTTTGGAGAGGAAAACAGTTTTGGGTCTCCCCCTGTTGCACTCCAAGGGTTTTTTTTTTTGTTTTTTTTAATAGTTTGTTTTCACAGAACGAGCCACGTTACAATACTCTCATAGCTCCACTCCAATAATTGTTTGGTGAATGTTTTAAGGTTTGTTGTCATACCTAATTTTGGCAGAGGAGCCGGCTGCATTCCTGCGGTGCACGACTCGGTCATTGTGCTCGTCGAGGCCCCTCTCCTGCTGGGGAGGAGACTACTGTTTGTGCGTGTGTGTGTGTGTGTGTGTGTGTGTGTGTGTGTCTATTAACATTGCACACACAGTAGGTGGGAGGTATCTGTAGCAAGAAGACCCTGCTGACAGCTGCAGACAGGTGGGAAATCTTAGAATAATATTACACTGCTGTTAAGGGAATGGGTGTGTGTGTGTGTGTGTGTGTGTGTGTGTGTGTGTGTGTGTGTGTGTGTGTGTGTGTGTGTGTGTGTGTGTGTGTGTGTGTGTGAGAATGTGTGTGATGGATTGAGTGTGTTAATGTACATGCTCTATATGCATGTATTCATATGTCAGCTGATGTCTACACAATCATATCATACTTGTCTCTTGATTATATCATCACTATAACTGCTGAAACACTTGCGTTTGTTTTCACGGTATATCTTTTTAAATTTGATCTGAAATTAAATTTCCTTTTCTTCAAGAAATCTACACATATCTGGAGGTTGTTTATTGATTTGTGAACTTGAACATGCATAAAAAGGATTAGACCTACATTTATTTGTCTGCAGTGATAGCCCTACATTAGTGATCTCTGAGGACTGTGGATATTTGGTAATGGCAGTGTTGATACTAATAATCTGATTTGTGCAATATTTGTATGGGCAGGCACTTGAAACATAATATTCACTCAGGCAGTTGTGTATGCGGTCAGCAGAAGAGCAGGAATACTTCACATGTTTTACTACTTTGGACCATTGACATTTATTTTTTCAGTTTTTCTTTAATTAGCAAAGCATCTATCTATCAGAGTTGGCATTTGAACGATTACACATTTAGCATAATGTGTGATTCAATCAGTCTATAGGCTATATTAGTCCATAATTCAAATCAGGAAAAAAGAAAAAAAAAAAGAGCTCTGCACTATTGTGAATTTTGACAGTTGGGTTATTTGCCATCACCACATCTAGGAGAGGCAGTTTGCCAGCACTTGCTAAACTTCCCCTTTGTATCTAACAATATAACACACTGTTGTAATGGTCAGCAGGTAACAGAAACAGAAACCTAGTAGATTTTTGGATGTGCCGTGACTGCTCAAACAGCCGCGCCGCCAGCCCAAAATGCTTGCAGAGGTGTCAGCAACGGTTTGACATTAGCCTACTGTAAATGGCCCCCAGGAAATGGGAGCGTACCTATGTTCCCCGGGTTCTATGTTCTCCCATAGGGGAATATGTTCCCCGTTTTTCCCAAAAAAGGAGTCCTACTGTATGTTCCCCGCTGTTGCCAGTCGATGGGCTCTCTCTACTTATCTGGACTCTCTCTATCTATCTGGCCTGTCTAACCTCTACCTGGTCTTTTTACTAAACTTAATAAATCCCTTCCATTGCCTAAACCCAACCAATGGGACAATTCCACTTCTCACTCAAAGTCACAACTCAACTTCTCACTCAAAAATAGGCAAAAATCTGCAAAGTCACTCTTCCAGATATGGGTACAAAAATTGCATGTTCCCCGGGTCCTTTTGGGGAAAAGCGGAGAACATAGGACCCTTTTTCTAAAAAAGGGTCCTATGTTCCCCAGTCCCATACAAAGTGGGGAACACAGGACCCGGGGAACATAGGGATGACCCCCAGAAGGGGATCCCGGATACGCAGGATGGTGAACGCAACAATCGCCAGTGGATCCAAGGTGTAATTTGTCGTGACAGTCGGTTCTTATGCTAGTAATTACTGTAGCTACTAGCTTCCATTTTCTAAAAGTAAGCTCATGTGTTAGCTTCTTATTCTTGTCTTGGAAACAGGGAACACAAAGATGCACACAACATAGGCCTAAGTAAATGATTTTCTACAGGCTATAGTGTAATCTTATAACACACTATTGTCAATGAGCAATAGGTGTCAAAATAACATGTAAGAATCAGTGCAAGCAAGCTGAGCTGCTAACCTACATTTTCTGAAAGTAAGCGAATGAGTTGCTGCAGTATAACCAGAGCCGAAGGACTTTGGTATAACACAGTCAGTGATCAGCAGGTGCCTAAATAACAGAGGCTTAGCTTTCTAGAACAAGCACTGACTCTTGATGACATAATCGAATGGGTAAGCTTTTTCTTTCAGGTAAGATGCGCATATCAGCATGTACATGAAAATTAACAATATGTTTCTAAATAGTGTGATATTGCTCCAAAAGATTAGCCAGAACAGTATCTGCTACATTTCTTTTAGATTGATTTAACCCTTAAAGCAGAAGTAAGCAATCCGGTCACTTTGGCTAACTTCCTGTCGGCGGATGGAGTTAGCAGTCCCCGTCCTCGTCCTTACGTCACCACATTCACACGCATCCCTTGGCTGCACACACAGAGAGGACCGCCCCTTTATGCCGTTCTCTCTCCTCATTGGATAAAGCTTGTAGGATACAAGGAAAGTTTTCTCCTCGACTGACAGCAGAGCGGAGTGACTGACAGACCCGTGTTTCGGACCAAACACTCTATGTAAGTGATTGCTGTCGGAAGATATAACTATTTAAGACTTACAGTATATTAACACAAGCATTCCGCTTACTTCCTAAAAAGCTGAATGTTGTAGCCTACAGTAAGAGATGATTTTAGCACCAGGTGACCAACTCAAAAAATAAAAAAAGGCTCAACAGTCAGACATGATCCAGCGCTGATTCACCCGACACAGCCGCTCACTGGAAACCCTACTGACAGGCAGTCTTGAAGTTTGTGCAATGTTTCCACAAACATGTCCAAACACAGTTTTATTCCCTTTGGAAACAAATATACTGTATGTATATATGCACAATACCCGAATCATACTTTAAACTTTCTCACACAAAGACTGAAACAAACTCAAATTTTTAGCTTGACTTTAGATAAAACTACTCAAACAACAGTACGAGCCTCTTTGAATAGGTTCATTTACAACGGTTGTGACTCCACTCAGTAGGTGTGGTGAGTTATCCTGCTCTGAAGAAAAGAAGGTGTTGAACCCTGCAATAATTTTATTAGTCTGCATTTCAGTGGAGAGTTTTAGTGTCCCATGATGGTTTTAAAGCTGCGAGGGCTGCCCCACAGAGACATGAATAAAAAAATTCTTGTAATTTTTTTTCTTTTTTTTTTGCACAGTGCAATTTGTCAAATTTATGGATATTGAATATCGGCGGACATAACATCCGTAACGTCGTTCAAAGCCGCTGCCTGTGGATGCGTAACACATGCATGTGTTTCATCCGACCGTGCACCCTGCTGCTGAAGAATCTTCACCTGTGCAGCGGGTTCATCTTCTCAGCTTACCTCTTTCATTACGAGGTCACTCGGACACGAGGAAAACATCACAACCAACATGAGTCACATCAACACTGAAGTGAAAAGGGGGAATATAGGCTATCCCTCCCTTAGAAGTTTATTTATTTATTTATTTATTTTTTATTGCTGTTATCTGCAGCCCTGAAACTGATTTTCAGATGTGGGCAGGACACCAGTAACTATGAGCTTACAGGGCTTGAGCTTTTAATGGTGAGATGAAGAAAAGAGAAAAAACTAAAGAGGTTATCTCCAACTCAGCTGACATTCCAAGTCAGAGGATGGTGGTGACTGCAGCTCCGCTAATTGAAGACACATTTGAGAGATATCTCGCTGTGAGCCAAATGGGCTTCGACTGACACGGCAATCCTGGTGCAAGAGGGACCTCCAGTGGCCGGATCGGGCATGAAGAAATCAGAAATACACTTCATGCTTCTTTTTTTTTTTTTTACTTTGCATGTCAAATATGATGAAGAACACACACTTATGACTGAGTGGAGTTCCCTAGAAATCAAAGACAGACATGTACCTACATCGGCTTCCTTGATTGCTGTTGAAGGTGTACATATAGACCGTGCCAAGGAGGTTAAAGTTCACTGACAGTTTTCAGGTTTTGTAAGAAGTGGCTGCAGCATTGCATTGACTCTGGAGCTCAGCTGGTAAAAAAAAACAAAAAAAAGGAAAGAAAGACTGACTTTTTTTAATGTTGGCTAAGCTCAATTTTTTGGGAAAATATTTTGAAGAAAACTGCAAATAAAATGTGACAGGAGAGGTCAAGGAACCAAAGGCTATTCACAAATCAAGTAATCATGTAATGTACCCGGTCTCAGATCGAATAATCGCCCAGAGGAGAAATCCAACGTTCAGACCCGAATATTAATCCGACAATTGCGCAGGGGTCAGTCACACCATCAGCTTCTTGGACACGGTGGGAATAACGTCGTCCAGCAGTGGTTTTCATTCGTCAGACCATCTCATTTTTTTTTCCACCTTGTCATCGTCTCTGATGATGGTAATTCTCTGCTGCTTGACACAGATGATTCAGTCCCCAGGTTGTTTCTGCAATGAAGACAGCAGGAGACGCTTTGAATTTCACTTTATACCACCAGATCACAGCCTCTAGGTTAAACTGGAACAAATGATTATTCCCATTATCGACTTCCTGCAGCCTAAGGTGATGTCTGTGAAGGTCAAAAAGTCCAAAAGATACAGTTTTAAAGCCGTAAAAGAAGCTGGAACTACAATATTTGAGCAGTTTTCTCTATCTCATATCCATTGCTGCTCCTGAGTGAAACACTTTTTGGTAACAAAAACACTGTAAACACACTTTAAGATGTTTGAAGATAAAAATTGGCAAACAAGAACATTCAAATAAATGACAAATTCTTTTTAAAAATGAAAAAAAAAGATAGGAAACTCTGAATGATGCCTACTCTGCAGTTTCATATCTGGCTAAAGCATGTTCTGGGATTGACTAGTGGCTGTTGCGTCTAATAAAATCAAGGTGAAGACAGTCGGCCTGCCTGGTGTTACGAGAGTAAATGTGGGAATTGATTTTTTTTTGTGAGACAGCTGAATCATCTGGTTTTTGCCCAAATTTTCTCTTCTGGTTTACGTCTTATTTGAAAATGTGAGTCAGGGAGTGAGCTGACTGAGCTTTTTAATGCCCTGGCTTTACCACAGCTTTTCATCGTGGCTTCGCATGCTGAGGGAGATTGTCCTGATTTAAAGCGTACTGACAACGCTTCTACACACTCGTACACATCTACACACGACGTATGATATACGCCCACCAGGAACCAGGCAGCAGTAGCTCAAGTGTTGCTTTAATGGCCAGAGAAAGAAAGACATCCCTCCCCTCTCTACTGATGTCTGACAAAAAACCTTTGACTTTCTTCCCGGGATCCTTCGCAGGCCTCTGTCTTCTTGTCTCCTCGCTGCCAGAAGAAAAAGGCTTGGATGTAGAAGTGTTGAAGAAAAAAAATCTTCCAAAACAATCCTGCCCTGGCACACAAAAGGTATTTCAGGTCTGAGAGAAAATAGATCACAGATGTTTCTGCCAAAACCTGAGGAGGAAATGTTTACAACCTGGTGTGCACCTTGTATACCAAATTGGTGCCAGCAGCACGACCTCATTTCTCTCTGCTTTTTATATCGAGGTAGAAAATCAACATTAACAGCGGAGCGTTAGCTGAATGATTAACTTATTCCTGCAAAAACACAACATGCACGTAGATCAGCCGTCGTTTTGTCAGATCTAAATCAACACTTTATGGAAAAAATTTACATTTTAAGAAAAATTATCAGTATAATATTTGAGCTCTTGCAGAGTTAAATGAAAGGATTAATACCAGTCTCGCATCTTGACAGTAAATATTAAGTTACGACCGGCAGACAGTGACTTAGCTCAGTATAAAGAGTGGAGACAGGAAAACATCGAGCCTGGCTCTTTTCAATCTGTTGATATGGCCAAAAAATAAAACTTAGTTTTATTGTTTTTTCCCCCCTAAGCCTGGGAACAATTCATATTTTAATCTTTTATTTTTCATTCAAATTGCTGAAAAAACTAAAAACATGATATGTTTTAGGATTTCATGGGCAAGACAGAGTGAGCAAAGCACGAAGAGGGTTCACACACAGAGACACACATCAACGATTGATTAACTTTTATTTAGTTTGAACTGTCAAATATGAGAACAGTGGGGGGAAATTCACATTTATTTTACTTTCTTTGTAATATGTGACAGATTTATTCACTTTCAGAGCCCACAAATGCAGTTTTAAACCAAAATTAGAGGGTATAAGCAGCATTTTGAAACACAACTGTCGTCACATACAGTCGCACAGCGCTGAAACTTTTATCTCCTGGGGTGATGATGCTCCTGTAGCTGTCAATTTAATTCACTCTGTGTTTGTGTGTTTTTAAAACTTATTTCAAGGCTGCTGCTCACAATTTAAGGCCCGAGGCGACTGTAGCCACAGTGATTTTTATTTTAGAGCACGATGCAGATGATACAAGTGAGACAGGTTAGAGGCAAGAAGTAGCATGCTCAGCTGCATTTCCTACAGTAAGTTTCTCTTATTATCATCTTATTTATATTGTTTGTATTTATTTCTAGGTCATTAATTGTATGTGTGAGAGTGGGCAGAGATAGTGTTTTATATAATAATATATAAGTAAAATCTGATTATTTGATTGATTGATAAATGCCCACTTCTACAAGTTATTTGATCAGAGTTTGAATGCCAGTTCTACCCTTTACCATCGCTACAAGCACCAGATGTTCAAAGGTCTTAGCTGGTGTGTGGAAACTGAGCTTGATTAGCATTTGTGTTTATTTAATTCATAGAACAAAACAGAATATTGTGGTTTTAGGGCGTTTTCACACCTGAAAGTCTGAACCAATGTCCGTGTCCTGTTACAACAGACTTTACAAGACAAACCTACTGGACGCGTCATCTCCCTGTGTACTTCCGTGGCTCGTTTTGTTTTGGTTACGCTGCGTTGTTGGACCGGCCGGCATCTGACATCAGTGTTACTTCCTGTTTACAGAAAATGAATCCAGCGAGCCACCTCTTTCCTGTCTCATTATTTTTATGTGTTTTGAGTTCGAGTTGGCTCTTTATGAAGTCGTCCAACCAGATTTCAATCAAGCACCTAATCTCCTCATCTCCCCATGTACTCCTGCCGTGGCTCATTTTGTCATAAAGAACATTTCTGATTTTGTTTTGTTTACGCTGCTAGGCTAGTTTTGTTTTGCTGAGTCAGCAGGTTAGCGGGTCATAGCTTCCTGTACTGTAAATCGAGAGCAGAAGAAGAAAAAAACATCATGTCATTGATAAAAAGGACCGAACTATACAAAAAGTTGATGCGACACTGCAAAAGGTACAAACCTTGGTTAGTTTGGTCCAAACCGAGACCACCTCTTTTGGTAGGACCAGATTTTGGTCCTTTGGTGCGGACTGTGGTCCGCAGCACCTTTCACACCTGGAATTTAGGTTCAGATCAAAATGAAAAGCATAAAAGTCCGGACCAAACGAGATAGGTGTGAAAACGCCCGAGTTGAGATAAAACCTGTGAATCAGTTTCTCAGGACTACAGGTATATAGATACTGAAAGACTGAGCTAATACCAGATGTGCTGAATCACCTACTGGCTTCTCCCACTAAAGACATTAGATGTATCAGTGTTTTTAAGTTTCAGGAAATGTAAAACTCTTTTTATAAGTACTGTGGAGAATCACACAAAAAAAATTATACCTGAATGACTTGTTGAACTTTTGCTCTCTTTGCCACTGATTATTTGCCCTGAAGGTTTCCAGAAAAACTCTGTCCTCGTGCCTTCGTCTACGTCACCATCGTTTTTTTCTCGTGTGAGCTCATGAGAAGTCGATTTTAATAGCTGAAAATCAAATTAAGGTTACAGCCTTCACCTCGATCCATCTGGTCAGCAGGTCATCCTGGAAAATCTGCTTTGGAGCAATTTATCAAAAAATTTCAGCAAGAACACTGGCGATATTGACAGTGTAATAACAATGAAATACAGCCGCCATAATATCAGTCAAAAAGCCTTGCCAGTGTAAACACTCCATAGAGTGGAAAGTATATTTCTCAACATAAAACACATCTGTCTTCCAGACCATTGATATTAGGCTTCGTACGACAGTAAAGGGAGGCTTTTCCTCTCAGCTGGCCAATGCTGGAACAACCTTGTCGCTGTGCTTCACCTGTGCACTCAATGGTCCGCACGGCTTCGGCAACCGTCTGGGGCTCAGCGCTGCCGCCACACACACACACACACACACACAAACACATACACACACACACACACATACGGTCACCCTTCAGTCACCCCGTGAGGCTGTAAAATAAGCTGCCGCCACATGCCAACCAGGGGTCAGTGGCGTGTCAACATCTTGTCTCTGTCACGCAAGAAAGACGCACACGCACGGGCCCGTACACATGCAGCCAGACGCAGGTTTGCGTTACTACAGCTGGGAGGGCCCTTATTGTCTACATTCATTCCCTAACCTCAAACCATTTTCCCCCTGCAGCTCTACATGCTGAAACCACAACGTCTACCTTAAACTAAACCCGAGCCCAAACCCATAAACGCTCCTTGAAGAGGTGAAGACCGGCCAAAGCAGACCTCACTGAAACTCACGCTGGCTCTCGTTTGGATAGCAAAACAAAGACACAGCCACTCAGATGGTGTTACCACCGACATCAATCATGTTTCTTGTCTGCCCTGAGCCTATTGAATCCATACAGCGGGAAGCTACGAGAGCCAGGAAGCAATGAATTGTTCGGCATATTCATACTGACAGTGGAAGTGGAGGAGGGGCCTGGGAGAAGCTCCAGGCCTGTCAAAGCATCAACTTATTCTTGTTTCGTCTTTCTACCAACAAACCTCACGTCCAAACAGCAGAGACGAAAAAGCTTCCCATGCCAGATCTTTGACTTTTAAAACCCGAACCTCTGCTTTCTGCGGCCACATCAACCACACTCAGCTCCTTGCTGACGATCGTCCCGTTCGTTCCGCTCTGGTGCCATCAACCGCCCACTTCCTCCTCCACTTCCTGTAGAGCAGCAGAGGAGCTCGTACGTCGAAGGTTATTGTGCATTTTACAGCTAGAACATGAAACTTTCTCAGTGTTTCTTCTAAACCAGGAAGTTTATTCTCTGACCAAACCAGCACATTAGCTCCTGATGAAAGTGGAGTCTGTAGTTTCCCTGCAAAATTATGTCACATGGCCATAAGTAGCATATAAACCCATCTTCAACAGAACAAAATGCAATTTTGGCATTAATATACAGTAATGATTATGATGGAGAAATGGGGCAAAAAAGTGGGAAAATGACCTCTCAGGGTCACCAGAGGTCACATTCAAAGTGCCAGCCCCACTGTCAATATTCTAGGTAGAATGAAATGATATATTTGTGGGATGTAGAGAGGCTTTATGACTGAAACTTTCCTGCTTTAGTCATAAAATGCACAATTGCTTTGCCTGTCTGCTCCACTAAAAACACGCCACATGGAGCCAAGGAGGAGATGGAGGAAGCAAGTGGATGAAAACAAGACGATCGCTTTCTGTGCAACGGTGACAAGTATTCACAAAGTTTTTAACCTCTGGCATCGCGCCCGTTTTCTTCCATTGAATTTGAAATTTGTTTGATACCAACGGCAACTGCTGTAAAGACACAAGTATGTTTTTGCAGCTTAGTTCGGGGACCACGCTGAGCCCCCCTTCGAACTCTCCAAACATCCTCCTGCGATTCGAGACTCAATGGTCTCCCGGCAGCACGGCGATGAGGAGAAGTTAAAAATGGAAATGATGCTTGTGATTCAGCAGATCTTCCACTCAGCCGACGCAAAGCTGTCAACGAGCTCAGAGGGATTTATAACGTTTGAACTCACACACTCCCAGTTCAAAACTGAGTGCAGTTAAAACGGGTACAAATGTTTGTTTTACACAGTTCCTGATATATAAATGTAATCATCTAAAGCTTGAAGAACTCTTCTTCATTGCACCTATCAACCTCAAAGAAAACAGCAAGGTGACATGTGACAGTAAATAACTTTAAAGGGATAGTTCACCCAAAATTGAAATTTCACTCATTATCTCCTCACCCTCATGTCGACTAAGAGCTGGGAGAAGTTTCAGAGTTATCCGTGGCTTCTCTGAGTTACAGGGGGTCTCGGCATAGCAGTGCATGTCCTGCTCCTCTTCCCGGTTCGTCCAAATTTGACGAACCGGGAAGAGCTCCTCTTCCGCTACAAAACAAGCTTGAAATATAAACTTATTTAATTTGTTTCAGAACAATTTCGCATTTCAGGGCTTCAATACAAGACGGACATTACATACGAGCAGCATGGAGGTATTTGGATGTTTTTTGGTGTGTCTTTTTGTTACGAAGACAATTGGTATCCATTTGCAACCGTTATATGGACATGCACTGCTACGCCGAGACCCCCTGTAACTCAGAGAAGGCACGGATAACTATGAAACTTCTCCCCAGCCCTTAGTCGACATGAGAGTGAGTAGATAATGAGTGAAATTTCAATTTTGGGTGAACTATCCCTTTAAATAAATTTCTTGGCTGAAAATCTCCCTCAATCATGTTTTACTTTAATAGACTTTAACAGAACTGTACGTGTCCTTCTAGTCTTTGGATTGTCATGTAAAGGTATGGGGAACCAGAGATCGAGATTAAAACTCCGACCACAGTGAAATAACTCGCTGATTTGTGCTGTGTAGTCGAAGTTCAGACCCAGACCTCCCTCTTTAGCTTCACTGCCAGGTTTGCGTTTTCACTTGTTGACTCGTTTTGTTTATGCGTCGGATTCCTCCATAAGTGATGTCAATGTTTCTTTAAGGTAAGAGTAGCTTCGTGTTTACATGCTGTTGTGTGTCGTGATCTCGCTCGACCTACGCAGCCCGGGCGTTAACAGCTAAGATCCTCAGCGGCACAAACAAGACCC
This sequence comes from Trachurus japonicus, assembly GCF_045865225.1. NCBI lineage: Eukaryota > Metazoa > Chordata > Actinopteri > Carangiformes > Carangidae > Trachurus > Trachurus japonicus. The sequence goes on from NC_140916.1 coordinate 10,267,271, forward strand.
TCTCAAAGCTCCCGACACCTCACCCCTTGTGTGTTCTTACTCACGCCACTGTTAAACATTTACATACCCATCCAAACAGTGTCAGAGGGGAAAACCACCATCATCCCGCTCTGTTTTACATTAGCATGCGGCTGAGCAGTTCGCCGCTTCCTCCGAGAGGCAGAAAAAAAAGTCCCAAAACATCCATAGTAATCAATCTGATGAAACCAAACAGTGGTATACACAGAGGACACAGCGGAGTAAACAACTTTTAACTCAGCCGGATTGAAGGCTCATCTCCACGAGGAGCGAAGAGGACGTGACTCTATGATTCTCCGACGTTTTGTCCTTTAGTTTAAGCTCCAAAACCACAAAACAACTGTGAGCTGCAGTTTGTTTTTGCGAACTTAAGACGCCGGGATATTTCTCTGCACGGACCCTCGGCTCTTATAATAAATGTTTAATAAACGCTCTCTGTCCACAATAATTGACTCTTTTCCAAAGCCGTGAGGTGCTATTTATAATCCATTTAAGCTACGTACTGTATATGTTTTTACCAGATAATCCGTGTTTGTACAAGCAAGTACACAGACAAAAGTCACACGTGGAAATACGAGGCTCCCGGTCTCCATTTTTAACAAGTCTCACTTTTTTTTTAATGGGTATATCCTGGTGTTAAATATCTGTAATGTGTTTTCCCTGGCTGTGACGACGCTCGGACATAAACATACTATTCTTGCTCTGTCTATAATTGTTCTATTAATAACACCTATAATGTCTGAGTCTGGTTCTGCATGGAAGGGTGCAACAGTATTTATTGTGTGCAAATGCGACCTGTTTCCAGCCGCCACACGTTGTTAATCTCTGGCTACACCTCGGCCATTCACAGCCCATTTAGGTCAGACTCCTCTTGGCGCTTGGCAGTCAAGAGGCCAGACTGTCGCCGCTGCCACCGGTGTCCCTCGTGGTCAAGGGACGCTGATCTAGGGGCCACACCTTCTTGACGAGACGTATAACGCCGGGTTTTCCTGCACCGGCACCTCGGCTCGGTCACCTCCGACCCCCGGCAACCTTGATTACGCAACCGTCATATTCACACACATTCCTTCCCTATGTGGCGTTTAAGCTCTTTTCATGGCCACGTGGAGCTCCAGACCAGAACCCAGATGGGACCTATAGGTCTTTAAGATGCAACCTGAATTTGAGACTCAAACCCCACCCAAGATCTGAGGGGATAGTTTTGCTTTGCTTCCTCCATTACTAACCTTTTAGCTCGTCATGCAAATGCAACACATCCTGAATTTGTGACCTCATCGACGAGTTCAGTGTCATTAGTCACAAAGTCTACGTTTAGCCAGGACTGGTGCGAGTGATGAGGTTTTATGGAGGATGCCAGTGCAAAACAAAAATGAACAAACTAATATTTAAAAATGATGGAAAAGTCTTGCGTGAAGCCACTAACGATTTAAACCAGAGTCTTTCCAGTATCTCATTTAACTTGAGGCCTGAACTTTTCACATTTTTCACACACAACAGTAACATTGCTCTCATTATTCTGGTCTGGATGTGTTTTTCCTTGTTTGTTTATAATGTCTTTAAAGCAGCTTTTTGACGGCACTGACCACTTGGAGCTTGTTAGAGGATATTTGCACCTTTATGATCCATCAAACCTCTAAATCCTCAGTTTTTCATTAAAGGTGACGTGGAGTGCAAATGCAAGAAAGAATTAATGTGTTTCTGTTTAGTGCAAAGTCGTTGTCACACTCTGACCTTAATATCCTGGATTAATTTAGGTCCTCACCCTAATTATCACACAGGGAGAGGTATTAATCAAATGCAGTGTTTTGGTCGATGACTAAGATGCTGAACTAATCCTCAGGCTGGAAACTGTTTATTACAGGAGTCAGTGGAAAGTATTTGCTTTAAAAGTTTTACTCAACAATGAGTGCCGGCTCACCAAAGAAGCTGAATTCATTTCATGTACAGTACTGTATCTCATAACCTAACGTGCTCCTGACTGCATCCTGCATAACAACATATCATTAGGTTCAGGCCACAAAAACTCTTTTTCTAGGATCCATTTGTGAGTTTTACTAATGCTACATAACATTAGCATTAACAGCTGTTTACTAAATAGTCTAGAAGAAATGTTGTGAGATCAGCATCAAAGTTTATCCCTTTATTCACCTGGAGCTAAGTTATTTTGACTCTATTTCTAACGTTTGTTTTCTCCTACTGAAGTTAGCATACTAACCAGCTAGCTGCAGCCTGGGTAGCCTGTCTTGCCACTTTTCCGATACCGAGTCACTGTAGAGTTCAGGCTACCCTGAAGAGGTAGCACTGCTCAGAGGACCTATTATAACCTTGTATTTAGTGCCACTATGATGGCAGAAGCTCAGTGAGACTGGTGAGTAAAAAGCAAACAGCTGTTAATGGTAATAATCTTACCTATGTAGCTAGCAAAGCTCACAAATACCTCCTTTAAATATCATCTGATCCTTTGACTGAGTGTTGTTGTTGTTGTTTTGACTAAACATTTTACTGCTCACCTTCTCAGATTATCTGATATCATCCAGTTAAACCATTGAATATCTGGTACTAACTCTACAACACTGGGACTAAAAGCTGTTTGGATTCCATTTGAATTATCTGCAACTAGGATTTGATCTTTTAGCCTTTTAATTTATGGAAATGTGACTTACCCAAGAGGCCATGACGATTACTGAATGAAGAGTCTGAACATTTATGTAAATTAGAGACAAAGTGTCCCTAATGCTAAAAGTAGAGAAGGTCAACACAAAAAGAAGTAATTGTGACTGTAGTATGAAGGCACTGTTTAGACTCTTTTTTTCCCCCATGTATCTTGCATTACTTGAGTAAAATTGGCCTGACAATTAAAAAAATCCCTTACTTACTCACTCTCCCTCACTTCAATCCCTTTAAGTAGGCCTCATGAAAATGTACCTTTGTTGAAAGCTTTCATTTCCTTTTGTATTGTTGTTTTATTTCTCTCAGTAAAGGATTAAGCTTCTGATTGTTTCAGTCCTCAAAAAGTTTACTTTTTGAAAAGTGCTCCAAAGATGAACAATATTATAATCATTAGTATTATTCTTTTTAAAGCTTATATGAACAATATATAGTTGATGCCTTATTCTACCATCACAATGATTGAACACATGGTTCATATAAAGTGTGACAGAATACATACTTCAAACAGGCTGAAACATTTGCACTGTCTGTAACCTGCCGTTGCCTTTACACTCGGCCTGTATCATATGGTTCACATATTCTGAGCCGTCGTCATTAGTGTGAGCTAATGTTACCTCACGTAGTTCCTAGATTCTTGCTGACAAGGAAAAGCTGAGTGATTAGTGAAACACTCTCATCACCGGAGAGAAGACACAGCAAACTCCCATCGTGTGGGAACCCGTAGAGCTTCGATTTGGTCAAAACAACACGTCTGTTGTTTCCTCTGTGAAACAGCTGCGAAGATTCACTGGCAACGCAACAGAAAACATTCTCAGGTGCTTTTACTCTTGGTAGTGGTGTTGATTACGAGCTCTGAATAATGGACAATTACAGCAAAATGTGAGCAGACAATGTCGAGCACATGTGACGTGCATGTGTCACAGTAACGAGAGGGGAAACAGCACAAAGCAGCACAGTGTTCAATGCAGTCGTATATCACAGCGCAGATTCTTCTCAAGACAGGTGAAACAATTGTGGGAGACAAACGGGGAATTTATGGTTTCATAGGTGTATTTTTCCAGGATAGCTTGTTTTGTTTTGGGATTTTTTACACAATGACTGGGAAGTGCTCCACATAGCTAACAACACACACAAACATCTAGTCATTATCTTCTGGTTTGTAGAAGGTGGGAAGAGAAAACAAAGATGAGTCCAGGCTCCAGGCTTCTGTCCTCAAGGAGGTTTTTGGTGTCCGTTGATAGGACTCCCTGCCTGAGGACAGAAAAATAAACTGTAAGTGAAGATGACCAAAGACAATAAACACGATGTGTGGTGCAAGAAGAGAGTGCAGGGTGAGAAATGTCCCAGTAAGTATCTGAAAGGTCAAAGCTTGTTGAGATATCGAGGATAAAATTCTGCTAAATTTGGATGAAAGTTTTTCAGGGACGTCAAGGCCACATATTCAAGTCCTTCAGTTGACGTCAGAGCCGCAGGAAGGAAACGCAATGTGCTTTGTCCTCTGGGCCAGTGTCAGTAGACGGCTAATTAAAGTTATACAGAGTGAAATTAGACTTCTTTGGACTTTCTTTCCTAATTAGTGCTGTTCCAGCCACACAATACACACAAATACAACACCAGCTCCTTTTTATCCTGCCTCCATCCGATTCTAGTAAATGATAGCGGAAGAAAATAACACCCTAAAAACAAAAAAACACCCAATCAAAACCTTACCCCAAGTAGAAGCTGTCCTTGTTTATATTTTTCTGGTACTCTTATTAACTGTAGTTTATCAATCTTGTATAACTTAGAACTAAGTTATACACAACTTAGGCACAACTTTGTGCCTACGTCCCTATAGCTCCCAATGCGTGAAGACAAAATCTCTCGCTTCCATGGTGGCAAACCAGGCCATGCTAACAAATCGAATTAAACAGCAAATACATTTTTGGTATAAATATGGTATCTGTGATTGTATGCCATTTTTATACCTGTTTTATGTAATTGTTCTGATATTTGATGCTATATAATGTCCGTGTGAGCCCATGATTGATTGACAGAGTTATCAGCAGGTGCTTTTATACTGTGGCTCCACCACCTGATCGCTACTGCACAGACGCTGCCTCCAAATGTCGTCACCAGTGCGAGATGGTGGCTCTTAAATCTGTGATGTTGTGGCTTCATTTTTGTTAGGTGAGAGGAAGTAGAGACGTCCAAAGTGAAACCATTAAAATCAATCGTAAACATAAATTTGTGTACAAGATTTCATTGCGAATAATGACGCCAATGCACACGTGTCCCCTGCGCCCCCTTGTGGCTCTTTGATGCTACTGAAACATCTTCCAGTTTTCTGACATTTAGTCTCATGGAGTCACTGATTTCCACCTGGACTATATTCACATTGAAATGGTCAGTAAAAATGCATCTGAGACGAGTTATATATGTAACCTTGACGTTGAAGAAACTTTTCAACTTTCCAACCACATTGAGTTCAGTTTTCACTGAACCTGAAAATCACTGAGAAACATCTTGAACGCCGTCCATTTAGACACCGCTGTGATTTTCTCTCTATCTCTGTATCATCCCAGAACAAATCTCATGTCTGCACGCTGTGAATCTGCCGTTTATATAAATCATGTCAGAGCTGGTAATGCGTTTTATCATGGCCGTTTCCTCTATGTCTCCGGCAGTCCCTGCTCCTCCAGCTAAATTTCCTCCCCTCTCTCAGCTCAGCAGGGACTGAAAGAAGAAAAAAAAACCTCCCTGCATCATCTGCACTCAATCACAATAATTATCCCAAGAAATGCACTGCAGAGCCCGTGAGAGGTGAGGGGAATGAAGCACAGAGGCTATTGGCAATCACCTCCCTCCAGTCATTATTAGTCATCGCTCTGCTGCTTTGGAAGAGGACCTGGACGGTTTGGGAGGAAGCCATGTGCAGCCGACAGACAGACAGACAGACAGACAGACAGACAGAGAGCGAGGGAGAGAGAAAAGGGCCTGATGTGACTCCGGTGCACAGAAAGTATCAGCGATCTCTGAAGGCTCTGGCAGCACAACAGCTCCACTGGGGACTGGCAGTCGTCCGCACACGAGTATTAGCCTTATGTTCTGTCTGTCAGGTCTCCTCTTATCCACACGTTTTTAAGAAACACTGAACATGTCACTCTGAAGATGTGGGGAGCTTTTCATAAAAAATAGGAAAAAAAAACACCTTTTGGGTTTCTTCACTATGAAAAATCCTCCAGGAAGGCGAGGCGTTTGAGATCCTGTCAGGATTTGTGAGCGCTTCCTAAAAGGAGGTTTCTGTGGGGCGTTGCGGGGGTTCCCGTTTTGTTGAAAAATGGCTTTTTTTCCGCAATCAAAGGTTCTTCAGCATTCTTCAACTTTTTCAAAGCAGACAGACAGAAAAAAATAAAATAAAATAAAGCACTGATTAAGCTCCAGTGCCCATGAAGTATCAGTTTTATGAATGTTCTGGCAGCACTACAAGTCCACAGGGGGCTGGCAGTCGTCCTCAGATGAATATCTATGTGTTTTGAATTTGAATTTCACCCCTGAGATTTTCACTTGTCTCTGGTCCAAGGAATTTAAAAGACTGTTGCTCTAAAGGTAGAGGAGCTTTTCTTGAAGACAAAAAGCCTGTTAAAAATATATGCACCCCAACCTCCGAATACTAATTTATGTATGAGGTTCCACATGGTACATTTTGAGGTGCACCTATGTTTACCTAAAGGCTTTAAGTATTCATTTAAATGTCTATTAATATAAGATGAGAAGGGGGAAGTATGTGTCTGCACTCTGCACACTGGGTTATAGCGCCGAAAGAACATATATTAGACTGGAAAGGTTGGAGAAATAATAGTCTGCATGTACAGATGTCAAGCACAACTCCCTGCGTACCCAGAAAATAGTTCCCATATCCATTCATCATCTTTTTTTTCTATACTGAATTGAACAGATTTTCCCTGTGAAACATAACAGTTACAATAAATTGATTTACATTCAAATGTGCCTCAAATTTTAACAGAATTTCGAGAAATTTGGGAAAATAAAATGCTAATTTATGCACATTTCCATCTGCTGCTGTTATGCAAATATTCATAAACTGGTTTCATTGAGATAAGCAGCTGTTGGTGGCCGATTGTCCCGTCGGCTGCCATTGAAACCTTTGCAGAAGAACCAGTCAAAACAAGAGGATGCAATTAAACGAGCAGCAGTCGAACCACAGATGGTGAAAAACTGTAGAAAATATGACCTTAGTGTTTTTTTGTATTAATGAAGTTAAAGTTTCCTTTCGTGTGTGACGCTTTGTTTTCATCAATAATGCCACAATAATAACCAATTTTTCCACCTCAGCCAACATAAAAAGTACTTTACTTATTTTTTTCTTTAAATTTCTGGTGTTTCCACTCAGCTTTTTTTTTTTAATTTTCATTTTAAATTGAAACTACCAGGTGGACAGGATGCCATTTATTGACAAGCTGATATTTTAAAACAAGGACTCGTGTTTAGTGCTTATTAAACATTTGCTAACGAGCACTAAGCACCGAGTGCAGCTGCAGACGATGGGCACGTCATTGGTTTTGCTGGTATTCGATCATAAAGCAAAGATTTGGTCAAATTAAGACTCTGACCTGTCATGGAAACACTTAAGTCAATGAGAACCATGAATGTCATGACTGAAAAAACCTCTAATATGAGTTCCCCCTCTTGTTTGCCCTCTTGTGGCCGTTTTCAGGCACTGCGCTCTCTTCTAGTACCACAGCCGATCGATCACACTCCTCCTCCTTTTCTGCATACTCGGCTGATCACTTCATACAAGTTGCATGTCCTTGAGATAATACACAGCAGACAGACAGAAATAAAAACACTGATGAGACTTCGGTGCCCGTTCAGGATCAGCTTTGACAGCACTGGCACCGGCACCAGGCCCCACAGTGGACTGGCAGCTCTGCCCACACGAGCACTAAGCTCTGTGTTTTGGATTTCTAAAATTTCACCCTTGAGAGCCGCAGTAGGTTCCTGATCCAGAGATTTTTTAAAAACACAGAGTCAATCACTGCGGAGAAAGTCGTCCCATATGAAATCTAATAAGAACTGAAAGGCGGCTTAAGTGGAGATGTACCTGTTTCTGATAAGCTCATAAAATGTCCCTGTAGCGGAGAAATTATGTTTTTTATCCACAAGCAGAATGAAACCAAAGGCCAAACCCATGTTTATGATCAGCAGCAATGTGTGTGACGTTCAAATATATATATATAAGGTCTTATCCAGAGAGCGACAGGCTTGAGGGATGAGTGTAAAGAAGCAAAAACAGAGACCAGTGTGGGCGTCTTGACTGGGAACAGAAACCCATTGACTCGCTGTCAGAGTTCACATTGGAAGTTGTTTTTCAGGGAGTTCTTTACAAAACATTCTGCGGTTTCCCTTTGATTGCATAAAGCATGGCATTGGAGCAAACCTTTTAAAAAAGACAAAAACAACGATGATACTCCAGTGCCCACGAAAGTTTTCAGAGCTCTGGCTCTTTGTCAACTCCCCCCGGAGGGACTGGCAGTCGCGCCCAGATGAATATTAGCTGTTTTGTTTTTTTGTTTTTTTTTGGATGTCTTCTATTTCAGTCCTGAGATCAGCGCTTGTCTCCAGTCCAGAAATGTTTTAATACAAATGTGGTCACTCTGAAAAATACAGGGTTTCTGTTCGGGCCCTGGTGAAAGTTCATTCAACCAGGAAGCAGGAGTCGGGCGAGCAAATAGGAGCTTTGATTATAGACGCAACAAATATTCAATCAGATATAGCAACTTTCGATAATCAGACAAAAACCTAATTGATTTTTACATCAAAAATAACCAACACCAATAGATATGGGGATGTACTTGATTTAGGCTTTTTTTTTCCAATTAACCAATCAGTTTGAATGCATTTCCTTGAGTGATGCGTGTGATAACCGGAATAATCTGATGTTTTATAGACAAAACAATCAACAAAACACCCAGACTAGTGTCAGACTAGTCCTTCCTACACAAATAAGTCCAGTTGCCTACGATTCAATTTGTTGCCCAGAGATATTCAAAAAAAACAACAAAAACAGGGTACTGGATTAAAATAAATCATTGAAATCATTAGAATCTTTAAAATAATCATAATCCTACTTAAAATGTGAGAGATCTGAGGAAGTCATATTATATTGTAGCTTCCTAGAGACTTCCAACCTTTTTACTCTTTACTTTTTTACAGTCTGACATACATTTAATTTCTGGAACAACTTTCAAGAAGACAACTCCTCTGGTAAAGATGACAAGATGAAAATGAACTCTTTCTGTATCATTCTGTAGCGTTTAACCCCGAAGTTTAAAAAGACTGAACCGGTTTCACTCTGAGATGCAGAGACGTTGAGAGGAAAACGTTCAACTGATACCTGGTTAAAGAGTTCTTCGCACAACGTGTTTGACTTCTCCACCTCACGCTCCAAGTCGACCACATCTGCATCTGCATCTGCATCAGCCTCCCACGATGCTACACTGCTGCAGAAGAGAGGCAGCTGAAACACCCTGCAAACAATCTGTGGACAAACTATGGACTGTGTTTCATGTTGCTGAGGTTCGTCGTCGTGTCTCACCTGTCACTGCGCTCAGTGTCCTGTAGGGGGCAGAGGAGACTCTGTGTCCCTGTGTGACGCTCGTCCTGTGACCTCTTCTTCAGTTTCTCAGCTTTCCTCTGCAGCCTGTCGACCTGCTGCAGCAGAGCCTCCTTCTCCTCCAGCAGACGCTCTTTGAATCTACACAAACAACAGGTCTGTTCATGTTGCTGCTCAGATACGACTGATTGAACAAAGGAAACAGTGACTGAACTTCAGATCAGCCTCTAAAATCTGATAAGTTTATTTTTTTATCTTAAAAGCAGAACTTAAAGATGATGAAAAGTGACTGTGCAAAGGGGAGTTCTGGTATTTATTAACGAGCTAAACAACATAATTACATTATATTTAAAATAGATTAATTAATTCCATGAGTGTCGTTAATCACAAGTGAATCATGTGTTTTTTATTTGTTTAAAATGTCCCTTAAACAGTTTAACTTGTGACTGCAGCTGATTTCATTTCCAGCAATTGATTCAAACTATGTGTGGGATCAAAGATCAATGTAACATATTATTTATTAATCTGATAAATAGTGCTGTCAAAAGGAATTTGCATTAACACATTATTATTGCATTAACATCGGCATCAATCTTGATTTTCTCACTTTTCAGATCAAAACACTTGAGAAACCTGAAAATCATCCTCTGATGCTCATAAAGGTCACGGCCCAGAACAAAATGTGACTGTGCAGCTCCTCCATCTCCAGGATACAAAGTTTATTTCAGATGAAACTCTGTTCAGATCTCATTTCTTCAAGACTTAAGGCCCCAAATCCTTCAAAATAAGGTGTTTTTGTGTCATCGAACATCTACTCTTGTTTTAGATCAGACCTGCAGGTTGAACTTTATCCCACAAATGAGTAATGTTGGAGAAACCTCACCACAATCTCTCTTTGTGTGATTCATTGTGTCTCGCCTCTCTCTCTCTCTCTCTAATGGCAGCCTCCGTGCTCCACTTTCTAATGTGGTCATTTGGAAAAAGCTAAACACTTTCAGATGAAGCTGAAACAACGAGACCACTTACAAACCAATTTGCTGCTGCTGCATTTATACAGGAATAAAAAATAAAAAAAACACCACACTGTCAGTAGCCTACTGTTCCTGCTGCTGCTGTTCGTACGTTCACCAACAGTTACACAAACTAACCCTAACCCTCAGAAGTTTCAAATTTTCAAATTATTTTCCCATCTAAATAACTTTAGTTAGAAAAACATCATTAAAACTCGACTGTCTGGACTGTGTGGTTCTGGTTTGATCAGCTTTGGACTCTAATTGTTATTTTTTATAGTTTAACTGGTGCCAGAAAAGTCAGTTCACAGTGTTCATAGTGTTGCGTTCAATGTCCTCATGTGATTCTGTACTCCTTTCTCTCTCTCACCTCCTGACACATCGTATCCAGTAGCGCTGCTGCTGACACAGCCACTCAAACTGTTCTGCTGTTTCCTGGAGCTTCCTCAGACTCCCCTCGTTCTCCTGCTGCAGCGCTCTCACCTGAAACACAACAACATAAAAGTGACTGATTGTTACATATCGGAAAGATTTTTGGAGTAACCTTACAGTAAGTCTCACTTTTTCAATCTGTCTACTCGCTCTTGAACACCTGATGAACTTTATCATCATTTATGCAATTTTTTTTATTCACAAACTACATTTTTACCTAAGGTCGCTCTTTTTCTACTGAACTAAACTCTCTGTTTAAATCTCTCAATTTAATAAACAACAAAAAAAGCAACACATTACTGAGTCATTATGAAACATTTCTCCCTGAAGCCTCTGACTGACCCTCTGTTGTTGTTATTTTTTTTGCTTTTTTATATTTTCTTTTATTCTTTATCATTTTTGTACCCATCTTTGACTTATTTACATATATATTTTCTTTATACTGTATCTATATATATGATCTATTATTACACAATGTTTTTGACTAATGTGCATTTTGATGTGCTGTTCTGTATCAATGTAGATATCTTGTTGGTTCTGTATATTATACTTGCTAAATAAAGAAACGACTGCTCTCTCTCTCTCTTTCTCTCTCAAACGCAGTGGGGTCAGATTTTTGTCTTCGACTCCCACGACTTTCACGTTATAATTCACTGGCTGCGAATAAATGTTCTCATTAGGTCTGTGTCAGACAGACAGGGCACGTCTGCTGTTTTGTTCTCCTGGACTCGTGCAGATCTCAAAGGGAAGGTAATTGTGGGGTTATACCGGGGCGGGGGGTTGTTTGCTGCTGCTGCTGCTGCTGTCTGATGGACTGGTTGAAGCCGAGGCCGCCGGTGAGGGAGTGAGTCCCTGAGGCCAAGTGTAAATAAAAGAGAAACTCCTGACAGTGCACAGGAATGCTTCACTAATGCCCGGACCGCACACACACTGCAACAAAACCCAGTGCCAGTAAAGTCTGAATTAGTGTGTCTCTCCCTCTGAGGTGGTGGTGGTAGTTTTTAAAAAATGTGGCCACGCTACATAAATTTGAACCTTTAGGTTTTATGTTTCATGAAATTAATTATTCAAAATCCAGTGGTGCAGCTGTAATTCACTGGGTTTTTTTGGGGGGTTGTTTTTTTATCTGGCGCTCGGCCACGTTGACCAAAATTAGCCTGAGACAGCAGGAGCGGCGTTAATCCATCACTTCAGATTGCGGGAGCTGGCAGCCGGCTGATGCTGCGCTGCCTTATTTCTCAAGCAGTTTGTTGGCCGCAAGTCTGACAAAGAGAAATATTCCACGTTCGTTGTAAAACCATTAAAAGTCCATTACTTATCTATTTATGTTCACTCAGAAAACATCAGAGCAAAAAAAAAGCTGCTGGACAAAAGTGTCCGATCCTGACACCTGCTGGTGGAAAGTGGGATTACAATGACAACCTGCCACATCAGCCCACATCTGCTTCAGAATATCATAATTTTTATATTTCATCCAAATTTAAACCCTTGCATGCTTTTATTTTGAAGGTCCTGTATCTGGTTCCTATTAGAAGCTCAAACACAAACCTCTCTCACTCTGAATCAGACAGAAACTCGTGTCTGCTCCTCTCACCTCCTTCTGATGAGCTCTGGTCGACTCCTGCAGCTCCTCGCTCAGGGCTCTGCTGAGCTCCTGAAGCTCCTCCACCTCCACGTTCTTACTGTCAGACACAGAAACACAAACATCTCACTCATCTTACTGAAAAAATAACACATAGAAAGCCGTCAGGGTCAGAAGTTTTATGTTTAAGTTCCATCCACATGATCACTGACAATAATACAAACATACAAACCAATGAGATATGCGCTAAATGTGGTGATACTGACAACTAGTTTAATATTCTAAGTTTTGATAACAAAAAACAAACTAATGTTTCCTCTCATATGTTGCACGTTTATTTCATCTCATCTTTTTAATGACAAACACATTGTGTATTTTATTTTTTTCCAGATATTTTATGATGCTGCAATATTTCATTAATTCATTAATTCATTCAACCTTTACATAATTTCAGAAACACACTAATGTAGAGACCTCATTTACAATCCAAGTAAAAGAAAAGTGAAAAACCTGAAGACACAAGAAAAACGTGTCAACACAGCAGAACATATAAAATTTGCATCTTAACACTGTCTTGATGCAAAACAATAAAAGCCATAAAAACATTAAAGCAGAAGTAAGCGGAATGTTTGTGTTAATATAAGTCTTAAATAGTTATATCTTCCGACAGCAATCACTTACATAGAGTGTTTGGTCTGAAATGGGTCTGTCAGTCACTCTGCTCTGCTGTCAGCCGAGGAGAAAACTTTCCTTGTATCCTACAAGCTTTATCCAATGAGGAGAGAGAACGGCATAAAGGGGCGGTACTCTCTGTGTGTGCAGCCAAGGGATGCGCGTAAATGTGGTGATGTAGGGACGAGGGCAGGGACTGCTAACTCCGTCCGCTGACAGGAAGTTAGCCAAAACAACCGGATCGCTTACTTCTGCTTTAAGGATAAAAAAAAAACTTAACATTTTATTAAAATGTTAAAATAAGAGTGCATAGATCAGCTAAAACAGGAAGATCTGGAAGTAAAGTGTGATGTTATTAAAGATTTAAAGAGGCCTGAGGATAAAAATGAAGAACATTTTAGATTATTCTGCAAGTTTTTATATAATATCTCTAAAATCAAAGTTCATTTGAGGTGTTTTAAGTCTGTAATCGACGTCTTTGCTCTGAACTAAACTCCTGTTTCTCATGTTTTGGTGTTTTTACAGGTGTTTCTTCCTCAGACGCGTCTGTGAATCTGAATTTTCTATTTTCATCCCTCACAGGCCAGTGAGTGAGTGAGTGAGTGAGTGAGATTCATTTTCACAGTCGTATTAAAGCGTTTTATGATACGTCTCTATAGGAATTTACTTTCATCTCCTCCTCCTCCTGTGTCTCTGATGTGATAACAGGCTGTGACACTGAGCCAAAACTCTGTGGACTCACTTTCTTCTTTATTCATGTGAATGTTTCTCTTCTTCATCTGCGTCTTTATCTTTAACATTACTGCTCCTTTTTTTGTTTTTTAAATATTTGCCTCAGTTTGAACAGCTGGACTCAAACATGGAGGAATGTGTCCAAACTGACAGAGAAACAACACGGAGAGTGACGGAGGTTTCCTCACTCGTCTCCTCAGCTGTTTCCTCCTCAGCCTCTCGTCTGCGGAGCTGCACTTCATTACTGTTAATGTGCGTTAACCTGCGAACCTGAAGCCTGCGACCACACAAGCTGCTTCAAACACTCACTTCTGTCCTTTTATGGCTAAAACCACCTCAGTCCAAACTGTCTGAAAAACATCCTTTATATCACTTTGATCCTGCTCTACAGCAAGAAATATTTACTCTGAGTGAAATATTATTATTAAAGGCTTTTTTATTTGTTCCATTCAAGGTAAATATACAGAAACAAACTGAATTTCATACATATTTCTACGGTGGCCCTGAGAGCTCAATACACTGCAGCTCAAGAAAACACAAACATGCAACAAATTCAGAAACACACTGTTTTCTAAAGTGCAAGAGGTCTTTACTATAGCTACTTTCATAAAAATTGCTTGGAAATTAAAAAGGAATGAATTATTAGTCTGAATTCTACTTGAAATGTACAATCTAGTTAGATTTGTTTTGTTTGTACTCATATATCTGCTGGCTATGAGTATGAAATCTGTGTCTTATTGGCTGGGCAACTTAATTGGTGTATGACACATAAATAAAATAAAATTCATTCATTCATGCAACATAAGGTTGATTTTGATTTTATCTTTGTTTCTTTCACTTCATTCACTTTTAGTTTTTATCCTCTACTGTCTCAAACCTCCAGAGCTTTGAAGTGACGCCTGCTGTGGGCTTACCTGCGCAGCTCCTCCTGGAGGCTCTCCGTCAGTTCGGCCCTGCGTCGGGCCTCAGCATGCAGCTCCGCCTGGAGGCCCTCTGCCACCGCGGCTCTGCGCTGGGCCTCGGCGTGCAGCTCCTCCACCAGGCCCTCCAGCTTCACCTCGGAGCTCTGCAGACACAGCAGCTCTGAGCCGACCTGCTGTAGCAACGCCGCGTCCCGGGAGCTCTCCTCCACCAGGAGGCCCACGCGCTGCTGCAGCATGTGCACCAGGTCCTGCAGGAGAGACACGTGCACAACAAACACTGAGGTAAATCCCACTTTTTAGAGCAGATTTACACACAAACATTTCTGCTTTATCACTTTTTACGATCCCTTCATGCTTACACTGTTTTATTGTCTGTTTTAACGCATGTTTTCCCTATAATTATCTGTTTTCTGCTGCACAGTTACTCTCATGAACCCAAACACACACAAAATCTTCATAAACAGCCCCGTATCAACCCGGCATGTTGACCTTATTGGACTCGGTGCTTCATGATCTTTTCAGATTCCCCTGCAGAGGTCGTTATCATTTGCACACTGATATCAAACACACCTGAAAGTCAGAGTGTGTGTGTGAATGTGTGTGTGTGTGTGGCAAGTCCAGGCCTGACGCTTGTATATCAAACCTACTGTAGACTGGAGACTGGGTGAGTCACACTCTCCAAATGTCAAACGAAATACCACCAAAGTTTTTTGTGGAAGAGCTGAAAATCCTCCTCGAGTCACCATAATCGAGGCGTTTCCCCCCCGAGTCTGGAAACAGTTTCCTGCCACATCCTCGGGTTTCTCTAGTATTAGATTTGTCATGTGAAACACTGGCCTTTAAAAAAATAAACCATCAGGACTAAACAGTGCGAGAAGCTGCTCACACCTTCTGTGTGCAGCCTGTGTGGAACAGCCAAAAGAAAGAGTTTGCTGACCGCTGCCAAATCTCTCTGCATTTACCGTATGTTCACACTGGCACTTACTGGTAGCCCTGTTCGCAGCGTAATTACAGTAATTGTTGTAGCATAGGTGGCCTGTTGGTTCGGTCGCGGCTCTGCCTGTTGAAATTATGGGGCTGTAATGAGGTTAAACACCAAAAGGTTAAATGACACAAATTTTAAAAAATCGCTCTGAATTGCAAGAGTCTAATTGCTGCAACAGCGTTTGAGGTTGAAATAAAGCTGAGTGTCGGTGAGAATCGTTTGATACTGAACCCAATTTAACCACATTAACCTGTTTTTTACTTTTACTTTTACTTTTTTTTTTAACCACTTTTTCTTCAGGCTGCACCGAGTTAAGTTCAACTCTTTTTTTTGGGAACATTTCTGGCTTTGTGAGTTTCTACAGGTGACGGCTTCTTGGCTTTTAAACACAGGTATCCATCACATAAATGTTCTGTAAAGTCTGGACCATTACAGGTGGAGCTGTGGAGCCCGGTGTGTGTGTGTGTTTGAGGCCGTGGCGGTCGGCCTAGAGTAGGCCCGGCGCCCGATGGCCCAGGAGATCAGTGGGCGCCTGGGCCAGAGTCTCTGTTGGAAATGACAGTAAAACAACCACAGAGAGACACAAAACGACCGTAAAGAGACGTTTAAGAGTCTCAGGAAGAGAATAAAGACGATGATAAAGAGAAAAACAAACCGCAGAGACTCAAATGAGCCACAGAAAAGGCACAAAATGGCCACGAAAAGACTCAGAAAGGAACACAAAACAACAACAAATAGACACAAAGTAACTATAAAGTGATGAAAAGACTCATCAAGGGACACAACAGCACCAAAGAGACATGTAAATGATGAATAAAAGGATGCAATCAACCAAATATGATGCAAAAGCACCACAGAATGCATCTACAAACACAAAGAAGCAAAAACTGACTGAAATAAGACCAGAAAGAGACACAAATCAACCACAAAAAGACACAGAATGACTAAAAAGCAATGGAAACAATCATATAGGGACATAAACAACTATCAAGAGACTCAAAACAACAAGAAATAGACACAACATGATGAATAAAAGGATGTAATCGATCAAATATGATGCAAAAGCACTAAAGAAAGTGATTGTAAAGACATGCAACAATCAAAAAGAGACACAAAATTACCTCAAAGAGACAAGAAATTGTCACAAAAAGAGACACGAAACAACAACAGACACAACAAAACGGCTGTGAAGGGACACTAAATGATGAATAAAAAGATGCAGTCGACCACAAAATGATGCAGAAACACCAAAGAAGCAACTATAAAGACATGCAACAATCAGAAAGAGACACAAAATGACCACAAAATGGCAGACACAGAATGAAAAAGTGATGGAAACAATCACAAAAGGACATTAAGGACTGTAAAGAGACAGAAAATTATGAATAAAAAGATCCAGTGGACCAAAAAAAGATACCACAAATAGACTCAAATACAACTAATAATAAGTCATGCAATAATCAAAAAGAGACACAAACCAACACTAACAGATGACACCTCCATGTTCAGGAGGAAACCAGCGACTCTCACCTGCTGCTGGTGGATGCGTCCGAGGAGCTCGTCCTGCTTCATCTTCTGCTCCATGTTCACCTGCTCCTGGTGGAGCAGTCGAGCGCTGACGGCGTCCAGGTCGTTCTGCAGCTTCCTCTCCCGCTCTCTGGACATCAGGTACTCCCTGTCCACCACGGCTGCAGACACACAACAGTCACACATCTTGACTACAACACTTACTGGGGGGGGGTTGTGTTGTTTTTATTCTCTAGTTGGATAGAGATGGGAGACTTCTGTGAAGGGATTACTAATATATTTTGATCCAGATCTTGGTCTAATCAAGATATTTGGACATTATGTCCAAGTTTTTTCGGTTCCATTTGGACCATTTGATGTATTTTGGCCTGTATTCTGATAATTGATGTGATGCTATAATTGTCTTTTTTCCTTTTTCTATTTATTATATTCGCACTTAGAGTCTATTGTCTTGTTACTGTGCATAAGAGCTTCTATTATATCGGATCTAGTTCCTGTTAGGATGTTCATGATGGTTCACCTTTTCCTAGTTATATATAAACTATTATGATGCATTATCAAATATATCACTGTTTGAATGATTTAAATGAATATATTTTCTATCGTAATGTTAAAAGAAAGTGCAATCACTTAGTGCTGTCGATTCTCTACACATGCAGACACACAACAAACATTGAAGGAGACATATTATTCCCCTTTTTCCACAAATTTAAATAGTTAGAGAGATGTCTGTGACATGCTTCGATCAAAATCCCCCAATGACCAAACATCACAGTACTTTTCATCCTCTCAAAACAGCCCTGTTCAGAACGGCTGGTTTCAGTGCCTGTCCCTTTAAATGCAAATGAACCACTGCTTGCCCCGCCCCCTTTACCAGTACTCACAGGTAGGGGTGGTATTATGCAAATTCGAAAACTAATGACATAATTGTCAGACTGAGGGAACAGCTTGTAAAACCACATGGATTTCAACCTACTGTAGGGGGCCTGAAAATTACAGATTGGTTTTGTCATTTCTCACATTTTTGGGGCCTGAAGGCAAGACCGACACTGAAATTTATGTTAAAGAGCCTTCAAAAAGTGATATTTCCATAATATCCCCTTTAAAGACGGGTAAATATCACAACTTGTTCAGACCTGATTCACCAGAGTAAGACGTCGGTGTGCAGAACTTTTTGTGCTAATAATCGAGTGTTGCCGAGTGTGATGAGCAGGACTGAGCTCTTTGCCTTCATGGGAAAAGTAAACTGAGGGATTTTGATATAAAAACAATGAAATATTTGGGCTGTAACAGGAGACGACTGAGCAGCTGATGCAGGAACAACAGGATAAAATGTTTGTGATGTATAATTTCATACTTAATTGAATCTGTAAATGTCGGCGTATGGACCAGCTGCAGACACGTTGGTATTTAAAACCTCTTCTCTGCAGCTGCTCTCGTCTCTCATGATGTCTCTTCATCACATATAGTAGAACCAGATCAGGCCTATATGAGTTAATGCAACTCCAACAAAGGTCACATCATGTCACTAAATATAAAGTTATCCATGAAACATGATAAAGACATTTAATATGCAGCTCCAGATGTGCTGTGCTGTCGTCATCAAATTAGCTCTAATGCACTAGCGCAGCCGTAACGATTTCCTGTGTTTAAATAATCAATTACACCAGACTCACTCATCCTGGGAATGTACAGAGTCGTTTTTGCTGCATTTCATGAAATGTGTTACTGCTTTTTCATTGCTATTTGTCTATATGTCTGTATTATGTATTTTTTGTGAAGCCCTTCGTGAGTCTTTCATGTTTTATTTTGGCCAAAAGTCTCAGTAACTGATATGTTAATTAAGACAAAGGTTGTCATTTTAATACAGAACTTGATACCAACACATTTCTATTTATAGGTTTTTTAAAACATGTCGAACTAAACACATTATGGGGAGAAATTCATTTAATTTTATTTTTTACATAAAAAAATAACTAAAGATTTCTGTGGAAAATTATATTATTTGTTTAAATGTGTTTTGTTTGCGAGTTTTGATTGAGTTGATTGAGTTAACATCAGTTTATCGTCCAGAAAACACAGAAGTCTAATTACTGTGAATAAACCAACACAATTTGATCTGATTTGATCTCAGAGTCAAATCAGACTACCGTAATCTGTTGCTGAATGAAAGAAGAATCAACTCATGTTTAATCTTTTTTCGTTTTTTAAAGTAAATAAAATGTGAATATACTTTGGGTGGGTGGGGGGGGGGGATTATATTTATAACTCTGCAGTAAAGTTGACGAGGTGTTTCCCTTTTCCTGAAGTCAATCTGCTGGTTGTTGTCACTCTGGTTTTTATGAGACGAGTGTTGTTTCTTCATGTTTTACGGTCGGGGGCAGATTTTCACTTTGAAGTTGTGAACTTTGAACCAGTAAAGTAAACAACAGTTCACTCCTGAACATGTTCGGAGGAGATTCACAAGAACAAACGACATCAACTTCTTCAAGCTGTTGTTATATCGTCTTTAAGTGAATCATTTTATAGCAAGAAACTATTCTGAATATTAAACTATTCTCAAATACAGTAAAAAGTAGAAAGAGTAAACTTCCAGGTACTGCAGGACTGTGTGTGGTAAATTACAAAGTATTTTACGTCACACTTGTGCTGTTTATTACACGTTCTTGGGGTCGTTACGACACTGAAACTGGCCCTTGGGATTTTCCAAATTAAACATTAAGCTAATTTAATTACTGGCCCCTCAAGTACTTTAATCATTACTGTATCGAGTGAAACTAGAACTCGATAATATGTTTTCTGAAGAAATTGCATGCTAATGCTGAAGAAACAGGTGAAGCAAAACTGAAAAAGCTGAATCTGTAACATGCCTTAAAAGGCCTGAAATGGTTTTAAAAAGTAGAAGAAAATCGAAAATGAATGCACAGGTCGTCTATTATTGTTTACATTTAGTTTATTGTTGTTGGCCTGATGCTTTTGAACTGCACTGTGCAGAAAGGCAGATGTTTCATTCACCCTTTAAGTAACAAAAAAAAACTACAAAATAAAAGCACCAAAAAACTAAAACTGTCATTATATTATATGGTCTAATTATGGTCTGTGTCTCTCAGTGTGATGCTGTTACACATGACCTAGTTTGATCCAGGTGTTCCTGATGACCTAAATCTCTGAGATGTCAATGAGTAACTCCACTTGTCAGAGGTCAAAGTCGTGACCTCCTTCATCATCATTATCATCATCATCATCATCACTCACCTTTGTCGTGAGCGAGGCGCGTGCACTTGGCCGTCAGATACTGGATCTGACTGAAGTCCTCGTCCCGCTGCGCTCGGAAAAACCTCCTCATGCTCATCTCTCTCTCTCTCTCTCTTCTTCTTCCTCTTCTGCTTCTCTGAGCCTCCTCTGCTTTCCCACCTTCCCATGATCCTTAGAGCCCGAGGCCACGGGCGGCGTTGGCGTTGGGGGCGTGTCCCAAATGGACAGATAAGACACAGCGTGCACACTTCCTGCAACACTTTTAACTCCCCCCTCTCTCTTTCTCTCTCGCATGCAAAGGAGACAAGAGGACAAGTTTAAGCATTAATCTGAGCTGCTGTTTTCATAACACACAGACGAGGTCATCTGCTGCTCTGTGTGTGTGTGCGTGTGTTTATGTGTTTCTGTGTGTGTGTGTGTGTGTGTGTTTCTATGTTCAGGCCTGACGTGTTGTGTTGTTGCCATCTGGCCCGCTGCTTGAATAAATAGTGAAATTATAAGAGTTGGTTTTTGTTTGAGGGTTTTAATCTGACGCAGCAGCAGGAGGAGCAGGACGGAGCTGAGGCAGCTTTCGGGCAAGTCGTGTCTGGCAGCGACGCAGCAGCAGCTTTACAGCCAACGCCGCCGCTGCCGCCTCAGGTCGCTGCTTTTATTTTATAGGATTGATTGCATCAGACGAAAAAAATAAAAAAATAAAAACCACTGGTATGTAATTAGCTCTGGATCTGATGATGTCTCCGTTGTTCAGGTGTTTTAACTGAGGTATGAAGGTGTTTTTGTAGATGAGTTTAATTCAGGATGACGTGATTAAAGTTTGTTCTGATTCAGATCCTGATAATAATAAAAAAAAATAATAAAAATATTTTAAAAAATGACCAGGAGCTGATAAATCAAGATGATTTAGACGGCTGCTGTGGAGGTTCAGTGAGCTCATTGTTATCATAGCCTGTGGTTGTCATGTGTGTGTGTGTGTGTGTGTGTGTGTTGATGCATATTAAACCATTTTTGATGTGTTTTTATGATTTAAGAATAACTCAGGAGGATTGTGCAACCTTGAAAATATGTTTTCAGATTTTTTTTTTAACCACTTCAAAATCTCTTTAAAAATACATTTCTTTGTCTTGGCCTTTGTTTATGTCTGACTTGATTTACTGGTTAGATTTTACTTTATAATGATTGGAGATGTTTTTTTGATGAAGGTCTAGTAGGACTGAGACGTCAGTTTTCATTATTAAAAGGTGATGGCTTGCAAGAACAGTATTGCAGGATCTACTTTTTCTTTTTCTCAAGACGTGAGTGACGCTTTTCTACGCAGCTGCATCTAACCGTTTGGATGTGCAAATACTTTTCTGTTGCTCACTGACTTAAAATTCCTCTTTTCTCTTACCTGGTTTTAATTATTTACTTATAAAACAATTGTTGTAACACTAAGAAAAAAGTGATATAAAGACTTAAAGCTATTATTAGTGTTACATTTAATCATGTATTCTGTGCTGATGTTGAAAATGAATAAGGACAGTAACATCTCAAAGTTTTATATGTTATATAGCAGTCATATTTGACATCCTAAGACTGGTTCATTGTCTAAGATGATCCTGTCTTGCATCTGTGTTTTCTATTCTACACACAAATTAATATTAAACCCCTGTACAGACCTTTCATTTAGTGTTGATTTTGGCAGCCCCTGTGGACGAAAGCGATTGAATGAAGACTGCATTTCCCACTGTCATGAAGGCGTTTGTCTGGCCGGCGCGTGTAGATTTGTTTTGGAAACGTCGGAAAGAAGATGGGACTTGCTTTTTTTTTTTTTTTTTAGCAGCGTAATGTATCTATTCGTATCGTTTCGTCAGTGGTCCGATCCGACCATGCCTTCCAGAGGTATAGAATTAGACTACTTAGAAATAGCGTATCTTCACACTGATGGGCTCATTTGCTGTTGTAGGTAAGAGAGACACATCAGCAGAAACCAGAGACTTTTGCGTATCCAGTTAAAAGCTCCGTACAGGGGCTTTAAGAAGTAGTATTAGAAGTGCACTGACATTTGTCTGCTTCCATTATAAAGCACTAAGGATAATGTCAAGTGATTAAATTCTTGTTAAATGTTGCTGTGAAGAAGCCACACACACACAGATGAATATGTAATGTGTGTGAAGTGTGAAGTTGAGGCTCGTCGGTGGTAAAATCGACACCATCCTCTCTCTTCACTCTTCTTCTTTCTTTTTTTTCTTCTCATATTTTATATTTAGCGCCCAGAGGTGTAAAGTGAAGGAGGAGGAGCTGGAGTCTGAGGATCACACTGAACTGACACGGACAGAGCAGCGGTGACACTTCCTGCCAGCAGAGGGAGACAAAACCAAGGTCTGATCTCTCATCTCCTCCTTTATTATTTACTTTGATCAAATCTATAAATTCAGTATTGTTTTTTCTTTTTTTTGGGAAGTTGATGTATCACTGAAATGACAACCTTCACTCCTCATGTTCTATTTAGTTGTATTTTTCTGTTTAATAGTCACACTGTCAGGTCCAGGTGACTTGACAGAGCAACAGATGCCAGTAACTTCGCTGCCAGTTAAAGATGCAAATACAGACTGTTGGTTGAACAAAACTGTCATCAATGATTAGATCTGATCCTAATGTTTGATACAATTAAAGGACAGCTATTAAAAAATATTGTAATTTAGATTTAGTCTGAGAATTCAAAATGACAAATTTGGTCAAATTTAGAATAAAATGATCAGATTTATAAACTCCAATCTGAGCAGACTTTGTACGTAGTTTCATGCCGTCTTCCTCTTATTGGTGCAAATGATAAAAAGTGAAGCTCCCTTGACTGAAACTAAATGACAGGATGAGGCAGCAGCTTATTTCCTGAGGTGTGTGTATGTGTGTGTGTGATGTAGTGAACAGTCGAAGGAGAGGATGTTCAAAAATGGCGTTTATTTAAAAAAAGAAAACCCACCATGCTGACTTCTGCCTCGTTATAACACAAAAGTTTGTAGATAGAAAATGGCGTTGTTGGACATTGACACAAAGCGTCCCGTTAAAATAAATAAATACAATATATCCTCCTCCTCGTTGTTCATCTTTTAAAACACAAATGTAACATCTGTCCTCACACAGAAACAGAGAGATTACCCATCCCACAGCTACACACCCGGCTCCGTCACATGATCACACTACAAAACAGGAAAAGTCAAACAACTGTTGACAAAAATCGCTTACGTTCACGCCTCGGAAAACACAACATGGAGTCACCTGACCCGTCCTCCCCGTCCGCCGGAGGGTAAATCTACTGTTGGAGCGTTTTTTTTTTCTTCTTTAAATTCAAAGTGGTGTCACATAATAACATGCACAGGTCAAGTCAGTAGTTTCTGTTTTTTTTTTTGTTCTGTTTAGTTGTTTTTTTTATGTGAAGAGCAAAGCAGCCGTAACTGTGGTGCTTTTGAATACAATCAAAGCCTTCACTGAGGTTTATGAGTTCAGAGCGCAGGAGGAGCGTTGAAGACGATGAGCTGTCAGTTTATAACCAGAGACAATCGCTCCGAACGATTCCTCGTCTTTCATTTCTGCAGGAAATACTGAAACGTGTGTGTTTGACATAAGACATCAACTGTCTTTCTTAATAAACTGCGTCTTTTTTTGTGTGTAAAATGTCACTTTAAAGGAACAGGAGGACATTTTTGGTAAAAGACTCATTAGTTTTTCTAATTAGTCAGATGAGAAGACGCTGGAGCGAGGAGGTGATGAGCTGAACATCTGGACTGGTCGCTGGGAAAAGTTTAAAATCATCTTTTAACATCTGAAAATGTCAATTAACATGCAAATACATGTTTTATAAGGAGTCGTGTGCAGTTCATCCAGTAGTTTAAAATCACAAAATGCTGTTTTAACATTTTCTTTGTGTCCAGATTAAACACACGAGATAAATAATGTTAATTGTTTTCTCCCGTTTGTGTGTCCATCACCTCGTGGCTCCAGCTTCATATGTAACAGACTTTACCAAACTGTTCAACTTTTCCTTTCAAGCAAAATTTACAAATTGGAAATCGGTGGTAAAAAATACCTTCAAGGCAGATCTATAGAGACATAATGACTAATCACTTCATTTATCAAAATAATACTAATCTAGTAAATATTTTGGTAATCAATTAATCATTTAAGACATTTTTCCAAGCAACACTGTCAGAAAATCTGATTCCTTCACTTTCTCAAATGTGACAATTTGCTATGGTTTGTTTATTTGGGCTGTTTTCTGATTAATCATTTAGAAAATAAAAAATAACTGGCAGATAATGACGATTATAATCATTAGCTGCTGCTCTAAATGAGTAAAACTATTTACAAATTAAGGGGGGGAAAAAAAATGTAATAAAATGCTAACTTTTATCTTCCAGAGAGCAACATTTTCAAACAGCGCCACCCACAGAGGAGAAAATAAAACAACAGAATCGACACATAAAAGGACAAAAACTCAACTCCCCAGCCCACACACACACACACCAGTGCTTAAACGAGGCAGCAGATGCTTAATTCCTTGTTTAGCTTCCACTAATGCAGTTAAACACAACAGCAAAACCAAGAGCTGATCCCAGAGCTGTGACACGTCGTTACACAAACCAACAGAGACATTTCCTTCACAGAGAAAAAAAACAAAACGTCAAAATGAAATAGAAAACATTTTAACGACGACTTTAACTTGTTTTTCTATCCTGGGAAAATGCTGGTGTGAGGAAATGCGACAACATACTGTATGTGTGTGTGAGTGTGTGTGTGTACGTACTAAATCTGGACCTAATGTGCTTCGTCAACACCGAGCAAAGTGTGTGGGTTGTTTTACATTAAAGGAGTCAGAACAAAGCGGTCACATTTAAAAGCTTACAGGCTGTTAGAGGCCTTGTTTATAAGTAGCCCAGGTTCTTACTGAAGCTTGGCTGCTTGTCCTCGAGTTAATCCTACGCTAACTGGCGGCTACTTCAGGCTTCTTTTTTTTTTTTGTCATGCTTTGCTTTCCTGACCTGGCGAGGCGAGTCTTATCATCCCATACGTACGGTGAGGTAAAGTTAGAGCTATTAGACGCTAAACGACACGGTGAATAAGCAGCAGCCGCCCGCCTGCATCCAGTTGGCACCGGGGGAAATCACAGAGTCAGTTTAATTTGATCTCTGCTGCGGTGGCGGTCACGGCGTTCGAATGAAAATCCTCCAGAGTTGAGTTGAGTTGAGAGGAAACATTCAAACAAACAAACAAAAAAACGCTTCTGAAAAACTACCTCCTTGTTTTCGTTCGATGAGAAACAGAAACAAAAAATTTTAAATCACATTTACACATTTAAAATGGTCTGAAAGGTGTGTGTGTGTGTGTGTGTGTGTGTGTGTGTGGTTGGAGTACTTTCACAAACACACACCATTGATCTTCTGGACTTGTTTCACAGCTTAAGTGATTTTTCTTTTCTTTTCTTTTCTTTTTTTTTTTAACATGACGACGACATCTCATCTGTCACCTCTATCCTATCGGCTAACGGTGATAAAAGCCCAAATGAAAATGGAGCTGAAATCTGAGCGCAGAGCCTTTCCTTCAGTTTTCTGCTGGAGACGACAAACACACACACACACGCACACAACCTGCTGTGTGTGTGTGCTGCTCGTATAGAAACAACAACAAAAAAAGCTTATTCACATCATTTGCAGAGTAACAGGAGAAAAACTAAACAAACAACAAAAAAAACAAAAAAACAAGGAGGCCAGACAACCTTGACTCTGTCCTCTTGGTCAGATTAGATCCTCTTAGACATTCAATTGGATTTTTCTTTTTCTTTTTTTCTCTTTTTATCCCAATGTATTTCCACAGGTAACACAAGCAGTTGTTCACCGTCGCCTGGGTTACAACAACGCTCGAGATCAATCGATCAAAGCCGACACACAGATGGAGGAGAAAACAACAGAGGTCAGAGAGCAAAACTTCAAATGAGGACAAAAAAAAAAAATCCAACTGAAAGTCAGCAGCTTCGATCCCGCTAGTGTCGGTTCATACGATCAGATGCAGGCGGTAAAAAAAACAAAAAAAAAGAAAGAAAAACAAAGTATTGCACTGGTTTGGTGTGAGTCTATCGATGGGCGGTCATCATATAAATAACAACAACAAGAAACCAAACAGTAATACCATAATAATAATAATAATAATAATGCTAATAAAAACAGTTCAGACTAAGGTCCCCCTCCCCCCCTCCCCGTGTCCCGTCCCCTCCGTCCCGCTGCTGTTTTACCACTGCTGCCAACTGAAGTCGTCGTTGGATCCAAAGACGAGGAAGAAGCCCAGGATGGTGGCGAAGATGACTACGTTACCCGTTAGCACGAGCGCACACGCCCCCCAGGCGATCTGTGGGAAACAACACCAACAACATGAATTATTCACTCGCTCATTTTATAATATTTAGGTCAAACTCCGGTGGTGTCGAACAAAAACAGTTTTCACAGATTCATGTCTTAACTCGGCGTTAACTACACCCACAGGGGAAACACTGGTCGTGTCCTGGGTGTTGTAATGGAAAATAACCCATATTAATCATGATTGTGATATGTGGTACTTAGTTAATTCCTGTGAAGACAGACAGCAGAGAGTTTCACTCAGGACAGGTTAAAGGGTGAGAGCCAGAGAGGCTCCCACGACAGAGTGTCCTGTGGAAATTTACAAGGGATTGTTGTGTCCTGGTGGTGAGGCTAGGCAGAACCACCGGAGGTGTCATATTTTGTCTATTGGTGTGTGTTTGGGAACTATAAAGATAGTGAGCCTGAGAACATCTTCAGTTCACTCACCCACTGACCGTGTGCTGTTCAGTTGTACGTGTGTGACTCCATTCATGAATGTTGCAAACTTAAAGCAGAAGTAAGCGATATTTTTGTGTTAATATAAGTCTTAAATAGTTATATCTTCCGACAGCAATCACTTACATAGAGTGTTTGGACCGAAACACGGGTCTGTCAGTCACTCTGCTCTGCTCTGAGCCGAGGAGAAAACTTTTCTCGTATCCTACAAGTTTTATCCAATGAGGAGAGAGAACGGCATGAAGGGCTGTGTGTGCAGCCAAGGGATGCGCCTGAATGTGGTGACGTAGGGACGAGGACCAATAGATCCATGACGAGGGCGGGGACTGCTAACTCCATCGGCTGACAAGACGTTATGGTGCGTTCAAGGCAGCCCGTAACTCGTGTTGTTGTGTTGCTGTGTGTTTCGACCTGTGAAGTCATACCAGTTCGATCTGGTACGAGTTCACGGGTCGGAAGTTACGAGTGGCCGTTATAGTGACTTTCACAGGTAAAACAGGTCGGAGTGGGTTGCCTCGAACGCTACAAAGTCGTAAGTCGTGACTTGAAGCTGTAATTTACGGTTTCAAAAGCCTGCCTGGAACGCAGCATTAGCCAAAACGACCGGATCGCTTACTTCTGCTTTAACATCAGATGTTTTTTTGTGATAATTTTTTATTGGATTTTTTTCATTTTTTGCTAAAGAGAACTGAGATGTGGCAGGCAATAAATATGCAACAACAAAAAAATAAAAACATAGATTAATCGTAAAGCAAAAAGAAAAGAAGATGACAACAATTACTGATAGAGATATTGTTAACAATAATAGAAATCATAAATCAACACTTAAACATAACTAACATAAGATGTTGATGTTGATTTATAAATAAATAGAATATTTCCAGTTCAAAGTTGATTTTTAAATTGTATGTTTTACATTTACAGTCATTTATATTTATCTTGTTGGCTGATTTTGTTAAACACTGGAAGTAAATTTTGTATTTTGTAGCTTTAAAGTATTTTAAAATGCAGCTAATGTTCTCTACGATTATATCTAGGATGATCGATCCGTAAAAGAGGGAAACTTACATGTGATACATCTGGAGGACATCAGTGCAATGTGTCTAAATTATGAATGATACTGAGGTTTAAAACAATTCTGGTTTAAAGAACAAAACATAATGTTCAATGAGTCAGAAGAAGAGCAGACACAGTGGAAATAAATGTGTGAGTGTGACCAGCACAGTGAAAGTGAAAGCCACATTTGAGGTTTGAGGTTGATCCGACACTCGGCGCTTAGTGTTGTGAAAAATGACGGTTAAAGTGACAAAATAAGACGTGAAGTTCCAGTTTTTTTTATGCTGTGAATGTGAATTCTTTCATAACGTGTGATGATTGATGATGATGATAATAATAACACCCAATATTTACTTCCTTCACTTAAAAAACTATTGTTTGTTGTTGTTGTGATGAACTTGCGCCCACATCTGACTTACAACTTCAGCTCTTGCGAAGACGATGGGCAGGCCGAAGGCTGAGATGACGATGCCCGTCGTGAGGAAGATGGCGAGCTCTTTGCAGGCGTTACTGGCCGAGTCTGTGTCGTCGACCACCCTCCGCGAGATGCAGTACGGGATGGGAGACAGGATGTAGAAGAAGAGGAGGAACAAAGGCCAGTATTTGCTGCACAGATGGGAAAAAAGAAAGTGAGAAAATACCCACATGTGAACTTACTGAAGCATGTTTCCAGTTCCTGTGGCCACTTTATCGATAAAAAGCTGAAAGTGGCTGATATTATCAATCACTTATTGCTTTTCTAGCTGCCTTCTTCCTTCCTCTCCCAGACGCTGTCATTTAGTTTCCCGATAATGGCTGAGAGCAAAATGAGATTAGATTACAAGAGCCAGATCTTTCAGCCGAGCTCATCGCCCCACATGCAGCGGCTGAAAAACCATGTCACAGCTGATTTGAATAAGCAAGTCAGCTGCATCCAACTACAGCCGAGTGGTGTAGCGTGCAGCAAATTTCACGACACCAAGCTTCTTTTTTTAACCTATAATCTTTAGTTACACCATTTTGAAATGATAATGATGACAAATGTTGAGTTTCATTTTATGTCCATCTTTTTCATCTCTCTTTGATGTCCACATGTTTGCTCTTTCAGCTTTTCCCTTCTTACCCCTGATGACATTGGAAGTTCTGAATTAACCTGCATTTTTTAAAATCTTACATACATTTATTTTGTTTAGTTTTGGTCGTTTATTCCAACCACTTATCTTGGCCTTACATTTTTTTTTGTTAATGTCCCTCTCCAATAAAAGAAGTAAAGTAAGTTTGAGCTCCACAGGCCCCTTGCTGCTGGGAGGAAAGTGTCTCTGAGTGAGTTCACCTCAAATCTCTGCAAATCACACATTGTGATGAGGAAACATGAAACTTGTGAATCAGCTCCTTCGCCTCAGGCAGATTTCTAATCTAAACTGCTTTAAAAATTGCAATTTGTTGATGTTTGTCTGTCTTGTTGTATTGTTTTATAGCTGTCACTGTATCCAAGAACAATTTCCTTTCTAATCTAATTCCAACACTACTGCTCACTGTAGAGAATTTACGTTTCAATGGAACCGGGTCAAGTGTTTTGTGTTTAAATATTGCATTATTTTTAGATTATTGATTTTTGAATGAATGACAACAATGTGGAAAACACACATCTGACAGAAAATGTTATTGAAATTGATTATATTTATGTTGGATCAGATCTTTCACAGGACAGGAGACTGTTCACATGGTTTTAAAGCTCTAAACCTGTGATGGGATCACCCGAGGTTCACCTGAGTGCCAAGTGTGAGCAGTGTCCTTCACACAAACATGTACACACACAAACACACACTGACAGGTTCAAATGGTGTGTGTGTTTTTGTTGGTGTGTGCGATGGATGGTGGTGGTGGTACTTACTCGTACACA
This sequence comes from Trachurus japonicus, assembly GCF_045865225.1. Taxonomy (NCBI): domain Eukaryota; kingdom Metazoa; phylum Chordata; class Actinopteri; order Carangiformes; family Carangidae; genus Trachurus; species Trachurus japonicus. Next base: position 10,297,452 of record NC_140916.1, read on the forward strand.
GGGAGGGCACATCCTAGCATGAGGAACATGAGGCCAACGGCCCCTCCAAAGGACAGGCTGATGAGAGCTGCAACAGACACACAGAGTTTTGATGATGAAAATTATTTTCTTTTAAGCTGAGGAATAATGCAAATACTAAAGGGACAATGAGGAGTTTCAGACAGCGAAGTGTTTTTCACACTACATTTCCCATGAGCCTCCGCGCGCACTGTGAAATTCGGCACAAGACGGACGAAAGGAATAAAGGAAAAAAAGAATTTCCAAAAATGTGGAAAAGGAATACAAAATGTTTTCATTAATCAAGAACGAAAGTCGGAGGTTCAAAGACGATCAGATACCGTCGTAGTTCCGACCATAAACAGCGATCCAGTGGTGTTATTCCCATGACCCGTCGGGCAGCGTCCGGGCAACCGAAACTTGGAAATGCTGGGCGAGTCGACCACTAAATAATATCAAAATAACAATAAAGACAAAATGAGATATATTTATCGAAAATGGACCCATTAACAACTGTGGGTAATGTAGATTCATCCACATTAATATGAGACTCTTTTTAACCAAAAGGGTTCTCTTTAAGCCACATAATTACTATGAGTACGACTACTGAATACATTATGGTCTTGCATTGGTTTGGTCTTGTCTTGGTCTCAGGTTTCCCACTCTTCTCACAAAATCATTTTCCATGACTTTTCCAGGACATTTTCAACTGCTACGGTATAGACATGTTATTACGCCGTACCCTAATACATCCCCCATCCCATTCATGCTTTGAAGTGAACAGTTGACCCTTATTTTATACATGATTGTTTCTATGTTTATTCCCCAGAAATCTGACTTAAAGATGAGCACCCTATGCTCGTGGTCCATGTTTTCCCATATGCTGTGTTGTAAACTGTTTTCTTGTCTGTATACAGCATCTATTGTGCGTCTGTCTGCCCGTCCTGGGTGAGGGATCCCTCCTCTGTTGCTCACCCTGAGGTTTCTCCAACTTTTTCCCTGTTAAAAGGGTTTTCTTAAGGGGTTTTTCCTCAGTTGATGTGAAGGACTAAGGGCAGAGGATGTTGTCATGATGCTGTGTAAAGCCTTTTGAGACAAACCGTTTGTAAAAAAGGAGTACATAAATAAAATTGCCTTGCCTTGCCAATACTTTTAACACTATTAAGTCAAAGTCTCTAGTTTTATCACTAGGCACTTATTTGGTAGCTGATGTCAGGATGTGATCAATTATTTTCCAAGGCAACTCAAGTTTTTCCAGGACATGTGACCTTTTATTTGCCATTTTCCATGTGTTTTCCATGACTGCACAATTGGTTAACCATTTTCCAGGTTTCTACAACACTAACGTTACACCAGACCCTTCACAGCCCCATCATCATCATCATCATCATCACCAGCAGCAGCATCAGTAGCATCAGGGCCCCTCTGGTCACCGTGGCTACCATGTGATGAATCAGCTGGTTTCATGTGTTAACCAGCAGCTTCATAAACAGCGTGAACCTTGTTATTGAGCATTCGAACTGGAACGTTGAGGATTCGAACTGGAACGTTAAAAAACTGACACAACCCCGCGTGCTCGACCGTTATAACGGCAGTTTAATCCACCTGCAGCACGCGCAGCATCTCAATCAGCAGGCAGCTAGCGGCGGCGTTAGCATTATAACGGTTAATAACTAACTACTACGTTGTTGACGCTACTGAACGGGAATCACGTTAAATACGGTCTAATCACACAAAGTTTAATGTTGTCCGAGTAAATTGAATATGTGTGTACTTGTGTTGATAGAGCTGCTGGTCAAAATACTGCAAGTTAATGAGCTAATGCTAACGGTTCTGTTGGCCCGTTGGCTCGCTCGCTCACTCGCGCTGGACGTGGTAAAAACGCGACCGTTAAAATCTGGGATATTTTAAATTAAATTGTATTTGGACGCTTTGTTAAAAAAAATTATGCAAACAAAATAAAAGTGTTAAGTGCTAACCTTTAATCCCGGCCATTTCTCCTGGACAAAAGCTCGCCTCACAGCCGTGGTGGATGTATGACAACAGTGAGTGAGCGGCCCCCTCCCCGGTTCACACAGCCCGAGTCCGACTCCGAACCACCAACAGCCCCGCTGCCTTCAGGTGCTACCGGGAAAGTCGTAATTACAACCTCTTCAGACAGAAACACACTGTTACTACCATAGGTTACTACTAGTAATAATGTTAGTGTTAATTATGTTGTACAAAATACACCATTTGATATTCTTCCTGTGTCAAGGTAACTAGTAGTTTAATGTATAACGTTAAAGCTATTTTCTGTAACTATTGCCACACTACTACTAATTAAATGACTACTACAATTTACGAACTGTTATCTGTTTTTATTTTAATATTATATTAAATGTAAAATGGATAGATGATGATACAGTGAATTATGTGTATTTCCATCTCAAATGTAGTTGAGCATATTGCTTGCCAAATACATAAAGAGAAATAGCAATAAGTTAACTTATGTAATTAAATATTACTTTTTACTCTACTTTTTATTTCATGATATTAAAAAAAGAATAGAAAAAAACTGTTACAGCGGTATGCTCACAAAGTAGGGCATCTCTCTATTTTTACATTGCTGAATAATGTGGAGAGTCTGCATCGATTGTAACGGGTGCTCAGATTTTCCTTTTTTTTAAATTGGACTGTGAATGCATCATTCGTCTGCGCCACTGCTCTCTAAAAACATTTATTTGGAAATTCTTAACTTTTCATTCAAATTAGTACAATGTCGTGGATGATCACAGACAATTGTTTTTTTATATTTTAATTTAGTTTAAAATTAAAAAAAAAAAAAAAAAAAAACTCTCGTTAAAGGTGTACAGAAAAGAAAATTGAATTTGAGCCCACTCTGGGTCATAAAATTAGTGTAATAACTCATCTATCAGACGATGTAGGCCAAACTTTGTGCAAAATTCTATTTTTGAGTAAATCCGGGATGAAAGTGTGTATTTTAGTGTAGTTTTTTTTTTGGCATCGGATAATGCAGGCGCACGGATTATACGTCAGCCTGTACACGATTCACCAGCCACTGATATTGGATCCGTAATCCGTCATTCAAACGTCTGAGACACGCACACACACACGGAGCTCGGGCTCGCCCCAAACTTTGAATATCCCGCCCGCTCGAAAACGACCAATCAAATTCATTTTCCTTACTCGGGTAAACTCGTGTTGCAGCTCGTGACAACTCGGCGCGACAAACGGGACAAACGGCCATTTCTGTACACCTTTAACCCGGGTGTGTTTACCTTCTTCTTCTTCCGCCGATCGGACAGGATCCATCCATTCAGCCAAGATGGCGAGCGGAGGGGCGTCCGTGGCTTCGCTGTGGACCGAAGTGAACCGCTGTGGGCAGAATGGAGATTTCACAAGAGCCCTGAAAGCTCTGACAAAAAGTAAGGGAGCATGTCTTGTTAGCGTTACCGTCAAACAGAGCCGGAGCCGCGGTTTAACCAGCGGGCGGACGGGGCCTCTCTTCTCCCCGGGGCTCCGGCTAGCTGCTAGCTGTTAGCATGTGGCTAAGCTAACGCCCGTTAGACAGCTGCTTGTCAGACGTCACAAACATCAACCAGACATTTGTTTATCAAACTATTGTTCATAATAGTGCACATATAGGGCGTGGCTATAATTCAGGATAGGTTTTTGATGTTTTATTTGATTTAATTAGATGATATTTCGCTCCAGAAACGTGCCGTCCTCCCCCTGATGACTGACGTGTCCCTGTAGCCGTGTAGCCGTGTATCGGCTCAGCCAGCTGTTTGCACTGTGGTAGAAACGTGTAAACGACTCTTTCTTTATTGACATTTTTCCAGAAACTGAAGTTAACCTGTTTCTGTTAATGTGACAAAATGAAGTTGGCTTTCGATTTGACTGTTCAACTGAATTTAAATCTCAGTGCTGAGCGACTGGTTCTGCGTTTTTGTACCACTGATTGAAAAAGGGGTTACATAGGTCAGGTAAAGACTCTTTGAAGTCCCTTTTTTAGATTTATAAAGCCTTACTGTTCTTGTGACAACACAAACAAATAATATTTTACTCCTCCTTCCCCCCACATCAGATGAGGTCCAGATTTAATGGCCACCCAAATTTTGACCTGTAAATCTGGTCCACACAATCCAAGGGAAAATGAGGTTTGTGTAAAACTTAGTTTCAGATCTGTGATACTTTCATTTCATAGGTGTTAATCCAAAAAAAAGGCACTTTTTAGGATTTTTTTCTGACTAGACCACATCAAGATAAACAGTTGCTATGCATCGACTTGGAAAAGTCTGCACCAGATCAACATGTTGAGACTTTCAGTCAGCTGTTTGCAGCACTGGGGGAAATGCCTGTAAATGACTTTGTTGATAATTTTTTCCAGACACTGAAGTTAACCCGAATGTGACAAAATGAATTTGGCTTTTGATTTTACTGTTAAACTGAACTTAAATCTCAGTGCTGAACGCCCAGTTCTGCGATTTTGTACTACTTAATGAAAAGGTGCTAGACATTAGTCAGGTAAACTTTTAGATTTGTAAAACCTTTATTGTGCTTGTGGCAACATAAAATGTTGTTTTACTCCTCCTTTCCCCCACATCAGACCAGGTCCAGATCTAAAGCCACTTAATTTTGACCTGTAAATCTGGTCTGCCTTATTCGAGGATTGTGGAAAATTTAGTTTCAGATACCCTCATTTTATAGGCGTTAATCAAAAAAAAAAACTTTTGATTGTTTCCCATCTAGACCACATCAATCCTGGTCTAGATGAAAACGGTTCAGTGCATAGACTTGGGAGTGATAAGACTTTTGACATGCAACCGTCTAATTTTGAATTTTCAACTGAAGAGTTCCAGTCCTTGAACTCGCGTGTTCGTTTGATGAATGAAGTACGCAGGACACGTTCAATTACAAAATTTTCCAAAATGTATTTATAAAAGAAACAACTAGAAAAAGAGATTGTGTACAGAGCTCCGGACCGGGCTAAGTTTCCCTGACCAACATGCCTTCTTCAGGATACAACATCATGGCTGTCTATAGGTTTTACAAATGACAAATGTGCATATTAACATTGATTGGGATGTCTTTGCACCTTTCCACAACAGTGAGTGGTACAAAATCACCTAAGCTGCTAAATCTTAAGTTACAGTTTACTGTGTTCAGAAAAATGTGTTTTTTTGTTATTCATTGCTTTGCAACGTGTGTGTTTTGTTTTCTTCCACAGTTTTGCATGAAAACAGAGACGATGTGACGGCCCTCCACTGTAAAATAGTTTGCCTTGTTCAGAACGGCAGCTTCAAAGAGGCTCTGAATGTGATGAACACTCACTCGAAGGTGCTCAGCAGGTAAACGACAAACTCTGATTTACTTTGACTTTATCTTCAACTGCAGAAGATAAGAAGCTGACCTCAAAGTTAGGGTAACACTT